>NC_134537.1:11548583-14048583 GCF_050624435.1 Tenrec ecaudatus
ATTCCTCAGATAGAACTGCCGGCTATCAAGACACTACATGTGGGGCCTTAAAGGCTTATAACTACACAAGTGGCCATCTAGCATGAAGGCAACGTCCACGTGGAAGAAGCACACCAGCTATGTCATCAGGAGGTGTCGATGGGAAGAGGTATACGTTCAAGAATAAGCAATCAAATTGATGTGAAGGAGCTTGGAAAAAGTGGAGACCCCCAAACACACCTATAAGATGATTGGACAGTCCCTCCCAGGAGGGCCATGTGGGAGGGAAGATAGATCCAGGGTGCAGTAATAGTACTGATGAAATGCATAACTATCCTCCAGTTCTTTAATATTTCCTCCCCTTAGTACTGTGGTCCCAGTGTTACCTCATTACGCTGGTTAGACCTGGGAAGATTCATTTGTATAATGAAGATTGTTTGATGCATGAAATCCAAGACAGATAAACCCATCTGAAATAGTAATGGGAGCAATGTGTCCCTTGGGGTACGGTGACTGGGGGGGTGGGCGCGGGGGAGAGAGACCCGATAGCAAAGATGACTGTAAAACTCCAGGAGGGGAACAGATACAGTTGATGGTGTAAGATAAGGCAAATAAAACTATCATATAAGAATAGGGTACCTGGGGGGCAGGGGAGGGAGGGGACAAAGAGGAGCTGACAACAAAGAGTTCAAGAAGAAAGAAAATGTTTGAAAGTGAGGGTGGCGGCAATTGTACAATTATGCTTGATCTAATTGAATTATGGATTGCTACAATATCTGTAAGAGCTCCCAATAAAATGGTTAAAAACAACTAAAACTGCCAGATAGGCCCTGCCTTGCCCATCAGCGACTTCCTCATCTGCCCAGCAAGCCCCACCAAGCCCCCCTTTGAGTTTTGTGCGACAAATCCAGGTGGAGAGGCTCTCTTAGGACTGGTGTAACTTCAGGTCGCGGATGCAGAATGGTGACGCAGGAAGCAAGGAAACCACAGGCTGTTATGTGCAAAGCCAAGGCCGGTGGGAATGTGGGAGGCGCTGGCAGCTTCCTGGGTTGGCAGCCCAATGGGCTAAAGCACACAGGACACTGCCCCATCACATAGTCTGCTCTGCCAGCTAAAGCAAGCTTGTAAACAATGATTTTATAAAACTGTAAATGTATATTATTTTGTTTAATTCAGGACTCTCCTTTGCTCATTAATTTTTTTGTTGTCGTTGCTGCTACTGAGAATAGACACAGCATACCAACCCAGCAGTTTCTACATGTCCAATTCCATGACATTGACGTACCCATTCCCACCAGATGTGCTTCCACCATTAACATAAACCCACTGGCCCCTATGGTTCCTGGTTCATCTTTCAAATTGATGGTGTCACTTTAAGCCTATATGTAGTTCTTAACAGAACATGGCATTCAAGGCTTACGGTGTTTGTTTGCTTACTAGTTATGTTAGATAATTGTTGGGTGCTAAGAAGACTACTGGGGAGGTCAGGGGAGCCTTTCTTTGCCTGTGAGCAGAGATCTCACAGGAACTTAACGATCTATTCCCCCGAGGAGCAATGACTTTTAATTTTTTATTTTATTGGGGCCTCGTACAACTCTTATCACAATCCATACACGCATCCATTGTGTCAAGCACATTTGTACACCTGTTGCCATCATCATTCTCAAAACATTTGCTTCTACTTGAGCCCTTGGTATCAGCTCCTCATTTTTCCTGTCCGACAGGGTCCTAGGAGTTGGGATTGATACAGTGGCACCCAACCAAAATTCGAGGCTACCAAAAGCAAGACTGGTGCTATTGATCCAAAGAGAGAGAGAGAGGCTTTAGAGTTAGAAAAAGATCAATGGAACAGACTACAGGAGCCAACAATTACTGGATTCATGACAAATTTGCCTCCACAGTCAGCGGGGGAAAGAGTGTTTTGCTTTTTTAAATGATGTTTCAGGATGAGTTGGATATTTATAGCAAAGAAAGAAGAATGTTGACCCTTCTATCAGTGCATCCTGGTGGTGTTGTGATTAAGGGCCAAGCTGTTAACTGCAAGGTTGCTGATTCCGACCCACCAGCCAGTCCTCAGTGGAGAGAGGAGTTGCCTGCTCACATGAAGATTTACAGGTTTGCAAACCAGTGAAGCCATCCTCTGCCTGATAGAGTCGCTATGTGTTGGAAACCACTTGATGGCAGTGGGGGTGGGCCAAGCACACAGCATTTTAATTTTAAATGGATTAGAGGTTCACATGTGAAAAATGAGGTTAACAGGCACATGGAACATATATAGGTGCCTATCTTCATGATTTGGGGATAGGCAAAGGGCAATCCTGACGCATTGTATTTTATTAAAGTGGACATGTCGTCATCAAATAGGTGCCCCTAATAAAGTGAGAAGATAATTCAAAAACTTGGAAACCCTATTTACAATTTGGTATATATTTACAAAGGCTGAAGTACTCCAATCTAGGACTAGTCAAAATTTCTAAAAATTAATAAGTAAAAGATTAATAAAAACACAATCTAATACAAAAGCTCTAACAGGCACTGCACAAAAGGGAATGCCCACATGACCAGGAAGCCTTTGAAAAGGTACTCATCAAAGACCTGAAAACCCAGATGACAATAAGCCATCCCTGCATTCCACGACGGCTCACATGGAAAATGTGGCGTGCTGACAGCAGGGATGTGGCTCACAGGGAATTCTCAACATGATTGACGGAAATGTACAATCGGTACAATCACTTTGGGAACTAGTTTGACTACATCTAATGAATCTCACTCGATTTCAACATAGACTGACCCTATAGGACAGGTAGAACTGCTCTTGTGGGCTCCCAGGCTGCCCATCGTGATGAGAGCGAAAGGACTCATCTGCCTCAGTGGCCAGGTTTGAAATACCTATCTGTGGTGATCAGCTCAACGCTGGACCTGAACCCACTTTGCCATCTTAGCCCTCTCGAACGTTACGATTCAAGAGTCATTTCATCCTTAAACTAACGAGTCCTTTGGACCACCCAAACTAGATGATGTATACATTCTATAAAAATGATAGTACAGAAATAGTAAAATCAACAAAAAAATATGCATACGACAGAACATTACACTATGATCAAAACGAGTAGACTGCTTTTATAAGCC
Source organism: Tenrec ecaudatus (assembly GCF_050624435.1). Lineage (NCBI taxonomy): Eukaryota > Metazoa > Chordata > Mammalia > Afrosoricida > Tenrecidae > Tenrec > Tenrec ecaudatus. Next base: position 11,551,692 of record NC_134537.1, read on the forward strand.
AGTAGCAGAGGAGTGTGCTCTCTGCTAGGTCCTGGCTGCTGAAGCCATGACTGAGTGGAGCCTTCTCCAGCCCTCACAGAGCTGTACCTGCAGAAAGCCGCTGTGACCATCTTAGGAGCCTGTTATTTCCGGATCCTGTTGCCCTCCTTGTCACCCGTAAGGTGTTTAAGACGGCAGGCTCCATAGCCCTGGCCTCCCTGCACACTTGAGTCTTTGTGAACTGAGTCACTCTCCCACAGACCCAGGAAGAAAGCAAAGGAAGCAAATACAGGGTCATTATGTTTTAAAATGCTACAGGGCCAATTGGAAGAGAGGCCAGAGGCGCATCTGAAGAGTAAGCCTCACACAGCTGCATGCAATGAGGCAGGAGGATCGCAGGCTGGTAGAGGAAAAGTCTTGTGGATCCAATGGCAGTGGAAGCATCTCGGCACTGGTAGGGGTCTCCACATGGCTCCTCCAGCTCTACCGAGTATCTCAACAGCAGGAAAGTGAAGCAGAGAGAGGGAGGCTGACTTTCAGAGAGGCAGTTATCTTGGTAGCCTTCCAATCAAGCTGCAGCCTGATTGACAGGCTAAGTTCTACCCACATGCTCCTATGGGAGCCGTGTTGGCTCTAAGAAACCTAACTATCACAACCGCAAACATCCTTTTCTTCCAGATACTTCTTATTTGTTTTTTCAGTAATTTTTATATGTTCACTTATGCATCACAGATTGTGGTTCTTTTTTAAAAAATGAAATTAATAATATATATTAAAAAACAAAACAGATGAGTGGCCCACACACGATGAATGATAGCCTTGGGAAATGAAAGAAATCACACACAAAGGAATGCATGTTGCCTATTCTCTTACATCCGTTTATAAAAGGAACAATTGGGAAAGGGTTACATTTAACCTCACTATGTCTGCAGTAATCCACTTTTCAAGGAAACAACTAATGTCTGGTGAGAAAGATCAGAATGATACTCATGGAGTAGCTGGTGTTCACCACCAATTATTTGTCACCATCCTGGCCTCTATGCCCCTGGCGGTAGTGCTGTTTGGGAATGGGTTGTCTCCGTTGTGTTAATGTGGCAGGATGATGGCAGGAAGTGTTTTGAGTCCATCTCATTTTATTTTAAAATTAAATTTAAATATATCTTACAGATATTATAACAATCCATAAATCAGTTATGTCAAGCAAACTTGTACATATGTTCCTTTCGTAATTTTCAAAACATTATCTTTCTACTTGAGCCCTTATGTTCAGCTCCTCTTTTTTCCCTCCCTCCCACCCTTCCACCCTCGTGAACCCTTGATGCATTATATATATATAGATATAGATATAGATATGTATACCATCCCCTGTATCCCTTGTCCACATTTCTGTTAGATAAAAAAAAACCTTTTCAATGTGCTTTGGATGAAGGTGTACAGAGTAAATTGGTTTTCCATTCAACACTCCATTTTATTGTTTGTGGTTCTCACACTATAATAGGACTCTCCGAGTTTCATCGTCTTCCTATGGTTTCATCCTGTTTTCCCGTCTTCCTGCCTCCTGTACTTTAGCTCTGTCACTGAGTAAATGCTGCCCTTTTGATTGTCCCGGGTTGATTCTTCTAAGGAGTTCATTCCACCCTGCTGTTGCTGTTCACCCTATCAGCCTGTCATGTGGCTGAAAGTGGAGCCCAGGATGGGAGTTCAGTTCCAGGTCTGAAGGTTATCTGAGCCATTTATCTCTTTGCCCTCTAATCAAACCACGACCTTATTAATTCCACATGTTCCTGTTAGCCAGGTTGGCACAATAAACCTACTTATCACAGTGTTTAAGGTTTTCATGGCATGGTTCACAGAGAGTTGGGTAGAAACATATTTGTAGAGTCTACCCAGGATCATAAAATCTGGTCCATTCTCCCCCTAGGCTCCCTACAACCATTGTTTAGCATCCCTTTCTGATATTTCTCCCCAATCACCCACCACACTCACCAACTGAACTTTCATTGTCTCCTCCAAAATGTAGATGCTCCCTTCCCCTGGTCTTAGCTTGTTGTTTTCTGTTTTGTTTTGCTTTTAATTTGGGCTAGCTGTGGGTGTATCTCATTGTGGTTTGACTTTGCATCTCCCTGATGGCTAGTGATCGTGAGCATTTTTCCATTTGTTTGTTAGCCTTTTATATTTTTATTGCAGTGGCTCTTGGACAATTCTTTTCTCTTTTTTTTCCATATTGAATTGATGTTTATTTCAGGACATGCCATGTCAAAATAAAACAAGAGTTAACCCTTGCCTTTAACAATAAGATTGCTTTCTAAAAGCGCTTGACAACTCCATCCTGTCTTTGAGCATAAGTTACTAGTATGTGGGCTAGTGAGTATCTGAAAGCATTTCTCTATTCAGATCAGTAATCCAAGTGCTCTCTGAATATTACAAGGTGACAGTAAGAGGCACGTGGAGGAGGAAGACGAAAGGGAGGGAATACGGTTCCCAGTTCAAGGGCTTTGTTGCAGTGAGGAGATGAGGAGGTAGGAAGATAGTTTTGTTATCTTTTCACCTCTGTACTGTGGTAAGTATTGCTTACAACATAAACTTAGCAGGGTTTCTCTGAGCTGATGCTCAGAACTTTTCTTCCTGCAAACAATGTATTTACAAATATGTTTATTAACTTGCACAGCAACCTCACCACAACTCGTAGAGGTTAAAAAGGTGCACTCCCAGTACATGTGTTTGCAGTGTCTCGAGGGAAGTACAGATTGCCATGGTGATCAAGATCTACATATCCAATGTAACGTCCATAACCTGAAAACAGTTATATAAAAAAGCAGAGAAATAAATATCACCAAAGGAAAAATATTAATTGTAGCTTAAATATAAAACTGAATCACCAGTTAATTTGTCAAACTATACAGATCTAATAAAAAGCAAAACCAGCCTGAGCAACCCAACATTTTTAAAAGTTAAAAATAAGGCATAAATCTGCATAATATTAATTTTAATTTCCCTTCTCTCCTTCCTCTCATCTATGTATGCTTTTTCAGATCTTCCTGTAGGGGTTTATGAAAAAGATGTTTCCTTCTTCAATTTAAAATGTTTTCTTTCATTCTTCAATTTGACCTCAAATGTCCTGAGTAAAGTATCTGCTATTCTAGGGAAGTGTAAGGAAATAGAGGAAAGGAGTAGGAGGCAAAGGGCATACATAGAAGCCTAAATAAAGACATGTACATATGTAACTATATTTATGATTATGGGGGAAATAGACCTATGTGCATATATTTATTGGTTCAGTAGTAGGGTAGCAGGTGGACATTGGACCTCCTCGTGCACACTCCCTCAATACAATAGCATCTTGCTCAGCTAAACGGTCATTCCATGATACTAACTTTCCCGACATGATCGCTGAAGACAGACGTGTGCATAAGCAAATGTGGTCAAGAAAGCTGATGGTGCCTGGCTATCAAAAAGATATAGTGTCTGGGGTCTTAAAAGCTTGAAGGCAAACAAGCGGCCATCTAGCTCAGAAGCAACAAAGCCCACAGAAAAGCAGCATACAAGCCTAAGTGAACATGAGGTGTTGAAGGGATCAGGTAGCAGACACCAAAGAACAAAAATCATCATTGTGTGATCACCTTCCCCACATAAACGCTGAAGACGAATGTGTGCATAAGCAAGTGTGGTGAAGAAGGCTGATGGTACCCGGCTATTGAGAGATATAGCGTCTGGAGACTCAAAGGCTTGAAAGTAAACAAGCGGCCATCTAGCCCAGAATCAACAAAGCCCACATGGAAGCAGCACACCAACATGTGTGATCATGAAGGGCTGAGGGGACCAGGTTTCAAGCAACAAAGAAGGGGGAAAAATCATATCATGAATGAGGGGAGTGTATGATGAGGACCCAATGCCCATCTGTAGACAGCTGGACATCCCTTGCAGAGGGGTAGTGGGGAGGCGATGAATCACTCAGGGTTCAGTGTAGCAATAATGAAACTCACAACCTTCCTCTAGTTCTTAAACGCTTCCTCCACTCTATCTATCATGATCCCAATTCTACCTTGCAAACCTGGTTAGACCAGAAGATGCACAGCAGTACAGATGGGAACTGGAAACACAGGGAATCTAGGACAGATGAACCCCTCAGGACCAGCGGTGAGAGTGGCGATACCGGGAGGGAAGGGGGGTAGAAAGGGGGAACCGATTTCGGGGATCTACATATAACCTCCTCTCTGAGGGATGGGCAACAGGAAAGTGGGTGAAGGGAGACGCCGGGCAGTGTAAGATAAGATAAAATAATAATTTCTAAAGTATTAAGAGTTCATGAGGAAGGGGAGAACAGGGAGAGGGGGAGGGAAAAAAGCTGATTCCAGGAACCCAAGTGGAAGGTGAATTTTGGGAATGATGAGGGCAACGAATGTATAAGGGTGTTTTACTCAATGGATGTATGTATGGATTGTGATAAGAGTTGTATGAGTCCCAATAAAATTATTTTTAAAAAGTATCTGCTATTCTCTGAAGGATTGTTTTGTTGGTGAGCTTTAGTTAACCATGGTTTCTAATGGTTATAGCAGTTTCGATCAAGGTGCCAAACTAGAATTCTTCCCCTAGTTCTTTTTAAAAGAATTTTACCTCATGCGAGGCACATGCACAGTATTTTTCTTTTTAAGAAAGAAAGAAACCCCAAGAGAAATCTGTTGCTCTAAAAGGCTTTTCTTGGTCGAAACAGCTCCTGAGAACTTTGTGATTTTTCACAATAAAGAATAATATTAAAAACCTATTCTGACGCACTTGTTCACATCTCTCTCCTGGAGTCTAATAGAGCACAAATAGAGCACAATGTCTAATAGAGCACAATGTCAAAGGGTCATTTGTTTGGGTTAGAAAGCCGTTTTATGTTCCCCTGCTTGTGAGCCCTCCATATGCTCAGTAGGACTCGTTTTGAAGATGCATCAGACATTAGAACCTTCTTCAAGCACTGCCCACCATGAGAGTGGAGCTCTGACCTGCAAGGAGGCCTTTGTCATTTCTCTCAGTGCTCAAGAATTATTTTGGATACTTTGTCCCAAAAGGCCTAAAGAAGGTGGAAATCTTGAAATCGAAGGGTAATCCAGAGAGGCCTGGTCCCACTGCTGCTTCTGCTCCCGGCTGTCTGCTGTGGGGAAGGGAGGGTGAGAAGAAGGTGTGTGAGAGGAATGGCTCAGGTGAGGAAAGGCAGCGACGGTCAAGTAGGTGGGCAAGTGCTGTTATGAGCGCCTTGTTCCTCAGCCCTGCCACATGCCACATTCATACTATGAAGATTTCCATCATTTTGAAATACGTTATCATAACATTAAACAAGTTAAGCGAACATATCGAATTTTTAAGGTTATCACTGGAATATGCTGAAAACTTGACTTTTTGTGAAACTCAAATGATGAAGACATGGGCTTGATTTGTGCTTGTGAAGCTCATAGATCATCTCCACGAGACAGGCAGCAGTGAAGAATTGCAATACATTACTATGGAAGAGAAAAGGTTCAAGCCAATATTCGCACTGCACTGCAGTCAATGAAGGAGTAAGGGGGCGGGGGGCGGGCAAAGCAGTGAACTTCTGGAGAAGGCTGAAGATGCCATGGGAGATTAGCGGGAACAGCCGCCTTCCCTGACAGGTTGCTCCGGAGGCTTTTCCTGTTTTATTTGGACGATTCTCTATGGGCGAATTTTTTTTTTTAGTATTTAAAAAAAAGTGGGAGGGGTTGAGTAGTGTTTCTTGGTAAGATAAAGGAATGGAGATTACACCCCAAAAATGTCTGATTTGTTACGGGGGAGGAGGCCACCTTGAGCAGCTCTGTTGGCTCTCCATGGCGAGCATCAGAGTGGGAGGTCTGAAACAATCCCACAGGCTCACAGTCTGGGTCCTGCTTCTAAATCCCCAGGGCTGGCCTGCTTCCGTAGAACGTAGGAGAGCCATGCCCAAAAGGAGAGAGGAGTTGGCCTACACAGGGAGAAGGAGAACTCAGTGTTCTCTGTAGGTGAGAGTGTCGGAGTGGGAAGTCTGAAAGGATCCCACAGTGCCAAGAGTCTAGGTTCTATGTCTAAGTTCCCAGACTTGACTCCCTTACCTGTGTGCTTGCTGAGCCCCAGGAAGAGATCTAGGCACGGGACTCAACATCGGGGCCACGTACCACCAGCTCCTATTATTATCTTCTCATTTCCCCCCAACCTCTCCTTCCCTACCCCCAAGAAATGATTAATCCAGTGACTGTCTCTATAGATTCACCCCTATCTTGGGTTCCATAGAAAGAAAAACACACAACCCCCCAAACCAACAACAATAACAAAATCAATCAGGGGAAAAAGCTCAATAAAAAAAGTCAAGCATGGGGGTGTGGTACAGAAGTGGTGGTGGTGGGGTAAAAGGGAGGCATGTCTAGGAATCCGTATAGAAAAATGATGTTCGGAAACAAATTATTGTAGCAATTGTCCAATTCCACTTGATGTGGTTGAAATATGGAATGATATATGTATTAAATCCCAACTAATAAAGAGATAAATAAATGAAAACTAGAGCAAATTTGAAATGGGTCAAAGGGGAGATCAAATGATAATGTGTCGCATCCACCCGCTTTTCAATGCGCTCTGTCTCATAGCAAGGCCATGCACATCCCTGGTCGGTAGCCAGAGGGGATGCCCCCGAAGCTTGATCCACGTGGGGACCCCGAAAATGGATGTGAGGCTTTCACTGCTATCCATAGCCTGCAGCCAGCTAACTAGCTGATTTTAAGCTCTACTACCATTTCCTCTTCTGGCTTGGGGTTTTATTATATGAAATCTTGAGATCGCGTAGGCTGGAAGCCTTCCGTGTGGACTTAGCAGACACCTCATGTAGACGGCTGCTTGTTGGAAGAAAAGACTTTAAGACCCCTGAAGCCATTCTTCCTTCTGGCCAACATGGTCTGATTTCTTCCCCACCCTATGCTCTATGCTGATGAGCTGTCAACACCTCAGTAGTTACTCATCAAAGTAGGATGTAGAACATTGTTTCATGAGACTCCATTATGCCCCTTTCAAATTTTAATTGGAGCCTCTTACGGCTCTTATTATAATCCATACAGCTATCCATCTTGTCAAACACATCTGTACATATGTTGTCATCGTGTTTTTCTCTGTACTTGAGCCCCGGGCATCAGCTCCTCATCCCCCACCCCACCCCCACTCTCCCTCTCCCATGTCCCTGTGATAATTTATAAATTCTTCTTCTTTTTTAATGTCTAAAACCAACCTCTGTCTCATTTTCACCCACTTTTCTGCTGTCCGTCCCCCTGGGATGGGGGCCATATGTTGACCATTGTGATCAGTTCCCCTTACTCATCGCCCCCGCCTTACCCTCCTGGTATCACTGCTCCCCTTATTGGTCCTGAGGGGTTTATCTATTCTGGATTCCCTGTGTTGGGAGTTCTTACCTGTACCAGTACACAGGTTCTGGTCTAACCAGCTCTGTAAGCTAGAATTGGGGTCATAGTAGTTGGGGGGATGGGGGAGGGAAAGCAAGCATGGAAGAACTAGAGGAAGGCTGTGTGTGTCATGCTGACTTTGCCAATCGATCGCAGAGTTCCTCGAGACTCTCCGGTGTGAGCCCCCACACCCAGGGACTCGTTTCCTCCAGGTGTTTGGTTATGGCCAGGAAGTTTTCATAACTCTACCCCCATGTTCTCTACCATATCCGCGGTTATATTTGGAGCACATACATGGTCCCGTTCGCCTTCCCGCCTGCATTCGGTTTGAGAGTCTACGTCTGCGCTCGAAGATCACTGTGGTTGCTCTTCTTCTCCCAGCGTTGTCCTTCATCTGGATCAAGTTTGCTGACCTTGCCCTGGTTGCCTATTTCCCTTTCCTTCACCCACGTGCATAGGTGTCTGCTCCCTCTTTCTTTCCCTCTCACCTCCGGCCACCTTCAAAGAATGATTCTTTCTGTGTGTAAGCCTTTTCTTGACTTTTTAGCAGGGGACTCACAAGATTTGTCCTTTTGTGATGGGCTAAGTTCACTCAGCGTGTCCCCTAGGTTAATCTGTGTTAAGAGATGTTTTGCTGTGGGGTACCAGTCCCCACAATTGAACAGGTCCAAGGGGCGGTTGTGTAATTGAGGGGTTAAATTAAAGAGACATCAGACTAAATAAAGCCTGCAAGCGCTCACCTCCGGGACGGCCATGATCTCAGCAGAGAGAGAGAATATATTTCCAACCAAGGCTTATATACACTTAGGGGCATGCAAGCCCCCTAATTACAGGTAACCACATGCGTAACAGGAAGGGGTATACAACAGGAGGGGGACGAGCTAGGGGTGGACATGCAATAGGAAGGGGAGCCGCTAGGGGCATCCATGTGACAAGATGGGCGGACTTCAGAGTCAAGACGGCAGCCTAACCTTGGTCCTCCCTGAGTTGACTTGGCCTTGTCTTTGGGCTTTCCTTCAGGGGAACAATCCATTTTTCTTATCAGAAGGGAGTGGGGCAGACGATGGGGTCTAATTGCTCTAGACCAGGCGTCCTCAAAGTACAGCCAGGTGTTTCTGCCCCATTTTGTTTTTTACTTCAAAATAAGATTTGTGCAGGGCGCATAGGAATTTATTCATAATTTAAAAATTATCCCAGCCCTCCAAGGGTCTGAGGAACAGTGAACTAGCCCCATGTCTAAAAGGTTTGAGGACCCCTGCTCTAGATGGCTGATAAGCCTCAGGGAGATAGCCTTTAGGCAGTTGACCTGCAAGTGTATGGTCACTGCTCATGTATTAACAAGTAGCCTCTTAGGTTTGGTATATAATAAGGGGTGGGGGACAACCTGGGGAATAACCTTTCTGTTTCCCACATTTTGCTGATTCGAGTCTTTTTCACCACTGCATAGTATTCCCAAGGCTGTACCCAAGTTTGTTTAGCCGTTCCGCCCTTGCGTCTATCACGATGCTGCAATGAGCCTGGGTGTGCCTATCTTTGCTTTGCCACGGTCTTATTCCTCTAGGATGTGCACCTGCCAGGAGGATGGCTCCATCACAGACACTGTACAGCTCTGCTGGGCGTACTTGAACTATGGATGATATGATACATGTATTAATTCCCAATTAAGTTTTAAAAGGAAATAAATAACATAATGAAGGACTGTGCCGTTTTCCACAGAGGCTGTAACCCCCTACAGTCCCAACAGCAGTGGGTAAAGGTTCCAATTTCTCTACAGGTTCAATAGCATTTAGCGGCATACACCCCCTTCCAAGGATCGCCTGCCAGACCAAGCCAGGCAGGATGCTTAGTAATGTTTATTATCGGTTTCAATCATGGAATAATGTGAGGGGCCTTAAAAAAAGCTGGTGGGAACATTCTTTTTATATTTAATTCCATTTTTCTTCCACCAATTTTTTGAGGTCTCCTCCTATGGGACAGATACATTGAAAATTGCTTACGTGTAATATTTCTTACATTCTATGTGTACTCAACAACATCGTTTTACATTGAACGACAGCGTTGTTCATCCCGTTAGTAACTCAGCAGAAGTTTTTCTCCCCCTCTTCGCCTTTGGTCCTTACTTTGTTTTTGAAATGGCTGTTGATGCAGCTGACAGAGGCGTTGCCCCATACGATCAATCGCTGAAAGACCAGAAAGGCTATAAAGCGGCCACGGTCACGGAAAGAGCGGCAGGGAAGCACAGCGAGGCAGAGGAAGCCCCGCGGGTTGCACGGTCGCTGGAACTGGACCATTGTGACAGCCGGGTCGTAGCATCGGGAAGTTCAACGTGTGAATCTGCACAGAGTTTCAGTCTTGCGGGTGTATCGGTGCCTGGAAGCTGGGCTTAAGAAAAAAATGCCTTTGTTGTTCAAACTCGAGCAATATTTTACAATCGGTGGCTTCGTTAAACACCGCCTGGTGGCCCTGAAGCCAAGATGGAAGCAGTCCCCTCCCTGCAGCCACAGAGGGACAGAGGGAAGGGTGGTCTCAACAGAGCGGTGGTGGTGGCCGTGAGGTCCCAGCTTGCCTGGGAGCTCCTCCTCACAGGATGTAGTCTATGCTGGAGGACTGGGAGGACTGCTGGCGGAAGGACGAGGACCTTTCCCAGCGCTGCTTCGGGGAGCCCTTCCCTAGCCAGGGCAAGATGTGGCCGCAGGCTTTGTGGCTGATTTCTGACAGGTGTTTCTTAAACTTCTCGCCCATAAAGGCATAGATGACAGGGTTCACACAGCAGTGAACGAACGAAATGGTTTCCGTGACATGGGTGGCGTAAATCAGCTGCTGGCTCATGGCGCATCCATCTAAGACGTGCAGGTTGTGCAGGGACGTGAGGAAGAGGACCACGTTGAAGGGGATCCAGAAGAGGAAGGAGGCCACGACCACCAGGAGCACCAGCCGGATGGCCTTGGTCTTGTTGCGGTTTGGGCTTGTCCTCAGTTGGTGCAGGATGCTGACGTAGCAGAAGATGAGGATCGTGAAGGGAATCAACAGACCTAAGATATTAATTTCAAAGTAGGTGAAGAGCTTCCATTTCAATGTCTGCTGATTGTAAGACAAAAAGCACTGCAGAACGCCATCCTCCAAGACTACCTGATAAAACACCAGCAGCGGGCTGGTGGCTGTGATGGCCATCAGCCACACCGCCAAGCTCAGGACTGTGCCCACCCTGGCGGTCCTCACCTTCATGGCGTACACGGCATGGACAATAGCCAGGTACCTGTCCACGCTCATGAGGGTGATGAAGAACATGTTGCTAAAGAAGCCAATGTAATAAATCCCGGAGACCATCTTGCATAGGATAATCCCAAATACCCACTGGTCCAGGTTATCATGGGTCAGAAAGGGGAAGGAGGAGACAAAGAGCAGGTCTGACAGGGCCAGGTTCAAGAGGTACACGTCGGTAATGCTCCTCAGCTTCTTGTAGGTGACAAGAACCAGGATCACCAGGCTGTTTCCCAGCAGGCTGAACACAAACAGGAGGCAGTAAAAGACGGCAAGGAGAGAGTTGCTGCCTCTCTGGATACGTTCCCCATCACAAGGGCTTGACAAGCTATCAGGATAGTAATAGTCAGTGATCGCTGTCACATTGGGCTCCGATGTATAGTCCATCAAGGCAGGAGGACCTGGGTACAGAGGAGAGACTCATTTCTTAGAACTCTTGTGTCACAGATTTTATGGGGGGTGGGGGTCATTTGGTGAGAAAAGCTAAAAAACACAACAGAAACTTCAGTACTTATAGTTCTACCACCCAGAATTATTTGTAGACCAGATTTGCTTACGGTTCTTTGTTCTTCTTAAAAACGTATAGTTAGTTTTTCCAGAAAATCACACGTATTTATTTTTGTGCTCTCTTTCGTTCGTTGATATACAATATAAGATGAAGCTAAAGCTCTTCCTAATTGTCCACACTGTCCCACTTCCCAGGAGTAGCGGCTCGCATCATTTGGGCACGCACCGCTCCAGTCCCCCCTAGCCTTTTACCGTCTTGCATGTGTCTATAGCCACGTAGGCGATCCACCTGCGTAAAGTGATGATATGATAGAGCACCCACCATTTTGCATCGTATTTTCTTCTTCCAGGATGTTATTTATAGATCTAATCACATGCCACTCAAAAGTTTAGTCTTCTTTTTTAAAAAACTGCTTTCCTAAACACCATTTAAAAGTTTTGATGAGGACACTCACTCACTCTCTCAGTAATTCACTCACTCACTCTCTCTCACTCATTCTCTCTCACTCACTCACACTCACTCTCACTAATTCACTCACTCACTCTTACTCTCATTCACTCACTCTCTCACACTCACTCACTAATTCAATCACTCACTCTCTCACTAATTCAATCACTCACTCATTCTCTCAAAATAAAAAGAGAAAAAAAAGTTTTGATGGGAAAAAAATTCCTTTTAAACTGGCAAAAAAGCAAATACTAGAACTATTAAGGATAGATATGACACTACTACAATTCAATTACACTAAATGTTTACGAACTTTTATTTAAGAACATAAAAAAGATATATCAAAAATACCTCAAGATGCAGCCAAATGACAGTGTTTTTTTCTTCATGTAAATAAAAACATCGTGCTGATAATGCACTCTTGACCACAACAATCCCTTTGAGATCAAAAGGGCAGTGTTCGCTCCAGGCTAGAGCTCAGGAAGTGGAAAGGAATGGGAAAGAAGGGGGAACCGATAAACACGGAAAGGAAGACCAGCGTCACACGGAGGGGATGCAATAAATGTCATAAAACAGCCTGGTTTGAGTTGCTTGGTGAAAAGCCAGCTGATGCTGTGAACATTCACCTAAATCACAGTCAAAAGTTAAGACAAGGGAAAAAAATTTTAAGGGAAGGTCTATATAATATACTATCCTCATGGAATATAAGATATTCAGTGCTTTTTAACCTCACAATTCTGCTCAGATTGATCTACAACTTGAACGCGATTTCAGCTCAGACGTACAGTTTATTTCAAGACATTTATTGGCTTTATGTTTAGACAGTGGGAGAAAGACAGGGCTTTTTTACTCCCACAAAGAGATAGCCTTTGAAACTCACAGAGGAGGCAGTTTTACCTTGTTCTCAAGGGTTGTTTGAATCGGCATCAACTCAGTGACAGTGAGTAGTTTGGTTGGTATGTTCAGAGACTCTGTAAACTCCCTCTCAATCTCAGCCACAAGATTCAGAATGTTGAGTGCCTTCTGCCATCCCAGCTAAGGGTCCCGTAATTGGCGCTGCTAGGACAGAGCCAGTTTATGCGTGTGGTCCCGGCATAATCATTAATAGTGCCTTGCTTCACTTTCTGGACTCAGTCTTGAGGTGAAAGTTGACGGAGCTGGGATTTTAATCCAGATCTTCTGAGTCTAAAACCCTCCACTGTGCTACTGTCCTATAATTTGAAAAGCCAAACAAACATACACTGCATCTCAGGATGTACAAAATAGATTGAAATACCAGTTTTTAAATATGGAGTTAGGACCTTTCTTTCTTCCTTTTTGGGGGCTGATAGATCACATAGTCTCTCCTCTTCTGTCTTCCTGAACAATTGCATTTTCCAAGGGGATTGTGTTTCTCTGTTGTTTTTCAATCCAGGCCACCTCCTTTCTACTCCCCTCTCTTAACATTTTTTACTCCTTTCCCTCCAGCTTGTTCCCGTCGACACGAAAGCCACACTTCTCCCATGCTCTTTTACTAGAAAAATGCATAGCATTTTATTCATTGATAGCATCTATCATGAATTTAAATGGGTCAAGAATTTTAGCCGCATCAGCTCATTGTAAATCCCCAGGAAACCCTAGGAAGCAGGCACTGTTACCTCAGGAGTGACAATTATATCCAAGCCTGAGAGTGTTTCTGTGCTACTTGGCTGGGCCAGAATTCTCAGCAGTCTGGCAGTTTAGATCTAGAAATCTCCTTTGGAGCAATACCCGTTTCCCATAAAAGTGGAAAGGCTTTTTTGTTTTTATTGGGTCTAGATCCCACATCTAGCTTATCCTCAAACCTCCACACCTTTTGGACTTGAACCAGTGGCCTGATGGATTGCCTCTTAATCCGGCAGTCTGATATCTTACCTGCCAACCTTGGACTCCCATTCCCCTCTGCAGCCGGAGGGAGGCCTGTCATCTGATCTACCAATCTTCTGTTCATCGGCTCCAGAGTCAGGAGAAGCTTACCACCTGGCCCAGGGACTTGGGACTTGCCTGTTGCTTTATATTTACAGTCATTTCCATGCTATCTGTAGACATGGAAGCTTCACTGTGTTTCCATCTCCAGCAAACCCCCTCCCACACAAACCAAATGCGTACCTACCCCGTCTGGACAGAGATCCAACCTCAGGATACTGGTCTTTGAAGAAGAAAAAGCAGCTTTATTCCAAAGCACTAAGCAAGAAGCCAGAAGTGTGGTTCCTGAAACTTTTAACCCCTGGGGTTTACAGGAAGTGCTTTGCTGTGGGTGAAGAAACCCAATTCTATTGGTGGAAAATGCTGTGTAGGTAGAGGGGCCGGAGTCTGGTTTGGGTTAGCTTTCTTCTGAGTGTGGTTGCTGGTTTCTGACAAGAAAAAGAAAAAAAAGAAAAGAATTATCTACCCAATGAATAAGTAAAATAAGAGAATAAAGTTAGCTCCAATGTGGCAGTTTCCGTATGAGAGCTCACTCAGTCTTTTTAATCATTTGCGTTTAAGTTTGGCCATCTGAACCCAGCCAGAGGCTCCACAGGAGAAAGGCCTTTCAAGAACCAGGCTCGCATGTAATGAAGCCGATGGCTGAGGGCAGAGGGGTAACTGGGAGACCTAGCGGGCTTCTTGCTGTTCCTGGGGTAATGCCACGTGGAAGACTCTTGGTGTAAACTGGATGCCGACGGCAAACAGCGCAAGCTTGGCTTGAGCGACCAAGAGCCACGTGGATCCGCTCCAGGCCCAGTTCTGTCCCCTGCCATAGACATGATTTGAGGCATTCATTTCCCAGAACATCATTTTTCCCTTTGTAAAATGGAACGCCTTCCCCATCCCTTTGGGAAACTGCAGGGCTGAACGTCAAGGGGCAGTCACGTGATAGCTTGTGTTCTGAGTCCAATTGCTGATCCAGCACCACCACCAGGCTCCTGTTAGACCAGCTCACATCCAATCGCTGACAGGACCAGGTGCTGGCCAGAATGCAGAGCAACGGACACTGACTGATTACTGATAGAAATGCAAATGCAAAAAGATACAGCTACTTTGGAAGATCACCTGAAACTCCTGACAAAGCAACACATAGACTTACTCTTCATGAAAAACGGGTGTCCCAGTGAAAACCTGTGTTTGAATATTCATAGCAGCTTTATTCAACATTGTTCCAAATTGGATGAAATTGAGAGGTTATTCAATAGGTGAGTGGATAAACAAAGCATCGTACATCCATCAAATGCGGCATGATTCCCTGATAAAACGAAATGAGCTCACTAGAAAGCCAGAAAAGGACACAGAGAATCCTTAAGTGACTTTTGCTACGTGAGAGAAAGGCTAAGGTCCACCCTTATCAAACAGAAGCCGAAGAAGATTTGATGCAGACACACAGAGGAGAAGGCAGAGACTGAAGCAGAGGTTGGAGTGACTTGGTCACAATCCCAGGAAAGCCAGGGCAGCCCCCAGGAGATGGAGGAGGCAAGGAAGGACTGGCCTCTGGAGCTGGGTTTCAGGACGGTGAAAGAATCAGTGTCTACTATTTTAAGCTACCCAGGTTTTAACAACTTGTCCCAGTAGCTTCTGGAAAGGCATGAGGATGTTTGGCTCCATGTTCATCCCCCATCACCCCTCTCTGTTCTTTCTATCTTGGGCGCTTCCTTGTATGCAGGCTCTGAGTTTGACACAACTCTTTACCGGATGTCTTCCTTGGGCCTCTTCTCCGTTGAACCATTCATTAATGGAGAAGTTGCTGTGGGCCCAGGCACTGCTGATTCAATGATCTAAGGAAATCACAGTAGATTCCTCGAGGGTATACATTGGACCCAGAATTGCCTCCCCGGACTGAATTGGCCGCTGCCCACGTCCAGTTGCCTAATAAAACTAGGCTTCTACCAATTGGCATGGTGGTGGTTGAAGCAAACCCACTCTCTATGGCTTCCTTGTACTGTCCACTCAGGTACCTTGTCTGAAGGACTGCACTGTGTCCGGTGCTGTGCCGCAACTCTGTCCCAAATTAGAAGCTTGGCTTGGGAAATTTCCGTCTTAGTACCTTGGGACCCTACTTTGCTAAGCTGAAGTAGGGGGCAGGACTCTCATATCTTCCAACTGCTAAAAGGTAGCATCACAGTTTCCACAGTTATGACATGAGTTGTCAATACATGTGAACTTCAAGTCATAGCACCAACTCACCACTGATCTTTGCTGAACACACACACAAGTTTCTTCAGGGGTTGGAGTGTTCCCCCTGAACTGTACAGAATGTGATTGATATTGCTGGGGGGGCATTACCTAGACATGAGCAGGTCTAAGAGATTCGGGGGCTATGAAGCAAGGATTGGGGGGAATACCTGCCACTGTACAAGAGCTTCTGAAGAGAGAAATTGAAATATTAATAACAAAGTGGAGGTCACTGTTGTTTGAAGAACATGCTTACTTTAACCTCTCTCTTGCATTTCCATGACAAACTTCTGCGCATGCCAAACAGAAGAAGCAGGCGTGGAAGGGACGATTCCATGATCTCCTTCCTTGCTGCTCCTCATAGGAGAATACGTTTCTAGGATAGGTAGTTTGGAGAGAGTTTGTCATTTGTCTTCTGTTAAACCATGTGAACCAGAGGGATAGGCCACATCTCTCTGATGTGAAATAGGATGACCTTGCCCGGAGGAAAAAACAAGCCTGCCTCTATACACTCCAGAAGGTTAACCAAATGGAGATGTGTAGGTCTTTCTCCTGACTACTGAATGAAGCAGGGGATAGCTCTCTATGTGGTTGGCTGCCACCCTTCTGGCCTGGGCTCCAGCAGAAACAAGCCCAATGCCATCACGGAAATTCCAGCTGCTGTCATGGTGAGAAAGTAAGTCTTGCAGATCCAGATTGGTGAATGGAACGTTGAGTCAAAACTGGCTTCTTTATATTGACCCCAGGTTGTTTACGGCTTCATAGGAATGCTAGGGTCTGTTAGCACCTAAAAGGCCCATTCGTGTTAAACTCAGTTATACACATCCAATTGTTTAGAAATGAGCTCACACACACAGAATCTTAACTACTTAAGCGCAGTCTTCGTCATACACTCCATGAAATCACAGCCAACACCATCTCATTGTTTTAGTGGCCTGGGAGTCGAGGACAACTGAAGGCCTTCTGTAGAACAGAATGAAACCTTGTTCAGTCGCCTCCCTTTGTCCGGAGACTCGATACGCTTGAGGGCATTGGTGTGGTTCCGTTTCAACTCACCTCATGAAGAGTCTCCTTCATTTCCATTGTCCCTCTGTTTGACCAAGCATGATTTCCTTTTCCACAATGAACATTTTCTGATGATGTGTCCCAAGAAAGTGGGCCGAGGTCTTGCTAGGTTCACTTCTAAGTAATAGTCTTAAAATGGAATGCCTCCCGAGACGAGCAAAGATTGTCCATTCTTCCTTCCATGTTCTTTTGGTTCTCCTCATATTGTTTTAGTTTGCAATTCCCTAATGACATGTGGGAGTCATCAAAAAATGAAATGGAATTCATAAAGATGGATATCCTACCCATTAGAGAGCAGAAATGGACTGATAATGACCATTTTAGATCAGAAAATCATACGGTTTACTATGTCAGGAGTGACAGGCTTGACAGGGATGGCATTGAATTCATTATCAAAGAGGGCATTTCAAGATCTATCTTGCAGTACAATTCTGTCTGTGATAGGATAATATTTACCTGCATGCTAGGAAATCCAGTGAATTCAACTATTATTCAACTCTACACACCCAGCACTAAAGCTGTGAGGAATTTCACCAAGAGCTTCTGTCCGAAATGGATCAAACATGCAATCAAGATTCATTGCTAATTATTGGTAATTGGAATGCAAAAGTTGGAAATAAAGAGAAAGGAACAGTAGTTGGAAAAATGACCCTGATTATAGAAAGGAAGCTGGAGACCGCGTGGTAGAATATTACAAGCCCATGACTTCACCACAAATACCTTTTATCAACAACAACAAACCAGGTGATATGTGGGCTTCTCCAGATGGAATACATAGAAATCAAACTGACTACATCTGTGGGAAGAAATGCCAGAGAAGCTCAACATCAGCAACTAAAACCAGGCCAGGCGCTAACTGTGCAAGACACCAGCAATCACTCGTATGCAAATCCACAAGAATTCAACCTCAAGTACACATCACCTGAATTTTGAGAACATCTCAAGAACCTGTACATGAATATGTCATCTCAGGAGCTGACGCATCGAACACTAGTGACATGGGTGGGCAATGGGATGACATCAAGAACATCATTCATGAAGAAAGCAAAATATCATTTAAAAGACAGACAGAAAGATCAAAGCAGATGTGAGAGGAGACTCTGAAACTTTTATATTAATCAGAGATAAAGTAGATAAGGCCAATGGAAGAAATGATGATACAAAACAGCTGAATAGAAAATTTCAAAGGGCAGCTTGAGAAAACAAGGTAAAAGATTATAATGAAATGTGCAAAGTCCTGGAGTTAGAAAACCAAAAAGGAAGGACATGCTCATCAGATCTTTTTTTTAAAAAAATAAATCATTTTATTGGGGGGCTCTCACAGCTCTTATAACAATCCATACATCAACTGTATCAAGCACATTTGTACATCTGTTACCATCATCCTTTTCAAAACATTTTCTTTCTACTTGAGACCTTGGTATCAGCTTCTCTTTTTTACCCTTCCTCCCCCAAACTCCCACCCTTGTGAACCCTTGAAAAAATTATTATTGTTTTTATATCTTACACTGGCTGCTGTCCCCTTTCACCCAAATTTCTGTCCTTTGTCCCCCTTGGGGTGGGGAGGGTTATACATCAATCCTTGAAATCGGTTCCCTGTTTCTTCCCCTTCACCCCGCACCTTTCCCCTACCCTCATGGTATCACTACTCCTATTACTGTTCCTGGGGGGTTATCTGTCCTGCATTCCGTGTGTCAACAGCTCCTATCTGTACCAGTGTACATATTCTGGTATAGTTGGGTTTGTAAGGTAGAACTGCTGTCATGATAGTGGATGGGGAGGAAGCATTAAATAACTAGAGGAATATCATGTGTTTTCTCAGTGCTATACAACACACTGGCTGGCTCATCCTGTTGTAGCCTACTGTCCGTTCCCAGAAAGAAAACAACCCAGACTGCCAACAAGTTCAAAAGAAAAAGCTTTATTACCTGCGCAGGGACCGTCAGCCCTCTTGAGAGGAGACTGAGCAGTGACCTGTCTAATTTTCCACAGGTTTTAATACTTTTGCAATGTGCAGGTGTGCAAGCAAGCAGAGGACAGCAACAGGATACTGCGGTGAGCCATTCTTAGTTGAACAATCACTGCTCTTAGTTCAACAATAATCTCTCCAGTTGTTCTTCCAAGCCTTTTGAACATTCATTTCCTTCGATGCAGTCCGTTGCACTTGTCGGCACAGCCTGCCTCCCTGATATCAGCTAGTTCGTGTGTAGTTCATAATGGCTTCTGTCAGCTCAAAATGGCTTCACTCTTGTCAAGGCTGTTTAGAGCTACTACAATCCCCGCCTGTGACCCTTCTGTGAGGGGATGTCCAATTGTCTACAGATGGACTTTGAGTCTCCACTCTAACCCCCCACTTTCACATCGATATGATTTTTTTTCTTTTGGGTTTTCTGATGCCTGATACCTAATCCCATCGACACGTCATGATCACACAGGCTGGTGTGCTTCTTCTATGTGGGCTGTGTTGCTTTCCTGCTAGATGGCTACTTGTTTAACTTCAAGCATTTATGACCCCAAATGCGTATCTTATAATAGCCAGGCACCATCAGCTTTTTTCACCACATTTGCTTACACACCCATTTTGTCTTTAGCAATTGTGCCTGGAAGGTGAGCATCACAGGATGCCAGGTTGTTAGTACAAAGTGTTCTTGAGTTGAGAGAGCACTTAAGTAGAGGCCCAATGACCATCTGCTTCCCTAATACTTAACATATAAATATATGTACATAGGCCTGTATCCCTAATGTTATATACTGATATATTTACATATATATGCCTGTATTTATTCATTTTTTATTTACTCATTTTATTGGGGTCTCATAAAACTCTTATCACAATCCATACATACATCCATTGTGTCCAGCGCATTTGTACATTTGTTGCCATCATCATTCTCAAAACTCTTTCTACTTGAGCCCTTGGTATCAGCTCCTCATTTTACCCCTCCACCCCCCTTCCCCCTCCCTCATGAACCCTTGATAATTTATAAATTATTATTATTTTGTCATATCTTACACTGTCCGACATCTCCCTTCACCCACTTTTCTGCTTTCTATCACCCATGAAAGAGGTTATATGTAGATCCTTGTAACCAGTTCCCCCTTTCCATCCCACTCTCCCTCCACCCTCCTGGTATCACCACTCTCAGCACTGGTCCTGAAGGGATCTTCTGTCCTGAATTCTCTGTGTTTCCAGTTCTTATCTGTACCAGTGTACATCCTCTGATCTAGCCAGATTTGTAAGACAGAATTGGGATCATGGTAGTGGTGCAGTGGGGGTGGCGGGGGAAGAAGCATTTAGGAACTAGAGAAAAGTTGTATGTTTCATTTTTGCTACACTGCACCCTGACTGGCTCATCAACTCCCCATCACCCTTCTGTAAGGTGATGTCCAGTTGCCTACAGATGGGTCTCAGATCCTCAATCTGCACTCCCCCTCATTCACAGTGATTTGAATTTTTTGTTCTTTGATGCCTGATACATGATCCCTTCGACACCTCTTGATTGCACAGGCTGGTGTGCTTTTTTCCATGTGGGCTTTGTTGCTTCTAAGCTAGATGGCCACTTGTTAATTGTCAAGCCTTTAAGATCTCAGATGCTATATCTTTTGATAGCCGGGCACCATCAGCTTTCTTCACCACATTTGTTCATGTACCTATTTGTCTTCAGTGATCGTATCAGGAAGGTGAGTACACAATGATATGATTTTTTTCTTTGATGTTTGATAACTGATCCCTTGGGCACCTAGTGATCACAGAATATATGTCTGTGTTTAGATCTCTAGAAATGTCCGTTGCCTCCTAGTTTATATCCCCTCTATTTCCTTTCACTTTCCTCCTGTCCCACTATCATGTTTGACCTTCATTGGGCTCTCAGTTATTCCTCTCCATTATATTGCCCTTGGTAGAATCCCACCAGGTACTCCACACCTGTGGGATACAGAAAGGTTTCCCCCCAGGTTGTTCTCCATATTTATTGTGTGCCCAGCCTAGGACACTGTTTGCAACACATGGTACATGACTGTAGTACACTTGGAAGCAAGCTGCTTAGAGGTATTGTCCCTGAGGGCATCAGCCATCTAGAGCACTCAGACACTATTATCTGTCCCACCATAGTGGGGCCCACTCCCTGCTGATAAGGTTAGTGGATTGTTTCCTTGAAGCAGAGCCCAAAGACAAGGTAGAGCCAACTCAGACAACCAAGGTTAGGCTGCCATCTTGAATGTAAGATTGGCCCATTTTGTCACGTGTATACCCCTAGTCCCTCCCCTTCTTATTGGGTGTACAGCCTTAGCTCATCCCCTTCCTGTCGTGCATATGCCTGTTGTAGAGCTCCTTCCTGTGATGTGTGTGGTTACCTGCAATCAGGGGGGCCTGCATGCCCCCTAAGTATATATAAGCCTTGGTTGGAAATATACCCCTCTCCTCCTCTTCTGCTCTCTGTGTGTGGACCTGGCTGCTGAGATCATGGCTGCCCTGGAGGTGAGCATGCTACCATAAAATGTGTCTGACTCCTTTATTTTATCTTCTCTCCTATCTTCTATGACTTTACTATAATCTTTATATACTATCACCATACAGTTGTGCCTATGGACCGAATACACAGAATTACTGTATCAAAATGAACTACCATCTGATAAAAAACCACTATTATTGAAGGACAAAGTCCAAGTTGCACTGAAGCCATTAACCAAAAGCAAATCAGGAATTGATAGAATACTTATTGAAATTTTTCATAGAGCTGATGAAGCACTGAGATCACTCACTGGTCTATGCCAGGAAATTTGGAAGACAGCTAGTTGGTCAACTGTCTGGAAGAGGTCCATATTTTGTACCCATTCCAAAGGAAGGGAATTCAGCCCAATCGTTCAATTATAGAACAATATCATTAATGTCACATGCAAGTAAAACATTGCTGAAGATCATCTAACCAAGCTTACAGCAGGAAATCGACAGGGAGCTGGAGCTGCCAGATGTTCAGGCTGGATTCAAGAGAGACATAGAACAAGCAATGTCTTTGCTGGTGTCAGCTAGATCTCAGCCAGAAGCAGAGAATACCAGAAAGATGCTTACTTGTGTTTTATTGATTATGCCAAGGCACTTGAAGATGTGGATCACCAGAAACTATGGAAAACCTAGAGAAAAATGGGAATTCCAGAACACTTCACTGTGCTCAGGTAGAACCTGTACGTGGATTAAGAAGTTGTTGTGTGAACAGAACAAGGAAATGCTTTATGATTTAAAATCTGGAAAGGTGTGCATCTGGGTTGTATTCCCACCACACTTTATTCAATTTGAATGCTGAACAAATGGAGAAACTAGACTGTATATGACATCCAGATTGGAGAAAGGTTAAATAAACTGCGCTATACGGATGACATCGCCTTGTTTCCTGAAAGTGAGGAGGCCTTGAAACACTTTCTGATGTAGCTCTAGGATTGCAGCCTTCAGTAAGGAATAAAACTCAATGTTAAGAAGTCCAAAATCCATCAAAGACCCAGAACAAAAAAATCAGATGCGAATGAGGTGAAGTGCAGAGTGGAGACCTAAAGCCCATCTGTAGACAATTGGACATCCCCTCACAGAAGGGTCACAAGGAAGAGACCAACCAGTCAGGGTGCAGTATCA
This sequence comes from Tenrec ecaudatus, assembly GCF_050624435.1. Classification (NCBI taxonomy): domain Eukaryota; kingdom Metazoa; phylum Chordata; class Mammalia; order Afrosoricida; family Tenrecidae; genus Tenrec; species Tenrec ecaudatus. Next base: position 11,574,157 of record NC_134537.1, read on the forward strand.
CACCAATGAAACATGCAACTTCCCTCTAGTTCTTTAATGCCCCCACCCCCTTACCATCATGACTCCAATTCTACCTTACAAATCCAGCTAGACCAGAGCATGTACACAGTTACAGATAAGATCTGGAAACACAGGGCATCCAGGACAGGTAAATCCCTCAGGGCCATAAAAGGGTAGTAATATAAGGAGGGGAAGGGGAAGTAGTGAGAAAGGGGGAACCGATTGCAATGATCTACTACTGCCCCCTCCTAGGGGGTCAGAAAACAGAAAAGTGAGTGCAGGGAGACAGCAGTCGGTGTAAGACATGAAAATAATAATAATTTATAAATTATCAAGGGTTCATGAGGGAGATAGGATGGGGAGGATGGGAAATGAGTTGATACCAAGGGCTCACGTAGAAAGAAAATCTTTGGAAAATGATGGCAACATATGTACAAATATGCTTGACACAATGGATGGATTGTGATAAGAGCTGTACGAGCCCCCAATAAAACGATTAAAACAAAACAAAAAAGAGATGTGAATGAAAAAGAAGGCCAAAATCCTCATAACTGGACTAATAGGTAACATTGTGATATAAAAAATGAATGTTGTCAAGGATTTTGTCTTGCTTAGATCCACAAATCAATGCTCATGGAATCAGCAGTCAAGAGATCAGCAATCGGTGCATTGCATTGAGTAAATCTGCTGCACAAGACCTCTTTAGAGTGTTGGAAAGCAAAGAGGTTACTTTGAGGACTAAGGTGTTCCACAGTATTTTCAATCACCTCATATGCACGTGAAAGTCAGATATTGAATAAAGAAGACCAAAGAAGAATGGATGCATCTGAATTATGGTGGTGGCAAAGAATACTGAAAGGATCATGGATTTCCAAAAAGAGAGAGAGAGAGAGAGAGAAACAAATATGTCTTGGTGGACTTTTGAGAACAATATTGGATTATCAAAAAACCTAACCAGGTAGTGATGCTAATAGCAGCTGCTATTTCAGATGTGGTTTCCTGAGAAACCATCATGTGGTAACTGGTCTGCAGCTGTTGTTTCGGCCAACGCCCTTTTCTCAATTCTGGGTTCAAAGGACCACCAAAGAGGTTTCCCTCTAGTTGGCAAGGCCAGCAACTCACCTTCACTGCCTTACCTCAAAACTCCCCAGTCCTGTGTTAATAATGTAGTCTGCAGGGAATGTGATGGCCAAATCCATGGGTCAGGCATCTGGCTGGAGACTTCTTTCGACCCATGTGATTGCAGAATCCAGTCAGCCCAACGGTGGCAGACTCAGGTCTCAGGAATCAGAAGTCAGATGAGTGAGTCAGATGTCAAAGACAGAGCTTTGCCAATTCTGCTCTGTGGCTTGGATGCAGCCCACGTCCCCAAAGGATCTCCCTTTTCCACCGATGGCCTGCTCTCATAAGATGACAAAATGGAGGATAATTGCATCTTACTGATTGTCTTGAAGAGCCCTGGGAGTGCAGTGTTTACGTGCTGGCTGTGTGTTGGGAGCCAAGAGGCCCGGCCATAACCTTGCCTGTTCCGGAGCCATGAGGCCCGGCCATTGTCTTGATCTTTATTGCCTGAGCTCTGTAACTTTCCATAGGACCTGTTTGTTCTGCGGTCATTGTTCTCAGGGAAACACCTGCAGCTTGTTTCCCTTTCCCTGGCCTATATAAGCTGTAGCCTTAATCAATAAAGGAAACTTGATCAGACTGCTGTCTTGTCTCCATTTCTTGTGTCTCTTGTCCCCCCAATTCCCACTCCCTGCTCCAGGGTCCGCGTTGAAGTTCCCACGGGTCGGGACAGCTGTGATGCAGTAGTTTGAAACCACCAGCTGCTCCATCAGAGGACGATGGAACTTTCTACTGTACAGAGTTACAGTCTCGGAAAACTCATGGGGGCAGTTAAACCCTGTCTTGTAAGGTTGCTCTGAGTCAGCATCGACTTGATGGCGGTGAGTTTGGGATTTTCGTGGCCTATGCAAATGGACACAGGATGTCAGGTAGTTGGATCACTTAGAGCCAGGGAAAGGGAGGAAAAGGGAATCTGATATTGGGGAAGAGAAATTGACCAGCAAAAATAAAAACCCAAAGAAGCTGGGCCAGTAATATGTAGAAATTTACCAGCAAAACAGCCTCCAAAGTGGGCGGCAAGTCTATAAAAGGGAAGCCCACCAGACAGGCAGCACACTCAGATCTTTCTCCTGACCTTTCCACTTGAACCTGTCAAGAGCACTAAGGCTTTCCTATGCTTTGTAGAACTTCCGTACTTTTCCTGTCAATAAAAGAACTTTCCTATGTTCTGTTGCAGGCTATGTGTCTGGGTAAAATTCTTCCTTCCCAAAAGATTAAGAACTCAGTATTAGAACCAGCCTGGGATCCACCAGGACAATAACATGAACTATCAAATGTATGCATCTTGCCCGGCCTGTCTCCCCAGACAACACCCACCTAGTGAGAGAATATTTAAAGAAGACACTTCTTACAGGAACCGATGAGTCACACCTCAATTTGCGGGTAGGGTAGGGTGGTTAAAGGTTGATCCGTCCATCTCCTTGTGTCTAAGGTGTTCGTCTACTCTGTGTCCTATCTCCCCTGGACTGCAATATACTGCGTTTGGCTTTTGTTGATTTTTAGTTATTGTGGTAGTACTTGGTGACTGGCACCTCGGCATTTATTGTCTCTTCCTTAATAACAGAGCTCAATCTTTTAGCGAAGTGTATTGCTTCCCAAAATATGGAAGTTCTCAACTTCCCTGGTAGCTAGGAGTGGCCATGTGTCTCAGTTTTGGCCCGAGTTATAAACAGAAGCGTTCAATGTGTATCAGAGCTTAAATTCTGAGCACCTCGTTTGCAGAAGCCTATGGATCCCAGTGAAAGCCGCAAATCCGTTTGCAAAGTTCCCTTGTGGACTTGAACCTCCAGTGAATTGTTTCTGACCACTAAGCAGGGATGTGAGCAGTTTGTTTTTTTTATCATTTTGGGCGGGGGGGCTCGTACAACTCTTATCACGATCCATCCATCCACCCATTGTGTCAAGCACATTTGTACATTTGTTGCCATCGTCATTCTCAAAACATTTGCTTTCTGCTTGAATCGTTGGTATCAGCTCCTCATTTTTCCCCTCACTTCCCGCTCTGCCTCACTCCAGGAACCCTTGATAATTTATAAATTATTATTATTTTGTCATATCTTATACTGTCTGATGTCTCCCTTCACCCAGTTTCCTGTTGTCCATCCCCAGGGAGAAGGTTATATGTAGATTCTTGTAATGGGTTCCCCCTTTCCACTCCACCCTCCCTCCACCCTCCCGGTATCACCACTCTTACCACTGGACCTGAAGGGATCATCTGTCTTGGATTCTCTGTGTTTCCAGTTCCTATCTGTACCAGTGTACATCCTCTGGTCTAACCAGATTTGTAAGGTAGAATTGAGATCATGATAGTGGGGTGGGGGAAAGCATTTAGGTACAAGAGGAAAATTGTATGTTTCATCATTGCTACACTGCACCCTGACTGGCTCGTCTCCTCCCTGGATGTGAGCAGTCCTGTCCTTAGGCAGCGTGCATTAGAAAATGGGTTCTCTCCAATCCCTCCAGGCAGCCCCAGAAGGGACCATCTTCCTTAAGGCCTTGCCTGGATGTGTCCCTGATGGAGATCACTGTTCTGGGAGTTGTGTAGTCTCGAGTCATGCCCTGACAACCTTGGTCAGAAGGCCCTGGACCAAGCTCGTAAGTTCCTCTGTCTAACAGAATGTAGGCGGGCCACTAATGAGTTCATCCTGCTTCTACAGTCCCACCTGTCCCTGTGATACATTGATCTGCTGCCAATCATGATGTTGTCAGTTTCCAGAGACTCAGTGTTTTCGATTATATTTGAGATTTTTCAGCTCTTTTCTACTCTAAATATATATATATATATGGAACTTCCAGCAAAATTGGACAAATAGAGCGAGAGCAACTGGGTGAAGTACCTCTTTTACTCGTTTGACTCCTTAGTACGCGGCTGTGATGACAGTTTAGCAGCTGTGTTGGAGCATAGGGAGATTTTGAGGGGAAACGTCTTAGACAGCCGAGAAGATGCTACAATGTGCTTAATCCAATGACTTCATGGACTTGCCATGCCATCCCTGAAACCTTAATTCTGAACTCCTTTTATCTGAGACATAAATTCTTTTTTTAAAATCATTTTATTGGGGGCTGAGAGGTAAATTCTTGTGCCCTTTTATGATAGATGCAGCCAGTCAAAGAGAAAATGAGAGTTTCTGTTCAAATGGATGAGTTAACTGCAAGATCAAAACATTTCCAAGCTGGATAGTACCTTGCAAGCTTTCACCGAAATACTGCGATGAAAGGGCATTTTCACAGAGCTTGAAACTGAGATCCATGGCTGTGCTGTAATAAGAAAATTCTGATTGGTTGATATTTATAAAACCATGCTTGGATCCATCGTATCTATTCAGACTCATGACAACCCAACGGGACTGGGTGCAACGTCCCTGTGGGTTTCTGAGACGGTAACTCTTCACACAGGAATAGAAAAGCTTATCTTGTTTTTGGAGCAGGTGGTTTGCAACTCAACCACTAAGCCAGCAGAGCTCCTCCAAAGAGGGGTAAGAATCCCAATGACATCCATACTTAAAATCTGATAAGCACAAGCTAAAAGCATAACTGCTTGGAGAGCAAAAACAAAGAAACCACAAGAGACATTTTTAAAAGCATCCATTGTATAATGCTAAATGCAAACATACATTTTTAAAAAATCATTTCATTGGGGGCTCTTACAACTCTTGTTGCAAACCATACATCAATGGTATCCGACATATTCATATATATATTCCATCATTATTTTCTAGACATTTACTTTCCAGTGAGCCCTTGGAAGCAGCTCCTCTTCCTCCACAATGTAAACATATTAAGTAAATATGCCTTTACTGCTTTTGTTTTTATGATTCAAATACACCTTGATTTTTTTTTGTAGTTAGTTCAAGGATCATTTGTTGGCCCTTAGGAGAGTTTTCCAGTCCAGTCTGTTGGGGCACCACACCCTGGCCCCAAAGTCCACTTTCTGGATTCCCTGGGGACCTTGCCACTCCATTCCCTTGCTGTTCCACTGCACTCCCCCAGTGCTTTGCCTCGGTGTGGTGGGATCAGGTCAGGCGCAATTCCCACACTGTGTCTCCGGTGCTGTCCCCTGTATCGCCCTTGGTCACTGAGGGGCATCATGTCTCATAGTGGGGCCAGCCATGTTGTTCTCTCTGGGGGCTGGCTACCCCACACAATCTCAATTTGTTTCTGCTTGGACTCAAGCCCCAAAGAGGGAGAGACCGCCTATACACAGATGCCAGGACACCAGAAAAACAGACTGAGAACCAGTCTTTGGGGTCTGACAGATGGGGATGGACAGGACTACTTCTTCTGGCCACTGCTGGCTCCATAGGAAAGACTCCGCTACGGGGCTTGTTGTAGGGGCTCTTTTTATACAACTTCAGGAGGTGGACAGCTGACACCATGAGCACCAAACATATGGTTCTCGCTGCCACTGAACCCATTCTGACTCACAGTGACCCTCAGACAGGGTAGAAGGGCCCCGCAAGTTTCTGAGACCAGAGTGGAGGGGCTTCTTTGTCAAACTTATTGTTAGGTCATGTTCTTCTGATCAGGGAAGCAGGAAGCATTGACAGTGCTTCTAGCGGTGCTGTAATGTCCGGGCCACCTGAAAGGTAGGATGGGAATGGGAGGCGGGTTCCTCCAGGTGCCCAAGGACGCAGAGAGAGTGCCTGCTTAACTGAAACGAAGCCATTTGGGAGCTTTACCTTGTGTCCCTACAGCCATACATTGTATTAGGAGTAATTCCCAGAAAGGGCCTCTCAAAGATAGGAATCTGAGACTGTTTCTACAGACACGGCTGGCACGGGATGGGAAAACCGTTATTCACAGGATCCTCCGTGGCTACTCAAATGAAGAGCCCATTGCAGGCAAGTCTATAGGAGTTCAGGGGCTGCTGCATACACGTTTGTTACTAGGAGCACTAATGGACTGGCATGGGGCAGGGATACAAGAAATATTAGCGGTGATCCTGAAGAATTCACAGTAAGAAAATCCGAAGTCCCTGTCCTTACAAACTCTAGGAGCGGGCAGAAAACCAGCGAGCCTCCGTTACTTTGACACGCATGCGTGCGCACACAAGCACATGCGCTTTCTTCTGCGCGCAGGGGCCCTGTTAGCTGTTGTAGCCTTGGAGATAATGCAGGTAATTCCTGCATCTTATGCTAATGAAAGTGTGCGGCGCAGAATTATGTAAGTGAAAACCATAGTCCTTAGGGGCTTCATCTTTGCGCATTAAGGCATGGATTTTCAAGGGGAAAGATCCTGGGAAGGTGAAAGGAGACATTGGGTAGATTTGGACGATGGAAGAGGAGGCGCCAATCCCCCTGAGCTTCCTTTGCCATCAGAAGCCGCCTCTCTGCTGACTGAGCAAATCTTTGGCTCCAGAGCTGATGACACCTTGTGAGGCAGTTTGCAAGAGGACCCCAAGTCTAGCACACATGGCGCACATAGCACACATGGTGCACATAGCACACATGGTGCACATAGCACACATGGTGCACATAACACACATGGTGCACATAACACACCCTCTCCTTTTTGTGTAACGAAGCGCAAGGGGAGAAAAACAGCTTCAATCAATTCTAAATGTCAATGTGTAAAGTACTGCTGTCAAAGGGGTGTTGTGGGTGAACTTGACCTCTATAATTGGGAATAAAGGGAAAGACGTCGTCTGTGAAGCAGTTCTGCTCTGTCTGCAGCGTCTCTGGGAGTCCCACTAGACTTAAGGCAGCGTAGGATCTTAGAGAAGTGAAGGAGTCATCCAAAATCACACAGACAAATTGGAGATAGAGCCGGACCCTGAGCTCAGGTCTTATGAAGCAGAGTCTACAGTGCATTAAAAACAAAAACAAAAAACCCCTCAGGTGATAATATTTTTAAAAGTTCGTTGTGGATAAGACTGTGAGGAAGCCTTTTGGGTTTTCTGTATTGTCCAATTATTTCCCCAATGATTTACACGGCAAAAACAATGGTTTAACAAAACGTGGTAGGTAGAAGCCCAGGTTTAATAAGAGATTTTTTAAAAAGTAGTAAAACCAGCCTAACAGAAAAGCTTTTGCCATCTTATAACTTAATTACACATATATATATTTCTTTTTATAAAAGCTACAAGAAAAAACTTTCTTACTACTATTTAAATATTTATTTCCTGTATAACAGGAGTTAATAACATGGCCTGTTAGCCAATCAAAGGTACAACCACAGTGTTGCTCTGAAGGGCAGACCAGGGAGAAGCATGTGGTTAATAGTATATTTGTATTTTAGTTGCATTTTTCAGGAAATTTATGCCACATTGTTTACTGGAAGAACTGATTAAATCGCTGTGTTTATTTGTACATCTCTTATCACAAGTCACACATCCATCTACTGTGTCAAGCACATTTGTACATTTGTTGCCATCATCATTTTCAAAACATTTTCTTTCTACCTGAGCCCTTGGTATCAGCTCTTCATCCCCTCCCCGCCATGAACCCTTGATAATTTACCTTTTTTTTTCCCTTACACTTACTGATATCTCCCTTCACCCACTTTTCTGTTGTCTGTTCTCCAGGGAGGGGGTTATATGTAGATCATTGTGATCAGTTCTCCCTTTTCCCCCTACTTTCCCCTTCCCCTCTTGATATGGCTACTCGCAATATTAGCCCTGAGGGATTTATCTGTCCTGGATTCCCTGTGTTTCCAGCTCTCATCTGTACCAGTGTACATGCTCTGGTTTAGCCGAATTTGTAATGTAGAATTGGGGCCATGATAGTGGGAGGGGAGGAAGCACTAAAGCACTAGAGGAAAGTTGTATGTTTCCTTGGTGCTATACTGCACCCTGACTGGCTCGTCTCTTCCTTGTGACCCTTCTGTAAGGGGATGTCCAATTGTCTGCACAAGGACGTTGGGGCTCCCCTGCTTCCTCCCCCTCATTCACATCGATATGATTTTTTTTGTTCAGGGTCTTTGATGCCTAATAGCTGATTCTATTGATACCTCATGATTTCACAGGCTGAATTTACTTTATATTAACCACCTCTTCACCCCCACATACTCTTTTTTTTTTTCAAAATTAGGACACATCTTTGCAACCTCAGGGTAGGGAAAGATATGTTAAACAAAAAGAACTGGTATTTAAAGAAAACATTGAATTATTCAAATGCATTAAAATGAAAACTCATTAAAAGCACCATAAAGCATAAAAGAGGACAAAAATATCCCCTAAAATAGACAAGATATTTTAAAACATACCTAAGCACTGTTATCCAAACTACAACAAAGCAAATGCACTGCCATGGGATCGATTCTGACTAATAGGGAGCCCACAAGAGTGTCCAAGGCTGTAAATCTTTTCCGGAGCAGAGAGCCTCATGTTTCGAAATCTGTAAGAAATATTGTTAGGTACTGCCGAGTGGCCCTGTGGAACAGAACAAAACACTGTCAGTCTTGTCCCATCCTCACAATTGTTATGTTTGACGCATCGATGTAGCCGCTGTGTCGGTCCATGTTGTTGAAGGTCTTCCTCTTTTACCCTGCCCTGCCACTTTTCTAAGTACGACATTCTTCTCCAGGGACTGGTCTCTCCTGACATTATGTCCAAAGTATTCGCTGATGTGCTCTGCTTCTTTTCATGAGGGTTTCAGTGTTTTATAATGTTTCAAGTCTGTCCGTAAGATTTTCCATGGCTAAGGCTTCATACGTGGACAACCAACTCTTTCTTCATTGTCTTTTCACTTTGGGTAACCCTGCTGGCATTTGAAGTACCAGCAACATAGACTCCGGCAGCACAGCAGCACACAAGCCACCACAGTAGGACAAACAAAGAGAAATAGAGGATACGGAATATTACAATTCTGTTTTAAAAGAAAAACACATGAACAACCTGAACAGGATGTTTACCCCACCCCCCAAAAAAATCCACATGGCCAGCCAGTCAAGAAAAAGTGTTCAGCCATGATGAGATACCATTTCGCACATCCATTTGGTAAGTCTGGCAAAAATCAAATGATCAAACATCGAGGAGGATTGTATAGCTCCGAGAATTCTCCTAGGAAAAAGTATCTGGACTTCTGGTGACGACATGTGTTGCTAAATAGAACTGCTCGGTGGGGGTTTCAAGGCTGTGGCCCCTCAGGAAGCAAGCCCGCCTTCCAAGAAAACTCTGTGTGTGTGTGTGTGTGTGTGTGTGTGTGTGTGTGTGTGTGTGTGTGTGTGTGTGTGATTAGAAGCCCAATGCTTACTGATTGCACTACCCATAGACTCTAGTGGGAAAACAAGTTAGTCTAATCGCTCTGGGAAAGAGCTTGACTCTGATAAAGTTGAATGAGGCAGACTCCTGTGACATGGAAATCCCATGATTAGACAGGCACCTAGCAGAAACACTTGCCTAGTGTGTCAGTCTGGATAGACTGGAGAAACAAATCCACAGAAACTCACAGGTATGTAAGGGAGTTTTATATAAAAGGTAAATGTACATTAAGAAAGCATCCCAACCCAGCCCAGTCCAAGCCCATAAGTCCGACATTAGCCCGTATGTCTGACGCCGATCTACAAAGTCATCCTCGAACCTGCAAAACACACTCAATGACGCACAATACAGGAGGAAAGCCGAATCCGTGAGCATGTAAGCATCTCAGTGCTGGCAGGGGTCTCCACACGGCTGCTCCAGCACCCAGGGCTGCATCAGGATCGGTCCATGTGGTTTCTCAAAGGAAGTGAGCCTTGCCAGCTGAGGCAAAGAACTAGCTAAGGCAGCCACACACTGGTCTGACCATCAGAGAACAAGAGACCAGAGAACAAGAAAGGCGAGGCTCACCGAGCCATTTATCTCTGCCCTGCAATTAATCCCACATGTGTTTATCAGCCAGGTATGCACAACAAACCTTAACTATCTCACTAGTGTATCAGGAGATGTATGCAAGAGAAGCCAAAGCAGCATTGGTCAGAAAGGTAACGTTCCCGCTAAACAACATCAAAGTGCTCCCTCCCACAATCTAGGGGCAAGCAGATCAGATGCCCGGTATGAGCTAGCCCATTGCATGAGTGCCTGGCAACTCTCAGTTAGCAAGATGTGGTGGGGAGCAAATCTCTGCAGCTAACAGGAAACCTTGCAGGAGATCAAAGACAGACAGACAGACAGACACACTGTACAAACCCAGAGAACAGCTCTGCTGTGGTTTCACATGTCCCTAGAAGCCACTCACCCCGGACAGCTCCAAAAGGAGCTTTGCGCATAGCCCAGCCAAGATTGGGCTCCATGAGTTTGCACACCAAGGGGCAGATGGTGATGTGGCGCCGTTGAGCTCCCAAAATCCTGAGCTCAGGACAGGGACTCTGTAGCCACCTGAACCAGTATGCAGCCTGGCTACTTCCCAGACCTTGGGTTTCCAATGTCCACACTGGCATGTTGCTCCTAGATTCTGCTTGTCTTTGAATAGGTAGGAGAGTGAGCCTGCAGATGGAAAGAATTGCACTTGGTCAAGTCACGGAGGTCCTGGCAGAAACGACCCCTAACTCACCCACTTGCTGCTGCCCATCAGGAACACATGGGCAAGTCACTGTGAATCTACTTAGGTGGACTAGGTGATCCATATAGACATAGAATTGCCAGCACTAAGGCTCCAGCAAGATATTTTGGGGGGTGTAAACAGCTGGTGTTAAATTACTAACCTCAGGGTTGGTTGTGGTCTAAACATTACTGCCTCTAAAGTTTACAGCCAAGAGACCTCATGAACAGATTTAAGTTCAAATTGAAGCTGAAGAAAATTTAAACAAGTCCACAGGAACCGAAATAGGCCTTTGAGCATAGCCTACCTCAAGTTTAAGAACAGATTGGACACATTTTCACACGAACGACTAAAGACAGGATGAGTTGTGGGATGATGTCAAGACATTCTACCTGAAGAAATCAAAGATTATTAAAAGACAAGAAAGAAAGAAAAGGCAAAAGTAGGTGTCAGAAGAGACTGACACTTATTCTTTATTATAGAACAGCTACATCAAATGGTAAAAATGATTTTTTTCCCCAAAAGGCAACTCCAGAACACAAAGCAGAGTACTATAATGAAATGTGCAGAGACCTGGCTTTAGAAAGCCAAGCAAGAACGATATGCTCAGCATATCTTAAACAAAATGAACCGAAGAAAAATTCAAGCCTCATGTTGAAAAATGACAGGATCGATGGGCAAAATGTGTGTGTCAGTTTGTCATACTGTGGAGGCTTGTGTCATTTGTATTTCAAATGCCAGCAGGATCACCCAAAGTGTACGGGTTTCAGCAGAGCTTCCAGACTAAGAACAGACGACAAAGAAGACTGTCCACTAGAGAGGAATTAGCCAATGAAAACTTGATGGACATCAGCAGAATATTGTTAGAGACAGTGCAGAATGAACCCTTAGGGTTGGGAGGTATTCAAAACATGCCTTATCAAAATAGAGTCAACCACTACGACATAGAGTAAAGCCTTCAGGACCTTCATTTGCTGATGGGACACAATTTGAAATGAGAAGAAACAGCAGCAACTATCTATTAATTGGCACTCAGAATATATAAAATATGAATCCAGGAAAATTGGAAGTCAAAAAAAGAAATGTAATGCATAAAGATCAAGCTCATAGGCATTAGTGAGTTGAAATAGACTGGAATTGGTCATTTTGAATTGGGAAATCATGGTTTACTATGCTGAGCATGGCAGGTTCCAGAGGAACTGCATTGCATTCGCCATCTAAAAAGGGATTTCAAGATCTATCTTGCAGTAAAATGCTGTATGTGATAGGATTTTATCTATCTGGCTTCAAGGAAATTCAATCAATACAACTAGTATTCAAATGTATGCACCTCGCACTAAAACTAGTGATACAGAAATTATGGAATATGACCAACATCTTCTGTCTGAAATCGATCAACATGATGCATTGATAATTATAGGTAATTAAAATGCAAAAGTGGGAATCAAAAAGCAAAAGTAGCTGGATTATGGTCTTGATGATAGAAATGCAGCTGAAGATTGCATGATAGAGTATTAAAAAACATTCATAGAAAGTGCCTTTTTCAACAACACTAAAGGTTGTGCATGCGGACCTCTCCAAATGGAATATACAGAAATCAAATTGACTACATTTGTGGAAAGAGATTATAGAGAAGCTCAATATCAGCAGCTAACACCAGGCAAGGGACTAACTATGGAACAGACCATCAATTACTCATATGCCAGTTCAGGTTGAGGCTAAATAAAATGAAAATAAGCCCATGAGAGGCAAAATATGATCTTGAATCTGATGCACCTGAATTTGGAGATCATCTTAAGAACAGATTTGATTCCTTGAACTCTGATGACAGAAGGCCTGAGGAGCTGTGGGATGGCATCAAGAACGTCACACATGAAGAAAGCAAAGAGTTATTAAAAAACAGAATGGAAAAAAATCAATTTATATGAAAAAAATCAATTTATATGTTAGTAAAGACTCTAATACCTGCTCTTAACTGTAGAGTAGCTAAGGCAGATGGAAGAAATGATGATGTCAAAGAACTGAACAGAAAATTTCAAAGGGGAGCTTGAGATGGCAAAGTAAGATGTTATAATGAAATGTGCAAAGACCTAGAGTTAGAAAAATTAAAAAAAGAACATGCTCAGCATTTCTTAAACTGAAAGAACTCAAGAAAAATATTCTAGTCTCCAGTTGCAATATTGAAAGATTCTATAGGCAAAATATTGAATGATGCAGGAAGCATAGAAAGAAAATGGAAAAAATAAGAGTCACTGTGCCATAAGAACTAATTGACACTCAACCATTTCCAGAGATATGATCAAGAACCAATGGTGCTAAAGGAAGAAGTTCAGGCTACACTTAAGGACTTAGCCAGAAACAAGGCACCAGGAATTGGTGGAATTACCAATGAAAATGTTCCAACAAGCTGATGAAGCACTGCAAACACTCATTGTCTAGGCAAAGGAATGACAGCTACCCAGCCAACTGATTGGAAGAGATCCATATTTGTACCCATTCCCAAGAAAGGTGACCCAGAAGAATGCTAGCATAGTAGAACAACATCATTGATATCACATGCAAGTAAAATTTTGCTGAAGATCATCTTATAACACTTGCAGAAGTATACTGAAGAACTGCCAGAGGTTCAGGCCAGATTCAGAAGAAGATGTGGAACAAGGGATATCATGGCTGGCGTCAGGTGGATCTTGGCTGAAAGCAAAGAAATATCAGAAAAAAGTGCAAAACCTTGTTTCTTATTCACTGTGTCAAGGCATTCAACTGTGAGGATCATAAGAAACTATAAATAGCCTTGAGAAATATGGGAATTCCAGAATACTTCATTGTGCTCATTTGGAACTCGTACATGGATCAAGAGGCAGTTGAGTCAACAAAACAAGGGAATAGCGCAGGTTTTCAAATAAAGTAGGGTATGTGTCAAGGCTGTATCCTCTTACCTCTACTTGTTCAATCTGTATGCTGAGCAAATCATCAGAGAAGCGGGGTTATGTGGGGAAGAATGTGGCCCTCAGGATTGGAACAAAGCTTAATGACCAGCTGTGATCTGCAGATGATACAACCTTGCTTGCTGACAGTGAGGAGAACTTGAAGTATGTGCTGATGAAGGTCAAGGCATACAGCCTTCAATGTGGAGTACAACTCAATGTAAAGAAAATCAAAATCCTCACAACCGGACCAAAAGGTAACATCATGATAAATGGAGAAAAGGTAGAAATTGTCAAATATTTCATGTTGTTTGGGCCCACAATCAATGCTCATGGGAGCAGCAGTCAAGAGATCAAATGATGCATTGCCTTGGGTAAATTTGCTGCAAATGACCTCTTTAAAGTGTTGAAAAGCAAGGCTGTTATTTGGAGGACGAAGGTGTACCTGACTCAATGCGTGATATTTTCAATCACCTCCTATACTTGTGAAAGTTGGACATTGAATAAGGAAGACCAACGTGGAATTGATGCATTTGGATTGTGGTGGTGGTAAATAATATTCAAGGTACCTAAAGAACAAACAAATCTGTCTCAGAAGAAGTACAGCTAGAATGTTCCTTAGAGGCAAGGATGGCCAGACTGAATCTCATGTACTTTGGACAGAATGTCAGGAGAGACCAGTCCTTGGAGACAGGCCATGCTTAGAAAAGTAGAGGAACAGCCCCAGAGAGGCAGACCCTTGGCGATTGTTGACACGGTGGCTGCAGCCCTGGGCTCAAACGTAAGATCAATTGTGAGGAAGGCACAGAAGCAGGCCGTCTTTCACGCCGTTATACATGAGGTCGATATGAATCGGTGCCGACTCAAGGGTACCTAACAACCACCACCACCAATTCTTCATCTCGGTTTGAGATGCTGATGGTGACAACGGAAAAGGATGGCTGGAAATACAGCTTTCCTCCAGTTCCTAAATGCTTCCTCTCCCCCCCGCCCCCCCACTATCATGATCCGAATTCTACCTTGCAAGTCTGGATAGAGCAGAGGATGTACACTGGTACAGATAGGAGCTGGAGGCACAGGAAATCCAGGACGGATGATACCTTCACGACCAGGGGTGTGAAGGGCGATACTAGGAGAGTAGAGGGTGAGTGGGTTGGGAAGAGGGAACCGATTACAAGGATCTACATGTGACCTCCTCCCTGGGGAACGAACAGCAGAAAAGGGGGTGAAGGGAGACTCCGGATAGGGAAAGATATGACAAAATAATAATTTATAAATTATCAAGGGCTCATGGGGAGGGGGGAGTGGGGAGGGAGGGGAAAAAGAGGACTCGATGCAAAGGGCTTAAGTGGAGAGCAAATGCTTTGAAAATGATGAAGCCAAAGAATGTATAGATGTGCTTTATACAATTGATGTATGTACATGTATGGATTGTGATAAGAGTTGTATGAGCCCCTAATGAAAAGTAAAAAAAAAAAAAAGAAAGAAAGAAAGGTAGACATGAAAAGTCTAAATTAAAACTAGTACTTGGCTTTAGGTCTGACGTTCTTGTTCAGATATTCTAGCACCTCATTTTTCTGAGGTTCACCCTCCCCCCCACAAGTACATGCTACACATAACTTCTTTCTTAGACACAGGTGGATGGCAGAGACCACAATTAATTCACTGGGCTGCTTCTAATCTTTGTGGTCACCAGGTATCTGCAAATAGACCATGGTTAAGATGCAAGAGCATCTTTATCAGTAGCCATCTCTTGCACTGGTATGAGGTACAGAGAAGCAGATGGAAAACAGTGTGTCCTAGGCCCTTGTCTCCTTTCAACCTAGCACAGAAATTCGATTGATGGTCAGTTTGTCTTACAGGCATTACCGCCTCAACTTCCGTTGTCTTCTATAAACAATAAGTTACACCCCTCACACATGCTGAATGGTTTTTCAATCTTAGTAGCATGTAGAAGAATCATGGAAGACATTCAAAAATATTAGCTTTAGGGCTTCATTCTCGACCAATCAGATCTGTGTTTCTGAGTTGCCTTCAGATTCCCCTATGTGATTTTAATGAGCAGCTAGGGTGGAGAAACCCTGTTCTAAAATTTTTGCTACCCAAAATGTTGTCCGTGGATGGCAGCATTGGCTTTAGACATCATCGGCAGATGCTGTTTCTGCTGGGCACTGTAGGATTGATTTAGGCTCATAGTGACGCCACGTGACAGACTAGAATTGTCCCATAGAATTTTCTAGGCCTTAACAGAAGTAGATCATGCTCTTGCAGAGGCTCTAAGTAGGTTAGCAATGGTAGGCCTTAATTATCAGGAGAATGCTTAACCCAGAACCTCTTATACGTGCCATACATGTATTCGTATATATACATTTTTTTTTTTACATATCTTACCCATGCCAACTCTTGGACCCATTCTAGACCTGATGAATCTGCCTTCTGACAGTACCCCACCCTGCCTCCATCCAGAAGATGAGTGAATTGAATTGTGTGTGTTGGGTTTGTGACATTGGGTTAGGATAGCCTTTCCTCCTTTCCTTAAGGTAGGAGAATCCCTTTTATCCATCGCCAAGCCACTAACAACTCTGTGGGCTCCAGCTCTTTTCGGGGATGATGTTCAAGCTACTTCATGCCTGGTGCTGGCCATAAACATCTAGGGCAGCAATGTCATCTTGCCCTGGCCAAATGCCACTGTTGGCCTTATTACTACTAGTATTCTTGTTCTTGGCTTCCTGTCTTAGCTGTTGAGATTTTATCTCAGCCTCCGGGGCTTCCCTGAGAGGAAGAGGCTTCTGTATCGGGCCTGTCGGGGGTGGGTGCTCAAGTCCCCCAAACTCCCTTTGCTTTGAAAATGGCACAGGAGGAGTGGAGGCATAGTGATGATAACTGATGCAAGGGTTTATAGGGGATGTAGCAGTGGCTGGTGGGTGGTAGGGAGGGATGCGGATTTCGGGTGTAAACAATGAAGGCAGCAGCAGGGAGGGAGCTCTAGAACTGATGATTGCACAACTCATATTCCCCCCAAAGTTGGGTGCTTACTTTTTTTCTGACATCATTTTATTGGGGGCTCTTAGAGCTCTTATAACAATCCATACATCAGTTGCATCAATCACATTTGTGCACAGGTTGCCATCATCATTTTGAAAGCATTTTCTTTGTACTTGAGCCCTTAGTATCAGCTCCTCTTTTTTCCCTCCCCCAACCGCCCACTCACATGAACCCTTGATACATTGTAGATTATTGCTATTTCCATGTCTTACAGCATCCACTGTCTCCCTTTATCCATATTTCTGTTGTCCATCCCCCTAGGGGATGGCTATATGTTGATCATTAAGATCAGATCCCCCTTTCTTCCCCCACCTTCCCCTACCCTCATGGTATCACTACTCCCATTACTGTTCCTGAAGAGTTTATCTGTCCAGGATTCTGTATTAAGGGCTCTTACCTATACCAGTGTGTATACTCCAGTCTAGCCGCATTTAAAAGGTAGAAGTGGGGTCAGGACAGTGGGCAGGAGGAAGCATGAAAGGACAAGAGGAAAGGTGTGTGTCTCGTCGGTGCTGCACTGCACCCTGGATGACTCATTCCTTCCTTGTGACCCTTCTGAAAGGGTATGTCCAATGTCTCCAGAGGGGATTTCTTTTTTTTTAATTTATTTTTTTAACCATTTTATTAGGGACTCATACAACTCTTATCACAATTCATACATCCATCAATTGTATAAAGCACATGTGTACATTCTTTGCCCTCATCGTTTTCAAAGCATTTGCTCTCCACTTAAGCCCTTTGCATCAGGTCCTCTTTTTTTCCCCTCCCTCCCCGCTCGCCCCTCCCTCATGAGCCCTTGATAATTTATAAATTATTATTTTGTCATATCTTGCCCTGTCTGACCTCTCCCTTCACCCACTTTTCTCTTGTCTGTCCCCCAGGGAGGAGGTCACATGTAGATCCTTGTAATCAGTTCCCTCTTCCCAACCCACTCACCCTCTGCCATCCCAGTGTGTTGGACAGGGTTCTCTAGAGAGACAAGACCAGATTGCTAGCAATTATATATAAATATATTCATAAAGATAGATATATAATACAAAAAATGAACTGTTAAATTATATACAGATAGATATAATACAAGAAATTAACAGTTAAATTATAAAGCAGTGAGACACTAGCAGTCCTTTAAGGCTTGAGAGCCGCCAGTTGCCAGTCCCTTTCTGTAGAGAGACCTGGGCTATATATACACCCAGGCAGCAAACAGCAAGGCAGGTTACCAACTGTCATCAACTGTCGGTCCCCAGCTCCAGAGATGAACATTCCAATCGTGTGGGCTTAAAGGGACCTCAACTTACAGCGACACAGTCCACAGGCTAGGCATCCCACAGGTAGCGTACTCCTTTAAATTGAGGCACAGAACCAGCAAGGTGAGGCTCACCGAGCCATTTATCCCTCTGCCCTTCAGTTAATCCTACTTGTGTTTATCTGCCAGGCTGGCACAATAAACTATCGCACCCAGTATCACCACTCACACCCCTGGTTCTGAAGGAATCATCCGCCCTGGATTCCTTGTGCCTCCAGCTCCTATCTACACCAGTGTACATCCTCTGCTCTATCCAGACTTGCAAGGTAGAATTGGGATCATGATAGTTGGGGGTGAGGAAGCATTTAGGAACTGGAGGAAAGCTGTATTCTTCATCAGTGCTACATCGTACCCTGACTGACTCATCTCCTCCCCTAGACCCCTCTGTGAGGGGATCTCCAGTGGCCGAAAAACAAGCTTTGGGTCTCCACTCTGTACTCCCCCCTTCATTCACTAGGGTAAGATTTTTTTCCCTGATGATGCCTTATGCCTGATCCCAGATGGGATTTATGTCTCCACTCCAACCCTCCTTGTTTGCATTTGTGGCAACTGTATAATCTCCTGTCAACTTGAGCAAAGGAGCGGAGTCTAGCCTGTCAATCAGGCCATAGCCAATGAGGCCTCTGTGTGGGCATGGCCTTTCCCTGAGGATTCTGGGAATTCCTGGCTTCCTCCCTGGAAGCAGAACACACTCTCTCTGCTTCTCATTCCTATTGACAAGCCACATGGAGATATGTTGATGGAGCCAAGCCCTAGAGCTGGAAGAACCACATGGAGACCCACACCATCTCTGAGATGCTTCCAGCACCATTAGACCCACAAGACTTTTGACCCACAGACCTGTGACCTTCCTGCATTTGGCATCATTACATGTGTAGTGTGAATCTGAAGAGGAATTGATAGATGTATCAGACATGTGGGCTAATATTGGACTTATGGACTTGATCTGGACTGGGTTGGGATGTTTTCTCAATATACAATTACTCTTTGATATAAAACTCTCTTTTACACGCATATGAGTGTCTCTGGATTTGTTTCTCCAGTCAACCCAGACTAACACAGCATTGATGTGACTGTTTGTTTGGACCCTTCTGATGCCTGATCCCATGATCCCTGATCCTCATGATCACACAGGCTGGTGTGTTTCTTCCATGTGGGCTTTGTTGCTACCTGCTAGATGGCCACTTCAAACCTTTAAGACCCCAGACACTATGTATTCTAATAGCCGGGTACCATCAGCTTTCTTCACCACATTTGTGTATGCACCCATTTGTCTTTAGTAATTTTGTTGGGAAGGTGAGCATCACAGAATGCCAGGTTATTAGAACAAAGTGTTCTTTCATTGAGGGAGGGCTTGAGTAGAGGCCCAATATCTGTTTGCTACCTTAATACTTAACATATAAATATGTGCATAGACCTAGATCCCTATCATTATATATGAGTATATTTATATATATACTTGTCTGTATTGATACCTCTATAAATGTCTTTTGCCCCCTAGTTCTTTCCTCTATTTCCTTTTACTTTCCTCCTGACCCACTACCATGTTCAACCTTCATTTGGCTCTCTGTACTTCCTCTGGGCTACATGACACTTGATCAAATCCTACCAGGCATTCCACAACCCTCCTCACCATCAGTTATTTTTTCTTCTCTTCCCCCTGCCCCATGTATATCTACATAAGACAGCAGGACAAACAATCTCAAGGAGAAAACAAATGGACAGTTCCAGGTTGGGGGACAGGTGGGAGAGACATGAGAGAGGAGGAAGCGGGAAAAGAGAGGGGGCAGCCAACAAATTCAGCAACAAGGGAACAACAAGAGATCTAAATTGATGGTGAGGAGGGTGTAGAATGCACAGCTCATTTTAAAGGCGATTTAATCATGGGGGAGTGTTCTAAACCTAATGTGGTAATGGTTGTACAATTCTTCCTGATATGATTCAACAATTGAACCACTGAATTGTATGATTGTAAATTATGTGCCAATAAAACTGTTGGGGAAAGAAAGAAGATGGCTTCAGTCCATCAGGAAGGTTCCTCACTGGCCGTAGGCGTGTGAGCCCGAGTGTGCCAATCTATCTCACACCTGTGGTAACCTGATTAAATAAGGCCCAGAAAGGAGCTGCTTGTGTCAAGTCCCCGTGTAAGTGCCTAACTTTTTGAGGAGACAAAAAAAAACAGTCAATCAATGAACTCTACCCCAAATAGAAACCCAAGATAGCTCATCAAGACTTGATGGATCAATTCAAACCCCGTTACACAATTTCCCCTTAACCTCAAGTAAGATGAGAAGATGCCAGTTAGTCAACCTGAGCATTTCCTGGTACATCTCCCTGGCTCCTGTTCCCACCTGTGTTGGGCTTCCGGGTGTTCTGACTTTCAAACCAGACATTCCCTGGCTTATGAACTGCAAAAATAACGCTAACGAGTTCCATCACAAATTTAATGTTGTCAACACTTTATTTTCAACACTGCCTCCCTTTCAGTTCCTGAAGAACCTTTTGGAAAATATTTAGAATTTAAAAAGAGTGCCAGCTTTATTTTTTTATTTTTTACATTTTATTAGGGGCTCATACAATTCTTATCACAATCCATACATATACATACATCAATTGTATAAAGCACATCCATACATTCCCCGCCCCAATCATTCTCAAAGCATTTGCTCTCCACTTAAGCCCTTTGCATCAGGTCCTCTTTTTTTTTTTCCCCTTCCCTCTCCCCCCTCCCAACATCATTATTTTGTCATATCTTGCCCTATGCGGAGTCTCCCCCCCCTTCTCTGGAGTGCCAGCTTTATGATGGGTAAAATTAGAATGGGGAACCTTCTAAGCTTCTAACTGGAAAGCAGGTGTTTCTCTCAGCAAAGCCTCTTCAGCTCTCTTCTCTTGCTGGGCTCAGCCTTCTCGACGCTCGGAAAGTTTTTGAGTCAAAACTGGATGTTAATAGTTGGCTTTGGCTTTTTTCCTATTTCTGTGGAAATAATGACCACTGACCTTAGAACAAGCCGTGACGATTCAGAGCTTGCCAGAACAAGGCTGTGAGCCACCTTCACTTGTTTTTGGCAGGGACTCAAAGGCAGGGTGGGAAAAGGGAGGAAGGGCCCCAATGTTCCCTGGGATGATTAGAGCAAGGAAGTTGGGGGTGGACTTCCTGGAGGAGGGGCCACCTAGGAAGTTAGTTAGGAGAGGAAATTTGACTTTCTCTGGATGGTCCTGAGTTGGGAGCAGGGATGAAAATGAGGGGAGTGGGTGCCCGCATGTGTTGCCCGTGCTGGGTTGACTGCTGTCAGCGAGCTTCCTTGGGTTTCCCGCATCCATTGCTGCAGAGAGTGGGGCAGAGTCCTATTTTCATTGTCATGTATTTATTTAAACCGTTTTTTGTCCCTTCATCCACATGTCATACAATTCAATAGTTCCATCATTTTTTAAATCAATTTTTTATTTTGTGTGGTGCATGGAGGGAAAACATTTCCAGAACAGGTTAGTTCTCCATTCAGCAATCCCCACAAGCTTTGTTTCATCTCGTTAATTGTGATCCCGACAAATGTAGCATCCTTTATTCCCCTTTCTTCCAGTGGGTCCAGCTTTCTTTCTCCTTCTCTCCTAACCCTTGGGCAAGTGCTGCCCTTTTGACAGATTGATAAGAGGAATGATAATAACTTGCTTGTTGTTGTTTTTTTATTTCACCAGTGCTCCATTGTTAGTTTAATTTTAAAACAGCTTTATTGCCATTTAACTCATCATAAAATTCAGTGTTGGGTCACATTAAAAAGAGTTGTGCCGTCATCACCACAATCAATTTAGAACATTTTCTTCTTGCTCATGCTCTTCGTTAAGAGCTCCACATTTTCTTCTGACCTTTTCTGCCAGGACCCTAAGAAACTATTCATCCAGGTGCTGTCTCTGCTGATTTAGCTATCCTGGATTACACAAAGGAAAAGATACCGAAAAACAAGACAAAAAACTCCAAAGACAGTAACAAAATTTACAGAGTAAAACTTCAATCAACAAGAAAGCAGAAAATATTTTAAAAAGAGAGCAAATATAATAAAATGGATCAAGAGGAAGAACAAATGATAAAGTGTTCCATTTTACCTAGCGACGTCTGCAGGCATCAACTTTCCAATGCACTCCATGAGATAGCAAGGTGATCTGCCAGTCCGGGTGGACTAGAGAAACAAATTTATAGACACTTATGTGTGTATTTAAAAAAAGCTTTATATAAAACAGCAATTGTGTATTGAGAAAACATTCCAGCCCTGTCCAGATCAAGTCTATCAGTCTGATATTAGCCCATATGTCCGATACTAATCCATAAATTCCTCTTTACACTCACACAGCACATGCAATGATGCCAAATATAGGAAGATCACAGGCCAGTGGGTAGAAGGTCTTGTGGATCCAGTGTCAGTGGAAGCATCTCAATGCTGGCGCAGGTCTCCACCTGTCTCCTCCAACTCTCTGAGTGTCTTAACAGCAGGAAAGGGTCAGCAGAGGGAGTGTGTATCCCACCTCCAGGGAGGAAGGCAGGAGTTCCCAGAATCCTCAGGAGAAGGCCATTCCCACACAGAGGCCTCATTAGCTATGACCTGATTAGCAGACTAGACTCCACCCTTTCACTCAAGTTGGCAGTAGATTATGTAACTGCCCCGAAGGCTATTCATATCCCAGGTCTGTAGTCAGAGGGATTCGCCAAGGTTTAATGCACCGAGGACCCAGCAAATGGATTGGGGGCTTTCACTCTCCTCCATAGCCTTCTACAGACTGAGTGCTCAGAATTTACTCTGATACCCTTCCTTGCCCAGTCTTGGATTGTATTATTTACAATCCTTGGATCATAAAAAGGCTGATGTGCTTTTTTCATGTGGACTTAGCTGACACTTCACTTAGATGACTGCTTGTTTTAAGACAAGCCTTTAAGACCCAGATTTATTTTAAATAATTTGATTGAGGGCTCATACAACTCTTATCACAATCCATCTATCCATCCATTATGTCAAGCACATTTGTACATTTGTTGCCATCATCGTTCTCAAACATTTTATTTCTACTTGAGCCCTTGGTATCAGCTCCTCATTTTTAACCCCTCCTTCCCTGTCCCCCCTCCCTCAAGAACACTTGATAATTTATAACTATTTGGAAATCTTACAGTTCTTATAACAATCCATATATCAATTGTATTGAGCACATTTGTACATATGTTGCCATCATCACTTTCAAAACATTTTCATTCTACTTGAGCCCTTGGTATCTTCTTTTTTTCCCTCCTTTGCCTCCCCCACCCTCCTCATGAACCCTTGATAAACTAGAGATTGTTATTATTTTTATATTTTATACCATCCACTGACTCCCTTCACCCATGTTTTTGTCGTTCATCCTTCTCAGGTGATTAGGGGGGTGTAGAGTTTAATACATCGATCATTGTGATCAGTTCCCTCTTTCTCTCTTTTCTCCCCCTACCTTCCCCCATACCTTCATGATGTCACTACTCCCATTACTGTTCCTGGGGAGTGAGTTTATCTGTCCTGGATTCTGAGTCTCAATAGTTCTTATCTGTACCCATGTACATGCTCTGGTCTAACCGGATTTGTAAGGTAGACCTAGGATCATGATAGGGTGTGTGTGGGGGGGGGGGGTGGTGGCGGCATTAAAGAACTAGAAAAAGGTTGTGTGTTTCATCGGCACTATACTGCACCCTGACTGGCTTGTCCCTTCTTTGTGGCCCTCTGTGAGGGGTGTCCTATTGTCTACAAATCATTCTGACATTCTTGACCCTCGCTTTGCAGCTGCTCTGGAAACCCTCAGGAAGCCTGATGGTGCATTGGGTGGAAGTGTTGGTGAGCAGTTCAAACTCACCCGCTGCTCCACTGGAGAAAGACAAGACTAGCAGCTCCTGCAAAGATGTGGTCATGAGACCCTCCAGGGCCGTTCTCTGTCCTATAGGGCCAGCGTGAGTTCGAACGGACTCAATGGTCATGGGTTTGGCTTTGATTTGGGTTCTGCCCACCCCAAATTCTGACCTCTGTCTCCCAAGGCAGAGTGCAAGATACCAGTCTGTGCGAAGCAGACACAACTCCAAGTACCCTCACGCTTACCCAGAGAGTAGGGTTTTGGTATGGAGATGGGGGCAGTCAGGAAAAATGGTAAGTACCACCTATCTTGTCCCAAGATTTGGGTTTGAGGTCCAGAAAGCAACGCTCGCAGTGATGATGTTGCCAACACGGAAGGACTCTGTGGGGGTGCTATTTTAAAACACCAGCGTGGTTTCATAGCACTACAACAAACCCAATGTTTTAAGGAGTTAGAATTCCATCTTCACATCTGCTTATTGGATCGGTCTGGCACCAAAATGGTGAGTTGGGTTGTCTAGGAAGCAGACTCAAGAGGGCAGGGAGTTTAATAAGAAGTCCTCTTGACACAAATTGACAACTGAGTATACTCAAGATAAAACCCCTGTTTGCATTGAAAGAATCCACCAAGAGAGTAATAAGAGAGCCCACGGACTGGGAAAACATCTTCAGCAATGACATATCACACAAAGGCCTTATTACTAAAATCTACAGTTCTCTGTTAGCTTGCAATAAGAAAAAAACAAATAACCCACTGAGGAGGTGGGCAAAGGACCTGAATAGGAGTTTCACAAGGGTAGAAATACAGATGGCCAATATACAGATGAGAAAATGTTCCTGATTATTAGCCATAAGAGAAATGCAAATTAAAATAACAATGAGATACCACCTAACACCCTCAAAGATAGCCCAATTCAAAAATCAGAAAGTAACAAGTGTTGGAGGGGCTGTGGGGAGATAAGAACTTTCATCCACTGCTGTAGGTATGTACAGCTACTATGGATTTCAATTTGGTGATATCTAAAACAGATGGAAATTGAGCTACTATATGACCCCACAATCCCCCTACTGGGCATATACCCAGAAGAGGCAAGAAACAAACCACAGCCAGACATCTGTGCCCCAATGTTCATCGCAGCACAGTTCACAATCGCAAAAAGTTGGAAATAACCTGAATTTCCATCAACTGACGAATGGATTTTTTTTTAAACTTTGCTACATCCAATCAACAAAGTACTACACATCCCTAAAAATCAGTGATGAATGCATGAAACACATAATTCCATGGAACGAGTTGGAGGAAATCATGGTAAGCGAAGTAAGCCAAGCTCAAAAGGACAAATTCAACACGAGCCCACTGACACTGCTTTAAAGTCACAAGGGACATCGGGCCAAAGGCACAAGGGACATCGGGGCAAAGGCACAAGGACATCGGGGCAAGCTAGCAAATGCGTGAATTCCCAGCGAGGCCCAGGCACTCTGGCAGGGTCAGCCCCAACCCAGGGATGCATATGTCAGCCAACTAAAAAGGAGGGGGAAAGAAAAAAAGAAGGAGGGCGTGGATAGTGAGGGTACAGGGCACTAACCTACCCACAGGGAGGGTACTGTTTATGTCTCCACAGGAAAGGGAGAAAGGGACCAGACCTAAACCTGGTACACCAAGCCCTGAGGACAACATACTGGCATGATGCAGTGAACTAACAGAAAGGTCTGCGGGACCAGCCCCAATCACAGCTACGAGGACCCCCTCCCAGGGAAAGTGGTGAGTCTGCCCAGACCACACAGGAGCAAACTAAGAGGGAGAGAGAAGAGGCACATTCTGACTCACCAAGCCCTGAGGACAACACCAAGCACTGGGGGACACACAGAGCTTCAAGGTTAGCAAAGCAACAAGGGAGCACAACGGAGTAGCAAGGGGAGCAAAGCCATGAAGTTTCTGAGGAATGCCGAAAATAGAGTCCGGACTTGGAGAGCAGGGTTTGGCGCCTCATCACACTCGATTGAAAAACATACATAAGGGTCAGCAGACAGGCCTGGAACTATTGATAGGCCTTCCCCCCCCCCCCACTTCTCTTTCTTCTTCTTTATTATTATTTTTTAATGTCTATCTACATAAGATAGGCGAGATCAACAATTCCTAGGAGAAAACAATGGGACTGATGGTTCTAGGGGGACAGGAGAGAGAAGGAGGTGGTAGAAAGATGGGGGAGCCAACAAACCCAGAGATAAGGGAACAACAAGAGATCTAAAGTTGATGGCGAGGAGGGTATAGAATTCCTAGTGGGGTATGATCAAGTGCAATGTAGCTGAGAAGAAATACTGGGAGCCAAATGAAGTCTAACATGGTAGTGGGACAGGAGAGAATTAAAAGAAAATAGAGAAAGAACTAGGAGGCAAAAAACATTTATAGAAGTATAAATATAGGCATGTAAGTATATCAATATATATTGATAGGGATATAGGCCTATGTACATATATTTACATGTTAAATATCAAGGTAGCAGATGGACATTGGGCCTCTACTCAAGCCCTCCCTTAATGCAAGAACACTTTGTTTTAATAATCTAGCATTCTGCTATGCTCACCTTCCCAACATCATTGCTGAAGACAAAGTGGGTGCATAAGCAAATGTGGTGAAGAAAGCTGATGGTGCTCGGGTATCAAAAGGTATAGCAACTGGGGTCTTAAAGGCTTGAAGAGAAACAAGCGATCATCTAGAAGGGAAGCCACAAAGTCCAGATGGAACAAGCGCACAAGCCTGTATAATCATGAGGTGTCGATGGGATCAGGTATCAGGCACCAGAAGACCCAAAACATGTAATCACATTGATATGAACAAAGGGGGTTCGGAGTAGAGAGCCAAAGTCCATCTGTAGACAATTGGACATCCCCTCACAGAAGAGTTGAGTCAGCCAGGGTGCAGTATAGCACCGATGAAACACACAACATTCCTCTAGTTCTTTAATGTTCCCTCCCACCCCACTATCATGATCCCAGTTTTACCTTACAAATCCAGCTAGACCAGAGCATTTATGTTGGTACAGATAAGAGCTCTCGACACACAGAATCCAGGACAGATTAACCCCCCACGAACAGTAATGGGAGTAGGGATACCATGAAGGTAGGGGACAGGTTGGGGGAGAAGGGGAAGAAAGGGGAATTGATCGCAACATAAATGTGGGTGAAGGGAGATAGCAGACGATGTAAGACATGAAAAAAATTATAATTTATCAAGGGTTCATTGGGGGTGGGGTGGGAGGAGACAAAAGAGGAGCTGATACCAGGGCTCAAGTAGAAAATGTTTTGAAAATGACAATGGCAACATATGTATAAATGTGCTTGATACAGTTGATGTATGCATTGTTATAAGAACTGTAAGAGCTCTCAATAAAATGACTTAAAAAAAGAAGAAGTTCTCTTGAGATGGGCACCTATGGAAGGGAAGGGAAGGATATTAAGAGTCAGGGAGACAAAAAAGTGGAAGCATGATGTCGTGACAAGGAAAGACTCAGCGGAGGCCATTCGGAGCTCTGTAGCTGGAGGGACCCCCTCCCAAGTGTCTCAAGTTGGGCTGAGGGAGCTGGACCTTTATACTCTGATGCTGATTGATTGTTGGAGGCAGGTTTTCCTGTAAGGGGGAGTCACCTCTGTCTAGGTGGCTTTCTTCAGTCTAGGCACCTCCTGAGAGAGCTTCAAGCAGGGCACTGTCTGCTTGCAGCACCCCAGAAGCTGAGGAACAAGTCCTTTAGTCCTGAGTGGAGATTGTGGAGGTTACGTAATCTGTTGTCAATTTGAGACTTACAAGCGAAGGGGTGGGGTTTAGCCTGTCAATCAGGTCGCAGCTGGATGACCTCATTTGGAGACACTAAAGGGGTGAATAGCTTGCTGCAGGCAGGACACATGCTGACTCCCTGGGAGACATTGCAGCTGACAAAACACATGAAGCTACGCTAGTGTCCTGAGCTGGAGGAGCCATGTGAAGACCACACCAGTGCTGAGATGCTTACAACGCCACTTCCCACCCACTGACCTGTGATCATCCTGCATTCAGCATCATTGCATGTGTTTCATGAGTCTGAAGAGGACTTTATAGATTGGCATTGGACATATGGGCTAATATTGGACTTAAGGACCTTGATATGGACTGGGTGGGATCTTTTCTTACTACTCAGTTGCTCTTGTATATAAATATATTTCTTATACACGCGAATGTCTATACATTTTGTTTCTCTAGTCTACCCAGACTAACACAGGGATCCAGGAGTGTATCCTCATGTCCACTCCCGTCCTGTCCACTGGGACCAAGGTGTCTCCTCGAACAGGCACCAAGTTCCTTACAGCAGAAGGCAGCGGAACGGACTTCTGGAGACCATTTTCATCTGGCAAGGTATGGAACCATGAGCCTCACAGCACATCTGTCGATGGATGGCCGCTTTGGTGAGCAGAACTCTGACGGGAACCGCCTGTTTTCTAAGGAATTCAGCTCAGATCTGGGTGTGAGGAGAGGAATCTTTGTGAAACAGAGACAGTCACTGTGGCTGTACCCGTTGACGTACTGTTTTTGCTAACTTGCGGGCAGGATGAGGAACCAGAGAAGGAAGCGGTAGGAGTGGGAGGGCGGAGGGCTGAGGCCCAGAGGGTGGTAGATGGAGTGGGGAGGGCAGGCTGTAGACACAGGGCCGGTGCAGAGAGTTCAAGAGGGAGAAAAGTCAAAGGAAGGAAGTGGTGACCTCTACACCCTCCACAGCAGGCTCGCTAATCTGAACCCTACTTTCCTTCGCACCCCACCTCCAATCCATTGAGCATATCCTATGGCTTCTCCTTTCAAAGTAGACCCGGGACCCACCAAGCAGCCTCAGTCCCCACCCTGGCCAAACTGTCTACTTGCCGGTCTGCCTTCTCCACACCAATTCCCAGGGAGACTGTGGGAGGAGCAGTCAGAGAGACACCCCCTGGAGCCAGGCTGCCGCCTTCAAGATCCTGCCTATTAGTAGCCATGAGCCCTTTGTGAGTGACTGACTTCCCTGCTCCTTCACCTTCAGTCGTGAGATGGAAGCAATAAGTGGACTTGGCTCTGAGGGCTGTTAGGTGGTACCTGGCTTAGTGGATAGTCAGTAAGTCCTTGCTGCTATTTTCTCAGACACTTACACACCTGGTTCCTTTTCCTGGAGGCCACTTTCTCCATTGTCAACACGACTCAAGTTTTTCTGCCATGGATCTGCCTTCCCTCGATGGGAACTAGCAAGAGAGAGAACATCTTCCACTTGATGGCGGACTTCCATCCATCCCAAACCTACAGCTTGCGTTATCCGTAAGAGTGGAGGAGTTCGTGCTTTCCTCCCTATGATCAGAAACAAGGAAAGGACGTCTGTTCTCAGCACTCTTACTCAACACAGGACTGGATGTTCTAGCCACACGAGAAGGCCACCCCCACCTCCAAGTAAAACAGTCTCTCCTGGCAGATGCCATCGTTGTCTGTGTAGAGACCCCACTGGGTTCTACCAAAAGACCCAGCATTATTGAGTTCATTAAGGCTTCAGGAAACAGGGTCGATGTTCAACATTTTATTTCTATAGCCAAGCAATGGACACCTGGGAAACAAAGCTAGACACACATTTAGCATGAATCAAAAACCACAAAGTAAATTGTCAACCCTAACAAAATACAGGATTCGTATGCTAAAAAGGACAAAATGTTAGTGAAGACTATCAAAGACGATCTCAATTAACTGTAGGAACATACCTAGTTCGTGGAATGGAACACACGTAGTGAAGACCTCAATTCTCCGCAAAGTGATACACAGATTCCATGCAATTTGGATTAAAAAAAAAATCCCAGCAAGTTTTTTAGACATGGGGGTCAAGACTCTTCTTGCCAACTTTATGAAGAGGTAAAGAGAAAAATCGCTCACTCGTGTTGTCCATATGAGTCCATTCTGGCTCATAGCCACCCTGTGTACAGGCCTAAGGACCCCTGTGGCTTTCCAAGCCTGAAACTCCTCATGGGAGTAGAAGGCCTCGTCTGTCTCTGGAGGAGCAACTGTTGATTTTGAACCTCAGACCTTGCAGTTTGTAACCTGTCGTGTAACCCACTAGGCCACCAGTGCTCCTGATTTTTAAAAAACACAATGAAAATGATTTTGAAAAAGCATAATAGGGGGTGTGGGGGGGAATAACTCACCTGTCTTAAAGAAGTATTGCATAGCGGCAGCAATCGGAACTGGGTGGTGATGTTAGAAGCCCACGCGTGTAAATCCACAGAACCCAGAAACATTCTTACACAAATATGTCCAACTGATCTTTTGATTGCCATTTGTGTGAACTTTTATAGAGGGAATTGGTTGTCTGTCCAATAATTTATACACACTTTGGTTTCTTTTCTCTACTTGTTAACAGCGCTCTTCCCAGTTCCTGATTGGCTCCCCGTCTCCCTTTGCCCATTTTCCCTGCCCCTTCCTGCCTCCTGAATTTTGTTTTGGGGCCATGTCCCTTTTGGTCTCGTACGGTGACTTATTTTGTGGACCATGTTTGCCAAGAGCGCTACCGTTCACTTTAAAGGCCTGGGAGTTGTCTGGCTGAAAGGTGATCCCTGCAGGTGGGTGATTTTTGGACCAGGGTGCAGAAGTGATTCAGCGGTGGAGGGATAACTCTCTCAACAAACGGGGAACTGGAGCAATTTGGACATCCAGCGGCAAGAAAATGAACTCTAACCGGAACCTCACACCTTATGCAAAAAAAATTAACTCAAAATGCATCGTGGGCCTGAGTGTAAAAGCCAAACGTATTGATATCTTTCAAGGGAAGATGATATTTGGAGGATGTGAGGCTAGAGAAAAATTCTTGAAGTTGACCCTCCAAAGGGAAATGCGACAAGCTGTTCTTTAGCACAATGTAAAACTGCTGTTCAATCGATGACACTGTGTTTTGTTGTTGTTTTTTACTTAGGGGTTTTAAAAAAAACTTTTAATTTTGACTTGAGTGGAAGTTTACAGAGCAAACTGGTTTTCTTTCAACAACTAAAGGACCTTGTGTTTTGCAATGTTGATTTCAACCCTTACACCTTAACAGTACTACCACTTTCTCCCTGTTTGCCCTTTCCAATTATTCTTTCCTATCTGTTTGCCTTTCCAAAGGCTGATAGTTCTCAAAAGTGGTCACCTTCTCTGTTCATCTTACAGGCCTGGCTACTGTTTGGCTGAGGGTTGAGCCAGGGGGTAAATTCAGTTCTTGGCCTTAACCGTGTCTCGGGGTGCAGTGAATGGGGTGGGGGGTAGGAAAGACACTGTTAAGAGAAGAAGGAGAAGGAGGAAGAGGAAGAGGAGGAGGAGGAAAAGCTACAAAGTTGCAGAAGATACTGACAAACCACATTCCTAACAAATGGCTAGTTTCTACCATATGTAAAGAATCCTCAAAAGTAAATAGTTACAAACAACGACTTAATAAGAACATGGACAAAAGACATGAGAGATATTCTATCAAAGACATAGATGGATGACCTATATCGTGAAAAGATGTTCAACATCACGAACCATTCCAACAACAAAAAAATTACTGCCCTCGGTCCACTTTCTACTCTTTATAGGAGTAGAAATTCTCATCGCTCTCCAGTGGAGCGGCTGGTGGTTTATTCTTTTTTTTAAATGAAAAGATAATTTTATTGGGGGCTCTTACAGCTCTTATCACAATGCATACATATGTTCATTATGTCAAGCACATTTGTACATATGTTGCCATCATCATTTTCAAAACATTTTCTTTCTACTTGAGCCCTTGGTATCAGCTCATTTTACCCTCTCTCCCACCCTCCCTCCCTCATGAGCCCTAATTTATAAATTATTATTTTTTCATGTCTCACCCTGATTCATGTCTCCCTTCATCCACTTTTCTGGTGTCCATCCCCCTGGACATTGTGATCGGTTCCCCCTTTCTCCCCTCACCTTCCCCTTCCCCTCCTGGGATCACTACTCTCATTACTGGTTGAGGGGTTTATCTGTCCTGGATTCCCTGTGTTTCCAGCTCTTATCTGTATCAGTGTACATGCTCTGGTCTAGCCTGATTTGTAAGACAGAATTGGGATCATGATAGTTGGGTGTGTGTGAAAGCATTAAAGAACTAGAGGAAAGTTGTACGTTTCCTCTGTGCTATACTGCACCCTGACTGGCTTGTCTCTTCCTTGTGACCCTTCTGTAAGGGGATGTCCAACTGTCTACAGATGGGCTTTGGCTCTCCACTCCGCGCTCCCCCTCATTCACATTGATATGATTTTTTGTTCTGGGTCTTTGATTCCTGATACCTGATTTCATCAACACCTCATGATCACAAAGTCTAGTGTACTTGTTATATATGGGCTTTGTTGCTTCTCAGCTAGATGACTGCTTGTTTATCTTCAAGCCTTTAAGATCCCAGACATTTTGATAGCTGGGCAACATCAGCTTTCTTCACCACATTTGCTTATACACCCATTTTTGTCTTCAGTGATCATGTTGGGAAGGTGAGCATCACAGAATGCCAGGTTATTAGAACAAAGTGTTCTTGGGTTTAGGGAGTACTTGAGTAGAGGCCCAATGTCTGTCTGCCACCTTAATACTTAACATATAAATATATGTACACAGATCTATTTCCCTATCGTTATATGCAAATATATTTACATAAGTACATGCCTGTATTTAGACCTCTGTAAGTGTCCTTTGCCTCCTAGTTCTTTCCTCCTGTCACACTGTCATGTTCAGCCTTCGTATGGGTTTCAGTAATTCCTCTAGGCTACATTGCCCTTGATCAAGCCCCAGCAGGCATCCTACGCTCTCTTTGCCATCGAATTTAGATTTTCCTTTGTCCCTGGGTTTGTTGGCACTCCTCTCCTGACTCCCCCAATCCCGTGTCCCCTTGGAACTGTTGGTCCCAGTTGTTTTCTCCTCTGGAATGTGTATCCTCCTTATCTTATCTAGGTAGACATGCAGAGACAATAATAAGCACAAAAACAAAGCAAAATAAAACAACAAAAGGAAACAAACAAACAAAAACCCAACAAAACCAACGACAAAGAAAGAAAAGCCTATAAATAGTTCCAGGTCTTCTTGTTGTCCTTTAGGAGTGTTTTCTAGTGGAGTCTGATGGGGTATCATGCCCTGGCCCCAAAGTCTATTTTTGCTATTTCCTGGGGACTTCATTGCTCTGCTCCCCTTGCTCCTCTGTTCATGCCCTTAGCGTTTTGCCCCATGAAAACAATACCCTTCCCTTGGGTGGGTGAGTGCCCAGTTCCCCCGCTGCCCATGTCTTCTTCCTTCCTTCCTTCCTTCCTTCCTTCCTTCCTTCCTTCCTTCCTTCCTTCCTTCCTTTTCTTCTTTCTTCCTTTCTTTTCCCCTCCTTTTTACATGGCTGCCATATGTATCCCTGGGTTGGGTCTGGTCCCTGCAATAGCACCTAGACCTCACCCTAGGAACGTATGTACATAGGAGCTTTTCTCCTATACCCCTTTTGCATTTTTAAGCTTACCTCAGTGGACTCATGTTGTACTTGTCCTTTTGTGTTTGCTTTACTTCACTGAATGTAATTTCCTCCAGTTCTTCCCATGCGGCGATGTGCTTCATGCATTCATCACTGCTTATTAGCAATGCATAGTACTCCTTTGTAGGTATGGACCACAGGATTTTAAAAATTATTTTAAAAATAATTTTATTGGGGTCTCTAACAACTCTTATCATAATCCATACATACATCCATTGTATCACGCACATTTGTACATTTGTTGCCATCATCATTCTCAAGACATTTGCTTTCTACTTGAGACCTTGGTATCAGCTCCTCATTTTCCCCCCTCCCTGCACCCCCTCCCTCACAAACCCTTGATAATTTATAAATTATCATTATTTTGTTATGTCTTACACTGTCTGACATCTCCCTTCCCCCACTTTTCTCTTGTCTGTCCCTCAGGGAGGGGGTTATATGTAGATCCTTGTAATCCACTCATCGGTTGGTGGAAATTTGGGTTGTTTCCAACTCCTTATGATTGTGAACTGTGCTGCAATGAAAATTGGAGCACAGGTGTCTGACTGTGGTTTGTTTCTTGCCTCCTCTGGGTATATGCCCAGTAAGGTGATTGCTGGGTTGTATGGTAGCTCAATTTCCATCTGTTTGAGAAATTGCCAAATTGATTTCCATAGTGGCTGTACATACCTACAGGTCCACCAGCAGTGGATGAGAGTTCCTGTCACCCCATAGCCCCTCCAACACTTGTTGCTTTCTGGTTTTTGAACTGGGCTACCTTTGAGGGTGTTAGGTGGTATCTCATGGTTGTTTTGAATTGCATTTATCTTATGACTAATGATTGGAAACTTTTTCTCATATGTTTATTGGCAATTCGGATTTCTGCCCTTGTGAAACTTCTGTTCAGGTCCTTTGCCCACCTCCTCAGTGGGTTATTTGTTTTTTCATATTGGAAGCTAGCAGAGTGCTGTAGATTTTAGTAATAAGGCCTCTGTCTGATGTGTCGTTGCTGAAGATATTTTCCCATTCTGTGGGCTTTCTTCCTACTCTCTTGACGAATTTTTTGGATGTTCACAGGCATTTTACCTTCAGTATCTCCCACTTGTCAATTGGTGCCTCCTCTGTTACAGCTCTTATAAAAATTCACACATCAATTGTCTCAAGCATATTTTTTGTACATTTGTGTGGCTGGTGGTTTCTAACTGCTATCCAACACTTAACTACTATGCCACCAGGGCCTTCTCATTAAGGAAACCATTAGGAAAATGCAAATCAGCAGCACAATGAGCTACATCCTCTGAAACAGTTAAAACTAGAACCGTGACAACATGCCAGTAGGGATGCCGATAAGCTGGATGATTGACACCCTGAAAGGTTATACAAAGGGGTACAGTGTCTGGAAAATAGTTCTAGCGTTTCTGGAAAAAGGAGCCATGCCACTCCTATGTAAGCCAGCAGCTGCCCTCCTGAGCACCTGTTCCGGAGAAATAAAACGTAAGATGTTCATGTAGAAATTTGTACATGAAGGTTCATTGCAGCTTTTTATTTTTTCTAACTTTTTTGGTGAATTAGGTGAGGTGGTGGTGACGCATTGGGCACGATCCACATGGTTGGAAGTTAGAAACCACCAGCACCTCCAAAGGAGAAAGACCGGACTTTCTACTTCTGTGACCAGTTACAGTCTTGGAAACCCCCAGGGGCTTGCTGAGACCCAGCATTGACTCGGTGGCAAGGAGAGCTCCACCAGCCTAGGATTTCTCTGCTCTTCCTTTCCCACCACAGTACGCTTCCTTGGATGTGAAAACCTTTATCTTGATTTTTTTTTCTTGTATAACAGTAGTCTCATGCGTAATACTTGTGTTTTCTTAAATTAAAATTTGAAAAGTGTTTTGTGAATTAGGTGAGGGCAGTGGTGGAATTCAGATCATTTCACAGACCTTGCACTGCCTTAACGACCCTTTTAAGTACAATAAAACAATCTACTGAAAGGTAGGTCATGATTTCATACAGTTAATCCTTAAATAAGAACCATAAAAGGTATGCAAATTAGATGATAAGAAAGTGTTCTAAAATATTACTGAAAAATATTAAATTATATCTGACCCCGAAAGGAAACTGTTATTTGAGAGATGTCCATATTGTTCTTGATGGGCGTCCTCACTTGCAATATTCTTTGCTTTTATCTGAGCATCATCGCTGTGTGATTTATCCTGAACCATCTTTTCACTGTAGGACTAGGACCCCATTACTTTAGAGGTCGGCCAATTATACAATAGCCATTATGTTTGCTATATTAGAAATATCTTCTCTGAACATGTTATGTTCATCTTTGAAAAGCCCCTTCCCGCTTCCGCTGAACTTACAGCAATTGTCCTAACAATAGTTTTAGCTCTCTGAACACTTTCAGGAATTGCCTGATTCACTCCTAATATCTCCTGGGTATTTGGGGTGTAACACAAAGCTGGAAAGAAAGACAGGGTGTCACCTCGGGTGGTCGGGCACTTTTTCTCTGTACGTCCTATGTCTGTTTACTGGTGCAACAAATGCAAGGGAATACAAGTGTGTTATTTCATCAAAAATATAAGGTATTTTATGAAATGAATAAATAAATAAATAAGTATTTTGAACATAAGTCCGTATGATTGTTTACACCGATGAATCGAAAGGACATGACTACAGACGCGGAGAGCATACTGTTTTGCAGACGAACGTTAAAAAAGAGTAAGAAGCATAGTCATAAATGTGTGATTTCCACGTCGGGCAGACACCCACCCTACAGAGAAGCCCGATGTCAATGCCGCTTTAACATCCAGTTTGCCAAACTCAACAAAAAGTTAGGTATCAGTTCTGCCGAACTGTGTGAACCTGGTGAACCCACCGCTGGATGAGGGTTTGCCTATCAGAACATCATTTTTGTACTTAAAAATTTATCAATCCTTCCATTAGCTTGCCCTGCCCCTTCTCCCTTTATCCATCACCCTTGTCTTGGGCCAGTTGACTAGAAAAACAAATCCAGAGACACTCTGGAGCTTTATGTCAAAGTGTAATCATATATTAAGAAAACATCCCAGCCCAGTCCAGATTCAGTCCATTAGCCTGATAGTAACCCATAAGTCCAATCCTAGGCCATAATTCTCTCTACAGACTCACACAGCACATGCAATGACGCCGAATGCAGGAAAATCACAGTCTGGTGGGTGCAAATTCTTGTGGATCCAATGGCAGTTGAAGCACCTCAGCACTGGTGCGGGTCTCCACGTGGTTCCGCCAGCTCTCTGAGTGTGGCTCTTCAACAGGAAGGTGACACTGAGAGGGAGAGGCTCTCACAGGTCTCAGCAAGTCTCCGCATGGAAGGCAAAGGCAAAAAGAGAGGAAGTTCCCAGAATCCTCATGCGAATGCTACCCCCACAGGGAGGCATCATCAGGCTGTGACTTGATTGATAGGCCAGACTCCACCCCTACCCTGATTTGTCAAGTTGACATGAAATTATGTAACTACCACATCCCTCTGGTAGGATATGTCATCTTCCCATTCACCAAGTGGAAAACTGTCCACCCCTCCACCTGGGAACCATTCAAGTCTGTTTCTTTGGTTTGCTAAATGTTATCTTAATTTTTTATATATAACAGTGGTTTACCCCTTCACATTTGACTAGCTTTTCACATCATTAACTTCACTAACTTCATCTCATTGATATCACATGCAAATAAATGTGTGAAGATTGTTCAACAACAGTGGTGGCAGTACATTGACAGGGAGCTGCAGATTCAGAGGTTTTATTCCATTATATCAAGCCAGATTCAGAAGAGGATGTAGAACAAAACATGTCATTGCGAATGTAAGATGGATCTTGGCTGAAAACAAAGTATCAGAAAAAATGTTTACTTGTATCTTATCTATCATTATTATTTTTATAATAATTTATAAATTATCAAGGGTTCATGGGGAGGTGGGGGAGAATGAGGAGCTGATTCCAAGGGCTCGAGTAGAAAGCAAATGTTTTGAGAATGATGAGGGAAACAAATATACAAAAGTGATGGACACAGTGGATGGATGGATGGATTGTGATAAGAGTTGTACGAGCCCTCAATAAACTGATTTAAAAAATAATAATATAGATTATAACTAAAGTATTGGCCATTCAGGTTAAGTGCTTTACATATATCATCACATACATCGCTTGTATTTAATTCTCACCAAATCCCTAAGAAGCCGGGCTTGTTATCATTGACTCCGTTCTATTAATGAGGAGTTGACTTGCTGGCAGTGTGGGCTGTTGCTTTAAAGCGAAGAGCTGACCAGTTAACGAACCTGCCCGAGGTGCTAAGTCATGGGATAAGTCTCAAACCTAGGTGCCCAGGCAACAACTTAAACCCAAAATCTGACTCATCTCACACACTGCCATTGAGTTGATGCCAAGTCATAGCCACCCTGTATAGGGCGTCTGAGATTTTCAAGTGATGGGAAATCCCCCCAAAAATGAAGACAATCTCCAAATCTTTCACACCAGTTGGAGCTATCTGGAAATCGT
Source organism: Tenrec ecaudatus (assembly GCF_050624435.1). Classification (NCBI taxonomy): domain Eukaryota; kingdom Metazoa; phylum Chordata; class Mammalia; order Afrosoricida; family Tenrecidae; genus Tenrec; species Tenrec ecaudatus. The sequence continues at coordinate 11,611,875 of NC_134537.1, forward strand.
GAATGCCAGGAACTCTTAACAATCGACATTTTCATCTTCAGACATGAGTCACAGGGTTCAGTGAGAATGACAGAATTGTCTTTCCCCCCCCCTGAATAGTCTTAATCTAGATAAATGCCACCGCTGAAATAAAAATAGTTTTCTGACATATGAAGTCCTAGAAGGGTAATTCACCTGCTTTTGCTTACTAGAGTGGGGAAGGAAGTGGTAGTTAGCGACTATCAAGATTATAATTAATTGTTTTAATCCAAGTAATCGATGTTATAAAATTATAGTGTACTAAAAGGCTTATAACAAAGCACTTCCGTCTCCATTCTGAACATTAGTCCCATTCTCTAGAAACTATCACCAATAATGCTTTTTACTGTCTCGCTCGCCCTCCTCTCTGGTGCTTACCATCAAAATTCCCAGATAATATGTTAAACAGTTGTTAGTCTTCCACTTTCCTTCCTTGTTCTCCTGGGTCGCTCCTATTTCCTGGACCCGGTGCCTTCCGTTTGCTTCATCTCCTCTTTTGTTTTGCTGAGGCATATCCGGTAGTAACTTCTGATGAAACGGTACCTGGGAGGTAGTTTTACTCAGTTCTTACATGTCCAGAATGTTTTTATTCTCCTCCTAGATGTGGTTGACCATTGGTTGGAAAATAAATTCTATGCTGAATGATATTTTTTCTCTTAGAATCTTTTCTCTTAGAATCTCAGTATCCCATATCTTTTAAGCACTTACTTCTGCTATTGAGAAGTCTGATGGCATTTAGATTTTTTTTTCCTTTTTAAAAGGTGACTGGAAAAAAAATTTTTTTTTAAAGTGACTGGTTTTAACAATTATATCAGTGCAAAAGAGGGGGGTCAGAATGGAGGCCCAAAGCCCATCTGTAGACAATTGAACATCCTCCCCCAGAAGAGTTACAAGGAAGGGATAATTCAACCAGAGTGCAGAGTAGCACCGATGAAATACACATCATTCCTCTAGTTCCTGAATGTTTCCTCCCCCCACTACCATGACCCAGTTCTACCTTACAAATCCCACTAGACCTGAGAACACACATTGATATACATAAGAGCTCTCCAGACACGGAATTCAGGACAGATAAACCGCTCAGGAGCAGTCGTGGGAGTAGCAATATCATGAGGGTAGGAGCATGGAGGGGTCGGGGGACAATAAAGGGGGAACCCATTACAAGGTTGGATAGATAACCTACCCCCAGGGAGGTGAATAACAGAAATGTGGGTGAAGGAAGACAACGGACAGTGGAAGATATGAAATAACAATAATAATATAATTGTTCAAGTTTTCATGAGAGTGGGAAGGAGGGGGAGGGAGGAGGAAAAAGAGGAGCTGATACCAAGGCCTCAAGTAGAAAGAAAATGTTTTAGAAATGTTGCTGGCAACATAAGTACAAGTGTGCTTAATACAATTGAATGAGAGGTTGTCATAAAAGTTTTAAAAGCCTCCCAATAAAATGATTAATTAAAAAAATAATAATTAAAAATAAAAATATATTACATGCCCTTAGCATTTTGCCCCAGTGTGGTGGAGTCAGATCCGGCACATTTCCCTCACTGTGCCTCCAGTGTTGTCCCTTGTAGCGATATGGGTCGGTGAGGGACGTCTTGTCTCGTGGTGGGGTTGGCCCTATGGTCCTCTCCATGCATTGGCTGCTGTGAGCAGGAATATCGTCCTCGGGGCTTGGTGGGCCAGGATGTGCTCCACTCTCTCTCCCTCACCCTTCATTTGCTCCTGTGTGCTCCCACCAGACACATCCCTCTCCCTGAGCTGTAGCTTCAGTGCTGTGTTCTGGAGTGCATTCTTCTGGGAGGGGAAGGGGGGGTGTCCTTGTAGTTGGGATTGGGGCCAGCCTTGCAGACCTCTCTATTGGTTCTCTGCTTCATGTGGTGAGCTGTATGAGCCCCCAATAAAATGATTTTTTAAATTATAATAAGGTCGGTAACCCTAAAAAAAAAAAGAAGAAAGAAAATGAAGTCACACACACACACACACACACACTTCAGTGGGACCCCTCTTGCCACAGTGAAGTCCTTTCTGAAGGACTGCATTTCACAACTGGGCCTCAAGGAGTCGCTGTTTACCAGTCAAGAGGTGAGGCAAAGCCTCTATGACCCATCACCACATTTTAGGCCATTGAAATGTGTCTTATAAATGTCACTTTCAGATGCAAAACACAGCACTTGGTGTAAGATATGGAAATAATAAGCATTTATAATTTATCAAGGGGTCATGAAGGGGGGAGATGGGAGGGAGGGTAAAAAGAGGAGCTGACACTGAGGGCTCCAATAGAAAGTAAATGTTTAGAAAATAGTGATGGCAACATATGTACAAATGTGCCTGATACAATTGATGTATGGATTGTTATAAGAGCCCCCAATAAAGTTATCTTTAAAAAAAACCCAAAAGATGCAAAATAGCTTTCTATATAAAAGTCCTAAATTTATTAAACTGTTTCACTTGGAAATGTTGTCTATTGGGCCTATTATAATTTTTTTCTAATGTAAACAATGTCAAAATACTTTTGAGCATAATGTTTAAAACCATGTGTCAACATTTCTTAGATATTCTCAGATGTAGAATTAATGAATCAAAGTGAGTGTGGGTTTCTGAGAATTTTGAGACTGCCCGTCAAATTGCTTAGAGGAAATTTCCATTCCCGCTGACGATATCTAATACTTTGATGGTGCTCAATATCATCGACCTACAAGGAACACCGTCTGCCTACTAAGAGCTCCAGGAAGACAACAAAGAAGATTATCAAAGAGATTGGCTTGAACTTCTGAAATTGCCATTTTATAGACTACAAAAAAGTTAAATATTGTAAATGTATACGATTCAACCTATTATTTTTTTGAAACACTAGGGGAAAAATCCTGAAAGTGGGGGGGGGGCGGGTACAGAAGAAAGAAGGGAGGGAAATGATAAGGGGGAGAGGAGGAAAGAGGGAGAGGGAGAGAGATGGCACACAGAGCGGTGGTAAACAATTCATATATTTATTTATATATAAATCATTTTATTGGGGGCTCTTACAGCTCTTATAACAGTCCACGCATCAATTGTATCAAGCACATCTGTACATTGGTTGCAGGCTGTGAGACTCCCCTAGCGTTACAAGCTCTCTGGGAGACTTTTCTCCCTCTCACTGGAGTCAAGGCCAGCACCTACCACCTCTTCACAATTTCCTGCTGTGAGGTGGGCCCCTAGGTCTCCTGCTGAGGGCACTGCCCCTTGGGGGTCCTGGCCCTGCGTGGGCCTCAACCAGAACTCCCGTCCCACCCATCCTCCACCTAGTTTCTGACCTCCACGTGGCTGCACCATCACCACCCAGGAAGACCTGGCTCCAGTCTGGCGGGGGCGGAGTGGGGTGGGGGGGCTCTGGAACCTCTCCCTCTGGGCTCCTCTTCTGAGCCTGTGAGAATTTCCCTGACCTCTCTCCTGGAGAGGCTTTCAATGAATGGGGTCCCCCGGGTGGAACACATAGTGCAAAGACCTGGCAGATGGACCTCGGACAACTGTTGTGGGTTCAACTAAATGCTCATCACTATAATGTCTTGAAACTTAGAAGTCTTTTATTCCGTTACACCAAGACTGTGAGAACCTAAAAGCGATTCTTCGATGGCAGTCCCGAGTCCACATTTCAGTCCGTCTTTAAAGGCAAAATGCTCATTTGTCATGTGTCCAGGACTTCAGCAAGTATGGACAGAAGCAGAAAGCAAGACGAATGTTACCATTTAGTGAGCGTTACAGGCTACCGCGTTGACGATAACGTCCTGGTTAATAAAATAAGGAGAGGGGTCTCCTGGTTACCACATCAAGAGGGACAATCTTATTAATGACCATGTTCTGATTTGGACCCCATAAGAGAACATTCTAAAAGCAATCACTAGTGGGACTTTCTGAGACAGAAGGGGGAAGGAGGCAGGTCATTCAGCACTCAACAAGATGGCAGGCCAGTGGCTAGTGGGAGTCTGTCTCGGAGCCAGACAGGGAGCCCAGTTCTCCTCATTGGAAGCAGCCCCCTGGCCCCTCAGTTCTACAGACCTCATTATCCAGCTTCTGGTCATTCTTGTTGACCGAGCCACGGGCCATTGCTCCTTTCCTCCCTCACTCTTGCTCTGGCTCCCTTTCTTTCCTGGGACCTCGGGTGTGCAGGAGCACAGTGTAAGGGTGTCCTGCAGGCCAATCCAGGCTGCCTCTCAGGACTCCAGGGCCTGCAGGCCCTCCTGGGACTCAGTGTCCCATGCTTTGTGTCTATGAGTGAATTTCACCTCTCTCCCATCAGTATGAGCAAACTGAATGGTAGTGAATTTGGACCACAACTAGTTACTTAGGCAACGAGAGGGCAGCTTTTGAAAAATGTTTAAAAATCATCTCAATGAGGGCTTTCACGAGAGGCCCTGGAAGATCACACCTGGCCATCCTCATTGTGCAGAGCAGGGAGCCAGCCGAGGCAGGGCTCAGCATCTCCACCAGACAGCACTGCCGACCAGATCCAGTTTGTGTGTGTGTGGGGGGGGGGGGATGTTAGAGAATGACTAAAAACCAGGTTTAGAAATAGCTTCCAGCTACCGCCATCAGTCAGCCTGTAAGCAGCTCTCCTCCACTGTGAACACACAGACGGGTCCCTTTACTCAAAGCGAAACTCCAAATGAAGTTACCCACGGACGCCCAGAGTCCGCTTGCCTGTGCTTCAGTACTTACTGTTCCGCAGGGACTGCTGTGAGGAAACAAAGGGCGAGGTCAAGGTTAACAAGAGCTTGGGGTCTTAGGCACTGAAATGAGTTCATGGAGGGGGGCTGCAATGTAGTGTAATTGGATTTAAATCCAGAGGTAGTTCTTGGGTTTGGGGCTCGCATGAAATCCTAGCTCTAACGTAAGAACGGTGAGTTTCTCCATCATGGCCCTGCTTGATGCTCACCTCTCAGGAAGAGCACACAGATACGGGTGCTAGAGCAACATGTGATGAAGAAATTAGATGGTGCCTGGCTATCAGATAAAATAGTGTCAGGGGTCTTGTGTTAGTCTGGGTAGACTAGAGAAACAAATCCACAGAAACTCATATTATACAAGACCGTTTTATATAAAGGGTAAGTGTGCATTAAGAAAGCATCCCAACCCAGTGCTGCCCAAGCCCATATGTCCAACACCAATCTATGAAATCCTCCCCAATCTCACAAGACACAAGCGATGACGCCAACTGCAGGAGGAAAGCCAAATCAGTGAGGGTGTAAGTATCTCAGCACTGGCAGGGGTCTCCACATGGGTGCTCCAGCACCCAGGGCTGCATCAGGATAGGTCCATGTGGCTTCTCCTCAGGGATGTTTTGCAGGAAGTGAGCCTTGCCAGCTGAAGCAGGGAAGTGGCTAAGGCAGCTGCACCCTGGTCTGACCATCAGAAAGCAAGAGTCTCAAGAACTAGAAAGGCGAGGCTCACCGAGCCATTTATCCCTCCGCCCTTCAATGAATCCCACATGTGTTTATCAGCCAGGTTGGCACAATAAACCTTAACTATCTCAGGTCTTAAAGGTTTGTTTCCAAACAAGCAGCCATCTAAGTGAGATCAACTAAGTCCACATGGAAGAAGCGCACCATCATCAGTCACCAAAGGATTGTAAATCATATCATCTGAATCAAAGGAGGGATTAGTATCAGAGCCTACATTGTGAGAATCCGGTCTGCAGAAGACTGTGAGATGACAGCGGGAGCCCAAGGTTCATTTGAACAACGTGGGGAATAAGCCTCCGGAGCACGCCCTCTGTCCACAACTGAGGGATGGGAGGAAAGTGGTTACCCAACAGAGTGCATTGGAGAGACGAGTATAGGAGATCAAAATGAGCAACCTGACTTGGACTGTTAAAACCTTGTCAGTTGCCCCCCACCCACCTCTGATACACATTAGACCAAATCTGGTTATGTTGGCGTTTATCTCAGACATGTTGTGTTATATGTTTTTCAGCATATGGAGCACAGGGTTGATGAGAGACAGCAAGTAGAATAAGGGTTTCTGCAGGGTGAGGGATGGGGGGAGATGTACAGTGTGGGGCAGATAAAAGGGAGCTGATGTCAAGCGGTTCAGGAAGGAAGAGAATGCTTTGAAACTGATGGCGGCAGCAATGGTACAATACTGCTTGATGTGATTGAACTATGGGACAATATGATATCTGTATCAGCTCCCAATGAAATGGTTTTCGAAAATAAATAATGTCAAAGTAAAAGAATCATAACAACAACAGAGGTATTTCTAAAGTATTATAGGATTCGAGCTTGGGTATTTGTTGGGAGGGTCTTTCCCAGATTGGACATGCTCCCTGGGCACCAGGACTCAGAGACTTTGACGGAGAGACAAAGCCTTCACCTTGACCTCGGTGGGGCCATCCACTGGCAGCTCCAGATGCCTCGGCAGGGAGTGGGTCAAAGGCCCATGTTGGCAGGCAACTGGGGGGCGAGGGGGAGAGGTAAGGTTATCTGTTTTCCATTTTTCATCTTTTTAAAAAAATCATGTTATTGAGTGCCCATACAGCTCATATCATATCCATTGTGTCAAGCACATTTTCATATATATTGCCATCATCATTTAAAAACATTTTCTTTCTACTTGAGCCCTTGGTATCAGCACCTTATTTTCCCCTCTCCCCCCTCCCTCCCTCATGAACCCTTGATCATTTATAAAAAAAAAAATTCCATGTCTTACACTGACCCATGTTTCCCTTCACCCACTTTTCTGCTGTCCGTCCCCCGGAAAGAGGCTATATGTAGATCACTGTGAACAGGTTCCCCTTTCTCCCCCCACCTTTCACTTACCCTCCTGGTATGGCTACTCTCAGTATTTGTCCTAAGAGGTTTATCTGTCCTGGATTCCCTGTTTCCAGTTCTTATCTGTGCCAGTGTACATGCTCTGGTCTAGTCGGATTTGTAAGGTAGAATTGGGGTCATGAAAAGTGGGGAGTGGGGGTGGAAGCATTAAAGAACTAGAGGAAAGTTGTATGCTTCATAGGTGCTACACTGCACCCTGACTGGCTCATCTCTTCCTTGTGACCCTTCCGTAAGGGGATGCCCAATTGTCTACAGATGGGCTTTGCGTCTACACTCTGCACTCCCCCTCATCCACATGGATATGATTTTTTTGTTCTGGGTCTTTGGTGCCTGATACTTGATACCATCAACACCTCGAGATCACACAGGCAGATGTGCCTCTTCCATTAGGCCTTTGCCCATTTTGCATCTACACAAATCGATTAAGACCAAAAGCCCTGAACAAGTGCTCTCCCTTGGCACTGTAAAGCAAGTCCTGCAGTGGAATGTTTTGTTGTCAGATTGAAAAAGTAAAGAGAGACTGTGACTGGGATGGGCAGGGCAGGAGTGGGATCCTCTTCTCCCCCACACTCTGGGTGGCAAAGAAAATGCCCCAAGCCAGCACAGAGTAAGCCTTCATTGCACCCCTACATCTTGTGAGTGCTGATACTTGTAATCTTTCCAATGGTTACTTCTCTCCGAGACAACTGGTGTTCCAGTTCAGGGCAGCCAATAGGCTGCGGCGCTTGACCACTCAGCCCAAGAGCCTGCTCGGTTCTTTTCCCTTTGATCTGAGGTTACAAGAACAGAGAGCATGTGGGAAGGGGCTCAGACAAGAAAATCTTGTTGCATAAGTTCAACCCCCCACCCCTCCATCATCATACCCCCCCCCCAATCCAGGCTGCTACCTCCAGGCATGAGTAAGAAGGCGTGAATGGTTTACCCTTTGTAAACATCCCATGTTCCTCTGCTCAGGGAGATGTGCTCTGGGTTGCCTTAGGGCCATCCCTTGCTGAGATGGCTCTTTCTTTTAATAAACTTATTTGCTTGTTTGGCAAACCTGACCTCCTGCTTGGCTATTCCCACTGAGCAGGGAAAAGAAACTTCCATGGAAAAGCCAGTCTAGTAACAGCTGCCATGAGCCTAAATAAGATATTTTATTAAACCAACACATCCAAAATATTTTAATTTCAACATATCGTTCATAAAGAAATACGAATTATATACGTTGCATTTTCTCTTTTTAAACACTAAATCTTCACAATTCTGTCTACTCTGACGCAATATTTCGTTTCCACTAGCCATGTTGCAAAGGCTCAATAGCCCAGTGTAGCCAGTGACTGCTGTAAGGAGCAGTGCAGCCCTATCGGTGGGTGCTGTCAGGTCTGTGGCCGACCCCATGTGACAGAACTGCCCTGTAGGAGTTTCTTGGCTGGAGTCTTTACAGCCCCACTGGTCTATCCGTTTGTCGTTCTGCGGTGGCCTGTGTGCTGCTGGGATGCCGGCAGCTGCGTCACTGGCCTTTCAAATGGCAGCAGGGTCGACCGACATGAACAGGTTTCAGTGGCATTTCTAGACTCAGAAAAGACAGAAGGAATCACATTCGCAGTTTGAAGGAAGTCACCGCTGAAAGCCTTCTGCGTCGCTTGGAAACACACGGTCAGATACCGAAGGTCTAATGAATAGGAGCAGCCTTGTCAGAGATGGTGCCAGAGGATGGGCCTCTTGGGTTGAAGGGCACTCAACACAGGACTGAGAAGGAGTGGCTTTCTCAGAGTGTATTCAAGCATGGTGATAGGAATCGAGTGAAGCCCATGGGAGTGAGCCTGCGGGATCTTCATTTGCTGATGGGGAACAACTCAAAGTAAGAAGAAAAAGCTTAAAAAAAAATACTGCTAATGGTCGGAACTTGGAATGTGTGCAAATATGAATCTAGGAAAATTGGAAGTGGTCAAAAATGAAATGGAATGGATAGACATAGATATCCTAGGCATTGGTGAGCTGAAATGGACTGGTTATGGCCATTTTGAATCAGAAAATCTCATGATTTACTAAGCCGGGAATACTGCCATCAAGAGTTGTAGTCATTGGCAAAAGGACATTTCAGGAACTGATTATAAGGATCTACATATAACCTCCTCCCTGGGGAGGCGGACAACAGGGAACTGGGTGAAGGGAGACGTCAAACAGTGTAAGACATGACAAAATAATAATCCATAAATTATCAAGGGTTCATGAAGGAGGGGGGAGCAGGGAGGGAGGGGAAAAATGAGAAGCTGATACCAAGGGCTTAAGTAGAAAGCAAATGTTTTGAGAATGATGAAGGCAACAAATGTACAATGTGTTTGACATACAATGGATGATGGATGGACGGATTGTGATAAGACTTGTATGAGCCCCTAATAAAATGATTGGGGGAAAAAGACATTTCAAAATCCATGGTGAAGTACAATGCTGCCCATGACAGGATTGTATTTATCCACTTTCAAGGAAATCTAATCAATACAACTATTACTCAAATTTATGCAGCCATTAGAAAAGCTAGTGATGAAAAGTTGATTTCTATCAACCACTTCAGTTGGAAGTTGGTCAAAAATGCAATCAAGATGCATTGATGATTATTGGTGAATGGAATGCAAAAGTGGGAAAATATGGATTTGGCGATAGAATTGAAGCTAGAGATTGTATGATAGAATTTCACAGGACCAATGACTTGCTCATAGCAAATACTATCTTCACTAACACATGTGGACTTCTCCAAATGAATCCACAGAAATCACATTGACTACACCTGGGTAGGAAGAGACCATGGAAAACTCAATATCAGCAGCTGAAAACAAGCCGGGGCTGACCGCAGAACAGACCATCAATTGCTCACAGGTTAGTTCAGGTTAAAATATAAGAAGATTAAAACAAGTCCATGAGAACCAGAATAAGACCCTGAGTCTATCCCACCCGAATTTTGAGAACACCTCAAGAACAGATTGGACGCATTGAGCACTAACGGCAGAAGCCCCGATGGGCTGTGGGAGGACATCAAGCCCGTCGTTCGGGAAGAAAGCCAAAGGTCATCAAAACGACAGGAAATAAGGAAAGATAAAAGTAGCTGTCAGAAGAGACTCTGAACCTTGCAAAGGGAAGAAATGATGATGTAAAAAAGCTGAACAGAAAAATTTAAAGGGCAGCTCAAGAAGATAAAGTCAAATATTTTAATGAACTATGCAAAGACCTACAGGTAGAAAACCAAAAAGGAAGAACATGCCCAGCATATTCTAAACTGAAAGAACTCATGGAAAAAAAAAATCCAGGCCTGAGTGGCAATATTAAAGGATGGCATGGGCAAAATGTCAAAAACTGCAGGAAACATCTAAAGAAGATGGAAAGAATAGGGCATCACAGGACCAAAAAATCTAGCTGACCTTCAACCGTTTCAGGAGGCAGCATATGAGCAAGAACCAATGGTGCTGAAGGAAGAAGTTCAAGCTGCACTGACAGCATTAGCTAAAAACAGCCTTCCAGGAATTGATGGAATGCCAACTGAAATGTTTCAACAAACCCTGAGATAAACCCCTCAGGGCCAATAATGAGAGTAGCCATACCAGGAGGGGAAGGAGAAGGTGGGGGGAGAAAGGGGGAACTGATCACAATGGTCTACATATAACTCCTTCCCAGGGGGGTGGAACAGAAAAGTGGGTGAAGGGAGACATTGGACAGTGTAAGACATGCAAAACTAACAATAATTTATAAATTATCAAGGGTCCATCAGGGAGGGAGGGTGAGGGAGGAAAAGCAAAGGAGGAGCTGATACCAAGGGTTTCTTAGAACATTCCTGTTAATTGACCTAATAACATGCTTAGTGCTTTTATTCAACCTCCTGAGTATTTCCATGTGTTTGAGGTTTTAATAGCTTGCAAATGGCCATTTAAAGAACAATTGATCTCTAGTCCCCTGGACTAGCAGAAGAAGGAGAGTCAGCAGTGGGGGAGCATAGGGAAGGGGTGACCAATTGACTTCACAGTAACTGCCTCCAAGAGAGCAGAAGAATCGTGATCAAAAGAGGCAAAATTTCACATTCTCGCGGAATACAGACTTTCTGAAGTTATGGAGGTGGGATGAACACCCGAAACTATTGTCCTTAGATAATATTTAAAATTTAAACCAAAAATATCCTATGAAATCTTAAAATCAAATGATAGTTTAACTTAACTAGCAAAAATGTCGACCTCGAACTTATTCTCTTCTAATAACTACAGAATCAAAGTTACAACCGTAACTCAAAGATTAGATGGAAATCCATAGGGAGCAGTGAGTTAATGAGGGAGCGACAACTTGAACCCCATGATTCTAAGAATGTAATGAATGTCACTGAATTGTCCATGTAGAATCTCTTGAATTGATGCATGTTTGCTGTGTGTATTCTCAACAACTACAAAATAAATAATAAAATTAAAATACCCTACGAAACACACACACACACACACAGCATAGAGGTTAATTTGAGGACTGAGCTGTGCCTGACCCAAGCCACGGTATTCTCCCTCGTCTCATATACATGTTGTGGTAGTTATATAATCTGTTGTCAATTTGCAAAAGGGTGCCATCTAGTCTGTCAATCAAGTCGACACTTGATTACCTCATTTGGAGGCACTATGGAGATAAATAGCTCCCTGGAAGCCAGAGATACTCTCTGCTTGTCTTCCTGCTGACAAGCCAGATGAGTTATGCTAACTGAGCCAAAGCCCTGGAGCTGGAGGAGCTACATGGAGACCCATACCAGCACTGAGGCTTCCACCGCCACTGCATCCACGAGATTTTCCACCCACCGGTCTGTGGTCTTCCTGCATTCAGCGTCATTGCATGTGTTGCGTGAATCTGAAGAGGAAATTAGAGACTGGTATTAGACATATTGGCTAATATCGGACTATGGACTTGATATGGAGTAGGCTGGGATGTTTTCTTAATATATTATTACTCTTGGATATAAAGTTCTCTACTACACACATTTGAGTGTCTCTGACTTTGTTTCTCTAGACTAACACACGTGTGAAAGTTGGAAATTGAATAAGGAAGATTAAATAATGGATGCATTGGAAAAGTGGTGCTGGAGAAGAATATTGAAAATATCAACAAAAAAAATTTAAAAAAAGAAAATATCATGAACTGCTAGAAAGACAGATCAAACTGTATTGGAAAGAGTACAGCCAGAGTGCTTGTGTTAGTCTGGGTACTTTAGAGAAACAAATCCACAGAAACTCGTGTATAAGAGAGAGTTTTATATAATGGTTAAGTGCACATCAAGAAAACATCCCAACCCAGTGCTGCCCAAACCCACAAGTCCAACATTAGTCCATTGACCCATATGTCCAACACCAGTCCACAAAGTCCTCCTCCATCTCACAAAACACGTGCAATGATGCCGACTGCAGGAGGAAAGCCAAGTCAGTTAATGTATAAGCATCTCAGCACTGACAGGGCTCTCCACACAGCTGCTCCAGCTCCCAGAGATACATCAGGGTAGGTCCACGTGGCTTCTCCTCAGGGATGTCTTGCAGGAAGTGAGCCTTGCCAGCTGAAGCAGGGAACTGGCTAAGGCAGCTGCACCTGGTCCGACCATCACAAAGCAAGAGACCCAAGAACTAGAACGGCGAGATTAACCAAGCCATTTATCCCTCCACCCTTCAATTAACCCCACATGTGTTCATCGGCCAGGTTGGCACAATAAACTAACTATGTCAGTGCTCCTTAGAGGCAAGAATGGGGAGGCTTCATCTTGCATACATTGGACATGTTGTCAGAAGAGACCAGTCCCTAGAGAAAGACATTATGCTTGGTAAAGTGGAGGGACAGCAAACAAGAGGAAGGCCCCGGACAAGATGGATGGATACAGAGGCTGCAACAATTGGCTCAAGACTCTGGACAACTGTGAGGGCGGCGCAGGTCCCAGGAGTGTTTCCTCTTGTGCATAGGACGCTATGAGTTGGAACCCATTCCATAGCACCGGGCGACAGCAAGAACTGATGGATGCCAAGACACATGGTAAAACCCGGGAGCCCCGTGTAAGCTGGCGACTCAGCTCTGCAGTTTGTGGGTGGTGTCAGTTTAGACAGTCATTACCAGGATTTGTAGTTAGGAAGAGGAATTGGAGGGTGAGAAACTCAATCTGGGTGGCATCAATAGTTCTGTAGTGAGACCGGGATTAAAAGCCTACTATCAGCCCTTTTTGTGGGTAAACCCCTAACTTACTCGATTTTCTCTTCTCCAACACAGGCTGAGGCTCACCGACTAAGGGACGAACGAGTGCCTGGCACAGGGACCAACACAGAGTTTGTGTCCCTGACGCTAGATATTGTCACATCCTTCCGCGCAGGCCAGGGACTGCAGTTCACAAGGCAACCACAAGGAGGAACCCTCGGGCTTTTCTGCATACCACTCATTGCTACCCATTGCTATCAAGTCCTTTCAGACTCCCAATGGTCCACCGTCCCATGAACTGCTCTGCTGTGTGCAAGGCTGAACGCCATCCCGTAAACAGACCGCCATGCCTTTCTGCCACAGATCAGCGTGTGGGTGTGCACTGCCGACCTCTCGCAGCTAACTGTTCTGCCACAATAGCTTCATAGACTCTATGCTTCAGATGGTCAGTGATCACCCCCACCCGCACACACACCCCTTATTCCACCACACCTGCTGCTCGGGACCAGGAAGGGTTTGGGGCAGGAGCCATGGACCACCTATCCCAAGTCTGTGGGGGCCTAAAAGGCATCTGCTCTGGGTTTAGGAGCCATGACAAATGGCTGGGGTTCCCAAAGCTAGACTTCCGGACGGAGGTCAATTTCTGACTCCCTGCCACCCTCTCTTACCAGCGGGGCCTCTTCTAAGCTCCCTGGGTCTCCATTTCCTCACCCAAGGCTGGAGCTTCTAACCAACCCAAAGGCCTCGTGGAAGGTCTTGAGACAGAGTTGTAGAGAGCCAGCCCCAGAACCCCTGTGGAGCGGAGGGACCATTTGGGGCACGGAGTGCTTTGTAAACTGCAGCATGAACCATGGCGGCGTTCTAGCTGCCTTGGTCATTGTTCTTGAGTTTATGGCATGCTCGTCGCCCGCCACTCCCTCATAGAAAGAGGAGCAGTGATGTACAGTGGACTCCTGCATCTTGGCTGCCTGCCAAGCCCTGAGGTGCCCAACCCAAGTGCAGCCATCCTGACACGCCGTGACCTTGTTTGGAACAAGCTCAGATACAGCACTCCCCCTCACAGAATGCAAAAACAGTCTGAGTACTCACTGTTTCCTGACGGTTGTGACTTGTTCTCGGCTGCCATTTGGCCTGACCTGACTCACAGCGCCTAATACAAACCATCCGGACATCCTGCCTTACGGTCCCACCCTCTCAACTGGTGATCGCCTATGTGAGTCCACTGCGGCAGCTATTAGGTCAGTTCCTCCCCCGGAGGGATCTCATTTTCGTGGGCCCTCCATCTTCCCAAACATGGTTTGTTTGTTTGTTTGTTTTCTAGTTATTGATCTTTCCCGGTGCTGTGTCCAAAGTAAGTCTACCATCCTCACTCCTAACGAACATGCTGTGTGTCCTTCCTCCAGGACTGACGGGATCCCTCTGACAGTCTACCAATCACCCCATTCAGATGGACTGATCCTCCACGGACCTTCCTGTGTTATCATCTAGTGATTGCAAAGACCATGCTTGGCCCGGCATACTTGCGTCATCAGGGTGGCATCTTCCCATTTTAACACCTCAACGAGGTCTTTTGACACTGATTTGCCCAAGGCGGTACCTGCTAACTGGATTTCTTGAAATCTGCTTCCATGGGCATGGACTAAAATAATTTTTTCCCCTTTTTTACTGCACTGGGCACCTTTGCTTCACCACATTTGGTTTTTCTTGCACTGGGCAGATTGCACTGCAATTAAAAAATTGTTTTTTTATTGTAAATTAAGTAGGGGGTTTCATTTCCCATCACTGACTTTGCATTTCACAGCCCCAAGCATGAACCAAGCCCTCCCTCGTCCATCCTGCACCCCTTCCCCCTCCCACCCACATCCCGCTAGCTCCGTCTCACCCAAGTCAGCATCATCAACTGTCCAGCCCACGGGGTCTCAACCTTCCTAATTCTGTGATCCTTGAATACAGTTCCTCATGTGGTGGTGTTCCCCCAACCATAACATTATTTTCATTGCTACTTCATCACTGTCATTTCGCTACTGTGATGAATCATCATGTAACTATCTGATAGGCAAGACGTATTTTCATTGTGACAAACTGAACATAATGAAAGCACAGTGATTCATCAACAAACAATATGTAATCATATATTGTGAAATATATATTTCTAATAACAAATCAATGACATTTTGTCTTGAAGCATGGTGCAGCATGGGTAAGAGTCTTCACGCCAGATACTTATATGTGGGCTGACCCACCTGGAGACGGATAGAGGAGCAGTGTCTCAGTTCTTAAGACCATCGGAAATATATGTTTTCTGATGGTCTTAGGCGATCCCTGTGAAAGGGTCATTCAACCCCAGAGGGCCAGGTGATGGCAGGTGTTGGAAAGCGGATCCCTTTGGCTTGAGAGCGCAATGACACCTGCAGTTATCTGCCTTCATGCACTGAGGTTTAGAAGGTGTTCAACCTCAACAAGCCAGTCAGAGAAGGAGAATGACGTGTTTTCTAATCTGAATCGCAGACAGATGGCTTTGGCTTTGGCTTTGGCTTTGTTGGTGTGGCTGTGAGCATGATGGCAAGCAACCACCACCCATGGCCAAGACCAAAGAGTGGCTGTGAGGCGCCTTCCAGTGGGTTCCAGTGAAAACCACACAACAGAAAGGGACAAGGGAATACCATCTTTACTCTCTCGCTGCCACCCAGTCAATCCAGTCAATGCTGACTCATCGAGACCCGCTGTGGGTTTCCGAGCATGCCACTGTTGGTGAGACATTCCGATTGAGAAGACACATGGTACTACACTAGAGCCCTGAAGCTAGTGGAGCCACATGGAGGCCCCTGCCAGCACTAAGATGTTTCCACCGCCACTGGATCCACAAGACTTTCCACCCACTGTCCTGTGATCTTCCTGCATTCAGTATTACTGCATATGTTGCATGAGTCTGAAGAGGAATTTATGGACTGGTATGGGTTAATATCAGACTTATGGATTAATATTGGACTTATGGACTTGATCTGGATGGGCTGGGATGTTTACTCAATATTCAATTGCTCTTGTATATAAAGATTGCTCTTTCTTATACACATGTGGGTGTCTCTCTGAATTTATTTCTCTAGTCTACCCAAACTAACACAGGAGATAAAGGGGGAACCCATCACAAGGTTAGATATACCATCACCCCATGAGGGGGACGAATAACAGAAGTGTGGGTGAAAGGAGACAAAAGACATTGTAAGATACGAAATAACAACAATACATAATTGATCAAGGATTCTTGAAGGTGGGAGGGTGAGAGAGGGGTTGGGAAGAGAAGCTGATACCAAGGGCTCAAATGGGGAAAAATGTTTTGGAAATGTTGATGGCAACAAATGTACAAGTGTGTTTCATCCAATTAAATGATAGATTGTTATAAGATTTGTAAGAGCACCTCCCAATAAAATGATTAATAAAAATTTTTTTTTTAAAGAATCAGTTCTGCTTCAGAAAATGTTCACACATTATCAAGGAGCCTCACTGCTCCTGAGCCACTTAAACCAGAAGTCAGGGACTAAGGTAGAAAGTTCCACCTACAACTCCAGGGCTGTGGCTGTAGCTCAGGCCACCAGCAGAGGTCACCAGCACTGGGCACGTGAATTGCACATTTGTCCTTTGCAAAATTTCAATCCAATGTCTCAGGTGGAAGTTTTGCATCGCTGAACAACTCCCCGTGTGAACCAAAATACCTACTCTTTGGAGAAATGTCCAATATCCTCAGCTCTGCCAAGAACAGTAAGAATGTAGAACCAGTTCTCACCAACGAATCAATTAGGTGGTACCAGCTTGTCTTTGGAGGCAAACAAAATATGCTCTTATTGTTTTAAACAGCCTTTTCATTGTTATTCCTTTTTAAAATATCATGTTTCTATTGAAACAACAAAATCTATAGATTTTCACTAAGAGTGGGGTCTTATTTCTCATGCAATTAAAAAGTAAGTGAAAAAGTCATAGCACTTCCCAACTGTACATTCATCTTCATTTTTTAAAAATCATTTTATTGGGGGCTTGTACAACTCTTATGACAATCCATCCATCCATCCATGGTGTCAAGCACATTTGCACATTCGTTGCCATTCTAAAAATCATTTTCATGTTGGATTTAACACCTCAAAAATGGGTACGTGTTAGGCTGGAGGGTAGATAGGTGTTAAACTGAGCCAAAGGGAAGATGGTATTCTACAAGATGGAGAAGAGAAAGTAAAGGAGGGTAGGACAACCTACTGGGGGGTTTGAAAAGTTGTGGAAGTTGCTGAATACAAAATTGATTATACAAAATGCAAATCCCCACCTAATTCACAATAAAAAGGTTTCATTTCTCAAAATTTTTAAGGGGTGGAGGGGGAAGAAACTAGCGACCAGATAGGACTCATCCCTCCAGAACTCCTGCTGCCAGACCAGAAAATTGGGAAGTAAGACGAAGGAAACGGGGAGGTGGAGTCCTGAAATTAGAATTAGGGTACCAGGGTTTCTCCTGAACCCCTTTTTGTGTGGGATTTCCACTCACAAAGCAAACCAAGAACCTTTAAAGTGTTCTAGCTTTGGGAGGCCGCAGGCGCCAGCGGTGCCCTTGCCGGGAGCTGCGATCTCTGCAGACAGATGGCTGAGAGGGGACAGAATCCCAGACACGAGGGGAACCTCTCGCCGGAGCTCTCCGCGTGGTTGGCTGCCTTGAGCCCATGGCCAGAGGAGTGGTGGCGGGTAGCCAAAATATAGAGTAAAAGAAAAAATATAGTATTATTTAGGAAGATCGTGGTGTGAGAGAATATAAGCGGAAAGTTGGGAGTCCAGGGAGCAAATTTAGTTCCAATTGGCCGAGAAGGAAGCAACCCCCCCCTAATAAGCTGGATCTCCTCCTCTGGGGGCCAGCCTGACAGCCCCCAAATCCGACCGAGCACATCACAAGCAAAAAGTAAAAAGGGCTGAAATATATATTATTGGTTTAAAACTCAAATTCAAGTCTGGTTGCTCAACTCCAAGGGAGTTCCTTAACATAAATTAGCATAAGAAGTAATCTAGCTAAAGAATGTCAGAACTCAGCTACAGGGCCTGGCAGCTTTTAGCATAACAAAGACCCCCTGTAACAAGAGTCAGCTTTAAACAGCAAGGAGCTACAGTCCAAGTGACTGTGAGAGACAATTACATTTGAGTATACTCTAGCTGGCCAGGGAGATAAAAAAAAATGAAATAAAATCCTCAGGCTAATCGGGCTTGCTTTTTAACTTTTTTGTCTCTTTGCCTCTTTCTTGGTCTCTCACATTCTACTGCTAACCTCCAGACCACTCCCCCTAGCCTAGGGCATTTACACCTGCACCACACCCAGCTAGGTGAGTTCCACCCTTGGTAGCTAGATAGGCTGGGAAAAGCCTGCTGACTCCAAGCAGGGGATACTCTGCTCAACTTCTTACTGGGCAGTTCCTGCCTGTCTGCCTGGGAACATAAGGCAGCTCAGCCTACACTCCTCAACACTCCAAGCTGCAGCAGGAACCTCTGCTCAACCTCCACAACACCAAAGCAGGCAACCCTTCTGGGCCACTCCCCTGAGAGGGAAGCCACAGGAAGATAAAGTGGTAGGTTAATTCCATAGTGAAATAAGCTATAGGCAGTTCGAAGGAGTATTTCTACAAGTCTCCCAGAGAGAGCCAGTGCTCTTCGACTCCCAGGAAAATGGCACCTGGCTCATCTAAAACAATGCAATGCAAACAGCCACCAGCCCCAAAGACCTCGATGAAAAAAATGGGAAAAACAAAAGGCAGTGCTAGAAGATGTCCCGAAAATAATGACATGCATAGAGGAAGCAGACATTGAGCTGCCACAGAAATTTTCAGAATGCTACTTGGAGTCATAGTGGATATGAGGGAAACAATACAAAAAAAGGGATGAAATGATAGAAGAGGTAAAAGCCATAAATCAAAGAGAAATACAGGAGCTTAGGGAGGAGATAACAAATACCAGTAGCACACTTATGGACCTCAAGAAGCGACTGGAGGAATCAGAGAACCGCATCAGTGACTTGGAGGGCGCCAAGCAGACTTTAACAAACACGAACAAAAATCTAATAAGATCATCACAGAAGCTGAAGAAAACTCAAGAGCTGTGTCTGATGCTATGAAGCAGAACAACATTGGAATTACAGGCTTACCAGAGGAAGACACAACAAAGAATGCATCTGCAACAATGGTGAGAGAATTCTTGGAGGAAAGCTTCCCCAGCTTAGTGAATGAAAACCAGGCAACTATTCAGGAGGCTGAAAGAACCCCAGCAAGATGGGACCCCAAGAAGAAGCCACTAAGACACATAATAGTTAAATTATCCAACTTTGAGGAAAAGGAGAAAATCATGAGAGCAGCTAGGGAAAAACGAGCAATCACATATAAAGGTTCCCAAATAAGAATATGCTCAGACCTATCAGCAGAAACTATGAAGAAGAGGAGAGAGTGGAGTACCATATTCAAAAAATTGAAGGAAAAAATGCAAACCCAAGAATACTCTACCCAGCCAAACAAGGAAAAACTCAAAGAATAATTTAGAAGAAACCCAGCCCTACTAAAGATCCTTCCCAACCCAGTATGGGCAGAAGAACAACACTCACCAAGCATAAATAAGAGACCACCACATAGAGCAACCTCACCCAGAGGGCAAAAAAGAGAAAACAGTCTTCAAGAAAGCATTGACTTACATATAGAAAGACTTCAAAGGCTGCTGAAGTAAGCTTAAAAAAAAAAAAAAAAGACAAATGGGGCATAGGGAAAAAGCGACAGTTTACAAATATCCCTGGGGTGAGGACCAGGTAATATGGCAGGGATCAGACCAAATACAGGGATACACATGGCAGACTACTAAAAAAGGAGGTGGGGAAAGGAAAAAATAACAATAATAAAGAAAAGGGTAGAGGGGGCACAGGGCACTAACCTACCCAAGGGGAAAAGAGGGACCAGACTTCAACCCAGTGCTCCAAGATGTGAATGCAACATGCTGCCGTGGAGTAGGGAACCAGTGGAGAGGTCTGGGGGGCCGGCCCCAACCCCAACTACTAAGGGGACATCTGCCCCTACCCTCAGAAGAATTTATATCAAAGGACGGCACTGAATCTACAGCTCTGGAAGAGGGACATATCTGATCGGAGCACACGGGAGCAGATGAAGGGGGAGGAGGAGAGAGTGGAGTACATCAGGGCCCACCAGGCCTTGATGATGTTCCCACTCAGAGTAGCCAGTCCACAGAGAGGACCACATGGCCGGCCCCACTATGAGACATGACATCTCTCACTGACCCAAAGCCCTACAGGGGACAACACCGGAGACACAGGGAATACCCGATCAACACCAGGAATTGCACCCGATCAGATTCTGCCACACTGAGGCAAAACATTAAGGGAGTGCAACAGAACAGCAAGAGAATGGAGCGGCGAGGTCCCCAGGGAATGCTGAAGGTGGACTTTGGGGCCAGGGCGTGGTGTCCCAGCAGACTGGACTGGAAAACACTCCTAACGGCCAACAAACAATCCTTGAACTAACTACAAGCTTTTCTTTCTTGTTGTGTTTTGTTTTTATCATTGGTTTGTTGTATATTGTTGCTTGGTTGTGCTCTGTCTTGTTTTTGTGCATGTTACTAGCTCCACAGGTCTGTCTAAATAAGATAGGCTGGATGAACAATTGGAGGAGAAAACAACGGAACCAATAGTTCCATGGGGAAATGGGAGACGGGGAGGTGGGAGGAAAGGTAGTGGAGTTAATAAACCCAGGGACAAGGGAACAACAACCGATCCAAATTTATGGTGGGAGGCCTGGTTGGGCATGATAAAGGGCAACTTAACTAAGAGGAATTGCTGAAACCCTGGTGGGGACTGAGCATGCTAGTGGGACAGGAGGGAAATCAAAGGAAATAGAGGAAAAAGAGGGAGGTAGAGGGCATTTATAGAGGTCTAGATAAAGACATATACATATGCAAATATATTTATACATGAGGATGGGGAAATAGATCTATGTGCATATATTCATAAGGTTAGTATTAAGGCAGCAGAGGGACATTGGACCTCCACCCAAGTACTCCGTCAATGCAAGAATACTTTCTTCTATTAAATTGTCATTCTATGATGCTCACCTTCGCAACACAACCGCTGAAAACAAAGTGGGTGAACAACTAAATATGGTGAAAAAAGCTGATGGTACCCGGCTATCAAAAGAGAGCGTTTGGGGTCTTAAAGGCTTGAAGGTAAACAAGCGGCCATCTGGCACAGAAGCAATAAAGCCCACATGGAAGAAGCACACAAGCCTGTGTGGCCAAGAGGTGCTGAAGGGATCAGTTATCAGGCATCAAAGAACAAAAATCTTACCATAGTGAATGAGCAGGGGAGTGTGGAGTGGAGACCCAAAACCCATATGTAGGCCACTGGACATCCCCTTACAGAAGGGACTTGGGGAGGAGATGAGACAGTCAGGGTGCAACGTAGCAACGATCAAAAACACAACTTTCCTCTAGTTCCTAAATGCTTCCTTCACCCCCCACCCCCCACCCCCCCACCTTCCCACTGTCATGATGCAAATCCTACCTCGCAAGCCTGTCTAGAGGAGGTACACTGGTACAGATGAGAACTGGAAACACAGGAAAGCCAGGGTGGATGATTCCCTCAGGACCAGTGGAGTGAGTGGCGATACTGGGAGGGAACAGGGAGGGTGTGTTGGAAAGGGGGAACCGATTTCAAGAAACTGCATTTGACCTCCTTCCTGGGGGACATACAACAGAAACATGGGTGAAGGGAGACGTGGGACAGAGCAAGATATGACAAAATAATAATTTATAAATTATCAGAGGTTCATGAGGGAGGTGGGAGTGGGGAGGGAGGGGAAAAAATTAGGACCTGATTCCAGGGGCTTGGGTGGAGAGCAAAAGTTTTGAGAATGATGAGGGCAACAAATGTACAAATGTGCTTTACACATTGATGTATGCATGGATCGAGATGGGTGGTGTATGAGTCCCTAATAAAATGATTTTATAAAAAAGAAGTTGGGGAAAGTATGAAGATGCCGTTATATTTTAATTCATTTTTTTCTACACTTTAAAAAAATCCCCTCATATTATACTTAACCTTAAATAATACATTGTTTAATTGTATTTTTAAAATATTATATGCCATCTATGTAAAAAAAAAGAAAGAAAATGTTTTGAAACCGACTGTGGTAGCAATTGTACAATACTGTTTTATGTGATTGATGGAATGTTATGATATATGTAAGAGCTCCTAATAAAATATTTCAATTAAAAAAGGGACTGGAGTCCTAACTGTGGACGTCACTTACCACAGGATGTCATGCTGTTGAGACACAGGGCTTCCTCTGTGGCATGAATAAGTCCATAGGATTGTGGGGTGGGTCTTAACCTAATTACTTCTGAGAGGTGTGGAGCAGCAGAGACCAAGTGGCACAGACAAGGACACACAAATGGGTAGAAAATAGATACCATGTCAAGATCACCAAGGAGCCACGTGGTCTGGGCTACAGAAGCTAAAATGAGAGCACTGTGCCCCATACGCTGAGTTTCAATGGCTGAGTTTGCAGAAGCAGAACCCCAGCGCTTTTATTCCAAGGGGTCTTGGGGCAGATTGAAACATTCAACCTTGTGTTTGGCAGTGGCACGTATTACCTGTTTGCACCACCCAGGGCCTCAGATAACTTAGACTCAAACAAAACCAAAAAACCCAACTCAGTGCCATCCAGTCGATGCTGACTCACAGTAACCCAGAGGACAGGACAAACCCGCCGCTGCGTTTCCGAGCTTATAACTGTTTACATGAGCAGAACGCCCATCTTTCTCCCCAGGAGAGGCTGGTGGATTAGAACTGCTGACTTTGCAGTGACCATTATGGCAAGTAACCACCGCCCCACGGCCAAGACCAAACAAAATCAAACTCACTGCCGTCATGTCAGTGGATGTCCGACACTAACTGTATGGGAATAAAATGCCCAGTCTTTCTCCTGAGGAGATGCCTATGGTTTCGTACTGCCAGCCATTCGGATCGCAGCCCAACACATAACCACTACCCCAGCAAGGCTCCTTATACTAAGACACTACTGGAATGATCCGAAGTCTGTCTACCAAGGAGCATAGCAGAAACTTACAGCAAGCCTGCATGGTATTGGCATGTTGCTCTGTGCCTGTTTTTGAACTGTAGCGACAGTGCAGATGTTCCCATTCAAAGGTGTATCTGCTGGGACAACACTGCCCCGTGGGTGCCAAGCACTTGCTGTAGGCCAGTATGTCACTCGAGGGCATATTGCTCACTTTACCATGTATACCTGCAGGACAGTAAACAGACACGTTTAATCTTCCACAGCCACATCCAGATGCAGATCTTCACCACCTTCAAATGTGCATGCAGACTGTGGTGGTGACACAGTTTCATGTCAACTTGATAAATAAGCATAGGGGTGAGGTCTAGCCTGGCAATCAGGTCACAACCTGATGATGCCTCCTTGTGGGCATGGTTATCGCAGGAGGATTATCAGAATTCTCTTTCTATCAGGAGGCAGACCACACACTCTCTCTGCTTCACTTTCCTGCTGGCAAGCCACTCAGAAACTTGCTAGAGACCTGCCAGACCCCTGAGATGTGCCAACTGCCATTGGATCCACATGACTTTTCACCCACTGACCAAAGATGTTCCTGTATTCTGCATTGTTGCATGTGGCTGCTTGAGGCTGAAGAGGGATTCATGGGCTAGTATTGGACTTCTAGACTTGATCTGGACTGGGATTGGAGGTTTTCTTAATATACAATTACTCTTTGATATAAAGCTCTGTCATATATGTATACGTGTGTCCTTGGATTTGTTTCTCTAGTCAACCTGGACTAATACAAAGACATAACCATAATTTACACAGACCAGATCCTTTGGGCATTTGCTCCTGGCAGACAGAAATATAAATTTTCTGCTTTAGAGTTAAGTAGAATAGACGGTGCTCTTGGGAAAATTATTCTAACAAGATTTTGTTGTTATAAAACTGTAGATGTCTATCGGTGAGTTCCATGTAATACTCTCTGATATGGGCTCAGCTTGGAGTGCACTAGAGCCTCCCCACCCAGAGATGGTCAGTCTCAAGCCTACTTTGTGAATTGATCCAGAAGCTATGTAGAGTGGAGTCTGTTCCCACAGTCAACATGCAGCCTGCCTCCCTGCGCACACCATTCCTGAAATTAAAAACCAGGACTCTCCAGGAGGCAGGTTGTATAACCCTTAAGGAAAAAAATACACAAAAGAAAAGGAGATGGGAACCAAAAAGGCTCAGTATCATAAAGCAACAAAACATAAAATCCAGGCACACTACAGGACAAAGACAAAGAAGGGTTACGCCAAACTCCAAACTCGCTGCCGTGGAGTCATTTCAACTCACTGTGACACAGTAGGACAAGTAGCACCACTCTTTTGGGTTTCTGAGACTGTAACTCTTTATGGAAGTAGAAAGCTCATCTTTCTCTCAAAGAGTGGCTGGTAGTTTGGAACTGCTGCCTTATGGTTAACAAGCCAATGACTAACTTATATTACACTCCTGAGAGAAAACTTAAGAAACACACAAGAAAAAAGCAAATGTGGAAAATGCCAGAAGTGAATTACTTCTTGTCAGTAATTACAGCGAATACCAATCGCCTAACTATTCCAATCAAAAGACAAAGGGTGTCAGAATGGAAAAAATATATAATATGCTGTTTACAAGAGACACACCTTGAGGCCAAAGATGCAAATAGACTGAAAATAAAAGGATGGTGGGGCGTGAAGGGTGCAGGGAATTCCATGCAAATAATAGCCATAAGAGATCCGAGTCTTAACAACAGATAAAGCAGATTTTAAGACAAAGCTTGTTATAAGAAACAAAAATGGGAAACTAACAAAAATATCACTAAAAGTAGACAAATGTGATTCAGAAAAGGAAAAATTCAGATAGCATATGCATGTTTAAAAAAAAGTTTTTTCCTATAATAACCAAAAAAAATGTATGTTAAAAGAAGGTAAGGAGCTGATAGCAAGGGCTCAAGTAGAAAGTGTTTTGAAAATGCTGATAGCAACATTTGTACAAATGTGCTTGACAACAGATGTGTGTATGGCTTGTGATAAGAGCTGTAAAAGCTCCTAATAAAATGAGTTTTCTTAAAAACAAACCAAAAAGAAGAAACAAAAATGGGCACTATTTAATAATTAAAAGGTCAGCTAATCAAAGATTTAACTGTCATCCATATTTGGGGTACCTAGATATGTAAAGCAAACACTGATAAAATTGATATAGTTGGATATAAATAATAGTTGGAAATGGCAATACACTGCGTTCCCATTGGACAGAACTTTTAGAAAGAAGGATACAGAGGACACAAACAACACTCCAAACCAACTAGACTTAACACACACAACCTCCAAACAGCACAATACCCCCTCTACTCCAGGAAACGTCGATCGTTCTGCAGGATAGATCATACTTTAGGTCACACCGTGGGTCTTGATAAATTTTAAAAGACTGAAATCATGCAAAGTGTTTTCTGTAACCATGTGGAGTAAAGCTAGAGAGCAATAAGAGAAAAATGTTGTAAACTATACACACACACACATATATGGAAATTAAACAACACACTATTAAACTACCAGAAGATCAGGGAGAAAATAAAAGAGAAATCACACATTTCTTAGTGTCAAATGGAAATTAAAGCTTAATAAATCAAAATTTAGGGGTTAAACAAAAGCAGGACTCAGAGGGAAACTTACAGCAATGAATATCTACATGATCAAAAGAAGAAAGACCTACTATTGACAGTCTCTCTTGACAACTCCAAGAACTAGAAAGAGAAGAGCAAACCACGTTTACGCCTACCAGAGAAAGGAAATAACAACGGTCAGAGCATAAATACATATAATTGGACACGGAAACAATAGAACATCATTAAAACTGGCAAGCCTTTAGCTAGACTAACCCAAAAAAGAAAAATATGAAAATACCAAAATAAAAAAAGAATGAAAGAGATGACATTAATTGAGGTGCCAGAAATAAAGAGAACTGTAATTATTTTCATATTTTTATTTTTTCCCAGTGGGTTTGCTGTGGTAAGACTCACATATTATACATTTCCATAGTTCAGTCATATTTAAAAGGAGTTGTATATACATCACCACAATCAGTTCCAGTGCATCTTATCTCCTCCAATATTCATCATTTACGGCCCAATTCTCATCAACCTCCCTCTGAGTACTAAATATTATGAACAACTCTATGGCAATAAACTGTAAAGCTAGTTGATGTAGACAAATTCTTACAAGCACACAAACTACTTGGACTGACTCAAGAGGAAACCGAAAGGTTCTACAGACCCATAACAAGTGAAGAGGTGAAAACAGTGATCAAGCTGAACAAATACCAAGGTCAGTTGGCATGACACTGCACCCTACTTTGGTGAATAGTGAATGGAGTCTTGAAAGATCATAGCCAGTCATCTAAGGTGCAAATATAGGTCTTTTCCCATCAAGAGGAAAGAAGAGTGGTGAAAATGGAAAGACACATGGAAATAATTAGTCCAGTAGTTAATTGACCATGCAACCATCAGTCACCACAACTCTGAAACTAGAAGCCTAAATGGTGCCCAACTACCAATACCAACTGCTTTGAAGAGGATCGTATTATAGTGTCTCGAATACAGTGGGAGAACACTGTGAAATAGACCTCAAAATTGTAAACAAGACACTTATTGATGGGATCGAGGCCCCCTGTCATCCTCTAGGTCTGGAACCGAACTCAGCCCCATGTTAGAAAAATCAACCATTTAAGAGTAAAAGGGCTGAGGGTTAAAAAAGAAAGAGGAATGGATCTCTGAGAGGAAGTGGGATAGGTGATGATACAATGAAAGACTTGAAATGGATGAGTTGAAAAGCTGTGTATAAATGACTTGATATAAAACTCACGATCTGCTCTATAAATGTTCGCCTAAATCCCCTTAAAAAGTTTAAACAACAAGAAACGTCCCAAAAATGACAACAAAATTCCCAAACCAAATGACTTTCCGAGGAATTCTAGCAAACATGGAGAGAAGAATTGGCACTAGTGCTGTTTAAAGTCCTCCAAGAGATAGGGAAGGAATAGTCAGTCATTCTATGAAAGGAAGATAACTTTGATACCCAAACCAGACAAAACACTACCAGTAAGGGAGATTACTGAGCAATAGTTCTTATGATTATGGATGCAGAGACCTTCAGCAAGATACTTAAATACTCACCGTGACCAAGCTGAGTCCAGCTTACAGTGATCCTATAGGACAGGATGGAACTTCCCAGTGGGTTTCCATGACTGTAACTCTTGACAGGAATAGAAAGCCTCATCTCTTGCCTGAGGAGCGACATGTGGTTTTGAATTACTGACCTTACAGATCTCAGCTCACCAGGTAGCCAATAGGCCACCAGAGCTCCTAGCAAAATACTAGCAAACCAAATCTAATGGCATAGTCAAAGAGTTATATGCCGTGACCAGGGGGATGCAGGGATAGTTCAATATTGGGAAACCAGTCAATGCAATAGATCACATCAACAGAGCAAAGGAAAAGGGCCACAGGATCATCTCTGTGGGTGTGGAAAAGCATTTGATAAAATCCAACACCCTTAAAAACGGTTTTATTGGCATGTAGTTCACAGGCCAATTATATTAAGATTTGCTCAATCACCACCACAACCGATCTCAGACTGTTTTCTCCTCCTATTCATTGTTGTTAGCTCCCCATCGCCCCACATTTTCCCCTGTCATGTCCCTATGCAGAGCTACCACCCTGGATTCCATACACAGAAACCCTCTAAAACAAAACACAAGCACACAAAACCATGCGAAGCAAACAGACCCAGCAACATAGAAAACCTCAATCACAGGAAACAGGAAACATTCAAAACGGAAGCAACTCCAAAATGGCCAAAAGGGAGATCAGATGACAGGATATTATAGCATTTGGGCCTAACTACTTCTGCCCTAATCAGCTGTAATGAAAACTAAAACAAGTTGAGGTAAAAGGGAAAACAAATGGTAAGATGTTAAATTTCACCCTAACTGTGTCTGCAGTGATCCGCAGTTTGATGCACTCTGTCTGGGGCCAGAAGTAAAGTCCTGATGCGTGCTGCAGGACAGATGGAGCTTGAAGACATACTGAGCAAAGGGACAAATATTGTATGACCCCCATATTTTAAAAAGATAAAACAAGGCAAGCATATAGAGACAAACTACATTACCAGGGGCAAATGGGGAAGGGAGAAAGGGAGTGGTGTAGAGTGATAGAGAAAATCTACTGACTGGGGGCAGAGTAGCACAACTGATTTTTTGTGACTACTGTCAATAAGTTACACACCTTTAAAATATTACATTGCTGTATTGGACAGGGTTCTCTAGAGAGATAAAACCAGATTGCTGATAATTTTATATATATATATATATATATATATATATATATATATATATATACACATAGATATATAACACAAGAAATGAACAGTTAAATTATAAACAGATAGATAGAGATATAATAAAAGAAATGAACAGTTAAATTACAAAGCAGTACAAATGGCTCAGTACAACTCACTCCCGTGAGAGAGTTGTGAGACACTGGCAGTCCTTCAAGTCTTGAGAGCTGCCAGATAGTCGTCTGTAGAGAGAGGTAGGCTATCCCAGCACAGTCAGCAAACCACAAGGCAGGTCACCAACTGTCAGTCCTCAGCTCCTGAGATGTAAATTTCAATCGTGTGGTCTTAAAGGGACCTCAACTTACAGCGACAGAGTCCACAGGCTAGGTGTCCCACAGGTGGTGTACCCTTTAAATTGAGTCACAGAACAAGCAAGGCAAGCAGCACACTGGTCTGATGATTAAAGAGCAAGAGACAAGAAGGGAGAGGCTAACCGAGCTATTATCTCTCCACCTTCAATTAACCCCACTTGTGTTTATCGGCCAGGCTGGCACAATAAACCATCTCAGTTGTGAAGTTTTGTGACAAAAATATCACAAGTGGGAGGCTGTGACAAACAGACATTTATTCTCTCACACTTTAGAAGACTTGAAGTCCAAATTCAGAGTGGTGGCTCTGTGAGGTGACCAGACATCCCGCTTTTGGCAGGACAGTCCCGATTTTTACTAATTTTTCCTGTGCCCCGCGGCGTTTTAAACAAGTCCCGATTTTGGGAAAGAATGCACAACAAGCTAAAGTATACATTTTTCAGCTGCTATGTGGCTATTTCACCAGGATATGAGTTTTATCAACGGTGTCCCGCTGGTGTCCCGCTTTACTATGTTCAGATCTGGTCACCTCACTAGGGGATTTCTCTCTGTGTTGATTTGGGGGAGATCCTTGTCTCCTTTTCAGCAACTGAAAGCCCGGTTTTCCTTGAAGATTTCCATGTGTTATATCCGCAATCTCCCCCAAGTTCGAAGGATACACTCCACCCTCAGCTCTTCTTTCTTTCTACTCTGCTAGTTTTGTTAGGTAGCTTAGCCTAGGGAATTGGGAAGTCCATTTACGCATGCCCAGGAGAGTCAGCAAAGGACAAAAGCTGGATTTTCCCGCTGGTGGGCTCGAGTGGGAGTTACACCTGGAGCAGCCCACCTGGGCCGGGTGATTGCAATTCAGCCAATGGGATCGACCTGGGGTCGTTTACCACACCTCCCCCAGGAGCCCTTGAAAAGGCAGGGGCCAGAAGGGAGAGGGGCTCTTGGTCTCTTGGTCTTATCTTGCTTGGGGGGTCTGGTCGTCTTCGTGGGAGGGGAGAGATCTTGCGTGTCCCGGAGCAGTCTCTGCCAGGCCGCATGGTCAAAGGAATCCTATGGGTGCCGCGTAAAACCTGATGCTTCTTTGAACTTTCATTAAATTCACTTGGATCACGAGCCCGGCTTCGGCGTGAAATCTTTCTCGCGTGGAGCTAAGGACCGAGGCTGAGATTTAGGCCAGAGAGAGAAACCTAACAGTTTCTCTCCTGTCAGATTAAAAGTGTGACAGGCCACACCTCAGGCAAACTCCCCTGGAATGGAATGAGAATGGAATGGGTTGCATCCCATTCTTAACTCACTGACCCTTAGAGATACAGAGCGTGTCAGATATATCTGCAACCAAAAGTAGCTGCTGAAGTGGCTGATGCACTCACAGACACGTTGGTTTGGAGAGACAGAGTATGTGCTTTCATGAGACATCCAGTTAAATAGCCTAGTAATATGCCGAGTGCTTTTGTTCCATTTCCTGCTTGGTGGCTTACTGTCTGCAGCCTTAGCAGCTTGAACGTACCCATTGAAGGCACTTGGTCTCTATTCATTTGGAGCAAAAGAGGAGGAAGAAGCATCCAGAATGGGAGAAGGATGTGACCCTCGGACTACTGCCTCCTAGACATGAGACCAACTATCATTACTACACCTTTTGATCAAGGATTTCATAGAAAAATCTTCATCAAAAGGGAAGAAATGACGACCCGAATTTCAAACTCTCGTAGACTCCACAATTCCTGTGGCAGTTACGTGTCCTGGAGTCCGTTGGGACCCAAAGCGACCCTATCCACAGCAGCATCTTCATTAAGTTCGCCGCAATGATAAACGGAGGCCAGGCCAGAGAGAAAGAAAAGGAGTCTATTCATGGACTCCCAAGGGGAGTCAGTGAAGTCCCACTTATCTGTGTTGGAGAGCCAGTTTTAAGCGGCTTAGGAGAGGAGGATAAAACAATAAAGGGAGGGGGTAGAAACGGCAGGGCGGGCAAATGAGGAGGTTCAACTGCAGGGGCTCTAAGCCACCTCCATCCATAAAAATTCTGAGGTAGGGTGGTGCCTTGATCTTTCTGCCTGATGCTGAGCAGATGACTCATTGATCTGGGGTCATTTGAAGTTAGTC
This sequence comes from Tenrec ecaudatus, assembly GCF_050624435.1. Taxonomy (NCBI): domain Eukaryota; kingdom Metazoa; phylum Chordata; class Mammalia; order Afrosoricida; family Tenrecidae; genus Tenrec; species Tenrec ecaudatus. The sequence continues at coordinate 11,642,756 of NC_134537.1, forward strand.
TTGGTCGATAGGGGCAGGCAGGCTTTTTCTAATGCTGCCTCCCCACTCCCACCCCCCACCCCCCCCCCCACTGGTACCTGACCCAACAATCCTGTTCAGGCACCATCCTCACAATTGTTCCTACGTCTGATTCCATTGTTGAAAGCACTGTGGAAACCCATCTCCTCAACAGCTGGTACCTGACCCAACAATCCTGTTCAGGCACCATCCTCACAATTGTTCCTACGTCTGATTCCATTGTTGAAAGCACTGTGGAAACCCATCTCCTCAACAGTCTTCCGCTTTTCCGTGCCCCTCCATGTTATCAAGTAGGATGTCCTTCTCTGGAGACTGCGCTCTCCCGACAACACGTCCGAAGTACATAAGATGAAGCCTCCCATCCTTGCCTCTCGGGAGCACTTCTTTCAAGACAAATTGGCTTGTCCTTTTAGCAGTCCTGGATACTTTCAATATTCTTCTCCAGCGCCACAATTCCAATGCATTAATTCTTCTTTGGCCTTCCTTATTCAATGTCCAACTTTCCCATGCATATACGAGGCAATTGAAAATACCGTGGCTTGGGTCAGGCGCACCTTCGTCCTCAAGTAGCATGTTTATCAACACTCTACAGAGATCTTGTGCAACAGATTCACCCTCTGTAATGAGTCCTTTGATCTCCTGACTGCTGCTTCCATAAGCACTGGTTATGGATCCAAGAAAGATGAAGTCTTTGAAAACTTCAACCTTTTCTCCATTTATCCTCATGTGACCTACGGTAACAAATCCAGTTGTGAGGATTTTGGTCTTCTTTACATCGAGTTGTAATCCTTGATCTTCATCAGCAAGAGCTTCAAGTCCTCACTTTCAGCAAGCAAGGTTGTGTCGTCTGCATATCACAGGCTGTTAATAAGCCTTCCTCTGATCCTGATGCCGCATTCTTCTTTATGTAATCCAGCTTCTCTGATGATTTGCTCAGCATACAGATTGACAAGATGCGGTGGGAAGACACAACCATGATGCACACTTTGGCTGACTTTAAAACATCCAGCGTCCTCTTGTACTGTTCACACAATTGCCCCTTGATCCGTGTAAAAGTTCCTCATGAGCACAATGAAGTGTTCTTGAATTCCTGTTCGTCTCAAAGTTATCCACAGCTGTGATACACACCGTTGAATGGCTTGGCATAGGCAATAAGACACAAATAAACATCTCTCTGATATTCTCTGCTTCCAGCCAAGATCCATCTGACAATAGCAATTATATCCCTTGTTCCACATCCTCTTCTGAATCTGGGCTGAACCTCTGGCAGCGCCCTGTCAATAAAATGCTGCCACCATTACAAAGATCCCAAAAGCCCAGTCTCATCTGTTAGATGATCCTCAGCAAAATTTTACTTGCATGGGGTATCAGTTATTTTGTTCTATAATTTGAGCATTCTGTTGGGTCACCTTTCCTCGGATGGGTACAAATATGGATCTCTTCCAGTCAGTTGGCCATGTAGCTATCTTCCAAATTTCCTAGCATAGATGAGTGAGTGCTTCCAGTGCTTCATCGGCTTCTTGGAGCATTTCAGTTGGTATTCCATCAATTCCTGGAGACTTGTTTTTGGCTAATGCATTCAGTGCAGCTTCTTCCTTCAGCACGGTCGGTTCTTGCTCACATGCTGCCTCCTGAAATGGTTGGCTGTTGGCTAGTTGTTCTGGGTACTATGATTCTCTGTTCTTGCCATCTTCTTTAGATGTTTCCTGAAGTTTTCAACATTGTTGCCCATAGAATCTTTCAATATTGCAACTCAAGATTTGAATTTTTTCATGAGTTCTTTCAGCTTAAGATATGCTGAGTATTTCTTCCTTGTCCATTTTCTACCTCTAGGTCTTTGCACATTTTATTATAATGTTTGACTGTCTTCTCTAGCTGCCCTTTGAAATTGTCTGGTTCACTGTTTGACTTCATTTTTTCTGCTTGCCTTACTTGCCTATTCTAAGATTAAGAGCAAGTTCCAGAGTGTCTTCTGACACCTACTTTGACCTTTTCTTTCTTTCTTGTCTTTTTAATGACCTTTAACTTTCTTCATGAAAGATGTTCCTGATGCTGCCCCACAGCTCATCAAGTCTTCTGTTGTTAGAGTTCAATGCAACAAATATGTTCTTGATATAGTCTTGAAATTCAGGTGGGGTAGGTTCAAGGTCATATTTGGCCTCTTTAGCGGATTTGTTTTAACTTTTTTCAGCTTGAAGCTGAACTTACATACAAGTAATTAATGGGCTATTCCACAGTCAGCCTGGTTTTAGCTGCTGATATTGAGTTTTTCCATTCCTTCTTCCCACAGATGTAGTCGATGTGATTTCTGTGTATTTCACCTGGAGAAGTCCATGTGTATAGTTGCCTTGGGGGTTGTTGAAATGCTATTTGCTATGAATTAGTCATTGGTCTTGCAAAATTCTGTCATGTGATCTCCAGCTTTGTTTCTATCACCAAGTACATATTTTCCAAATACTATTTCTTCATCGTCGGTTCTAATATTTGAATTCTAGTTATCAATAATTATCAATGTGCTTGATTGTGTGTTTGATTTCAGACTGAAGACCTTGGTAGAATTCTTCAGTTTCTTCATCACTAGCTTTTGTGGTTGGTGCATAAACTTGAATCATAGTTGTATTCATTAGATTTTCTATCACAGGCAGCAGTGTACCTTAAGATTGATTTTTAAATGCCGTTTTTGACAATGAATGAAACACCATTCCCCTTGATTGTGTCATTCCCAGCATAGTAACTTATATGATGTTCTGGTTCAAAATGGCCAATACCAGCCCATTTCAGCTCACTCACGTCTAAAGCAGTTATCTTCTTGTATTCTACTTCCTTTTTGATGACTTTCAATTTTCCTAGATTCATGCTTTGTAAATTCTAAGTTCCAATTATCAGCAGATTTTTGCAGCTGCTTCTCCTTACCTTGAGTCACGCCCTACCATCAAATAAAGATCCCAAAGACCCACTCTCATAGGCTTTATGCCACTTCCGTCACCATGGTCACCTCTACCCTGAGAAAACAGTCCCTCCTCAGTCACATTCCTTGTGCCCTCCAACCAGAGGGGCCTGTCCTCTGGCATCATCTCTGACTATGCGCTGCTTCTGTTCATTAAGCCGACAGTATCTGACAATGTTTTGAAGCTATGCATAAGGTGCTCAGCAGCTACTTCCTGTGGAAATGCCACTGAAACCTATTCACTTGGGGTGACCCTGCTGGCATTTGAAATACCAGCGACATAGCTTCCGGCATCACTGCCACACACACGCCACCACAGGATGACAAACGAAGAGATAAGTACAACAATCTCTGATACTATTTCCCTGAGATAATATTTAAATCTTACACCAAAATTACCCCCGAAGTCATCGTAAAACCAAACAAGAGTTTAGCTTACTTAGAAGAGAAAGTCAGCATTGAGCATTATGCTTTTTAAAGCTCTATCTGGGATCAAGTTGAAGTGGCCACTCAAAAGCTTAAGTAGGGCAGAGCAAGGAAGTCCCAAGCGAGTACCAAAAATAGACTTTGGGGCCAGGGCACCGTACCCCATCAGACTCGACCAGAAAATACTCCTGAAGGTCAACAAACAGACCTTGAACTATTTACAGGTTTTCCTTTTTGGGGGGTTATTTCTTGTTGTTGTTTTGTTTTCTTTTGTTGCTTTGTTTTGCTCGGTCTTGTTTTTGTGCATATTATTATCTCTGCAGATGTGTCTAGATAAGATAGGCTGGGTAAATATTTGGGAGGGGAAAACAATAGGACCAGCGGTTCTGGTGGGACATGGGAGAAGGGGAGGTGGGGGAAAGGAAGTCCTTTTAACAACCCAGGGACAAGGGACCAACAAGTGATCCAAAATCAGTGGTGAGGTGGGTGCAGGAGGCCTGGTAGGGCTTGATCAACGGTAATGTAACCAAGAGGAAATGCTGAAACCGAAATGAAGGCTGAGCAGGATCGTGGGACAAGAGCAAAGTAAAAGGAAATAGGGGAAAGAACTAGGAGGCAAAGGGCATTAAAAGGTCTAAACACAGGTATGTACATATGTAAGTATATGTATGATGATGGGGAAATAGATCTATTTATAGGTTTAGTATTTAGTATTAAGGTAGCAGGTGGACATTGGGCCTCCACTCAAGTACTCCATCAATGCAAGAACACTTTGTTCTATTAAACTGGCATTCCATGATGCTCTCCTTCCTGACATGATCACTGAAGACAAAGTGGATGCATGAGCAAATGTGGTGAAGGAAACTGATGGTGCCCGGCTATCAAAATATATAATATCTGGGGTCTTAAAGGCTTGAAGGTAAACAAGTGTTCATCTAGCTCAGAAGGAACAAAGCCCACATGGAAGAAGCACACCAGCCTGTGTGATCATGAGGTGTTGATAGGATCAGGTATCAGGCATCAAAGAACAAAAGTCATATCATTGTGAATGAGGGGGAGTGCGGACTGGGGACCCAAAGTCCATCTGTAGGCAATTGGACATCCTCCTTACAGAAGGGTCGTGGGGAGGAGATGAGCCAGTCAGGGTGCAATGTAGCAACGATGAAACATCCAACTTTCCTCTAGTTCTTAAATACTTCCTTCCACCACCACCCCCTTAATAATCCCAATTCTATTTTACAGATCCGGCTAGACTGGAGTGTACACTGATAAAGATAGCAACTGGAAACACAGGGAATCCAGGACAAATGACCCCTTCAGGATCAGTGGTAAGAGTGGCGATACTGGAAGGGTCGAGGGAAGATGGGGGAGAAAGGGGTAACCAATTACAAGGATCTACATATAACTTCCTCCCTGGGGGACGGACAACAGAAAAGTAGGTGAAGGGAGACATCAGACAGTATAAGATATGACAAAATAATAGTAATTTATAAATTATTAAGGGTTCATGAGGTGGGTAGCCGGGAGGGAGGGGAAAAATAAGGATCTGATACCAAGGGCTCACGTAGAAAGCAAATGTTTTGACAATGACGAGGGCAACAAATGTACAAATGTGCTTGACACAATGGATGGGTGGATGGATTGTGATAAGAACTTGTATAAGGCCTCAATAAAATGATTTTTTTAAAAAATCTTAGGTAGGAACCTCACTGGGTGACAAAACTATCATAATGAAGGATGAGCAACTCAGAAAAGCTGAGGGAAAATGGTTGCAAACTTGAAGAGCATCACCAGTGTCATTCAATTGTGCATGTAAGAACTGTTTGATTGGTGTATGACTTACAACAGCAAAATTAATAAAATTTAGGGGGATAAGTATTACAGTCCAGGAAATTCCATCAAAAATGCCAGCTGGTGCGTAGGAAAAAGACGCGGCTTCTCCCATAAAGAGTTACAGTTGCAGAAACCCATGGGAAACTCTGCCCTGTCCTATGAGGCAGAACAGACCCAATGTTACTAAGCTTGAGTTGGTTTGGATGAGACCCTATGGAGCAGTTCTGTGCGGCCATCACGGGCGCCTCTGAGTTGACTTGACTTGATGTCACAGAACAGCAGCAGCAGCAGCAGCAACAATCAGGAGAAAGAGGGGCATAAGAGCTAAAAATCCTAAATGTCTTCTTTTCTTTCCCTTCTGAATGGGAACCAAACAAGGATGTCTTGGGTTTGCGCTCCTATTCCATACTGTATTGGAAGTCCTAGCTCGGCAATATGGCGACAAAGTGAAATTAAAGGCACCCGATAGAAAATACCAGAGATCCAGCAAGGTATTAGGATACAAAATCAACACATAGAAATCACTTGGATTCTTCTATATCAGGGATCAGCAAACTTTAGAAATAGAAGAGTCGATCCAGTCCCTCCAAGCAACTTAAAAATGTTTCAAGAGGCATAAATATATTTTTACTGACAAATGAAATCACAAGTCTCAGACAGAGTAACATATGACAAAATAATAATCATGTATGAATTATGAAGGGTTCATGAGGTAGGGGGAGTGTGGGGGAAAATGAGCAGCCGATATTAAGGGCTCAAGTAGAAGGCAAATGTTTTGAGAATGATGATGGCAACAAATGTACATATGTGCTTGACACAATGGATGTATGTATGGATTTTGATAAGAATTGTATGAGCTTCCAATAAAATGATTAAAAAATGAAATCACCAATCTCTGAATAATATCCTTTAATATGTTTTTAATAAATGAAACTATGATAGTTTTATTTTCATTTTCAAATTTACTTCAGAGCCACATATCAGTACCCAAAAAACCACATAAGGCTCACAAGCCAAAGCCTGCCAAACCTTGATCTATACCAAAGGAGCCCTGGGGGTATTGTGGTTACATATTGGGCTGTGATCCAAATGGTCAACAGTTCCAAACCACATGGGAGGAAGACTGGGCTTTCTACTCCCGTAAACAGGTTCAATCTTGGAAACACACAGAGTGTCGCTATGAGTCAGCATTGCCTCGATGGGAGGGAGGGAGAGAGAGAGAGAGAAACTTTGGTAAAGATTACAACCGAGAAAACCCTACAGAACTGTTTTATTCTATAACACACTTGGGTCACGTGAATGAGAATCGATGCATTGTTTGTGGTTTTGGCAGACGGCTCTGCAGGCCTGGCTCCTTTCCCCTCTGTTTATTTAGTGCTCACTGCTCCTTCTGCTTATTCCAAACCTCACGAAGCACCTTGATGAAGATGGTCTTCACTTCCTCCTCAAACATCAGCTCATCCTGGGTCACAGAAGTCGTGGATGAGCCCTCCACTTGAACCCACAATCTGTAGGCTTAGACCCACATATGAGTCTCCGTCCTACTTGGATCAGTGTTGAAGACCTATCAAACAAAGCCTGCATTTCCTGTAGGACTGAGTTGCCCTGGAAGGAAGTATATCTCCAATCTCCTTCCAGAATCTCTTCTTCCTCTTCAGAGTTCTGTACCATTTCCTCTTAATTTACTCACTTGCCTGATCTGCTTTCAGTAAGATGCCTCGATACCAGAATTATGTCCATTCTTCTCATCGAATGCTTCCTCCTCTTTCTCACAGATCTCTGTTACGGTCAGAGCCATGTGGTCCACAAGGGCGGCCACACTCAGCCAGCTCGCTCCTGTTGCAGTCTCAAGTATATGTGTGGGAACCCCACATTGCTTTCTTGATAGGCCTCTTCCCTTTGGCTTGCTCAGCCGTGGGTCTTCTCCTGCTCTCTTGTTCAGCTTCGGCAACTACTTTGCTTTGAACCTTAGCTGGCTCAGGTTAACAGCGTCAGAATCTATGTCCAGTGGTGGGCAAAGGTCATTAAAAAAGACAAGAAGGAAAGAAAAGCTCCAAGTAGATGTCAGAAGAGGTGCCGAGACTTGCTCTTGAACATGGAGTAACTAGAGCAAACGGGCGATGTGATGGAGGAAAAGAGCCGCACAGACCACTTCAAAGGGCAGCTCCAGAAGGCAAAGTATTACTGTGACACATGCAAAGAGCTGGAGTTGGAAAACCGGCATTAAGTTAAGAACACGCTCAGCATATGTCAAGCCAAAAGGACCAAAGAAAATATTCACACCTCGTAATTCTGAACGATTCTATGAACAACATATTAAACAGTAAAGGAAACACCTAAGGATGGAAGGAATACACAGTCACTGTACCAAAAAGAATTGGTCAATATTTCAGCCACTTCAAGAGACAGCATATGATCAAGAAATGGTGGCACAGAAGGAAGAACTCTAAGCTGTGCCGGAGCCATTAGTGAAATACAGGGGTCCAGGAATTGACAGAATATCCATAGGAATTTTTCAACAAACTGATGAAGCACTCATTCCTCTAGATTTTATGCCAGGCACTTTGGAAGACAGCTACCTGGACAACTGACTGGAAGAGATACATATGTGCTCATCCCCCCAAATGTTGACCCAACAGAATGCTGAAATTACCAAATAATATTTTAATATCACACGCAAGTAACATTTGATGAAGATAATTTAACAATGGTTGTAATGGTATATTGTCAGGGAGCTGCCAAAAGTTCAAAGTGGATTCAGAAGAGGATTTGGAGTGAGAACTATCATTGCTGATGTTAGATGGATCTTGACTTAAAGCAGAGAATACTGGAAAGATTTACTTGTGTTTTATTGACTATGCTAAGACCTTGGACTGTATGGATCATAACCAACAACGCCTAGCCTTGCGAAAAATGGTAATTTCAGGACCCTTCCTTGTTCTCATGCAGGACCTATAAATAAACCAAGAGGTTCAAGTAAAGTTGTTCAAAGGGATTGATATAGTTAAAGTTGATTGTGCCAACCTGGCCAATAAACACATTTGGGGTTGATAGAAGTGCAGAGAGATAAATGGCTTGGTGAGCCTTGCCTTTCTAGTTCTCGAGTCTCTTGCTTTGTGATTGTCGGGCCAGGGTGTAGCTGCCTTAGCCAGTTCCCTCTTCAGCTGGCAAGGCTCACTTCCTGCAAGACATCCCCAAGGAGAAGCCACATGGACCTGCCCTGATGCAGCCCTGGGTGTTGGAGCAGCCATGTGGAGACCCCTGCCAGCGCTGAGATGCTTACATGTTCACTGATTCTGTTTCCTCCTGCAGTCAGCATCATAGTGCACACACTATGTGAGATGGAGGAGGACTTTGTGGATTGGTGTTGGACATATGGGTTAATGTTGGACTTGTGGGCTTGGGCAGCACTGGATTAGGATGTTTTCATGATGTGCACTTACCCTTTATTATATGAAACTCTGTCTTATACATGAGTTTCTGTGGATTTGTTTCTCTAAAGTACCCAGACTGAGACAGGGATGTTGAATGGTTTGAAATCAGGAGAGGTGTGTGTCGGGGTAGTATCTTCTCACCATACTTATTCAACCTGTATGCTGAGTAAATCATCAGAGAAGGTGGATTGTATGAAGAAGGGCATGACCTGAGGATTGGAGGATGACACAACCCTGCTTGTTGAATGCGAGGAGCACTTGAAACACTTGTTGATGAAGATCAAGAATGGTAGCCTTTCAGAATGGATTGTAAAGAAAACCAAAGTCCTCTTAAATGGACCAATAGATAACATCATTGACCTGACCCGAGCCATGGTATTGTCCAGCGCCCCATATGCCTGTGGAATTTGGACACTGCATAAGAAAGAATGGGGAAGTACTGATATAGTTGAATTATGGTGCCGGCGGAGAACACTGAAGGTGCCCAGGTCTGCCAAAGAATACACTGATGTCTTGGAAGAAGTAAAGCCAGAGTGTCCCTGGGCATTGAGGATGGCATGTTCTCCATAGGGACGTGGTCATCGTAAGGACATCATGTGTGGCAAAGTAAAAGAGGCAGGAAGCCCCTTGATGAGATGGACTGACACCCCGGTTGCAGCCATGAGCTCAAATACAACCATAATCGTGAGGCTGGCACAGGACCAGGCAGGGTTTGCTTCTGTTGCCCTCAGGCTTGCTATGGGCTAGAATCCACTTGATGGCACATGACAAGAGTGAGTCAGAATCTCCTCAGTGGAGGTAGGGTTGGGTTTTCCTGTGGAAGATTGAACAGTTGCTGTCACATGGCTTCCAATGCACGATGACCCCTGGTATTTCAGAATAGACCAGTGCCCCCATAGGGTTTGGGGTGGTGATTTTTCCAAAGTAGATCACCAGACCTTTCTTCCAAGGCACTTCTGGGTGGACTGGAACCTCCACCCTTCCAGGGAGCAACTTAGTGTGATTTGTACAATGTGTTGTACTACCCAGAGGAGTAGAGTGTGACCAGGCTGCCCAGTGGGTCAAGAATAGGAGGTCTCAGCCACTCTTGACTTGGCTCCTTTCTGAGGGCTGTGTTTGCAGAGAGCCACCTTGAGGGATGAGGTATACCTGCTGCCAAACAACAGGCTCTCTAAGCTCAGCTTTCCTCTGCTGTGGTGTAACCAACCCACCATGTGTTGATGGCACCTGGGTCTGTCCGGTGGGAGGAGGACAGAGGAACTGATACGGATGGGCCAGTGAGTGTGCTGCTGGCTGAACTACCTCCGCACACATCTGTGAAAGAGGAACAGGCTGGAATAGTTAAACCCCACCTTAGAGAGCCTGGGAAGAGCATCCAACACATGCCTGTGGTCGGGGGTGGGTGCCAGCCCATGTAAAGGCGAAACTGAGGTACAGGGAGGAAGACAGACATAACTGACAGGACAAGGAAGAGCAGAAACAGGTGGTTTATTGGGGGGGGGGGGTGCACGGAGCTCCTGGACAAGGTGCCTAGGCCTAGGCCAACAGGTAAGGGAAGTCGTATTCAGCAGCTCAGGGGAGGGTTTTTTAAAGGGGTGGTGAGGAATGTAGGGCAATTAGCATATGGGGCATGGAAACCAGGAGAATTGCTGGTCTGCTGGTCGACTCCTTGCTGCTTTCTTTGAGCCAGTAACATCTGGTTTCACTGGTTATCTTATCCAGCCCCGCTTGGTGGTCCACGTGGAGAGAGGGGGAGGGGAAGGAGGACAAGGGGAAAGGGAACAGGGGAGCAAGGACGGGAGAGGAGAGGGGGAGCCAATGGGAGGTCACCCACTAATTACAGGTAAAGACATACGTCACAGGAAGGGGCTGCACTATAGGTTATACAGCAATGAGAGGGGGTGGTCTAGGGACATACACGCAATAGGAAGAGGAGGGATTGGGGGTATGCATGTGGCAAGATGGATGGATCCTAGATTCAGGATGGCAGCTTAACTTGGATGTCACAGAGCCAGTTTGATCTGTTCTCTGGCTCAACTGATAGAGACCACCTACAGGAACCAAATCAATGACTGCAGGCCTATCCACTGTCCTTAAAAGCAGGGAGCAGGCCTACCGTAGTCTGGTGACCGACTGTCTTCAAGGAGGATGTCTGTAAGCGTCTGACCTCGCGCCACACATGCCCAGGCCAGGAGGTGGCATGTTCAAGGAACTAGAAGAAGGTAGCGAAGAGGAGAGGTAGGAAGGGGTGGCTCATGCAAGGGCTGTGTTTACAAGGCCATGAACTTAAACTAAGAATGAGGAGAACCGCTGGAGGGCTTTCAGCAGGCAGCTTGGGGTGGGTGTACGTCTGGGTGGAGCGGGGTCAGTGGGGAAAGGGCGAGGAAAGACAGGGAGGTGGGGAACATCGTGGAGAAGTATTAGCAATGCTCCAGGCCAGTGCTGGAGACAGAGGCATGAGTCGTGGTCGAGGGGTGGTCGCTGATGTCTGGGTAGATGGGGCTGTCCAGGGAGGGTTGAGTTGGAGAGTGCTAGTCACATCCTAGCAAGGAGAGTGTGGAGCAGCAGAGGGCAGTCCGAATTTGGGACAAGGATGGAGGGAGACTGGCCTTGAGTGGGATGTGAAAGGGCCAGTGGCAGAAAGCAGGTGGGAGGGGCCCCAGCTTTCTGACCAAACAGCAGGGAAAGGTGGCCTGCAGGAACGGGAAGATCGACTTCCTGAAATGTGTGCAGACTGCAGAGCTGGGCCAGCGTAGCCCCTCCACAGCTCCGTCCTAGGCAGGTCCTGTTGTGCCAGGACGGAGGAGCAGAGCCAGGGCAGCTCACGGCACTGCCGTGACATTGGAGGGTAGAAGGTACATGCTCAGACCACAGGGACTAGAACCAAGGGAAGGCTGGGATGCAGGGGAGGGGGGCCTTGAAGGAGTCGCAGATGCATTTAAGAACAGGTGTTGAGGGCCTATCTGGAGCCAGGCCCTGGGATCTGGACAGACACATCTTTCCTGGTGTTTTCTGAATGCAGCGTCTGGCTCAGGAGGTCGGAGGCAGAGCCCGAGGTGACTCATCTCTGTAGCTGCTGCCGGCCACACTGCAGAGACCCGAGGTGCCTGGAGGTTGGCTTTCTCTTCAAACCCGCAGTGCAGTGCAGTCTGTAAGTTTTCCTGGGCCAGAAAGCTGAGGCTTTTAAGGTTTTGTCATTTGTCTGAGGGCACCCCAGACAATGGGAGCTTAATTGTCTTCTGGGGGGTGGGAGTGGTAAAGAACCCAAATCAGTGCTGCCTCAAACCACCCCCGGCTCTTTTCCAGGATGTGGTCCTCAGTTCGTCCATCCAGACCTTCCTGCTGTCCGCCGGCCTCCAGCTGGGAGCTTCTGCAGCCCGTCTAAAGATAGTCTACCTCACAGGAAACCGGAGGCTATTGGTCAACTTCGCAAGTAAAGATGCCCTCAGAGGGCGCGAGAGGGAAGCGCTAACCACTGGCAGAGTCTGTGTGAGGACAGGCTGATTGGCACCTCCCAAGCGCTGCTCTCCGGAGCCACCAAGGTAGGTACAGAGAGCTTGGTTCCACGTGCACCTGTGGTTGTGGGGGACATGGCGGTCAGCGGTCCATGATCAAGGCAGGCTAATGAGGTTGGTTTTGCCATACGTGCCCAAATTAAGAGACCGTTTCATGGAAGTGTTGGGCGTAATTGTATCACTTGTGATCAGCCTGTGACTTTTCCAAACCAGATTCACTGCCATTGAGGCAACGCTGACTCCCAGCGACTCGAGAGGGCAAGGAAAGCTGAACCGCCTGTGAGTGTCCCAGACTGGAACTCTTTACAGGAGAGGGAGGCCCCATCGTTCCCCCTCAGAGTCGCTGTGGCGGTTTTGAACTGGTGACTTCGCAGTTGGCAGTCCAACCCATGACTACTGTGCCACCAGCGCCCCACAGCCTATGACCAAGAGTGTTATTAATGACATCGGAGGGTTGAGGGTACATGATCATGGTCCGACCTTAACTGGGGGGGAGGGGGGAAGCATCATATAAAATTGCACCAGGACAATATGGAGGAATTTCTATTTTTTAAGGTGAGAACTAAGGCCTGAAGTTCTAGTTTAATAAATCAGCACCGTTGTCATTCAGAAACCCATGCTTAGGCGTGTCTGGGTGAAGCGATCCAATGGGTGGGCTTCTTAGATAGAACCCAGTCGGGCGTGGAGTGGAGCGCGGACAGAGCGCCGTCAGGCATTGCTAACTGTGTAAACCAGATGGTGGGCTCCTGGGGGTTCTCTCTGCTTCTGTCTGCTCTAAAAAATAACAACAATTTTAAATGACTTTTGAAGGTTTAAAATGATGAACAAAACAGATGCATCGAGATCGGAAGGCGAAAGATGCAGGCATCTGGGTGGTAGACTAACAAGTGGCATTTCCCCCCTTTGGGGCTACGCTTTTCGGGTGGCATCCACTCCTGGAAGGCTAACTCTCACATCTACATTTTTTTTTTAGTGGAAATTTTTCATTATCTTTAATTCCAAGTATAATCAATACTTCCATTTTGCTTCAAATAATAGTGGCTATGTCTGTTTTTGATTTTGCCTAACAGTTTTTTTAATTTTTTTATTTTAACATCTACATTTTTATAATGAGCACCTGTTGCAGCCCCAATAGAAAGTGTTTTCATCCATACACTGGCAGCATGGATCTGATGTTCAATATTGATGTATGATGTCAAGGTCGCGATGAACAGACTGACTTGTACTGAGTTGATTCAAAGCCACCCTAGAGGAGAGGGTGGAGTGATCCTGGGGGTGGGGGTGGGAGTGGGAAGGCTTCCCAGACTGTAACTCTTCATGAGAGTAGAAAGCCTCGTCTTTGTCCCAAGGAGTGGCCGGTGAATTTGAAGTGCTGACTGCTATCTGCAGCTCAACTCGCAAACTACCGTGCCATTTAAGGCCCCGTGCCAGGCTGAGGAGCAGCTCCCATAAAGAGTGCCAGTCCCGGAAACAGGGGGCAGGTCTGTAGTGCATGTCTGGTAGGACAGGCCATGCCTCGGCAGCCACTGGAATGCAGTGAGCTTGGATTGAGTCGCTGTGGTGAGGGATGGTCGGCTCAGAAGGCTGTGCGCTTGGAAACAGTTTTCAGAAAGAAACAAAGGAGGGCTAGGCGTGATAGAGGCAAGACAGGAAGCAAACCAGTAACCTTTTGTGGTGAATGCTTCCTGCTGACTGCGATTCCTACAGGGCAGGCTTCTAAGGGTGCCTTCCACGTGGAAGTGGACGGCCAAGTCTGTCTCCCAGCAGAGCAGCGGGTGTGGTCAATTAGCCATCGAGTGCTTCGTGCTGTGACACCAAAGTCCATTGGGGAGCCCGACTGCGGTGGCTTGTGCGGCACAACAGCCTCTCAGAGCCCTGAGAGATGGCCCAGCTGAACCCAGAGGAAAGTCAGTGATCTGAGGCATTTCTTCTTACAAAATACTGGTTGGGAGGGAAAATGTAACGTAGGAAAAAAACAAAACAAAACAACCACGTTTAACCCAAAAAGAAAAAAGAGGAAGATGGGACAGTGTGAAAAAACAAGTAAGAAGACTTCCCAAGTGAGCTTCAGCTTCCAGGGACCATCTGAGAATCTGAGAAGGGGCCTCCGGTGCTGGGGAGGCGCCTGGGCTTCCGGATGAGGGCAGGGAGGATGGTGGGCAGAGGCAGGGCAGTGGCTGCGGGCCTTGTGGTTAGCTGCTGCCAGCTTCATGCCAGCTCAGGTGTTTCAGAAGAGGGCTGTGCCAGAGGGTTTTCAAGGCTGTGACCCTTTGGCAGCAGGTCACCAGCCCTTTCTGCAGAGGGCTTCCGTCCCCTCCCCCCTTCACCCAGTCATCTCATGCTTAACCATTTCCAGCACTGGGCTCAGGACCACTCAAAAGAGTTAGGGTTCGGGAAGGACCTGATGGAAACAAGCCCTTTGTTTTCACCAGGGGAAGCAGAGCCTGACAGCGTCGTGTCCGCTTTCAGACTGACAGCTCTTAAACCAGCGGTTCTCAACCTGTGGGCCGCGACCCCTTTGGGGCCCAAGGACCCTTTCACAAGGGTTGCCTAAGATCATCGGAAAACACGTATTTCCCATGGTCTTAGGAACCGAGGACACCGCTCCTCTATCTTCTCCGGGCGAGTTGGCCCACATGCAGATAGGCCCACATAGGAGTACTGGCATAAAGACTGTTACCCATGCTACACCATGCCTCAAGACAAAATGTCATTGATTTGTCATTAGAAATAAATATTTCACAATAATTACATATAGTCTTGGTGATTAATCAGTCTGCTTTAATTATGTTCAATTTGGCACAATGAAAATACATCCTGCCTAGCATATATTTACATGACGATTCATTACAGTAGCAAAATGACAGTGATGAAGTAGCAACGAAAGTAATTTTATGCTTGGGGTCGGGGGTGGGGGGTCACCACAACATGAGAAGCTATATGAAAGGGTCGTGGCAAGAGGAAGGTGGAAGGTTGAGAACCACTGTCTTAAAACATGGGAAGCTCCGCCTGGGATGTCTCCATCAATCCCACACCCCAACCCTGCTGGGAAACGAAGTCCTGGATCTGTACTTATTTGCATGTCACTTGACCTGGCTGAGCCTCCGTTTCCAGTGCTTCCAAAGGAGGCTGGTCACTGAGTTGCAAATGTAGAAGCCCTGGGATGGGCGCCTTTGGGATGTCCGTGAGGATGGAAGGCACCGTGTCAACAACTAGTTCCAAGCACTCAGCATGGCCCGCGGTTGGTGCCCAAGAAACAACCATGGCTGTGGAGAGGGTGCAAAGGAGGCTCAGAAAGTCGAGGGTCCTTACGAATACTCATGGCCTTTGAGTGATATTGTCAAGGATCCAGGGAGGTGGGGAAGACAGGGGGCTTGTGGCGGCTGACCGAGTCCAGGATCAATGCTCATCTCCCTCCCTGACCTCTACTCGGGTGGGAGAGTGGGGTGGCGTCCATGTTCAGGGGTGTTCCTACAAATCAAAAGGCCTGACCTCAAAGAACCTTCCCCTTGAGACCCAGAACCTCTCCTTGCCCCCTCTCCAGGCCCAACCTTTGACCCGAAGGGGATCCTCCTCTATTCCTCTAGCAAGCCTAACAGTATTCAGAACCAGAACTCAAAGTGCAGCGGCCAGGTTAACAACTTGCTGTGCACTAATCTCCCACAAAACCACCCTCCTCTGGAAGGAGCCAGACCCCGGGAGACTTCGCTCACATCCAATCCTGACCGCAGCCCTGCCCCTCACCCCAACCCCAAACAACCACAACCCTGCCGTTGTGGTCAACCCTCTGTCACAGAGTTGCATCCCTCTGTAACTTTCCTACTGAAACATGCGTCCTTAAATAAGATGAATGGGGCCCTGGGGACACACTGGTTCAGCCCTGGGCTGCTAAGCCAAAGAGGTCAGCCGTAGGCTAAAGGACCTGGCACTCTGCTCCCTTAAAGATGACAGCTTTGCATGGCCGAGGGGACCATTCTACGCTGTGCTCTGGGGTCACTAGGAGTCAGGATCCACTGGACAGCTCACCACCACCACCACCACCGACAGGCTTCTGTTTCTGCCCGCGATGTTCACATGTGTGGGTTTTTACAGCAGGTCGGGGGTTTGGCCTGGTTTCTTTCGCCCTTTCTGCCCTCACCCTTCCCCGCAGCAGGGCACCGTGGGGAGGCAGGGAAAGCGCTGTGAGCTGCCTTGCTGCACAGTTGTCCCGTGAACCTAAAAGTGCAGGGTGGACCTGCCCTCCTCTGGGTGTCCTGGTTGTGGGGCTTTTAGGGAAGCTTTTCTCCCCTGGTGCTGGTGGGTGGCCGGCAGTCAAGCACCAATGGCTTCCAACAAGTCCATCAGCGGATGAAGAAACCCTGGGCTGTGATCAGGAGAGTGCAGACCCACAAGTCCCTCCACGGGAGAAAGAGGTGACAGCCTGCTCCCAGAAGGACTGACCGGCTCAGAAACCCTGGGGAGTGGCACCGCTCAAAGCCCTCCAGTCCCATCGACTGGATGACTCAGTCAACTTGATGGCGGTGGGTTGAGGTTTCTAAAAGATATCACCACCACCCAAAAACCAAAACCTTTTTTTCTGTCAATTCCATTCCAACTCACGGGGATGCTAAAACAAAAACAAAAACCAAACTCACTGCCATCAAGTCCATTCTGACTCATGGTGATCCCATGAGGGGAGGAGGGGAAGAACCGCTCCTGTGGGTTTCCTAGACTGGTGCTTTTTGGAAGGTAAAAAAAAAAGCCCATCTTTCTCCCAAGGAGTGGTTGGTGGCTTCAAACTGCTCACCTTGCAGTTAGCAGTCCAGCACATAATCACTGTGCCACCAGGGCACCTCCTAAAGGATAGCTGCTGAGTACTAACCATCCATTGTCCCCCGCACTCCCCCCACCCCGCCCCCGTGCTCCAAACATCATTCTTCAAATGAGCCCCAGAGTGAAAGCTACTCACCCATCTATCGCCTAGAGAACCTGTGACCAATGGTGGGAAATTCGACAGCCGGCCGGAATCCTAGGCAGTGGGAGTCTGACCATAGACAGTCACACGCCGAGCGTTGGAGGACAGACTCCCAAGACTGTCAATTCCCAGTTTTCAAAATGTGGTCCGCAGGCTCAGACAATTACCAACTGCATCTCCATGAGCTACCATCTGTATTTTCTCGGCACCCTAACGATGCCTTGCTATCCGTTTTTACAGCGCGCATAGTTGGAAAAAGCCGTGCATTATCTTTTATTATTTTAGCAGGGGAGGCTTTCAAATTTTTTTCATGGTTTTCCTTATTCTGTCCCCCGACACCTGCCTCTCCTCTGCTCCTCGGCCCCGGCCGCTCTCCGGCCTCACGGGAGCCCCTGCCATATGCAGCTGACTTTCCTGAATGTGCTTCAACGTCTGCCATCTTCACTCCCTCTTTCTGGTGGACTTTCTCCCACCCTCCCTGTCTGACCTGGGCTCCCAAGAAACCTCCCCACATTCAGATCCTCCAAACCTTTGGCTTCGAAATCATCCACCAACACCACACATGCCTCCCCTTTGTCTATGCCGAATGTCCCTCCCACTTTAAGACTCAACTTCAATGGTAATTCCCCAGGGATACCCTCGGCAGGACTCTATCCCAGCCCTCAAGGGGTCGTTACAGAGGCTGATTCCTTGCACTTCCTATAGCTTTTCTTCTATTCTAGCATGAAACAACAGTTACTGTGGGTTAGGCCTCGGGCTGCTAGCTAAGAGATCAGGAGTATCAAACCCACCAGTCCATCTGAGGGAGAAGAGGCTGTCTGTTTCCCTAAAGATCGACAGCTTTGGATACCATCTCTAGGGGATCTGACCCGAAGGCAGTGGGTTTGGGTTGTTTGATTGGTTTCTTAGACACGTTTGTCTCTATAGCCTCTTGCTCTGCATCTAGCCTGAGATAAAGATGCCCAAGAGATACTTGCTCAATGAAGAGACCAACTTAAGCGGCATTTCCTTTCAAAACCTCACAATTGAGTTCACTAGAAAGGAGTTAATACAGTAGGCAGAGGCGGCAAGCCCAAACCCCGAACCGCGGCAGGTTGTGTAAGTGGTCTGGCCTTCTCCTGTTGCCGCGGCTTTGCTTGGGACAGCCATCTATGCCGGAGATCTCACCGGCAGTCAGTGGGGCCAGGCTGTTTCAGGCTGGCTCATTCACTTCACGGAATAAAGACTCGCTCTGCGTTTTTGCTCTGGGGGGAGGTAGGGGTGCGTGGTGTCTGTGGTCAGCATGCATGGGGAAGCCATCAGGCCCCGGTAAAACACCGCACACCTAACAGTACCAGAGTGACAACAGCCTTGTCTGCACACGTCAAGTTCAAGTCTTGCCGGCTTCAGGAAATCCATGCATCTAGCTCTCCTCTGTCTCCCAGACAGAACCTTCACTGATTGCACATGGGTTGATGGGTCGGTGAGCCCCAGAAGCTTCGTGTTCCCTGCTAGACAGCTGTAGCTCTAGAAACAACACAAAACAACAACCACTGCCACCTGGTGATCCCCAGGCATTGTTAGACAGGGGAGAGCTGCTTCGCAGGGTTTCTGAGGCTGTCGATCTTTTTTGTTTAAGTAATGAAATCATTTCACTGGGGGCTTGTACAACTCTTATCACAAACCACATATACATCCATTGTGACAAGCACTTTTGTACATTTGTACATTTGTTGCCAACATAATTTTCAAAACATTTTCTATTTGAGCCCTTGATATCAGCTCCCTCCCTCCCTCATGAACCCTTGATAATTTATAAATTATTATTATATTTTCATGTCTTACATTGACCAACGTCTCCCTTCACCCACTTTTCTGCTGTCTGTCCCCCAGAGAGGGGGTTATATGTAGATAATTGTGATTGGTTCCCACTTCTCCCACCCCACCTTTCCCTTACCCTCCTGGTATTGATAATCTCATTATTGGGGTTTATCTGTCCTGGATTCCCTGTGTTTCCAGCTCTTCTCTGTACCAGTGTGCATCCCCTGGCATAGGCAGATTTGTAAGGTAGAATTGGGGTCATGATAGTGGGGGAGGAAGAAGCATTAAAGAACTAGAGGAAAGTTGGATGTTTCCTCTGTGCTACACTGCACCCTGACTGGCTTGTCTATTCCTTGTGACCCTTCTGTAAGGGGATGTCCAGTTGCCTACAGATGGGCTTTGGGTCTCCACTCTGCATTCCCCCTCATTCACAAGGATATGAATTTTTGTTCTTGGTCTTAGATGCCTGATACCTGATCCTATCAACACCTCATGATCACACAGGCTGGAGTGCTTCTTCCATGTAGGCTTTGTTGCTTCTGAGCTAGATGGCCACTTGTTTACCTTCGAGCCTTTAAGACCCTAGATGCTACATCTTTTGATAGCCGGGATCCATCAACTTTCTTCACCACATTTGCTTATGCATCTGCTTTGTCTTCAGCGATCATGTCGGGAAGGTGAGCATCATGGAATGAGGCTGTCAGTCTTTACGGAAGCAGACACCACTTCTTTCTCCCATAGTGGCTGATGGGTTTGAACTGCCGACCTTGAGGTCAGCAGCAGAGCACTTAAGCACTGGGCCACCAGGACTCCTTTGCTCTTTGCCCTAGACTGAGAGCTCCTGTTGTTGAGGACTGCAGCCTTCTGTCTAGTTTTCACAGCGCTGGCTGGACCTTGAGAGATGGTCTAGCCCAACACTTTCCTTCCAGAGAGCAGGAAACCCAGGCAGAGAAGGCAATGCCTCCTACACCCCCACCCCTAAGGTTTCCCAGACACTTGTGGGGTGTGTGTGGATTTCTATGAACTACATGGCTCTTGGGAGTCCTGGATGGTGGGTGTAGTGGGCTACACATTGTTCTGCTAACCACAAGTTCATCCGTTCAAAACCACCAGCTACTCCTCAGGAAAAAGATGAGGCTTCCTACTCCTGTAAAAATTCACAGCCTCAGAAACTCACAGGGCAGCTCAGGGTCAAGTGCGTGCGCTGTGTGCAGAGACAAGGTTGAAGTCCTGGAACAAGCTTCCTTGAGCAGGTGACACGAATCTCTCACACCTCTGTTCCTTATTACTACAACGGGGATCGTGATTTCCCTTGTGGAGAAGACTAAATGGGTTCTTGTGTGCGTAGAGTGACAGCTATAGGCATTCAGGAACAGCAGGCCTCTCCTAAAGCAGGCTATCTGGGGTGAGATGCTGGGATGCTAACAGCCTATTGGCATCCTCGTGGGGAAAGGCTGGGGCTCATGCACTTCTCTAGCTTCACTTACACTGAAGGGGGTGGGGAAAAAACCAAACCCCAAATGGTCTCATATTCTTTCCCTTAGACGTTAAACCCAGTTTTCACCTAAGGGCCTAGAGAGTCATAAGCAGAGGCCCAGGAAGGTGGAAGGGAGGGTGGCTTTAGAAACTAGGTAGCAGGCCAAAAGCGAGGGGAAAGGCAGCCCCATCAGGAGGGGGTGGGGGCGGGGTGGCTAGATTTGGGTCACCTAAACAAGAAGGGAAGTTGAGAAAGGGAAGCTGGCTGGAAACAATGGCCACAGACATGTGCAAAAAATAAAAGGGCAGGCATGAGAAAAGGAAGCGGCCTAGAGGAAGTTGGACGTGAGCAGCTGGGAGGAGAGTGGGTGATCGTATGTAACAGAACCTACAGAAACTAGTTCTGCTGGGGTCCGGCACTCACGAACACTCGAAGCTCTGACCCTTCCAGCTCAGACACCAATGACGGTGAGGAGTCAGAAAAATCCTTGATGTTGGTCTAACTCAGAGGGGCCCTGTGAGAGAGTAGAACTGTCACATCGGGTCCCTAAGGCTGTAGACCCTTTCAGCCACATCTTTCTCCCCTGGAGTGGTTAGTGGGTTTAAGCTGTCAAGCCTTTGGTTAGCATCTAAGCACTACCAGGGGTCCATGGTCATGAATAACCTTGTGAAAGTGTTTAGGCAGCAGAAGGATTCCTCCGGGGTCTGAGTGAACCTCTGTGTCTGCGTTCAAGGCCTGGGTGGCAGTTAGGGACTTGAGCCAGACTAATATCCTTGTAGGCTGTCATTTTATACCCAATAAATAGTGTGATCGATAATCAGGCAAAATTATCCCTCCCGTGTTAACATTGTTGCTAAATGCCATCATGTCGGTTGTGACTCATGGTGACCCCGTCACAACAGAACACAGCACTGCCCAGCCTGGTGTCATCCTCTTGGTTGCTGCAGAGTCTGAGCCTGCTGGAGCAGCTATCTTATGGAGGCTCTTGCTCTTTCTCAGCGATCAAGCATGAAGTCCTTCTCTGACTGATAACATGTCCAAAATACATGAGCTGGAGCCTGGCTCTCTCCAATTCTAAGGATCATTCTGGCTGTACTTCTTCCAAGACAGATGGGCTCCTTCTTCTCAACGTCTGAGGAATCTCCAGGATTCTTTGCTGACACCCCATTTCAAAGACCTCGATTCTTTCCCACCATCGTTATTGGTTGGCAAGCTTTTCCACGCATATGAGGTGATCAAGAACACCATGGCTTGGAGTCAGGCATACCTCAGTCCTCAAAGTGCCGTCTTTGCTTTGTAACACTTTCAGAGAAGTCTTTGGCAGCAGATTTGCTAGATGCGATGACGTTGGTTGATTTCTTGACTGCTGTGTCAACGGGCATGAACGGTGGATCGAAGTCAAATGAAATCCTTGGTGATGTCAATATTTCTTTGTTTCTCATGATGTTACTTACTGGTTGACTTGTAAAGATGTTTGTGTTATGTTGAAGTGCAATCCTTACTGAAGGCTGTTGTTTTTTAAATCTTCATGAGTAAAGGCTTCAAGTCCTCTTTGCTTTCAGCCAGCAAAGTTATGCCATCTGTCTGCCCCCATTCCTGATGCCGTGTTCCTGTCCCTAGAGCCCAGCTGCTTAGAGCATTCGCTCAGCATACAGACTGAGTAAGTAGAGCGATGAAAGGATACATACCTTTCCTGCTTTTAAGCCATGAAGTATTTTTCTGTTCTGTTTGAACAATCACGTCTTGGTCCCTATGAGGTTCCATAGGAGCAGAGCTAAATATTCTGGAATTCTCATTCTTCCTATGAGCCAAACAGTCAGGTAGATTTGCATAATCAATAAAATACAGGTAAGCATCTTTCTGGTATTTCTCATTTTCAACCAAGACCTACCTGCTCACAGCAATGATGTCCCTCATTCCACATCCTGTTCTGAACTTGGCCTGCTTTCTGCCAATTCCCTGTGGTTGTACTGCAACACATTAAGAAATACCTTCAGCTATGTTGTACTTGCCTTCGATATTAAAGGCTGTCTGCATTCTGCAGGGTCCCTGTCTTTGGAAGGGGCATAAAAAAGCGTCTCTTCCAATCATGGCCAGGTCTTCCTCATTTCTTGGTGGAGATGAGTGAGTGCTTCCAGAACTGCATCTGTTGAAGCCTCTCAGTTGGTGTTCCATCCATTCTGGGAACCTTGTTTTGCCGATGCTTTCAGGGAAGCTTGGGTGCATCCTTCAATATCATTGGTCCTTGATCATATGATATCTCCTGAAATGGTGGAATAGGGACCATTCTCCTAAGTACAGTGACTCTGTGTTTTCCTGTCATCTTCTTTGGATCTTTTTTGTGTTCAATTTTTGCCGCTTAACACTGCAAATCGAAACTTGAATATTTCCTTCAGTGGCTTCTTTTAAGTCTTCCATGAGCGTATCACACAATCTCTAGTCATCTCCACTGCCAAGGCCCTACTTTCCACCCACGGATCCTTCCTCTTTGTTTTCAGCTTTCCACATTTCAATCCCCAGTAATTATCAATCAATGATACAATAATGAAATGCTTGATCAATTTTAGTCTGCAGAAGTTGATAAACATCTTCAATTTTTCATATTCAGTCTCAAGGGTTGTTGTGTAAAATTGAATAATAGTATTCACTGGTCTTCCTTGAAGGCGTCTGGATATTATCATATCGCTTACAGCATTGTACTTGAAATTAACCTTTTGACAATGAATGCGACATCCTCCATCTTCAATGTGACATTCCCACTATTGGACACTCCATGATTGTCCCCTTCAAAATGGTCACTACCAGCCCATTTCACCTCACTAATGCCTGGGAACATTGCATTTCATTTGGACAACTTCCACCTTTTAAAATCCATCATTTGTCCATTCCACATGCTGATTATTAACATATGGCTGAAGCTGTGTCTTCTCATTTTGAGTCATGCCACAATCAGTAAAGGGCTGTCCCCAAAGCTTTATTCCATCCTTGTCACGTAGGCCCACTCTCCTTTGAGGAGGCAGCTTCTTCAACTGTCATTTTCTGTTTGCTTTCCAATCTTCAGGAGTCCTCTGCCAGCACCATATCAGACAAGGCTCCACTGCTAGCCATAAGATTTTCATGGCTCCCTATTTTTTAAGATACAGATCGCCACACCCTTCTTCCTAGGTTTTCTTTGTTTGGAATCACCTTGGAAACAGATCTAGCATTGGTCACCATGCAGGGAGAGGAAATATTTTACATACTGGTCACATAACACCCAACAGCACAGCAACACGCAAGCCACAATGGTACAACAAGCTGACACCCAGGGGGGTGGACCCTTCCCGTAGTGTTGCGAACGATTGACACCAATAATGATATATTTTGGGTTTTGTCTCCCATAGAGCGGTTGGTGACTTTAAACGGCCAACTTTCCAGTTAGCGGCCAGGTGCTTTAGTCACTGTCCCACCAGGGCTCCATGGAGTTTGGGGGAAGCCACCATTGTTTGCACACTTGCTACACTGTCAGGCTCCTGACAAAACACATCGACATATCATCGCCTCGTTAATCCCTTCAGCCATTCTGGAAGGGATGTCCTGTTAGTTAAAACTCCAGTCTCCTTCCATAGAGAAACCCCTCGGCATGGTTCTGGTTTGCTCTCTAGGCCACTAGGGTTTGGAATGGAGTGAACAGCAACAGGTAACTCCTAACTTTAATAAAAAGCCCAGGGAAAAAAAACATTTTTTTCTTTAATTGTAGGGTAAAAAAACGACAACAAAACAGATGTTAAAGACCAGGCTTCAATCATGCCCAGCGTAGGGTGGAGACACAGGAACAGAACATTCGTAATCAGCCTGGGAGATTCCGAAATCCCAAGGTGCTTTCTGATGCAGGAATTTATGAAGTGCCTGCCATGCACCTCTCCCTGTGCCAGGAAGGCTGGGGGTCGGTAGGGGGGTGGGGATCCCGTTTTGCTGATGAGGAAAGTTGGGCTCAGAGGTTCCAACACACACCCAAGGTCACTGGGCCGGAGAGGAGAGGTGTGGGTTCCAGAGCCCAGGGAGCTCAAGTCTGCAGCCCACATTGCTGCTCTCCTTCCTCCGTGACCCAGGGGAATGTGTCCCAAGATCTGTAGGAGCTTCCTGCATGTGAGGCACCTAGCACGAAATCTACCCTAACGCACGTAGGTTTGGCTGTGGGAAACTCACACCGAGGGAAGTCTGACCAGGACTATGATATGCCCTCACTTATCACAGAGGGAATCTGGAAAGCTAATATTCCACCGTAGGAAAGCCACCGCTTTGGAAAGTTAGAGATAAAGTCCAAGTACATGATCCTGCATTAAATATCATTCCCACAGATTCTCCCCTTACAGCTAGGCTGACTTAAAGTGAGCACACGGCTGATTCTATCTCCCTGTAGAAGCAGACATTCTTGTCTCCTCCCGCTGTGGCACCCAGCCCCCTTCATGCCTTCCCCCACAGCAGGTATTAGGTTTCCCCACCTATGAGCTCAGGGACTTTCCTGTGGTGACCACCCACCTTGTGACTTATGTAACTACTGAATATGCATGCCTTATGGCTACTTGTAACTATCCCAAGACAATAAAGACTCTCTCTCTGCGCGGACCTGGCTGCTGAGCTCATGGCCGGCCCTGAGGTGAGCCTACTGCTATTAAACATGCCTGACTCCTTTATTTTACTCTCACTGCTGTCTCTCCTGTATTCTATGGCGTTACTACGATCTTTATATATTGTCACCGTACAATTGCGCCTAAGGACCCCTTGGTGGGCAGAGGCTGGTTTACTCTGATATTTGGTAAAACCATGAAGTTCCTGACCTGCAGGAATAACCACAGGCAGGCAATGCAGAATGCTTTTATTGGCTTTGGCCAGCTCTTTTCACCTAGGGGCGGGTGGGGAAGACTCCCATCTGAGTGCCTCCTTAATAGATGCCTCCACCTAGATGGAGCCTGTGTACCCTCCTCCACAGCAGCTCATCTGGGAAGATTAAGCATCTACAGAAACCTACATGCACCAACTAACAATCCTCTCTCTGCCCTGGCTGGCAATCTGTTGGACTCACAGGGAATTCACGTTCCTGTAGCTCAGAAATGGTTGTATATCCATCGGTTCCATTGAAGTCTGACTGACTGAGGTCACGGTCCAAGGTTTCTCTCGGTGGGAAAGGGCTTCCCAGCCCAGAACAAAGACTTCATACAGTTTCCCTGGAGTTGAGCATTCCAGTCCAGTCCCAGGGGGCCACATTGCAGAACCTTGGGCCACATCAGGCAGAAAGGGGGTGGAGAGAGACGGGCCCAACGCACCCAAGGCAGAGGTTGGACAAAGAGAAACTAAGCTCTGGGTGGGTGGGACTCCATCCTGCCATCAGCCAACATCGCAGAGGCCCTAATTCACGCCCCATTTGTGTAGGGGGTGACACTCCCTTGGTGAAACAAGTGTGGGGTTTGGTTTTCCTGGTGGTGGCAAGGGAGGCAGCGTGAACTCAGCACATTCGGTGTCTGAGGGCCCATCTGCAGCATTGCACTGAGCCGGAGAAGCCGTTCAGAGGACCAGCGTGAGCAGGCTGCCCTTTAGGCCCTGGGGTAAGTGAGCAGTCAATTAAGGCTGCAAAGAGAGGGAGAATGGGACCGTTTCTGCTTCCCTAGACCAAACTCACTGCCGTGGAGTTCATTCTGATGCACAGTAACCCCAGGTGTGCAGGGCAGAACCGCTCCATTGAGTTCTACAAACTGCAGATGCTTATGGATGCAGACTGCCCCATTGTGCACCCAGACAGCAGCTTGGTTGGTGGACATGGTGGACCTTTGGGATGCTTAACCCACTGTGCTACGCTTAACCTGCTATGCTTAACCCGCCATGCCACCAGGACACCCTTTCACTTCCTAACCCGGGTAGGCGAGCCCTCCATTCAAAGCCTGTGCAGAATTTCACAGGCAATAGGAAATGGTGGGCCAGCCCTAGCGTCCAGCGCTGGAGTCTAGCGTGTTCATTAGCCACGCAGGCTGACCGAGCACTGTCCTCCATCCTGGGTCAGTCAGCACGGGACGATGGCAGTACTTCCTCTCCAGCACAGCTGGGGATTGCCGGGTGACTACCCGTCTCCATTTGCCTGAGATCAACCATCCCCAGGTCCCTGGGAACGTCAAGTTGTCTGCGCTGGGCTACCAGGTGAAAGGTTAGCGGTTTGAACCCCCGTAGTGGATCCAGGAAAGAAAAGTCTCCTTCCCTAAGATGTCCAACCAGAGAGTCTTGGGAAGCAGCTCCATTCTGTCACACCAGGGGTTGCCGGGAGATTCAATGCCCCGGTTGGCAATGGGCTTGAGGGATGTCTGGTTTGGGAGACTTTCAGTATGAAAAGCAGGAACATCCTGGGCAAACCTCATGCTGACTGACTGTGTGCCTGATCTCTGCTGGGCAAGAAATGGACTCGCTTGTTCCGAGAGAAGGAGTTGGAAAACAAGGATGAGGGCCTAGCGGAGACAGTCTGCTGAGAACAGGGAGAGATGGTTCTCAAAGGGAGCATCGGAGGAAAATCCGACCCCAAACCCACTGCCCTCTGTCCATGCTGACTCACAACACCCCTTCTGCAAGGTTACCGAGGCTGCAGGTTGTTGGAGGAGCAGACAGCCTCCTCTTCTGACGAGCGGCCGGTGGGTTTGGATCCACGTGGTAGTTAGCCAGCCGCCCAGCGCTTTCACCGCAGTGCCACCAAAGACAGGGAGAGAGCTGCTACCAAGCTGCAATCCCACACCTGCCCTTAGTTTCTCTTCCCTTGTCCACACGCCCGTCAAGCTAGCTTTGGGGAAGAGTTCTTTCTTTCTTAATCGTGTTTTTGCTGAGAGTTTACACAGCCAGTTAGATCGCATTTAACATTCGTCAAAAATCTCAATGAGGAACCCTGATTGCAAAGGGGTTACGTGTTGGGCTGAATAACCGCAGGGTCAGCGGTTCGAAACCACCAGCTGCTCCAAGGGAGAAAGACGAGGCGTTCTACTCCTGAAAAGAGTCAGTACAAGAAATCCACAGGGGGGCAGTTCTACCCAGGCCAACGATGCCTCTGAGAGATGGCACTGGCTTGACAGCAGTAAGGGTATGTTTGTTTGCGGTGTATGTAGTGCTTGACGTTTTGGTGGTTATGGGTGAGATACGAGCCTGCTAACCAAAAGGTTTGTGGGTCACACCCAGCAGCCAAGAAAACCACTAGGAAGGAAGGAAGGTGCGCCTCTACCAATTTACAGTCTCCCAAACCCCACGGGGCAGTTCCACTCTGTGCCGCAGGGGCCCTGTGAGTCCGAATCAACTCAATGGCAGTGAGTTTATGCACAGTGCCCTGTCAGGGGAAGCCAGCCCCTAACACGTCATTACGGGTACGGTAGGCCAATTGTACAGCGGTAATAAGTAAAGATCATAGTAAAGTTACAGAGAGCATGAGAGATAGAAGAGAGATATTGAAACAAATGGAGTCAGACACAATTCATGGTAGTATGCTCACCTCAGCCCCGCTTGGTGGTCCACGTGGAGGGAGAGAGAGATATTTAATGCTAGCCCAGGCTTTTTATATTCTCTGGGGACATGCAAGCCCCCTAATTACAAGTGAGGACATCCGTCACAGGAAGGGGCTGTGCTATAGGTAATACAGTAATGAGCGGGGGTGGTCTAGGGACATACACGCCATAGGAAGAGGAGGGATTAGGGGTATACATGTGACAAGATGGGCAGGTCCTAGATTCAAGATGGCAGCCTAGCCTTAGTCATCCTTGGGCGGGTTTGACCTCTCCTACAAGGAAACAGACAACTACTATCCTTATCAGAAGGGAGTGGGCCCTATTTGTTGTGGGATAAACAGTGGTGGCTCCTTGCTCTAGATGGCTGATAGCTCTCAGGGAGAATAACCCCTGACCTACTTCTGATGACCTCCAAGTGTATGGTCATTCAAAAGCAGCCGTTTGGCATATATTTGGGAGACAGCTTGGGAGAAATCCTTCTGTATCCCGCAGTGCCCCATGGCATGGGCTGCCCCTCTCTCACCACCTGTCAGCATTCTCATGGTGCCCATCCTGTTGGCCAGGTTCCCCTCTATCTCCCATCCTGGCCCTAAACCCCCTCCCCTCACCTTCTTAGGAAGATTTTTGAAAATCAAGGCAGAAAAGCTGCAGCTCAAACTCCCAAAGATCTTGAATCCCATGGAAGCAGAGCCCTTTTCCGGGTGGCTTGGAGTAAGTCAGCGGGCCTCCAAGAGACCTGGCTTCCTCGTCCGTCAGAGAGTGTGTGACAGCCCCCATCACAAGAGAGTTGGGAGGAACCAACAGCGTGCCTGGTGTGACGTGGGAGAAACCATGGGTTAGATTGTGGCTGCTGTCAAGTTGACGTCAGCTCTGGGCCGCCCCACGTGTTCTGGACCCAGGGGGCTAGTCTTAACTGTCACCTGAACGGAAACAGAGTGCCAGGCCTTTCTTCCACTGTATCGCTGGGGGTGGTGTTCAACCAGCTAACCTTAACCTTGAGGTGAACAGTTAAGTACAAAAAATTTGGGTCATAAATACACCCTCTCAGACAGGGTGGAGCTGCCCCCCTGTGAGTTACTGAAACTGTAACTGGTGAGAGTGACATCTTTCTCCAGAGGGGTGACTGGTGGCTTTGAACTGCTGACCTTGTGGGGTCCAGCCTGGCCTGTCACCATGATACGATGCCACCAGTGCTCCTCCATGTACATCATACCCAACCAATATTTTTTCTTTGTCCCTCTGTGTGTACGAGGCCGGACAGAATCCCAAGCCCGAGCACTAACGCATCACTTGTCTTCCTGTCTGATCCAGGCTCTTGCCATGTCCATCCCCTCCGCTGAGCCAACCCCAGAAAGTTTCCAGTACGACGATGATGCTGAAGCCTGTTATGAGGGGGACATCGTGGCCTTCGGGGCTGTGTACCTGCCCGTCTTCTACTCCCTTGTCTTTGCCTTTGGCTTGGTGGGAAACGTGCTGGTGGTGCTGGCCCTCAGCAACAGCCGCAAAGCCAAGAGCATCACGGACATCTATCTGCTGAACCTGGCCTTGTCCGACCTGCTCTTTGTAGCCACCTTGCCTTTCTGGACTCACTACGTGGTCAGCGACCAAGGCTTCACCAACGCCGTGTGCAAACTCGTGACGGCCTTCTTCTTCATCGGTTTTTTCGGGGGCATCTTTTTCATCACCGTCATCAGCATCGACCGGTACCTGGCCATTGTCCTGGCCGCCAACTCCATGCACAACCGCACGGTGCAGCAAGGCGTCACCGTCAGCCTGAGCGTTTGGGCGGCGGCCATACTGGTGGCGGCCCCCCAATTCATGTTCACCAAGCAGAACGGCAGCGAGTGCCTTGGTGACTACCCTGAGATCCTCCAGGATGTGTGGCCCCTGCTGCGCAACGTGGAGGCCAACTTCCTCGGCTTCCTGCTGCCCCTGCTTATCATCGGCTTCTGCTACTTCCGGATCATCTGGACACTGTTGACCTGCAAGAACCGCAAGAAAGCTAAAGCCATTCGGCTGATCTTGCTGGTGGTGGCTCTGTTTTTCCTCTTCTGGACCCCCTACAACGTGATGGTCTTCTTGGAGACCCTCAAACTTTACCACTTCTTCCCCAGCTGTGACATCAAGAAGGATCTCCGGTGGGCCCTCAACGTGACCGAGACGATTGCTTTCAGCCACTGTTGCCTCAATCCCCTGATCTACGCCTTTGCTGGAGAGAAGTTCAGAAAATACCTTTCCCACCTCTACAGGAAGTGCCTGGCTGTCTTCTGTGGCCGTTCGCTTGGGATGGATCTCACCCTATCAGAACTGCAAATAAGCCGGCGGGAGAGTGCTCTGAGCAGCAATTTTACCCACTACATGAGTGATGGGGAGACATCGATCCACATCTGAAGGGAACCCCCAGACCGTGTCCCTATCGGGAGGCTGGCATTGCTGAGTATGACACGGACTAGGACGACAGTTTGTGTGTGTGTGTGTTTCACAGGCCAGAAACGTCAAACCCGAGGGCAGGAAAGCAAAACAACCCTTAGAATATTTGGAGGGATGGGGTTCACCCATTCAAAGAAAGACATGTCTCTTCCTATAAGCATCAGGAATTTTTTTGTTTGCCCATGACAAGCCAAAAAAAGTTTGTCAGAAATTCAGCCCCAACTGAGTGAGCTAAGAGGAGGTTAGTGAGCATTGTTCACGCTGTGGACTGGGCCATGCAGAGACGAGGGCTTCAGGGTGACTGGCAACCAGGGCTCAAAGCAGGCTACAATGTCCTCTTTCTCCCTCTCCAGTGAGATATCTCAGACTCCCATATCACAGCTTGATCATCAAAGGGGACCGAGAGTTTCCAAATTCTCATGGACTGTAGACTCTCTGGAGCCCTGCAAGGTAGATGAGCCCTGAAACTATTGCCTTGAGGTATCCTTTAAACCGTAAGCCAGAAATGCGCCCTGAAGTCTTCTTAAAAGCGAACAGTAGTTTAACTGAACTAATAAAGCGTGCCCGCCTTGCGCAGTATGAGCCTTTATGAACTGTCGACAATAACAACCTGAGAGATGAGAGAGGAACTCAGGGGAGAGTGCGTTGCTGTCAATGGGAAAAGAACAACCAGAAAGAGGATGGAAATGAATGGCACACAGATCACAGAATGCCACCCGTGTCACTGAACAGCATGTGTAGGAGCTGTTGGACTTAGTTTATGGTTTTCCTCTGGATATTCTCGACAATAACAATAAAATAAATAAAAAATGATGGACTGAGATCCACCCCTTCCTTGTTCTACGATCAAAATGCCCAAGGAAGGACGCTGAAAGGTCCCATTTGTCTCAGGTGCCAATCCCTGGCCAAGAAGTATCCCCAGAGAAATGATAAAGAAGATGCTAGCTGTCGTTCCAATCTTGTCATTAAAGGTGGAGGGAGGCAGCTTGCTCAGACAGTGGAGAATGCCTGCTATTCTGCGCAGACACAAGCACTGCCCACCAACCTTACCATGTACCCAGTCCCAATCCCTTGTCTAAACACACCAGCATACAAAAACTACCAGCCTCCTCTTTTTAAAAAGCTCTCCAACTTTTTAATCATGTCCCCAAACCAGGAAGGATTTCCCAGCCACTTTGAATGGCACCAAGTCCAAACTCAAATGTTCGGCTTCTGAGACGTTCCTGTGGTCCTGTCTACAGATTCCCATTGCTGCCCCTCTCCCCCCGGAGGACTCTCCCTACCCTCTCAGCCTGATTGCTACCAGACACCCCCGCAGGTGTTCCCCTGACCCCGGGCCCAGCGATAGAAATAGAGAGCACTCTGGTCACAAGTGAGAAGGGCTAGGCTCCGGCCTCCCTTCTGCTGCTTGGCCCCCCGTGTAGCTTAGAGCCAAACTAACTGCAAATCCCCTGATCCGTCGGTGGGGAGAATGGTACCTCTCACATAGGGACCGTCATTTCCAGTCTGAGGAACCATATCAGGTCCGCCTTGTCTTGTCTGGTTCCCAGAATGCAACTCTCTCCCACCTGGTACCGCCACACTATGCCTGTGGGTCCGTGCTGACAGAGTTTGGAGAGGAGGAGGCAGGCTCTAGCTTATACTGCATGATGGACTGTAAGCACAGAAGGGCTGGTTCCTACAGTGCTAGTCAGTGAACACTCTTGACAGATAGACTGACAACCCGACCCTTTCAGACAGACTCAAAATCCCCTCCCAATCACCTCATGCCAAGCCCCATCCATCTGGAGAAAGGCCCCCAACGTTCCTGCCTCCGCCAACCTGGCGAGCCTGGGCCATGGGAGCGACGTTCTTTTTCCAGTAAACGCTTGGGTTGAAAGCGTTTAAAACAAATGCAATAACAAAAGCTTGCAAAACAAATGTAATCATAATAAAGCAGGTGTCATTCCTAAATCCAGCCATGCAGTGTTTTCATTCTCGCCCTTACCCATCTCTCCCTTATTCACACTCAAACATAGATCGCCCCTCTTCATAGCTTAGACTCCAGGTTGTGTACTGTTTGTAATAACCGCTGTGGAAGCTTGTGTGCTCACAGAGACAGAGTGGAGTCTGATTCATTGCTGGGCTCTGGGATGCGCTCCTTGACAGTATATTTGCTCAGTGGCTAAGGAAAGGATGAGTCAGGTTCCACAAAGGTCTGACACCACCACTGACTCACCGCTGCTCTGTGGATACAGGTTCCACTTGCTCCTAACATTTTTTTAAATCATTTGATAGAGGACTCGTACAACTCTTACCACAATCCATCCATCCATCCATCCATCCATCCACTGTGTCAAGCACATGTGTACATTTGCTGCCATCCCAAAACGTTTGCTTTCTACTTGAGCCCTTGGTATCAGCTCCTCATTTTCCCCCTCCCTTACTCCCTCCTGAACCCTTAATAATTTAAAAATTATTTTTATTTTATCATGTCTTACACTGTTTGATGTCTCCCTTCACCCACTTTTCTGTTGTCCATACCTCAAGGAGGGAGTTATATATAGATCACTGTGATCCGTTCCCTCTTTCTCCCCCACCTTCTCCTTACCCTCCTGGTAGGGCTACTCTCAATATTTGTCCTCAGGGGTTTATCTGTCCTGAATTCCCTGTGTTTCCATATCTTATCTGTACCAGTATGCATCCTCTGACCTAGCCAGACTTGTAAGGTAGAATTGGGATCATGATAGTGGGGGGGAGGAAGCATTAAAGAACTAGAGGAAAGTTGGATGTTTAATCATTGCTATACTGCACCCTGACTGGCTCATCTCCTCCCTGACACCCTTCTGTAAGGGGATATCCAGTTGCATACAGATGGGCTTTGGGTCTCCATTCCACACTCCACTTCATTCACAATGATATGATTTTTGTTCTTTGATGCGTGATACCCGATCCTATCAACACCTTGTGATCACACAGATTGCTGTGCTTATTCCACGTGGGCTTTGTTGCTCTGAGCTAGATGACCACTTGTTTATCTTCAAGCCTTTAAGACCCCAGATGCTATATCTTTTGATAGCCGGGCACCATCAGCTTTCTTCACCACACTTGCTTATGTACCCACTTTGTGTTCAGCAATTATGTCAGGAAGGTGAGCATCATAGAATGCCAGTTTAATAGAAGAAAGTGTTCTTTCATTGAGGGAGTACTTGAGTGGATGCCCAATGTCCATCTGCTACCTTAATACTAAACCTATAAATATATGCACATAGATCTATTTCCATATCCTCATATATAAATATATTTGCATATGTACATGCCTTTATTTAGACCTCTATAAATGCCCTTTGCCTCCTAGATCTTTCCTCTATTTCCTTTTGCTTTCCTCTTGCAGGAAGGTCTTACGGGATGGCCAGATTTACAATGACACCCACACACAAAGCAGCTGTTGAGACTGCTTTAGGACAACCACACACCTAAAGGGATTTGCCCCTTTGGTCTGGAAGTTTAAAATCATGGTTTCATGAGACATCCTAGTTAATGGGCTGCTTCATGCTTCTATTCTGTTTGTTGTGCAGTGTCTGGGATCTTAAAAGATTACCGTTGTCCACAGCACCACAGGTCTCTGTTTGCTTAGGAAACAGAGGAAGGAGAGTCAGGAATAGGAATGGGATAGGGAATGTGTGGCTACTTGCCTCCATGAACAACTCCTAGCCTTTTCCAGGAGACCAGGAGAACTGGAGGATGCCCCACTACCGTTACTGATTTTTTTTAAGTCATTTTATTGGGGCTTTTTCAGCTCTTATAACATTCCATACAGCAATTGTATCAACCATATTTTTACATATGTTTCCATCATCATTTCCTAAACATTTACTTTCTATTTGAGCCCTTGGCATCAGTTCCTCTTTTTCCCCTCTCCCCACCCCTCCACCCCCTCCACCCCTGCCCCACCAACCCCTGGTTCTGAATATTTTGATCAAGAACTCTATAAAGGAATCCTGATCAAAAGGGGGACATTTTCAAATTCTCATGAATTCCTCACTTTCTGGAATTTCAACGCAACATGAACCCCTGAGGCTGTTTCCCTGAGATGATCTAAACCTTACACCCAAAAGTTCACCTGGTGCTTTCCTGAACAATCATTTGGCTTAACTAATAAGAAAACTTGGTTGCAAGCATTCCACTCTTTGAAGAATTGCTTTCTACGTGGGATCAAAGTAGTAAGTAGAAAGGTTAGGTAGGAACCTGGGGGAGGAATGCCTGTGGGTTATGTCCATGAGGAAGGAAGAACCCAGAAAAGGTGGTGGGAATGCCATCAAAGTCACGGACCTGCCTATGTAGAAATGAATTGGCATTTATTTTGCAGTATGTATTCACAGTCACTGTCAGAAGGATCCAGGTTCCAACAACTGAAGGGCCAGAAGGTGCAAATGTCCAGCAATAATATATAAAGATGATAGTAAAGTCATAGAGGAAAAGAAAGATAGAGAATACACATCTTATGGTGGCATGCTCACCTCAGCTCCTCTTGATGGTCTATGTGGAACTGGGAGAAGTGAGAGAGCACCTTTACTATCTTGGGACTTTTACAGGTAGCCTTAAGACATGAATATTCAGTAGTTACATGTGTCACAAGGTGGGTGATATCTACATTAGTGTCCCTGAGCTCACAGATGAGGACTCCTAATACCTGCGTTAGGGGAAGGTACAGGGGGGTTGTGCATCATGGGGGGAGGGGGAGAGAGAGCAAAAGGATCATGTCTGCTTCTATAGAGATGTAATCAACCATGTGTTCACTTTAAGGCAGCATAGCTGTTAAGGAGAGAATCTGTGGGAATGATATTTAAAGCAGGATCATGTACTTGGACTTTACCTCTAACTTACCAAAGTGGATGCTTTCCTACCGTGGAATACCAGCTTTCCAGATTCCCTCTGTGATAAGTTAGGGAATGTAGTCCTCACAGATTTTCCTCAGTGTTAGGTTCCCACAATCAACAACAACACACTGAGAGAAGTGGACCTTAGAAAATTTAGAAATACCTGGTTTCTTATCAATACACACCCCATCCACCTGAGGGCCCACTGATTTTGTGGAGGCTCTGTGACATCCACATCTCCACTTCTGTTGTATGGGGGCCTGTAGCCAGGCAACCGAGGCCCTCCCAGACACACCCAGGAGAGCCCAGAAACCACAAAACATGCCCTGCAGGAAAATTCCTCTTTTACCTCATATTTCCTCATTTCTTTAGGAACTAGAAAACATACGCTTTTCATCTCCATTTCTCCGAATGCAATTTAAGATTGCTCAGTTTTCTATGTGGTTTGTTTTAAATTAACATTTTTTTCTGATTGCAAAAGAGATACGCAGTCAATTTGTCAACAAGTTGATTCCAGCTCAAAGCAACCCCATGTGACAGACTAGAACTTCCCCACAGAGTTTCTTAGGCTGTGGTATTGATGGGAGCAGATTACAGGATGGGTGTGAACCACTGACCTTTGAAGTCAAGGGCTTAATCATTGTACCACCAGTCATTTTATAAAGATAAACTATATAGAGATAACATTTCACTTCCAGGGCATAACCATTGTTTAATACTGAGGGGGGTTTCTAATGTCTAGATAGATAGATAGATAGATAGATAGATAGATAGATAGATAGATAGATAGATAGATAGATACAGGGATATGTAGGGATATAAAGGGTATTATATAGATATATGGATATATAGTTACAGGGATATGTAGGGATGTAAAGGGTGTTAGGCAGGGTTCTCTAGAGAATAAAATCAGGACACTTATGATATAGACAGAAAGATAATATAGGTTTATACAGTGAGAAGGAATATAATGGCTAATTAGTCCATGAAGCAGTGCAGAGGGTTTAGTTCAACTCACTTTTGTGAAACAGTTAGTAGACTGGAAGTCCCCCAACTCACGTGGGCTGCTGGGTCTAAGGTCGAGGAAGCAGACAGCGGAGTTTTCCCTCAGGCAAGACAAGCAGAGTCTGTCTGCAGGCAGTAAGTAGCAGGGTGGGTCAGCAACAGTCAGTAGCTTGGGAGCTTATGAAAGCATGCTTTGATGAGATCTGGAACTCAAGCAGGGTGACAGGATCCACCAGCCTCAAGCTCAAGCAGCGTGATCAAGCAGGTTTCGAAGGAGCCTCAAGCTCTAGTTACAAGATCCATGGTTGGCTTGGCCCACGGGTAGTGTAGCTCACAGGCTGAGGCAGAGAACTAGCTAAAGCAGCAGCACACTGGCCGGATCACTGGGGAGAAAGAGAGAGATGGAATGCTGGCTGTCTTACTTATTTCAGTCATCCTCCAATCAAGCTGTGACCCAACCAAACACCACCCAGAAAACAGCTCCATTGGAGGTCGAGGATGAGACCTGGATGGCAGACAGGAGATGACTGATCTCCAGCAAACATGGAGGACACCATCCCACAGCATGGACTCTCCCCTCACACATAAGCTGCACCTGTGGACTCTGGAAAGGTGTAAGGAGAGAACGTCCTTACCTAATGGAGACTGCTGGCCTGGAACAACCGAAGGCTTCTTTTGTACCCTTGGCCTTCGGGGTCACAGTAGACAAATGATAGACAGCTCACTTGTGAATTTGTCTCAGACTCAGTTTCCTGGTGAGAATACCAGTATGGAAGTTAATGGTGTGGGCTCAAGCTTCCATTCTGTCACATATTCACTACAAAACTTGAAGAAATTCACTTTGTCTCTCTGTGCCTCAGTTTCTCGTCTGTAAGCTAAACATGAAAACAGTATCTAGCTCGAGGGCTTCTTCTGTTTGGGGTCCTTCAAGAAGGAAGTGGATGTGCAAGAGGGGTATTGGGTAAAACATGTGTGAGGGACATGGGGAGGGAGCACGGGAGGTTGAGAGAGCTTTCATGGCTCTAGTCCGTGTGAGGGAGAACTGAAAGTCCACATTCTCATGGTCTTTAGTCATTAGGGAAATGCGAACCAAAGCAACAACGAGATCTTATCTCACCCCACCATGAATAGCAAGTTCCAAAACAACAAATGCAATTGAGTGTGTGGAGTGACCAGAATGCTCAAAAACTTCTGGTGGAACTGGAAAATGGTGTAATCACTTTGGAATATGGTGTAGTCATATTTCCTTTAAAAACTAGAAATAGAAATATTATTTGATCCGGGGTTCCAACTTCTTGGTTGTGTTCATCTAGGTTGACTAGAGAAACAAATTCATAGACACTCATATGAATATAAGAAGGAGTCTTATATTAAAAAGCAACTATATATTGAGAAAACATCCCAGCCCAGTCCAGACCAAGTCCACAAGTCCAGTATTAATCCATATGTCTGATACTAATTTATAACTATCTCTTTAGACTCGCACAATACATGCAATAATGTTGAATGCAGGAAGATCACAGGCCAGTGGGTGGAAAGTCTTGTGGATCCAGTGGCAGTGGAAGCATCTCAGCACTTGCAGAGATCTCCATGTGGCTCCTCCAGCTCCAGAGCTCAGGATGCATCAGCATAGCTTTATCAGTCTCATTGTCAGTAATGTCTTGCAGGGATTGAGTGTCTCTCTGCCTCCAGTGAGCTATTTATCTCCTTATCACCTCCAAATGAGATCATCAAGCTGCTATCTGATTGACAGGCTAAACTCCACCCCTTCACTCTCAAGTCTCAAATTGACAACAGATTATGTAACTACCACATTGGTCTATCTCCCAGAGAAATAAGAACCAGGACATAAAAAGATATAGGCACAATCGGCATTCTGCAATGCTCACCTTCCCAACATGATCACTGAAGACAAAATGGGTGCATAAACAAATGTGGTGAAGAAAGTTGATGGTGCCTGGCTATACAAAGATAAAGCATCTGGGGTCTTAAAGGTTTGAACATAAGCAAGCAACCATCTAGCTCAGAAGCAACAAAGTCCACATGGAAGAAGCACACCGACCTGTGTGATCATGAGGTGTCAATGGGATCAGGTATCAAGTATCAAAGACCCAGAACAACATATCATGTCAATGTGAATGAGGCGGGAGGGGGAGGGTAGTGCAGGGGGAGTGTGGAGTGGAGACCAAAAGTCCACCTGTAGACAATTGTACATCCCCTCACAGAATGGTCACAAGGAAGAAGTGAAACAGTCTGGGTGTAGTATAGCACCAATGAAACACACAACTTTCCTCTAGTTCTTTAATGCTTCCTTCTCGCCACTATCATGACCTGAATTCTACCTTACAAATCAGATTAGACCAGAACATGCACACAGATAAGAGCCAAAACACAGGAAATCCAGGATAGATAAACCCCTCATGGCCACAAATGAGCGTAGAGATACCAGGAGGATAAGGAGAAGGTTGGAGGGAAAGGGGGAATCGATCACAAGGATCAACATATAACCCCTTGCCAGGGGAACAAACAATGGAAAAGTGGGTGAAGGGTGAAAGAGGATGATGTAAGTAAGACAGGGATCCTCAAACTGCAGCCTGTGGGCCACCTGCAGCCCGCCAAGGACATTTATCTGGCCCGCCAGATGTTTTTGCCCCATTTTTTTACTTCAAAATAAGATATGTGCAGTATGCATAGGAATTTGTTCATAATTTTTTTAACTATAGTCTGGGCCTCCAATGTGTCTGAGGGATAGTGAACTGGCCCCCTGTTTTAAAAGTTTGAGGAGCCCTGATGTAAGATATGAAAATAATAATCTATAACTTATCAAGGGTTCATGAGGAAGGGCAGATGGGGGATGGAGGAGGGAAAATGAGGAGCTGATAACAAGGGTTCACGTAGAAAGAAAATGCTTTGAAAATGATGATGGCAGCATATGTGCAAATGTGCTTGACACGATGGATTAATGTATGGATTATGGTAAGAGATGTAAGAGCCCCCCAATAAAAGTATTTAATTAAAAAGGGAGGAAAAAAAGAAGATAAAGGCACAACTACTTATGCTGCAGCATTGTTCACAATAGCAAAGCTATGGAAACCACCTAAGTGTTCCTGAGTGGATAAGTGGATAAGCTTGCACATACACACAATGACATGTGCGTTCGTGCAGACTGATTAGAGAAACAATCCATCGGCACTCATATGTGTGTAAGAGAGAACTTTATATCAAAGAGTAATTTAGGGACACAACTAGGGAAGTGGAACCAGCATCTAGGAGAGGTTAGAGATCCTGTGAGTATTAGAGCAACCCCAAGCTAGTGGAGAGGAAGCACTAAGAGGTGGAAGAAGGGGAAAGTGATGGTGGGGCAGGAGGAGGCGAAAGGAAACAGGCAAGCTCTAGGAAGCAAAGGCATGGATAGGGAGATTAACAGAGGTGTGCACTTATGCAAATACATTAGGCCATAACAATAGTGGTATTGGCCTATGTACATATACTTATAAGGCAATACACTGAAGCTGCAGACTGGCCTTGGGCCTCAGCTCATACTTTCTCTCAATACAAGAACACTTTGTTCTAACAAATTGGCATTCTGTGATACTCACCCCTGCCCCCTACACGATCACTGAAGACAAAATGGGTGCATAAGCAGATGTAAAGACAGGATATTGCCAGGCAATTAAAAGATATAGTGTCTGGAGTCTTAAATGCTTGAAGTTAAACAAGCGACCATCCAACAGTGAAGCAACAAGCCCACATGGAAGAAGCACACCAGCCGGTGCGATCATGAGGTATCTTTGAGATGGGGCAACAGGCATCAGAAGACTCACAACAAACAGTAAACTAACAAACAAACAAAAATGCATTGGTGAGAATGGAGGGGTTTGGAGCAAAGACCCAAAGCCCATCTATGGACAATGGAACGTACCCCCACAGAAGGGTCACAGGGAAGGCGCTGACTCAATCAGGGTGCGGTAGAGCGCTAATGGGTCACACAGTACACCTCTCATCCCTTGATCATGACACCAGTGCCACTTCCTGATCAAGACTAGACGGGAGCATGGACACAGGTACAGGCAAGAGATAAACTCACAACACATGGAAACCAGGAACAGGAATGGGAATAGAGACATCAAAAGGCTAGGGAGAAGAGGGGGAGAGGTGGAGAGGGAGGGGCACCAATTGCAATAAATGATAAATAACCACACACACCCATTCAGGGGAAAAACAACAGAAACCAGAGGGGAAGGGAGACAGTTGTGAGATTTGAAAATAATTAACAATCTATAATCTATCAAGGGGCCACGAGGGGTGGAGGGCGGGGAGGAGGGAGGAATAAAAAGAGGATCTGATCCCAAGGGCTCAACGGAAAGTAAATGTTTAGGAAAGAAGGATGGAATATAGGTACGAATATATCGGATACAATTGATGTATGGATTGTA
Source organism: Tenrec ecaudatus (assembly GCF_050624435.1). Classification (NCBI taxonomy): domain Eukaryota; kingdom Metazoa; phylum Chordata; class Mammalia; order Afrosoricida; family Tenrecidae; genus Tenrec; species Tenrec ecaudatus. Next base: position 11,683,398 of record NC_134537.1, read on the forward strand.
ACAACAGTTGTAAGAGCCCCTAATAAAATGATTATTTTAAAAAAACCAAAAAGAGTAATTGTATATCTTAAGAAAACATCCCAGCCCAGTACAGATCAAGTTCATAAATCAGATATTAGCTCATATGTCTGATACCAGTCTATAAATTCCTCTTCAGACTCACACATGCAATGATGTCAAGTGTAGGAAAATCACAGACCAGTGTGTGGAAAGTCTTGTGGACCCAGTGGCGGTGGAAGCATCTCAGCACTGGTGCGGGTCTCCACGTGGCTGCTCCAGCTCTCTGCGTGTGACTCTTCAACAGGAAGGTGAAGCAGAGAGTGGCTCCTTGCAGGTCTCAGCAAGTCTCTGGGTGGCTTATCAACAGGAAGACAAAGGCAGAGAGAGCAAGGAGGTTCCCAGAATCCTCCTGAGAAGGTCACGCCCCCTAGGAGGCCTCATCAGGCTGTGACCTGATTGACAGACTAGTCTCCACCCCTTCACTCTTAATACCCTCAAGTTGACATGGGATGATGTAACTACCATGGGGGCTATTCCCATGTCCACATATAGGTTTGGTAGATGATATCCCTGCATGTGTATTTGTATGTGGTGGAAATATATCCATGCAGAGCAATAAGGAGTCCTGGTGGCATGGTGGACTGTGAGTTGGGCTGCTACTGAAAGGTCACCTGTTAGAAACCACCAGCGGCTCCACAGGAGAAAGAGGATGCTTTCTTCTCTGTCGATATTTACAGCCTCGATAATATGTGAAAATTGCATCAAGAAAACCACGAATACAAGAAAATAGAAACCAAACCTGACCTGTAGTTACCAAGGGCGAAGCAGGAAGAGTTTTTGCTTGGGGGGCATTGGGTTTATTGTACTGACGGTGGAACAGTTTGGAGGGGGATCTCAATCATGGTTGTACAGCACAGAGAGTCTCACCAATGGCACTGAATTATTCATGTAGAAGTTGTTGAATTAGAGAGTGTTTCATTGTATATATCTTTGCCAAAACAGGAAAAGAAATTACACAAATAAGAGTGAGTACAAGGAGAAAATGCTCTAAAATCAATGGTGGTAAAGATTGTACAATTCTCCTTGATGGGACTGAACTATTCAATTGTATGATATTTAAATTATGTGCCAATAAAACGATTTTTAAAAGATTGTACAATTATTCTTGATTTGATTGAACTATTGAATTGCATGATATGTGGATGAAGTGCAAATAAAACTTTTTTTAAAAATTTACAACCTTGGAACCTATAGTTCCTCAGGCCCTTATGAGTTGGAATTGACTCATGGTGGTGACTGGTACAGCAATTGAGATGGAGAGTGACGAAAACTTCTTGGCTTTAACCAAACATGGTGAGGTAATGAATCGCTGGGTTTGGATCCTTGACCACATTGCTGTAGGAATGCCAATTCAATTGCCATAATTTAGATGACAAAGACTGTGTTCTACATCCCATTGTGATCAGTAATGCCTGGAATCTGAATAGCTAACAAGTCGCCATCTATGATCCAGTTCTTGGTCTCTCGGAACCGAAGAAGAGTGGAGAACATCAAAGAGGCACTGAAACAAATCGTCCTAAGGACTGAGGGACTATGGAGACCCCGACCTCTTCGACCTTCATGCCAGCATAGAGATGGTACCTGGCTACCACTATCAAATGCTCTGAATGAGATCACAATAGAATGTCAGGGATAGAACGCTAAGTGAATCGATAAGGACAGTAACCGGATTCGTGGCTTCTTGGGGGCATGGCAGGGGAGGCTGGGAGGAAGTGTCAGCTAATCACAACGAGGACAAAGAAGAAGAAAATGTTCTAAAACGGATTGTGTGATGACTGTACGACCCTTCTTGATGTGAATGAATTGTATGGCACGTGGATGATGTGCCAATGAAACTGTTTAAATAAATAAAAGTGAAAAATAAGAAGATCCTGGGTAGAGGGAGAGGAAAATGTAGAACAAAGTTCCAACTTATTAAAATGATCAAAACTTAAAACTGATGGTGGTAAAGAGCATACAACTCTTCTTGATGTGATTAAACGATCGAATTGTGTGATGTGAATTATGTCCCATTAAAACTGCGTTTTTGTTTTTAATGACCAGGCTTACTTGTCTGATTAAAACTGGTAGATTCCCTGAAAATGTGACTGTCGGTCACCCTTCAGGCCTAAAACGGAACTCACCCTGAAAGCTCAAATTTCAGCCATGCAAGACTAGACGGTAGCACTGTGAGTAAGGCTGGAGCCCGTAGAGATGGCAGCACCAGGTGATACCAAAGCAGCATCTTTTGTCCAGAAGTAAAGTTCACAAGCAGTAAAGGGGAGGGAAGAAAGACAAAGGCTCTGAGCACAGTGCTTTAAACGCTATAAGCGTCATAATCGATGTCACAAAACAAAATGTGTATGAATTTCCAAGGCAACATTCCCTTGCACTGTAAACTTTTGTTCACTCACAATAAAGAGATAAGAAGAGAGATTAGTGACAGCTGCCCCTGTCCCAACCCCATAAGTAAAAGAATTCCAAAGTTCTGGTACAAAAGTATGTAGAATAAAACTAAACACTGAGCTTCTACAAATGTTCTTCTCCAGTTTGCAGCTCCTCTGGGACTGCCGTCCTAATCCCCTTCCCTTCAGTGGTTCCTCTATTTTTATTTGTCCCTCTCTTCCTGTTTAAAACAACTTATTTTATTTGCTGTTGATAAGAATATACACAGCAGGGTAGACACAGTTTGGCAATTTCTACATATACAGTTCCATGGTCTTGACTTCATGCTTTGAGTTAGACCAACAGTCACTCTCCTAATCTGAGTTGTTCCTTTCATATCAAGATAAATACACAACATAAACTGACTGCATTTCCTGTCTAGTCTTCAACAACACCAATCCGATCTCATCTAAGCAGCTCTTGTGAGGGCACAGGCTCAGTCAAGGCAGACATTCTTTGCTAGTTAAACTCAATCTCTGTTTGGTTTTAAAAGGAGACTTCAGTGGTTAGTTCTGGCTTGAGGTTAAAAGATTATCTTAGGGCAATGGTTTCAGGGGTTTGTCTAGTCTCCATGACTCCAGAAAAATCTGAATTCCATGAGAATTTCAAATTTTGTTTTGCATTCCCTCCTGACTTTTGATCCAGATGATTCCATACAATCTTTGATCAAATCATTTAGTAATAACTGGGTAACATCCAGTTCTTCTGGCCTGGACACACCTAGTCACGTGCTCCATTTCTTCCTCCTCATCCTTCTCCTTAGTCTTGCTACTCCAGGTACATAGATATCAGCTGGTATGCTTTAAATGGTCATTAGTAGAAGGCCTTTAAGATTCCAGCCACCACATAACAAAATAAGAGATCATCAGAGTCAAACTCACTGCCATCTTTACTCTCAGCCAAGATCCACTTGATCTCATTTCATGTCTTCTTGAATCCAGCTTGAAAAGACTCCTTCCTTTAATACCATCAGTTCTTCATCATATGCTGCCTCCTGAAGTCGTTGACCAGTTCTTTTTGGTACAGCGACTCTGTGTATTCCTTCCATCTTCTTTTGATGTGTCCTACACCATTCAATATTTTGCCCATAAAATCCTTCAGTATTGTAACTCAAGGCTAGAGTTTTCCCCCCTGGTTTTTTTCAGCTTGAGAAATGCTTAGTATATTGTTGTTGTTCATTTCCTAACTCCAAGCCTTTGCATAATTCATTATCATACTTTATCTTCCTGCCATACCCTTCACATGTTTTTGTTTAGCTCTTTTACTTTATTGTTTTTTCCAGTCATTTTATCTTTTCTACGTTCAAGAAAGCTTCAGGGTCTCTCTAAACATCTATTTTGATCTTTATTTATTTCCTGTCCCTTTAATGACTGTTTGCTTTTTCGTGTATGGCACGCTTGTTCTTCCCATACCTCCTTTTGCCTTCAGTCATTAGTGTCCAACATGTCAAACAGACCCTCGAGCAGCTCTCTGAATTCAGGTGAGAGATACTCACAATGGTATTTTGGGTCTTATGGACTCTTTGTAAGTTTCTTCAGCTTCAACCTAAACTTGCATAGGAGCCACTAATGACCTGTCCCAAAATAGGCTCCTAGCCCTGTTCTAGCTGATGATATTGACCTTTTTCATCACCTCTGTTCACAGACGTGGCTTATTTGACTCCTATGTATTCCGTGTGGCAAGGTCCATGTGTACGGTTGCTGTTCATGTTGTTGTAAAAGGTGTTTATAATGGATAGGTCATTGGTCTTGTGGATTTCTACCTCTGATGTCATTTCTGTCACCAAACCCATATTTGATCAGTACTCACCATTCTTCTCCTCTTCCGTCAGTTGGTCATACTGTGGCGGCTCATATGTTGCTATGCCACAGGTACTTCAAACACCAGCAGGTTCACCTATAGTGGACAGGTTTCAGCAGAGATTCCAGACTAAGCAGACCAGAGAGAAGAATGAGAGCATCCACTCTGGAAAAAACTAGCCAGTGAAAAACATATGAATAGCAGTGGGATTTTATCTGATAAGAGTACGAGAAGATAAAGGCTTGAAGATAAACAAGCAGCCATCTAGCTGAGAAGCAACAAAGCCCACACGGAACAAGCACACCGGCCTGTGTGACCATGAGGTGTTGATGGGATCAGGTATCAGACATCAAAGACTCAGAACAATCATATTGATGTGAATGAGGGGGAGTGCAGAATGGAGACTCAAAGTCCATCTGTAGACAACTGGACATCCCCTTACAGAAGAGTCAGAAGGAAGAGCTAGTCATGGTGCAGAATAGCACCAAGTAAACATACAGCTTTCCTCTAGTTCTTTAAAGCTTCCTCCTCCCCACTATGGTGACCCCAATTCTACTTTACACATCCAGCTAGACCAGAACTTGTACATTGGCACAGATAAGAGCTAGAAACACATGGAATCCAGGACAGATAAAGCCCTCATAAACCAATAATGAGAGTAGAGATACCAAGAGGGGAAGGGGAAGGTGGAGAGAAAGAGGGAAGCAGTCACAATGGTCTACATATAACACCCTCCCAGGGGGCTGGACAACAGAAAAGTGAGTCAGTGTAAGACATGAAAAAATAATAAGAGTTTATAAATTATCAAGGGTTCATGAGGGAGGTGGAGGGAGGGGAAAAACAAGCTGATACCAAGGGCTCAAGTAGAAAGAAAACATTTTGAAAATGATGGCAACATATTTACAAATGTGCTTAACACAATGGATGGATGGATGGATTGCGATAAGAACTGTACGAGCCCCCAATAAAATTATTTTTAAAAGAAAGAGAGAGAGAATACCAGAAGATGTGTTCTGGAAGTTGAAAGGAATTCAAAATATGACTGGAGAAGAGCTGCCACCTCAAAGTCAAGTCAGCCTTAACATCGTCAATGGAGCAAAGCGATTGGGATCTTCGTTTCTTGATGTGGCGAGGCTCAAGGTGAGAAGAAACAGATGCCAACATCCATTCATCATCAGAATGTGTGAACTGATGGAAACTGGAAGTCACCAAAAAATGAAATAAGATGCAGAAAGAACACTGTCCAAGGCATCAGTGAGCTGAATAGACTGGTAGTGGCCATTGTGAATCAGATAATCATGTCTGACGCCAGGATGGAAAATGGAATCACCTGTGTTGTCAGAAGAACATTTCAAAATGTATCCTGTGGAACACGGCTCTCCGTGATAGGATAATATTCACACATTACATGGAAAACCAGTCAATGTGGCAATTATTTGAATGTATGGAATTGCTAAAGCCCAAAAGAAAACAATTGAAAATTTCTACCAACGACTGCAGTCTGAAATGAGCCAAAGGTGAACTCAAGCTGTATTGATAATTACTGCTAACTTGAATGCAAAAGTTGGAAACCAAGAGGAAGGGTCCCACGCTCAGTAAGCACTAATAAATGTTGGTATATCTATCTATCGATCAATCGATTGATCGATCTATAGATATACATTTGCCTGATCTTTTCCTTTACATGAGTGAGGTCTTAACTGTTTATCCATTTGTGATTGGTTTATTTCACTTAGTGTAATGTCTCTGATGTCCATCCAGCTTGTAACATGTATCAAAACCTCGTTTCTCTTTCCATTGTATGTGCCAGTGGGCTTCACTTGTAGAAAGGAGCTGTTACCTTTTATTCCACTTTCCATGAATCTCTGAAGCCCTCGTGTGTGCCACATGTTGGTTATTGTTTCACCTGCTGATGGGCAGCTGGGTGGGTCTGCCTTTGGCTATGGTGAATAACGCTGCGATGGACACAGGTGTACACAGGCCTATTCTCATAGTTGCATTTCCTTTCTGTTTCACATGTCTGCCGAGATATATCTTCCAGTCACAACTTCCACAGAGAGAGGTGGCAAAGACATGAGCGAGGGATTGGGAATCCCTAACTGAGGAAAATGGGCTCCTCCTGCCAACACTGGTCCTTCCACACAATGTGGTCCAAGAAAAGGTTCTTCCAGGCTTCCGGCTTCGTGAACCTGAACCTGGGCCTCTATCGTTCTTGTTAGGTGCCAGTGAGTGCGTTCCAACCCAGAGCCATCCTGTGCATGAGAAAACGAAACACTACCCAGTCCGGCACCACCCTTAAGTGTTCCTGTACCCGAGCCCACTGTTGCAGCCAGCGTGTCGATCCAGCTCATGAGATGGATCGCTTTCCCCCCTTTTCACTTCCCCTCCACTTGACCAAGCACAATGTGCTTCTCCTGGGCCTGGTTCCCTCCTGACAACATGTCCAATGTGTGTAAGACAAAGTCTTGCCCTCCTTGCCTCTAAGGAGCACTCTGGTTGTGCTGCTTCTTCTTCTTCTTTTACTTCAGTGACAGGGTTTTATTTGTCCCCCCCGCCCTTCTTTTGAATCATTTTATTAGGGGCTCATACAACTCTTATCACAATCCATCCATCCATCCATCATGTCAAGCACATTTGTACATAGGTTGCCCTCATCCTTCTCAAAGCATTTGCTCTCCACTTAAGCCCCTGGCATCAGGTCCTCATTTCCCCCTCCCTCCCCGCTCCCCCCTCCCTCATGAACTCCCGATAATTTATAGATTATTATTTTGTCATATCTTGCCCTAGCCGACGTCTCCCTTCACCCACTTTTCTGTTGTCAGTCCCCCAGGGAGGAGGCCACATGTAGATCCTTGTAATCAGTTCCCCCTTTCCAACCCACTCTCCCTCTACCCTCCCAGTATCGCCACTCACACCCCTGGCCCTGAAGGGATCATCCGCTCGGATTCCCTGTGTTTCCAGTTCTATCTGTACCAGTGTACATCCTCTGATCTAGCCAGATTTGCAAGGGAGAATTCGGATCATGATAGTGGGAGGGGGAGGGAGGGGAAGAAGCATTTTGGATCTAGAGGAAAGTTGTATTTTTCATCGTTGCAACATCGCACAGTGACTGACTCATCTCCTCCCTGAGACTCCTCTGTAAGGGGATCTCCAGTGGCCTACAAATGACCTTTGGGTCTCTACTCCACACTCCCTGCTCATTCACTATGGTAAGATTTTTTGTTCCAATGATGCCTGATACCTGATCCCTTCGACACCTCGTGATCACACAGGCTGGTGTGCTTCCTCCATGTGGGCTTTGTTGCTTCTGAGCTAGATGGCCGCTTGTTTACCTTCAAGCCTTTAAGACCCCAGATGCTATATCTTTTGACAGCTGGGCACCATGAGCTTTCTTCGCCTCATTTGCTTATGCACCCATTTGTCTTCAGCGATTGTGTCATGGAGGTGAGCACACAATGATATGATTTTTTGTTCTTTGATGCCTGATAACTGATCCCTTCAGCACCTCATGGTCTCACAGGCTGGTGTGCTTCTTGCATGTGGGCTTTGTTGCTTCTGAACTAGATGGCCACTTGTTTACCTTTAAGCTTTTAAGACCCCAGATGCTATATCTTTTGATAGCCAGGCACCATTCAGCTTTCTTCACCACATTTGCTTATGCACCCACTTGGCTACACTTCTTCTAGGACAAATTGGTTGTCCCTTTAGCAGTTCATGGGATTTTCAGTATTCTTTTCCAGCACCACAATTCAAATGCATTGATGCTTCCTTGCTCTTCCTGAGCCTCTAAGTGGGGTTAATTCCCACAGGTTGACCACAGGGTGGTCAGGAAAGGTTTTGCCAATTAGGATCCTTCAGTAACCCTAATTTCTCCTTGTAGCATGATTTTAATTCCCATTACCTGTAGGTCATCAGTGTGGTACAATGACATCAATCTCTATTGTAAGGGGAAAAGTCAGGAAGCCGAGACTTCTTCTTTGGGTTTTAAGTTGCAAAACTCTTCCTCAATCCCCAGCATTATAAATCCTGTTTTGACTTTCACAACATTATGCAAATTCCACATCGCATCTTTCTAAAAATGGACAAAAGAGGCCATGACTTAACCTCAAATAACTTGCCCAGCCTCTACTCAAGTACTTCCACAATGTAAGAACACTTTCTTCTATTAATCTGGCATTCCATCATGCTCACCTTCCTGAAATGATCACTGAAGACAAAGTGGGTGCATAAGCAAATGTGGCGAAGAAAGCTGTCGGTGCCCGGCTATCAAAAGATATAGTGTCTGGGGTCTTAAAGGCTTGAAGATAAACAAGCAGCCATCTGGCTCAGAAGCAACAAAGCACACCAACCTTGAGATCATGAGGTGTCGATAGGGTCAGGTATCAGGCATCAAAGACCAAGAACAAAAAATCACATCATTGTGAATGAGGGGGGAGACTCAAAGCCCATCGGCAGGCAATTGGACATTCCCTTACCGAAGGGTCCCAGGGAGGAGACAAGCCAGTCAGGGTGCAGTATAGCAACGATGAACATACAACTTTCCTCTAGTTCTTTAATGCTTCCTCCCCACCCCCCTCCACTACCATGACCCCAATTCTACCTTACAAATCTGGCTAGACCAGAGCATGTACATGGGTACGGATAAGAGCTGGAAACACAGGGAATTCAGGACAGATAAATCCCTCAGGACCAATACTGAGAGTAGCAATACCAGGAGGGGAAGGGGAAGGTGGAGGGTGAAAGGGGGAACTGATCACAATGATCTACATATAATCCCCTCCCAGGGGGATGGACAACAGAAAAGTGGGTGAAGGGCGACATCAGACTGTGTAAGATATGACAAAATATAAGAGTTTATAAATTATCAAGGGTTCATGAGGGAGAGGGGAATGGGGAGGGAGGGAGGTAAAAAATGAAAAATGAGGAGCTGATTCCAAGAGCCCAAGCAGAAAGTAAATGTTTTGAGAATGATGAGGGCAACGAATGTACATGTGTGTTTTACACAATTGACGTATGTGTGGATTGTGATAAGAGTTGTATGAGCCCCAAATAAAATGATTTTTTTTAAGTTGTATAAGCCCCTAATAAAATTATTTTTGTAAATAAAGAAAGAAAAGAAAAAATAACTTGGCCAGGCCATAGGAGGAAAGGTTTAGAAGGTGAAATCCAAGATAGATAACCCTTCCTTCAGAAGCAGTAACAGGGGTAATGGTTCCCTGAGGGTACGGGAAGAAAGAGGGGGGAATGGGGAATTGTTAGCATTGGTGACTGTATAAACCCATTTGACAGGATCAAGCAACAGAATTGTATGACGGGAACAAAAAAAAAAAAAAACCCAGAATTTCCACGGGTAGAGCAGGGCTTTTATAGCACACCTATTTTTCTCACTAAGCAAGCATCCAGCAACTCACTCAGAGTTAGTGCACCCAGTGGCGTTGCCTGGGAAGGTTCTTTCTGGTCACAGTGAAGTTTTCATAAAAGCAGTTTCACTTGAAAAAATGAGGACCTGATGCCAGGGGCTTGGGTGGAGAGCAAATGTTTTGAGAATGATGAGGGCAATGAATGTACAAATGTGCTTTACACAATTGATATATGTATGGATTGTGATAGGAGTTGTATGAGTCCCTAATAAAATGATTTTTTTAAATGAGGAGCTGATGCCAGGGGCTTAAGTGGAGAGCAAATGTTTTGAGAATCTTGAGGCCAACGAATGTACAAATGTGCTTTACACAATAGATGTATGTATGGATTGTGATAAGAATTGTATGAGCCCCTAATAAAAAGATTTTTTTTAAAAAAAAGCAGTTTCACTTGAACCTTTTTTGTGTGTGTGATGACCTATTTAAAAGAACAGCATGTGGCTGTGAAATTTTGTTTCCTGCTTTGGAAAATTGCCGCAGAAACTGCAGTGGTGTTGAACATAGCTTACAAGGACAAGGCTATGAAAAAAACTCAAGTGTACGAGAAGTTTTTTTCATTTCAAAAAAAGGTAGAATGTCAAATGACTACAACCCTCGTTCTGGACATCCACCAATTTCCTGGACGAAATGTCAACTTGTAGTACATTTGGAAGTCATTCCACCAGGTCAGACTGTTAACCAAGCTTTCTATTTTGATGTCCTGAAAAGATTGGTTAACAGCGTGGGACAAAAAAGGCCTGGTTTATGGCAGATGGGGCACTGGTTTTGCCACCACAACTCATCTGCTCACACAGGCATCTCAATGTGCCAGTTTGGGGCAAAAACAGCATGCCTCTCCTACCCCACGCACCTTACCCCCTTGACCTCCCTCCATGCCACTTCCTTTTGTTTCCACGAATAAAGAGGGACCTGAAAGGACAGTTATTTGATGACATAAAGGAGATGAAGAAATAAAATGAGGGAGGCGGCATCAGCCATCCAAACAAATGAGTTTGAAAACTGTTTGCAAGAATGGAATTACAGATTTGACCAATGTATTAAATGGAATGGGGAGGACCTTGAAGGTGATATGGTTGCTTTATAAAACAACCTAACAAAAAATGTAATACATAGCTTTCCAAAAAATTATGATCTGGGGAGGTACTCCCTCATATGTGAACGGATATATTTAATGTGTAAGATATGGCAAATAATAGGGTGGGGTGGGAAGGGAAAAAGAGAAGCTGATATCAGGGAGTTCAGGAAGAAAAAAATGTCTTGAAACGGATTGTGGTAGCAGTTGTACAATCCTGCTTGAGGTGATGCAACTGTGGAATGTTATGATATCTGCAAGAGCTCCCAATAAAGTGTTTTTCAAAGCGGGGGGGGGGGGACTGTCTGGACAATTATGCACTGTCCAGGGTGATGTGAGGACCGAACCCAGTGCCGCCAGTTCCAAGAAACGGACTGTGGCTGCTGCATGGAGACACCCAGAGAAGATAACCTTCACAACGGTGTCTGTAGCCCAATGCCATCAATCCCTGATCTAACTGGCACCCAACCAGCGGGCAGACCCCAACGTCTACGAAATCAGCCTCAGTGCCCTTCGAAGTTGGGGGTCACCTCATTGTGATGACTGCAAGCAACAGATAAAGATGCTTAGGGGTATGACAGAATGCGAGGTGTGTGCTCTTCGCCTGAGTACATTTCCCGGGAGTACATTCTGCGGGAAGTACGTTCCATGGAGGAAGTCTCCTGGTGACACATTGTATGACTGTTAGTTGTGGTGGTGGCGGTGATCATTCATCTACATATCCTATTACAGAAAGTGGCCAGGGCAGGAGCCCTGGTGGAGTAGTGGTTATGCATTGGACTGCTAACAGCAAGGTCAGCAGTTTGAACCTCCACAGGAGAAAGACGGGACTTTCTACTCCAGGAAACTCACAGGGACAGTGCTATCTCGTCCTACATGGTCATTATGAATCAGAATCGGCTCCATGGCAGGGAGTTTGAGGAGGTTTGCGGGACCACATTATTTCTCGGTCTCATCCCTTCCAGGAAGCTGTTTTCCCCTTGGAAGTTCCCATTGTTAACCTTCAAAGCTCAGCATATTATAGCGTGTTCTTTCTTGTCAGCCCACCGCCGGGTCTCCCTCACACAGGCTGAACACATCCAGCTCTCCTGCCTTGAAACAAGAATTCCTGTTCTAGCTTACAGGTAAGAAGAGAATTTCAGAAGCAGGTGGAAGGACCTTCTGGTCATTGAATCATCTGAAGAAGGTTTTGAAAATCGGCTGCTGGAATATTGAACTAGATTAAGAAAGAAGATTATGAAAACTCACATTTTCCTCCAATATTTTATTTTGTGGCTTTTTAATTGTGAATTGGGTGATGCAGATGGTAAGTTTTACATTGAACAAACCATGTCACATCTCATGCATTGCAGTCCCTCAATGTCACCTCACTGACCTCACGTCCTCCCCGTATCTCCTGGTCCCCCCTCTCCTAACCCGTCAGAACTATGTTCTTGGGTAAACGCTGGCTTTGTATCTCCGTGGTTGTGCACCCCTCATTACAGACCCCTCTATTGTTTGGCTGAGCCCCAGGAGTTGAGTTTATTTCCAAACTCAAGTAGTGACCGAAGACCACAGTCTCAAGGAATTGATCTGTCTCCATCAGACCGTGGGATACTGAAAGATTTCTCCCAAGTTGTCTCCCCCAAATATATGCCAAACCTAAGATGCTGCTTGCTACATGTGGTAAATGACTATAAACTAGGGGTCAACAAAAGTAGGTCAGAACCACTGGAGATCCCCTCAGAGAGGGGTTTAGGAGAGGAGACGGGTCAGTCAGGGTGCGATGTAGTACCGATGAAGAACACAGTTTCCCCCCAGATTCTGGATGCTTCCTCCCCCCCAACTACCATGATCTGAATTCTACCTTGCAGGACTGGATAGGGCAAAGATTGTACACTGGTGCATATGGGAGCTGGAGGCACAGGGAATCCAGGGTAGATGATACCTTCAGGACCAGGGGTGTGAGGGGCAAGGCTAGGAGAGTAGAGGGTGAGTGGGTTGGAAAGGGGGAACTGATTAAAAGGATCCACATGTGACCTCCTCCCTGGGAGCTGGACGGCACAGAAGGGGGGGAAGGGAGACTCCGGATAGGGCAAGATATGACAAAATAACAATCTGTGGATTATCAGGGGCTCATGAGGGAGGGGGGAGCGAGGAAGGGAGGGGGAAAAAAAGAGGACCTGATGCAGAAGGCTTAAGTGGAGAGCAAATGCTTTGAGAGTGATTAGGGCAAAGAATGTATGGATGTGCTTTATACAATTGATGTATATATATGTATGGATTGTGATAAGAGTTGTATGAGCCCCTAATAAAATGTAAATAAATAAATAAAATGTAAAAAAAGAAAGAAAATGATTAGGGCAAAGAATGTACAGATGTGCTTTATACAATTGATGTATGTATATGCATGGATTGTGATAAGAGTTGTATGAGCCCCTAATAAAATGTTTTTAAAAAGTAGGTCAGAAGTTATTGTCCCTAAGTGTTATCAGCCATCTAGAGCAGCGGTTCTCAACATGTGGGTTATGACCCCTTTGGGAGTCAAACGACCCTTTCACAGGGTTGCCTGATTCATAACAGTAGCAAAATGACAGTTATGAAGTAGCAACGAAAATAATTTTATAGCCGGGGGGTGGAGGGGTCACCACAACATGAGGAACTATTTTAAAGGGTCTTGGCATTAGGAAGGTTGAGTACCACTGATCTAGAGTCTGACCCACCCTAAGTAGGGCCCTCTCCTTTCTGATAAGGATAGTTATTGTTCCCTTGGAAGAGAGCCCAAAGGCAATGTTGGTATCACTCCAGGATGACCAACGTTAGGCTACTATATTGAGTCTAGGTTCCGCCCATCTTGTCATGCAGGTACCCCTATTCCCTCCTTTTACAATTGTATGTACACCCCTAGGTTATACCTCTATTTGTATTGCCTATATTATAACCCTTCCTATGACATAGGTCTTTATCTGTAATCTGGGGGCTTGCATGCCCCCAAAGATTTATAAGCTTTGGTTAGAAATAAATCACGAGCTCTCTCCTGCCCTCTTGTCTCCCACCTCCACGTGTACCACCAAGAGGAGCTGAGGTGAGCATACTACCATGAAGTATGTCTGACTTCTTTATTTTACTCTCTCTCCCACCTCTCCTATTCTCTACAACTTTACTACAATCTTTGTATATCATAACCGTACAGGTGCACCTGCTGAACCCGTGATAGTTGTGAGGGGCTGGTTACCCCCACATCAGACCAGTAAGAATGCTCTTATTTTTATTATTTGAATTTAGTTCTACCTTCTTCTCCCACTCTATTCAGGACCTTCAAATGCGATACTATTCAGAACCTTAAGCAGTGGTGACTGGGAACCAGCTAACACTTCTAATCTCAAAGTCTCAGAGATGGCCCAACATTTTAGTTCAGAATATCCAAAGTTAAGGCAAAGTTAACAGGGTTGGGCAATGAGCCTCAGCTAACAAACATCTGGATTCACTCATCGTGAACCTCCTGTCGCCTGTCTCTGATCTCTGCTTATGGAGGTAAAGATGGAGAGAGAGAGAATTGCTTATTTATTCTGCTTTAGTATGTGAGAATAAGCTGTAGGCACGATGGCACTTTACTTCTAATTCTTTCAGCTCATGTCTCCGAAGGGCAAGAGATTGATTGGCACTTTGAGAAGTTGGGGATGCAGGTTGCAGTGTTGAGACAACTCCAGAAAGAACAGAAAGAGAGCATCTCGCTTCTAAACTGCTTGCTGTTGGCGTGCGCTCCTGCGTCAGTTCCAACACACCGTGGCTCCAGGTGGCAAAGATAGAACAGCTCCATCCGGTCCCCCAGCTGTCAATCTTAAAGGAGGAGATGGCCAGCTCTTTCTCTCAAGGAGCTTCTAGGCGGGTTTGAACCCCCAACCTTTCAGTTAGAGCACTTAGCTGCTATCCTGCTAGCATTCCCACTTCCAAAACAGTCCAGGGGAAATGTTTCCTTTCAGCTCTGACAGACTAGCCCTCCCATGTAAACAGCCCTAAAGCTGTAGGTGCTGTTGGCCGGCAGTGGGTGACGGGCAAAGCTGTACTGTGATCCCTGGAAGAGGTAACATGCATGGGCTGAATCCCACCCGTGGTCACTTGCCCACCAGCTAAGTGTGCAGGGGTCTCCAGGCCAGGCAGGGCCTAGCTCATGCTCAACTGAGGCTGCAGAGATGAGAGTTCAGATCTGAAATCTGGAATCTGGAGGCACCGGAGATGGGAGAGCTACGCAAAGACCCCAGAATTGCAAGTGAGAGCTTAGGCCGTGTTGGGAAATGTTGGGGTTCTAACCCAGCTCAGACAGGTTGGCTTGTAGTCTGGTGGAGGCAGCGCTTAATGACACCTAACTCTTCTTGTCAGTACTTAGTTTCCTCTCTGGAGTGGGTAATGAGTTCAATGTCCCAAGTCTGCTTCCCTACCATTTCTCCTGAGCTCATTCCTAGCTGTCAGTTCCTCTGACAACGTATCCCTTTTCCCTGCGTGATGATGCCTCATCTCGGGAAGACGCATCCACAGCCATCCGTTGGGCAATAGCTCAAGTCTGCCCAGCGAGGAGTCTACTCCGCACACTGATGTGCACAGGAAGGGAAATCGTGGGGTGTGTTCTCACCTCTCTGCTGAAGGGCACGCCTATTTGCTGCAGGGTCTCAGTGGTCTGCAGCCCTGGGCAGGAAGCGGAACCACTCCTTCTGTCCTTTTTCAAAGAAATGCAAACCATAATCCGCCAATACAGTGGGCATTTTCCCAGAGCATCCTCAAGTTTCCTTTCAGGACCTTCTGAGCATTGGCCATTGTCCCATGTATTTTTTAGTCACTCTCTCCAGCACACATTCTGTGGTCCCTGTGACCCATCGCTTAACTTGTCTTGGAGGGAACAGGGGGGAGAAAGGAGGACAAGGGCGTCCCAGCATCCTCCCTGAAAACACCCCTCTCACAGGGTCCCCTGCTCCTCTCCTTCCTAGGCCCTGGTTCCTGCCTCTGCTAGGGAGGAGAGGGAAAGGGCCCGCAGGTGGAGTGGGGTGAGCATTTAGTTGACATAGTCATTCCTTTGGATTCTGTTCAGGTTACTCGCACTGTGAGGAAGAGTCGGTGAGAGACTCTGCCTTCCAGAACGTCACTGTGTTTTGGGGCAGGGGTCAGCAAGTGCGGTTCGTGGGCCATATTTGGCTCTTTGGGTATGGACATGTGGCTCTGAAGAAAATGGAAAATGAAACTATTATTCAGATAACAGTGAATTCATTTGGTTGTAAAAGTATATTTAGGGAAGAGAGACAAAGGTCATTGTAAGACATGAAAACATAATGATAAACTATAAATTATCAAGGGTTCATGAGCAAAGGAGGGTGGGGGGTAGAAGGGGGGAATGAGAAGCTAATACCAAGGGCTCAAGTAGAAAGAAAATGTTTTGAAAATGATGATGGCAACAACTGTACTAATGTGAGGGGCGGGCACAATCCCAACTACATGGACACCTGCCCCATGCCCCAGAATTCACTTCAGGGGACAGCACTGAATCTGCAGCTCAGGGAGAGGGACATGTCTGATTAGAGAACACAGGAGCAAATGAAGGGGGAGGAAGAGAGAGTGGAGCACATTCTGGCCCACCAAGCCTTGAGGATGATATTCCCGCTCAGAGCAGCCAATCCACAGAGAATACCACATGGCTGGCCCCACTAAGACATGACATCCTTCACTGACCCATAGCCCTACAGGGACAACACTAGAGACACAATGTGGGAATTCTGCCCCATCTGATCCCACCACACCAAGGCAAAACACTAAGGGTGTGCAACAGAACAGCAAGGGGAACAGTGCAACAAAGTCCCCAGGGAATACCAAAAACAGACTTTGGGGCCAGGGCTTGGCACCCCATTACACTCAACCAGAAAACACTCCTAAAGGCCTACAAACAGTCCTTGAACTAACTACAAGCTTTTATTTTTTGTTGTTTTGTTTTGTGTCATTGGCTTATTGGTATTGTTTTGTTTTGTTTTGCTCTGTCTTGTTTTTGCGCATATTATTATCTCCGCAGGTCTGCCTAAATAAGATAGGCTGAATGAATAATCTGGAGGAGAAAACAGCGGGACCTACAGTTCCGGGGGCCATGGAAGAGGGGGGGGGGGTAAAAGTAGTGGTGTTAACAAACTCAGGGACAAGGGAACAACAAGTGATCCAAATCGGTGGTGAGGATGGTCTAGGAGGCCTGGTAGGGCGTGATCAAGGGTAATGTAACCGAGAGGAATTGCTGAAACCCAAGTGAAGGCTGAACATGATAGTGGGACAAGAGGAAAGTAAAAGGAAATAGAGGAAAGAGCTAGGAGGCAAAGGGCATTTATAGAGGTCTAAATAAAGACATGCACATATGCAAATATATTTATATATGAGGATGTGGAAATAGATCTATGTGCATATATTTATAGGTTTAGTATTAAAGTAGCAGATGGACATTGGGCCTCCACTCAAGTACTCCTTCAGTGAAAGAATACTTTGTTCTATTAAACTGACATTCCATGATGCTCACCTTCTCAACATAATTGCTGAAGACAAAGTGGGTGTATAAGCAAATGTGGTGAAGAAAGCTGATGTGCCTGACTAGCAAAAGCTATAGTGTCTGGGGACTTAAAGGCTTGAAAGTAAACAAACAGCCATCTAGCTCAGAAGCAACAAAGCCCACATGGAAGAAACACACCAGCCTGTACAATCACGAGGTGTCGAAGGGATCAGGTATCAGGCATCATCAGAACAAAAAATCATATCATTGTGAATGAGGAAAAGTGTAGAATGGGTACCCAAAGCCCATCTATAGGCAATTGGACATCCCCGTATGGAAGGTTCGCGGGAAGGAGACGAGCCAGTCAGGGTGTGATGTAGCAACAATGAAACATACAACTTTCCTCTAGTTCCTAAATACTTTTTCCCCTTCCACTAGCATGATCCCAATTCTACCTTACAAATCTGGCTAGCCCAGAGGATGTACACTGGTATAGATAGGGATTAGAAACACAGGGAATCCAGGGAGGATGATCGCTTCAGGACCAGTGGTGTGATTGGTGACACTGGGAGAGTGGAGGGAGGGTGGGTTAGAAAGAGGGAACTGATTACAAGGATCTACATATAACCTCCTCCCTAGGGGACAGACAACAGGAAAGTGGGTGAAGGGAGACATCGGACAGTGTAAGATATGACAAAATAATAATCTATAAATTATCAAGTGTTCATGAGGGAGAGAGTAGTGGGGAGGGAGGGGGGAAAAGGAGGACCTGATGCAAGGGGCTTAAGTGGAGAGCAACTGTTTTGAGAAGGATGAGGGCAAAGAATGTATAAATGTGCTTTACACAATTGATGTATGTATGGATTGTGATAAGAGTTGCATGATCCTCTAATAAAATGATTTAAAAAAACTAAGTGCTAATAAATACCTCAAAACTAGATAAAACTGACCTCCTGGTTTCTTTGCTTAAAGCACGCTCCCCCTCAGTCTTCTCACTTTCAAGCCATTTTCGTCTTTCCCATTGTAAAACCTTCCGTCGTTCTTGACTGCCCTTTCTCTCAATTCTCATCCTGACTCTATTGGCCAACATTGCCCACTGCATCCAAAATATTTCAAGAATCCAACACGACATGATAACCTTTCGTCAGTATTAGTTGAGTACCAGGGGGTTTGCTGTGACATCACCTGGCTGTCAACTCATACACACTGGCCTTTGTCCACCAGCCCAGGGTCTGCCTGCATGAACGCCTACCTCCCTTGGCCTCTCCATTCCTGTTTTTATTTCAGAAATGGTTCAGGGACCACATGTCACCCAACCTAAGCCAACTATTTGGAAAATGGTCCCATCTAAAGATACTAGTTGTCACAACTTGGAAATGAACGTGAAGGGGAGGAAACCAAGCCTGAGGCATGTAGAGACAAATTCCTGCCGACTCTGTCAGGCTTCCTAGATGTAGCTGTGTCTGAAACAAGGCCACACCGTGGACTTCTCCCTTAACTGTCACTTACTCTTTTCAATCCTCTAGTTTGAATTTAGTTTCTATCCCTTGCAACTAAGAGTCCTGTCGAATCCCTCTGCAACCAGTACACTCCCTCCTCAACTCCAGTTCCAGGAGTGATTCTTCTTTGACTTGGCATTTGCAAGGATTACTAGAGCCAGGTCGCCCATGTTAGGCCGCAGCACACACATTTTCTCAACATATGTCACAGTGGGAAATTTCTTTTTTAACAGTTCTATTGGCATTTAATTCACATACCATACAATTCAATGGTTTAAATATATTAAAAAGAGCCAAGCAGCCATCACCATACCAGTTGTAGAAAACTTTCTTCATTCTCGTATCCACAGTATAGAAGCTCCCCAGTACGACTTCCCCCCATCCCATTCCTTCCCCTTCCTTCCCATAACCCTAATTTAGTTACTGTCTCTGTGGATTTCATGCAAAGAAAACCAAAATAAAACACAGAAAACCTCCATCCAAGAGAAATCAGAAGATAATAGAAACTAGAACAAATTGAAAATGGCTTCGCGGTCCTATTGAAACTGGTGGACGCGCCAAGGGCTGTGGCCTTGACCCTTCACGTCTAGAACTACACTCACCTCCACGTTAGAATAACCATTTAAGACCAAAACAGCAGCATCTGCTCCAGGACAATATTCAGAGGGTAGGGAAAGAAAGACAAATGGAAACAAGACGCACAAGAAGGAATTGGGATACAGGTGGCGCATTGGGATTCATCCACAAATGAGTTGAATCCGAATGTGTACGAATTGTTGAATGTAAAACTATGCTCTGCTCTGTTAACCTTCACCTCATTCACATTTAAAAGTTTAAACACATTAATTTAATCCCCAAAAGAAAACCACCAAGACATATATCTATCAAACTTTTCAAACCCAAAGACAAGAGAAGAATCCTGAAAGCATTTGGGGGGGTGGGGCGGGGAATTGAGAATTATAGTTAAGGTTTTGTGTCAACTTGGCTGGGTCAGGATTCCCAGTGGTTTGGCAGTTACTTCCTAGTAATCCCCCATCATGTGATCTAACACAATGTGATCATTTCCATTGGGGACCTGCTATGAGCAGCCTAACAGTTGTAAGAAGATTAAGGTGGGATGCAACACCCTTATTAGATCCCGGTCTGGATCCATTCCTGTTAGGCCTTGTGGGTCATTGTACGGATTTTGAAATTCGGAGGATGTTGAGCAGAAGTGGAATAAAATGTACATAACATATAATTAACACATTTAAAGTGAATGTACATGTTTGATGATTTTTAGCATATTCACAGAGTTGTGCAACAAATTTTATGATTGTTTAGCACCTACAAGAGAACCCCACACTCTATCACTCCACAATTTTCCCATAGCCCCACCCAAGCCCACGACAACCACTAATCTACTTTCTGTTTCTATAGATTTGCCTATTTTTGATATTTCATAAAAACAGAGTATTAAGCCGGGTTGACTAGAGAAACAAATTCAGAAACACTCATATATGTGAAAGAGAGAGCTTTATATAAAGAAGTAATTATAGATCAAGGAAACATCCCAACCCAGTCCTGATCAAATCCCTAAGTCCAATACTAGACCATCAGTCCCTCTTCAGACTCACACAGTCACATGCAGTGATGCAGAATACAGGAAGACCACAGACTGTGGGTGCAGGATTGCATAGACCCAATGGTGGTGGCTGCATCACGGGGCTTGCTCACGTCTCCGCGTGGCTCACAGGCAGGAGGGTGAAGGTAGAGAGAGAGTGGCCGGTCCCCAGAGAGCCTTTTATCTTGGTGGCACCTCCAAATGAAGTCATTAAGCTGAGACCTGATGGACAGGCTAAACTCTACCCTTAGTCTTCAACTTGACATGAATTCATGTAACTTCCACAAACAGAATCCTATCACATGAGTCTTTTGTAACTAAAATACTGCTGTGAACATTTGAATGCACATTTTTGTGTAGTTTGTTGGGTTGCAAACCACAGAGTCAGAAGTTGGAACCCACCAGCTTCTTCGGGAGAGAAAGATGAGCCTTTTTTCTGTAGTGATTTACAGGAACTTCAAAGGGGCAGTTCTACTCTGACCTGGAAGGTTGTTATGGTCACATTGCTATGATGACAGTGTGTTATTTTTAGTTTTTAGTTTAATCCACCATTTTATCAGGGGCTCTTACATATATTATAACAACCCCATAAAACCATTAAATCAAGCAGACATGTACAAATGTTGCCATCAACAATTTCAAAACATTATTTCTTCATGAGCCCAGCAGTGAGTTTTGTAGCTGGCTTCTTTCATTTAGTAATAATATTTTCAAGGTTCGAGCATGTTTCAGAATGCGTTGATATTTCACTTCTTCTAGGATCAGATGATATCATAGTGTGTGGATATACCACAGTTTGTTTATCCATTTGCCAGTTAATTGGCTTCTGAGTCATTTCTACCTTTGGGCTATTATGAATAAGACTGCTATGAACCTTCGTGTACACATTTCTTAGTGGCTAGGTGTTTCCATTTCTCTGAGTGTATGCAGAAGAGTGGACTTGCCGGATTACATGATCACTCTGTGTTTAACGAAGTGGCGGTATTATTCAATGTATTCACATGCTCATTAACACTGTTATCATCTGAATTGTTTATTCTAGGCACCTAGGAGGTGTGAGGTTATTCCGTACCCCCCACCCTCCGTTGTGGTTTTGGTTCCTATTTCCCTGATGACTAGTGATTGATGAGCATGTTTTCATGAGCTTACTGGCCATGTTCACAGCTCTCATTTTGAGAAAGTTCAGATCTTTTGACCAATTTTAAATGGCGTGATCTGTCTTTTTAATTATTGATTTTTTAATCATAGAATTTTAGATTTGCAAATACCTCCTCCCATCCTGTGATTCGTCTTTTTGTTTATTTTATCTATTTATTTTTAATTGTGTGCTTTGAAACACCGAAGTTTTCATTGTGGTGCAATGCAGTTTATTGCCACGCGTGGTTTTGGTGGTGTATCGTTTGTGGGAAAGACTGTTCTTTCCCATTGAATAGTCTTGGTATCTTTGTCAAAAGTCATCTGCTCCCCCTCCCCCAACCGGGGGGGACGGATAACAGAAAAGTGAGTGAAGGGAGCCAACGGACCGTATAAGACACGAAATAACAATAACAATATATAATTGATCAAGGTTTCACGAGGGTGGGAGGGTGGAGGAGGGAGGGCAAAAAAAGAGGAGCTGATACCAAGGGCTCAAGTAGAAAGAACATTTTTTTTGAAATGTTGATGACAACATATCTATAAGTGTGCTTAATACAACTGAATGATGGATTGTTATAAGGTTTGTATGAGCCTCCAATAAAGTGATTAATTAAAAATAATCAATTGGCTCCAATAATGTGGCAGCAATTTTAATAGCAAAAAAAATTTGGAAAAGTAAGCTATGTAGGCCTCTATGGGGATAGGCATGTATATGTGAATGCATGTGTATGCATGTAGGTATATGCATACATCTGTGAGCGTGCATATTTACTCATGCATACAATGAAGCACACAGGCGGCATAGTTACAGAGACTTCTGAAACATACCAAACAGCTTGCAGGATTCGCTTTCTGAGTGTACAGGCGTAGGACCACAGTCACATGAAAGCAAACCAAAATGTACTGCCATCGAGTCAATTCCAAGTTTATAGAGACAACTCAGTCAACTGGCAAAAGATAGTTCATAAGCTTTAAATTCCACATCCTCCTGAGTGAGCAGTGACTGTGGCCTTAAAAGATTGCAAGTAGCCATCTGAGCTGACAGCTATTAGTCTCTACTCGTCTGGAGAAAAATAGAAAAAAGAAAGCCAACGGCTTCAAGAAGAGACTGGCATGTAGGACGGATGGCCGACATGAGCTGCCCCTCGTTCTTCTACCATGAGACCAAAAGCACAGGATGGTGAGTGGCTACCACTGCCCATCATTGCGATTGAAACCACGGAAGGTGGGTCCTTATGTCATGGAGGAAGAGAATGTGCAGCCGAACCGCAAACTCTTAAAAATACCATGTTTGTCGATTTCTACCGAGAAGTGCCCTTTCATTCTCCTCCGTGACATTTCTCGTCTCCTCTGCTTCTCCTTCCTTTCCTTGTCTGTGCCTGGCTGACCCTCTGGGGCAGTGGTCCTCCGCCTTCCTCAGGCCACAGCTCCTCATGCCGTGCTGACCCCCAATCATAAAAGTATTTTCATTGCTACCTCACTACTGTCATTTTGCTACTGAGATGAATCATCACATAAATATCTGATGGGCAGGATGTATTTTCTTTGGGTTTTCTTTTGTCTCCAACAATTTGATTGACATATAATTCACATATCACACAATCCAATAGTTCTATCACATCAAGAAGAGTTGTACAGTCACCACCACCATCAGTTTTAGAACATTTTCTTTTTTTTTTTTTAATCATTTTGTTGGGGGCTTGTACAATGCTTATCACAATCCATCCATCCATCTATCCATTGTATGTCAAGCACATTTGTACATTCGTTGCCATCATCATTCTCAAAACATTTTCTTTCTACTTGAGCCCTTGGTATCAGCTCCTCATTGTTTCCCTTCCTCCCCTGGGCAGGATGTATTTTCATTGTGACAAATTGAACATAATGAGAGCATCGTGATTCATCCCAGAAACAATATTTAATTATACCTTGTGAAATATTTATTTCTAATGACAAATCAATGAAATGTTGTCTGGAAGCATGGTGGAGCCTGGCTCACAGTCTTCACACCAGGGACTCATCTGTGGGTGTATCTGCCTGTGGGCGGACCTGCCTGGAGACAGAGAGAGGAGCGGTGTCTGGGTTCCTAAGATCACGGAAATAGGTGTTTTCTGATGCTCTTAGACGACCCCTGTGAAAAAGTCATTTGACTCCTGACGGGGTCACGAGGTTGAGAACCACAGGTTGAGAACCGCTGCTCTTGGGCTGGTTTGCCTCCACCACCAACAAAGACAGTCCCTTGCTTCTTAAAACCACCTTGAGGTGAAACTCTTGTTGAGCCGGCAGCCTGAAGGAAACAGACACCAGGCCTCTCCACACAACATGTGCTGTTGCTGAAATAACAGCTCCTGTAAGACAGGGCTGGTTAGACCGAAGCCCTATTTTTACGAGCGAAAAAGAGAAGTGTCCATCACCGGCTCTCGGAAAAGCCACAACGCTCAGCAACCAGCTAAAGATACCCGTGCAAGGAATCCTGCCCCGGACTGAGGGGCCCTGGGTGCTCGGTGTCCACAGGAGAAGTCAGCCGTCTCCACTAAGCAAGCACCCCGAGCTGCCAGATGCTTCTCTGTGGGGAACTGAGCTTAGCCAGCCCACCTCAGGAATTGACTTCTCCCTGACAAAGCTTCCCACAAGTCCTCCTCCTGCAAATGCTTCCATCCAATGTGATCCCTCACTCCTAGAGCAGGACACTCGAGTTCTCATCCGGGCTGAGGCTAAGGCAGCAGTTCTCAACCTGTGGGTCACGACCCCGTTGGGGGTCGAACGACCCTTTCACAGGGGTCGCCTAAGACCACGGGAAAACACAGATTTCTGATGGTCTTAGGAACTGAGACGCCGTTCCTCTATGTCTCCAGGTGGATTCGCCCACAGACAGGTACCTGGCATGAAGACTATTCCCCATGCTACACCGTGCTTCCAGACAAAATTCCATTGATTTGTCATTAGAAATAAATATTTCACAATACAGAATTACATATTGCTTTTGTGATGAGTCACATGCTTTCATGATGTTCAATTTGTCACAATGAAAATACATCCTGCATTACTGGAACCCAAATGAAGGCTGAACATGAGAGTGGGACAAGAGGAAAGTCGAAGGAAATAGAGGAAAGAGCTAGGAGGCAAAGGGCAGTTATAGAGATCTAAATAAAGGCATGTGCATATGTAAATATATTTATATATGAGAATGTGGAAATAGATCTATGTGCATATATTTATAGGTTCAGTATTAAGGTAGCAGATGGACATTGGGCCTCCATTCAATTACCCCCTCAATAAAAGAATACTTTCTTCACTTAAACTGGCATTTCATGATGCTCACCTTCCCGACACAATTGCTGAAGACAAAGCAGGTGAACAAGCAAATGTGAAGAAAGCTGATGGTGCCGGCTATCAAAAGATATAGCATTGGTGGTCTTAAAGGCTTGAAGGTAAACAAACAGCCATCTAGCTCAGAAGCAACAAAGCCCATATGGAAGAAGCACACCAGCCTGTGCGATCATGAGGTGCTAAAGGGACCAGGTATAAGGCATCGTGCAAAATATATATATATATATGTGTGTGTGTGTGTATATATATATACCATAGTAAATGGAGGGGGAAGTGCAGAGTGGAGACCCAAAGCCCATTTGTTGGACACTGGAGATCCCCTCACAGAGGAGTTTAGGAGAGGAGATGGGTCAGTCAGGGTGAGATGTAATACCGATGAAGAACACAGCTTTTCCCCAGATCCTGGATGCTTCCTCCCCACAACTACCATGATCCGAATTCTACCTTGCAGGACTGGATAGGGCAGAGGTTGTACACTGGTGCATATGGGAGCTGGAGGCACAGGGAATCCAGGGTGGATGATACCTTCGGGACCAAGGGTGTGAAGGGCGATACTGGGAGAGTAGAGGGTGAGTGGGTTGGAAAGGGGGAACCCATTACAAGGACCCACATGTGACCTCCTCCCTGGGAGACGGACAGCAGAGAAGAGGGGGGGAGGGAGACTCCAGATAGGGCAAGATATGACAAAATAACAATCTATAAATTATCAAGGGCTCATGAGGGAGGGGAGAGTAGGGAGGGAGGGGGGAAAAAAGAGGACCTGATGCAAAGGGCTTAAGTGGAGAGCAAATGCTTGGAAAATGATTAGGGCAAAGAATGTATGGATGTGCTTTATACAATTGATGTATGTATATGTATGGATTGTGATAAGAGTTGTATGAGCCCCTAATAAAATGTAAAAAAAAAATAGAACTGTATGCGCCCCCAATAAAATGATTTTTTTTTAAATGTCGGATTCACGAAAGGGCAACCAAATGTCCTTCCTTTATAAAAGCTACAGAATGATTTCTTTTTTAAAAACACGGCCCCATGACAGCTTCCTGTGTCATCATAGAGCCTAGCAGATGGGTCCCGGGTCCTCCAAAGGATGGGCTGCTTCTTCTCTATGACCACCTCATCTTATCTGTAGCCCGGGGACAAGTGGGCTCTGTTCCATTGTAACTTTGTCCCCTGCCCTGGCCAAAGATGATTGGCTCCCAAGTGCACCTCTGACTCAACATGAACCCAGTCCCATTCTGGACTGGGACCAGCGGATTCTTCCTCTAACATGTGGGCGGCTGTGAAATCCCATGGCCAAGATGCTCTCATGAAGAGGCTGGTGGCTGTGGAGGCCTGTGGATGCCCAGAGGAAATGGGATCAGAAAAGGAGGAGACAGAGAGAAGCAGAGATGAGCAAGCACCAGAGAGGTGAAGCTACAGGGCACGTAAGAGGGGTGCCATCCTCCATTCCTGAGTCCAGCACCCACGTGGGAGGACATAGGCTGTCCTTCAGTCTTTGAGTTCTACGTCTCCCTACAGAAACCCCAGCCTACGGAGCTCTGACTAAAGAAGAGGAGATGATACTCTGTTGGCATCATGGTGTTGTGCTTGGAAAAGATTGAAAGAGCTCGCTTAGCTTTAAAGAAACAATGTTCCAAATGATGTTCACAAAGGGGAGCTTTCAAGACACAAAGTAAAAAAAATTAAATTGAAAAAATACATAATCCTTCCTTCCCTTCTTCCGGGGTCAGTTCATCAAACAGCCAGTAGGCAGCCCTTCCCTTCTCTTCCCCTCCCTGTCCGTTCGCTCCCTGCCCACCCCTTCCCTTCTCAGGGCGGGTGTGTGGGCACAGTGGCAGCTGGGCTTGGGAGCCTATGTGGTGGGTAGCGTGGCGGCGAAAGTCCGTGCTGACAGGGAGATGGAGCACATAAACAGGTGTGACGAAGATCATGGGAGAGACCTTTCTTGCCGAGAGAGAAGGGATTTGTGGATCAGAAAGAGAAAAGCCAGAAATGAATTTAGGATATTCGGCTGTCGCTGAAGGCATCGGTGTAAAGGCAGGGGTCTCTCATAGAGACGTAACACGTGTTTTTATGAGAACACGGTCATGTGTGAAGAGGACATGCATGTAGACAGACGTGGGTACACACAAACGTGCACAGGCATCGATTTCCGATTTCTGATCACCGAGACTCCCAGACACAATAACAACACAGAAGCCAACAGTCACCGAGCACCCGGATGGCCCAGTCTTTGTCTCCAAGTGTCCTCCACTGCAGACCTCCTTGGAGAAAAAGTCCACTCTAAGCCCGAGGCAGAGAAATGTCGAGTGCAGGGACAGTCCCCGCATGAGAATGGGAAGGAAGGCACAGGGTCAGGTCGTTGGGTAAATTCTCTTCCAGCTTTCCAGGGACGTAGGCAGCGATCATTTCTGGGGGCTGAGGATGAGGGCACGGTGCCCTCGTGGCGGGTCCAAAGAACAGACAGGAAGCCGGCACCTTCAGGGTAGAGGGAAGTGAGGCGCAGACCAATGGCTGAGCTATCTGAGGTTTGAGCAGTTAGGGATGGAGGGGGAGACAAGTCAGCACTTTCAAACTTTCTGTTCCCTGAATTAGATCTGCTTTTTTGCTGTGTGTGTGTGTGTGTGTGTGTGTGTGTGTGTGTGTGTGTTTGCCATTCTGGTCCTCCAGTTTGCTGTTGACTGGACAGACAGAAAGGCGCTGTGGTCCTGCTGCCCATCCCTATTTGGAATGAAGGCCTGGGCTCTTTCAGGTGGATGACTGCAGACACAATAGGTGGGGGGAGGGTCACAGGTTGCATGGACCACAAAAGAGGGACTTCCCAGGCAAGTGTCCGAATTCCAGGCATGAAGAGGAGATCCGGCCAGCATGAGAAACATTTTCTTTTTACTTTTAATCACAGCAATAAAAGTCCTTGGTGAACAAATGAGTCCCCAATATCATCAGCAACCCTGGGAGAATCAAGTGAAATAAAAAACTGAACTCACTCCCATTGAGTCGATTCTGACGCATCGTGACTCTAAAGGGCAGTTGGACTCCCTGTGTAGGTTTCTGAGGCTACACTTTTTTTTAATTCATTTTATTGGGGGCTTGTACAGCTCTTACCACAATCCATACATACATGCTTTCTTTGTTTTTTCTTTTTTAAATCATTTCATTGGGGGCTCGTACAGCTCTTATCACAATCCATACATCCATGTGCCAAGCACTTTTGTACACTTGTTGCCATCAACATTCTCAAAACATTTTCTTTCTACTTGTGCCCTTGGGATCAGCTCATTTCTCTCCTCCCCCACCCTCCCTCCCTCACAAATCCTTGATAATTTAGAAAAAAAATTCTTTTCGTGTCTCACACTGACTGCTGTCTCCCTTCACCCACTTTTCTGTTGCCCATCCCCCTGGGAGGGGGTTATATGTAGATCATTGTGATAGGTTCCCCGTTTCTCCACCCACCTTTCCCTTCCCCTCCTGGTATCTCTACTCTCATTATTGGTCCTGAGGGGTTTATCTGTTCTGTATCCCCTGTGTTTCCAGCTCTGATCTATACCAGTGTACAGGCTCTGGCCTAGTCGGTTTTGTGAGGTAGAATTGGGGTCATGATAGTGGGGGAGGGGGCAAAGCATTAAAGAACTAGAGGAAGGTTGTAGGTTGCATTGGTGCTATACTGCACCCTGACTGACTGGTCTCTTCCCTGTGACCTTCTGTAAGGGGATGTCCAGTTGCCGACAGGTGAGCTTTGGGTCTCCACTCCACACTCCCCCTTATTCACAATACGATTTTTTGTTCTGGGTCTTTGATGAGGTTGTAGCTCCACAGGAGTAGAAAGCCTCGTCTTTCTCCGGAGGACTGGCTGGAGGCTGTGAACTGCTGGCTTTATAGTAAGCAGCCCAACACGTACCCAGCACACCACCAGGGATAGAAGACCTCAACGTGAAATAAAATGCCCTCTAAATCCTAGGAGAATTCCAACCAGTTGCTGTGGAGTAAATGCCGGACCATGATGATCTGTGGGTGTCAGAGTCCAACAACGGCACTTTTTAAATCAATTACCAGGCCTTCCAGATCCAACAAAATCACCAGTCCCGTAGAACAAGCACACCTTTCTTACGATGAAGACTGAAGGGGCCATGGACTGTTGAGAGAACAAACAAATCCATCTTGGTAGAAGGACAGTCTGAGAGCTACTTAGAGGCAAGGACAGCCAGGCTGCATCTCCTAGGCTTTGGACATGCTGTCGGGAGAGACCCGCCCCTGGGGAATATCCTGTTTGGTAAAGTAGGGGGTCAGGAGGGGTTGAGACAGTGGCTGCACCCATGGCCTCAAAACGTAAGAGCTGCTGTACCTGGGTCGCTGTGAGTCGGACACCAACCACAAAAGAATGAATAACAAAACTAAACGGGAAATCTTAACGCGATCACAGGAAAGCGAGGAAAGGAAATTTTAGGATGATGTCTCTTTGTCACTCTTAATTGTACATCTTGCATAAGGTTCGAATGTCTTTGCCTTCTGCATGAATCACTTTGACTATGATTTTGTTTCAATGGGTCAGTGACCTCGGCCTCCCCCTCAGCTCATCAAAGTACTGAACACTCAACTTCTCTCCCTTGCTTCTCCGCTATGGCTTGAAGCGCTGGAAAAAAGAAAAGCGGTGTGCTCCTTCCGTGTTACTGATTTTTCATCAGGCCTCTTCGTTTTCCATACCCACATTAGCCAGAGTATTTAGATTAATTAGATATACTCACTGGATAGACATCATTGCTTTTGCAAACTACCTCTTTATTACAGAAACACTGTCGGTCTGATCTGATTTTCAATTTGGTTGAATTATTTCAGCCCAACTTCGGTGGGTCCAAAAATGACTTTCTGTGGCTAACATAGGGGGCGGGTGCATTTCTAGGGGTATACTCTCCCCTCTCAGATCTCCAAGAATAACTCTCACTTGACTTCTACTTCTACTATTGAATTGGAAGAGAGTTGAGGGACTGTGTACAAATGCACACATGAAGGTCTGACCATGGCTGCCAGGTGAAATTCCAGATTCAACCCAGGCACTAAACCTATCTATCACCATAAATGTCTTAACACTGAGTGTAACGTTCGAAACCCCGGACTCTAATTATGCCCCGACTCTCATGCTAAGCGAAATGCAACACTGGGCCTCACCCTGATGCTCAATCTCCTTCCCTAACTAAATCTTAACCTACACCTCAATTCTGCTGCATCAGGATTAGAGGAGGCTAATGAACAACCTGCGATTCACACAACCTTGCTTGCTGAAAGCAAGAACCTGAAGCACTTGCTGATGAAGATCAAGGATTGCAGCCTTCAGTATGGATTACAACTCAAGGTAAAGAAGACCAAAGTTCTCACACCTGGACCAGTAGGTAACAGCATGATAAATGGAGACAAGGTGGAAGTCGTCAATGATTTTGTCTCGCTTGGGTCCACAATCAATGCTCGTGGAGGTAGTAGGCGTCAAGGGAGCAAAAGATAGGTTGCATTAGGTAAATCTGCTGGATGATATCCCTGGAAAGTATTGAAAAGTAAAGCCGTTACTATGAAGACTGACCTGAGCCAGGATGTTTTCGATTGCCTCATCAGCATGTGAAAGCTGGGCCTTGAATAAAGAAGACCCAAGAAGAGTCAACGTATTTGAACTGTGGCACTGGAGGAGAAACGGGAAGTACCGCAGGCTGCTGAAGTAAGTCAAGAGGGTGTCTCTTCTGCTCCCTCCTTTGCTGCGTCTGCTCCGCCCCGCTAGCCTGCCAGCAGATCCCTCACCTCCTTCACGTCTTTCCTCCACTGTCATCTTCTCAGTGTGACT
Source organism: Tenrec ecaudatus (assembly GCF_050624435.1). Taxonomy (NCBI): domain Eukaryota; kingdom Metazoa; phylum Chordata; class Mammalia; order Afrosoricida; family Tenrecidae; genus Tenrec; species Tenrec ecaudatus. Next base: position 11,714,057 of record NC_134537.1, read on the forward strand.
TGGCCTGGGTTCAGCAGGCAACCTCATTCTGACCACCTCTGTCTTCCTGTATCACCATGAGCCACACATCCATTTTACCCCCAGGCTTCTCTCTCCTTGTCCCTGGGCCCGTGAGCCCCATGAGTATGGGGTACCAGCCCCCACAATCGAATGGGTCCAAGAGGCGGGTGTGCAATTGGGGTAAATTAAAGAGACATCACACAAGATCAAGCGCACAAGAGGTCTCCTTCACAGTCATGACTTCAGGAGCCAGGTCTCCACAGAGACAGTCACCATATTTCCAACCAAGGCTTACATACACTCTCAACCTGTGGGTCGTGACCCCTTTGGGGGTCAAACGACCCTTTCACAGGGGTTGCCCGATTCATAACAGTAACAAAATAACAGTTAGGAAGTAGCGATGAAAATAATTTTATGGTTGGGGGGGTCACTACAACATGAGGAACTGTTCAAAGGGTCGTGGCATTAGGAAAGTTGAGAACCACTGTTCTAGGGACATGCAAGTGCCCCTAATTACAGGTAACCAGAGATATAGCAAAGTGGGCTGTACCCTAACCCTAAAAGTCCCTGAGTACATTGGAAGAGTAACCCAACACCAGTGCTCAGGGCAGGTGAGGGGGGTAGCTGTCTTCAGAGCCTAGAAAAGCAATAGCGCATGACTGCCTCTGCAGTTCAAGCTGCCGGCTACTAGCAATCAGCCATGTGCTCGTAAGAGGCAACCTGAAGATAGCTCTATTATTGGAGGATATAATAGGGAACATTATTAATTATGAGAATGTGATAGGGACTCACCTCCAACTCACAAGGGTGAAGGCTTCCCTCCACCCCAAGAAACCCATCCGAATACACTCTTCCCATTGTCCTCTGCTCCCCACACATGACAACGGAACCGTTCACCTATCTACTACTCACTCTGGGCCACCTGCTTCCAGATCGAGCCCACTGGCCACTCGTGACTCTATGACACGCAGAAAGTGTCTAGTCCACGAGGAGAACAGTCGACACCAATCTCTGTGTTTGGCGTTCTCCTGTTGAAAATGTTACATGGATTGTAAGCTTGAAGGGTCGAATATAGTGGGAGAAATTGTTTGGTAACAAGATGGGGTAGAAAGGGGGAAGCGATCACAAGGATCTACATAAAACCCCCTCCCTAGGGGATGGACGACAGAAAAGTGAGTGAGGGGAGACGTCGGACAGTGTAAGACATGACAAAATAATAATAATTTATAAATTATCAAGGGTTCATGAGGTAGGTGGGGCAGGGAGGGAGGGGAAAAAATGAGGAGCTGATGCCAGGGGCTCAAGCAGAAAGCAAATGTTTTGAGAAGATGAGGGCAACCAACGTACAAACGTGCTGGATCCAATGGATGGAGGTATGGATTGTGATGAGAGTTGTATGAGCCCCCAATAAAATGATTTTTTAAAAACAATTTTAAACAAATTTGTATTGAAGAAGCAAAAAAAAAGAAAAGAAAAAGTATTCAGTGAGTACTTTATGAGGAGTGAGGGAGGGAGGGAGGGAGGGAGTGAAAGGAGCCAGTCTGGCTGATGCGCAGCGGGCCAAGAGGAACGGGATAAGGTGAGGCTGCCAGGTAACCAGTGCTTATTTGAAGCTACTGCAGACCTTCAAGGGTGGTGCCAACAGCTGCGGTGGCATGTAGCCCACACCTGCCCTCCTATGCTTTTCAGGACTTGCCCCCAGCACCCCTCCGCTGTGACTGTCGGTGGTTGAGAGCTTGCTACTGGGTCTCAGAGAAGGCTGCCAAAGTTTGAAGGGCCCTCCACCCAACCATGTGTCCCCTTCGCAGAACGAGCCCAAATGCAATGACTCAGGGTAGAAGTCTAAAGACCCGACCCTCTGAACCCAAGTGAAAACAGCTCCAAAGCAGCCCCCACCCCCCCACCCCCAGCTCCAGAGCCCCTTTGGGATCGACAGTTGCAGCTCCTCTCGCAGTTCAGTGCTTCCCTGCTCTTCCCACGTCTCTCTCACAGGCGGTGACCACAGAACCACTTCCCTGAAAACCTTCCTGCGTGCAAACACCATCTGCACCTCAGAGTGTGAGCCTCGGGGACCTGGCTTGCAACCGCTGCTGTCAAGAAGCCGTGTGGGGAAAGTGAACTGTTCAAATGGGACCTTGGGGTTAGCTACCTCCAACCTGGCCAGCGGTGCGAGCCCCACTGCCGGCCAGCGGCAAAGTGCACATCGTCCTTGGCAGGGCAGAAGCCCCACCTGTCACTTTGGGTGAGCTGGGTCGGTACACAGAAGAGAGGAATGCCCTGGTAAGTCAAGGTACCAGGCCTGTCAGGAATGCAAAGAGTAATGGTAAGGAAAATGGAACTGGGTGGCTATGGAAGCCTTTGAAGCATTGGAGAAAGACAACCCCAAGGGTCAAAGTCAGGGGGCCTTGACGGCAACATAGGAAGGCTTGAACATCCTGCTTCCAGGGGGCAGGAGAGCTGATGGGACCAGGGAAGATGAGGGAGGCTAGCAACGAGTCATTGCCACAATCCAGACTAGGGATGGAGCCGGCTTGACCCAGGAGACTACCAGCAGAGCTGGGAGAGGTGGTCAGATTCTGGGTAGGGATTGAAGGCAAAAGCCAACATAATCCTGGATGGATTGCTACTGACCCCAAAAGGAGTCCTGATGTCAGGGAAACCATCGAACTGCCAACCTCGGGGCTGGCCATTCAAACCACCGGCTGCTCTGTGGGACAAGGATGAGACGCTTTGCTCTGCCACGCTGGACAGCCTTGGAAATCCTGGATAGGCTCAGCATGGGTCAGCATCGACTCAGTGGGGGTGGGTTCGGGATGGGTTCGTTTGGGGAGGCAGTGAGGAATGACCAAACACGTAATGGCCTAACACAACGCACATTCATCGCCTTAAAGTTCTGGAACTCTGAAGTCTGAAAGGAGCCCTGTTGGCGAAAACTGAGATATTGGCAGGCCTGCATTCTTTCCGGATGCTCCAGAGAGGACTCCTTGCCTTCCCCATGCTCCGGAGGCTACTTGCATCCTCTGGCTTGTGTCCTCTCTCTCCATCTTTAAAGCACATCGCTCCAACCTCTGCTTCGGGTTGTGCGTCTCTTTGTTTTGTTTTGTTTTGTTTTCAGACCCTGGCCCTCTGCCTACCTCTTCGAAGGACCCTTTGCCATGTTAACTTTGCTGAAAACATAGTCACATCTGCCAAGTCCCTATTGCCCTATGAGGTAACATTCACAGATTCCAGGGATGAAGACCGAGACCTCTTTCAGGGGCCTTTATACCACCTACCACATGGTTGGAAGACGCAATAGGATCAAAAGAGGGGTCAAGGTGACCCCAACAAGACTGAAAGGTGGGTGGTCAAAGACCAAGATGGGGAGAACACAGGGCTCAGAGATGCAGCCTGATCCTCTTTGGAAGCTGAGTCCTGATACTGCTTCCCAAAGGATTCCAGGAGGTAGAAGGTCATTTTCAAATAAGGTAAGTCATGAACCCCATACCTAGAGGAATATTTTCTCACTGCCTTCAAGTCAATAGTGATTCATTGACCTGTAGGACAGAGTAGAACCACCCAGGTAAGTTGCTGAGACTGAAACTGTTGACAAGAATAGAAAGCCCCGTCTTTCATTCTGTGGAGTGGCTGGTGGTTTCAAACTGCTGACCTTGTGGATCATATCCAATGTATAACCACTACGCCACCAAGGCTCCTCACAGGAATATTACCACGTATGAGAAATGATTTTATTAACATGCATAAGGGAACTAGGCACATGTTGTAGTCCATTCCTAAAAAAGTCAAAACTGTACAAATTATTACTCAGTCAGGAAATATTAAGATGCTATAGGGACAGCGAGTAAAATGAGGTCTTGCGGAATGGGGGGTCCAGGGGTATTTGGGGTGAGGTAAAAGGGAGAGGATCTCAAGGAGTCCAGGAAGAAAAGGAATGTTTGGAAACTGATTGTGGGAGCAATTGTACCATTCTGTTTGAGGGGACTAAACTATGGAATTTGGGGGAGGGAAGGACAGAGGGGGAAGAAAGGGGGAGCTGATATCAGGGGCTCAAGTGGGAAGACAATGCTTTGAAAATGATGATGGCAGCCAATGTGCTTGACACACTGGATGAATGTATGGATTGTGATAAGAGATGTAAGAGCCCCCAATAAAAGTGTTTTTTTAAAAAGAACAAAAAGAGAGGGGTGTGCGTGAAAGAGTATGGAGAAGAGAGACTGCAGCCTCTGCCCATGTAAAATGCCCTTTAGGATGTAAACAATGTATCTATGTAAATGCCCTTTAAGATGTAAACACTGACACAATGTATCTATGTAAAATGCCCTTTAAGATGTAAATACTGACACAATGTATCTATGTATGTATAGATTGTGATTAGAGCAGTATGTGCCCCCAATAAAATGATTTTTTAAAACTATGGAATGACATGTGTATTAACTCCCAATTAGTATAATAATATTTTAAAAGAAAGATTAGCATGGATTTCAAATGATGAATGAAATTGAATTGGTGATTTTTTTCCCATAGAGAACAGAGAGAAAATTAAAATCAATACTGGACAGAGGAGAGATCGATAAAGTTGTTGTTGTCAGGTGCTGTAGAGTCAGTTGCACATTAATAGCGACCATATGTATATGAAGAGGAAACACTGTGGCTTGCCCGGAGCATGTGCACTGGCTCACGACACACGGAATCCAGGTCAGAGAACCCTCGGGAACAGGAATGGAAGTAGTGATATCAAGAGAGGAGGGAGGAGGAAGGGAGAGGAGGGAGGAAGGGGGAACTGATCACAATGATCAATAACCCCGCCCCCCCCAAAGGACGAGCAACAGAAATGTAAGTGAAGGGAAGGGAGACAGCAGTTGGTGTAAGATATGAAAATAATAATAATTTATCATGTATCAAGGGATCACAAGGGTGGGAGGGGTGGGGTCGGCAGGGTGGGAAAAGGAGCTGACACCAAGGGCTCAAGTAGAAAGAACATGTTTAGAAAATGATGATGGCAACCTATGTACCAATGTGCTTGATATGACGGATGTGTGGATTGTTGAAAGAGCTGTAAGAGCCCCCAAAACAAAGGTCGTTAAACAAGAGAGGAAGCACGGCCCAGTCCTTGGCCATCCTCAGAATCGTTGCTAAGCTTGAATTCCGTGAGGTAGCCGCTCCGTGTCAATCCATCTCATGAAAAGCCGGCCCGCTTAACAGCACATCCAAAGTATGAGAGAGATCGTCAACATCAGGTCTGCGGAGCATCCTGGCTGTACTTTTTCAAAGGCAGGTTTGTTTGGTGGCGACCAGCCACTACCCTTCACCCATACTGTAATTCAAGAGCATCGAGTTTTCTTTGGCCTGGCTTAATCCCGGTCTAGCCTTCCCAGGCCTATCAGGTCATTGAGAGCATCTTGGCTTGAGGCACACAAGCCTTGGTCCTCAGAGCGATGCCTTCACTTTCTGACACTTAAAAGAAGTCTTTTAAAATGTTGGGCTCATTGGGTTCCTTGGCCACGGCTTCCACGAGTGTTGACCATGGGCCCAAGCAAAATAGAGAGCTCGGTCGCATCAATGTTTTCTATCAAATAGAGAACAGGAAAATGACAGAGAAAATCAAAACCAAAAGTTGACTCTTTGATAAGATCAGCAAAAAACAACAAACCTTTGGGCTGAAAAAAAAAGAGAGAGAGAAGGCTTTTATGAGTGAACACGGAAATGAAAGTGGGCTACTGCTACGGATTTTAGAGAAATAAAACGGAGTAGCAGCAAACATGGTGAGCAATGTGCACCGAAGCATTGGACCACTGAGATGAAATGAACAAAAAATTCCTGGAAGCATGCAAATTGCCTAAGCAGACTCCAGAAGACAGGAAGTCTGCACAGACTTAAAGCAAATGAGGGACTTGAGTCAGCAGCCAAAGGAGAGCACAAGACTGGAGGGCACCGTGTAAACCAAAAATTTAAAGAAGAATTCACACCAATGCTCCTCAAACTTCCTAGAACTCGCAGAGGCAAGCGCACTTCAGAACTCCTTCCGTAAGGCCAGCATGAGCCTAATCCTACACCCACACAAGGACGTCGCAAGAAAAGGAAATCACAGCCCAACGTCCAACATAAGGACACGGCGCGGAAACACTGAGCGAGATGCTAGCGAGCCTCCTGCAGCACAGATTTGGAGGCTCAAACCCTGAAGCCGAGCATCAGTGAACGGGAAGTAAAGCCCCCAGGAACAGAGTGCTCGGGTGGCCGCGACAAGAAGCTCAGAGACACAAACGATGGATGGTGAAGACGGACCAGGTCCGCGCAACGCTGCCTTCGATAACTACCTAAGGTACTATGGGTCGAAGTCTATGTGACTTCAACGGCGACCAGCCACAAGGCCACCCCCAATCTGCTTAGCTCTGTGTCCTACTGTAAATTCCACAGCTTGCCCAATGAACCTACTCTTTGGGGTCTCAGAGACATGGGCACAGAATGCAGAAGCATTTGCCTCATAGATGTTCTTGCTAGGTGCCTTTGAGTCATTTCCAACTCATAGTGACCGCATGTACAACCAAACGAAACACTGTTTGGTCCTGCACCATCCTCATGATTGTTGCTATGTTCCCGTCTATCACTGCAGCGGGTGTTTCGATCCACTGTACAGAGGGTCTTCCTCTTTTGGGCTACCCCTCTACTTTACCGAGCATGATGCTCTTTTCCAGGGACCGGTCTCTCCTGATAACATGTCCAAAGTAAATCAGATGAAGTCTCTGCGTTCTCACGTTGGAGCAACATTCTGGCTGTACTTCTTCCAGGACAGATTTGCTTGTTCCTGACAGTGCGTGGTGCTTTTTCCAGCACCACCGTCCGAATGATTCGATTCTTCTTCAGTCTTTCTTGTTCGGCGTCCGACTTTCTCTTGTATATGAGGAAATGGAAAGACCTTGGCTTTGATCAGGTGCTCCTTAGTTCTCAAGGAAACCTCCGTGCTTGTCAACACTGTCCTGCGCATCAGATTTACCCAAGGCAGTGTGTCCTTTGATCTCTTGACTGCTGCTTCCATGAGCATCGGTTGTGGATTCAACCACGACAAAACACTTGAAGACTGGCATCTTTTATCCGCTTATCATGACGTTGCCTATTGCTCCGGTTGTGAGAATTCTGGTCTTCTTTACTTCGAGTCTCAACCTTCAGCTTCATCGCCAAGTGCTTCAAGTCCTCCTCACTCTCAGCAAGTAAGGTTGCGTCACCTGCATCTTGCAGGTTGCTAACAAGCCTTCTTCCAAGCCTGAAACCACATTATTCTTCCCAGTGTCCAGTTTCTCTGGTGATTTGCTCAGGATACAGATGGAGTGAGGTGAGAGGATACAGTTCGGGATCATCCTCTCCCCGATTTTAAACCATGCGGTATCCCCTTGTTCTGTTCACACAGCTGCGTCTTGATCCATGCACAGGTTCCGCATGAGCACAAGGAAGTGTTCTGGAGTTCCCATTCTTCTCAAGGTTTATCCAGAGCTTATTATCCACACTGTTGGATGTTCTTTCGCAATCAATAAAGCAGCACAAGTACATATCTTTCTGGTATTCTCTGCTTTCACCCAAGACCCATCTGATATCAACAATAATATCCCTAATCCCATGTCCCCTTCTGAATCTGGCCTGAACCTCTGGCAGCTCCTGTCAATGTAGTATTGGAGCCATTCTTGGAAAATCTTCAGCAAAACATTATTTGCATGTGATATTAATGATTTTGTTCAATAACTTAAGCATGCTGCTGGGCCATCTTTCTTTCACAGAGGTACAGATACAGATCTCTTGCAGGCCTTTGGTCAAGCAGCTGTCTTCCCAATTTCCTGGCATAGACGAGTGAGTGCTTCCAGTGCTTCGTCAGCTGGTTGAAGCATTTCAGTGGGTGTCCCACCAGTTCCTGGAGCCTTGCTTTTGGCTGGTGCAACTTGCACTTCTTCCTTCGGTACCATTGGTTCGTACACACATGCGACTTCTTGAGATGGTTGAAAGTCTACTAGTTCTTTCTGTGACAATGATTGCATTAGTTCCATCTTCTTCGAATGCTTCCTATATCATTCAATATTTAGTCCATAGACTCTTTTAATACTGCAAGTTATGGCTGGAATTTCTTTAGGGGATCCAGGACAGATAAACTCTTCAGGACCAATAATGAGAGAGGCGATACCAGGAGGGGAAGGGGAAGGTTCGGGGAGAAAGGGGGAACCGATTACAATGATGTACATGTAACCCCCTCCCTGGGGGTCAAAAAACAGAAAAGTGGGTGAAGGGAGACATCGGTCAGTGTAAGGCATGAAAAAAAATTATAAATTATCAAGGGTTCATGAGGGAGGAAGGCTGTGGGAGTGGGGGGAGGGATGAAGAGCTGATACCAAGGGCTCAAGTAGAAAGAAAATGCTTTGAAAGTGATGATGACAACATATGTACAGATGTGCTTGACACATGGATAGATATACAGAATGTAAAAAGAACTGTACGAGCCCCCAATAAAATGATTTTTTAAAAGATATGCTGAACATGTGCCAGGGTGCAGCACAGCACAGAGAAAACACACAACATTCCTCTAGATCTTTAATGCTTCCTCCCCCCACTGTCATGACCCTAATGCCTTACAAATCCAGCTAGACAAGAGCATGTGCACTGGTACAGAGAAGAGCTCTCAACACACAGAACCCAGGGCCGATAAACCCCTCAGCAACAATAATTTGAATAGTGATAGCATGAGGGTAGGAGAATGGGGGGGGGAGAAAGGGGAAACCAATCATAATGATCGATATATAACCACACCGCCCGCCCACCCCCAAGGGAGACGAACAACAGAAAAGTGGGTGAAGAGAAGACAGCGGTCAGTGGAAGATATGAAAATAATGATCATTTATAAATGATCAAGGGTTCATGAGGGAGGAAGGTGGGGGAGGGAGGAGAAAAAATGAGGAGCTGATACCAGGGGCTCAAGTAGAAAGAAAATGTTTTGAAAAGGATTATGGCAACCTATGTACAAATGTGCTTGACACAATGGATGGATGGATGGAAGGATGGATGGATGGATGGATGGATGGATGGATGGATGGATGGATGGATGGATTGTGATAACAGCTGTACGAACCCCCAATAAAATGATTTTTTTTAAAAGATATGCTGAGCATGTTCTTCATTTTTGGTTTTCTAACTCCAGGCCTTGGCACATTCCATAATATTTTACTTTGTCTTCTGGAGCTGCCTTTGACATGCTCTGTTCAGCTCTTTGGCTTCATCATTCATTCCATGTTCTTCAGCCACTCTATGATTAAGGGCATGTTTCTGGGTCTCTTCTGGCATCCGCTTGGGTCTCTTCTTTCTTCCTTGTCTGTTTTAATGACCTTTCTCTTTCTGCATGAATGATGGTCTCGGTGTCCTCCCACAGCTCATCAGGTCTTTGGTTCATCAGTTCATGAGCCTCCAATACAGCAAATCTGCTCTTGAGATGTTCTCGAAACGTGGGTGGGATAGTCTCAAGGTTTCCATGTGGCTCTCGTGGGCTTGTTTCCATCTCCTTTAGCGTCAACCTGAACTAGCATATGAGCAATGGGTGGTCTGCTCCACAGTCAGCCCCCGGCCTGGTTGAAGCTGCTGATGCTGAGCTTCTCCATTATCTTTAGAGACGAGCTGGTGGACATTTATCCAAAAGCAATAGATGAGAAGGCCAGGAGAGGGGGAGGGGGGAGTTGGATCCATAGAAATCAAACAAACACAATGGATACGATGAGAAAGCTGATCGTGACCCTTATAAAACCAATGTCACAGAAGGATCTGTATAGAAATGGGAACCAGCTCTGCTGTGTAATCAATCTGCCGGGCAAGCACACCGCAGGAAAGATGAGGAACCCCTATCTATTGCTACCAGGACTGGAAAATGGTCCGACCGCTATGGGAAATGGTGCGGTGCTTCCTCAAAAGCCGTGAACAGAGAGAGCGACCTTGTGATCCAGCCAGCCTGCTCCTGGAGAGCTGAACATGCTAACAGGACCAGACACGCGCACTCTGATGGGTCCCACACCTTCGTGTGCAAATATAATGCAATTGGAATGGCGGAGGTGCCTAACAGCAGACGAGTAGGCCCTGTGGCACACACCGACCATGGAACAGGAAGCAACCCGTCAAGAGCCATGAGAAGTTTGCACAGCAGACGATATATCACAGGAGTGGACTTGGAGAGCATGGTGCTCAGCAAAACACCCCAACCGCATAAGGACGGGCATCACATGATCCCCCTTTCTTAATATTGATTTTCCCCCCAACAGTTGTATTGGCACATAATTGAGACATCATGCAATTCAAGCATTCGATCATATCCAGGCATCCCTCCTTTTTTAGAAGTCAAGACCACGAAGATCCAGAGACCGGTGTGTGCTGCTGGTGAGCACAGAGATGGCGGGAGGAGACGAGGCTGTAAAGTCCCCTGCTTTGTGCTGACACGTGGAGGCAGGGAGCACAGCCTGCTGATCCTCTAGGTTTGGGGCACAGGGTGGAGGCACAGTTAAAGAAAACACTGACAAACCGTGATCAAGGTAACCAACTTCAGGACACCATTTCTTTTCTTCTTTTTTTTTTTTTTAGTGTGTAACAGTCTACTGTGGTTTTTGTTTTGTTTTTTTTAATCATTTTATTGGGGGCTCATACAACTCTTATCACAATCCACACATCCATCCATTTGTACATTTGTTGCCATCATCATTCTCAAAACATTTGCTCTCTGCTTGAGCCCTTGGTATCAGCTCCTCATTTTCCCCTCCCTCCATCCCCAACCCCCCAGGACACCATTTCTGTGGGCATTTTTTTATTATTCATTGGATGTCAGAAAAAGAACAATACATATTTTTAATACAGAAGAAATTAATAAAACAATTCCATTGATAATAGCACCCAAAAGAATAAAATACTTAAGAGGAGGGGAGAGGAAACAGTAAGCACGGAGATGAAATGTCACCTGGTGTCGTGCTGCCACCTACTGGGCATTGCCAGTCATTACATGCACTCCCGTTCCACTCACCTTTGGGCATAAAAGGTTATCCGCTGAGCTGATAAAAGAGGTTCCCAATGAGCTCAAACACGAAAACAATTGTGAGGATGGTGCTGGATCCGGCAGTGCTTCGTTCTGTTGTACACGGGGTTGCTATGAGTCAGAACCTATTTGACAACACCTAACAATAACAACAACTTATAGTAGCTTAACTAGTTTTGCTTCTCTAAAGAACCCAGCCTAAGGCAATGGAGTTTTCGTGAGTCAGAACCTATCAGACAGCAGCAGTTCTATTTATTTATTGAGGTAATCTCTCAGAAGCAAATTTCCAGGCCTTTATTCCAAGGTGCCTTTGAACCATGAACCTTTAAGTTAATAGCTGAACACCATTTATGCCACCCAAGGATTTGTGCAGGAGGATACCAACCTAGTGAAAATAGCACAGATTACTTTGAGAGCAGTGTCTATACAGTCATGTCACATAATGCCTTTGGGGCAATGTCAAATCACATATTGGCCTCAATCTCCCTGACACCGACTGTAGCAAACATGCGAGGTAGATGTGATTGCTTGTTATAACAACGAGCCTCTATTTTGCCACAGGTGTGAAAACATCATCATCATCGTCGTCATCATCACTATATTATTACATTAAAGATATTTTAGTTTAAAAAAAAAAAGAGGTTCCAACCCAGCCAGAGTGAGCTAAGGAGAAAGGCCTGGGACTGTACTTCCCAAAGATCCCAGGCTTGAAAACCTGTGGGGAGTAGATCTCCACCACACCCGTATGGTGACTGATAACTAACAATCACTCTCTCTGCCCCGAAACGCCTCTCCTTTTTCACAAAGCAGTTTTCTGGTGGCTGAGTGTTTGCTTGGTTGGTTGGTTGGTGAATTGGTTGGTTGGTTGGTTGGTTGGTTGGTTGGTTGGTTGGTTGGTTGGTTGGTTGGTTGGTTGGGTGACTGGCTGTTGGTTGGTTGGTTGGTTGGTTGGTTGGTTGGTTGGTTGGTTGGTTGGTTGGTTGGTTGGTTGGTTCATTGGTGGATTGGTTGGTTGGTGGATTGGTTGGCTGGTAGATTGATTGGTTGGTGGATTGGTTGGCTGATTAGTTGGCTGAACAATAACTCTAACCCTTCTGTTGATTCCCATTTGACTGTTGAAAATTCTTAGCAACAGAATGATTTAATAAAACTATCCCTCCCTGTTTTCTCCACAGAGTCCTCCCAGCCCTTTCTCAGCCCACTACTGCCTACCTCGCTTTCTCTACCCCTGACCACTGCATGCCAGTGGTTGAGTCCCACCACCCCTTCTGACTCCCTCCGTTTCCAAAACTCTGTGCAACATTGGCCAAGGCCACTTTCTTCCCTCCTCCAAATGCCATGCTCCCTCCACCTCTCTATGCCCTTGCCCCTCCTCTTCTCTCTACTCTCCTGGTTTTCCTCTCCCTCCACATCTCCAAGCATCCACCTTCTTTCTGGTCGGATGCATCCACCTACATCTCTCTGTACACACTGCAGCGCTCACTTCCCCATCTGCACTAAGAGGGGCCACCAGCTCTCCGGGACCAGCCCTTTACTCTCCCCTGCTCCAAGTCCAAGTGTCCAGCTCCCTAGGATCTCACAGTCAGCTTTTCCAAGAGTCGACCCACCATCTCCCTTCTCCCTGAAGTTCTTTCCTGGCTTAAGGAGTGGGATTCCCACTCAGACAGCGGGGGCTCATCCCTGAGTCCTTCTTCTGATCTCCCAGTTCACAAAACCAGCTTTGAGCTGCTAACATTGCCACCCCAAAATACTGCTCCTGTCTGCCCATCTGGCCTGCGCTCAACTCACATGCCACACGGCAGAGAGCTCTGCCTTCCATCCAGAACACGCTTCCCTCTCTGCTCATGTTCAGCCCCAACCAGCCCAGCTCAGATACCACGAGCACACGCAATCGGATTGTATAACAGGGAGACTGAGACTGCAAGAGCTGATACAGTTTGTCCAAGGCGATAGCGCAGAGCGTGGTGTAGTGGTTACGAGTTGGGCTGCAATCCTCATAGTCGGCAGTTCGAAGGCACTACTCCAGCAAACAGTTACAGTCTCAGAAGCCCCCCAGGGTCGCTATGAGTCAGCCTTGGGAAGTGGCAGAGTTAGGGTTCCACAGAGGTGGATCTGAAGCCATATCCTTTCCCCACGCTGTAACAGCCAGGCTCCCTCTTGAGCCTCAACATCTCTAGCTGTGAAACAGAGGAACAAGACAGGCATAAGGTCCTCTCCCCAAGACGTCTTGGGTCTGAGATACTTGGAGACCCCCTTGTGGTGATAGCGGGTACTGGGCTAGTTGCCCAGGATCCTGGCAAGTCAAACCCGGAGCCCAGTGCCCCCCAACCCTCTTGAGAACCTTGTGATAAGAAGGCAGACACAGCCAGCCCACACTTCAACTTCTCCATTTCCCTTTCTGTGCTCACACTGCAGGGTGGCTTGCTGTCAGGAGGTTTGGGGGTTTTTTGAGTTTTACTGTGGTTCTTAGGCGCCGTCAACTGGTTTTGACTCGGCAACCTTTGGTGCAGCAGCCAAAGGCCATCATCACCATGGTGGCCACGCTGGAGCCTACTGTGGTGGCCGCTGGTTGATCCATCTTGCTGAGGGTCCTCATCTTTCCCGGTGACCCTCTCCTGGACCGGCCATGACGTCCTTCTCCAGGGACTGATCCGAAGTCCGTGAGAGGCAGCGTCAACTCTCTTCACCTGGAAGGAGCACCTGACTCTCCTGCTGGCAAGACATAGTTACTTCTCCTTCGGCAACCCAGGAGATTTCAATACTCTTCGCCATTCAAAGGCACCGAGTCTTCTCTGGTCTTGTTTAATCATTGCCCAGCTTCCACATGCATGGTGGAGTCTCTGGCTATAGCCCCCTGAATGCAGCCCAATCATCTACAAATGTGGCTTCTTTTTTTTTTTTCCAGGATCTTCTTCTTTCTAATTTTTAACCAGTGCTTTATCAGCTTGTTTTGGGGGGTAATCATTTTATTGGGGGCTCTTACAGCTCTTACCACAATCCATACATCCATCCATTGTGTCAAGCACATGTGTACATTCGTTGCCATCCTTATTCTCAAAACATTTGCTTTCTACTTGAGCCCTTGGTATCAGCTCCTCATTTTCTCCTCCCTCCTTCCCTCCCTCCCTCCCTCCCTCATGAACCCTTGATAATTTATAAATTATTATTATTTTTTCATGTCTTATACTGTCCGATGTCTCCTTTCACCCAGTTTTCTGTTGTCCATCCCCCAGGGAGGGAGTTATATGCAGATCCTTGTAATCTGTTTCCTCCCCGCCCCTCCCGTCCCCTCCACCTTCCCTCCACCCTCCGGTATCGCTGCTCTCACCACTGGTCCTGAGGGGTTCATCTGTCCTGGATTCCCTGTTTCCAGTTCCTATCTGTACCACTGTGCATGCTCTGGTCTAGTCAGATTTGTAAGGTAGAATTGGGATCATGATAGTGGTGGGGGAGGAATTAAAGATCTAGAGGAAAGTTGTGTGTTTCATTGTCGCTCCCCTGCACCCTTGCAGGAACTTCTTGATGCTCCCTCCTATGAAGCAATTGAAACTACCATGCCCACCACCAACACCACCAAAAACAGAAAGAAAATGCCCTGGCATGAGCCAGGTGTACTCTAGAGTGTCATCCCTGCTCTTGACCACTTGGAGGCACACTTGGGCAGCAGATTTGCCCGGTGCAATGCATCATCTGACGCCTTGCCTGCGTCTTCCAGGAAAGCAGATGGTATGGCCAAGCCAAAGAACACCTTGGACCACTTTGACCTTGCTGCCATACATGCTGTGTGGGTGCTCTGTAACTGCCGCATAGCAAAATGCCACACGAGTCCCACCGTTGAAGGGGTCGTCTCTTCATGAGCTCAGAGGGCAGTTATACCCTGTCTTCTAGGGTCGCTATGAGTTAGTAGTGACTAGAGCAGTGGTTCTCAACCTGTGGGTCGCAACCCCTTTGGGGGTCAAAAGACCCTTTCACGGGGGTCACTTAAGACCATGGGAAAACACATATTTCCCATGGTCTTAGGAACCAAGACACCACTCCTCTGTCTCCAGATGGGTCCGTCCGCATGCAGATACACCCACATACGAGTACCTGGCAGCGTGAAGACTGTTACCCATGCTACACCATGCTTCAAGACAAAATTTCATTTATTTGTCATTAGAAATAAATATTTCACAATATAGAATTACATACTGTTTTGGTGATGAGTCACGATGCTTTAATTATGTTCAATTTGTCACAGTGAAAATACATCCTGCCTATCAGATGACGATTCATCACAGTAGCAAAATGACAGTGATGAAGAAGCAATGAAAATAATTTTATGGTTGGGGGGGTCACCACACATGAGGAACTGTGTGAAAGGGTAGCGGCATGAGGAAGGTGGACAACCACTGCTTTAGAGAGACCAGGGTCTGTTTTACCCCCTCATATTCCTCCTCACCAGCTACCTCAGCAAGCCAGGGTGGGGGTGGAAGAGTACCAACCACCCTGATCTAGAGGTTAGGATACCTGAGCTCTAGTCATTCCAAAGCCACTTTAATATGTGTGGCCAGTTTAATATATGTGACTCACCGGAGTCTAGCCTGTCAATCAGGTTGCAGCTTGATGACCTCATTTGGAGGCAAGATAAAATAAATAGTTCACTGGAGGCCAGACGCTGCCTTAGCTACACATTCCTGTTGACAAGCCAAATGGAGCTATGCTGATGGAGCCAGAGCCCTGGAGCTGGAGGAACCAGGTGGAGACACACGCCAGCACTGAGATGTTTCCACCACCACTGGATCCACAAGACTTTCTACCCACTGGCCTGTGATCTTCCTGCATTCAGTGTCATTGCATGTGTGGCTGAAGAGGAATTTACAGACTGTATCAGACCTAATATCGGACTTATGGACTTGAACTAGACTGGGCTGGGATGTTTTCTAAATATACAATTATTCTTTTATATAAAGCTCTTTCTCATACACATATGAGTGTCTATGAATTTGTTTCTCTAGCCCACCCAGACTAACACAATATATTAGCCTAACTTCTCAGAAGCCCTGATGGCGTAGTGGTTACACATTAGGCTGCTAACCACAAGGTCTGCAGTTCGAAACCACCAGCTGCTCCCTGGATAAAAGGCAGGGCTTTCTATTCTCCTAAAGAGTGACAGGATCCCATTGGCAGTAAGAAAAAAAAAAGAGTGACAGGCTCAGAGACCCACAGGGGCAGTTCTACCCTGTCACAGATGGTCGTTAGGAGTTGGCATCAACCCGATGGCAGTGAGTTTGTTTGTTGTTTGCTTCTCTGCGGATCTCCCTGGTTCCTCCTCTGTACACTGGGCACATGAGACCACATGCACACAGGGCCTCCGTGAGAACTGAATGTGCTCACACGTGTGGAACTCAGAGTGGGCACTTGCTATAAGAGAAGGGGGCAGATGTGCTTTATACAATTGATGTATGTATATGTATGGACTGTGATAAGAGTTGTATGAGCCCCTAATAAAATGTAAAAAAAAAAGAGAGAAGAGGGATTTGAACCCTGTCCGAGTCAGGAAAGGGAGTCCCTAGTGGGGAAGACGCCATCATGAGACACTATCCCTTCTCCTTCCCCCTTGGCTGTTGGTAGTCCCAGTCAACTTGCGTTTGTTCCTTCGCTGGCTCTCAATCTCTTCCGCTATGTTAGGTTGGGCTCTCCAGAGAAGCTGAACCCAGGACATTGGTATATGTAAGTGTAGAGAAATGTGTCCAGAAATAGCTCGTATCTGGTAGAAGTGGGTTGGTTCAGCCGTGTCCAAGTCTGTAGGTCAGGTATCAGCTGAAGGCTTCTCCTGACCGGCTGGAGCTGCTGAGGCTGGTAAACAGGAAGCTAGCATACGAAGGAGGCAGATCACAAGCTGGTGGTGGGTACAAAGCTGAACGAATCCAAATCCGGCCGTATGAATCCAGAGTCAGAAGTCTGCTGGCACTCCTGGGATCTGCAGGCAGTGTCACAAGCGGTTGATGAACCAGACACAGGAGCAGATCCAGAAGTAGACACCCGCTAGCTTCTGCACCCAGTCCATTTACATCAAGAATAGCCTTCCTCCATCCTATGAAGGCTGCAACCAGATCAAGGAGGTCTATTC
This sequence comes from Tenrec ecaudatus, assembly GCF_050624435.1. NCBI lineage: Eukaryota > Metazoa > Chordata > Mammalia > Afrosoricida > Tenrecidae > Tenrec > Tenrec ecaudatus. The sequence goes on from NC_134537.1 coordinate 11,731,207, forward strand.
TCCCCGCAATAGCTTAGCTGCTTCACAGAAGAGCCCACCGCAGATTGCCCCCGCTATGCTAGATGATATCCTGGGGGAATCCTGGTCCAGCCAAGCTGGCATCAAACCTAACTATCACAAGCCGAAAATGAGAACCTGGCCTCAACCTCTCCCTGCCTGTGTCTGTCGGGGACAGTCACACTGAAAACTCAAAAGCAGATCCACTGCTAATCGAGTGGATTCCAACCTGTGTTGCCCCGACAGGGCAGAGTAGAGGTGCTTCCCAGCAGTTCCAAAGCTGTCATGTCTAGGGAAGGGGATTGCCTTGTCTTGCTCCGGCAAGGGAGCTAATGGGTTCGAACCACTGATCTGTTGGTTAGTGGCTTTAACCACTGTGCAACCATGGATCCTTACTCACACAGAAGAGGACATAAAACATCAGCAACTGTCATTCAACGCATGAGAGAGAGAGAGCGCGCGACTGAGGCGTAGAAAGGGGAGTTGCCAGGGTGGAGGGGTCCCCAGCCCAGCATTCCCACCTGTTTGCAGCACGGAGGGCCTGCACCGAGAGCCAGCTATGCTAACTGAGCACCGCCTGGCACCCTGCACTGCCCCAAATACCTCCCAGATGAACACTCCAGATTGGGGCGCCCAGTACGGTAGCTGCCGGCCACACGTGACCTCTGAGCATCTGGAATGGGAGGTATCCGTCGGAAGGACACAGCTTTTCCGCCACGCGTTATCGGTCGCTTTGTTTTTGGGGTGCTCCTAAACAGATACGGACAAAATGGGCACAGCTATTCCAATCGGAATTGCAGCAACGCTCATGGCAGAGTGTCCGCATTTCTGTCCGAATTGAGTGTCCACACCGGGGATGGACTGGAAGGGTGGTCTGTACCCCGTGGAGTTCGAAGACTCGGTTCAAAGACAAGAAGACAGGTTATCTTCTTCATTTTAAAAATATTGGTTGCCTGTACAAATGATACCATTTCAGAATTTTCAGTCAAATGATAGACACAATTAAAACTTAGTTCACCTCTTTGGACCTTTTCTTTAAAAAATTAACTTTATTGGGAGCTCTTACAGATACTGTAACAATCCATATTTCATTTAGATCAAACATCATTGTACAAATGCTCACATCCCTGGTTTCAAAACATTTCTTGCTTCTTGAACTCTTTGATATCAGCTCCCCTTTACCCCCTCCCTCCCCTCCTCTAGCCCCAGGAATTCTAATTATTACTATTAGCTGTATGTTCACCTGCAGTTCTGCTATTCGTTCCCCTCCAGTGGGGTTACACAGTCATCATTTTTAAATGTGTTACTAGAGAAGGTCGAGTGATATCAGTGGTGCTCATTGTTTTCTGCTGGAAAGCACGGGTCTCAGTCTTCAAAGTAACCCTTCAGGTGATTATTGCCCTGTCTCACCTAATGGAGTCCACGCTGCCAGTGGACCCTCCCCCTGAGTCCCCTCCCACTCCCAGAAGTCACCAACAGCTGAGGTGAACAGTCCCTGTGCACACAGTTGGCTTCCTACCTCCAAAACTCCTATCTCTGCCTGAGGGGAGAGGTAGGGGTTGTTCAAGTTTCCAGAAACAACCCTGGCCAAGGGCAGGTGAGACCTAGATGGATAAATCATGGGTGTCCTCAGCCAGGGGAGGGGAGGCATGTTGTACAGGGCTCCCACAGGGCCATCCACAGGATGGTCTCCATCACTTACAGGAGTCACCTGCTTTCCTCCCTTTCCGACCCCTTCTTACTCCCTCACCACCTTGCCCGGAATCTCCTCCCAGTTAAATCCTCACCTTGGTCAGGGTAGCATACCCTTAGCTACCCAATCAGGTCACAGCTTGATGACCTCATTTGGAGATGCTATATCAGATAAGGATACAGGTTCACTCCCTGGGAGACATCCCTTCTAACAAGACCCATGGAGCTACGCTAGTGTCCTGGAGCTGGAGGAGCCGCGTGGAGACCCCGCGGCAGCACTGAGATGCTTCCACTACCACTGGATCCACATGACTTTCCACCCTCTGGCCTGTGATCTTCCTGCATTCCACATCATTGCATGTGTTTTGTGAGGCTGAAGAGGAATTTATAAATTGGTATCAGACACATGGACTAATATTGGACTTATGGACTTGATCTGGACTAGGCTGGGATGTTTTCTCAATATTCAATTGCTCTTGTATATAATGCTCTTTCTTAAACCCATATGAGTATCTATGAATTTGTTTCTCTAGTCTACCGGGACTACCACAGCTCCAATGGACCCCACACTAAGAACATATGATTCAGAGTGATGGGAGGTGCCCAGAGGCTACCTAAATAGCACCGGGCAGCCTGGTGCTTTGCCAGAGCCGACAGGCTCAGAAAGCTGGCTCTCCTGCCTCCTACTCAACAGGGAGGACATTCCCAGGGCAAGCAGTGGAGACCCTTCAAGTCTGCCTATCCCAGAGTAGAAAAATCCTTTCCGTTCAGATGAGTCTTTCCCAAGGCTGAGGGTCCCTGTCCCCTTAAGGGCTGGAACAGACTCAGGCTGGCCCTCAGGAGCTTTCCTCAGTACCAGCCCGCTTCCCACTGGGAAGGAAGCCTGGCCTGCTGGCAGTGTGTCAGGAGCGACTCTTGTTTCAGACCCAGAGGACACACTGGACTTCGGGTCCTGGCTGGGACCCAATGGGGAATGAACTGAGCTTACTTGTTTATTAATCCTCCTTCCCTGTGACAAGTTCTGGTGGCCTAGTGTGGTTACACTGGAGGTTGCTACCCACAACATCCGCAGTTGGAAACCACCCCCAGCTCCTCAGGAGAAAGATGGAGCTTTCTACTCCTGTAAAGAGCTACCTTCTTGGGAACCCGCAGGGACAGGTCTGCCCTGTCCTGTAGGGGTCCCTCGACTTGATGGCAGTTATTTTGTTTCATTGCACGGTTCTAATTGGTTTTGTCGTTGTTGCTGTTTTTACTGTGGTCACTGCTACACACTTTGCAAGTAACCCTTTGAGCTATCTGAGCACAGTCATTACCCCCGTTCGATTAGATGGAGAAACCACGGAGCAGAGGACTCAGGTCCCAGCTCGGCAGTGTCCCTTATGCCCCGCTCCTGCCGCTCCTGAAACCGCAGGGGAAGGTCTATCCACTGGCCGTTGAGTTCGGCCTTAAAGGGCCAGTGTCTGCAGGGAGCCTGCGTCTCAACTGGACCAGCTTCTGAACTTCGGCGGGGCTGGCCTGGGAAGGCACCCTGAGGACCCAGAACCGGCAGCAGGGTCCTACAGGAGACACTGTGAGCGCGGGAAGGCGGCCACTTCGACCCGCCTCCGCCCCGCCCCCTCCTACCTGCCTCCCGGACCTCTCAAGGTCATCCTGCCTTTGGTCCAAGATGACTGATGGGGTCTTAAAGAGAGACCTACACAAAATAACGCCTAGTCTGCGGCCCTCGCGGCTTCGTAAAGGTGATGGCGTACCTAAGGTGACCGGCTCTTCCCAGTTTCCGTGGGACTTTCCCAGGTTTAACACCCTCCGTGCTTGGCAAGAGGACAGCTGGTCACCCCCTCCCAACCTACACCCACCCCCCAGCACTCAGGCTTACTTGGTAGAGGAGGACTGTCGGTTGGTGTCACCCAGGACTCCCCAGCATCCCGGACAGAGCAAGCGAGCTGCCTCGGGGTAGGGGATTTTTCTTCGTGGTTGAACTCTTAAGCTAGATCAGGTAGGATCACCTAGCTCCAGATCCGTAACAGATCTTTTAAGATAACTTCCAGCTGGTCCTCCAGCGCTCTGGAAGGCAGGTGATTTAAGCACCCACCCGCAGGGGGAGGCTGCTGCGAGCAGCTCTGGGAGGCCCAGGAAACGCCCGTCCTCAGGTGGAAGGCAGGATGGACACCCACCATCTTTAATTTGATTGAATTTCAATTTATTTAGATTTAAATATGCACAACTCTTTGGGACAGTACAGCTGTACCCAGAAAAATGAGCCAGGTATGAAAGAAGAGACTTTTAACATTGAGGCCTGAGAAATTTCTCCCCGAAAGTATCACATTTGAGGGGAATAAAGAAATGAACCCCATGAAGACACATATGTTTAAAATATCTTTTCTATATGCTTATTTCTAATGTTTTCTATGTGCATTACATATATAAAATGTGTGTGATAGACTGGGTTGACTAGAGAAGCAAATCCAAGGACACTCATATATGAAAGAGAGGGCTTTATATCAAGAAGTAATCATATCTCATGCAAACATCCCAGGCAGTCCAGATCAAGTCCGTAAGTCCAAGACTAGTCCATAAGTCCCTCTTCAGACTCACGCAGCCACATGCAGTGATGCAGAACGCAGGAAGATCACTTGCAAGTGGGTGCAAAGTCATGTGGATCCAATGGCAGTGACGGCATCACAGGGCAGCTCCCAGCGTGGTTCTTCAACAGAAAGGTGAAGGCAAGACCCTCCTTATAAGGAGATCGTGCCCCCCAAGGAGACGTCATAAGGCTAGACTCCCCCTGATTGGCAGACTAGACTCCGCCCCTACACTCAAGTTTACCAAGTTGACATGAAATTATGTAACTACCACCATATTTTTTTGTTTTATTTTCTTTTTTAAATTTTTAAACATTTTATTAGGGACTCATACATCTCATCACAATCCATACATACAACAATTGTGTAAAGCACATCTGTACAATCTTTGCCCTCATCATTTTCAAAGCATTTGCTCTCCACTTAAGTCCTTTGCATCAGGTCCTCTTTTTTTCCCCTCCCTCTCCACTCTCCCCTTCCTCATGGGCCCTTGATAATTTATAGGTTGTTATTTTGTTATATCTTGCCCTGTCTGACGTCTCCCTTCACCCCCTTCTCTGTTGTCCGTCCCCCAGGGAGGAGGTCGCCCGCAGCACCATGTTTTCATATAATATGCTTCCTGTATAATGTATTTATGTGTAGTTAATGTTATATGTCTAATGTTTTCTATATAATGTGCCATATGTTTTCTACATATTGTGTTTCCTAGATCATGTTTTCTTGATAATATGCTTTCTAGATAATGTTTTATTTCTTTTCTTTTTCATTTAATCATTTTATTTGGGTCTCATACAACTCTTAGCACATACATTCATCCATTGTGTCCAGCAGATTTGTAATTTGTTAGCATCATCATTCTCAAAATATTTGTTTTCTTTTTTTTTCTCATTTGTTTTCTATTTGAGCCCTTGGGTATCAGCTCATTTTTTAAAAATATGCTTTCTCTGCAATGTGTTTGGTATCAAATACATTTGTATGATATAAAATAGGGTCTATATACAAGGATAAAATAACATGACCGTACGCATGCATGTGTAATAACATGTGCCAGACACGCTATGTGCCAGACACGCTCAGTATAAGCTCCCCGCTCAGTCCTCAAGGTGCTCCGCAACACCGGTATTTTGAACATCCGCAGGGAGGGAGTGGCTGTGTGCTTTGTCCCCTGCCCCGCCTTGGGGAATGGAGAGGGGCAGAAATAAGAGAGGAAGCAAGCAGAAGGAGGGTGGGTACCCGGAGAAGTGGCTGGGTGCCCACCCCCCACCCCACTACCACCCCCCAGACTGACTCTGCAGGACTGACGTGACTCATTGGAAAGAGTGAGCAAAGTCGGGCATCAGCCACTAGCGCCTCCGTCTTTGGGGTCAGAAACAAGACTCCAGCCTGCCAGTTCCCAGAACGCACCTGCGCGCTCCAGGGCTCCCACAAGGATAAGACTGCCCCCCCTCAGAAAGTCTCCTGTGGGTGTTCCCCGGGAGTCCCCCACCCGGGCACCTTCTGACCTCGCGATGTCATTTCTTGAGCCTGCTAAGGGTGACCCCCTCCTTACCCTCGCCACGCCACCGATGACTCCAGGCTCAGAAATAGCCCCGCAGTCAGCTTCCCTGGGCCGCCCCGCCCCCCATTCCCAGAAGGTCTGGACTCTGACTCAGAAGGGGCGAGTCTGAGCGTCAACAAGGACCTACCAGTTGGTCGTTCTGAGGAATTCTTTGTGAAATCCCGGAGCCTAGTGAAGAGTTTAAAAGGGAAAGAAAAAAAACAAAACAACCTCACTGCCAGACCATAATGACTCACAGTCATTAGGCAGAGTAGAATGGGCCTGGGCAGCTTCCTGAGACCGTACATCTTTTTTTTTCTTTTTGTTTTTTTAAAAGCACCCATGGTGTCGAGCACATTTGTACATAGGTTGCCATCATCATTCTCAAAGCATTTTCTTTCTCCTTGAGCCCTGGGTATCAGTTCATTCACCCTCCCCACCCTCCCTCATGACCCTTGATAATTTATAAATTATTATTGTCATTTTCATGTCTTACACCAACCGCTGGCTCCCTTCACCCACTTTTCTGTTGTTCATCCCCCTGGGTGGGGGTATCTGTAGATCATTCTGATCGGTGCCCCCTTTCTCCCACTACCTTCCCCTTACCCTCCTGGTAGTGCCACTCTACCACTGGTCCTGAGGGGTTTACCTGTCCTGGATTCCCTGTGTTTCCAGCTCTTATCTGTACCAATGTACAAGCTCTGGTCTAGCCAGATTTGTAAGGTAGAATTGGGGTCATGATGGGGTGGGGGGACAGAAGCATTAAAGAACTAGAGGAAAGTTGTATGTTTCATCGGTGCTATACTGCACCGACTGGGTCGTCTCTTCCTTGTGACCCTTCTGTAGGGGGGTGGGGTCCAAATGTCTACAGATGGGCTTTGAGTCTTTACTCCACGCTCCCCACCTTTCATATCGATATGTTTTTTTGTTTTGGATCTTTGATGTCTGGTACCTGATCACATCGACACCTCATGATCACACAGGCTGGTGTGCTTCCTCCGTGTGGGCTTTGTTGATTCCATAAATCTTTACGGGAGCAGAAATGCCTCATCTTTCTCCTTTGGGTGGCTGGTGAACCCGAACTGCTGACCTTGTGGTCTGTGGCCCAGCAGGCAACCACCAGGGCATCCATGCCCTCACTCACTGTCATCAAGTTAATACCAACTCAGAGGGACCCTACAGGGCAGGGAAGAGCTGCCGCTGGGGGGTTCCAGCACTGTAATAACTCTTTAGGGGAGTAGAAAGCCTCATCTTTCTCCCGAGGAGCAGCTGGTGGTTTTGAACTGCTGACCTTGTCCTTGGCAGCCCAACATGTAATACCGCCAGGGCTCTAGGCCCTGGTAACTCACCTGTCTCTCACCAATGGACAGATTGACTCAGGGGTGTACAGACCCTGCTGTCTTATGGCAGCAACTCTGACTCCCAGTGACTCCGTGTGTGTGTGTGTGTGTGTGTGTGTGTGTGTGTGTGTGTGTGTGTGTCGGCAAAGAACTATGCCCCCAGAGGCTTCTCTGAAGTAGATTGCCAGGCCTTTCCTCTGAGGCACCCCTGGGTGGACTGGAGCGATCGAGCATGGTAACCCTGGGTAACTGAAGGGACCCCATAATGATAAGAGAAGGGGAACCTTTGAGTGCAGGGAGGGATGAAAGAGGAGAGCTGGGCCTTACTCTCAGAAGAACTAAGACCAGGAATAGACCTAGGAGGGGGGTGGCTCTGTCCTGAAGGGGCCTCCAGTCTGCCAGCTGCACAGGTCATTGATGGCCAGAGACCACCCAGGGGTTAGATACCCTCTCCTTATTCACCCCTCAAAATAGCTCAGGTGATCCCCACCGGGTACACAGCTGACTCACTCACTAGCTCCAAGCCTAGACTCATACCTGGGATGAATGAAGCTCCCTGGCCCCTTCCCCTCCCCCACCGCAAGGCCCCCTAAGTGATTCCCTGCATGGAAGAGTGATTTCCACAAGCCCTAAAAATAACCGAGCCACTTCATTCTCTGAACTTAACCTCCCCTGCCCTCCCCCACAGCCAACAAGATAAAGGCAGCTGCCCCAGGCTGGCAGGGGACAGAGACCCAGGCGGAGGAGACAGGGCAACGACCAGGCAGCTGACCTGACCAGCATAGCAGGGACGACGAGAGGAACGACAGACCCCGGCAGCCCACACCTGTCACAGACCCAGAGCTGTAAGTACCTGTCCAAAGGCCCAGCCATGGCAGGTGGCCCTCCAGGCTGGAATCCCCCCAGGGTAATGTGAGTGGCGGTGGCTGGAGGGGGAAGAAGAGGTCGAAGGGCCATGTTGTTGGGTCTGTGAGTGGAGAGGTCTTTGGCCTAAAGAATCCACAGAGCAGAGTCAGTGCGTGTGACACCCCTCCCCACCCCCGCCCCTTGGAGAACTCAGAGCGGCCACCACAGGCCTGAGCCAGCAGAGCAGACAGGCCATTGTCCATCTGCCTAGACTTGATCCAGGCCTTCCCCAGGAGGAGCTGGCTGGGATTGCAACTTTAAAATACAAATCTAGAACCCTTCCGGCTCTAGGGTTCCCCCCACCAGGGGATCCCAGAGAGGAAAGGGGGATGGAAGGTAGGGGGCGGTCCTGAGAGGGATGGGAAGTAGGAGGCAGGGTTGATTGACTTTGGCAGGATAAAACCACCACCCCCATACACACACACACACAGTTGTTGTGGGCACAAGTCTTGGCATACATGACCCTGAAATTTCTGTCCAAAGCTGACCTGAGCCCAGCCCCAAGCGCCCCTGGCCTGGGACCTGGGGTGGGGTGTGATGAGGTATGATGGGAAGGTCATTAGCTCATATTGGGGGTCCAGATCTGAATCTGCAGAGATGGACCAAGGAGGAAGCATCTGGGGCAAAGGCAAGGTCACTCTGAGAGTCTGGCCCTGCCCTAGGAAGCCAGGCTCTAGCTTCGGCCTCCATGGTAAATCTGGTGGGACTTCCACAGTGTCTCCTCTAGAAACGTAGGGAGCCTCCCTGGGCCAGGCAGGGATGGCGGGGATGGCGGGACGGGTAGAATGCAGGCCTCTGGGGCTGGCTCCAGGCTTTTCCCGAGACCTTGCTCCCAGTCCTTGGTGAGGTCTGTTTCCCTCTCTGGGCCTCAGTGCCCCCTTCCGCCCCTCCCCCACCCTTGCCCCGTCTGAACAACAGGGAGTTAGGTGACCCCAAAGAGTCCCTGGGTCTGTCACTGCTGCCATCTGAGATTCTCGCCCTTTGTGGGCACATGCAGAGACTGGAAATTCCTGGAGGTGGGGTGGGGCCTGTGGCTGTGCAGGCCATCTGCGGAGGCCACAGTGGTGCCGACAGGGGCAGGGGAGAGGCTGGCAGACACAGATTGGCCTTTGGTATAAGGTCCTCACAGGAAAATGGCCCCCTGGGGGAGCGGTATGGGCAGGGGGTAGGAGGCTGCTGCATAGCTAAGAACTCCAGGTCTGGAGGTTCTGAGATCTCCCAGAGGACCTGTGGGGGTGGGGTGGGAGTGGGACTCGCAGCCCGGGAGCCCCCTCTGCCTCCTGAGTTGTCCATGAGGAGGAAGTCCTGTCCCCACCTGCTTCCAATGTTCCTGCTTCTGCTACCTCAAGTTCCTTCAGCCAGGGGCACTTTTCAGGATCCGGTATCCCATCTTGCTACACCAGGGCTAGGAGCACAGCACAGGGAGCAGGACCTAGTGTGGGGCGGGGCCCTGAGACGCCTGGGGTAGAAGAGGATGGGCACCCAGGGCCCCCACTGGCGGAGCCAGGGCTGCAGTGCTGCGGTCAGGGCCTGGGCTATATTTAGTACCCATGCAGAGCAGGCCAGGGGTCAGGAGCCAATGGGGCCCAGCATGCTTCTCATTCCTTCCCTGCTGGCCCCTGGAAGCGTTTAGTACACCTGTCACAAGGCAGATAAGACACACATGAGACAGAGACCAGGGAAAGGCTTGAGAGTCGCAGGGCCTGGAGGGGTCAGGGACAGAGCCAGGAGAGGCAGTGTCCCTGGTTTTGTGAGGAAGGAAGAAGAGGAGGGGCAAAGGTTCTGTCTGGAGGGCAGGGCATAGGGGACAATGAAGTGTAGGTCTTGGTGGGCACATAAGGTGCCAAAGGTGGACAGATCCCTGGGTGCACAAGTGTGGAGGAGCACAGGGCAGGCCTGTCTCTGTTGAAAGGTCTCCTGGTCCCACACTCCCCCACCTAGGGGCCACCCTCACTTTCCGCTAAGGGGCTTTATAGCCAGGAAGAAAATTTCTCCTTTCTACCCTCTTATTTCTCAGGTCCAGACCCCACATGAGGTCTGAGAGCTCCAAGCCTCCACTGCCGGCCGCTCCTTCACCAAGTCCTTTTCTGGGGCCCAATTTCTTCTTTTGTCATGAGAGGCTAGACCAGAAGGCCAAGGGTCAGACCTTCTGAGTCCTGGGATCAGGAATTTAGAACCTGGCTCGGCCTTACCACAATATAGCGGGTGACCAGTTGTTCCTTCCTGAGCCTCCACGCCCAGATGGCTTCCTCCAGAGCCTGGGGATGCCTGCTGGTGCCCAACTTGCCTCCTGGGCCCAGGAAAGGCCAGGCAGTGAGTTTGAGAGGTACCCTGGCATCCAAGCTCCCTGCTGAGGTCGCAAGGGTGCCCTCTTGTGTTCTGAAAAGGAATGTCACCTCCAAGGGAAATGGGTGACCAGTTGAGGGTCACTCCCATCCCTCTCTCCATTTAGGGCAAACAGTTGATGCACTGGGTTGCTCACTGTCCACCTAGAGCTACCTGGGTAAACAGACTTGGCTGTGTACTTCTGGAACTCATGTCAACTCTGACACACAGACATTACCAGGAGTTGTCGCTGACCCCCTCCCCCAAGGCAGGTGTTCACCTCCCTCTCGCTGGTGGGACCTGCTAAGTCCCCACTTCCCCAGGCCACTCACCTGTGTGCCCTGGGAGTGGAGGGTGGGGGGCGACTTAGGAAAGGAGCCAGGACGAGACCTGGACGGCCTGCCCACTGGCTTAGGCAGTGCTGTGGAGCTGAAGGGAGCAGCCACACCACCAGCTGTGCTCTGCTTACTCCCTCGCCACCCAAGTGACACTGGGGAAGCAGGGACTGACCATGACATCCTAAGTGCAAGGTTTGTCACTATCCCAGGCAGATGGCAAAAGTGAGCCAAGCCCAGCCAGTGTCCTGTCTGTCTGGCGACAGGTCCTTGAAGGTCGCTCAGCCCTAGGGCCTTGCACCTTGATATCTATCCCAGCCACCAGCGCCCACCTCACCTGAGGTCTCCCACCCCACCCTCACTTCCACCTTCTCCCCTGTAGGATGGCCGACGCCCAGACCCAGGTGACCCCCACACCAACCGTCCCCATGGCGACCACACAGGACCTGCCCCTGCCACCCCCGCCGGCCCTGGAGGATCTGCCGACGCCCCCGTGCAAGGAGTCCTTTTCTAAATTCCACCAGCAGCGGCAGGCCACCGAGCTCCGCCGCCTCTACCGGCACATCCATCCCGAGCTCCGCAAGAACCTAGCGGAGGCCGTGGAGGAGGACCTGGCCGAGGCTCTGGGCTCCGAGGAGCCCACCGAGGGGGACGTTCAGTGCATGCGCTGGATCTTTGAGAACTGGCGGCTGGACGCCATTGGGGACCGTGAGAAGCCAGCTGCCAGGGAGCCCGTGCCTGGCGGAGACGTCCAGGCCACCTCCCGGAAGTTTGAGGAAGGCGCCTTCACCAGCAGCCGAGATCCCGCTGTTCCCCCGGCCCCAGGAGGGGATGCGCGCGCAGCCCGCGGGCAGTTTGAGCCGAAGACCTTGGACGAGGCCCCCGAGGCTGCAGCGAGGGAGCCTGCAGCCTGCAGCGGAGACGTGCAGGGCACCAGGATGCTCTTCGAGACGCGGCCCCTGGACCGCCTGGGCTCCCGACCCTCGGTGCAAGAGCCGAGCCCCCTGGAGCTGCGCTCCGAGATCCAGGAGCTGAAAGGCGACGTGAAGAAGACGGTGAAGCTGTTCCAGACGGAGCCGCTCTGCGCCATCCAGGACGCCGAGGGCGCCATCCACGAGGTGCAGGCTGCCTGCCGCGAGGAGATCCACAGCCACGCCGTGAGGTCCGCCCGCTGGCTCTTCGAGACCCGGCCGCTGGACGCCATCAACCGTGACCCCAGCCAGGTGCGGGTGATTCGGGGCATCTCCCTGGAAGAGGAGGCCCGGCCTGACGTCAGCGCTACTCGCTGGATCTTTGAGACACAGCCGCTGGACGCCATCCGGGAAATCATAGTGGACGAGAAGGACTTCCAGCCCTCCCCAGACCTTCTGCCCCCTGGCCCCGATGTCCAGCAGCAGCGGCATCTGTTTGAGACCCGACCTTTAGATACCCTGAGGGGGGAGGAGGAGGCTGGAGGGGAGGCCCCCCCACCCAAAGAAGAGGTGGTTCCAGGCAATGTCCGCTCCACCCTATGGCTGTTTGAGACTAAGCCCCTGGACTCTCCCAGAGGCAAGGTCCAAGTGGGTCATCTGCAGCGGGTGGGGACCCCAGAGGGCGAGGGACTTGTGTCCAGTGCTGGCCCCTCATCACCGCTCCTCCCTCAGAATGCCCCTGAGATGCAGACCCCAAAGGGGGACGTGAAGAGCTTCAAATGTCTTTTTGAGACCCTTCCCTTAGACCGCATCGGGCAGAGGGAGCCTCCGGTCCCCGGAAGCATGAGCAGAGCAAAAGAGCCTGCTTCCCCTGGGGGTCCCCAAGGCACAGGGTCCCCCGTGTACGCCATGCAGGATGGCAAGGGCCACCTCCACGCCCTGACCTCTGTCAGCAGGGAGCAGGTGGTTGGGGGTGATGTGAAGAGCTACCGGTGGATGTTCGAGACGCAGCCCCTGGACCAGCTGGGCCGCCACCCCAGCACTGTGGATGTGGTGCGGGGCATCACCCAGCAAGATGTGGTGGCTGGGGATGTGGGCACCACACGGTGGCTTTTTGAGACCCAGCCCCTGGAGGTGATCCATCAGCTGGAGCAACAGGAACGACAGGAAGAAGCGGGCAAAGGTCAGGAGGCTGCCCAGGCCGAGGCCCCCCCGAAGGGCGACGTGCAGACCATGCGGTGGCTGTTTGAGACTTGTTCCATGAGTGAGCTGGCGGGGAGGCAGGGGGCAGAAGTTCCAGATTCCACAGCCCAGCCCGAAGTCCGGTCCTGCACCTGGATGTTCGAACCCCAAGCCCGAGACAGGCCAGAAGGCTCCAGAGAGCAGCACTTACGGGTCGGACAGATACCTACTGGGGACAGACAGACCGATGGACACATCTTTGAAACGGAGCCTCTGCAGGCCTCGGGTGGTCCCTGCCACAGAGGGCCCGTGCGGTACTGCAGCCGCGTGGACATCCCTTCGGGGCAGGTGTCTCGTCAGAAGGAGGTTTTCCAGGCCCTGGAGGAAGGCCGAAAGGAAGACCATGGGGCCAGGGTAGCCCCTGAGCCCATCTCTGGGGGTGCTGTGCGCAAGTTCACTTGGCTCTTTGAGAACTGCCCCATGGGCTCTCTAGCAGCAGAGAGTGTCAGAGGGGGCAGTCTCCAGGCAGAGCAGCCCGAGGGCCTCTCCAACAATGAAGTGCTGGAAAAGCAGGAGACAGCCACCGAGGGGACCCTGAGGGCGCTGCAGGCCACGCCAGGCATCCTGCACCACGGGGGCATCCTTATGGAGGCCAGAGGGCCAGGGGAGCTCTGTCTGGCCAAGTACGTGCTCCTGGGCCCCGGGCAGGGGCACCCCCAGGTGCGGAAAGAGGAGCTGGTGTTCGGTGAGCTCCCCAGGATCGTGCGTCAAGTGCTGCGGAGGCCAGATGTGGATCCGCAGGGCCTGCTGGTTCAGGAGGGCCCGCCTGGCCGGCTCCGGCTCACGCCTCTGAGGCTGCCAGCCCCAGACGGCAGTGCGAACTTGGACGATCTGGACCCCGAGCTCCAGCAGGTACTGGCGTGTAGCCTCACCACCTCGGTGGTGAGGACCGGGCTGGTGATGCAGGAGACAGAGCAGGGCCTAGTGGCCCTGACGGCTTATTCCCTGCAGCCCCAGCCAGCCAGCAGGGCCCCGGAGAGGAGCAGTGTGCAGCTGCTGGCCAGCTGCATAGACAAAGGAGACCTGAGCGGCCTGCACAGTCTGCGGTGGGAGCCGCCAGCTGACCCAAGTCCAGTGCCAGGCAGCGAGGGGGACCAGAGGCTGCCCCTGACTGACAGCATCATCCATGTGCCTCCCCTAGACCCCAGCCTGGGGATGGGGCAGCTGCAAGGCCGGGGGCCACCCACCTGCACCCCACTGCCGGTGGAAAAGGCAACCCCTCTGCAGGGGGATGCTGCCACCCCCAGTGGCAGGCAGGGAGCGGGAAAGAAAGAAGAAAGTCGCGCTGGGCAAGGGGTGATGGCAGCAACCTTGGGCGAGTTGGAAGGAGCTGTTTCTGCCACCCAGGACCCTGGGGCCCCAGACCTCCAAGCCGCCATGCAGAGTCTGCGGACAGCAACTGCCGAGGCCCAGAGCCTGCGCCAACACGTTCTGAACAAGCACAAGCAGGGCTCAGGCCCAGCGGCTACCTCCACACCCTTCCAGAATGGTCTTCCGCAAGCGCCTGCCCAGACCCCTGGGGCTGCCCACAGCAACACCAAGCCAGGGGCTGGAAGTGACCCCAGGAACCCAGCAGCCCCCAGAAAGGTCAGTGGGGACAAGAAAGCACGGCCCGGAGGGCTGTCCGGGGGGTGGGTGTCTGCTCAAGATGGCGTCTACACTGCTCACCCAGTGAAGACCTTTGACCTGCCCAGGGGGGTCCAGCCTTCTGAAGGGAAACCCCAGCCATGGGACAAAGAGACTGCTCTCCCAGCTCAGGCACCAAGCCCATTCAGAGGCAGCCTGGGCCAGAGCGTCAGGGCAGGGCGGGAAGAGTCCGGGGTTGGCGTGCAGAACGCCTGTGGCCCTCTAGGGAAGGCACGGGCCAAAGTTGGCCCAGGGAGCCTCCAGGATGCAGAAAGCACCTTGAAGGCAGCTGCTGTAGCCCCTCCCTTTCTGGCATCTGGGCCTCAGGTTGCAGGTGCCCACCTGCACTCCTGTAATCCCTCTGTTCCTCCTCCTCCTCCTCCTCACCCAGTTGCTGTGAAAGCCCGAACTCACCACAGAGAGGACTCCGTGCAGCAAGCCTCCAAGCCCCTGCAAGACCCCCACAGCAGCCCGGTGGGCCAGAGAACACCTGAGGGGTCACAGGCAAAGACACCGAGTCGGGAGCCCATTGTATCCCCCAGGAAGAAGCCCCAGCTGCCCCCCAAACCTGCCCACCTCTCCCTCATCCATCCTCCCCAGAGGCTGGCCAAGCCTCCAGCTCTGTCTCCCAGATCCTCCCTGGAGGCTGGACTAGGAGCAAAGCAACCAGATGAGAGAGATGCCGCCGCCGCCCCCCAGAGGGCCCAGGTCCCCTCCACTGTAGGCCAGCCTGGCTCCCAACGTGGCCTCAGCTCCGAGGGCCCTGAGCCCAGTGAAAGTCAACTTGCAGGCAGCAACGCCCATCACCTCAAGTTCCCCAAATTCAAAGCTTCCAACAGGGACCCCACCTTGCCATGGCACGGCCCGGGGCACCTAGGAGGGAGCCCCAAAGAAGGTTCCCGGACGGCAGCTCCTGAGAGCCCGGAGAGACTGCAGGGAAGCCAACAAGAGCTCCAGGGCCTGGAGAAGGCGGCCAGCCGCACAGTGGATGCTCAGGCACTGCGGGGGCTCTTGGGGGCTATGCCCCAGGGTAAAGGGTCTGTCCCTCAAGTGCCTGTCTCCCCCCGAGGGCCTGAGGCCTCTGTGGAACAGGCCTTTGGGGAGCTGAGTCGGGTCAGCATGGAGGTTGCCCGTCTGAAGGAACAGACCCTGGCCAGGCTGCTAGACATCGAAGTGGCTGTGCACAAGGCCCTCAGCTCCGTGTCCAGTCTTCAGCCTGAGCCCCATGCCCAGGCCACCCCGCTGGACCACAGCGCCCACCAGGTCCATGACACAGCCAGCAGTAGAGCCAGGCCCAACTGGTCAGTTAAAGAAGCCCAGCATCAAGACCAGGTAAGAAATCATGCAGATGTGAAAGGCCAAGTGGCCGCCATGGCCTCTCCAAGCAGAAGGCTGGAGACACTGAGAGAAGATGCAGGCCTCCCTCAGGTCTTGCCTCCCTGCCGTGACTCCAGCTGCTCCCCCGCCTTTATCTCCATCATCCAGTCCACCACAAGGAAATCGCCAGAGGCTCCCAGCCCCCAGGGCAGCCCCCACACCACAGTGACAAGCATACGCCTGACCCCAACCCAGCCGGAAGGGGCCCAGGACCAGGCCAGCAGGAAGGAGGACCCCCAGTCCTCTGCCTTGACCAGTGCCCTTCCCACTGGGCAGCAGAAAAGCTTCCAGGAGCTGCCGACGGGCCAGCCAGCCCCCAGCTCTACAGAGCCACGAGAACCCTGATGGAGCAGTAGGAAGAGGTGGACCAGTTTGGGAACAGTCCTGGCATCCTCCACCACGGTCACCAAGCAGGTCTGGCTGTCTAGGGGCCCGGGCCCCCACCTCGGGCAACCCTACCTCCCCGCAGGGCGGACTCAGCAGTGGCCTGATGGACTCTGGGATGGTGCCTTTGCCTTGCAACCATGCCCAGTGCATTCCCTGCCCACCACTGGGGTGCCTCCTTCCAGGGCCCCAGCAAGGAGATGGACACCTCCATGCCAGGCACACATGGGGCAAGGACTAAGAAGAAAGAGCCCCTTCCAGAATTTGCTCTGGGTTGTTTCTCTCTCATTCTGTCCACAGGCCCAGATCATGCAAGGAGGGTGGAGACCCAGGAGGGGGAGGACAGTCCCCCAGCTAGGGTCTGAATAATGGAGCCACACACACACCTGGCCCACATGCACACCACTGCCCGGGCTGTGAGGCTACATCTCAATCCCTGGAGTCTGCCAGAACCAACTGAACTGGGCTTACCCTGGGCTTGGACAGAGGCTCCAGAAGGGCCTGGACACTGGCTCCCTCATCATCTTCTTCATCCTTCAGCCCATCAAGTGGCCCAGGTCACAATGAGTGGGGCAACCACCAGCAAGTTCCCGAAAACCCAAGAACTGCCTTCCTCTGCCCCCTCCAGACCACACATGCTGCACCCCAAACGAGAAAGAGATACCCTAAATAAACCCAAGTTGTATTCTCTACTTGGTGATGATCTGTTTGTACATGCGATCCAGGGCCTGGGTCCTCACGGAGGGGAAGCAAGCCAAAATCAGCACATGCCCCCTGCTCCTGACAAGGGCAATGTGGAAAGGCTCTAAAAAGCCCCTCCTTTGTCCATTATCTTGGCTGGGAGTGAAAACAAAACCCTGTGCGACACCCTTGT
The DNA here is from genome assembly GCF_050624435.1 of Tenrec ecaudatus. NCBI lineage: Eukaryota > Metazoa > Chordata > Mammalia > Afrosoricida > Tenrecidae > Tenrec > Tenrec ecaudatus. Next base: position 11,748,335 of record NC_134537.1, read on the forward strand.
ACCCCCTACCCCACCACCACCACCACCACCACATACGCACACCTCTGATCCCTCCACCTCTGGCCTCCCTACCTGGAAGGAAGGCAGGTGGTTCTGGGATTCCATTCTGCTACAGCTGGAAGCTTGCCCCAGAGTGGGAGAGAGGCCCAGTCAGGCCTGGGCGGAGGCAAGCCCTCTCTCTGGCTAGGAAAAATATGACCGGCAACTTGGCTGCGGGACTGCCTTCTGCTCAGACCAGGGGGCTCCTGGGAAGGCGCAGAGAGAGGTCCCAGCCTGGAAAGCCAGAGCAAGTTGACAACGGGCCCTTTTGACGTTTTCAAAAAGTACTGAGTACCTACTGTGTGCCGGGCCTGGTGTAGATGACAGGGGTGATCCCATGGGGACCCTACTCTTGAGCGAGTGTCTGTCTAAAACTCTAAACCGAGGAGACAGCCAGACAATAAACAAGAGAAAGCCGATCAGGGACAGCGGTCCTGCACGCGGCCTGCCCAGCAAGAAGTGAAGGTCAGCAAGGGAAGCCTGGGCATGGAAAAGCCCAGGGTTGGGAATAAGTGTACATTTAGCAAGTTCCCTGCATTTCCTGGGCATCGGACTGTCGGAAGAGGCTAGACCCTGGCCTCCCTCCCACCCACAAGTCGCCCTCACTTTGCTGTAGTGGAACAAGCAGGTTGCCCATCTACCACCAGCGCAGCGCCCAGCCCTATCTCTCACAACTTTCTTTGCCTGCTCGGTCGATGTGGAGGTCAGAGGGGTGGAAGTGGGGGTGGGGTGGGAAGGGGGTTCTCCCTGGGGGCAAAAGAACTCTTGCTACCAAGCCCACCCACCTGTGCCCCTAGCCACTTTATGGGATTTCACTCCATGACAGGATACGGCAGCTTGTAGCATGACTCTTCTCCCTGGCCTTCTCATCTGTAAAGTGCGATTAGTCGTGGGAAAGAAAGCCAGGTGGCGCAGTGGTTAAGCACTTGGCAGCTAAGCCACAGGTCCACAGTTCCACCCACCACTGCCCCTTGGGAACAAGATGTGACTGTCACTTCAGAATGATTAAAGCCCACCGCCGCCACCCAGTCGAGTCTGACACACAAGAACCCGATAGGACAGCGTAGAAGCGCCCCCCTGGGGTTTCTGAGGTTGTCATCTTTTACAAACGCCCTGGTGACGTGGTGGTCATGTGTTTACGCTGCTCACTACCACGTCGGTAGTTCCAAAGCCACTCTGCAGAAGCAAGATGGGGTTTTCTACTCCTGTAAAGAGTTAGTCTTGAGAACTCACAGAGCAGTTCTACCCAGTTCTGTGGGGTGTCTATGAGTCTCCGTCAACTTGATGGCAATGAGTTTGGTGGGTGTTTTTTTTTTGAGGGGGGGGTGCTGGTTGGAGTCTTTTACAGGAAGTGTCCTAACTGAAAGTTGCTAATTGAAAGTTGGACTGCTCTGTCTCCAAGGGAGAAAAATGAGGCAATCGGCTTCCATAAAATTTACAGCCTTAGAAACTGTAGGGGCCAGTTCTACCATGTCCTAGAGAACTACTGGTCAGAATCAACTAGGGGGCTTTTTCTTATGAACATTAACAATATATACATACATATATGTGTGTATATATACTGCACCCTCATTGTTAGTCCTATGTTTTTTTTTAATCATTTTATTAGGGGCACATAGAACTCATCACAATCCATACATACATCAGTTGTGTAAAGCACATTTGTACATTCACTCCCTCATCATTCTCAAAACATTTGCTCTCCACCTAAGCCCCTGGCATCAGCTCCTCATTTTTCCCCTCCCGCCCCGCTCCCCAGCTCCCGGTCCTATGTTATTTTTCAGTGTCTATCTTAAATGAGTCTCTTTTCTCACCTGCGGTGGGGGGCTGGGGGGGTAGGATGTCTTGTTCATCCCAGTATTTTGTTTGTAATTCTGTAAAGAGCTCTCTCTTTGAGTGTGATTATGACAAACGCACATACGCGAGAAATCACCCAATTCACATTGACTGGGCGTCTACTTCTGGCCAGGTTCTGTTCACTGAGCAGAAAACGCCGAGCAAGAGGGGAAACCCGGCCTTGACCCGGTGCAACGTAGGTTTGAAAGGGGGATGGGTAGACAACACGCAATCAGGGAGGATCGTTTCAGAGGGAAGAAAGGTTGTGCAGGAAAGAAACCAACGTCAGTCGATGAGGAGGGAGCCGGCGGTGATTTTCGCTTGCGGGGGGGGGGGGGGGGGCCGGGAGAGAAGGCGGAGCCAGCCCGACAGCCTGGAGGCGGCGGCCGGGGAAAAGCGGCCAGAGGCAGGCGGGGCGGGGCGGGGTCCGGGAGGGAGGGGCGGGGCGGGGTCCGGGAGGGAGGGGCGGGGTCCGGAAGGGAGGGGCGGGGCGGATCCGGGCGGGAGGGGCGGGGCGGCCCGGCCGCGTCAGGGACGCACGTGCCGCAGGACGTAGGCTCCTCCCCTCCGCCAGGACCCCGCCCCGAGCCCCATCCCCGGAGCCTGCCAGGCTGTGTTCCAGTCGGCCGTCGCCAAGGTGACCGTGACGTCACCGGGGCCGCGGAGTTGGGAACGTTCGGGCGGCGGTGGCCGTTGCCAGGAAACGGTGAGCGGGCGCGCGGCCAGGAGCCGGTTCCACGCCGCAGACGCCGGGCGCCGGGACGCGCCGTCCTGGCCAGCCCTTCCTCGGATCCTCCCTCCCGGATTCCTTTCGGATGCTGGGTTCCGGTCCTCACCCACGTCTTGGCCCCGCCCGGGACCGACCGACGGCGGAGCATGGCGCTGCCTCCCTCCGCGCGTCTTTCTCCCAGTGCCTCTGTGTCGCGAAGTTGTCCACTAGTCCCCATCTTGGCCACCAGCACCCTGCCCCAAGCTGCCATCCGTCCCGCCCTTTCTTGGACCGCAGCCATGGCTCCCAAGTGATCATTCCACCGGGCTGTGTCCTTTACATTGTGTCCTCCACCAGGAAGTAGGAACTCGTATCAAAAGTTCATCAGCCCTGGTCACGCCCAAGTAGCCCCCCCTCCCCCCGCCCCAGTTTCTGAGCTCTCAGTCTGAAGTCGACACCTGAGGCCAGGATACCTTGCTCCTTGGGGTGGGTCTCCCAAATTCCTTGCCTCACTCTGCCACTTGTCTTACCCACATCCCTCAGACTTTCCTCTTCTGACAGGAACCAGCCTCAGGGCCTTTGCACTTGCTCTTCTCCTTAGCCTCTCAGTCTCTTCCAGATCTTGGTGTAACTGGGTTCCTTAGATCTCCCCTCGCTCATGGTTCTCCCTCAGGTCTCATGCGGTTTTATTTTCCTCCCAGAACCAATAACCACCTGAAGTGACGGTGCTCACTTAGTCCCAGTGTTTGAGACCCTGCTTTCTAAGCAAATGGCTGTACACGAGTGGTTTAAACCCTTGTACGGTGTCCGTGGAGTCTGTGGGTTTGGAATTGGGCAAGACGCTGTCGGAATGGCTCCTCTCTGTGATGTGTGACGTCTGGCTGGAGTGGAGGGGGCTCAGCTGGGAAAACACTAAGGTGGCTCAACAGCTGGGGCCTGGAAACATCTGAAGAGTCCCTCACGCACACATCTGGAGGTGACTGCTGGCTGGGAGCGCAGCTGGAGTCTCCGCCTGAACTCACACAAGCATATGGCCTCCCCATGTGGCCTGGGCTTCCTCACAGCATGGCAGTGTCAGGGTAGACGCCCTGCAACTCAGGACTCCAAAGGCAACTAACTGTCCCAGCCAACAAGGCCAAAGCTACATCCCCTGGAGACCTTGCCTTCTTTGGGCTGCCAAGCAGTCAGTCAGGCCCACCCAGATTCAAGGGAAGGGGGCGAAGCACAGTTCTAGAAGACCAGGTAGGACGAAGGAGCTTGTAGCCATCTTTGGAGAGCCCATCTTCCCCCATGAATATTATCTCTGTGAGCAAATACGTCTCCTTTGTTTATTGCTCTGTCCCCGGGGCTCGAAATAGTGCTGAGGCACACAGTAAGTATGTGCGATACGTGTTTTAGGGATGTTTCAGGATGCCACCGGAGAGCCCAGCTCTTAGACCTTGTAGTTCATTGTGTTTTTCTTGCCCTGGTCCCTGATTTTAGCCAGATCTGTTCTGGAGACAAGAAGAGGGACAAGAATGGTGCTGGGCAGTGTATTTACTTAATATGGCCTCTTCTAACAATGACTGGGTAGGGCGATGCCAATGTGAGGTGCTAAAGCCCACCAGGAGGATTGGATAGCTTGCTCATAAGATAAAGAAGGTGCATGGCACTGAGGTGGAGGTGGGGCCATACCAGTAAAGTGTCTGGGATTCTAACTCAGGGGATTTCACTACCACCAAGAAATCAGGAGCGCAGTGAGTCCTTGGAAACAGAGATCCCTGAGCTGGCCTCTCTGATCCAGAGGACAGAGGACTATGACAGTGGAGACGGGGCAAGAAGACATTGTAGAAGCAGAGCTGCAGAACCAAGTAGCTGTCTGGAGACAGATCAGTGGGCTTCTTGGCCACAGGATGAGAAAGCTGAGTGCCTTTGGGTTCCTTGGAGATGCAGGATGCTTGGCAACCATCTGTTGTTTAAGGGATGTTAAAGCTCCAGTCTTCTCCTTATTCTGAACTCTGGAAATGTCAGGGTGAGGGCTTTCCCCTCCCCCCTGCCCACTATGGGAGCAAGTGAGTGGCCCCATGAGAAACGTGCTTTGGAAAAGGGACTCAGGCCACAGGGAGAGGTTCAGGTTACCTATTATGCATCCTTTGCAGACTTGAGCAAGAGAAAGTACTTTCTTTTTCATCTTCTTTAAGACTTACAGAGGGGTTTTAATTTTCATGTTGATGAACACTAGTCAAAGTGCCAGAAGAATAAATCTGCCTTCAAGAAGGATGGCCAGGATGCTGCTCAGCAGTGAGGCTGGAGAGCCGTTGCCTCCTGTACCTATTGTCAGGAGAGTTGAGTCCCTGGAAAAGGACATCCAGCTTGATCAAACAGAGGGATGAGGAATGGAAAAGAAGATGCCCCACCATGAGAGGAACTGACACCGCAGCTGCGACAGTAGGCTCGAGCCTAAGAACGACTGTGAGTGAGGATGACGCAGGACAGAGCCACTGGGAGGGGGAGCCGGCAGCACAGCACCTAACAAGACTCCAAGGAGATTCCTGTCCTGCTTCCCACTTTCCCATGGGAGACAGCCACCTCTGCCCATTACCTTCACCTGAGAAAGCCGAAAGGCAGCACAGGCTTCTCTCCTGACCCTACCCCTTCCTTCAAGTCCTGTGAGTCTTTGGCCCTGCTTTGCTTCTCAGGCATCTCTCCACCTTCTTTTTTTTTTTTTTAATCTTTTTATTGGGGCTCATAAGGCTCTTATCACAATCTGTGCATACATCAAATGAGCAAAGCACCCTTATACATTCGTTGCACTCGTCACTCTCATAATTCACCTTCCACTTGGGTTCCTGGAATCAGCTCGGTTTCCCTTTTTTTTCCCCATCCCCCTCCCTCCCCGATCCCACCCCTGGTCCCTTGATAGTTTATAAATAATTATTATATCTTATCTTTCCACCTTCTACTCCATCCATACTAGTGTTTGCTGGGTTCAGGCCTTGGCCTGGATTGAGGCTACCTCTTCCCCGTAGCCCTCCCCACCTCCAGTGACAGCCCCAAATTGTCAATCCTCCAATGTAGCCCTGGAGTGGTATCCCACCATCTCTAGCACAGATACCCACCATCCTCAGATCCTTCAAGGCTGCCACAAGAAAACTGGTCCATGAGACTGTACCGACTAGGACCTTGAGTGCTGTCTCTCTGCTGAATCACATCTCCCTAGTTTTGTCCAGAGCTAACAACTATAGGGAGCCCTAGTGGCCTAGTGGTTAACACTGTGGGCGGCTCACTGCAAGGGTGGGCTGTTTGAACCTACCAGCTGCTCCTTGGGAGATTGAGGAGACTTTCTACTCCTGTAAAGAGTTACTGTCTTGGGAACCCACAGGGGCAGTTCTACCCTGTCCTGTAGGGTCACAAAGAGTTGGCATTCACTAGATGGCAGTGAGTTTGGTTTGGTTTGGTTTTAGGCACACAGCCTAAAGCCTACCATACTTTCAGGCGCCCAGGTAAACCTTTTGACTTAACACCTGATGGTAGAGCTTTTAGGTAGAAACCATGGTTGAATATGCGACATTAAGGTATTTGTCTGCAATCATAACATAATGATATTTCTATTGCAGGAAGAGGTTCAGACAGGTAAAAAATAATAATTTTTTTAATGGTTGTCCCATGAAGTCATCCAATAACCCTGGTTTTGCCCATGCTTTGATCCTGTATTCTCCACCCTGCCATTTCTGGGAAATTTGGGGCCTAATTTCTAAAATTAGAAGACCCAATTCGGGGGTGGGTTAGGAGGGGGGTTGTAAATTATCAAGAGTTCATGAGGGAGTAGGGGGAAATGAGCTAATTTCAAGGGCTCAAGTAGAAAGAAAATGTTTTGAAAATGATGATGGCAACATAGGTACAAATGTGCTTGACACAACAGGTGGATTGTGGTAAGAACTGTAAGTACTCCAATAAAATGATAGAAAACAAAAAGGACCGAATTCTTGACAGGGAAGTGGAAACCGCCTGAGGTGTTCTTCTAGGATCCCAGCTCCCGGTGGTGGTGGTCTCTAGCCAATTCAAGCTCCGGGGAGCCCACGTGTATCCAAGTGCAAGTGCTCCAGGTGATTTTTCTAGGCTGTGACCTTTGGGAAACTGGTTGCTTTTCTTCCACAGTGGGGCTGGGAGGGTTGGATGGGTTATCAGACCTGGTCCATACTGTCCGCCTGCCCCCCATCCCCAGCCCTGGCCTCTTGTTGATCCCCCGCCCCTGTCTAAACGCGGCTCCCCACTGAGGTCGGTCGGTCCTGTAGCTGGGAAGACTGGGTAGGACCACCCCTGAGCTGGGTAGGACCACCCCTGAGCGCAAATCCGTAGCGCAGACGTTGGCTGGGGCCAGCGGGTCTCAGGGGAGGGGGCTCGCCAGCCGGGCAGCGGGCCTGGGGAGGCGGGTACTTGGGTCTGGCCAGCTCCCCACTCCCAGATCGCAACTAGCAGGCTTCCAGGACGCACACGGGCTCTCTCCGCCCCTACCCTCACAGCTCTGCCTCCTCCTCCATCTCCTCCTCCATCTCCTCCTCCTCCTCCTCCTCCTCCTCCTCCTCCTCCTCCTCCTCCTCCTCCTCCTCCTCCTCCTCCTCCTCCTCCTCCTCGCAGCACACAGCTCACCTCCCCCATGACCCCCCTACTTAGGTTTCTTACGAAAAAGTGCTAAGAATTCCCAGAAGGTCCAGGATGTGAAGTCACTGACTTGATGTCACCAGGCGCATTTCCAGGAATCAGAAACGTTGTGAGGGAGGAAGGAAACTTCAGAAGTCGTGGGTGCTGTGCATGACTGGACTGGGCTGTGTGCCAAACTCGTGTCCACGCGAGTCTTGGTCATCCTCCCCGCCTCCTCCCCACCCCACCCCGCCTCCCAAGGACAAGATGCTTCCTTCACAGTTTAAGGATGTCCATCAAGCAGAAATACTGATTGATCTGTATGCAAAGTCAGAGTCCCCTACTCCGTGGTCTGAGTGCCAGAGGGGAAACGGGCGCTTTGAGCCACGAGAGAAAGAACTAGCTGGCCCTTCTACTCTGGAACAATTGCCAATCAGACTGGGACTTTGAGTGAACCCACCCCTTTAATTTAGCCATTTCACAAATAGGGATTTATCCTACAGGCTCACATATACAGCTAGATGCCTAACTGGTTCAGGATTGAGTGGACTGCAGCGAGTTGTAAAGGTTGCTTTTAATCTTGTCTTTGTGACATTAATGGGGCAAGATAAGTTTAGGGTGTTTGCAGTCAGTCTTTACAAGATGTAAAAAGAACAGAAGTGGACTAGCAAGAAAGCAGAAGGGGAAATGGGGGCGGGGGGGGGGGGGGGGGAATGGCAAACTTCAAGTGAAGATTGCCCTGGGGCAGGAGCTCAGAGCACCTTAATCCAAAGTCAACAGGGATAGAAAGCCTTCCCCAAGAACCAGCCCTCTGAATTGGGACCTCTGGCCCACTAAAGAGGAACCCTGGTGGCATAGTGGTTATATGTTGGGCTGTCAACTGCAAGGTTAGCAGTTCAAAACCAGCAGCAGCTCCTCGTAGAAAGATGGGGTTTTCTACACTCAAAGTTACCATCTCGGGAACTCTCAGGGGCAGTTCTACCCTGTCTTATAGAGTTGCTATGAGTTGGTGTTGACTAGATCAGCAGTTCTCAACCTATGGGTTGTGACCCCATTGGGGGTCAAATGACCTTTCACAGGGGTTGTCTAAAACCATCTTAAACACGTTTCCGATGGTCTTAGGAACAGAGACAGCTCCTCCATCCACATGCAGATATGCAAATCTGGTGAGAAAGAAGCTATCTCAGCCTTCACACTGACTGGCTTTTTACCCATACTGTCACAAAATGTAGCAATGTAGTTTACTGTTGTTATATTAAGACTGTTACTCATGCTACACCATGCTTCAAGACAAAATTTCATGTATTTGTCATTAGAAATACTTATTTCACAATATATAGTTACATATTGTTTGGGTGACTAATCACTATGCTTTTAAGTATGTTCAATTTGTAACCATGAAAATACATCCTGCATCTCAGATATTTACATGATGATTCATAACAGTAGCAAAATGACAGTTATGAAGTAGCAACGAAAATAATTTTATGGTTGGGGGTCACCACCACACGAGGAACTGTATTAGGGGGTTGAGGCATTAAAAAGGTTGAGAGCCACTGGTCTAGATAGTAGTGAATGAGTGAGCCAGCTACCTAAATGTTGAGAGAAATAAATTTTCATTTGTCAGAGCCACCATGGGTGTGGAATTCCTGTTACATCCGTCTTGGAGAATGAATTCATGCAAATAATGAAAATGAGGAGCCTGGGGAAGAAATTAGCAACATGCGTGAAGGAGTGAGAACTGCCCTGAATCTTCAGAGCAAGGGGCAGAACTGTTCCCGGGGGGTTCTGACCCAGTCACTCTTTAGAAAGCCTGATCTTTCGCTGAAGACCATCCAGCTGGGGTGGTTCGAACTGCTGACCTGAGCAGCCCAGTGCATAGCCAGGATTCCACAGAAAAAAAGAAAATGGGGGGGAAAAGTTTTAGAAACTTGAACGGGCTGTTTAGATTGCGTGATCAAAGAAGCCTTCTTGAACAAGCTGGCATTTGAGCAAAGACCAACAGGAGATAAGAGAATGTCAGGCATCTGCCAGGCAGTGGGCAGAGCTAGTGCCCAGGCCCTGAGGCAGGACTTTACTTGGCGTGTGAGAAGCAGTGTGGAGGCTAATATGGCTGAAGTCAGGGGGGCAAAGGGCACAGGGAAGAGTGGCAGTCAGGTGAGTGGAGTGAGCCTGCAGGGCCTTTCCAGGCAGATGAGGACCTGGGGCACACATGGGAGAGGTCCATAGCTGACCTCAGTTTTGAAAGACCCCTCTGGCCGCTGAGATAGCCCATAGCAAGGCAAGAGCAGAGTGAGTCCCAGAGGCCAGGGCAGCACTTACTGAAGTTCCCCAGGTGAGAGAGGTGACATGGTTTGGACCAGGGGAAACAGAAATCTGAGGAGAGTTTAATAGAGGGACGCTCCCCCTGTCTCTTGCTAGCAGAGCTGTCCACGGCGTCCTGGTGGTGCAATGGTTAAGCGCTCAGCTCGGAGCTGAAAGGGAAGCCGTTCAAACTCACTAGGAGATAGACGTGGCAGTCAGCTTCCATAAAGGATTTACCGTTTTGGAAACTCTGGGGACCATTCTCCCCTGTCCTACAGAATCGGCTCGCTGTCAACAGACTGTGCTGATGGACCCTACGTGTAGAAAAATTGCCAGGACAGTGCAGAATCCTGGAAGGAGTAAGGGCCAGGACTTAACCAGCCCTAGTGCTTGAGGGGCGACAGGAAGAAGTTACTAGACTCGGGGACCCACCTGGCGAGAGCTGATGGACAGGAGGAGCTGGGGCTTTGGCTGAAGCAATGCAGCCAGCCCACGGCAAGGTGCAGGGGTGCCTTCTGACCTCATTCTCTTCCTCTCCTTTCAACTCCTGTTAATGGGAGGAGGGGAAGGGAGTGTCAAACAGCAAAGGAGCCCATGGATTCAGTCCCTAAAGGTCAGGTCCCTGAGACAGGGCAAGGGAGGATGGGTGGAGGGTGGATGTGGATCCTCCGATGGAAGATGGAATTCACTCCACACAGGAGTCATCAGTGGAAAGATAAGATAAACGGCAGAGGTCACTGCCCTGGGGGCCTTCATACGAGGAGGTGGACCAGTAACAGAGAAAGATCCTCCCAAGAGGCTGTCAAGGAGACCAGAAAGCAAACCCTTGAGCCTGAAGCCAGTCAAGTGAAGCAAGTGTTTCTGTCTGGTAGGAGAGATGGACAGTGGGCGATAGGGCTGTGAGGACCATTCCAGATAGGTCAAGTAAGAATGATGTGTGTGTGTGTGTGTGTGTGTGTGTGTGTGTGTAATAGACGTCAGGGATTCCAGGAAAGAGAAAGAAAGTAGCTAGTAATGTCTCTAGCAGAGAGACCCAGGGCTAAACAGAAGCAAGAAGAGCCAAACCTTTGGTTCTCTTCCTCCTGGTTATTTTCAACCATGTACATATATGCATGTTACCAAAAGGAGGACAAAAATGTTTTAAATTGTAGCAGAAAAAAATATTAATTTATGGACAGAGCCCATCCGCAATTTGCTCTCCTCACCTAGAAGGCTCCCCGGGGACTAACCTTGAGACTGGAGGACAAAAAGAGGAGCATGGGAGGGGCGGGGACCCAGGAAGAACCGCCCCCCTGTGTCAATTCAGCGGTAGACTGAGAGCATTGACCTCTGCTGGCTGCTTTCAACTTCCTCTTTTCCTTTCATGCACTGTAATCACCTTCAATTGCTTGCACCTCCCCCCAGCTAACCTAAGACTTCAGGAAAGCTTAATTCTACCCATTTTGGTTATATATATATATATATATATATATATATATATATATATATATATATATATATATATATATTTCATATAATGTGTTTTAAGAATTTTCAATCTTGTGCATCAAAAAGAACTCCTCTGTAAGAAATCACATAAGCACAGATAGTAGTTTAGAAGAGAGAGCTTCTTTAGTTATTTTTCTGATGACCCTTATGTCTTGGATAAGGTATTTATTTTCTCTAGCAGGACAGAAAACCTTTAAACTGGAAACAGTGTAACAGTATATATATATATCCCCATCTCCAGCTAAGAATCAGTTCCAACACCTTAGCGGGAGAAAGACCAACAATCGAATTTTAAAATGGGCAAAGAACTTGAATAGACATTTCACCAAAGAAGATAAACAAAATATGCTCAATATCATTAGTCATTGCCCCAAACCCCCATTGTTGCCCCATCAATTCTGATCACAGCAAACCTACAGGATAGAGTAGAACTGCCCCCACAGGGTTTCCAAAGCTATACATCCTTAGCAAAGCAGCCAGAGACATCTTTCTCCCTCTGAGTAGCTGGTGAGCTCGAACTGCCAACCTTTCTGCTAGCAGCCAAGCTACTCGTCGAAACCCTGCAGGACAGAGCAGAGCTGCTCCTTAGGGTTTCTGAGACTGAATCATTAGAGGAACAAACAGTTCCATCTTTTTCCTGCAGAGCCCCTGGTGTGTTTTAACCACTTACCTTGCATTTAGTAGGTAGCCCAGCTCTTAATTGACAGCAGTAGCCACCGGGGTATAACTCATGAAGGAAATGAAAGTCAAAACCATCATGAAATAGCATTGCATCCCTATGAAGCTAGTTGTCGCTGAGTCGACTCTGATTCATGGAGACTCCGTGTGGGTCAGAATAGAACTAGGCTTCGTAGGGTTTCTAAAGCAGACAACCAGGCCTTTCTCCCCGGCTAACTCTGGGTGGAATTGAACCTGCAGCCTTTCAGTTAGCAGGGGACCCCTTGTTTACCCCACTCAGATCCTCCTTACCCCCACGAGGATGCCTGGACAATGTGAAGGGATTAAAACTCTGGTTCATTGGTGTTATGAATGTAGCATGGTGCTGTCCTGTGGAAAAGTGGGGGGTTCCTCAATTCCACTCCCAGCTAGAAAACCTCAAAACTTCTTGCCCTCCAGTTGATGTGGCTCACAACGACCCTATAGGACAGGGCAGAACTGGCCCCGGGGGTTTCTGAAACTGCCACTCTTGACCAGAGTAGAAAGCCCCGCCTTTCTGCTGCAGAGCAACTGACTGGTTGTTTCGAACTGCTGACCTTTCAGATCACAGCCTAGTACGTGATTACCACACCACCCGGGCGCCTCATTCCTACCTGCATGCCCCAAATTATTGAAAGCAGAAATCAAGCAGATACGTGTGCGCTAATGTTCCCGGCAGCATTGTTCACAACAGCTAAAAGGTGAAGACAACCCAAGTGTTGGATAAGTGAAATGTGTAGCACATACAAAAAGGAAGCTTCTTGGCACAGGAGGAAAGCATTAGGTGACTAACCAACCGACAGGTTGGCAGTTCAAACCCACCAGCCACTTTGTAAAGATAGTGGGGGGGATGGATGTCTGCTTCCATAAAAATGTATGAAAGTCATGGACCAGGTCTAGTCTGTTTTATGGAGTGTCTATGAGTCTCAGCTCCATGGACCTGGGTCATAAAGAGAGGAGGTCTGACACATGGGACAGCATGGATAAACCTGAAGACATTTACGCTAAGTGAAATAAAGGGGCACATATTGCATGATCCCCGTTTTATGAATTATTCAGACTAGGCAAATGTACAGAGGCCAGAATGTCTTAGAGGCAGGGGGGCGGGGCTGATGGGAGAGGGAAACGGGGACGCCTTGCTAAAGAAGTAGCTTCTGAGAACATTTGGAAGTGGTGACATGGAAGTCACAGATTGTACATAAAAATGGAAGAAATGACAAGTGTTTTCTTACAGATATTTCAACACAACAGGAGGGAAAAAAAGAATCAGGCCTAAATTAGTGTAAATTCTTTCAAGATTATTGTACTGATTCTTATCTCTATTGCAGGTCCTGAGGGTGGGGCCTTCAATGGAGGCAGCCTCTTTCCCTGACGCCTTTCTGAGATGGTGTGTTAGTCTGGGATGACTAGAGAAACAAATCCAGGGAGACTCATATGTGAATAAGAAAAAGCTGTATCTAAAGAGTCATTGCATATTAAGAAAATATCCCAGCCCAGTGCAGATCAAGTCCATAAGTCTGATATTAGCTCATATGTCTGATCCCAGTCTATAAATTCCTCTTCAGACTCATGCAACGTATGCAACGACACCAAATGCAGGAAGATCACAGGCCAGTGGGTGGAAAGTCTGGTGGATCCAGTGGTGGTAGAAGCATTTCAGCACTGGTGTGTGTCTCCAAGTGGCTCCTCCAGCTCCAGGGCTTGGGTTCTATCTTTGTTCCAAGTGGCTTGTCAGCAGGAAGGCAAAGCATAGTGTGTGTGTATCTGGCCTCCAGTGAGCTAGTTATCTCCTTAGCACGTCCAAGTGAGGTCATCAAGCTGTGACCTGATTGACAGGCTAAACTCTATCCCTTCACTCTTAATAGTCTCAAGTTGACATCATATTATGTAACTACCACAGGCAGCCTCCTCTAGGATCTCAAACCCAGTTCAGAAAGCTTTTCTGTTAACAAATGGAGGGATGGGAGAAGGAGAATGGCGGTGGGTAGCTTTGGGAAACTTATCTTCCCTCCCCTCCCCTTCCCTTCTCTTCCCTTAGCAGCTTCCTTGGCCAGGGAGTGGGGTTCCCTATTTGACAGATATGAGATTTGTCTGATGTGGGGTTTCCCAAAGGCCAGTGGCCAGAAAGAGAGCAGGGAGTCTGATAGTGATGTGCAAAGATCCGTTCCGGCCCCCTGCTCCATCTCCATCTCTCCCACTCCCCAAGAAACTCAAAGGACTCCTCAACCTTCCCTACACTTTTCCATCTCCCTGCCTTTGTCCTGCTGAAAAAGACAGCTCCACTCAGTGGAGTCCTGGAGCCAGCTCAGCCTGGCTCGTGAGCAGAACCTGGGCATCCCTGTCCAGTTTCACATTCAGTGGCTCATCGCTTGATATCAGCCATGGTGGAAGAATTTACACCATGAACATGAATGGGCACACACTAGAAAGCATGGCCTTTTCCTACCCAGAGAAGTCGTTTATGAAGACATGACTGTCCCCATTCCTGCTGCTGCCACTTAAAAGTGCTGTGACTCAGAGCAGTCACTTCCTGACCTGCTCTGAGTTTCAGTTTCCTTGTCCGTAAGTTGGAACACCCAGTCTCCATTGCATCGGATTTGTTTCTGACTCTCCGTGACCCTATAGGACAAAGTAGAATGGCTCCTCAGGTCTCCTAGACTGTCCTCTTTATGGGCGCCTACCCAGGAGCAGTTGGTGGGTTCACACTCTTCCAGTTAGCAGGCAAGTAAGTGTTGAAGCGTTGTGCCCCAGAACTCCTTATAGATATCTACCTAATAGGGTTGTCAGAGGATTAAAGTGACCATAGCCCTGTGGCGTGTTCAACGCAAACTTTGGCTCTTAGTAAGTACTGAATGTGCGTTAGCACAGGTCCAATTATCTACAACTGCATCACAAATCACCCCCCCACCCCAAACTTAATAGTTGAACACAACCATTTCTATTTTTCTCATGAATCTAATGTCATTAGAATTTGGTGATCATCATCTGAAGGCATTCATACATCTAAGAGTCAATGTGACCTGTCCGCCTAGATCTTGACTGGGTCTGTCTGGGCTTCCTCACAGTATGGTGTGGTGGATGAATTCCAAGGTTGAGAGTCTCGAGAAAGAGCCAGACTGTCACTCTATCACCTTCTCTAACCCACGCTTGTAAGCCACACAGCATTGCTCCTGTCTTCTATTCATCAGAAGCCAGCCACTGAAGCAGGTCCAAAGTCTGTTCTGTCTGGGGTTCAGGGTGAACTCTCTTAGCTTGGGGTGTCTCAGTCTGTCGAGTGGAAATCAGGAAAGTTCTGTAGACTGAACCCATGAAACAGATAATCACATTCCTTCATCAGAAGCCAACTTTTTTCTTTCTGAAAAAGGTGGACAGGATCATAAGCTTTTCTCAGGTGAAATAGTTAAAGACTAAGCAGAGAGACAGAGCCCGCCTTCTTCCATAAGACCTGAATTCACTGTGCTTCACCTTCCTGTTGACAAGCCATATGGAGCCATGCTAATGGCAGCCAGAGTCCTAGAGATGCATCTACCGCCGTTGGATCCACAGGAATTTCTATCCACCAGCCCGCAATCTTCCTGCATTCAATATCATTGCATGTGCTCTGTGAGTCTAAATAGGAATTTATGGACTATTATTGGATATATGGGCTAATATCAGAATTATGGACTTGGTTTGCATTGGGCTGAGATGTTTGCTTAATATACAATTTTTCTTTGATATAAAGTGCTGTCTTACACATACACACACACACACACCTGAATCAATCTCGTGGGCACATTGAGACCCCCAGAGCAGGAGTCTCATCCCAGAGAGAAGCATGTGGGTTGACACATGCTATTTGAATGGTGTTATAAATTGGATTGTGCCTCCCCCATACCCCCCCAAATGTGTTGTATATCTTGACTCCTATACCTGCAAGAGCAGGAGAAAGGCGAGGCTTTCTACTCCCGTAAAGAGTTACAGTCTTGGAAATCCACAGGGACAGTTCTAGCCTGCCCTGTAGGGTTGCTGCGGGTTGGTATTGACTTGAAGGCAGTGAGTGTGAGTTTTATTTTATCTTTTTTAGTTTTGTGTGTATATGTGCAAGAATGGACTCAAAAACAATAATTGTGCGCATGGCGCAGGATGGAAGAGTGTGCTGTTCTGTTGTGCTTGAAGTCACAGCTGACGGTGTTCCTATGGTTATAATCTCACTAGGGATGTATTTTTGATCGTTGGAACGTATTATCGTAAGGTCTATCTTGAGTTGATCTCTTGAAATAGAAAGAACAGTTCCATCCAGCCCCTTTCCTGGTCTCTCTTTGTGTCTCTCCACGCTGCCCTCCCTGCTTTCCAGAGATGACCCCTGCTCGTCTGTGAGAATGTAGTCTCGTAAGCTTCACTTGAACTCCTAAAAGCTTATTTACACACACACACACACACACACACACACACACACACACAGAGAGAGAGAGAGAGAGAGAGAGAGAGAGAGAGAGAGAGAGAGAGAGAGCAGATTAAGCAAGGGGACACAGGTATTGCAAGATCCTTCCCCCAGAGCCGACACAGCGAAAACCTTCCCCTAAAGGTGGTGCGCTGAATGTGGACTCCTAGCCTCCTGAACTGTGGTACAGTAGTCAAGTGTTTGGCTGCTACCCTAACGGCTGGCAGTTCAAACCAATCAGCCCCTCAGAGGGACAAAGACGTGGCGGTGTGCTTCCATAAGGATCTCAGCCTTAGAAACTCTAATAAGGAAGTTCTGTTCTGTCCCGTAGACTCACTATGGGTAGGACTGGCCTTGTCAGCCACCGTTCGGTTGGTGGAACTGTGAGGAAATAGCCGTCTGTTTGTCCAAGCCACCCGCTTGCGCTGGTACAGCAGCACTAGATCACAGATGGAGACTTCTTTGGGGAAAACCTGTCCAAGAGAAACCGCTAATTCAACGGTGGGAGTCAGAGAGCGTCTTTCTACTACACAAGGGCTGAGGCTGGGAGGGCCTCCGAGGGGTGAGGACCCAGCCCCTCAACTAGCCAGAGGCCCCATCCAGGCTCCTACTGCTCCGTCCTTATTCTCCTCCTGCCCAGGGCTTATGTCAACAGGTTCCTGTCCGCTCTCTGGGTGGATGCTCCTGGACGCCAGGCCTGGGGGTGGGGTGGAGTGCAGGCCAGACGGTCCAAGTCCAAGAAGACCTCCCAACGTCTCAGGATGCACTTTTGCTCCGCTGGTTCCACTACGGAAAGCCCTGCCTCGGATGGCGGGGGTGGCCTTACACAGATCAAGTCCCTACTCTGGGCCTCACCCTTCCTATTTCTAAAATCAGCAGGGTCAACTAGAGAAGTTATTCCTGAAGGGTCAGCTGGGATATTTCAGAGAGAGAGAGGAGAGGGGAGGGAGGGAAGGAGGGACGGAGAGAGAGAGATAAAAAAGAGAAAGGAGAAAAGGGGAGAAGACAGAGGAGAGGGGGGAGAGATAGAAAGACAGTGTAAGAGGGGGAGAGGGAGGGAGGGAGAGAGAGAGAAGAGTGAAAGAGGAAAGAGAGAGAGAGAGAGAGAAGACCAACATAGAAATGTGATCACATGTACTGGGGCAAATGATATTCCAGAATGAGATCGGATATATGCGAGGGGTGCAATGAAGCGAAAGCCGAGGGGTGGGAATGGCTATTGAAAGATGGGGTTCTGTCCATCTGGCAGCACATGGCCTCTCGTCCCCAGGCGCTGGCTCCCGTGGCCCCGTTCCACAGTACCAGGGAGCCCGAGGAGGCTTTTGCACCCTCTTCCCATCCCACCCGGTCGGTATTTCCAACACCCACTGAGTGTTTCCGTGCGCATCAGATAACCATTCCATGCCAGATGTGGAGGCGTCGTGTCCTGAGAGACCGAAGGGAAATCACCACCACCGGAGCCCGTGAGTTACATCGGTGCTGTCTCCTTCCAGAGAAGAGCAACACAGTGCACTCTGTGGCCCCTACATGGCTGTTATGCTCAGCTTGAGACCCGTGCAAGCGCTTGGCCAAATGACCGGATCAGACGACCTGTTTGAATGCCACCTAAAATCAACGGCACACCGTGTGGGAGAGCGATTGCTATCCCAAAGGAGCGCAAGCAGACAATCGGCGCTCTTGTTCAATAAAGTCACGGTGGCAAGCCTTGGTAGCTGTTGACCCAGAATTAATTCTATCCCTTCTTTCTTCTAACAGATCCCCGGTTTTGATTCCTGCCCAAGAGCTTTTCATGGCAGGCAAAGAACTCCAAGTTACAAGTTGTCTAAGTCAGCCCTGCTTTCCCAGCCTCCTTTGCAGCTCTAAGGGACAGACCCTGCCGGCCAAAGAAAGATCCAGGACGTGCTCTGTGGAAGAGTGCTTCTGAGGCATGGTGGGCTTGCTGAGCCAGGAATGCAGGTGCTGGCCCTGCACTGAAGGCTTCCTCGCTGGGCGCAGGCAGTCATGGTACCTGGTGCAAGCAGGAAGCCAAAAACACAAGGTGAAGACTGAGAACATTCTCGAGATGTCAAGCTTCGGAAGGAACACCGGTGGCTGGTGGCCGAGTTCCCAACTTCCTCTGACACACAGTGTAGAAATACCTTCTGGCTGGAGGTGTCAAAAGGATCAGGTATCAGGCATCATCAGAACAAAAAAATCTTATAGTGAATGAGTGGGGGGAGTGCGGAGTGGAGATCCAAACCCATTTGTAGGTCACTGGAGATCCTCTTACAGAAGGGTCTCAGGGAGGAGACGAGCTAGACAGGGTGTGATGTAGCAATGATGAAAAATACAACTTTCCTCTAGTTCCTAAATACTTCTTCCCCACCCTCCCCCACTATCATGATCCCAATTCTACCTTGCAAGTATGGCTAGACCAGAGTGTGTACACTGGTACAGATAGGAACTGGAAACACGGGGAATTCAGGGTGGATGATCCCTTCAAGACAAGTTGTGAGAGCGGCGATACTGGGAGGGTAGAAGGAGGGTGGGTTGGAAAGGGAGAACTGGTTACAAGATCTACATGTGACCTTCTCCCTGGGGAATGGACAACAGAAAAGTGGGTGAAGGGAGACGTTGGACAGGGCAAGATATGACAAAATAATAATTTATAAATTATCAAGGGTTCATGAGGGATGGGGGAGGGGGCAGGGAGGGGAAAAACGAGGACCTAATGCCAGGGGCTTAAGTGGAGAGCAAATATTTCGAGAATAATGAAGTCAATGAATGTACAAAAGTGCTTTACACAATTGATGTATCTATGGATTGTGATAAGAGTTGTATGAGCCCCTAATAAAATGATTAAAAGAAATACCTTCTAGTATGTGTAAAGCCTTGGTAAAGCTGGGGTCTTTATGACTGATAATCATGGAAAACGTCCCTAATAGGTGCACCTCTGATGGATGCAGTATGATTCAGCCCACCTTGTGTTTCCAGAAAATAGATGCGTTATCTTCTGCTGCCATGCCAGAAGGACCACAATTAGATAATCAAACTGATGCTCTCACATGTTAAGAAGCTAGTAGTATAAATCCAGGCATAAGCTCAAGGAGGTGACGTCTCTCTGTTGACCCTGGGGGAAGGGTCTTGTCTCCTCCCAATGTCTGTGGGCCTGGCATTCCTCGGGGATGTCCATGTGTCTTGCCATCAGTCTTCCCCTGGGCCTAGGGCAGTGGTTTTCCACCTTCCTCATGTCGCGAGCCTTTCATACAGTTCCTCATGTGGTGGGGACCCTCCAACCATAAATTGTTTTCATTGCTACTTCAACACTGTCATTTTTCTATTGTGATGAATTGGGCGACCCCTGTGAAAGGGTCGTTCGACCACCCAAAAGGGTCACAACCCACAAGTTGAGAACCATTGGTTGCATAATTTTCATGTCAACGTAATGATATAAAAATGTACGGGTGGAGACTAGCCTGTCAGTCAGGTCACAGGCTGATGGCACCTCCTGGTGGGCGTGACCTTCTCATAAGGAGGATCCTAGGAACTTCCGCTCTCTCTCTCTCTCTCAGCCTTCACCTTCCTGATAAGGAGCCATGCTGAGGCCTGCGTGGGCCTGGGGCAGGTGGAGGTGTGTCTACCACCATTGGACCCTTAAAGCTTTGCACCCACCAGCTTGTGATCTTCTTACATCGTGGCATGTGGCTTCGTGAGTCTGAAGAGTGATTTATGGACTAGAACTGGACTTAAGGACTTGATTTAGACTGGGCTGGGATGTGTGCTTGATATCCAATTACTCGTTGATATAAAGCTCTTTCTTACACATATATGCATGTCACTGGATTTGTTCCTCTAGTCAACCCAGCCTAACACAGCTATGAAGTTCAAAGGACAGGTTCTGCCCTGTCTCTTCTTTCTTGGTGACCTCAGCAGGTATCCCTTGCTCCCACGCTCACTTCTCTTGCCTTTTGTATCTTGTAAGGGGGGAAAAATGGTGATGCAGGCCACATGCCAGGGACGGTCTCCTTACATCAGATGGAGGCTGTGCGACCCGTCAGAGTGCTGTATTCCTCCCTCCGACACCAGGACCATCGAATCCCCTTACAATGGACGGGCCAATCACAGGAGGCCACACCGTGGGGCATGATGACCTCATTACATAACTGACAAATGACACTACTCCTATATATCTCCTAAACCATTGAGAATTATGGCCCAGCCAAGTCAACACACATTAGGAGGCTCTGGTGGTGGTAGGGCACAAAATACAGCCCATGGCACGAGGGAAACAGGCTTGGTAACTTTTTGCTCTGTGTATCGCTGGATTCCTGTGCACGATTAGAGGAGGGCGTCCCAGCAGGGTATGGGGAGAGGGAAAAGGGCATTAGGGCACTCAGTCAGTGCCCGGTTTCCCACTTGCGAGTCACCATGGGTAAGATGCATCATTCAATCACAAACAAACTCACTGCCATCAAGTCAACTCTGACTCGGAGCCACCCGCAGGACAGACCAGAACTGCCCTGGTGGATTCCCAAGGCTGCCCTTCACAGAGGTAGGAAGCTTCGCCTGTCTCCTGCAAAGTCACTCGTGGGTTCGAACTGCTGACCTTGTAACCACTACACCACCCGGGCTGACAGCCCACCTAACTCTCTCTCTCCTGGAGACCCCCTTCTATCTCCTCTTTTTCCTTTGGGCCTGTTGGCAGTGAAAGCTCTGCTGCTGGGGTCATCCCTTATGGCCCTCCTGCAGACACATTGGTGGGCAGTTCTTTTGTTAAATATGACTTCTTAAAATCATCTGATTTTGAGTGTGCATTTTCTGTTGGCACCTGACTGATCAACTCGCATCAATTCAGAGAATTTTAAACACCCCCCTCCACACACACACACACACACACACACACACAATGTGCATCTGAACACCAACTGGATTCACAAAGACCAGCTGTCAGGCAACAATCCAGCTCCTGATCTTGATCTGTGTCTGAACAAAGAGCAGAGTGAATGCCTTCAATTCGACAAGTTCCCTTCAGAGCACTCTGCAGAGAAATGGACCCCAAATAAAAGACACTGTTGACCCAAGCATGGCGGCTGTTGAGGGAAAGAGATTCACATGAGGTTTTAAAACAAGAAATGACACAGCCTTCCTCTGTGTCCGGGGTACTGCTTGGATGTAGGTGACTCCATTCAGCAGCAGTATCTCGGTTCTGTCATCTGCTGGTTCTTTGGCTTCCAGGTGAGATGGTCACTGTTTCTCATGTGGAGAACAAGACAGCAAGATGCCCCTGTAAATATGACTCTTTCTCTACGTTTCAAAGTCATCTTCTCTGGGCAAAGAAGTAAATAAATAGAAAGACAGCCACTAGAAACCATGAAAAAAAAAACAGACGATCAACTTTCAACTCCTCAGACGAAAATACAAACACATATGCATAGCAAGCAAAACAGAACACACACCGAGAGAAAGTGTTAAAATGGAAAACAGAGCCTAAGGTCAGATTAGGAGCCTCGGTGGCATAGTGGTTATGAGCCGGCCTGCGATCCTCACGATCAGCAGTTCAAAACCAGCAGGGCTTTCTACAATAGTTACAGTCTCAGAAACTCACAGGGGCAGGTCTACCCTGTCCTGCAGGGTCACTATGAATTGACATCGATGACTACCTGGCAGTGAGTTTGGTCTTGGTTTAAGATAAGATGAGAGAATCGTAGTGCATCACAAATCAACAAAAGAAAGTGAAATAAGCCCACTCTTTTGATAGGGAAAAAAAATCCAAAAAAGAGTCCCACATTGGATGGTAAAACAATGTCTCATCATTCTATTTTAGCAAGACATGTATCTTCACCAAAATAACCAGGGAAGGTTAAATATAAGACATAAACCAAGCGCTACCAGAAAACGCTGGGTGAAACAGCAACATGACTCAGCTGGGGTTATAAAATCAAAACTCGGTTTGAGGTAAAAGGGAGTTTGCCCACGTGTGAGCCAAGACACTAAGCCGTCTGAAGAATGTAGTGTTCAGAGATCTCTGCACCAAGTAGCATGGCTACTTGGTCAAGAATCAGATCACATGACCACAAAGAATTAAAATACCCAGAAATGTGAGTTGAACTTGGGAAAAGAACAACAGTAGGTTTCCACCTACCCCATCAGCTCAAGACACACCAAGAAAAAATATAAGGATGTGAAGATCCTGAAGCAACATTCGATGTGATTCAAGTGAATGTTGTCCGCGGGTCACTATGAGCAGGAAGGGACTCAAGGCTACCATCAGTAGCAGCAGCAGCAACAAAGTTGATACACAAAGATCTCAAATGAGATACTAGCAAGAATAAGTCAGCACGCTATCAAAAGAATGATTTAGCGTGTCCAAGAGAGCTCAGCCAAGTAACCAATCCAGGTGGTTCAACAGTGTTAGCAAGTTGCTAATAAAACTCACTGTGTTGACAGGGCAAAGAAAACTATCTGATATTTTCTCAAAGGATGCCCACAGGGCATTGGACAAAAATCCCACGTCTGTTCCTGCTAACAATAAACAAAATTGCAGAGGAAGAAAATATAATGGATGCGTCCTTCAAATAGTTTTATACGTGCACGTGTGTGATGAAAGTGGGGTGATGGGTGAGCATCATCCTGAAGTGAAACAGAAAATATATCCCCATGAAAGTCCAAAAGATGGAGAGAGTGCCATGTCTCCCCCACTGTCACTGATCATGGCTCCACTGGGTCAAACTGAAACCGTGAGACCACAATGAGAAGCACAAGCAGAAAGAGGAAGCTAAGCGATGCACACATGATGAGATTGAAAAATGCACGACCATTAGAGGCCCTAAGAGAATTCAGGTCGGTTAACATACAAAAGGCAATAAGCCTCAAACTCACTGACATTGAGTCGACTCTGACTCACAGTGGTCCTACAGGATAGGGTAGACCTGTCCCCGTGAATTTCCAAGACTAACTTTTTCCACAGAGTAGAAAGCCAAGTCTTTCTCACCTGGAATGGCTGGAGGGGTTCAGATCGCTGCCCTTGGGGTTAGCAGCCCAATGCCCAAGCCCTGAATTTGAAAACATGCATATCTATAACTTACCAGAAAGTCTAATAGGCATTCTGTTTACAGCAGCAACACAAAAGATATTTAGAAATGTATTTAAAGGAGTTCATTGCACCTTTAGAAAGATAACACTAATATTATACAGAGAAGTCAACATCCCATGCGAAGCTTTTGGATAAGAAGGCTCGACATGTTAAAGACGTTAATGCCTTTTCAGTGAACTTGTCAGCTGGAACCCACTAAGAGGTTCAAGGGAGAGAACTCTTGTTTGTGTCCAATTCTGACTCATCGTGAACCTGTATGACAGGGTAACATTCACCCCTTCGGGTTTCTGAGACTGTACCTCTTTGCGGGAGTAGAAAGCCTCTTCTTTCTCCCACGGACCCGCCTGGTGATTTCCCACTTCTGACCTTGCAGCCAGGATAATACTACAAGTGGTTCTCCACCATGCTTTCAGAGGGAAAAATCGACTTGCTGCCCCAGAGTCCGGGCAGACTCTTAGCAGTCCTATCGAACAGGCATACCCGCCCCTGTGGGTTTCTGAGATGCCACTCTAACTCTTGTATGGGAGTAGAAAGCCTTGTCTTTCCCCCTTGGAGCGGCTGGTGGTTTTTAACTGCTGCCCTTGCCTTTAGCAGGCCAATACATAACCACTCCACCATCAGGGCTTCTAGAGAAAAGTGGTGGACTTATTTATATTGTGGTAGGGAACACAGCACAGAAAGCCCAGAATTGCTACAGCATATATTTAAGAGATTTCAGGAATAGAATAATTTAAGGCTTCTAAACGGCAAAAATATACCATAAACCAAGTTAAAAATTTTTTTAAAGCACACTACATGTTACAGACAGAAGGGCTTGTCTTCTTAATCCTCAAAGAGCATAAACAACCCAGAATAAAAAGAGTACACACTATAAATTGACATTTTACACCAAAATACAAATGGCTTATAAAAGTCTCAACTTCACTCACAGTTAGAGAAGTGCCGGTGAAGACAGTAAATTGTCCTCCTATCAGATTAGCAGAGATCAATATATTTGATAACAGTTAGTGTCAAGGAAGGCTTGGGAGAGAAACGTTCTCAGACCCTGTTGGTGCAATTTCTACGAGGGTGATTTGGCAGTGTCTGTCAAAATCCTTTGACCCAGAATTTAATGGCCAGAATTTTTCATCCACAGATTTGCATTCAAAAGTGTTGCAATTTAAACAAACAAAACACGTTTGTGAAATGTGCTTGAAAAGAGCTCTCTTTCTTCTCAGTTTTGGCTTGCCTATCTCTTACGTACCTACCCACACACATCAAGTCCATGTTGACTCGTATTGATCTGCTAGGGCAGAGTAGAACAGCCCCTTACAAGTTGTGAAACTGTACAGCTTTCATGTAAGCAAAGGCCCCCTCTTTCTTCCCAATGACTGCTTGGTGGGTACAAACTGCTGACCTTGAAGTTAGCAGCCCAACTCTTCACCCACTAAGACAGACAGACAGACAGACACCAGTGCTCCTTAACCCCTTCACTAGCTCATTGATTTTCAAACTTCAACATGCAGCAGAATCATTTGGAGTCCCCCCCTCCAGAGACCTGCCCCCTGGGTCACAAGTTAGGGTACTACTGGCTAAGGGAGCCAGGGTTGGGGAGAGATGGGGCACAGAAGAGGAGAGGTGGAGGAGGAGAAAGCAAGGTAAAGAGGCAGGGGTTCTCCTCGGGACTGAGAGGTGGGGCGGAGGTTGTCCAGAGTCCTTGGCCAAGGGGACAGGACTTTATTCGCTGTTCCCAGTCTCCCCAAAGCTGCCCTTTCCTCCCTCCAAGGAGAGGTGGCTGTAAAGCAGTAGAGCCTCCCGCGAGCTCTCTGTGAATCCACAAGCCTGTCCTTTAATATCAGAGAGCCAGGGCAAGTCGGCCACGGGCCTCCACCAAGCCTGAAGAGTGCTGGGGTGGAAGGTCCAGACAGAATGACCCGGCTGACTGTACCCTAGGGACTCAGCTGATTTGATGAACTTGAAGATTTTTGTCACTGTTAGGTGCCATGGGAGTCGTTTCCGGCTCGCGTAGCGACCGTTATGTATTGCAGAAGGAACCACTGCGGAGTCCTGTGCCATCCCCACAAGCCTTGTGATCTTGCAGCCCCTTGTTGCGGCCACTCTGTCAACCCATCTCGCATAGGGTCTTCCTCGTTCCCGTGAACCCTCTACTGGACCAAGCACGATGTCCTCCACGGATGGGTCTCTCCTGAGAACACGATCAAAGTACGTGAGACAAGTCTCTTCACCTTCACCTTCAGGAAGCACCCTGGCTGTATGTCCAAGATAAATTGGTTTGTTCTTCTGGCAGGCCACAGCACTTGGAATATTTCTGGAGCATCGTCATTTAAATGCATCAATTCTTTGGGCCTCCTTATTCGTTGTCTGATGTTCGCAGGCCTATTAGGCGATTGAAAAGACCTATGAGGCTTGGGGAAGGTGGTCTATCAGAGTTGCCCAGCTATCAGATGGGCCATTTTTGCTCTCCCACGATGTAAACAGGTCTAAGAAAGGCATTTGCCCACTCCACGTATCGTTTGATTTCAAGACCGCTGCTTCCCTGAGCACACTTGTTCATCTGAGCAAAAGGAAACCCTTAATATGAGAACCGCAGCGGAATACCATGTCTATCGACAGACATGTCCGCTCCCGAGTGAATTCCGACTCAGTGGTCCTACGGGACAGAGTACCAATTCCCTGGAAGCTTTCAAAGACTGGCATCCTGACAGAAGCAGACCGACACATCGTTCTCTCTCGGGACAGCTGGTGGGTTCAAATCGTTTGCTTCTCGGTTCACAGCTGAGCAGACAGAAACTAAAATGGTTGGTGCTGGCCCTAACTAAGCTCAGGGTCAAGGTTAGGTGGAAGGCTGAAAACAGTGGCATCTTCTTCACATCTGGAACTGTCGTCTTGCTCCTTCCTCCTTTTTCCAGTCAAGGTAAAATGCATGGTAAGATGGACGACTCATGCGTAGCACTTGAACTTTTACATCCCTACCTGTGCAAGCACAGCTCAGATCAAGACCTTCCTAGAAAGTAGGGGTTCCAGGAACTCCTTCCCGGCCAGGACTCTCATACTCCGTCTTGGTTCCGTCCAATTTTAAACCTCCCATCAAAGGAATTATCATTATTCCTCTCTGGGGTCTGGCTTCTTCTAGTCAACATGCTTTGGGGATTCATCCAAGTTGTGTGAGATAAAGAGCCGTTCTTTTTCACTGCCTTGTAATATTCCACGGGAGACAAAATCCGTTTCCATTCACATGTGGGTAGGACATGTGGGTTGTTTCCAGCCTGAGGCTATTATAACTCATGCTGCTGTGGACATCCTCATAAATGTCACTAGGTGGATAAGAACTTGTTTCTCTTTGGGATATGTTTAGGACTTGAACTCACAGGATCATTGAGCTTGCCTATTTAGTTCAAGTAGCACTTCCAAATTATCTTCCCAGCTGATGGTACCAATTTACATCCCTGCCAACAATATAGGGAACCCTGGGGCTCATAGCGGGTTCCGCACTGGGCTAATTGCAAGGTCAGCAGTTCGAATCAACCAGCCAGTTCTGAGGGAGAAAGACGAGGGCTTTCCATTCTGTTAAAGAGTTAAAGTCTGGGACACCTGCAGGGGCAGTTCTTCCCTGTCCTGCAAGTTGAATACATGTTGGTATCATCTGGATGGTAGTGAGTTTTTGAGGACAACAATGTACAACAAACTCAATCTTCAGTCGGGACTGTCAGTCCTTTGGAGTCTTTCTGATAGAGATGCATAGTTAATCTTTAATTTAGAAAATTTAATTTACAACGGTGACAACTTTTTGTTTACCCAGAATGGATGGCCCGCAGATGGATACCTCCATGGAAGGGCAGTTCTCAGGATTCAGAAATTCCCAGAGGATGTGTAAGTGTGTTTCTTTGCCTATGAGCCTTGGTCACAGATGGACGCTCTAGACTCCACCCTCCTCGCCTTGGAACAGGCCATTCATTTCTCCACGAACAGGAAGAACTTCGTTGGGATCCCAGAGGGAGAACAACATCTGGGGAACATCTGGTGAGCCCAGCCCAGGCCGGGGGACGCTTTCCTGGGGAAAGCATATCACGTAATCAATCCTTGGAATCCTCCCACCCTTCAGTTTAGTTACTCTCTCCTGGTCTTCCTGCTCCCCAAGCCATCACCCTTGGGCTCCCTACTCTGAGCTACCCTCTGCCCCTGGCCTTGCCGAAGGTGCCACTTGTCTGTGTTCTTTCTGGGTGCCTCACACAGAGCCCCGCAGGGTAGACATCCAGACAGCCGGAGAGAGACCCTTGCCCATTCTAGCACCCTGCCCTGCCTAACTCCCTGATCAGCAGGCAGTGTCTTTTAGAAACTGAGTTAGGGAGCATTAACATTGGCCAAACAACTTCATTTGACAGATGGGAAAACTGAAGTGGGGGACGGGGACAGGAGAGGGGGACCAAACCTTTGCTCTGGAAGTCAAACTCAAAAAACCCTAACGCACCGCCTTCCCGGAGCACACCGTTTCATGGAAACTGGGAAACAGGCAAGTGAGACATGCAACTGCGTTGTGGCAGCAAGGCAGAAGCCAGGCTAGGGAGTCAGTCAGCAAGCAGCCTTGAACCAGGAGTCTCGGGACACATGCCAAGAACTGGCCATTGGCAGACTGGGCTGGAGTGCCGTCCATCAAGGAGAAATCTGAGCGTAGAGGTGAGGCTTGAAGTCACACGGTGAGAGCGAGAACACAGTGGATAGAAACGATGTGCCGTAGTACCAAGATTATAAGTACATGTACAACTGAAAAGGCATTGAAATGAAAGGATGGGGGAAAGGAGTGGGGGTAGGGAAATGAAAAGAGGTGGGGCTTCAAAGGTGGGCCGGGCCAGATTGCCTAGGCCTGCTAGTCCCCAAGGCAGGGTTGAGACTTGAATCTGCTGGAAGCTTGGCTCTGGCTACTAGACTTCTGTCTTTGGAGACCCTGGGGTACACAGACCCTGCACCCAGTAAAGACAAGAGGAGTGCATCTGCGCCCCACACCCATCAGCTTCGAGGAAAAGTGAAGAGTGTGCAGACCACACACATGCAGCCCAGTGGCTGGAGAGGGGCCCTCACCCTCATCTCTTCCCGCAGCTGACATCCAGGCGGGACTCCCAGGAGGTTACTCCCACCCCCACCTGGAGGAGGGCAGAAAGGAATCCTAAGGGCTGGGCTAGTCACCAACTGGATTCATCTAGTACTGTCCGGGCAGAACCCAGAATGCAGCGGGAGGAGGGCTGGGAAGGGGGGAGGGTCTGGCTCCCTAGAAGGCTCCCTGGAGGAGGCAGTCCGAGCAGAGCCCTTACAAGCATTGGGAGAGAGGACACCGAAAGGCTTTCCCGGTGAGAGGAACGGTTGTAGCCCAACCTTGTGATTAGGGTAAGCTC
Organism: Tenrec ecaudatus; assembly: GCF_050624435.1. Taxonomy (NCBI): domain Eukaryota; kingdom Metazoa; phylum Chordata; class Mammalia; order Afrosoricida; family Tenrecidae; genus Tenrec; species Tenrec ecaudatus. Next base: position 11,776,909 of record NC_134537.1, read on the forward strand.
AGACTTGGTTAAGTTAACCTTGGGGTAAGGGAGCGGTCACGAGGATGGGCCTGGGATCCTGGGCTGGCTGCTGGAGCAGGCACGCACGGCGCCCACGAACAGGATTGGTTCCAAAGAAGGGACAGTCCTTGCAGGAGCAGAATAAGACAGTGGGCCATTGAAGTGACCAAGGGTTTTTGTTTGTGAGAGGATGGGGGCAGGGAAAGCCTGGGTCCTAAGACTCCTGGATCCCAGCCTCGTGGGAGAAAGGGTCTTTGGCCCTTGGGCAGAGATGGAGCCAGGGTGGGGAGGGGGTGGGGTGGGGCGGGGCAAATCCCTTCCCGCCAGGGTCACACTTTTGTAGGTAAATTTTTGTTTTTGGTCTTGTAGTGGGGATGGGGGAGGGAAAGGGACCGTTTGGATCGGATTGTGGTAAACCGCCTCGGGTGCGTGGGGGTGGGGAGCCTGTTGGAGGCCTTGACTCTGACACCATCTTGCTGAGTGGCTTTTGATGGGGCTCTGCGCTGCTCTGGGCCTCAGTCTACCCATCCGTAAACCGGGGCGGTGGGGCCAGGTGAGATCCTTAACGATCTGGCTCTGCCAGCTCGGCTGGTCCGGGACTGGACTGAACCCGGCGGACCAGAGCGCTGGGGGGGGGGGCGGGGAGGGAGGGGCCGGGGCCGAGGCCGAGGCGCCGTCGCCGGGTCAGAGTCCGCGGGGAGGCCGGCGGGTGCAGCGCCCGGCTGGGGCGGGGGAGGAGGCAGCGCCTCCGGGGCGGGGCCGCGCGCGGCTGGCGGGAGGCCCGGCGTGCGTCAGCGCCGTGAGCCCCGGAGTTTTCCACTGACGACGAGGGCGGAGCGGTGGGCGGGACCCGGCGCGGCCAGTCTCTCCCGCCGCTGCCGCCGCTGCCGGACGCGGAGCCGGGGGCCGCTCGAGCGACTGCTGTCCGGCGGAGCGCGCCCGGGATCTCGGCGCCGGGAGCGTGTCCGGCCGGGACGCGGGTGGCGTCGGTGTCCTCGGCCGAGGGCTTGGATCACAGGTGAGCTCCGAACCTGGCGGGACGGGACTTTGGGGAGGGGGCGACCCGCGAGGGTGGCGCTGTGCCTGTAGCCCCTGCCATTTGCTCCCCACCAACCTGCGCGGACGCCCGATGGGTGGGCGGGGGGGGGGGACACGGATGGAGGCTGCCCCATCGCGAACCGCCCAGTGGGTAGTCAGTCCACTCCGGCCCCCGGCTTCGCGCAGCGGCCGGAGAGTGGGGCTGGGAGCCCAGGAGGTGGGGGTCTCCGGTTTTCCGGCCCCGTCGCGGCCACTCGCAGAAGTCGCGCCCCCCCCCCCCAGTTTGTGCGGGCATCGGTCTAGGAGGGGTGGCGCTGGGGTGAAGGGGTGCGTGGTGAGTTTCCTTTTGACCCAGTTGGCTGAGAACTTTTCAGAAGTTACTCGCGTGGCCGGAGCAGGTGACATTTGTCGCCTTCCTCCTTGGACTCCCCCCCTCCCCCGGGGGGACGCGTTCCGGGGCTGCGGTGTGTGCCCCGGCGCTCCTGGAAGGCGGGGGTCGAAGGAGGAGTGTAGGGATGAGCGAGGAGGAGTGAGGCACCGTGAGTCACGGACCCCGGGAGGGAGGGGGAAGGAGGGGAGGACGAGGGACAGTGCCGTACGCTCACCTGTTTGTCAGTCACCGTCACACGCAGAGGCCACCACTGTGAGTCACGGGCGAAACACACGAAGGCACTCCCCCACGTACTTCCACTCCCCTGCCCAGCACCCACTTCCCCTCGGTCCTCAGTTTCCCCGCCCCGCAGGCCTCTTTTTCCACTGGCACACACCGCCGTGGAGATGCCCACGCCCCTGCCAGTGACACCCTTCCTTACTCACGCCTGCCTCCCCGGCACAATCACACACAGCGCTAGCCCACACTGCTGCTGACACAGGAGCCCCCACTGCCAGCCAGCCACCTCCATTCCGATATCTCTCAGCCCTCTGGAGCCTAATTCATCGCCTGCCTCCCCCACCCCGAGGTCCTAGGCACCCAGCCCCCTTTCAGCCTCCACATCCAGCGGTCTCCAGGGCCACTCCCCTTTCGCCTATGTCCTTGCCCTGTCATCTCTCACCTAGACCTGGCAGATTCGTCTAACCGGTCACACCCCCTTCAGCCCCGGTGCTGAGTAATCTTTAAAAAATGCAAATCTGGTATTGTCACTCCTGAAACCCTTCGGAGCCTCCGTGCCCTCTGGCTAAAGCCTACTCTGATTCCTTCAGCCCGCCTCTCAGCTTTCCCTGTAGTCCCAAGCAGCCGGTATTGTGTCACGGCGCCTCCCTGTACTAAACTTGTGTTTGTGCTGCTCCCTGCGTGCCCAGTGCTTGGCACAGTCGTGGGCGCTGGATAAATATTTGATTGGAGTGGATGAATGAATGAGCGCCGCACTGGAGGCCTCCCCAGTTGAAGGAAGCAGGAATTGTTAGGCTTAGGGGGCCCTTTCCCTGCCGCAGGAGCTAGTGCCTGGTGTAGCCAAGAAACGTTTGGCACTTCTCTAGTGCCAGGGCCCTGGAGGCCAAGGCCGGAGCGCTGTCCCCTCCCCCAGGATCACTTTCAGAGGGATGGGTGGGGGAGGGGTGTGCCAAGGCTTCCGTGGCTGCTGCCATCTCTGGACTGCCCAGCTTGATTTTCCATCCAGGTCCACTAGGGGCCAGAGTTGGTGCTCAGAGGTGCCCGACCTCCCCCTCCCCACTTCTCCTAGGAAGTAGTTCCTGAGGCCTTGGGGCCTTATGATCCCAGGTATGTTGAGGGCTGCCCCTGGAAGGAGCCTGCTCTGAGGCTAAAGGACTGCTTTGGGTTGCTAGAGAAAGCTGAAGACATCCCTCTCCCCAGCTCCAGCCCTGGGCATGGGCAGCATGTGGGCAGAGAAGTTGGTGTACCTTTTCAGAGGCTCTGATAAGACCAAGAGCTTGCATTAGGGACCCAGGCCTTGGGCTTCTTGGTACCCAGGAGGGTGAGGTGGCCTTCACAGAATTTGCATAGTGGGGCATGAGTGTACGGGCAGTTGTGAGTCGGGTGATGGGTCAAACCCCCTTATCTGGGGCTCAGTCCCTGGGTGTGCTGACGGGAGTGGGGAGGGGAGTGAGGGGGCTGAGTCTGAGACCCAGAAGGTCCTGGAAGAAGCCTGGTTCTCTTTGGTTCAAGGTCGCTCTCTGGGGCTTCTTGAGAGTGGAGTTTCTGTGTTCCCGGGCATTTTCCTAATCCCAGCACCCCTGGAAGGGGCTGTGCCCACTCTTATGAGCAGTGCCTTGGTCAGGATCTGGATTCTGGGGTAGCTGCTGAACACCTCTTCCCCGCCCTCTGACTCATGAGCGGTCTGACACTTTTCTTGGACTGTTTTCACTATCTTTCCTATTTCCGAGTTGGCCTTTCTGGGTCTCTGGTTCACTCTTTTTGTCCGGCCCCCTGTCTTTGCCCCCCTCTGGGTGCCCAGGTAGGGACAGAGGAGGAACACCAGGTTCCAGAACTCTTTATTCCCTACCTGACAAAGACTGTCAGGGAGGATACTTTCTTGTTTCCTCCGGGGTCTGCAGATCCTGCTGGGGGCGCCCCGTAGAACCTGCTTCCTCCGTTTGCTTGTCTGCAGCCTTGGAAGTTGTGGCCTCCTCACCTGAAGTTGTTTGGGACATCGCAGAGTCCCACCGACAGACTGGCTTGGACCTGCTCTCCTGACTTCTCTCCTGTTTATTCTTGGTGGGGGGGGACGGAAGCGTCCTGAGATGCCAACAGTGACACCTGCCTGACCTTGACCCTCCCCTTTCAGTACCACTCCCTTTCAGACCGATGGAGGGATGAGCATATGGGCCCCTCATGGAATTAACTGTGAGCAGAGCAGGAGGGGGTCAGTTCCCATCATCTCCGTGGTGATGGGTAATGCAGGCTGGTTGCGCACCCCCTCCTTCTTCACTAAGAGCCTTCTCTATGCCAGAGAGAGCCTGTTCTATGCCAGATTCTGGCCTCCTCGGGGCTGGGCACCATGAGAGTCAGACAGCTGCTGGGAGCCTGGCTTGAGGAAGACAGCCGTGGTGCTTGTGGTATGGTGTGACAGGAGAACCCCCAAAGCTGGAGGAAACCCCGTGAGGCATCTTCTGTGTGTGTTTGGGGGGTGGAGGTGGCTTCTGTAGGGCCAGAAAAGCAAACATCAACCCACCGCCATCGAGTCGATTCTGACTGCAAACCCTGTGGGACAGCAGGACTGCCCCCGAGGTTTCCGAGTGGAGAGCCTCGTCTTTCTCACGCCGAGCAGTCGGTGGGTTTGAAACGCCAGCCTTTGGTTTAACAGCTGAGTGTTTTCAGCACTGCGCAGCTGGGGCTCTTGGAGGCCCAGTGGAGGTTTGATTTCATGGGGGATCAAGCTGGGTTGTCCCAGCTGTAGGAAAAGCAGCTTGTGCAGAAGCCAGGAGGTGAGCGGGGACATGACAACCCCAGTTCAGTGGACAAGATCTTGCCTGGTGAGGCGCAGGGGGCAGGCCTGCAGAATTCAGAGCTGGTGCCCACGGGCTGTGGGGAGCCGTGGGGGTGGGTCTCAGCCTCAAGATGGCAGGTCGGTCCGTGGTTTCATAAGATCACTCTGGCTGCAGGAGTGAAGACCGGCTGGGGGAGGAGAAGGCAAGGCAGAGGACATGGATTGTATTTGCAGTGTGGGCACCGAAAATGATAAGGGTAATAAAGCTTTTAAATTGAAGGTGACATTCATAAAATGTAACACGTCCACTGATCTTAAGTACACGGCCCGGTGAACATTCACTGCATTGTACATCCATCCCAGCACCCCAGAACTTGCCCCTTGCCCCATGACTTCCCAGTGCATATCCCTCCCTCTGGGGACCAGAGTGACTTGTATCATTGCCGATTGATTTGTGCCTTTTCATGAATGCCATTCAAATATACTCTTGTGTCAGGCTTCTGACACTTAACTTGGTGTCTGTTAGATTCAGCCCTGCCTGGGGTCTGGGGCCGGGGGTGGGGGTGGGATGGTGGGGAGGCGCATTCTTTCCTTTCACCTTGCTTACTTTTCTCTTCGCGGACACATCAAACCGACATTCACAGCTCTCAAATTCTAGAGAACTTGACATTGACTTTCAACCTGACCAGCTTTTCAGACAGCTCGGGGTGGGGAGGGTGCCCCTTCCTCCCTCCTGCAGAAAGGTTCAGTCACTTGCTCAGGATCACCCAGCTGAGGAGCCTGGCCAGGGGTCACCCTCAGGCCTGGAGCCAAGGTTGTTAGCGCATGGCCTCCCACGGCGGCCGGCACTTCCTGCGCGCGGCGCTGGGCTCCTGTGGATTGAATGAGCTAATGATGTGCACTTCAGGGGCTGGCTGGGCGAGGATGAGTGCAGGTTTTTGGCTTGAGTAAGCGGGTGGGTGGTGGTGCAGTTACTAAGATAGGGAACACAGGAAGAGGGGACAGATGGCCTGGGGGCTGGGGAACGGAGACGGAGAGTTCGATTTGGGGGCCTGTGGAATTTTCTGTTTCTAGGGGACCGCCAGGTGCAGATACTAAGTAGGCATTTTGGGATGGGGGTGGGGGTACTTAGACATTCAGCGGCCTGTAGGTGGGTGGCATCTGGAGTTTGGGAAAGCTGGGGTCTCCCAGCAGGGTTGTGGTCGAGGGCGGACTTTGAAGATGGTGCTTGTCCTGTGTGTGTGTGTGTGTGTTTATGTCTTAAGTGTCTCTGTGGTCAGTGTGTTTGAGGGTGCTCCAGTGCACTCCACTTGGGCCCTGAGTCCTCAGTCTCCTGGGGGAATCTGCAGACCAGCTAGCAGTTGTTTTGTTTGTGGTTTGACCCTAGGAGGGAGGCATGTCAAGACTGAGAAACGACCGGGGGGTGGGGGGGTGGGGGGGGAGAAGCCCCCGGAAGCACCTGCGTGTGTCTTGTCTTGTCTCCCCAGCCCCGGGTAGGGGGGTTAGCCAGGGAGGGGGAGGTGCGCTCTCTCTCTTCCCCATGGACCCTCTGGGATCATGGGGCGGGTGGGGGGCAGGGAAAGGGAAAGACACCTGAGAAGTGGGGGGTGGGGGAGGGAGACTAAGACGGTCTTCTGGTTGGCTTTTCCTGTTCTCTGTCATTTCCTGTGCTGGGGATGAGGGGGGAGGGGCTCTTCCACACTGGGGCCTCTGCTCACTTGTTTCCCCTTCCTCCTGATGACCTGGGGGATGGGGATGAGCTGTACTGGAGCCCATAGTAGGGAATTCCCAAGGAATTCCCTGATGTGGGGGCCCTCCCTCACGCAGTACAAGGGGCTGTCACTGGTTGTGTCATTTAGGCAGAGCTCCAAGACCCCTTACTGGAATGAGCCAGCCAGGGTCTGAGACCCTCCCTCACAAAGGTGGCATGGTGGTGTGTTTTGGGGTTCCCAGTCACACATTCCAGAAAGGTGTGGGATATTGTTGTGGGTGGCCACATTTCTAGAAGGTTTTTTGTTAATGCAGGGGGCGGGGAACAACATGGGTGTTGTGTGTGTGTTTTCCGAAAGAGGGTTTCCCTGTAGCAGCCAGAGCCCGGAGTAGAGGGCAGGATGTCTGCGAGTCTTCACAGTGCAGCAAAGGACTTGATAGGCTGGCACTGGGGCTCACAGCAGCCCGCCTGGAGTAGGGGACTTCTCCCCTGCGGGAGGGGATTTCTGAAGGAAAGTCTTCAGAAGCCCTGTCCCAGCGGGCAGAGGAAGGGCTTGGGGAAGTCCCAGGTCTGGGAATGGGGCCGTGGTTCCCAGGGTGCCATTCAGCCAGCTGGGGCAGGAGGGCCTGGTGGGGGGTGGGGTGGTCTGTGTGTGCACAGCAGCGTGGCCGTGTGGGTGTGCAGGAGTCGGGGAGGAGGAAGCGGGGATCTGCGAGGCTGTGCAGACTGTAGGCGTGCAGACGGCCGTACACACGCGTGCGCGCGCTCACGGGCACACACACCACACGCACACGCACATGCACACAGATGCAAGAGGGTGTGAATCACCCAGCCGGTGAGTCAGCGCCCAGGATTCCTGTCGGGAAAGAGGGAGGCCGGGTGGAGGTCTGTCAGCCCATCTGTCTGTCTGCCTCCTGCCCTTGCCGGCTGTGCCTGTGTGTCTTTATCTGAGCGTGGGCACAGGTGGGCTGGAGGAGGGAGTCTGGTGGGTGGAGGGTGCTTGGCAGTTCCTGGGAAGACTGTTGGGTGCCCAGGTGGGGGTGGTCTGAAAATGCTGGGATGGGATGTGGCATTGGACTTGAGGCTGGGAGGGAGGGCCGTGGTGTCTGCCCACCTAGAACACCACAGGGGGCTGCTGGGGGGAGGGGGTGGGCGGGCATGGGACATGATGAAGGGTAACAAAGGAGGGGTGAGGACCCCAGACCAAGAGTGTCCTTTTTTCGCCTTCTAGCCTGTCTGTCTGCAGACCCTGGAGTGCCCCTGCACCAGCATGGCCTCGCTGCTGAAGAGGAAATTCGACCAGCTGGAGGAGGAGGACTCTTCATCTTCCTCCTCCTCCTCCTCCTCTGGATGTCACTCTGGCTCCTTCTCTCCCAGCTCCTCCACCTCGCCTGCCTTGGACTGGGAGTCCGATGGTCCCCGGTGCCGGAGGCCTTTCCGGGACCCCTGTGGTGTCCCAAATTTCACCCGTAAGTCTTCCCTGCCATGCCCACTCTGGGAGAGGCTTGCTCAACCCCGCCTGAAAGGCAGACTTAGAGGCTGGTGAGGCCCCAGAGCTGCAGCGCTCCTGCCTGCCACTCCCCATGCACGCCCCAGAGTAGAGGCTCACTCAGGGACACCCACTGTCCATCACACCCGGGGCCCAGCCTGCTCCTGGAGCAGAGGTGATGACACACAGGATAGCGCTCTTTGGAGGGGGCCCGAAGGGCCCTCCCCTCCCAGCTCCTCCCTTCTGTGCCAGTTTCGATACTACAGAGAACCGAACTCCACGCCCTGTGCTTCCCTGCCTCAGGCTAGGGAGCCAGGCCCACTGCGGTCCAAATGCTATTCAGCTGCCTGCCTTGGTGGAAAAAAAAAAAGTTTCCTCCCCTCGTTTGCAAACTTGCGCAATTCTGATGCCAAACTGACAAGGACAGGCCAGCAGCGCCAGCTGGGTTTCTCAACCTCTTGTTTCATGAGCGCCCCTTCCTAAGCCTTTTTAGAATTTTTTTGCGTAATCGCCTCCCTCTCATAAAAATGTACCCACCCGGAGAGGCTTATCTATCTATGTACGCAGTGCACGAACTTTATAAAGGACTGGAGTGCTCTGGGTTAGGCACGGAGTGCTAACCTCAAGGTCAGTGGATCACACACCCACCAGGTGCTCTGAGGGAGAACTGTCTGTTACCATCAAGATTGTGTAGTTCCAGGAACCCTGTGGAGAAGTTCTGTGTCTGTATCAGGTCAATTTGACGTCAGTGGGCTTGTTGATAATTCATTTCCCCGAGAGCCCTCGTGGGGTTCCTCATTGAGCTACTGACCAAACCACAAGGTTGGCAGTTCAAACCCGCCGGCGGTGCCGTGCGAGAAAGATGAGGCGGTCTGCTCCCACGGAAGATGGAAGTACTACCAAGGGTCTCGCTCTGAGTCAGAATCAACTCGGCGGTAGGGAGTGGATACTTTCTATGCAAAGCGGGGACATGTACCTTGAAAGAATAGATAAGCTGTAAATCTCCTTTCTGGATAAAACCTTTGGATAGATAAGGCAGGAGATTCTGCTTCAACATCTTTTTCTTTTTAAAAATTATCTTTAAAGTACATCTAAAAAAAAAAAAGTACATCTCTACTCCAGAGCTCATTTTGATTAATGAGGAAATCCTGGGAACACTCCCAGTAGGTCAGGAGCAAGCCGGAGATGCTGTCACTCTCACTGCCTGACTTCCAGTGCCCAGGAAGTGCGAGTCAGCTCTGTGAGCAGAGACGAGAATGTCTGTTGGAGATTGCCACAGGCCACGGTGCCATGAATTGCAGAGGGTGGATTTGAGAAAGTAGGAAACACATTTTACACTGTTTAAGGGAATTCACTTAGGTAGCTGGGTAGTATACCTCGTGCCTACTACAAAGGGATCCTGCCGGTCAGCGGTAATTAAAACAAACTCGCTGCCGTCCATTAGATTCTGACTCGTGGCGACACTGTCAGGCAGCGTAGAAGTGCCCCCGCAGGTCACTGAGACTGTCACGCATTACAGGAAGAGAAAGCCTCGTCTTTCCCCTGCAGAGCAGCTAGTGGTTTTGAACAGCTGACCCTGCAATGAAGCAGCCCAAAGCTTAAACCAGTACGCCACCCAGGGCGACTCGTTCTGGGATGATGTGCCGTGCTCCCGGAGAACTGATCGCCTGTCTCTTCCTTGCCTGCTTGCAGCCCCGTCCATCTTGAAGCGGGCTCCCCGGAGCCGCCCAGGCCGTGTCGCCTTCGATGGAATCACTGTCTTCTACTTCCCTCGGTGCCAGGGCTTCACCAGCGTGCCCAGCCGTGGGGGCTGCACGCTGGGCATGGCCGCCCGCCACAGTGCCAGTCGCCGCTTCTCCCTGGCCGAGTTCAGCCAGGAGCAGGCCCTGGCACGGCGCGAGAAGCTCCGCCAGCGCTTGAAGGAGGAGAAGCTGGAGGTGCTCCGGTGGAAGGTACGCACCCCCCTCCCTGGCCTGCCCTGGGGAGCGGGAGCAGTGGTCCGGTGCTGATGTTTTTGCAGTGGATTTGGGAGGGGGCGTGGAGCTGGGATTCCCTGCAAACTGAGAAGCACCCTGTAAGGGCTCATGTCTGCCTGTGGCAGGGGCTGGTGGCATGTGGTACCTGGTCGCTGTACTGGGAAGAGAGGTGTGGGGCTGATGGGGCTTTGGGCTCCGTGTATCTGCTTGGTTCAGGGGCAAGGAAGGGCTTGGCATGAACAGAAGCTCTCTCTGCTCATGCCCTTGGGGGGCAGGGTCCTCGGCTGGCCCACAGAGGGCTCCTCACATCCTTTCTCCCATGCGTTGTAGCTTTCCGCCACCGGCATGTCTGAAGCAGAAGCAGGTCCGCCACTCACGGTGGACGCCATTGATGATGCATCTGTGGAAGAGGATTTGGCAGCGGCTGTGGCGGGGGGCCAGCTGGAGGGGGGGACCTTCCTCCAGCCCTACCCCTCCCGGCGCCGGCGGGCTCTGCTGCGGGCCGCTGGGGTGCGCAAGATCGACCACGAGGAGAAGCGGGAGCTGCAGGCCCTGCGCCGATCCCGGGAGGACTGCGGCTGCCGCTGCGACCAGGTCTGCGACCCCGAGACCTGCAGCTGCAGCCTGGCAGGCATCAAGTGCCAGGTATGGGGCGGGTAGGAGTAGGGCAGGCCTGGGACGGAGCTGCGCAGGCAGCCTGAGCCTGGGGGCTTGTCCAGGCTCCCCAGAACCTTCACTCCTGTCTCCTCCCCACAGATGGACCACACAGCATTCCCCTGTGGCTGCTGCAAGGAGCGCTGCGACAACCCCAAGGGCCGAGTGGAGTTTAACCAGGAGCGTGTCCACACCCACTTCCTCCACACGCTCACCCGCCTGCAGCTGGAGCAGGGCGTTCAGAGCCTTGGGGAGCTGGAGCCCCCTGCCCAGGGCAGCTCCTTCCACGCCAGCGAGCAGACCCCGACTCCCTTGTTCCCACTGGCCAAGCCCGCGACCAGCGGTGAGCTGGGAGACAGCAGCTGCAGCAGCAGTTACATGACCGATTCCTCTGATGCGCTTTCCCCGGGTTCGGGCACCGGCGAGGCTCCTGGCAGCCCTGCCCGCCCATTCCTGCCTGGCCCCGGCTTCCAGCCTGGCTTGGATGACGACCACCTGGTGCAGATCCTCAGTTTCAGTGACTCTGATCTTGGCGGGGAGGAGGAGGAAGGGGGCATGGGGAGCCTGGACAACCTCAGCTGCTTCCACCCGGGCGACATCTTTGGTACTGGCGACCCTGGTGGCCTGGCCAGCTGGACCCATGGCTATTCCAGCTCTGGCCTTGCACTGGCTGTCCTGGATGAAAATGCCAACCTGGATGCCGGCTGCTTCCTGAACAGTGGCCCTGAAGGCCTGAAGGACGCCAGCCTCCCTGGCACCCCGGGGCCGGCCAGTGTGGACGCCGGGCAGGGCAGCTCAGTGGACCTGAGCTTGTCTTCCTGCGACTCCTTTGAGCTGCTCCAGGCCCTGCCAGACTACAGCCTGGGGCCCCTCTATACCTCCCGGAAGGGGGCTGACAACTTGGACACCCTCGAGGCGCCCTACTTCCCCTTGCCCGGCTTCTCCCCACCCAGGGACACGGGCGCCTGCTTTGAGTCCTTTGTGGCCTTTCCGGAGCCCACCGAGGAGGCCCTGGCCTTCATTGACGGCCAGTTGTTGGAGGACCTTGCCCCGGCTTCTCTGATGGAGCCGGTGCCCGTGTAGCAACCCCAGCCTGGAGCACCCTGCCGCCGCTGTGGTCGTCCCCCTGAACCCCTATCCCCACTATGTAATATGGGGGTTTGAGGGTAGGGTTCCTCCAGGGCCTCTGTAGCAGTCAGTCTCTGGGGACTCATGGGTTTTGCCCACTCTGGAATTATTTATTTTTTTAAAGCCTTCTGTGTCGAGGAATCGGCCGAGGGTGGGGGCTCCTTTCCTTTCCGGCTGTCCTTGCGGTGCCCAGCCCAGGGGCACCCTTTGGCAGGCGGAACCCCCTCGTTGCCCTTGTAGGATGCTTCTGCACCCAGAGGCAGTGAGGCAGGTTTCTCCTGCTGCTCTTCCGGACGTAAAAAGACTAATTTATTTCTGTAATTTATTTGAAGATGGAGGTGGCATTGGCATCTCCTGGCTTGTGGGGGGTAGGGGGGGGCGGGTAGCCTGGGATCAGTGTAAGGCAGAGGCCCTGGGAGCCCCTATGCAGTGTAGACCTGCAGGTTGAGCCCTGCACCCACCCCCATCCAGCCGATTTGAGCCTGGTGAGCTGGCTGGCTCCTGGAGGGTGGAGCTGGCAACCTGGACCAGGGGTGGGGCCCAGTTGGGCTGACCAACTGTGACCAACCCTCTCCCCCCCCCCCACCCCCCCCCGCCTGGCTTGGCCTGATCCAGCTCCCTGTGCTTCCTGTCCTCTGCCCCATCCCCACTTCATTACAGCCCCAGTGGTGGGGGTGGGGCCCAGAGGGGCCCTTGGCTGCCATCTCAGGACTTTGAGTACATAGTCCAGCCTGTGCCCCTTGTCCCATGCCCTGAGGCCAGGCAACCAGGGTGAGGGATGGCTTGCTCCATAGGGCTTTTACGCTTTTCTCTTGTCAGGTTTTGTATCATAATTTCTATATTGTCCCCCCCGAGTGTCAGGACTATAATTTATTCATTTCTCTTTGTGTCTGTGCCAAGGAGCCCAGGGTCTGGGCCTGCCCCATCACCTCCTGCCCTGCCCCTTTTGCCCAGGAGGCCTCGCCAGGCTGTGTGCTCTTGGGAACTCCTTGCACCTGAACCTGGGGGTGTCAGTAAAGCGGCTCTTTTTAACCTGTGTGGTCTGTCTTTGTGGGACTTGGGGCTTGGGTGCCCCCTCCAGAGTGAGTGGGGAGGAAAGGGGAGAGAGGGGCCTGCAGGATGGGGTGAATTCACAGGGGATCCATGGGGTGAAGGTGGGAGTGAGGGTGATAACACACTGGGTCCCGTGTCCCGCCCCCTCCTCTCCCTGCTGCAGTCATCTCCCAGGCAGGCGGCCAGTGGGGAGAGGCTGGCTGGGCAGATGGAGCTGCTTTCCCTTTGCAGGCTGGGAGGAGGTAGCTGCCCCTTTATGATTAACCCATTCCTCCCCATGACGGCCTGGGTGGGGCCAGGCAGGCAGGCACAGGGATATGGCTCCTGCTGGGGAGGCTTGGCACCCGATCTGGGCTCCGGCAGCTGTGCTCCCTGGGGACCTGAGCACCGGAAGTTGCAGGCCCTCATCCCTCTGCACCAGCCAGACCTGCCTGACCTGTCCCCATCTGGGAGGGAGGCCTGGCTGTGGGCCCAGGGAGCAGACTCCCTGCTGCAGGGAATCCTAGTGTGGGGGAGGCCTGAAGGCTGACTGATTTATGTGTGACCTGGCAGGGGAGCTCTTGGAGGGGGATCAAGAAAAACAGCAAACTGGGGTAGCCTTTTCTCACTTGAATTCCCTACCTCTGTTGGGCGCCTTTTATTTCTGTTTGGACGGTGACTTCCTAGGTGGGAGCTGGCATTCAGAGAGCCGGGTCCAAATCCCAGCTCTTTTAACACCTTTTAAGATGGTTTGCCCTCTCGGCCTGGGTCTCAGACTTTGGAGAACTGCTGCTTGCCCCAAAGGGGTAACTGAGGTAGTCTATGGGAAGCCCAGGGGAGAAGGGTGCCTGCTGGGAGTCTGTACTGGGGAGTGGGTGGGGGGTGGGGCCTGTATGGGTCTTCACTCTGGTCTCAGATCTTTTTTTGCTAGGTTTGTCACATTTGGGCCTCTCCTGCCTTTGGGCATGACCACACACCACAGAGTCAGTGGCCATTGGAAGGAAGACTGGTGGCCAGTCTCCTGTGCTGGGGCAACATACCTCTAGAGGCCCCTTGGTACATTCAGATGTCCTGTCTCCTTGCTCTGCAGTCAGCATGCAAGGTCTAACACATTGACCTCCCCAAGGGCTCTGGTGGGGGCTCTAACCTGGGCTCTGAGTAGCAGCTCCCGGGTACTCTCGAGCCCTAGCGAGAAGCTTCTATAGCTCCTATCCCGAGAACACAGTTCATGGCTGGACTGAGGCCGGACTCCTCCGTCTTGGGCAACTGAGTCACTCACTGCTTGGTTGGCTGGCTTGCTTTCTTGAGATACAAGGAGATGACTTTGGGTTTCAAGCCCTCAAGAACATGATCTGAGCACAGACCCTTTAGAGCAGCGGCTCCCAGACCCAGCTGTCTGCCCCTGGGCTTTGCTGCAGACAAGACCTGCTCTGTACCCCCCAGCCCAAGCCACTAACTGGACTGGAAAGCAGCTCACTGTCAAGGGGACTGCATTTTCCCATGGGAAGGACGGTACTACGTGGGGGAAAGCATTCCAGATCCCTGACTCACACCACGCAGTTCAAGGGAGCAGCGGTAAGCTATCCACGCATGGCACAGCAGCCCGGGTCCTCAGGGGGCCCGTCCGTCCGTCCATCCGTCCCCAGGCACTGCTCCCAAACGGGCTGCTCATGGCCAAGATCCTGCATCAGCCTTCTCTCCACACTCAGTCCTTCTCCTTATACCAGGGCCCAGCCTGCCCAGTGGTACCCACAACTTCATGAGTAATTTTTATAATCTAGTTCCTAAAAAAAATAAAAGGCATACACACACATCGATAATAAGCTTTTCAGACGTTTGCTGGCTTTCTCTCACAGAGATTGGGGCCAGCGTTTGGGATCACAGGGTCGACTCTAATTCCCCGGCACATCTCAGTGTCCTGGTGGGGACACAGAACCAGAGGTGGGGCATGTCACATGGGGGTTCCTAGGCCGGATAGGGGAGCCTGTCCAGACAGTGGGCTGTCCTGAAAAAGAAGTGTTAGAGGCAGCCTGGCAAAGGGGCCACAGTCACCACTCTTGCCAGCGACAATGAACATTATCCACCTAAATGGGGGCTGCCGTGTTTGCCCCCTTAACTCACTGCCATTGAGTGGGTGTTGACTCATGACCCTACTGGACAGGGTAATAGAACTAGCCCCTTGTGAGTTTCCGAGACTGTAACTCTTTACAGGAGTAGAAAGCCCATCGTTCTCCCTCGGAGAGGCTGGTGGTTTCGACCTACCGACCTTGTGGATCATAGTACAACAAGCAATCCACTCTGCCACCAGGGCTCCTCCTGTTTGCTCCCCTTGTAGATGGTTCTGGAGAATGAATTTTAGGGCCTGTATCTGCCTCAAGAGCTCAAGCGGTGAGTTGTTTTTCTTGGAATATATTTCCTTGCACCAGACAAGTGCCACCACGGTGGCCCCCAAACCAGTGAGGACCGTCGGCTAAAGACCTGAGACAGACAGAGACTGTGGAGGGTGGGGCAGCAGTCCTGGCAACCTGCAGGGGGGCTGGGTGTGCTCACACATGGGGCCCATCCACAGGGCCTTCCGCATCTGACCCTCCTTGTCTGGGCCCAGGGCCCACAACCTCCTGGGCCCACAGCCAGCGAGGACAGCCTGGTGGCTTCTTTAGTTCCAAGATGCTGGGCCAGACAGAGGAGAGAGAGGCATTTATGAGCCGAAGTAACAGTTTGTAAATAGCTGTAAGTTGGGGCTTTGTTTTTAAAGCTACCAACCACCAGGGAGCCCCTGTGTCTTCTCTCCCACAGGGCCCGGCAGAAGCTATGCAGACAGATTTCTTTCTCCCCCAGAACAAAATGACTTGTAGAGCCTTTAAAATATAAAGCGCTGGGCTGCCCCTCTGTCCCGAGGAGGCATGAATTCAAACTAAACCGCATGCAATGAGGGTCTGGGGAAGAATATGTCATTTACTGAATCCCTTCTCCATGACCCCCACGACATGATACTTCTGCAGGCTGATGGCCTCCAGGCTGGCCCTCTATGACCCCAGAGACTGGAGGACCTCCTGACCACGGACCACTGCTAAGGCCTCAAGGATCCTTGGGCCTTTTCCAAAATTTCTTCTCTGATCTTGGGGTAGTTGGGGTACTCCCTGAGAACCTGGGGCAGGGAGGGAAAAAACGCGCCAGCTTCAGGTGGGGCTGGAGGCCGGTGTCCTCCCTCCCGGTGTCCCCCCGCGGCTGATGGTGGCTTACACGGTGGCAGACGTCAATGGCTTCCACGAATCTCTTGTCCTTCAGGTAGTTGAAAGCGAGTTTGAAGCCTACGCAGAGGTGAGAACAGAAATGGTGGCTGTCTGACGACTCGCGAAGCCCCTCTGCCTCCCAGGGCGGCCGGGCTCCGGGCCTTGAGTTCTGGTCTGTGTGTGGGTCCTGGTGCCTACCTCCCTCTGCTGCCCACCCAGACACACCTCGGTCCCTGTCTTACCCACAGAGGGGTTGGTGTGATGGCTGTGCTTCCAGGCCAGCTCGTAGTTGGCGGCGGCGTCCTTGTAAGACTGCTCCTTCTCCATGATGAAGCCCATGTACTCATAGGCCTTGCAGCAGGACTGCAGGGAAGGGCGTCAGAGCCTCCGCAGGAAGCCACGCCCAGCTCCCAGCCGAGGGGCGGGGCCGGGCGAGAAGCAGGTGAGCTGCCATGGCCCAAACCTCCTTCACCCGGCACAAGCCACCGCCTTTGCAAAAGGTGGGGCTCCCGCATGACCTCCGTCACCCTGTACCTTTGCGCCCTCCTCTAGCCTCCCGCCCCCTCATGTCCGCACCCCCTCCATGCATGATCCCTTCCTCATCCCATGTGTCTCCCCCCCTGACCAGGAGAAAACCCTCGGAACCCCACAACTCTCCCCTCTCGCCCCCATTCCGTGCTCTCCCCTGGGGCGTGCGCACCCACTCTGGGAGATCATCTCCCCTTCTTGCTCTGACTCCGGTGCCCGATGATCCCTTTGCTCCAGTACCCATTCTCCCCTCCCTGCCTGCCTCTTCAGGACCCGTTCGTCACCGGTGTCTCCTTTGTCCCTGCCACCACGCCCGTGCCCGGCACTCTCCGGCCCCGCCTCCTTGCGGCACCCCTCACGCCCTCCACGCCCCCACTCTTGGCCACCGGGACGCAGGGTTCTTGCTTGCCTTGTTGTACTGCACGCAGCGCCGCAGCAGCTCGGAGGCGAGGTCGAACTTGCCGCCCTGGCAGTAGATGTCTGCCAGCAGGAGCCAGCTCTTCTCCAGGTCCTCGGCCTCCGCCGGTGTCCACGGAGCCTTGGCCTGGCGTTTCAGCTGCGTGCGCGCCTTGGGCACCTGCTTCAGGAGACTGTAGGCCTGCGCCATGGCCAGCAGGGCGGCGGCGTTGTTCTTCTGCACACGGTGGGAAGCAGGCAGAGGTGTGGCGTGGCGCTGGCCCGCCGCCCCTCCGCCTGCGAGCCATGGGTTGCGGTCAGACCCTACCCCTCCCTGCGAGCAGACGCACCTCAGCCTGGGCCATGTGGATAAAGGTGTTCAGCGCCTCCTCCACATTGCCCCTCTCCCTGGTGGCCATCAGGCAGAGGCCCTGCAGTAGCCGTTGCTGGGCCTGGCCCATGGCTGAGTGCGGGTAGCATTCACGCAGCAGCTTCTCGGCCGTGCGCACGCCACCGTGCTGTTCTGGGTCCTTCTCCGTCCTCCTGCGGGCATCGTGGGACGCCGACTCAGGAAGCCGCCAGCCTCACCCCTAGCCTGGGCCCACCAGCTGCAGGGGCTCCCCTCCTCTTCCAGAAGCCACCTCCCCGCTCCGCAGCCCCAAGGAAGCCATACGTGTTCTCCGCCATTAGGTTCTCTAAAGCCTCCCCGCCCACGATCTCGTTGTCGGGGTTCAGGCAGATCTGCACCATGTGGTAGGTGGCACTCTGGCCCCAAGTGCTGTCCTTGCGGGCCTTGTTGAGGAATTTCAGGGCTTCGTTGGGCTTCCCTAAGTGCCTGCAGTGGATAGAGACCACATTGTCAGAGTGGGAGACTAAGGCCCAGCGGATACAAAGCCTCACAGGGGCGATGCTATAATAATCTGTAAAGGGCAGGAGCTGGATGGATGGTCTCCCAAATATCTGTCCTGGAAATTGTTCTGCTCCCCTAGCACTGAGCAAGAAGGAGTCCTACTGGCAAAGTGGCTACGTATTCCAGCTGCCCATCAAAAGGTCAGTGGCTCAAACCCACCAGCAGCTTTGCAGAAGAAAGATGGGGCCTGCTTCCACAAAGATTAGAAACCCTCTGGGGCAGTTTTGCAGGTGCTAAGACTGCCTCCCCCACTCACCAGCAGGAGATACCCTTGCAGTAGTTGAACCCTGGCTCCAAAGGCATGCGGCTGGATATCTTCTGGGCCCGTTCGAACAAGGCGGGGGCTTCTTCAAGTTTGCCGCTTCTTCGTAACAGATCAATTAATTTATTCAGTACTACAAAATTATCTGAAACGATAAAGAGAGCAGGAATCTCCAGGCTGTAAGAAAGCCAGCTGGGGGTGCTGTAACCTGGCAGGAAGAAGCGAGGGGGTGCTGGGCCCCCAGGGGGGCAGCTACAAGAGACAATGCCCATCCAGGCTGAACAAGGACATCCCAGGCAGCCTCATGGGCTGGTGTTGAGAAAACAATGCTTAGACACTGGAATGTGGTACTCGTCCTCAGGGTCACACTGATTAACGAGATGACTCTGTTACACAGTGAGGCCTTCTTGTCCTCTATACAGACAAGGAAGCAGCCACAGAGCAGTCAGTGAAGGAAGTAACCTGCCAAAGATGGCATGGCTAGTAGGTGAGTGGCAGGCTAGGCTGCAGATGCAGGAAGCCTGGCTGCTGGGCCCATAGCCCCAAGCACTTCCATCTGCGGGAGCCAGGGGAAACTGGCCCTGGGGGTGGGTTGTGGGGTGGGTTGCCTGTCTGCAGCCTAAGCCAAATGTTTGGGAGTGGGAGGTGCTTCCCTAGCAAGAAGGGGGTGTTCTGGAGCTAATATTGGGGGAGGATTCTGGGGGCCCTCCAGGCAGCTATAACTTCAGGCCACCGTGAGTTCCAGGGCTGGAATTTGGAGGCCTACAGGCTGTCCTTGGTCCAGGACCAATCAAGCACTGTCCTGTCAGGAACTGGCCCCTTGGCTTTTCAGGAAGGGCCAGCAAGTTCCATCAGATCTCCCTCCGTTTCCCACCTTTGTGAGAATCGTTGGCGAGGCAGGGGCTTCCTCTGCCCCCTCCGGAAGGAGGGGAGAAGGGCCAGCCCTGCGCTTCCAGTGGCTGCCTGGGGACCTGCCGGCAGACTTTCAGGGGCCAGCCTACCTGGTGCTTTCTCCAGGACCTGCTGGTAGAGACCCTTGGCGCCTTCGTAATTCTGCTTTCTAAACATGAGGTCAGCCATCATCTATCAGAAAACACACAAAGCCCCGGCTTTCCTGGCAGTCAGGTGTGCACGCGTGCAGGCGTGGTGGGTGCTGGGGGTGGGGTGCGGTGGGGAGAGGGGAGGGGAGGTAGACAAAGGCAAAAGCAGAGGCCACAGGAGGAACCCGAGTCTGCGGGTCCCTCAGACCCTCACTCAGAAGGTGGGGACAGAAGGGGTGGGGAAATGGGGACAGGTAATGAAAGCTAGTTGAGACTAGGGAGGCCCCATCTAACCCCCATCTCTAGGCAGCAGAGGTAGGGAAGGGGTGTGTGTGGGGGGTGGTGGGATTTCTCCTCTATTCTGCAGGGGCTCTTCTGATCCCAGGGCAGCCCTGGGGACAGGCTGGCATCCACTGGGACGGCAAGAGCAGATTGAGGGCGCCTCTCCCTACTCACTTCCTGAAGCCCTTGGAACCTGTCCCATCCAGGCCTTCAGGGACAGCAGGTGTGGTTTCCCTTAGAGTCACTCAGCCCTTCCCCACCCCTCCCCTTAGAAGGCTCAAGCCTGTGTTGCTGCCCCCTGCCGGTCCACCCACCCCTCTTCCCCAGGGAGGCAGCTGGTCCTCTCTCCCCCCAACCCCCCATGTCTTCTGTTCGCTTGGCAGATGCTCAGGGCAGGAGATGGAAATGGGGGCCCAGGCATCGTCGAGACTAGGACCTACCACCAAGGCCGCCTCGTTGTCCTTCTCCGTCTGTAGGAGGACGGCACAGTGCTGTTCGCACAGGTCCAGCTGCCCCTGCAGCAGGCTGAGCCTCGCCAGCTCCAGCACCACCTGGGGGCAAGGCGGATGGGCCCACTAACCAAGGTGGCATCGGGAAAGAACTCTGGGATGGGGCATGGCGCCTCGTTTTCCTTCATGCTGCCCCATTTCTGCGGGCTCTGCTTCTGTTGTTATGTCTGTTGTTATGTCTCAAATCCCCGGAGACTTCCCGCCCCACCCCTACTTCTCCCAACATTCCAGCTGGCCCTCATAGGGAACTCTGAAAGTCTGGCTCACCTCCTCTGGGAAGCCCTTGTTCTGCCCTGCTCCAGACCACATGCAGGGCACAGGGCATGGTGTGAGGTCAGCCTGCTCCTGGTCAACTTCCCCCTAGCCCCAGGGCAGGGAGCACATCCTGCCCCACTGTGTCTGTGTCACGGCCTGGCACAGATCAGCAATCCTCCAGAGTAGGGAACCTTCAAGTGACCAAACAGGCTCTTCCCCAAGCAATGCTGCCACTCCGAGCTCAAGCTTCCTTAGCTGCTGGCCCACACCCAGAGCCACACTGGCCTCACAGCGCTGCGCCTACCTTCTGGGACAGTCATCCATCAGCCCTGTCACCTCCCCCTCAAGATGATACCAACCCAAGCAACCCTGTAGGACAGGGTAGAACTGTCCCTGTGAACTTCCGAGAATATAACTCTTGATGGGAGGGGAGAGCACCCTCTTTCTCCTGCAGGGCAGCTGGTGGTTTCGAACGGCTGATCTTTCAGATTGCAGCCAAACTCATAACCATGTTGCTGCCACCAGAACTCCTCTGAAGAGAGAGACCAGGAAATAGCATATTAACACCCGCCCCACCATGACTTCCCCGTCTGACTGCTGAACTGTGGCAGGTGTGGACCCTGGGATCAGGCTGCAGCCTGGCCGCTGACCTCCCCATCCCTTCCAGCCGCAGCACCTGGTCAGGGAGCTCAGCCAGAGGTGTGGCTGGAGAGGTGGCCAGGGACACCCACCTTGTTGTCGGTGGGTGAGTAGGAGAGGGCGTCCTGGTAAGCCCGCACCGCCTGGGGGTACTCCTGCTCTGTGAAGTGGAACTCCCCAAACTGGACGCAGATGGAGGCTGCCAGTTGCTTGTGCAAGGGGATCATTTCTGGCTGCTCCAGGGGGGCCCGCTTCAGTATCCGAGACTGGAGGTCCAAGGCCTTGGGAAAACCCAATCAGCCCTGGATCAGGAAGCAGAGTCCGGCTTGCCAGGGGCTCGGGCACATCGCACAAAGGCACCGTGCTCTGAGTCCACAGGCAGCAGGGTCAGAAAAGGCCGTTCCGTGCCTCGGGCCAATCTGGGTCACCGTGGACAGGCAAGGCCAGCTCTGGGTGCACCGGTAGGGGAGCAGGCTGGGAGCTCAGACAAAGCGCTCTATTATGCTTCACCCATGTCCCGGCTGGTCCCTGTTTATCTTGATGTACAGGGTCTGATTTGGTTTGGCTGTTCCCTGAAGTGGAACAGGCACACAGTAGGTGCTCAAGACAGGTTGTACTTTGTGGAGGCATTTTGTTCTGAACGTCTTACCCAGCTGGGGATTTGAGGGACCAGCCCCCCTCCCCCCACCGGCCGCTGCCCACATATACAAATGACCAAGTGCGAAAGTGGGAAGCCTTGGGACAAGAGGACATGGAAGGACACCTTACCAGAACCGGGCACAATCGGCCCTCAGCACCCCAGGGGCTGACAGCCAGCCAGTGGGGACCCTGCGTGCTCGGTGGTCAGTAAGCAAGGGACGGATTCATTTCAAGCAGTTAGAGAGTGGCCTTTCCCTCGACCCCCTCAGAGTGTACCCAGGAATGCATGCCAGGCCATGGCGTGAGGCAGGACTCCTGGGAAGGATGGTTGCGGAAGTGACCTGAGGTGTTCTGATCGGGGGCTCCCGGTGTAGCAAGAAATGGGCTGGGGGTCAGCAGCAGCTCTGGTTCAGATGTCCCGCCTCTCAGCATGTGTCTGAAGCTTTTGAGCCTAATAGGCTTATGGCTGCAGTGGGACGTCGAAGCCCTTACCCAACGGTGCTACTGTGCCAACCGAGGAAAGCAGTCCCTCGGAGGGAGCCTGGCAGTGTGTGTTCATGGTGTAGGAGCTATATCATCTCCCATCATCCTTCAGGGCTAGGGATGTCTGACTCCCACTCCCCACCCTATCCCCAACCCAGGCAGCCTGCCTCACAGTGCTTTGCGACACTGAAGTTATTAATAAGCAAGTGCGAGGGAGAAGGTGTGGGTCAGAGGGGTAGCCCAGGTGCAGGTCAGAGGGGTAGCCCAGAACCAGGCCTGGGCCCCCTCCTTCCTTCCCCAGTCCCTATGAGGCTCTGGCAGGTGAAGAACTCGAGTTGGTCAATTACCTTGTTCAGAGTTTCCATCACCTCTTCCCTTTTGTTGTGCTTGTACACCTTTGCCAGCAGGAGGAGACACTTGACAACAGTCATCATCGAAGGAAGGTCGTTGGCTGCAAAAAAAAACCGGAGCCTCCGCGTTAGTTTTCCTAGCTCTGGGAGGCTGGCGAATGGCCCATCTCTGGCCCTGCCTGGCAGCCTCAAGGGCCGTGCCTCACCAAAATCATGTTCCAGCGCCTGCTTCAGGACCCTTTCTGCCTTGGCGAACTTCTTCAGCTTCAGGAACAGCTCGGCCAGGTCGCAGCACAGGAAGTCCTGTGCGCTGATCTTCTGGGCGGCTTCGTAATAATTGACAGCCTGGGTGCAAAACGGGAAGGGTGTCTGGTGAACCACGCTCGCCAGGCTGGAGCCCCCGATTCCCTGCTGCCGTCAGCAGACCCCGCCCGCCCCTGTGCACCCCGTCCAGGACACAGACATCTAAGCCAACCAGGCCTCCCTGCCAGTCCAGCTGTGTCTCAGCTGGAAAGCAGGTAGAAACTCAGGTACTCTCTTCCCACCCAAGCCCTCCCACTTATTCACCCTTCCCCCATCACCACCTGGCCAGGGGCCAAGCCCAGCCTGACCTTGCCATACTGGTGCGTCTTCATGTAGGCCTGCCCGATCCTGCTGACCAGGGAGGCGTCGTGCGGATTCTTCCTGTATGCCTCATCATACACCTCCAGGGCCTTCTCAGGCTGGTGGGGGAGGGTAGGGGGGGGGGAGTGGAATGGGGGGAATGTCTCCTCGTTCACAAGAGAAGTGAGATCGGGCTGGGCAGGGAGAGGGGTGGGATTCTCTTGGTCCTTCAGTCTGGGAGGTCCCTCGCTCACCTCCTGAATGTGCATGAAGGCATCCCCCAGCAGCAGGCTGGTGTGGGGGCCGGGCAGGTTTTCACAGAGTTCCCTGCAAAAGGCAACAGGGAGCTTGTCTTGGGGCTCCCTCACCTTCCCTGCACCCACCCCCTTCTCTTCCCGCCCTCTGGTTCTCTCGGCCCCTGATTTGGACTTTCATCCACCCAAGGATCACCCATCTGGCCCTTACTGAAAGCCTGTCCCCAGCACCCTTGCACTGATTGCCTGCCCCCCACCACACCCCGCCCCCTGTTCAGGCTGGGCTCACTCAGCCCAGGCTGCGGCCAATCACTGGTTTCACTCATCTCTACTTCCCCCACCCCCCAGCCCCTCTCTAGAGCCCACTCAGTTTAAGGCAGCCACGCTGTTCTTAAAACCCCATTCTGACCACACTACTCATGGTGTCTTGGTCTCCACTGTGCTCGGGATGCTCCCCACTACTCACCCTCACCCCCTCAGGAAATCGTCTACATGGGGTTTGGTCTAAAGGGACTGGGAATGAGGCCTTGAGATCCCGACACCAACTCGGAAGAAGATAGCAGCTCCGGGCCTCAGACACCTGCACCACATCCTCAGCCTGCACTCAAGTCTGGTGCCATCCCAGCATCTGGACACTCTTCAGGGCAGGTTGAGCCAGTGGTCAGGGCAGGGGTGCATGCCCACTGTTTGGAGAACCAGGCCTGGTCTCTCACCAGGAGGTGAGCCATGTGTGGGGACCAGGGTCTGGCCCATTCAGTTCTATGTCCTCAGAACTCAGGAGCAAGCCAGGCTAGCAGACTGTGATAGGTTTATTGTGCCAACCTGGCCAATAGGAACACGTGGGATGAATCAGGTGGCAGTTTGATTAAAGGGCAAAGAGCTAAATGGCTAGGCAAGACTCACCCCCCTCTCGCTTCCTCTCTGGTGATCAAACCAGCATGCTGCTGCTTTAGCTAGTTCTCTGCCTCAACCTATGAGCTGCACTACCTGTGGACCAGGCCAACTCGTGGTTCATGTCGCTAGAACTTGCGGCTCCCTCAAGAGCTGCTTGCTATGGTACTAGTATGTACTTGTTGCTTCAGCTTGAGGCTGGTGGATCCTGTCACCTTGCATTGATTACATTCATATCCCCTCAGGGCCTGCTTCACTAAGCTCCCGAGGTAATGACTGTTGTTGATCCACCCCCACCCCCCACCCCCAGCTGCCTGTGGACAGACTCTGCCTGCCTTCCCCCAGGGAGGACTCTGCTGTCTGAGTCCGTGACCTTGGACCTGGCAGCCCTCCTGAGTTGAGGAACTTCCAGTCTATTGACTGGTCCATGGAAGTGAGTTGAACGGAACCCTCTGTACAGCTGTGTGGGCTAATTAGCTGTTACATTCCTTCTTGCTGTATAAGTGTCCTGGTTTCGTTTCTCTAGAGAAACCTGCCTAACACACAGACCTAACACCCTGCGATTCTACCCCACGAGGATTCACAGTGGCATCTCAAACACTGCGAGAGGGCACCACCTGAGGACCCAGGTTGAAGATGCATGTGCCCTGAGGTCGTGGGTAGGAGAAGGGTCTGGTGCTGCACTGCGGAGGGGGACTTACCGGTAGCATCCAATGTACAGGCGGACATCTTTGCGGGTCTGCAGGTAGATGCTGGCCATCTTCTCCTTGGCCTCTGTGTAGCAGGGCTGCCTGGGGGTGATGTTCCGCAGCATGGTCAG
The DNA here is from genome assembly GCF_050624435.1 of Tenrec ecaudatus. Classification (NCBI taxonomy): domain Eukaryota; kingdom Metazoa; phylum Chordata; class Mammalia; order Afrosoricida; family Tenrecidae; genus Tenrec; species Tenrec ecaudatus. The sequence continues at coordinate 11,801,414 of NC_134537.1, forward strand.
CGCCACGTCCACATTCCCCTTGCTCAGGGCCAAGTCCACGTTGGCCAGGGTGATGCGGATCTCCTCCGGGGTGCCGCTGAACTCATTGATGGCATCCTGCATGACCTTGGTGGCCTCGTGCTGCCACGTGGAAACCAAATCCATCCTCAATCTGCAGAACCCCCCATCCCAATCATAAACACCGCCCCCCAATGGTCTCCAGAGTGCCTCGAGGAACTCAGAGCCACCCCCGTTTCCACGCCTGCTCAGTGAGATGCGTGGAGACAGAGCTGGCTTGGGTGGGACCTGCAGTGGGGCTGGCAGGGAGAGCAGGGAGAGGGCCCTTGGAAATTCATGGCATTGCTCCTCTTGGGGGGCAGGGGCGGGGTGGGGTGGGCAGTGGCTCCACGCATGGGAGAGGAGAGAGCCCTGTGCCGTGGAAGCTTCAATGGCTGCTTTTTCAGAAGCAGATGCCCCAGCTGTTCTTTGCAAGGCCCTCTCGCTGGGTGGACTTAGACGCCTAAACTTTGGGGTATCAGGTGACACATTAACCATCTGTATTACCCCGAGACTCTGCTTGGGGGATAGGAAGGAACCCCTTAATCCTAAGAGCCTACTTGTGTGTTGGCACCCCAAAGTCTTGCCTAGTGCCGTGCCTCCTTTGGGGTGCGAGGCCTCTTATTTTGTTGCCAGCAGCAGATAATTCCATGTGATGGCACTGGTCACACCAGGGTCTTCTCAGCGTTCTGTCGTCTTTCTGTTTGTCCTTGAATCATTTGGATCAGGATTTTTGAAACAGTTTTATGAGCACTTCATCCACACGTCAGACAGTTGAGTCATCAAGGAGCGTTATCACCACATGCAGTTCTAGAACAGCTTCCTCTTCCCTGTACCCGTAAGCATAGAGACATTTTCCCATTTGTGGTCAAAGACACACAACCAACATTCTCTGATGCCACAGCTTCCCCTTGTGTGACCCCGTGCCACCGATGAGACACGTCGTGTTGTACAATCTGTATTGATACCCTCTTTCCACCGTATCAGACATCGAGGCCTCCACACCGCTGGTCCATGTGCGTGTCTGACGGGTGTGCCCCATCCTTTTGTGGTTCTGAACTCTGTGGGTCTCGGGAGCTGGGTCACCCTTGTGTCCTGGCTCTTTGTGCTGACATCGCTGGGGACGTGCGTCATTTAAGACGTATGTCCGTTGCATCGACGGTTTGGTCATCGGAGGTATTTGTGTTTCGGCTTTCCTGGGCTAATGTTTTTGTGTGCCTTTGTTTGCTTCTTGGGCTTTGCTTTGTGCCTTGTGCCTGCCTGTGGATACGTGACCCATTTTCTCCCCACCACTCAACTCTTGATGAACTGTATGGAAATAGATGTGTCTCCATCTGATTGATGGACATCTTTCCATCATACACTGCTCTCTTTGGGGTACTTTTTTCCCTTTCTCTCTCTCAGCTTGTGAACCGAAGGAATCATTTCAAATTTGCTCAGCTGGGGAAGAGGAGTATGCTTACATTACGCCCCCACCCCCTCTCTAGATGTTTTTATGGGCGCTTATTTTGACTTTATATAAATTGTATTTCAAGACTTGGCAGTTAAGAGTCAAAATTGCCAGAGTGAAACACATGTCTAAACACATGTCTAGTTAGAGTGATTTAGACAAGTTCAGTGTTCTATCAGATTCAATGCTGTCATTTTATACTGTTCGCCCCCCCTGCAAGGAAGTGCCTTTGTAGTTCATGTTCTGGATAACTGTGATTATATCTACACCTAGATTCCCCAGAAGGTTGGGCAAACACCGTGACATTTGAGTTCCGGCAGTGACTTCTTCAGAGTCCCCTCCCTGTTTCCCTATCTGGCAGGTGGCTTGGGGCCCTCCTCCCTTCCTCGACACAGTAAATATTGTTCTCTTGTTTGCTTGGATTTTGTACCGTGGAGACAAAGTCGGAGACCGACTGGATTTCCTTTCTTTCCTTGTCTGAGAGCAGGGTAATATGTTCTCAGCTTCGACACTGGTAGGACCTAGGGTGCTGCGTCGTTAATCCTGATCCCCATAGCTTCATTAGGCGATGTTTCGGTCTTAATGCAGTGGTTCTCAACCTGTGGGTCGCAACCCCTGTGGGGATACATTGACCCTTTCACAGGGGCCCCCTATTCCTTTTTTTTAAGGGTTGCCCGATCTTAACAGTAGCAAAATGACAGTGATGAAGTAGCAAGCAGAATAAGTTTATGGTTGGGGGGGTCACCACAACATGAGGAACTGTATGAAAGGGTTGCGGCATGAGGAAGGTGGAGAAACGCTGTCTTAATGTTTCACTGGTATTTTCCCCTGCATAGTAGCACTATCCAGTAAGTGTTGGGCTGCCAACTGCAAGGTCCGTGGTTCAAATCCCCGCCAGCCAATCCTTGGGAGAAAGAGTGGGTGATCTGCTCCCCTAAAGATGTATAGCCTCGGAAACCCTACATTGGGGGCTGCCACGCGTGGAGTCAAAATGGAGTGGAAGGCCCCGCAGGTGGGGTGGTTCTCTGAACTGCTGGCTCCTGTTCTTCTGCACTTGGAAGTGATCTTCCTCCAACTCCACTTGTCTTTCCTTCAGCAACACTGAGGGGTACATCTGGATGGGTGCCCGTTGTTGGTCTATTGCCAGCATCCTCTCCCCTCACGTTGTCTTGTTCTCAGCCTCAGCAAAGCGCTTCAGCAGGGCCCACGCTCCACGCCACGGTCCCACCTGGGACGGTCACTGGATAGCGCTCCTGTCTGGGATGGCTTTCCTTAACTCGGCCGGCTTTACTTTCCTTGTTTCTGGTTCCTGGGATCTCTTTTTGGATCTCATGTGCTCGCTCGCTACTTTGGACTCTTTTTCCAAGATCCCATGCTGTGTTTTATGTTCATAGAATACAGAGCTTTCTTTGAAAAACAAAACAAAAAGACACCAAGCCAAAAAACATGTCTACTATTGTACATTTCCTGCAAACTGTTAACATTGACTTGCCTTTCATGCCTTATTTTGTGTCTTTTCCTTCCTCCCCCTGCCCTTCTAAGCAGCCACCTGTAATGTCACAGTGGGTGTGCTCTTTCCGCTCACTGCCTCCCTCCCCACCATCCAGTCTATGCCAATGCCCAGCCGCGGAACGGGCCAGGGTAGAGCTGCCCTGTGGGTTTCCAAGACAGTAAGATTTCATGGGAGTAGAAAGCCTCATCTTTCTCCCTTGGGAGCAGCTGGGCTTTTGAACTGCTGACCGCCTGGGGTGGGCGGCTCAACAAGTCACCCGGGACATCACCAGGGCTTCTCTTCGGGTAACGGCTTGTCCGGCACACACGGCTCCATCTAACCCCACCCATTTCCCAAGGCCTGGGCCAGGGAGAGAGAGCAATCCACCTCCCCTTAGCTTCTTGCAGGTGTCCCTTTGGAGGCAGCCTCTGTGGCAGGGGTGGGCAGGAGGGAGCCCCTTGGTTTGCATGGAGGGTCATCGTTCGGGAATCAGCTTCTCATCTTGGCCATCCAACGGACTTCCCGGGTTCTTCCCCTCCTCTATTCTCCCCTTTCCAGCCTGACCCACACCTCCTGGTTCGGAGGCCAGGCCAGAGGAAGCAGAAGAGGTCCTTTAGCAGTGAGACCTTCTGCCGGGTGGCCTCAGGCACCTTCTTTTCCTGTGGCTTCATCGGGTCCTCCAGCTTGTGAAGTTGCCGGCAAATGCGGGCACCTTGGTCTTCTGGCTCTCTCCCATCAGAGGCAACATGTGCGTGGACACAGCCCTCTCTGGCCTGATAACCTTCCCCACCCCACCCCCAGTGCACCCTGGGCGTGGTTATTGAATCAAATCCGAGGTGGTCGGTGGTCCACTTGTAGAGTTTGCTTACTTCTCCTCTGCTGGCAATTCTTTTGTTCCTTTTGACTCATGGGGGGCAGGTGAGGTGGGGGGCAAGTAGAGACAACCTCCTTCCACATTCCCATCTCAGGTCCAGGAGAGGATTTGAAATGTCAGGCAGAAAGCCCTAGGAGGCTGCTTGCCCTTGGCTTGGGAGGTCCCCACAGGAGATGATGGTAGATGGGTCTCAGAGAGGACCTGGGGCCATGCTGCCAAGTCTGGCCCAGTGAGCTGGTGGGGCTGTCGCTGCCCAGGGCCCAGGAAGAGTCTTGTTGCTCCCAGGCCTTGCCCGGCCTCTGTGTTTTGCAGGCCTCCACGGTCCCCATGGAGCATACCCAGGCATTCCTTGCCTCTGCCCAGCCAGGCCTTCTGAGGACCCGGGACAACCTCATGCAGCGGAGCAGGTTGTGGAGCCTGGGACATGACGGGTTGAGCAAATGCCTCCAGTACGCTCTGCCTCCTTGAGAACCTCATGGGCACCGTGAGGTGGGCAGGACCCAGGAAGGTGTGGACTTTGTCTTCAGGACCACGGAGCCCTGTAGGCCGGGGCACTCAACCATGATACCAGCAAGCTTCAGTACCTGGGCTCCCCCCTCCTTGGGACCTGACCCTGGAGGGACCTGGGGCCTCTGACATACCCTAGTCCCAAAGGAGGTGATTGGGGGTGGGGAGGTGGGGAGAGTCATGCCTCTTCTTACCAGCTCCCCATTCAGTCGGAGGGCATCGGCCAGTTCCAGGAGGATGGCCACACGCTCGCTGGGCTGCACAGAGGGGCCTCGGGACTTCCTGACTTCCTCTGCCCTCTGAATGGGTAACTTGACGATCATTTTCAGGGCCTTGATGGCCTCGGGATAGTCCCCAGACTTGTTGAGTGCTCTGGCCTTGATGAAGTGGTAGAGGGGGTGGTCCCGGACCTAGAGGAGCAGAGCAGTGCAGTGCAGTGCGTGTGTACAGACACTCCGATTCACCAGCACTGCCCTCGCTGCTCACAGCACCCGGGGCAGAGCAGACTCAGAGCCCTGCCTTCAGCCTGCAGTAGGCCCTCCCCCTGGGGCTTCCCGGTACCTGGAAGTTGTGGCTGACGCCCATCTCCAAGCAGTGGGAGCACAGGGCAAAGTTGCCCTGAGCCAGGTAGATCTGCGCCAGGAGCAGGTGGGTGTCCGTGGAGGTCGGGTCCAGCTCCAGGCAACGCTGCAGGATGCTCTGGGCATTCTCCAGCTCTCCTGGAGGGGAAACACACATCTCTGTCCAGGCCCCGTGCACAGACGCAGACCGCCTTTGTATGCCCCTTGTCTCAGACACCCAGGTGAGGCCTTGTCCGCAGTCTGCTTCCCTCAGAGGCCTTCTCCTTAAGGTGAGAAGGCACAGTGCTTGCCTGGACCCTGAAGCCCTCCTCCTTGCCCCTGGTGTTCCTCCGGGAAGCACTTTAAAAAAAATTGATGGTTTCGTTGACGGGGGGGGGGGGGGTGTCTCTTACAAATCTTATGACAATCCTTCGTTCAATTGTATCAAGCACACTTGTCCATAGGTTGCCATCAACATTTCCAAAGCATTTTCTTTCTACTTGAGCCCTTGGTATCAGCTCCTCTTTTTCCCCCTCCTGATCCTTGACCAATTACATATTGTTATTTTGTACTGGATACTGTGCATTGTCTCCCTTCACCCACATTTCTGTTATTCACCCCCCTGGGAGATGGCTATATATTTATCCAACTTTGTGATGGGCTCCCACTTTCTCCCCCTTTCCCCTCCCCCACCAGCCCCCTACCCTCATGTTATCTCTACTCCTACTACAGTTCCTGAAGGGTCTATCTGTCCTGAATTCCATGTCTTGAGTTCTTATCTGTACCAATGTGTGTTCTCCAGTCTAGACGGATATGTAAGGTAGAACTGGGTCATGGTAGTGGGGGGAGGAAGTATTCAGGATCTGGAGGAATGTGTGTTTCCTCCGTGCTCTACTGCACCCTGGTTGAATCATCTCTTCCTTATAACTCTTTTGTGGGGGGACATCCACTCATCTACATATGGTCTTTGGGTCTCCATTCCAACCCTTTTCATATCCTCGGGGAGACATTTGATGGCTCCCTACAGAAGCTGGCGGAGAAGACCGGACCCCTAATCCCCATGCCAGAGAGCAGAACCAAACCTAACAGTCAGAGCCAGCCACACTGGCCAGGAGTTGTGAAGTCCCTCCTGTGCGCCTAGCACCAGCAAAGCGCGGGAAGGTCCGGTCTAGCGTTTGTCCAGCCCTAAAAGATAGGTTGGAGTGATGAAGATCCTCGTTCTCAAGGGGGGTGGCCCTTGCGGCCCTGGGTGAGGAGGGTCTTGCATGGGGTTTGCAACATGGGGGGTGAGGAGGGAAGCCCCGGACTGGACGCCCTGCTCCTCCTCTGCACACCACTGCAAGGTGAGGCAGTCCCCATGGCAACCGAGGCAGCTGGGACCTTGCTTTGGATCCCCCCTGGGAAGCCTTCCTGCCATGCCTTATGCTCAGGAGGGTCTGACAGTCATGGCTAAGCCACAAGCCCAGGGCAAGACCAAGGCCACCGAGGGGCAGGGTAAGAACCCGCAGGGGAGGGTCCTGGCAGCAGCAGGAGGGATCTTTGGACTATGGCCAGGCACCCGGGGAGGGCTCTCCTTCTGCCTGCTGGGCCTGAGTCTTGAGGTGGGAGAGGCTGCAGGCTACTGCCCTAACTTTTCAGAGGCTCTGAGGCCCATAGGAGGATCAGTCCAGGCTCCAGTGGGAGCCCAAGGGTCGGTCAGCCGTCACAGTCATGTGCAAACACTCCCCGTCCAGGATGGTCACGGGTGGGGAGATGGGAAAAGAAGGGGGCCTCCCCTTTGCTGTGCTGCTTCCCCAAGTGAGTCTTGCAAAAGGCGGCCTCTCCTCTGCCACATCCCCTTCTCTGTGTCCGTGCCCTGTGAAGTACGACCGAGTTCTCACATGCTATATAATGTGTTCTGCTGCCTGTGTCCTGTTTCTGCTTCTCCGGTGGCCCGTGGCTGTGGAGTTGCCCTGATTCGCTGCGATCTCCTAGGTGCATCAGGGTAGGATGCTCTTCCACGGGACTTTCAACGGGTGATTTTGGGGGAAGTGGGTTACCAGGACTTTCTTCCACAGCACGCCGAGGTAGAGTTGAACCTCCAGCCTTCGGGTCAGAACGCCAAGCTTGCTAACCATTTGCACCACGCAGGAGGTTCATTTCCCCTTACTAGAACTCAAACTCCAGGTGGGTGGGATGTTGGACCTACGATGAACACAACTGTGTACGTGCCCTGGCGTCGGGGTTACCTGTTGTCTGAGAACTACAAGGTCGGCAGTTTGAAATCAGCAGGCCCTGCGAAGGGGCTTTCTACTCCTGTAAAGAGTTGCAGTCTGAGCAACCCATAGGGGGCGTTCCGCCCTGTCCTACAGGGTCTCTGTGAGTTGCCAGCGAGTTGGGGTTTTTTGGACTGGTGTATGCGCCCTGGTGACTGAGGGGGCGATGAGCTGGGCTGCAAAGTGAGAGGTTCGAAACGGCCAATGGCCCCAAGGGAGGAAGATGAGGTTTTCTGCTCCTGTAAGGAGTTACAGGGCTGCTGTGCGTTGGAATCAACTCGACGGCAGTGAGTTTTGGGGAAGGTGGTGTTCTAGTACTCAGAGCACTGTCTGGCGCAAAACAGAGGCTCAGTGTCACACCTGAAGTTCAGTGGCAAAGATCAGGTTATCCGCAAATGTGAGAGGGAGAGAGGCCTGCTGCAGAGGCTGAACAGGAAGGTGGCTGGGGCTGGAGGCTGGACAGAGAGAAGCATTCCAGCTATGGGGTCTGTGAACACCAAACCCCTGTGTGTATGTATGTGTCTCTCTGTGTGTATGCGTATGTATGTATATATATCTCTGTATGCGTGCGTCTGTCTTTATGCACGTATATGCATGTATGCACATGCATGTATGTATGCATGTGTCTGTCTCAGTATGTTTATGTGTGTACAAATATATGTGTGTATATATGTGTGCGTGTGACTTTGTGTATGTGTATGTATGTCTGTGTGTATGTCTATCTGTGTGTATGTATATATGCATGTGTCTCTGTGTATGTTTATATGTGTATGTATATATATGCATGTGTGTCTGTATCCTTTTGTGTGTGTATATGTGTGCATGTGTCTGTATGTGTGTGTACATGTGTGTATGTCTATCTCTGTGTAAGTATATGCATGTGTGTTTCTGTGTGTGTCTGCATATATGTATGTGTGTGACCATCTCTGTGTGGATGTATGTATATATGTGTGTGTGGTGTGGAGCATCCCAGCCAGGGGTCGTGGACACCAAAACCAAAGAGAAAGCCCCTCCCCCACTGGCTGAGCAAGGGCTTAGAAGCCCCAGCTGCCCGCAGGCCACGCTCACCTGAGAGGTACTTGATGTGAGCCGACAGATAGAGGGGCTCGGTCAGCGCAGGGGCCGCTTTGACCACAGGGTTCAGGATCATGGCAGCTTGCTTAAGAAGGGGAGACACGATCTGGCCTGGTGACCGGGGCTGCAAGGACACGGGATCAGGTTCTGTGGTCTGCCCCGAGCAGGGGAGACCCCTCTCTCAAAGTCATGTGGATGCTCCCATTGACAGTACCCCACCCCACCCCCACTCCCAAACCCTCTAGTGCACAGGCTCCCAGACCTATTTGGCCCACTGCCTCCTCTTCAGAAAAATAAATACTCAACACCTGCAGCCCGGCAACGAAGAACTTGTGCACCATAGCCTATAATCCTGGATTAAGTTCAGGTATCTGCTTTCCCAGCTCCCTAGGATCCTTCCAGCGTATATGGAGGGGTGGTATTGCCCACTCTGCACTCGGGAGACTTGGAGGGGGGGGCTTTATTTTGTTTCCTGTGTGGCCCCACTATCCAGACCGCTGTAGAGGTCAGGATGCGTGAGACTCACACCTTGCCCACAGGAATCTCAGCAGGCTGGGAAAGCCAGATGAACAAGTACAGATGGACACACTTCCTAGAAGACTTCAGGAGAGGGAGCCTCGTTCTTCTGTGGGACGAAGGCAGGAGCATGGGGCAGAACCCCCCCCCCCACTCCACAGAGTGTGGGGCTAAGGCCAGCGGCTGGGCGCTGGTTAGAAATTCGAGGACTGCTGGCACCAAGCCTGCTGCATCAGGACCTGTCCCACACCAGCACCCCAGGGGATTCTGCTGGCCACCCCCGGAGGAGAAGTACTGGACTACCCGGCCACCCGAGGTTCTGGCCAGCCTGGGGATGGGCCGGGCAAGGTCCCCTGTCTTTTCAGTGCACAGTTAGACACCAGACTCCCGCTGTAGAGACGGGCCTGCCCCTCACCTGCTTGGGGCAAAAGAGCAAGTGCTCCCGGACAATGAAGACCAGGAAGAAGGGGTTCAGCCGCTCGAAATACTCGGGGCTCAAGGGAAGGCCCTGCATGCTGGAGAAATGCAGTTCCGCCGCTTCCTTCAGGAGTGCGGTGGCCTCCTGCTCCGCCTTGTTCTTCCGGGACACCAGCAGGGCCTGCAGGAAGGCCAGCACCTGCAGGGGGTGGACGGGGAAGGCCCAGGTCTTAGAGCCCACACCACCGCAGGCCTGGGCAGAGTGGGCAGCAGAGAGGGTGGATCTCAGCCACCCAGGGAGGAGAAGGCTGGGTAGTACAAGGAGGGGGCAGCCATGCCCGGGAGAGCTCAGACCTCAGACCTCCCAAGGGACTGTTGCACTTCTTTCAGGAACTCCAGCTGCTGCTCCGCCTCCTCCAGGTGGCCTTCCAGGAGCTGGCACCAGATGATCCCTGCCAGGGGACAGGACATGCGTCAGTGTAGGCCCAGATGTCCACCAGGCTGGGAAGCTTGGCTGAGAGCCAACAAGGAGGGGCCCCAGGGTCCTTGTCTCTTGGCGGCAGCATCTCTGTGAGCGGAAAGAGTGGTACACGTGATGGACAAGGACTTGGAAGCATGACAGCAGGTGCAAATGCCTCTCCCTCATGCTCCGGTGACCGGAAGGAAGGTCAGTGGTTTAAATGCACCAACGGCTTTTGGGGGGCGGGGGAGAGACCTGGAAAAGCAGATTCTCAAACAAGTACAAAACAACAAGACCCCTGCCAGACTGAAAGTCACCAAGACAAGCCTGACTCTCGGCAGCCCCACACGGTGTTTGTGAGAGGCTGTGGTGATTGACAGGGACACGCAGCCTTATAGGAGAAGCTGGTGGATTTGAATCACCGACTTTCTGATTAGCAAGCAGTCGAGCCCTTCCCTGACAGCCCGACAGCCCCGCTAAAGTTCGCTGCGCTCTGGGGCAGTTCTACGGCGGAAATCAGGATGGACTAGACAGTTGGCAGCAGCATTCGCCACCCAGGAGTCTCTGTGTGGCACGCACGGTCAGTCGCTCAACTCCTAACCAATGTAGGAGACTTCGGACAAAGGCCTTGCAAGGTCACAGTCATGGCCTTGGAAATGCAGTGGAACAGGTCTGTGCTCCACACAAGACATCACTGGGAGTCGGGATCGCGCTGGCAGAGCTGTTGGGGTGCACTTGCTCCTGTCTTCCTAACCACCACCTTGGTTTCAGTGACAGCCATCCCACTGTGTGGCCTTTGGGGGGAGTTTTTTTTTTGGTGTCCTGGCCATGCAGTGGTTCACGCTTAGGGTTGCTAACCAACATGTCAGCAACTTGAGACCACCAGCAGCTCCTCGGGAGAAAGACGCGGCTGTTCACGCCCATAAAGAGTTACCATTTGCTTGATCAAGGACAATGTAACCGAGAGGAATTACTGAAACCCAAATGAAGGCTGAACATGATAGTGGAACAAGAGGCATGTAAAAAGAAATAGAGGAAAGAACTAGGAGGCAAAGGACATTTATAGAGGTCTAACTACAGGCATGTACATATGTAAATATATTTATATATGATGATGGGGAAAATAGATCTATGTACATATATTTATAGGTTTAGTATTAAGGTAACAGATGGACATTGGGCTTCCACTCAAGTACTCCCTTAATGCAAGGACACTTTGTTCTATTAAACTGGCATTCCATGATGCTCACCTTCCCGACACCATCGCTGAAGACAAAGTGGATGCATAAGCAAATGTGCTGAAGAAAGCTGATGGTGCCCAGCTGTCAAAAGATATAGCATCTGGGGTCTTAAAGGAAGGAAGATAAACAAGTGGCCATCTAGCTGAGAAGCAACAAAGCTCACATGGAAGAAGCACACCAGCCTGTGTGATCACAAGGTGTCAATAGGATCAGGTATCAGGCATCAAAGAACAAAAACTCATATCATTGTGAAGGAGTGGGGGTGAGAAGTGGAGACCCAAAGCCAGTCAGGGTGCACTATAGCACTGAGGAAACATACAACTTTCCTCTAGTTCTTTAATGCTTTCTCCCCCCAACTATAATGATCCCAATTCTACCTTACAAATCTGGCTAGACCAGAGCATGTACACTGGTACAGATCAGAGTTGGAAACACAGGGAATCCAGGACAGATGAACCCCTCAGGATCAATAAAGAGAGTAGGGGCATTAGGAAGGTAAGGGGAAGGTGAGTTACAAAGGGGGAACCCATCACAATGATCTACATATAATCCCCTCCCTGGGGGACAGACAACAGAAAAGTGGGTGAAGGGAGACACTGGACAGTGTAAGACATGAACAAAATAATAATTTATAAATTATCAAGGGTTGGTGAGGGACGGGGGTGAAAATGAGGAGCTGATACCAAGGGCTCAAGTAGAAAGCAAATGTTTTGAAAATGATGATGGCAACCTATGTACAAATGTGCTTGACACAATGGATGGATGTGTGGATTGTGATAAGAGTTGTAGGAGCCGCCAATAAAATGATTAAAAAAAAAAAAAAGAGTTACTGTTCTCGGAAACCCACAGGAGCAGCTCCACCGTCTGGCAAGGTCTCTAAGTGTCGGAAACGACCCGGGGCCAGTCAGGTTGTGTTTTGTTGATGGAGTTTTTACTTTGCCAATCAGGTTTTCAACTTTTCAACAACTCTTTTATTTATTTGGTGGTTGTTGATCGCTGTACTTTTCCAGTATGTTCTGTACTTGCTGGCGTACTAGCCTCCTCTCCCAATGCTGAAGGTGAAGGGGGAGGGGGTCTGGGGTAAGAATATTTTCTAGATCCTGCCTTAACTTTACCCTTCAGACTCAGAAACCAAGCTCACTGCCATGGAGCCAGTCCTGACTCGTGGCCTTACACCGTGGAACCTGTCCTGACTTGTGGCCTTACACCGTGGAACCCGTCCTGACTCGTGGCCTTACACCGCGGGACCAGTCCTGACTCGTGGCCTTACACCGTGGAACCAGTTCTGACTCGTGGCCTTACACCGTGGAACCTGTCCTGACTCGTGGCCTTACACCATGGAACCAGTCCTGACTCGTGGCCTTACACCGTGGAACCAGTCCTGACTCGTGGCCTTACATGATCCATCTTTCGCGGGACTCCTCTCAGAGGGCCGGTAGATTTAACAAATGGCGAGCTAGACTGGCGAGTGTCAGCAGGTGGGACGGATTTCCTTGGAAATTGGCGGGGCCAGTGGTAGATTTTTCCCAGACAGGCGGGCCAGATAATCTGAGAGCACTGTCTTGTCTTCTGGCTGAACCAGTAGGGGCCTCCTCTTGAATGGGAAGTGGGGAAGGCCTTAGGCCAGCAGTTCTCAACCTGTGGGTTGAGACCCCTTTGGGGGGTCCAATGACTCTTTCACAGGGGTTGCCTGATTCATAACAGTAGCAAAATTACAGTTACGAAGTAGCAACGAAAATAATTGTATGGTTTGGTGGGGAGGGGGGGGGTCATCACAACATGAGGAACTGTATGAAAGGGTCGTGGCATTAGGAAGGTTGAGAACCACTGGCTCTAGACCTTTCACTTGCAATGTCCACATAGTCGATGCCGTCCGCTTCGCCTCATTTAGGACTGTGAACTCCTTCAGGGTCTCCGTACGTTTGTGGTGTGTGGGGACAAAGGGAGAACCCTGGGCCTGAGGGGCTGCACCTGGTCTGCTGCACCAGCGATCAAGACCAGTTCTTCGGACGAGGGTCCATGGCAGGAAGGGCAGGGTGTGGGGTCTCAGAGAACTGCCTTGCCCCACAGCACACAGCCTGTCAGAGCCAGGCCAGGAACCAAGCTGTCCTCTCAGCCCAAATGGCAGGTGGCTGGCTTGAAATTCACCAGGAGCCATGGATTGGGCTTGGGAAAAAATGGAAATAGGACCGGGGGTGGGGTGGTGGAGCACACTTAACATTTGTAGAAAGGATGTTTTTTTTGGGGAAAAAAACATCTAGGCCAATAGGGAAGTAAAACCTCATGGGGCTCAGAGGCAAGTGGGGCGGAGGGAGGGAGGGAAAGGGAGTTGTTGGGTGGGAGGGCTGGGCTGTCAGTCCCCTGGGGGAGTCAGTGTGGACCTCGGGGCCTGAGCTAGATGTACATAGGAGGGGCTCTGCTCCTTCCCCCTTATGTCCCTCCCTGTAGGGGGAGGTCAGATGCTTACAGACATCTTCCCTGAAGACAGTCAAGTCATCAGACCAGGGTGGGCCTGCTCCCTCCCTGCTGCTGGGGACAATGGACTACTACTCCCTGAGACTTGCTACCATTAGCTTGGTTCTTGTAGGTGGGGTTCACACCCTACTGATAATGGTTCCTATGGAGACCCAGAGAACAGGTCAAACTGCTCCATGACATCCAAAGTTAAGCCATCATGAATCTAGGATCTGTCCATCTTGTCACATGAATACCCCCAATCCCTCCTCTTCCTATTGCGTGTATGTCCCTAGATTGTCCCCCTCTCATTGCTGTATAACCTATAGTGCAACCCCTTCCTGTGACCTCTGTCTTTACCTGTAATTAGTGGGCTTGCACCACCCCTAAAGGCATATAGGCCTGGGTTAGCAATAGAGAGGGCTCCCTTGACCTTTCTTTGGCTCCCTCTCCTCCCCTGTTCCCTTTTCCCTTGTCCTCCTTCCCTTCCCCCTCTCTCCACGTGGACCACCAAGCAGGGCTGAGGTGAGTAAGCTACCATGAAATGTGTCTGAGTCCATTATTTGACCGTCTCTTCTATATCTCATGCTCTCAGTGACTTCAATATAATATTTTTTATGTCTCAACCGTACAATTGTGCATATCGAGCCCACCATTAGTGGTGGGGGGCTGGCATCCCCCCCCAAACCACACCTCCCTGAGTGGGCTTGAAAACATTTGTGGGGGGTGGGGTGGGGGGAATGAACCCCAAAGGCACACCCCCCCTGGGGAAAACACATCCCAGCACTCTCTTTGGAGCCCCCAGAAGCTGCCCTGCTCAGCTCCCACCTGTCAGGGCGGCAATGTTATTCCCGTCCAGCTTCATGGCCTCCGAGTACCACAGCGTGGCCTCCTTGAGTTGGTCCTGCAGGATGAAGAGGTAGCCCAGCTCTGTGGCCACGTGGCCGTGGGAGGGTGTAGCCACGAAGGTACGCTCGATGAAGCTGCACACCAGCCGTAGGATGGGCTGCTGTCTTCTGCACTGTGGGGGTGGACACACACACACACACACACACACACCAGTTATTCTAGCCTGAGCAGGGCCACGTTGTCGTTCTCACACAGGGAGCAACGTGGGCTGGACCAGGTGGGCTCAGGACGGCCCTGGAGGCACTTGGGTCCAGGCAATGGGGTTGTGTCGCTGTCCCACTCCCCACAAAACCCCCTACACATGCGAACCTGCCACCCCACCCCAAGTTAGGCCCTCTGCCTGTTCACCACCTCCAGGAAGCTGGCAACAGGTATGCCAAAGACTGAAGCTGGGAGGGCGAGGGAAAGAAGCTCTTTCTGGCCCCAGAAGGAGGCAGAGAGTCAGATATCAACATGGTGCAGTGCCGCTTTCTCAGGGGCGTCCCAGGCCTGCCTCAGTGCTGGTGGCTTAGGCCCCGGGGGGCTGCCCTGGTTCCTACAGGGGTCCCGGCCAGTGAGTTTTGCTGAAGGGGCTCACAGAGGCACAGGTTCTTTGGCAACGTGCCTCGTGTCAGAGAGGCCTTGGGCGGGCCGACCTTCCAAAAGGATTGTGGAGCTGGGGGCCCCCAGCAGCTCCGAGGCTGCCGCCTGACATGGATTTATCTGTGCACCATCTCTCTGGACCCAGGAGGTGGGAAGCGGCCCCGCACTCTCACAGGCTCTCAGACCTTCTCACCCTGATAGGCACAACACCGCTGAGGGGCACCTTGGCCAAGGCTTTAGGGTCCACAGGTCAGAGGTAGGGAGAGGCCATGGGGGTGGGCAACAGCCTGGCTTGGATGGAGCTGCAGGAGCAGGTGGGGGGTGTGGAGGAGAGCAGGGCAGAGTGAGGAGGAACAGAATTCCCCTCGAAGGAGAGAAACCGTTTCACAAACCAGGGACGAGCCTTACCAGTCTGCTAACCACGAGGATTTTTTGAAGGTGGAGGCTTGGGTTTTGGGGCTCTCTCATCTCCAGTGCCTTCATCAGACTTCTCACGTGCTCAACAGCCTGCAGGGGTAAGACAGTACCCAAAGTCCCAAGGCATGCCAAGACCTGTGGCCTGTGGTTCTCAGCCCCAGCCCCCCAGTAGCACTGGTTTCTTTTGTAATCCCTGTGCTCAACCCGGTCTCCAGAGACTTCTACTGAACAGGATCGCAACAGGGTGGGGGTGGGGTGGGGGAGGAGTCCTGGTTGCGCAGTGATTAAAGCACTCAGCTGCTAACTGGGCAACTGTGGGTGGTTTGAACCCACCAGCTGCTCCACGAGAGAGAGATGAGGCGTCAAGCTTCTGGAAAGATTTACGGCCTTGGATGCCCAACCGTAAGTAAGGTGACCAGACGTCCCGCTTTTGGCGTGACAGTCCCAATTTTTAACAATTTTTCCTGCATCCCGCGGTGTTTTTAAGAAGTCCCAATTTTTGGAAAGAATGCACGACAAGCTAGGGTATACAGTTTTCGGCTGCCATGTGGCTATTTTGCCGGGATATGAGTTTTATCAATGGTGTCCCGCTGGTGTCCCACTTTACCAATGTCAAAATCTTGTCACCTTACAATGGGGCAGCTCTACTCTGTCCTGCAGGCTCACGGTGAGTCAGTATTGGCTCAAAGGCAGCAGGTTCCGCAGGGGAAGGAACCCTTTAACAGTATGACTTTAAATTCCATCAGGTGGCCTTCGGGGAGCCTCGTCCCCGCAAGACACGATGCAGTCCCTTTTTCTTGAGTTTCTGAAGAGAAGCTGCCCCTCTGCCCTGCCCAGGAACAGCCAGGAGCCAGAGCTCACAGTCCACACTGCAGCCCCCACTGGGGTGGGTCTGTGAGGTTCAGAGCGGGAGATCAGAACTGGGCACCCAGAGCCCAGTGGGAGAGGGGGTGCAGGGCCTCCACTGGGGGACGGAGGAGGGGTGGTCAGTGCTAACTTGCCCCTAGGATTGACCGCAGGCCAGGCCCCAGGAAGATCGGGACTGGGGGAGCTATTTTGTTTCCACTAAGAGACAGTGCTGGGGCCATTTCCAAGGATTTCTTTCCGCTGTGAACTGTCCCTTCCCTCCCACTGCCGTTCAATTCCCAGGACAAAACCCACATCTCAGGGCTGTGTGGAACGGACCCCTTGGAGAGCCTCGATCCCCTAGAGAGGGTGATCTGCCAAACTTCATACAAAGGAAGATACTGTTTCCTTTCTCATTCATTCAAAATGCAGATTCTGGGGAAGAATACAAACTTTTCTGTCTTTCTTTTAAACAATGAGCCAATCTGGATGCTGACACTTCCCTTAAGAGCTCGAGGTGGGTTTCCATGCCTTTGAAGCCCCTTTCGTTTCCCTGGAAGATGGAAAGCCTTAGGGGCCAGTCTGCCCTGTCAGATTCTGCCCCGTCAAGGCCAGAGCAATTCCAACCATCCTTCCTGCAGCTCCCCTAACGGCCTTTCCAGAACACTCGGAACACTCACGAAGTGACTACAGCCGCCGGGCACTGCTGTGAACTCTACCACTGAATTCATTTAGCTTCCCAAATGCCCTCCCCAGCCTGGGTGTGGGTGTGGGTGTGGGGGGGAATCTCTCCACGGTGTAAAATGAGGATCCTGAGGCTTATCCAGGTAGAACCACCTGCCCAGGTTCATGTGGCTCACACGTGGCAGAGCCAGAATCAAATCCGGAATGGGGACCCTGAGAGGACCAGCCCAGAACAGACATCTTGCCAGAAGAGGGCGGGTGTGGGGAAGGGAGCTGCTGAGATCCAGGGAGCATGGTGCAAGGCTGCTGGGGCGGGGGGCATGCCACCCCAGTCGGGCTCCTTCTTGGCCCACTGTCAGTCTCCAGGCGTCCCGAAAGGACTTACTTTGGTCATGTCTCCTTCTCTGGCAAGCTCGTGCACCGCTAGAATCTGGCAGGCGTCAATATTGGTTTCATCTTTCTCCAGGATTCTGAAATAGGAAGAGGAGTCCCCCCCAGTTAAAGTGTGTTGACAGGAGAGGGTAGCAGCCAGTCCCTGTTCTTCATCACATCATCGCTTTGTGTGACTCAGGGGCACTGCCCACCTAAGGTTTTCTAGGCTGTCATCTGGTGTCGTGGTTGGGCACTGGGCTGCGATCCACATGGTTGGCAGTTTGAAACCACCAGCCGCTCCAGGAAGAAAGATTGGGCTCTCTTCTCCTGTACACGTTCACCGTTATTGGAAACCCAGAGGGGTGTCAAAGAGTCAGCACTGACCGGATGACAGAGAGTTTGGATTGGCATCTTTCCAGGAGCACTTGGGTGGGATCGAACCGCCCACCTTTCCACGAGCAGCCAAGCACTTCACCACCGTGCCACCAGGGCCCCTTACTTTGTAAGAACACCCACCGCCGCTGGGTGGATTCCGACTGCACAAAGTCACCCCAAGGGACAGAGTGGAATTTTTTTTACAGTTTTATTGGCACATAATCCACATATCATACAATTCAGCGGTTCAATCTTATGGAGAAGAATGGTACAATCATTATGGAGTGGAATCTTTCCATAGCGTTTTTGAAACTGTTACTTGAGCACCCAGCCTCATCTTTCTCCAGGAGTGGCTGGCTGGTGGGCCTGAACCTCCTCCAACTCCTTGGTTAACAGCTCTGTGCCTAACCCACACCACCACCAGGGCTCCTTCTTTTAATTATACTCACTACCATTGAGTTCATGCTGACCCATAGCAAGGGTAAAATTGTCCCTGTGGGTTTCTGAGACTGTACATCTCTCTCTCTCTCTCTGTCTCTTTCTGCTGAGCAGCTGGTGGTTTCGAACTGCTCATCCTATGGTTGGTGGATCAATGAGAAACTGACTATACAAGAGGGCCCCTCTCTTTTAATAATACCCAAACCAAACTCATGGCCATTGAGTTGATGCCAACTCATAGAAACCCTATAAGACAGGGTAGAACTGCCCCTGGGATTTCTAAGACTGAAACTCTTTATAGGAACAGAAAGCCTCATCTTTCTCCCTCAGAGTGACTGGTGGCTTTGAACTGCTAACCTTGCGTTTAGCCGCCCAACACATAGCCATTACGCCACCAGGGCTAGAATTCCCAAATTTGTCAGGCACATCATTGTCAAGAATTGAGACCACATTTCCCAGCCTCTTGCAGTTTAGGTCTAGCCAGGTGACTGGATTCTGGCCACCATCAGGTATATGCTGCATTCAGAGAGTTCTAACGAGGAGTATTTCTGGTGATCAGAAGGCACTGTGAGTCCTATACAATTAGATTAAAGAAGAATCAAGAAAGAGAAGAGACAATTCTTAGAGGCAAACGATACTGAGAATATTACATATCAACACATGCGCAATACTGCTAAGACCGGAAAGCCAGAGACGTGAATGTTTATGTTGGAAAAGAGGGTTAAGAATAGAGGGCAGCTGACTCGAGAGCTAGAAAATTAACCGAATCACTAGATGCAAGCGCGGGCAGGAAACAATTAAGAGTAGAATTTAGTAAACACCAAAGATTACCACAGAGAGAATCAGTAAAAAACCTGGCCCTTTGAAAAGAGACTATTTTGAGATTGATATCTTTTTTAAAGAGAGAGATGGTAAAGGTGATGAAAGAAGTTGGAAACAGACAGTGGTGATGGTTCTACAGTGTGATGGACATAATGCCCCTGGTTGTCCATGTAAAGGAGGCAGGAATGGCAGGTATTTGTTATGGAGGTACTGCCATAAGGAAGAAAAGTACTGTATAGACTCGAGTATAAGCTGAGTTTTTCAGCACAAAAAATGTGCTGAAAAACGGGTTTGCCTTATACACAGGTCAGTGGTACCCCAGCGAGGTGTAACATCTCGCAGGTGATTGCCGTTCCTCCGCTGTTCATTCAAAGCCCCGCTGACACTGCAGGGCTTCGAATGTTTGTTTACTCACATCTAACCAATCAGAGCTGTCCTATGACGTGGACGGCTCCAATTCGCAGAAGCACCCGTAGTGATTCACTTACACTGGCAGCTGAACTGGTAAGGATGTGTCTGGCTGCGCTCCGTCTCTCCCCTCTGGTCTCTGTGTTAATTCACATCCTGCATTTCTCACCCTGGGCTTCTACTCGAGTCCATCAGTTTTTCTGGTGTCCCAGGTAATACTTAGGTACCTCGGCTTATACTCGGGTCGGCTTATACTCAAGTATATACGGTAATTAATTACAGAGGACAAAAAGAGAAATATAGATACATACGTAGATAGATGCACACATCGATAAGACACATAGATCTATACATAGATGTGAAACAAAACAGCAGCATACACACATAGATACATAGAAGCACAGATATGAAACAAACTAACAAAACAGCAGTGGGAGAATTCTAGGAGATGCACTAACTGTGGGAGGTGGGAGGGGCTTCTCCCTGCCCATGGGCAGAGCACAGCCAGGGTGTGGAAGGCAGCACACACCATGCGCTGGCCTTCAGCCAGGCGCTTCCAGGTATCCTGTGGGTCCAAGCTTGGGCCACGGGCACTGGTCAGATGGGAGCTGCGAGAAAGGGGACCAGCATTAGCGGGTTGGGCGGGATGGCATCAATTTCAGTGTGCCACCAGCAGCTCTTGGAAAGGCTCAAGTGCCGATCATCCTGGGAAGGCTTGTCCTCCCTGCACTAGGGGAGAAGACATGGCTTGTGCTGCTTTGTTTCCTGAGAACTGAGCTGTCTGTGAACACTTATTTCTCCCCAGGAACAGTTCCTCCTGAAGACTCCCCGTCATTCAGGAAGGAAAACAAACACCGTTAATTATTTTAAGGGGTTGGTGGATAGCATACATTTTAGGAGTCAAGTGATAGAAAGGCCTCCCGCCCTCCCTCTGTGGCCAATGGCTCTTTGATGAGGGCACCAAGCCCATTCGGTGGGGAAAGAATAAGTGATGCTGGGAAAATGGATGTCCAAATGCAAAATATATGCGCATCACGGGCCTAGTCACAAGACCGAAAATCAGAAGAACTCTTAGGAGAGGAGAGAAGGGCAGAGTTTTGAGACTTTGTTTTTGGCAGTAGATTCTGAGACAGGGCCCCAAAGCACACCACGTGGAACTAATAAGATCCACTGGACATTTCGACACCTAAAAATGTTGTGCATCAATGGACATGATCAGGAACGTGATGAAAAGATAAGCTACAAAACGGGGGGGGGGGGGGAGATTTGAAATGATCTATCTAAGAAGGGTTTAATATCCAGACTATATAAAGGACCCCTTCCCTAGAACTCAACAACCAAGACAAACATCACAATTTTTTAACATGAGGAAAGGATTTGAGCAGGCATTTCTCCTACGTAGGTTTATGATGGACAACGGGCACATGAAACGATGCCCACAACATAAGTCACACACTGTCTGTCTCCACAGACGTGGACGCATATTGAAAGTACCTTAGCGGGCTAGAAGGACAAACCCATGTGTTTGCTAGGAAGCACGGCCAGAGTTAGCCATTCGTTATTGTTTTGTAGTGATTGGGGCCCTTTGAGTTGAATTTTTACTTATAGGTGTGGGAAACAGAAAAGTCATTCCCCAGGATGTCCCCCTATAATGTAGGGCCAAACCTAAAGTGCTGTTTGCAAACACAGGGTCAACTGCTTAAAGGTTACCTGCCTGAAGGTTGTCAGCCACCTAAGGCAATCAGGGCCTATTATCTGTCCACCCTAAATAGAGCCCACTCCCTTCTGATAAGGATAATGGATTGTTCCCTTGAAGGAGAGCCCAGAGACACCTACAGTCAAGCCAACTCAGGGACAGTCAAGCCAACTCGGGGACGACCAAGGTTAGGCTGCCATCTTGACTCTAGAGCCCTCCTATCTTGTTATGGGTATGGCTTCCTGTCACCTGTGTGCCCCTAGAGCCTCCCTCCCTATTGTGTGTACACCCCTAGCTCATGTCCCTCCTGTTATGCATGGGGTTACCTGTAATTTAGGGGGCTTGCCTACTCCTAGAGTGTAGATAAGCCTGGGTTGGAAATACATTCTCTCTTTTTTTTAATTCTTTCTTTCTTTATTTATTTTACATTCTCTCTTTCTATGTGGATCTGACGTCCTGATGGTCCTGGAGGTGAGCGCTCACATGCATGATCTTGTCTGATGTCTTTAATTTCACCCTTCAATTACACAACTGCCCCTTGGACCCGTTCGATTGTGAGGTTGGTCCCGCACATATAAGGACCCCATGTGACAGAGGAGCACTGCTGCTACAGGGTTTCATTGGCTGCCATCATCCCCCCCCCAGCTTTTATTTATTTTGTTCCTCCTGACGATACACACAGCAAAACATACACCAATTCAACAGTTTCTACATATACGATTTAGGTTACGTCTATATATTCGAGAGAGATTACGTTGTTCAAGTTGTGTGAATTTTTTTTCTCCTCCCTTGCCCAGTTGTTCCTCCCTTGTTTGCATGAACTAGCGGCTCCCTCAAGTTCCTGCAGTCTTTTGGATGGTTGATTTGTTCCCACACAGGTAGCTACTAAGAGAACACGGTGCTCAATCAAGGCAGACCCTTTTTCACTAGTTAAGCTACCGTTCGATTTAGATCATGTCAGAGGCTGTTTGGGGTTCTAAAGATTAATTCTGAGCAATAACCTCACCCTCTGAGCTTCCCTGAATAGTGTGGACTCTTTCAAGACTGTAAAACCTGAAACCGCCCGTCCTTCGTAGAAGCCCACTGGGGTTACAAGATGGGCTTTGGCGTGAATTCTTTCTCATGCGAAGCCAAGAACCGAGGTCTGACCCACTCGAGAAACCTTACGTTTTGACCAAGGTTCTTCTGTGGGGTCTTTCATTAGAATGTCCATCCATGGTACCAGGCACCACCCAGTTCTGTTTTCATGGAAGCAACTAGTGACTCCTACCTACCTCCCCCTCTTCCTCCTCCTCCTCCTGCCGGGGGAGCCTGATGTGACCCAGAAATGCAGGGGCCACAGACGCTAAGTCAAGGGCCTTCCCCCCAGAACTGACAGACAGAGCTTTTCCTCTAGCAAGGGCGTCCTGGATTTGAACTTCTAACCTCAACAGTGAGAGGATACATTTCTGTTCCATAAAGACTCCCCTCCAGTGGTAATTCTGTTGCGGAAGCACCAAGAAAGGAAGGCAGGCACCAGATAGAAAGACCCTTTCCCTCCCCTGTAAGACTTGGCAATGCAGGACCCCTTATTTAAGTTGATCATATCCATAGTTCTAAAAGAGAAAACAACCGCTTAGTCCCTAGTCCCACTCTGCCCTTGCCCTTTCCTACCTTGTGGTATGAGTTGGGGTGCCAGCCCCCCCACTAATCATGGGTTCAATAATCACAATTGTATGGTTGTGACATATAAATATTATATTAAAGTCATCGAGAGCATGAGAGATAGGAGAGAGTCAAATAATGGATTCGGATACAATTCATGGTAGCGTGCTCGCCTCCTGGATGGCCATGATCTTAGCAGCCAGGTCCACGCACAGCGTGGGCCAAGAGGAGGTAGGGTGGAGACCCAGCAGGAGGCTCAAGGACCCGGCAGGAGGTTGGAGAGCCAGGCCAGAGGCTGGAGCCCCGGGTGTGAGGCTGGAGGCCGGCTTACTGCTAACCAAGGGTTATATATCCTTCGGGGGCGTGATTACAGGTCACCACATGTCACAGGAAGGGGCAGTACAATAGGCATACACATGGTAGAAAGGGGATCTATGAGAGGCATAAGGGTGACCGGAAGAGGATGAGCTGGGGTGTGTCCATAGGAATGGGAAGGTCTAGGGGTATGCATGTGACAAGATGGGCTGATTCTAGATTTAGGATGGCAGCCTAACCTTGGTCATCTTTGAATGGGTTTGACCTCTCTGGTGTCTCCTACAAAGAAACAGACAACTACTATCCTTATCAGAAGGGAGTGGACCCTACTTGTTGTGGGATAAACAGTGGTGACTGCTTGCTCTAGATGGCTGATTAGCTCTTAGGGAGAATGACCCCTGATCTACTCCTGATGACCTCCAAGTGTTCAGTCATTCGCAAGCAGCTAAGTTTGGCATATGTTTGGGAAAGACAGCTTGGGAGAAATCCTTCTGTTTCCCACACTACCTGAGGCTCCTCAGAGGCCACTGTTCCCACCCCCCACAGGGTTCTTGTTTCTTTGGGTTCTTTGGGGGTTCCCTCCAGTTCCCTTCTAAATGGTATGCCCCCACCCCCCGACATGTGGCTTTGCTGGTCACAGCCCACAGTGTGAGGCCTCCTCCCGTGATGGGTGATTGACAAGCCCAGTTACAGCGATTGCCCTCCCCAATACCATAGTTTCATCCCTCATAATGCCTCTCTTGGAGCAGTCCTGGGGCACAGTGGTTCTGAGCTGGGCTGAGCTCCGAAAGGTCCGCAGCTGACGAGGAGTCACGGTCTCGGAAACCCACAGGCAGGGCCGCTCTGAGCCGGCATTGACTTGATGGCAGTGAGTTTGTTTATTATTTTGGAAAGGCCTCTTCTCAGTGGCACCGACCATTACGTCTCATTCCATGCAGTGCACACAGTATCTGTACGGATGGGCGCATCCTCCCCCTCTTGGAGGATGAGAGTGGATTAGCTCCCTCCCATGGAAATGAATGAAGCGGCCCTGCATCTCACCTTTGTGCTGTTTCTATGGTCTGCTCCCAATCCTGCTTGGCCAAGAACAGCTTCATCTTTAGGACAAGGGCTGGCAGGAAGCCTGGGAAGGCCACGGTGAGCTGGCTCACCACCTCCAGCGCCCCAGAGTAGTTCTGCTGCAGCAGGAGGTAGGTTGCCTGTGGAGAGACAGGGGGAGGGAAGAGAGGTGGGGTGCACCCAGGACCCCCTGAAGGGCAGGGGAGAGCCTTTCGTGTGGGCACTTGGGTGCCATCAGCGGATCCAGGAGCCCCTGTGGTCCCTCCTACACAGATATGCCGCAAGTCCATGCCAGCCTCGGGTTACTTCCTGTCTGGGCCAAAGGAGCCTGGAGCCTGGGCAACTCTGTAGGCCTGGGACAGGCCACGTGAGGGCTACCCTGAAAGGAAGTGCTGGGCCCTTTCTTGTTCCAGAGATCGCTTGTGTGTTTCCCACTCGCCTTGTCTGAATTCCGTTTCTGAAAACTGTTCTGTGGGGCTGTGCCCTGGGGTTGGTCCTGACCCATGGTGTGGTTTCAAGCAGAGCCCCAGGTGTCCTGGGCTGTGACTCTAACAGAGGCTGACTACACCAGGTCTTGCTTCTGCTAAGCCACAGGGCAGCTCTGAACCGCCAACCTTTGGAATAGTAATTTGCCCCTCCCAGGGACCTCAATGAAGATGGCTGACCAGGCCCCACTGGGCATCTTTGGGTCGGAAAGGTTTTGTGGGAAACACCCTCTGCAGCAAGGCTAGGTTGTGTTTCTTGATTAAGACCCACCAAGCAGGGGCTCGGGGGCACAAAGTCTGTAGACAGCACCAGTCCCTGCTTCAGGCTGGCCTCGGGGAACCGTGCTTCAGGGGCAGAGGGCAGGGCTCCTAAAAGTCTTGGCACGGTGGCACTGGGAAAGGACAGTCGACGTCAGACTTACAGGGACCCTCCGAGCAGAGGCTGCTCATCCAAAACAAGAAGAGTGAGTTCAACCCAGAGGACGCCGTCACCCTGACCTTCAACTGAAAAACCGGGACCGCTCCCAACACCCCAAAAGAGCGGGCTGGTGTGGTCAATTGCATGACGCCCATACAGCGGAGTTTTACGGAGATGTGCAAGACGACGCTTTCCTCTGACAAGCTCCCGGAGGCAGGAACGGGGTGAGTCATGTCCACTGTGGGCACGGCCGGCAATGACAGGGAACCCACCGTGTGTGAACTGCGGAGTGGAAGGCGGATTCGCTCCGCAAACCTTCACCGGATTCATGATACAAAGTAGAGAAAGCAAAAAGACAACAAAATGATATAAACCCAGGGTTACAGCTACATTTAAACTACTGTGAGAGCCTTAGGGGTGTAATGGTTATGTGCCGGGGCCGCAATCCGCACAGTTGGCAGTTCGAAACCACCAGCAGCTCCTTGGGAGAAAGACTGGGCTCTCCAGTAAACTGTTATGGTCTCAGACCCTTCCCCTCCCCCATCCCTACCGGGGGTTGCTATGAGCCAGGAGTCTTGATGGCCACGGACTTGGTTTGAATTACCCTACCACAGTCTCCCACCCTGCAGTGCGGAGCCCCCTCCTGGACCAGAAGAGCAGCAGCTTGTAGCCCCAGCTGAGCTCCCCGATGTTCCCTGTGACTGAAGGAACTGGCCTCTACCAAGGTCACAGCCCCTCCCAGGGGCAGCCCACTGCCAGAGGCTTGTTGGGGAGGCAGTTAAAAAACCCATGGTGCCCCAGGCTTCTCCTGGGAGCTGGATGAGCAAGGCCTTCCCTGTGTTCTGGATTAAACTGTGTTGTTCCAAGATAGGCGCTGCGTACCCTACTGTCACTGCGGTTACAATTTCATCTGGGAATCCGGTTTCTTTAAGCGTGTTAATGAGGTGGTGCAGGGCATGTTTTAAAACCCATCCCTTGGGATTTAAAAGGGACCGTAAGCAAGCGGCAAGCAAGGGGGTGGGGGACGCAGGTGCCATGTCACGTGAACACTCCCAGGACCCAAGGGGCAAAAACAGAGCTGAAAGCCCTCTATCCTGGCTGAGGAGTCACGGTGAGTCGGCATGAACTCTGTGACAGCTAGTTTTTTTTTTTAATTTGGACTTTAAAAAATGTATTCATTTAATAAGGAAAACAATATATACACAAACAGATGAGACTGTCAGGATAAGTTTTTCCTCTCAAAGGTGAGCTCCATGAGGGCCACATAAGACTATGGGGACTTGGTTTAAACTTCATGGTCTCCACGTGGTGACCACAGTGGAGTCTTGGCTACTCAGCCAAAGGTTGGCAGTTTGAAGCCACCCAGCGGCCCAGGGGAAGTCAATGCCTGGCAATCTGCTTCGACTCAGCTGACAGCCAGGGGAGGCCACACGTCTCTGGGACACAAGGTGTGGCCAGGACAAGCATCATTTAAATCAACACGCAACACAACGCTGTTCATGAACTAAGTGGATCTAACTGATGGGAAAGGACGGAGCCACGGGAAGGGGCAGGAAGGCTGTGGGGATGAGGTGCAGGGAGTGAGGCCCAGAAAGAAGCAAAGAGCGAGGAGGACAGACCCCGAGGAGGACCCCCCCTCCCCACGCAGAATGAGATGACATTCAGGTGAAGCAGGAAGCCCTGTGGGAATCAGAGGTCCCGGCTGCTGGGCACATATGGGCCAATCACGGATCCCCTTGCTCTTCCTCTCAGGTGAGGGACCTGAGGTCCTCCGGGTCTCTGGGTCTGCTCACCCAGCCAGGGATCCCGCACCCCACCCTGTCTCCCACTGCTCACCTTGCCCATCACCCCCAGCACATCTCTGGTGTCTTGGATTCCTTGCTCCAGGTACCTGATGGATTTCTTCACTGTGTTCTGATTGTCAGAGGTAAGGTCTATCCAGCCTTTGAGCACATAGCCCTGGAATGAGAACAGGACCACAGGAAGACCTTGGTGCTACATAGCCTTGGCCCAGCCTTTCCCTCCTGCCTCAATTTCTCAGCCCTTGCCAGTCCTACGCTGATACCCCACCAGGCACAGCCAATTAGTTCTGGGACGGCCATGCTCTCTGCTGCCAGGACTTTCTGCCTACCATTCCACTGCCTGGGAGGCCTTTTCCTGTGTCCTCCCATGCACGTCCCGTCACCTGATGAACTGGTCATGCACTTTCAAAGCAGCCCTCTAAGACAGGGTAGAACTGCCCCTTTGAGTTTCTGAAACTCACTGTTCACGGGAGTAGACAGCCCCATGTGTTAGTCTGGGTAGACTAGAGAAACAAACTCATAGACACTCGTGTGTATAGGAAAGAGCTTTATATACAAGAGCAATTGAATATTGAGAAAACATCCCAGCCTCATCGAGATCAAATCCGTAAGTCCAGTATTGGCCCATTTGTCTGATACTAATCTATAAATGGATCACACACAGGAAGTTTTCATGTATGTATATTTATGTGCACACAATATGTATGTCTGTTTATGCATACAGCTAAGATTTTTTTTATGTCCCTCCAAGAACTAAACCTTCCCCCATCTTGGGGGTGACAGTGTCACCTATCGGGAATGCATGGCTCAGGCCAGTGTTTCCTAATGTGGGCGATGCCACTCCCTGGGGGCGGGGAGGCTGGATCAATGTTGGGGGGCACGGCTGCAAAGGCAGATACTGCCACTTTATATCCTGCATCACGGGTAAATGCCAGGGGGTCACTGAGTCACCTCTTCTCTGCAAAGGGGGTGGTAGCCGGCTAAGTTGGGAACCTAGATCTTAGACCTGGGATCAGCAAACTGCGGCTTTTTTGGAACATACGTGTGGCCCATCAGTCTCACTTGAACAATATTACTCAGACCGTGGTGATTTCATTTGTTTGCAAACATCTATTTAAGGCTCACGCATGAATAGTTTTTCAATTGTGGTGAGGGGGGCACGGGATTGGCTCTTCCGTCTCTGAAGTTGGCCGAGCCCTGGCCTAGCCAGAGGCTTCAGACTCCACTAGCAGTGCTTGATGCTCTGGTTCCATTCGCATTCTGCTGAGTGGATGAAGTCCTCTAATGAGGTGCTAACACTTGAGTCTGGATGAGAGGCGAGGGCCAGGGTCCCCATGAATAACCCTGGCTGAGTTTTCTGCCCTTTGGAGAAAAAGTAAAAGAGAAGACTAACAGGCTTCCCAAAGAGAAGCCGGATGCAGAGGGCAGGCCGAGTCTCGTCAGTCTGTCAGTCTGGGGCTTGTATCTGTCACGTTTCCTTCTGGCTGGGTACAAACCACAGTACCCCCTGGGAGCACCCTGAGAACTACTGAGCTCTCAGGTCGGTATTTCTAGGGACTCCACAGGTGAGGCATACAGTAAAACAGTGTGTGAGTCCAGGGATAGAGGACCCAAGTCAGTTACAGGCCCCAGTGCTGGCAGGCCAAGGGTGTCAAGCTGCATGAAATGGACTGGGTGCAGGGCACTAAGGATTGGTGGGGACAGAAGTAAATGAAGCAGGCAGCACTGTTACCCAGCCAGGCATTGCAGGGGAGGGGGTGGTGGTGAAATGCAGGCCCAGTGTGGGCAGCCCCTTGGATTTACCCAAGAAGCAAGAAAACTGAGCTTATAGGTAAAATGTGATAGTTAGGTTTATTGTGTCAACCTGGCCAATAGGAACATGTGGGATGAATCAGGTCGCAGTTTGATTGGAGAGCAAAGGTATAAACGGCTCTGCAAGGCCCACCCCCCTCTCTCTTGCTCTCTGGTGATTGGAGTGTGTTGGAGAGTGCTGCTGCTTTAGCTCGTTCTCTGCCTCAACCTGTGAGTGACACTACCTGTGGGCCAAGCCAACCCGTGGATTGTGGCTCTAGAGCTTGAGACTTTTTCTGTCACACTGCTGGTGCATACATCACTTGAGGCTGGTGGATCCTGTCACTTTGCTTTGCTTGAATTCTACATCCCATCTGCACCACTTCACTAAGCTCCCAAGCTACTGACCCACCCTGCTGCTTGCGGCCTGTAGGCAGACTCTGCCTGCCTTGCCCGAGGAAGGACTCTGCTGTCTGCTTCCTTGACCTTGGACCCAGCAGCCCATGTGAGTTGAAGGACTTTCAGTATATTGACTGTTCCATGGAAGTGAGTTGAACTGAGCCCTCTGTACAGCTGTGTGGGCTAATTAGCTGTTATATTCCTTCTTGCTGTATAAACCTATCTACATATCGACATCTATATATATCACAAGTGTCTTGGTTTTGTTTCTCTACAGAACCCTGTCTAACACGTTAAACAACAACAAAACAAAAACACCCCCGCCCCCAAGCCAGTCACGGTTGCAAGATTTAATAAGAGCTAAATGTCAGAGAGCTCAAGCCACCGAAACACGTATCTGAAGGTAGGGCTCTATGAACAAGTGCTGACCCAAACCCTCTGCTAAGCCCTGAGACCAGGAGGGTAGGGGGTGGGGGTTCTAAGTGACCCAGGGACTTCTCAACACCTGGGTGTGATCTTCTCTCAGCTCCAGGGCCTTCCACAGGGCTAGCAGGCCAGTCCCCTAACTTTGTGCCTGAGCTGGGCTTTCTGACTGTTGCCGTTTCCCCACCAGCGTCCCGGTGCACACCTCTCTGGAGCCCACGGAGACTTTCAGCATGCGGTCCGTGCACTCCTTGGCTTTGTCGTAGCGGCCCACGAGCCAGAGGAAGAGCCCAGCGTAGTACAGGGCCGTCCCTCCAGCAGCCTTCCGGACTTCCTTCAGGCTCCTCTCCAGCTCCTGGAGAGCCTCTCCATCTGTCCCCCCCCCCGAGAGAGGGTGCAGAGGGCGAGTTAGGCAGGCCAGGAGCTTTGCTCTGTGCCCCACAGGACTACTCTATGCCGGGACACTGGGCTCTCCTAGTCTCTCCCACGCAATGCAATGCTGGCCCCGCTGTGTGTGTCACAGGGCTACCTGGGCTTTGCTTTCTCAGCCTGCTTTGTCTACTCTCCTCTGTGTGCAGAAGGGTAGTTGGCACATGTGCTGCCCCCCCGCCGCCCCCTCCACCCCCCAGATCGTTCTGGGTAGAGAGGAAGTCCTTTTTCATCTCTCTTGGAATGTCTCCCTGCCTCCAGAGAGGTGGAGATGAGGGATGGAGATATTTACAATGGCCTGGGCATTCTCTTGTCTTTTTCTCTTTTTATAAATCATTTAATTGGGGGCTCTCACAGCTCTTATAACAACCCATGCACCCATTGTATCAAGCACATTTGTATAGTTGTTGCCATCATCCCTCTCTAAACATTTACTTTCTATTTGAGCCCTTGCTATCAGCTCATCTTTATTTCCCTCCCCTCCTTGATAAATTATAAATTATCTTCTTTTTTTTATTAAGAGATCATTTTATAGGGGGCTCTTACGACAATCCATACATCCGTTGTGTCAAGCACATTTGTATAGTTGTTGCCAACATCCTTTTCTAAACACTTACTTTGTATTTGAGCCCTTTGGTATCAGCTCCTCTTTTTTCCTCCCCGGCCCCCACTCCCAGCCTGACCTCTCTTGAAGAGCCCCTGGCAGCAGGGGTGGAGGGTGTCTCCCAAAATCTTGGCTTTGAAGAGAGGGTCCCTGTCACCATCACACTCCCTGCCTGTGGGTCTCACACAGTGTGGGGGCCCTTGGGGGTGAGGAGGTGGTCCACTAAGAGGCCTCTGGAGAAAAGGGAACGGTGGCCATTCCTGACCAGCCCGCACCCCGTCTGCGCAGAGGCCAGTGCAGGCCTGTCTGCAGGCAGCCCGAGGGCCAGGCCTGGCTGCACTCACCGACGATCTCACAGTTCCTGTGAGCATACAGGAGCGCCAAGGTGGCACACAGGGCCGTGTCTGGGTGCTTCCGGATGCTCTCCAGCTCGTTGATGGCATCTTGCATGCGCTCTGCAAAGAGGCCCGTGCAGAGTTATTCTCCTGGGTTCCGGGCTGAGAGACGGGAGGGTCTCCAAGATGAGGGATGGTTGCGTGTGCCCCGTGGTTGAGGCTCCTGAAGACCAGAGCTCCTTGGAAGAGCTTTGGGCCCCATGGCCCAGCTCCCAGAGTCTGCCAGGCTTGCTAATGGCCAGGCTGGGATGACTGGCCAGGAGTTTCTGCAGAAGGCACCTCGGGCCACTCTCCACTCCGAAAGAGCCACTCATTCGATTTATCCCTCCACGTCCATGTCTATGTGCCTGTCTACTGATGCCAGCCCCCCAGCCCCGACTACCTTCTGAATGGGCCCTGCTCCTCCCTCTCCTTGTACCTGTACCACACCTGCCTGCCACCCACTCCTGCCACTCCCTCCTCCTCCTCCTCTTTGCCACTCCACATGCAGCTGTCTCTCCACCCACTAAGACAGGAAGACCGAGGCCCAGAGCAGGGGCTGCAAACACTCTCAGACCTCACAGGTCAACCAGATCGGGATCACTCAGGCTTCTGGAGGGAGTCGGGCTTTCAGTGGCATGTGTTAGACTGGAGACTGCCCTGGGGTCTCTGGCATCAGAGGAGGGCGGGGCAGGGCGGGGCTAGGAAGTGGGATCAGAAGCGAATACTACGGTCCTTACCTTCCCCGAGGACTCCGTAGGCTTTAAAGAACTGGAGCGCGGGGTCCTGGCCGAATTTCTCCAGGCCCATGGCTGCAGCCTGCTGCACATGGCGGAAGTACTTTTCCTGGCTGTAGTAAATGATCCCAGCCTGCGTGAAGGAAGACATGTGACCCAGTCCCCTCCTTGCCTCTGTTCCGACCCAGGTAGGGCAGGACTCACCCCTCACGCCCACGCCTTTGTTCTGCAAAAGGACGAGAGAGTGTGCGGTCCTTCCAGCCCCCTCCTGCCCCTGTGAGCAAGGGCCATGCAATTTCCCTGAGCAACAGCTGGAAGGTGTTGGAATCATCAGCAAACTCAGCTTCAAACAGTGATGGGGAATTCAACTCAGTCTTTGCCTACTAGGAAGGGAATGGGGACAATGAGAGGGCCGATAGAAACATTAAAAGCCATACAGCAAGCATTGGGCTATGCGTGGTGACATGCTTGCCACCTGCTGGGTACTATGCCAGGCCTGCCTACATCTTTAGCAGATGTGGAAGCTGAGACTCTGGTTTGAAACAGGTGATGCATTGGCGGGGCGGAGATTCCAGAGCACAATCACACTCTCTCCCAGGTTTGGGGGTGCTGAGGTTGGGGACAGATGTGGTGGCATGATAGCAGCCTTCCTGGCCCTGTGAAAGGGCTCAGAGACCAGCCCGAGGGAGACAGGAAGCAGTTGGAATGGGGGGTGGGGGGTGGGACCTGTACCAGGTACAGTGTCGGTGGAGGGGACACCAACATGACTAGACCAGTGTCCTCAACCTTCCTAATGCGACCCTTTACTACAGTTCCTCATGCTGTGGTGACCCCCAATCAAAATTATTTTTGGTGCAACTTCATAACTGTAAGTTTGCTGTGGTTATGAATCGTATTGTAAATATCTGATACACAGGATGTATTTTCATTGTTACAAATTGAACATAATTAAAAATAAAGCATACGGTTTAATCACAAAACAATACGTAATTATATGTTCTGAAATATTTGTGGTTTCCGATGGTCTTAGGCGACCCTTGTGAATGAATGGGTCGTTTGACCCCCAAAAGGGTCACGACCCACAGGTTGAGAACCGCTGATCTATACAGTTATTGTACAGTGTTTCAGTAGAAACTTATTATTTGGGGGTAAGAATGCCCCAGTTAGAGCAAGGAAAACATTTTGTTGTTGTTGTAAGCCCATCATGTTTTACCCATAACCCTAAAACTCTATGGAATTTACTTTTTGAACCTTCTGATGTGCCTACAATGCTAAAACTCTAGGCCAGTGGTTCTCAACCTTCCTAAAGTCACGACCCTTTCATACAGTTCATGTTGTGGTGACTCCTCCTCCCCAACCATAAAATTCTTTTTATTGCTACTTCTTAACTGTCATTTTGCTACTGTGATGAATTGGGTGAAAGGGTCGTTGGAACCTCTAAGGGGTCACGACCCACAAGTTGAGAACCACTGTTCTATGCCCTGGTGGCGTAGTGGCTACCTATTGGGCTGCTAACTGCAAGGCCAGAAGTTCAAAAGCATCAGCTGCTCCCTGGGAAAAAGATAAGCTTTCTACTCTTCGTACAGAGTCATAGTCTCAGAAACCCACAAGGGGTGGTGCTGCCCTATCTTTTAGGATGGCCAGAGGTGGAACTGACTTGACCGACAGTGGGGGTTTTGTTTTGTTTAATGCACACTCCAGTCAGAGCCGTGAGTAATACCCACCCACAGCGACGTTTCCAATCCCCTGGCTTTGTCTGCACAAACCACGCACACTGCTGCTTTCGTTCCTGCAGCTGTTCTTATAGGCACTGACTTTAGTCACATTTTCTGGTGTGTTAGCTAGATTTTTGTGGCATGTGTGAACCTGTCTCATTTACCTTTTGGAGAATGCAGTGGTGCGAGGGAAAAGGAGAATAAAAAGGCTTCTATTCAGTGATGAACAACGTTGCCATGGATAAGAATCCATTACAGAAAAATCTTAACACTCTAAGAAACAGTACCTTTAATCAACTGACGACGCTACCACATATTACTCTACGATTAAAGTGGATCATGAAGATGACTAAGGATTCGGTAAGGTCTGGTACCAGAGGAAGCCCATGGGTGAGACCGTGGGTGTGTGACCCCAAGCCTCGCGACATCATCGGTTGGAATGGCTTTAAGCTGGGGGCACCTGTGGTCAGAGAAGGTTTTTATTTGCAAAACCACGCTGTGTATTTATTGTCTCGGTGGCGAACAGAGCCGGTGCGGAGACCAGTGCGGAGGCGGCTGCCGCAGGTGCTTAGAGCAGAGAGGGTCCTTTCCCTGGGTTAGGTAGGCGATAAATGAAGTGGGTGACCTGGGGAGACGTTTGGGGGGGTGACACTTCTTGCTGGGCTTGCGAGCGGTTTTGAGGAGAGGCAGGGGATCGCTGTGGGGGATCAGGTGATGGTGCCTTTGACGGCAGGGGGTGGGGGGGGACACCAAGGAGGCGGACGCTGGGGATCGGTGACGAGATAATGGACATGGGGTCGGAACGCTTCCGTTTGGGAAGACCGAAGGGAGGGTTTGGGGCTCGGGGCGCGCAGAGGGCACCGGAGCGGAGCCCGTGGCGGGGGGGGCGCGCGCGCGGAGAGGCGCTGGGGCCGCCCGTAGCTGCAGGAACCGAGGGGGGGGCCTGCAGGACCGAAAGGGGTCCCGGGCCGGAGCGGTGGCCGCCGAAGCAGCGGGGCGGGGACCCGGGGCCAGGGGCGGAGCGTCCCGAGAGGGCGCGGCCGGAGCGCCGGGGCCACGCACCATAAGGGAGGAGTCATCGTCGCTCATCTCGAGCCCAGCGGCGTCGCGTCCGCGTCCGGGTCTGCTGCGGCCGCGCGGCGCCCGCTCCCCGAGTCCAGGTCCAGGCGCGCCTTTCGCGGCCGGAAGTTGAGGGCGCGCGCGTCCTTGGAAACGGCGTCGCCGCCTGGTTGCTAGGGGGCGGGGTCGGAGGCGGGACTCGCGCGGGCGCCACGTGACCAGGCGCTGGTAATCAAGCCCCGAGAGCGCCGGTCCGCGCGGTCGGCGCCCAGGCCTGCGGGGTCCCAGCCGCCCCGGGGGGGGACGCGGGCGCCGGAGCCGAGCCGCGGCCATGGGCCTGGGTGCCAGCGCCGAGCAGCCTGCGGGCGGCGACGAGGGCTTCCACCTGCATGGGGTGAGTGGCGCCGGCGACCTTGGATGGGCGCCCGCGGGTGGGGACTCCAAGCTGCGCCAGGGTTCCGGGTGGCAGGCGGTGCCCCCTTCCCGGAGGAGCGCCCGGGCTAGGCGGCTCCGTAGCCTCCTGGCTCCCGGCCCGTGTGCGGCCGCCCGAGTGCCAACTGGGCAGGAAGCAAGGGTGCTTCCTGGCCGGGCCGCGCCGGACTGGCACGCTGCCCGGTGAAGGAGGGCTGTGCCCCCGTCGGGACCCCTTTATGCGCTCGGGATGCCTTTTGGATCGCTTGCTGGGTGCCGCGCGCCCTGCTAGGCCTCGCGGGGCGAGAGTCTGCAACGCCGGGGAGGGGCGATCCCGGCCCTCGGGATCTTACGGTGCAGCGGATCGGCGTGACGGAGTGAACCCCAGTTACCGGAGGGCAGGTTGCGGGGTGGAAAAACGCTTTCGAGGACAGAGGACCTGGGCGGAGCAGCCCCGGGAAGTGGAAGACGGGGCGCGGGGAGCCGGTGGAATGTCGTGGAAGCTGAGCGGAGCGCGTTTGCAGCCGAGGGAGGCCCTCCTGGGTGAGGGAGACCTTGGGAAGTCAGCCCAGGCTGGAGGGAGAATGTCTTTTCGACGTCGCACGAGGCGATCTGATGCGAGCAGTCCTGGGGAAATGCAGGAGGCCGTAGAGTCTGGCTGGGAAGGAAGGAGTGACGGCTGTGGACAGATAGAGAGAGGGCCTCCGTGGGAAGGACCCCCTTCCCCTGGTGAAAAGCCATATATCATATATGCGGGTGTAGGCAGGTAAGGTGGCCAGTGGATTACTTGTTGTGAAGGGATGCTGTTGGCCAATACCAGGAAGGTGGGTTGATTTAGAGGACCCCAGGGTCGCTGGGATTTGTGCCTGCCCGTGGGCTTTCTCTGGTGGCCATGAAGGCAAGGCTCTGAGCAGATACAGTGGGCAGTAGTATCCATCTACCCCAGAGGTTGTCCAACAGGTCGGATGGGAAGCAAAGGAATTGGGCTATTATCAGCCAGAGGGTGGGTGCTGGTAGGCGTGGCTTGGGCGGCCTGATGGGAAGGGACAGTGGGGATTCCAGATGGTCATTGGGCAAAAGCAAAGATTCTCCAGCCCACATTGTGTGGCAGCAGGTTCGGAGGACTCCATGGACCTTCCGTTTGGATATTAGGCAGGGAGAGAGGAAACATAACCACATAGTTGTTGTGTGCCATTGAGTAAATTCCCACTTGGGGACTCCCTCTAGCACAGAGTAGAGCTGCCCTGGAAGGGTTCCTAGGATCAGGTGGCCAGGGCTGTTCTCCCACTGAGCAGCTGCTGGGTGGCTCCAATCTCCTATCGTTTGGTTAGCCGCACGTAGGCATGGCACCACCAGGGTGTAGTGTGATGGGTGGGTAGTGATCCCTGCATGACGGAAAATAAATCAGGGGATGAACTGAGGAGCACGAGGTGCTTTTACATCCCT
This sequence comes from Tenrec ecaudatus, assembly GCF_050624435.1. NCBI lineage: Eukaryota > Metazoa > Chordata > Mammalia > Afrosoricida > Tenrecidae > Tenrec > Tenrec ecaudatus. The sequence continues at coordinate 11,837,410 of NC_134537.1, forward strand.
CCATCAGGAAAGGACTCTGGTCCAGTAGACATTGCCCATAGGCGTCAGGAGGAAGGCCCGAGGTAGCTGCGGGGAGAATGTTCCTAGTGGACTAGCCAGTGCAGAGGTTCTGAGAGGGGTGCTTGGTGTGTCTGCAGGTGAGCAAGGAGGTGGAACTGGTTTGGGGTGTGTGAGGAGGAGAGTCACAAAGGACGGGGGCCGATCGGGTAGGAGGTCATACCTTGTCCCCATTTTATTCTGGGATCTTGGGGGGTTTAAGTGGATGTGACATTGACCTACATGTGTGTTTATATAACTGAATCAGTGTGCTTCATGCTATAAATATTGATATTTCCATTACGTGCCAGGCGATTTGGAGACGTCACCCTGGGGGTTTAGAATTGCAGAGGCTCCACAAGAGAACATCTGTTAGTGGGCAGGGGTTTGGAGCTGTGCTCTGGGTTGACATTCCTGAGGTCCGATTACTGTAATCCTGAAATCCCATTATGGCTCCTAGGCTTTAAATTGGCGTGGTTAAAAGAATTAAGTGAGAAGGAAAGCAGGGGGTGCCTTTCCCTGACACCCGCCAGCCCTCTTTAGGTGCTAGCTGCTGCCATTGTTAACGACACGGGTGCCCTGCGGAGTAATCAGGAGGGGTAGTGTGTTGGAAGAGGCACAAGGTCTGGGGCTGCAGGGTTGGGGGTGATGGGGGCCCCAGCTGGAGGGAGAGGGAGAGGGAGAGGAGACAAGGGAGGTAGGTGGTAGTTATGGACATGGGAATAGGATGGGTCGAGGCATGTCTGGTTTGAACTGTGGAGCCAGTGGGTGATGGCGAGGCTCAGAAAGTGGGCAGCAGAGCTGAGGCAGGCAGAGAAGAAGGCCTTGGGAGGTGAGGGGTGGAGGTGCTGGTGGGCTGGTGGTGGTCTGAGTCTCTTGGCTCTCATGGAGAGCAATGTGACACCAGGTCTGGAGGCTAGAAGGTGGGCAGCCTGTAGCACCAGTCTCTGGAACAAGCAGGGGGCTCCCCCGAGGGAGGTGGGTGGCATCAGAGAGAAGCACCCTTCTTCCCAGACACACACAAGCTAACCCCGATTAACTGTCCTTTAAAAAAACCCTCCACCCCAGCGTGTGTCTGGAGGGACTGAAGCCGGGATGGGGCTCCTTTGGGGTACTGGCTGCAGCTTGCCTCTGGGACCAAGCCATTCTTGCTGGCCTTGCATTCACCGGAAGCCTTTGCAGCTTCTTGGGGTGGGGGTGTGGTATGGTGTGTGGGGCCATTTAACTGGTCAGTGGTCTTGGTCTAAAGGCTCCGCAGGCCTGTTCTCAGACTGGCCCCCATCAATTGGGGGAACCAAAGGCCTGAGGGCATGCGGCCTTCCTTCAGGGTTCCCCGACCTTGGCATAGAGGCCTCATCCTTTCAGGGAATGAGCGCTGGTGGCGTAGCAATGAAACTTGTGTTTGCTAACCAAAAGGTGTACATTGGAACCCCTGTCAGCTGCTCCCCGCCAGGAAGATGAGGCAGTCTGCTTTTGTCAAGATTGACAGCCTCGGGAGCCCACAGGGACCATTCTACTCTGTCCTGCCGGGTCGGTGGCTCTTGAGCCAGAATTGCTTCATCTGCAATGCCTTGTGGGACATTGAAGGCGGCAAGCGATGTCAGTGGGGATTGGAGATGGTTTTCCGCCCATCTTGCAAGGCCTGATGGTGGCTACTTGAGACAGTGTGTGCTCAGGATTTCAGGGGAGGTTTGGTTGGGATGTGGGCCATGGGCGGATCTTGAGGTCCTGTCACTCCTGCCCGAGGCCCTCCGGGATATGGCCCAATGCTGTCTTCTCTGGCTCTCCGCCGGGCCTGCTTACTTCCACTCCCAGTTCACAAGCTTCCAGGCTTCCGGCTGGCCCCAGCCCAGCCCTCTGCTCCCAATAGCCCCCAGGGCTGCCCTGGGTTTCCTGTGGGGCATCCCTGGAAGCTTGTGTGGCATGTGCGCAGTGAAGAGCCAATTCCTAAGAGGAAAACTTGTGTCCAGGAAGGCGGCCAGGGGAGCTGGAGCAGACCGCGACAGTGCAGGTGCCAGTGTCCTGCCGCTCTGCCTGGTGTGGCCTTCCCAGGAGGACCAGGCCGGGCACGTGCCCGCATGGAGATCGGGGCATGGTGAGGGACCAGGACAGAGGGGCACTGTCTGGTCTGAGCAGTGACTGGGCCCTAATGTGTGCCAGGTGCAGGAGAACTCCCCCGCCCAGCAGGCAGGCCTGGAGCCCTACTTTGACTTCATCATTACCATCGGACACTCAAGGCTGGTGAGTGCCAACCCCCGCCCACCCCACCTGCCGGCCACCCCCAGCTGACCAAGCCGAGCTCACCTCCTCCCAGGGCTGTACTCAGGGCTGACTTGCCTCAAGCTCAGCCCATGGGTGGGGTGGGGTGGGGTGGGTGGGCTGAGGGCAGATGGATTCTTGGCAGGACCATGAGGCCTACAGTGTCTCCTCCTGGGGTGCTCGGAGGGACGTGACCCCAAAGGTTTTTTATTTGCGGTGGTGTGTTTTCTCTTGGAGACTCAGGAAGATTGTGCAGTGTGTGGTGGTGTTGGGCATGGCTGGGGGGTGGGGGGTGCCCGCAGGGCCAGACTCAGTACCAGGCTCCAAGTCTCTTGCCCCCATCGCAGGCCTCGACCTGTCTGAGAGGTCGTTCAGGCCCAGGCCTGGTGGGAGCTGGGAGTCAGCCCTGCTGCCCCCCATCCCCCACCCCGCAGAACAAGGAGAATGACACCCTGAAGGCGCTGCTGAAGGCCAATGTGGAGAAGCCCGTGAAGCTGGAGGTGTTCAACATGAAGACCATGCGGGTGCGCGAGGTCGAGGTGGTGCCCAGCAATATGTGGGGCGGCCAGGGCCTGCTGGGCGCCAGCGTGCGCTTCTGCAGCTTCCGCAGGGCCAGCGAGCAGGTGTGGCACGTGCTGGTGAGTGAGGCGCTGGGGGCAGCCTGCGGGGCCAGGTGCGTGGGTGGGGGAAGGCCCGCCGCACCTGAGCTGCGCAGGAGGTGGGCGGGCCATGCAGGACGCCCTGGGGGTGGGCTCGCATCCTATTGGTGGGTGTGGGCCAGGGGCGGGGCCTGGGAGGACCAGGGGCCTGGTTAGCTGCGGGCTTTGTCGGGGCGGGGCTGGACGCTGTCACTCAGTGTTTCCGAACCTCACCGGGTCGCGACCATTCATGACCACTGGAACAGTGCGCGGCCTCTGTTAGCCTTTGACTTTGGACGGCCCCTTGCCCTTTTCCTAGCTTGGTTTCTTATTCTCGAAGGTGGGGTGGGACCAGCTACAGGAAGGCTTGGATACACGGGCACTCCCGAAGGCTGCTATTGTTTCTCCTTCTCTTTATATATGAACGACTAAACGACTATACATACAAACATGAATATATTTATATATGCACGCTTAGAGTTCATGGGAAAATTCTATTATCTTTTAATTCCATTACTTTTCGAAGCGTCTTTGTACGTATCAGGTGTACATACATGTGCAGGGGTTTCAAAAAATTCACAGAAAATGGAATTAAAAGATGGCAGAATTTTTTTTTTACATTTTATTAGGGGCTCATACAACTCTTATCACAATCCATACATATACATACATCAATTGTATAAAGCACATCCGTACATTCTTTGCCCTAATCATTTTCAAAGCATTTGCTCTCCACTTAAGCCCTTTGCATCAGGTCCTCTTTTTTTCCCCTCCCTCCCCGCTCCCCCTCCCTCATGAGCCCTTGATAATTTATAGATTGTTATTTTGTCATATCTTGCCCTATCCGGAGTCTCCCTTCCCCCCTTCTCTGCCGTCCATCTCCCAGGGAGGAGGTCACATGTGGATCCTTGTAATCAGTTCCCCCTTTCCAACCCACTCACCCTCCACTCTCCCAGCCTCGCCCCTCACACCCTTGGTCCTGAAGGTATCATCCACCCTGGATTCCCTGTGCCTCCAGCTCCCATATGCCCCAGTGTACAACCTCTGCCCTATCCAGTCCTGCAAGGTAGAATTTGGATCATGGTAGTTGGGGGGCAGGAAGCATCCAGGATCTGGGGGAAGATGGCAGAATTTTTGTATAACATTTCCGGAGGCCTTTCTTGTGTGTGTGCATTTGTGCGTATACACATGCATATAACACGTGTGTATGTTTGTGTGCAAACACATTCGGACTCATAGTGATTCCATGGGTTTCCAAGGCTATGAATCTTTACATCTTTATGGGAGATGACAGCCGACTCAGCTTGTGGGCTCCAACCATGGGCCCGTAGTCCAGTGCTTAACCCACTGCCCCGCGCCCTCTCTCCCAGTGAGCCTCGGTTACTGCCTTGCCAGTTTTTGCTGGCACGTGCATGTCTTGCTCCCACACTTGTAGATGGTGCTCAGTCTTAGAACCTGGTGACAGGAGGGTGATGTGAGCTGGACAGTGCATCCCCCACCCCCCACCTCATTAACCGGCATGGTTAAGTTCCAAATGACCAGTTGTTGTGTGAGTTGTCAGAGGTTATATGAGAGTTGAGGGACCAGATCTTTGGACACTGGTACCCCACAGACCCCCACTAGATGTGGGAGTGGGTGATAGGGGCAAGGGGCTGTGAGTCCTCGCTGCCTGGGGAAGCATCCCCCCGCCGAGCTCCAGGAGCCTGATCGTCCATGATTCTTCCCCCAGGACGTGGAACCATCATCACCCGCCGCCCTTGCAGGCCTGCGCCCCTACACCGACTATGTGGTTGGCTCCGACCAGATCCTCCAGGAGGTGAGCAGGGGGCCCCCAGATGGGGTACAGAGAGGTCAGTTTTGCCCCAAAAGTGGGCCTCAGGCTCTGTGTTCCCCATAGTCCGAGGACTTCTTTACGCTCATCGAAGCCCACGAGGGGAGGCCCTTGAAGCTGATGGTGTATAACTCGGAGTTGGACTTCTGCCGGGAGGTGACTGTAACTCCCAACGCAGCCTGGGGTGGAGAGGGCAGGTACTTCCAGGGGTCAGAGGGCTGCAGGGCTGGGTCGGGGGGCCAGGGGTGAACTGACCAGTGGTGGCATGGACTGCCAAAGTCCTGTGGCAGAGGTGGAGGGCTGGGACCCAGGTCCAGGGGACTTGAGGCTGGCCATTGGCCTAGGAGGTTCCCTTGCAGCCCCTCCCTGCCACCACTGGAGGGAGGAGGCAGGGACAGGGAGGGCTGTGGGCCCATGCCCTGGATTTGGTGTCTCTGACCCTCCGCAGTCTTGGGTGTGGCATTGGCTACGGATATCTGCACCGGATCCCCATCCAGCCCCCCGGCCACCACAGGCGACCATGTGGCCCCGTGCAGTCCGGACCTGACCCCCCGGACTTATCTGGCTGCCTGGCTTCTCCTGATGTAGAGATGAACTCTAGCCAAGGAGACTACATAGAGGTAGGTGGGTAGGTTGTGAGTGTGTGTGTCTGTGTCTGTCTGGCAGCTGGGCGGGAGGGAGGAGCATCTTGTGGGCAGAGATCGCCTCTGCTTCGAGGACCTCATGGGAATAGGTGGGCCATGCCGGGCTCTCCTTTCCCCTGGGTCTTTGCCTCTGCAGCAGAGCCTCGGGGATGGGCTGCTGGGCCTCACCTCGCCTTGTGCCCCACAGGGAGGCTGGTTCAGCTGCGCTTTGGTGCAGTGGCTCTTTGCCCAGGGCTGCAGGGCAGTGCTGGGCTGCCCCCTAGGACCGAGCCCAGGGGATGCAAGGATTGCGCTCCAGGCACGGCTGGACCTGGGGTCGCTGATGGGGGCCACTAGGGCCAGGCGGGGCTTCTCATCACGAGCGTGCACAGTGCCCCTCTGGGCGTCGACACTGAAGGCAGGGTCAGACCAAGTGGCTCTGGCCTGCTTCACAGCCCCTGGCAGGGGAGGGGCAGGTCTGAGCAGCTCTTCCCCTCCTGTAAGAAGGGCAGTGTTCATGAATCAAGGACAGGCTGGTGTGTGGAGGCTGAGCTGCATAACCTGACACCCTCACCCCTGCCACCGCCCTGACGGCCCCTATCTGACTCTGCTAGGCCCTGCTGCAGGCACCTGACTCCCTTTCGGAGGCACTGCACCCCGAGCCTGGGAACCCCAGCCAGACGGCTCCAGGCCTGGAGGGACTTGTGTGTGCCACGGAGACCCTCCTTCAGCCTCCGCCTCCCCTGCAGCGAGTTATGGACCCAGGTACTGCCAGGCCCTGGGGAAGTGGACCTACACTCAGGGCTAGGCAGACATGGGCCCCCCTCAGGACCGGCTGACCCATTCTCACTCATGCCACCATCTCGGCAGGTGACGCAGTCCGGTGTGTGGTGTGTGTGTGTGTCCACGTGTACATGTGTGTAGCCGGTCTTCCTAGGTCTCATGGTAGAGTTGGGGACAGGGAGCAGGGCAGGGTCTGGGCCCACCGGCCTTGTGCTGCTCCCACGGTATGCCCCACCCCAGGGTCTTTCAGAAAACAGGCAGGGAGCTTCTCTAGGGCTGGGTGGGTGCCAGATGTGGAAGCAACATGGTGGGGGGCCCGGGTCCCAGCTGGCTGTTAGTCAGGGCTTGGGCTGCACCTCCCACAGGCTTCCTGGATGTGTCGGGCATCTCCCTCTTGGACAACAGCAACATGGGTCTCTGGCCCAGCCCAGCCCCATCCACAGCCGCCCCTGCCTCGGGGCCAGAGGACGCGGGCTCCAGCAGCGGGTCTCAGGAGCGGGGCGGTGAGTGGCTGGCTGGAGGCTGCCCCAATGGCTCACCCCAGATGGGCTGGCTTCTGGACCATGCATCTGGGCACTGGGCTACCTTGTCTGCTGCCAGCCCTGGGGACCTGCAGGCCTCCTCAGCCCCAGCCTCTGTGTTTCAGGTGAAACCACGTGGTCCGGGTCTGAGTTTGAGGTTTCCTTCGCAGACAGCCCGGGCGCCCAGGCCCAGTTGGACCACCTGCCTCAGCTGACCCTCCCTGATAGCCTCACCTCCACAGCTTCCCCCGAAGACGGGCTTTCTGCAGAGCTACTTGAAGCTCAGGCCGAAGAGGAGCCAGAGAGCACAGAGCCCTCAGCTTTGGGGATGGAGATGGAGGGGCCGGCCAGTCAGGCCCAGACCTCTGCCCCAGAGTAACGCCTGATAGCACCCCAGGGGCACAAGCGGTGGCGGTCTTTCAGCTGCTGGTGTTGGGGGACTTGTCTGCGCAGACCCCCTGCTTGTGATCTCCAGGCGTATCTGCTTTAGGGATGGACGAGTGCCCATGTCTGAGGGCGCCAGGTCTTGGTGTGGCAGAGTGCGGGGAGCAGATAAATGTGTGTTGTGCAGGAACTGCTGTGGCAGCAGGAAGGGGTCCACTGCTTGGCGGTGCGGTGGAGCCTGGGCCGGTAGTGATGGACTTTGGGGGAGCTGGGGGCACCTTTGGGCCACGTACCTCCCAAGTCCAGCGCTTGGCTCGTGCTTTGGTCACTGAGAGCCCAGGAGACTCAGGCACGATCCCATGTAGAGGTGGCGGGGAGCATGACCAGGGCTGGGGGTCGGGTGGGCGGGCATTTGAGTCGCTCATGGCAGCCGGCCTCTGGCTGTACTGGAAAGAGCCCCCAAGCCCTGTGCACCCGACACAGTGCACTCCTGTCGGGCACGTGCCCCTGTGCCAATCTCCCCCTGGCTGGCCAGTTTATGGCAGAGCTGGATGGAGGGCAGAGGCAGCGGACTTGCCCACCTGTCCCCCGATGTCCTGGCTCTTCAGCTAAGATTCACATGCGCCTCGTGGGGACATCTGCTCTGCCAGACACATCACCCCAGTGACCAGTCCTGTCAGCTCCTGGAGCTGCACAGGGACCTCTTCAGAAGGGACGATGCAGCCCCAATGATGAAGGAAAATCCCAAACTCATTCACATTCAACTTAGGCAAACACAGCCTCACCCAGAAGGGACCCAGGGGCCTGGATGAGGGCAGGAGTGGAGGCGGGCCCCTCGGCTGTTCCAATGGAAGGGGGAGGGGCTTGTTACCCCACCCCATCCCCACATGCTCTGGGTGGCCTTGCTAAAGGACTCAGTCTGCTCCAGACCACGACGGCCTCTCGCCCCAAGTCCTCTGCTGCCCCGGGCTGATGACTTGTGCCCACCCCTCCCCCATGCCTCCCCAGTCGGAAGTCCCACCTTCACGTGTCTGTACCCCCAGGAACCCCAGGTGCACAGGACCGGGGCCCATCTGCATCCTGTACCACAGTGCACCCTGGAGAGCACAGGACAAGGATTTGGAGGGAGGGTTCTCAATTAGCCAGCACCTCAAGCACCTTAGCTGCATTCAAAGCCAGCCCATGTCCAGTCTCCCAGGGCAGCTGCCGATAAGCCTGCACAACAGTGAAGCCATTGTGGCTGCAGCCCATGGCTGGAGTCTGGCTCCCAGCCTGTCTGGGGCCCAGCAGCGCCTATCTGCAGGAATCTCCTACAGAGAACAGGGCTGCCCCCCCCACCCCCCACCCCAGGGTTGCTCAGGAGCCAGCTTCTTTCCGAGTGTTGTCCTCTCCTGAGGCTGTTGGATTCGTGTGTCCCCCCCCCCACCCCCGGTCGGAGATAATGTGGACTTCCAGGGACAACTCAAAACCAGAATGCCTCTTAAGCCTGGAATCGCTATGAAGGAGAATGACAAATGGAGGAAAAAAATGTCTATGAATGATGTTAACTAAAGCCTTTATTCTATACAATTGTGAAATACAGATTTGTTTTTTCTCACCCCTTTGGCATTGCAGACTGACAAATTTTCTGGAAACTGCATTACTGGTTTGACCAAAAGGGGGGGGTGTAGAGCCATGCTGGGGGTGGGGTGGGGTGTCCAATCGATGATGGGGGAACGTGGCTGCTCCTTGAGGCTCGGCACAGAGTGCAGCTCCCCGGTAGAGCCCACTCCTCTACCTCATGGGCCCCTCATGCAAACACACGGAAGGGCTGGTAAGGGAGCTGTGTTTGTTCCTTCCGCCATTAATCCGTAACTATTGCTAAAAAATGTGGACCCAAAGTGCACGGTGGTATCCAACAGATAGGTAGAAAGGACTTGTTACATAGAAAGGACCCGTTAAAAAAGAAGCGGGCTGCTCTCTGCTGGAGGGAGAAAGGCCCCGGCCGCTCCCTGGAAACAGGACCCCGCCTCTGCTTGCTGCTCCAAAGTGCAGGGGGCTGGAGCCTGCTTGCTTCCTAAGAAAGCTGACCAGCAGTGAGGGAACCCTGTGCGGATCAGGATGTCTTGACCAGGAACACCTGGGCTGGGGGCCCATCAGCTGCCCCCAGCTGGACTTGTGGCGATATAGACAAGAAAAAGCCCTCCGGGGCCCCTGCTGTTGTGGGGACAGGCCGCCCGCACACAAGCTGGGGAGGTGACTGGACCAGAGAAAACTGCCCTCTGAAGGCACTTGTGCTTCTGGCTTTGAATAGGAGGCTTGTCTGACCGCGGTGTTTAAGAGCGGACCATTATCTATTCCGAATACAAATGACCTTGGGGAGAATCCAAAGTAGTTTTTCTGCCAAGAGTTAAAGTGTTTATCCCCAATCAGCTATATTCGGTACAAGATCCAAATGACTATGAAAGCTTCACACTGTTAGAAAGAGCCGTGAAAAGCAGCTCCGGGCACAGGTACAACAACAAAAACCTGCATATAAAACTCTGGAAAACAAACGTGTACACTCCTGGGCTAGGAGTATCAAATCTAGTCACGGTGAGAGCGCTTTACTCAGACACCATGACTTTTAGGTAGCAGTCAAAGGGAACAAAAATTTCATCACGGTCTAAAGTCCCGACAGTGTAGGCTGCTGCCCTGGATCAGGAATAGGGGTGCACGATGCTGGAAACAGTGCAGGAGTGAGGCCGCTGCGTTCCCCGTGGCTGCCTCACGGCCGGACGCGTGGGAAAGCTGTGTGGGCCAGTCGGTGGGGCAGGCAACCTGCCATGATCCAGCCCCTGGAATCTCAACAGTGCTTCCTACGAGAATAATACATCTGGGATGCAGTATTAAAAACAAGCCCACTATTAACCATTTATTATGAAATGGGCTGGCTCTCAAATTGTGCAGCAGCAAATTCCCATTAAAATAACTTTTCCACGGTGAGAACTTTTTTTTTATGACAAACTTGGAAAAAAAGCCTTCATAGGTACTGCATGAATGGAATGTCCTCTTAGAAAAGCTACAGAGCGTGTGGGTTGGGAGAATGTTTGAAACACAGTGACAGAGAGGTGGCCCGACCAATGTCTTTATCACGTGCTGACAGACAGACGAGGTTCTTGGAAACACCAGGAGGAAGCAGGCTGCACTGGCCTGTGCCATCAGTTCTCTGTGTGTCTCACAAGTCACGTCTACGGGAGAGGATCCTCTGCTCTCGCCGCCGTCTGCCTCCCTGGGGACAGTTTAATCTACACAAGGAGAGAGACTGGTGCCTATTTTACATCTCGATTAGTCCCTTCCGTGGCAAGATACTCCTGGTCCATGAGAAGTCTTGCTCCCGAGGGGGCTCAGTGGGCTCCTAGGACTACTCTTGGGGCCACAGAGAAGGGTCAGTACACGAATACCCAGGAGTGTCTGCAGCCCTTCACGTTGACTTCTGGCGGTAATGGAGGGTGAGGTCACCTCCGCTCTTCCATATGAAGTGCTTCACGGTGCGGAGATCCATATTAGGATCTAAAACCTGGACAGCGAGAAAGGAAGCATTTTTGGAGCCTCTGAAAGTACAATGACTAGTTCTTGAACGCTCCCCCCACCCCCTCCAACTACCATGATCCCAATTCTACCTCGCGGACCTGGCTAGACCAGAGGATGCACTGCGGTACAGCTGGGATCTGGAAACCCAGGGAATCTAGGACAGATGAATCCCTCAGGACCAATGGTGAGAGTGGTGATACCGGGACAGAAGGGGGGGTAGAAAGAGGGAACCGATCACGGGGAACTACATGTAACCTCCTCTGGGGGATTGGCAACAGAAAAGTGGGTGAAGGGAGACACTGGGCAGTGTAAGATAAAACAATATAGATTTTTAAGGGTTCATGAAGGAGGGGGGAGGGAAAAAAGGAAAATGAGCGAATTTTGAGAATGTGGGGGGCAATGAATGTATAAGTGTGCTTTACACAATTGATGTATGTATGGATTGTGATGTATGTGTCCCAATAAAATGATTAAATAAAGTATAATGAATTCCGGGGCTCGCCCCAGGGGAATCCAGCCGATTCCCTCCCCTCCCTCTTGGCAGCCTGTCCTCACTGACCCCGTTTCCACGCATGCAGTAGGAGCTGTGGCCCCATGGGAGAGCAGGCCACCCTTCAGTCAGCCCTCCAGAAGAGTGCTTTGAGCACAGTGTGACTGAAAAGCCGGGCCCTTGGACCACCAGGATGGACGCTGCTCTGCCAGTCACCACCAGCCGCACTTCTTGACTCTGGCAGAGACCAGGGCTTTGACCTGGTTTACTCAGGGTCGGGGAAGTAAAAGGGCAAACGTTCTGAATTTTTAAAAATGGGGGCAAAATGGAGTAACAGAAGCAGAAAAAACTACCAAGTGAAAGCCCTGCCAGAAGCTTCCTCCCTCTTTTAGAAAACAGGCAGCGTCAAGTGTTCAACCACAGTCAACAGAGCCCCTACTTACAGAAGGCCGCCACTCCACTCTGCAGGGGCCGTTCCCCAGTCCCAATTAAAGAAGAAAATGGAACCCAGCCAGTCCACATTGTTTCAGTCTCTATCTGGAAGCAGCTCTCCCCAATGGCCAGTGGATCCTGACTCAGAGACCCTCTTCCTAAAGCTTCCGGGAACTGCAAGCCTTTACAGGACAGTCTCATCCTTCTCCCTTGGCGTCGCCTGGGGGCCCTGAATGCTAACCTTGCAGGTTACCTGACACCTCACCAGGGTTCCTTTGACTGAAGCTCTCGGGGTGCTAGGCTAAAGAGCCTCTTCACAATGGTCCTCAGAGTGCAGTGAGAGACTTGTGGGCCCTAACTTAGGGCCTCTCTAAAAGCAGGCATCTCGCAGGTAATAGATCTGGGAATGGCAAACACCTGCCTTATGCACACCTGCCTGTGAACACCCGCACTGAAACAGATGGGGCTGTGGGCGTCACATCCACTCACCTGGTCCTGGCACAAGAGTTCAATTTTCTCCTCTGCCAACACAGCAATATCCTCCTCTTTTTCCTGTTCTCCCGGCTTCTCGTTATTAGAAGAGCTAGTGGTTTGAGACTCGTTATCCAGGTTGATGATTTTCTCATACACATGCTCCATCACTTTGCGGACTTGGAGCATGTCGCTGGCAGAGAGTCGATCTCTGTAACAAGCAAGGGTGGACTGTGATGTCAGGAGATCACTCAGTAACAGCGCATGCATGCTGTTTTTCTGTACTTTTAGCATTGTATAAAGACAACTCTGCTTGATTTCCTTTAAACACCTTTCCTGAGCATGAGCAAACTAAACACCCACGGAAAGGCAGGAATTGGGCCCCCTGAGAAAGCGGCTCAGTGTTTTCCCAGGGCCCAGTGCCCTGACCGCCCAGTCAAACAGCACCTCTGAGCCAACACCTCCACGGTCTAGACCTGTAGTGGCCAAGCCAACCAGCTCAGACTCAAACTCTGGAAAAGCCTATTCAACTTCAGCCATTGAATCTAGTTGAAGGACTGTATAAGAGCCACAGTGTGCGCATGCTCTTGGCAGGGAGTGGGAGGGACAGGAAGCGGTACAGATGAAGCAACATTAGTTAAGAGTTGACAATTAGTTAGTGACATGGTTTAATGGGTCAATGGGGCTCATTAGTCTTATGCTATTTTGCATAACAAAAGGCTTAAAGTGAGCCAATGATTTACTCACAAAGCCAGACCTACTGTTCACAGTTCAGCATCCTGTTTCTAGACTCTTCTCTCTGGTGTCCGCACGCATCGGCTCAACCTATTCTGGTGTTTAGCATTCAAATCCACTGGTCCCGTTCCTGACTTACTGCTCTAATAGCCTTCTCCTGTCTAGTCTGCTCCAGCGCCCTGGGTCCCTCCCTCATTCCCCATATCCTAGGCCTGTTCTCATTGACCTGCTGGTCAAACTCTTTCCTGCACCTGTCACAGCTTCCTTAGGAAGGTCTGCCCATCTCTACACAGTCAGCTCCCAGCCTGGAGAGCTACAGTCAAACATCTACTTCTTGCCTTCAACCTCAGACCCAAGTCTCCATAGAAGCAGTTACACAGAGCATGTGTGTTAGGCCGTGAATTATGGCAGGAGACAAAAGTCCACGTCTGACTGATCTCTAATTACTGGTAGTCCAGCACAACAGTACACTTTATCAGTGGTGACACTTTCAAGATTGCCGTCTTCCATCTAGCACTTGCATTTTTCTGTTGCAATAGCAATCACAAGGAATAAGAATGTTCTCAAGGGACATGTGTTATTTCATTTACTTACTTTTTCAAGGTTTTTGCTCCCGAAGATGCGTGAGGTTGGAGGTAGAAAGGAATTTTGTTGAATTTGGGCATATTTTTCTGAAATATTAGAAGTTAAAAAGGTATAATAGTTCCTATTAGTTGATTAGCTAAAATAATATCAATAGGAAAACACGATGTACACAAGTAGTTTTTTTTGGGTATGATTAAATGTGACTATGAAATACAATAAACTATCAAATCAGAGAAAATTTGAGCATTTGGTTTTGTCGAAGAAGATGTACAAATATTGTGTGTAAAGGCAGTAGCAATAAGAGCAGCATGGCTCTCTTCAAATCACAGTACAAGGTATTAGGGGAAACAAACTTTATTTTAATTCTTTAAGCCATACAAGCCAAAATCTCAGTTCTACATTAAAATATCGGGGCTGATATCTAAAGTCCCAAACCAAAAACCCACAGCATTCCCCTTGATCAAAGCTACACACTCTATGCTGTGAGGCCCATCATCCTGGCACCAGAGCAAGGTCTATAGTTTGAAGCAAGAGTGGAAACTTCAGTCAGCCACCTAAATATTGACCACGAAGTAACCACGTACCTAGTTGAAGGATGGCATTGACTGGCCCGTGTTCCTCTGGGTATTAGTCCCTTTCGAGTCTCACGGATGATGTCATATCCTGTCTGGCTGTCTCCTCTCAGGAGTAAGTCATAGGCCTATTGTTGGACATGCATCCCCAGTTGTGTTTCGCACTCAAAAGTAGTGATTTGTTTATAAAGCACTCGGACATATAGGAGACCACAGAATATCCATCAGCTGTCACACTGGCTATAAGTTCTTGGAGGTATATCTGGGGCAAAAAACAGGTTTTCTGAAGGTTCTAGAGATTAAATCTCTTTTCATATGGCTTTAGGAATATACAAAATAGGTTAACAGCACAAAAGAGTCCAGAAACAGACTCATGTGCACAGAAGAGAGACAGCATTCAAACAAGTAGGTTGATAATAGGTTTGTCAGTGGATTGTATGGAGACACTGGCTAGCCACTAGGAAAAACTGTGACCTCTACCTCACATCAAACAGAAGGATAAATTCTAATAAAGATCATGAAATTAAAAAAAAATGATCGTAAGAGTAATAGAGGAGACCATTTTAGCTATTTTGGAGGGGGACAAACCTAAGTCAAACACGAAACTCAGAGCTATACAAAACCAAACACGAAATAGAATTATATAAAAATGAAAACTTTTGCCTGGCAAATGTCACCACAAACAAAGCAAAATTCAATTCAAAGACATAGATAATAGTCAAAGGGCTAATATTCATTATCAACATGTCCTACAAATCAGTAAGAAAGACAAACAATCCAATAGAAAAATGAGTACAGAATACAAGCAGGCATCCACAGAAGAAGAAATACAAATGGCCAATATGAAAAGGTACTTAACCTCGTTAGGAATTAAAAAAAATCCACCCTAAAACAGTGACATAAAATTTGCCTATATTTTAGTACAGATTAAAAGTAGCCAGCAGTGGTGAGGGCGTGGGCGTGGGCTCATGGGCACTCACACACTGCTGGTGACAGTGCCAACTGGTGCAGCCTTCCTGGAGGGCACTTTGGCAGTATCTGTCAACATGCAAACTGCGCATGCCCTTTGACCCAGCAATTCCACTTCTAGGAATTTATCCTAGAAAGTACACAAAGATATATGTGCAAGGATGTTTACCGCGTCATGGTTTGTAATAGAACACATTGGAGACAACCTAAATATCCATTAATAGGGAGCTGGTTTAAGAAATTAAGGTACAGGTATACAATGTAATACTATGCAATCATTAAAAAGGAATGATCCACATGTACAGACACGGAAAGATACCCAAGACATAGGTTCTTAAGTGGACAAAACAAGTTGCAGAATAGTCTGTCTTTGAGTGTCTGTGCGGTAAGATGAACCACACATAACTGCGTACAACTAACGCACGCTTGCGAGCACACAGAGAAGAGCCCTGCAGGCTTTGTGCTGAACCATCCATGACTGTCAGAGGTGGGGACAAAGGGACGGCAGTTTCACTTTACTCATTGTTTTTGTCTAGGAAGCACATATTATTTTTAAAAGTAAAAATTGATAAAGATATACATTGAGATTTGTAAATAACGATCAATACTTTTTCTGCAACTTTAAAACTACAGGGAGGCAGATGAGGACTTGACTGGGCAGTCTAGCTTTTATTAAGAGGTTACGAGGATACAGGCTAAGGCAGTTCTTAATTTCCTTCATGATTTGGAAAAAACAACAGAGCAAAGTGGGAGTGGAGGCCACTTACATCCACAGTGATGTCAATTACCCATTGTGGCACCGTCTCATTAAGAAGCATGGACTCAGTCTCACCCCCGGAATCGCGGCAGAGCAGCCTAAACAAAATCCAGCAGGTCTTGAGTGACACAACAGGCATGGGCGGCACAATCACTGTCAACAAACGTTAGAGGCGGGAGGGACCCAGGCAGAGCTCATGGGGGCACCCCTACTTGACAGCAGAGAAGGTAGACAGCAGCCAGGTGGGCATATCCAGCTCAAGGGAGCCTGGGCCTTAAAACAGCCCTGCAGCTTTTGAGGCTAGGGCTGCTTCCCCCACCCCACCCCAGCTGCCTCTCAGAGGGAAAACCCTGGTGACAAATACCGTATAGACTCGTGTATTAGCTGAGTTTCCCAGTACATTTTCCATGCAGCTTTTGTGGTAAAATTAGGTGCCTTGGCTGACACTCGGGGCGGCTTATACTAGAATATATACGGTACTTCAGAAAGGGGCTTGGGGGTGGTGGCGGCTACTATGCAGGTGGCAAGGGCTTCCCCATGCAAAGGGGGTGGGGAGGGTGGCCAAGGGATACTTCTGTGACCACACTCTCCAGAAACTACCATAAGGGAACAAGAGTCCTATGCTTAAAGGCAAGACAAGGTTTGTTTGCTTGTTTATGTGGGAACCCAGAGGAGGCTCTAGTGAGGTCGCCCTCCTGGTTTTACCAAGACCCGCTGACCTCATCCGATGAAGACAGTCCAAGCCTTCCCTGCTGAGCCCATGAGGACCGCTTGGCCCTACTCAGATCTCGTCTCTGTGCGGGACTTCCGTGCTCCCTAGTCCTGGCAGTTATGGGGCAGAGTGACAGGAAGTGAGCATTTCCTGCAGAAGCCACCAGGGAAGCTGCCTCAAGGTACCACTGTTCCACTGGAGGCCCCGCTCTCAATCCAAATGCCACCTAATGGTACCAGACACTTAACTATCTCATCAAGCTGGGGAGCTTCCAGATCCCTGACAGTCCTAGAAGCGAACACTAACCAACTTTCAACATCTCTTTGAATCAATCCGTTCTCATTGGGGCCCTGGCCCTCGAGTTCCGTACCTGAACAGTGTGCGGCCTCCGGCTTCACCAAAGATCACGGGGGTGTGGGGGGGCACTTGAAAGTATCCATTTCCCTTCTGCACTCGGTTCTCCTGCTCCCCATTTACTGAGAAGAAAACGGCGTTAGTATCCAGATTCTACACAGTTTTCCTAAACAGCCAGGGCCAGAAATAGCGGGTAAACAAATAAACCTAAGTTAAATTCCTAGAAAAAGAGACATAGCAACTCGATGTCCTTTGAGAGAAATGACGACGTTTTCAAGGACTTTAAAGGAAGACAGCTTTAAGAGGGTCTGGACCAGCAGTTCTCAATCCGTGGGTCGTGACCCCTTTAGGGGTTGAATGACCCTTTCACAAGGGCTGCCCAATTCATAACAGTTGCAAAATTATAGTTATGAGGCAGCAATGAAAATGATTTTATGGCTGGGGTGTCACCACAACGTGAACTGTATTCAGGGGTCGTTACGGCATTAGGAAGGTTGAGAACCACTGGTCTAGACTGTTCATAAGTATCTGCTTTCTCTGGTACAAAAGTGTAAGGGATGCACCAAGGGATTTCCAAAAGTTCATGGGAAAAAATCTCATTCTTCTTTTTTGAAAAAATAATTTAAATTTATTATTAATTATCTTCTCCTTCCCATTATCTTTTGATTTCATTTTCCCACAAACTTTTGTGGAAACTTCCTCTTGCATTGGAATTCTAATCCCTGTATCTAATTAATTTCTGTATTTAATCCTGTTTGGAAATTAGGGTTTTCTTTTGCTATGTTAATGAGGTCAGACCAATACAGAGTGGAGCCTTCTGATTCTAAAAAGGCCAGAAGAGACACAGAGACACAAGGGCAGATGTTTACAAGTCAACGGTCAGCGGAAGGCGTGGGCGAGCAGAGAGAGGCTCACGGGTGGCGTGCAGGGGATGGGCCTGGATGTGGACTTCTAGCCTGGCGTGAAGGAAAGACAGTTCTCTGAGTTTCGAGGAAAAAGTTTCTGTACTTGAAAGTCCCTCTTGTGTGGTATTTGTGTTTCAGCAGCCCAAGAAAATTAAAAAATGAACAGCAAGTCCAGAAGAATTTCTCAGGTAGGAAAAGAAACTTTTGTTTAATGGCAGCTGAAGCGAACTGTGAAAACTAAAATTCTTAAAAGTGGCCTTTGGTCTCATTTCACTGCTCTTTGAGGATTTCCTGTCTAATCTCTTGCGGTAAGCACAGGTCCACATGAGGGGATCCCCGCTGGCCCCCCAGCAGTCAGCTCCCTCAGCGCACTCGCAGCAGTCAGGAGACTCACAGCGCTCCCGGGCCCCTGGCCAAGGGCCTCTGAGTGCTCCGCTTGCTCATCAAGTTGCTCAACAGCATAACCTACACAACTCGGAAGTGTGAGGTGGGGGCGGACACGGAGGGCACCGTGTGTGGTGCAAGTGCAGCAGGTTAGCAGACAGCTGGCCCCCAGAGCCTGCGCTCTGGCTGGGGTGGTGGATAGACTTGGCCCTGCACTCCATGCCCAGACCTGGAAGTTTGGTTCGAAGGACGATTTGCAGTTGCCCGTGACTTGTTCCTCCGTTCCCTAAAGCATGGCTCCATAGGGTGCTGACTGCCTCCGTGTTTTGACGACCTAATCCTTATAGTCTGTCTGAGCCTCTGAAGAGATGCTGTCTAAGCTCACGCTACAGATGGAGAACATAGGCCTTCATGGGAAAATGATCTGCCCACGGCTACCCAGCCGATAAGCGGCAGAGCTCAATCCATAACCTGGTTTTTTTGGCTTTCTGTGGCGAAGTCTTTCCATTACAGATCTCTGGCTAGCTGCCCACTGTACGATTCAGAAAAGATGCGACGGGGGCTAGCTGACATTCCAGACAAAAACCCAAACAACAACCCCCACCTGGGGCGGGGTCTGTGCTCTCACAGAAACAGCACGGTGCGTGGCTCTCTCTCACCACTCAGGAGGCGAGACGTCCACAGGCAGGATGCCAGCCCCAGGGGAAGGCTTCTCCCATGGTGGCTCTGGAGACAGGTCTTTGGCTCAGTGGTTGTCAGCACAGGGACTCTGGGTCCAAAGAACACACTCTGCTCCTGGTGACACTCAGGTCCTTCCTTCCCTCTCTACTCCATGGTCACTCTCTCCCTTTAGGAAACATCCCTTAGATCAGGTTAGGGCTGTACACTAATCCTGCTTCCTCAAGATAACAGAGACGGGATTCCTCATGAACATATGCGACAGGAGCTGCGAGGCTGTCAGTCTCTATGGGGACAGAGCACACTCAAGCTCACTGCCACTGTGGCCATTCTGCCTCCTAAGAGCCCTGGTAGTGTTGGGAATGGGCTACGTGTGGGGCTGCTACATGCAACGTCAACAGTTCAAGACACCAGCTGCTCCGGGGAGAAAGATGAGGCTTTCTACTTCTGTACAGAGTGAGTCTTGGAAGTCCACAGGGGCAGTTCTATTGCACTATAGGGTCACTCTGACGGGAGCACATTGTCTCATCTGTCTCCCAAGGAACAGCCAGTGGGTTTGAACTGCTGACCCCGTGGTTGGCAGTCCAAAGCTCACCTAACAGTGCCACCAGGGCTTTGTGTGTGCCGCTGACACATTCACATCGGAATGTACAGTTTACTATAAATGAAGGATGATGACATCAGATCACATCACCACAAAACTCTCAGATAACGGAGAATCATGGCTCAGTCAAGCTGATGCATATTGTGGAGGGATACCTTTCAACCTATGACAACTGGCTTCAGGAGAACCATGTGATCCCCATGAGAGACATATTCTCTGAAGCTATTATGGAAGAACCTGAAGTTCTTGGCATGAATGCACCCCTGGTAGTGAGCAGAGTCTACAGCAGAGGAAGCCCTTGGCAGATGGTCTTCAGTGATTCTCCAGATTGCATTCAGCCACACAGGAGCTGTGCACGTCTAAGAGTTTTTCCCCGACCCCTTGCCCTTTCTTTATCAAATGAGCCGCAGTGGTACAGTGGACTACGCACGGAGCGGTGGTCGGAACGCGCCAGTCCCTCTGGGATGGAGATGAGGCTCTCCACCTGTGCAGATTCACAGTTGTCAGAATCCAGCAGGGCAGTCCGATTCTGACTCACAGGGTCATTGTGAGTCAGAATGGATTCGGTGGCAGTGGGTTTCGTTTTAAGTTTTTATCAAACTGATCAAAATCCATATATTCAAAACATGCTCTCTTCTCTGCTGCCCCGAGACATGGTTACTACCACTTCCTGTGGCACACTTGCCTTTTGAATACCCTCAGGGCACAGCTGTTCACACACGACCCTGACACCTGTCTCTTCTGAACCAGGCCTTGATTTGTGGGAACATTTAGCGAGGACCAGGCAGATCACCAGGATGCTGGTGATATCAACATTTCAGATCAACATGAAGTATATGAGCGGGTTTCCAAAAGTTCATGGAAAACAGAATTAAAAGACAATGGAGCTTTCTACAAACTCTTTGAAGCCCTGTCATAACAGTAAAAACATTTTTGTTTTTTCCCCACACAACTGAACAAGCAAGCTTTATCGGTAAGTTCAGGAAACCATGGATCCTCATAAACACCTTTGGAATCGGTCTGCTCCCGTGCCTACTTTTAAAGAGAAAGATCATCTGAATGCAACATAAACGGCCAATGTTGAGTGGCCTCATTGATGATTAATCACACCAGATGGAAGTCTGCTCCCAGACGCTCACTGTTAGTTAAGACTTGGGTGAACTCTTACTTTGGGACACGGATGGACATTTTATGACATTGCGTACCACCACCAATTAAATTTATGGAGTCTTAGTTTATCACACTGCGGCAAAGGCTTAGACCATGGCTTAGACCATGGCAGTGTAAAACGGTTGTACTCCTGAGTCACTGGGAAGGACCTCGACATAACAGCACTCACCGTGGTTGACTTCATTTTCTTCCTCCTCCATCGGGCTCACATGGGTTCGTGGCCAGTATTCTAAGAGTGCCTGAAGTAAAAGTCCTCCTAAATTCACTGCAACAATAATTTGAAAGAAAAAACATGGAAAAGAAAGTTAGTTTCCACTTAAAAAGAAAGGAAAAGAAATAAAAACCCTACAGATTGTGGTAATTTAAATTCTTCACCCTCTGTCCAATCACAGCCAGCACTACCCTATCTAGCGTTTCTGGGACTGCTGAATCTCATGGGAGGAAACAGCCTCCTCTTTCTCCTGGGGCAGGGCTCATGGGCTTGAACCATCAGTCCTGCAGTTAGCAGCCCAACACCTAACCTACTGTACCACGAAGGCTCCTTAACTCAATGACAGAGATGTTTAAATCAAGACTTTAGCATCTGATGATGCTTTATTTTAGGATAAAGCTGTGATGGTATTCTATTTGGCTATTTAGACATAACCATTCTTAAAAACAGAAGCATTAATCCCTTAGAGAGTGTAAACTATATTTAGATACAAAAGTATTTCTTAAGTATCACATTCTTTGAAAATGGAGACCAAATATCTAATGAATCAGATGATCAAGAGCTATTACAGAGATGAAGTGTGTGACGGAACGCCAGCCCAAGGGCACCTTCTCTTTCAGAGGGAGGACGGACGGACGGAAGACGTTCGCACATACATTTTGGATCTGACCCGTCGGGGCTGCTGAAGCCAGCATCTTTTGCAGACACCCAAGCCGCAAAGCAGTCACTCTCATCCAGAGTAATCGTCAACATCTGTCCGAAGGGGTGGGGGGAAATCTGTGAGTGGCATTTTACTTGATTACCTTCTCCACTGAGCACCTACTAATTGTACAGTCTGACTAGAGTGCTATGCCATAGATCCAGGAACCAAAATGTGCTTCATGTGATTCACCCAAACTCATCAATTCCGACTCAGTGACCTTGCAGGACAGAGGAGCACTGCGTCACAGGGTTTCCAAGGCTGTCAATCTTTTCAGATGCAGACTGCCACAGCTTTCATCTTGGCGTTCGAAGCTGGCCGTCAGGTTTGCAGCCGAGCACTTTAACCATGGCACCACTCGGCTCCTCATGGCACTCCATGCGCCTACAAGTTCATTTACTTGAATACCAAGGACATGTAAGCTGCACTTTGTACTAACCTAATTTTGTTTCTCTCTTTCACACTTCAAAAAGGGGGCTCTGTAATGATAACACTTAATTATGAGCTATATTTAGAAAGTTTCAACTATCTCAAACAACAGATATTAATCGGCGACTTACCCCTGTTTTTAAGTCTACTGAGAACCAATTTGGCACATAAACCATTTTAAATCTTTTCTTAATTTCATCTTCAAAGTCCACTTTTCCCAGATCTTCAACTTTACATGCCTACACACAAAGAAGCAAGGTGATCAATAAATAATATTAAGTGGTAAACTGGCTTCATTCTGACCTTGCTACTCACATGTTGCACATTTTCCCATTTGTCTAAACAGAATATCAAATACATTCCCAAAGGGAGGGAGGTGGTAAAATATTTAGGGGGAAATATTTAACAACAAAAAAAATTACCTGCTGCTACCAAACTTTTTAAATCAAAAAAGGACTAAGGATAGATAATCATTTCTCTCCATTCCAGGAATGGTAACTTAGTTTTGCTGATGCTAACATGTAACATGCGAATACTTACGATGGGGTACCACCCCCCCAAAAAAACCCCTGCAATTTCCCCTAAAGCTATGTATTTAAAAAATTTGTTTTAAACAAAACAACTTTTTCGCCATCAAAGCTCCACGGGTGAGCATCGAGCAACTCGCTCTCTGAATTAGTGCACCTAGTGGTGTCACCTGGGAAGGTTCTCTCTGGTCACAGTGAAATTTTCACTTGTAAGAGTAATTTCACTGAACCTCATCTCGTGTTTTGTGATGGCTAATTTAAGAGAGCAGTGTGTTGCTGTGAAATTTTGTTTCCCATTTGGGGAAAAATGCCACAGAAACTTGTGATGGCTTGATCAGACTCTTCAAGGTATTCTGGGGAGAATTAATTACCAGGCACGAGGAGATGCAGCCCAGTTACAGGGAAGAAGGGCTCCATTAGTGGTGGGCTATCAAAGTGCAGAATCAAGAATGCCTGTGGATGACATCCTTTGGGCTGCTCTGCTCTCAATCTCCCTAGTTCACCCTGCAGGCCTCCTAAGTCCTCCAGATTTAAGTGATTGTCCTGATTTATAAAGTACAAGATTAAAAGAAATCATTTCATTGGGGGCTCTTAAAACAATCCATACATCAATTGTATCAAGCTCATGTATACTTATGTTGTCATCATCATTTCCAGAACATTTTCTTTCTACTTGAGTCCTTGGTGTCAGTTCCTCTTACCCCCCGCCCCCCGCCTATCCCCCTCCTGTTTATTCTTTTGTTGTTGTTTTCATTCTAAGCCTTTGTTGGGGTGAAACACATACAACAGCAGTAAAAACAGTGCCATGTTAGCCATCCTCGAGTGAACGCTTCAGGGGCGTCCATCACACGATGCTGTCAACCATCACTTCCAGCTATCTTGTATCACCCCGACAGAAACTCTATTACGCAACAGCCCCCTGTTGCCACATCCACCGAGCCCACAGTAGCCACCAATATACTTTCTATGCATTTATCTGTTTGGTCTTGTTCTTCCCACGGGGGTCAGCACGGTAGAGATGTTAAACCCGTGGCCCACACCACAGTCGTCTAAATCAGGAAATACGTGTTGAACGAGCACACCAACACCGAGAAGAGGCATCTGTCAGAACTACAAAAGTGAAAGAGGTCAACTGTCTACATATTTGTCTTCAGTGCTACGTGCTTAAACTAGCTGATTAAACTAGAGAGTCATGGTATGCTGGCTCAGTTGTAACTGATGCTCAGTGTGAACCCTAGGAAACGGCCACATTTATTCTCAATAGAAGGTCAGATAGCCTCAATCTCAACTCCAGAGGCAATTCAGGTTGTCGCCCTGAGGGAGGGGTGCTCCAGGTATCCGAGGGAAGAGCTGGGTTACTGCTGTTGCAGAGGAGACTGCGCACAGCCACTGCGCGTCAGTCTGTCAGGCCACGCCACACCACAGTGGCTGACAGGTTGCTATGATGTTGGAGCTGCATCATTAATATTTCATGTACCAGCAGGGTCAACAATGGTGGTCAAATTTTAGGTGGAGCTTCCAAACCAAGCCAGACTAAGACAAGAAGAGGCTGTCCACTGGCGGAAAATTAGCCACTCACCACCTGATGAATGGCACTGAGTACTGCTAACACAGTGACAAAGGGGGAGCCCCTCATGTTGGAAGGGGCTCAAACTACCATCGAGGAAGAGATGTCTTAATGACGTGGATAAAGCAAAGCTCTGAGGACCTTTATTTGCTGATAGAGCAGAGCTGCAAACACTCATTGATAACCAGTCTGGAAGGCATGACGAATAACCCTCAGAAAATGAAACGGCATGCATGAACGTATAAAGAGAAGCTGCTACGCACCACCAGTGAGCTGAAATGGGCTGGTACTAAGCCATTGTGAATCGGACAATCACATGGTGTACTCATTTATGAGAATGACAGATTGAGGAGGACTGGTGAGGAATTCACCGCCCAAGGAACACGTCAACATCTATTCTGAAGTATTCCAATGTCAGTGCTAGCATGACAGCCATGTCTACACGGAAGACCAAAGAAGACAGCCATCAAGCAAATGACCACTAATGCCAAAGATAAGGGAACACTGGAGAGTTTTCCTACTTTTGCATTCTGAAACTGATCAAACACAATCAAGACACGTTAATAATTACTGGTGATTGGAATGCTAAAGTGGGAATACAAAAAAGATCAGTAGTTAAAAATTGCTCATATGTAAATCTGAGGTGAGGTTGAAGAAAATTAAAACAAATCCAGAGAGCTAGTTTATAACACGGAGTATGTATCACCTGCTTTTCGATACCATCTCGAGAATACATTTGATGCACTGAACACGCATGACTGAACACCTAGCAAGTTGTGAAATGACATCAAGGAAGAATGAGAAATAAGAAGAAGTTAAAGAGCTGAGCAGATGTCAAGGGATGTCTAACGAAGACTTAAAGAAGACAGAAGGTTTGCGGTCATACCAACAAGTGGTCAACAGCCAACCCTTTTAGGACGTAGCACATGGCCTAGAGCCTAAGATCATGGTGAAAGAAGTCCAAGCTGCACGGAAATCATTGGAGAAAAACAAGTTTGCAAGAACAGACAGGATACTGATGGGAATGCTTCTACCAATGGATGAGGTACTGACTGGTGGCTCCCTCTTCCATGCCAAGATATTGGGAAGACAGCCTCTTGGCCAGCTGACTTAGAGTGAGCCACATTTGTGCCCATTCCAAAGAAAGAAGATTCAACAGAATGCAAAATGATCATTACACATGATGTCATTAATACCATGCACGTGAAAGCTGGACAACAGTGAAGACTGAAGAATAAATGCCTTTGAATTATGGTGTTGGCAAAGATTAAATGTGCCCCAGTCTACAAGAAGCAGCACATCTGTGTAGAAGAACTTTGGATATGCCATCAGGAAGGTCCGGTCCCCGGAGAAAGACATCAACCCTGGAAGGGATCAGTGACAAAGCGGGAAAGCCTCAAAGTGCTGGGAAAACAACAGTGGCTGGAACAATGGGCTCAAAGACAGCACAGCCTGTGAACATGGTGCAGAACTGGGCAAGCTTTTGTTGTGCTGGACACAGGGTCACTGTGCGTCAAAACCCACGCAATGGTACTTAACCACAAGGCAAAAAACAGCTCACTTCCTCCAACCAAGAGTTATCTGGCTCCAAGTCAACAGTGCCAAGAACGGAAGCCGCAGTGTAGTGTTTTAAGACAATCAGAATAGAAGCACTCAATGAAATACTAACAAGAGAAAATGGCTCTATTAAAATAGATTTTAAAAAATCAGTAACGGCCTTATCAAATATTCACATAAGAAGGCATTTACCCCCCAAATAAAGTATTAGTGTAGTTATATATTAACTCATATAGGTTTTATCTTAGTTAACTCATAGTTCTCTTACAGCCAAGTCATTCTAACTCAGAGGACAGGGCAGGACTGCCCATGAGTTTCTGAGACCACGATTCTCGGGGACTGGAACGCCCGTGCTTCTCCCTGGGGACAGCAGAGGGTCTTGGAATGAGCAGCCCAACGCATAGCCATGACGCCACCAGGGCTCCCCGCGCCCCTGGAGGACAGAGTGAGTCTGCCCTGTGGGTTTCCAAGGCTGGAGTCTTTGTGGGACAGACAGCCTCATTGTTCTTCCGTGGAGGGCCTGGAAAGTTGGCACTGCCAACTTGTTAGCAGCTCAACTACTAATCCACGATGCCATCAGCACTTCTGATGAAAAAACAGAGAGGAAACATCCTAATTCAGCGACTTATATTCAATCTGAGGAGTCCTGGTGGCATAGTGGTTATGCCTTGGGCTGCTAACCCCAAGGTTGGCAGCTTGGAATCACCAGCCACTCTGCAGGAGAAAGGCAAGGCTTTCTACTCCCATACAGAGTTACAATCTCGGGAACTCACAGGGGCAGTTCTACCCTGTCCTTACAGGGTTGTATGAGTCGGAATCAACTTGATGGCGGTTGAGTTTGTTATTGTTGAATCCAAAAGGATACCCACCTTTAGTACATCCCAATAAGCCACGTTATTATTGGTATCTTTGGTTAATATGTGTCTCTTATCATTAAGAATGTGGCACTGGACAATACTAGCGCCCCCTAGAGGAAAAAAGGACACAGTTAGTAAAGCAATCATTCCGCATTTAAATTCACATGCAGCAATAGGGTTAGATGAGAGCAGAAACCATACTAGCCACTGAAAAGGAAAAGGCAAATCAAGGCATATACAAGCCAATAAAATGTCAAGCCTATCAACTATTTAAGCTTATTTATAAATAGTCAAAGAAAAACGGTCAAATTTTAATAACCGATGACGAATGAAAGGGCGCCTCCCTTCAGAGGGCCAGCAATAGGAAATCGCTGAGGCCAAACAGCTTAACAGCCTGGGAAGAGTCAAAATGATGGTGACAGTGTGCATTTGTTCACCTCCCCTTGACTTCTGCTCCCTATCTTCCTTCCTTTACTGCGTCCTGAGTGTACAGTCTCTTCTAAAGGTGACAGCATGGGCATCTACAACTACAGATAAATGTCACCTCAAGGCCTGACATTCAGCATACCTGTTCCTTGTTTGTTTTTGGCACTCCCAGGTAAAGCTTATAGGAGTTTAGAACTGGACTTGGAATTTTTGGGCAACATCTCACCCTATTTTCGAAAGAACTGTTGTTGGTCTCACCAGGACCACGGCTATTCTGATGGTAGGCCAAAAGAAAGTCCACTTTTTAAAGTGACTAAACTGCATTTTAAAAATAAGTTTTTCTTCTATTAAAAACAAACCAACATATTATTAGTCTTCTGTTGACATCAGAATTACATTTAAGGGAAGGTCATTGCCTTTATTTTTGTCAACTCTTTACTACCTATAATTAAGCTCAATAAAAGGTACCTTCCAGTTTCCTTACTCACCTTTAATAACCTGGTCAGGCTGCGTACAAAGAGGTGTTATAGGATTTGAGCAGTCATTGTCATAATCTCCAGAGGCTCTAAAATTATGAATTCCCTTCAGTGTCTAAAGAAACAAAATGTGCTATTTAATCATTCATACTCCATAAGTGTTACCAATCTGTTTAAAATGTCAAGAAAAATAACACTAAATAAAAAATGCAATAACCCTATCATCATCAGAAAATTTATTGAATCATAAAACTACAATTACTTACCATAATATATATAAAGTAGCAAATATGCTTTTCTTTTGGAGAGAAAACTGGGCATATAAGCAGATAAAGTTATGCTGATCTCAAGTTGGCACATGGAAATTGAGACGAAACACTTAACAATTTTCACAAGTTCAGAGAAAGGCTGCCTGCCTTGCATACTAACAGGAATGCATGCCTTTATCCTTTGCTATCCCCAAATAGTGTGGATCTCTGGAGAGATCGTCTTTAAGACCTAGGACCCCTAGAACTACAGATGACTTCTCTCAAGCCATCCTTGCTGTTCGTGCTGCGAAGAAGCATGAAGTGACCTTAAAGCAGCTTCTCTGCTTCCTTTTGTAACTCAGATGCCTTTCTCTACCTTGCTGGCGCTTAGGCTTCCTGTTTTCATATGCAGGTTTTTGAGGTCAAAAGCTGCATTAAAATCCACCGGTGTTTATTGAACAATAGTACCTGTTCTAAGCACATCAAATAATCAATCATCTTGGCTTCTGACATGGAAGTCAACAATTTCATTTGATTGTTATCCTTAACTTTAATCTGGGTCTTAGGACCACACCCACATCCCGGGGCTTCCAGGAGTTTGCCAGTGTCCCAAAGCATGCTTCGTGGTAAGGTCCGCCGAGTACTTGCTCCTGTGTCTAGGTGGCCAGGGAGAACAAGCTACACATTTTATAAATCTTTGCCAGGTAAACAATTGCTCACTTACCCATTTATTTACGGTAGACTTAGTTGTTGCCACCCAGATGGCAGGAGGGGGGTCAGCTGACCTATCAAGTTCCATCTGAAAACAAAGCACAAAAAAGAAATTTGGGCTCTTCGGAAATGCAAGGATTAGCTGTGCATTGCTAAATAGCAACTTCTGTAGTCAACCTGTGTGTGAAATGGCATGTATTAGAAACTCGGGTGCAGAGAAGGACAAGAGGCGCTGCTCACAGCCCTAGGGGTGCACCGGGTGATTTCGCACCCTAAAAGGCAGAATGGTGTTTTAAAGAACCTAAACGGCTACAGTCACAAAGGCAAAGATTCCCCAGGATTAGTGGGTTTTAATGCTCATTTCTTCTTGGACACATTTACAGCACAAACATTCCAAAAGCTCGGGACGAGGGAAAAGGCGCCTTGGAGCCTGAGGACCAGGGTACCTGTGAATGCGTTTGTATGTCTTTCCCTATTTTAAAAATACCGTGTACACAGAAACACATACACAGGCAGTCCCAGATGAAATCCACCTTCAAGTCTACTTTGTACATAAGCCAGTTTGTAATTAACATCAAACGCTTTGTCCTAATTGTGTATATTTCAAAGCAGAGAAGTCATTAAAGAAACACTTCTCAGTACCTTTAACACAAGGCAGTAATGCATACGGACATCCACTACTCTTCCTGGACCAGAGGACAGCAGTTTGAGCGGGTAGGACAGGGCGGGGCAGCCATCCAGTAGGAATCCTCCTCTGTTCAAAAGATGCTCCTCCGAACACGCAGGCATGTTTGCACCCGCGTCCTTTGAGTTTTTCCCTTCTATAGCCAAAAGGTCCTGGTAGCTGGAGGTCTGCCTGTGCGGTGTTCCTCCTCACCTGGTCTCTCCCCATCAGCCTGCATCCCGTACGCGGGCTCTGCTCTAGGAGTGCCACTGCAGAGCGCCCGCTCGCCTGCTTCTCAAAGGCTTGCTAATGTGCTCTTCTGCTGCTGTTGTCTCCTTTCAACAAGCCTACTTGCCAGCTGTGTCTGAGCTCTCGGGTGTCCTCTCAATGGTGTCCTCTGACCCCCCACTCCTGCTATCCACCCAAACACCCATTTTCCTATACTGTGGGCCAGGGTGTCAGACGCCACTTAGTTTTGTTTCAAGTGACTTCCAAGAAAAAAGGCCAGTGCTGTTTTCCCATCTGTTTTAAATTTGGAAATGTCTTCACCGCTGTTTTACTGTGTACTTCTTTGACTGTCACTGAGATGGACCAGCTGGTCAGCCGCTCCCGGCCCCGGTTCAGACGAGGTTTCACATCTGGGCAGAGACAAGTTTTCCTAAGTCTCCATCCCCTTCCCTCCCAGGCCTGAGTGTCCGGACACCACTGGCCAGGGATGATTTGGAGAGTGAAGCCGGCCGTTTCCTCCTCTCCTTCGGGAGCGCCCTGCCACAGCCTCATTCTGGAGGCAGTGCATGCATCTCCTGGCCTCACTCTACATTGCTGTTCATGCACAGATGATTTTAATTCTTTAATTCTTCCTTCGAGGGCCAGGTTAGGAATATCCATGGGGAAATCTTGCTAGAATTCACCAAGAGCCTGTGTCGCTGATATGACAAACTACTTCTTCACATGACTTACAAAAAATATACGTATATTCTTTTTCTTTAAAAATTTTTATTTTATTAAAAATATTTATTTTATTATTAATTGGGAGTTAATACATATATCTTAACATTCCATAGTTCAATC
Organism: Tenrec ecaudatus; assembly: GCF_050624435.1. Classification (NCBI taxonomy): domain Eukaryota; kingdom Metazoa; phylum Chordata; class Mammalia; order Afrosoricida; family Tenrecidae; genus Tenrec; species Tenrec ecaudatus. The sequence goes on from NC_134537.1 coordinate 11,867,299, forward strand.
ACATCAAGCAGTATTGTACCAATTGTTATCACAATCAGTTTCCAAACATTCTTTTTCTTCTAGGATTCTTTGACATTGTCTCCCTTTTACCTTCCTGCCCCCTCTCCCCGAAACCCTTATTCTACTTGCTGTCCTCCTAGGTTCATCAATTCTGGGTTTCATAACCGAAACACATCACACAACTTCAAGAGGGTGAACCCCCCCCCAATGACATAACACCTCTGAGGTACACCCTAAAATGAACAAACAAAAACAAAACAGAGACCAGGTCCAGCGTGCATTAGAGGGGGCAACTGACAAAGCTTTAACTTTGTTCAAATCAGATTTATTCCTTTGATCTTCTATACTCATTTTCCCAATGCATTTTGTTTAGTAACCCCTTTCTTCCTACCCCTCAATTATGGATAGAGGGAGTTCATGAGAAGCTATCTCCTATGTAGCTCCCACAAATGAATCATGGGCTCTCACTGTCATGCATAGCCCTCTGCAGACCGTGTTCTCACAATGTAGGCTCTGATACCAATCCCTCCTTCGACTTCAGATTGTATGCTTAACAATCCTTAGGTGACTGATGATGGTGTACTTTTTCCATGTGGACTTAGTTGACATCTCACTTAGATGGCTGCCTGTTTGGAGACAAGCCTGTAAGACCCCAGACGCTATTTTATCTGCTAACCGGGCACCATCTAATTTAGCAAAAAATATTTTAAAAGAAGAATAGCCAAAGACAACGTTGCCCCAGCACATTAGTCTGGGTGGTGAACATGAGCACTCCTCTAGCCACACAGCCTGTCAAGTTCTACCACTGATGGAATGAAATGCTTTTTCAAAACCCCAGAGCTGATTCATATTTTAATATAGATTTTGCTGTAATTGGCTAACATTACAATATACATTACAGCCAGAATGCTCCTTACAAGCAAGATGGTGAGGTTTTGTCTGATATACTTTGGAAATGCTGTCAGGGGAGACCAGGCCCTGGAGAAGGGCATCGTGTTTGGTAAAAAGGAAGGCCCTTGACGAGACGTTTGGCTGCAGTGGATGTGAGCGGGCTCCAACATAAGAGCAAGTGTGAGGACGGTGCAGGCAGGGTGTCCTTCTGCTGTGCACAGCGCCTCTCTGAGTTGGAACCAGCTCGTGACACTGAACAACAACCAAGTATGTGACATACCTTGAGAACTGGTGCCTTTTCTTCACAAATCAGCACCCGAATGTCAGGGTTTCTTAGGTCTGTACAGTAAATCTTCCTGTCCCTTCCTCCAGAGTAGACGTGGGTGAAGGCGTCATTGACTTGCAAAGCCCAAACACCTTCATCATGCACTCGGTACGTTGCTATGCATCTCTGCTGCCCAAGGGACCATAGGCGAATTGTCCCGTCAGAACTGCCAGAGAGACACTGGGAACAAAGGCAGTGAAGGTGAGAGGCAAACAGTGAAAGTGAACAGCAAGTCAGCAAGTTCTTGTTTGTCTGCTGTGCCCACATTCAGCCTTGCCTCTGACAACCCCCGCCCCTCATCTTTCCATCCATCGCTCGCTTGCTCGCGCGCGCGCACACACACACACACACACACGTGTCTAATAACCAGCACTGCTGCCTGGAAGAAGGGCTTCTGAGGAGCATGCGCCACCTGCTGGAGTGACCGAGGCCACTGTGCACACTCAAACAGGGGAGCCCTGGGAGCACAACTGCCCCAGCTCTCTCAGCCTGGCCACCTGGTGGTTTTCGGCACACCCTGCAGGCCAGCCCAAACCCAGCTTAATTTATCTCCTGCTCTGGAAGTGGTCTTTGAAAGCAGCTGAAGCTAAGGAAGTAGTGTGCACTAAGCCTGTGGCTCTCCAAGGGTGGTCCCCACAGGATCAACATCTCCAGGGAACTTGTTAAAAATGCCAATTTGAAGGTCTCTCTCCAGACCTAATGAGGCTTCAGAAAGTTAGCTATGTGATCCCGTAGGTCCGTCCTAGCCATGCACATGCAGGGGTAAGAGTTTTGGTTCACTTGATAACTGGCAGCCATTAAGTAACTTAAAGAGGACAAGAAGGGCAGAGATAACAGACTGGAAGTCCTCATCTGCTTTAATAAATCGGCTCTTCGAAGCACTGGAAGCTGGACAAGCACTGCGCTAGACCAGGAGGGTGTGAGTCCTGGGCCACACCTCCTCCCTGTCCCTTATTCACAGCTCTGGATTCCTGATGGCCTGCCAGGTCTCCCAGAATCTATTGACCGGAGCCAGAAAAAGATACAGTTCCAGGATTACCCTCAGTCTATTGACCCTGGACACTTCCCGTATGAGCCTCAAATTCACATCTATTAAAACAAACTGTAGACCCTCGTTTGGCAATATCTGATGGCTCAGGGGAGTCAACCACACACAGTCTCTTAAGTTGCGAGTGCACTGAAGACCCTGTGAGTTTAACACAATCAGGCTGAACCAACCACTCCTAGCCCAGGCTCAGCATGCTTGGTGTTCTTTACCAGTCACCACGGTGACTTCCAAAGGAGGGCAAAAACCCTTGAAGGGACAAATGGCCCCGAGGTGAGAGCAACTGCTGGTGCTGGTGTAGGAAGGGAGGTAGGCAAAAACGCTTCTGAGAAGAGAAGACAGATTTGGAAGGTGTAGAAATACACGAGTCTTCTAAGAATGGTAAAAATTAACTGGTCCGCCTGGTGACTTGAAGGGGCTTTTCGAATTCTAAACCCAAACCAAACCTACTGACATGGAATCACAGCGTCCCTACACAGGGTTTCCAAGAGGCTAAATCCTCAGGTGAGTAGACAGTCTCATCTTTCTCCTGAAAAGCAGCTAGTGGGTTCAAACTGCTGTCTTTGTGCTTAGCAGCCCCAGCGACACCAGGGCTGTCTTTTAGAACTCTAGCAGCGGCTGTTAATGAAATAAACACATACACGGAGTCTCTCCACAAGGTGACAAGAACATCAGTGGTTTAATCACTGATACCAATTTCTTTTCATAAGAGAACGAAGAAAGTAATCAGTACTGAAACAATCAGGAGTTTGGTTACAAGCAGACCTTCAATGAGTGTGTGGGCAACTGTGGCAACCTCTGGAACTCCCCATTCCAGGAAGAGATGCTAGGCCAGTGGCAAAGCCGTTAGTAAAGCTTTGAGCCATAGGTTCTAGACCTGGCACGTACAGAGGTAAGGATCCCTGGTAGCTGACAGCCAGCGAGCAACTGAAAGGAGATAAGCCTGGGCAACTGGCAACAGTAAAGGGATAGCCCCCAACCCAACTTAATAGCCGGAAACAGATAAAACACACACACACACACACACACACACACACACACACACACACAATCTCTGATGGTAGCCAGTATTCTCAGACTGCTAAAAAGCAGGCTCCCAAAATGACTGTTTTAAGTCTACAATGGGAGTTGTTATTCAGATCACCTGAGAGCATAAATGATGTTACAGGAACTCCCGAGACAAAGGAGCCGGTCAGCACAGTAGTTCAGGACTGAGCTGCTAACTGAAAGGTTGTGGTCTGCCCTCCCCGCCCACGCCCCCCCCCCCCAGCTGCTCTGCGGTAGAAGGATGAGGCGATGTTTCCATAAATATTACTGCCTTGAACAACCTATGGGGACTATCTTATAGAGCTGCTATCAGGTGACGTCCATCAAAGCATTAGTGACCAACATAGCTTGTAAGGTGACACTTGATAAAACAGCTCCTCCTGCCTCCACCCTTCCAGGGGACAAACATGTAGTCTCCATTATGAGGTACCTCCTGGGACGAGGATAGACCGTCCATAGGAGTCTAACTCCGACTCAGAGGGACAGATTCTGTAGGCCTGATCAAGGGCCTGTGGAGGTGCCAGTGTTTCAGCCTAGGCTTGCTGCTGACCACAGGGCTGTTTCTGGGACGGTGCTGCATACATAATTGCCAGGAGGGCCCCGTAAGTCAGGAGTGCAAAAGGGGCAAGGCACGTCTCAGACCGGCAGGGCCTTCAGTTGGGCTAACCAGGACTTTACTACCAGAAAACCTGAGAGCAACACAGCAGCACTGACACAATGGAGATGGAAGCTGTCCGAGCTCCTCAGGAAGTTGTGCCAGCACGCACCAAGGGTGCACAGACTGATGGCTCTGCCCAGGAATGCTGGCACTGAATCAAATCAACTTCACCACTGACAGGACTTCTCATAAATGGGAGTCTCTTCAGAATAGAACGTCAGAGTAAAGATTTGCCAGATAAGGCAAAAACACAGGAACGGAGGCACCAAGCTGGTGTCCATAGGATTTACAGGCCTATTTTACACACCTCACTCCAGGTCTGTGACTCACCAAAGCCAAGAGACCCTCCATTTCCAAATTGCCGGACAAAGCTGCAGAACGCAATATAGACTCTGGTCCACTAAACAATGCCTGGAGATTGTCTCTTCCATAATACTGACAAATTCATGAACCAGTAAGCAAAACCAACTCTTTTTCTCCTCTCTCTATTCTACAAACCAAAGCCCAAACTCATTGCCACTGAGTGGATGCCAACTCATAGCGACCCTGTAGGGCAGAGTTGAGATACCTCCTTGAGTTCCCGAGACTGTAACTATTTATAGGAGTAGAAAGCTCCATCTTTCTTCCATGGAATGGCTGTTGGTTTCAAACTGCTGACCTTTCGGACTGCAGCCCAATGTGTAACCACTACATCACCAGGGCTTTAACCTAAATGAGGAGTTCTTATTGTAGTTATTTTGTGTGGAAACCTCTAATGTGCCATGTTAAATCTGCATAGACTAAATTTGCATAGTCTATTTCTCAATGAGAAAAATGGATTGTGTCAAGTAAAGGGAGAAATGACAGCTGCTTAATTAAGCATTCTAAGATGGCCAGGCAGCTTCTAAAGTTCTGTCACATTGCTGCTTATGGCAAATGCAGATGATTTTAAATGCAACTGACTGTAACTGTACATGTGATATTTAAATTTTCCTACAAAACAAAACCACCCAATGCCTAGAGTCGATGCCAACTCACAACAACTGAGATGAAAGCATACCTGGCGCTGTATACACAGAAAAAGGCATGGGATATCGTAAGCAAGCCAACCTGTAGAAAGTCTATAGGCCCAGAGTCACCTTCTAGACACTACTTGGCCCTCAACCCTTCCTTACGGGCAGCCCCAAAGAGACCCTGGGATCCAGTCCAATTCTGGACAAAGCTAACCAGACTCAGGCAACCACCTCAAATACAGTCTTGTAGTTATATTGCCAAGCAATGCGATGCTGCCTGGAGTGGGCTTCTTCAGCTCACAAGAACATGAAGCTGGGAGAGAGCTCAAGGGCTCCAGCAAAGGCCTGGGCTCACAGACAACAGTGTACTTATTCTTGCTAACCCCTCACCAACCACCGACAACGCGGTGCTAGGACGACTGCTGCACCGGAAAGCACGCTAGGACTAATCGCACCCGCCACCCCACCCTCACCCCAGGCCAGCCGGCTGTGGTTCAGCAACCCTGGAACCTTTCTAGCTCTGGAGAGCTCCACAGGCCTCCTCAAGGCTCGACAGGTCCTAAAAAAAGTTTTTCTTCTTTTGGTTAGTTTCTCAAGTTTTCTTTTAAAACAAAGGTTCCCAAACTGACTTGGCCTACTGCTCCCCTTTCATAATGATAGCTATAAGCTAGAATCAAGTATAGCTATCTGTTTTTGCAGGCCCTGCAACACTCCCCCCCCCCCCCCCCCCCGCCGTACTGTTGCAATGCTGTTGGGGGAGGGGTTGGCAGGGGCATTGATGGGCTTGGCTTTAAAAGCTCCAGAGATCAATAACGGTTTCTCTGCTTCATGCCTGACTGGCCTACACAAAAACAGTTTATGGTAATTTCCATGGTACAATTTCCATCTTATATTTTCCAATTTCATGACACAATTTTCATCATGTCACACACTGGAGCGACAGACTGAAGGTGTACTTCACTTCATAGTCTTTTTTTCGAACCCTGCTGCAGTCAGTTACCATGAGCTCCGGCTCATCACTGCTCTGGAAGGACAGAGGGCTGGGGAAGGCCAGAGGCATGCTAGACGTATGTCATGTCACAAACAATGCTCGGCTCTTCTTGTCTTATTTTACTTTAAAATGATCTACATGGATGAAAAGTTTATCTTTTCCTACTGTGAAAGAACAAGCAGAATACAGATTCTAATCACAGTATGATTCTATGTTCAAGCATCACCAAAATATGTTCCTTTGAACTGTTGACACTCAGCCTAAGGCTAAGACATTAGCTAGACTACATGCCTACAGTCCACTGACAAGACCTGTCTTGAAGCCAGAACCACTCGCCACTCAATACTCATACCCTGGCAAGAGGCATTCAATACCAAAGTGCCCTTCCGCGTCACACAAGGTCCCAGCTTACACTGCTTCCCTGCGATCAGCACCCCAACTGCATATATTATCTGCATTAGAACTATTCTGAAAAATCGATTGTTCTGCTCTCATTTAAAAGTAATGTCAATATCTAACAGTAACTTTAAAATATGGTTTACTGTAAGGAGCTTCAAAAGAGTTCCTGGAATAATGGAGCGATAATGAAACTTTCACGTGAGCTTTCTTGTTACAGGGTCAAGTGAACACTTCATGAGTTTAAAAACAGGACAGTTACGCCATAGTATGTATGGTTTTGGGTTCCTACATCAATCTATGCCCCAGTGTCTAAAGCAGGGTCAGCCCCACCCCCCACCCCCAGTCACAAGGGCCCTCTCTCCATCAGCGGCGTTCTGGAAACCAGCTTCACGGCATCACCAGTCAGCCCAGCACGCTGGCTCTCTCAGGCTGTCGAGCATATCCTCCTCCATTTTTCACTTAGATTTGACTGGTCGCACTGCTTTTCTATCAATAACAACTTATCTATCAATAACATATTATGCACAGTAAGCTCAGGCAAAAAGCCATTTAAAAATCTAGGATGTATGGATTGTGATGAGTTGTGAGTCCACAATAAAATGATTTAAAAAATCTAGGTCAGAAGAAGTAACTTCACCAGCAGTAATCCTGTGCCATTCCAAGGGCACTTTTGGATGACCAGAGCCCATAACTATTAACTGATGCAAAGGAAAGAAAGCAGAAGCAAATACTGCTGTCACTCAACAGCTTTCTTTCAGAACCTACAACGTTACAAACGGGACTGCTCAATTCTCTGACCTCCCCGTCAGGCATCTGCGGCATCTGGCATCTACCTGTCTAATACTGGTTTTGTCATAACCGCACACTTTTTAAAGGAATTCCACCACATTGCACAAAGTAAGGAAATGTCCGCCGCACAAGCTTTGGGATAGGTGACAGACTCAGCGTCCAGACGAGGGTGCGTACCTGCGTGCCATCTCTGTTCAGCAGTAGCGCTTTCACATTGTCCGTGTGCCCTTTGAGCTTCATAAGTTTGGCACACGTCCTTGGATCCCATACTCTTAAAACCTGAGAAATGAAAGTAACACATATATAGATATATTTATCTACACACACATAACACAAACAGTGGACACACACACACACACGATTAAATCTCAGTATCAAACTTTTCTACACCAAACGACAACCGGAGGCTCCTGAAGAGTTACCAGCGCGTCTCAGCCGATGGCACCGTCTATGGCTCCCATCCTATCGAGGAGGAGGAAGCCTCCCTCATGCCAAAAGAGAACAGGGCTCTCCCCTTTTACTCTCTCCCCACAGTGCACTTACACTCTTAGGTGTAAAGAAGACACCCTTTTAAGCAAAACCATTGTCTCTGTACTTCAGGGGTCCTCAAACTTTCTAAACAGGGGCTAGTTCATTGTCCTTCAGACCTGTTGGGAGGGCTGGACCATAGTTTAAAAAAAACTATGAACAAATTCCTATGCACACTACACATATCTTATTTTGAAGTAAAAAAAAACAAACAGGGCAAAAACACCTGGCGGGCCAGATAAATGTCCTCGGCGGACTGCATGTGGCCTGCGGGCTATAGTTTGAGAATGCATGATTCTACTTAATGATTACACAAATTTAATTTTCATTCCCCGTCCCTTCCAGTGTTCAAAGTCAACTTTAAGGTTCCTCTTACCTTCTCGGTGGACCCTGATACAATAATTGTTCCCAGTTGATTCATTGCCAGGCTATAAATGGAATCTTTGTTCCCACTTAAAGAAGAAGCTATTAAAGGACAAATGGAGCTAAATGTTAAACAAATCATCAGCTATTTAGTAATCAGCAAACATCGCAGGTTTAATTATTCAGTTTTGAAACCTTTATCTTTACATGTACCCTAAGGAAAAGAAATCTATAATGGAGATAATTCTAAGCCATAGCATTGCATTCAAAATGTAGCACCTTTTCAGGATTTGAGTATACATATTTGCAAAACTGAATCGTACTTGTTTTGCTTTAAAACTATGCACATAAGTGAAAGTATGTTCAAATATATGTGCCAGTGAACATAAAACCCAAAGTCCAATCTTATCAGTATTCAAAGTAAAAATCAAAGCAAAATGTTATTGTTACCTATCAGACAAAAGGTAATCCTTAATTCTGCAAATAGTCCAGTAAATGGTACTCTCATACATTCTTTATGGCAGGATGAATTAATACAACACTCTCGGAAGGAAATCAGATCCTATGTAGCAAGAATCAAAATGTCCATGCCCTTTCACTCAGAGCTCACCATCACTGAAGGAAAAAGGCCTAATACATACACAACATGATTCTGGTTTTACAATAAAGCATAAATATAAACACACAGAGATATTATGAGGAGCACAAGGAGTTTATACAGATATTTTAAAAAGTGCCCGCTTGTTGTAAATGTCCAATAAGCGTTAGCTATTAGTATTATTTTACAATCATTTACACACAACTTGTACGACGCCTCTCTAAACCACTCTATGCAAGGTGGTCCTGCAGCAGTCGCTGCCTCCCCTGGCTGGGACTCTGACTGGGGGAATCCTTGCCTTTGGCTGCTTTACTCCCTCCTATGAGCATTCTTGGAATCAGACCTTTTATCTAGAGTCAGAGCACAAAGATACGTCACATTCCACAAGGAGCAGCCACCGCACTGCTGAGAGCCACCAGGTGACGATCACAACCAGGGGCATGCAGTTTGGATCTCCACGTTTACAGACACACGGTGCAGACACATTGTAAGAAGTTCGAAACAGGAGCCCTACTCGGTTGTGCCACTAGTGCTTTAGCTATGTCGGTGTGAGGGTCACCGAGCCACATCTAAGTCACCACACACTGGACCTGTGGCGGGGACGCTGGGTAGTTCTCACCTATGTCCTGAGCACAGCAGACCTTTCAGGCCAGGCTTGGCCAGCAACGTGGTCCCGAGAGCTCTGACACCTGGCCTAGAAGCTTCTCAGGCAGAGTGGGCTAGGTGAGGCCGCATTTTAAGTCTACACTTGTGTCAGTCTGATCACACTTTGATGGAAAAAGATCACCATTTTTAAAATGTGTTTCCCCCGACCCAGTCCCACACTACCACAAATTATGCAGCCGAGTTTCCCACATTTGGGGAAATCGCAGGGGTCAGCACATCCGAGTGCAATGGAGAAGCCTCGCCCTGGGAAAACCACATGCCAAGTAAGTGTTTTAAAAATGGTTCTAACCCCCTTACTTGTGACAGTGTTATTGGAGGCAGTCAGTGCTGTTAGAGTATTCACATCCCAAAGGAATATTTGTCTGTCCAATCCAGCCGAGGCTACCAGTTCTTTATCCTTGGCATATGCCAAGGCTTTGACATAATCCTGTAACAGAAAAGCCATACTATGATCCTCAGATCGTGAAGACAATCAGTCACATAAATACTAAGATCTCAGCATCATACCGCAGATACTAAGAATTATACAGTTATGTTACCTTATGTGTCCTTAATGTTGACATGCAAAATCCCTTATGTGCATTCCACACTTTTACTGTTGTATCAGAAGAAGCAGATATCACTAGAAAAGGCAAGCAATTAAGACACACCTTAGTATGACTTATAAGTACACGAAAGCTTTAACATATAACACTATTCTAAGTTAATGCCCACACACATGCACATACATGAACTAAAATAGCCTCATCATTTTAAATGTGAAGATTATCTGTAATTCATACTGTAAACAAAATAACTGATTTGACCAAAATCAGAACAAAAAGGCTTAAGGAAGAATGCACCTCATAGGAGTTTGCTTATACAACGGAGATTAAAAGTTTGTGGGAAAATTCCATTATCTTTTAATTCCATTTTCCACATACTTTTGGAAGTCCCTCATAACTTCAAAAGCCAGCAAAAGTAAACTGTGCTGCTCAGAAGCGAGAAGAGCGGTTACCCCTGGGTCAGTGCCGTGACTAGAAGGGGAACACCAGGGACCTCTGGCATGTTCTGCATCTTGATTTGGGTACTATTACAAAGAGATGCTTTGCAAAAACTTATTAAGCTACACTCTTAAGACTTTTGGGCATGCTACACTTCATTTTAAAAATCACACAAAAAAGGAAAAACACATCAAATAGAGGAAAGTCTTCTAGAAACTCAAGAATCTAACGAAATACGTACATGTTTTCCCATTACAGCAGAGCACGATGTCATTTACCCAGTCGGTGTGGTGTTCCATCGAAGCTATGTATGGATCTTGCTAGGGGGGAAATGACGAAAGTGGCATAAGGCTGTATCAGAGAATGAACCACACTGGGCATTATATAAAAGTCCACCACACACTGTGCTCCTCAAGGTTCTCAATGCTGACGTTTTGGTCGACAGCTGCCAGGTGGTCCTTCTGCGGAGAAGACCCTGTGAAGATCGGAACCTCCAGCCTTTCAATGAGCAGCTGAGTGCATTAACTGGTTGCACCACAAATTACAGATATGCGGATAGGATTCTATTAATTGCTTTCTGGTTTTTAAATGAGCAATATGTTACTGTCTAATTGCTCACACAGGCGAGGCATCCTGCTAACAGACGAGGACGGGAGTTAGTTACTGACCCCTGAGGAGCGGGAATGGACTCGACAGCACTCAGCATCCACGTAGGATGCTAGGACAAGGGCTTCCATTCTGCGCAGCGTGGTGATGCAGGCCACGCGCTCTGGGCTCGGCATCGTGGGAGGCACAACATGTTCACTACGAGGATGGGACCTAACTGACCCTGCCAGCGAGCGAGGGAGATCTGAAATCAAGCATGGCAAAAGCCCACAGCACAGGGCCGAAAGGAGTCTGGCGAGTGTCCTGAGGAGGCTGACCCGACTGCATGGGGAGAGGAGCACTTCTGCCTGTTGTACCTGTGAACCACTCCTCCCCTTTTACCTTCAGCTTATCACAGAAGAAGGCGATGGCTGAGGGAGCACTCCCTGGATCGCCACTGCAATTCAGTAACTCGAGAGTCCTTCTAGACCTCTCAGCTGGCTGAATTACCAGGCAGGTGAGGCGTTTTAAAAAGACTCTTTAGTTACACTCTGCACTTAAGACAGGTAAGTTCTAGACACCTCCTGAGCAGAGGAGCAATCTACACACCTGAGAAATAATGCTGGACAGCCTTGGGGAGAAGCTGTGTGAGGACAGGGTAGCCAGCGCTCCAGTTCCAGGTGGTTTCCTTAATTTGTTTGAAATACAGGGAATTCCCACAGGGGTGAGATCCCCAATCACAGGTAAGTACCAGGAGGCATGTCAAAGCCAAACACAAGGGCTTTCTTACTCTCTACTGGGTCAGCGCCACTGCCAGTAGTTAAAGTAGCCCAAACCCGCTGGACCAATGTCCCCCAAAAATGTAAAGCAGTAGTTCTTTTTCTGGACTCAACGCCAGGCTTGTGGAACTTACAGCGTATCTCAGAGACATATAAGGTCTAGCATGTGAAGCTTAGGGTTCTAGTCCTCTGAAACTTACTAGCTATTTAATCTTGGGTCTTTCTGAACCTGCTTTCCCTTCTACAGCATTGGATCACAACAGCTGCACTGAAGGATGTGGACTGGCATGAAAATGCTAGCAGTGTCGCACGTGGCAGGTGAAGTTCAGCACGGGTTCCTTTCCTTCCTGGCCTCTGTGCAACACGGGCATTCAAACAGAACGCCTTTCCCATTTGACTGGGGGAAGGAGAAGGTATCTGCTTGAGAAAGTAAACTTTATATTAACCTCCTAAAACAAGAGTGTGTGCATCTTCAAATTTTTTTTATCGATTTGATATTATTTTATAAGACCCCTGTGGGTTTGAGGCATACCTTAATAACTTTAAAATGAAGACATACAATGATGTATCAAAATTCAAAAGCATCTGTTTGTTTTGCGGCCCTGTAGAGAGACACCAAGTGGCTTTCTGGAACTCACTTAAAGTAGTCTCCCAAAGAGACCCATCTCTTTGCTCCTCTGCAGCAGAGAGCCCTTAGCACAAACCTAACTTACACAGCCCTTGCCTCAGCTAAGACGCGTTGGAAAGCCCAGAGCTGGTTTCCTCAGCGACTCACAGAAGGCCGCTGCAACGACCTTAAACCTCAACGCTCAGACACTGAGCAGCAGGCCGTGAAAGGGCTGCAGAAGGCAGAGAGTCATTTCCTGAAATGTGCCGTGAGCGCAGACTACAGGTGTACTCCACTCGGTACCTTGTGCTGATTTACACTCCATATTCTGATGATGGAGTCCCGGCCGGCAGTGAAGAGTCTGTTCAGTGCTGGATCCAGCTGCAGGGCGTTGACCCCGTTCCGATTGTGCTTCTCCACTTCATCTCGGATAACGTAGGACACCTGACACACAATCGACATTTTTCTTTTTCACTTATAAACACGAAACAGGAATATTCACTCTACAAATGGTCACTCGGATCTCAAAATCCTGGGCTGAATAGGGCTAATTTTTTAATCCAACCACCGTCTGATTTTACTTGTCTTCTTCCTGTCACCCCCATCACCCCATCACTTATTCACTTGTTTCTTTCCCGTCCTTACTGCGCTCTGTATTTCTCCGTTTTGTTTAGTTTACATCTTCATTGAACAAAAGCTGCAAGAGGACAAAAACATGTTGACCCTTTTCTCCTGCTACGAGTCCCTTACTACTGTCTAGAGCTCAAGAGACGGCCAATAACTATTTGCTGTCAGAGTCAAGACGGACTTAGATCTCAGGAAACCACCAAGACCCAAGTTGGCGTCGATGTCAACTTTGGTCTCGGTCAGTATCTTCTCTGGGGGCTCCAAGGTCTCTACTCAGCAGACACTTATTTTGCCATCTGACCCGCAGTTTTCAAACTTCTCGAAGATTCTCTCTGACAGGTCAAAGGGGAAAGACCAGAGGGTACCAGGCTGACCACCAGTCAAGTGCAGTAACTTTCAGCAAAGCAAGCGCAGGCTAACCACTGAAGGGTGCCTACTACAAGATGGGCAGTCTAAACATGGCAAAGACTTAGAGGCAGCCTTTTGGGGTACAATTAGGCACACACCTCTATAAACGTGAATTTAAAATGCTGATATCCATCTAGATTGCATGACAGTCACGACTTTAAAAAATGAAATGTGCACTGTCCAATACTGTAGTATGTAGAAATCATTATTGTAAAGATGTTTTAAAACACTGAATGTATAATATACTTCAAAACATTTGCAGAAAAATAGACTTAGAAGATAAAGTTTCCACAAACTTTTGGAAGCCCCTTGTACAGGCATACCTCACAGACATTGCAGGTGTGATTTCAGACTACTGTGATAAAGTGAGTGATACAGGTTTTGGTTTCTTAATGCATATGAAAGTTATGTTCATATTATATTGTCGTCTATTAAGTGTGTTATGAAAAAGTTTGAAAATGTGTGAGAATGCCCAAAGTGTGACACAGACACACAAAGTGAGCCCATGTTACTGGGGAAATAGCACAGTGAACAAGTTCCACTTGGGAGCAGGGGCTGTGGGTTGCCACAACCCTTTGCAGTATTTGCAAACCATGAAACGAGGCATTTATATCTGTAGCTAAGAGCAAATATCCCTGAGTAACGAGACTATGGGGATTTTCACTCTCTTTTCGGTGGATCTAAATGGTTGTTTTTTTTAACAATGAAAAAAATAAGTTTTTTAAATACATAATTTAATTTTATCCAAATAATTTTTATATATACTCTATGCTCCTCCAGTTCATTTTTTTCCCATGCCAGTCTAACTCTCTACCCCAAACCCAACCCCTTGTCTGAGTCACTCCTGATTCCACCGGGGTTTGAGCTGTAACCTTTGCTCTTACTATTGATAAAAGCCCAGTGTTGCTACCGAAGATGCTTTCAGCCAAGTGAATCCCAGGGCACAGGGCTACCATGCAAGACAGAGGTTTACCAAGAGCTGGAACGGCCTTGATTCTATAGGCACAGAATTCCAAACCTTTCTTTTGTAGTTTGTGAATGCACAGCAAAGTTCATGGAAAAGGGGCCACATCAAGTTAAGTGCATAACCCTAAACAACAAAGGGAAGTGGAGGTAGGGGAGCAGGGAGGGAGGGAAATGGGGTCCCTTCAAAGCTGAATGAAAGAGCACCAACTTCAATGGCAACATCAGTGCGAGAGGCAGTCAGAGCAGTGCCTTCAAACACTCAGAATGTTGCCACCCAGGCTTCTTCATCCTGCCAAGCCAGGTGCTTACATCCTCACGGAGATAGAAGATGTAAATAAGCTCTATAGATCATGTGTACAATGGATGACCCAAATGCTTGTAGGATGTGCACGATATTTAGAAAAATATAAGCAACGATCCAAAAAGTTGTTGACAGTTCAAACCCACCCAATTGCACCATGAAAGAAACGTCTGGTATTCTATACCTGTGAAAATTAAGCCCTGTTATCTGAGTGATAGGTAAGTCTTTGTAAGCAGGAAAAGTAGAAGTAAAGGAAGTAAATGAGAAGACAGAGGTTTTTGTTGAGTACACAAACAAGGTCCTGGACAATCAATCCCCTTCAGACGAGGGAAGAGGAGGAGGGCTTTATTTACCAGGCCGCATTAATTGCCTTTAGAAAGGTGGATGTCTCTACGAGCTCTGCAATGGAGTGGGCAGCCAGGCCTGCACGACAAGGCATGTGTTCTGGAAAAGCCAATTCAAGGGAGTCTGAGAGAAAAATAATGGGGGTAATCCACCCAGGAGCAAGCATCTAGTTAAGTTTACTCTGAAGACAGATTTGTAACTATATGCATTGCTATAGGAGCACCCCCCCCACCCCCCGTCGTAGCTATGCAGACTTGGGCAAGCCCTCTGCTTAGGGTCCCCTAAGGTGAAAACCAAGGTGTCATTCCTTACAGGAAGTCCTGTGAAAAAACCCACTTCCAAGCTCATTCAAGTTGTTGGTCAAATTCAGTTCATGAGTCTTTATATCTCTGGAATCTTAAGACACCCACAGGGGCAGTTCCCTCTGTCCTACAAGGTCACTAAGAGCTGGATCAACGTGATGACAGGGAGTTTGGCTTCAGGCCTGAGGCTCCCGCTTCCTTGTTGGCTGTGAACCAGTGGCCTGTCCTCTCTCCTAGAGGCTGCTGCATCCCCCCTATTTTCTATGCAACCCTTCCTAATTAGAGGTCAGGGGTGAGCATAGTCCCCCTCCGCTGTATCTTCCTGAAGGAAGTGTGCTGTGTTCAAGGCTCACATAACTAGTTCAGTCCCACGAGAATCTTGCATAATCTTCCTAATTACGATCCAAAGGTGAGCAACCCACCCAGCTAAGCCACGATAGAAATATCTGGTGATCTGCTTCCCGCAGATTAAAGCCAAGCAAAGCCTATGCAGCAGATCTTCTCTCCCACACACAGAGTGCCATGAGTCAGAACTGGCTGAACAACACTGGACAATGAACTCAACCAAATCTACCAAGTCTCTTTCAGCATTTACTCTATCCCCGCAGGCTCTGTGGATTAGTGTGGACATTCCGGGGAGAGGGCCATCAGTTAGAGGCAACTCACTGGTTTTGTTTTACTTTGTCCGCCACAGTTAAGTAAGCATTTTCTAAAGACGGAAAAATAAATGCAGATATATTATGGAGTAAGTGCAAGGTTCACATAATTATTTTCCATTACATTAATTCTTTTTTTTATTTTATTAAAAGATCATTTTATTGGGGGCTCTTATAACAATCCACACATCAACTGTATCAAGCATATTTGTACATACGTTGTTATTATTTCCTAAACATTTACTATTTGAGCCCTTGGTGTCAGCTCCTCTTTCTGCCCTCTCTCCCCCTCCCCACCTCATGACCCCTTGATAGACTATTATTTTCATCTTACGCTGACCCCCGTCTCCCTTCCCCCAGTTTCTGTTGTTCATCTCCTTGGGGCTGGGCTGGGAGTGGTTCTGTGTCGATCTTTGCGATCTGTCCACGCTTTCTCCCCTCCTCTCCTGTCCCCTGCCCTTCTGGTGTTGAGCCTCCCATCCCTGTTCCTGGATTCCCTGTGCTGTGAGCTCTTCCCTGTACCTGTGTATATGCTCCGGTCTGGCCTGCAGTGGGAGACAGAACTGGGGTCATGAGAGTGGGGGGTGAGGAAGCCTCAAGGAACCAGAGGAAGACTGTGTGCTTCATCGGAGCCATACGGAACCCCGGTTGACTCATCCCTTCCTGTGCCCCTCCTGTGAGGGAATGTCCATGGTCTACAGATGGGCTTGGGGTCTCTGCTACATTAATTCTTTTTTAATAAAAATAAAGATTGCAAACAAAACAAAAACTTTTTAGACTTATGAAGGAGACCATGTGGGCTATTCCACAGGAGTGTGTTAACATTCATCTCTACTTCAACTTGGATGTCTAACAGGCATCTTAATCATAGCATGTCTGCGAGAGTGCTCGTGCTAGTCCCCTCCAATGAACTTGCCCTCTGGTTTTTCCCATCGTGGTTAATGGCGATGCCACTCTTCCCCTTGCTCTGCCCTTTGCAGCATCCTTAAGCCTCTCAGTTCTCAGTCTCTCACAGCCTGTCAGTTCTACCTTGAGGATTCATCTAGAATTCCCCACTTCTCCCTAACCATGCTGGCTGGAGCTCCCATCAACTGAACACCCGGATTTCTAAAACAGCTTCCTACCTGGGTGTCCTGCTTCTGCCCTTGCTGCTCTACTATCTAGTCTTTGTATAGCAGCCAGGCCGGACTTGTTCAAACAACCCTGCCTGTGGGGCTCCTCTGCTCAAAGGCCATGTTTCCCCAAAAGGCATTAGGAACAATTTCACACTTAAAACAAAAGTTGAACAGGGCATCCAGGGAACATCCATATGCCCACCATCTATATTTTACAACAAACATTTCTACATGTGCTTTATCATATACCTACCTATCTATCCATTTCTCTACCCAAGTATTAGCTCATCTTACTTTTTGTGTGCCTTTAAAAGCACACCACCAACACCTTTCAAAACAAAAAGTCTGCGGCATCCAATCAAGCCTGACTCCTGGAGGCCCAAAGGCCAGAGAAGAAAGGCCCCACAGTGTTCCCCAGCCTGCAGTGCTTACAGCGGCAGGCTGCTACACTCTGCTAAGAAATGGCGGGGGCTTTAAACCAACTTCTCATTTAGCAGTCAAGCATGTAACCTCAGTGCCATCAGTCGCCAAACCAAACCACTGCCATCAAATCAACTGCCTGGTGGTGACGCAACAGGGCAGGGAAGGACTGCCCCTGTGGGTATCAGAGACTGCAGCTGAAAAGAAAAACGTTTTTCTGGCATATAATCCACATGATCAGACCATTTGAATCACGGCAAGAAGAGTTGTATAATCAGCACTACAATCAATTGTGGGACATTTTCTTCTTTCTTGTACTTATTAGCTCTCCCATCTCCCTCCAACCTCCCCCGCCATACCCTCAAGTACCCATTAATAGTTACTGTCCCTATAGATTTAGTTATCCTATCTCTCAAGAAAAATCTCAATCAAAAAGAGAAAATATTAAAAACCAAAAAACTTTAAAATGGGTCTAAAGGCAGATAAAATAAGTTATTAAATTCTAAGCCCTTGTATTCAGCAATTTATTTCCCCTCCCTCCCCCACCCCCATGAACCCTTCATAGTTTATACATTATTTTTATTTTCATAGTTTACACCGTTATTTCTGGTAGCCAGGGACCACCCATCCAGTTTCTTCAGCACACTTTGCCATAGCACCCATATGTTTGAAATCACAGCTCATCATGGAAGTGGAAAGCTTCATCTGTCCCCCTTGGAGCCACTAGTGGTTTCGAACTGCTAACTCTGAGGTAAGCAGCCCAATTGCCAGTATGCCACCAAAGCTCCACACCATCAATAACACTCCACTCTGAAATGTAGAATGCATTACATTAACAAGAGTTCAATATTTGTCTGTGGTTCTTTTCTTTTTGTATGTAGATTTGACATAGGGTTACATATACAAATCTAAAGTTGATCTCTGATAAACTAATACAACTGCATAATCTAAACGGATACCAGGACTTCTAGGACATTACCAACATCACTCCCACTCTTGGGAGTTCGCTCATTCTCTTCTTCTTCTTCTCAATTTCTGCATTCCAACCCAAGCAATCCCTGATGTGACTTCTTTCCCCAAGTCAGTCTCACTCTCTAAAACACCAACGGGCAGAATCACAAAGTATGTACTTCTTTGTGTAAGGCTACTTGACAGCTCTTAAGCCAATTTAGCCCATTCAAATAAATCAGCAAGTCTGCCAATTACTGATAATTTCCAAATCGAAATTTTCTAATCCAGTCTTGTGGAGCAAGACTTTCCATCTTAAAATTAGATTTCAGTAAGCTTGTTTCTTTTTTTTAAAGGACGCTAAAAGGCAGTCTTATATATAACAGGAGATCCTCTAAAGCAGCTTCTCCTAAACCAGTGGCCATCCTGCCTGTAAACAAGGTTTAATTACATCAAAGTCACACCCATTCAAAAATCTCTTCAGGATCACCTACACAGTTGCTTCCAGGCTATGGCGAGTTGTTGTGGTTACAACATAGAGACAGTGTGATCTCCGAGCCCTAAAATACTTACTAGCAGGCCTTTTACAGGGACGTTTGCAGGCCCCTGTTTTAACAGTTATCATACTCACGATGATTTTTATTGCAGATTCTGTACAACACTGAGGAATGGCTTCTTAAGAACTGTGTTCCATCCCCCGTTCCATGTCACCAACAAGGGAGGCCTGACATCGGCAGCTTGGGAATAAGCCAAAATGTATGTAGCTCAATGGTAAACCCCAACCCGACCCGCTGCCTTCCAGCTGATTATGACTCATAGCGACCAAGGGGAGACAGTGGAGAGTCAGGGTGAGCTTTGCTTGAAACCAGCATTATTTGTTGTGTTTTCATTTACAGGAGTCAATGCATGTCATTCATTACATGAAGCTGGTTAAGACAGATTTGGGTTATTTCCAAGACAATGAATCCTTCTGTTGACAACGCCAAATATTTGTATTCTTGAACCACTAAAGATATGGCCTTTTACTACCATAAAAAGATAATGTTTTGGAAATCCACAGAAGCAGTTCTATTCTGTCCTATAAAGTTGCTATAAGTCAGAATCTACTCGATGGCAGTGAATTTGAGTTTTGAGGATATGGTTGTTGGAACACTAACAATTCAAACCTGACATTTCAAGATTTCCCAAGCAGGAGAGGGTAGAAGTTGTGCTAGAGGGAAAGATAAGAGGCATAGAGCAACCAACAGATCCAGGTTGTTGAAATATGGCTCTAAGGGACAACCAGGGAGTAAAAAGGCTCACTTCACTATCTGGAAAGATTATATACCAGATAGATGAGCTTAAATACGGGATTGTTTCTGACAGTCACAAATTGACATCAGTTTTCTCAGAAGTTAAAGATGGCAGGCCGTTTGCTGATCCTTTATATGTGCGCATATATATGCCTATAACTATTAGTAAACAGCACCTGTGACCCCCTCTCAGTTGGTAATCTGATTATTTAACAATTATTCTAAATCTCAAGGTTCTTTTGGGCCTAAAATTTGACAAGGAAACTCAGAATTACTGTCTCCTGGTCTAGAAATAGACAACCAAGGGCAAAATGTATTTACTCCCCTTGTATTAGAGCTTAAAACTCTGAGCACTAAGTTTGTAGACAGCTAGGGTTTACAGAAGCCCTAAACCTATATAGACTCAGCCTCCACAAATTCTTTCTGACCATCCACCGGCACTGTGAACAGCCTTGCTTTCAGGCTGCTATGTGGTTGTCAGGTGCTGTCACAGCAGTTGCCTGTGTCCAATAGAACCAAACACTGCCCAGTACCCTGTCATCCTCGTAATTGCTCTCAGGCAGACAGCTCAAAGGCAAGTGAATGATTACCACTCCCCTAGCTAGTCGATAACCACCCCCCACCCTCCTCAGTCTCTCCCTCAGGGTTCTGCCTCAGGATGTCTTTCATGGAAATTGGAGTACTAAGGGCCATACCAGACTGCCTTGGTCAGAGGGTCCTGAACCAATCTTGCAAGCTCTCCTAGCTAGCATAATCCCAATCATGGAGGGTCCCATTCCTGCTTTTGTAGTCCTGTCTGCAACTGCAACCTACCACCAACTGTGCTTTTGTGACACTTGCTTTGTACTCCCATGCGCTATCTAAATGGCTGATTGTCTGTAAGTCTTTGGGATGTGATCATGACTTCATGCTGATGATTTCCCCCATCTGGATGAATTGTCCTTGTCCCATTTAAGATTTCATGAATTATATCTCCTTTCTCCCAAACAAAGCAACAAAACCCAACCCCACGGTCATCCCATCTAAACCAACTGATATCAACCCTATAGGGCAGAGCAGAACTGTTCCTTACGGTTTCTAAGACTACCTCTTTTTCAGAGGAAGAAGCTTCATCTAACTCCCATGATACAGGTGGTAGGTTTGAACCATGGGCCTTTCAGTTAGCAGCCCAATGTTTAACCAACTGTGCAAAGAACCTGGTAGCAAAGAGGTTACAGAACTCAGGTGCAATCTGAAACGCCAGTAGTTCAAACACACCAGCTCCCCTGGAGAAAGCTCCAGCCCTGTTTCTGTAAAGCTTTACAGCCTTAGACACCCCACAGGCAGTTCTACTCTGTCACATAGGGTCAAAGGAAATGGAACTGACTCAAAGGCACTGAGTTTATTTTTTGGAAACAGAGTAGAGGTTACTTGTTGGGTGTTAACTACAAGGTCTGAGTTTAAAACCAGTAGCCACCCTGTGAAAAAGATGACGCTTTTAACTCCTGTAAAGAGTTACATTCAGAAACCCATAGGGGCAGCTCTACTCTGTCCTATAAGGTTGCTATGAGGAATCAATTCAACCAGCTGTTTGAGTTGAGACCCATATGTACTTTTTCAAAATGGAAACATTTTTTTATAAGAGAAAATGATATTTTGTAAAATGCTAAAAAAGATAAAGATATGTATATTTTAAAGCTGGATACCCCACATTTTAAACAGACAACACAAACCATTTACCTCTGGCTCGATTACCACTCATGATGCTCTTATGTGTCTGAGTAGAAGTGTCTCCTACAGAGTTTTCAGCGGCTGTGACATTTCAGAGCAGATTGTAAGGCCTTTCTTCTGAGGGGCTTCTGGGCTCTAAGTGCCTACCTTTCAATTAGTAGCCAAGTACTTAATCCTTTCATTGAGGAACTCCGTAACAAAACCAAACTCACTGCCATCAAGTTGATTCCAACTCACAGCGACCCTATAGGGCAGTGGAGAAGTAGTCTTGTGGGTTTCCAAAATGGTAACTATTTACCAGAGTAGAAAGGTTAGGCTGCTAGCATAGGGACTGGGGCATCCATTGTGCATGCTCAGAGGTTCCAGCTTCCGATCAGGAAGGGGTGGTACACCTAGGTGAGTCAGGTGAATTCAATTCAGCCAATGGGGTTGACCAGGAAGGGGTGGTACACCTAGGTGGGTCAGGTGAATTCAATTCAGCCAATGGGGTCGACCAGGATCGTCAGCCATACCTCCCAGCAGAGGACCTGAAAAGCCAGAACTCAGAGCTCAAGCTGCTCCTTGGAGATAGGAGGTCGGTGCAGCGATCTTATCATGGGTGCAGGGTGAAGTGCCCCGAGCATGCCTGTGTAAACCTGAAGCTTCGTAAAACTCACTTGGATCACGATCCAGGCTTCAGAGTGAATTCTTTCTCATGAGAAGTCAGGAACCAAGGTTCTCCCACGAGAGAGATCTAACATATAGGTACCGTGACTCAGATATAACCTGGAAAGGAAGCTGGGCTGAACTACTCATGCCAAAAACACAGAGGCGTATGGTCCCCGGAACTGACTCTTGGGGACATGCATAATGTACTGCAGCAGCCCCATCCTCTTGTGTCTATCTTTTTGTCTATTATTGTAAGACTTTACATCTGCCTTTCTGTGTTTCCGGGGGTGGGGTGAGGGGGGTGTTTCATGTACTCCCCAGCCTTGATTCCTGGGATGGGATGGAAACTCCACGCCTTTTTGCTTATCAGTGGTTTGCTTTGTGTTCCACCTAGCTATATAGCGGGCATGACGGCGCATGCTGACTTTCAACTAGGCTGCTGGCAGTGGCTGCCATTTTGGCTGCAGGGCAAATGAGCATGTGACCTGGCCAGGCATGTGGGGAGTGGTGCCTAGGTAGCTGGTTGCTTAGACCCCTAGAGTTAGCCCCACCTAGTCCCAGGAGCCTAACGGTTCCCCACCCCCACCCCCCTACTTTTCCCTCCATTCCCTTCAGCTTTCTCCTGGTTTTACAAACAAGCTGCTCTAGTGTCACCAGCCTGGGGTTGTCCTTTTCCTACTGGCTGGTTTTCCATTACCCAGGCCCAGGCCAAGGCGTTCAGAAGCCTAGCACCAGTAACTGCTAACTTTCACCTTTCAGTGATACAGCCTTCAGCACTTTTGGGACAGCTCTTAATACAGCTGCTGCCACAATGTTCCAGCCAGAAATTCCAGTTTCCCTTAAAGGTTCCCCAAGCTGCTGGACAAAAGTCCCTTCTCTTCAGAGATGTGAGAGTCTGCTCCTGTCGGCAAGTGTCTTTGAAGGCCATGGGGCCACCCCAAACAGTGGCCCTCCTAGCTAGTGGTCTAGAGAATAGTCCGGACCTACGTCATATGCAGAGACTGATCCCCACCCCCTCCCTCAGGCGGGGGCACCTGCCTGAGGCCTCAGATTCATGGCACCCTAGCTCTCAATAACCTTGTTTTGTGCTTTCTAGATGGGACTTACCAGCTCGATATGCAGGAATTTCCCCCCTTGGATGTATCCTGTCTAATTGGGACAGATTTCATCCGGAGAATCTGGGCAACCAGAAGCTGATTTCATTTTGCAACTCTATTTGGTCACAATCTCTTAGAAAAATGAGAATCGTGGCCAGAGAATGGCACACTTTCCCCACAAACCCTGATTGAGCTAGAACATTTCTGTGGAAGGATGGGGAAGTGGGCGGAGCTCCCGTAGGTTAGAGCAGGTTTCCTTTGAGGAGCAGTAAAGACCTTAGTTCCCAGTGCACCCAGGACCCCCTTAAGGGACTCTGAAGTTCAGAGCAACTATTCCCCCAGCCCTGAACCTGCCAACGTTCTACCCGTCGTAGAGGCAGCTGGGGAGCTTGGTCCGAGGCAGTCTACAAGCCTTGAACTCAAGCCAATGAAGTGACTTGGCAGTGACTCTAACAAACCCGAACAGTACCTAGAACACTTCCAGCACCTCACCCTAGCCTACAATTTAACCTGGAAGGATGTAATGGTCATACGGTGACAGACCATGACAGACTTTGAGAAAGAGCGAGTGCTCAAAGGTGCTAGGAAGTTTGCAGAGGAGTTACACGTGATGAATGATATGTACCCAGTAGGGGAAATAGCTGTGCTAACTTGAACTGACCCTGCTTGGAATCAGAGCGATTCCATGGACAAGTGGGCACGGGAACATTTTCTGGTGTGCATCACAGGTGGACTAAAGTCAGGTAGGGAAAGGGCCATTAATTATGCCAAAGGGACAGCGACTATTCTCTAGGGAACTGCAGAGCCTCCTGTAGGCCTTTTAGAGCAGCTACAGGAGGCCCCCAAGAATCATATGCTGTGGACGTAGATTCCTAGGAGGGGCTAGTCTTATTCAGGGACAAGTTTCTCACACAGGCTCAATGGTGAGGTAGTTAGTTCATTATGCCAACCTGGTCGATAGACACTTGAAGGGCGGAGAGATAAATGGCTCGGTGAAGCTCGCCTTTCTAGTTCTCGGGTCTCTTGCTTTCGCATGGACAGACCAGGATGCAGCTTAGCCAGTTCCCTGCTTTAGCTGTCAAGGCTCACTTCCTGCAAGACATCCCCAAGGAGAAGCCACATGGACCTACCCCGATGCAGCCCTGGGTGCTGGAGCAGCCGTGTGGAGACCCCTGCCAGCGCTGAGATGCTTACACGCTCACTGACTCGGCTTTCCTCCTGCAGTCGGCATCACTGTGTCTGTTTTGTGAGATGGAGGAGGACTTTGTGGCTTGGTGTTGGACATATGGGTTAATGTTGGACTTGTGGGTTTGGGCAGCACTGGGTTGGGATGTTTTCTTGATGCACTTAACCTTTATATAAAACACTCTTATACATGAGTTTCTTGGGATTTGTTTCTCTAAAGTACCCAGACTAACACAACCAGACTTCACAAGAAACTCCAAAAATTAGTGCAGAAACCTGAAGGAGCTATGCTAGAGGACATGGCTACTTATACTAATTCTGCCTTTTACAGCAGGGAACAGGAGGCTCAGGCCAAGGAGGAGAGAAGGACATCAGGCATGCCCAAGTGCTGGCCGCACTTGCTACTTGCCCATCGGCTACCTCCCAGGTTCCCCAGACCTGTGATCAGGGTACCAGATGATATGTGTATCAGCAACTGGGCCACTGGACACAGAACTTCCCCAGTTGGAGTGGGCCTGCCCAAAAGGCCATGCCATCCTCACAGGCAAGCTGGCCACCAGGGTGTCTGGGAAACAGAAAGATTTCTCCCAAGTTGTCTCCCCCAATTATGTGCCAAACCTAACTGCTTGCTACACATGGTAAATGACTACACTTGATGGTCAAGGAAAGTAGGTCAGGGGTTATTCTCCCTGAGGGTTATCTGCCATCTAGAGCAATCAGACTATACAGTCTGTGTCACCCTAAGTAGGGCCCACTCTCTTCTGATAAGGATAGTAGTAAATTGTTTCCTTGTAGGGGAGTCCAGGGAGGTCAAGCCCACTCATGGGTGACCAAGGTTAGACTCCCATCATGAATATAGGGTCCGCCCTTCTTGTTACATTGTATACCCCTAGTCCCTCCCCTTCCTATCATGTGTACATCCCTAGCTCATCCCCTTTCTGTAAGTGTATGCCCATTGTATATCCCCCTCCTATTACTTATATTGCCTACTGTACAACCCCTTCCTGTGATGTATGTCTCTACCTGTAATTAGGAGGCATGCATCCCCCCCAAAGATATATAAGCCTTGGTTAGCAATAAATCACTTTCTCCTGCACTCCCATCTCCACGTGGACCACCAAGTGGGGCTGAGGTGAGCATGATATCATGAAATGCGTCTGACTCCATCATTTCACTCTCTCTTCTATCTCTCCTTATTCTCTATGACATTACTATAATCTTTATTTATTATTGCTATATAATTGCGCCTACTAGACCATGATGATTTGTTAGGGTGGGCTCCTCTGACAGGTGTCTCCAAGTCCTATGGCAGCTAGCCGAGAGGGAGGGCGCCTACAGGCCAGTGAAGCAGCAGGAGAGCTAATCAGGTGATCAATGTGGCAGCAAGATCAGTGGAGGTCCTCCTAGATGCTGGGCTGCCTCTCCTGTGCCTTCCCTGGACACTGTTCACTAGTGAAATTGGAGGCTGTTGCACCCAGACCCCTCAGAAGCAGAGCACCCAGACAAGCACCCCTGCGAGCTGTTGGGGTGTTTCACTGCCACCCCAGGACAGATATGGGTGCCACAGAGAACTCTACCACAGACCCCTCACAGCCTTTAAGGCAGTGAATGCTTTTACCCTGTTCCTGGGGTTACAGCGAACAAATACCCATGCCTGTCAGTCCTAAAGATTTTTTACTTCCTGTGACACTAACCCACCTCCAAGGGCACTGCTACTTCATAACCTTACCCCTCTCTCACCTAAATTGTTCCACTGTTTGTTTCCTTTTTTCATAAGTTCTCAGGTTATCAAAGCCTCTGAACCAAGTGTGCCAGCTTCAGGACCACCAGCTCCTGGACCACCTCAACCTTATCTATCCTGGGCCCTGAGTGGACAAGTCCTTCCAACAGAGTAGGAAAGGTGTGGACCCAAAGCCCCACTCCGCCCCTTTGGCCAGCCCAGTACCCCAAAGATTTGGGTCCATACTTCTTCAGGGGGAAATGTTAGGTACTAGCATAGGGACTGGGGCGCTCATTGTGCATGCTTAGAGGTTCGTGCTTTCAGTCAGGAAGGGGTGGTACACCTAGGTGGGCATTACTCCCGGATTGACCAGGGCCAGGTGAATTGAATTCAGCCAATGGGGCTGACCAGGATCGTCGACCATGCTTCCCAGTGGAGGACCTAAAACGTCAGAATCCAGAGACTTGTGGCCCTTTGGTTTCTCAAGCTGCTCCTCGGAGGTCGTGCAGTGATTTCCACGTGCGTGCAGGGTGCCCTGAGGGTGCCTGTGTAAACCTGAAGCTTCTTCTATCTTTCATAAAACTCACTCGGATCACAATCCAGGCTTCTGAGTGAATTCTTTCTTGAGCTAAGCCAAAGATCGAGGTATATTTCTCCCACAAGAAAGATCTAACAGGAAGTTTTTCTCTCAAGGAGATCTTTCTCCTGCAGTGGCTTAGAACTACTAACATTTTGGTTAGCAGCCCAACGTGTAACCACTACCCTACCCTACCAAGGGCTCAATATCCCAAACTATTCATAATCACATAATCCAATCCCCCCGAGATGACCAACACTTTATAGCCCTTCAAAATTTAAAAACCCATTCTTTTCCTTTGTGGAAATGGAATTATACTTTGTTTTTTTAACTCCTGGATTTTCCCTTTCCTTTATCAGTGTGTGTGTGTGTGTGTGTGTGTGTGTGTGTGTGTGTATCTGTAACTTAGATTTGAGAAGAGGAATTGCTGGGTCAATAGGGGCATACACTCACAATTCGGACACCGAAAACCACAGAACAGTGTGTTTAAGGCACCATTCGGATAGAAACATCATGTCAGACAGATCTATCCACAGCAGGAGGCAGAGGATACAATCGGGGCAATTCTGAATGCCAGGGAACACTGGAAGATATCTGGAAACACTTTTGCCTGTCACAAGTCAGGAGATGCTAATAGCAAGCATTAAATGGAGGCTAAAGATGATGGTGGGGATCCTACAACTGACCATCCCCACAGCCAGAGAGTTACCAAGATGTCCATATATTCGGGTTGACAAACTTTAGTTCGATTACATGAAGGTTAGTCAAAAAGCATTGCTACACTAAGAGGGAGGTCAACAAAAATTATGAAGGCCAGGGAAAACACAAGAGGTAAACAGTACTACAATAGCAGCGATATACAAGTGGATGCATGGTAGATGCCCAGGCTGCACAGGTGTGGGAGGGAGACTGGAGGTATACCCCTCAGTGTGTGTGTGCATCTATGTTTGACAGAAGATATTGATGTGCGTGTGCTGACTTTTGCTTCAAGAAGATATTTAGGTGTCTGTGTGTATTGAACCTCGTGGACCATACAGGGAACAAAGCTATGAGAACTGGTAAGGCATAGGCAAACCCTTGGAAGGAAGGAAGGAGGAGCTGGGTTTGGAGGCTGAAGACAATGGTCTTGAGAGGAATCAAGGTCAACTGGCAAACTGTTGTCCACTAAGAGAATGTTTTACATGCTGCTGTTCAGTAGCAGCTCATTCAGTGAGTGCCCCTCTGAGTTTCCAAGACTAACTGGACCTTCTTCTGGGAGTGTCCGGTGCTATGCTCAAAGCATAATAGAGTACCACAGCAAGAGTAGGTGGTGTCACAAATAGGGTTCAGAAGGTTGGAGCTGGGAGGCGTGTCTGAACCCTTGCCTCTGGCAACCAAGAAGCCTGAGGAGGTCAGCTCCACCCAGCACTCATGCTGTTTATAGGAAACATCATGGGGAAAATCCTCCACACAACTTTATTGGCCTTCTTCTCACAAGCTTCTTCCCCCGTGATCACCCTGTGTCCTTTGAGAAAATCCATCAAGATCACCCCTTGGAATGCCAAGACAGTCACCACAACTTTCAGAACGGACCTGAATGCTTTGAATTTAACCGACTCAGCAAATCCCTCAGACAACATTGCTCTGATTGGACCTCACTCGGGATTATACTGGCAAATCCAAAAAAAACCCCTGGCTCTGAATAAAACCGCCGTTGTTATTTCTGATCTTGCTTAAACGGATGCTGGGAAGATCAACCCTTTGAACTAGTTGATCCTCAAGCAAAGCTTTTGGCATCCACGGAGCGGAAACCTTGCCGAGGACAAAACGGTCACTAAAATTAAAAATGCTAACCCACGCCAGAGCCTAAATTCAGGTGCCAACAGGTCAGTGGTAATTCTATGGCCGCTTCTCACCAGTTCCTGGACTGCAGCCACAATTTCTTCATTCACCGAGGCTGACAGGCTTCCCTCTCTTGGCTTAAGTATGAGATTTTCCTGACCTTCCTTAAAATGCATGTTATATACACTGGAAAGGCAATTGTGGCAAATGTCGTTAGGCCAAAATGTAATATCTTATCACTTAATCTCCCCTTTTACCCATTTTAAAAAAAGAAAAAAAGGGAAGGGGAAACGCTAACCCCCTCCAACCACCGTCAGACCAGGGAGGAGGACAGCCGTGCTAGCATGCAGAATGTCAGACCAGGGAGGAGGACAGCCGTGCTAGCATGCAGAACGTCAGACCAGGGAGGAGGACAGCCGTGCTAGCATGCAGAACGTCAGACCAGGGAGGAGGACAGCCGTGCTAGCATGCAGATCGTCTGACCAGGGAGGAGGGCAGCCGTGTAGCATGCAGAACGTCAGACCAGGGAGGAGGACAGCAGTGCTGTCATGAGAATGCACTGGGAGTGGATTGCTGCAGATGCAATTAGGGCAAAATTTAGCATTTTATAATTTGATCTGCCCTGTGAGCTATTTAAGTTTGTTTTAATTTTAATATTTTCTGCTTTTTGATTGAAGTATTTTATCTGTTTTACTTTGTTATTCTTGTTAGTTTTGTGTTTTTCCATATATGAAAAACAAGATAGGTAAACCCATAGAGACAGTCACTAGATGAATGGTTCCGTGGGGCTATGGCAGAAGGGGTTGGGGGGAGATGGGGAGCTCATACCGAACAGTATAATAAAGTATCCTAAAAGTGATGTATGACTGCACAACTCTTCTGCATGTGAATGAACTGAATTGTATGTAATGTAAATTATATAACAATAAAACAAGCCAACAGTTTTACTGGATTATAATTTACATTTCATACAATTCAACAGTTGGAAAAATTGCCTTGTTCTATCTAAAAACTGTTGCTGCATGTGGGACAGCGCTTCTGCGAACCTACCGTGAAGCTTCCGTAATTCAGGAAGATGTTCACTGGAGCACCGTTAAACATTTGCTCTTAGCCCTGACCTTAAAATCACTTTTTAAAAATTTCACAGCAACTTTTTTGTTGTTGTTGAGATACCCTAATGGAACTAAGGCAAGCACATTGACAGAACTTGTTTGCAGCCATGTACCGATCACAGACGCGTCTGAGCATGTTCTCCATGGAATACGCCTATGTGTGTCTCCCTAGCACTTTAGGAGCAATTCTTTTCACTATTAGATTTGCCACTAAAATCCTTTTCTATAAAAACCCTATCACAGCTTTATTTGAAAAGAAATAAATAATTCATGCTTTTTTGACTGCACATGCACTGATTTTAAAGACACTTCTATTAAAAAAATCTGCCCTCAAGTTAAAATGAAATATCCATCTCTGGTTTCCCACATTGGTTCTATACAATGTGGACAGGTTCTAAAAGCACCTGACAAGGCCCCGAAGTCTCTTCTGCAGTTATTTCTTGCAAAGGTTCATCAGAGGAACAAGCTTCAAGTTGCTCCACCAATCTGGTTGCTGTACTTCTTAAAAACAAAGTGCTAAATTCTCAACCCACTTCTGGTTCTGTACTCAAACACGCAAAGCCAGGAATCACCATCTCCTTTATCCTACATGTGTTGACTCACATTTAGATTAAAACAGTATGTCTTCCACATGCTGACTTTTATAGTTACCTTTTACTTCTTCATGCACGAAAGAGGGAGAGGTCTAACGAACTCTACCAGGTGGGTGAGACTGTAGTGAAACACAGCACCTATCGGCTTCTCAGGTGGTTAAGGCTCTCCACTGATGCTGCCTAAATACTGGAAGTTCATGAGCTTATTAATCTCATTATTTCACGTAGTCCAGTGACAACACAGTTAAGCTACACTTTTGGGTTACATTTTAGTTGGGAAAAGACCTTGGATTCTGGTGTTACTCAAATCTGATCACTTACACACTTTTTAAAAAATCACCAAACAGCGTGGTTTTAGATGATTTAAATTAATCTTAAAAATAATTTTATTGGGGGCTCGTAACTCTTCTCACAACCATACATCCATCGGTCAAGCCCATTTGTAGCCCTCATCATTCTCAAAACATTTGCTTTCTACTTGTGCCCTTAGTATCAGCTCATTTTTCTCCTCCCTCCCCACCACTCCATCCTCATGAACCCTTGATAATTTATAAATTATTATTATTTTGTTATATCTTACACTGTCTGACATCTCCCTTCACCCACTTTGTTGTTCAGCCCCCAGGGAGGAAGTTATATGTAGATCCTTAATTGGTTCCTCCTTTCCACCCCACCCTCCCTCCACCCTTCCAGGATGGCCACTTTCACCACTGGTCCTGAAGGGATCATCGGATCATCTGTCCTGGATTCTCTATGTTTCCAGTTCCTATCTGTACCGGTGTACATCTTCTGGTTTAGCTGGTTTGTACAGTAAGAATTGGGATCATGATAGTTTTTTGGGGGGGGCGGAGGGGTAGGAAGCATTTAAGAACTAGAGGAAAGTTGTATGTTTCATTGTTGCTACACTGCACCCTGACTGGCTTGTCTCCTCCCTGCTACCCTTCTGTAAGGGGATGTCCAGTTGCCTACAGATGAGTTTGGCTCCCCAATCTGCACTCCCCCTTATCCACAATGATATGGTTTTTTTGTTCTTTGATGCCTGCATATTAATTTCTTAATTCCAAGAACATCCAATGAACACTCTGAAGGTACACTAATCAGCGAGATCCCTCAAACAAAGGTGAACTGTCCCGGAAGCCTTTATGGTTTTTACCTTACTGAGGGTGCCCTTTATCCTATTAAGCACTCACTGATTTCAACCAGTACAAAAACACACAACCCTGTTTTACCAAGAAAGCCTGGATCATCAGATTTACTGGTTGGAGAGCAACTGGTGGGCAGTTGCTGTCCCTCACGCTTCCCCAAAAAGACTGTGGTCCCTAGTCGCCTATGAGGTCTGTAACTGTGAGAATAACCATCCAAACCCAAACCAAACCCCCTGTCATCAAGTCGAAGCCAACTCACAGCGACACGGTAGCACAGGGTAAAACTGCCCCTGTGAGTTTCTGAGACTTTGATTAGCAACCCAACCCATCACCACCATGCCACCCGAGAATAACCATCACGTTAGAAGAATCAACCATGTACGATCAAAAGGACAGCATATATTTATTTACTGAGACAGCATCTGGTCCAGAGTAATGGAACCAGGAAACAATGGGATATCGAGGAAGGGGGATACTGATGGCACACTCAGGACTGAAATGAGTTGAAACAAAATGTATATCAATGTGTTGACTGTAAAACAGAAGATCTGCGCCGTAAAGCTTCTCTTGGAAACCGCAGTAAAAAGTTAAACAAGTGGGTCACTTATTGCAACACGATTAATTCCCTACGTAAGTGCTCAATGGTTAGTGATTTAATGCTCCATGTCCCACTACAATATCACTGCAGGCAAAGACACCTGTACTCGGGCTTTTATTCTCTGAAAGACACAGAAAGGGCGCAGTAACTGTAAAATCCCTAATATAATAGTGAATTCCCGATGGCACAGGCGCACATGGAAGGACTGGCTAATCTTTACCCCAGGGTACTACATAATGAATAGAAAGAAAAAGGAAAAATAGAAAAGATTCAGGGATGAACAGCGAAGATGAAATAAAAATTCCAGAACTTAAAATTATTGCGTCCCCACTAACACCAGCCCACTCCCACGTCCTTCCCCCCGCACGGAAAAGAAAGCTCCCGCAGAGAGAAGGTGTGGGGTGTGGGGATCCCACGTGCGGAACCCTCCGCAGAGAGCCCGCAGGGTCGCCCGCCACGCCCCCGCCGCCGGCCCGCCCGCCCGCCGGAAAGCACCCGGAGCTCGGGCGCCGCTCGGGCCGAGCGCTTCGGGGAAGGCAGGGGGAGGGGAGGCAGGTGGACCGAGCGCGCGCCCATCCCAGCCCCGCAGGGCCACTCCCGGGGGAACGTGAGCGAGCGGCCACCTCGGCCTCCGCGCCGCGCGCGTCCCCAGGGGCCGGGGACTGCGACCCGGCGGGGCGAGCCCAAGGCCGCCGCCCCCCGCCCCTTCCTCAGGCCGTTAGCGCCGCGGCCCCACCCCTCGCCGCCAGCTGCGCCCGGTGCGGCCCCTGAGGCCGCTAGCCTGCCGGCCGCGGGCCGTGGCGTCTGCTGGCAGGAGGCGACCCCGGGGCTGGCCGTCGCGTCGCAGAGGCCGGGGAGCCGGACTCTCGTACCTGTACTTTCCTCCGCCCTGCCGTGTTCTGCCGGTGATGGGCCGCCATCTTGCATGTTGACACTCCGACGTCACTTCCGGAAGTGGCTCGGCCCGAACGGATGTCCCGCCCCTTCCCTTTCGGCCAATGGGCGGTTGTGGAGTTGAGGGCTGGGAGGCAGCGTGCTTTCGCGCCGGCGGCTGTTCCTCGTCGAAACGGGTGGCCCTGGGCTAAAGAAAGCCAAACTCTTGGCTGTCGAGTCGATTCCGACGAGGAGCGACGCTACCGGGCGGAGCGGAACGACCCCAGGCGGTTTCTGAGACGGTGACTGCGTAGGGCCGAGGGGAGTGGAAAGCCCCGTCTTGTTTGTGCGCCACGGCTTGTGGTTTCGAACTGCCGACACCTCGAGGATCGCAGCCCAACGCAACCCGGACAGGGAAGACCCAATCTAAAAGCACAACCGATGTGTGGGTACAGTGCCGGTGGGGGAAATCTGCTTCTCTTGAGCCGATGGAGTGTGGGGGGGCCCGTCGCCCTGGGGCCCGAGGAGAGCGCCGGCGTTAAGGAAGCAGCCAGCGTTTCCACTCTCATACCCTGAATGAAGTATGTCCCCCAAAGCTCGTCGACGGCAACGCTCCCTTCCAAGGAGGAAACCTAGAAGCCCTTGCGGAGGAGACAAGCCCTCCTCCACCCGAAGCGCAAAATCTTCGTTTCATGAAAAGAAAAAGGTGTTACAGGGAGGCCCAAAGGACTCACCTGCCATGTTCTTAAAAACTCCGGAAGGAGTGCTTACTCTGTACCTGACGTAAATAATCCGTTCTCCTTGGAAGTCTAGCTGGGGAAGCCTTCCTTTGACGCGAACGACAGGCGCTGCGGATGGCACTGCCCTCCATAGAGACACAGAACCCAGCGGGTGGGTATTGAGCACTTGAAATGGACTCACATTGAGAAGAACTGTAACTACAAAGTGCCCACCGAAGTTTGATGACTGAATACAAAGGAAGAATGTAAAATACCTCTTTTAATAACTTTTATATTGATGGCCTGTTTCAATACCACACTTTCTTAGTTGGGATTTAATACATAGATCATTCTATCTTTCAATCAGGCCAAGTAGAATTGTACGATTGCGACCACACCCGTTTCCAACCATTCTTCTTCTACATGGACTCCTCGACATTGTCTTCCTTTTACCCTCCACCCCCAAAACCTTTTTTCTACCTGTTGTCCATGTAGGTTCCTCAATCCTGGGTTTCATATACTGAAAAGTAGAAAAGCATATAGCATAACTTCAAGAGGGTGACCTCCATTGACATAACACCTCTGAGATACACTCGAACGAACAAAAACCAAACCAAACAATGTTGAGTTTTGGTGATGCTCTTGGGTAAGCACTGGACTGCTAATCGAGAGGTCAGTGGTTCAAAACCACCAGCCTCTCTTTAATAAAGCTATCTTCATCCAGAAAGCTTTATAGCCTCAGAAACACTCAGTTGGGCCACTGTAAGTTGGAATGGATCCAATGGCAATGGGTTTGATTTGGTGGCTCTATTGGGTTAAATAGCGCATGTACTGAGATTTCTTTTATATCTTCCATGTGACTAATACTTAACACGCGCAACTAATGTTGTATTTCTGTTGCCTAACCCTTTGCCATGCAGTACATTCTGACTCAAGGCAACCCCGCAGGACAGGGTAGAACTGCCCCAAGGCTGGAGTCTTTTTGGTCGACATAAAAGCTGCTGGTGGTCTACAGAGGGCTGCTGGTGGGTTTGAACTGATTTTTAAGTTAGTAATATGCTTAGCCATTGTGCCACCAAGCTTCCTTCTTTATTTCCTAGTACTAATATTTAAATAATGCTTCACATATGAAACCCAGTTGGTCCTTTATCAAGTCTTATTTCAAAGGAATTTACAAACATGTAAAACGGGGAGCCTGGAGGGAGGGGAAAATGAGCTGATGCCAGAGGCTTAAGTGGAGAGCAAATGTTTTGAGAATGATGAGGGTAATGAACGTAAAAATGTGCTTTACACGATGTATGTATGGATTGTGATAGTTGTATGAGCCCCTAATAAAATGATTTAAAAAAAGAATGAGATAAGTGTTTGGTCAGTGAAAGGCATGAAAAAAAAATCAATTATCAAGGGTGCATGAGGGAGGGAGGGTGGGGGAAGAGGGAACAAAAATGAGGAACTGATACCAAGGGCTCAAGTAAAAAGAAAATGTTTTGAAAATGACGATGGCAATGAATGTACAAATGTGCTTGATACAATGTATGTATGTATGTATTGTGATAATACTGTATGAACTAATAATATTTTTTAATGTGTAAAAAAAAGGTAAAATAAGGTCACCCTTCTCAATGTTTTTTAAAAAACCGTCTTATTGGGGGCTCGCACAACTCTTATCACACCCTTCTCAATTTACTGTTAGAGAAAGTAGAATCATTTCCATTAAAATGTTATTTTGGAAAAAAACCCTTAAAGTTCTTAGCAATCTTTTTTAAATGATAAAAAAATGTGAACCAGAAGAGTAGAAATAAATTGATGACAGAGGCTTCCTAAACAAAGATAATAACGATAAATTGTAGATAAATTGGGCTATAATTTGTTACAGATACATTATTCAGGTATTCAACAAAATCCATTTTGGCATATGGGGGTTCGTTGGGTTAAGTGTTCGGCCACTATGTGGAAGGATTAGGCAATCTGTTTCCATAAAACTTTATAGCATCAGAAACCTTTTTAAAAAATAATTTTATTGGGGGCTCATACAACTCTTATCACATACATCCATTGTCTCAAGCATATTTGTACATTTGTTGCCATCATCATTCTCAAAACATTTGCTGTCCACTTGAGCCCTTGGTATCAGCTCATTTTTTCCTTTCTCCCCCACCTACCTCATGAACCCTTGATAATTTATAAATTATTATTGTTTTGTCATGTCTTACACTGTCTGACATCTCCCTTCACCCACTTCTCCGCTGTCCGTCCCCCAGAGAGGGGGTAATGTAGACCCCTGTAATCGGTTTGCCCTTGCCACCCCACCCTCCTGGTATCTCCTCTCTCAGCACTGGTCCCGAGGGGTTCATCTGTCCTGGATTCCCTGTTTCCAGTTCTGATCTGCACCAGTACACATCCTCGCATCAGAAACTCTGAAGCGGTTCTTTTCTATCACATAAGGTCACTATGAGTTGA
The DNA here is from genome assembly GCF_050624435.1 of Tenrec ecaudatus. Taxonomy (NCBI): domain Eukaryota; kingdom Metazoa; phylum Chordata; class Mammalia; order Afrosoricida; family Tenrecidae; genus Tenrec; species Tenrec ecaudatus. Next base: position 11,903,183 of record NC_134537.1, read on the forward strand.
AATTAACTCAATGACAATGGGTTTTTTTGTTTGTTTGTTTTTAACTGTGCTTGTATTTGATTCTGGAGATTCAATGAGAGGTGCGCGTAGCCATAGTACTTGGCGTTCCTAGGTTAGCTAGGAATTAATTTAACCCATGAATGAATATGGAGATAAGTACTTAGAAGAAAGATGGCTATCGGACAGGCTGTTGTCCTTGGGTCAATATCTAAAGAATCTTGTTTACTAGACAAGAAGAACAGTCTGAGAAAAGACCTAGTAGGAGAAAAGAGCCCGGACCATTCCAACTATGTCTTGGACATTTCCAAATCAAACCGAACACTGCCTGGAGTCACTGCTGACTCATAGCAACTCCTTGTGGGTCTCTCAGACTGTAACTGTTTGTGGGAGTGGCAAGGCCAGTCTTTCTCCAGCGGAGCTGCAGGTAGTTTCTAACTGCTGACCACGCAGATCGCAACTAACATAACCATGACACTACCAGGGCTCCTTATAGATCTTAAAAGAGCACTAGGCTCAAGGAGCCCTGATAGCATTGGGCTGCTAACCACATGGTCAGCAGTTCAAAATCACCAGCCACTCGGGGGGAGAAAGAAATGACTCAAGGACATTGAGTGCTTTTTTTTTTTTTACTGTAAGATCTATCCAAGTTTCTGGTGGCATCATGGATTACACTGTGGGCTGCTAACCACAAGATTAGTAATTGCCACCCACTCCCTAGGGAAAGATGAAGCAGTCTACCTTGGTGTGTCAGGCTGGCTTGTCGAGAGAAACAAATTCAGTGACACTCATGTATAAGAAAGCTTTATATCCAGAAAGCACTCCAGCTCAATTTCTCTTGAGACTCATGTAGTCACATACCGATAAACCGAGAAGCAGGGAGATCACAGGCTAGTGAACCAGGAAGCAGGGAGATCACAGGCTAGTGAACCAGGAAGCAGGGAGATCACCGGCTAGTGAACCAGGAAGCAGGGAGATCACAGACTAGTGAACCAGGAACCGGAAGATCGCAGGCTAGTGGGAAGAGAGTTGCATAAGACATGGCAGGGAACAGACATCTCTCAGGGTCTCTGGTCGAGTCCCAGGAGGAAGGCAAAGCCTTAGCAGTTCCCAGAGTTCCTCACTCTCATGCAAAAGGACACACCCCCAAGGAGGGGTCTAAAAGTTACCACTTGATTGACAGGTTTGACTCCATCCATGGCCCAGAGGGTCTTGTTGAAATAAAACAATCCAACTACCACTCTCCATAAAGATTTATAATCTTGGACACCCAAAGGAGCAGTAGGATCTGATAGGGTCGTTATGAGTTAGTACTGGCTTGATGGCAGTGCGGTTTGTTTCTTTATTATATCACCATGTCAGGGTTTTTAGCAAAATGTTTTATACCCAGTCTGTGTCTGATGCATTATTACTTCTTATCCAGAAATGCACTCTACAAGGAAAGAAGTAATATAGAACAAAGTAATACAATGGACAATTATCTATGAGGTTCATTGATCTGTTACCAAGACAGATCAATCTGGTCTTATGGACGTTATATTGAATATTTAGTTATGGTGCATTCTCAGAGATACTCCTTTGTGACCTTGTCCAATAGGACACAGCATATGCTCTGAACTAGAGCCCACTGTCTGGTACACTTTCTTCCTGTTACTGTTATCTATTACTGTACCACCACCCCAGAGTGCGATGGCTTTGCTTACAAATCTGTCAGTTTTGCAGGACCTAGTGGGGGTAGTGTGCATTTGACCCACTCTCTGGCCATCAGCTGGGACGCCTCAAAAGTTCCAGGTGGGAGTCACCTGAAGGCCCACTTGCATGTCTGGTAATTGTTGCTGGAGTTAACTGGGTTCATAGCTGACTCTGGCCAGAACACCTCTCTTTCCACACTGCTTGGTTCCTCACAGCATGGTACCCAACAGGTAAGGGTCAGCATCCCAAGAAAGAAAAGTCTGACGGGACCTGCGATATTAAGCAAACCATGAAAGTGATGCCCTGCCACTTCAAACCATATTCATTTATCTAGAATTCTGACTGGCTATATCCAAGGGACTTCCTTGAATGCGGATAGATATAATTCTATCACAGACAGCATTGTACTTCAAGATGGATCTTGACATGTCCTTTGGGAAGATGGCTGCATGGCCACTTCTCTTGATTGTTTTATTCCCAGCGTCGTAAACCGTACGTTCAGGTCAGAGTCAGAAGGGGACGTGGAACAAGGGAAATCATTGCTGAATTCAGAAAGATCTGGGCTGAAAGCAGAGACTACCAGAAAGATGCTTACTTGTGTTTTATTGATGATGATAAGGAATCCAACTATGTGTACCTTAACAAGCTCTGGCTAGCCTTGAGAAAAATGGGAATTCCAGACCATTACATTGTGCTCACGTGGAACCCGTACAATGGGTCAAGAGGCAGTTGTGCATGCAGAACAGGGAATACTGTACAATTCAAAATCAGGAAAGGCGTGCATCAGGGTTGCATCCTCTCATCATCCTGATTCAATCTGTACACTGAGCAAATCATCAGAGAAGCTGGATTCTATGAAGAAGAATATAGCTGAAAGTGAGGAGGACTTCAGGCACTTGCTGCTGATGATCATGGACTGCAGCCTTCAATATAGATTACAACTCAATGTAAAGAAGACCCAAACCCTCACAACTGAATGGTACCAACATAGCTCACCTGGGTGACATCTTGATAAATGGAGAAAAGGTTGAAGTCAGGGATTCTGTCTTGCTTAGAACCACAACAAATGCTCATGGAAGCAGCAGTCAAGAGATTATTGAATTAGGTAAATCTGCTGCCTAAGACTTTAAAGCGTTTAAGGATGTTACTTTGAGGTCTTGGGTGTACCTGAGCCAAGCCATGGTATTTTCAATCGGCTCATATGTATCATCAAAGTTGGACATTGAATCAGGAAGATTGAAGTAGCGCTAATGAGTTTGAATTGTACTGGAGAAAATACCTTGGATTGCTAAACAGGAAAACTGCTAATATAACATGGCGGCAGAAAAGGGGAAAACCTTCAATCGGATGGATTGACATAGCGGCTGCGTGGACGGCCTCCAACATAAGAGCAATGATGAGGACGGTACAGGACTGGGCAGTGTTTCATCTGTGGCACAGGGTTGCTATGAGCCTGAACCTACTCAATAGCACCTAACAACAACAACACATCCAAGGGAGAGGGGAGGACTATTACAGTCTTCCTCTTTTTAAAATGGGAAATGTGTCAAAAAGGATGGGTGCTAGTCTGGGTTGACCAGAGAAACAAATTCATAGACACACGTGTGGAAGAGAGAATTTTGTATCTAGGAGCAATAGTACATTAAGAAAACATCCCATCCCAGTCCAGATCAAGTCCATAAGTCTGATATTAACACCTATATCTGATACCAATCTATAAAATCCTCTTCAGACTCACACAACACATGCAATGATGCTGAATGCAGGAAGACCGGCCAGTGGGTGGAAAGTCTTATTTATCCAGTGGCATCTCAGTGCTGGTGTGAGTTCCCATGTGGCTCCTCCAGCTCCAGGGCTCTCGTGTTGCTCCAGCTGATGGACAGCTGGAAGACTGTGTTAGTCTGGTCTCCTAGAGAAACAAATCCATAGAAACTCATGTGTATAAATGAAAGTTTCATATAAAGGGTAATTGTACATTAAGAAAGCATTCCAACCCAGTCCAGTCCAAGTCCACAGTCTTTGGATCCAGTGGCAGTGTAAACATCTCAGCACTGGCAGGGGTTTCCATGTGGCTTTTCCAGCACCCAGGGCTACATCACAGTAGGTCCATGTGGCTTCTCCTCTGGGATATTTCTCAGGGAGTTGGCCTTGTCAGCAGAGAGTCTCCAGGGAGTGAGAGAGGTGTCTCCCTCCTTCAAGGAGGAAATACCAAGAGTTTTCCCAGGGGAAGGCTATGCCCACCCAGAGACCTCATTGGCTGGGAGCCGATTGTCAAACTAGACTCCACCCCTTCACTCTTAATCCTCTCAAATCCCAAATTGACACCAGATTATGTAACTACTACAGAGACAAAGCAGAGAGTCTGTGTATCTGGCCTCCAGCGAACTATATCTCTGTGGCATCTTCAAACGAAGTCATTAAGCTGAGACTTGATTGACAGGCTAGACTCTACCCCTTCACAAGTTGACACCAGATTGTGTAACTACCACAGGAGGTGTGGACTTTTTTTTGAATCACCACACTTCCGTAAGCAAATTAATAGATTTAGGAACAATGGGATATTATATTTAATGGTTGATGTACACTCTTTTTAAACTTTCATTCTCTAGTACAAAGGGATATGATGCATAACGGATGGCTTAATGGTTTTCACTTTCCTTGTTTTGCTGGTTCTGAGATTTGTCACCAGAAAGATGAATTCTGCAAACAAAGCCTGAACAATGGCTCCACTGACTTGGAAGCTCCAACTCCCGAGTGAGCATTTTGCGCGTCTTATGTTAGTGGATACATAACGCCAGTAAAGAGAGGGTTATGATGTTGGCTGGAGTGAATCACCACCATCAAGCAGAAACAGTGTCGCTGCATTCCCAGTATGCCTCTAACATGTCACCCTTCATAGCTGTGTTGACACAAATCCGTTAGAAATGAAGATAGTGGTAAAAAGGTAAAGGGAACTTGGAACAGTAGAGGGATGAAAGAAGTGCTAAGCAATCATGAAGACTTCCTGACCAGAGGCAGGAATGAGATCAGGCACCTTACATTTCCTTTCTGAAGCACCATGCATACTTTTCTTTGTTTTAACTAATCATTTCTTTCTTTACCCTCCACTTCACCATTGTATGCAGGTGTGGTAGATACATAATTTCATGTCAACTTGATAAATAAGTGTAGGGGTGGAGTCTAGCCTGCCAATCAGGTCACACCTGATGATGCTTCCATGTGGGCGTGACCTTCTCACGAGGATTCTGGGAACTTCCTCTCTCTTTAAAAAAATTTTATTAGGGGGCTCTTACAAACCTTATGACAATCCATCATTCAATTGCATTAAGCACACTTGTACATATGTTGCCATCAGCATTTCCAAAACATTTTCTTTCTACTTGAGCCCTTGGTATCAGCTCCTCTCTTTAATCCTCCCCACCCTCCCACCCTCATGAATTTTTGATCAATGATATATTATTGTTATTATTTTGTGTCTTACACTGTCCATTGTCTCCCTTCACCCACATTTCTGTTATTCATCCCCCTGGGGTATATATCCAACGTTGTGATGGGTTCCAGCTTTCTCCCCCTTCCCCACCCTCCATCCCCTAACTCTAACGATATTGCTACTCCCACTACTGCTCCTGAGGGTTTTATCTGTCCTGAACTCTATGTGTCTAGAGTTCTTATCTGTATCAATGTGTGTACCCTGGTCTAGCTGGCTTTGTAAGGTAGAATTGGGTCATGATAGTGGGGGATGGAAGCATTCAGGAGCTAGAGGAATGATGTGTGTTTTGTTGGTGCTATACTGCAATCTGATTGAATTGTCTCTTCCTTGTAACCCTTCTGTGGGGAAATGTCCAATTGTCTACAGATGGGCTATGAGTCTCCATTCCAACCCCCCTCAATCACATTGATCTAATTGTCTGTTTTGGATCTTTTGATACCTGATACCTGATCCTGTTGACACCTCATGATCACACAGGTTGGTGTGCTATTCCATGTGGGCTCTTTCTCCCTGGAGGTGGGCCACACTCTCTTTGTGCTTCACCTTCCCATTGAGGAGCCACATTCAGAGAGCTGGAGGAGCCAGCACTGGGTTGGATCCATATGACTTTCCATCATTGCATATGTTGTGTGAGTCTGAAGAGGGATTTATGGACTAATACAGACTTATGGTCTAATATCAGACTTATGGACTTGATCTGGACTGGGCTGTGATGTTTTCTCAATTTACAATTGCTCTTTGCCAAAAAGCTCTCTCTTACACATATAAGAGTCTCTGGATTTGTTTCTCTAGTCAACCTGGCCTAACACAATAGGGTATGTTATTTTTAGCATACTTCATTATTTATCCCATACGTTGCAGAAAGGAATCCTGGTGGATTAGTGGTTAAGTGTTGGCCTGCAATCTGCAAGATCAGCAATTGGAAACCACTAGCCTGCTCCCCAAGAGAAAGACGGGGCTTTCTATTCCCCTAAAGAGCTACAGTCTCAGAAACACTCAGGGGGAGTTGAACCCTGTCTCATTGGGTTGGTTATGAGTTGGCTATGGGCTCGGTGACAGTGAATTTGGTTTGTTTTTGGTAAGTTACACAAGGTAGATACAAGAGTGGGATAGAAATAGAGCAGTGGTTCTCAACCTGTAGGTTGTTACCCCTTTGGGGTTTGAACGGCCCTTTCATAGGGGTCACTCGACTCATAACAGTCGCAAAATGACAGTGAAGTAGCAATGAAAATAATTTTATGGTGGGGGGGGGTCACCACAACATGAGGAACTGTATGAAAGGGTCACAACATTAGGAAGGTTGAGAACCACTGAAATAGAGTTTCACTGCACTTGCTAGACGTGGAGATGGAGATGGTCGCTGAGAATGTTTACCGAGCTTTCTTGGAAGGAAACAAACAGTGAGTACACCTTTTAAGCTATGAGGGAGAGTTGGCATATTTTAATTAGTTTGGGAATCTATGTATTAGACACAATGGTTGCGTTGTGTTGGACAGACAAAGGGTTGATTTTGTTGACCATTGTGGTTTTATTTTCTGCTATCTATCACCTAACAAAGGCCTTTCTCTGCGGATTTCCCTGCCGTATGCACTCAGTGTTGCCAGGTCAGAAAGTGAAGTACATACTGTTTCTCCCCTCCCAGCAGTTTGAGTGTGTATATTGGGTCCCCAACTTGATTCAAACGACATCTCGACTGCAACCTCATGGGACTCTAAACCAGACCAAGCAGCTCAGCTGCTCCCTAAATTCCTAATCTGCAGAAACCGTGCGACATTATAAGTGTCTGGCATTATTTTTTAAGTGGCCAGATCACGAATACACCGTCCCTTCTTCATGGGGAGGGAAATGTCCCCCCTCCATCACACCCTCCCACATATCCTCACCATCAGCCTCTTCTGTCTCCAATCTTTCCTTTCATTCCCTGTCTTCTCTTGTGTAACTGCCAGGGCGGATCAGGGAAGAATTCCCCGCACAGCGTCTTAGCATTTCCTGCACAGGAAGATTAGTATCTCTATTCAAGATATGAGAAACCCTGCCATCCTGTATATTGCCATCCTGTATATTGCTCTCAGCTTCTGAGACTTCGGTTAAAATCCCCACACAACCTGAAATGTTAACATTCTTTACCAAAAAAAAAAAAAAGCAAATTCTCCACATACCCGGGCACACAAACCTATGAAATAAAAAAAGTCGTCAGTTTAAAATGTAAAGAAGATTGTAGATGACACCTGCTTGCAAATAAACCGGGTTTGTTCTAGTTACAGCGTCCTCTGAAGGTTTCCAGGTACTCGCACATGTTAATGAACTTCTCTCGTCTTCAGTGGCGTTCCAAAATGGGAATAAAGCAGTAGCTGTCTCATGCTATTCCCATGAAGCGAAAGAAGACAATCTGAGCACAGTATCTGGCCTCTAGGAAACATTCAGTACATTTTAGGTCACATTTTTAAAGAATTACCTGTGTCAGGAAACATTGCCAAAGTGTTGTAATTAAGTGTTGCAACTTTCCAGGGTAGATTAGCTAGTTTTGTGGAATTCAGAGGAGTCCTGGCGCAGGGTTGCTAACCGCAAAGTCAGCTGTTTGAAACCACCAGCCTCCCCGAGGGCCAAAGATGAGGCTTTTTACTCCCATACAGAGTCACAGTCTGGGAAACCCACAGGGGCACTTCTACCTGGTCCCATCGTGTCACTCTGAGGCAGTGGCAGTCAGGGGCAGTGAGTAAGTCATGTAGGTGCTAGTGCTTAAAAAAAAAGTAGGGAAAAATTTTTTATTAGCATCTCATTCGCATATCATACAATTCAAGAGTTCAATCATATATTAAAGAGTTGTATAATCAGCACTACAATCAATTAATTTTAGAGCATTTCCTCTTTCTTGTACTTGTTATTAAGTCTCTATCACCCCCAAGTCCCCTGCCGTACCCTGTTTACCAAGAAACTATTCATCTAGTTATGGTCTCTATAGATTTGCCTATCCTGGATTCCTCATACAGAAAAACATACACACAAAAAAGCAAAACAAAGCAACCCAACAACAATGACAAAATAAAGCACCGAAGAACCTCAATTGAAAAGAAAACAGAAAATATTTTTTAAAAACTAGCACAAATTTAAAATGAAGCAAAAGGGAAAACATTAAAAACTAGAAGACATTTTAAATGAATCAGAAAGATAGGCATTGGGTGAAGGGAGACTGCAGATGGTGTAAAATATGGAAATAAAAATAATTTATAAATTGCCAAGGGTTCACAAGGGTGGGAAGGTGGGGGAAGGAGGGGGGAAAAGGAGGAGCTGATACCAAGGGTTCAAGTAGAAAGAAAATGTTGTGTAAATGATGATGACGGCAATGTATGTACAAATGTGCTTGATACAGTGGATGGATGGATTGTGATGAGAGCCGTAAGAGCCCCCCATTAAAATGAGTTATTAAAATTGAAAAAAAAAAGACAGGTGTCAGATTTTAACCTAACTGCATCTGTATAGTCTACTTTCCAGGGCACTAAAATTTCACCAACTCTTAGGGCTTGACATTTCTTACCTGTTGGTCTTGCCTCCCTTCTCTCCATCTCACCGTGTGACAAAGGTTTTGTGAAACGATGCAGCCTTTTTATAAGTCTTCTGGTGGTGTAGCACCAGTTTTCTGGTTCCGTGTGCCATCTTTTCCTGAATGCCGGGAAAGGTAGGTAGCAGGTCTCTCTGCATTAAAGTCCAGAGTGCCTTCAGCCTCCCGCCCCCACCACAAGACAAGGAAGGAGCATGTTTGTACTGCTATTGTTGCTGGGAGAGGGACTATTTTGAAAATTTGTTTACCAACAGGAAATTGTATGTGACCCCTGCTGTCTGCTTGTGAAAAACAAAATACAACAAAAAACTCATTTGTCACCAAGTCGATGCCAACTCACAGCCACTTGATAGGACAGGCTGGAGAGCTGTCCCTGCGGGTTTCCGAGACGGTCCTATCTTTCTCCCAAGGAGTGGGCTGGTGGTTTTGAACTGCTGGCCTTGCGGATCACAGCTCAATGTCACCCATGTTCCTACCTGGGATAATGTGGGTATTTCTAAGGGGAGTTTTAGGAGTGGGAACAGGCCAAGGCACTGGGAGATTTGAGAAGTGGTTCAAGCTGTTGAATGGAAAATTGAATTGATATGCAAACCCCCACCTAAGTCACAATAAAAAGTTTTTTTTGAGGGGGAGGAAAAACAGGCTAATTTTAGAGATAATAAGTAGCATTTTAGAAAGCAGTTTACTTGCCCTTTCCAAAAATTCTCTACATTGTCTACCTTTCCCACTAGAGGGCAGGAGAGAGCCATGCAGGCCCTTCCTGATTTTCTAGCCCTCTGGTTCTAGTGCTAGGGCCAGTCAGCTGTTAAAACACTACTTATTTCCTACTGATAAAATGACATAATCAAAGCAACCTTTTCAGGAAACCTGGGTTTATTTGTTTTGTTTTGTTGTTCCCACAAAATACTATAATTGGCTATGAAGATAAAACAAAATACAGCCACATGTATAAGGCCTTACCAACTGGACAGAAACAGAAGCGAGGCTGTAAGAGCACTTTGAAATTAGTTGACTAGGCGGAGTCTTTCTTAAATACAAGCCCCCCCACCAAAGTGTCTTGCAAGGATTTCACATTGAACTATTAAAACTGCAAGGTTGGAGGTTTCAGGCCCCCTCAGAAGGCCTGGTGACCTACTCCCCAAACAAGTCCGGGAGAACTCTCCGAGGGCAGCCCTCCTCCCACACAGGCTTGCATCGATTGCCACAGGTCCTCATTGACCCGAGGGCACCTGGTCTGGCCGTCCTAACCCATCCTACCCAATGGGGCCTCGGGGTCAGGGTGAGGCTGGGAAATGGAACAGGAGGGCTGCTGTGGATCAATACCAGAAGTGTAGCATCGTTTGTTAAAAGGGACCCCGGATGTAACAGCCCCCACTCCTGCAGTACAAATTCCCTGGAAACCTTTTAATTATTCGGGATGCAGGAAAAGGGAAGCAGGGTCATTGAGCCCCACTGAGGCCAAAACCTTAGTGGTGACGGGTCTGACATCCCTGCAGAAATCAAAGTATCTATGGAGGGTCTGATAATCCCCCGAGGAAATACAAACTGTTTCTTGTGAATCGTCCTTCCCTTTGTCCCATTGTGTGAAACGAAGGTCTTCTTTTTGTTGTAAAAACGCATTCTCCATCCCCCTATAGCCCAACATGCCACAAAATGTCTGTGGGGTAGAACGTGTATGATTCCCTCCCACAGGATCTTTGAAACACCTCAGAGGCAGAAACCTGCCTTCCAGGAATAAACTTAGAATTACTCTGGTCTCTTGTTTTGGGCGACAGTCCCCAGGCCACACTGATTAGGATGGAGAGGCCTGGTTTAGGAGCCCTATGGCACCTTCAAAGTTTCTGTCACCCCTGGACCTGGGATTCTTGATTGTGGCTGGGAACCTCAGAGCCTCTCGCCCTGCGTTCCAGCCATCACTGACCAGGTCCCGGCACCCAGCCAGGGTTGTTCAGTCCTTGTAACCTGCAGGGGTCTCTTCTCTAGCGTTTGCTCTGTCCTCTCACGCTAACTGATTTGCCCCTGTGTGCCCTTCCTTTTGCAGACTCATAGCTCCACCTTTTTTAGTGAGTTTGGGCTTTCACTAAAGACAAGACCAGACACAGTCTTCTAAGCGCATTCTGCATTCAGCCCAGCAGTACAAACCCCTCCCCGAGACCAGAAAAAGAATGGGATGGGCAGTCCTGGGAGAAGGGAGGATGGAAAACTACACGACAGAAACAACACACTCAGTTCCTGCCACAGAAGCTGGAACAAGAGGCCATGTTCCCTCTTGTAATCTTATTGAAACTGTAGACATTTGTTTATGTCTCTAAGCACCTTCCAATTGCATTCAAAATCAGCATGGTCAACCTGGAAATCTTTCCCAGCTAATTTGTTGTACATGAATGCACGAGGAGGCCCTTAATGGAAAAACACTGCTGGAGGGGCAGTTTCCATGGCAATGCTTCAACTACCCTTGTTCTACTTCAATCCATTCTTCCTTGCTCAACTGTTGTCAATGAGAAGGTAACAACTTAGTCCTTCTGAAAGGCAGAAGGAAGCAGAGAGGCACTTACCAAGTCTTTCCACCTCTCTGGGTTGTCCCTGACTCCTTGTGGGGAAATAGGCTTTCAGGATTCATGAGAGAGGACTAATTTTCTTCATACGCGGAGAGCACTTATAAGCGAGGCTGCAAAAGATAAACTCAATAGGGGGAAATGGGCAAAGGACATGAACAGGCAGCTCAGACAGAAACAGGACAATATAACAGCTGACATTTTATGAAAACGCGCTTGGTCTCATTTAGGAGTGAGAAATCCTTTGTTCACTGATCAGATTACCAAAAGCAAAAAAAAATCCCAAAGATTCGTTAATGCATCATGTTCAAGCGAGATGGGAAAACCAACATGTGACACACTGTAGGGAGGAGGACAAATTGGTAGAATCTCTTTGGAAAGTGACTTAGCAGTTCTAATAGTTCATTGGGTGACCAACAACCTTGGTAAAGGCTATTTGTGGAAACTGTGTTGAAACAAATGGTTGGAAAGAAACCACAAGCAATAGAGGAAGCCATGATGAAGGCGAATACAGGGGAATACTACACCAGCAATGAAAGGAATAGTCAAGAACATAGTATTTCCTAGCTGTCTATCTGATTAATAAAAACAAGCCAAACCCACTGTCACTGAATTGGTCTCAACTCATAGTGTCCCTCCATAGGGTTTCCAAGGCTGTCCATCTTTACAGATTGACATAGTCTCATTTTTTTCTTTGTCAGAGTGTCTGGAAGGTGTCAACTGAGTATGAGTTAGTAACCCAAAATGTAATCTGCTACCCTAACATGGCTCCTAATATGATCAATATGCAATCCTAAATACATATATATCACATATGCAAATGAACAAAGGAAATATTTCAAAAATCACTTCCAGGTCACTTAGTCGACTCAAGGATGTTAATTCAGAACGTGGGAATGGGATGCATTATGAAAAAATTTATTTGATAAAAAACAAACTGTGCTGTAATCATTATTTTTAAGAGACTGAAAATGAATCATCATATTTATATGGAAAGGAGAGAGACCCAAGATAAGCAAAGCACCACCGAAGAAGAACAAAATCAGAGACCTCTCAGTTCACAACCTCAAAGCCATGGTAAAAGCCTGGAGGAAAACTTCCACAGCTTAATGAATGAAAACCTGGCAACCATTCAGGAGGCTGAAAGAACACTAGCTAGACTGAATCTCAAGGAAAAGTCACCAAGGCACATAATAGTTAAATTATCCAACTTTGAGGAAAAGGAGAAAATCATGAGAGCAGCTAGGGAAAAACAAGAAATCACATATAAACATTCCCAAATAAGAATATGCTCTGACCTATCAGCAGAAACTATGAAGAAGAGGAGAGAGTTGAGTAATATATTAAAAAATTGGAGAAAAACCATGCAAATCCAAGAATACTTTACCCAACCAAATTATCGATCAAGATAGATGGAGAAGTAAGAGTCTTCCCAGACAAGGAAAAACTCAAAGAATATGTTAGAAGAAACCGAGTCCTACAAAAGATCCTTGCCGACCCAGTATAGGCAGAAGAACAACACTCACCAAGTGGAAATAAGAGACTGCCAAAGAGAACAACCTCACCCACAGGGCAACAAAGAGAAAACAGACTCCAAGATAGCACTGGCTTAAGGATGGAAAGAAGTCAAGAATGACACACACACACACACACACACACACACACACACACACATATACGCACAACAGACTAATGAGAAAGGAAAGTAAGAAAACACTCAACACAAAAGGTATAAGATGACATCACAGAGTCCATAGATGGAGATAATAACCATGAATATCAATAGCCTGAACTCAGGCATTAAAAGACTGAGATTAGCAGACTGGTTTAGAAAACACAACTCATCAATCTGCTGACTACAGGAGACACATCTCAAGGCTACCGACAAAAATAGGGTGAGAATCAAAGGCTGGAGAAAGGCATACCAAGCAAAGAACAATTCAAAAACAGCAGGGGTTGCAATCCTAATCTTGGATAAAATTGACCTCAAAGTGCAAACCATAAAAAGAGATAAGGAGGGACACTATATAATCCTGAAAGGAATGGTAGACAAAGAAACACTAAGCAATGTAAATATATATTCTCTGAATGAGAGACCCGCTGAATACATCAACCAAACACTCCAAAAGATGAAAAAAGTAATCACAGCCCCAACAATTATAGTGGGTGATTTCAACACACCACTCTCTGAGAAAGATAGATCACAGGAAAAGAAACTCAACAAGGAGGCTACAGATCTAAACTCTACAATTAGACAATTTGACCTGATAGAGATTTCAGAGCTTTTTGTCCAAATACAAAAATTCAAATTCTTCTCAAGTCCACATGGCACATATTCGAAGATAGATCACGTGCTGGGGCATAAGGTGAATCTACATAAATTTAAGCACATTGATCCCATACAGACCTCTCTTTCTGACCACTGTGCCCTAAGGCTGGAAATCAACAAAAGGAAGAAGAAGAAAACACGAGAAAACAGTTGAGGGATGAATAACTCTCTACTGCAAAAGGAGTGCGTACTGGCACAGATCAGAGAAGAAATTAGGAAATTTCTAGAAACCAATGAAAATGAACACATGATGTACCAAAACTTATGGGAAATAGCAAAGGCAGTTATCCGAGGAAGTTGCATAGCAATACATGCTATGAGAAAAGAAGAGAGACTTATGATTGATATGCTGGCACAAATTTTACAACAATTAGAGCAGTGTCAGCAGGACAATCCTACTAATAGCAAAAGAAAAGAAATCATAAAATTCAGGGCTGAGATTCAGCAAAGAAAAAATAAGAAAACTATAGAAAAATTAATGTTGCTAAAAGTTGGTTCTTAAAAAAAAAGTTGGTTCTTTGAAAGGATAAACAGAATCGACAGACCACTGGCAAACCTAACCAAAGAAAGGAGGGAACAAATTTCAATAGCAAGAACAAGGTAGTTAGTTTATTGTGCCAGCCTGGCCGATACACACATGTGGGATTAATTGAAGGGTGGAGAGATAAATAGCTCAGCGAGCCTCGCCTTTCTTGTCTCTCACTCTTTGATCATCGGACCAGTATGCAGCTGGCTGCCTTGCTTGTTCTGTGCCTCAATTTGCAAGCTACACTACCTGTGGGACACCTAACCTGTGCACTTTGTCACTGTAATTTGAGGTTCCCTCAAGACCTGCTTCGCCATACAATTGGAATTTACATCTCTTGAGCTGGTGACGGATTGTTTGTGACCTGACTGTTGTTAACCTGGCTGACTGTTGGTGACCTGCCTTGCTGTTTGCTGCCTGCACCAGGATATCCTGTATCTCTCTACAGAGGACTACCTGGTGACCCTCAAGACTTGAAGGGCTGCCAGTGTCTCACAACTCTCTCACAGGAGTGAGTTGCACTGAGCCATTTGTACTGCTTTATAATTTAACTGTTCATTTCTTGTATTATATATCTATCTATCTGTATATAATTTAATGGTTCATTTATTGTGTTATATATCTATCTGTAAAAATATATATATATATTAAATTATTAGCAATCTGGTTTTGTTTCTCTAGAGAACCTTGTCTAACACAAAGACTAAGGGATGAAAGAGGGGACATTACAACAGACCCTAATGAAATCAAAAAGCTAATTACACAGTACTACCAAGGATTGTACTCCAATGAATTCAACAATTTGGGAGACATGAAAAAATTCTTCGAAAAACTATCCCTCCCTAGACTATCCTCGATCAACGTCAAGAATCTTAACAGACCCACAGCAATAGAAGAAATAGACAAGGTTATCAAGGGATTACCAACAAAAAAATCCCCAGGACCAGATGGCTTCACTGGAGAATTCTACCAAGCGTTTAGGGAAGAATTAACAACAATCCTACACAAACTCTTCCAGAACATAGAAAAAGATGACAAACTCCCAAACTCCTTCTATGAAGCTAGTATAACTCTGATATAAAATCGAGAAAGGATTCCACAAGAATCGAGAACTACAGAACAATATCCCTAGTGAACATCAATGCAAAAATCCTTAACAAAATACTAACCAACAGAATACAAAAGTATATAAAACAAATAATTCACCATGATCAAGTGGGATTCAAGCAGAGATGTAGGGATGGTTCGACATATGAAAGACCATTAGTATTATTCATCACATTGACATCAAACACTATAAGAACCACATGATAATATCAATAGATTCAGAAAAGCATATGACAACATCCAACACCAATTCCTGTTTAATACAATTGAGAAGATTGGAATGGAAGGAAAATTCTTCAAGACAATACAAGCTATATATGAAAAACCAGCAGTCAATGTGGTAGTCAATGAAGAAAAGACTAATACAATCCCACTGAAAAAGAGTACCTGACAAGGATGCCCCTTGTCCCCACTCTTATTTAATATCGTGCTAGAGGTTTTAGCTAACAGCAGAAGGCAAAGAAGATACTTCAAAGATATTCGTCTGGGGAAGGACGAGGTGAAATTATTTTCAGATGATGGTGTTATTTTCAGATGATATGATTTTATATATGGAAAATCCCAAAAGTTCCACAAGGGGAGTACTGGAAGCAATAGAGGAGTTTGGCAGAGTGGCAGGATAAAAGTTCAACAAACAGAAGTCCATCTGACTGTTATAGACATCAGATAAAACACAGAAGAGGAGATCAAAAAGGTGGTACCCTTCACAATAGCCAAATACAAATTGAAATATCTAGGGATATACCTGACTTAAAGAACAAAAGATCTATATGGGGAAAACTACAGAACACTATTATGAGAAACCTCAACAAATGGAAGAATATCCCATGATTGTGGATTGGAAGACTCAATATAGTCAAGATGTCAGTTTTGCCAAAGGCACCCCTTAGTGTTTTGCCTCAGTGTGGCGGGATCAGATCAGGTGCAATTCCCACATGGTGTCTCTGGTATTGGCCCTTTTAGGGCTATGGGTCCATGCAGGGCATCATGTCTCATAGTGGGGCCAGCCATGTGGTCCTCCTAGTGAACTGGCTGCTCTAATTGGGAATATCGTCCTCATGACCTGTTGGGCCAGGGTGTGCTCCACTCTCTCCTCATCCCCCTTCATCTGCTCCCGTGTGTTCCGGTCAGATATGTCCATCTCCCGGAGCTGCAGATTCAATGGCGTCCTTTGAAATAAATTCTTCTGAGGGGAGGGGCAGGTGTCCATGTAGTAGTTGGGATTTGGGCCAGCCCCCCAGACCTCTCCACTGGTTCCCTACTCCATGCTGGAATGTTGCATTCACATCTTGGAGCACTGGGTTGAAGTCTGGTCCCTCTTTCCCTGTGGAGATTTAAACAATACCCTCTCCTTGGGTGGGTTAGTGCCCTGTGCCTCCACTACCCATTCCTTTATTATTATTATTTTTCCTGTCCCCACCTCCTTTTTAGTTGTCTACCATGTGTATCCCTGTATTTGGTCTGGTCCCTATCATATTACCTGGTCCTCACCCCAGGAATGTTTGTATACAGTAGCTTTTTTCCCTATGCCTCTTTGAGCAAAAGGGTTTCTAAGAGGTCTGTTAAGTGGTAATTTTTTTTTAACTTAAAGATTTAATATTTTATTTATTTAGGAAAGTTTACCATTCAAATACATGTTGTATCTGATCTTGTTTTCAACATTTTCTCTCTCTCTCTCTCTCTCTTTTTTCATATTGGAATTGATCTCTGATGCATTTTGTCATTGTGGGTAGCCCTCTTAAATATTTCTCTCTCTCTTTTTTCAGTGTATGAATCCTAGGATGGATGAACCTATAGAGACAACAAGTAGAATTAGGGTTCCTGGGGTGGGTTGGGGTTTACCGTGGGGGAGGGGAATAAAGGGGAGCTGTTATCAAAGGGTTCATGGAGGAAGAAAATGTTTTGAAATGGATTGTGGTAGCAATTGTACAATACTGCTTAAAGTGCTTGAATTTTGGAATGGTTTTGAAAATTTTAAAAACAGTTTTCTTTGATTAACATACTGTACAATCCAATGGTTTAAATATATTAGAAAACTTGTGCAATTATCACTGCAATTTTAGAACATTTTGTTCATTCTGTACTCCTTATGATGAGATTCCCCATCTCCCCCAACCTCTCCTGCCATCCTTTAAAAAATGTTTAACCCAGTTACTGTCTCTATAGATTTACCTGTCCTGGATTTCATGTAAAGAAGAACACACAAAAACAAATGACGAACCAACGAGCAAAACCACTTAATAACGATAGCAAAATAAAACAGAAAAACTTCAAAAGAAAGGAAAGCGGAGAATCGTAAAGACTAGAACAAATTTAAAATAGGTAAAAAGTGATAAAGTGTTAAATTTCAACCTAACCACATCTGCATTCATCCACTTTCCAAGGCGCTGTATCTGATAGCAAGGCTAGTGGCCTCCCTGGTCAATGGCTAATGGTGCTCCCCGGAGGCTTTATCCAGGTGGGGTCTCTGCAAATGGCTTTTGGGCTTTCCATAGCCTTCTGCAAACTAGGTGCTCAGAATTTAAATTCTAATATAGTCCCCTTCTCCAGTATTGGATTTTATTATTTACAACACTTGGACCACAAAGGTATGCTCTTTCCATGTAGACTTAGCTGACACCTCACTTAGATGGCTCATTTTTAATTTAGTTCTGGAAGAAATCAATAACCCCCGTCTGTTTCCATGACATACAGAAACTCAGGCTGAACTCAAACCCCTAGCTCCTCTCTGCGATCACATTTACTGACCATCCAGAAGTCAGTTTGCAATCCCTTGTGAGTGTTCAGTTTGCTGAGTGGAAGTGATTTCAAAATGGGTGCCACTCAGGTAAAGATAAGAGTTAAGAGCTCAGGACACACAGAATCCAGGAACAGCAATGGGAGTAGTGATACCAGGAGGGTAGGGGGAAAGTGGGGAAAGGAGGGGAGGAAGGGGGATGACAATCTGGTGTCAACTTGAGACGATTAAGAGTGAAGGGGTGGAGTTTAGCCTGTCAAGCAGGTCACAGCTTGCTGACCTTATTTGGAGGTGTGAAGGAAATAAATAGCTCACTGAAGGCCAAACCCACACTCTCTGCTTGGTCTTCCTGATGACAAGCCACTTGGAGCTATGCCGATGGAGCCAGACCCCTGAAGCTGGAAGAGCCATGTGGAGACCCACACCAGTATTGAGATGCTTCCACTGCCACTGGATCCACAGGACTTTCCACTCACTACCTGTGATCTTCCTGCATTTGGCCATTTATTGCATGTATGCATGAGTTTTAAGAGGAATTTATAGTTTATAGAATGGTATCAGGCATATGGTATAATATTGAACTGATGGGTTTGATCTGGACCGGGATGGGATGTTTCCTCAATATACAATTGCTCTTTTTTTTCTTTTTTTACATTTTTAAAATTTTAACAATTTATTGGGGCTCATACAATTCTTTTCACAGTTCATACATATACATACATCAATTGTATAAAGCACATCCGCACAGTCCTTGCCCTAATCATTTTTTTCTCTTTTCTTCTTTTACATTTTATTAGGGACTCATACAACTCTTACCACAATCCATACATATACATACATCAATTGTATAAAGCACATCCATACATTCCCTGCCCCAATCATTCTCAAGGCATTTGCTCTCCACTCAAGCCCCTTGCATCAGGTCCTCTTTCCCCCCCCCCCTCCCTCCCCATTCCCCCCTCCCTCATATGCCCTTGGTAATTTATACATCGTTATTTTGTCATATCTTGCCCTATCCGGAGTCTCCCTTCCCCCCTTCTCTGCTGTCCCTCTCCCAGGGAAGAGGTCACATGTGGATCCTTGTAATCACTTCCCCCTTTCCAACTCACTCACCCTCTACTCTCCCAGCATCGTCCCTCACACCCTTGGTCCTGAAGGTATCATCCACCCTGGATTCCCTGTACCTCCAACCCTCATATGCACCAGTGTACAGCCTCTGTCCTATCCAGCCCTGCAAGGTAGAATTCGGATCATGGTAGTTGGGGGGAAGAAGCATCCAGGATCTGGGGGAAAGCTGTGTTCTTCATCGATACTACATCGCACCCTAATTAACCCATCTCCTCTCCTAAACCCCTCTATGAGGGGATCTCCATTGGTCGACACTTGGGCCTTGGGTCTCCACTCTGCACTTCCCCCTTCATTTAATATGATATATATATATACATATATACACATACATATATACATATACACATATATACACATACATACACACACTTATATCTTTTTTTTTTTGCATGATGCCTTATACCTGGTCCCTTGGGAACCTCGTGATCGCACTGGCCGGTGTGCTTCTTCCATGTGGGCTTATTTGCTTCTGAGCTAGATGGCCGCTTGTTTACCTTCAAGACTTTAAGACCCCAGATGCTATATCTTTTGATAGCCGGCACTATCCGCCTTTTTTGGCCACATTTGCTTATGTACCCATTTGTCATCAGTGATCATATGATTTTTCTTTCTTTGATGCCTGATAGTTGTTTTTTTTTTTTTAAAGATTCTCTAGGTCCTTAAATAGGTATAGAATCTTGACCAGTCAAGGTTCTGGTTGAGGGTAAGAGAAATGTACAATGGGTAGTGGAAGAAGAATCTAAGTATCAACTGTCACCTTGTAACCAGACTCAAAATTGTAGCCTGAGGCTGCTGTATTATGTGTATTTTAACAAATGACTTTCCCTTATTTCCTTCTGGTTTTGCGTGTAAAGTTTGATGATGTTTAACACTGAAATTTAACTCAATGTCAGCCAGATTATGAGGAATCAGAACTTGACCTCGTGGGGCTGCATATTCCTTGGAGATTCAAAAGTTGAAATGGACAATATAATAGATGGGATTTTGTGTTAGAGACTGTAACTCTTTAAGTCTCGGAAACGCACAGGGGCAGTTCTACCCGGTCCTGTAGGGTTGCTATGAGTTGGCATCGACTCGATGGAGGAGTTTGTTTTCTTGGTTTTCTGTTGGAGAGCGAGTGAAAGCATCTTTATTGGTAGCACAGATGATCTGCTAATTGCTTTATGTACGCAGAATCCTGAAGTTGTTCTTGTAAGAGTGAAGTACTGATAGAAGGGTGATGATGGATCTGGAGGAGCTGAAGTGGTGGACTCTGCTGGTTCTGTTCCTGTTTGTGCCTAACCCTTGTCTTACTTCAGATTGCTGGCACTTGCCCTTGACACGTTGCATTTTCTTTACTGTCATATCAGCTGCCTATTGATTGGGTTCAGACAATGGGAGTCTCTAAGGAGAAGCAGGAGCTAAACAGAAAGGTGAAGTCTTGGGGACTTTTTTGTCTTCTTCTCTGGCCTGGATATTATCGTCAGCAGGGATTGTGCTTCTTACATTGTTCCAATTTTCATACATATAAATATTCATGGTTTTGGAAGTTTGTGTGTGTACTTAGTGGGTTATGTGTTGGGTTGCTAACCACAAGGTCAGCTGTTCGAAACCACCAGCTGCTCCTCAGGAGAAAGGTGAGGCTTTTTACTTCTGTAAAGAGTTACAGCTTAGAAACTCACCGAGGCAGTTCTGCTCTGTGCTATAGGGTTGCTATGATTTGAAATAGACTTCAATAGGTGTGTGTGTGTATTAAATTTATAAAATGTTCTCTGGATCACTGCAGGTAAAAAAAATCAAAAGATACTATTATGATGGCACCAATCACTGGTGATTATTTCTAGGTGGCTGCATTATTGATGACTTTTCTTCATTTGGTTATTTAAATAAAGATATTCCCCCTTTCACCTCTGACAATGCTCTTTTAGCGAATATTGCAAACCTCCACCTGGTATTTATTTTTGTGGACCTTTAATTGCAGGTAATCAAGCACTTATCTTGCATATATAAGCTCTAACTGTAGGTACATTTTTAGTCATCCTTGATAAAGAAACATAATTATAGTAGAAACCACAGAGATGCATATAAGAATGAATCACTTATTACTTAAAATGCATCAATTATTACCCAAATGTTTCTCTAGCTACATAGAGATCTGGAAGAGAAAAACAGCATTTGAATGAATTTCTGAAGCAGGGAAGCTGTTGGCAAGGAGACCAACTAAAAACCCCATGACATTTACATGCCAAGAACCCGTATTCCGTATGCCAATTCTATCCAGCAAACACAATTCTGCATTACTTATTATTTAACTGGTGACTCTCAAACCCAAATCCAATATTACTTTCCTTACCAGGTGGGAAAATATTTTCATTTACTTTTTTTAAAGACAAAGGAGGACCCTTGTCTCTATCAATCTGATCTGTCTTTGCCATGCAGAACATTATTGGTAGCCCATACAATAATGTTTAGATTTAATTGTATTCTTGGTGATCATCCAGCACAGCTTTCTTAATGATCAGGAAACCGAGGCCAAGAGACTTGGTTTGATGAGTAAGTAGCAGTGCTCGAACTACAAGTCACCTTTTTGGCTCTACTTGCCTTGTTTGCTATAAATCTGACAAGCTCTCAGTAGTGCTTGTGTTTTTTTCAAATCACACACCCTCCTTTTCAGCATTTGCAGCACCTGTGGTTTCCTTACGTTGCCTCCTCTGGTGAAAAGCCAAGGCATCATAATGTTGCTTTTCTCAAAATCCAAAACTTACTCTTCTGTCCTTACTGTTACATGTCATCCAGTTGGTTCCTACTGGGAATGAAGCACTTCCTGGCCCCGCCCTGTCCTCCCAATTGCTATGTTTGACTGCTTTGTGGCAGTCCCTGGGTCCACCCCGTTGTGAAGGCCCTTCCTCTTTTTCTGCTGTCCTGATGGAGCTGCTCTTGCTATTAGACTGATTGTTGTTGTTGTTGCTGCCGGGTGCTGTCCAGTCAGTTCAATGAAACATACCCTGGGCCGGCACCAGCCTCACAATGTTTACATTGTTGCAGCCACTCTGTCAATCCGTGTTGCAAAGGGCCTTCTTTTTGCTACCCACCAACATGCCACTCCTGATGTCCTTTTCCAGGGACTGAGCTCTCCTAGGAACATGTCCAAAGTACATGAGACCGAGTCTCCCCATCCTTGCTTCTAAGGAGCATTCTTGGCTGTACGTCTTTCAGACAGATTCCTTTGATCTTTTGGCAGTTCACGGTACTTTCAATATTCTTTTCCAGCACCGTGATTCAAATGCATCAATTTTTCTTTGGTCTTTTTCATTCAATGTCCCACGTTCTCATGCATATGAGAATACTATGTCCTGAGTCAGGCTCACCGAAGTCCTCAAAGTAACTGCCTTGCTTTTCAATACCACAAAGAGGTCTCCTAAAGCAGATTTACTCAATGCAACATGTCATTTGACCTCTTAATTGCCACTTCCATGAGCATTGATTGTGGATATGTACAAGATGAGATCCTTGACAACTTCAATCTTTTCTCCATACATCGTAATGCTACCTATTGGTCCAGTGGTGAGGATTTTGGTCTTCTTTACATTGAGTTTAATCTATACTGAAGGCTGCAATCCTAGACCTACATCAGCAAGTGCTTTAAGCCCTCCTCACTTTCAGCAAGCAAGGCTGCATTGTCTGCATATCACAGGTTGTGAATAAGCCTTTCCCCAATCCTGATCATATAACCCAGCCTCTCTGCTTCTTTGCTCATCACACGGATTGAATAAGTATGGTAGAAGGCACCAACCCTGACAAACACTTTTCCTGATTTTAAACCATGCAACATTCACTTGTTCTCCCTGTACAACTACCTCTCAATCGATGCACAGGTTCCACCAGAGCACAAGGAAATGTCCTGGAATTTTCAAAACCCAGAAATAACTTGACTATCTGTATGTCAATCCTAAAAAGATTAGGTCATATGCAAATGGTTAAAACCCTTGACAAGGCACTGAAAGGTTGGTGATTCAGATGCACCAGAAAGTGCCTTGGCAGACAGGCTGGGTGAACTGCTTCTGATAGCAGTCTTGAAGACCCTGTGGAGGGCACTTCCATGCTGACACGGATCGGGTCACCCTGAGTTCTGATAGGTCCACAGCCAATAGGAAGAACAACGAAGGCAACTTGAAAAAGTGGCTGTTCTGAAAACCTGTTTTTGTCTGTTTCTCTTCATGTATTTATTCTTTTCACAAAAGTTCATTACGTGCATACCGTGCTCCGGGGTATGTGATAGTCTCTAGGGCCACAGAGTCCTGTCCATCGGGAGGCATCTGCAGTGACTCTCTGTGAAATGATGAATGATGATTGATGCATAAAATTTCTAGATAACTTCATGTCAAACAATTACTTTATTCCATTCTTACATTTGCTTGAGCGTTTGGCAGGATTGAGAAATTATAACTTTAAAAAAATAGTCTTCCATCATTTTGATCCCATCACTCCATTTTCTTTCCTCTTGCAGCGTTGCTGTTGGGAATTCAAACGCCACTGTGACTCCCCGTCCTAGTCTTTTGTCCTCAGGGAACTTATATTTTCGTCTTGTTCTATCAGCGTTCTGACGCTTCATGTTGGGATGTTGGCATTGTGGTTACATGTTGGCCTTCAATCCGCAAGGTCAACAGTTGGAAACTAACAACATCCCTGCAGGGTAAAGAGGAGGCTTTCTACTGTAAAGGGTTACAGTCTCAGAAACTCACAGGGGCTGTTCCACCCTGTCCTATTGGGTCCCCATGAGTTGGAATTGACTTGATGGCAGTGAGTTTGGTTTGGTTTGTTTAGAACTTGGCACGATTCCAGTGTGCATTCCTAGGTTCTTTCTGCTCTGGGAAGTTTCATGAATTTCTGCTTTGATGATTTTTGCACTTAATTGATTTTTCTCTCTTTGAAATTATTATTCAGAGATGAGACCTTCTAGACTGACCCTCTAATCACCTCTACTATTTCTTCTGTCTCTGGTTTGCTATTGATTTATCTTCATGGGAGTTTTCTCAATTTTATTATGATTCTATTGTTTTGGGAAAAATGCTGCTGATGTTCCAAAAGTCCTCTGACTGCGTCTTTGTAACCCACTGCCATCACGGTGATCCAGCTGGTGGAAACTCATGTGTTACAGAGTGGAACCACTCTGTAGGGCTTCCTTGGCTGTCAGTTTATAGAAGCTAACTGTCAGACCTTTCCTCTGTGAGCTGCTGGGGGGGGGGGGGGTTGGTGCTGCCAATCTGTAGGCTTGTTGTAGCAAATAACCTCCTCCATCTTCAACATGAGATGAAGAGGTTTACTCAGAAAAGAAGAAAACTTATATATTCAAATGTAGGAAGCACACCAGCCCACATAAGTGGCACCTGATACTCCACATAAAGACTTCTAACCAAAGCAGTTGCAATTCAGAGAACAAAGAACTGCTGTCATTTGACTGAATCTTTAAGGATGTCAAAGATATAGTGTCTGGGGTCTTAAAGGCTTGAAGGTAAACAAGTGGCCATCTAACTGAGAAACCACAAAGCCCACATGGAAGAAGCACACCAGCCTGTACGATGACAAGGTGTCGAAGGGATCAGGCATCATCCAGAACAAAAAATCTTACCATAGCGAATGAGGCGGGGAGTGCGGAATAGAGACCCAAAGCCCATTTGTAGGCCACTGGACATCCCCTTGCAGACGGGTCTTGGGGAGGAGATGAGTTAGACAGGGTGTGATGTAGCAATGATGAAAAATACAAATTTCCTCTAGTTCCTAAATGCTTCTTCCACCCTCCCACTATCATGATCTGAATTCTAACTTGCAAGTTTGGCTAGACCAGAGGGTATACACTAGTACAGATAGGAACTGGAAACACAGGGAATCCAGGGCAGATGATCCCTTCAGGACCAGGGGTGTGAGTGGTGATACTGGGAGGAAGAGGGAGAGGGGGTTGGAAAGGGGGATCTGATTACAAGGATCTACATGTGACCTCCTCCCTGTGGGAAGGACAACAGAAAAGTGGGTGAAGGGAGATGTTGGACACGGCAAGATATGACAAAATAATAATCTATAAATTATCAAGGGTTCATGAGGGAGGGGGGAGCGGGGAGGGAGGGGAAAAAAGAGGACTTGATGCCAGGGGCTTAAGTGGAGAGCAAATATTTTGAGAATGATGAGGACAATGCATGTACAAATGTGCTTTACACAATTGATGTATGTATTGATTGTGATAAGAGTCGTATAAGCCCCTAATAAAATGATTAAAAAAAAGAAGAAAGGATGATTGAGACTTGTCTCATGTATTTGGGGTGTATGATCTGGGAGAATCAGTCCCTGGAGAAGGACATTAAGTTAGGTAAAGTAGAAGGTCATAAAGTGAGGAAGATCTTCAACAGCATGATTGCAGCAACCACCTCAAAGACAGCTTTGGTTTCAGAGATGGCACTGGACCAGAAGGCCTTTCATCCTGTTGTTCAGAGGGTCTCTGCGAGTCAGAGCAGACTCCGTGGAACCTAGCAATGCCACTCTTGCATCTCGAGGGAGTTCACGGCTTGTATTTATGTTCAGTATGCGCCTCACTAGATTTGTGGCTCATGGTTTACACTGGGTCTGGCCAGGACGGGCTCCCGTAAGCAATGGAGACCTAGACTCTTGCTCTCCTTATGTCTTCGGTTAGGTTCTTAATTTTTTCAGACAATCTCTAGAGCTCTGAGTCTATCCATTTCAGATAAATTGTTTATGCTGTTTCACTTGTTTCCTTCTTAAATGGTTTTGGAGTAGCAGAAACACCCAACTATCTGGCTTGCCATCTCGAGGCAGTAGAAGTGGAACTGCCTCATCGCACGACCTAGGCCGTAACCTTTATGGGAGCAGACGGTCACGTCTTTCATCCCTTGGAGCTGCTGGTCCAGGGTTCAAATCACCCACTTTTCCATTAGTTGAGCACTCAACCACAGTGCCCCAAAGGATCCTTCACACCCACTAAGAAGAATATAAAATGATAATAATAAGTAACAAGTATTGCTAAAGAAGTAGAGAAATTAGAATCCTCATACATTGAGCGTAGAACCCTAAAGTGGCAGTCACTTTGATAAAATAGTTTAGAAGTTCCCCCAAAAGTTAACTGTATGTTTAGCATATGATCTCGCAGTTCGACGGCTGGATACACAGACTCACTACTAGTAAGTCAATACCGTCTCATAGCGGCTCTATAGGACAGGGCAGAAGTACCCCATTGAGTTTCTGAGACTGTAATTCTTTATGAGAATAGAAAGTCTTTTTCCCTCAGAGTGGCTGGTGGTTTTGAACTGCTGATTTGCATACCACTAAACCATCATACCATCAGGGCTTCTACTGGGTATATACACTCAAGATAACTGACAACCTCTGTTTACACTAAAACATGATTGTTCATAACAATACTGTTTATAATAGCATAAAGGAGCTCTGGTGGTGTAGTGAGTTACAAGTGTTAGGCTATTAACCACAAGGTTGACAGTTCAAACCCACCAGTCACTCCAAGGTAGAAAGATGAGGCTTTCTAGTCCTATAAAGATTTATAGCCTCTGACATCTACAGGGCCAGGTGTACTCTATCCTATAGAGTCTCTACGAGGCAGAATCTACTCCATCACAGTGAGTTTGGGTTTGATTTGGTGCATGTGTGAAAGACTTGTAGCGTCAGACGCCACCCAGTCTAGACCAAACCAGATACCAACCCTGATCTCGAATAGATCTCCAACACAAGGAAGGGATTTCAAACCTCAGTAGCCCTCACAAAGGAGCGCTGGTCGCTCAGGGGTTTCGGGTTGGGCTGCTAAGTGTAGGATCAGCAGTTTGAAAGCACCAGCCGCCCCAATGGAGATTGAGGAGGCTTGCTACTCCTGTAAAGGTTTACCCTCTCAGAAACCCACAGGGGAAGTTCTACTCTGTCCTGTGGGTTCACTGTGAATCAGAAATGACTACATGGCAAAGAGAGAAAGAAAGAAAGAAAGAAAGAAAGAGAAAGAAAGAAACGAATTCAATGGCAGTGAATTTGGTTTTCAGTTTGAGCCCTCGTAAGTTCCTCCAACCTGCTTACGGGTAAATTAATCTAAGAATGACGCCGCAGAGTCCGTTTTAGTGTTTGCAATAGAGAAACTGGAAATGCAGCATGATTTCAGTAGATGGCAGTAGTCACACAGTAGATATCTGTGTAGTAGCCGCACAGAGCAGTAGCCCCACACAGAGAGCATTTGCGCATTACTCCGGCTTTCATATGTCGCAGCTTTAGATGCTGACTCTGCCTGGCAGGCTTCAGGCAGCACGGAAAGAGTTAGAGCTGTTACCAGTGGTGGCTTCATCACCTTGCTGTGCGTGGAGGAGCCTGCCCACAGTGCTAATTCTTGCTTTTAAGTGTGATGGTGTTTACTTGTGAGAGGACTTACCGGTGGAGTACCCACAATTCCAAGTTGGGAAGAAAAAGTTATCCCAATGTGAAAATGTTCCCGTTCAGATTCTCAGAAACCCTGGTGGTCCAGTGGTTAAAGAACCTGACAGCTAACTAAAAGGTTGGTTGTTCACATCCACAAGCTTCTCTGTAGGAGAAAGATCGGCCAGGCCGCTCCCGTAAAGGTTTTTGGCTTTGGAAACCTCACGGGCAGCTCTGTTGTGTTCTATCGGGTTACTATGAGTAGGGATCTACTTAATGGATTGGCTTTTGGTGGGATACGATCCTTATAAAGCTAGTCCCCATTCACAGCTCCTTGATATTAACCCTGATGTGTCACCCCACAACTCCATGTGGATGGCAGACTTTGTCGCTGCTGTTAGCATGTGAATCACACATAAAGCAAAATTGTCCCTCTTGAGGAAGATGCAGGAGGTCACTAAGGTAATACAAATGATGGTAGAAGACTGATTCAATAATTACTGGAAAACCGTTCAAGACATGAGGATCTGGACCAGTTTGTGTGGTTACAGCAGAAGAGGAAATCCACACAAGATGACAACACAATGGAATCTCCGAGGGCTTGGATGGAAATTTGTGGCATTAGGAGAAGTCCTAGGAAAAGTCGTGATGTCCTTCACTATTTATTCATTTATGTCCAAATTTGCCTTCTTTAAATATCCTTCTGGGAGGTCAAAGGTGGGCTGATGGATGTTTTATTTTGCTGTGACTTGGGGCTGGCTCCCTCTGGATGTGCCAATGGTTGAAAGCTCCTTTTTTGTTCTTTCTTTTTTAATATAGTTTTGTTGACAATATGGTCTCCTTTTTCGTTCTTTCTTAATATAGTTTTATTGACAATATGGTTCACATGCCATACACTTCTAGAGTTCAGTCATATTAATAAGACTTGTACAGTCAGTTCTAGAACATTTTCTTTCCTCTTGTAATTGTAATTAACTCTTTGATTCTCTCCAATCCATCCCCTCACCTCCTGTGCCCCTACTAAGAAAGCCCTGAATCCAGTTACTGTCTTTTTTTTTTTTAACATTTTATTAGGGGCTCATACAACTCTTATCACAATCCATACATATACATACATCAATTGTATAAAGCACATCTGTACATGCTTTGCCCTAATCATTTTCAAAGCATTTGCTCTCCACTTAAGCCCTTGGCATCAGGTCCTCTTTTTTCCCCTCCTTCCCCGCTCCCCCCTCCCTCATGAGCCCTTGATACTTTATAAATTATTATTTTGTCATATCTTGCCCTATCCAGCATCTCCCTTCACCCCCTTTTCTGTTCAGTTACTGTCTAAGCAAGGAGTATTAAAAGCTAGACCATATTCACAGTGGGTCCAAGGGAGATCAAATGATGACGTATCACATTTTAACCTAACTGTATCCGCCACGATCTAGTGTATGACGGTCTGTCTAATAGCACGGTTATTTCCATCCCGTAAACATGGCCAGCAGACGGAATTTATCAGGGGCTTATCCATGGAGGGACCTTGCAACTGGATTTGTGGGTCCCCACTGCCATCCCTTGCCTTCTGCAAATTGAGTATTCACAATTTCAGCTCTGACACTGTTCCTTCCTTGGGACTTGGATTTTAGTATTTCCAGTCCTTGGATCACACAGGCTGCTGTACTTCTTCCACGTGGAGTTAGTTGATGCTTCACTTCGATCGCTGCTGGGCTTGAAGACAAGCCTTTAAGACCCCAGACGACCTTCTTTCTGATAGCCAGGCACCATTTGGTTTTCAAGTTCTTTCTTCATGCCGTGCGTTGGTGAGGTCTTCACGAGACTGGCCTCACATTCTCTCTCCTGCAGACAAAAAGCTTCTCTGTGGGTCACATCAGTGCTCGCCTTGTCCCCTGCGTCCATAGCTGTACGGGCAGCCACATTTGCTTGCCGGTGGATTTCATGGGTCAAAATACTTTAGTTGTCTCTCCCCGTTGGTTCACATTTGGAGCACAGAAACACTCACCCGTCTTTTGTCTTGAACTCCCTCCACTCCCCCTCCCCCAGCCGTTCCACAGACCTAAGGAGAGTGGGCTCAAGTCTCAAGAAACTCTTCTTGAAGCCCTCTCACGAGTTTTGGGTGGGCTGTACGTAGCTAACCCTCCACATACTTGCCTCCTTTGACAATGAGGGCAGGGAGAGGGAGGCCTCACAAGACACCCAGTCCTCTCGAGTGTCCAATCGAGAGTCCAATCGAGATTGTCTTCCTCTTTTCCCATTTGTGGCCTCTTCAGCTTCACCCACAGGTGGGAAAATGGCCAAGGATCTCAACGCTCGTTTTGTGTAAGTGCTAGATCGTCACCTCTGCAAACATTAGACCTTTCTCAAGCAGGTTCCAACAGATCCTATCCAAGTCCGCTCGTCACCTGCAATGTGACGCTCATCACCTTCTGTTGTTTTGCCATCCTCTTATGGACATCATGACACAGCTTCCTAAGAGCTTAATTTGCTGGTCCCTCATTGAGCTACAGCAATATATTGGTAGGAATGCATTTAATTTTAATTAAGAAAAAAAGATCAATTGCATTAAAAAATGGTAATACTAAGTTAGTGCTCAATCTCATATTACATCTGTCTTGATTTTCTTTCCTTCAGATCCCGAAACAAGGCCTTGAGGGCAAGTAGGGTATTTGGGAGGCGGTTCCAGGAAGCCCAAGGGCAGCTAAGGGGAAAGCGAATCCAGGATCTGGCCATGAATGAGTTCCCTCTGTGGACAATTGGGGCTTTACCTCACTGGGGAGCCCGTGAGACACCAGAAGCTGCCGCAAAATCTTCTCCCCAGAGGAAGAGGGGGAGAAGTTTGGGTTGCTTTCCATTAAATGTTGGGGAGGGGCTGCTCTCGGCTTCCCCCTCACCTCCACCTCTGGGGAGAGAGAAAACCCTTAGGCAGAGGAGAGGAGAGACAGGGAGGCTAGAAACCATTTTTAGAGGTGTGAGATTGGGGCGTGGTGGGAGGATGGGTCAGGAGGGAGGTGGGGTGTACACAGCAACTGCTACCTTTGTCTGTAGTCTATTAAAAAATGGGATGGATTAAAAACAACACTTGGATTGTTCAGTCATTGGATACATGCATTTTTCCTTCTCGGTCTTCTGCTGCTTCTGGATTTACAGTGACCTCCTGCAAATTTATGAAATCACACTCCAAGACTATACGTCTCCATTGGCCTGCTTGTTGCTGTTTAAAAATAAGTTAAAAATAATCACTTATCTTTGATGTTGGGGACACGCACA
The DNA here is from genome assembly GCF_050624435.1 of Tenrec ecaudatus. Classification (NCBI taxonomy): domain Eukaryota; kingdom Metazoa; phylum Chordata; class Mammalia; order Afrosoricida; family Tenrecidae; genus Tenrec; species Tenrec ecaudatus. Next base: position 11,933,967 of record NC_134537.1, read on the forward strand.
GGAGAACATGCTTCGATTCAACCGTTTTAACGGACAACTCAGTGACACTGATTATATTCTGCAAGGTGTTTACTCATTCTCACTTTCCTTTCACCTCAACTCATCCCCCTGTTAACGTAAACTCGCTGGTCTCTAAATTTCCCATCTAATCCTCCCAGTTGACATCGTCCATTTTATCCCATCTAGAGAGCTCTTACTGGAGCTCCTTCCCAAGGCATATGACGCGCAACTGTTTGTTTGTTTCCAAGATGACGTCAAAGTATTTTTTTGGCCTAAGGTTAGGAGATGATCACAGGCAATAGTTTGGGTGGCTCATCCATCTTCCATAACTCCAGAAAGTCTGGATTCCATATGGCCTGGCTTTATAATCAAATGCTTGATTTAGTTCTTGTAGTGAAACGAACCACTGTCCTATTTAGTTTAAAGATACTTGATTGGGAACTAATAATTCTAGAAGGAGGAGTTGGGTGTCAAGATCTGTGTAATCTTGAGACACTTCAATATGTCAAGCCCTGGCTCAGGTGAGTTGAGTTGCAGTTTGGGGTCAGAGCCTCTGAGTAGCACTTGGGATTCACTTTGGGTACCATTCCCTTTCCACCAGTTCTAGGATCCCAGTCCTGGCCCTAGTTTCTGGAATCTGTTGCCCCCTGGAAATTCCCTTAAAATGGTTCATGCTGCCCCCACAGGCACCCCAGATAAGCCCAGGGGCATCTGCAAGCACTTGGGAGTCACAGTCATGCCAAAGGCCTGCCATCTTGAATGATCTGAAGCAGAGAGTTGTCTCAGAAGAATCTAATTTTCCTTTCTTCTTCTCACTGTCACAGGTTCGGGGACTGTTTCTCTGGGGTCCACCGTACCCACTGTAGCATCAGAGGCTTTTCCTGAGAACCCAGGATGAAGTTTAGTGCCTGCACCTGACTGAGACCCTGAGTTGGCAAGGGTTAATGGCGAGAGGCGGGACTGTGGAATGGGAAGACCTCAGCCCCAGGACCTAAGAAGTATTTGAACACATGGCTGAAGGCTAGTGACAGAAACAAAAGGGGAACTAAAAAGGTACCCAGCTACACTTTATCTGTCTTTGAAGTGCTAAGAAAAAGCAGGCAGCACCAGGAACTGGGAGAAGGGAGGAATAGGATATTGGGGAGGAAGGGAGAAATGATGAGTGGTGGAAGAAAAAGAGAGCTAAAGGTTTAATGATATATAAGTTGCTGATTTAATTTCTTTTTTTAAATCAAAAGATCATTTTATTGTGGACTCTTACAGCTCTTTTAAAAAAAACATTTTATTAGGGGCTCATACAACTCTTATCACAATCCACACATGTGCATACATCAATTGTATAAAGCACATCCATACATTCTTTGATCTATTCACTCTCAACCTTACAGCTCTTATAGCAGTCCATACAGCAATTGTAGCAAGCATATTTGTACACACGTTGCCGTCATTGTTTTCTAAACGAGCGGTTCTCAACCTTTGGTAAGATTTTTTTTGTTCTGATGATGCCTTATACCTGATCCCTTTGACACCTCATGATCACACAGGCTGGTGTGCTTCTTCCATGTGGGCTTTGTTGCTTCTGAGCTAGATGGGCGCTTGTTTACCTTCAAGCCTTTAAGACCCCAGATGCTACATCTTTTGATAGCTGGGCACCATCAGCTTTCTTCGCCACATTTGCTTATTCACCTGCTTTGTCTTCAGCAGTTGTGTCGGGAAGGTGAGCAACATAGAATGCCAATTTAATATAAGAAAGTATTCTTGCACTGAGGGAGTACGTAAGTGGAGGCCCACTGTCCTTCTGCTACCTTAATACTAAACCTATAAATATATGCACATAGATCTATTTCACAATCCTCATATAAATATATTTCCATATGTACATGCCTTTATTTAGACATCTATAAATGCCCTTTGTCTCCTAGCTCTTTCCTCTATTTCCGTTTACTTTCCTCTTGTCCCACTATCATGCTCAGTCTTCGTTTGGATTTCAGTAATTCCTCTTGGTAACATTACCTTTGATCATGCCCTACCAGGCCTCCTACACCCTCCTCCCCACCGATTTGGATCACTTGTTGTTCCCTGTCCCTAGGTTTCTTAACACCACTACCTTTCCCCCCACCTCCCCTCTCCCATGTCACCCGGAACTGTCAGTCCGTTGTTTTCTTCTCCAGATTGTTCATCCAGCTTATCTTATTTAGACAGCCATCTGGCTCAGAAGCAACAAATCCCACATGGATGAAGCTCACCAGCCTATGCGATCACGAGGTGTTGAAGGGATCAGGTATCAGGCATCATCAGAACAAAAAATCTTACCATAGTGAATGGGGTGGGGGGGGGATGTGGAGTGGAGACCCAAAGCCCATTTGTAGGCCACTGGACATCCCCTTACAGAAGGGTCTCGGGAAGGAGACGAGCCAGTCAGAGTGAGATGTAATAACAATGAAACATACAACTTTCCTCTAGTTCCTAAATGCTTCCTCCTCCCTCCCCCGATGAAAAGGGCTTAAGTGGAGAGCAAATACTTTGAAAATGATGAGGGCAATGAATGTATAGATGTGCTTTACACAATTGATGTATGTATGAATTGTGATAAGAGCTGTATGATCCCCTAATAAAATGTTAAAAAAAATAAAGACCTAAAATTAAAAAAAAAAAAGTGTAAAAAAAAGAAAAGAAAGCTGATGGTTCCGGCTATCAAAAGATATAGTCTGGGGTCTTAAAGGCTATTTCTTATCTTACACTGTCCATTGTCTTCCTCACTCACAGTTCTGTTATTCGTCCCTTCAGGGGTGTGTGTGCATGTGCTATATATCCAACCTAGTGATGGGTTTCGCCTTTCTCCTCCTTCCCTTCCCTGACCACCCCCCTCTCCTCATGACATCACTACTCCCACTACTGTTACTGTGTGTTTATCTGTCCTGAATTCCATGTGTTGAGAGCTCTTCTCTGTACCAATGTGTGTTCTCCAGTCTAGCCAGGTTTGTAAGGTAGAACTGGGCCATGGCAGTGGGGGGAGGAAGCATTCAGGGACTAGAGGAATGATGTGTGTTTCATCGGTGCTATACTGCACCTTGGCTGAATCATCCCTTCCTTATAACTCTTCTGTATGTGTGTGTGTGGGGGGGGGGGGGCGATATCCAGTTGTCTACAGATAGGTTTTGGGTCTCCACTCCAACCCCTCTCGTTCACATTGATATAGTTGTTTGTTTTGGGTTTTTAATATCTGATGCCTGATCCTGTCGACACCTCATGATCACACAGGCTTCTTCCATGTGGGTTTATTTGCTTCCTTGCTAGATGACTGCTTGTTTAACCTCAGGTCTTTAAGACCCCGGGTGCTAGATCTTTTGATGGCCAGGCATCATCTGCTCTCTTCACAGTTGCTTATGCACCCATTTTGTCTTCAGCGATCAAGTACAACTCCTCTCGAGGTGATTGAATTATTGCAGGATATGTGAAGTATATGCCAATACAACTGTCGAAAAAACCACACAAACAAAGAACACCAGTTCCACATCCTTGGGCTCCGACTCTGAGCAATTGACAAACTTTTCTTGTTACAGTTCATACCTATAAAACGGGGATGAAACGCAGAATTGATTTCAAAGGGTGTCTACGAGGAATTAAAGGGTTTACATCGATAGAGGGCTTGCTCTGCAAGATTTTGGCAGGAAGCAAACTACACGTAAGTGTTACTGTTCCCGAAGACTCAGTTCTTGTCTCTCTTCTAGCAGGAAACCTTTTTGAAAAATCCTGACCGGTGCTCCTCTTCCTTCTAGTCGGACTCTTCTAGCACGGTGTCGAAGCGCTCAGTAGGTGTTTGAACCCATGCAGCGTCTCTGTGGGAGGAAGACCGAACACTCCGCTTCTGTAAAGATTACAGACAAGAGCAGTCTATGGAGCAGCTCCACTCTCTCATGTGGGGTCATTAGGAGTCAAATGGACTCAAAGGCACCTCACAATGGCAACGATGATGACAACAACAGCAACTACAACCACAGGCTGGCCTCTGATGATACCCACTCACCTTGTATCACCATTTATCATATATGCACCTGTATGCTGACCTCTCCAGGGCAGGCCCCATGTCTTTCAGTTATCCGTGTCCCCATCAGGACACTGTGTAAACAGAATTGGGGCAGGAATGTGGTTTGGGGGGACATCACATTGGGTCTTACTCTGTCCCCTGTCACCGATTTGCAATATGAGCCCAAGACCCAGCTGGGTGTCCCCTCCAGTGCTTAGAGTGAGGGGAAGATTGCAGGCGTCCCTGCTCTTTAGGGTTCTCCAGAAGGTGCTCTGGCAAAATGTAGAGCAAACCATTTTAGAAACTCACTGCTAGCACCAGGGCCCTGAGGGCGGCACTGCCCAGCACTTCCCTGGCTCCCCAGGGAGCCTCTGAGAACATCTCAGTAAAACTTTAATGCCTGAAAGTCAATTAGAGAATTCTCTTGTAATTCAAAAAGGCAATGCTTTTATTGGAAAGGTGCAAACTAGAGGGGGAAGGCGGCAGCTGTGTGAAGCTCTGAGAAGCTAATGGCTGGAGCTGGGAAGAGGATTCTGACAATGGGGCTTTCTCTAGCAGGCGCCAAGGCGAGGGGAGAGGCATGAGGTGGCCTCAACAAGTTACACTTACAACGGTGCTGGAAAGTTCCCAAAGCAGGCTCACATGAATCATTGCTTTCCAATAGTTCTATGCAGTGGGAATTACTCTGTGCCAGTTATATGTTATAGAGGAGGTAAATACGTTCAAGTTCAGAGAAGGTAAATATGGAACTGACATTGAATCACTAACCGGCTGGAGAGAAGAAAATGAATGGCTAGGGGGACGCCCTGTTCTCTGTAAGCATATTTTTCAAAAGCTGTCAGTGGAATTCACGTGGAATTAATGGTTTCAACATTAGTAGGCATACATTGTACATGTCTGTTCTAGTGACGTGCTGCAAAACAAGTTACTACAAAACTCTTTGTCTTCAGACAACGATGTGACTACAAGCACAGAGACTGCAGGGTAGGAATTAAGCCCTGGTGAACAGATGGCTTATCTCTGTCACGACATCTGGGGCATCAGCTGGGGAGATATAGCGGATGTGTGGGTCACTCACTGGGGACTCGAATCTTCTAAAGACCCATTGGCTGGATGGCTAAGGTAGTCCATCACATGGCTGACTGCCAAACTCACCTGGAACTCTTGACCAGAGAGCCAACAAGCGGCCTCTCCAGCATGGCAGTCCGAGTCTTTGATGTTCTCCTAGGGTGTCTGGCTTTCCCAAGAGTGGGCAACTCAAGAAAACCACGCAGAGACAGAATGACATTTTCTGAACTAGCGTCGCTTGCACCCAACTTTACTGGTCAAAGCAATCACTCAATCCCTGACCAGACTCAAGGGAAGGGGCCTAGACCTCCACCTCTTGAGGAGAGCAGTGTTAAATACTATTAAAAAACTAACGACATGGTTTTATTCCTTTATGACCTCATTGCACATTACACATGGAAGTGTTTCCACTGCACGAAGACCTTACAAAACGTGGACATCAATCCAAATTAGAAACGAAAGATGCAGAGGAGGCGATGGAAGTTTTAATTGTTTTAAGAATTACACATATAATACAAAAGTTGCATAATGTGCACTCTGTTTTATAACAAACAGTGAAGCTGATTTCAGCAAGTAAAAGCTTCAGAATGCAGTAGCCAGACTCTGGTCTCACTTTTCAAATCACCTGCTCACTTCATGCTAAGACATTGTTGTTTCCAGAACTTGAGTAACATTAAAAACAAATGAGTTCATTTTATTTAATGTCTACATATTCTATTTATTTGTTTCATTGGGGAAAGTGGGGTTTTAAAAAATTTTCAATTTATTGTTGCTTTTAAAAATCATTTTATTGAGGCTTCTTACAGCTTTTATAAAATCCATACATCAATTGAATCGAGCATATTTGCACATACATTGCCATAATTATTTTAGAAACATTTATTTTGTATTTAAGCCCTTGGTATCAGCTGATCCTTTTTTCCTCCCTCCCTCTTCCACTCACTCTCGTGACCCCTTGACAAATTATAGGTTGTTATTATTTTCATATTGTACATCCATGCTTTCTGTTGTTCGTTCCCCTCAGGGTGGAGTAGGGTAGTTATGTGTCGATCACTGAGATTGGTTCCCCCTTCCTCCTCTCCCCGCTTACTCCTACTCTCCTGGTATCACTACTCCCATTTATGTTCCTGAGGGGTTTATCTGACCTGGATTCCATGTGTCCTGAGCTCTTATCTGTACCAATGTACAAGCTCCGGTCTAGCCCAAAGTGGAAGGCAGGGCTGATCATGAGAGTGGGGGGAAGAGGGGGTGAAGAAGCCTTAAGGAACCAGAGGAATATTGTGTGTTTCATCGGTGCTATACTGTGCCCTGGTTGACTCATCCCTTCTCAAGTGTCAGAGGAACTCAGTCTCCAACAACTGAAAGGCCAGACGTGCAAATGTACAGCGATAATATGTAAAGATTAAAGTCATAGAGGATAAGAAAGATTGGAGAGAGAATGAAATAAATGAGTCAGGCATATTTTATGGTAGCATGCTCACCTCAGCCCCTCTTGATGGACTACCACATGCAACTGGGAGAAGTGAGAGAGAACCTTCAGTATCTTGGGACATTTATAGGTCACCATAAGACATGCATATTCTTGGAAAGGGGAACCTATTACAAGGATCTACATGTGACCTCCTCTCTGAGGGACGGGAAACAGAAAAGTGGGTGAAGGGAGATGTTGGACAGTACAAGTATGACAAAATAATAATTTGTAAATTATCAAGGGCTCATGAGGGAGGGGGGAGCGGGGAGGGAGGGAAGGAAATGAGGAGCTGATGCCAGGGGCAACAGATGTTTTGAGTGGATGTTTTGAGAATGATGAGGGCAATGAATGTACAAATGTGCTTTACACAACTGATATATGTATGGATTTTGATGAGTTGTATGAGCCCCTAATAATAAAATGATTAAAAAAAGAAGAATTACCTGTACACTAAGAGTCAGCAAGTACTGGAAGCTAACCTTCACTTTGTCACTAACCAGCTGTGGGGCTTGGTATGCTTAATGTGACCCATACAAATGCCTATTTTCTCATTTCTGAGATTTGTAATACATAACCTTTTAGATCTCTTGTGTTATTTATGAAAATCTTTATAATAAAGTAATGTCCTGACACTATCTCTTTTGATAGCCGGGCACCATCAGCTTTCTTCACCACATTTAAATGTTCCTTTTTTAATGATAAATGTGATGCCATTCTTCTTGAATTTGTCATTCTTGGCATAATAAACTGTATAATTTCCCTAAATTGGCCAATGTCAGTTCATTTTAGTTCACAAATGGTAGATATGAATCTTTAGGAATTCCATTTAATTTTGATGACTTCTATGTTTTGATTATCCATGGGTGTTTACAACTATTTCTTCTCATTTTGAGTTATGCCCCAATCAGTAAATGAAGACCCCCAAAGCTTTGCTCCATCTAAATGATTAAGGTTAAGTCTACTTTGAAGAAGCAGTTCTTATCCTGGTCAATTTTTTGTGTGCCTCCAAGCTGATGGACTCATATTCTGGCAGTACATCAGACAATGTTCCACTGTTATTCATCAAATTTTCAGTGTCTAATCGCAGAGAAGTGGATCATGTATTCCTTCTTCCTCAAATGTTCTTAGTCTAGAAGATTTGCTGAAATCGATTTGCAATGGTATTGGAAATCACAGCCACATGCAAGCTACCACAGCACAACAAACTGACAATTGGTAGCCTTATATAGTAGTAGATAGCATTTAACAGACAGTTGAATGATACAAATCCTGCTCTTCCAGTTTTCGCCATCACAGAAAATGGCAACTTCATCTCCTCCTAATCCCATATACAAGAGCCAAAGTTGATTTTTTTTCACTTGCAACCCACATCAATAAGTTGTGGAAATTCTTCCTTAAAATGATTTCACGGATCCAAGTGCTCTATATTATAAATTATGCCCAAGCTCTGGTCACCTTTCACTTTTTCCATCATTTCCTCATTGTCTTTTTATTTCTACACCTGTATCCCCAAAGTCAATTCTCAAGCCATCTAGTCTGTGAACACACACACACACACACACACACACACACACACACACACACACGGTGCCCCTCTCCAAATGGATTTTTTTCCCCTGAAGCTATGCACTTAATTTTTTTTTGTTTAGAAAACAACCTTATCACTTTCAACATACTCTCCATTACACTTAATACATTTGTCAAATCTGTGATTCCATTCTTGGAAACATTTTTCAAACTCATCTGTTTGGATGGCTGACAGCACCTCCCCTGTTATTTTCTGTGTCTCTTCTACATCCTCAAATTGCTGTCCTTTCATGTCCCTCTTTATTCCAAGACACAAAAGAAGTTGCACAGAGTGAGATTAGGTGTGTAAGGTGTGTAGGGCAAGAGGAGCATACTGTTTTTTTTGGTCAAAGACTGGTACACTGAGATGGCTGTCTGAGCAGGTTCATTGTCATGGTGGCAAAACCAGACCCCCACCTGGCACAAATCAGGCCTTTTCTGTCACAAACTGTTATGTAATCTTTTCCGAACCTCTAAAGGGAAAGTTTGATTAACAGTCTGCCCTGGTGGAACAAACTCCAAATGCACTATCGCCCTCCCAACAAAAAAACAACTGCACATCGTCTTGTTCTTTGATTTCGTTGATGAGCTCTTTTTGGGGGTGAGGTGATGATGGCGTCTTCTACTGGCTAGATTGATGTTTGCTTTCAGGGGTGTAAGAATAGCGCCACGTCTTGTCACCAGTGATGACCTTGGCAAAAACTCTGGGTCATTTCAGAGCTGTTCTTTCAATGTGTGGCATGTTTCCTTTCGATTATCTTTTTCCTGGTCAGTCAAAACCCAAGGCAAAAATTTTGCAGCGACCCTCCTCATTCCCAAATTTTCCGTTAAAATTTGCTGAACCAAGACAGTCCAGATAATTTCCCCATCTCTTCAGTGGTCTTTTGTCGGTTTTAGAGCACCGGTGCATGGATTTTGTTGACATTTTCGCCCATTTGGAAAGTTGACAGATGTCCAGAACTAGGCCTGTCGTCAATCGACATTTCATCTTTTTCAAACAAGAAAACTACTCATACACTTGAGTTTTTCCCATAGCGCTGTCCTTGTAAGCTGTGTTCAATGCCACAACAGTTTCTGTGGCATTTTTCCCAAGCAGGAAACAAAATATCATAGTTGTATGCTGTTCTCTTCCAGTGAAACTGTTTTTATGAAAAAAATTCACTGTGACCAGAGAGAACCTTCCCAGGGATGCCACTGGGTGCACTAACTCAGAGCGAGTTGCTCAATATTCGCTTATCAGGGAAAATGTGTCCTGTGAAAGTTCTGCCCAGCAGAGCCCTTTTCCGTTTTTTTTTTGGGGGTTATCCCCTCATACATGAGTAAGTAGAGGAATATTGCCATCAAATCATAGAAGCCTTTGTTAAACAAAATATCAAAGTGTGGAGCTATTGTTCCTTGATATATTATTCGTTTAGGTCTATACATTTCTGAAGCCAGCATTCCCATTTCTTTAGCCTTTTCCCAACGAAGTCTGTGCTCTTTGATTTATACCACATGAAAATGGCAGTTTTGGCATCCTTGAGAGAATCAGATTGGGTTCCCTATGTTTTGGGCTGCTAACTGCAAGGTCAACAGTTTGAAACCACCAACCACTCTGAAGGAGAAAGAAGAGGTTCTCTACTCCCGTAAAGATTTACAGTCTGTGAAACCCACAGGGGAAGTCCTCTACTGTCTTGTTGGGTCCTCTGAGTAAGAATAGCAGCGAGTTTGAAGTTTTTTGTTTTGTTTTAGTTCAAGTTTGAATTCAAGTTTGAGGAACAAAAGTGATCTGAAGGGTCAGATTAGCTCTGTAGGGTGGATGGAGTAGAGTTTTGCAATGAAATTCTTATAGTGTCCTCTAAGTGTCCTTGCTAGCCTGGAAGAGCCCGTGGCTACCCTCAAAGGATTCTCGGCTGCTATTGGGATGGAAAAAAGAAAATTCCATGGCACAGCTTTCCTGGCCCTTTAGGTACCAATAACCACCTAGACAGTTTTCCATTTTCTTAAAACTTTTTCATAATAAACCCCTGCGAGCTTTCAGTTTTCTTAAAACTTCATAATAAGTCCCCAGTGAGTAGCCTGTGTCCTTTGAGAAAGGGTCAATCAAGATTATGCCTCTGGAAACCCAAGACGCAGTTGTCATAACCTTCAAACTGAGATCCAATAGATCCCTTCAGAAGCCACTGTCTCAGTTGGACCTTTACAAGGCTCAGACGAGGGCCATAATGAAAAACTAGTCTGAGCCATCCTCTGATTCCAGAGATATGTCTAAACACGGTTTGCTTGGAATAAACCCAGGCATGTATGAACTGCATCGCTAGTAAATCTATATACTTAACTGAATATTTGCATTTGCTCTTCCCTTTCCCCAAGACGTTTGCTTTTCTTGTTCCCACATTTCACGGAACTCTCAACTCAGAGGTCACCTGCTCAGAAAGGCTTCCTGGACAGCCTGATACAAACAGGTCCCTTTCACCGTCTGCCCTCTTGCCCTCGCCAGTGAAGGGGGATGTTAGAACTAGGGGTATTGAATTGCAAGCAATAGAAATCAGTTCTGTTTTGTCTAAAGTAATGTAGTATTGATGGGAGGACAGGGAGATCTCATGCGATGGAAGGTACTGTGGAAGAGCCAGAAAGAGACAGATTCCAGTCATCTCTGGGCATGGTGTCCCCTGGAGAGGGGTCCCCTGGAGAAGGGTCTAAACGAATGAGTAAACTTAACTTGGGGAAAAGGGTTTTAAGGGAGCTCTCAGTGTAAAGGACCTGCTGGCTACGGGGCAACACTGCTCTGGGATTTCTCCCATGGACTGGTGGGGGATGGAGGGGAAGAACAGAGGACGTGTAGAATCGTTCCCAAAGCAGTAGGACTAAAAAGAATTAGAATTCTGCTCGATAGGATTTCATTTTGCCCTGTTCTCCTGAGAACAAATCAATGAACGGATCATTATCCTTACCAGAGGCCCATTTTGAAATAGAACTTTTGGAAAACCCACACAGCACCGAAGGCTTTGCAATTCGTAAGTTTATCTCTAAGTAATTTCTGTTCCTAACTTCCTGGTGAGGGGAACCCAACACAAGCTGTTCAGCAGGACACAACAAACCAACCAGACAAATGCACTGCCATTGAGTGTCTGACTCAGAGCGACCCTCTAGGACAGGGTAGAACTGCCTGGTGGATTTCTGAGACTGTAACTCTCATCTTTCTCCCTAAGTGGTTTCAAACTGCTGACCTTGCAGGCAGCGGTCGAATGCACAACTACCAAGCCACCAAGGTCCTGTTATTAAGCAGGAAGGGGGATTTGACTTAACATTTCTTAAAGATATTGAGACGTCTTTAGCTGTCATGATGGCCAAGGGACTGGAACCAGAAACTGGAGAGGCATGAATAACTCTCAGGGATTCTCACTTGGTTTTTCCCAACCTTTCCATGAGGTAGAGGCTATTATTAACCTGTAGATAAGGAGACTTGGGGCACAGAGGGGACATGTAACTTGCTAGAGGGTCACACCTTGTTCTGCTTCTGGGACAAGAGGGTCTTCCTTTGATCTGGTATAGTCGCTGAGGAATTCCACATCCCTTTGTTCTTTCTTGCATTCCTTCCTTCCCCCATTCAAGCAACACTCAAGCTCCTGGTGTGAGGAGATAGCAGCCTGCAGGGGGCCGAGGGCCACTGCAACACAGTACACAGAACACATCTTTCTTTAACCCCCAGTGTTCTTGCCTCATAGCAGGCTTTAACTGGGAGAGTCCAAGATCCTGTACCCTGTTCCCGAGGCCTGAATACTGAGGCTCTCCTGACTACTCTGGAAAGAAAGTCGGGGAACTAACAGCGTCACCCCTCAGGAGTGGAGCAGGGGCTTCCGTTTTGTCGAGTCAGTTTTGCCTCATGGAGACCTGTCTGTGCAGGGGTTTCAAGTCTGCGACCTCTTGGAAGCAGCTCCCCACGCTAGGCTTCTGCGGTGCCTCTGAACGACATTCAAACCTCTCAGTCCCTAGTCTGATGCTTAGCTATTTGCACCTATCTAGGGACTAGAGGCGATTGATGGATTGATCGAATCCAGGAGCCTTGAAGCCACGTGCTTGCAGGAGACAATCCGAGACCATAAACAAATTAAGTAGGACAGTGGGAGGTGGTGAGGTCTCTGGCTAACTGCCCCAGCTAAAATAAGCTGAACTCTACTCAGTTTGGGCTTATTCCTGTCAGGTTGAATGGCTGCCCATTGTGGTCAGATTTTCCAGGAGAGACCACAAAACCTTTGGCACATGTGTCTGGAGTAAGTTCTCCCTGGCTGCGGACTGCTCTTATTAGGAGCACAGAACCCTCCTGCCTAGATATGGGCACAGAAGCACACCCAGGGCTTTCCAAAGACTGCGCACTTAGTGATGGATGCCACACGACAGTCCAGGCCCCTGACGCTGGGCTCTTTCCTGTCCGAATTCCTTCTCCCCACCTCCCTCGTTACTGAGGCGTCACCATCTCTGCTGTGCAGCGTCCCACGTTTGGTGACTCCATACTGCCTGGCCACCCTCCCTTTCACCTAGGATGTCTGCCGACTTCCCTCCTTTCGGAGGAATATTCCTTCCTCCACGAAGGAAGTTTGTTCCAGGACAGTAATCCACAGGGATGCCTTCCCCCCAGGTTTGCTTTGGAAGCAGCCCTTCATACCTTCAGGCGTGGGAGCTCCACCGAGCCTTATTACACACACTTTCCATTGAAGCCGGGAGCTCACCCACTGCGCATTCAGGGCCCATTAAGCCATTACACACCTCTCTCTCTCTTTTATCCGTGGAGTAGACTGACTTGTGCCTTTTGTTGGGAATGCAAACTAACTTCCCCTTCTGCTTTGGAAACAGCCCTTCCTTCATACCTTCAGACGTTTGGGGAATTCTAGATCCTGGACTAGTCCAGGTGGGATCCTGCAGACTAGGCCTCAGGGACTTCTCTTTCTCCGGAGCACCCAGTTGGCCCACACAACCCCCAACAGGACCTGGGTGGGCCTCCAATCCACACCTTTGCTTTCCCTCCTTCCTGACCATCTCCGGTGGATGCCATCACACTGCGCTCCCTTTCAGCTCCATGGACACACTGCTCTTTGCGCGGCATTCCGCAGCGTTCATTCCTCTTGGCTTGGGAAACCGAGAGCCCCCCGCCCCGCCCCCCCCCCCCCCAGCTCTGGATTTCCTGAATGCTACTGCTAGTTGTCATGGAGAATGAGACATGGCTGGTCCTGTGCCAGCTAATGACCAGTGCTCTGTTCGAATCCAGTGTGGCGGCTCTTGTGCCAGTTTATCCCACGGATGGATTCTTCTCATTTTGATTGACTTTCTACTGTACTGAAAAATGTGCCCTTTTCTTGCAATGGGTCTTGTTTGATGACGTGTCCAAAGCAAGCAAATCGAAGTCTTACCTTCTCTGCTTTTAAGAAACATTTTGGTTTGTATTTCTCCTTCGACTGACCGGTTTCTTTACTCCCGCATTCCACGGCATTCAGTATTAGTCAGTATTCTACACCAACATCAAATATGTAAATACTCTGTCTTTCTCTTACAAATAAGATGATTCAAAAGGCCATGGTGTGGGTCAGATGTATGTTCCTTATCAAAGCGACAGCTTTGTTTTTAAACATTTGGTGGTTGAGTGGATTCGATCCCCCACCTCCCATTGTTGTTGAGCCCTCTCTGATGCATAGTGACCCTACAGGCTAGCGTGGAAGCAGACTATCACAATTTTCCCTCGCGGAGCTGCTATTGGGTTTAAATCAACTGCTTGGCTAGCAACCAGGCAATGAGCCATTGTGTTATCAGGGCTACCCTTCTGAAAACTTTGGAGATATCTTTTCCATTTGTCCCAGGGCAACATGCTGTCTGATTTGTTGACGATGGCTTCATGGGCTCTCTGATGTTAAGCCTTTTTTATTTGCCCCCTAAAAGTGCCACAGTTACCTAAACATTCTGCCATCCATCCGATGGTCACGTGCTCCCTCCCCAACACTGTAGGTGAAGACTACAAAAAGATATGCTAGAGACCAGTCTCAGACTGGTGCCGGCCCACTTCATTTTATTGTAAACATTCTGATTGTGAATTGGGTAGGAGTTTACATATCAGGTCATCACTGTCGTATTCAACAACATTCGCAACTATCCACGTTTCCAATAGCTTGCCCTTTCCCCTCCCACTGCCCCCTCTTGATCCCCCATCTCCCTCCTGAAGGACGGACATGATCTTCCCCTCCACCAGTTTCTCACCTGTCTACCCTCTGCCTATGACTTTCCCTCCCCTCCCTCGCCCTCTCACCATCCAAGTTCATTTCTTTTAGTATGTGAGCCTTTAATTTTCTTTTTATTCCAGTGGTCTCATGTAATACTTCTTTTGTGATTGACGAACTTTGCTCAGCATCTAACAAGTCCCTGCGTTCAAGTCCACTCGGACTCCTAGTAGGACACCTCCCGCAGTGTGGCTGGTGTTTGAAACTGCTGGCCTTATGGTCAACAGCCCAACTCAAGGCCACTCTGTCCCCGGGCTTCCTTTCCAGCAGAAGGCCACTCAGCATAATGTCTTCCAAATCTCCACGTGCTTCACAGCTTCACCAATGTTCTCTAATAATGCACTGGGAGCCCTGTTGGCTCAGTGGCTATGCATTGGGCTGATAGCCAGAAGGTCAGCAGTTTGAAGCCATTGGCTGCTCTTCAGGGGAACGGAGAAAGAGCTGCAGTCTCAGAAACCCACCGGAGCAGTTCTTGTCTCTCTAGAGCAGCGGTTCTCAACCTTCCTCATGCCGCAGCCCTTTCATACAGTTCCTCATATGGTGGTGCCCTCCAACCATAAAATTTTCCCGTTGCTACTTCATACCTGCCATTTTGCTACCGTGATGAATCGTCATGTAAATATCTGAGAGGCAGGATGTATTTTCATTGTGACAAATTGAACATCATGAAAGCATAGTGATTGATCACAAAACAATATGTAATTATATATTGTGAAGTATTTATTTCTAATCACAAATAAATGAAATTTTGTCTGGCAGCATGGTGTAGCATGGGTCACAATCTTCACACCGGGTATTCATCTGTGGGCGTATCTGCATGTGGACAGACTTGCCTGGAGACGGATAGAGGAGCGCTGTCCCGGTTCCTAAGACCATGGGAAATAGGTGTTTTCCGATGGCCTTAGGCGACCCCTGTGAAAGGGTTGTTTGACCTCCAAAGGGGTCGTGACCCACAGGTTGAGAATCACTGAGGGTTGCAATGGGTCAGGGTTGCCATCCGTCCACTCACCGACACTAGGCTATTTCAGTCTTGCTATTGTAAATCGTGCTGTGATGAACATGGGTGCACACAGATCTACTCATGCTTTATTCTTTGTTTCTTTAGTTTCTTTGTTTCTGACTAAAGGGATCGCTGGGTCACAGGATATTTCTTTTGTTTGAGGAGGCTCCACAGCAACTTCCCCGGTTTACAGTCTCACCAACAGTGCACAAGGGTTCCAGTTTCTCTGAACCCTCTTCAGCATGTATTATTTACTGCTTGTTTTTTAAACTTTGCTCTTCATGCTGATGGGAGGTGGTATCTCATCGTGTTTGATGTACATCTTGAGTGGCTAAAGATCACAAGTATTTCCTCATGTTTGTTGCCTGCCTGGATGTTTTCTTTGGTAAACTCTGTGTTTGTGTCCTCTGCTAATTTTTAATTGAGTTAGTTATCTTTTTCTTTGTGTGAGATCAGGTTGACTAGAGAAACAAATCCAGTGATACCCATGTATGTATAAGAAAGAACTTTATATTGAAGTGTAATTGTGTATTGAGAAAACATCCCAGCTCAGTCCAGATCAAGCGCATAATTCTGATATTAGCCCATATGTCAGATGCCAGTCTATAAATTCCTCTTCAGACTCACACAACACATGCAATGATGCCGAATGCAGGAAGATCACAGGCCATTGGGTGGGAAGTCTTGTGGATCTAGTGGTGGTGGAAGCATCTCAGCGCTGGCGTGGGTCTCCATGTGGCTACTCCAGCTCCAGGGCTCTGGCTGCATCAGCATAGCTGCATGTGGCTTGTCAACAGAAACGTGAAGCAGAGAGACATTCTGATCCTCTTCCCAGGAGAAAAAGAGGAAGTTCCCAGAATCCTCCTGGTGGGTGTTACCTTGTGAGCTGATTGACAGGCTAAACTCCACCGCTTCACGCTTAATATCCACAAGTTGACACGAGATTATGTAACTGCCACATTCTTGTTGAGAGAGTACACTTTTCTACAGAGTTTAAAGATGAACCCCTTGTCTGACATATTATTGCCAAAAAATTTCTTCCCAGTTTGTGGGTTCTCTTTTTACAAGTGTGATAAACTTTTTTGGATGTATCTAATTGTCTTATTCTTAGGAGGTTCTAGTTCACTTATTTTGTCTCTTGCTGTATGTGTATTTTTATTATATTTGAGTGTACTTATTCCATGCATTATTCCGATTTTTCCATTGATGATCTTGATAGTTCTTGGGTTTACATTCAGGTCTTTAAGTAATCATGAGTTGGTTTTTGTATATGGAGGTATGCATATGGGCCCTGTTTCATTTTTATGGAACTGGAAATCCAATTCTCCCAACACCATTTGCTGAAGACACTAGCTCTTCCTCATTTAATATATTTTGGCCCTTTTCCAAATATCTATTTTCTGTAGGTGGATGGATTTATTTATGTTTTATATCCTGTTCCATTGATCTACATATCTAACATTGTGGGTTGTTTTGACTACCATGAGTGTGTCGTCGGTTCTAAGGTAGGGAAGTGAGTGGCCCCTTACTTCAATCTTCTTTTGTTACTGCACTTGATCTTAGCCCCAAAGGCCGAGAAGCAATGACTCAACCGTCTTTAGTAATGCTTTGAGCATCCTGGGTCTTCTTCCTTTTCAATAAGACTGAGGATTAGTGTTTCCATTCTTTAAAGAATGATGCTGGGATCTGGTGTGGAATTGCATTATATTGATAGACTGCTTTGAGTAGTAGTGGGATATGGACTGCATGCACTTTCTAAACCTTTGTTGCTGGAAAGGTTGACTCTTGAGTAGTTAAGTTTTGAGGACTATTGTAAATGGTATTGTTCTTGATTTCCTTTTCAGAGCTCTCTTTGTTAGTATACAGGAATCCAATTGAATTTTTTTACATATTAATCATATATATTACCCTCTTGCTGAAACTTTCAATTACTTAAAAAAAAAGTTTTATTAGGGGCTCATACACCTCTTATCACAATCCACGCATACATCAGTTGTGTAAAGCACAATTTTACACTCATTGCCCTCATCATTTTCAAAACATTTGCTCTCTACTTAAGCCTTTGGCATCAGATCCTCTTTTTTTTCTCCTCCCTCCCCGCTACCCCCTTCCTCACTAGCCCTTGGTAATTTATAAATTATTATTTTTGCCATATCTTACATAGTCCGACATCTCCCTTCACCCACTTCTCTGTTGTCCGTCCCACAGGGAGGAGGTCACATGTAGATCCTTGTAATTGGTTCCCTCTTTCCAACCCACCCTCCCTCCACCCTCCTAGTATCGCCACTCACACCCCTGGTCCTAAAGGTATCATCCACCCTGGATTCCCTGTGTTTCCAATTCCTATCTGTACCAGTGTACATCCTCTGGTCTAGCTAGACTTGCAAGGTAGAATTCGGATCATGATGGGGGGGTGGGGGAGAGCATTTAGGAAATAGAGGAAAGTTGTATTTTTCATCAGGGCTATATCGCACCTTGACTGGCTGACTCATCTCCTTCCCTAGACCCCTCTGCAAGGGGATCTCCAGTGGCTGACAAATGGGCAACTTTAAATTACTTACCATGGTTTTCTTGTTGAGTCTTTCAGTCTATGAGTTCCCCTACACACAGAACCATCTGCAAATGGAGAGAGTTTTACTTCTTCTTTGCCACTTCCGAGACCTTTGATGTGTTGGTGTTTGCAAATAGCCCTGGCTAAGACTTCCGCACAATACTGAGTAAAAGTGGCGACACAAGACATTGACGTTTTGCAAGAAAGGGGCTTTCCCTTTGCAAGGAAGCGGCTTTCATTTTCTCTCCGTTGAGTGAGATGTTGGATGATTGATTTTTGTAACAGACCTTATTATATTGAGGAATTTCCCTTCTATTCCTATCTTGTTGAGTGCTTTTATAATGGCTGTTGGATTTTGTCAAATGCCAAAATCTTTGGGACACAACAGAAGCAATTCACAGAGGGCAATTTATAGCAATAAATGCATGCATTAAGAAAAAGGTAGAAAGAACCCAAAATCAATACGTTAACCTAATATCTGCAATAATCAGAACATAATCAGCAAAATAAACCTTTGGACACCAGAAGAGAAAAATAAAACCTACTTGCAATACTGAAAATAGGGAGCTAGACATATCATTTCACAATGAAAATAATTACAAAGTAAGTAGAGGGAACAGTGTAGATAGAACACATTCGAATAGAGAGAAAGTAAAGAAGTTCACAAGCGAGAACAGACTGTCTTAAACTTGGGAATAAGAGGATAAATAGCAGAGTAACCTCTAAGAAAACGAGAAAGCCACACTAACATAAAATAGGAAAAATAAAAGCCTGGCAAACAGTGAAGCAACAACAACAATCTGGTATGAGAAAAGTATAATAAAAGCAAAACAAAACAAAAAATCCTACAAAAATAGTAATGGAATTTTAAAAAAAGGCAACGACATGAAGTGAAGCCCCCTGCCCCCACCCCACAGGCACTCAAGACACCTAACCTGGAACCAGCATCTGACTTCCCTCTCTGAGGCCCAGTGTGTACTACCAAGGTCCTGCCCAGGGAGGAGCTAGTTGGCATGTGGCTGCGGGGGCCCGAAACCACAGGCACATGCAGGCATGCATTGATGACTTTTCTGGACAACACTTGTCACCCCACTCCATCCTTGCAGCCTGTGTCTCAGATGATGGTGTACCAAAGCCACAAAAGAAGGACAAAATAACACAAGAAATTAAAACACAAACAGACAAAAAAACTCCCACAACATTCAAAGGCCTAACTGGCCACCACTTTTTCTCAAGTGCCCAGACCGTTACTTGACTTCTGTGGGTCATTAGGGGGTATTAATATTAAGCTTGTTCCCTCCCTCATTATGCTGGCTGCCTATACAAAAGAAAGACGGAATACCTCCCCTCCCCTCTCCCCCACACCAGCTACACACATCTTCTTTTTGTCCCAGGGCAATTCAGGAAATTGGAGCCTCCATGAGAGTCCCGTGCTAGGCCAAGTGGGTGGTCCAGCTTCTGCAGTGCATGGATGGTTGTGAACTGGAGGGCCGTGGGGAGCCAGGGATGGCTCAATCCCCTGTCATTAGCCTCCTGATTTGTGTGGAATTCCTATCCTGCCTGCGCCCTTTTCAGGCTGTATTCTATTCGCTGCTGCCCTGGTTATTTGAAGGGAGGGGTACAGTTAGCTACTGGGTACATTAGGCTTGGCTCAACCAGTGCGTTGTTGTTCGCCTGGGGGTATGGGGAGTCACAGGAGGGAGGTGGGGTGGTGAACCTTCCTTTTGTTGGCTCTGCTGTGGGAGGAGTTGTACTGCTTGTAGTAGCTGTGGGCATCTTTTGCTGCTTTCCCTTCTGTTTGTCAGGTGCCTGGGATCCCCTTGTGCTACAGACAGCAGCTTGGTTGTCACTGTTGGCCAGCGACAACTCTCTGTCTGCTCAGTGACCGTGTGTGGATACTGCCTCTAGAGTACCCGTAGGTGCTTTTGTCTCACTCAGCTACCCTTTCGCCAGATATCCAGGGCTTCGTTTCTCTTCTGTATGCACTTTCTGAGCCTTTCCAGGACAGGGTGCAAGTCTTGGGTCTAAGTCACCATCTTTACCACAAGTCTCCACCTGGTTTTTCAAGGCAACCCTATGCTCAGTCCTTCTCAGCTGTCAGAGTGTGATTCATATTAGAGCCATATCGTGGATATGGTGCCATTTCCCAAGTCTGCTTTCCCCCAACTACTTCTTGGGAATGTGATTGAAGTGCAAAGAGAATCAGTTACAGTCTTTGAATTTGCCCATCAGGTCAGGAAGTGATATTCTTGGACAAGAAGAATTTCCAAAATACACGGGAAGTACAATTCCAGACAAGGCTGGTAAACATATGGCTGATGAGATTAGCGTTTCTCCACATCAGGGAGACGAGGCAGAAAACTGAGAGCCACAGACAAGAAACTGTAACCTTGGAAACCGTGACATGCCAAGGACAGTCGGCAGGCAGGAAGGTGGACGTGTATGGAGAAGACAGGCAAAGGAGGCTTTGAAAAAGCCGGTCTAAAGATTTAGTCAACCCTGGCTCAGGGAGGTGAGATACTGTGCCTGGCATTCTGGTCTACCCTCACCTTGGTTTTCAGGTAGATCAGCACCCCTTCGCAGCAGGAACGCCAGGCTCAGTGAAGCTCTGTGTTTTTAAAATGTGCTTACAATTGCCTGACTTCTTTTGGCTCAGCTTCCTTTCCTGGTGAGTAAATAAAGCTTTGATCATTAATTTGGTTTCCTTGGCATTCTGAGGTGTAGGAGAGGCTCCCCTAGATATTTGGCAATTTTGTTGAATATATATATTAAAAAAATCAGGAAACTGAGCTGATTCCAGGAACCCAAGTGGAAGGTGAATTATGAGAATGACGAGTGCAACGAATGTATAAGGGTGCTTTGCTCAATTGATGTATGTACAGACTGTGATAAGAGCCTTATGAGCCCTAATAAAAAGATTAAAACAAAACAAAACAAAACAAAAAACCATCTCTGAATCATCAAAGCCCATGGCAAAAGTCCTAGGTCTGCCTTGACCCCTGGTGAACCCTTTGCTCCAGAAACAGCCACTTAATGGAAATCCAAAAAGCTCCCAAATCTCTCTGCTGGCCTTAGATTCCCTTGACACTTGGTTCGTTTCTAAGAGTCTTTTATGCATGCCATCTCCACCTTCATCTTCCAACTTTCCAATGGCCATCAATGGCCAAGCTCTGCATTACAAACCCAGAGGGGCCACGTAGCTCACTTGCCTGGACTCTTGCTGTGCGTGGGTGTTGAGGCTGTGATTCCAACCTTCCATTAGGCCTGGGCTCCCTGGACCACAGTTGTCTTTGGGGGCTCGATGTCTTATTTGGATTGATTGTCCAACCACTTCCCTTCCCGGAGAGGTGCTTTCAAAACCACTTGCCTGTGGAGGAGGTTCCGCCTATTTTTTATTTCCATTCTTCTCTCTGACTGCAGTTTTCCAAGGATCCATGTAAAAGAAATGGTTCCATTTTATCAAGGTCATTTGGTTTCTCAAAGACAGCTGAAAGAGATCCTTTTGTTTACATCCATGCAGTTGTGCCTAAAAACTTATCTCTTCTAGATATCTGTATACTGAGCCGGTTGCCTGTCCCTGAGAGTGCTTCCTTGGGTGTAGGGACCTGGCCTGAGCTACACACACACTCCTTCTGCCTGGACCCCAAGGGCCAGCCCTGTGTGCATCTCATAGAACTTCAAAGGCTTCCTTCCTTGATGAAAGAGGTCTTGTGAGATTTTGTAGGGAATTGGGATTTTCTTTATCAAATAACAGACAAACTGCTCACATATGAATCTGTGTGGACAATTAAGAGGATAGTGGGGTCCATTATAATGGTCCAGATGTGTTAGGCAGGGTTCTCTAGAGAAACAAAACCAGGACACTGATGATTATCTGTCTATCTATCTATCTATCTATCTATCTATCTATCTATCTATCTAGCCATCTAGCTATCTAATTAGTTCACACAGCAATACAGAGGACTCAGTTCAACTCACTTTCATGGAACAGTTAATATACTGTAAGTCCTTTAACTCCTGTGGGCTGATAGGCTCAAGGTTAAGGAAGCAGACAGCAGAGTCTTCCCTCAGGCAAGCAGACAGAGTCTGCCCTCAGGCGGTGTGGATCAGCTATAGTCAGTAGCTTGGAAGCTTAGTGAAGCAGGCCCTGATGGGATCTGAAACTCAACCATGGTGACAGGATCCACCAGTCTCAAGCTCAAGCAATGTATGCACCAGCAATGTGGCGAAGCAGGTCTTGAAGGAGCCTCAAGCTCTAGTGACAATATCCATTGGTTGGCTTGGCCCACAGGTAGTGTAGCACATAGGATGAGGCAGAGAACTAGCTAAAGCAGCAGCATGCTGGTCCAATTACCAGGGAGCAAAAGGGTGATGGGATGCCCACTGTCTTTATTTCAGTTGTCCTCCAATCAAGCTGTGACCTGATTAAAGTCCGCCCACAAGTTCCCATTGGCCTCCTTGGCGCAATAAACCTAATTATCACAGAAGCTGTAGGACCGGTGTTTGAGTCGGAGTGGTGGTGGTGAGGATGGGGAAGCGAAGTCGAGTGCTTTTAGAAGAAGACTGTGCAGACTTGGAGCGGAGGTTGTTGGTGTTTTAGGAAGGGCCCAGTTTAGATAGCTCCTAGAAATCTGTTCTAAGCTTTATGGATGATGCCTTTATTTGCACTTGTTGAAGTCTCCACTCATCTTCAACTCCGGTCAACAGCACGGTCCACAGCGAATAGGACCCAAGGACTGTCGGGGAGCTGAGATTTAGAAAGCTCTGGAGCAGCATGCACAATCATGCCTCCGTAGCCTGAGGAAGCAGGTCTCACCTCCCCGGGAATGTTTTTGGGATTTTTCATCCCTCAAACTCAAACTGGAAACATGAAAGCTGAGCAGGGGAGAGAAAAGTCACTCCAGCATTTCCACTTCGTATCTCAAGCATCTGGGAATGACTTCAATTACTCATTTATACATTCATTCATTTCTTCACTCCCCTGATGTGCTTACAATGTGTCACTATGCTCGATTCTGGGAACTAAATGGTGGGCAAAACCAGGATTGGTCACTGCGGTTATCATCCAGCGAGTAGTGAAAGATGCTAATCCATTAATCACACAAACAAATGTGAAGCCGCCACTGGGAGAAGTGCTATGGTGGAGAGACCCGCGATGCTCTGACGCCTGAGAGCGACTTGGCCCAACTAAAGGCGCCTGTGAGGGTTTTCCCAAGGAAATGCTTACGCTGAGATTGGGGTGGCGGGAGGGAGTTAACTAAGCACAGAGGCTGGGAATGAGGGTTCTGGGCAGAGGAGACAGCACGAGGGAATGCACGAGTGTTAAGCACAGGAAGAAAACGGGTATGATTTGAGTGACAAGGGCCAAGAGGAGAGTGAAGAGAGATGAGGGGAGAGGGGGCAGTGGTCAGACCACATGGGGTCTGTGTGTCACACTAAGGAGTTGGTCTCTGTCATTGCTAATAGTGTTTCAAACGAGATATATCTTTGTGTCTTGGCTGTGCATTTTTAGGACTTTTTTCTATTTATGGCGAGTGTTACTAGTGGCCCATTCGCCATCGTGACACTTAGATGTTTACAATTAAACTGGTTAATTAATTTGAACAGTTTTATGGGTGTATAATGCACACATTGCACCGTTCAATAGTTCAATCGCGTCAAGGAGAGTTGTGCAGCCATCACCGCAACCCATTGGGGGACATTTTCTTTGTTCTTGCACTCGCCGTAATTAGCCCCCCATTTCCCTCAACCTCCCCTGCTGAACCCCCCAGGACCCATTAGTCCAGATACTGTCTGTCGATTTACCTGTCTTGAGTTTCACATACAGAAAAATGTAAATGTAAACAACAACAAACCACACACAAAAAAACTAACAGCAATAACAAAGTAACACGGATTTAAAAAAACTCGACAGAAAAGAAAGCAAAAATGTGAAAAAGTAGAACAAATTTAAAATGGGTCAAAAGGGAGATCAAGTGATAAGGAGTTAAACCTTAACCTAACTGCACCTGCAATGATCCACATGCCGATGCATTTTGCATGAGAGCAAGGTGATGCACATCTCCGGTGCAAGATCAGAGGGGATTCACTGAGGCTTAAGCCATGTATATTTCCCCCTTTATTAAAACATTTTTTTTGCATTTTATTTTATTATTATCTTTTTCATCATTTTATTGGAGGCTCATACAACTCTTAGCACATTGCATAATACATCATTTGTATAAAGCACATTTGTACATTCGTTACCTTCATCATTCTCAAAACATTTGCTCTCCACATAAACCCCTGGCATCAGCTCCTCATTTTTCCTCTTCCCTCCCTGCTTCCCCCTCCCTGATGAACCCTTGATAATTTATAGATTATTATTATTTTGTTATATCTTACACTGTCTGATGTCTCCCTTCACCCACTTTTCTGTTGTCTGTCCCCCAGGGAGGAGGTTATAGGTAGATCCTTAGAATCGGTTCCCCTCTCTACCCCACCCTCCCTCTACCCTCCACTTTTTTTTTAAAAACCTGAAACAACTTTAAACTGTATCAAAATGGATATCAAATGGTAAGCATTACAGTTTAGCCTAACTACATCTGCCATCATTGACTTTCCAATGCTCTCTGTCTGACAATGACTATCATATTCCTCATCTATGATCCAGGGATTCACCCAAGGCTTAATCGAGTGTGTGGATCCTGCAAGTGGACTTTGACCTTCAACTGTCATCCATGGCTTCTGCGAATCAGGTGTTCACAATTTAAACTCTGGTACCATTCTTCCTAAGGATTTGAATTTTATTATTGATCAGCCTTGAATCACACAGACCGGTGTGCTTCTTCCATGTGAACGTAGTTGACGCCTCAGTTAGAGAGCTGCTTGTTTGAAGACGAGTCTTTAAGATCCTAGCTACCATGCCATCTAGTTTCTTCACCACACTTTGCTTTAGCACTAGTACCTTCAGTGATCACTTCATAAGGATGAGCATCACGCAGGGCATGTCATTCAAATTTCTTAAAGAACATATTTAAGATTAAAAATAGCTTGATGTAAATAAGAAAGTGAAGTTCCAAGCTACACACATGGTAGCCTGACCTGGTTTGAAATCCTGGCACTAAGTGTCAGTTTTCTGATTGGTAAAATAGGCTTGTCAATACCTGTTTTATGTGGGTGGTTGTGATGAGTAATGGAATATGGCACAAAATTCTCACAGTGCTTGGCATATCAATTGCAATCAGCGAATGTTTGTTATGGTTCAGGGGAACAACTTTTTCCACTGCATGCGTGGAGGATGGTGATATGGGTGGGGGGAGGCTGAGAGTGGTTTGAGTGTTCAAATATTCCTGGCACAAAGTGATGCAGGCTTGAGACGGGGTAGTGGCAAAAAGAGGAAAATCCACAGGGGAGATAGCACTTGAATCATGCTTACACAAATGTCCCATGTGTCAATTAATCAACATGTAGAAAGAACACATGCACAAACCAGGTGGAAGGTACAGGGTTAGCAAAACTGCTGAAGAGGGAACTCAGAAGTATGCTTGAGGGGATGGAGATGGCCAGGTGTGGCTACAGTGGGGAAGATGTTTAGAAAGGCAGAGCAGGGAGGGTCATACTGTGTAGCTTTACCTGCAGGTGGAGAGTCATAAGCAAAACAAAAGCAGCACTAACCTTTCACACAGGTTGAACGCCTATGATGTGCCCAGAACTGCTCTAAAGGCTTTTCAAATATTCTTCATTCTCATGTAAATCTCATGGTCTGTCAGGGAGCCAGCCCCCAACAGTTGAACGGGGCCTTAGGAGCCACTTTTCGATGGCAGAAAATAATGTAGATCGACAGCGGGACACAGGGCCTTCTTGTCTCTATGTCAGGATCAAGAGAAGGAACATATTTTCCAGTGGGTCTATATAATCATGAGGCTTACAAATATTTCAAAAGGCATACACATAATACTGTGAACATGCAACAGAGGGAATGAGTAATACAATAAGCAGGTAATAGAA
The DNA here is from genome assembly GCF_050624435.1 of Tenrec ecaudatus. Lineage (NCBI taxonomy): Eukaryota > Metazoa > Chordata > Mammalia > Afrosoricida > Tenrecidae > Tenrec > Tenrec ecaudatus. Next base: position 11,959,884 of record NC_134537.1, read on the forward strand.
TGAGTCTGTGGCCTAACCTCGTGTGTCCAAAGTCCTCCCCACAGGAGCAATCTATGATTCGTATCAGAAGAGGAAATCAGAAGGGAACTGGCTGCTCTTTAGGGTTGGATAGACAATAGAATCCGATTGCTCTTCACTATAGATAACCTTCAGGCATATGATGAAGGGCTAGGCATTCTTTTATGATAGCTCCTTTATGGAGGGTCATAGTAGGGACTATTTTTAGTCATGAGAATATGTATTAAGGATCATTTTTATCTAATACCCGTGAGGGCCTTCCCCCACTGGAGTCATCTTTCCAGACCACCATAATTATGAGCAGAGAATTTGGCTGTTTACATTCTAATCCTGTCCCTCAGTTTCCCACAATGATCTGGATATTATTAAGTAGAATCTGCAGTAAGGAAATCGGTGTGCACACTGGTTAAACCTGTTAAAGGTTACTGTGGCAGTTACATCATCTCCTGTCAACTTGCAAAGGGGTGGAGTCTAGCCTGTCAGTCAGGTTGCAGCTTGATTACCTCATTTGGAAGCACGGAAGAGATAAATAGCTCATTGGAGCCAGATACACTCTGCTTCGTCTTCCTGCTGACAAGACACATGGAGTTACACTGATGGAGCTAGAGCCCTGGAGCTGAGGAGCCACATGGAGACCCCTGTCAGCGCTGAGATGTCTTAACTGTCACTGGATCCACAAAACTTTCCACCCACTGACATGTTATCTTCCTGCATTCAGCATCATTGTGAGTTTTGTGTTAATCTGAAGTGGGATTTAGAGACTGGTTTTGGACATACGGGCTAATATCAGACTTACAGACTTGATATGGACTGGGGTGCTTTCTCAATATAAAATTGCTCTTTAAAAATTATTTTATTAGGGGCTCATACAACTCTTATCACAATCCATACATACATCAATTGTGTAAAGCACACTTATATACCCATTGCCCTTATCATTCTCAAAACATTTGCTCTCCCCTTTAAGCCCCTGGCATCAGCTCCTCATTTTCCCCTCCCTCCTTGCTCCCACTCCCTCATGAACCCTTGATAATTTATAAATTATTATTTTGTCATATCTCCCTTCACCCACTTTTCTGTTGTCCATCCCCCAGGGAGGAGGTTATATATAGATCCTTGTAATTGGTTCCCCCTTTCCACCCCACGCCTACCTCCACCTTCCCGGTATCGCCACTCTCAGCACTGGTCCTGAAGGGATCATCTGTCCTGGATTCCCTGTGTTTCCAGTTCCTATCTGTACCAGTGTACATCCTCCGGTCCAGGCAGATTTGTAAGGTAGAATTGGGATCATGATAGTGGGGCGGGGGGATGCATTTAGGAACTAGAGGAAAGTTGTATGTTTCACCATTGTAAAGCACTTTCTTATACACATGTGAGTGTCTCTGGATTTGTTTCTCTAGTGAATCCAGATGAACACATTATGGTAACAGGAATGGGGTATTAGAGAAAGAAATTGTGACGATGGAGAGTGGATGGTTGTTTGACGTCTGCCGCATGGCAGTTTTTCTTCTTTGGCTAGCCAGAGGTGAGCTATGGGCATGCAGCTTACTGGAAAAAATTTGGGAAGTTAAAATTTTGATTTTTTTTTGAGTTGTTGTCTTTGGTATTCCTGTTTGAAATGGCAAAAATGAATGTGATTAATGTATATTTTGAACTCAGGGGGTGAAATCACCTGTTGAGTTTCTCAGAGACCATGCTACTTAGTGAAAATGGCTGACAGAGGGTCAAAATGGCCGACAGAACGCCTGGCCTTGGCTTGATGTAGCCAGAGGCTTAAGGCCTTATTTTGTATCAATGGAATAGTTTAGATAAGGGTTGAGTTTAGATAAGAATTGGGTTTAGGATCTTGCTGTACTAGGTTTATACTGTTTTCTTCTGCTTATTGTTGATTTGATTGACAGAAATAATTATTTGAGAGTATGAAAATAGAGAGAAGCCCACTTGCCTTCAGTCATAAATCTGAGTATTTAAATGTGTTAGGACACACCTGGAGAGAAGGCTCTGAAAAGCTAAGCTCCACCCAGTGTCTTGAGTGCTCAGGACATTTTAAGGTGAAGAGACTTTCCTATGGGGCTGTTGGCAAACTGAAGAAAAACAGAACTCTTAGGCTTTTTGAGTTTCGAACTAGTGGTTTGTGCTCGAAGTTGGAAAATATCTGGAGCCCCAAAGAAACTGCTCTCTAAGACTGAACATTAAAGGGAGCTGGTGGGCAGGTTGAAATGCTTGCAAGGTGACCACCTGTGTTGTGGCAGTTACATAATCTCCTGTCAACTTGAGAAGGGGTGGAGTATAGCCTGTCAATCAGGTCTCTGCTTGATGTCTTCATTTGGAGATGTGAAGGAGATAAATAGCTCACTGGAGGCCGGATACACTCTCCCTGTGAGACATTCCTGCTGATAAGCCACATGGAGCTATACTGATAGAGCCAGTGCCTTGGAGCGGGAAGAGTCACATGGAGACCCATGCCATGCTTCCACCACCACTGGACCCACAAGACTTTCCACCCGCTGGCTTGTGATCTTCCTGCACTCAGCATCATTGCATGTGTATGTGAGTCAGAAGAGGAATGCACACACTGGTATCAAACATATGGGCTAATATCGGACTTACAGACTTGATCTGAACTGGACTGAGATGTCTTCTTAATATACAATTACTTTTATATAAAGCGCTTTCTTATACACACATGAGTATCTCTGGATTTGTTTCTCTAGTCAACTCAGACTAACACAGTTACACACCACAATTGAGTTTATTCTGACTTCTGGTATCCTTATCCTGCACAGTAAATCTTTGAATAGTTTTTGAATGAAATGGTACCGTGAATCTTATGAGAGCAGACAGTCTCATCTTTCTCCCACTGAGTGTCTGGTGGGTTTGAACCACTGACCATGTGGTTACAGCCTAATGCTCACCTGATAATGCCACCGAGGCACATGTGTTCAAGGCTATGCATCTCTTCTACAGTGGACGATGGGAAGTTTTCACATCCCTTTGGTCTTGTGTCGGAGTGGCACAGTTCAGAGTAGATGGAGAAGAGGGACGGGAGGCAGAAGAGAGATTGAATCCAGGGCAATACTCAGATGAGTGCTGAGAGCCGGATCAGGATGATGGAATCAGGAAGGAGGCAAGGCTGAGAGCTAGCACACTCTTTCTTTCTTATTAAGTGGTCACACTCCACCCAGCAACTGTAATATCTTTTATTTCACAGAGCTGCACACGAAGGCCAATGAACTGTAGGAGGTCTGAGTGTGAAGTTCTGGAAAAGGGGTTCCCAGAGGGTCTGCTTCTCACTGTCATTTAGCAAACCCTGGCCTCGAGTGGCCCACATTCGGAGCAGTACATGTAGTACTGCTGTTTGTACTGATGTTTCTGCCCACCATTAGTACTACCTGTAAGGAGGCGGAGGAAGGCTCTCTGTGTGGAAGCAGGCTGCGTGCGGAGTGTCCGGAGCATCTACATGGGTTTGGATTTGGACTGGAGAAGGCTGACTTGCTCCCTGGAAGAAGGGCAGATCCTGAGTGTAAGTGGGAAGTAATGCATCCATGAGGAGAAGGAGGAAAAGAGAAAGGAGTCACCAGGGAGAACAAATGAGACTCTAGGCTCTAGGGTGTGGTGGTCAAGGAAGTATTAAGATGGGAAGTGTCATCATTTCTAGGAAATGGTCTGTATTTCGATAACATACAGTCTCGGCCATCACCCCGGATCCTCAGTAAAGTCTGATGTTCTGAGTATGGGAAAACTGAGAAATACCCTCCCAAACTGGAAACTAGGTTTATGACAATATGTGCATTCCTCTTTGGCTCTTATTGTTCTGCTTTCTTATATTTTCACAGAGCCGTGCAGAGAACACATAACGAGATTGTTTTCGGTCTCATTTCAAGTATGACCACATTGATATTGGATTATGGAATTTTGTAATGACTATTGATAGATTTAGCTATAACACCATTAGGTGCTTTTTATGCTGCATTTTCTGTTTTCTTATTTTTAAAACAATATCCATTCTTGACTTTTCTTATGACAATTATTTATATAATAGACAATTCTAGCCAAGTCGTTGGCTACTGTAAGTGGTTAATGTGTTTGGCTGCTAACTAAGAGCTTGGCAGCTCAAGTTGACCCATGGGAACCTCAGAAGACAATCCAGATGACCCACTTCTGAAAAATTAGCCCTTGAAAACCTTATAGAACCTAGTTCTATTCTGACACAAGGGAGGTCACCATAAACCAGAGGCGGTGACAACTGGTTTGATATTTTTTATGTGGTGTGTTAGTCTACAGTTAATCAACACTTTATCCTCCTTCTGAATTATTTTAAACTTAATTTTAGTAGTAAAGTTTTGACAAAACAATTTTTTCTCCATTTTTACCTGAAATTGTCTGTGATTCTCTTTTGTTCTTGAAAAATAGTTTTGCCAACATAGAACTTTTGCTGGATTGAAAATTTTTTCCTTTCATATACATTGGGTATGCTATTTTTTTTCTTCCTGGATTTCTTTATTATAGTTGAGAGGTAAGCTATCAGTTAAATTATGGTTCATTTGTGTGCAATCTGTCTTTTCTCTTTGTCTGCTTTCAGAATGTAATTGCCTTTGATGCTATGGAAATTTATGATCCTACATAGTTATTAATATAAAAATGATCATGCTTTGAAGTTATTGAGGATCAATTTGAAGATTGGTGTATTTCTATCGATGTCTCAATTTTATTACTTTGAATATCATCTTTTCCTCAGTCTCTCTAGTGTTTCAGTTTAGAATCTTAATTACACTTGTAGCAAGTCTTCTAAATGTATACCCCCATCTATTAATCCCCTTTTCTATTTTGCATCATTGAGTAGTCCTTTCCAGAAATTTCATTTAATTCTCTAATCTCTATCTCCCAGTTTGATTTTTTTAAAACAATTTATTAGGGGCTCATACAACTCTTATTACAGTCCGTACATATACATACGTCAGTTGTATAAAGCACATCTGTACATTCTTTGCCCCAATCATTCTCAAAGCATTTGCTCTCCACTTAAGCCCTTTGCATCAGGTCCTCTTTTTTTCCCCCCTCCCTCCCCTCTCCCCCCTTGATTTTATTTTTATACAAGAAAGATTGTGGGAAAATTCTCCTAGCTTTTAATTCCATGTCCCCCAAACGTTTTGAGCACTGTAATCTGCTGCTTAATGCATTCATTGAATTACTAATTGCAGCTGTTAACCATTTTCAGCGGTTGCAATTGTATGCTTTATCTTGAATGCAGCCCTTTGTTTCCCTGTAGGTTCAGAATTTGTGATTAATTTGTCTCTATGCAGTCATTTAACGTACTTGTGGTCTCTATTGCTTTGCCAGCTCTGATTCACGGTGACTTCTTTCCTTACGTGTTTGTTATTTTTTGGTTGCAAGCTTCTAATTTCCCTGAGAATTCTATTTGTGGTGAGCTCTGAGGCCTGGATTAGAGTGAAATTTCTTGAGAGAGGATTCGCTTTGGCTTTTTGTAGTCTCCACCGACAGGCAGAGTTTATTTTTCGCCCTAGCTTCTCTCAGGACACCCCTCTTAGGGACCCATGGTAGATGGTCCCGGGCTTCCTGTTTAGCTCCCCTGCCTTCTACAGCCACCGAGGAAAGCACAGGGTCTACAAGGACTTCGTTCTGGCATTATCTTCCAGACAAGGGTTTCTGGTTTGTTTGATTTTTTTCCCCTTTTGGCCAGTCCTTAAATCAGCTTTTAAAATGTTTTACTGTTCATCTTTTAGCATACCATCCAGCATTTTGGTGGATTCAGTTGAAAGGATTATCTACAGTGTCTAACTCTAAGGTCACTTCAATTTCTTAAGAAGCACACAATTCCTTTTTTTTAAAAAAATAAAAGCACACAATTCCTAATGGTAAAAACCACCATTCCAAATTCCTATCTTTGTTAGCATTTAGGTTTTTTTTACACACATGCAAACACACACACACACACACACACACACACACACACACACTTTGTTTCAGCTAGCTCTGATTCCTAATTGCAAGGAGCAATTGTGAGCCTCTAATTAACAGAGGTGTGAAAAACTGCTCCCCCATCTTCCCCAGACATTTATTTACTCAATGCTTCATGCAAAGGAGTATAGTGATGATTTATTTTTCTTATGATAAGGCTGAATGCTAAGAATGATCTTAAACACCCCCTCCTAGAGGGGTCACAGGGAGGAGATGAGCCAGTCAGGGTGCAGTACAGCACCGATGAAACATACAACTTTCCTCTAGTGCTTTGGTGCTTCCTTCCCCACTTATCACAGCCTCAATTCTACCTTACAAATCGGATAAGACTATAACATGCACACTGCTACAAACACAGGGAGTCCAGGGTAGATAAACCCCTCAGGGCCAACAACGAGAGGAGAGATACCAGGAGGATTAGGGGAAGGTGGGTGAGAAAGGCGGAATCAATCACAGGGATCACACTATAACCCCTTCCCAGGGGGAAGAACAATGGAAAAGTGGGCGAGGGGCGATGGAGGATCACGTAGACAGGAAAATAATAATCTGTAGCTTATCAAGGGTTTGTGAGGGAGGGTGGGTGGGGAGGAAAGAGGAAGAAAGGGGGAGCTTTGAAAATGATGATGGTGCATATGTGTAATTTTAAAAATGGGCAAAGAACTTGAATAGACATTTCACACACACACAAGATGTGCACATGAACAAATGTACAAATGTGCTTGACACAATGGATGCATGGATGGATTGTGATAAGAGCTATATGAGCCTCCAATAAAATTATTTATTAAAAAACAAACAACATTCTTTTTAAAAAAATCATTCTATTGAGGGTTCGTACAACTCTTATCACAATCCATCCATCCATCCATGTGTCAAGCACATTTGTACATTCATTGTCATCATAATTCTCAAAACATTTTCTTTCTACTTGAGCCCTTGGTATCAGCTCCTCATTTTCCCCTCCCTCCCACCATTCCTCCCTCCCTCCCTCACTAATCCTTGATCATTTATAAATTATTTTTTTTTTCATGTCTTATACTGTCTGATGTCTCCTTTCACCCACTTTTCTGTTGTCCATCCCCCAGGGAGGAGGCTACATGTAGATCATTGTGATTGGTTCCCCTTTTTTCTCCCCCTTTCCCCTTATCCTCCTGGTATTTCGACTTTAATTATTGGTCCTGAGGGGTTTATCTATTCTGGATTCCCTGTGTTTCCAGCTCTGAACTGTACCATGTACATCCTCTGGTCTAGCCGGATTTGTAAGGCTGAATTGTGATCAAGATAGTGGGGGGCGAGGACAGGAAGCTTTAAAGAACTAGAGGAAAGTTGCATGTTTCATTGGTGGTATACTGTACCCTGACTGGTTCGTCTTCTCCCCATGACCTTCTGTAGGGGGATGTCCAGTTGTCTACAGATTGGCTTTGGGTTTCCACTCCACACTCCTTCACAATGATATGATTTTTTGTTCTTTAATACCTGATACTGATCCTATCAATACCTTGTGATCACACAGGAGAGTGTGCATCTTCCATGTGGGCTTTGTTGCTTCTCAGCTAGATGGCCGCTTGTTTACCTTCAAGCCTTTAAGACCCCAGACACTATACCGTTTGATGGCAGGGCACCATCAGTTTTCTTCATCAGTTTTCTTATGCACCCTTATGTCTTCAGCGATCATGTCAGGAAGGTGAACATCATGGAACGCCAGTTTAATAGGACAAAGTGTTCTTGCATAAGGGAGTACTTGAGTGGAGGCCCAATGTCCATCTGCTACCTTAATACTAAACCTATTAATAGATACACAGTGATCTATTTCCTCATTCTCATATAAAATATATTTACATATATGCATGCCTGCATTTAGACCTCTATAAATGCCCTTTGCCTCCTAGTTCTTTCCTCGATTTCTTTTTACTTTCCTTTTGTCCCACTATCATGTTCAGCCTTCATTTGGGTTTCAGTAATTATTCTTGGTTACATTGCCCGTGATCAAGCCCTAACAGGCCTCCTACACACTCCTCACCACTGATTTGGATCACTTGTTGTTCCCTTGTCCCTGGGGTTGTTAACACCACTTCCTTTCCCCCACCCCCCTTCTCCCATGACACCCCGGACCATTGGCCCCGTTGTTTTCTCCTCCAGATTGTTTATCCCACGTATCAAAAAGAATGGTCTTAAAAACATACAATGACAGCTCTTTAGAAGCTTATGTTTAATAAAAGGGACACGAGTTTCAAACTTACACTTGTGCTGTATTGCATAATCTTTCCCCCTTTCTATATTCATAGAATTTCCTTTTGATATTATGTGTTCAACTCTCTTATAAGCATACAGACTTCAGCATTTTGTTGTGATTTCCCACATCATACAACTACAGAATCTCCAAGGCTTGCTAATTAACTCTCCTATAAACATTAGGTGTGAAACCTTCCTCAGTAACACCACCTTCTAGGTTTCTGAATTTCTTTATTTGCTGCCTGTGTTGTCAGGCTCCTTCCGCCTTCCTCGGCTCCCTTTGGAGATACGATTATTAGTAAAATCCCAGTCTCTACCAGGTTCAATGTCCTAAACGAAGTGTTAGAAAATGTCTTGGTTTTTGTTTTTGCCTCGCAGCCTACAATGAATCAAATGTGCCCGCATCCATTGTCCTACTTGTGGAGGTTAGGGAAGAAGCTCTATCTTGTTCATTTCTGTGTCCCCACTAAGTGCTTTAAAATTTAGAAGGAACTCTCTATATAAGGGCATGTCGAAAAACATTGCTACAACACCATAAAAAACACGATATATTGTTTCTCAATATATCCCCCATCTAGGTCTATGCATTTCTGAAGGCAATATTCTCAATATATCCCCCATCTAGGTCTATGCATTTCTAAAGGCAATATTCTCAATATATCCCCCATCTAGGTCTATGCATTTCTGAAGGCAATATTCTCAATATATCCCCCATCTAGGTCTATGCATTTCTGAAGGCAATATTCTCAATATATCCCCCATCTAGGTCTATGCATTTCTGAAGGCAATATTCTCAATATATCCCCCATCTAGGTCTATGCATTTCTGAAGGCAATATTCTCAATATATCCCCCATCTAGGTCTATGCATTTCTGAAGGCAATATTCTCAATATATCCCCCATCTAGGTCTATGCATTTCTGAAGGCAATAGTTCCATTTCTCAAACCCTTTGTGGAAAATTCTGTTCTTCTATTTAGACTACCCTAAAACAGCAGTTCTGGTATTTATTTATTAGACAGTTCTTTTTAATTCTTCTTTTTTAAAATTAAAAGATCATTTTATTGGGGGCTCTGACACTCTTATAACAATCCATGCATCAATTGTATGCAGCATATTTGTACATATGTTGTCATCACTCTTTTCTAGACCTTTATTCTCTATTGAGCCCTTGGAATCGGCTCCTCTTTTTTCTGGTATTTTTGAGGGACTCACGTGATGTACCTTTGAGGTGCTCTTTGGGGTGGGCTAAGGGTTCCCAATGACACTCTCATAGGACAGCTCTTGGTACCCTAGAAAAATGAGTAAGTGCATTGGCACGATGAAAAACAAATTCTCTGTGTACCTTTCCGGGCTCCCTCCTCATCAGTGCCATTGTCAACACTTCAAAAACGTTCTTCAAAAGCCCCTGTGATCATCCCGGGTCCTTTAAGACCACGGTTACCTTTTGGGATCTCCAAAAGGTGTCACCATGACCTTCCGAGCTGATTAGCTCTTGACCTTGAGTTTGCCTGGCCCAGCAAATCTCCTTGGAAGGGATTGTTTTCATTGGCTCCTTTTCCCATTTTCCGGGGGAAGGCATGCTAATGAGACCGAGGTGAGCGTGTTACGGAGAGATCTTACCTGCAGCCATCCGTGATCACAGGGTCATGCTTACACGTGTTTCGTATGTTATCTGTGTAGGGATGAACTAGAACCTCAGTAGCAGTACTTTTGATTTACATATATTGACTAGGGTAGAACCATTATTATGATTAATTATTGTTATTGGCGGGGGGATGAAAGATAATTAACATACAAATTTTGGAATACCGATTCAATCTGCCAGTGAGGTCATCCAGCTTTCCTGAGGATGAAAAACATCTGGGGTGAGGGGGGTGGTGGAGGGAAAATGGGGTGCAGGTGCGCTCAGAGTCTAGGGGAGGTGTCATTAAGAGATTCTCTCAACTTTAGGTCACCTGACAACCAAAAGTTTAAGTCTCCCGGGGACATATAGCGTGGGGGAATGGGACCCGAGTGTTTGCAGGGACCTGGGGAGTGAGCACTGGCCACCCCCAGGGCTGATCATTTTGGCGACAAGGTCCAGGAGAAGCTACAAGCGGGAGACCGTGGGGCTCCTGAGGCCCCAACCCCCAGGAGGGCACAACTCTGAGGTTCCTCTCCACAGCATTTTGTTCTCTCCAATTAACTGTGCATAATAACAAGGAGCGAAACCAAGTGATTTAAGTAATAATTTATCATATTCAGTTCACCATTAACAGCCATCTAGTGTCTCCTTTGCCCTTTTAAATGGGGCTTTGTTCTGCTGCCCTGCCCTTCTCCTGTGTATTCCCCAAGCTTTTAGTGAACGCTTCCCCTCCCTGCCTTCTTTTCCTCCCTCCCTCTCTTTGCTGGCCTTCCCTGAGCTTTGATGCATGTGCGTGTGCGTGTGTGTTTTCTGGAAGCAGCTGGACCGTCTTACATCTCGCACCCTTTGCCCTCTTTGAGAGGGGGATTGGATGTTCATTTATGAGCTTTCAACCCAGGCTTGGGGTGGGGAGATGCCTGGGGAAGGAAGTGCAGCCTTCACCCTGGACCAGCTTCCAAGTGGAGGTTCAACTTATTCCCACAATAACCAGCAGCCAGAGGCGGAGGGAGGCAGCAGACAAGTCAGTGTCGGTGATGGACAGTGGGGCCCACAGGGGTCTGCAAAGTCAGCCCTGCCTGTGAGAAGAGCGACAGGACGAACGAAAGCTTGAACGGAGTTCAAGTGCTGGTGTGGTTTTTGGTGAGGAGCAGAGGTGAAGCGGGGCACAGTGGGAGTGGAGGTGGGAGTTGGAGAACCAGCCTCTGGTAGTGGGTCTGGAGGCGTAGAGGCAGGGGAGAGTGCGGACAAAGAGATGAGTCTCATCCGGTCAGTGGGGAGGTAGGACAGCCCTCGTCCTTGCTGCTCTCTCCTTTGGAGTGGTTTGAACCTGTGAGTCCTCCGGTCCTAACCCCATCACATCCAGGTGTGGGGAAACCAACCTTACCCAGGAGATCAGGCACTTGGCACTAGGGAAGGTTAAGGTTATCTGGATCTATTTCTGTTTGTGTGTCTATTCTGTTGGGCTTATGTGTGTGTGTGTGTGTGTGTGTGTGCACGCTGCTGTAGAAGCTCATCAGAAACTGATCATTGAACTCGAAAACCAACAAGAAAGAAAGAAAGAAAGAAAAAAAACTTACTGCCACCGAGTTAATACTGACTCATAGCAACCCTGTGGGTTCCTGAGTAGAAAGACCAGTCTTTCTCCCTTGGTGGTTTTGAACTGCTGACCATGTGATTGCAGCCCAACACGTAACCACTATACCGGCTGTGTTTTTTTTTTTGGTTTTGAGGCTGTGAGACCCTGTCCCCTCACTGAGGTCCAGGGAGCAGCTCTGCTCTTACCTCAGTACCTGTCTGGTGGAGAATGGACTCACAGATGGGCACAAAGAGTAACTTGGGCCTTTGGAGATGCTGAGAGAATATCCATGAAACCCTGTCCCTTCAAGCCAGGCCCCCGACTCTGGGGGCACATGGAAGGGGCTTGGATCAAGGCATGCCTACAGTCTCCTGTACTGGCCTCTTCTCAACATGAAACGCCACGCTGCGTGTTGTAGGCAAGAGGTCTTGCTTACCTTCAGTCAGTCAAGGTGATTGATAAATGGACTGACCAGGTCACAGATAATCCAAGGAAATGACCAGAGGAAGGAGAGGCAGCTGAAAGACCTCGATGGCCAAGCTTCTGAAATATGGGCACTTCAATGTATCGCTGGGATAGTGTCTTAAAAACCAGGCCACTCAATGAAACACACAAGTTCTTTAATGTGCTCCCCCCCACCCCACTATCATGGCCCCAATTCTGTCTTACAAATTCGGCTAGATGAGAGGATGTACACTGCTACAGCTAAGAGCTGGAAACACAGGGAATCCAGAACAGATACCTGCCCCCCATCCCCCGCCCCAGGACCAATAATGAAAGTAGCAATACTAGGAGGGTAAGGGAAGGGTGTGTGTGTGTGGAGGTGGACATAAGGGGAACCAATCACAATGAATGACATTTAATTTAACCCCCTCCCAGGGCTGTATGTCAACAGAAAAGTGGGTGAAGGGAGACAGTGGTCAGTGTAAGACATGGAAAAAAAATTATAAATGATCAAGGGTTCATGAGGGAGGGAGGGAGAAAAAAAGATTTAGATTCCAAGGGCTCAAGTAGAAAGAAAAGGTTGTGAAAAGGATGATGGCAACTTATGTACAGATGTGCGTGACGCAATGGATATATGGATGGATTGTGATAAGAGCTGTAAGAGCCCCCAATAAAATGATAAGCAAACAAACAGGCCTCAAAACAAACACTAGCCTAAAAGTGTTATGGGTTGTGTCTTCCAGCAATATGTGTTGTAAATCAATCCTAGCTTGACTATCAGTCCCTTGCGGAGGAGTCTGGCTGGCTTGCTGGTTAAGTGCTCAGTTGTGTACTGACGTATCCTCACTTCAAACCCACCAGCTGCTCTCTAAGTGGATTCTACTTCTTTCTGGAAAGATTTAAAGCCTTTGACGTCCCCTGGGGGGCATTTCTACTCTGTCCTACAGGGACGTTATGAGTTGGAATCTATTTGATGGTGATGGGTTTCATTCACCTGTGGCTATAATCCCTTGTCTGCCACTAAAATAAAATAGCAAACATTAAAAAAGGTAGGATTTAGATCATTATCTTTGTGGACTGATTATTTTTGCCAAGGTGACCTTGGTGCCTCTTGAGACGATGATCCGGAATCCTCGCCTTTAGTGGCTGGGTCCCTCAGGGTGTTAGGTTATGTCTAAGAAGTGGTCATACCTTTGCCCCCTGCATGCTCTACTACATTCATGTTCATGTTTCCAGCTTAGGGGAATGCATACATGGTCACACCTGGTGTGAATAAAATATGACTATATAAGAGTGGATCTAGTGCCATTACCTGTTCATCTTGCATACCTTTTATTGTTCTTGTAATGTGTTAGTCTGGGTACTTTAGAGAAACAGATCCACAGAAATTCATGTATAAGAGAGAGTTTTATATAAAGGTTAAGTGTGCATCAAAAAAACATCCCAACCCTGTGCTGCCCAAGACCACAAGCCCAACATTAACCCATTAACGCATATGTCTAACTCCAAACCACAAGGTCCTCCTCCATCTCACAGAACACACACAATGATGCTGACTGCAGGAGGAAAGTTGAGTCAGTGAACGTGTAAGCATCTCAGCTCTGGCAGGGGTCTCCACACGGCTGCTCCAGCACCCAGGGAAGCATTGGGGTAGGTCCACGTGGCTTCTCAGGGATGTCTTGCAGGAAGTGAGCCTTGCCAACTGAAGCAGGGAACTGGCTAAGGCAGCTGCACTCTGATCTGATCATCAGAAAGCAAGAGACCCGAGAACTAGAAAGGTGAGGCTCACTGAGCCATTTATCCCTCTGCCCTTAAATTAACCCCACATGTGATTATCAGCCAGGTTGGCACAATAAACTTTAACTATCTCATGCAGGATTGTGGTTATTACAGGATTTGGGGTATTATGTACTCTCTTCTTCGAGATAAGAGATTAAACAAGCAAGTGACCAAACAGAGATGGGGGATGAGAGATATGAGGATCTCTTAGGAGCAGAAACTCAGAGACAAGGACCTTTCTCTAGAGTCAGGAGAGAGAGAGAGAGAGAGAGAGAGAGAGAGAGAGAGAGAGAGAGAGACTGTCTTTAAAACAGACACCCTCCATTTGGATTTCTAGCTTCTTATGGCGAGAAACCAATTTCCGTTTGTTAAAGCCACCCAATTGTAAGGTCATCGCACCTCCTGATAACGAATGGTCAGGTCAACACCTCTAGATAGGTGAGATAGTCAGGATCCACTTTTACTTTCTACAATAGCAGGTGAAACAGACTGCACAATAAAATAAAACAACATCATTTTCAAACTTCCAAGCATGGGGTTCCCAGGAGATGGAGAAATGTGTACTTTTGCTACAATGTCTTGGAAAGCACACGTTTGAAACAACCGCCCAGGTAAATCACTTGATGAGAGTAGGCGCTCAAATGCACCCATTAAGAAAACAGAAACGAGATGGAGAGGATGCTTTTAAAATGGTGAGGCTTAAATCACCAAAAGAAATAGCCTCCTTCCTGGGGGGAAACGGCAGGAGAGGGAGGTGGCCAGCTGGGCCTGAGGGTTCAGGCGGGGTACCGGGGCAGAAGGCCTGTCCAATCCCCCTGGCTCTCCCATGGAAGCATCAGGGCGACCTGGTTGCTCACTGGCGCTTCTGTGAGTGGACTGTCCGAAGGAGCAGGCGGAGCAGCGGAGGATGCAGGACACAGGCGGTGCACGTCTGGGCTACGGTAAAAAGGAACCACCGGGTCACCGTGACTTCTGTAAAATGAAGGGACTTTTGGTGTCCCCCATGTTAGACAGAGATGTGCACCCCAGAAAGGTTAGACTTTCCCAAGGCCACATGGCAAGCTAAGGAGGAAGGTAGCTTCTGAGTTCTTCTGGGATGCTGCCATTTTGTTTCTGACCTTGAACCTCAGCTCTCAGACGTGGTCTCTCTTCTTATGCACGTTGTGAATCCGTTTCCAGATGCCTATACATGTGTGCCGAGAAACGCCGCTCTCCATGTCCTGTGTAATCAGGAACAAGCAGAGAGTGAAAGCTGAAATGATCCAACAGCGGGGGTGTCCTGAGGTTGAATTGCTTCCGTTCTTCAGGGGACATGTTGCTACAGCCCGGGACCATGTGCAGTCCCGCAGGAATAGCCGGGAAGCGCTTGTGGCTTCACTGCCTGGCCAGCTGCATCTCTTCCTGCAGCAAGAGTCCAGCTCTGCTCTTCCCACTATTTCCCAAAGGGGTGGCCATGCAGATGCCTGAATTTAGTTTTCTTCTCTTCTTGTTTTTTTGTTTGTTTTGAAGATTTTTGTAAAACTGTAGCAAATACATAGATGATCTCAAAAACGTTTGCCATGACAACCTTTTGAATGTACAATTCAGTGGCATCAGTTACATTCGCCAAGTTGAACGGCTGTCATCCCTACCTGTTTCTACATTTCTTCATCTCCCTTCAGAGACAGTCACTCCCTTCCATCCAGTGGAAGCCGACTCATAGTGACACCCCTCGCCCCCAAGCCCCCTGGGGGGCTCTGACTGTTTGCAGGAGTAGAAAGGCTGGTCTTTCTCCAGCAGAGCTCGTGGTGGTTTCGAACAGGCGGGCCACAGGCCAACGCCTAACCACTACACCACCAGGACTCCTTAGTAGACTCAGTGCCCCTTCCAGCCCCTGCAACTGCTCATCAACGGTGCATTTCTGGCCAGGGAAATGCCACACTTTGGTCCAAAGTTTCCATCCATTTCTTCCTGGATACACGTAGTGGTGTGGCCCCTTAAAGCCCTTTCCTGCTCCTCCCCCTCCCCAACAAGGACACGCTGAGAAGAATGCAGCCAGGGTTAAATTGAGAAAATATTTGAAACCTATTAAGCATCGCTACAAGTTTATTGTAATTCGTAAGTTAATTATATCCGTTTTGACTTCCAGCCAGTCCCTTTGCAGGGCTTCCATATAGACTTGGCCAGTTTTCCCAGCTTTAGGCTGGCGGCATGCCTATCTGCCTGTCTCGTTCCTTCCCTTCCTCCCTCCTAGTCCAGCAAGCCAGCTTTGAGACTCACTCCTACTGGCTGGAGTAAATGTGGTAGGCATTGAGGTGGGCATCAGTGAAGGGGGTGCATTTGCGTGTAGGTAGGGACATGGTGACCGATGACGGGAAACGTGTAGACACGAACGCTGACCACAAATAAGCGCATGTATTTATCAAACTCTCACTTTACAGTTTACAATGGAACGCTGGTGGATTAGGCACGAAGCTGCAGTTCAAAACCAATAGCCGCTCCGCAGGAGAAAGGTAGGGGTGTCATCGCTCATCAAGGTTTCCAGTCTCAGAAATAAAAGTTGTCCTGAGCTGGCATCAACTCAATGGTGACGGGTTTGGCCGTTAGAGTTCTATGAGCGCCTTATACAGGAGGTGTTACCGTGCCGTTGTGTGGATGATGAAACACACGGAGAAAATGGAAAGAGAGTCCACGTGGCTCCAGGGTAGAGGTGCAAGGCAGGAAGTGAGCCCTCGCCTTTGATTGTAACTTGTGTGTAGGTGGTTGGGTGCCACCCAATCCATTGCAAATCCCAGCCACCCGGAGGACACACTAGAACTGTCCTGATGAGGTTTGAGGCTGTCGTATTTTGGGAAGCAGACTGCTCCATCTTTCTGCCAAGGAGTAGTTGGTGGGTTCAAATGGCGGACCTTTCTGTTAGCAACTGAGCCCTTAACTACTGCACCTCTAGCGTGTCTTTCCAGTACACCAGGTCGGCAAACTGAGGCTCACTTGACATACGCATGCGGTTTTTTCAGTACATACATGAGAATCTGAAGTAAAATGGAAACATTTTCAAGGATACTATTCAGATAATAGTGATTTCATTTGCTTGTAAAAATAGATGTATGGCTCTAGTGAATATTTTTTAACTCATTGTGCAGGATTAGATTGGCTCTTCTGTCTTGAAAGTTTGCTGATCCCTGCTCTATGCTATATGAGTTCTCAATAAAGTTGTACCTTTGTATAGCTTTAAGGAGCAAACAAGCTTATAAATATTGTCTCATGTGCTTCTAAAAACATGGTGATGGGCAAAACACTGCAGGCATGCAACAGAACAGCAAAGGGAGCAGAGCAAGGAAATCCCGATGGAATACTGAAAATAGACTTTGGGGTCAGGGCATGGCATCCCAGCAGACTCAACTGGAAAATACTCGTAAGGTCAACAAACAGACCTTGGACTAGTTACAGGCTTTGCTTTTCTTTCTGTCATTGGTGTTTTTGTTGTTCTGTTTTCTTTTGCTGCTTTGTTTTGCTCTGTCTTGTTTTTTGTGTGCATATTGTTATCTTTGCAGGTCTATCTAGATAAAATAGCTGGGATAAACAAGCTGGAGGAGAAAACAATGGGACTGACGGTTCCGGGGGACAAGGGAGAGAGGGAGGCAGGGAAAAGGAATGGGTGTTAACCAACCCATGGACAAGGGAACAACAAGTGATCCAAAGTCAGTGGTCAGGAGGGTGTAGGAGGCCTGGTAGGGCTTCATCAAGGGCAGTGTAACCAAGAAGAATTACTGAAACCCAAATGAAATCAGAGCATGATAGTGGAGCAAGAGGATGTAAAAGGAAATAGAGGAAAGAACTAGGAGGCAAAGGACATTTATTGAGGTCTAAATACAGACATGTACACATGTAAATATATTTATATATGACTATGGGGAAAGATTTATGTGCATATATTTATAGGTTTAGTATTAAGTTAGCAGATGGACATTGGGCCTCTACTCAAGTACTCCCTCAGCACAAGAACACTTTGTTCGATTAACCTGGCATTCCATGATGCTCACCTTCCCAACACAATCGCTGAAGGCAAATGGGTGCATAAGCAAATGTAGTGAAGAAAGCTGAAGGTACCCAGCTATCAAAAGATATATCATCAAGGAGCTTAAAGGGTTGAAGGTAAACAAGTGGTCATCTAGCTCATAAGCAACAAAGCCCACATGGAAGAAGCACACCAGCCTGTGTGATCATGAGGTGTTCATGGGATCAGGTACCAGGCATCAAAGAACAAAAAATCATATCATTGTGAATGAGGGGGAGTGTGGAGTGGAGACCCAAAGCATCTGTAGGCAACTGGACATCCCCTTACAGAAGAGCGGAGGGGAGAAGAGGAGCCAATCAGGGTGCACTATAGCAACAATGAAACATACAACTTCCCTCTAGTTCTTTAATGCTTCCTCCTCCCTCCCCCACTATCATTATCCCAGTTCTCCCTTACAAATCCGGCTAGACCAGAGGATGTACACTGGTACACTGGTAACACAGTGTACTGGAAGCACAGGGAATCCAGGACAGATAGACCCCTCAGGACCAATAATAAGAATAGCAAGGGGAAGGGAAAGATGGGGGAGAAAGGGGTAATCGATCACAAGGTTCTACATATAACCCCCTCCCTGGGGGACAGACAACAGAAAAGTGGGTGAAGGGAGACAACGGTCAGTGTAAGACATGACAAAATAATAATTTATAAATTGTCAAGGGTTCGTGAGGGAGGAGGGTGGGGAGGGAGGGGAAAATGAGCTGATACCAAGGGCTCAAGTAGAAAGAAATGTTTTGAGAAAGATGTTGGCAACAAATGTACAAATATGTTTGACACAATGGATGTATGTGTGGATTGTGATTAGCCCCCAATAAAATGTGTACGAGCTACCAATAAAATGATTTAAAAAAGAAAAAAACAAAAACAACAATATGGTGATGAAAAGTCACAAGGAAGGGGTGAGTCAACCAGGGTGCAGTAAAACACCAATGAAACACACAATATTCCTCTGGTTCCTTGAGACTTCCTCACCCTACACTATCATGTCTGCGTGTTAGACCGGAGCATGTGCACAGGTACAGATAAGAGATAAGAGCTCACAACACACAGATTCCAGGAACAGGAATGGGAGTAGTGATACCAGAAGGGTAGGGGGAAGATGGGGAGTGGATGGGAGGAAGGGGGCACCAATCACAATGATCAACAAATAACCACCACCACACCCCCCTCCAGGGGGACGAGCAACAGAAACCATGGGGGAAAGGAGACAGTGGTAGGTGTGAGATATAAGAATAATAATATTTTATAATTCATCAGGGGGTCACGAGGGCGGCGGGGTAGATATGGAGGGCAAAAAGAGGAGCTGATCCCAAGGGGTCAATAGAAAGTAAATGTCTAGGAAAGAATGAAGGCTACGTATGTACAAATGTGCTTGATATAATTGATGTATAAATTATGAGTTGTAAGAACCCCCAATAAAAATGACTTTTTAATAAAACAAACAAAAGCATGGTGATGTTGCTCAAGCCTTCGTCTCCCTGACCTTTGTGAATTTGTTGGTTTCCCTGGGACACATCACCTGACCTTTGAGGACTGGTTCAGAATCTGTCCCCTGCTCCAGGTGAACCCAACCCGTTTCTTCCCCAAGATTTTGAGATCTAGATATAAAGAGATCAGCACTTTAACCAGGTGGCTGAGGATCACCATTTTTGTCCTGTCAACCAGGATCAGAGAAAGCCAGTGTGCAGTGAGGAAGGAGAGCAGAGGCCGTGGGACAATATCAGAAACAAGAGACATGGAGAGACAGAACACCATGCATTTCCCACAGGTCTCCATCTTTGACTCAGCAATGCCTTTACCCCTGGGGACTTTACGACACACCTCTGTTCTCTGCCAATATGCAATCTTTTGGGATGATCCTCGTTGCAGTTAGGGTTTTATTATTTTCACCTGAAAGAATCTACAACAATAAATACCAGAAGCTGGAAGCAAGGTGAACTAAAGGCTAACCAGAAATGAACTGTGGTGGGTTTAGAGTACGGGTGATTCTCACCCTTATGTTGTAAGTATTTACATGCACTGTGGAGGAGAAAGAAGACTACACAGAAATGGTCTTTTCGGAAGTTTCTGAGTGCAGCCAATGCTCTCGGCACCTTTACTGCCTTCTCGCAGGCCACTTCTGACCAACTAAAGCCACAGGCGTCAGTGGTCTTGTACACGAGCCACACCCTGCCTCAAGGCTCTGTCTTGCTTCTCTTGGCTTTCCTGTCCTGGTGCTTCCTCCAAGGCCTTGGGAGCTCTCTTAGCCCACGTCAGTCAACATTCAGAGATTTGGAGGTGGGAGAGCGGCTAAGGCCTGCTTGAGATGGGAAGGTCTGCTTACTTACATAAATGCCATGTTCGTGCTGGCTGTTGGATGGTCATCTCCGTTTCTCCCCACATGGGCTCCTTCATATGGCTCTCTGGCACAGCATGGCAGCTGGCTTTCTTCAGAAGAGGCCATCAAATGATTGTAAGATATACCGCACTATTGAAACACTGGTGATTTTTATCGTTGAGGGAGTTCAGAGAAGGACTGCACGGTCACGAAAGAAAGTGGCATGCTCTGTGTGTTAGTCTGGGTGGACTAGCAAAACAAATTCATAGATATTCATATGTGTATAAGAAAGAGCTTTATATACAAGAGCAGTTGAATATGAGAAAACATCCCAGTCCAGTCCAGATCAAGTCCATAAATCCAATATTAGCCCATATGCCTGATACCAATTTATAAAGTCCTCTTCATTCTCATGAAACATTCAGTGAAGCCGAATGCAGTAAGATCACAGGCCAGTTTGAAGTCTTGTGGATCCTTTGGTGGTGGAAGCATCTCAATGCTGGCAGTGGTCTCCACGTGACTTCTCCAGCTCCAGAGATGTGGCTCCATCAGCTTCTCTCCATGTGTCGTCTCCACAGAGATGTCTCACAGGAAGTGAGCAGAGAGAGAGAGAGTGTCTCCCGCCTCCCAGGAGGAATACAGGAATTCTCAGAATCCTCGGGAGAAGGCCATTGGGTATGACCTGATTAAAAGGCTAGACTCCACCCATTCACTCTGGATCCTCACATTGACACCAGCTTATGTAACTACCACACTGTTTTAATAATGGAAGCAAAGCAATGAGCAAAATATGAACCCAGTGAAACTGACCATCGAGTATTTTCCATAGGAATCACAAGTATGCAAAAAAAACAAAACAAACCAACAACCATGGAATATTGGGCAGGCCTTAGGGCTGTGCAGAAAAACAAGGCAGGGTAAGGACATATGAGACAGCAGAAGTGCTGATTGTCCATGGGCGGTTAGCATTTGAGAGAATCTGTTTTCCTCTGTCATTCCTTGGGGAGAGCAAGGAGTGGTAGCCAGGAAGCAGAAAGAAGAATAAAGCTCCCTCGATCCGAGTTGTTTCCTAAAGGAGGAGCTCCTGTATTTGGGTCCCCAGCTGCCAGCTTGCAGTCCCTTCCTTTGGCAGAAGGACGACATTCCTTAGGCCACCAACTATCTACCTTAGGGGAGTGAACCACAGGAAAGGAGTTGTGTGGTGCCTGCTCAGAGATGTGCTCGCAGAATCAGCCACAGTGAGTCCTCCTTGGTTTGCTCACTCAACCCTTTCCAGAAAATGCTCTGTTCCTCTTTGACTGTTCATACCTTCTGCTGTGGTCTGAATCTCCCCCAACAACATTTATGTTGAAGAGGACTGGATGCATTTGGCTGCAGTGTGGCTGAAGAATATTGAGCAAAGCATTCTTAGAGGAAATAAAACCAGAATGCTCCTATGTTAGTGTGGGTACATTAGAGAAACAAATCCACAGAAACTCCTGTATAAGAGAGAGTTTTATATAAAGGGTAAGTGAACATCAAGAAAACATCCCAACCCAGTGTTGCCCAAGCCCACAAGTCCAACATTAGCCCATATGTCTGACACCAGTCCACAAAGTCCTCCTCCATCTCACGACACACACACAATGATGCTGACTGCAGGAGGAAAGCCTCAGTGAGTGTGTAAACATTTCAGTGCTGGCAGGGGTCTCCACACTGGCAGGGCTCTCCAGCACCCAGGGCTGCATTGGGGTAGGTCAGTGCGGCTTCTCCTGGGGGATGTCTTTCAGGAAGTGAGCCTTGCCTGCTGAAGTAGGTAATTGGCTAAAGCAGCTGCACCTTGGTCCAATCACCAGAAAGAAAGAGACCCAAGAACTAGAAAGGCGAGGCCCACTGAGCCATTTATCCCTCTGCCCTAACCCCACACGTGTTTATTGACCAGGTTGGCACAATAAATTCTAACTATCTCAGCTCCTTAGAAGCAAGCGTGGTGAAACTTTGACTTGCATGCTTTGACCATATCATGGGGAAAGACGATAGCAGGTTCAGTGAAGCAAAGGGTCAGCACAAATGAAGGAAGCTCTCCATGAGAGGGAGTGACACAATGGCTACAACCATGAACCCAAACATCCCAGTGAACATATGTGTGCAACAGGACCAGGCATTGTCTCCTTCTATTTTTGTATGAGGTCATCCTGAGCTGGAGCTGTCTGGATGGCAATGAAGAACAACAGTTGCTGTGGACGCCTCATTGTCAATGAGCTCCATGACCAGAGACACACATTAGGGAAACAGAAGACTTGGTGGTTACACAGAAGCTCATCACGGTGCTGCGCCTATTACGGGATTTGGTATAAGTTCAAGTGCAAACTCATTAGTGTGATGTTCAAGGCCATTCAGAGCATCTTCCTATAGTTTTCTTCTTCACCTATCCCTTGCCATCCTCCATCCTCATGGATCCACATGGGACCCTCGACCAGGCTCTGCATTTTCAGACCTGTGTGTGCTTACTGAAACATCTCCTGGGAAGCCTTTTCCCATCATCTCTGCATGTTGAGTCCCCACTCATCCTCTCAGTCTCAGTTCAAATCCCACCTCTCCTTGGAAGCAATGAGTTGCTCCCTGCTTTGTCCTGTGAAAGCTTCTGTCTGTATCTTGTGTGTAGCTCCTGGATGGTCTCCTCCTTGGTGCATAGTTCTTAACACATCTTTCTTTCCCATACAGTAACAGCATGCTCCTCCAGGTCTCAGGCCTTGCTTCTGTATTCTCAGGGCATGGCGTGTGATTCTGCAATAATAGAAGCGCAACATCATCTTTGTTAAGAAGGGATGGGAGGTGTCAGCCAAAGCTGGTGGGTCTTCAATGGCCATTGATATTGAAGCTGGTCTCAGATTGGCAAGGTCTCATTGCCTGCTGCCAACATGCTGTGTGGTTCAGGCGTTACAGACATAGAGGGGCATCCTGGACGTTGCTACTTCACTGTGGACACTGCTGCTTCATCGTCTTCCAGCCTTGACGTCCTCTTGCTGCGAGAACTCAGCACAGGTGACCGACTCTAGCTGTCTTGTACTCTGCATGAGCCCGTGTTCTGCCCTAGAAGGAGGAGTCCAGCGGAAGTCCTGAGTGGGGCTTCCATACTGCTGGGTGCCAACTGACCAGAGCATCTCTTGGGCCTGGGTTTGAGCATGACTCTTCAGCTCTGAGTCCTTACACTTAGGATTGTTTGCACTTACCCTGAAGGTAGAACCAGAATGAGTTTGCACCTTCAGAGAGGAAATCTGAATATGACTTAATAGCTTTAGACAATAATGTTTCCAATGAGTTTCTATTAAAAAAAAAGCCAGGGCTTTTTAAGATAATGGATCCAGAGGGCCTTCTTTACCTTCTCAAATGCACGTGTGGTAAAGAGTGCTTATAACACTAAGTATTTTTCCCATTTGTTGTCCTTCTTTTATTCCAAGAGCCTCCATGGAATCACGTGTCAGTCCAGGTTGACTAGAGTAACAAATCCAGAGAAATTCAAATATAGGTGTGTAAGAGAGCACTTTATATCAAAGATCAATTGTACATTAAGAAACCATCCCAGCCCAGTCTAGATCAAGTCCATAAGTCCGGTATTAGCCCATATGTCTGATACCAGTCTATAAGTTGCTCTTCAGACTCATGCAACACATGCAATGACATCGAATGCAGGAAGATCACAAGCCAGTGGGTGGAAAGTCTTGTGGATCTAGTGGCGGTGGAAGCATCTCAGCGCCGACTGGGGTCTCTGCGTGGCTTCTCCAGCTTCAGTGCTCTTGCATAGAGCTCCAAAAGTCTTGTCAGCCGGAAGACAAAGCAGAGAGTCTGTGGGTATCTGGCCTCCAGTGAGCTATTTATCTCTGTGGCGCCTTCAAATGAGGTCACCAAACTGACTGACAGACTAGATTCTACCCCTTCACAAGTCGACACCAGATTATGTAACTCCCACACATAAGAAGGTTAGAATTCCTGGTCACTCCTTAAGTAGAGGCAGGCCAGGCAGAGGGGAGCAGGCCAGAGATGAGTCCTGTGTCTGGGCTTGACTGTCCTCTCCTTGGGGTTGTTTCACCTCCATGATGGGCCCATCGAGGGGGAAAAGCAGACAGCCTTTTCCCTCTTAAAAATGAAAACAAATGGCAGCAGATTCTTATACTTAGTGTTTTCCAAGTGCCTTTTGGAGAAATTCTCACATTGGCTACTTAGGCACCGGGAAGTTGAAAGAATGATCCCATTTTCTAAGGGAAAACAAAGGCTCAGAGAAATCAAGTGAAGCATAAGGCAGTTGCTTCTGAGTGGAGAAGCTGAGAGGCCAACCCGATTTCTTGAAGGAGGATTCCGCCCCCCCCCCCCCGCTTTACAGGACCTTGTCTGAGGCCCCTACGGATCATGGCAAGAGGTCGCGCGCCTCTGAGCCTCAGCCAATGCTCCTTTGCATGCCAGTTTCCTTGGAAATGCTCATGCCCATCTGATAAGCTTTTCACCTGCGGGCTGTCAACTGGCTCTCTCAACATGGCCAGGACTGGCAATCATTTTTGATGCCCTACTTTGTAGGGATGTTTGCATTTCCTCCAGGGGGACCCGGGGTGGGGGCAGGAAGGCACAGGAGAAGTCAGGCTTGGTGGGATTGCTTGAGTAACCTAAGGATTTTCTCTGTGTGCATGATGTCCATTTAGCAGGCATGTTGTTTTCCTGGTGTGATAGGGTTTCTGGTGTTGACGGTGCAGGAGGACAGGAGGCAGAGCTGAGGGTGGGGTGGGGGGCGTATCCTGTGAGCAATTGTGTGGGTCTTGCAGCTCTTGGGGGTAAACCCCCAGACCCCTGGGATAGAGGCCCCGCAGGGCGAGCTGAGCACAAGCCCAGCCTGTCCTTTAGACCATCTTTCCTTTATTCCCTCACCCACTTGGAAGAGGCCAAAGAAAAAAAACAACCTGTTTCTTTATTAATGATGCTTTCTGCAGAGTTAGATTAAGCGCTGATTAAAGGAGGATGAATCCAAAGGGTAAATGTAAGTACCTCTCAGTCACTTCTCCAGTTACAGGATTTCCTACGAGATTCTTTGCAGTCATTTTGGCTTCTTTCCCGCTTGCCATCGTCCTCCACACTCTCTCCGCCCAGCTTTGGAGCTGCCCCTCCCTGAAGGGCTCAGATTGCCCAGGGCTGGAGCTCCGGCTCTGCTGAGCTTCGCTGCTCTGTGGAGAACCTCGGGAAGCCTCGCTGGGACCATTGTCTGCAGTGGCCTTTCTCACGGCAGGTAAGTCCTCCGGGTGAGCGGGGAGCCTTGCTCTTCAGTTAGTTCAAGGATGTGACTGCCACTTTGGAACTTGGAAGGCTGGCCTTTTTAAACAGGGTGGAGTAGATGTTTTATAACATTTTTTAAAAAATGAGACTAGATGCACAGTACATGGCTTGGGTGATGGGATCCATCAGGTGGCTCTCCCTTCTTTGAGAGGGCACCACTGGCAACCTGCTAGGTGCTCCCAACCCTGGAGTGTCGGGAATGTGATTTTTCCAGAAGAAAAACAAAAACAAACCAACCAGAAAACCCAACCCTGGTGCTGTCAAGTCAGTTCTGACTCACAGCGACCCTGCGGCACAGAGCGGAACCACTCTCTGAGGTTTCCGAGACTGTAAATCTTTATGGGAACAAACAGACTCATCCTTTCCCCATGGAGTGGCTGGTGGGTTCAAACTGCTGACCTTGTGGTTAACAGCCCAAGGACTGTAGGCCACTACATCACCCATGCTCCTAAGAAGGAATTCAACCCCCTCACCCTCCCCCACCCCCCCACCGGGGTGGTAGCGAGCAGAAAAGACGTCCTCAAATCTCTTCACCATCTGAAATGGTGGTACAGCTGTCAGGTTTTTTTTTTTTCAGAATTCCCAGTGGCCAATTTCCTTAATCAGAAATGGATGGAAGATGGGTTCTTTTCTGAAGAGCTAGCAAATTAATCTGGGATTGGCTTCCAGTATGGATCGATTATGTTAAAGTCTGTTCATGTTCACTAGCTTCTTCTTTTCTTATGGCATCTCTCATAGAGAGGACAAAGAAGAATATTGTGGGTTTTTTTTATGGTCTCCAGCGAGGTACCACCATGGAGACGTTGCGAGGTACCACCATGGAGACATGTAGACCACCACACAAATGAGAGAGAGGACATCCTTGCAGACCTTATTTGCCATTGAGCCATTTAGCTGGGAAGTCAGGGTGGGGCAATGAGATGACTGCGTGTCCGGTAGATGAGTGGGGTGGGGGTGGTGGTAGAAGTGGGGGCTGATGCCCTGAGGCTGTCGCACATTGTTAGGGTGCCACAGACCAGACCTAGCTCCAGCTGGAAGTTGTGGCTTTGTCCTCTCGATTCCTTTCTCCCCACTGCCTTTGGGAGATCAGAGATTTAGGTATTAAGAAGGGTAGGCAGGATTGCATGGAGGTTCAGAGTATGGGCCCTGGAATGGGACTGCTTTGGGTTGAGATCCTGCGGCAATTGGATGACCCTAGACACATCCCTCCATTGCTCTGAGCCCCCAAATAGTCTTTGGTCAATGGGCATCGTATAATAATAACCACTACCTTGCGGAATTTTTCTGGAATGAGGAACCTTGGTGGTGCCGTGAATTAGGCATTGAGCAGCCTAGGAGCCACCCCATGGGAAAAAGATGGGGTTCTCTGTTCCACAGAATGACAGTCTCGGCAACTCTAGATAGGTTCGCGATGAGTCAGAAGCATCTTGATGGCAAGGGGGTTGGTCTTTGTGTTGATCGGAGGTGATTGATGTAAAGCAGCAGGCACTGTGCTAACCCTGTAACTCCAGAGACGGTCACTCCTAGGAAGCTCAGCCATAGCTCTGGAGTTCCACATGGCGCGAGTGGAGCCTTGGTGACACGCCCCAGGTGTGCAGTGGCAAACCTGTTACGGATTCCCCAGGAGCTCCTCTTCCTGGTTGGGGTAAAGCAAAGGGTTCGCGGTGATCAATTTGGCTTCTGGAAACAGGTTATTCTCACTTCCTCGATGAAGAGGCGCAAATCTCAGGCAGGACCTGCCTGCACATCTGGGAAAACTTCCTACTCACATTGATGTGAAATGTTGCCCTGGGAAGCAGTTCTAAATGTTGATGGATCAGAGAATGGTCTGGCATGCATTTCATTAATCACCATTGATTCTGATGCAGGTTTCCAAGGAGCACAATGCCCCCGCTCTTGACACACACACACACACACACACACACACACACACACACACACACACACACATGAAATATTCTGTTCAGCAGAAAGCGTTGGCCTCTTGGCTTGAATATGAAGTCTTTTGACTCATTTTGTGCTGGAAACTGGAGAGACAAGTATGTCTTTGCCGTTAAAAGGTTGTTCTTGGAGCTGAGGGTGGATTTTATCTATGAGGAATAGCTTATTCACGCAACAAATGTTTACTGAGAAGCTGTCGTGAACTGCCGTGTACCCACTGAGCAGGAGCAGGCCCTTGAAGAGCCCACCGTCTGGCAGGAGAGTCATGAGTGTGTTCCAACAGGGATGATCCAGGCTGAAAAGGAAAGTGTCTCAGGGGGTTATGGGAACAGAAGACAAGTAGCCTCAGCTCTGCCCTAAGGCTTCTCAGAGAAGGTGCTTGAAGATCTTCTTCAGTTTGGCAGGATGAACAGAGGCTTGGTAGTCAGAACTGAGATTCTGGTAATGGGAAAGGAGAGAGGCAGGGGGTGGGGGTGGATTTGAAATGTGTTTGGACAGCCAGGTTGAGGGTTGTTGTTTCTCTCTTATTTGCGAATGGATGGATAGGGATATTATTAGCCAAGAGAAGAAATCCTGCCAAGCCGGGTGATGACATTATATTAACCTGATATCACAAATGTGGGGAACATTATCCCAAGACCTCAGAAATAGCAGAGGAAGCTAGAAAAATCCCAATACCACAAAAGAAGGCAGAATAACTCCCCAAATAACCCTACTCTTAGATAAGAAAATGAAGATGTCGAAGAAGGTTTACAGGGTCTAGAGAGAAAATGCTAGTCAAGGAAGGCACACCATGAAAACTTCTGCCCTTGGAGAGGAGTCCACAAATAATTCATTTTAATTCCAGATGGGTCATCCTTTCCAGAAATCCCTTTATCTTACAGGATTGTCCTAAAGGATGTTAATGTCAATGCACCCAACCTTTGATCTAGACTGGGACACAAAACCCTAATGGCTGTCAAATTGATTTCAACTCATAACAGCCCTACAGGATAGAGTAGAAACTGCCCCATAGATTTCCCAAGGCTGTACGTCTTCATGGAATCAGATGCCCTCATCTTTCTTCAGGGCAGTGGCTGGTGAGTTCAAACCACCGACCTTTGGGTCAGCAGCCAACTGCATTTATCACTGGGTTCAGTGATAGAATTCTCTCCTTCCACGCAGGAGATGCAGGTCCATTCATGGTCACTGCAGCTCACAAAGAGCTGCCACGCATCCGGTGACAGGGGCTTGAATGTTGCTATCGGCAGAGTCTCCAGATTCAGACAAACCAGGAAGAGAGGCCTGATGATCTGCTTGTGAAAATTAACCACTGGAAACTCTCTGGCTCACAGTGGTGCCCTCCATAACTGACCATAGGGAATGCCCGAGAGCAGAGGGTTGTGCGTGGAGCCGTCCTGAGTTGGGGTCCACTTGTCAGCAATGAACAACATCATCCTTGTCAAAGTGTTTGAGATACCACACTGCATGCAGAGGTCGGATGTACAATTGTAATGCGTGGCCATGGCAGCTATGTAAAATATATGTGCCAAAAATTGGCCGAAAAGAAATAGATGCAAATGTGAAAACCTGGATGTATTAAGTGGTTTTGGCTTGTTGGGTAATCATTTCCTTCTGTTGTTTTATAAATTTCATTTAATGGATGATTCTTTCAGCCAGGGCCCTGGCAGGAAACAGATGGAATATTCAAATGGGGCATTTGGAGGATATTTTATTAAAGGGGTTCTTGAAAGGTGTGGGCAGAATTTAATAATGGGAACTAATGATTGTGAAGTTCCTGTAGCTAGTGATAGTGGGTGTCATGACCCCCCACATCTGACCCAGCAAGGGGAGGCAGGTGCTACAGAATGAGATAAAGCGCTGTGGGGAGTGGGTTACCGGGCGGGGACTGAGATCTTGAGCGGAAGGATGCAGCCATTGTTTGGGAACTGGAGGCAGAAACTCCTGGCTTCACTCTCCTTCCATCCTCTGGGGCTCCTGCCGGTGTTCCCATTGGACAAACCCAGCCAGACGCCAGGTTCTAAGGGATCTCAGCTGTGGGATCCATGTGGATCAGCTTCAGGGTGCTGAGCTTAGGGGAAGGGTTGGAGAGGTGATCCAGAGGACAAACAGAGCCTGTCTATGCAGCACATGAGGTCCTGTGAATTCATAAATAAGAAACAAGCCTCTGTGCTGCCTCAGTAGATTTACACATATGACCCCTTCCATCCAAGACACCCATCTCTTCTCTCATCAAACGAGTTCTGCTTCCTCATAGCTACCCACTCCTCGGCTCCCACCACATCCGACATTGACCCACAGAGCAACCATCCTCACAAGGCAGTTTCACCCAACACTCATCTGCCTGGTCCTCCACTAACCTGAAGGACCCTCGCCTACCTAGCACCTGACACAGTGTCAGGCACCTAATAACAAAACCTAAGCCAAACCCACGGCCAACAAGTCAATTCTGACTCACAGCACCCCTAGCTGGGTTTCTGAGGCTACCACTCTTATTGGGAGCACACAGTCTCATCTTTCTCTATAGGAGCCCCTAGTGGGTTTGAACTGTCAACCTTGTGATTAGCAACCCCTACCCAACACCGCCACCAGGGCTCCTTCTGGTGCATAATATAAAATCCTTTTAAAGTCAAAGTCACTGCCATTGAGTAGACTCCAGCATAATGGCTTATGAGTTGGGCTGCAAACCACAAGGCCAGCAGTTCAACTACACCAGCCAATCCTTAGGAGAAAGAAGAGGCTTTCTGCTCCCATAAAGTTTGACACTCTCCCCAATCCAACTGGGCCCTTCTACTGTGTGCTCTAGGTTGCTATGAGAGGATGACCCCTAACAAGGCTCAGTCGATATTTGATGAGTGAATGAATCCATGAATAAGGGGAAATCAGATCAAAAGACCTCGATTAAAAAATCATTTTATTGTGGGCTTGTACAGCTCTTATCACAACCCATACAGATATCTATTGTGCTAAGCACATTAGTACACAGGTTGCCATCATTGTTTTCAAAACATTTTCTTTCTACTTGAGCCCTTGGTATCCGTTCCTCATTTTTCTTCCCTTTCCCACCCTCCCTCATTCCTGAACCCTTGATAATTTATAATTTTTTTTCATGTCTCACACTGACCGCTATCTCCCTTCACCCACTTTCTATTGTCCATCCCCCTGGGAGGGGGCCATACATTGATCATTGTGATTGGTTCCCCCTTACTCCACCCTCCCGCCCCTGTTACCCTCCTAGTATCAGTACTCCCTTATTGGTCCTGAGCAGTTTATCTGTCCTGGATTCCCTGTATTGCAAGCTCTTATCTGTACCTGTGTACATGTTCTGGTCCAGCCAGATTTGTCAAAATACTTCTATAAAAGAGTCTAGATTTGAAGTAAGGCCCCAAGAGACTTAATCTTGACTGTTGGTGAACTTCTGAGGAATGCAGAGTTTCTTGTTAGGGAAATAAGATGGCAGCGGTTTTTGTTTTGTTTTCTTAGAGAAATAAGGGCTTTGCTTCTTTTCCTAGATGCATGGTTGTTTTTGTTTTCTTAGCAAGAGCAGCCTGGGTACAGTGCATACTGGGAGCAGCGGGAGCAAAACCATTTCTGACAGGCAGCTCCCAGACTACCTTTCCAAGCCCACCCATCACCTCACCAGCCTGCTCGAGGCTGGCCGCTTCCTAGAGCTTCTGTCACGCAGATAGCACAGCAGACACGCAGGTGGTTATGTTCAGCACAGCGATTCATTTCCTAATCACTCTGTGGACTTTAAGTTCACATCAGGGTCTTTGGGCTGTTGGTGCTTTCCTTGTGGACAGCTGTGTGATTTCTCCTTGTCAGGTAGGAACTTGTGTGTCGCGGGCCAGCCTGACTTAAAATTACAAATCGAGGTCATTCTGTCTTCCAAGAATTTACACACACACACTCACACACACACTCACACACACACTCACACACACACTCTCTCACACACACACACACACACACTCACACATACACACACACAGTACACACATCCACACATACCCATACACACCCTGTATTAGTCAGGATTGACTAGAGAAACAAATCCAGAGACACTCATATGTGTGTAAGAGAGAACTTGACATCCAAGAGCAATTGTACATTAAGAAAACATCCCAGCCCAGTGCAGATCAAGTCCCTCAGTCCGATATTACCCTATATATCAATACCAGTCCATAAATTTCTCTTTAGATGAACACAGTCATGCAATGACACTGAATTCAGGAAGATCGCAGGCCAGTGGGTAGAAAGTCTTGTGGATCCAGTGGTGGTTGAAGCCTCTCAGTGCTGGTGTGGGTCTCCATGTGGCTCCTCCAGCTACAGGGCTCTGGGCTCTATCAGCGTAACTCCATGTGGCTTGTTAACAGAAACGTCTCACAGGGAGTGAGTCTATATCTGGATTCCAGTGAGCTGTTTATCTCTGTTGCGCCTCCAAATGAGGTCATCAAGCTGTGACCTGATTGATAGGCTAGACTCCACCCCTTCACTGTTAATAGTCTTAAGTTGACACCAGATTATGTAACTACCACCCCCACCCCCCACATGCATGTACACACACACACACACACAAGGATAAGGCCATACACATGGGGGGCTTTCTGGGAGACTGTCATGTTTGGATGAGCTGGGCTGGGCAACTGGGTTTTGCGTGCTTTTTCCCATGTGTGTTCTACTCCATCATGAACACCAAAAACAGAGGCCAGGATTTTAAAGCCAGTTATTTGTACTGGATATTCTGAATTGCGGGGTGATTTGAGTCCCTGCAGGATAGTTGTAATTGTTTTATAATGCAGTACAATTCATATGTGCACATAATTCTGAAATTCAAAATAATGTCAGGAAGGGTATACAATGAAAAATAAAATGTGTTCCCCTACACATAGACCCTCGTGTTTAACCATTTCGGCCAGTCCTCTGGTCATTGCGTCTCTTATTCCAAGCCACTTGCATCTATGTCTAGTTCTTGATTTATCTAAAGAGAAGTTGGCTCTGGTGGCACAGTGGTTAAATTGTTTGGCTGTGAACCGAAAGGCCAGTGATGGGAACCATCAGCTATTCTGCGGAGAAAGCTGTGACAGGAAAGGCTGTCTTTGGAAATCCCAGGGAGCAGTTCTACCCTGTCCTGTAGGGTCCATATGAGTTGAAATTGATGGGATGGCTGTAGTTGAAGTAGAAGTTACTGTCCTGTAAGAATGTGGTTTTCTGACTAAAACTCTGTTCCCTTGCCTATATACCCCCCCAGAGTTAGTACATACTCACATGTGGTTCTCTACTTGATATCCTTTATAATTTCAAGTACGAATTTACACCTAAGTTGTTTGGTCCCTCCATTTTCCCTTAGAGTGTTTGACTCTTGAGTGTTTAAGATAACAAAATTGGATCCCCTAAGGGTCGAGATGAGGCTTCTTACTTCCATAAACATGTGCAATCTCAGACACCCACAGGGGTACTTCTTGAGTCGGAAGACACTCAATGATGGTAATGAGTTGAGTTAAAGGGCCCCTCTATGTTTCCCCACCAACTCCGGCTCCTTGCAGAATGTTACAACATTTGCGTCGTATTCTGTGCTTGTGAAACCCCTTCTTGTTGGTTTGGAGGATGATTGTTAAATCTAAAAACAATAGGAAACCCTTCTCATGCAGCGATTTTGTGGCCGTTATTCTAAAATAGCTGATGGGCAGGGTTGGTTGAAGCGCTGCATGGCTAATTGAAAGGTTGATGGTTTTAATTTATTTATCAGTTTCTTTGAGGGAAAAGAGATGTGCCCGTCTGATTCCATGAAGGGGCAAGTCAGCTCTGTCCTACAGTCGCCGTGAGTTGGAACTGACTAGATGGGAATGGGTGGTTCCATTTAGGTTTTACCAAGGCTGTTCCTAGATTTACCCCCTAGAGACCGGGGAAGACTGGTGTGACTGGCTTCTGCTGCTTGCAGAAAAATGTTCTAAATGTTGGAATCAATCAAACTCTCCTTCCTTCTATTCTGATATTGCATCAGCTGCTCATGTACTTTAGTTGGCTTTATATGTGGGCCATGACTTTTTGAAGAACACTTTGTCTTGATGGAGTTCATAATTATAGGCAGTCACCAGGTTACATACACTCTGTAGTTGCAAACCAATTCCATCCTTGTAAAGCTTATTGTATTAAAACTTCATGGTAATACAATAGTTTGTATTAACACTCTCTTTTTTCTAAAACTGTTTTATTGGCATCTATTTTACTTTCTACCACATTGAAAAGAGTTGTACAATCATTTCCACTATCAATTTTAGAACATGCACTTCTTTCTTGTACGCGTGGCCATCAGCTCCCCACATCCCCCCAGCCTTCCGCACCATAACCCCTCAAGAAACCACCAATGCAGCCGCTGCCTCTATAGTTCTACCCATGCTGGGTTTCATAGACACAAAGCTGTAGAAAACAACACACAGGGAAACAAAACAACACCTCACTGCCCTCTACATGACAGCCAGGTCCCTGGTCTTTCGTCAGAGGGGATCCACTGGAGGCTAAATCTGCATGTGGACCCTGCGAATGGATTCGGGGCTTTCACTGCTCTCCACAGCCTTCCCAAACCCGGGTGTTCATTATTTAAGCTCTAATACTCTCCCTCCTTTGAGTTTGGATTTTCATTATTCCCAGTCTTTGGGTCACACAGGCTGGTGTGCTTCTTCTCTGTGGGCCCACTTGATGCCTCACTCAGATGGCTGCTTGTTTGAAAACAAGCCTCTAAGGCCCCAGATGTTATTCTTTATAACAGGGCGCCATTTAGTTTCTTTGCCGCACATTGCTACAGCACCCATATCTCCAGTGATCTCTTCATAAGGGCAAGCATCAAGCAGCACCATGTAATACAAGTAAGAACTGATTTTTCTCATACTGAGGTTATAAGTAAGTGGGAACCTCAAATCCATTCATGTCATCTATGACTTATACATGTCTCTGGTCCACTTTGTTGTTGCCATGGAGTCAGTGCCAGCCCATAGGAACTGTGGCAGTGACGTCATCTGTTGTCAATTCGAGAGTGAAGGGGTGGAGTTCAGCCTGTCAATCAGGTCCCAGCTTGATGACATCATTTGGAAGTACTAAGGAGAGAAATAGCTCGCTGCAGGTGGGACACATGCTCACTCCCTGTGAGGCATGATTGTTGAGAAGACACATGGAGCTACACTAGAGCCCTGGAGCTGAAGGAGTCACATGGAAATGCCTGCCAGCGCTGAGATGCCTCTACCGTCACTGGATCCTTAAGACTTTCCACCCATTGACCTGTGATCTACCCACATTCAGCATTATTGCATGATTGTGTGAGTCTGAAGAGGAATTTATGGACTAGTATTGGACATATGGGCTAATATTGGACCTATGGACTTGATCTGACCTGTACTGGGATATTTTCTTAATGCACATGTACTCTTTGATATAAAACTCTCTCTTCTACACATGTGTGTGTTTATGAATTTGTTTATTGTGTTAGTCCGTGTAGATTAGAGAAACCAATTCATAGAAACTCATATGTATATAAGAGAGTTTTATATAAAGAGTAATTGTACATTAAGAAAGTATCTCAACCCAGTCCAGTCCAAGCCCATAAGTCCCATATTAGCCCATATGTCTGATACCAATCTATAAAGTCCTCTTCAGACTCATGAATACATGCAATGATGCTGAATGTAGGATGATCCCAGACCAGTGGGTAGAAAGTCTTTTGATCTAGTGGCGTTGTAAGCATCTCAGCACTGGCAGGGGTCTCTATGTGGCTTCTCTGGCTTCAGAGGTCTGGTTGCATCAGGGTAGGTCCATGTGGCTTCTCCAGCTCAGGGCATTAGTGTAGTTCCATGTGTCTTGTCAGCTGCAATGTCTCCCAGGGAATGAGCAGCGAGTCTCCCACCTCCAAGGAGGAAAAACCAAATTTCCCAGAATTCTCAGGAGAAGGCCATGCCCACACAGAGGCCTCATTAGCTATGATCTGATTGATAGACTAGACTCCATTCCTTCCCTCTTAATCCTCTCAAGTCCCAAACTGACACCAGATTATGTAACTCCCACATTTCTCTAGTCTAACCCTGACTGGCACAGCAACCTAATGCACAACAGAGCTAAACACTGTCCAGTCCTGAACCATACTCACAAGTTTTCCGATGCTTGAGCCCATTGTTGCAGCCACAATGTCAGTCTATCTCCTTGAGGCCCTGCCTCCTTTTCTCTGCCCTTCTACTTTACCAAACATGAAGTCCATCTCCAGGAACTGATCTCTCCTGACAACATGTCCACAGTATGTAAGATGAAGCCCGGCCATCCTTGCCTCTGCAGGACACTGGTGTACTTCTTCAAAGACAGATCAGTTTGTTCTTTCAGCAGCCCCTGGTGCTTTAAATATTCTTTTCATTGTTTGGGAACATATAGTCAAATAAATATTTTGTAATTTAGTGCCTGAAAAAAATTTCCTTTGGAGACATCAGACAGTGTAAGCCATGAAAAAAAAAAAAGATAAATTATCAAGGATTCATGAGGGACGGAGGGGGAAAATGAGCAACTGATACCAAGGGCTCAAGGAGAAAGCAAATGTTTTGAGAATGATGATGGCAACAAATGTACAAATGTGCTTGACACAATGGATAGATGTGTGGATTGTGGTAAGAGTTGTATGAACTCCCAATAAAATGACTGGAAAAAAAAAAAGAAAGATAAGGGAAACACTTTTCCTTCATACTTCTTTGCCAGTTAGGTGTGGGAAATAATTGTGGTAAGCCAATTTAATTCTTCCATTGTTTTATTTTTTATGCAATGGAATCTATTTCCTATGCAGAAAGATTTCAGGACTAAGTATTTTATGAATAAATTTCACAATAAAGTTTTGCTACATTTCAGATTTCACCAATTGTCATATTGGCCACATTAATTTTCTTAATTATATATGTGAGGGTGTGTGGCCTTAGTTTTTAGGGTCTAGTTTTCATGAGTTTAGTTTCACGAGAGACGATTGGATTCCTCCAGCCTTTGTTTTCGGTTAGTAAGAAAAATTTTGCTAGCTGCGGTTTTATGTTGTCGTTATTTCTGTTGGTAATCTTTATAAAGTCCTGCTCTTTCCTGGGTCAACTTTTGCACTCTTCAACATTACTTTTAAGAGGTGGTTCTTCAGTTATTTATTAGCCCTACAAATTCTATTGTGGTATGGTTTCTTTTTAAAACTATATACTGTGAATTAGGTAAATGTTTACAAAGCAGATCATGAGTTTTACATTCTATTATTCATACATATTTTGTTTCAACTCATCCATCACATTCCCCTCGATGTTCCATCATTTACCCCTCTTTCTCTCTGAGTTCCCTGTTTCTATGTCGCCTTTGTTCTCAGCCTTCTGCTGTTGGGTAAATGCTGCCTTATTGATTGTAAAAGGTTAATCACTAGACCACAGATGGGAGTTCAGTTCCAGGCCGTGAATGGTGATTAAGCCCAAAGACTCGGGGTCCCACTTGTCTCTATCAGACTAATGAACCTGATTTTTAGTTTGGCTCCATTTCCCCCTCCCATTATATCGAGGACCTTCTGATGCAGTGGTTCCCAACCTTCCTAATGCCACGACCCTTTAATACAGGTTCATCCATGTTTGAGGTATTTTGCAGATTTATCATTATTCCACCAGATTCCATCGTGTGCATGTTCCAAAGTTCATTTATCCATTCTTCCATTGCTGGACATTTCGGTCATTTCCACCCCTTTGCTATTGTGGATAGTACTTCAATGGACATGGGTGCACATAGAACTATTCCTGTTGGATTTGCATATCATTAGATTATGTATCAAGTTTAGGCATTGCTGGGTCATACGGTATTTCTATTCCCATCTTTCAGAGGAAGCTCTGTGCACAGTGGCTGTGCTGTTCTACTGTCCCACTGCTGTGCATCTGAGTTTCAGTCCTCCCATGCTCTTCCCAGAACTTTCTGTTTTCCATTTTTTAACTTTGCTATTAATGGTCAGGCGAGGTACTGTTTCATTTTTAAGAGAGTTTGCATCTCTCTAGTGGCTCATGATCACGAGCATTACTTCATATGTTGTTGGCCCCTGGATATCTTCTTTGCTGAAGTATCTCTTCATGTCTTTTCCTTAATATTTCTGTCATTGGAATATTTTCTTAGTGTTCTTTATTAGTACCCATTCTCTTTGCCTAAAACAAAAACAAAAATCCAGGCCAAACATCCCAGGATCAAAACATCCCCACAATCAGAATCCCAGCGGCTCCTTAACAGTGGCATTAGAACTGTTCGTTCCTTATCAAGATGATCAAATCCCAAAGACCGGGTTGTTATGTGAAAATGGCCTTATATGAGAATGGTAGATGATCACATCACCCCATCCCCTCATCTGGACCACGACTGCTAGTCCTTCTAAGCCCCTGCTGAGGTCACCTGTCACCACTGCCTCGCCACCTCCCATGTCATCTCAGGAGTGATCAGCCCTACTGCTGTCCACAAGGGAGAGACATCCAGTCTTCAACTGGGGTGACCCAAGAATTGTCCCCTTTTGTTCTCATCCATGGGGTCCACCCCCTCACCTCCTACCTTGTTTTCAGGAAGGATTGCCCAGACCCATACCTGCAACAATCCTCAAATGCCCTTGGTGGCTTAATTGGGGCCAGCAAAGTTGGGGGCTGGGGTGGGGCTTGGACACCACTGCTCAGACTGGGGTCCCCCATTAGATCCTTGCTCAGCTTTCACTAAACAGACCAGAACCATCTGTCCACCTGTTTCCATGAAAACTGGCAATTTAGAGCATCCTCTGAGGTTGATGGCCAGATCTCCCCTCTGCTCTTGACCTTAAACTGCAGCTGCCTCTGGGCATTCACTCACTGACCCCACTCCTACTCAGATAGCCTTCCCAGCCTGCCTGCACCTGTGTGTGCCTAGAAGTGGGCATCAAGGAAGCATAGGGGTTGCACTGGTGCTGGCCAGGTAACATGGGATCCTGTGAGTCCTGGGAACTCCAGTGCCCAACTGAGAACTCCTCTGGCCACAGTACAGCCTATCACTGCCAGTTCTTAGTGCTTGGGGCTGGGGTCAGACCCCGAGGCCCTACATCCTCCCCAGTCCCCCATAGGGTGGTCCATCTTTCAGACCTGGCTATGTGTCAGTCTGGATAGACTAGAAACAAATTCATAGACACTCATATATGTATAAGAAAGAGCTTTAGCTGATGGTGCCCGGCTATCAAAAGAGATAGTGTCTGGGGTCTTAAAGGCTTGAAGGTGAACAAGCGGCCATCTAGCTCAGAAGCAAATAAGCCCACATGGAAGAAGCACACTGGCCAGTGCGATCACGAGGTGCCCAAGGGACCAGGTATAAGGCATCATGCAAAAAAAAAAAAAGATATAAGTGTGTGTATATATGTATATGTATATGTATATGTATATATATATATAATATTAAATGAAGGGGGAAGTGCAGAGTGGAGACCCAAGGCCCAAGTGTCGACCAATGGAGATCCCCTCATAGAGGGGTTTAGGAGAGGAGATGGGTTAATTAGGGTGTCAGGTAGTATCGATGAAGAACACAGCTTTCCCCCAGATCCTGGATGCTTCCTCCCCCCAACTACCATGATCCGAATTCTACCTTGCAGGGCTGGATAGGACAGAGGCTGTACACTGGTGCATATGAGGGTTGGAGGTACAGGGAATCCAGGGTGGATGATACCTTCAGGACCAAGGGTGTGAGGGACGATGCTGGGAGAGTGGAGGGTGAGTGAGTTGGAAAGGGGGAACTGATTACAAGGATCCACATGTGACCTCTTCCCTGGGAGAGGGACAGCAGAGAAGGGGGGAAGGGAGACTCCGGATAGGGCAAGATATGACAAAATAACGATGTATAAATTACCAAGGGCATATGGGGGAGGGGGGAATGGGGAGGGAGGGGGTAAGAAAAAAGAGGACCTGATGCAAGGGGCTTGAGTGGAGAGCAAATGCCTTGAGAATGATTGGGGCAGGGAATGTATGGATGTGCTTTATACAATTGATGTATGTATATGTATGGATTGTGGTAAGAGTTGTATGAGTCCCTAATAAAATGTAAAAGAAGAAAAGAAAAAAAAATGATTAGGGCAAGGACTGTGCGGATGTGCTTTATACAATTGATGTATGTATATGTATGAACTGTGAAAAGAATTGTACGAGCCCCAATAAATTGTTAAAATAAAAAAAAAGTAAAAAAAGAAAAAAAAAAAGAAGAAAGAGCTTTAGATACAAGAGCAATTGAATTTTGACAAAACGTCCCAGCCCAGTCCAGATCAAGTGCATACGTCTGATATTAGCCCACATGTCCGATGCCAATCTATAAAGTCCTCTTCAGAGCCACCAAACACATGCAATGATGCCAAATGCAGGAGGATCACAGGCCAATGGGTGGGAAGTCTTGTGGATCTAGTGGTGGTGTAAGCATCTCAGTGCTAGTTGGGTCTCTACGTGGCTCCTCCAGCTCAGGGAACTAGCTTAGCTCCATGTTTCTTCTTAGCTGGAATGTCTCCCAGGGAGTGAGCATGTGTCCCACCTCCAACGAGTTATTTATCTCCTTAGTGCCTCCAAATGAGGCCATTAAGTGGAGACCTAATGGGCAGGCTAAACTCTACCCCTTCACTCCTAAGTCTCAAATTGACAACAGATGATGAAACTACCCTAGGCTGCCACTGCCCTCGTGTCAGCCCCTGTGGGCATGCAGAGTCCCTGAGCAGTGCCTTATCTCTGCTGGCCCCACTCCAGCCTCCATTCCTCTCTGCGTAGCCCCTTGGGGGCTTAGGCACACTATCTCCCCTCTCTCCTCCCAGGTGATGAAGTGCTGTGCAGTATGAACATGCTTTCTAAACGCACACGGGGTCCACCGGTCAGGGCGCCATCCAGGGTCCCAGCGTTCACTGCTGCCAGCTGTGCATCCTTAATCCACAAAACAGTTGAATTTTTTAACGATTGTTGTAAATTTGAAATGTCATACCACAAGATAATGAAAAGTAAGCGTATTTATGCAGTAGCCGCCCCTCATCCCCACCCCCACCTCACTTCTCTGAAACCCTTCCTGTAACGTAACACAGGCCTGCTGTTGACCATCAGGATCCACCTAGCATCCTTATGCCGTTGTCCACACAATAGTTCATTCTTATTTTCAATGTCTTTCCTTAGCTCTAGAACCAAATACTGTCCAGCGGAGGTGGCAAACATTTTTCCTGCCAAGAAAGATATCGATAAGGTCAACCTCAGACCAGACTGGTCAAACATTTAATTAACACACACTGAATGTGATGACTAGGCCTGCTGCTCTTTGGTGGGGTTCCTGGGTTTGATGGTTTGGGGGCCTCGTAGAACCCATGGGCCAGATGTGCCCCATCCCTGCTGTTAAGTCTCATGATGTACACACCCATCTTATTTATAAAAATTCTGTCGTGCATGTTTATGAGAAAGAGAAGAAAAGAGAGAAAGAGAGAGGAAGGGAATAATTTAAATCGTTTGGTCCATACCGTCATCCCATTCTTTCCAGTAAAGAGCCTGACGCGACAAAGAGTGTCGTCAATGCTAATGAGTTGTACAAGTAGAAATGATTGTAATGGTCTAAGTTTGGTGATGTATATTTTACCCAAAATAAAGTTTAAGTGAATGTGGGATGGAATATAATTAGTCTACACTCTTCCATTTGGTTTCAGTTGACATATGATGGGGTACTCCCCGTTTTTTCCCCAAACTATGTATTTTAATTTTTTTAACAAAACAACCATTTAATCTTCAAAGTGCCCTCCATTACACTTAATACATTTGTCAAATCTATTATTTAATTCTTGGAAACATTTTTCAAACTCATATTTGGATGGCTGACACTTCCTTCGTTTTTTTCTTCACCTCCTCTATGTTGTCAAATCACTGTCCTTTTATGTCCCTCTGCATTCTCGGAAACAAAAAGAAGTCGCATGGAGTGAGGTCATGTGACAAAGAAGCATTGTTTTTTTTGCCAGAAACTGGTGCACTGAGATAACTGCGTGAGCAGGTTCATGGTTGTGGTGGCAAAACCAGGCCCCTATCTGCCACACATCAGGACTTTTTTATAGCACACTGTTACACAATCTTTTCAGAACCTCTAAATAGAAAGCTTGATTAACAGTCTAACCTGGTGGAACAAACTCCAAATTCACTACAAGTCTACATTTTCATACATTCGCTAAGTTGACGGGCATCCAGAATGAGGTTTGTCATCCATCGATATTTCATTTTTTTTGAAATGAGGAAAATCACTTGTATATTTGAGCTTTTCCCATAGTGCTGTCCTTGTAAGCTGTGTTCAACATCACAGTTTCTGTGGCATTTTTTCCTGAGCAAGAAACAAAATTCCACAGCCGCATGCTATTCCCTTAAATCAGGCATCACAAAAATACGAAAAACTGCTTTTAAAAAAATAGTCACTATGACTAGAAAGAAACTTCCCAGGTGACGCCACTGGGTCTGCTTGATGCTCGCCTAGTGGGAAAAATGCATACTACAGAAGCTCCATCTAGTGCAGCTTTTTTCCACTTTTGGGGAGTGGGTACCCCCTTGCAGATCTCCCCCACCACATGGCATTGATTTCAAATAGCAGCAACCCTTAGGGCAGAGTAGAGCTGCCTCTATGGGTTTCTAAGACTGTAAATATGCAGGGCAGTAGACAACTTCACCTTTTCTTCTGAGGAGCGGATGGTGGTTTTGAACCGGTGACCTGTGGTTAGCAGCACTAGGCATAGCCCGCCATGCCACTAGGGCTCACCTGAGTCTTCAGGTACCGAAAATGGTTTACACTTGATTGCTAACCGATAAAATGGCGATTCCTATACACCCAGCGATACCTCAGAAGGAAAGTCTGGTGATTGCCACCAAATGAATTTCAACCCCTAGCTACCCTACAGAGGATTTCTGAGTCAGTGAGTCTGTCTGAAGCCACAGGCCTTGCAGTTAGCAGCACCACATCCAACCCACAGTGCCTCCACGCTCCTTTCACAGCTGAGAAACAGCCTTTGCCCCATGAGGGGTTGCCATGAGTTTAAGATCAATTTGGGAGAATAGACAGTCACACCAACGTGGTCCCAACCATAGTGCCTCATCCTGTTGGTGTTGGTAGACACACAAGTTGCTCGAGAGCGGCTGAATGCGGATCGGAATCCCCTTCATTCAAGTGCCTCCTAGTTCTCTTCAGTGGTAGGTGCCACAAGCAGTGTGAACTCTCTATGCTAAGCTGCATTTCGCTCCCAACACTTTCCCCATGCTCTTTGTCTCTGTGAGGGACCCAAGCCAGAGCGCTTGGCTCTACACTGTCCCTCAAGTCCCTCTCTTCCCATGGACTGCTTACCCAGGATGTTTCTTAAGTAGCTCCCTAAGTCATCTACTTGACTCCATCCATTCTGCTAGGTCATCTGCAGTCGTTTAATCTGCTGCAGACAATTCCAAGTTCATCTTTCCCGTCTCCTTTCCATCCCACTTCTTCCAAGTTCATCTCCTTCTATCCATTTTAACCAAGACAGAGGGATCTTTGAAAAGACAAAATGTGAAAATGAACCAAAAACCTGCAGTGTTATTCCTATGTAATAATAATAATAATAATAAAATTCAAACCCTTTAGCAGATCTTCGTGGTCTTACCAGAGATTACAGGATCTCGACACTCTTCTTCCGTAAACTAGTTCCTATCTGTCCATTCCACTCCGTGAAGTCTCCATTCCTGGAAAACAGGACCTGTGGGTGGACATCATGTTCTTTCTTACTCAGTTTGTGCTGCTTATTTTCCCTGAAACCATCTGCATACCCTGTTT
This sequence comes from Tenrec ecaudatus, assembly GCF_050624435.1. Classification (NCBI taxonomy): domain Eukaryota; kingdom Metazoa; phylum Chordata; class Mammalia; order Afrosoricida; family Tenrecidae; genus Tenrec; species Tenrec ecaudatus. Next base: position 12,002,960 of record NC_134537.1, read on the forward strand.
TTTCTCTTGTCTAACGCTTACTGATCCTTTAGATCTCAGCGTAGACATTAAAGCATCAGGAGGCTATGCTTGATACCCACTTTCTGTCCCCCTCCCCCCTCCCGGGCCGCAGACTGGCATGCTGCCTCTCCTGTCCACAGATCTGGCACACTCTACCTTTCCCTGCTGTGGCATTTGTGCCATTGCATTAGAATTTCATGTCTTTTCTCTGGATGGCACACCTTCATCTCACGTACTTTGGACACGTGGTCATGAGAGAGCAGTCCTTGGAGAAGGACATCATGCTTGGCAAAGTCACGGGGCAGCAAAAAGAAGGACGATCTTCAACAAGATGGATCGACACAGTGGCTGCATGGATAAGGGCTCACACATTAGAACAATTGTGAGGACAGCATAGGACCAGGCAGTGTTTCATTCTGTCGCACACCGGGTTGCTGTGAATCAGAGCCGATTCAGCAGCACCTGACTTCAGCAGCATCATCGTTTTTGTTTTCTCTCTGTCTTCACCACACCAGGTCAGCATAACTGCAGGACCCAGGAGATAGAGATGCCAGCCTTTCACCATAGGGGCTTAGTGCCATAACTAAACCAGGTACTGGGCACATATTAACGCTATGTTGGATGGTTGCTGTTCGGTGCTGTCCAATCAGTTCCAACTCAGAGCACCCCATGTGGTCCAGCACAAAGCACTCCCAGGTTCTGCATCATCCCCACGACTGTGACTCTATAGGAGTCCATTGTTGCAGCCACTCTCAGTGAAGGTCTTCCTCTTACCCTCTGTGATCTCTGGTTTGACAGTTCATTTAGCGTGTAGCACAGTAAAATAACAAAGAACGAGGATGCTTGGTATGGCGGGTAGAACACTACTGGTTTTTCTCACAGTCTAGTTTTAACCCTGGAGTCCCTGCGTGGTGCAGTTAACACACCTTTTTTTGATCATGGATGTCTAAGTCCACCCAGAGGCAGCTCAGAAGGAAGATTTGGCGATGTCATTCCCAAAAATTAGCCATTGAAAACAATTCCAGTCTGACATGCAAGAGCTCGCCAGGAGTCCAAGTTGGCTTGATGACAGCTGTTCGGTTTCTATTCTGGGCTGTTGAGAAGCCCTTGCAGAAAGGGCTGTCAGGGAAAGGGAACTGAGAGCATCTTTCCTTCCTAGACCAGTGACCTGATTAACTTAGGCAAACCCTTTCTTCTTTCTTGGGGTTTTACTTCTGTCACACCTGGATTCTAGAAGTAAGAGTGCAGACATGGGATTACTGAAACATTTTTGCGCTTGTGTGTATGGCTCTTTTGTTTTGATTCAAATACATACGCCATCATGAGGTGTTATCTGGACCGGGTAACAGGCATTAAAGACCCCAAAACAAACAAACAAACAAACAAACAAACAAACAAACAAACAAACAAACAAACAAAACAAAAAACATATTGTTGAGAACAGGGGTGGAGGGTGGGGGGAGAAACCCAAAGTCCATCTGTAGACAATGGGACATGCCCTCACAGAGGGATCACAGGAAAGGGATGAGTCAACCAGGGTGAAGTAAAACATTGATGAAACACACAATATTCTGGTTCCTTGAGGTTTCCTCACCTGCCACTATCATGACCCCAGTCCTTCCTTTCACTTCGGGTTAGATCGGAGCGTGTGCACAGGTGCAGATAACAGAGAAGCGCTCAGGACACATGGAATTCAGGAGCAGGAATGGGAGGAATAGCAATACCAGAAGGGTTGGGGGAATGTGGGGAGGGGAGGGGAGGAAGTGGGAGCTGATCGAAATGATCGACACATAACCATCACCACCACCCCTGCCTGAGGGACGAACAACAGAACCCATGGGGGACAGGAGAAAGCGACTGGTGTAAGATGTGAGAGTAGTAATAATTTATGATTTATCAAGGGGTCACAAGGGTGGGGTGGGGGTGGGAAAGAGGAGCTGATACAAAGGGCTCAATAGAAAGTAAGTGTTTAGAAAGAATGATGGCTACCTATGTTCAAATCTGCTTGATCCAACCGATGTATGACTTTTATATGAGTTGTAAGAGCCCCCAATAAAATGATTTTTTAATTAAAAAAATTAAAAGACAGAATTTTGCTGATCAAACGAGAAAAGATTGTGGGGGAAACTATTGGCCTCTGTGCCTCCCATCCTGGTTGTCTAAGGAACAGCTCAGAATATTCTCTCTGGAGGAGGTTGGGGATTGGGTGGCGGGTTCTCTCACAGTTTCTTCTTGTCTGGGTCCGCAGCAATTTCCTCTGAATCCGGCATATCGGACTTGGCCAATCCCACCTCTACTTCTGACCTAGCAGGAGGGAGAAAGGCCTCTCAGAGGCCAGCACAGGACTGGTGAACATAGACCTGCCAGCCTCAGTCGTATGCAGGAGGAGCCTGTTGGCCATCGGCCACTAGTTGAGTGTTCACTAGTGAAACGGATCTTGCTCGATCTCTTCATGTGAGTGTGTGAAGTGTGTCCCTGTGTACTGTTAGAATGGGCGTGGTCGTTGGCTGGCAATTATGAACCCTGCCTCGACAGAGAGTCTCACATTTATTTATTTAAAATAGTCTTATGTGCATTCACAGTGGAACCCCGGACCTCAACACTAATCCGTTCTAGAAGGAGCATTGAGATGCGATGCAGTCGAGTTCTGAATCAATTTTTCCCATAAGAAATAACTGAAAACGGATTAATCCCTTCTCGAACACCAAATTTTTACCTTAACCTTGCCTTTTTATGCAATATATTGCACAGAAATTTCAAAGTAAATAAGTTCAGAGTTAAATAATATAATGTAAATAAGAAACACAACAGTTAAAAAGTTTTTAACAAGTACAGTGTAGCCCATACTTTGAGATGGATGACGATCTGGATCTGTGGACACGGATGTGGAGAGGAGGTATGGAGGGAGAGTCCTTGTTTAGAAGGGGGATCCCCATTCCATAGAATCAACTGGTAGCTGCTTACTCAGGAGTGTTTTTTACCCTTCTTTGCCTTTTGTACTAGGACCTGGTTGGTTTTCTTTAAAAAAAAAAAAAGAAAGAAAGAAATCTGTTTAATGTGGTCTCTTGGCATTTCCTTAACTGCTTTCTAAAAGGATTTACTAAATTATCATCAACAATATCGATAACATGGTTAATCAGCACCCTTTATTTATTTAGTTAGTTTTTTTTGTTTTCTGGGGGGCTTGTACAATTCTTATCACAATCCATCAATCCATCCATCCATCCATTGTGTCAAGCACATTTGTACATTTGTTGCCATCATCATATTCAAAACATTTTCTTTCTACTTGAGGTCTTGGTATCAGTTTTTCATTTTTTCCCTCCGCCCCCCACCCTCCCTCCGTCATGAACCCTTAATAGTTTATAAATTATTATTATTTTTTAATGTTAATCAGTTCCTTATCATGATGATTCTTTAGAAAAAAGCCTCTTTCTTAGGGCCCATGTTTTTTTTTAATCTAAACACAGTATGAAAAGCCAAAAAACTAAGGAAATTATAGCAAAACGCTTGAAACACAGCCACAAAGACTTAAACGAAGAGTACTAACAATGCCAACTAATGCCTAGTGACCGAAACACAAACTACTTGTGTTTACCAAAATCACGTGTGTCAGGGTTAGACTCTGATGTTTTGTTCAATACTGGGGTTCCTACTGTACTTCACATCTCATACAATGTAATTGTTTGGTCATATTGAGAAGAGTTGTGCATTCAACACCATAATCAATTTCAGAGCATTTTGTTTTTATACCCATTGTCAGCTCCCTACGCCTCCCCAAACTCCCCTGCCATGCCCGTTGGTAATCATCAATCTAGTTACTATCTCTATAGATTTATCCATCCTGAATTTCGTATACAGAAAATCAAAAGAAACAAAACACCCCACCAATATTGATTAGGCAAAACTGAGAAAAACCTCAATAAAAAACCAGCAGATGTTCTCCTGAAGAGATCACTGAAAATATGAGCGCTATGGTGCAGTGTGTTGAAGGAACAAATAGTGCAGTGTGTTGTCAGAACAAATAGTGTCGGGTGCTTGTGTATCTTAAAGGCCTGTCTTGAAAAAGCAGTTATCTGAGTGAGGCCTCAACTAACTCCACAAGGAAGAAGCATAGAAGCCTGTGTGATTGAAGGATTAAAAATAATAAAATCCAAATCTGAAGGAGGGAATGGTGGGGGCTTAAATTGTGAACATCTGTTTGGCAGAAGGTTATGGATGGCAGTGGAAGCCCAAAATCCATTTTCAAGGTTCACACGCAGGTTACGCCTCTGGTGACAACTCTGTGACCATAGACCACGGGTGTGAATCACCTTGCTGTCGTGCAGAGTGCATTGGAAAGTGAATTGTTGCAGGTGCACTTAGGTTAAAATTGAACACCTTCTAATTTGATCTATTTCAAAATTGTTCAAATTTTTAATGTTTCTGCTCTCTTTTATTGAGAGTTTTCTCTGTTCTACTTTGTTATTTTGTATGTTTTTATGTATATGAAATTCTGGACAGGTAAATCGATAGAAACAGTAACTGGATTAATGGTTTCTTGGGGGCATGACAGGATCTTGGGGAGAAATAGGGAGCTAATAACAATGAGAAAAAGAAAAAGAAAAAGGGACATGTTCTAAAATTGGATGTGGTGATGATTGTACAACTCTTCATGATATGATTGAATAATCAAATTGTATGTTATGTGAATCGTATGCCAATAGAACTGTTAGAAAATGAAATAACAACACTCAAAAAGAGAGCAAACAATATTCAAAACGGACAGCACTTTAAAATGACTCAAAGGGGAGGTAAAATAATAGCATTTCAACCTAACTACATCTGATACAATTGACTTTACAATGCTTTCTGATTGGTAGCAAGGCTATTTAGACCCCTGGACTCTGGTCAGAGGCTTCATTCATATGTGGAACCTGGCGTTTGGACTTCCACTGTCGTGCAGAGCCTTCTGTAAACCAGGTGTTCACAATTTAAGCTCTGATACCATTTCTCCCTTCAGATTTGCATTTTATTATTTACAATCCGTGGATTACATGAGCTGGTGTGCTTCTTCCATGTGGAATTAGTTGATGCCTCACTGAGATGACTGCTTGCTTCACGACAACCCTTTAAGACCCCAGGGACAATTTTTTTTCTGCGCCATCTGGTTCCTTCACCACATTTTGCTATGACTTCCTTATTTTCAGTGATCTCTTCATGAAGGTGAGCACCAAGGAGGGCCACTTCATAAGAACTAATTGTTCTTTAATTGGGGGTAGAATTAAGTGCAAGCCCCAAATCCATTCCTACATCTAGGGTTTATATATATCTCTGGTTCACTTTAGACATATTATTATCATTTTATGATAGATTATCAATCATCCCTCTGGCGCAAAAGCAATTCTATTGATAGTGTCATTAATTTAGCCAATGATATAGAATTTAAAACATGGTTGAGGAAAGGAAATTATACAAACACAAGCGGCTAGCTTCAGACTGTCATACTTGAATTGTTGACTCGTACAACCATTGATTTCTTGAGTACATTATTTATACAACCAATGGGAGTTGGTAATAAGGCATACCTTTCAATAACACTAATTCATAAGGACAGACGCATGCCTACCAGACTAAGGGAGCATTAAAATAGTAATTATATGGTAGTCCTAGGCCACCACTCATTCAAAGCAGAAGACAAAGTCAACGAATCTCCAATTCCGTAATTTTAAGATAGCATTCACCTGCTTCTGCTTACACTAGGGTAGTTTCCCTTTAAGTCCAAGGATGTATGTTAGTTCCTTACATCTGCTACAGGTGAGTTTGAGATAAAGCCCAGTTCACTTAGCGGGGTTTCAATTGGAAATCTTTCTGGTGTGGCCTATGAAGGATATTGTGTGCCTCAAAAACAGTCTTAAGACCCAGTAGACGATAGCTGGGTCACCAAGGGCTGGAAAGAAACTAGGTCAAAGGTGTCCATTTAGGAATATAGTAACAGGCACATTCTCCCCTTGGGTGCTATGTAAGTGTCGCTGAGTCTTTTTCCCGACCGGAAGCTGCTCCACTCGGCTTACCCACCAATAGAAGTGTGATCGCCTTTTTGGAGACATACACGCTCCCCTCCCCCATTTTGACTTGACTTTGCAGTAAGGCTCGCTTATCCCTCTGGTAGGAGCGCCTGTTGATTTGGAGCGACCTTAGCACACTGTTATAGGGCAGTAACTGAATGGTCTTCTCCTTCTCCCCACAGCTTGAGGAACTGACTCTAGCAGAGAAGAGCTCTCTTCCGTCAAAGTTATTTCTAAGATGGACACATAGAGGGTGGGGGATATAGGGTCCATGAACGCCAGGCAGCCCCAAACTTGTTGCTTGGGAGACCAGAGTAGAAGAAAATATGACCTGAGGAGAAGTCAACTTTCATCTTAGTTGTGGCGTCATACAATATTTGTCCTTCTGTGATTGACTAGCTCCACTCAGCATAATGGTTTCCCGGTCCATCTAAGTTTCATTGGTTTCATCACTGCTTTTTAAGGGATGTGTAGTATTCCATTGTGTATACGTACCAGTGTCTATTCTTCTATTGATGAGCATTTTGAGCTGGTCCAGCTTCTTGATGAACTGTGCTGCAGTGAACATGGGAGAGCATACGTCTGGCCGTGTCCCGTCTCTTATTTCTTTGGGGTATATGCCTAGCAAAGGTATTGCAAGGTTGTAGTATTTCTATTCCCATTCGAGTGTTGTCCTGTGAAGATTCACACATTTATAGTGCAGAGTTCATAACCCGCTGGGGCCACTAGACCCTCGATTCCTTCCCCTCCTCGACATATTGTGACCACTTGTCTAACAGTTGCAGGTTCTACTTCTGTAGCTCTGTGGACCCAGCCTTATTGCCTATTGTGTTCCCAGTTATTTTAGGCAGCACTATATAGTTTCCACAATGGTTATATGTATTTACAATTCCACCAGCGGTGTATAAATAATTCCAATCTCTCTGCACCCTCTCTGGCATTTATGTTTGCTGTTTTTTTAAATTGACTATCATTAAGGGTGTAAGTTGATATCTCATTGTTTTGATTTCGGTTTCCTGGGAGAATAGTGATCACGGGCATTTGTTAGCCATTCGAGCATTGTCCTTTGAAGATCCATAGTTTAGCTATTGTAACCCACTGCTACGGCCACTAGATTCCCCATTTCTTCCCCTCCTATCCGCACTGTGAACACTTGGCTAGCATTTGCAAGCCCCGCGTCAGTGTACAATGGATTCAGCCTTATTCTCTTGCCGCTTCTTGGGAATCAGTTTGAGAGACAGACTTCTGTCAGCTTATTCCTGATCTCAACTTATCAACTATGCCCAGCTCCTCTTGGAAGCACGCTCTGCTTTGCTTTTGACTGTGCTTAACGCTCCTCCTACGTCCACACTGGTAGTTACCGCTGACCTTCCCCCCAACCAGTGTTGATGCCCTTCAGGGTATCATCCTCCGCGGGGGGAATCCCATGGAAGGCTGCATTCATTCCAGCGTCTGCAAGCTCTCTCAGGAGATGACGTTTGTCTCTGTCCCAAGGGTGAAGATGGACGACAAGTTCTACTCAGTGATCTTCCCAGACGTGCGGAACTTCCGCCCCTTCACTCCCGACTCTCTCGATGCCATTAATAAGCGGATTGCCATCCAGAAGCAGAAAAAGAAGTCTGAAGATAAGACAGCCGTAGAACCAAATCCTCGACCTCAGCTTGACCTCAAGGCCTCCAGGAAGTTGCCCAAACTGTACGGTGACGTTCCCAGTGAGCTCATAGCAAAGCCCCTGGAAGACTTGGACCCCTTCTACAGAAATCATAAGGTATTCCCGTGGGAGGCTGGGTGGCTGTGACCACCTCCTGGTAACTAATGTTACCAGGTTCTTTAAACATAGATCCCTACTTCTTTGCTAGGATACCCGGTTGGCCTGCGGAGACCCGTTTGACCCTTTTGAGCCACCATTCTCTCTCTCTCTGTAATGCACAACTGCTGGAGACAGCAGTTGCAGCTCCTGATCAGAGACGCAGTCCCCTGTGGGGAGAAGGGTAGAAGGCAACAGAGGAAACACGGAAGGGGTTCTGGAAACAGACCTGGGCTGAGAGAAAAGTTGGACTATGGGTGGGTTTAAGTGATTGGCTTTACGACTTTGGAGAAGTCACTTCATTCCTCTCTACTTCCCCGAATCTGTAAAATGAGAGTAAAGCCTAACTGGCCTTCAGCATAAGCCTTCTATGGAAAGTATAGACTTTAAACTTTAGAAACGGTATCCCAGTATCCAGGATACACACCCAAGTATGATCATTTCCTCAGGATCTACACCTCGTGAAACTCCTGGACCATAGCTTTTCTAGGCTTCCAAGTGACAGAATGACGGCTAATGTCCTGAAGCCCTCCTGGTCTTCCTCATGCTGTGACCCTTTCATACAGTTCCTCATGTGGTGGTGACCCCCCAGCCATAACATTATTTTTGTTGCTACTTCATGACTGTCATTTGAATCGGGTGACCCCTGTGAAAGGGTCATTTGGCCCCCAAAGGGGTCGCAACCTACAGGTAGAGAACTGCTGTCCTAGACCAACCTTGACACATAGCAAGCGTTCAATAAGCAACTTCTAATACAATGGTAATCAGATGAGCACATGCAATTTATATCTGAATTCCCACGGGGTTCGCCATGTTAACACCCCGCGTGCAGCTGTTTAGTGGGTATTTTAGTAAAAGTTCCCTAAAGGGCCCTCTGAGAGAGGAAATAGGAGCTTTGGAATCTTTCTGAGAGCCTAGAACTTTGCAGATGGTCCTCAGCAGACCATCCCTTCTCAGAAGGTGGTTCCCATAGGAATGGACAATTCAGCTCTCTAGACGGAGGTCCAGGAGAATGGAGGCTGGGAGACTTGGGGAGGTGTCCTAGGAAGCAGGACATGCTAAGAGCAATTTTTGTGGCACCCATGAAAACTGATCGTCTCAGAGAAAGGTGGCCTGCATTTCATGCCTTTCAATTGGCATAGACTTCACCATGCCAATCCCAATGGGGGTCCCCGTGTCTAGAGGAACGTGGGAATAGGTGGGAGGGACAAGCAAAGGGAAAAGAGAGGATAGAATGAAAATGCTCCAGTATTTTGCCTCCTTTCTTCTCTGCACGCTCCAGAGCCCCAGAGGCTTCTGGGAGGGGCAGTTGTTGGGGGTGAGGGAGAGCTGGAGGCCTCCCTCTCCCTCACAGCTGGTTAGGACAGTACAAGTCAGGGAGCAACTGGGGTGCCATGGATGGTCCTTACCGGACAGGCTGTGCTCCCAGCGTGGCTGGGTGTTCTAAGAGCATCTTCTCGCTGCTGCAGCCTTCCCTTGGTGGCAGAACACAGTACTGGCCTCCACACCCACCATCTCAGATGGCTGGCACTCCCAGCACTCGTGGGCTGGGTGTGGTTGTCCCTAGCCGTCCACTTCCCAGATGAGGATGTTGAAGCGGAGGTAGAGAGAGTGGCTTATGCCAGTCAGCGGCAGGGTTGGGCTTCCAACCCATGGACTCCTGCTACAGTCACAGGTCCCTCCTCTTTAGGAGCTGCCATTTTGGAGAACGCTACAGGAGGCGTGGACGTGTGTCAGCAAGCGGGCAGAATGAGCTACTACCTACCATTTTAATCATAAAAGCCCTGGCAAGGGAAGTTCAATGCACCATTAGTTAAAATATTTAAAGCAGCCAGCAGAAGCATTAAGGAAATATCAAAATCAAAGGGCATGGAAGCAGAAGCAGATCACATCACCTGTTAATCTGGAGTCATTTGCTTATTCTCTGCCCTAAAACGGTCTCTTTCCAAAGGGGGGTCTTGGCTACCCAGCCTCATGGCTTTTCAAGAAGCCTGTGGTCGATACCAGTGTGTCTCAGGGAGACAAAGAAACAGTCCACCCTGGTCCCTTCAGCCGTTTGGCCCCCAGACAGTTCAGCAACTAGCTCAAGGAAGGCTGATGGTTGGCAGTGGCTGAGAGTCTGTCTGGTGCCTCTGTCAGTCAGTGTCTCTGGGTGATAAGGCCTGCTGTTGTTTTTATGTGAGGGCATGCTGGATTCAAAGGTAAGTGGCATTCCTTGCAAATATGAAAGGGGTAGTGGGAGGGAGCTCTCAGGGTTTAAGTCAGAAGCTTGTGAGTAAGACAGCAGGATGTTTCTTTCTCAGAACTCCAGAAGACAAACTACAGGAAATGAGACAGGTTCAGGGCTCCTCAGTGGACACAGCCAGGCCCTTGGGATGAGACAGTGCATCCTTTTGCAGGTTTGCCCCGCCGTTTCACATCCCTGGATCTACCTGCTAAAGACCAATAGAGTCCCCGGTCATTTTGACATGTGAAAACACCTGTATTAGACAGGGTTCTCTAGAGAGATAAAACCAGATCGCTGATAATTTTATATATATATATAGTTAGATATATAAAACACAAGAAATGAACTGTTAAATGATATACAGATAAATATATAATACAAGAAATGAACAGTTAAATTATAAAGCAGTACAAATGGCTCAGTGCAACTCACTCTTGTGAGAGAATTGTGAGACACTAGCAGTCCTTCAAGTCTTGAGGGCCGCCAGGTAGTCCTCTGTAGAGAGAGCTAGGCTGTCCCAGCACAGGCAGCAAGCAGCAAGGCAGGTCACCAACCATCAGCCAGGTCACCAACTGTCAGTCCCCAGCTCCGGAGATGTAAATTCTAATCGTGTGGTCTTAAAGGGACCTCAATTTACAGCGACACAGTCCACAGGCTAGGCGTCCCACAGGTAGTGTGCCCTTTAAATTGAGGCACAGAACAAACAAGGCAAGCCGCACACTGGTCCGATGATTAAAGAGCGAGAGACAAAAAAGGCGAGGCTCACTGAGCCATTTATCTCTCTGCCCTTCAATTAAACCCACTTGTGTTTATCGGCCAGGCTGGCGCAATAAGCTATCACAACACCCACATACGTTTCCACATACTTTCAGTAGGGGCCATATCCTACTCCCCTGCTGGAAGGGAATCAGGAGGCAGAGTTGTCTCTCAGTTTGTAGCAAGAGTGGCGATACCAGAGGGTGGAGGGAAGGTGGGGTAGCAAGGGGGAACTGATTATAAGGATCTACATATAACCTCCTCCCTGGGGGACAGACAACAGAAAAGTGGGTGAAGGGAGGGAGACATAGGACAGTGAAAAACATCACACAATAATAATTTATAAAGTAGCAAGGGTTCAAGGGGGAGTGGGGAGTGGGGAGGGAGGGGGAAAATGAGGAGTTGATACCAAGGGCTAAAGTAGAAAGCAAATGTTTTGAGAATGATGAGGGCAACAAATGTACAAATGCGCTTGACATACAATGGATGGATGTATGGATTATGATAAGAGTTGGATGAGCCCCCAATAAAATTATTTTTTAAAAGAGAACAGGATAGCAAATTCGAGGTGGCGTCCTTCTTAAAGAGCCTCATGTTATAATTGAATAGCAGGCCTGAGGTGTAACAATACAAATTCTGCAGGTTCTGACCCTGCTAATATCCATGCCAAAGGTTTCATTGGTCATCAAACCAAGGTAAACTAATGTAAAACCCACTCAACGTCAAATTTCAGCCTGCCAGCTCTTCAAGTTCTCCTCTCGTCCTTGTCTCCAGAGATCACAGATGCAAACCGTGGAGGACGTGGAGCCACATTAAGGGTTTGCTTGGCTCTGACAATTACTCTACAGCCCTGCTCTCCTGCATTTTCAAGGTTCCCTGCCCCCCACCACCGGGGCCTCCAAAAGCACCCCAGTGGTGAAGAGTCCACACCCCACTACTTACCTTGGGTGGCCTCCAAAGCAGCAGGGTAGGTTGGTCAGAGCAAGAGCTCTCCAAGACAGCTGGAGTTAACATCAGCCAGACCACACTTCAGGCCACAGGGCACTGTGGTGTCTCTAAATGCACTCCCGGTAAATATTGTTTTGTCAATGTATGTCATTTTCTTCCTCTTTTTTTCTCCCCAGACATTTATGGTGCTGAACAAAAAGAAGACCATCTACCGCTTCAGTGCCAAGCGTGCCTTGTTCATTTTTGGACCGTTCAACTCATTCAGAGGTTTAGCCATCAGAGTCTCGGTCCACTCATATCCTTTTACTATGCGGAGACCGCGGGAAGCGTACATAAGCCCTGGGGTGGAGACAGGAGAGGCCAAGTGCTTGGTTAGAGAGTTGGGCCCTGCTGGCTCACAGGGGCTCCTGGACCTGGTGGAGAAGGGATCTGCAGAGCTGGGGTGAGCCTGAGCTCTATCAGCGGCAGAGCAGCAGAGGACAACGAGATGATGTGGAAGGCAGGGAGATACCTTCTGCTACAGGGGTGGGTGACCGAAGCTCCCCGGTTGAGAGCATCACAGGGCAATGGTGGGGGTGGCTCTGAGCGATCCACAATCTGAGACCCTTTTTGGGGAGCAGTCAGGGCCGCCCTGAGACTGAAGTTGGCAGTTAAAGGAGTTGCCTGATACGTGGCAGATGGGGAGCCGCCCTATGTATTTTAGGGTCTTGGCATCATGTTGCAAAATCGAATTTACTTCTTCTGGTTTGCTTTTATAGCAAAGTCTGCACCATCAAGAAACCCATGGGTCTACTTGTACGAGGAAAGCATCAGCCTCTCTCGCTCTCTCTTGCCTTCTCTCTCCCTTGGATGTGAACACCCTCCCCCCACTCCCCGCCTCTGTCCTTGGACCCAGTTATAAGACTCCAGTCATCAATCGGGGAAATGTCATGGTCCAAATGAGAATGGCACCACCAAGCTGGCATATCAAAATAGCTTATCGTACAGATTTGAGTAAGGAATGAAATTGGTTCCAACAGGGTTTGATTTGGAGTTTCGGCCCATCCTTGTCATGACCTGAGCCCGGGGTACCGTATCCAGGGTCATTCTCATTCCCACGTGCTCTCATTCCCACGTGCTCGGAGAGCCTCCTGCCTCTGCTCCAGGTTCTTCTATCCTCACTCAGCCTTCCAATAGCCCACTTCCCCGCACCCCCACCCCCCTGAGTGGAGACTGGGTGAGGATGGAGGCCGGAGCCAGGGACACCCCCGGGTTGGCCTCCTCCAGCCCTGGGCTCTACTAGGACTGTGTCCACGCAGTACTTGGTGAATGTATGAGTGAACGAATGGATGCCTCATCTGCTCCCTGCCCATTCTTTCTCTCGATCCCTTCCTCTCTCGCCCTTTACACTCCAGGACGGCTGAGCAGTTGACGGCTCTCCAATTCAGTGATCACCCTCACTTCTGCGTTTCCCAAAGTGGGCAAGACTACCTCGTGGGGCGCAGGAATGATCCAAGGGGTCTGCAAAATCAGATACCTACACTTCATCCTGGACGATGGGCTAGATTACAAATGCTTTTAACGGCTAACGGGGCCCTAAGTAATCCACCCCCCTACACCCCGAAAAAAGGGCCAGCAGGCCACATATGTTTGGGAATATAGGTTTAGAATGCTCCCTGCCACTCTGCCTCCACCTGTCTTCTTGGGACGGAACCCATTATTCATCTTTCCCTGCATCCCTGTGCATCTCTCTGAATTATGGTCTCTGAGCCTGGCTCACCTACATACCTCTGCAGTCGCCACAAGGAGGGAGGGGGATGTGAACCGAAAGGTGAGCAGTTTGAAACCGCTAGCTGTTCTGTGGGAGAGAGCAGAGGCTTTCCACTCCTGTAAAGTGACAGTCTCAGAGGAAACACCAAGGGGCAGTTCGCTGGGAGCCGAATTGCCCTCACAGCAGGGGGCTTGTCTTCTTCAGCACCTGCTGCTATCCCGGAAGTGAGGCTGAACTCTTCTCCAAAAAGGAGGCTAATGGGTGTCATCCTAAAAGAATAGCTCACCCCCATCCACCCACCAGCCCATATTGATTGTGTGTCAAAATACTGTTTCATGGCAGGTGCTCCGCTAGGCCCCGGACATACAAGAAATGGGTGAACAAGGCATGGCTCCTGCTCCGATAGCCTGTGGCTTGAAGGGGAGACAGATCCAAAGGCAATAGTTTTCTTGTTGAGATTGGATGGGCGGAGAGGCCCTATGTGTTGGAGGCATTCCGTGTGGCCTCCGTGTTTCTATCCTGGGGAGAGAAACGGTTGCCTTTGTGTCCATTCTAACTCACAATGACCCTGTGTGTGCCAATGTCGAAGCATGCTCCAGAGCTGGCAGTGGGTGATTTTGTAGAAAGCAGACGGCCAGGCCTTTCATTTGAGGTGCCTCAGGTGGGTCTGAATGGCAGGGTGGGTCTGAATGGCCAGCCTTTCAGTTCAGAGTCAAGCATGGTGGATTGTTTGCACCATTCACAGACTCTTCTTGGAGTAAAGGCTGTCGAAGTTGGGACCCCAACCAAGGTTGTCAGCTGGTAGCCAGTGAGCCATCTCCTCCAGCTGGTTAGGTGTTATGTTAGGCAAGGTCCCTTAGAGAAACAAAACTAGGATCCAAACAATTATATATATTTATATAGATAGATAGATAACATAAAGAATAAACAATTAATCTATAAAGCAGTACAAGTGGCTCAGTGCAACTCACTCCCATGAGACAGCTGTGAGACACTGGCAGTCCTTCAAGTCTTGAGGGCCACCGGGTAGTCCTCTGTTGAGAAATTCAGGCTTTCCGGGAACAGGCAGCAAACAGCAAGGCAGGTCACCAACAGTCAGCCAGATGACAGGGCCCGAAAGTTCCCAGCTCAAGAGATGTATATTCCAGCAGCGTGGCAAAGCAGGTCTTGAAGGAACCTCAAATTACAGCGACACAGTCCATGGGTTAGGTGTTCCACAGGTAGTGTAGCTCGCAAGCTGAGGCAGAGAGCGAGCTAAGGCAGCTGCACAGTGGCCTGATGATCAAAGAGCAAGATACAAGAAAGGTGAGGGTCACAAAGCCATTGATCTCTCTGCTCTTCAATGAATCCCACATGCGTTCATTGGCCATCTTGGCACAATTAACCTTAACACTCTCAGGTGTATTGTGTTGCACCTACACAGTACTAAAATATTTTCCCACTGCTGGGAGTCCTTCTGTTAGCTTTTCTTGGAAAAGGGAAAAATGGAACCCCTGTTGTCCTGGATGGCAGACACGGGTGTAGTGGGAAGCCACTACCTCCTTCCATGGACACATGCAAGCTCTCCCTCATCACCTCCTTCCCGCCCCACAGATCAAAGCCAGTCCAGTTCACCCATGGATGTGACTCCAAAGACATTTGACTTTGCGATTTTGCACCAAAGACATTTGACTTTGCGATTTTGGTCTTCAAGGATGAAGGGAAGCAGGCCTTATTGAGCATCTCTGAGGCATACAAGAGGCTGGAAGGGGGAGTCTAGGCTGCGGGAGGTTAAAAAAAGATACCAGATGGCAAGATGCGGAGACTTTAAGGAGAACGATCATGCAAAGCTGCAGGTTGGGTGCCCAGATGCGGACACGGACATTTTTGGTGTTAAGCTGTAGTAGGGAAAGGTCCTTTGAGGAGGCAGAGGGAAGGAGGGACAAAGGAGGTGCCACGCCCAAATGGAATATCAGGGGGAGTATGTTGTAGCCTGACCCCACAGGGAACTCTGGAGCAGGGAGTCTATCACAGGGTTGCCCCACCTTGGCACGGGGCCCTCTGTTTGGCAGCCTGTGGCAGTCAGGTACAAGGAAGGGAGTGTGTCGCCGTGTGGGTGAGGTGGTTCCCATTTTGGCGAGGACGTTTGTTAGACGAGGAACAGTGAGCTGCTCCCAGGCAGCACTCCAGTTAGAGAATGAGGTACCTGTGGGGAATGGGATCCCCGTGGCCTCCATTACAATAAGCAACGACACCTGCCACACGAAGGGTATCTGCCTTAACGATGCTGGTCACGCTGTTTAGCATGTTCATCATCTGCACGGTCATCATCAACTGTGTGTTTATGGCCATCGCTCCTGGGAAAGACGCCAGTAGCACATACGCTGAGTAAGTTTTTCTTCACTCACCTGCCCTCCATTCTCAAATAAGAATTATGATGACATTGGAAAGTTTAGATATCGAAAGACGTGACCAACATCCAAGGCTGGCATTTCAGTTTGATTTTTGTATAGTTACCTCTAAAGGCTTCTTAGAATGATATTTGTTTTAATAGCACACGTCCTATGCTATGTCTAGCTTTTACATGGTTATATAGGTTTTAGAGGATTTTTTTGTGCTTATACGGGCTTTATAGGAATTCACTTAATACTTTCTTAAGGGAATAAACCATAATATACTTAATGACTCTAGTATTTTACTACTAAAAAGTAGCATTGCAATAGGCCTCATTTTGCACAGACTAGTTTTTAAATGTATTATTAGCAGTGAGTCTTAAAAATTGGGTTTACTAGGTCAAAAATGTTAACTAAGTAAACATTTCAATGCATTAACAGTGCAGTGACAAATTACTTTTCAAAAGATTTGTACCAACTTACTCTGCCATCAGCAGGGTCTTCTGACAGCCCGTCATACCACGTTCTTGTCAACAGTACATTTTTTCTTCACAAACTCACTGGGTTAGAATATTTGCATTTCTTTAATTTCTAATGGATTTGGACAGTTTTTGATGCTAATTAGTTGTTAATTATGCTTGCACATCTTTGTCTACTTATCAGCCTCTGTGTTTTTCTTTCCTGATCAGTTTGTGTGAATTCTTTGTATAATTAAAATACAAACTGTTAGTCTGCTATTTTCCACCTGGCTTTTGAGATGTGCATGCTAATTTCTTAAGCTCACAGTGTTCCATATTTTGTTAAATAATCTCTGATGTGGTCATGATTTTTCTATTTCAGTATATTTATGGCTTTAATATTTCAGGAATCTATTGAATAATAAGTTGAATAAATAATAAGAGACCATTTATTGAGGTTGATATGACTCCTTTATTTTTTTAATCATTTTATTAGGGGCGCATACAACTCTTATCACAATCTATATATACATCAATTGTGTAAAGCACATTTGTACATTCATTGCCCTCATCATTCTCAAAACATTTACTCTCCACGTAAGCCCCTGGCATCAGCTCCTCATTTCCCCCCTCCCTGCTTTTGCCTCCCTCATGAACCCGTGATAATTTATAAATTATTATTGTGTCATATCTTGCACTGTCCGATGTCTCCCTTCCCCCACTTTTCTGTTGTCCATCCCCCAGGGAGGAGGCTATATGTAGATCCTTGTAATCGGTTCCCCCTTTCCAACCCACCCTCCCTGCACTCTCCCAGGATATGACTCCTTTATAAGACCCCTCAAAAGTATTGAAATACAATCATGTTATTCTGAGGACCTGGTGCACCTGACCCAGGCCATGCATTTTCAACCACTTCATCTGCATGTGAAAGTTGGATATCGTCTAAGGAAGACCAAAGAAGAGCCCATGCACTTGAATTAAGGTGCTGGCAAAGAATATGGGAAGTGCCATGAGGTGCCCAAAGAGCAAACACATCTGTCTTGGAACAAGTACAGCCAGATTGCTTGTTAGCAGCATGTCCTCTGGACATGCTAGGGCAGACAAGTCCCTCGAAAAAAGGCATCATTCTTGGTAAAACAGAGGGGCAGAGAAAATGCTTTCTAGATCTTTCTCTCAATCGAATCTAAATACCATTCTCCTACTTTGCTGAGAAAAGCTTCAGTATCCATGTACTAGTCATTTGGTTGAACCACTCCATCTTATTTCTTCATGTGAATGGAAATGGTCCGTCGTCTTCGAGATAGCGCGGCAGTGTTCTATATGTATTTAATTGGTGATAGTATGTTGGTGAGCTCTTAGGCTCTCACCAGCTCTTGGTTTGCTATTTGTGTAACACAGTTGAGGGCTGTTTGGGCTGGTGATTTTGGCTATTAATGATCCAGTGGCACTGCAGTGAATAGTGGCTGCAGGGTAGATGGATAAGGCTGGGCTAGGTACACATGGTGTGTATCTCCAGATGTGGGACAAGAGGGGAAAACTCAACAAAATGAAAGAGAGAGAAAGAGAACAGTAAAAAATTAAAAAGTGGTAAATGGTAAACCACAGAAAGAAAAAAGAGAACCGAATAACTGAAAAAGGAGGGAAGAGCAACAAGGGAAAGGAAGCAAAAACTGAAATACAAAAACAAAACTAGGGGTAGAGGAAGGAAAGAGGAGGCTCAGCTGGTGACTGAGGTCAGAAGGAATTCTTTTGGGTCAAAGGACAGCTGGGGACAGGGCAGCTGGTTATGGAAGGATTCCCCACCTTTCTGGAGGTGGCCCAAGTGCCAGCACTGCATGTTCTGCTCCTCTAAGAAGAGGGAGTTTATGCACCTCCACATACTGCGTGATGTAGCTGGCACCAGATCCACGAATACAAGGCTCTGGACGCAAGCAGAGCAGGGGTTGTGCATGGGAGTGCGGGCGTGGGAGTGTCACTCGGTGGGTGAGGGTGATGGCAGATCATACCTCTGGTCACCAAGAGGATGTGGAGAACAAAGATTTCCTCCTTTCTTGTCACAGTCTATCAATCTCCCAGGCCGCTGTCTGGATGGAAGGCTGGCTGCAAATTTCAAGATGGCAGCACCTTATCAGGCTAGCTAACAATTCCCTGGTGTCTCTTCTTGGCTGATGGAATTCATTTTCTTCACCTATTTGGCTTACTATCCACTACCCTAGTCTTTCTTCCGAGGACCAGGGTTCCAGGAATCTCATCTCTATCTGGTGGGCAGGTCTATGACGTGTTTGCTGCGCAGGGTCTATATAGCATGTTTCCCTAGTTTGCCTCTGAAAGTCCCTGCAAGTTTTGTTTTGTGTTAAGATGTTATAAGAAGTTATGGTAGATTGTGGAGGGATTCATTTGCTAAAAACCTTAACAATTTTTTCTTTGGTAATTTGCCTTTTGTTATTTAAAAAATTCTTCCAGATGTGTTGCTGTATCCACTCCCTCATGTGTAATTTTGCCCATACATTTTCTGTCTTTATTTTTGGGTGTGTGTCTAGTTTTGCCAAGGGCTTTGGTGATTGCTATATTTTCTAAGCTCTTCTCTTAAATTCAATTTTGAAACAGAATTTGTTTTTCCTTCTACCTTCTTTCTGTCTTACTTTCATTAGGACTTAATGTTCTTTAGGCTGTTAATTTAAATGTTTTCCTCGTTCCTTTTTTGTAAACAGTGAAAACATTGGTAAGGATCATATCGATGAGTACAAGTTTGGTGCTATCCCCTAAGTTTTACTAAGTAGCATTTCAATTTTTAATATTTTCTAAATATCTTTTGCACACCTGGTTTGCCTCTAACTTCTACTCATTTTTTGCAGAGTCAAATGTAAAGGAGATCGACATGTACGATTCCTAATATTATTTTCAGAAAATTCTAAATGTTACACTTCTTCTCCTGCATTAGTCCCCGCTGTGGATAGAGACAACTATCAGGTTCCCAGAAATTGGAAGAGACCCAGGCAGGCTCAGGTGGAGGCAAAAGCCTCGTGCTTCTAGGATGGTTGATCTGACATTTATGGTGTGGGGACAGCAATGGCCTGGATGCCCTGTCTTAACTTGAGGGACTTAGGCAGCGGGTCACAATGCCTTCACACCACAGGTGTGAACATCAGAGCTGGCCACAGGCGGTTTGTGTCTCCAGCATGGAAGGAGTTATTTGAGAACTTCCAGATCTTGGGGACACTGGTCAGGGGACGGACCGTGCCCGCAGGCTGGGGAATAAAAACAGCGTGACCAGGGTGGGGACTCCAGGAAAGAGGGGCCGGTGATCTGTGGAGACTTTCCTCTTGACTCTGGGTCATGCTGAGTTTTCATTATGCTTCTTTGCAAAGTGGTTTCTTTTGTTTTCTTATTTTCCTATAGCTTTAAAACATTTATTAAAAGATCTTTTCACTGGGGCTCTTACGGCTCTGATAACCATCCATCCGTCAATTGTATCAGCCACATTTGTACATAGGCTGCCATCATTATTTTCTGGACATTTACTTTCTATTGAGCCCTTGGTATCAGCTCCTCTTTTTTCCCTCCCTCCCCAACCTTGTGACCCCTTGATAAATTATTATTTTCATATCTTTAAAAAAATCATTTTCTTGGGGGCTTGTACAAGTCTTATCACAATCCATCCATCCATCCATTAGGTCAAGCTCATGTACACATTTGTTGCCATCCTTATTCTCAAAACATTTGCTTTCTGCTTGAGCCTTGGTATCTGCTCCTCATTTTTCCCCCTTCCTCCCCATCTCCCCTCCTTTGTGAACCCTTGATAATTTATAAATTATTATTATTTGGTCATGTATTACACTGTTCAGCATCTCCCTTCA
Organism: Tenrec ecaudatus; assembly: GCF_050624435.1. Lineage (NCBI taxonomy): Eukaryota > Metazoa > Chordata > Mammalia > Afrosoricida > Tenrecidae > Tenrec > Tenrec ecaudatus. The sequence goes on from NC_134537.1 coordinate 12,023,182, forward strand.
CCCACCTTTCTGTTGTTCGTCTCCCTGGAGGGTGTGTGTGTGGTGATGTGTCAATCATTGCGATGGGTTCCCCCTTCCTCCTCTCTTCTGTCCACCTTCTCCCTACCTTCCTGCTATCCCTCCTCTCATTCCTTGTCCTGAGCGATTATCTCTAATCTGTATCTCCGGTCCAGCCCTCAGTGAAAGGCAGGACTGGGGTCATGATAGTGGGGCGGGGGAAGGAGGAAGCCTCAGAAATCGGGTGAGGAATCTTGGCATTTCCTCATACTCCACCCTTTTCCTAGAGGAATGTGTTGAATCCCAGATGCCATTGCTTCTCTTTCAGTGGGCTCCAGCAATTACGGTTGGTACTTGAGGTGTTGGTCAGATATTAGAAATGACCCTTTCTCTGACCTCTGCAAGAAATGAGCAGATTCATCTGTCCTCGAGGACAACTCTCCCTCCTTGGTGGAGTCTTTGTAGGAACGGCCTCTGTCCATGGCTGGGGAGGGACTTGGAATATGTGTCTGTCCTTTCAGGAGGTCATGGGACACCTATGGGAACAGAAACCACGTGGACACTGTCACTAGAAGAAATGGCTGTCCTTTCAGAATGTTGGCCATTCTGTGTGAAGAGATGCTCCTCCCTGTCTACTGCAGCTTCCCTGGGCGCCTTTGTGATCAGGGGACAGAGCCAGGGAAGGGCCTGCTCCTGCAGCAGTGGTTTTCCCTGACCAGCATTTCTGTGAGATACAGTGAATTGTCTCTCCCCATGACGGGAAAGAGTGGCCTCACTGGAAGTTAATTTGCTCTAAGAATCAAAGGCCATCTTCACTACTAAAAGATCCATAAATTACAGCTCTCAAAGAAGAACTCTAGTCTGTAGGAAGCAAACAAGGTCAAGGCTGGGAGCAGGCCAGCAATGTTCCTTCTCCCCTGGTGGCATTTGGATGGGCAGAGGAGGCCTGAAGGTCGGGGTGGGCAGAGGCTGTTGAAAATGTTCTCCTGAAAGGAGCAATTAGTTCACAGGCTAGTGTCTCTTGCCTTTCCTTTTGTTGGAAAGCATATAACCGCCTCCCTGGGGGATGGACAACAGAAAAGTGGGTAAAGGGAGGCATTGGAAAGTGTAAGACATAATAATAATAACTTATAAATTATCAAGGGTTCATGAGGGAGGGAAGGCGGGGGGAGGGGGAAGGGATAAAAACGAGGAGCTGATACCAAGGGCTCAAGTAGAAAGCAAATGTTTTGAGAATGATGATGACAACAAATGTGCACATGTGCTTGACCCAATGGGTGTCTGGATGGATTGTGATAAGAGCTGTACCAGCCCCCAATGAAATAATTTTAAGAGGGAAAGAAAAGGAGCTTCACCCCTTTGTCCATAGGCCTATTCTTCAACAAGTCTAAAGACCGGGACTTGTCTGAGTGGCCTGCCTGTCTGAGCGCTAGTTGACTGGTTATCAGAATATTCAATACCACATTCAAATGGAAGAAGATATCATCCAGGTCAGAAAAGACAGATGGCTCATTGTTTTACTCATCACTTACCACCCTCTTTCTTGTTCCGAATGATGTGCTTTTAGGTATGTCTTCACGGGGATCTATATTTTTGAAGCTTTGATCAAAATATTGGCAAGAGGCTTTGTTCTGGATGAGTTTTCTTTCCTTCGAGATCCCTGGAACTGGCTGGACTCCATTGTCATCGCAACTGCGTAAGAACATTGAAGATATTTGTTGGGGAGACTCGGGATGGGGGGAACCCGTTTGCTTACCCACAGCTGAAGCATGGCCTCATGCTGCCTGTAGCTTTGAGTGCAGCATTGGGTGGTTAGTCCTGAACAGCACCTTGCAGCCAGTTGGCCTGAGGACTTCATGCACAAATCCATTTCTAGACCAACTTTTTCCTTCTCATTCTCCTAGCCATTCCCTCTCTGAATGCTGCCGTGTTGTAAACTCTCGTGTGACCACAGGAGAGCAAAATCTAGCCGTGGTTTTTACCGTCTTTCTTGTAACAATTGCTGCTTTAACAAAAATACCACAAAGAAATGGCTTTACGGAATGTGCATTTCCCCCCTCATAGTTCTGGATGCTAGCCATCCACACTCTGGGCCTGGCTCTTGGGGCAGGTTTTTCTTGGTCTATTTTAGCATCCAGTAGCTGCTGACAGTCTTTAGTGTTCCTTGGTAACTCTCCGCCCCTGTGTGCGTTTCTGTGTCTAGTTTGCTCATTTTATTACTCAGAAGTCATTAGAGTTAGGACCCACCTTACTCTAGTATCAGCTAATTAACATAACAAAGAATCTCCGATTACTAAACAGGGTACTCAACTAGCATGGAGTTGATTCTGACTCATATTAATGCCATAGAAATGCTCTTTAGGATTTCTGAGACCAAATCTTTATGGAAGGAGATCACTTTCATCTTTGGAAGGCCTGGTGGGTTTGAACAGTTGACCTTGTGGTTTGCAGCCTAGCTCTTAACCCATTGCACCACTAGGGAACCCTTATTTATAGGTACCAAAAAGAAAAAAAAATCCAGTATCATTGAGTTGATTTCCATTCATAGCTACCTTATAGAGAATTTCCAAGGCTGTAAATCTTTACAAGAGAAGGATAACTTCATCCTCCCAAGGGGACGGCAGATGGGGGTGAACTTCTGCCTCTGAAAACAGCACAGTTTAATGCTTACCTGACAGTGCCACTAGGGCTCTTTATTTGTAGGCATAGGGGTTAGGATTTCTACATAATTTGGAGAACACAATTCAATCTATAACATCCTTCTAAAGCTCACAGCCCAGAGAGGAAGATAAATGGTTAATGACCATTACGATATGCCCTGGTTATTAAGGACCCTGGTGGCAATTTGGGGTTGGAATTGGGTAACTAACCAAAGGGTCATCTGTTGAACTCACGAGCCAACCCAAGGGAGAAAACAGCCTGTCTGCTCATACCAACTGTCACTGAGTAAAAACTGACCCGATGAGAGTGAGGTTGATTGAGTTTTACGTTGACTGTATAACATGACCCTTCTGCTGAGTTGATTCTGACTCATAGTGACCTGGTGGCACAACAATTGAGCACTTGGTTCCACAACAAAAGGCTGGTAGTTTGAACCTGCCCAGTGGTCGGAGGAGAAAGACCTGGTAGATTTCTCCTGCAGACTGCAGCACGTGGCGAGAGCTAAGATAGGAGATGCGTACGGATTCAGCTGTCAGAATAAGTATGAGGAGTCAGAGTCAAAAAGTCTTTGGTTACTGCAAGGCTGCAAAGAGTTTCTCTCACGTTTTCTTCTGGAAGTTTTCTACTTTTGTCTCTTCTGTTCAAAACCATGGTCTGTTTGGGCTCAATGATTGGCTATGGTGTGAGGTAAGGACTGAAGCTTTCCCTGAAGAAGGGGCACCCATTTGGCATCTGAATGATGAGACAGTCAGCATGAGAGAGGGGAGAAGAGAGTTCTGGAAAGAAGGACGAGCATGCGTAATAGTCCAGCTACCTGTGCAAGAAAAGTAAACCTAACGCGACGAGATGTGGGGCAGACATTGTCTTAAACTCTCTGCATACATGTTTTCCTATTTAGTATTCACGAAAGCTCTCTCTGGGGTAGGTGCTATTAATTTCTGAGTTTTGCACCTGAGGTTCCGTGGCTGGGTGCTCTTGTTGAGATGGCAAGGGAGCAGGCTCTGAGCTGAGATCACTTCTGGGCTGAGCTGCCTAGTGACCATGGAGAGAGAGGCACATCGATGCTGGGAGCATGGTCACGAGTCAGTAATGTTTGGGTTGATGCCTGGGGTCCATGGATGAGCACACAGTCTGGAGTGTTTCACGAACTTCTCATCTAAGGATGAGCCAAGAGCAGGTTCCTATGCGATCCATCACACAGTGAGGACATTGCCAGGTCCTGAGGTTCAGGTGAGCCGGGGAAGGTGAGGTGGGGTGTTGCCTTGATGGTCCCAGGCTTCAGGACCTCCCTGGTGCCCTCTGTGGAGATGTGTGAGGCAGCTGCGGGACTGAGCAGGCCTCAGCTGTCCCTGTGCTCTGTCTTGCAGGTTTGTGTCCTATTGCCCAAAAACCAACATCAGCTTGTCCTCCTTGCGGACCTTTCGGGTGTTCAGAGCTTTGAAAGCAATTTCAGTGGTTTCAGGTAAGTCCCAGTAGCTCTCAACACTAGCTCATGACTGGAAAGAACATCTTTTCATATGTCAGTTGTTCAAGATATCGTCACCTAAGCCAAAAACACTCTGCTTTTCTCCTTTCTTTGACTTGTCAATGAATATTTATTGAGCACCTAATATGTCTAGGCATTGTGCTGGCCACCCACTTGGGATAGATCAGTGCACAGGATCCTGTCCTCATGGAGTTTACCTTCCAGGAGAGGGATGGGAAGACAGACCTTCATCACCAGCTATAATAAATATGTAAATTATGTTGTATGCTAGAAAGTGATATTTTCAATAGAAAAGGAAAATAAGTAGCATATGGGGTATTGTAAGTCCCAGGGGCTGGGGATACATGGTTGTACTTCTAAATAGAATGAAATGGTCATGGAGGGGGAGGCACGTGTCAACATATGACAAAGACTATTCTGGGCAATGGAAACAGGTAGGGAAAAGACTGAGGAATAGAGAGGATGCTGAAGCAGAGGCGGTGACATGCCAGGTGGTAGTGGTAACATTAAACAGCTCAAAGGGAGCCTTGCAGGAATGGGAGAATTTGGGCTTGACCACAAGAGAAATGATATCCATGCAAGAGATTGGACGCTACCTGACCTGACGCAAGCTTTGAAAAGCTGATGTCAAAGAGTCCGTGCAGAAAAAGAATGTTTGGAAACTGATCGTGGTAGCAATTGTACGTTCTACTTGATGTGACTGAACTTTGAAATGATTTATTCATGCAATCCCAACTACTACAACTACTACTAATAGAAAAACCACAAGTTAAACAGAAAAAGGAAGCTGGGTCCGGCAGTGGGATGGATACCTGGTTGTAGTAAGTGTGGAAGCAGGAAGGTCAAGTAGGAGGCATGGTGGCTGCTGAGGAAATGATCTGCTCAGACCTCCTGCTGTGGAGGGCCTAGTACACTGATGGCTCCACCTCAGTCCATCATGGCAAGGCCATGTGCAAACCCATTCCTGCTCGATTCTTCTAATGGAGAACTGTGCTTCAGAGGCTCTCTATACCCGATGGAGATGCTTCTATATCTGTACAGTCGACTGAGATGTTTCTACATCTGTACAGTCGACTGAGATGCTTCTACATCTGTACAGTCGACTGAGATGCTTCTACATCTGTACAGTCGACTGAGATGCTTCTACATCTGTACAGTCGACTGAGATGCTTCTATATCTGTACAGTCGACTGAGATGCTTCTACATCTGTACAGTCGACTGAGATGCTTCTATATCTGTACAGTCGACTGAGATGCTTCTATATCTGTACAGTCGACTGAGATGCTTCTACATCTGTACAGTTGACTGAGATGCTTCTACATCTGTACAGTCGACTGAGATGCTTCTATATCTGTACAGTCGACTGAGATGCTTCTATATCTGTACAGTCGACTGAGATGCTTCTACATCTGTACAGTCGACTGAGATGCTTCTATATCTGTACAGTCGACTGAGATGCTTCTACATCTGTACAGTTGACTGAGATGCTTCTACATCTGTACAGTCGACTGAGATGCTTCTATATCTGTACAGTCGACTGAGATGCTTCTACATCTGTACAGTTGACTGAGATGCTTCTACATCTGTACAGTTGACTGAGATGCTTCTATATCTGTACAGTCGACTGAGATGCTTCTATATCTGTACAGTCGACTGAGATGCTTCTACATCTGTACAGTTGACTGAGATGCTTCTACATCTGTACAGTCGACTGAGATGCTTCTACATCTGTACAGTTGACTGAGATGCTTCTACATCTGTACAGTCGACTGAGATGCTTCTACATCTGTACAGTTGACTGAGATGCTTCTACATCTGTACAGTTGACTGAGATGCTTCTACATCTGTACAGTCGACTGAGATGCTTCTATATCTGTACAGTCGACTGAGATGCTTCTACATCTGTACAGTCGACTGAGATGCTTCTATATCTGTACAGTCGACTGAGATGCTTCTATATCTGTACAGTCGACTGAGATGCTTCTATATCTGTACAGTTGACTGAGATGCTTCTGTATCTGTACTCTTGACTGAGACTCTTCCCATCCAATCTGTCTTTCCTTTCTCAGATGTCAGATCTGCCCTGCACTCCGAATTCTCTCCCTGCGGACTCCCATTCCTCCCCTCTTATTCTTCACAGTTGTTTCCTGAAGCAAATCCCATGCCCATCTAATCTCGTTTGGTTGTCAGCTTTTCAGAAACATCAAGCTGACAAAGGAGATCAATGTTGTCAACCTAACAAGAGGTGGCAGTGCTCTTAGATTAGGTGATGGGAGCAGAGTTGGTGGAAAACGGTCAGATTCGGTACATATTTGAAGGTAGAGAGCATAGGATTTCCCAATTATATTTTTGATGTAACCGAAAGAGAGGTGCCAAGAATGCCACCAAGGCTTTTGGCCTGAGTGACTGCCAAGCTTGAGTCATGATGAACTGAGATGGGGAGACCCAGAAAGGAGCAGGTTTGGGGAGAAGGAATCGAAGCTGGTTTGGGACATGTTGAATTTGAAGTGACTGTTCGACACCTCTGTGGAGTAACCGAGTAGACAATTGGAAACATGAGTCTAGAGCTCCCGGGGACAACCTGGAATGAATGGAGCCATCCATTTAGACATCATGAGCCTACGGAAGGTATGTGGAGTCATTAGACCTGATGAGATTACCCAGGCGTGGAGTGTAGATGGAGAAGAGAGGACACACTTGGGCTCTTCTGAGCACAAGGAAGGGAAGACTGTCTCACGGGGTAGTTGATCATTTTGATGACCACTTCAAAGGCACAGAGTTGGAATGAAAAAGCAGGCCATCAGAATTTTAGGCCTGATGGCTGTCTGGTCTTCCTTGCCCCTTGCCCCTTGTCTGTTGGTAGTGGTGAGTGTGTGGTGTCTCTCCAGCTTCTCATCCTCCTCAGGTCTCAAGGTCATCGCTGGGGCCTTGATTCGCTCGGTGAAGAAGCTTGTGGATGTAATGATTCTGACCTTCTTTTGCCTGAGTATCTTCGCCCTGGTGGGTCAGCAGCTTTTCATGGGCAATCTGAACCAGAGATGTGTCAGGGTGAACTGTACAAATGAAACGATTGCTAGAGATAAAGGTAAGTGCCTCATTGGGTTGACTTTGTTTATCCACACTCAGATGCTCTGCAGATCGGCAGAACAGTCTCCTGGGAGGAAGGGGTGGCCTCGTCATCTGTGGGTTTCCTTGGAGAAGGAAAAGCCCAAAGCCACACCCACATAGGGGCAGCTCTGTTGTCTTCCCATTTAGTGCTCTGTGTTTTGCAGAAGTCTCCTGAATGCCAAAAACTGGCCAAACGGAACCAGCAATGTCCCAGGTACTCCTTGTCAAGTAGTCTCTCCAAGTATCACTTATTTTCTATGTGCCACCCTCTCCACACTGGAGCCTAAAATCTCACATGGCTACACTTGGTTTGTGTGTGTGTTGATTTGTGAACTTCCCATTACCTTTACCTGTTGTGTTAGTCCGGGTCAACTAGAGAAACAAATCCAGGGAGACACTCATATGTGTATAAGAAAGAGCTTTATATCAAAGAGTAATTGTATATTAAGAAAACATCCCAGCCCAGGCCAGTTCAAACCCATAAGTCTGATATTAGCTCATATATCCGATACCAGTCTATAAATTCCCCTTCAAACTGACACAAAACATGCAATGACGCCAAATGCAGGAAGATCACAGGCCAGTGGGTAGAAATTCTCTTGGATCCAGTGGTGGTGGAAGAATCTCAGTGCTGGCATGGGTCTCCACGTGGTTCCCCAGCTCCAGGGTTCTGGCTCCATCAGCATAGCTCCACATGGCTTGTCAACAGGAATGTCCAGCAGAGGGTGTGTGTCTGGTCTCCAGTGAGCTGTTTATCTCCTTAGTGCCTCCAAATGAGGTCATCAAGCTGCGACCTGATTGACAGGTTAGACTCCACCCCTTCACTATGAATAGTCTCAAGTTGACAGCAGATTATGTAATTGCCACACCTGTGTGTGTCTACCCTCTCTGGGTGGTCCCTGGCTGGGCATTACCTATCAAAGAGTAGGTCAGTGGTGGTGGTGCTCACTGCCTCTCCCTCTCATCTCTCCCTTCCCCGGCCTGTTTCCTTTTCCCTTGCTCCTTCTAGAAGACTTAAAGTTCCGCTTTCAGCAACGACTTTGCCCCCAGGAGAGAATGTAGAACCCTTTTGGTCAAGCATGATCTGTCACGTGTGTGTCCTCTCCTTCCTGCAGTGCGTTTGTGTCTGAATGCATGACTTTCTTTTTCCCAGAGGGGTGCATTGAAAAGAAAAAAGGCTCGACGGAAGACAGGATGTGCAGCCTCTGGAATGATCCCAAGTAAGAGGTTTATACTCTCGAGGTGTCTCTCAAGTGGAGCACTTCCAGGCCCTTAGAAATGAACACAAAACGGTTTTTATCTGATGATTTGTGGAAGCAATGACGATCGCCCTCAAGCATTACTTATTGGTTTGAGTGTCTAAACAAGGGCTGGTGGTGGTGTTGAAGCTCTTGGCTGCTAACCGAAATGCCTGCAGTTTGACCTCACAAGCAGCTCCATGGGAGAAAGACATGGCAGTCTGCTTCTATGACTATTGGGTCCTGTTCTACTCTGTCCTATCGCATGGCGATGAGTCAGCGTGGACTTGACAGCAATGGTTCGGGGAACGCTAGTAATTGTGCATGATGACAGAGTCTGAAATATTTCAAGACTTACAAAAATGGCACACAGAGGCACCGAGAGCACACATTGGGGACATTGTGCCAATACATTTGCTCAATGCAGAATTCCCTCAAGCCTGCAATGTGGAAGCAATGCAATGTCCGGAAAACTCAGTAAAGCAAAGGGGACGGATAACAGAAACGTGAGTGAAGGGAGACAACGGAGAGTGTAAGACAGGGAACAACAATGATGATATATAATCAATCAGGGATTCGTGGGGGTGGGAGGGGAGAAAAAGGGGAGCTGATACTAAGGCTTCAAGTAGAAAGAAAATGTTTTGGAAATGATGATGGCAATGTATGCACAAATATGCTTGATACAATGGGTGTGTGGGATGTTGTAAGCGCTGTAAGAGCCCCCAATAAAATGATTAAAGAATTAACAAGCTCAATCAAGCAAAGAGCAATGAAATGCAGTGCGGTTTTGTGGGTTACTCTTCCCTCTTCTGGGATGTCAGGGCTCTTGGCCATGAAAGGGATTCAGGTCAGCGGAGATTCAAGTTTAGTTAATGTGCTGGGCACGCTGATGAAACAGACTCCGTCCATTCCCCAGTAACAAAGAGTAAGCGAAAGCTAACCATGTGCCAAGTTCGTGTCAGGCTTAAGAAATGCAGTTATGAACAAGGCAGCACCTGTCTGTTGAAACTGATGTCTTGATATAAGAAAGAAACTGAACTCATTGCCATCGGGTCAGCGACAAGTCACAGCAACCTTGTCGGACAGACTAGGCTTTCCAAGGCTGGGGTGTGTACAGAATGAGACTGTCCCATCTGCCTCTCGAGGACTGTCTGCTGAGTGCCAATTGCCAACCACTTGAATCGTCGCTGAGGCCTGACCTACACACCACCAGGGCTCTTGTTGAGAGGACATGCCAAGTAGATGCTGACGGGTCGGATGAGTGGTACAGGGGAGAACAGACATATAACAGGGACAGAACCATACTTCCGGACAAGCAGGGGACACATCTAAAACGTCACAGGTTCAGGATAGATCAGACTCACAAGGCATAATGTCTTGGTTTTGATGGGACACAGATGTATTGATATTAACGAGAGACCCAGAAGCTGCCAATATATACCTCTTTGACCCACATGGGGCATGCATGGCGACTGTGCACAAACTCCCAGCAGCCCTGGTCTCCAGCGGGTCTGTTAGGTGCCCTTTTCTCACAGAATCTGTGCTCCAGGAGCAAAGTGTTTGGTCTACGTGCCCTCCCCAAGCTCTAGCTGACCAACACCTAGCGCTTGGCATTCCACATTGGTCCTAGCTGAGCAATGCAGAAGGGTATGGCAGTCTAAGAAGGTCGACCCAAGAGCCTCTTCCCAGATTGGCCCTGGTCTGTTCCGAGACCAGGCTTGGTTTTCACCTTCTGTTCATTGCTCCCTTCCCTAAGGACTCAGTGACCAGGGACTTTACCGCTCAGATCTGAATGATGCAGAAGGAGTTTGAGTAGGTGGGGGAACTGGGAAAATCCTCTCAGCAAGATGGCCAGGATGACGAGCTGGAAGCAGGAGGCATGGTGTGCGTGGTGAGATGCCAAGTCTAGTTGGGCATGTAGGGGACAGGGCCAGACAGGAAGACTAGCGTTGACCCTACAGGGCCTAGTGACCCACCGAGCCCAGAATTTTCATCGCAATCATAGAGGAGATAGGAAATGTGGGCAGGTTTTGATGCAGGAGGATATCCTGGATCCATGACGTGTTTTAAAAGGTCCCTTTGAGTTGGACTTGGTGGTCGTGAGTGTGTCTGGCTGCGGCGTGGAGAATGGGTTGATGGGATCAGGAGATTGTGCAGGGGGCTTGGCCCACTCAGCGGGGAGTTAGGAACCTGGACAGAGACTGTGAAGGGAAAAGGAGGGAGGAAGGACTTTGTAGACTGGAGAAGGGTGTTGGTGTGTGTGTGTATGTGTGTGTATGCGCGCGCGCGCGCAGGCATGTGAGCATTGCCCACGAGAATGTGTCCCTCTTTTGTTGGTGGCCGGTGTGAGAAACAGATGACATCGTTTGCTGATGCGGGAAGATGGGAGGAGGAGGAGGAAGGAGCAGGAGGAAGAGACTTGATCGCCTAAATATGTGGATGAGAAGGAACACCCAGAGGGAGGAGGTTAGGGTGGGTTGGAGTCAGTGGAGAGGGGAAGGCTTAATATTCTTCTATTTTTTTTCCAAAACCATTCTATTGGGAGTTCATACAGACATATCCTTCCAAGGTTCGGGCACATTGAGCAGTGTTGAACAATAGCTACCACAGCCTGCTTCACAGGCTTCTCTTCTTCATGGTAACCAGGTCCCGAGGGAAAAGAAGCACAGTGGTTGATCCACAGCAGGCTCTTGGGGGGTAGTGACCCTGGACTTCAGAGGGTCATGTTGAGATTGGTGGGGAAGGCACACTAATGGCTGCCCTCCTGCTTGGTTACCCTAAAGCAAAGCTAACCCTCCATACCCACTCTCACTGCCATTGAGCCAGTTAGGACCAAGGCAGATCTGCCCCCATGGGTGACTGAGACTGCAACTTTTTATTTTAATCATTTTATTGAGGACTCATACAACTCTTATCACAATCCATACATCCATCCTCTGTCTGCCTTTGCTTTCCTATTTCTGAGGAGAAAAGCTTTCAAACCCCTGAATTCTATTTCTGGCCAAAATAGAAATCACCTGGGAAAGTCAAATAATGATATTAAAGATTCCCTAATTTTCTTAAAGGAAATTACTTTATGATGTGTTGCAGAAAAATGAGGAATGGGTCAGGATAGAGCCAAGAAAAATGTATCCCACCCAGGAGAGCCATGAACACACGTCACAGTGTTTCTCCATCAAAGTGATGGAGAACCTGGAGTGGGCTGAATGGTGATGAAGTGTGTTGGGAGAGAAGACCCAACTTGTTAATCAATAACTGTATCCTTACTCCATAAAGACCAACATTGTTAAACCAAATATCGGTATGAGCACAAGAACCCTATTTAGAAATGTGGAAGTAAAAGAGATAAATGTAGCTGAATTTTGGGGGTGTAAATGTTGGTTTGAAACCACAGGCTTCCCCCCAAGAGAAAGACAAGACTTTGGATGCCCATGAAGAGTGAGAGTCTGGGAAACCCAGAGAGACAGATCTGTTCTGCCCCATAAGGCTGCTGTGAGTCCCAATGGACCCCATGCCAATGAACTTGGAGCTTGGAGATGTTGCTTAGCATCCACGAGTGGCACAAATGGCTAGATGCTTGATTTCTTTTTAAATTCTTATGACTAAACATTTTATTGGGGGGCTCCTACATCTCTTCTAACAATCCATACATCCCTTGTATCAAACACATTTGTACATAGGTTGCCATCATCATTTCAAAACATTTCCTTTCTGCTTGGGCCCTTGGTATCAGCTCCTCTTTTCCCTTCCCTCTCCCACCCTCCCACCCTCAGGGACCCCTGATTAATTATTATTATTTTTATATCTTACACCTTCCACTGTCTCTCTTCGCCCACGTTTCTGTTGTTCGTCCCCCTGGGGTGGGGGACTTTTATATGTCGATCATTGTAGTTGGGTCTCCATTTCTCCCACCTGCCCCATACCCTCATGGTATCGCTACTCCCATTACTGTTCCTGAGGGGTTATCTGTTCAGCCTTCTGTGTGTCTGGAGCTCTTATCTGTACCAGTGTACATGCTCCAGTACACTGTACTGGATTTGTAAGGTAGAACTGGGGTCATGGGAGTGGGGTGGGGGAGGTGGTGGGGAGGAAACACGGAAGAACTAGACTGTAGTTAATAGAGGAGTGTTGTTTGTTCTATCGGTGCTATTCTGCACCCTGGCCGACTCCTTTCTTCCTTGTGACCCCGCTGTGAGGGAGTGTCCAATTGCCTACAGATGGACTTTGAGTCTCCTGTCCAACCCCATCATTTGCATCAAATGCTTGATTTCTAACTGTTCAAACGTACCCACCAGCACCTTGGGGCAAAGGCCTGGCATTCTACTTCTTGACAACTCTATGGCGTGTCACTGTACTCTGAAACACCAATGTCACTGTGCTTTGAGCTCAGCTTGACAGCCACTTGCTTTGAGGTTTTTTTTTTTTTTTTTTTTAAAGATCCTTTAGACAAGTGACTCTGGGAAGGTTGGTTTTCATTGGAGGTCATTTGGGGCCATGTGATATTTTAAAATGATTTATCTGCATCTACTTGTATAAAAAAGAATATGTATTTAGCAATCACTAAAGCACATGCCCTTACAATAGCCTATAAATCGACTGGCCAACATGTGCCGCGGTGTTAGGAGTGTAGACCAGTGCAAAGATAGTCAGTGTCCAGGTGTTTGTAAGAGCAAAAGACTGTTATCAAGGGAAACATAAATATTTATCATCAGCCAACCCACTCACTGAATCATAGGACTGGAAATCACAAAAGGAAAGAGTCTCTCCCATCGGGCTGATACAGAAGGAGCTTCATGTTAGAGTGCTCCATGAAAAAAGCCAGGGATGACCCCCATTTGCATGACAAGAAATATGTATTTACATATAAGCTTCCTTATTCATGGATGACATCTAGAAATTAACAAGCATCGCTGTTAACATGTTGACCCTAGGATGCAGACCTAGCGGGGGAGCGAATGAGAGAGACTTACTATGCACTGTTTTCCTTTTGTTGCTACACTCATTGTCCAGAAAGCAATGGCACTGAATTCTTCAAGGTGCTATTACTAGGCGCTGTTGGGTTAGTGCTGATCCACGGCAGCCCTATGCAGAACAGGAAGAAACACTGCCCGGTCCTACTCCAGCCTCACAATGGTTGTGTGTGAGCCCATTGTTGCAATCCCTGTGTCCACCGTTCCCATTCGATCTATTAGTATGAGTTTATCAATCAATCAGTCTTTGAAAAAGAGTCTTTGAGAGAGAGCCCACTCTAAGGGTTGGGCTGGAAGACTTGGTAGATGGGGAGGGCAGGGGTGAAGTGCTGCTTTAAACACTCTCCTTTCTTAAGGGTTCTGTTGAATGAGCCCAGGACCCTTTGAAGAACAAAAGGGAAGCCGGGCTGTGGAGAAAAATAATTCTTATTCTGGCTTCTTTTTCCCAATATCTAGCTCCTGCTCGGAACAATTTACATGCAAACACACCAAGCACAATCCTGACTATAATTATACAAATTTCGACAACTTTGCTTCGTCTCTACTTGCCATGTTCCGGCTGATGACCCAAGATTCCTGGGAGAGGCTTTATCAACAGGTTATCCACTCACCTGTCTCTTTGTTCTCTGTGACCTATCTTCTTGCTGCTGTTGTTTATGTGTCACCTGCTTTCTTTATGAGTTGAATTCTGTTCCCCACAAATACATGTTTTTGTATATCCCACCTGGAAATGTGATCCATTTGAGAATAGGGTTTTCTTCGTTATGCTAAGGAGGTCGTATCATTTAGTGGCTACATTTTAGCCAATGACTTTTGAGATATGAGTATAAAAAAAGAGCAGGTTAGGTGCAGAAGTGAGAAAGCAAGAAGAGAAGGGGGAAGATAGGAACCTGATCCCACCCCCCGCTCCGCCCTAACTCTTGGAGACCCTCTAGGACAGAGTAGAACTGCCCTTGTGAATTTCCAAGACTGTAACTCTTTACAGGAGTAAAGAGCTCTGTCTTTCTCCCGAGGTCAGTCTGGTGGTTTCGAACTGCTGTCCTTGCAGTTAGCAGCCAATGTGTCACCACTATGCCACCCAGGCTCCTTTCCCAAGGGACAGAGGGACAGTAACAGAAAAGGGACTAGGACCTTCCCCACACAGAGCGAGGAAGTCATTCCCAGCGCCAGAGTCTTGAATCCAGACTTCCAGTCTCCGAAACAATAAAACAATGATGTTCCTTTGGTTAAGTCACCCACTTGTGGTGTTTCTGCCACGACAGCACGGGAGAACTTCAGACATGGACCGTCTGTCCATCAGCCCCACCCCATAGTTGTACTATTGGATTCTGCTTTGGAAGTGCTGTTAGAGACCCCGAGAAATTGGCCAATGGGCTCTCTGGGAGCAAAGTGGGAAACACCAACAGTCTATCTTTATAGAAAGAATGCTTCTCTCTCGATTCCCTTTTGCCTGGAGTCCCACCATCAGAGCTTCCGTGTTCTTAAAACTTTGCTGCCCCTCTATCTTTAAAAAAAATTTTTTTAATGTGAAGATACTGGAGAAAGTAGTACGAGGTATAAGACTTCCATGTGGACCAGAGAGGGTGTCTCCTTACTGAGTGGGTACCAGGAGACCTGAGTGACTGTGGAGGCTACAGGCACTGCTGGGAGTGGCAGAGCAACCTTTCCGTCACAGCTGGGGGTTGTCCCACAGAGAGATCCAGAACTCGGGGGAAGAGCAATCTCTAGCTGCTGTGTCATCTGTGCCCGGATGATGGTCAGGCCTCTTCCTTGCAGACCCTGCACACCACCGGGTTCTACTCGGTCTTCTTTTTCGTGGTGGTCATCTTCCTGGGCTCGTTCTACCTGGTGAACTTAACCCTGGCCGTCGTCACCATGGCTTATGAGGAGCAGAACAGGAATGTTGCTGCTGAGACGGAGGCCAAGGAGAAGATGTTCCAGGAGGCCCAGCAACTGTTAAAGGAGGAGAAGGAGGTAGGCACTGCTGGGGTAAGACAGTGGAGGCTGCTCGGAGGTTGACCTCAGAGGCCGTGGGACCTCTGGGCTCATGGCTGCTGCTGAAGGCTGGCTCCAAGAGCTTTCTCTATGGGTGCTTGTCTGAGAACTTAAATCGCTAGCAGGCTGGCTGTGCCACCGTGTTTCCCCAAGGGGTCTAGGCACAGGACTCTGGGGAACAGGAAACGCTTGGGCTTGATTCTCTTCTTTGACATGGGGAAGCCTGAGCCTTCGAATCCAGTCCCTGGTGAGAGGAGAATCTTGCTTCTGCATCTGAGTCCAGGCTCCGCTCAGCTTGGTGGAAACCAGGGGTGTGTGTGTTCTGGATCTGTGTGCGGGCGGGTTTGGGGAAGCAATCACGTGGGCTCTAGAGATGGCAATCTTGGACGGTCTTTCCCTTCCTGCAATGGGTACTCTACTTGCAGGGCGTTCTAATGCCCGCTACCCACCCCACCCCCGCCCCCATCTCTGTACATTTTCCTAACTCAATGGTCAGATCTTCAGAGCAGGGACTCCGCTTCATCGTCCTTTCTGTTCCCCATAGGGATTTGTTCCCTCGTTCTTCAGACAAACCTTGAACTGAGGGCCTGGGACATAGCTGTGCCAGTGGCTCGGAGGTGGGATAGTGTCCCTACTACTTTCGAGGACCACAATCTCCACGAGAACGACGACAGCCAACAAGGGGACAGGTCCCTACCCTCGGATTAATAATGCCAAAGTCAGCATGTTTCACATTGCATGACAAGCCATCTACATGGCGCGATGATGCCACCAGAGAGAGGACGCCATGCTCGCCAAGGCCAGGGTGGTGGCAGCATTTTAGGGGCAGGCCTCACCTAGTCACCAATTGGTTTTTGTTTACCTTCTAAGGCTCTGGTTGCCATGGGAATTGACAGAAGTTCGCTGACGTCCCTGGAAGTCTCCTCTTTTTCTCCAAAGAAGAGGAAATTCTTTGGTAGCAAAAAAAGGAATTCCTTTATGAAAAAGTCTAGAAACGACCAGCCTTCGGGATCTGATTCAGATGAAGAATCCAAGAAAAAGGTAAGCCTCTGTCTAAGAGTTTGCCCCAGACAAGCTAGCTGGTTATTAAACGGGTAATCACCAGGGCAAGGAGGAAGCAGCATCGACGTGTCCTTCAGCCAGAGAGTGACGGGACCAGATTTAGCGTCAGCCTGGAGGATGCACTGAAGAGGCAGGACTGGAGGAGGATGAGAACGGAAGCAATCATGTTAGAGGGTTTCGCAATCATCTCCATGGGGTGTGGTAATGATTTCAGTGAGGTTCAGGGCAGTGGGGATGAAGAGAAACCCACAGAGGACGGGGTCTTCTATGAAGGTCTCACGCTCATGGCCACTGAGTCGATTTTGACTCCTCTCAATAGGATGGAGCAGACCTGCCCCTGGGGGTTCCTGAGCCTGTACATCTTTGTGGGAGTAGAAAGCCTCCCTTTTTTTCCTTGGGGCACATGGTGGTTTTGAACCGCTGACCTTACAGTTAGCCCAATGCGCAACCCTGCGTGCCATCAAGACCTCTTCTCTATAGAAGGCGAAGAGGGTGAAGGTAATGCAGGTTTAAGGCATGGAGTCCTTGGGTGGCATAAATGGTTAAGCCCTTGGTGACTATTCAAAAGGTTGGAGGTTCCAGCCCACCCAGACACTGCTCAGATGGTCTGCTTCTACAAGATTACAGCCTTGACAACTCTCAGAAGCAGCTCTGCTCTGGATGCCTGGACTCACTACCTGGCCGTCTGGACTCACCAACTAACAACAGAGGTTTAGCTCAGCTGATCCGGTGCAGGGTTGTTTTTTGGTAACAGGAAGGGAACATATTTTGGGAGATGAGGCAGTTCTGATTGACATATGCTACCAAGTAAGATTTCCTGGGAATCCATGCAGGGATATTGAGTAGACAGTTGAATATGTATAAATAAAACTCTTTTCATTTGTTTCTGAGGGGCAGGGAAACCAGTTGATGGGATGTTGATTCTGACTCATGGTAACTGTGTGTGTGTGTGTGTGTGTGTGTGTGTGTGAGAGAGAGAGAGAGAGAGAGAGAGAGAGAATGAGGGTTTCACAGGGTTTTCAATGACTAGTTTTTTAATTGTAGGGATTATTCAGGTCTTACTCCTGAGATGCTTCTAGGTAGATTTGAACCTGAAACCTTTTGGTTTATAGCCAACCATCTTATGAGGGTGTCAACAATGTGTACCACCTGGGTATTATTACCATTAAGGTGGCAAGTGTTGAGACAGGTTTGAATTGTGAAGAAAGAAGTCAGAAGCAAGGACAATATGGAAGAAAGAGGCCTGGTGAGGGTGGCTGGAGGCACTCTGAGGACACGGAATGGGCAGAAGACACATGCATGCCAGAGGATGGGGGTGGGGGCAGAGGGCGACCACAGTGTTAGGAGAGATCTCAGGGTTTGGAGATTTCTTGACGTCACCTAACAGCGTATTTAAGAGATCAGACATAGAAGTATCTTTCAAGTTTCTCTTTGCTCCACAAACAATGAGTGAAGTGTTAGACATCTAACATACAAATGTCATTTCCCTTTCACGGGAACAGGGACTGGCTATGGAAAGCCTAGAGGCTGCGTTCAGATTAGCTTATCACCGAGGCTGCGTTCAGATTAGCTTATCACCGAAGGATCATTCCCTCTGGGCCCTGGCTGGTGAGAACCTTTGGAGAAAGCCCCATTATAGACACCTGAGTTTTCTGGATAGCTGGAGGTTTGTGCCCATTCGTTTCCATCAGGATCAATAAGCCATTGGACAGACCTGAGGAAACGCTTGAGGGTTAGCATATAGATTTTGTGGCATTTATTTTGAGTGCTCTTTATAGTTACTGTTTTTTAAATCTATTTAGGCTGTCACTTTGCTATCTGACTCCAATCCATCTTTCTAAATTTAGAGTAGGCAAATAGATCCATAGTGACAGAAAGTAGATTAGTGGTGGCAGAATAGTAGGTTCCCTGTGGCTGCTAACCTTAAGGTCAGGAGTTTGAAACCACCAGCCTCTTGGCAGGAGAAAGGTGGGGTTTTCTACTCCTGTAGAAAGTTATAGTCTCAGCCACCGACAGGGTCCATTCTACTTTGCCCTGTAGGGTCACTGTGAATCTGAATCAACTTGTTGGCAGTATGGTTGGTTCGGTTAGTTTTGTTTGGTCGGTTGTGTTCCTATATTAAGCGGTGGCTTATTTATTCTTTGTTTTTGGTAAAAAAAATTCATTTTCACGTTGTCTCTTTGTTAACAATGGATATAATGGACAAAGGGAATACGATTTCTATGGGCAGAAAAGAAAAATTGAACCCATTGTTGTTGAGTGGATTCCTACTCATGGTGTCAGATGTGTTACTGAGTCAAACTACTCCATGGGGTGTTCTAGCTTGTCTTTTCAACATTTTTAAAAAAATATTCTTGCTTGTCTTTATGGAGGTAGGTCACCGCTTCGACAGGACTTTCTTCTGTGATGCCTCTGGTTGGATTCGAACCTCTAGCCTCTCAGTTAGTGGTCAAGTGCAACCCATATGTCCCTCCTGGGACTTCAGGGATGCAGATACATGAGAAATAAGACCAGCGAACCATATTTCTCTAATCTACTGAATACAAAATAAGAAAGTCGAGCTTGTGGCATTCTGTGGAGATGAAGTGTGCTGACATGTACAGAGCCCCGAGCCTCCTATTCCATTGAGCACACAAAAGCAGATTGTGAAGTTGCGAGGGGGAGGCAGCCCTTGCCCCTGGGCAGCCTGCCATGTTTTGTTTTACAGCCACACCTCCTAGAGCAAACCAAACGGCTCTCCCAGAATCTGTCAGTGGACCCCTTCGACGAGCACAGTGACCCCTTTCAAAGACAGAGGGCTCTGAGCGCTGTGAGCATTCTCACCATCACCATGCATGGTAAGCCAAATTTCAGCGTCCGTACAGCCGCTCACCAGTCTCCCCATAATCCCTCTACAAAAGGGACCTTTTTGGAATCCATCCGCTCAAACTTCCTGCAAAGTCTGGCTTCCCATGCCTCCTCAGAATGGATTAAACAAAAAGACTTGGTAGAGTGGCCTTTCCTGTGGGTGAGTCTATGTTGAGCCACACACTTGGGTCGTGGAGAGAACTGGCCAGACACCAGGCGATTGGGACTGTGAGCACAGGCCCTTGTGCCCTTTCCAGGCTGTCATAGGCCATTTCAAGGTTGTTATAGAAGATCTAGAACTTTCCAGAGGGTGGCAGATGTCAATCAAAATTAAAGTCAGTCATCTGGCAAGAACTGTGAAGTTCTTACTACATCTGATCAGCTGGATTCACAGCGTGCAACAGGGGTTCACCTAAAGGTTTGGTGTTTAGGGGCCAAACTCAGGACACTGCAACGTTGGGTTGAGTGGATTCCTTGACTTCCTAATCTGCATTTTCAGTAGCAAAACCCAGCTCTGAGATGCTCACTAAAAATGTAAGGATGTTATTTATCTGACCGTCGCATGATAGTTACATGTGGGAAACTCTCTCTTCTGTGCTGCGATGGGTGGGGAAATCATCTGGGCAGCACAAGTCCCTGCTCTTTGATAGGATGGGTCCTCTCGTAAAACAAGCGATGCTGGGGGAGCGGGAGGTAGAAAAGCACTCGGGAAAACAGCAGCTAGAATGGGTCAAGAGGTACACTCTCAAGTACTCTTTCATTGTCCATCTCTAGAACAAGAAAAGTCACAGGAGCCTTGCCTCCCATGTGGGGAAAACCTGGCATCAAAATACCTGATATGGAATTGCAGCCCCCAGTGGATACGCGTGAAGAAGCTGTTGAAAACTGTGATGACTGACCCCTTTACAGAACTAGCCATCACCATCTGCATCATCGTCAACACCATCTTCCTGGCCATGGAGCACAACAAAATGGATCCACACTTTGAGAACATGTTGAATAATGGGAATCAGGTAAGTCTAGGACTTTGAACACAGGAAGCATAGTTCAAGATGTGAATGATGAGTCTTTTCCAATCGACACATGGCGTTAGTGTCCTGGCCTAACCTAGGTCTCACACCCTCTTGAGTGGAGTAGAAGGAGAAAGTGACCTGTGATTTTATTTTCACCCAATTCCTTGCCCTCTTTGGGTGGCAAGACCATGCTGACAAGCTGTCTGGACACTGTGTTGATCCTCTAAGGCAGTGGTTCTCAACTTCCTCATGCCGCGAACCTTGAATACAGTTCTTCATGTTGTGGTGACCCCCCAAACCATAAAATTATTTTCATTGCCACTTCATCACTGTCATTTTACTACTGTGATGAATTGGATGACCCCTGTGAAAGGGTTATTTGACCCTCAAAGGGGTCGCGAACCACAGGTTGAGAACCGCTGGTATAGAGACTGTCTCCCTCTGAGACCACTGGAATGCCTGCAGGCCACTCTCAAGAGCATTTCTCCAGAGGGCCTCAGCTTCCTCAACTCACGCTGCCTTTGCCCCACCCTAGGTGTTCACGGGCATTTTCATCGCAGAGATGTGCCTGAAAATCTTGGCACTGGATCCCTACTACTACTTCCAACGCCACTGGAATGTGTTTGACTGTGTTGTGGCGATTCTGAGTTTTGCCGATGTGATGACCGCCACCAAATGGCCCTTTTTCCGTTCCTTCAGAGTGGTAAGAGCCTTTCTTTTTAAATTAAAAGAAATCATTTTATTGGTGGCTTCCCTAGCTCTTGTCACCATCCATCCATCCATCCATCCATCCATCGGGTCAAGCACATTTATGCATAGATTGCCATCATCATTTTCAAAACATTTTCTTTCTACTTGAGCCCTTGGTATCAGCTCTTCATTTTTGCCCCATCCCTCACCCACCCTGCCTCCCTCCCTCATGAACCCTTGATAATTTATAAATTATTTTAATTTTTCATGTCTTACACTAACCATGGTCTCCCTTCACCCACTTTTCTGTTGTCCATCGCCCAGGGAGGGGGTTGTAGGTAGATCATTGTGATTGGTTCCCCCTTTCTCCCCACACCTTCCCCTTTTCCTCCTGTTATCAACACTCTCATTATTGGTCCTGAGGGGTTTATCTGTCCTGGGTTCCCTGTGTTGCGAGCTATTATCTGTACCAGTGTACATGCTCTGGTCTAGCTGGATTTGTAAGGTAGAATTGGGTTCATGATAGTGGAGGGAGGAAGCATTCAAGAACTACAGGAAAGTTGTGTGTTTTGTCAGTGTTTACTGCATCCTGACTGGGTAGGAGCCTTTCTTATTTTAGTGTGTGATGTAGCTGCTCCTGTAGACAGGAGTCTGGCGTGGGACGAATGGCCATCTCGAACTTGTGTCCATCTCCAGAACCCCAAACCACCTCACTGTGGCCACTCAGTTCTTTAATGACACTGGAAAGCCCAAGGGAGCCTTCGTCTGGGGTGCTCTCCTTCACCCCATGCAAGGATCACCCTCAAGGCCACTGGAGCCAAAGTTGTGAACCTCAGGGTCACGACAAGGGTCTTCCTGCCAGGTGGTCTCATCTCTGAGCTCAGCACAGTTGGTGAAGATCACAGACTCCAGGAGTGGGTCAGGCCACTGCCAGCGGGGGACATCTCCCCACAGCTTGCTGGGCCATATGGCTTCCGTGGCACTAGGTGGAAGGCACCCTGTCAGCCTTTGGGAGGCCTCAGCGTGGGCTGGCATGGAAGAAGGCACAGAGGTGAGGGAAGGACTATCTTTAGTGGGTGTGTTGCTGGGGGGTGGGAGAAGACAGGGCCGGGAATGAGCATGAGGCCAACCAAAGTGTGATGGACCCCGGGAGAGGTGTGGAGAGAGAGTGACAGAGGAGTCACACCTGGTTGGGGAACTGGGACAACGCCGAGCCAAACTTTGTCTGGGGAAAAAAAAGTTATTTAGCTACTTGTTGGGTGGGATCTGGGGTGAGGGGCAGGGAGAGCATGGATTGCGTTTCTGAACCTAGGACACTTGATTCAGGTACCTAGGCATGCATTTTTTTTGGTACCTGAGTGGTGTGTAGTATGATGCTGCTCTATGGAGGTAGGTTGTTGTGGGGGTTGTGAGAGGCCATTGCGTTGCTCAGACTCAGAGCTCTGGCCCACGTACCACAGAAAGAAGCACTGCCCCATCTACCTCGTTCTCACCCTGTTCTTACATCCGAGTCCGTTGTGGCAGCCACTGTGTCCAGTCGACTGGCCGAGGACCTTCCTCTTTTCCCACTTCTCTTGAACTTCACCAAGCCTCATGCCTTTCTCCAGGGACTGGCCTCTCCTGATAATATGTGCACAGTAGATGAGACAAAGTCTCCCCCTCCTCACCTCTAGTGAGCACGCTGATCACACTTCTTTGGAGGCCGGTCAGTTTGTACTGCTTTGGTACGTCAATGTTCTTCGGCAGCTTCGTGATTCAAAGACATCGGTTCTTCTTCGATCTTCCTTAGTCAAGGCGCCACTTTCATATGCATAGGAGGGCATTGTATGTAGAAATTATCAAGGGTGAGGGAGGGAGGGAGGGAGGGAAAAAAGGGGAGGAGCTCAAGGGCTCAAGTGGAAAGCAAATGTTTTGAGAATGATGACCAGTGTGCATGACACCGTGGATGGATGATAATGGATTGTGACAAGAGCTGTATGAGCCCTGTGTTAGTCTGGGTAGACTAGAGAACCAAATCATATGTATATAAGGAAGAGGTTTACATACAAGAGCAATTGTACATTAAGAAAACATTCCAACCCAGTCCAGTCCAAGGCCATGTCTGATATTAGCCCATATGTCCTATACCAATCCATAAAGTCCTCTTCAGACTCACAAAACACATGCAATGAAGCCAAATGCAGGATGACCACAAGCCAGTGGGTAGAAAGTCTTTGGGTCCAGTGGTGTTGTAAGCATGTCAGCGCTGGCAGGGGTCTCTGTGTGGCTTCTCCGGCTCAAGAGGTCTGGTTGCGTCCATGGGGCTTGTCTTCTGCAATGTCTCCCAGGGAGTCGCAGAGAGAAAGAGGTGTCTCTCCTACCTCCAAGGAGGAAGTACCAGATTTTCCAGAATTCTCAGGAGAAGGCCATGCCCCCATGGAAGTCTCATTGGCTATCTCCAGATTACAGCCTAGTCTCCACCCCTATACTCTTAATCCTTAAATTGACACCAGATTAGGTGACTGCCACAAGCCCCCAGTGAAATGATTAAAAAAAAAACAAAAAAAACTCCCTGACTTGGGTCAGGCGCACCTTAGTCCTCAAAAGAACATCAAACTATGGTAGGGTGAGACAAATGGTTCCTCTCGCAACCACTCACCAAGAAGTTGGCAGTTCAAACCCACACACCCAGAGACTCCTCTGCAGAAAAATCTGGTGGTGGACTTCAGAAGGAAAGCAGATCCCACTGAAACGCAGGCGGGGTTCCCGTGAGCAGAGGTTGACTTAGCGGCAGCTGCGTTTCCGCTTTGATGAAAGTTGTGTTAGCCTTGGGGAAAGCAGGCCTGTATTTGCGTTGCCGTTGTTCGAGCTTCTCACAGGCAGCCTCCAAGGTGAAGAATGCTGTGGCCTTGTCTGTTCGAGAGACGAGACCCCCAGCTTCCCCCTTGACTGCACTCATCTCCCTCTGCAGAAACAGGGCGGTTCTTCTCTTCAGGCAAACACTGTTCTGGCCTGCCACCTTTTTGTCCCTATGTTCCTGCTCCTGCAGGTCTGTGCTGTCGGGAGGAGCTGTTCACTGCTCTCAGCAGTTAGTAGAAGCAACACCCAGGAAACAGATGGTTAGATTTGCTCTCATGACATCATCTCCTATAAGACCGGTGAAGTCCCATGGAGGACATTTCTCCGAGAGAAAGGTTGTACTTATCCAGATGGCCTTCTTTCTCCTGGGACAAAGCATCCTATTTCTGTCATCAACATTATGTAGTTTGGATTCAGACGTGTGGCCTGGGTCGTGTCATGGAGGGTGTGGAAAACCTTTCCTGCGAAGGCCCAGAGAAATGTGTTCAGTTTTACAGGTCTGACAGTGGCTGGTGCACCCCCTCAGCTCTGTCATTATGGTGTGCACACACCATACCAAAGAAAGCCAGACACTTGGCCAGCACGTAAGTCCCAACCCATGACAGGTCCATGCGTTGCAGAGTGGAACTGCCCCATAGCGTTCCTTACAGACGCAGAATGGCATGCCTTTCTTCCATAGGACACGAGGTGAGCTCGAACTTCTAACCTTTAAAAGCTGACAGTGGAGCACAAACTGTCTGGGCCAGTCAGGAACCTAACAGAAAACATTATCAGTGGGGTTGTGGTTCCACGGTTCTGTTTTTATGGACCCTGGAACTTTAATGCGATGTGCTTTTCATGGGTCCTGAGATAGTCTTCTTCCTTTGATTCGTTTTCAACCATTTCAAGATATACGAAGCATTCTTATCTTCTAAACTACACACACACACACACACACACACACACACACAAAAGAGAAAAACAGGCAGTAGGCTAGGTTTCATCCTTGGGCTATGGTCTAGTGACTATTGGTCTACTGTACAGATTACGGCAACATTCCTTTTTTCTGTACAAGGCATGCTCAATGTGCAGCAGGATTCCAAAGTCCTTTTCATCTTAAAAAGTTACAATAAATTATTTCCACTTGCACAACAAAACCTTTCACTTATTGGGTGTTAGACTCTGCTAGGGAGTTGATGAGGGAGCCCTGGTGGTATAGGGGTTATGTACTGGGCCATGCATTGGGCTGCTAACATAAGGTCAATGGCATGATAACCGAGCCACTCCCCAGGACAGAGATCACTCTTTCCTCTTCTGTAAACGTATATGGCCTTAGAAACCTTCAGGGGCAGGTCTGCTCTCTCCTTTAGGGTCACTACATGCAAATCAACTTGATGGTGATGGGTAAGGATTTGAACTTGAAAAGATTTTTTTATTGGAAATGCTTGGTTTGGGAACATGTTGGGGTTTCATAACTAGGCAGATGGAATTTGTCCTTCACTGGATTTTCTTCCATTTTTTCTTTGTCTGTTCTTACAGCTGAGGGTCTTCAAGTTAGCCAAATCCTGGCCAACGTTAAACACGCTGATTAAGATCATTGGGCACTCCTTTGGAGCCCTGGGGAACCTGACGGTAGTCCTGGCCATTGTTGTCTTTATTTTCTCAGTAGTTGGCATGCAGTTGTTCGGTGCCAAGTTCAATGCCAACATTTCTAACTGTAGCATGACAAGCTCATGTCACCGACGCTGGCACATGGAAGATTTCTACCATTCCTTCCTGGTGGTGTTCCGAATTCTCTGTGGGGAATGGATCGACAACATGTGGGAATGTTTGCAAGCAACTGACAACTACCTGTGCATCGTTATTTTTCTATTGATCATGGTGATAGGAAAACTTGTGGTGAGTATCTTGGATTTTTAAAAACATATATGTATGCATATTCATATATATACACATATATATGTATATATATATATATAGAGAATAAAAGCATGGACTTCTTTTGTAGCACTTGAAGAATAAAAAATCATTAACTAAAAATGTAATGCCCAAATAATGATCTAAAATCTCCATTTGCATTTGGTTTGAGGAAGTAAAACAAACTTGAGACACATCCTCCTTGTGGCATCGTGATCCCCGTGGCCAATGCCCCAATATGCATCCCACTCCAGATGGCTCTTATAAGATGATCATGTTCTCTTTGCCAGGGATGGGCTATGGCAGGGGCTTCTGGACCCTTGTCTTCATGTCATCATGGAGCTCCTGTCTTGGTTTCAAACCCCCCCCCCCCATATAGATTGTGTAAATTGGCTTGAGTGTGGGTCTTTGTTGGAAGCACAGATACTTACACAGAGGGTAACAGGTCCATAGATGCTCTGGGGTGGAGTGGAGTAGGTGTTGGGTTGTTATCCGAAAGGTCAGTAGTTTGAGACTACCAGCTGCTCTGTGGGAGATAGACGGGCCTGTCTAGTCCCATAGAGTGCCAGCCTTGGGAACCCACAAAGGCAGTTCTACCCTGTCCTGTAGGATCGCTACGGGTTAGCATCAACGCGACGGCAGCGAGTTGAGTTTAATCAGGTGTCTGGGTGACACGAAGCATTTACTCTTGACAAGTTCAAACCTACCCAGAATCTCCTCAGAAGAAAGGCGGGGTGATCTGTTCTGGTAACTATCACAGCCAATGGCTGCTATGTGACATTAGGGGGTCTTCATGAGCCAGAATCACTAGATGGCAACAGGTTTTTGTTTGCTTGTTTTTAATTCGATGACGACCAGTGATGATGAGGATGGCGTGTCACCAGACCGTGTTTTGCATTGTTGTACACGGAGTTATTGTGAATCAAAGCTAACTCAGCAGCACCTAACAGCAACAACAAGGAGCCCTGGTGGTGCAGTGGTTACACGTAGGACTGCTAACTGCAAGGTCAGCAGTTTGAAACCACCATCGCTCCATGGGACAGTGATGAAGTTTTCTACCCCCATACAGAGTTAAAGTCTCAGATGGGTAAAACTTAGGGACAGCAACTGGATTCATCATTCCCTAGGGAAGGTTGGGGGGAGGGCAATGAGTGAAAATCAAGGAGTCTGAGGAAGAAGAAATGTTCTAAAATTGGTTGCATTGATGATTGCTCACCGCTTCTTAATATAATTGTGCTATTGAATTGTATGTGTGAATTATACGTCAATTTAGGTTACTTAAAATATAAAAAAGCAATAAACTCTTGTAAATCCACAGGACTGAGCTGCACTGCCCGTAGGGTTGCTATGAGCTGCAATGGACTTAACGACAGAGTTTGGCTAGAGCGTTTAACGACAATAACAAGTGAGGACATAAAGAAAGGCGACACCCAAAAGCTTCCGAATCAAGTTGGAGCTCTTCTGCACATGTTATCAGTGACACATGATGGCTTCCTTCTGACCCATGTCCCCCTTGTTGACCTGGACTCACGGTGACTCCACTCACGTCAGAATAAAAGCACGCGCCTTAGGACTTTCAATGCCTGATTGGCTAGAATTAGAGAACAAGGTGTTTTTTTTTTTTTTCTTTCTGAGGCACCGCTGTGTGGCCTTGAACCCCCAAGCTCTGGTCAGCAGTGAAGCACATTCACTGTCTGCAGCACCAAGGACACAAACATTAGCCTAAAAACAAACAACCGCACCCCCCTGCCTTCCAGTCAAGTCTGACTCAAAGCAATCCTAGTCTCGAGGGTAGCGCTTTATAGAGCAGAAGGCCACATCTTTCTCCCGTGGAATGGCTGGTGGGTTTGAACCGCGGACCTTGTGATGTGGTTAGCAGCCCAACTCATAACCCGCTCTAACTGGAACTCCTTTGCTTTATCCTAAAAACCAGCTCACTGCCATCAAGTCAGTTTTGACTCATCGTGATGCAGTCAGACAAGGGGGAACTGCCCCTGTCAGTTGTGGAGACTAACTCTTCGCAGGAGTAGAAGCCTTCTTTCTCCCACCGAGCAGCTGGTGGTTTCCGACTGCTGGCCTTGCCAGTTAGCAGCTCAACTCAGAGCCCCTCTCCCAGCAAGCTCATCCTGGTCCTGAAGTACCTAATCAGTGGTGGCTATGGCTATGGACGGAATGACGTCTTCGCCAAAGTTGTGTGAGACTCTCAACTTCATCAATGTAACATGGTGTGGAGATAGGGTCTATGGACCAGGTAATCAAGCTAAGATGAGGTCGGACCAGATTAGGGGGAGCCCTAAATCCAATGACACTCCTCTCTGAAAAGTGTGTTTTTGACATGGTGAGAGTCACAAACAAAGCTGGGTCAACACCAGGGTTGGTATCACCAGTTCAAGAATGCTTGGTGTCACCTCTCCCTCCATGGACTCCCTGTCACACCAGATCCGACAGAACCCTCAGTAGCATTTGCTAACACTTTTATTCACAGCACAGTAAGTAAAATCTATAGATACTTTAAATGTGGTGTTTCTTAGAGAATATGAATAGTAACAACAACACTGCGTTGTGACAATCTTTCAACGAATTACAACAGTATTAGTAATCGAGTGGAGGCTTGAAAATTATTTCTCCTCTCTCTCTAATTATTACCACGGTCACACAAACTTTTTTTTTTGTGGTAAGAAAGTTCACAAGCACTACTTATCACAGGATTGTAGCTAAATACCAGAACACTTGTCAACGTCAGTTCCTATAAAAATGTCAACAGCAGTGAGAGGTAAAGCTTGTGCTTGTAGCGAGGGTAGACAGGACCAAGCGATTTGAAGCATCCTTGTAAAAACCAAAACAGCAACAACAACAAAACCCCACACTGACATTGAGTCACAGCAGACTGGAGAGGGTAGAACTGCCCCTATGGGTTTCTGAGATTGTCCCTTTTTAAAAATCTTCCATTAAAATTTATTTTGGCTAGTCTAATATTTTGTATTTTCTTTTAAAAATCATTTTATTGGAGACTTGTACAACGTTTATCGCAATTCCTACATCAATTGAATCAGGTGTGTTTGTACATATGTTGCCTTCATTCTTTTCTAGACATTTATGTTTAATTTCTATTGAGCCCTTGGTATCAGCGAGACTGCAACTCTTTAGGATGTAAACAGCCCTATACGTGAGCAATAACGATGGTGTGGCCAGAAGACATTACAGCAAATAACTCACTGCCATTCAGTCAATTATGACTCAGAGCGACCCTATAGGACAAAGTAGAGCTACTATTGTGGATTTTGGAGACAGTACTGCTTTGTAAGAGTAGAAAACTTCATCATTCTCCCCAGGAGCAAGCGGCTGGTGGGCTCAAACGGCTGACCGTGCGTGCAGTGAGCAGCCCGATGCTTAACCTCTGTATCGCAAAGTCTTGTCAAAACACATTTAAAAAAACAAAAAAGCTCAAACTCACTGCCATCGAGTCAATTCTGATTTATGATGACCTTAAAGGGCAAGGTAGAACTGCTCCTGTGCGTTTCTGAGACTATAGCTCTTCAGGGGAGTGGAGAGCCTCATCTTTCTCCTGTGGAGCAGCTAGACCTTATGTTAGCAGCCCAATGCTTAACCACTATGCTTCAGAGGCTCCTGCAGAGCACACGAGATGGTTCAAACAGCACATTTATGTAGCGTTTTCTATTCTTGTAGGCCTATCGATACATGTAAGCTGAGCTTATGAAAAATGTTTTGTTGTTATAACTACAGGGATATTTTTATATGAAAAATTTTGACTGAAACATGGCACACAAATG
This sequence comes from Tenrec ecaudatus, assembly GCF_050624435.1. Classification (NCBI taxonomy): domain Eukaryota; kingdom Metazoa; phylum Chordata; class Mammalia; order Afrosoricida; family Tenrecidae; genus Tenrec; species Tenrec ecaudatus. The sequence goes on from NC_134537.1 coordinate 12,052,775, forward strand.
CTCTAGACAGCATTTTTGTGTCTCTCCCGCTGACTGTACAATCTGGTGCCATTCACCACACCCCACTCCATGGGCACCTCCTTCGTGGCACCCCTGAAACCGAGGACTGTTTTGAGAAGGCCGTGGTGATAAAATGGAAGCGTAGGCAAGAAGATGGAAGTCGGAAGCTAGTGGGGTCCCCTGAATTGAAAGCCAGATGTGATTCCATAGAGGAGTTCAGATTGAGTCCACGTGCCTCAGCTCCCCCACAACGCCTCTCAGGGGTCAGAGCAGCAGGACAGAGACGTTCTCCACAAAGTGCGCCATCTCTCCCACGATGCAAACAGAAGACTACCCAGTGTCCGGGGATATCAGATTCCTACCCCTGTGGGAAATATCTCCACAAATGCATGCTCATGTTCCTGCCTGGTCCCCGGGGAGTGTACCTTTCTGCATGTGCCATATGGTGGCCCAAGTCTGATCTACACACACATCGTGCTTAGAGGTAGACAAACTGGATTGGACTGTTTGTACCCACTTCCCTTCACGTGTTCTTTGCCCTTGTCTTGCCGGCGCTGTTTCTTTTTCAGCCCTCGCTCCGTTTATTGTACAGCTGCACGTGGGTGGGAGACAAGGGACTGAGAAGTGTCCTTTGATTCTGTCTGGGGTCTGGGGCAAAGTTGTTCTGCAAGTCAGCTGAGCCTTTTCGTTGGCTAACGGTTCCCATCTTGCTGGCCTCCTTCCAGGTGCTTAACCTCTTCATTGCCTTACTGCTCAACTCCTTCAGCATCGAGGAGCGAGATGGGAACTCGGAAGGAGGGGCTAAGAAGACCAAAGTCCAGCTGGCCCTGGATCGCTTCCACAGGGCCTTTTGCTCCGTGATGCGGACTCTGCGACATTTGTGCTACAAGTGCTGCCGGAGGCAACGCTCAGCCCAACAAAAAGGGGTCACGGGGGATTCCGCTTCTCAGAGCAAAGATATCATTCCCCTGGTCACCGAGCTCAAAAGGGGTCCCGGGACGCTGGAGGCTTTGGGTGCCCCACCCTTGGTACCCAAGGCTGTGGGCGATGGGCAGGAGCGGACCTGGTTGGCCCCGCTTGCTGAGGAAGAATGCGATACAGAGTCTCCTGATGGCAACAATCCACAGACTTCTGTACGGCCCGAGGCTGGAAAACAGGTAGGAAGGTTCATACTGATACTTGGAAGTGGTCCAAACCTGGCATTACTGTGGTGCGGTGGCTGGCTGTCCTGTTCTAGGCACTGGGCAGGGCTAAGATGGGTCTATCAGATGGGGTAGCTGCCCCACAGGCTTTTCAAGGACTGATTTTTTTTCCTTTCAATAAATCATTTTATTGGGGGTGCTGACAGCTTTTATCACAATCCATACACTCATTTATCAAGCACATGGGTACATTGTTGCCATCATCCTTTTCAAAACATTTTACAGTGGCAGTGGGCTTTGTTAGATGAACTCAAACTCAGTCACTGCCCTCAAGCCCATTCCGACTCATGGCACCTCTATAGGACAAGGCAGAACTGCCCCTGTGGGTTTCTGCGTTAGTCCGGTTGACTAGAAACAAATCCAGGGACACTCATATTTATAGGAAACAGTTTTATATCAAGAGCAATTGTATATTAAGAATACATCCCAGCCCAGTTCAGATCAAGTCCAAAAGTCTGATATTAGCCCATAAATCCAATACTAGTCCATTATGTTAGTCTGGGTACATTAGAGAAACAAACCCACAGAAACTCATATGTACGAGAGAATTTTATATAAAGGGTAAGTGTACATTAAGAAAGCATCCCAACCCAGTGCTGCCCAAGCCCATAAGTCCAACATTAGTCCAAGCCCGACACCAATCTACAAAGTCCTCCTCAATCTCATGAAACACACGCAATGATGCCAACTGCGGGAGGAAAGCCGAGTCAGTGAGCGTGTAAGCATCTCAGTGTTGGCAGAGTAAGCAGGGAACTGGCTAACACAGTTGCACCCTGGTCTGACCATCAGAAAACAAGAGACCCAAGAACTAGAAAGGCGAGGCTCACCAAGCTATTTATCTCTCTGACCTTCAATTAATCCCAGATGTGTTTATCAGCCAGGTTGGCACAATAAACCTTAACTATCTCGTCCATAAATCCTTTTTCAGACTCATGCAGTCACATGCAATGATGCAAACTGTAGGAAGATTACAGGCTGGTGAGTGACACTAGATCTTGCGGATCTAGTGGCAATGGAAGTAGCTCAGCACTGGCTGGGGTCTCCCCATGACTCCTTTTGCTCTCTGAGTGTGTCTCTTCAACAGAAAGGTGAAGCAGAGAGTGTGTGTGTGTGTGTGTGTGTCCCACCTCCAGGGAGAAAGAGAGAAAGTTCCCAGAATCCTCATGAGAAGGCCACACCCACAAGGAGGCATCATCAGGCTGTGACCTGATTGACAGGCTAGACTCCACCCCTCCTCTTATTTATGAAGTTGTCATGAAAGTATGTAAGTATCACAGTTTCCTAGGTCGTAGCTCTTTATGGAAGTAGGAAGTCTTGTGGTTTCAAACTGCTCACCTTGTGGTTAGCAGCCCAACGTGTAACCACTACACACACCACCAGGAATACTTTGATTGGGTTAGATTCTCCCTTTTCTAGAGTCAGATTTGGGGGCCTGGTGGTGCTTTCAGGTAAGTCATTGGTCTAATTGCCAACCTGTGTCTCTAACCTAGCAGCCACTCTGTGAGAAAGACGAGGCTATCTGCTTATATAAAACGCTACACAACATCAGAAACCCCAACAGAAAGGTAACTATGAGTCAGATTACAACAGCGGGGCAGTAGGTTGGTTTGAGGGAGAGTGAAAATGTTGCTGTTGTATTCTTTTGTAACAAGCTTCTTTTGCTTGGCGTAGGATTTTGAGATTCATACACAGTGTTGCACCCATGGACATTCATATATAAAGGGGTTTTGGTATGAACATATGTGGCTATTTCTCCCTGATAAATACCTAGGAGTCTGGTAACTTTAGAGTTAATTTTCGACGAGATTTCCAAACTGCTCTCTAAAGTAGTTGTAACATGTTGCAATCCTTCTGGCAGTGGCATGACAGTTCCAGGTCCGCTGCACATCCTTGACGATGTTCACTGTGTCCAACCTTTTTAAAGTTACTCATTGGAGTGGACATGTAGTGGAATTGCACTGTGGTTTGAATCTTCACTCACGGATGAGTAATGATCTCTCTGTTTCATGCGCCTCTTGCCCTGCCATATCTTGTCATTGGTTAAGTGTCCTTTATTCATTTTTGTTGAAGGATTGGGTTTCTTGCTATTGGATTGTAAGAGTTCGTTGAATGTTCTGAAGACGAGGTACTTGCATATTGTGCAAATTTTCTACCAGTCTGTGGCTTGCCTTGTTCTTTTTTCATGGAGTCTTTCTATATGTAGAATTTATTTTTGATGAAGTATCCGAAACCAAATTGGCTGTCATCGCATCAATTCCAATTTATAGCAACCCTGTAGGACAGGACAGGACTTCCCAGGGGTGTTACTCTTTCTGAGACTGATACTCTTTAAGGGAGTAGAACTTCTGGCCTTGTGGTTAGCAGCCCAAGCCATAGCCTACTATGACACCAGACTCCTTAATTAAATATGGTTTATCAACATTCCTTCTTGATTCATGGTTTTGTTTCCATCCTAAGATTTCTTTGTATACCTCAAGGTCACAAAGGTTTTCCTCATGTTTTGTTTTAGAACTAAATATGTTTTAAACCTCAGGCTACAATCCATAATTCCTTTCAATTTGATTTTTGTACACGATGTGAGGCACTTGCACCACTACCTCCCTGGCCCCGGTATGTGCACAGTGATTCGCGTACCATGGGATGAAAAGACTTTTCTCTTCCCAGTGGATCACCTTGGCATTGCTCGCAAAAATCAATCAGTCATCTAGGTCTAGGCCTAATTCTAGACCCTTCATTGTGTTTCACTGATCTGTGTGTTTGAATATCAAGATCACGATGTTTGGTTATTGTAAGTCCTTTGCATTTACCTTTGTATTTTGAAAGCAATTTGTCATTTTTTTCCCACCCAAAATACTGTGTGATCTGATTTGCGTGAAATATCTACAAGAGCCAAATACATAGAGGTCAAAGTTTATTAATAGTTACAAGGGATGAGGAGGAGGGGAAAAGAGATAATCAGTGCTTAGGGAGCATTAAGCTTCTATTAGAAGTGATGGAAAAATTTGTACAGAGAGATGTGATGATTATATAATATAACAAACCTAAATTGGTTGTGCAAAAATGTTGAAATGGCAACGTGTATATTCTTAACAATTGTTTTTTGATGACTAGAATATTGATTGAGATTTCATTGTATTTATGGCTCATTTTATAAATAATAGGCATCTTTTCAGTACGTGGTCTTCTGCCTCATGCGATATGTCTCTCTCCATTTATTTAGATCTTTAATTTCTCTTAGGCAATGCTTTGTAGTTATCAATGTACAAGTCTCAACCTATTTGGCTACAACTCTGAGTAACAATTTTTATGTTATTGTCTTATTTTTAAATATCAAATCCCAGATTTTGTCATTAGTATATAGAAATTCAATGAAATTTCATATATTGACTTTGTGTTACGCAACCCTGGAAAACTGGCATTAGTTCTAATAACCATTTTAGTTTTGTTTTGTAGATTCTTTACAAGTTTCTATGTGTACAATCATTTCATCTGTAGCTAAACATAGTTTTACCTCTGTCTTACACCAGCCTGTTTTCTTTTCCCCTTGCCATATTAAACTAGTCAGGGCCCACAGGATGCCATTGGATAGGCAAGGTGATTCTGGGATTTTGCCTAGCTCTTGATCCCACATAGAAACTGGGCTATCACCATTAAGTAAGATTTGAGTTGAGTAAGCTCCCTTTACTCCTCATTTGTTGAGAGGGTTTGCTTTTTGAATTATGAATATGTATTAAATTTTCTTAAGTAAATTCCAGCATCTTATTAAGATGATCATAGGAGTTTTCATGCTTATTGAGTGTCAAATCACTTTTGCATTCTTTTGATTATCTCTGCTTTGTTATGGTATATTCTCTTCTTACCTATATTTTTTACTCAATTTACATATATATATTCTAAATAACATTTTATTGTATTTTCAGTGAAAGTTACACTGTAAATTAGGCTTCCATTTAACAGTTGCCAAAGAACATGTTTGGGGACGTTGGTTACATTGTCTTATAATCTGGGAGACATCTTCCCTTTATTTCTGTTCTGGGATCTCAGGGCCATCGTCTTTGGGAATACTCCAGTCTCAACTCTGCATTAAGTCTGAACTTCTTGAGAATTTGCATTCTGGTCCACAGTTGCCCCAGTAAAGATCCATTGATGGTGTTCTTGATCAGAATGATTAGTATGGGTATTTGAGTACCATCTAGATCATCTGATCTCAGAGTAGATGAGGTTGTGGTTTATGGAGACCATAAGTCCTGTAGACTAGTTCCTTTTCTGAGACTTTGGTTTCCTTCTTTCTTGCTTACTCCAGCTGTGTAGAGACCGATAATTGTAGCCTAGTTGGCCATTCTCAAGCTTTCAAGGCCAGAGATAATCTTCACTCAACTACATGATTTTCATGTACTCTATTACACCAGTTGACAACGTTGTTACACTTTGTCACAGGTTCCCAAACTTATTTGGCCTACTGCTAATGCTTCCTTTTCAGAATAATAATTAATCGGTGCATCCCTTGGCAATGACGAGCTCTTGCATTATAGCCCATCATTCAGCATAAAGGGCAGGAATCTGCTTTTGCAGCCCCCTCAGATTGTTCCAGCACCCACAAGGGGTGTGATCACCAACTCTGGGAAGCTCTGCCCTGCACTATGGGACTAAAACCTCAATTTCTATAAATGAATCTCATGATGTATTTGGCTGAGTCTGGGAAGTATACATGTTTGTGACCCTTTTAATGGTCAAGATTGTGCGTCATGATTCTCAGTGGTCTGGCAGTTAGGATGTAGCTTCACAGATACGCAATGGTGTAGTCATCCCCCATTTGGGGATTTGATATAATAGAATTCGATATAAGCTATACGTGAGCAGATATCAAGTATGATAAGGCAAGGGAAAAAGGAAACAGGTTGAAAAGGAGTTTCCTTGAGGGTGCTGCCTGCATCCAATGTATGTGGATGTTCTGACAAAGTTCTTTGGCTTTTTGCTCACTCTAGATTCTGCGTCTAGTTCATCATTATCTGACCTTTAGTTCTTGAAACCTTAGCTAAAAGCCTACCATCTTACCTGCTGATTTTGTATTAGCTAGCCTCCACTGCCTGGGAACCAGGAGTTTGCTGTCTGACCTGCCAATCTTGGGCTCATCAGTCCTTACTGGCACCCAGGTCAGGAGACGCTTCCTGATGGACATCTGACTCACATACTTGGGGCTTGCCAGCTTCTAAAACCCCAACTATTTCCTTGAAACAAATCTCCCTTTGTGTGTGTGTGTGTGTATTTCATTGATTTTGCTTCTAGAGAAAACCAGCCAAAGACACCCCTGGTGTGTTTTATTGCATATATGAATATACATGATGCAAACACATATTTATAAGCACATGGATTAGATACAACTGCGTTGTTAGGTGCCTTTGAGTCAGTTCTGACCCATATTAGTTATTTATACAACAGCATGACCACTTCTAGGCCCTGCATCATTCTGACCATCACACTATGTTTGAGCTCACTGTTGTAGCCACTGTAGCTATCTATCTCATTAAGGGTCCTCCTCTGTTTTGCTGACCCTCTACTCTATCAAGCATGATGTCCTTCTCCAGAGACTGGTTCCTCTTGAAAATATGTCCAAAGTATATAAGATCAACTCTCACCATCTTCATTTCTTTTTCTTTTTAAAAATCATTTTATTGGGGGCTCATACAACTCATCACATACATCCACTCTGTCAAATACATTTGTACATTTGTTGCCATCATCATTCTCAAAACATTTTCGTTCTACTTGAGCCCTTTGTATCAGCTCCTCATTTTCCCCTCCCTCCCCAGCCCTCCTTCCTTCCTGAACCCTTGACAATTTATAAATTATTATTATTTTTTCATGTCTTATACTGTCCAATGTTGCCCTTCACCCACTTTTCTATTGTATGTCCCCCTGGGAGGGGGTTATAGGTAGATCGTTGTGATCAGTTCTCCCTTTCTCCTCCCACCTTTCATTTCCCCTCCTGGTATTGCTACTCTCAATATCGGTCCTGAGAGATTTATCTGTTCTGGATTCCCTGTGTTTCCAGCTCGTATCTGTACTCGGGTACATGCTCTGGTCTAGCTGGATTTGTAAGGTAGAATTGGGATCATGTTGGTGGTGGTGTGGGGGAGGAAGCATTAAAGAACTAGAGGAAAGTTGTATGTTTCAATGGTGCTATACTGCATCCTGATTGGCTCATCTCTTTCTTGTGACCCTTCTGTAAGGGGATGTCCAATTGTCCACAGATGGACTTTGGGTCTCCATCCTGCACTCCCCCTCATTCACAATGATAGGACTTTTTGTTCTTTGGTTTTTGGTCTCTGATGACATTGAAACCTCATGATCACACAGGCTAGTGTGCTTCTTCCATGTGGACTTTGTTGCTTCTCAGCTAGATTACTGCTTGTTTATCTTCAAGCCTTTAAGACCCCAGATGCTATATCTTTTGATAGTCAGGCACCATCAGCTTTCTTCACCACATTTGCTTATTGTACCCATTTTGTCTTCAGCGATCCTGTCGGGAAGGTGAGCATCATGGAATGCCAGATTATTAGAACAAAGTGTTCTTGAGTTGAGGGAGTACTTGAGTGGAGTCCCAATGTCCATCTGCTCCCTTACTACTGAACCTATAAGTATATGTACATAGATCTAGTTCCCTATTGTTACATATAATATATTACATATGTACATGCCTGTATTTAGACTTTTATAAATGTCTGTTTGCCTCCTAGTTATTTCCTCTATTTCCTGTTACTTTCCTCTTGTCCCACTATCATATTCGGCCTTGATTCGGGTTTCATTAATTCTTCTCGGTTACACTGCTTTTGCTGAAGCCCTACCAGGTCTCCTACACCCTCCTCACCATCAATTTTGGATCACTTGATGTTCCCTTGTCCCCTGGGTTTGTTAACATCCACTTCCTTTCCCCTGCCTTCCCCTCTCCCTTGTCCCGTATCTACCCCCACCTCCACCCCTGAACTGTCCATCCCATTGTTTTCTCCCCAAGATTGTTTATCCTGCCTATCTTATCTAGATAGGCACACAGCATCAATAATAAGCACAAAGACAAGACAGAGCAAAACAAAGCAACAACAACAAAAAAACCCCAATGACAATAAATAAATAAATGAATAAATAAAAGAAAAGCCTGTAAATAGTTCAAGGTCTGTTTGTTGACCTTTAGGAGTATTTTTGGTCAAATCTGACGGGCTCCCATGCCCTGGCCCCAAAGTCTGTTTTTGGTATTCCCTGGGGATTTCATTGCTTTACTCCCCCTGCTGCTCTGTTGCATGCCCTTAGTGTTTTGCCGAGAGTGGTGGAGTCAGATCAGGCACAGTTCATGCACTGTGCCTCCAGTGTTGTCCCTCAAAGCTAGATAGGTTAGTAAGGGACATCGTGTCTCATGGTGGGGTTGGCCCTATGGTCCTCTCTGTGCATTGGCTGCTCTGAGCAGGAATGTTGTTCTTGGGGCTTGGTGGGCCAGGATGTTTCCCACTCTCTCTCCTTCCCTCTTCATTTGCTCCTGTGTGCTCTAATCAGATATGCCCTTCTCCCTGAGCTGTAGCTTCAGTGCTGTCCTCTGAAGTGCTTTCTTCTAGGGGGGTGGGGAGGGGAGGTGTCCACATAGTTGGGACTGTGGCCGTCCCACACCATCTTTATTTCTAAAGAGCATTCTGGTCATTCTTCTGCTAAGATTTGTTTACTCTTCCAACAATCCACGCTATATGTAAGATTCTTCCTCAACTCCGCAGTTCAAATGCATCAGTTCTTCGGTATTCCTTAATCAATGTCTACATTTGACATGCATATGAGGTGAGCAAATACCATGGCTTTGGCCAAGCGCACCTGAGTCCTCAGAGTGACATGCTTGCTCTTCAACAGTTTAAAGAGCTCTTGTGCAGCGGATTTACTCAGTGCAGTGCATCATTTGACGTCTTGACTGCTGCTTCCAGGAGTGTGGATTGTGGACACAAGCAGGACAAAATCCTTGACAACTGTGTTAGGCAGGGTTCTCTCGAGATATGAAACCAGGACACCTATGATTATATATATTATGTATATAATTCCTTCTACTTGATTTAGGTATTTGACAACCAAGAGTAAGTGTTGGGGAACTTAATTTAACTTGTCAGCAGAAGTTATTTTAGGAAAAAGTGTGTTTCCAACACTTTGATGGAGTATCCCCTCTGCTAAGGAAGACTCTAAGAACTTGGTATTGGGCATGCCCCATTTACTGCATAGATAATAAGTTATAGTTGAACAACAGTGTCTTGTAGTAAATCTTGCCTAGGAGTAAGTAGAAGATCTGTTCAAACCTGAGACACTGTACCTGTGTTATCATACAGGGATTGGTGAGTGGTCTGGTTATCAAGAATTCATGATGTGTCGCTAAATGTTAGATGCTGTCAGGAGGAGAACTTTAGATGAGGTAATCCTCATACCAAAGAGACTCAAGAAACTCACTGCCAGCCAATTAATGCTGACTCAAAGTGATCCTACAAGACAGGTTAGAACTGCCCCACACAGAACACACTAATCTGTGTGAGGCAAGATGATGGTAACAATCCAAAAATGATGAAGGGAAAAGTATCAGAGCTCCAATTGTGCACACCCAACTTGTAGAAAGCTATGGAGGACAGTGGGAACCCATCATCCATCTGCAGAGTATATACCCAGATTAAGCATCTGGCAGATCCCCTCTAGCCATAGGCGACACTCCAACAGCTCTACTATCAGACAGAAATTATTGTAAACTTGATTTTGGTGGATCCAACCATGGTAGAATACGACACTTGGTCCATTGACCTCCCTCTTGACCCAACCTGAATTTGCTCTAGCCTAAAATATTTCTCTTGTGTTCCACAACAGAAATTATTTCCATGGCTTTTAAAATATTGTTGGTGATCTTTTATTTCTTACTCTTGATTTTTATCTTTATATTGTGGTTGTTTTACTCTTCTTTGTTTCTTTTAAAAATTGTTTCTGTTAGCTTTCCCAGTTTATGAAGCCCGGAAGAAATGGATTCACAGGGATAGTAACTGATGCAATGATTTCCCGGCAATTGGGTGTAAGAATGGTGAGGGAAACTGAGGAGCAATCAATGAAAGAGAGAGTGGGGAGGGAGCATTAGAACTGATTGTGATAATGTGTATATAACTCCTTTAAAATGGGATTTAGCTATAGAAGTACATGACATGTGAATATTATGTCATGAAAACTACTTAAAAAAAAAAAAAGAAACCAAACTTTACCATAGGTGAATGAGGGAGAGTTTTTGCTTAGGGGCATTGAACCTGTTTCAATGGTGGTGGGACAATTCTGAGGGGGCTATCAATAATGGTTGTAGAACATGAAAAGTATCATCAATGGCATGAAATTCTACATGTAGAAGTTGTTGAATGGAAGAATGTTTGGTCGTGTATATTTTTTTGCCACAGTTTTAAGAATAATTACACAAATAACACAAAGCACAAAGAAGAATGTTCTAAAATCGGCTGTAGAAATGATTATACTACTCTTCTTGATGTTTGAATTATTGAATTGGATGATATGTGGAAGAAGCACCAATAATACTGTTAAAAAATAAAAAGAATTCATGCTGAAGCTCTACTCGTGACTACTTGCTCAAGGGAAACTTTCTTGGTTGCCTGGGAAACATATATAACTTCAACTATCCAAGGTTTTTTTCTTGAGACTTGGATTCTGTGTCCTTATCATGAAAGATAATATTTCTTCAGGCCATTTTACACTGATACATCTGTGTCAAAGACAAATGTTTTTCCTTAGTTATTTATGGCTGTATAACCAGATAAGAATCCCAAGAACAGGCATCTGTGAAAAATCTGATCTATTTTTATTGAAAGCAGCATAATTCAGGCATTTTACTTTCAATCAAAGATTTGTTTAAATATCTCCTTTACAAATGAGACTGAGACTTGGCACATTCCTCTTGGATATCCTCTCAGATTATGACCGGATTTATTTTGTATTTTGATGTAGTGATATGTTCTATTTTACTTTGTGTGTTTTTTTGTTGTTTCTTGTTTTGCTAAGAAAATCCTTCTGTACACCAAAGGGTCTAAACATTATTTTCCAACTAATTTTTCTAACATTGAGTTGAAAGGACACATGTTAAAATATATTAGATATCCTTTCTTTTACAATATCTGTCAAATTTAATGCCTAAACCATGCTGGGTTGTTTTTGTTTTTTTGACCATGCTGTTTTGTTCATATGGATTTTCAATAAGTTTCAGAATCTACATTTGTGTTAGTCTGGGTAGACTAGAGAAGCAAATTCATAGACACTCATAATGTGTATAGGAAAGAGCTTTATATAAAGAGTAACTATACATTTGGAAAGTATCCCAGCCCGGTCCAGATCAAGTCCATAAGCCCAATATTGACCCATATATCCAGTACTAGTCCATAAAATCCTCTTGAGACTCATGGAGCCATGCAATGATGCCGAATGCAGGAAGATCAAAGGCCATGTGATGGAGAGTCCTGTGGATCCAGTGGTGGTAGAAGCATCTCAGCACTGGCAGGGGTCTCCTTGTGCCTCCTCCAGCTCCCAGGGCTCTGGCTGCATCAGCACAGCTCCATGTGGCTTCTTGTCAGGAATGTCTCTCCAGGAGTGAGTCTTGTGTCCCAGTTCCAGGGAGCAATTTATCTCCTTAGCGTCTCCAAAATGAGGTCATCAAGCTGCAACCTGATTGACAGACTAAACTCCACCCCTTCACTCTTAAGTCTCAAATTGACAGCAGATTATGTCACCACCACAACATCCTATAATCGTTTTCTCAGAATTATTTCAGTGAGTAGGTTTACCAAGAACAGTTTGAAAGGTAAAAAAGAAAAAAGGTTACAATGTCACCAACTATTCTCATGACAAACAAAAGTGCACATAGAATTTAGACTATTTCATCACAAGTGAGGTGCTAACTGCAACATTCATTCCATTTTGGGCTTCTGTGGTAGGTCCATGAACTCCATCAGGAAGCCATGAAGCCTACCAACCTAGAAGTTCAAAGTGTGGAAATTGATGTATTCTCAGACGATGATGATTATCTGACAATTCAGAATCCCCGAAAGGTAATTTTTTCCAGGATGTTTGTCTAAGATAGCCATTAAAGAAAAATATCAGTGCTTAATGTAAAGGAAGCGGAGCAAAGATCTAAGCTAGCGTTTCTCCACGTTGGCACTGATATTTTGCTCAAGAGAATTCCTCATCGCAGGGAGCTGTCATGTGCGTTATGGGATATTGAGTTGTATCCATGGCCTTATCCAGCCAATGCCGATACAACTACCCCTGTTGCGATTCTGGTGGGGAACGACCTTCTTGCCGTTTGTTAAGAACCAGATATTGCCAGAAATGAGGATAGCTGGAAATTATAGTCGCAGGAAATCAGCCTCTCCTTATGAACTGGCTTCCTGATTGAGGCTGGCAGGCTCTCAGAGGTATGGTTTGTAAGAAAGAAGGTACTGTGTCCTCATTTGCCTTTCCTCGGCTAAGGAAGAAAAGTTAGGGATCTGTTCTTGAAGTCAAAGTTGGCCTCAGCACTTAGAAAAGGACCCCATAAGAAGTCTTTTCCCCACACCTTTGCCCAGCTGGATGCCTCTGTCAAGTCTGATCATGAAGATTAGGAACTACCAAGGCCCTGGTGAATGACTGCCCTGTCCTCTGTTCTGATGTGCAGAAGTCTGACACAGCTAGTATGCTATCGGAATGTAGCACCATCGATCCTACGGATCCCTTTAGGAGGCTACCTGAAATGGCCACCAAAAAGCAACCTGAGAGATGTCTGCCCAAAGGTAAGTGGCAGGATTTATGTTCTTCAATCAATGACACTCTGTGGTTTGGGGCAAAGCTGTTCATCTCTTTTTATTGGGGAGGAAAGCAAAGGGCAGCCACTCACATATACTAAGGGACCGATATCAGTTCCAGAAGATGGCAAATTCAGGCAATTCTTGCCTCGGGGCTCAGTCTACATAGTCGAACAATCAGGATAGACACTCCAGGACGCTACCATGTCTGCCACTATGTGTAATCCCCAGCATGGAATTGAGGCCAGATACCAATAGAAAAACTTGACCACAGCGAAGGATTGAGGGGAGCTCTAGACATACTTGCAACCCACCCCTTAGAGCTCCTCTCTGGGAAGCTGGAGGACACGGTGGCCAAGAACATCAGAATAACAGCTCGGCACTAAAATCCTGACCTCTCCACTTGCTAGCTGTGTGCCTTTTTCTAATGTACTTAACTTCTCTGTGCCCAGCGTATAAAATGGTGATAATAACAGTACCTGCTTCAAAGCATTATTGTGAGTGTTAAATGAAAATAGAAAGCACTTTGGAGAGAGTCTGGCACAAAATACGCAACCAATAAATGACTCCCTGAGTGGATGGATAGAATGGCCTTTAGTGTGAGCCCCTGGGTGGTACAAATGATTCAGCAGTTAGCTTCTGCCAGAAGGTTGGTGAAACAAACCAAAGATGCTTCAGAAGACAGGTATAGTGATCTGCTTCTCTAATATCACAGCCTTGAGAACCCTGTGGCGCAGCCTACCCTGCACCCCTGGGATTGCATGAGTCAGAACTGACTTGATAGCAGGTAACCATGGCCTATTTGGTTCGAGAATAGGACCTGGCCCAGGTTATGGACTCAAGAAATGCTGACAAACAGTAAATAAATGACTTAGCAGATGTGTGAATGAATCCAAGCCTCACCCTGTCTCCCTAATTACGGGGCTAGGCTGGGCCCTGAAAGAACACCAAGAAGGGGTTTCACATCCATAGCTCTGGTTGTTTGACAGCCTCAGAGTTGTCCAAGGGAGACAGAGGTCAGATTCAGGATTCCCTGCAGACTACAGTTGTGATTTAACTTTGAACTGGTCCGTGAGTGATGCACAGGATGTCAATGGTGGAGGGGTGAAGAAAAAACAGGGAGGTGTGACTCATGCTGAAGGGTTTTATGCGTTGAGCACCAATGCTCTTTTATGTGTAAACATCTCAATTGATCAATTTTTTCCAAACATGGCTTGGGTAGTCTACACAGCCTATATTCAATCTTAGCTCATTCCCTGAAATTCTTCGAATGTTGTCTGTTTACCATTGCCCCAAATACCCCAAGCAAACAAGTGACACTAGTGAACCACAAAACTTCATTGACATTCAACGGTAAAGATATCTGGCTCATGCACCTGCATGATGTAGCTGATCTAAGCTCTGTTGGTCCTGGAAGCCTCCATCCATATGTGGTTTGACTGAGGACCAACTACCTGGTCTAGCCTGAGTTCAACTGGGCAACTTGACACTGTGGGCTAGCCCAGCGGCACCTTTCTCATGGAGATGATGCAAGAGAGTTTTAGACTGGTACATTGAGATTTCTGCTCCACTTCGCTGACTAGAGAAAGTCAGTGAGCCCAGAGTCAGGGGGTTGGAAAAGAGTCTCCACTTCTTCAGTGGGACAGACTGCAAGACCGCGTGGCAAGGGATGCGCATACAGGTAGGGATGAGCATTGGGGCCAGTGATGTGAAGTGCCCCAGACACTAATGGTCTTGCCGTTGCTGGTTCTTTCAGGCCTGGGTTGCTGCTTTCCATGCTGTGGCGTGGACAAGAGAAAGTCCTCCTGGGTCATATGGTGGAACCTGCGGAAAACCTGCTACCAAATAGTGAAACACAGCTGGTTTGAGAGCTTTATTATCTTTGTGATTCTGCTGAGCAGTGGGGCGCTGGTAAATGGTCAGGGTCTTGTGGGGGTGTTGGGGATGCCGCTGAGGGAACTGCATTTTGGCCTGTTCCTTCATGGGCTGTGAGTGTGGGGAGAGCAGACAGATGTGGAATTGTTGCTACTGGTTCCCCTTAGAGGATGGAGTTTTGCCCAAGCGGCTTCTTGTTTCATTCTCCCCCGACCCAAGGACACTACCTGTAGGGAAGAACTCCTGCAGGTCGGCTCTTGAGTCGAGCCTGTCCATCTACCCTTCACTCTGGAAGGATCCCTAGACATGTTCCCTGTGTCCTACATGTTTCTTACTCTAAATTCCTTCCCCCCCTTTCCTTGGAGGCCATCGTGCTGTGGTCTAAAAGGAAAAATGCTCAGGAGAAAGGGCTACCTAGACCAAATTGGGATCTAGACTAAGTTGACTTGGGTAGATTCCATGACTCATGGTCCCTTGCAAAAGGAGCAAGGAGATGCTACTTTGTGGGCATGACAGCTTGGAACATTCCAGATACAAAAGAGACCAGGGTTGGAAGAAACTCTGAGTGCCTGAGTCTGCATAAGCAGATAGTCCCACCTTCCTTTCTGCTCTCTCTCCTCACCTGGTGGTCCTTCTCCACTTCCCACTCCACATTCCCCCCTGGGGAGAGTGTTTTCTTTCTTAGGAACTACACGCCCCTCTCTCTCCTTCATCCCTTCTGTTTTGTGCCTGCCCCTAAAATGACTGCAACATAGAACTGAACTGTCTAGCTCTGTGATGTTAAGTAAATGGATTTCTAAGTTTTCGCTTATTGATTTCGAATGGTGGAACATTTCACGATAAGACACCACCACATGGGAGGGGCTAAGGAAATGGTCTGTTCTCACATACCCACATGGCGTTTGATACCTACGGGGCCTCCAGGTGAAAGAACACGAGCACATTTGGGGACCCACTTGGGCCTGCATTCCCAATGATCCGTGTATTGGTACTCAAATCAGTACTCACACAAAACCGAAAATCCCTCTGAAACCAGCCCCAGGAACCCCCTGGGTTCATTTGGATTGCTAAACTTTGGTCTAGGGAGTCCATCTAACCTTCTGGTGATTGTGTTTTCACTGACTGACTTGTCTTATTCGAGTGGAAGAGGGTCTTTCATTGATTTCAGAAATGATAAGTGGTGGCTATCAAACCCTGTGCCAGTCAGTGGGCATTGTTTATGGGCCACAGACATATGCCCTAAGCTGGCATGGGATGAAAATATACAATCGGAGAAATAGCTAGGGCACTCAATCTTTCTCATATCATCTTCCATCTGAGAGGCAGGGCAAAGTGGGACTGAAGACAGTGCAGGGAGTTCCAGAAAGATCGAGTCCCCGTTTCACTCTACCATTTACAGAGAAACGAGGACAGGGAATATCGAATGCCTTATAACTGTATGAGCCTATATGGACCAGCAAGATCAACATTACCTAGAGGCTCGGTAGAAATTCAAAGTATTGGATCTACCCCAGCCTTACTAATTAGGATATGCACGGTAAGAGCTGCCTAGGTGATTCAGAGCCCATTTGGACTTGAGAAGCCCTTGTCTAGGCACTTCGAAATCCCAGTGGTGCTCGCTGTGAGTTAAATGTCAGGCTGGCAACTGCAAGGCCAGGGAATTCAAGACAAGACTGCCTGCACCCTAGAGATTTGCAGTCTGCGTGGTCACTAGGAGTTAGAGCCAACTCAATAGCAGCGGCTTCGCTTTTGTCCACTACATAGCAACGGGAGGAAATGGCCCAGTTTAGCCTCAAAATAACAATTACCAGCATCAGCCTGCTCTCTCCCAGTGAGTGAACTCAAATCTTCAGGGCCGGCTTCTTGCTAACTTCTAAAAAGAAGAGCGGAAAGGAGCCTCCCACACCATTCAATTTTATCTATTCCCCAAGGGGCGAGCAGACAGACAAGCCCATGACCTCCAAGAGCTTGGTATCTAGTAGGGAAGACAGATGAAGTCCATAGAATTGTAGGACAGGGTCATAAATAAATATTCCCAGAGCAGCACACTCACATGTGGAGGCTTGTAGAAAGGGCTCCTGTGTTAGTCTCAGTGGACCAGAGAAACAAATTCGTACACACTCACATGTGTATAAGAAAGAGCTTTATATAAAAGAGCAATTGTATTTTGAGAAAACATCCCAGCCCAGTCCAGATCAAGCCTGTATGTCCAATATTAGCCCATATGTCTGATTCCAGTTTATAAATTCCTCTTCAGACTCATGCAACACATGCAACGATGCTGAATGCAGGAAGATCACAGAACAGTGGCTAGAAAGTCTAGTGGAACCAGTGGTGGTGGAAGCATCTCAGCGCTGGCGTGGGTCTCCACCTGGCTCCTCCAGCTACAGGGCTCTGGTTCCACCTGCATAGCAACATGTGTCTTGTCAGCAGGAGGACCAAGCAAAGGGTGTGGGTCTGGCCTCCAGTGAGCGATTTATCTCTGTAGCACATCCAAATGAGACCATTAAACTGCAACATGACTGACAGGCTAAACTCCATCCCTTCACTCTTCATAGTCTCAAGTTGTAGTGTGTGACTGCCACGGGCTCTCATGCAGTGTCGGTACAACAAAGACAGTTTCATATGGAAAATATTAGCTAAGCTGAGATTTAATGAATGGCGAGGAGCTGGCAGAATAGGAGTTAAAAGGCATCCTCCTGTCAAAATTTCACTTTGGAGCTGCAAGCAAGACTATTGAATGCTCTTTCTTTCTTTCTTTCTTTCTTTCTTTCTTTCTTTCTTTCTTTCTTTCTTTTCAAACCAAGGCTGTGGGGTTGTGGCCTTCTCTGTGTCCCCTACAGGAGAGTTGATTTCTTCTGTGTAAATCAATATCTTCAATGTTTGTTCCTGACTTTGTCAGGTCTAGTGGCAGGTGACTTCTGTCCCATGTTTCTTTCTCAATAATTCTTTGAAGTCCAAAAGAACCGTTGAGATTTTCATTGTATAAACCTGGCAGGGGCACTCAGATATTTAGGGAAAGTGAAATATTTAGATGTAGTATGAAAACGTTCACTTGGAGGACCGGAATGCTTCATTTTTGTCGTCACACTTAACAAATGTTAATTTTCAAAGGCATGGAAGATGCAGATTTGACCACCCAGAGAAAAGGAAAAATTCCCAGAAACACACTATCTGTCTAAATGAACACAAGCAAAGAAGAAAAAAATGAACAATATTTTCATAAAAGAAGAGATTACAGAGGCAATAAAAGCAAAACAAAAATAACAAAGAAAAGCCCTGCTGTAGACAGCTTCACTGGAAAAATAGTACCCGCCAGACGGGGAAGAGCTTTCACCCATATTACCCAAACTATGCATATTTCAGAAAGAACCAGCATAATTCTGATGCCAATACCAGGCAAAGGCACCTGCTAAAAAAGAAAATTATAGACAAACACCCCTCACAAATATAGATGCAAAAATTTTTCCATAAAATTCTAGCCAACAGAATTCAACAGCATATCAGAAAAGTATACATTATGACCAAAATGGGACTCAGTACAGACATATACCAGGATGAGCCAACATTAAAAATAAATCAATGTAATTCACCATAAACATAAAACAAAAGAATCTTATGTTTACCCCAATTGACACATTAAAGGCCTTTGATTAAGTTTAGAGCTCATTCCTGATAAAAACTCTCAGAAAAATAGAAATAGAAGGAAAATTCTTCAACATAATAAGAGGCATTCATACAAAACCAGTAGTCAACAGTATAATCACCACAGACTAAATGCATTCCACATGAGAATGGAACCAGACAAGAATGCCCTTTATCACCGCCATTAGTCAACATTGTACTGAAACTCTTATCGAGTGATAAGATAGTGAAATAAAAGACCTTTATCTTGGCAAGAAAGAAGGAAAACTCTTCCCATTCCCAGGTGATATGATCCTACACAGAAAATCCCAAAGAGTAGCACACAAGGTCAACATACAAAATGTCAGTTAGATTCCTCCAATTTATTTGACCCACTGTCGCCTTTTCAGAAAAAAGGATTACTCAACACCCTCTTGGTAATAGAAATATTGGTACTGTGACCGCTCAGAACAGAATAAAGTGTAACTATCTGCTTTTACAGCTCCCCGGGGTCTTTCCAGAATCCCTCAGTGGGCAGTGCCACCTTCTGCTCTACAGCAACAAAGAGAACTTTGAAAAGGAAATCAGGAAAATAATACCAATTATAATCCCCCACTCCCTCAAAAAAGATCAAATACTTAGGAATAAATCTTGCCACAGTTATAAAGGATCTATACACAGAAGACTGCAAAACACTCCTGCAAGAAACCAAGGGAGCTCTACCGCAATGGAAAAATAGCACATGTTCATGAATAGAAAGACTTAACATTACGAATGTGTTATTAAATACTACCCAACACTACAACCCCGATCCAAATTTCAACAGCATTCTTTAACAAGATGAAAAACTAATCGCCAGCTTTATATGGGAAGGAAAGAATCCCTGGGTAAGAAGCATTATTGAAGAAGAACCGAAGTGGGAAGCCTCACACGGCCTGTGTCAGGTTGGGTTATCTAGAGAAGCAAAACCAGCGACATGCATATATGTATAAGAAAAACTTTATATCAAGAACGTATCCCAGTGAATTCCAACTCAAATCCATGGGTCTGATGCTAGCCAAGACCTTTCCAGACTCCTATAACTGAAAGCCGATGGATCCTGATACAGGGAGATCAGAGGGCAGTGAGTGCAAGGTCATATGGGTACAAGATGGGTGGCAACATGGCAGAGTGCCAACAGCTCCTTGGGTCAGTGGCCCACATGGGGCACCTGGAGACACCACTGGAGGCAGAACAGAATCCCAGGAAGGAGGAAGGCAGAGGAGCAGAGAGGGATAGAAGTTCTCACTGCCTCTGTTGTAAAAAGGACCCCTCCCCCACCACCACCACCAAGGAGGCACCATTAGGCTGTGACTTGATTGATAGGTTGGACTACACCTCTACACTTTCACACAGGTGTGAGTTGACATGCAATCTAACTGCCCTATCTCAGAACCTACTGTATACCCTCAATAGTCAAAACAGCCTAGCATTGGTACAAAGACTGAGACATAGACAAATAAAACAAAATTGAGGACCCAGACTTAAATCTAACTACTTAAGGAAAGTTGATTTCAATAAAGGGCTGCAGTCCATTAAATGGGGGAAGAGAAAATCTCTGACAAATGGTACTGGCAACACTGGTTGCCTATCTGTAGAAAAGTAAAGCATGATCCATAACTCACAGCATACACAAAAATAAATCCCCAATGCACTAAAGACCTATTTATAAAACCTGAAACAATTTGTCATGGAAGAAAAAAAAATTTGAGACCACACTGTTTTTAGGTGCCATTGAATTGTTACAACTCACCCTGTGTACAACAGAAAGAAACACTGTCTGGCCCTGTGCCAACCTTGCAATTGTGATGTCTGAGCCCACTCTTGCAGCCACTGTGTCCGTCTATCTCATCAAAGAAGACCTTCAATGCGAGCCAACATTGATGCCTAATAAATAGCATAGAATACCAGATATAAGTAAAAACGTCCAAATAGCAGAAGATGAACTCGATACCTGGAATTTCCTACAAACTACATCTATATCCTTCTCAAAAGACTTCTCCGAAAGAGTACAAAGAGAGTGTTTTGACTTTGGGGTTGATGTGGGTGGGGTGAAGGGTGGGGGATTGGTGATAACATATCCAACAAGGACTAATCATTAAAATTAATAGAAAGCTTCAAGATTTCAACAACAAAAAGACAACTCAATTAAAAAATTTGCAAAGGACATGAATAGGCACTTCACCCAAGAAGACATTCAGGCAGCTAACTTATGTGAAGAGATACTTAACAATTATTGGTCATTAGAGAGATGCAAATCAAAATAGCATTAGATATGATCTCCCGCTGACAACAAAAACAAGGATGAAAACAAAGCATCATGACCACCAAAGCCCAGCAAACAACCAAGGCTGGTGGGAGTGTGACGCACTTAGAACTCTCTCATACTGCTAGTGGGACGGTAAACTGGTACAATGACTGTGACAAATGGTATATGATGCCCTTTTTAAAAAAGTCAAGATAAAGCATGTTAGGCCAGCTGGTGGCACTTGGAAGTCGGGATGTGGTTACCTTTTGCTGTGGATCCAGTGACCCACCTTCACAGGGCCAGAACTGGCCTCAAGGAAAATTTTCAGCTAGCCACAATGGCCGGAAAAGGTGATCGTGGAAAGATGACTGAGCTGGAAGCTAAAATCTGTCATCCGATGGAGTATTACTCTGGTGATTTTAATTTGCCTAGAGACCAATGCTTAAAGGAACAGATCAAACTAGGTGAAGGCGGGGTCCCCCTGGAGATCATGCTGACATTCAACAGGTTAACCCATTAACAACAGTCTTTATGTGATGGTGGACGCACTGGACAAATCAAAGGCAGAGCTTATGGAAATAAGTGAAGGAAAAACGAAAATCAGATCTCCAAGCAAACTCCTTGGTGGAGTGACAGATGAGTATAAAAATGATGTGAAAACAGACCCGTTTGTTTACTGATGCAACCCGGCATGACAGAAAACAATGGTTAGGAGGCAAAGATGAAGTACTAAATAGTCAGATGAGAAGAACATTGCACAGAGCATCTATGGGGTCACTCTTTGCCGTGTTCGAGCGGATAGAATGTGCTAAGAAGTTCATGGAGACCCCTGGCCAGAAGCATAAAAGACACAGAGCGGCTAGTACTTTTCAAGGATGATTATTTTGCCAAAAAAAGACAACAAAAAGCAAAATAAAGCGGAGGTTAAATGACTGCTAAGCAAGAGTACGAAGATAAACGGAAGATGCAGAAATGCAATCTCTAGATGGGCTGCTTGCTGAAGTTTTGGGGTGACAAAGATGGTCCTAGCTGTAGAGAAGGTTTGCGCATACCCTTTGCAAGTCATGGAGGAATCAAAGGGATAGACTCTACCAGAGGAGCAAGAGAGGGCGTCGTTTTATTGAAAGGAGAAAAGCTAATGAAGTACTGGAGACAACCAAAGAGGCAAGTAACCATTGCCGACAATTAAGAAACAGAGAGGTGGCATGGGGGGAGAGGTGGAAAGAGCAGCCCTGAAAACAATCATGGAGGCCTCCCCCCACACTCTCTCCCCCAAGAATCCCCACCCGAACCCAATTTAAAGGAAGAGGAATGGGAAATACAGTGGCCCTGGTCGAGTCAGCCGAAGGAAAGGGACCGTTCCAGTGCAAGAAAACGGAATTGGACCGCAAGGATGAATGTGATGAAAATGGTGGTGCCAGTGAAACCGGCCAGAGAAGCAGCAGACAAAGAAGAGCCTTCCCCCAAACTCCAGCGAGCAGAAAATGGTGCTGGAGACCAGTAGTGCAATCCACCACTTGAACATTCTTTTTTTGCAAACTCAAGATAATGTATCTGGGCACTCTAGTCTGTTTCCAAACTCTTTGGCATGCCATGCTGTCCCCATAAAGCGATCGTGTTTGCTGTGAGCATTAGTGTAAATGGATAAGGCTCCTGGTGGGAGCTGCATAAGATGTGGTGGAAGATGATGGGCTTTGGGGTTAGCTGGATCTAGAGTGTAGACCAAAGAATGTGGACTTGATACTACTGGCCATGAAGGGCCATTCAGTAGACTTGCAAGCATGTAGGAGGATGGGAGATGGCGTGTGGTTCTGGAAAATCGTATAGTTGAGAAGAGGTGCAAGGTTTAGAAAGTCCGGGAGATGATGTGGTGAGTCTGGAGGCAGGGTGATTCATTCACAAGGTGCTTCTATATTTCAGATGGAGCCCTGGTTGTGTAGGGTTTATGCATTGGACTGCGATCCCCGTGGTTGGTGGTTTAAAAACAGCAGCAGCTCTTTTGGATAAAGGCTGGGCTTTCTACTCCTGTAAACAGTTAACAGTCTTGGAAACCCAACAAGGTTGTGTGTGTCTGTGTGTGTGTGTGGGGGGGGGGGAGTGTGTCACCATGAGCCGGCAGTGAGAGTCTATGTTCCAGAGGAGTTGTGATGGAAATCTGGGGAGCTATAGCAACACAGGTGTGCAGAAAAGAGTGGTCCTTCTTCTGTTTCAATTACTCAAGGAGCACATCCCAGGCTTAATAAGTCCAGGCTTAATATCTATTGAAGCGAACCCTTAATTACTACGAGAGATTCTACTTAATTCATATACAGAAAAGCCGAGGGAAACCAAAGACAGCAAGTTCTATGCAAGTATCCAACTTGGTCTGAAGCTCTGCTTTTATCATTTCAGGTGTTTGAAGATATTCACCTTTCAGAACGGCCCCAAATCCAAACATTACTTAATTGTACTGACCTTATTTTCACAAATATTTTTATCCTGGAGATGGTTCTGAAATGGGTGGCCTTTGGATTTGGAAAGTATTTCACCAGCGCTTGGTGTTGGCTGGATTTCATCATTGTGATTGTAAGTTTCCCATCTGTGGGCCATGTGGGTTGGGGCAGGGAATGGAGAGAAGAGGAAAGTGGGGGGGGGGTCATTCAAGAGTTGCTTTTCCTAGGTGTCTCATATCTGT
Source organism: Tenrec ecaudatus (assembly GCF_050624435.1). Lineage (NCBI taxonomy): Eukaryota > Metazoa > Chordata > Mammalia > Afrosoricida > Tenrecidae > Tenrec > Tenrec ecaudatus. Next base: position 12,076,268 of record NC_134537.1, read on the forward strand.
ACCCTTTCGACATATTTTTCTTGCTCATGTCTATGTAAGTACATATCACTGATCCAACAGGAACACAACCCTCTATGGCATGCACCCTGATACACGGCCCTTTCTGTGTGCCTGAACCAGCCCCCTTCCACTGGAGCCACCCATCCACTTTACTCCATAGCATTGCTTATGTCTGCTGCAAATATAGACTATCTTTGAGTACCCTCCATTCTCCCTCACCTTCTACTTTACTCCCCCTGCCCAACATAAGCTATCTCAAAGAAAGTTAGGGGACAACAGGTTGGGCTGGCCCAATCTTGACTGTCAAGCAACATAATTGGTCACAGATGCAGTCTTTGCTCTGCACGGCAATGTTCCCAGTGGAGCAGTGCTGCGCACAGTGCTTTGTACAGCCGAGGGGCAGTCAAAAGGTGGAAGACCCTTGAGGAGCTGGATTGACCCAGTGGCTGCAACTAGGACCTCAGATGTAACAACAATTGCAAGGGTAGCTCAGGAGCAGGGAGTGTTTTGTTCTGTTGGATGTCGGGGTGCTATCATTGGAATAGACTCAACTTCACACCGGACAATCACAGCTTAAAACTTCAACTACTTTACTGACAAGGAAGCCTGAAGCTTCGGCGGGGGGCGGGGGGGGGGAAGAGGGAGAGGAGGAGGTGGGGAGATCAGCAACTTGTTTGCGGCCACACACCTAGGGAAGTTGGGATTCATACTTCAGTTCGGATGATGCTCAAGTGAATAATAGCCATGCTACTATTGTTGTTTTTGCCCTTGAGTGTTCACTTGTTGTCCGTGTGATTCTGGCCCCTGGCAGCCCATGGGTTGCAGAGTAGAATTGCTCAGTAGGGTTTGCAAGGCCTTTCAGAAGTAGATGGCCAAGTTAGTCTTCTGAGACACCTCTGGCTGGGTTCACACTGTCCAACTTTGGCCAGTAGTTCAGTGCTTAATCTTTGTGACCCTCAGGTACTCTGAATACTGGGCCACATTTAATAACTTCTTATCTGGGCCAAGAATTCTTCCAGGTGCTTCACAGTCATTGTCTCTTGTAGTTATCACAGGTACCCTATGTCATAGGTATTATTGTTTCTCCCATTTTTGGAGGAAGAATTTAAGTCATAGTGAAGCTAAGAAACATGTTTGAGATTAACCAGCAAGAAATTATGGAGGTGATAGGATCGCTGAAGACAAATGGGTGCATAAGCAAATGTGGCAAAGAAAGCTGATGGTGCCCGGCTATCAAAAGAGATAGTGTCTGGGGTCTTATAGCTCAGACACAAAAAAGCCCACATGGAAGAAGCACACCAGCCAGTGCGATCATGAGGTGCTAAAGGGACCAGGTATAAGGCATCATGGAAAAAAAGAGATATATATGTATATATGTGTGTATATATATATATACCATATTGAGTGAAGGGGGATGAGCAGAGTGGAGACCCAAGGCTCAAGTGTCAGCCACTGGAGATCCCCTCATAGAGGGGTTTAGGAGAGGAGATGGGTCAGTCAGGGTGCGAGGTAATACTGATGAAGAACACAGCTTTCCCCCAGATCCTGGATGCTTCCTCCCCCGAACTACCATGATCCAAATTCTACCTTGCAGGACTGGATAGGGCAGAGATTGTACACTGGTGCATATGGGGGCTGGAGGCACAGGGAATCCAGGGTGGATGATACCTTCAGGACCAAGGGTGTGAGGGGCGATGCTGGAAGAGTGGAGGGTGAGTGGGTTGGAAATGGGGAACTGATTAAAAGGATCCACATGTGGCCTCCTCCCTGGGAGATGGACGGCAGAGAAGGTGGGGGGAAGGGAGACTCTGGATAGGGCAAGATGTGACAAAATAGCAATCTATAAATTATCAAGGGCACATGAGGAAGGGGGGAGCGGGGAGGGAGGGGAAAAAAAAGAGGACCTGATGCAAAGGGCTTAAGTGGAGAGCAAATGCTTTGAGAATGATTGGGGCAGGGAATGTGCGGATGTGCTTTATACAATTGATGTATGTATATGTATGGATTGTGATAAGAGTTGTGTGAGCCCCTAATAAAATGTTAAAAAAAAAAAAGAAGTTATGGAGGTGAGAGGCAAACCCAGTCGGTCTCGTTCCCAAGCCCTTGATTTCAGCAAAGGTTCCCTTTCTTCCTTTTCTTCTTCTTATGGGATAATGAGCTAGACTCTGTCCCTGCTGTGAAAGAAAGTAGATGTAACAATATATGAGCACAAGTCATGCTGCTGGCAAACCCCACTGAAGAACTAAAATCCAATAAAACCACACTAACAGCCACCAAGTCGATGCTGACTCATAGCTATCTTATAGGAGAGGGTAGAACTACCCCCTGTAAGTTTCTGAGACTTTAACTCTTTACAAAAATAGAAAGTCCTGTCTTTAAAAAGCCCTGCCTTTCTTCCAAGGAGTGGCTAGTGGCTTCGAACTACTGACTTTGTGCTTAGCAACCAATGTTATCAGTGCCATGGGAATTCCAGAAATCAAGGAAAGAAATAGAAATATACACATTTCTCCATTCTATCAACTGCCAGAGTACAAACACTCCGTGATCTCCAGTCATTATCTAATTAGATCATTGTGGAAATCTGTAAGTAGAAAAATGATTATTTTCTCCATTTTTAGGGGCTGGTGGTTTAGTAGGAAAAAGCCTAGACTGACAGATCTCTTTCTGAAAACCTGTAAGCAAAACACTCTCCTGACATTAGTTTTTATCAGGATAAAAATGAGGATGTGACTGGAAACTGCTCAAATATAAAATGACAAGCATACCTCTAGCAAGAACTATAAAAAAATGCAAAAGCAGTTCAAAACCACACTTGAAAAAAAAGCACCAGGTCCAGATGATCTTACAGGCAAGTTTTATCAAATTTCCAAAGAACAATTAATCTCGATATTGTCCAAATTGTTACAAAGAGGAAAAAATTGAAAAAGTTGAGTAAGAGAGTATCAACTTTCCTTAAAAAAGAATAGAATAAGAAAGCAAGATGATTTTTCAATCTTTTTATGAATATGGATATGAATATCTTAAATAAAATGTAAGAAAATGGTATCTAATAGTTTGTTTTAAAATGCATCACAACTAAATGAGCTTATCTGAGGAATTCAAAGACTTGTTGGTGTAGTGGTGTGGTAAAGAATGTGGGTGCTTTTAATTGTGAATGCTTCATCTTCACCTCCAAGTTTGGTGGAACAGAAACCAGGAATGTAGTTTCAGGTGAAAGGATATAACTATCCCTTTGAAACTCTTCTTCCCCACCAAGTGGAGGGCGCAGTGATTTGTGAAAACCAGGAAAACTGCTTGGCGTTGCCATAATTTTACCCCTGGCTAAAACCCCAAACAGAAGGAATGTTTATTGAAAACTGTTTAAATAACTCCCTCAACAAATAATGCTATTTCAAAAATACCTATTTAAAAAACAGTAGAGTATGAAAATCATCAAGACAAACCGATCTTGAATTGATAATTTTTAAAAATTAATGACACATTTTAAAATGTTTTGTTATACTGTCACATTAACTCAATTCACGGGCAAATGTTTTGTTAGTGCACTGGAGTTGGTATGAGTTACTGTGAGATGTCCTTAGGTAATAAGGACCGCTGATGTCCGCTTGTCAAGAGTTTCATAACTCACAGCCTGTACAGCTGAGAAACTCTCCTCCCAAGTCCAGCCTCTGAAGACTTTATAAGCAATAAGAATAGCTACAGGTCTATGAAACATAGTCTTGGACTTCAGCGCAGCCTGCTGTTAGGTTCTCAGTTAGTGCACTGACAGTACTTAGCTTTCCAAACCTGTGTCTGGGGAGCAGTTTGCTGGGAGAGAAAATTGCAGTCCATTCCCCCAGAATCAGCTGTTTGAGTAAGGGAAGTGCTAGCAACCAAACAACTTATTTATTTCTTTTATTTTGATCTAATCTTAAACTTACGCAAAGATGAAAGAAATAACTCTCTTTGCATACTGACCCATTGTTAACATGCTCACCCATTTACTCTGTCATTTTCTTCCTTCTTGTATTTTCCCCTCAATTGACTTGAAGCCAAGTTGCAGACATCCTACCTCTTTGTTCCTAAACATTTCAATGGATATTTCCTAAAACCAAGGACTCCCCTCCCACCCCTGCCCTGCAACACACACACACACACACACACACACACACACACACACACACACTCACTCACTCACAAGAATTATCAAGGTTAGGAAACAACATTTCATCAACACAAAAATTCACAATTCGTTTTCAAATTTCATCAGCTCCTCACAACTAGATCCCCTAATAGCTATTTTTTCCCTTCCAAATCAGGGTTCCATCCAGGATTCCACACCAATGATCACACCTCTGTGGTCTCCTTGGCTAGAGGACAGTTCATGTATCTTTCATGAACCAAGTCAGGCAAATGCATCGGCCTCTCCCTTGGTGGTTTGAAGCTTGGCAGACCAGGAGTCCCACGGAGCTCTGCCTGCGCTCCCCTCAGCCAGGTCTGAGAGTCTAATGTATGTGGATAGGCCATAGGAACACCACAGGCTCTCCCTTCCCAGAAGGAGGCTCTGAAGCCCCATCACGCGCAGCATTGGGTGTGCCGTCAGGTGCGCTACCTGTGACTTCTCTTTCTGTCAGATCTCTGTGACCAGTCTCATCAACTTAAAGGAGTTAAAATCTTTCCGGACTCTGCGAGCTCTGAGGCCCCTCCGAGCGCTGTCCCAATTTGAAGGAATGAAGGTATGTCCTTCGGGTGGACAGGAAAAAGCCCAGCGGTGAGGGAAAAATATTAGCTCTTCTGATAGATTAGGATGGGGTTTCCTTAGATTGCCAAGATTACTTCTGGGCTTCTCACCCAGCCTGGTGCTTAGAATTTGGGAGATGGAGGGAAATCTCATTTACGGTCAACCCAAAAAGTTTCTGTGCCACCCAGCATGGGCTCTGGCTCCCACTTAGAATCTTAAGGTGGGGGTACCCTATAGCCTTCTTTCTAGGACGTTTCTCAAGGTATCCTCAGTGGTGACAGAGAGGACACACTATGGAGAACACAGGGGCTCATGTTGCTGAGAGAACTGGGTTGCCCTGTCGCAGGCCTTAGAGAAGGAAGACCTTGCCGGGAGAAGCCCAGCTCTCCACAGGGAGCCAGCTCAGGGAGGTCAACAGCCAGGCTGCTCCAACATACCCTCTTGAAATATTTCTCTTCCATTTTTGTTTCCTTAAGGTGGTGGTCAATGCTCTCATAGGCGCTATTCCTGCCATCCTGAATGTTTTGCTTGTCTGCCTTATTTTCTGGCTCATATTTTGTATTATGGGAGTAAATCTTTTTTCTGGCAAATTTGAACGATGTCTTAACGGAACAGAAATTGCAAGTTTTGACAGAATTTTCAACAAAACATACTGTGAGAATCATAGTTACCCCTGGGAGAACCTCAGAGTCAACTTTGACAACGTGGGAATGGCTTACCTTGCTCTTCTGCAAGTGGTAAGTGTCGTTGGCATGTTTGTCTACTCAGAGAAAACTTTCAAGAACTCTGAGTAATCTCTCAGCTAATACAAATGCAACAACTCCATTGAGATCATCCTGGTATGGAAGCCAATGCCATCTAGAACGGTTCCCCACTGAGCCTCAACCCCCCGCTACTCCCCTTTAACATCAGTACCCCTCACTATTCTACAAGCCATCTTGCTCCCTGGGCTCAGCCAGAAAGCCTGAGCTGCTCCGTCATCCATTTAGAATGGCTCCCAGTTAAAAGTGAGTCCCAGGCCAAACCACAGTGCCCCAGATCTTGGACGGACAGTGCAAACAGATGTGACTTTAGGGAAGAGCAGACAAGACTTAATCCAGGAAGCAGAGCAGCAGGTCCAAAGCATTGCCAGTCATTTTTGAAGTGGAAATTTAGTGTGTTTTCAGATATATATTTTAACCTTGTGCAAATGAAGCAGAAGAAAAAGGGTCCCAAGATGCTCCACCCTTTAGCTCCTTCACTACGTACGCTCTTTCATTTGAGCACTCTTTCTTGGAAAGGTGGATAGCATCTTAAATTTGTCTCCCCACTGGGCATGGCTCGGTTTGCATGGCGTGTGCCGGTTGGCAGCAACCCTACAATGATGCCTGTGTTTCCTTGCTTTTGTTACAGGCAACGTTTAAGGGATGGATGGAAATTATGTATGCAGCCGTGGACTCCAGAGGGGTGAGTCTGTCTGGCACCATATTACAGAGTGCCTCGGTCACATCGTGGACAGTTCAAAACGTCCTGCATCACAGGGCCAGTGGTCAGTTTCCTTTCCTCAGACTAAAACACCACAAATAACACCTCTCAGTTGAAAGGTTCTTATGCAGCTTTGAGATAGTATCCCATATTTTCTAGACACCCTAGTATTTTCTAGAGCCCAAACCCCTTTCTCCATGATGATGAGGGGAGCCACTCACGAAGGAGAGAGAGCTAAAAGCAACAATTACAGGGGGTCTTGATGCTTCTTTATTTCACCGTTCCTCCAAATGAGTGGGCAGGCAGAAGCTAAATTGGAAAGGGACTTGCTATGGGAAACCTTCAGACTAGACGGAATCTGAGGAAGAGAGAGCCTCACATGGCCCAGTGTCCCCGGAGTCTACTGGGAGTTCTCATGACTGCTAGCTGTTGGATTCTAGCTACATAGAAAGTGACCATGGGTTTAGCATGTGGGGAGAATACTCAGCAATCGCAACAATTTCTATGTCCCGGTGGATAAAACTAAAGGATATAAAAAGGGAGTTGGCCAAAGCCATGGCATGAGCACATGGTTGAGTCAAGAATAGTAACAGGATTGCTCATTTTCCCCCCTATCTGGACACAGATGGGTGTTTGTGTGTGTGTTTGTTGAAGAATCTGTAGGGCTGATTCTAGCACCGCAGTGTTCCATGATAGGAGCACCCTGGTAGCCTTTTTGGTTACGGACTGGGCTGCTGGCTGCAGGCTCAGCAGTTTAAAGCCACCAGCTACTCTGCAGGAGAAAGAAGACGCTTTCTACTCCCCAAAGCAGTCACAGTCTTGGAAACCCACAGGGGCAGTTCTACCCTCTCCTACAAGGTCACTATGAGCTGGAACGGACTTAATGGCAGAATTTGGTTTCGGGATGTTCAGTACATGACTAGAGATACTTTGTAACACAGGAAATATTTTACAATTATTTGTGTGCTCGTTGCTTTGGTCTTTTTGAGTACATGAGTTCCACCCGAGTTTGTTTTCGGTACCAATCTACCTCGAGGAGGAGATGGGAGGTGGGGAGGAGATCTTACCCAGATGGCTGGGAGAAGAGGTATGTGGCTTACCCAGGCTCCCAGAGGGTGTGGGAGGAGGTGTGTCGAGCGTTCTTGCCTTGATGTTGGTCCTGGGATGTGCTTACAGGGGCATCCTGCTTCTAGCATGATGACTCCTGTCTATGTATGGAGTCACAGGGCATCCCGCTGGTCTCAAATACTGAAACTGTGATTGGTGATACTATGAGCCATACTGCATCTCAGCTGATTGGTGATATTCTGAGCCGTACTACATATCAGCATCTCCTGATCTCAAAGGCAAACGTTTCTCTCTCCTTTTTTATTCTTGGCCATGTCCTTCGCAAAGCCTCTAATGAAGCAACCTACTCCCGCTCCTTGCTATGTGGCCCACTGTGTCTTTCAGCTTCATGCTCAAGCTATATGGGAACTGAAGCAAGTCCAAGAGACTCTGCTACTCTAGCCTCCTGACTAAGTCTATCTGCCTGGAATATTCCAAGACCTTCCCACCATGATCATATCCTCAAACACAAGCAAACAAGCCAACAAAAAACAACCCAGAAGTGGAACAAATAGATATTTTCTATCCTCCGTGTTCCCCCTCTAATCATCCAAAAAGGGAGAATGGCCACATATGTCTCATGTCTCTGATGTCTTTCTGTTTCTTCTTCCCATAATTCCCTGGGGACAAACGAGGTGTATTGTTTGCCTCCTCCTATTCCTATCTGAATCTTCCTCACTCTATCCCTGCAGACTGTTGACATACTAAAAACAAAATGAAACTCACTTCCACAGAGTTGACGCTGACCCGGAGAGGCCCTATAGGACGGCGTAGAACTGCTCCTGTGGGCTTCTGAGATGGTCACTTTCATAGGGGTAGAAAGTCTCATCTTTCTCTCAAGAAACAGCTGGTGGTTTCCAACCAATGACTTTGCAATATGCAGCCCAACTAGTGACCACTACCCCCTGGGGCTTCCTGTTGATACACTACAGAGGGACATAAAGACATCCAGATCTATCTCTATCTCAAGGCAAACACCTAGCTTGAAAGACTCCCACATCATTTTATTTTAAAGGTCAGATGCTGAATATTAATTCTTCCTTTTGGCTACACTCTGTCATAAGGCCCACCCTTGACTCAAACAGGTGGCTACCTCAATTCAACGGGGACTAAGACCAGCTAATCTTCAAGGCAGAAGAGAAAAAACTAATATTTTCTAATTCTTACTGCAAGGACACTACTCTATGTGGCTAAGTGTTGACAAGCAACTATCATAAACATTCGACAGCTGACAGCTCCATCAACGCTCACAGTCTTTGAACGAGCTGAGGGCAGGAGAAGGGAAATCCTTTTTGTCACATCCCACAAAGTGTGTGCGGCTGATGACAAGGTGAAACGCTTGGGCAAATGGCATCTCAGATGCTTTGAGTATCTCTGTGAGCTGAGAGAACTTGATTGCAATCCATCTGTGCCCATTCAGGGGCTTGTGATCGCTCATTCATTTACTCCGCGTATATTGAGAAGCTACAAATCAGAGGGTGCATTAAGTCTTTGCCATCTGGTCCATTTCTACACAAGTAGAACCGAGTTCCACTGAGTTGCCTTCTCCGTAATCTTTATGGGAGCAGAATGCCAGGCCTTTCATGGCAATGCTAGCTTGATCCAAATCACCAACCTTTCAGCCATCAGGCATTTGTGCCACACAGGAATCTGTGCAAACGGATTTAATGCATTTGGGATTTAACAGTAAATAAGACATAACCACAGAGGAGGCCGAGTGGCAGAGCGGGCTACTCAATAGCCTGTTAACTATAAAGTAGGCAGTTCAAACCCAGTAGTTGTGCCATGGGAGAAAAATGAGCCTTTCTGTTCCCAGAAAGATTTAGTTTTGGAAACCCACAGGAGCGATTCTACGCAGACCAACAGGATCTGCTGAGTTGGAATCATCTGGAGGGCAGTGAGCGTGTTTGGACAGAACAGTGAAACTAGGATGGTTGTGGTGGTACAACGTGCCCTTTCTCTACTGGCCTTGCTTCCAGCTGGCCTCCTTCGCTTACTTTCCCATGCAGAGGTCTGAGAGACATCTTTACGGGTCACACGGGATGACGCTACACTCCTCTCTGCACTGTTGAAAACAAAAAGCCCAGCCCGCTCGCCCCCTGTAAGCTGAGCGCAGAAACTCCAAACTTGCTGCAGTGGGCTCGATCCTGATGCATGGTGACCCTATGGAACAGAGTAGAATTGTTCCTGAGTGTTTCCGAGACTGTAACTCTTTTATGGCGGTGGGAAACCTTTTCTTTCTTCCGAGGAGCAACTGTTGGATTTGAACTGCTTACTTAGTAGTTAGCAGCCTAGTAAGTAACCCACTACACCAAGCCAGGTCCCACTGCAAGTTGAGCTAGGGGATGCTGAAAGACACCTCCTTCTAGGGGTCATGGCTGTCTAGGGATGCTAAGTAGTTATGTTGCTGCTGAGAAATACGGCGATCCCCTAGATCAGCCGTTCTCAACCTATGGGTTGCGGCCCCTTTGGGGGGGGGTCGAATGGCCCTTTCACAGGGGTCGCCTGATTCATCACAATAGCAAATGGCAGTGATGAAGTAGCAATGAAAATAATGTTATGGTTGGGGGGGGGGTGTCACCACATGAGGAACTGTATTAAAGGGTCATGGCATTAGGAAGGTTGAGAACCACTGTCCTAGATGCAAAAAAACCCAGACTCACTGCTATCAGTTCCATGCCAATGTATTGCAACCCTATAGGACGGGGTGGGACTGCCCCAGTGGATTTCCAAGGCTGGAACTGTGTTGGGACTAGCAGACCATGTCTTTCTCCCAAAGAGCAACTATTGGTTTACACACTGCAGCTCAACCAGTAGCCACCATGCCAGGAGGGCTGCTCCCTTGATCCTAGAGACGAGGCCGTTAAAAGACAAAAGCAAACAAAACAATCAATAGTAGGAGGGGGGGATCAACAGAGTTGAGCTGATTCAATCTCGTAGGGATCCTATAGGAGAAACTATCCCAGAGAACTGCCCACCCTGGATTGCCAAGGACGCCATCTTTACAGAAGTGGATTTCCACATCTGTCTCTGGTGGAGTGGCTGGTGGATTGAAGCCACCAATTTTTCCAAAGCAGCTGAGCACTTAACCACGGCACCAACAGTTCTGTTTATGTTGAGATATATATAATTCACCGTAATTGTTCTTGTCTCTTGTTTAAAACAATCTCAACAGGCCGACCACCAGCCCAAGTTTGAGGAGAATAAGTACATGTACCTGTACTTCATCGTTTTTATCATCCTTGGCTCATTCTTCACTCTGAATCTCTTTATTGGTGTTATTATTGACAACTTCAACCACCAGCAGAAAAAGATAAGTATATGCAGGTTCTCTTGACTTGGCCGTTTTGTCTCTGCTCTCTGAAAGGCTTGAATGGAATATCATTGTGGTCCAGGTGGTTGTGCAAACTCACCTCTGTTGTCTGCAGCAAAACAAAGAGGGATTCAACAGCTTTGGGCAGGAGAAGCTCCCCAGTGATGAGGCCGACAGGGACTTGAAACCACTTGGGTTGTATTTCATCATAGTTTTTACTCGCTGTCCATGTTACCCTCTTAATCAACGGTCATTGTTACTGTTAATATTAAGGCTGCTTGTAATGGAACCTTAAATGAACCACCACCACTACGATGAACATTCATGACACCGCTGTCTCATATAAAAAGTGCATTCCAGTGGAACTTTCCATTGACTTTAATCATTAATTTTGTGGGAGGCAATTTAAGCACAAGGGTCTGCTAGGTGCCCTAGATTCCTTTGGACTCATTGTGATGCCCTGTGAGCAGAGGAGAAATGCTTAGTAGTCACATTTTACTATTGTTGCAAGTGTATTTTGTTATTCAGGGTAAATAAATAAATACACTAATAAATTAATAAATTCTCTTTCAGCAAATGTTCTTCCTGACCCCCAACACCTAAGCCTTGGCAGAGCTTTGAAACCTAGTTGGAAAGATGGTTGGAGAAAAGGCAACTCTAGGGGGAAATTTTTCTTGCCTTATGTGTCAGACGTGGTTGACTAGAGAAACAAATGCAATCACATCCCTGTATTTGTAAGAAAGAGTTTTATATCAAGATGTCATTATATATCAAGAAAACATCCCAGTCCAGTCCAACTCAAGTTCATAAATCCAATACGAGACCATAAGTCCCTCTTCAGACTCATGCAGTCACAAGCAATGATGCAGAATGCAGGAAGATCACAGGTTGGTGGGTGCAAGGTCATGTGGCCCCAATGGCAATAGACGCATCCCTGGGCTCTGGTAGCAATCAGAGTCAGACAGCAGGAAGGTGAAGGCAGAGAAAGAGGGGAGATTCCTTATGAGACTTATAAGGGGACTCTCCTTATGAGAAGGTCATGCCCACAAGGAGGCACCATCAGGCTGTGACCTGATTGACAGGTTGAATACCAAGCCTACACTTTTATAAATCTTCCAGTTGACATGAAATTATGTTAAATGATTCAAGCTTTTAAAAATGTGTTGTCAAACTACCTTCCAGTTATGCTGTACTGGGTACTCTCCTGCAGGTTATGGGAATAGTTGCTTACTATCTTCTCATTATCATGAGGTTCATAACTTTTTTTTTCATAGTTTGGTGGGTAAAAGCACCAAATTGCCACATTTTATTTTCAATTAATTGATCATTAATGAGATTCCTCAGTTTTCACAGGTTGATGACCATTAGTATTTTTCTCTTAAGAAGTATCTTTTCATAATCTTCAGGTATTTTTAAAAAATTAATTTTTTATTGTAAATGTATACAGGAACCCTGGTGGTATCATGCATGGTTCAGTTCTCAACTGTTAACCAGAAGTTGGTAGTTTGAACCCACCAGCCACTCTGCAGGAGCAAGATGTGGCTGTCGGCTTCTGTAAAGATGGCAACCTTAGGAGACCTTTGGGTGGTTCTATTCTGTCCTGTTGGAGTTCATTCCCAGGGACTTCAAAAAAGTTTATTGAAAAAACAGCATTATCTTTGAAAAATTTCATTATCTTTTAATTCCATTTTCCACACGTATTTTGAAGGTCCCTTGTGTGTGTATATATACATTTATAAATGTAAACTCACTGTCATTGAGTCAATTCTGACTCCTGGTGACTCTATAAGAGGGCAGGGTAGAGCTGACTGTGAGTTTCTAAGACTGTAACTCTTTTTTGGAGTTGAAAGTCATGTCTTTGTCCATGGATGGACTGGTGGTTTAGAACCGCTGACCTTGTGGTTAGCAGCCCAAGTGATAACCCAGTCAGATTGGCACCATAAACTAACTACCTCAGGTTATTTCTGCTTTTTATAATGAAAGCATTTCTCAATCTCAAAAATCGGGAAACAAAATACTCACCTCTGATTTTCCTAATTGTTTTATGGTATGTATGTATGTATATATATATATATGTATGATATATATATCTATATATACATATATATCCTGCTGGACTCATGTAATACATCTGCAACACACCTCAATGCCAAGCTCCCTGGGAGAGTCACTCACTGTCCTTGAGCACCTACCTGGCTGCTGCTGCTCAGGAGTGTGCTATTCAGTCATCCTTGAAACATGCAGCTTGATTGCAATCAGCACCTGCACTTTGGATGTCAGCCCTTGGGAGTTTAGATTTAGCCTTCCATTGGAAATCATTGTTTTACTTGATCCACCTCACAGTTTGGTTTGGTTTGGGGTTTAGTCTTCATTATGCAAATTTCAGACATGCACAAGTCTAAAGTACCCATCATCCCACACAATATTTATCGACTTAAGAACATCGTTGTTTCCTCTATGCTCCTACACTACACAGACACCTGGTTAAAAAATAAAACAACAGCTTATAGACATCGCATTTCATCTAGAAGTATTACTTATAAAAACTTCTCTTTTAAAGACAGAACCACAATTCCACATCACACGTTAAAAAAATCAACACTAATTCTTTAATGTCAGTAACTACCTGGTTAGTGTTCCCACAGTTTCATTTTTAAAGCGATTTACTCATTTATAATGATGTCCTGGTGGCATGGTGGTTATTCGTTGCACTGGAAACTATGAGGTTAGCTGCTCAAAACCACCAGTAGCTCCTCAGAGGGAAAGATGAGGCTTTCTATTCACATGAAGAGTTACAGTCTTGGGAACCCACAGGGACAGTTCTATACTGTCCTATAAGGTTGCCATGAATCAGAATTGACTCCATAGCAGTGAGTTTGGTTTTTCAGTTTTTATTTATTTATATTGAAAGTTTTTTTGTTTTGTTTTGAAATCAGGGTTTAAGTCAGGTCCTCCCGTTTCACCGCTTCCTTGTTCTCTGGTATGAAAGGTGGCCCAGGATCAGACACTACCTTTGCTATGTCCAATGAGGGATCAGACAATACCTTTGCTATGTCAGATGAGGGATCAGACACTACCTTTGCTATGTTCGATGAGGGATCAGACAATACCTTTGCTCTGTCCGATGAGGGATCAGACAATACCTTTGCTATGTCAGAGAAGGAATTAGACAATACCTTTGCTATATCAGATGAGGGATCAGACACGACCTTTGCTATGTCCGATGAGGGATCAGACAATACCTTTGCTATGTCCGATGAGGGATCAGACAATACCTTTGCTCTGTCCGATGAGGGCTCAGACAATAATACCTTTGCTATGTCCGATGAGGAATTGGCCTTTTCTCTTACGAGTGCTGCTCTCTTTAGCAGAGAATAGTGTTTTGAGACCACAACCTCGGTTTTCACTTCAGTGCACAAAGCTCCTTCAAATTCAAGACCAAAAGTAAATTTGCTTGTGGAAATATGCAGACTGACCATTTAAATTCAGGACTGCATGGTTTTTTTGCCCTCTCTAGATCTTAAGACGTCTCTTCTTTTCCACACTGAGAAAGCTCATTGCCAAGGACAGATGGCATGATAGAATTTGCACAGCGAGTTCGTTTTCTTTTGTCCACAAAGTGTGAAACACAGTCTCGGTACAACAATGTTAATCCCATCATGAAAATCAGGGTCGCTGAAGACAGTTGTCACGGCTGCGCATCTCAAGAGGACCTGCTTCATTCCTCGGGCTCTTATTTTGTAGTCCCTACTGGTGGTGTAAAGTCACACTCCAATCCTTCTCTACAAGGAAGTCCTGGGACACAATGTATCAAGGAGGACTTGGTTTTTCCCTAGGAAGTCCTGGGACACAATGTATCAAGGAGGACTTGGTTTTTCCCTAGGAAGTCCTGGGACACAATGTATCAAGGAGGACTTGGTTTTTCCCTAGGAAGTCCTGGGACACAATGTATCAAGGAGGACTTGGTTTTTCCCTAGGAAGTCCTGGTTGAGACAGACCGTTTCCACACGGACAGGTTCTGTTTCCTCTGGAGAGTCTCAGACGCGTGCAGGGTACCTCTGTGCCATCTCAGGGGTGGGGTGACAGCGTAGAACTGGTCCAGAGGTTTGTCCATTCTGACATCTTCTGGAAGTCCCGTTCTAGAGATGAGCCAAGATCTTTAGGCCAGCCGTGACGGTAGGGCTGACTTCCTACCTTCTTTCTCTTCTTTAACGCTCTTGATTTTCAGGACTTGGAGAGTTCTCGTTTGGGTAAGTTCCGCTATCCATCATTTTAAAAGAAAGATGGGTTTATCTGGTGTTTCTGGATACCGTGTCCCTGAATTTCCAGAAACTAAAACCCTTGCTCATTGTGAAACAATTTTTTCTCACTCAGTAGTAAAAATATTTACAGCTCTATATTTTTTAACCTGTTGAGAATGACTCCAGATAGATTTTATGAAATGTTGATAGTAGGGTTTCCTTTTTTTATGGAGAATTTCAGTTGACATTTTATGAAATTTGGGTCTAAATAATTAAGAGTCTATGTATGTTTGGGAAAAATTAATTTAATCTTTGTTTCTGTTACTCAAAGTGAAATGCAAACAATAAGAGTAATTTTATTTCTCTGCTTTAGACCCTGTTTCCCTTCAGCAACCCCTGGAGTCTAGCCTCTTTCCCCTTCCATCCACAATTCAAGAATTGTTAGTACAAATGTCTTGCAGCTTTAAAATTGTTTCCTCAAATTCAGAACATCTGTAAACCAAAAATTAAAGTTATGAATTCTCTCTCATGTTTTCCCTATACTTAGGTGGCCAAGACATTTTTCTGACAGAAGAACAGAAGAAATACTATAATGCAATGAAAAAGCTAGGATCCAAGAAACCTGAACGACCCATTCCAAGACCTCTGGTGAGAGTAATGGAGTCAGAATGACTCCTGTTTTTCTTCTTTTATAATCATTCTATTGGGGCTCATACAACTCTTATCACAATCCATATATCCATCCATTGGGTCAAGCACATTTGTACATTTGTTGCCATCACCATTCTCAAAACATATGCTTTCTACTTGAGCCTTTGGTATCAGCTCCTCAGTTTTCCCCTCTTCCCCTGCCCCCTTCCCTCATGAACCCTTGATAATTTATAAATTATTATTATCTTTTCATGTCTTACACTGTCTGATGTCTCCCTTCACCCACTTTTCTATTGTCTATCCCCCAGGGAGAGGGTTATATACAGATCCCTGTGATTGGTCCCCCTTTCCACCACACCTTCCCTCCACCCTCCTGGTATCGCCACTCTCACCACTGGTCCTGAAGGGATCATCCGTCCTGGATTCCCTGTGTTTCCAGTTCCTATGTGTACCAGTGTACATCCTCTGGTCTAGCCAGATTTGTAAGGTAGACTTGGGATCGTGATAGTGGTGGTGGTGGGGGAGAAGAAAGCATTAAAGAACTAGAGGAAAATTGTGAGTCTCATCATTGCTATACTTCCTTTAAAATGCAGGCATATCTAAGAACTCAGTGCCCAAATGTGCTGGCCCTTCTCATACCCTTAGGAAAATAAGACATTCACATTCAGCAACAAGGCCTTGGGCAATCTCTTCAGTTTGCTTTCTCAGTGAGCAGGCACTGGGCACAGAGTTTTCATTCATTGCAGTGGTGTGAACTTCACAGTTGGTTTGAATTTCATGTCACCCAAAAGTTAAGTATAGTTGTAAGTTTTTTTTAACCACTAGAGTTTTCAAGTGTGAGGCTGGCCTCATGCACCCTCATTGGTGCTTCACAGAATCAATGACAAACTTGCTACCTCAGGAGTCAGCAAAGTTACTCAATTAAGGACTAGGCAGGGGAGCAGCTGAGCCTCTGTGGGGTCTGTGACCTCTTGCCATCGTGCCATAGAAAAGGGGCCACAATGGGCGGGGCTGTGTTCCGATGTCATTTTAAAAAATGAACACTGAAAGGTGGCATTTGTGTAATTTTCACATATCAGAAAAGAATATTCTGTTTTGAATATTTTTGAGCCACTAGAAGAATTGAAAGGTCATTCTTGGCTCATGGGATGGTAAACAGGAGGAGTGCCAGATGTGGTCTGTGCGCCTGGGTTGATTGACCCCTGTTTTTCATGCATCCTGCCTTCCCAAGTACTAATGGCAATGCCACCCAGTGGACAAAGTGTCCCCAGTGTTTCTCTGTTGCCTACAGTGTATTTGAGGGTCTGGGGTGCTGTCTAGATGAGAAAGTAGCACAGCAGGCCCACAAAGAAGCACAGTTGTTAGTCTTAACAACTGAGTCTGAAAGGCTTCTAAGGCAGGGAGGGCTGAGGAAAAGTAGCATGGAAGAGATTTGAGATTTGAATGTTTGGATATTTTTACTCTGGACACAAGACCCAACGTGATCCACTGCCCTCATCTACCACCACTGCTGTGGAGTCATCCCCATTCAGAGACTCTAGGATGGAGGAGACCTGCCCTTAGGGCTCTGCAGGCTGTAGATACTTGCAGAAGTGGACTGACACTTCTTTCTTCCTGGGAGTAGAAAGTGGGTTTGAACCACTGATCTTTCAGTTAGCCATCCAGCACTTAACCACTGTGCCACCAGGCTCTCAAGATGATCCCCAGTCGGCTTAGTGTACTTCTGGATTGCCCGTGCTCAGAGCAGAACCTGGCATTCTGTGTGCTCTTGGGAGTTATGATTGGTCAAATGTGTTGAAAATGTCGTAGGGCACAGCCAATGGGCTATTCCTGTAGGAGAGGTGATGGTGTTGCACTAAACACGTCTGTAAATATCGGGACCAGAGGTTTAGGATTTACCCTGTACATAGTGGGGGATTTTTGACCGGGAGCTAATGATTATATTATATTTGTGGAATTTGAATCTGCCAACAGCCTGTGGGACTCCACTTGACCTAAGCTAAGCCTAGTTTTTCAGTACCAGTCTCACTTTCCGATAGTAATCTCACTTTCGAGTTCTGATTTGAACTTGAGCCACCAAAGAAGAGAAAGGGTTTTTTGTGGACACGTGCAGCCCAGCTTGTTACCAGAATGCCACCAGGACTCTTTTTGTTTGGTAGGGAGAAGGTCTGGTTATTCTGAACTGGCAAGTGGAGTCTTGGCAGTATTAGTTCTATTTTGCCCAAACTAGTTACATGAGTGGGTGGTCTCTGCACTGATATCAAAGCCAACCTGCAGGGAAAGATGAACTATGGAGAGCAGCCTTCTCCTGTCCTCCTTAACTCCAATGTGAGCGACTACTTCATCTCAGGAAAACATCCGCCACCACATCAAAATTCTGTTGTTCATAAGAATTTTCATGTTTTTTTGATGAATTAATGCAACCAGCCCAAATAGCTTATAACCAGTTACCGAATTCAGTGTCAAGGAGATTTGGGAGTGGATACTGAGACTCCACAAGAATGGCTTGTCCTTTAGAAGGGTCCTGTGCCTTGTTGAAGAAAAGGTTCTAATTGTAGCAGAGAACATTTTCTGCTATATTCATGTGATTGCATATATGTGATTGCATTTTTATGACTCAAAATAATCTATGATTTCTTTTTCTCCCCCGCTTCAGAACAAATGCCAAGCGTTCGCGTTTGACCTGGTCACCAGCCAGGTCTTTGACATCCTCATCATAAGTCTCATTGCCCTCAACATGGTTAGCATGATGGCCGAAACAGCTGACCAAAGCGAAGACATGACAAAAATCCTTGAGAATCTCAACCTGGCTTTTGTGGTTATCTTTACAGTAGAGTGTCTCATCAAAATCTTTGCTCTGAGGCAGTACTACTTCACCAATGGCTGGAATTTATTTGATTGTGTGGTCGTGGTTCTTTCTATTGTTAGTAAGTACAGTCGGCAGACAGAGGGTCTTCAAACCTGTAGCTAGAAGTAAACTTGTAAATCACCCAAGTCGTGTAGATTATGCATGTCCATATAATCCCCCAAGCTGCGTATTTGCACTTAGCACAGGAGATGGTTATAGAAGGCAATGTGAAATGATTGCATTCACTAATGAGAAGTTGCCAGGAGATATAGTGTAATTGACATAGTTAAATCAGTATGTGGACCGTCCAGTCAATGGAGATAGAAAAGAAAAATTTAAGATGACTTGAAAGTGTTTTTTGGGGGTGTGTGTGTGACCCAATTTACCCAAGTAATTGAGGCAATTTCACCTTTCTGATGCAACTGTAAGCCCTAAGGAACATTTTCTATAGTTTTGAGGGGTTTGGCCTTTCTTGCCCCATGTGGTTTCTTGGTTCACAATCCTGGTGGGAGGTAGACCACAGTTGTCCCGGACACCGTTGGTGCCTTCCCTCACCTCCTGCCCAGAGTCCCGGAGCCCACCCTGGATTGGGCTTCTTAGGCCTACGGACAAATGGGGCTTCCTCTTTTCTCCATACTCCAATTAATTTAACCCATAGTGTGAACTATGTTTGCCTGCATGTCTCTGACACCTTCATTAACAGCGGCACGATGTAATCAGTGCATTTTCCTAACCAGAGGCAGAAGCAACTAGGAAATAAATGTATGGAAGAATTGGAGTGGGGAAAGAGATTTCCTTACAGGATCCACTGACACACCCAGCAAGGTTGAATATTAATTTCTGCGTGGCTCATCCAGGCGTCCTTTGAGTTTCTGAAATCTGGTTTCAATGAAACCGTTCATGTCACTTTGGTAATTGTGTAAAGCGGCCCAGGAGCCCTTCTTGAGGTGCAAAAGAACAATGGAAGCCGATAGGACAAGTGGAAGCTCTAGAGGACTCTCAGAAAGGAAGGATGCATTCGACAGCAATGCCAGATTAAAATGTTTTGACTTCTTTTGCTGGCCACAATGAAGCTATTTCCGAGAGCAAGAACATGGTGCCACTGGTATTCTGCTCTGGTTTCCCAGTGATCACATTTACATAGATAACGTTTAGTAATTGATTCTTCCGTGTGCTTAGAGTCAAGTCGAATTTCAACCCTGACTAGTCAATGCCAATCACAAGTTCTCGTGAAAGCGAGAGTGGAAATCCAAGGTAGAAAATGGCAGTCAGATGAGTCTGGGGCAAGACTCTCAGAGAGCTCCTTCCTCCTTCGTCCAGAGAGTAGCCCATTCATTTCACTGTTGAGCCCAATTCCAGCTGAACTATCGGTAGCATGTCTTTTGTGAACATCTGCTAGGTCATGAGAGTTACACATGCCATGTAGCATTTTTCTCCCATGGATGAGAACAACCACCCATTGAGCCAAGTCCTGCTCACCAGGATGAGCAGCTTTCCCTAGTAGATCTCTCACCCAACACTTACTTACTCGTGGTGTTTCTCTGAGCTCTGTCCCGAGCCCTGAGAGAAATACATAATGAGTGTAGATCCAAGTTGGCATCTCCCTAGGAGTTAGGAGTCCAGTTCAGATTTATTGGTCACCCCATGTGTCAGAGTAGAACTGTGTCCCGTAGAATTTTAGTGGTTGATTTTTACAAGTAAATCACCAGGCCTCTCAATTGAAGCGCCTCTGGTTAGACTCAAACTTTCAACCTTGCAGGGAGCAACAAGGGTGTTAATCACGTGTGCCACTCTGGCACTCCTTAGTCACTTTACAGAAAAATATAAGAAAAGTAACTGAATGCCAAATCACATGTTACACAGCAAGCGTGAGATCAGAGAAAGGACAGACTACCATGGATAGAATTAGTGAGAGAAATATTGATGGAGGAATTGGGACTTAAAGGACAGACCTCCAGCAGTTCTTGCCAAATCACCCCCTTAATAAATTCCATATCTTACTAAAATTGGCTGCCTAATCGACGCGTGAGTCAAGCCTCTTTGGTACCCTTGAGCAGGCAATGAGATATGTCATCAGCTAGTTCTCTTTAGTCATTAGGTGATGGCAGATACACTTTTGCTGCCCACACTGTAATGACCCCAAATGACCTTCGAGGGCACTCACAGCAAGAACAAGGCCATGTCTACACAAGGCAAACATGTTCCAGCCACTCTGTAATATTTGGGCCAAAATGTGAGTTGTTTAAAATCCTTGTATCACTTGTCTGCAGAGTAAGCAATAAGGGATCAAGGTGACATTTTAGGCCAAATATTCGGTTCTTTGAAGAAACCTCCACTCGAGATTCCCTTTTGGGGTATCAGCAAAAATAGGGTCACAATCTTCTTGAGTATAGACCTTGGGAGCCCCTGGAATGAGTATATTTACAAATATAAGTGATCTGCAGTCCAAAATCGCGTGTTCCCACATCACCAGGCCTTCCCACCCTTACCCACCATGGGCTCATCAAATAAGCTGTCTCTGCCTATGGCAGGGGAGTGTTCAAATTCTTCCAGACTGTATGAACATGTTCCTTTCTAAAGGTCTTTGGAAGTAAACCAAGAAACCCCAAACTCACTGCCACTGACTTGTTTCCAACTCACCTACAGGACAGGGTAGAATTTGCCCCTGTGGGTTTCCGAGACTGTAGCTCTTTACAGGAGTAGAAAGACTCCTCTTTCTCCCATGAAGTGGCTGGTGGTTTTGAACTGCTGCCCTAAGTGTTAGCAGTTCAACTCATAACCCACTACACACCAGGACTCCCTTCTTTGGAAATAGGGGGTCCCACAGTTTCTATTTTCAGCCCCTGCTGACACCCAATGATAGAAGCAAAAATACCTCCTGTATCTTGTTTTTTATTCTATATGATGAATTACCATAGAAGCCTATTTTTTAACCCCAGGAGAGACATGACGTACCCAATATAGATCATGCACATCACGTTCTTAAGACATAGACAATCTCTTTCATAAACCACCTGTTTCCCTTCTGGCCTCTCTTTCTTTTCCTTTCCCCCCAATATTTGAGACACTCTGAGGCCCTCTCACCTCTTCTGAGGTGACCTCCCATCTTCTGAGAAGGGGGAGCTTCTGTCAATGGCACAGTCGAGCACAGATCAAGCTAAGTGACTCACACCGAAGCGAACTTTTCAAGTCTAATCAAAATCATTCTCAACGACCAAAATGGGGTCACCTTTGGGAATTCTTATCCCAGTGAAGGCAAAGACCTAGGGTGCCCCTGCCATTAGTAAAGAGCATCCTTGATTTTGTGTAGGAGGGACCAAATATGGAGGGCAGTTGGCCTCGCCAGGCTCTCCGGGGTCTGGCAGCAGTGCACCTGTGGGGAGCTCACGGAGCCTTCTCTTTCTCCTAAGGTACCATGATTTCTGTCTTGGAACACCACAACAGCATCCCCTTCCCCCCCACGCTCTTCAGGATCGTGCGCTTGGCTCGGATAGGCCGGATCCTGAGACTCGTCCGGGCGGCACGAGGCATCCGGACTCTGCTTTTCGCTCTGATGATGTCCCTGCCTTCCCTATTCAACATTGGTCTCCTGCTCTTTCTGGTCATGTTCATTTATGCCATTTTTGGCATCAGCAATTTTTCCAGGGTGCGGCCCGAGTCGGGCATCGACGACATGTTCAACTTCCGCACCTTTGCCAGCAGCATGCTGTGCCTCTTCCAGATCACCACGTCGGCGGGCTGGGACACCCTCCTCAGCCCCATGCTGGTAACCAACAGCTCGTGCGACCCTGCTGTGGACGACTGCTACCTCTCCGCCAAAGCCATAACCTACTTCGTCAGTTACATCATCATCTCCTTCCTCATTGTGGTCAACATGTACATCGCTGTGATCTTAGAGAACTTCAACACCGCCACCGAGGAAAGCGAGGACCCGCTGAGCGAAGACGACTTCGAGATATTCTACGAAGTCTGGGAAAAGTTTGATCCCAAAGCCACGCAGTTCATCAAATATTCTGCCCTTTCCGACTTTGCGGATGCCCTGCCTGAGCCTTTACGTGTGCCAAAGCCA
The DNA here is from genome assembly GCF_050624435.1 of Tenrec ecaudatus. Classification (NCBI taxonomy): domain Eukaryota; kingdom Metazoa; phylum Chordata; class Mammalia; order Afrosoricida; family Tenrecidae; genus Tenrec; species Tenrec ecaudatus. The sequence continues at coordinate 12,098,681 of NC_134537.1, forward strand.
AACAGGTTTCAGTTTCTGGTCATGGACTTGCCCATGGTGAGTGGGAATCGCCTGCACTGTATGGATATTCTCTTTGCATTCACCACGAGAGTGCTTGGTGAATCCGACGGCCTGGATGGCATGAAGGCCATGATGGAGGAGAAGTTCATGGAAGCCAACCCTTTCAGGAAGTTATACGAGCCCATTGTCACCACCACCAAGAGGAAAGAAGAGGAAAGGTGTGCCGCCGTGATCCAGAAGGCCTTTCGGAAGTACCTGGGGAAGATGCCCAAGTGTGACTTGGAAGAGGGGCCTCGCCCATCACTGCAGTCATTCTGCAATGGAGACTTGTCCAGCGCTGGGGTGACTGTAGGCAAGGTCCACTGCGACTGAGCCCCTGGCCTCCACCCCTACCTCACAGCCCCACGGCCTTGACTCCAGCCTCTCCATCTCGGCGTATAAACTATCCGTGGATTCGCTGAACGAGCCATTCCATTTTCCCCAGTTAAAATCAATAAGTGATACTTTAATGTTTATTTCAAATGAGGCGTGCAGAGGTATGAGATCAGGCTGTTCAGCTGCTCAGCACAGGTACTATAATAAAGAAGACACTGTAAAGAATTGTGGAGAATACATGTATGCCAGGATTGTAACACTTTTCAAATTATGTCAAACCAAAAGAACAAACAGAGACAAAACACACTGAGAGTTTTAAATTGTATTTTTTCCCATATGTTTCTAGGTATATTACCCAATCATCATGCGTGATATTTTTACCTATATAAAGATGTGGCCTATCACATATGGGTCTTTTGCATGTTAAATAAAAATTCAAACGCTGCTAATAAACAAATAGCTTACTGCAGACTTTTTTTTTAAGCAACATTACATATTTGGGTTGCTTTCATACCTAAGGGCATGATCTTGAAGTTTAAAAGATGCTGCCCTATCTTTTACCACCTACACTCTGTGTTAGGAATATTTGGGAGGGAAATGCAACTTCCTGTTTCAGCTGGTGTCCTAGTACATCCCTGTGAGTGTTCAGTGCTGGTGTGAGCAGTGGTGTACTCTTGGTGCTCGGCTGGGAATTACAGCTCACAGACAGAGGGATGAAGCCAAGTGGGTTAGGGTGGGAGGAAGTTCCAAATCAACTGCCACCCCCTGGAGAAAGACTAGCCTTCCCACTTCTGTAAAGAATTAGTCTCAGAACCCCACAGGGGCCATTCTACCCAGTCCTGTAGGGTCCCCATGAATGAGGGGGTCACAGGGAGGTGCTGAGTTGAGGTGTTTACTGATTTCCATGGTGAAAATACTTTCCTCCTGACTGATGTCAAACTACCAACACGATGTCACGGGACAAGGAGCTGGGGGGAAAGATGCTCACAATGGCTTCTCCCAGACTGGCCAGAGCCAACAGAAAAGTCTTACCTGAGCCTCACTTGATCCTGCTTAGAATGTCTGCTTGGGTGAGGACACCTAGGTCACAGATGAGGCAGGTAAGAGACGTAATTGGCTCGGGAGGGATCCTGGCCATTGGATGTGAGCCCTCAACTCTGTTCTGGGTACATTGCTCTCAAAGAAACGCACATCTGTGAAACAAAGCCTGGAGAACAACTCAGTCTTATCCAAAGGGCCTGGCCCCAGAAGTCACCCCGATCTTCCTAAAAACTAGAGGTGTCAATAGTGGTCCAGGGGTAGACTCCATGCCCTCCATGCTAGAAAGCCAGGCTTGATTCCTGGTGAAGACATTTCAAAGGCAGCTGCTACTGGTCTGTCGGGGGAGGTTTGCCTGTGTCTATGACGCTGAAGGGGTTTCAGTGGAGCTTCCAGACTAACGCAGACTAGGATGAAGGGGCAGGTGATCTACTTCTGAAATCCAGGCAGAAAATCCAGTGGACCGCTCCCCCCGCCCCCAATCTGGTCCTCTTGGACACGGGTGCAGGCTCCAGGGATTGATGGGGGCACCTGAAAACAACACAGGTCAAACACAGCCTTTACTCTGCCAGAAACTAGACTGGGACCAAGCCCGTAGGTGGCATGATGCAGGTGGATGGAGAAGGGTGAAAGCGTTCTTCCCCCCTCTATTAATTTCCTAGGGCTGCGACACACACAAACTACAACATGTACACAAAAGGGAGACCTGGGGCCAGAGTGGTTCCACGCTCGGCTCCTCACCACAGACCAGCAGTCCCAAAGCACCAGCCGCTTCTTGGGAGAAAGATGGGGCTGTAATCCCCTAGCAAGTTACCATCTCAGAAACCCGCAGGGGCAGTTCTACTCTGTCCTCTGGGGTCACCCCGAATCGTCTAAGACTTGAGAGTAGGGAGTTTGGAGTTGCAGTGGGGATGGCGCAACAAGAATCAGGCTCTGGTCAGTTCAGGGGTGGTTGGGCTGTTGGCGGCGGAGTTGATGTTGACCCATGGCTACCTTACTGTTGACAGAGCTGAATGGCTCTCTTTGGGGTTGTTAGACTATGCGGAGGAGTGCTGGTGGCACAGTGGTACAGCGCTCGGCTGCTGGCTGAGATGTCTGGGGTTCAGCCGCTCAGACCTGCTCATCTGCCCTCATGACATTGACCACCTGCAAACCCGCCCGGGAAGTTATGCTCTGTGACATGGAATTGCTATGGTGACGACACACTTCCAGCACAGACACAACCATCTTCCCTGGAGCTTCAGGCACCTTGGAAGCGCCGACCTTTGGTTAGCCTCCGAGTGCCTTAGCATTTGGCTACCAGGGCTCCTTCCCACAGTGCTTGGTGAGGCCAGGCTCCCCCCAGAGACTCTGTGGGAGGATGCTCCCATGCCTTTGCCAGCTGCGGCGAGGCTTCTAGTGATCCTGGGCTTTGGCAATTGACTTGAAGCTCTGCCTTCATCTTCACTGTGTCTCTCCTCCTCCTAATGTGAAGATTCTGGTTACATAGGATCTGGACCCATGCTCATCCACTTTGGCCTCATCCTCACTTGACGACATCAGCAAAGACCTTATTTCCGAGCAAGGTTCCATTTCATAGGTACGGGGGATTTGAAACTCCACATCTTTTTATTGGGAGTCGCCAGACAAGATCAGAAGTGCTAATTTAGGGTGGATGGAAGGGCAGTCCAAAGTCTGTGGCAGGCTGAAGTGATTGGTCACACACGTCCAGGTGCCAATTGTGATCTGATGTATGCCTGAGTAGGGCCTGAGCTTTGTGAGCCTTGCAGACAGCCTGACTCTCCGCAGTGCTGAGAGCAACAGTGACACAGCAAACAGAGACACAACAAACAATAGCTGATATTTATTTAGTGGTTGCTGGTGGTCTGGCAAAGAAGCCGTGGTGGTCTTGTCAGGTAAGCATTGGGCTGTTAACTGCAAGGTTGGAGGTTCGAACTCACCGCTAGCTGCTTGAGAAAAAGATGAGGCTCTCTGCTTCTGTAAATGTTTAGAGGCTCCAAAATCCTATAGAGAAGTGGTTCTCAACCTGTGGGTTGTGAGTCCTTTGGGGGTCAAACGACCCTTTCACAGTGGTCACCTGACTCATAATAGTAGCAAAATTACAGTGACGAAGGAGCAATGAAATAATTTTATGTTCCTCCCCCCAACTACCATGATCCGAATTCTACCTTGCAGGGCTGGATATGGCAGAGGTTGTACACTGGTACATATGAGGGCTGGAGGCACAGGGAATCCAGGGTGGATGATACCTTCAGGACCAAGGGTGTGAGGGGCGATGCTGGGAGAGTGGAGGGCGAGTGGGTTGGAAAGGGGGAACTGATTACAAGGATCCACATATGACCTCCTCCCTGGGAGAGGGACGGCAGAGAAGGAGGGGGAGGGAGACTCCGGATAGGGCAAGATATGACAAAATCACGATGTATAAATTACCAAGGGCACATCAGGGAGGGGGGAGCGGGGAGGGAGGGGAAAAAAAAGAGGACCTGATGCAAAGGGCTTAAGTGGAGAGCAAATGCTCTGAGAATGATTGGGGCAGGGAATGTATGGATGTGCTTTATACAATTGATGTATGTATATGTATGGATTGTGATAAGAGCTGTATAAGTCCCTAATAAAATGTAAAAAAAGAAAAGAGGAGAAAAAAAAAGAAAAGAAATAATTTTATGGTTGGGTGTTACCACCACATGAGGAACTGTATGCAAGGGTCACGGCATTAGGAAGGTTGAGAACCACTGCCATAGAGGATCACTATGAATCTGAATCAACTCAATGGCTGTGAGTAACTTGCAACGTAATTTTAAAATTTGTAATTATTGATTAATGTATGTCCCCATGACTATCCTGGAACATAACTCCATGAAGAAAGGATCCTGGGCACTGATCTATCCCAAGTGGGTGGCCAGCACAATGCCTAGACATGTTAGGTGCTCAATAAATATTCATCGACAAGTCAAAGAAAGGAGAAAAGCATAGAGTGTTTTTGGCTTAGGTGACGATATCTTGAACAACTGACATATGAAAAGACGTTCTTTCCAGTCATGAGCTAGTGTTGAGAGCTACTGGGACTTACCTGAAACCACTGAAATTGCTTTCAAAGCTCTGAACACCCGAAAGGTTCGCAAGGAGGACAAGCTGATGTTGGTTTTCGGGCAATAGGACACAAACCTGCAAGACAGAGCACAGGGACAGCTGAGGCCTGCTCAGTCCTGCAGCTGCCTCACACATCTCCACAGAGCCAACAGGGAGGTCCTGAAGCCTGGGACCATCAAGGCAACACCCCACCTCACCTTCCCCGGCTCACCTGAACCTCAGGACCTGGCAATGTCCTCACTGTGTGATGGATCGCATAGGAGCCTGCTCTTGGCTCATCCTTAGACATGGGCATAGATGAGAAGTCCGTGAAACACTCCAGACTGTGTGCTCATCCATGGACCCCAGGCATCAACCCAAACATTACTGACTCGTGACCATGCTCCCAGCATCGATGTGCTTCTCTCTCCATGGTCACTAGGCAGCTCAGCCCAGAAGTGATCTCAGCTCAGAGCCTGCTCCTTTGCCATCTCAACAAGAGCACCCAGCCACGGAGCCTCAGGTGCAAAACTCAGAAATTAATAGCACCTACCCCAGAGAGCTTTCGTGAATACTAAATAGGAAAACATGTATGCAGAGAGTTTAAGACAATGTCTGCCCCACATCTCGTCGCGTTAGGTTTACTTTTCTTGCACAGGTAGCTGGACTATTACGCATGCTCGTCCTTTCTTTCCAGAACTCTCTTCTCCCCTCTCTCATGCTGACTGTCTCATCATTCAGATGCCAAATGGGTGCCCCTTCTTCAGGGAAAGCTTCAGTCCTTACCTCACACCATAGCCAATCATTGAGCCCAAACAGACCACGGTTTTGAACAGAGGAGACAGAAGTAAAAACTTCTAGAAGAAAACGTGAGAGAAACTCTTTGAGACCTTGCAGTAACCAAAGACTTCTAAGACTCTTGGACTCACCTTACTTATTCTGGCAGCTGAATCCGTACCAACCTCCTATCTTAGCTCTCGCCACGTGCTGCAGTTGTTAGGTAGAGTTGGGTAGATTTCTACTACAGCAACCCCGTGTGACAGGGAAGAACTGCCCAATAGGGTTTTCTAGTTTAACTTTTACAAAAGTAGATTTGCAGGTCTTTCACCTAGAGATGGAGCTGCTGGGTGGATTCAAACCACAACCTTTAGGTTTGTAACTAAGCACTTATCCCTTGTGCCACTAGGTGGCTGCGAATCAGGATCAACTTAACAACAGGCTTATGTCATATCACTATCATCAAGTCAAAGCCAGCTCATGGTGACCCTCCTTATAGGACAGGGTAGAACTGCCTCTGTGGGTTTCTGAGACTGTAACTGAGGAAAAAGCTTTGTCTTACTCCCATAAAGCAGTCCGCGGCTTTGAACTGCTGGCCTTGCAGTTGGTAGCCCTATGTATAACCACTATACCATACAGTAAACCCCAAACCAAACCAAATTTAATGCTATTGAGCCAATCCATTTCTACTTGTACAAAGCCTACGGGGGTGGGGGTGTGAAACTATACATCTTTCAGGAACACACAGCCTCCTCTTTCTCCCAAGGAGTAGTGAGCAGGTTTGAACAGATGACCTTGTGGTTAGCAACCCAAGGCCAAGCACAAATCACCACCAGGGCTCCCTGATGTCTATGCCATGTAGTGATGGCCATTGCTTGTTCATCTTCCCCTCTGGGCTGTGCGCTTTAAGAGGAGGTTGTCAATTAAAGGTGTCCCCTCAATGGTGTAGACATCTTATCCCCTGTATCTAGAAATAATGGGTCCCAGGGACACGGTCAGGGAAGGACTGGACTACACTCTTCAGAGAAAGATGAAGCTTCCCGAGCCCTTGATGGTTTACAGGCATCTTACAAAACCCCTTATCTCGGCCAATTATGCGTTTTGATCCCCTCCACAGCAGAGGTTTGGTTTGGAGTTGATTGCCTCAGGCACCGGCAGCATCGTTGCCATAACGAGTCACATTTGGTTGGACCTCACGACAGTCCGATGAGGAAGGTACTCTTTCATTTTTTATTATTATTATCATTACCAAAATCCGTTTCACAACACATTCTTCCTTTTTGAGCTCCTTTCTTTTAGCCCCTCCTTATCCCCAGCCCCACCTCCCCCACTGTGCCCCTCCCTGCCCCCCAGAACCCTCATTCCAATTGTTGTCACTGTAGATTCAAATATCATGGGTTTCATATACCGAAAAACACATAACAAAGATTCAAGAAGGTTACCAACAATGACATAATAATACAACAGACATAAACCCCAATATGAAACACTCATACACACACGCATAGGAAATATTAAAAACCAGATCAAGCCCAAAATGTATCAAAGGGGACATGAAATGACAAGATTTTAAGTCTGATTCACCATTCATATTTATCATTTTATTTTACTATAGTCATCTTTCCAATACTCTCTGTTTAATAACCAGGTTATTCCTATCCCTCGATTATGGTTAGAGGTAAAATCACTGGAGGCTTATTTCCTCAGTAGATCCTGCAACTGTACTTTGGGTTTCTGCGGTCACTCTAGCCTTCTGCACACCAGAATCTCACATTCTAAGCTTCTGATCTTATTCCTTCCTTCAGATTTGGATTATGTAATTTACAACCCTTGAATCACATATGTTGGCATGCTTCTTCCACGTGGGCCAAGCTGACATCTCTCTTAGATGGCTGCTTGTCTGGAAACAAGCCTTTAAGATCCCAGATGCTGTGTGCATAAGCAGATGTGGTGAAGAAAGCTGATGGTGCCCGGCTATCAAAAGATATAGCATCTGGGGTCTTAAAGGCTTGCAGGTAAACAAGCAGCCATCTAATTCAGAAGAAACAAAGTCCACATGGAAGAACAAACCAGCCTGTGTGACCACAAGGTGTAGGATGGACCAGGTATCAGGCATCAAAGAACAAAAAATCATAACAGTGGGTGCCCACCTTTCCAATATGATCACTGAAGACAAACGTGTGCATAAGCAAATGTGGTGAAGAAAGCTGATGGTGCCTGGCTATCAAAAGAGATAGCATTTGGGGTCTTAAATGCTTGAAGGTAAACAAGCGACCATCTAGCTCAGGAGCAACAAAGCCCACATGGAAGAAGCACACCAGCCTATGTGACCACGGGGCGTTGAAGGGATCAGGCATCAAAGAACAAAAATCATATCATTGTAAATGAGTTTAAGTGCAGAGTGGAGACCCAAAGCCCATCTGTAGGCCACTGGACACCCCCTTACATAAGGGTCTCGGGGAGGAGACGAGCCAGTCAGGGTGCAGGGTAGCAACAATGAAACATACAGCTTTCATCTAGCTCTTAAATGCTTCCTCTCCCTTCCCCCCACTATCATGATCCCAATTCTACCTTACAAATCTGCCTAGACAAGAGGATGTACACTGGTACAGATAGGAACTGGAAATGCAGGGAATTCAGGACAGATGATATCTTTAGGACCAGTGGTGAGAGTGGCGATACCAGCAGGGTGGAGGGAAGGTGGTATAGAAAGGGAGAACCGATTACAAGGATCTACATATAACCTCCTCCCTGGGAGATGGACAACAGAAAAGTGGATGAAGGGAGACGTTGGACAGTGTAAGACATGATTAAATCATGATAATTTATAAATTATCAAGGTTTCATGAGGGAGAGGCAGCGGGGAGGGAGGGGGAAAACTGAGGAGCTCAAGTAGGAAGCAAATATTTTGAGAATGATGACGCCAACAAATGTACAAATGTGCTTGACACATTGGATGGATGGACGAATTGTTATGAGTTGTATGAGCCCCCAATAAAATGATTTAATTTATCAAAAAGACCCCAGGTGCTGTTCTATCGGATAGCCGGACACCATCTCATTACTTCACCACACTTTGCTAGAGCACCCTAATCTTCTGCGTTTCCCTCACGAGGGCGCACACTCCATTCCAGAAAGGAGGAATCGGAAGGCTCAGAAAGGTTAGGTAAGGTCCATAGGTTCCCTTTACCTGAGGGAGTGAATGCCTTTGTGCAATATTGGAGAAGATGGGTATTGACAGACCCGGGAATAGGAAACTTCTGCGATAGGGGTTCCCTGGCAGGGTGAGGGTCTTGTGGAAACTACTGGGTCTAAAGTCCTGAGGCAGTTTTGGTGGAGGCTTTGGATGACTTTGGGCTTCCCAGAAGACGCTTCTGATGAACACCTTGCCCTGGTGCTGCTGTTGGGTAGACATCACACTGCTAAGGGCAAGCTTGGCGACATAACCCCCCAGCTGCTCAGAGGTGAAAGGTGAGGCCAACTGTCCCTGTGAAGACTTTACAGCCCCAGAAACCCGAAATAGGGTCTCTGTGGGTCAGAGTCAACTCGAAGGCAATGGATTGGGGGTGTTCTGGCTTAGAACTGGTGTTGGGTACCATGTTTTCTACAAAAGATCGTTGGCCCTCTTTCAGGTGAAGTGACTTCCTGGCTAGAGCCAGAGGAGAATCTGGAAGAACGTGGCCTTGCTCATTCCAAGTGACCCTTTGGGGATTATATAAGACATGGTGATCATCTACAGCAGTGGTTCTCAACCTGTGGGTCGTGACCCCTTTGGGGATTGAATGACCCTTTCACAGGGGTCACCCAATTGATCACAGTAGCAAAAGGACAGTTATGAAAATAATTTTATGGTTGGGGGTCATCACAACATGAGGAAGTGTATTAAAGGGTCACGGCATTAGGAGGTTGAGAACCATTGGTATATAGGAACTCGGTCCTTCAACCCCCCCCCCCCACATACCTGTCTACCCTCAGGTGCTCATATTTGGCCAGGGGTGGATTCCTGAAGCCATCTCCTGGAGTGACCAGTCCATTCTGATTCAACCTCATGCTGAGAATTTGTATTGCCACCCTCATAGGTTGAAACTGAGCCTATATTTTATAATAAGCTCTCCAGGTGACTATTAAGAAACTGAAACAGTAGGTCTAGCATGGAAGTGCAAATTATCAGGCCGGGGCGGGTGGGGGTGGGAGAGGGTGTGAATCAGGGTTCAAAGTTCTCCTTGGGGAGAATATAAGCTGCACTTGGCTTTAGCAAGAGGCTGAGTCACCCTTCCCTCACTAGATGGCAGCAAGCTCCTTCCTGAGCACTGTCTGGGTCTGGGTGAGCCCGGCACTCCACAAGTCAGAGACCTTGTAAGGAAGGTTCCTATTCATCCAAGGTAGTGTTCCCTGGGACAGGACCAGGATACCACCTGGCAGCTAAGAAGCAGAAGTGTAGGTCTATGGTCTGCCCACGTGGGATTCCACTGAACATCCATGGCTAAGAGCCCTTCCAGCACTCGGAACCAGGTGCCAGCCCGCTGAAATCAGCCCCGTTCAATTAAATCAGCAGATTGGTTCCTGGGAAGCAAAGCCATTCCTGAGAATTGGTAAAAGTGTTGGAGGATGGAAGCGTGTCTCATAAGACTTGGCCTTGGAGTGTTGATATTGACCTTTATTCTTCCTTATAAAATTAGAGAAGGTCAGACTGCACTACCCCCTTTCCCGAGCCCCTCCCTGCCAGCATCTTTACAGTTGGTGTCAGAAATAGCTCTCAGGGCAGTGGTTCCAGACTCATGGAAGCATGGGTCTTTATAAGGGATAGAACAAGATGTACACTGGTACAGATAGGAACTGGAAACACAGGGAATCCAGGGCAGATGATCCCTTCAGGATCAGTGGTGAGAGTGGCAATACTGGGAGGGTAGAGGAAGGGTGAGGTAGAAAGGGGGAACCAATTACAAGGATCTGCATATAACCTGCTCCCTGGGAGATGGACAAAAAAAATGGGTGAAGGGAGACATCGGACAGTGTAAGACGTGACAAAATAATAATAATTGATAAATTATCAAGGGTCCATGAGGGAGTGGGGAGCGGGGAAGGAGGAGAACTAATGAGAAGCTGATACCAAGGGCTGAAGTAGAAAGCAAATGTTTTGAGAATGATATTGGCAACAAATGTACACATGGATTGACACATGGATGGATGGATGGATTGTGATAAGAGTTGTACCAGCCCCCAATAAAATGATTAAATAAAAAATTTTTAAATAATAAAATGTAAAAATAAAAAAGAGATAGAACAAAGGCATGTGGGATGTGAAACTTTTAATTCTTATATGGTTGAAATAAAAGTAAGAAATATCATGCTATAGCTGAAGGAACAAAGCTATACCTGGAATGGCTTGGAACAAAAGTTAGGATGATTAAACAAGATGACTGATAGGTTGCTAATGATTAAGCAAGCTGAGACCACAGTCATTTGCATTGGGAAAGGACAGTGACAAGAGTGAACTTGAATGTTTGTAAAAGGACTGTGTGCTTCGCTGAGTGCACTGTGGGTACTGAAGGTTTCTTTTACCTAGTATTATACAACCTACATGCACACTAGAAGCGAATATCGGGTAGAACAGAAAACAGAGCCTGTGCTAGTCTGCCTTCCATCAATAGGCAATTTGATACACTAAAGGGGAAACTAGGATTTGGATAGAGGAAGCCTTATGGCCTTATGGGTTTGTTCAAAGGAAGCACAAGCTGTTTACTTGAATACAAACTGAAGAATGTGGAATCTTCAGAAGCAGAGACCAGGATCTTCCCCTAAATCTAGTGCCCTGAATTCAGATTTCTGGCCTCCAAAACAGTGAGAAAACGAAAGCCACCCACCTTCCATTTTGTGCTATTTCTGTTAAAACAGCACTTACTGCTATTGAATTCATGCTGACTCATAGCAAACTTACAACATAGGGGAGAATTGCCCCTCTGGGTTTCAGCGACTAACTCTTTACTGAGTAGAAAGCCTCCTCTTTCTCCCTTGGAGCAGCTGGTGGTTTCGAACCACTGAGTTCATGGTTAGCAGCCCAATTCTCAATCATTTGGCCACCATGGCTCCTAAACCAGCCCTAGGTGATAGCACAGATAACAACAGAACTCATCAAGTTAAGGGGGACAGGAGACGCAAGTTGTGTTGGTTTATTTTTGCTTGTTTGGATGACTATAGAAGCTCAGCAGTAATTTCATTTTAAACTTTGAAGGGTTAAGATGTTGATGAGACCAAGTGAGGATGTCCAGCAAGGCCTGAAACTTGCAGACAAGATGGAGCCAAGCGTCCTCAGCACGGGGTGATGTGTAGAATCCCAGGGGCAGATGCAGTCATAAGGGCAGAGAGTATAGCCAGATTTCGAAGGATGCAGAGGGCATGTCCTGTGTTCAGAGACTACCAATGAGGAGAAGTGAGATAGGTGAAGGTAAAGCACAAGACACAATATGAACACAGGCAGGCTGTACCATAGCAGGTCACTCTCAATACAGTACCCCCTCACCCCCTGCATCCTTCACACCAACAGGGAGCCAAGCCAAGGTATGTCAAATCTGTGTTCCAGGAAAGAATCCCACCCCTTAGTCATGAACTTTTTCTAGGGCAACAATGAAAATTTATTTAGGAGAAATCATGACTCAAGTTCCAGATAGCCCTGGAAGTTGTCAGGGCACGTCAATTATCAGCACCCAATTATTAGCCATGGGAAGTTAAAAAAAATCACAAACAGCGTTTCCTTTTCGGGGTTGCATCCTCTCACCAAACTTACCCAATCTGTATGCTGAGTCAATAATCAGAAAGGATGGATTATGTGAAGAAGAATGCAATATTAGGATTGGAGGAAAGATTATTAACTACCTGAGATATGCCGAAGACACAAACCTGCTTGCTGAAAGGGAGGAGGACTTAAAACACTTACTAATGAAGATCAAGGATTGCAGTCTTTAGCATGGATCACAACTCAATGTAAACAAGACCCAAATCCTCACAAATGAACCAATAGGTAACATCATGATAAATGGAGAAAAGGTTGAAGCTGTCTGGGGTTGTGTCTTTCTTGGATCTATAATCAATGCTCATGGAAGCAGCAGTCAAGATCTCAAAGGACATGTTGCAGTAGGTAAATGTGTGGCACAGGACCTCTTTTAAAGAGTTGAAAAGCAAGGATGTTACTTTGAGGACTAAGGTATGTCTGATCTAAGCCATGGTATTTTCAGTTACCTCATATTCAGGAGAAAGTTGAATATTGAATAAAGAAGACTGAATAAAAAATCAATGCATTTGAACTATGGTGTTGGCAAAAAATATAGAAAGTTCAGTGGACTTCCAGAAGTACAAACCGATCTGTCTTGGAAAAAGCACATCTGGAATAAGCCTTAGAGACAAGGATGGTGAGATTGTGAGGGATTATCCCCAAATCCAGAATTTTGCTTTTCCAAGCTATATATTTAACTTTTTAAAAATCAACCAACCTTATCACCTTCAAAGTAGTCTCCATTACTCTTAAAATTTGTCAAATCTGTGATTCCACTCTTGGAAACATTTTTCAAACTCATCTGTTTGGGTGACGGATAACATTTCCCTCATTTTTGTCTTCAATTCTGCTTTGTCATCAAATTGCTGTCCTTTCATGTCCCTCTTCATTCGTGGAACAAATAGAAGTCACACAGAGTGAGGTCAGGTGAGTAAGGTGTGTTGAGCAAGAGAGGCATGCTGTTTTGTGCAAAAAACTGGCACCCTGAAATGGCTGCGGGATCATGTGCATTGTTGTGGTGGTAAAAATAGTCCCCTGTCTGCCACAAATCAGGTCTTTTTTGTCGCACACGGTTACACAATCTTTCCACAACTTCAAACAGAAAGCTTGATTAACAGTCTGACCCGGTGGAACGAACTCCAAATACACAACCAGTTGACATATTCGTCTGCTCAGGAAGTTGGGAGATGTCCAGAACAAGGTTTGTCATCAAGAAATCTACTCATACACCTGGGTTTTCCCCATCACGCTGTCCTTGTGAGCTGTGTTCAACATCACAAGAGTTTCTGCAACATTTTTCCTGAGCAGGAAGCAGAATTTCACAGCTGTACGCTGTTCTCTTAAATTGGCCATCACACACACACACAAAAACAACAAAACAAAACAAAAATGAGGTTTGAGTGAAACTAATGAAAAAAATTCACTGTGACCAGAGAGAACCTCCCCAAGCGATGCCATCTTCACAATTGTTCTTATGTTTAGCCCATCTTTGCAGTCACTGCGTCCATCCATCTCATTGAGTGAGTGCTTTCCTGTCTCACGGTCCCTCTACTTTCCCAAGCAGCATCTCATGCTGCGGGACCTAGGAACCAACAGAACCAACTCAGCAAGAATACTGTACAGTGTGGCAAGACTAGCGTACAAATGTGGAAACGGAGCCATGTAGGAAAAATCAGGGTTGGCTCAACATCAAGTAGGCCGCTCAGATAATAAGTGACTCTCTGGGATTTTCTGGGCATTGTCTAAAAATCTCTCGCCATCTATTTCTTTCTTCCGGAGAGAATGCTATTCTCAAAGTCCTTCTTATAATGTAGGAAATTGTTCTGAGAAACTACCGTATTCCTTCTCCATAATTACCATCCATTTACCGTTCTCTCCCTCCTACTCCAGAACAACTCTTGCTCATTCAGCTCCACTTAAGCAAGGTACCCAGGGGCAGTAGGGCTATTCCTGCTCTTTAGAAACTATATGTCTATTAATGTAGACTACTCAGTGATACCAAAAGATGTCATGGATGTATTTTAGCCTCTCCTAATCTCCGGCCACCTCTGAACCCAAGTCTCCGGTTGAGCATACAGTCCAAGTGAAAACATGGACAGTGTCTACCTGCCAATGTACCTTCATTGTCTCCTTACCACCTTTCTCAGACGTGTCCTGTATTTTAAAATCTTTCTGATATTAAAATCTTTAAAGTACTTTAAAATCCTATCTGGAGCTGAATCACACAGACAGCTCATACTTTCATGATTTATGACCTACTGTTGGACCTCCAGATATTTTTTAAGTACAGCACTTGACTTTGGGGGTGTAATTGGTGGCTTTAGTTAGGTCTGAATCACCCATTTTAGCCCTATTTTGAAAAGGAGAGTTTTCTACTGTTCCCGGGAGAACAGGAAAGCTTCAGGAATGACCCACTCACTCTGGGAGACATATTAAACAAAGGGGATGTCCTGCCAGGGTTTGGGAGTGGCAGCTCTTGTACTAGATAAGAATATGGAAGAATATAAGAGTTGGACAACGCTATCAACCAACTCATTCTGATATTTACAGATCTCCAAGACAGAAAAATACACATTACTTCCAACCACATGTAGAGTAGATGCCAAGACAAGGTCATAACATTTCTCAGTAATTTTTAAAATATTCAAATCATAAGAGTATGTTCTTAGACCACAATGGACTTGAATTGGAAATCAATAACAGCAGAAAAATCCTTAAATATTTGGAAACTAAAATGAACAGACCTCAAAGAAGCAATAAAACATCATCAGAAAATATTCTTAGCTAAATGGAAGTAAAATACAGCAATATGTAAGTATTTAGGCGAAAGCTAAAGGCTTATTTAGAGGAAAATGTATAGCACTATCTAGATTTGGAGCTAGGATGGGGTGGAAGAGGATTCTCAAATCAGTGACCTCAGCTTCCACCTCAAAAATCTAGAAAGATAAGGATAAAATCAACCCACATAAATGGGGGGGGGATGAAATTATTAAGATGAGATAAATTGCTAGAATATAAAGTAGGAAAAACATAGAGAAAATCAAATACACCCAAAATTGATACTTGGAGAGAATCCTAAAAGTTTATAGATCCTAACAGATTAATCAGAATATCAGGAATGAGTGAGATGACATCCACCAGATAATAACGGGACAGCAAGGATGATCATGGACAACTTTATGTTAATAAAGTCAACAATTTCAATGAAATAGTTTAAAAAATTTTAAAGACACACAGTACAAACCTTACTCAAGAAGAAATAAGTCAAATTTTTTCACAGTGACTCTATATAGTACTTCTTGGCCTATACCTCTTCAGATGATCAGACAGACTCCTCTTCCTCTTGCAAAGGGTTGTCTACGTGAGTTGAAGGCACAATCTCCTCCAGATCTGGAGCCAGATGTACCACTGCTGCAGCATGGTCAAGAAGGCATAGATAACCTGAGAAGGGCTATATCTATTAAAGAAATTGAATTGTAGTGAAAATATTTCCATAGAGAAAACTCTGGGCTCAGCAAATTCTATCTAGCCTTTAAGGTGTATATATATATATATATATATATATATATATATATATATATATATATATATATATATATATATATATATATACCAATTTTGCACATGCTTCCAGAAAATTGGGAAGCATAGAGTAAAGCAAGATATTTCAAGAAAAGTACAAATCCCCCACATGATGACAGATTAAGAGATCCTTAACAAAATTTAGGAGGATGGTGATCTAGAAATATATGAAAAGAATGGAGCATAATGACTGAGTGGAGTTGATCCCCTGATACCTGATTAGTTTGGTGCTGAAAAATCAATTAGTGTTAGTGCAATGTGCAATCCTGATGAGTGAAAAGAAGACGGTCATATGAATATCTCAAAACATTTGTTAAAATCTAACATTTATTTCTCAATTAAAACAGCAAAGAAAACCCTGCCAGTAAATTAGGCATAGAAATAAGGTTCCTCAATTTGATAAAGAACACACACACACACACACACACACACACACACAGACGGAAGGACGCTAACTTCATCAGACCAATTGCCATCATTCAGTTCCAAATCACGGCAATCCTGTGTGTGTCAGCATAGACGTGTGCTCCTTGGGTTTTCAATGGCTGGATTTCAGAAGTTGTCACCAGATTGTTCCTCTGAGGTGCATCTGGGTGGACTAGTACTGACAACCTTTCCATTAGCAGCCAAGCTGAGTGACTGCATGGCCCAGAGAATCCCAACCATGTAATTAATGATGTGCTTTCTTCCTGAGATCAGGCATAAGAAAGGCGTAGTTCATATCACGTCTCTCTCCATTGTACAGGAAATTCTAGGCAGGGTAATATTAGACAAGAGAAAGAAGTAAAAGGAATTCAGATAGGAAAGGATGAGGCAAAGCTATAGTATATCATCTGTTTTCTTGGCTGCTGTTTTCATGGGAATTAATTGTGGACCCAAGTAAAGTGAAACCCTTGACAACTTCAATCTCTTGCCCATTTTTCACTTATTGGTCCAGTTGTGAGGATTTTTAAAACTTTATATTGAGGTTTAATGCGTACGGAAGCACGTAATCTTTCTTCCTCAGTACGTGCTTCAAGCACTTCACTTTTAGCAAGCTAAGTTATGTCATTTTTTTAATCAAAGGTTGGTAATGAGTCTTCCTTTGATCCTACAACTTCTCTTCTTCATATAATCAAGATTCTTTCATTATTTGTTCATCACACAGATGGAATTAGTATGATGAACATATACAACTCTGATGCACATCTTCCTGGTTCAAAAATATTTGGTATTGTCACAAGCGATGTGATCAATAATGACTTAATGCTCTTTGACATTTTTTAATGCTTCACTTATTCACTTCAAACACACATCAAACAATCTAACAACTCTAAAATTCACTCGTTATTAACTATACGGGTAACACACAATTAATTCAGCATCAGAGTCCCATTAAGCATGGCCTTCACCAGTGTACTCACCCTGGGTAGAGTTGGAGGAAACAGGAGTTGATGTCTCCTTGGGTCCCAGCTCTCTGAATTTCCAGCCTCTCTACCTGGGTTTATACCGGCAGTTCAGCTGACTGTTTGACATCAGCCAGAGTCTTATTGGGGTTCCCCAGACTTTCTTGGGTGGCCTCTAGTCTACTTGTTTACTTCATTGTGGTGATTCAGCATTTTTTCCTTTTAATAATTTTGTTAGGGGCTCATAAAACTCTTACCACAATCCATACATACATCAATAGTGTAAAGCACATTTGTACATTCATTGCCCTCATCATTCTCAAAACATTTGCTCTCCACCCAAGCCCCTGACATCAGTTCCTCATTTTCACCCTCCCTCTCTGCTCCCCCTGCCCTAATGAATAATTTATAAATTATTATTTTGTCATATCTTGCACTGTCTGATATCTCCCTTCACCCACTTTTCTGTTGTCTGTTGTAATCACTTGGCCCTTTCCAACCCACCCTCCCAGTATCGCCACTCACACCACTGTCCCTGAAGGGATCATCTGCCCTGCATTCCCTGTGTTTCCAGTTCCTATCTGTACCAGCGTACATCCTCTGGTCTAGCCGGATTTGTAAGGTAGAATTGGGATCATGATTGTTCGGGGGTCGGGGGGGAAGCATTTAGGAATTAGAGGAAAGTTGTATGTTTCATCGTTGCATTTTTGTTGGGCTCTGTAAGGCTTTTATTTTCTGTCAAAACGGAGTCTCCTGTGTTCGTCATTCCTTGTCTCGCAAGGTAGTTCTACATCTTGCACAGCAGTCCCACATCTTGCAAGGTAGTCTTATGTTGTGCTCGGTCAGGTATTCCCTTGGTCTGGCCAAAGGGCTGCAATTTGGCCTATTTACAGGTTTCACATGAGGGCAGGTACGTGTTCTGGGATTTCCATTCTTCACAATGTTATCAATAATTTGTTCTGATCAATTGGAAGCAAATCAGTGGGGATGGCTGGTGGAGTGGAATGAAATAAAAGAGCATGAGGAAACATTGGGAATGATGGGTTATGTTCACTCTCCTAATCAAGGTAATGATTTCCCAGGTGATAAATGAGAAAAACAATTTCTTTTAGGAAAACACAGACTAATCCCAAGAAAGTGGAGGGTAGATAACCTAAATGTGCCATTTTGCCAAATTGCTATTGAGTCCCAAACCCAAAATTCAGCCATCCAGCAAGGGCAGCGGTTCTCAACCATCCTAAGGCTGTGACCCTTTCATACAGTTCCTCATGTTGTGGTGACCCCCCTCAACCATAAAATTACTTTCATTGCTACTTCATCGCTGTAATTTTGCTACTGTTATGGACCAGGTGGCCCCTGTGAAAGGGTCATCCGACCCCCAAAGAGGTTACGACCCACAGGTTGAGAACCATTGTCCCAAAGTATGCTATTTTGCTTTCTAATCTGTAGTCAATCCTATTTCCATCGGCTAAAAAATTCTTTTGGGGTTCATTTTTCCTGTAAAATTAAATCCAAACTCTTCAGCAGGCCATAAAATCATTGATTCTCTCACATCTGCCTCTGCTCTGGTCCTGAGTGTGACCCTCTGACCATGACTGCCCTCATTATACTGCACCTTTCTCCCTTCTTCAGCATGATGTGCCTTATCATTTGCTTAGCTTATTACATTTCTTCAATCATTTGCAGCCATACTCCCAAATAAATATAGCTCCTTTTTACTGATTTCTGGACCTACACTAAACATTTTATAAATTTGCTTCATTTGATTCCCATTACATATACAGTATCCCTAGCAGTTAGCTGTGTTTAGTACATAGCAAATTATATATATGTGTGTGTATATATAACATATATGACAAAATTCGTTGCACGGGCCTCAAAGAGCTCACTTGCAATACTCATAATGATAGGGTTTAATGGGGAAGCTAACAGGTTGCAATGACAGTAGAAATGCTCAGATACAGCTTTTTTCCGTCAGGATAGTTTCTTCTCTGTTGTGCCCACGGGCAGCTCTCTGTCTGACCCTCAGCATATTGACCTTATCTCTGCCCTGTTCAGGCAGATTTACAAAGCTCTTTTAGGGCAGCGACTAAAAGTCCCCAAAGAGATGCAATTTTGCTATCAGCCTCAGCAGAAGGCACCCAGCTCCAGCTCTGCAGGTCAGCAGACCCAGCTCCCCCAGTCAAGTGCCCAGAGATATTCCACTCCACAAGTCAGTCTCCTGCCCCAAAGCATGCAGCTTTACTTGTTCTGTGTGCTGGAAACTCCACCACGTTGTCTCATGCTCTGGCACCTGGTTCTGACGCCACCACCGCTGCTGCCGCTGCTGCTGGTTCCTGACACTCCTCTGGTGTCACCACTGTCTCCTGGATCAAAGAAGTTCAATGCACAGGATGACAATCACAGTAAGCTGGTTAAGGAGAACTCAAGAAGACAAAGCAAACTATTGTAATGAAATATGCAAAGACCTGGAGTTAGAAAAGGCAAACACAGAAGAGCACGTGTAGCCTATCCAAAACTGAAAGAACGCAAGGAAAGATTCCAGCCTCAAAATGCAACACTGAAAGATTCTATGGGGAAAAATATTGTGTGATGTAGGAAGCATCCAAAGAACGTGGAAAGAACTCACAAAGTGCCTGTACCAGCGAGAAATTGTCGATGTGCTACCTTGTCATGAGGGAGCAGGCGATCGAGAACCAATGGTACTGAAGAAGAAGTCCAAACAGCACTGAAAGCATGAGGCAAAATCTCGCCTCTGGGCAGTGATGGAACACCAGTTGAAAGGTTCCAACACACTGATAGAGCACTGAAATCACTCATTCGATTATGCCAAGAAATTTTAACGATAACTAGCTGGCCAACTGACTAGCAGACACCCATATCTGTGCCCATTTCAAAGGAAGGTGGCCTAATTGGCTGTATCAATTATAGAACAATAACATTGATACCACATACAACAACAGTTGCAACAGTACATTGAGAGGGAGCTGCCAGAGGTTCAGGACAGAGTCAGAAGAAGATGTGGAACAAGGATAGCATTGGTGATATCAGAGTGATCTCGGGGGGAAGCAGAGAATGCTGGATGGATGTTTTGTTGTGTTTTATTGACTATATCAAGGCATTCAACTGTGTGGATCATAACAAACAACAGACAGCCTCGAAAGAAATGAGAATCCCAAAGCATCCCATGGTGTTCCTGGGTAACTTGTACATGGATCAGGAGGTGGTTGTGCCAACAGAACAAGGGGACATTGTATGGTTTAAAATCCTCTCTCCATAGTTATGCTGAGCAAACGATCAGAGAGACTGGATGACATGAAGAAGAGTGTGGCATCAGGATTGGAGGAAGGCTTACTCACAACTTGCAGATGACACAACTTTGCTTTCTGCAAGTGAGGAGGACTTGAAACACTTGCTGATGAAGATCAAGGATGACAAGCTTCGGTATGGAGGAAGAAAACCGAAATCCTCACAACCGGACCAAAAGGCAATATCATGCTAAGTGGAGAAAAGGTTGAGGTTGTCAAGGATTGTGTCTTTCTTGGATCCGCAATCCATGTCATGGGAGTAGCAGTTAAGAGTAAAAGACAAAGTGCTGGGCTGGGTGAATCTGCTGCGCACGGACTTCTTTAACGTGTTGAAAACCAAGGATGTTACTTTGAGGACTGCGGGGTGCTCGCCAAGTCCTGGTATTTTCGGTTGCCTAATATGCATGTGAACGTTGGACATCGAAGAAGGAAAACGGAAGCAAAGCAGGGGCAATTGAACTGTGCTATTGGCCAAGAATACGAGAAGTTGGCCAACATACCATGAGCTGCCAGAAGAACAAATGAATCTGTCTTGGAAGAAGTAGAACCAGATGCTTCTTACAGGCAAGGAGGGTGAGGCTTCCTCCCATGGACTTTGGACATATTATCAGGAGAGACCAGTCCCTAGAGAAGGACATCCTGATTGGTAAAGTAGAAGGACAGCGAAAGAGAGGAAGGCCCCTGACAGGCTGCATTGACACACAGTGGCTGAAACTGTGGGCTCAAACATGAGAGCAATTGTGAGGATGGGCCAAGTCTAGACGGTGCTTCGTTTCGTTGTCCAGAGGGTCACTGTGATGCAATCCAGCTCTTTTATTTTTCACCTAAGTGACAGTCCCAATCAGCCCCCTGAATCCTCATGTGAGCATGACATTTTCAAGGTGAGCCTGCTTCAAGCCCAGGTATGGTACGGTACCTTGGAGAGAGTAATCTACCAAAGCGGCTACACCAGGTGTTGGAAAGAAACCCTTAGGATAGGAATTGGGAGAACTCCCCCATTGGAGAGAGGCAACACTTTAAACATCTCGGGACATAGCCTCAACCACCCCGCATTGTGCAGCACTGATAAGAACAGGGATGCCCCGACGGTGGCAGTCACTCACACCAGCTCCGAGTTTGGTAGTATGGTAGCTCTAAGACCAAAATGGTGAGCGAGGATGGCCAGGGGAGGGAAGAGTGCTTTCGATTAGAAGACGTCGGGGTCTCTCTCTCATCCCCTGTCCCCGTTATTCACTGTTAGATTGAATTGCATCCCCTGCCAGAAATCAGATTTGTAACCCTAACCCCTACACCTGTGGATGTAATCCCGTATGGAAATAGGGTTTTCTCTGCGATGTGAACGAAGCTGTCTTGGGATGGAGTGTGTCTGAAGCACCATCACTTTTGAGCTATGAAAACAGAACTAGGTGCAGAGAGAGCCAATATGTACAAGTAGGGATGGATAGATGCCACGTGGAGACCACCACAGAATCCAGAAAAGCTGAGACGAGGATTCCCTCCCCACCCCGGCCCCCTACCCCCAGAATAGACACAGAGCCTTCACCTTGAGCCAGGGCCATGATGGCCGACCTCTAGCCTCGAAACTGTGAGGGGATAGCTTTCTGCCCTTTGAAACTTCTCCTAGAGAATCCTGGTGGTGTGGTGGGCTAGGGATGGGGGTGAAAACCACAAGGTCAGCAGTTCAAAACCACCTGTTGCTCTAGGGGAGAAAGATGAGGATTTCTACTGCAACGAGTTACAGCCTCAAAAACCCACAGGGGCAGGTCTCATCTATCCTATAGAATCTCTATGAGTCATAATGGGGGCCTGGGGGAGTGGGGCGGAGAGAGAGAACCACTTCTGATGTTGTATTTGGGCTACAGAAGTACTAAGAGACACTAAGGCCCTTCCTGAGCAGAGGATGACGGTTTGAATGAATGGTCAACCCCTCACTCCCCACTCCGCCCACCATCAACATCAGTGAGGATCAACTGGCCAGCAGATACTCTGTATCCTGCCTGCCGCCTCTCCAGGGACCTCAATCCTCTTCTCCCTCTCGGGAGTTTGGGCTTTCTGAACCCCAGACTCTGCCCCAGAAGGCAGGAAATGCCAGGCACTTTCTCTCTCCCTAAAGACCGTGTGAGCTCATTCTGGTAAAAGTTTAATGCCGAAAAGTCAATTACACTTAAGAATGCCCTGATGAGCCCAATCGCAGCATTTTCTCAGAGCCACTGGGGCCTGCAGCTGCTTTCCCCGCTCCCTCTCTGATGCCGAGACACCTCCTGGCCCTGCTGCTCAGTGCTCTGAGGCCCAATCCCAGCTTCTGGGTACCACATGGAGGCCTGCGTTTGAGCAGGGACCATCTTCCCTCTGAGCCCCTTTTGACATTTATAAGCCGGGAGGACTTGGCCATCGGATGCACTCCTGTTCACAGCCACAGCCTGCATCTCCAGGTAGGTATCTTGGTTATCTCATGTTGCTATGGCAAGAATATCTCAAGTTCATGGCCTTGACAAAGACAAATCTCTATTCTCACAATTTAAGTAAACACCACCGCCCCAACCCCCAACAAAAACCCAAACCCACTGCCATCAAGTCCATTCGGAACCATAGTGATCCTATGTAGAATTTAAGAGAGTGTAGGTTTGTTTGTTTTTAATGTGTTATTGGGAGCTCTTGCAGATAGAATAACATCCCACCTTTTAGTCACGTCAAGCAGTAATAAACAATTGCTACAGCAATCAGCTTCAGAACATTTTCTCTCTTCTTGAACTCTTGTATATCTGGTCACTTTTGTTCCCTCCCTCCCTCCCATACCCCACCCCACTGACCCTTATTGTGTTTGTTTGTTTGGCACATCTTACACAACCCTATCCGTTCATTCCTAGGATGCTCACCTTTGGGAGACAAATTATCAAGCCTAAAAGGGTGTATGTATTGTTGGGTAAACAGGACCTGGGATATGCAGCTCCGGGAGAATGAGGGGCTACACTGTTGGTTTATAACATGTCCTTCTCTCAGCTTAGATAGTCAACACACAGATAGTCACGAGCTGAACAGGGATCCTGACACAGAGCAAATGACTATCTCTCTGCTATCTATCTATCTATCTATCTATCTATCTATCTATCTATCTATCTATCTATCTATCTATCTATCTATCATCTATGGTGTTTATCTATCCAAGATAGGCAATCTTGTGGAGACAGGGACTGGTCCAACGTTTTCTGGGGGGCATGGGAGGTGAGGGGGAGAGCGAAGTGGGGAACCAACACTGATGGGTAGAGGGGAATATAGTAAGTGTCCTAAAACTGATGACAAGGAGGGTGTCGGTTTCCTGGTCATGTTTGATCAATTGAATTGTATCTGAGAGGAATTACTGAGAAGTGCATGATGCATAAACATAATAGTGGGGTAGGAGGAAAGGAAAAAGAAAAGAGGAAATAAAAAATAGACATGTGTGTGTATTTGTTTATATAAGTACATATATGCAAATGCAACAGAAGCAGATGGACTTGGGTCCTCTACTCAAATCTTTCCTCAGTATAAGAATGATTTGTTATAATAATGTGGCATTGTATT
Organism: Tenrec ecaudatus; assembly: GCF_050624435.1. Taxonomy (NCBI): domain Eukaryota; kingdom Metazoa; phylum Chordata; class Mammalia; order Afrosoricida; family Tenrecidae; genus Tenrec; species Tenrec ecaudatus. The sequence continues at coordinate 12,122,545 of NC_134537.1, forward strand.
ATACTTACCTTCCTGACGTGATTGCTGAAGAAAAATGGGTGCATAAGTAAATGGTGAAGAAGGCTGATGGTGCGTGGCTATGAAAAGATATTGTATCTGGAGACTGTAAATCTTTATGGGATCAGGCAGCCCATGTCTCTCCTGAGGTACTGTTGCTGTGTTTGAATGGCTGGCCTGTGGTGAGCAGCCTGACGCCACTAGGGTTTTTCTTTTCTTTAAACAATAGTATTGCCCTAATTGGCCTACCCAGTGATCTTGACCCTTGAGACCATTGATGTAGCCACTATGTCAATCCATCTCATCAAGGGACTTCCTCTTTTTCACTACCTTTCAAATTTACCAAGCTTGACCTCCTTCTCTAGGGACTAGTTTCTCCTGACAACATGTCCAAAACATGTAAGACAGAGTCTCACCATCCTTGCTTCTAAGGAGCACTCTGGCCATACTTCTTCCAAGACAGATCGGTTTGTCCTTTGGGCGCTCCAAGGTGCTTTCCGTATTCCTCCCCAGCACCACCAGTCAAATGCATGGATTCGTCTTCAATCCTCCTTCTTCGGTGCCCAATTTTCACACGCAGACCAGGCAAATGAAAATACCATGGCTGGGGTCAAGCTCACTTTCGTCCTCAAAGTAACAGCCCTGCTTTTCAATGCCCCAAAGAGGTCTTGCAGCAGATTTACCTAATGTAATGTGTCTTGTCCTTTGATCTCTTGGCAGCTGCTTCCATGAGCACTGATTGTGGATCCAAGCAAGATAATCTCCTTGACAGTCTCACCCTTCTCTCTATTCATCTATTCATCATGATCTTACCTCTTGGTCCAGTTGTGGGGATTTTGGTCTTTTTTCCACTTTTTAATCTATACTGAAGGCTGCAATCCCCGATCTTCATCAGCAAGTACTTCAAGTCCCCCTCACTTTCAGCAAGCAAGGTTGTGTCATCTGCATGCCACAGGTTGTTAATAAGCCTTCCTCTGAACCTGAGGCTGGTTTATATCAAGAAGACTGGGGCAACAGGATCGGATGTCAAGCGGGGGGCGGGGGGAGACTTACAAAGAGAAATTTCTTTGCACACAGTTTAGGAGCCTGGAAGTTCAAACTCGGGGTGCCAGCCCTAGGGGAAGGATTTCCTTTTCTCTCAGCTCTGGGGGATGGTCCTTGCTCTTTCCCTTTATTTCCGGGTTCTTTGGAAATCTCCACGTGGCTTGGCATCAATCCCCCCATCTCTGTCCTGCTAGTTCATCTCTTTTATATCTCAAAAGAGATGGACTCAAGCCACACCCTCCACAAATTCTGTCTCATTAGCATAATAGAGAGAGCTCAGTCCTCCAACAGGATTATAATCACAGCTAGAAAGGTTAGGATTTAAAACATGGTCAGCAACAGGCCTATTCCCAGGCAAAGGAAGAACAGGGGACACATTCCAGATGACTGGCTCAAGAGAATAACCAGGGGAAAAAATGCCAATAAAACAGAGGTGTCAGAAAAAAGGGAAACATTCTAGATAGGCATCTGTTCATTTAGAAAGTGAGCACATTAAAACCAGCATACAAAGAATTATGCAAAGGCACAGTCCAGGTTACGGTGACCTGGTCTCCTTTTTGGTCTTGTATCCAACTCCACCCCCCATTACAGACTTTTCATTAGATGTCCCCACATGTCCCCAACTGACCTCAAGTATGAGCTAGATGGCTTAGGCAAGTTCCGGAGACAGGAAGAATGAGGGCCCCTAGGTCTTCTTGTGCAGGTCATGATGGACAATTTACCTCCTGGCTGCCCACTCACTGCTGCCCCTTGCTCACTCCATTCAGGAGCCCCAGAAAGCTCTTCAAATAACTCAGGAGATTCCTGCTTCCACTCCTCCTCCTAGTAACCTCTCCCATTGGAATACACGCACCTTCTTATCTCTTCCCAACACGGCTCTGGAGGCAACCCCAGAAACACTCTCTGCTTACTTCCCTGCCATCCTTCAAACTCCACCTACACCATCACTGTGCGTGGAACAGCCTGGACAAAGGTGCACAGGAGGGCTCAGGCAGAAAGCATGGATTTTGTCTGCTGCACCCGGAATCGTATGTACCTGGCACCCTCCCTCTCACCTGTTGGAACCCATATAGCATGCCAAACCACAGGTAAATGCTGGTAGCCCAGGAGCTTCATTCCAAATCCCCAGTCCTACATCTTTTGAATGAAGAGGACCCTTCTCTATGGAGTACAGGGCTCAACCCCGCGCTCAGAGCAGCTTCTTCAGATATCGGACACGTGTGTGAACTGTGGCTGTTAACTCTCCTTCAGTCATCATACTCAGGTTTGTTTGGTCGTTTGTTTGTTTGTTTGTTTGTTTGTTGGCAGCAATTGTACAATCATGCTTGATCTAATTTAATTATGAATAGTCACAACATCCATAAGAGCTCCCAATAAAGTGATTTTAAAAAAAGGACAAAGATGCCTATTCTTGCTATTATGATCAATATTATAAAGCATGTCACATCCAGAGCAATTAGGCAGGGAAAGAATTTAAAAGGTAGTTAATGCAAGAAATAAAAAGTAAAACTATCTCTTTTTGAAGATGGCATGATCCCATACAGAGAAAATCCCAGCCTTCACAAGAAAGTTTGCAGAGCTAATATATCCAGCAAAGTGACAGTGTATACGTGCAAAATACAAAAATTAATCCAGTGTCTATATAGCAACAATGTGCATTCTGAAAAGAAAACAAATTTAAGAATGATTCCATTATATTTGAGAGTAAAATCCCAGAAATGAATTTATTCAAAAGATTTCCTTTGCTCTCTCTTCTGGCCAGAGATGATATTCAAAACATTTCATTTCTTATGAGGTATGGATATTTTGCAAGCAGTAAGGAGACTGCTAAGTGCTAAAGAGGATCCTGAGAATAAATGGGGGGAAGTGGTGGGTGAGCAGATTAGCAGTGTGGCCAGGGCAAACTTTTAGTGGGATTATGAGCAGACCAATCAAGAAGGCGACAGGGGAGAAGTCAGGGGATCTTGGGAAGTCAGGATGTGTTTATAGGTGCTGGGTGGAATCCATTCATCCACACACAGCCTCCGGCCCCTTTTCGGCTCTGCTGTTCCTTAATCTGTGTCCCAGAACACAGAGCCTCTCAAGCCGTGTCCAGTTGAATCCAACCAATGGGAGGCACCAGTAGGAGGCTGAGGTGGGGGGTGGGGGGGTGGGGAGAAGTGGTCGGAGTGTATCTTCTCAGCTTCCTTCCTGCTTGTCAGTGTGCTTCCCGCATGGCTGTATTGTTGAAAGGCCACAGCTCCTGCCATGGACTTATTGTTTCAAGGCTCTAGCTCTCTTGTGGTCATTCAGTGGTAGACTTCTTGGAAGGTAGTTTAGTAGTAGATTTTGCATCGCCCATGCCACAGAATCAGGTCTGACACAGCTACCACCCATCTGCCAATGAACCTTGCCTGTTGCTATGATACTGAAAAAGTTTGTTCTGAGTTTCTAGGCCAGCGGTTCTCAACCTTCCTCATGCCGGGACCCTTTACTACAGTTTCTCGTGTTGACCTCCCAACCATCAAATTATTTTCCTTGCTATTTCATCACTGTAATTTTGGTATTGTTATGAATCATAATGTAAATATCTGATATGCAGGATGTATTTTCATTGTTTCAAATTGAACATAATTAAAGCATAGTGATTCATCACACAAATAATATGTAATTATATATTGGGAAATACTTATTTCTAATGACAAATAAATGAAATGTTGTCTTGAAGCATGGTACAGCACGGGTAACAGTCTTAATATAATAACAGTAGACTACATCACAACATTTTGCGACAGTATGCGTAAAAAGCCAACTTCAGTGCAAAGGTTGAGATAGCTTCTTTCTTACCAGATCAGCATATTTGCATGTGGGTGGACCCGCCTGGAGATGGATGCAGGAGCGGTGTCTTAGTTCCTAAAACCATCAGAAATATGTATTTTCCGATGGTCTTAGGAGACCCCTGTGAAAGGTCATTCAACCCCCTAAGGGGTCACGACCACAGGTTGAGAACCGTTGTTCTAGACTAAGACAGACTAGGATGATAGACCTAGAAAGCTGGTTATGAAAGTCCTGTGAATCACAGTGATCTGATCTGCAATTGATCGTGGGGGTGGTGTGTGACTGGGCAGCATTTCATTCCATTCTGCATGGAATCCTCATGCATCAGGGACCCACTCCACTGCTGTTCAAAACAACAGCTCTCCCTGGCCTGCAGGGACCCTCTCTTCCCCTTGTCGCCTTCACGTCTAGAGGTGGCATGACTTCCTGGTATTCATGAGTGACCCAATGTCCTCAACTCCTGGGATAGCAAGCCCCCAAGATGCCCTCCAATGATCTTTGATTTCTCTTGAGATTGGGTTGCAAAAAGCTGCAACTTCTATTTCAGGCACTCACTGTCTTACTCTTGGGTCATTCACTTTGGGGAAGCAAGATGGCCAATGGGGAAGCCTGTGTGTCAAGAAACTGACATCACCAACTACTATCTAGCAAGGGACCAATGTCTATCTACAATTCCTGGACGAGCTTGGAACTGAGTCCTGCAGCCCTGCAGAGAGCAGGAGTACCACCTCATAAGATACCCTGAGCCAGGAGCACTAGCGAAGCAACTCTCAGATCCTGCCCTCTTAGACACTGTGAGAAAATAAATGATCGTTCTTTTAAGCCATAAAGCTTTGGGGTAACTTGTACACAGCAGTGTACAACTAACTTGTACACAGCAGTGTACAACTAACTAATATAGCATTATCCACATCTCTGTCAACCATTACTTCATTAAACCATCTGAGGTGGATTCTGCTTTCTGACTAATGCAGGGGCTCAAGGAAACAGCGACTTAACAACTAGCATGGGAAACATATGCATTATTTGGAGGACAGAAGGAGCTAGGACCCATCTGCAGAGTTACTAGTTTGATTAAACCAGTGGCAGATCTCCAGTAGCCACAGTCAAGGGTCAGACAGAAATGACTGTAATCTTGATTATGCAGAATTGAACTTGATACTTGGTCAGATGACCTCCCTATTGACCCAACCTGAATTTGTTCAAGGTACAAATATCTCTTGTGTGTGCGGGCATTGTGCCCAGTCTGACCTCACACACACATACACCAGGGCTTAACGTGAAGGGAGCACAACAGAGCACCAAGGGGAGCAAAGCAACAAAGTGCCTGAGGAATTCTGCAAAGAGACTTCAGACTCAGGGGGCAGGGAATGGCATCAGACCCGATGGGAAAACATTCATAAGGGTCAGCAGACAGACCTGGAACTACTCCTAGTCTAGTTTTTGTTTTCTTTTCTTTTCCACTTTTTCCATGTCTATCTATATAAGATAGGCAGGATAAACAATCCAGAGGAAAAAACAACGAGACTGAGGGTTCGTGGGGGACAGGGGATAGGAGGAGATAGGGGAAACAGAGGGAGGAGCCAATAAACCCAGGGACAAGGGAAAAACAAGAGATCTAAAATCAATGGCAAAGAGGGCATACAGTGCCTGGTGGATTTGATCAAGTGCAATTCAGCCGAGAGGAATTATTGAGAAATGAATGAAGGTCGGACATGATAGTGGGACAGGAGGAAAATTAAAGGAAATAGATGAGAGAATTAGGAGGCCCAAGACATTTATAGAGGTATAAACATAAGCATGTACATATATAAATGTATTATTATATAGCGATAGGGATATAGGCCTATGAACATATATTATAGGTCAAGTATTAAGGTAGCAGATGGACATTGGGCCTCTACTCAAGCCCTCCCTCAACGTAAGAACACTTTGTTCTAATAACCTGGAATTCTGTGATGCTCACCTTCCTGACACAATCGCTGAAGGCATAATGGTTGCATAAAGAAATGTGGTAAAGAAAGCTGATGGTGCCAGGCTATTAAAAGATATAGCGTCTGGGGTGTTAAAGGCTTGAAGTTAAACAATCAGTCATCTAGCAGGGAAACAACAAAGCCCACATGGAAGAAGTAAACCAACTCACGTGATCACAAGATGTCGATAGGATCAGGTATCAGGCATCAGAAGACCCCAAACAAACTACAATTTTGATACAAACAATGGGGGTCGGAATGGAGACCCAAAGCCCATCTGTAGACAGTTGCACATCCCCTCATAGGATAGTCACAAGGAAGGGAAAAGCTAGCCAGGGTACAGTATAGCACTGCTGAAACACACAACATCCCTTTAGTTCTTTAATGCTTCCTCCCCACCACTATCACAATCCCAGTTCTATCTTACAAATCCAGCTAGACCGGAGCATGTACACTGGCAGAGAAAAGCGCTCTTGGTACACAGAATCCAGGACAAATAAACCCCTCAGAACCAATAATGAGAGTAGTGATACCACGAGGGTAGGGGAAAGGCTTGGGGGGACAGGGGGAGGGGGAAAAGGGGGAGCCAACAGCAATGATCAATGTTCAATTCCGCCCCCAAAGGGGGAAACAGAAACATGAGTGAAGAGAGGCATTGGATGGTGTAAAATATGAAAATAAAAATAATTTATAAATTATCGAGGGTGGTAGGGTGGGACAGGGAGGGAGGAAAGGAGCAGCTGATACCAAGGGCTCAAGTAGAAAGAAAATGTTTTGGAAATGATGATGGCAACATATGTACAAATGTGCTTGATACAATGGATGTTTGGATTGTTATAAGAGATGTAAAAGCCCCCCAATAAAATGATTTATGAAAATAAAATAACATATATATGTCTTCCTTGGCTTTTAAAATATTGGGGCTGCTCTTTTTTATCTGACTCATTATTTGTGTTTTCGTCTTTACATTATTATTATTTTATCTTTGCTACCTTATTTTGACTTTTGTTGTTGTTTCTAGTGGGTTCCCCAGTTTGTGACACACAGAAGGAGTGGATGCATAGAGATAAAAGCTGATGCACCGGGTTTACAGGGGATATGGGATGGAGGGTGGGAGATAGGGAGGGCAAGGGGATTTCGGGAGGGAGCCCTAGAACTGATTCTAATTACACAATTCATTTTAAAGGCTATTTGACCATAGTCGGAGAAATGCTCTAAAATTGATTGGTAATGATTACACAGTTCTGCTTGATATGGTTGAATGATTGAACTATTGAATCGTATGGTATGTGGATTAGGCACTAGTAAAACTGCTTAAAGAGACACAATGAAGCAAACAGAAGCCCAGAAAGAACAGCAAACAAGCAGCAACAATGACTAGCTAAAACATAGAAAAACTTCAATCAAAGAAAAAGCAGAAAATATTAAAACCTGTTGTAAAAAAGGGTAAAAAAGAAAACGAATATTCTAACAGTGCCTTGGTACTGGGAGTGTGGTGTGGCTGAACCAGTTTGCACTTGGTGACTCACCAAGCAGTGGGAGGTTCGAATCTCCCCCATGATGCCAGAGACTAAAGACTTGGCATTGCTTCCATAAAGGTGGCAGCCAAGGAAACCCTATGGGGTGGGGGTACTCTAACACAGGGATTGCCCATGTCACAACGAACTGGGTGGTAATGGGTTTATGGTTGTGCCAGAGTCTCTGAATAGCCTCTGGAGCACTTCCTGGCCATCTGGGGAGTCTGAAGTGGAGCCTTCATCCTAGTGAATGTCCGGGCAGACCCCAGGGGTTGAAGGACAGAGCAAGAGGAAAGAAAGCACAGGGGAAAGGTGAAGAAGCCGAGGCGTTAAGGCAAGGCCAGTGGGGAGCCAAATGGCAGGACTGACCATTTGGGTCCACAAGAAAACAGAAGAGGCATCTTCCAGGTCTCCTTCCGCTCTGTTAGGGAGCCACCTTACTCATCAAATGGGATCAAGGGGAGGCCCCGCCAGAGGCCAGGACAGGTGCAGGGCTGGCCCACCCCTGTGGCTCATTTAGCTCTGAGCCTGAGGGAGTTTTCTTTGAGGCACCAAATTCCACCTCCATCCCGCCTTGCCTTCAGCCTCACACCACTGTGAGGCTCTGCCAGCAGCAGGCCACAACCTCAGGGGACCCACAGAGCGGTCCCCAGCCTAGAGGCCCCTCGTGGGCGGGGCTTTTCCTCACTGCAGCCCCGCATTACGGCTCAGGGGGCCCCTTTGTGCAGCTGAGCAGCCTCAGGGTGCCCTTGGTGAGTCATTTCCTGTTATTCTCCTCTGAGGAGTCCAGCCATTCTTTAAAGCCAGATTTGACATTTTTACAGGATTAACTTCTGGGGCCTTTTGGTCAAGGGGAGGTGGGGGGGGGGTGTGGGAAAGCAGGGAGCTTTTCTATTTACAAAGCCATTAATTGACTTCTTTATAAAAATTAGACTCCAGTATAAGCGCAATTGGAGTAGGAGCGTAGCTTTATTCAGTACAAAGAATCAAAGCGTTTTAAAGGATTCGTTTTAACCACACGGCGTGGTCGGCCCTCGCTTCCTCCTGCTGCTGGAAGCAGACAGCATGCACGAGTGGGGTGTTCAATTAGACATCTCCGGCAAACCCACCCACAGTGGAGAGAGAGAAGGGAGGGTGTGGGCGGGCTTGGTCCAGAGCCATCTGCACGGATGTTCACAAGAAGCTCCTGTTTGTGACTCCAGGTGTCAAGTGAATTCCAGCGGAGACCAACCCAATGTCTGCACCACCCCCTCCTTTAAATCTAGCCCAGGCACATGCTGGCACTCCTTGACCTAGGGGTCTGCGGAGCACCTCACTTTCACAGGGAGTTCACTCCACTCACCACCAAGAAGCTGCAGGAAGCAGTGATCTCCCAGTATGGACATCTCTGGGATCTGGTCCCAGGGGGCAGATGTCATTTAGAATGGAATTTCTCAAAAGATGAGGTGCAGATGAATCACGGAATCTCAGGAAAAGGCAGATTCTAGTTCACGCACTCTGGGGGCAGAGGGGGTCAGGGCTCATGTTCTGTCTCTCTCAAGAAGTGCCCAGGTGAGCTGAAGCTGCTGGGGCCCTGGGTCACCCTGGCTCCACCCCCTCATATTACAGGTGGGCAGACGGAGCCCCCAGTGACTTTCCCAAGGTTAAATCCAGTTGGAGCTCCCCAGGGTGCTATCACCTGCCTCACCTATGGGAACAGCCCACCGCTTTTTTAGGGATCGTGCCTCTCAGACTTTAACTGTGTGTATGGATCACCCAGCAGATTGTGAGGCAGTAGGGCCCGAGAATCTTCATTTGTAATAAGCGACCAGACTCTGCTCCTGCTGCATCTGCTTAGACTTTCTGAACAATTACAGGGAGACTCTCAAAAAGGGGGGTATCAGAGATTATGAGGCACTGCCACTTGTCTTATGTCCCTTTGAGCGCCCACAGACTCCTCGGGGCGTAGTCCACCAAAGGCATCCATTCTCCTTATTTTCACTTGAGCTTGACCTTCATGGCTTTGGCTGTTTCCTAGGACTGCCCTGAGCTGTAAAGCTCAAAACCAGGCGAAGGCTAAACAAATTGTGACAGAGCTGATGAAGGACTTACCCAATATCTGCTTCTCCCTAGTAAAAGAACTCTAATATTTAAGAGCTCAAAAACAGGGAATCCAGGACAGACAAACCCCTCAGGACCAATCATGAGAATAGTGATACCAGGAGGGGAAGGGGAAGGTGGGGGAAGAAAAGGGAAACCAATCACAATGATCAACATATAATCCCCTCCCCGGAGGACAGACAACATAAAAGTGGGTGAAAGGAGACAGTGGTCGGTGTAAGACATGAAAATAAATAAAAATTTATAAATGATCAAGGGTTCCTGAAGGTGGGGGGGAAGGGGGAAGTGAGCCGATACCAAGGGCTCAGTAGAAAGAAAACGTTTGGAAATGACGGCAACTGATGTACAAATGTGCTTGACAAAATGGACGGATAGTATGGAATGTGACAAGCGCTGTATGAGCCCCCAATAAAATTATTTTAAAAAGAAAAGAAATCTGATTGTATTATAGATATCCAAGTGTCCACTTGAAAAACAAATGCCGTTTCAATGTTCTGTAAAGCTAGCAAAAAGATTTGCACTACATTGTAGCCAATGAGTTATAACAAGACATCGTTGAATGAAATTTCCAGGAAAAACTTCTTCAACGGAGGCCTTTGCTAGCATACACCTTTCTATTTGTCGCTTCTTCCTTCTTTCTGCCTGGAATATAGGGTACGCATGAAAAGGATTGCCACCACGGTTCCAATCAGGACACACGGGTTTCTCCCAAGCAACGTGTGTTTAACACATCCTTGTGGTCAGCAGATTACTGCAGGCAAGTTCTCTCAGTTATGCACCTGTCTTTGCCTTGTTGGAGAAAGGTCCGATAAGGTCCAAGAAAAAAGGTCCAATCAAGACAGTGGCTTCTGAGGGTCTCTGGACCAATTAGATTCCAAGCAGGGAGGCCAGCTTAGAAGGTTATAGGAACTGTTTTGTGGAATTTCAAAGGGTTAATCTTGATAGATTTTTCTCTAAGGTCACGGGACAATCACAGATTGGGAAGTTTTCTGGAAACGGAAAACTTGTGTGGGCTATTCTGGGTTGACTAGAGAAATAAATTCCGAGACATTAAGATGTGTGTAAGACAGAGCTTTATATCAGGGAGAAATTGTATATTGAGAAAACATCCCAGCCCAGTCCAGATCAAGTCTGTAAGTCTGATATTAGCCCATAAGTCCGATACCAGTTTATAAATTCCGCTTCAGACTCATACAACACATGCAATGATGCTGAATGCAGGAAGATCACAGACTAGTGGGTGCAAAGTCTTGCGGATCCAGTGGCGGTGGATGCATCTCAGCACTGGCGTGGGTCTCCATGTGGCTCCTCTAGCTCCAGGACTCTGGCTCCATCACTGTAGCTCAATGTGACTTGTCAACAGGATGTCTTACAGGGAGACAAGCAGAGAGTCTATCCTGCTTCCAGAGAGGAAGACAGGAGTTCCCAGAATCCTCAGGAGAAGGCCATGCCCACAGAGGCCCCATTGACTATGACCTGATTGACTGGCTAATCTCCACCCCCTTTGCAATTGATAGAAGATTATATAACTGCCACACCTGGTGAGGAAAAAGGCCAGAAAAGTGGCACAGAGGATGATTTTTCCACCCTGACGAGGCACCTGGTCATTCGTTGAGGGTAACAAGTGCTGTTCAACCAGAATTTCGCCCCTACTACAGCCTTGATCTTGCCCCTCAAAGATTCCCTTTGCTCCCTAGACACAAAGAACATTGAGAAGGAGCACAAATTGAGTGGCCCAGGGATGCCAAAAGTGTTGTTTTTATGTGGTGTGAATTGAAGAATACAGAAGTCTTTAGGGGAGAGTGGTTGGAATGGCTGGGTGTCACTCCCAGGGACTCCTAGTTGCCTATGGTTCATAGCAACCTTATGGAGACTAGAATGAGACACTGTCCATTCGATATCCTCACAATCATGTTCGAGCCCACTGTTGTACCAGGATGGCAATCCATCTGATTGTGAATCTTCTTCTTTGGTTTTTTGTTTTGTTTTTCTTTTGGGGGGATACTCTATAAGGTAGTTAGTTTATGTGCCAACCTGGCTAATAAACACATGTGAGGTTAATTGAAGGGAGGAGAGATAAATGGCTCTGTGAGCCTCTCGCCTTTCTAGTTCTCGGGTCCCTTGCTTTGTGATGGTCGGTCCAGGGTGCAGCTGCCTTAGCCAGTTCCTGCTTCAACTGGCAAGGCTCACTTCCTGCAAGACATCCCCAAGGAGAATCCGCATGGACCTACCTGGATGCAGCCCTGGGTGCTGGAGCAGCCACATGGAGACCCCTGCCAGCATTGAGATGCTTACACGCTCACTGATTCAGCTTTCCTCCTGCAGTCAGCGCCATAGTGTGTGTTTTGTGAGATGGGGGAGGACTTTGTGGGTTGGTGTCAGACATATGGGTTAATGTTGGTCTTGTGGATTTGGGCAGCACTGGGTTGGGATGTTTTCTTGATGCGCACTTACCCTTTATATAAAACTCTCTCTTATATGTGAGTTTCCATGGATTAGTTTCTCTAAAGTATCCAGACTAACACACTCTACAAAGCATGATGTCCATCTCTAACGATGGGTCCTTCCTGATTCCATGAGCAAAGTACATGAGACAATAAGCCACCACCCTCGCATCTAAAAATCACTCTGGCTATACTTTTCCAAGATAGATTTCTCCATTCTTCTGGTAGCCTATCCTGTAGTTAATATTCTTCATCAATACAATGATTCAGAGGCATCACTTCTGCTTTGGTCTTCTTGCTTCACTTTCCAGCTTTCCCACACATACGAGGGGATTGAAAATACTCTGGCTGGGTGAAGTGCACCATCGTTTACAAAATGACATCTTTGCTATTTTAATACTTTTAAGAGATCTTTTGCAGTAGATCCGGCTCATGAAACACGGAGTTTCCCGAGTGCTGCTTTCAGGAGCATTGTGTCCCATTGAAATGAAGTCCTTGACAGCTCCCGGCTTTTCTGTGTGCATCATGATGTTACTAACTGATTTTGGTATGAGGACTTTCTCTTCTTTACTTTGAGGCACAATCTCTACGGAGATTGGAGAGCGGTCGTCTTAGATCTTCATCAGCAAGCACTTCAAGTCCTCTTCACTTTCAGCAAGGGCAACGGCGTCCTCTGCACATCACAGGTTGTTTCTGCATCCTCCCCAGTCCGGATGCCCATTAGTTAGCCTACAGATTAAATTAAGTGTGGTGAAGGGAGACAACCCTGATGTGCAACAAAACCATATCCCTTGGTCTACAGACAGTCTCTGCAGGGCAGAATGAAAAGCCCTGGAACTTCCATTCTGTCAACTGCTCTCTATAATTTGTATGATCCACACAGTCCTGCACAGTAAGGAAACACAGGTAAACACCTTCCTGGTATGCTCTTCTTTCAGCCCAGGACCACTGGATATCAGCGATGATTGTCTTCATTTTGCATCTGTTTCTGAATCCAGCTTGGATTTCTGGCCATTCCCTATCTGTGTACAACTGCAACAATTCTCGAATAATTTCAGCAACATTTTACTTGTATGTGATATTAAGCCTATTATTCGATAATTTCTACATTCTGGTGGATCACCATTCTTTGGAATGGGCACAATTATGGATCTCTTCTATTAGGATGGTCAGGTAGGTGTTTTCCAGATGTATTGGCATAGACAAGCGGCTTAAGTGCAGCTGGGCCTCTTTATTCAGTAAGATCAGTGCTTGAGTATATGAGGGGGTACCCCCATCAACCAAGAAAATGAAAAAAAAAAAGAAGCTCTGCTGGGTGGAGCTTTCATAGTACCCATTTTTCCCACGAGGCAAGCATCATGCAACTCATTCTGAGTTAGTGCACCTAGTGGAGTCGACTGGGAAGGAAGTTTCTCTCTGGTCACAGTAAATTTTTTTCATAAAAGCAGTTTTGCTCGAATCTCATTTTCTATGATGGCTGATTTAAGATAACAGCGTGTGGCTGTGAAATTTTGTTTCCTGCTTGGGAAAAATGATGCAGAAACTGTTGTGATGTTGAACACAGCTCACAAGGACAGTGGTATGGGAAACGCAAGTGTACAAGTGGTTTTCTCATTTCAAAAAAGGTGAAATGTCAGTTGATGACAAACCTCCTTCTGGATGTCCGTCAGCTTCCCAAACAGATGAAAATGTCAACTCATAGTGCATTTGGACTTCATTCCACCAAGTCAGACTGTTCATCAAGCTTTTTATTTAGAGATTCTAAAAAGATACCATCAGAGTGTACAACAAAAAGGCCTGATTTGTGGCAGACAGGGGACTGGATTTTGCCACAACAACAATGCACCTGCTCATGCAGCCATCTCAGTGTGCCAGGTTTGGGCAAAAAAAGGTTGCCACTCTTGCCCCAGGCACCTTACTCACCTGCCCTCACTCTGTGCGACTTCTTTTTGTTTCTGCAGATGAAGAGGGGCATGAAAGACAGCGATTTGATGATGTAGAAGAGGTGAAGACAAAAATGAGGGCGGGGCTGTCTGTCAGCCATCCAAACAGATGAGCTTGAAAAAAATGTTTCCAAGAATGGAATCGCAGCTTTGACAAATGCATTAAATGTCATGGAGAGTCCTTTGAAGAAGATAAGGTTGTTTTGCAGTTTTTTTGGGGGGGTGTTCCCCTTGTATGCTATCCCCTGAAATGGTTGGATGTTGATCAATTCCTGTGGGCACAGTAACTTTACGTATTCTTTCCATCTGCTTTTTTGTTGTCTTCTGCATCATTCAATATTTTGCTGAAATGATCCTTCGGTGTTGCAAGTTGAGGCTTCACTTTTTTCTTCCATGATTTCAGCTAGAGAAATGCAGAGCCTTCTCTTCCTTTTTGGTTTGCTAACTCTGCGTCTTTCTACATTTCATGATAATTATTACCTGGCTCCTTTAGCTGGCCTTTGAAATCTTTTCTTCAGCTCTTTCATCACATTCATCTCTCACCTTTTCTTCCTGCTACTTTAACTATTCGACCCACGAGAACAAGTTTTAGGAGTCTCTTCTGACATCCATTTTGGTCTTTCCTGTATCTTAAGCGACCTTTTGGTTCTTCATGCATGATGTCCTTGATGTTACCCCACAACAGCTTTGGTCCACAGCCCTAAATTTTTCATGTGTCAATCACATTCTTAAGATGGTCTCTAAATTCGGATGGAAAATACTCAAGGTCGTATTTGGTTTCTCGTGGACTTGTAATGTTCTTTCATTTCAACTTACACTCTCACATGAGTAATGGATAGTCTGCTCTACAGTTGGCCCCTGTCCTTATTCTGTTTTCTCTCTTCATGATTATAGGGTTTATTTGGAAGCTTAGCAGGTTACGATTCAGATGAGAAATGCTTAGGATACGGACCCCTGCCCTTATTCTATCTAATGATATTCACTTTCTCCATTGGTCCTTTCCACAAGTGTAGTCAATTTTATTCTTGTGTATTTTATCCAGAAAGGTTCACATGTAGAATCTGTTTCCTCACTGTCTATGTTACTGAAAAATGGTATTTGAAAGGAATAAGTCCTTGGTCTTGAAAATTTCTAACAAGTGATCTCTAGCATACTTCCCATTACCAAGACCACGTTTCCAACTTTCCTATTTCAATCACCACTGGTTATCTAAGTATCTAGATTGCATGTTTGATCAAGGTCAAACTGCAGAAGTTGGTAAAATATTTCTATCTTCTCCTCTTTGGCAGCAGTGATGGAATAATTGTCACATTGATGAGCCTTCCTCGTATCTACTGCCATCAAGTCACTTCAAACTCACAGTGACCCTAGATAGGATCGCTATATTGGAAGGCTTTAAATCTTTACTGGAGCACATAGCCCCACTCTCCCTCATGGTGACCTGTGACCTGCAGGTGGATTTAATCCTGACCTTGTGGTTGGCAGGTTAGCTTTCCTAACAGCTCCACCAGGGCTTCTTGGTCTTCCTTATAAGCATATGGACATTTTTCTATCACTGACAACATGGATAAGGTAGACCTTGAAATGTCTTTTCACAATGAATGCAATGCCATTCCTCTTAGTTTGTCATTCCTAGCATAGTAGACTATATTAATATCTGATTAGAAATGATCAATACCAGTCCATTTCAGCTACTAATGCCTAGATTATGGATCTTTATGAATTCCATTTCATTTTTATGACTTCCAATTTACCTAGATTTATATTTCACACATTTCATGTTCCAATTTCAAATAGATATTGACAGCTCTTTCTTTGAATAATGCCACATCAGCAAATCAGTTACACTAGCTTTGCTCTATCTACATAATTAGATCAACTTTAAGGAGGAAGCTATTCCTCAGTCCTATTTTGGATGCTCATCTTTAGATACTATAGCATACAGTGTTCTGCTGCTAGTCTTAAGTGTTGGGGGTCTAATTTTTCAAAAGTGGACCACCTCTTTGTCTTCTTCCTAGTCTGTCTTAGTCTGTAAATTACACTGACACCTTTCCACCATTCTGGTATGAAATACTGGTGGCATAGCCTGCCGTCTCACAGCAATGCATAAGCCATCATAGTAAGACAAATTGACAGAAGAATGGTGGTGTGAGGCATTAGATAAATAGATACACTGCCCTCGGAAGTGTATATACCTAGATGGAGGATATGTCAAGAAACAATTGCTTCACATTTGGATGTTCTTGTTAATAGTTGTCTATGTGCTTGTAGCAGTATTTTGAGTCTTATCCTTGTATAGATGTGATGGGGGTGCTCCCATAGCCATCTTGTGGCTAGGAGGCATCTTTTAAAATGGAGTCGCAACTCAAGGATGGCAGAAGAGAAAGATGAAAAGAGTAGGACACTTGAAATCATAGATTTAATGCACTAGCCATGACTCATCTGCTTCTGGACATCATATCACATATGAAAGAAGGCCCATATTTTCTTCAACCCACTCTGTCATGCATCTCTACTTATAGTCATTATAAAGAAACTCTAACTCAGCAGTTCGCAACCTGTGGGCTGCAACCCCTTTGGGGATCGAACAACCCTTTCACAGGGGTCACCCAATTCATAACAGTAGCAAAATTATGAAATACCAATGAAAACAATTTTATGGCTGGGGGAGGGGTTGCCACAATATGAGGAACTGTATTAAAGGGTTGTGGCATTAGGAAGGTTGAGGACCACTGCTCTAACTGATATATTTAAAGATTTACCCTGAATCACAAGGCTATCTATCTTTCATAGGATAATATCTCTAGGTTATATAATACAACTAGTATCCAATTTTACAGACCAACCACTAGGGTCAGGGGTTGGAAGAATTCTACCAACTTCCTCGGGCTGAGATTGATCAAATATGCAATCAAGAAGCATTTGTAATGATTAGAAATTGAGGATGTAATCAATAATTGGAAAATATGGCCTTGGTTATAGAAATTATGCTGAAGATTGCATGATAAAATTTTTCAAGAACATCAACTTCTTCATTGTGAATACATTTGTTTCAAAAACATAGATAGCAACTATACATGTGGACATCACCAGATGGAATACACAGGAATAAAATTAATGATATCTGTGGGAAGAGATGGTGGAGAAGCCAAAACATGTCCATAGTCAACTCTGGAACGGGCCAGTAATTACGCATATGCAAGCTCAGGTTGAAGTCGAAGAAAACTAAACCAAGGCGAGGAGGAGCCAAACTACAATCTTGAGTATATACCACCTGAATTTAGAGTACATCTCAAGAACAGATTTGACGCATTGAGCATTAATGTCAAAAGATGTGATGAGCTGTGGGATGACATCAAGAACATCACCCATGGAGAAAGCAAAAGGTCATTATTAGTGGATGTTAGAAGAGACTCTGAAACTCGATCTTGAGCATAGAGTAGCTGACATTGAAGACCTGATGAAGCAAAAGAGGTAAACAGAAATGTCATAGGGAAACTTGAGAAGACCAAGTAGAGTATTATAATGAAATGGGAAAAGACCTGGAGTTAATAAGCCAAAGAGGAAGGACACACTCAGTGTATCTTAAGCTGTAAGAACTGAAGACAAATATTCAAGCTTTGAGTCATAATATTGACAATGTACAAAATATTGAGAGATGAATTTTAAGAAAGGGGGAAATACACAGAATGACAAAATGAATTGGTGAACATTTAACAATTTCAAGAGGTAGCCTATGATCAAGAACCAATGGTACTGAAGGAAGAATTCAAGTTGCACTGAACACGTGAGCAAAAATATCTCCAGGAATTAATAGACTATCAACCGAAATGTTTGGCCAAGCTGATGAAGCACTGGAAGCACTCACTCATCTATGCCAAAAAATTTGGAAGACAGTTACGGGTCCAACAGACCAGAAGTGATCCATATTTTTTCCCTTTTGAAAGAGAAGGGACCCTACAGAATGTGGATATTATTGAACAGTAGCATTAATATTGCATGCAAGTAAAATTTTTACTAAATTCAACAGCAGTTGTAGCAGTACATCGATAGGGAGCTGCCGGAAGTTCAAGTCAGATTCTGAAGAGGATGTGGCCCAGATGATATCATTGTTGACCTCAGATAGGCCTTTACTAAAGCCAGAGAATACCATAAAGATGCTTACCTGCGTTTTATTGACTATGCAAAGGGATCAGACTAGGTAGATCATAAAAATTAGAGATAACATTGAGAAGAATGGGAATTCCAGGGCACTTCATTATGTTCACGTGGAACATGTAAACAGACCAAGCAGCAGTTGCTGAAATAGAACAAGAGAATAGTATATGGAAATTAGCAAAGGTGTGTGTCAGGGTTTACTCACCATACCTCTTCATCTCTATGCTGAGCACATAATTTGAGAAGCTGGTCTATGTGAAGAAGAATGCAGGATTGGAGGAAGGCTTATTAACAACCTCTGATAAGCAGATCACACAACCTTGCTTGCTGAATGTGGAGAGGACTTGATGCACTTGCTAATGAAGATCAAGGATTGCAGCCATCAGTGTGGACTACAACTCGAGGTAAAGAAGAGCCGAATCCTCACGGCTGTAACAATAGATAACAAACATGATGACAAATGGAGACAAGATAGACGTTGTCAAGCATTTTGTCTGGCTTGGAGCCACAATTAATGCTCATGGAAGCAGCAGTCAAGAGATCAAATGATGCATTTCATTAGGCAAATCTGTTACCCGAGACCTCCTGAAAGTGATGAAGAGCACAGATGTCATTTTAAGGACTAAGTTGGCCTGACCTAAGCCATGTGTGTTAGTCTGAGTTAACTAGAGAAACAAATTCAGAGACACTCATGTGTGTGTAAGAAGGAGTTTTATATCAAAGAGGAATTTTATATTAAGAAAACATCCCAGTCCCTTCAGTTCAAGTCCACAAGTCCGAGATTAGCTCATAGGTTTGATACCAGTCTATAAATTCCTCTCCTTACTCACATAACACATACAATGATGCTGAATGCAGGAAGATCACAGGCCAGTGGGTGGAAATTCTTGTGGATCCAGTGGCGGTGGAAGCATCTCAGCGCTGGCGTGGGTTTCCATGTGGCTCCTCCAGCTACAGGGCTCTGGCTCCATCACTGTAGCTCCATGTGGCTTGTCAACAGGAATATTTCGCAGGGAGTATGTGACCCACCCCCAGCAGCAAGACAGGAGATCCCAGAATCCTCAGGAGTAGGCCATGCTCACACAGAGGCCCCATTGGCTATGACCTAATTGACAGGCTAGACTCCACCCCTTCACAAGTTGACAGATGATGTAACTGCCACATGATGGTATTCGCTGTGGCATCATATGCATGTGAAAGTTGGACATGGAAAAAAGAAGAATGGGTGAATTTGAATTATCATGTTCAAAGTACTACGGACTTCCAGTAGAACAAACAAACAAACAAACTATCCTGAAAGAAATACCGCCAGAATGCTCGTTAGAAGCAAGGACAGTAAGACTTCATTTCATACACTTTGGACTTGTTATCAGGGGAGATCAGTTCATGGAAAAGGACATACATCATGCTCAGTAAAGTAGAGGCTAAATGAAAAAGCAGAAGACCTTCCAGGAGGTGGATTAAGACAGTGGCCGCAACAATGGGCTCAAAGATCACAACAATTGTGAGGAGGGTGCAGCGCTTCATTCAGTTGTGCGTTGGGCCACTGTAAGTCAGAACTAACTTGACAGCCCCTGACAACAATAACAACTGATACAAGATTCTGTCATCAACCCCAGTGCTGATGTTTTCTAAAGTCTTCCATTGCAGAATAAATCATTTCATTGAAAGTGGATAAAATGGCCAGAAATGGACAGGTTTGGGAGCTACAGAAGGTGCTTCTGGGTCTATAAGTGGACATGCAGTGTTCTGGTTTTATACCATCCTCGATTCAAAGATATTTTTGCTGCTATCTGGGCCGAGAATATGGCAGGCAACACAGATGAATCTCCCATCTACTTTACCAAAGAACCGCGGGATGACCTTGAACCCACTCCTCTCTCTCTCTCTCTGGAGTCCAAATCATCTGAAAATGGAGACAATAATGACAAAACCTACTTAACCGCGAGCCTTAAATTAGATATAGCTCAATTAACATGAACCATTATTATTAGTGACATATTTATTGTGTACACATATGCCAAATTTTGTAGGGTTGGCTTGGGCGCACCAAGAGGATGAAAGAAACCCTATTCTCTTAGGGCACTCCCAACACCATGTTATGATGGCAGTTGTTTCGTGCCTTTGATTTTCAGGCAATATTTCAGACACTGTGAAAGAAACAGTCCCATGCATAAGGCTATATCTTGGGGCCCATCACTTGCGACGTTCTGGGTGGCTCCTCCACTGGAAGCTGCTTAAGGTCCCCTAGAAGGCTCTCAACGTGAAAGTGCTACTTGCATTCCTGTGCGCTCAAAATTCACGGCTCTATAAGGAACTGTCCACTTCAGTGTCTTCTCTTTGTGACTCAGAAACGTTTGGTCCTATGGAATTTTCTCTCTGGGAAAACGGGAGAGATAAAACCACTTGTCTTCCAAGGCCACTGCGAGGGCCACATGAGGGCCTGTACATGACCGTCTCAAGAAGTGCCATGCCAGGTCCCTTCATTGGCTTTGTTTGCTGTTTGGTCTCCCTGGGATCTCCTTCTCCATACCTCTCTGGCTGAGGGGACTCCATCTGCCAGCTAGGCTGGCTGCCTCCCAGAGGGTTGATCACCGAGAACTGGAATAGCTATCCTTCCTACTGCTGGGCCTGGGTGAGTGGAAGGCGGGAGCCACATGAGTAATCATGGCAAATTAACATTTACCCAAATACATGAGTCATACTATCTTCAACCAGGGCGGGCTGCGAGCTTCTGAGGTCTGACAGCAAACGCCTTCCAGAGAAAAGGCTGCCACAGTCAGCCATTCTTCCACTTCTTCCCGCCCCCCCCAAATGGATTTGTTTGGTCCCAATTCCTGGTGGCCATCTCTTGGGATACCAGCTCACTTGATGTGTGTTGAGGGTGCCTGGTTTGGTGGTCAGAATGAGACAGGGAAGGGGTTTCTGAGAGCAGTCCCCCTTCTCTTGCCTTCCTTTCACAGTGGCTGTGGGCAGTCTGTGACAGGACACAAACACTCTTGCTCTTTACCAACCAAGAGGGTGCCCTACTGATAGCAGATGAGTTCAGGGATAGATTTAAAGAAAAACTCAGCTCACTCTGAAAAGTTCTTCCGAGGAACTTGGGAGTCACTTTTGATTTTTCTCTTTCCTTGTGTACTTCGTTGATCTATCAGTGAGCTCAGCCCGCCCAGACCCTCAAACATCACTCATAGAGTCCTCTCTGGCATCTCTAATACACCATCCTTGTTCACACCTTTATTCTGGAAAATTAAATGAGATAGTCACATCAGGCTGTTTGCACCAAATAAGTACCAATACACTTCAGCTATTACCATAGCAATCATAATAAATAAAATGCTCACAGCTGGACTAATAACAAACATCCTCAGAAATGAAGGAAAAGGGGACACTGAATGATTTTACTCTACTTGGATCCACATTCAACCTTCATGGAAGCAGCAGCCAAGAAATAAAATGGCATTTTGGCCTGGGAAGATCTGCTACAAAGACCTCTTTAACCTTAATGAGCAGCAATGTCCACTTTGATGGTCAAAGTGTGTTAGCCCAGGGAGACTAGAGAAATAAATCCAGGGAGACTCATATGTGTATGCGAAAGAGCTTTATATACAAGAGCATTTAAATATTGAGAAAGCATCCCAGCGCAGTCCAGGCCAAGTCCATAAGTCTGGTATTGGCCCATTTGTCCGATACTAATCTATAAATTCCTTTTAAAACTCACACAACACATGAAATGATGCCAAATATAGGAAGATCACAGGCCAGTGGGTGGAAAGTTTTGTGGATCCAGTGGCAGTGGAAGCATCTCAGTGCTGGCAGGGGTCTCCACCAGGCTTCTCCAGTTCCAAGGCTCTGGCTCCATCAGCATCTCTCCATATGTCTTCTCCACAGGGATGTCTCCCAAGGAGTGAGCATGCATCCCACCTCCAATATTTCCCATAGCGCCTCCAAATGAGGTCATCAAGCTGTGACCTGAAGGACAGGCTAAACACCCCATCACTCATAAATCTCGAGTTGAGAACAGATCATGTAACTACCACATAAGGTATGATCTTTTCAATTGCCTCATATGCTTGTAAAAGTTAGACCGTGAAAAGGGAGACAAAAGACAAAAGTGGATGCATTTAAATTGTGCCGATGTCAAAGAATTTTGAGTATATCATAGACAGCCAGAAGGAGCGGACGGCCTGGTAGCAGAGTGGGTTATGCATGGGGGTGATAACTGCAAGGTCAGCAGTTCAAAACCATCAGCTGCTCCATAGGGGAAAGATGCAGCTCTCTACTCCCATAAAGAGTTACAGTCTCAGAAACCCTCAGGGGGCAGTTCTAACCTGTCATATGGGGCTGCTGTGAGTTGTAATCACCTTGATAGCAGTGAGTTTGGCTTTTGTTTTGTGTTTTGAGAGCCAGAAGAATGAACAAGTCAGCCTTGGAAGAAATGCAAATAGAATGTTCCTTCGAAGCAAGGATAGGAAGACTTCGGACGTGTTGTCTGAAAAAATCAGTCACCAAAAAAAGTCATCTTGTTTTCGTCAGGATTGGCAAAAAACAAGGGCACCCCTCAATGACATGGCTAAACACAGTAGCCTCAGTGAGGGGATCAAATACAGCAACAATCACCAAGACAGCCCATGGCCAGGCATAACATAAGGTCATCATGAGTCAGTGCCCACGTGATAACTTCATCATCGTTAGCCTTGGAATTATCCTCCCTGTTCTCACCTTCTCTGTGGCCTGACCCTTCCTCCTCAGGCCAGAGCAGAAACCACGTCTGATTATGCTGCTCAGGACCACACCCAGCCTCTTCCCGTCCTGCCCAGGGTCAGGTCGCGTGGCTACCACACTGCAAAGAAACGCACCTGGTACCTCCCCACTTTCATAATGGCTCATGCATTCCTAACCAAACATAATGGGTTCCGTGCTCTGGCCCTGCTCTGCCCACTCTGCGGCTGGGCATCGTCCCATTTGTAGACCTCATTCCCATCCCAGCTCCGTGTGAGGAGCTGGCTGCAGCAGTCAACCCTTGTGCGGTGAAGTGTGAATGGTGCGACCCCTAGCTGTTGCTAGAGCTCCCAGTGAGTGTTTTTCTCCATGTTCTGGAAGAATGCGCCCCCAGATGCTAACAATAGTAGAAATGAGATGAGGGGACTGCACATTAAGAGGGTGTGTGTGTGTGCGTGTGTGTGTTTCTCCCTGGGCTTTTTGATGTCCTGAAAATTTTCTGATGAAGAATGTAGCGCTTTTATAGTTTAAAATACCAAGAAAATCACAAGATTTAGTTGTGCGGAGGACCCAGGCCCATGGCGGTGAGAATGAGAGGACTGGAAGAGAATGGAAGGCAGGAGTGTTAGGGACTCATCCCTGGTTTGCGATGACTTGGGCGGACCTTGGGCAAGGGTCTAAGAAATGCAATGGGTTCAATGAATTCAAAATCTCTTCCAGAGTTGGACTGACTGAAACCCACCCAAAGAGACTTCTGAAGCTGGGCCTGATGACCTACTTCAGAAAAGTCACAGCCTTGACCTCTCAAACATCAGCGGTTGCCATTCATTGGACGCCACCTGATAGCAACTAAGAAGTGCTCTCTGGGCACTGGCATCATCCTTGGGGATCTCTCTTCCAGACAGGCAATATGCCCACTGGTTCTTTCCTGACCTTGATGGCCGAGTGATCCTGCCCATGGCACCAGAGTTCTGGAGGCCTGGACTACAAAGTATAAGTGAAGAGAGCAGTTGGTCGTTATATTCGTAGGGCAGTGGTTCTCCCCGTCACCGGTTGCCATCCAGATGACTGACTCATGGCGACCCTCGGAATGGCAAGTAGAACGACACTCTGCAGACTCTTCAGCACATGATTTTTTTTTTTTTAGAAATAGAATGCCAGGACTATTTACCAAGTCACCTCTGGGTGGACTTGAACCACCAATGTTTTTGGTTAGTGTGGTGGTTACATAATCTGGTGTCAACTTGAGACTCTGAAGAGTGAAGGGTTTAGCCTGTCAATCAATCAGGTCGCAGCTTGATGACCTCATTTGGAGGCACAATGGAGATAAATAACTCATTGGAGGCCAGACCCATACTCTCTGCTACACATACCTGCTGACAAACCAGATGGAGCTACGCTGATGAAGCCAGAGCCCTGGAGCTGGAGGAGCCACATGGAATCCCACGCCAGCGCTGAGATGCTTCCACCGCCACTGGATCCAAAGACTTTCCACCCTCTGGCCTGTGATCTTCCTGCATTCGGTGTCATTGCATGTGTTGTGTTAGTCTGAAGAGGAACTCATAGACTGGTATCAGACATATGGGCTAATATCGGACTTATGGACATGAACTGGACAGGGGAGCGATGTTTTCTTAATATGCAATTACTTACTCTTCAATATTACGTTCTCTCTGACACATATATGAGTGTCTCTGGATTTGTTTCTCTCGTCCACCCGGACTAGCATAGTTAGCAATCAAGGGCAGTAACCCCTTGCTCCATCCAGGGACTCCTCGAGTTTCAGTAGATGCTAAACGACCTGCTTTCAGACTGTCTTTCTGCAAACACCGTGCCAGGATGGAGGATCAGGCAGTATGTCACCTCACAGGCCTACTGGGCGCAGAGTGGGTGGGACCCTTGTGAGCATGAGGGCTTGTGTGGTGAAATGTGGACCGGCCAGATTGAAGGGACAAGTGGACCTCCCTTGGAACAAGCAAGGGAACTCTCTTTAGTTCTAGGGACCTCAGCGGTCCAGGTATCCAGTTGCATTTGCTGGAAGGAAATGTTTGAGCAAGTAGCATGGGGGTGTCCAGGGTGACCAGAACCAGCACTGAATGGCCTCGACACTGAATTCTGGGCAGTAGGTATCCCAGCTCTGGGAAAGGTTGCCTTGCCAAGCGAGGGACCAAACAGTAACCTCTTGGCCCTCAAGAGCTCACAGAGGTTTAGACTACGAGCACAGTCATGGCATGCAAGGCCACAAGATCTTTCTTTTTAAATTTTTTTTTCCACTTTACTAAGATACTAAGTTTTACTTCACATGTATATATTGTTTCTCTCCACCATGTCCACTTGTCTGACCACTGCTACTACTATGTCTTTTTTTAATTATTAAAAGTATCAATTTATTATGGATTTTTAAATTAAAAGATCAATATATTGGGGTCTCTTACAACTCTCATAATAATCCATACATCAATTGTATCAAGCATATTTGTACATAGGTTGTCATCATTCTATTCTAGACATTTATTTTCTATTGAGTCCTTAGGATCAGCTACTCTTTTTCCCCTTCCTCCTTCTCCCGACCCTTGTGGCTCCTTGATAAATTATAAATTATTATTATTTTCATATCCCACACCGACTGCTGTCTCCCTTCCCCCATGGTTCCCGTTGTTCTTCCCCCTGGAGGGCGGTGGTGGTTATGTGTCATTCATTGCGATCAGTTCCACCCAGAAGGTCTTTCTCAAGTGCCCCACATTGTGCAGAGGAGGCCTGGCGAGCTGCACTCTCCCTGGGAGGAGGTGGAGCATGGAGGAGCCTCAGTGATCATTGACCTGCATTTCTCATTCCCTGGAGGGAAGCGGACCTCAGCATGAGATTTAATTTAATTTTAGAAAAGTCCGGCAGGGTAGCACGACATTAGCAGTGGTGTAGCATTGTGGTGAAGGAAGATCCCTACTGGCTACATGGAGAAGCTCCAGGGACAGGAAGCAGGGCGGTAGCATTGACGTCCTATCATCTCTGTGCACGCAATCCTTCCCCAGAGGTCTGGCCCTGTCACTAAATGTCCCTTACTGGCCTCTGCCAGCTGTCTAGGCACTGCTCTCCTACAGGAGTGATCAGCCAGGAAAACACCATTGCTGGCAAGTTGCCTCCCGCTCCCGGTAACCCCAGGAGCATGGGAGAAGATCTTGGTTCTGTCTGCTTTTCACAGGCTGACTTTTCAGAAGTGAGTTGTCTGGCCGACCTTCCCAGGTGCCTCAGGGTAGCCTGGAACTTCCAACTCTTCCTTCCATTTTTGTAATATTCCGTTGTTGGTGTTGGGTGTGATTAAGTTGATGCAGGCTCTGAATGTTCTATGACAGCGCTGAGCTGCCTTGAAGGTTTTCTTAGATTTTCACGTGTATGGGAGCAGAGTGCAGGTCTGGCAGAGTGGACATGAATCGTGGTGCCCTCCTTCACACCCAGTGGTCGTTCACACCCAGTGGTCCTTCACACCCAGTGGTCCTTCACACCCAGTGGTCAATATGGAATGTGTGATTCCTGCAGGGGAATCACTCAGGGACCTTGTGAGAAGTACACATTTTCAGGGATGTCTCCAAACCTACCCCAACAAACCAACAAAAGCAGGACTCTGGGGCCGTGGCGTATCCATTGGGCCTTTAACAGCCAGGTCTTCAGTTTGAAACCACCAGTTGATCCCTAGGAGAGAAATGAGACTTGATTCCTCTCCTCTCCTCTCCTCTCCTCTCCTCTCCTCTCCTCTCCTCTCCTCTCCTCTCCTCTCCTCTCCTCTCCTCTCCTCTCCTCTCCTCTCCTCTCCTCTCCTCTAAATTACAGACTGGGAAACGCACAGGCGTCATTGTACCCTGCTCTACAGGATCGCTAATGGGCCAGAACTGACTCAACAGTAGTGAATTGGGTTTTGCGTTTGGGATCTGTGTCTAGAACCACCTCAGGCAAGCCCTAAGGGGTGACTAGCTCTGCTAGACAGGCTCAGTCCTTTCCAGACCTTGGGCTGCCGATTGGATCCCCTATGGCTGGGTCTCCCTCCCCATTCTAAGAGCCTACACTCAGCACAGCCCCTTCCAAAACAGGCCCATCCTTACCACCCTGACTAACCCCTAGTGAAATCGTTGGGTGGGTTTTCTGCTCCAAGCACCAAGAAGGGCACCCTAGGGACAGCTGAGATGGCGTGCCCATTTCTGCCATCTCATCAGGAGCAGGGGCGTGGGACCAGCGGCAGGCCTCTTCAGGACCACAGGCCCCTTCTCAGAGGCCTCCATCAACACATTCTCACCCAGCTGTCCCATGTCCCCCTTCAGCTCCTCTAGCCCCACTGCCTTTACTGGCCACCGGCAGGGGCGGGGCCACATGAGCCTTCTTAGCCAAACCAGGAGCTTCTTCAGGGAGAGGCCCCATCATAAGGCTAGTCTGAGCAGAGCTTCCATGACCCAGAACTCTTTTCCTGCCCCAGCCCTGATGACTGGCATCTGTGTCCACCCTCTGGTAAGTTCACAGGTCCGGAGCGGCACCATCCGGCCCCAGGAGAGAAACATCTCACGGTTCCACTCAGGAAGCAACGTGCTCTCAGGAGAGCTAATTCCTAACCCGCTGGCCTACCCCCTGTGTAATCATTCTCTAATTTTATGGTTCCTGGGTCGAAGGCTTGGGAAGAGCTGGAAATGAAACACATGATTAAAAATCACGTTTTCCAACCCCCCTCCATCGATCCCAGCTTCATTCATTCGTCCATTCACTCGCTCATTCCTGCAGCGACTATTTGAACTAGCAGTTCTCTCCCCAGCCACGCATTAGAGAGGGAGGCAGTCAAGGTCACCGAGCTATACTCACGCGGCATGGAGCTGCTAACATCATTTTTTAAGATATGTCGTTCATTTCAATTAAATATATATTATATTGAAATGCTCCTTGGACTTGTATTTCAACTTGAATTGAAATATCCATTAACATCCATTCTGTGTTTCCTTTGTCCATTTAGATTGCCTCCTATTCCGAGCTCCCAATTCTCCTGGGTACGTCTCAGCTCTTAGCGCACACCCTGCTTCTCTCAGCCCTTCTTGGAGTGTTTTCCTTCCACCCAAGTCTAAGAGGTTTGCGATTCCAAATGTTCTCTCTTCTTGTAAAAATCCCTTCTTTCTACATGCACGGAACTCCCCACCAGGAACCAAATTTTCAACAGCTATTGTCTACCAACAGCCTCTTTGGATTTCAGTGGCCTCGCTGGCTTAGGAATCTTTTCCTCCACCTTTTGTCCCCCTCCTCTTACTTTGGGATGTTGAAAACAGCTTATCAATTATGACTCAAAACAATTGTCATTTAAATGAGAGTGGATCCGTTTCAAAGACAGTGTGCATTCATTCGCCACCAGCACCACCCCCATCCATTCCTATTGTCTCCAAGGAGCTTAAGGGGACAAAACAAAACCCGCTCCCTTTTAATATTCAAATTCACGGAGCTTCATTATGTTCACTGTGCGGTTGTCTTTCTTCCCTGGTAAGACTTGTTCATGCAAAGTCAGGAGCCCTGTTGATGAGTTCATGCCTGAAGACTGCTGTCTTCAGGAAATCAGAAACTCTTTTCAGGGTACTTGGTCCCTTTATTTTCTGGTCATTTGGAGCCCCAAAGAAAGAAGTCATGACCTCCATCCAATTTCTTCCAAATGACCCCGTGATCCCTCTCTGGAACGTGTCTCTTTCAGACACCTTGTCTCGGGAGGTTGGCGACGGTGATAATTCAATCCAGCTCATGCTCGCAGAACAAATATGCTGTTATCCCTTGCCCAGAGTCATGGGCATTCAAGGTCATATGGGGCTCGCATGTCCACCTTGACAGCTATACCTTGTCCCTGTGGGTCACTGCTAAGGAAGGTCAGGGATTTATTTAATCTTGGGTCGGGCACTTACTTACTAGCTGTGTAACCCTTGTTGAGGTTCAGGTTTAGTATCTGTTCAGCAGTTGCCGCATCACCCCCATATCTCATCAGGGTCTCTGCTTGAGGCCCAGGAAAATGCCCTAACAAGGTCTCCAAGGGACACTGACAGATCCTAAAGTTGAAGAACTGCTGGTCCAAGCCATTCCCTCTCATTACACCACCACCCTTATTTTGTACCCAGGAACCCTGAGGCCCAGACATGAGAGAAGCCAGGTGTCTGGGTCCCTAGGTGAGCACCAATCAGTGTTACTTTTTAGATTCACTCCAAGGCACCCAGCAGTGTTCTCCAAAACAGCTCATCTAAGTTGTCCTTTTTCCATCGCTCTCAAGACTCTGGATCAGATGCTGCTCCTGGCATGGTTTTCAAAACAGCCAGCCCCGACACCCCTCAGCACTGCACGACTTCTCTCCCTCCTTCCTCTGGAAGCTCACAAGCTGTCCTTTTGTCCTTCTGTAGTTCTGACCCCTCGGATACAGATAGTCTCTCAACTCCCTAAAATAATGGCTTACAATGGAGTCAGGATGTAGCCCTGACCCAGAACAGGAAAAAGCTAGTCAAGTGCTAGGGACTCAATTTCTCTCTCTCTCTCTCTCTCTGTAAAATGGGGTTAGCAACACTTGCCTCCCAGGAATATGATGAGGATGAGATGGGGTTCTGGCACACACTTGGCATGTCTTGGCGACTTAAGTGGGGGTGACTGTCATACTCTAGAATCAGTGCTCGGGAGATCCACACGAGAAGCAGAGTTTGATTTACAGGGCAATACATACAAAGAAAGAAAAGGGATGACGGGAAATTTTCCCACATGCATTCTGCATTAGGTCCTCTATGTTAGACCAGGTTGACTAGAGAAACAAATCCAGGGACATGTATATATGTATAGGATAGAGTTTTATATAGAAGAGTAATTGTATATTAAGAAAACATCCCGGTCCAGTTCAGGTCAGGTCCATAAGTCCTATATTAGCCCATATGTCTGATGCTAGTCCATAAATTCCTCTTCTGGTTCATGCAGCACATGCAATGATGCTGAATGCAGGAAGATCACAGGCTGGGGGGTAAAAAGTCCGATGGATGCCAGTGGAAGCATTTCAGCGCTGGTGTGCATCTCCACCTGGCTTCCCCAGCTCTCCTAGTATGTCTCCTCAACCAGAAGGTGAAACGAGAGAGAGAGAGAGAGAGAGAGAGAGAGAGAGAGAGAGAGAGAGAGAGAGAGAGAGAG
The DNA here is from genome assembly GCF_050624435.1 of Tenrec ecaudatus. Classification (NCBI taxonomy): domain Eukaryota; kingdom Metazoa; phylum Chordata; class Mammalia; order Afrosoricida; family Tenrecidae; genus Tenrec; species Tenrec ecaudatus. Next base: position 12,152,424 of record NC_134537.1, read on the forward strand.
AGAGAAGTTCCCAGTATCCCCAAGAGAAGGCCATTCCCACAAGGAGGCATCATCAGGCTGTGACCTGACTGACAGGCTAGACTCCACCCCTTCACTCTTAATACCCTCAAGTTGACACCAGATGATGTAGCTACCACATCCTCTGTGCCTCACCACCCCACCTCCCAACCCCCACCATCACAATGGATTCCCCCTTGGACACTAGGATGTGCCCTCTCAAGACTGGATTTAGTGTTTATTCCTTTATGTTTGTGACTTCACCTCTGATGTCCTGAGGACATTCCTGGGCACTAGTCATAGGCCTTTCCATAGGTCATTTGGAGGGTGCTAGGGCACAGTTGACTGACCCATCTTGCATGATGGGTCAATGTCATCCCCACATCTTCTTGCAGGGATTTGTATAGAGGAAAGAGGCCATTCCTGCCGTGGGTGGGAGTTTGAGACATTTGGACACAGGGGCCACATGTCCCCTTTCAGGTCCAGCTCCGCCCCTTACCTACTGTAGGGACACCCTGGAAGGCTACTTTTTACCTGTCGGACTCCAGCTGTCTATCCATAAAATGAAGTGAGAGGTGTTCACAGAGGCTGAAATGAGATGATGCAAATCAAGAGCAAAGGCACACCAATCAGCAACACCCAACCAAACCAACAGGCACACCAATCAGCAACACCCAACCAAACCAACAGGCACACCAATCAGCAACACCCAACCAAACCAACAGGCACACCAATCAGCAACACCTAACCAAACCAACAGGCACACCAATCAGCAACACCAAGCCAAACCAACAGGCACACCAATCAGCAACACCTAACCAAACCAACAGGCACATCAATCAGCAACACCCAACCAAACCAACAGGCACATCAATACGCAACCCCAAACCAAACCTGTTGCCGGCAGGTTGATTCCAACTCGTGGCAAGCCTGCATGCGACACAGCAGAACCATGCCACAGCGTTTGCTTGACTATAATCCTCACTTGCCAGCCCCCCTTCCATGGTACCTTTGAGCACTTTAGGGCCACCAACCTTTCAGCCAGTCACGAACCACTGACAACACCCAGGGACCCAAGACAGTGGACACATGGCAGTTATCCCCAATATGAGAGATAGCTAAGATGAGAACTACATCCCAGGCTGCCGAGTTCAGACAAGACAGTGTCCAGCTGGGAGAACCTCCCAAGGCCCCACAGGTCATAGATGTGGTGGCCTGAGATGTACTCTCCACATACCCCCTTCAATGAAAGGGAGCCCTGGGGGTGACACCAATTGTCTACCCCTTCAGGAATGACCATGGCTACAGAATAAGCCTTTCTGTTCTGTAGAAGGCTCTGCCTTCTCAGTCCAATGCAGGACAGTTCTGAGTGACTATGTCAGTTCCAGAGCTGCCCTGGGTCAGCGCGGCCTGCAGCCCAGTTGACATCTGCCCAATCCTGCAGCTGTAGCATCCCTACAACAGTCGCTGATCCCAGGAATAGCCTCTGGCAGGTGGCAAGCCACCTCTGAGTATCCTTCATCGACCTCGACCTATACCTGCCATTTCTCCTGACATATACAGAATGAATACTTGGGCCACTTCGACTCTGAGATAGATTTGTCATCCACCCCAGCACCCTCACTAGGCTGTCGGCAGCCACCTCACCATCCGTCCTCCCCACCCCAGTCTCTTCCTCCTTCGGTTGGGACTTACACAGTATCCAGGTAACCTTTCTAAATTACGTAGCCTACTACGTTGCTCCCCTGATTCGTTGACTCCTCTTTCCCTTCCTTCCACAGGCTTGCAGGTGGTGGGGAGGCTCACTGTGGGGTTTCTGTCCCCTCCCTGCCCTCTTTCTACTCCGGGCGGAACTTTTCACCCCATTCAGAGCATGTTGAGAAGCTGTCCCCTTGGCCTGGACCACCTCCCCCTCCCCTGAAACTTTCTTAGAATGAACCCAGCCCCCCTCCTTTGTTTCCCCTTCCTGGGTCCACAGCCAAGCTGTAATCACCAGCTCCGTGGCCCACCCTCCCCACTGCTCCTTCAGGGGGCCTGGCCACTGTGTCTCACCCATCTTGGTGCCTGTAGGACCCTGGCACAGAGAGGGAGGTGCTACCCTACACATGACACAAAATGCCCCTGTACTCCCCCATGCTTACGTCTACCCTGGGCTACGGGGGTGGGCAGGGATGAGGGCCAGGGCATCCTGAACTCAGGCTTTCTTCTTTTAAAGGCCTGCATCCCGGAGGAGCTGAGTGAATTGCAGGGCAGTTCTGATTTGGACGTCTGACCACAGGCCGTGCGTGCCCACAGCCGTCCCCATGGGAACCAAGGCAGGCCGAGAGGCAGCCCAGCGTGAACCACCAGCCTGGGACTTGAACTGTCTTCTGCTTGCTGTGGTTCCCGAATCTGTGGGGGACAGCGTGGGCACAGGGCCGGCTGGGGCATCCTCTGCCCCCGCCTTGGGGGCCTGCAAGGGGCAGCAGCTGCAGGCGCGGGGTGGGCAGGTTGCCATGGGAACCGAGCTGCTTGCCTTTTCCCTGGTGTTTGGAGTTCTGACAGGGAGGCCAGAAGACAGCAGAGCCTTCTCTCGCCCCCTCGGGTTATGTCTCGGGCACATCTCGCACCCAGAGACAGTTCACAGCAGCTCAGAGGAGTCCGGACAGCCAAAAACTCCGGGTCTGGCAAGGTCCTGTTTCTTTCCACCTCATTTGACTACGGCCCTCGTCCTTGGGGAGAGTTACCATCTCAAAGAAGTTGGCTCTTGGTTTAGTCCAGGGACAGTAGCCAGAGGCAAGAGTCATCTGTAGGAGGTTCCCTGATGCCAATTGCCCGGAGTCAGGACTCTCATCTGGTGCTACTACATCACTGGTGAAGTCTCTTGGCTTCTCTGAGCCTCGTTTCCTCTCATTTACAATAAGGACTGTTTTCCTGACGTGCCCCCAGAAAGCTGAGTCCCCATGTTGTTCCATCGGCAAACGTACTTGATTATCGACTAAAAAGTTGGAGGCTCAAGTCTAACCAAAGACACCTTGGAAGAGAGGCCGGTGATCTGCTCCCAAGAGGTCCCAGAGCGTGGTCCTGCAGGGACAGGAACACAGCTCTCTCCTGACCCAGAGGGGGTTCCCTTGAGTCAGAACCCCTTCCTCAACAACTGCGGGGAGGGGGGCTTTGTGTTTTCGTTTGCATTGTCTTATTATGTGTCATTCCTCCAAGGGTGCAGTGAAATCTGTAAAACCTGTGCATCCAAAGAAAGTGTTACCGGGGCAGGTGGCAAACATAGTCTCATTCCAGTGAGGTAAATACATGCATGTCCAAGGGATCACTGACCAGGTTACAAAGAGCCAATGATCCCATGATGCCTGCCTGCCTTCAACAAGCATTCACAAAGTGGCTCCATATCTAGCCAGGCACAGTGTCTAGGGCTGCTGTAAGTCATGAACCCTACTGTTCCCAGACTCCCAGACGTGTTATTTGTTGACCTACTGTGTGATGAGCACATAGGAGCCCTGGTGGTGCAGTGTTACGCGTTGGGCTGCGATCTACCTGCTCAGCAGTTCGAATCCACCAGCATCTCCTCAGGAGAAAGACAGCTTTCTACTCCCGTAAGCAGTTACCATCTCAGAAGCCCACAGGGGCTCGCTAGAAGTCAATCTTGACTCAGTGGCAGGGAGTTGGGTTTTGGTACTGGGACAGGTAGGTTTGTTGTGCCAACATGACCAATGAACACATGTGGGATTAATTGAAGGGTGGAGAGATAAATGGCTCAGTGAGTGTCGTCTTTCTCTCTCTTGCTCTTTGATCATCGGACCAGTGTGCGGCTGCCTTGCTTGTTCTGTGCCCCCATTTGCAAGCTACACTACCTGTGGGACACCTAACCCCTGGACTGTGTTGCTGTAACTTGACGTTCCTTCAAGACCTTCTTCGCCACGCTGCTGGAGTGTACATCTCTTGAGCTGGGGACTGTGGGACCCTGTCATCTGGCTGACTGTTGGTGACCCGCCTTGCAGTTTGCTGCCTGTGGTCAGACTGCCTACATTGCTCCATGGAGGACTGCCCGGCAGCCCTCAAGACCCGAAAGACTGTCAGTGTACTAGCTGTCTCACGGAAGTGAGTTGCACTGAGCCATTTGTACTGCTTTATAGATTAATTAACTGTGTATGTCTTATGTTACCTATCTATTTCTATAAATATATACAAAAATTATTAGTGTCCTGGTTTTGTTTCTCTAGAGAACCCTGCTTGATACAGGTACCTAGCACTGCACCTGGTGCTAGAAACAAGTCCGAATCGACCTGGTCACACTTGACTCACGGAACATAAAATTAAATTGCTGAGGGAATGAACCCAATGTGCATGCCTATGACCTACAACAGGAGGCTGTATCTGCATGGGGAAGACATTGGTGGTGTCTTTCTTAGGGACCAGGAGGCCCGGCAGTGCTGTGAGTTAAACACTGGACTTATAACCACAGGGGTAAGTAGTTCAAGCCTACCCGTGACTTCATAAGAGAAAGATGAGTCGGAATCAACTCAACGGCAGTGGTTTTAGGAGGGACGGGAGCTTGCTATTTCTAGGGCACCTAAATTGTAATCATAAAACTCGCTCGTGTCTGGAGCAGAAGAAATCTGTGCTCCTGGGGAAAAAAAGAATTGTTGCCTAGAAAAGACTCGTTTTTCTTTCCTACGTGTTTGTGGATTTGTCGGAGTGTTTGTTTTGTAGCCTTTGGAGGATAAGCTCCCCGAAGAACAGAACCTCCTCTTTTCTTTTCTGTGCCCTCAGCACCCGACGCAGTCCTGGGCCGCCAGAGGCCCCAACCCTGCCTCAGTCACACGAATAAACATCCGCGAGGGACGACGGCCGTCCAGCGCACTGCTCAAAGCGCTTTCTAGCCTCTGTGATACAAAGCTTCTCTCCCTTCACTTTATAGAAAAACAGACCGGACTTTTTAGTAAATCCAATAGTGCGCAGAAGTCGCACAGCAAGTACAGAGCATGCCCATCGCCCCTCTTGTCTTCCCTGCCACCCGCTTGGCCCACACCTTGCCTTCCTGCGCTTCCTTTGTCACAATGAAGGAGGCCACATCCATCCGCTCGCGTTAACTACTGTCTGCGATAAAGCAGCCTGTGCGTGTTGCTCAGTTCTGCGCGTTTGGACAAGCGCATGTCTTAAGGGCGCCCGGACAGACTCATGCAGCATGCTTGCAACGTCTTGCGCTTCTCCAGTTGCTCCTCCCCTCTCCCGGGGCACCTGGCAATCACGGATCTCTTCATCGTCTCTGTTGCTTTGCCACTTTCAGAATGCCATCCTAGTCGGAATCGCGTCCTGTGTCGCTTTTCCCCTCGGGCTTCCTCCTCGGAGTTTAAGGTTCTCCTGTCATTCCATCGCCAGGCAGCTTAGTTCTTTGCATCACAAGACGCCCCTGTGTGGGGATTCCCTTTACTTTTTCTCCAATACTGTTGTTGCCATTGATAATAGAGGGAAGTCCTACCACAATGCCGCCGGAGTGGGGCGCAAGAAGTCCAGTGGAGTGCAATAGGATGCGTTAGCATTGCCATGGAGACCCACGGAATAGGCAGGGTGAGCCAGCTGCAGAGGAAAAGAGCCACTCGCCCATTTGCTGTCTGTCTGTCTGTCTGTCTGAATTTGCTTGATTATGGGGCATGTCATCACAAGACACGTGATCATGGCCATACGCAGGATTATTTATCTAATGTCTGTCTCCCCCACTACACAATAAATGCTTGTTAAACGCATTTTGCTGTTCTTAGGTGCCGTTCAGTCTGTACTAATTCATAGCAACCCTATGTACAACCAAAAGCATATCCCAGATCTCATAATCGTTGATAGGTTTCAGCTTATCGTTGTACTTGCAGTGTATTCATTGGGGGTGCGGTGGGGGTCTTCCTCTTTTTAACTGACTCTCTACTTTACCAAGCATTATGTCCTTCTTTGGGAACTGGTCCCTCTGATAACCTGTCCAAAGTACATAAGGCAAAGTGTATCCTCCATTCTAAGAAACAGTCTGACTAGACTTTTCAAATACACATTTTTTTCATTCTCCTGGCTAGCCATGGGGTGTGTGTGTGTGTGTGTGTGTATTCTTGCAGGGAGGAGTGCAAATGCAATCCCCAATCCAACTATCACAAATTCTGCAGTCAAGTTTCCCACACTCATTTGTTGAAATCACAGGGAGAGTGCAATGGATAAGCCTAGCTCTGGGAAAATAATCTTTGTGATCAAGTGGCCATTATATATTTAATCTTCTCTGATATTCTAATTCAAAGGCACTAATTCTTCTTTTCAGTCTTCTTTATCCATTGTTCAACTTTCACATGCATATGGGGCAATTAGAAATAACACGGTGTGCTAGTCCGGAAAGGCTAAAGACTAGACTAGAGAAGCAAATCCAGAGACACTTACATGTGTATAATAAAGAACAATTGTACATTATGAAAACAGCCCAGCCAGTCCAGATCAAGTCCGTAAGTCCCTTATTAGCCTATATGTCAATACTAGTCCATAAATTTCTCTTTAGACTCACAGAGCCATGCAATGGTACTGAATGCAGGAAGATCACAGGCCAATGAGTAGAACGTTTTGTGGATCCAGTTGTGATGGAAGCATCTCAGCAATGGCGTGGGTCTCCATGTGCTCCTCCAGCTCCAGGACTCTGGCTCCATCAGCATCACTCCATGTGGCAGCAGGAAGCTGGAGTAGAGAGTCTATGTGTGCCCCTCCTCCAGGGGGGAAGATAGGAGTTCTCAGAATCCTCAGGAGAAAGCCATGCCCACACAGAGGTCTCATTGGCTATGTTCTGACTGACAGGCTAAACCCCACCCCCTGCAAGTTGGCAGGAGATTATGTGGTTTAGGTCCTCACAGTGACATATTTGCTCTTTAATATTTTAAACTCTTGTGCAGCAGATTTGCTCAATGCAGTATATCATTTGAGTTCTTGAATGCTGTTTCTAAAAAAGTTGATTGAGGATTCAATTAAAATGAGATCCTTGACAGCGTTAATCGTTTCTCCATTTATCATGATGTTGTATGTTGGTCTAGTGATGAGGATTTTGTTTTCTTTATGTAGAGGTGTAACCCATTGTGGAAGCTGCGGTCTCTGATCTTCATCAGGAAATGCCTCAAGTGCTCTTCACTTCAGCAAGCAAGGACATGTCATGGTCATGTCAAAGATCATTAATGCGTCTTCCTCAAATTCTAGTGCTGCATTTTTCCACTAGAGTCCAGCTTCTCAGATTATGTACTTAGCATACAAATGGAATAAATATGGTGAAAGGCTACAATTCTGACACCTGTGTTGCTTGCTTTCAAACCATAAAACGTCTTCTTGTCCTATTCAGATGACTTAGTCTTAGGCTGTATACAGGTTCAGTATGAACACATTTTAAGGGTTCCAGAATCCCCATTCTTTGCAATGTTACCCATAGTTTGTTACATGAATAAATGGATTTACATGAAGGTTTGATATGAGTATTGACCTTAGTATTGTAGGTTGGGAATGTAGTCTCAAATATGTGCAGTTTAGTCTAAGGAAGGAAGGGAGGATCAATAGTAAGTGATAGATGAAAGGGAAAGGAGGAAGTGAAATGCAAGAGCTCTAAAAAGTCTTCACATCTCCAAGGCTTCTAAACCAGAAGAGAACCCGGGATTCTCAAGCATCTACCAGTAGCCAAGTATCATTAGAGCTTGGAAGAGTGGTCGGATGGGGCCTTGTCAAAGTAAAGCTCCAGAGATACATGGGGCTCTTCTGAGATCTGGGACTTTGCTATGGCAGCAAGGAGCAGGCATTAAGGGGTTCTCTGCAGGAGCAGTTCCTGATTACATTTTTGTTACTACAAAGAATTCAGTTCTCTGTGTGGAGAATGTACCCAAGGGGGGTAGGATGGCAGTGTGGAGACCTGCTAGGAGGCCAGAGAAGAGTCACATAGGAATGTCATCATGATGGCAGTGGATAAGGAAAGCGGCTGATGAAATCAGGGGAGTTTTAGAAATTCAACTTAAAAGAACTTGGTGGATGATGGATGTGGGTCATGAAGGAGAGTAAGAACTCTTGGATAATCCCTGTATTTATGGTTTGGATATTCAGTTAGATGGTGACTTTGCTGGAGAGGGAACTCTGGGAGTTATTATGTTGAGGTGGCATGGAGCAAAACCCACACTCATCTGTCACTTTGTCATCTTGTGATGGTGTCCATGTTACTCTGACACTGGAAGCTATACCAGTGGGATCACTCATGATGAACGGGTTTCAGCAGAGCTGCCAGACTAAAATGAGATGGGGAAGGAGGATGGGCTTCTTCCTTCTGAGGGATTAGCCACTGACAACTTTGTGAATAGCAGCAGAGCATGGTATGATATAGTCCTAGAAATTAAATTCCGATTGGAAGGCACTCAAACTGCAAGTGCAGACGAGGAAGAACTGCCTCTTCAAAGCACAATTGACTTTAATCATGTGAGTGAAGCTTTCAGAACTGTCACTTGCTGGTGACTCACAATTCAAAGACATAGTTACAAGCATCGATTAGCAATAAGAACATGAAATGCACCAAGTATGAATCTAGGAAAATTGGAAGTTGTCACAGATGCAATGGAACACATAAAGATCAAGATCCTAGGAATTTGTGAGGGGAAATGGACTGGTGTCAGCCATTTAAAATCAGACTATGCTGTGGTTTACTATGCTGGGAAGGACCCACTCATGAGCAATGGAGTCACATGTACCATCAACAAGAACATTTTAAGATCTATTCTGAAGTACAATACTGCATGTGATAGAGTAAGATCTCTATGCCTCCAAGGAAGATCTGTGACTATCACTATCATTCAAATGTATGCACCAACCACCAGAGTCAGTAATAAAGAAGTTGAAGACTTCTACCAAGGTCTTCAGTCTGAAATTAATTAAACATGCGATCAAGATGCATGAGAAATTACTGGTAACTGAATTGGGAACGTTGGAAACAAAGAGGAAGGATTAGTAATTGGAAAACATGACCTTGATCGTAGAAACTAGCAGGAGATTACATGGTAGAATTTTTGCCAGCCAAGAAGTTGCGGAAATTCTTGTCATGGAAGCAAAAGAAAGGGATGTTCCTGCTGTGATGTTGAGGTCACTCACGATGAACGCTGATGATAAGAGTTCAGCTGAGAGAAGATCTGTGAATCCATAGGGATGTCAATGAAAAGCACTCGGGGTTCTGAGCATTCGGGGGCTGGGTCATCATCCAGGCTTCTTCCTTACGCACTCTCCCAATCCGAGTTGTCCAGACAAGTTCTCCTTTCACTGACATTTGAAGGTTGGTGAGGAGGACAAACAGCCAGTGAATGACACATCAGAGATTCCTTAGACTAATCCTTCACCATTACATATGCAAGAAGCCATGGTGGTGCAGTGGTTAAGTGCTTAACTAGTTACAGCAAGTTCAGCGGTTCAAACCCACCACTTGATCCCGGGAGAAAGATGCGTCGGTCTGTTTCTATAATGATTTATAAGCCTGCAAAGCCTATGGTGAGGTTCTACTCTATCCTACGGGGTCACAGTGAGTTGGGGTTGTCTCAACATTAATGGGGTTTATCACATGCACAGCCACTGTTGTCTTGCTGCAGTGGACCCACCATCTCTACAGCAGGAGGCTGTGTCTTTCAGGCATGGACTTCTTTCCACCTCCCATCCATTCACTCAGAATGAGGTGAAATCCCCATGGCCTGCATATCACCAACGTTTGGAATGAAAGCCTTCTTTGCTCTTTTCTCCCTTCAATACTGATTCACTTATTGGAAATATCACCCTTTAACCAGAAGCAGATCGTTCAGAAAGGTCTGCCATCATTAAGTTGATTTTAATATTTTCTTTTTGTCCTTCCAACTAGTTTTTTTTGCTATTTTATTTTTATTGTTGTTAACTCTTTCAACTCTTTGTTTTGTGTTTTTGTGTGTTTTCTCGGCATATGGAATCCAGGATAGCTGAATCTTTCGAGATAATAACTGAATTAATGATTTCTTGGGGGTATGACAGGGGAGGTTACGGAGAAATGGGGAGCTATTAACAAGGAGCACAAGGAAAGGAAAAATCTTCTAAAATTGTTTGTGGCAATGATTATACTTAAATTTTATGATCATTGGCTTATGCCCTGATGAAAGTGTTTATTAATAAAAAGTTTAGGCTGTATATGGCATTTTATTAAAAAAGAGTCTTGGAACCTAGGACAGAAGCCAAAGTATTACCTTGACTTACTGGTCCTGAAAATTGGGCCATTTGTGATCGTGTTTGGTGACTTGCAGGGTTACCTCTGCTTCCTCCATGCCACCTCTAGCCCACCTGCTATTGTTGTTAGGCGTCTTAGTCACTCAGTTCCAACTCATAGCGACCCTGTGTCCAGTGGAATTAAACACTGCCCAGCCCGGCACCATCCTCACAATTGCTCTTGTGCCCATGGTTGCAACTACTGTGTCACTCCGTCTCATCAGAGGTATTCCACTTTTTCACTCCCCCTTTACCTTATTTGTTCAGGGACTGGTCTTACCTGATCACATGCCCAAAGTATGTGAAATGAAATCCCACCAACCTCCTGCCTGAGGAACATTCTGTCCGTCATTCCTCCGAGACAGACACGTTTTATTCTTCTGGCTGTCCATGGGCCCTTCACCAACACCAGACGTCGAAGGCATCCATTATTCTTCAACCTTCCTTATTCGTGGTTCCAACTTTCATACACAAATGAGGAAATTGAAAGCGCTATGGCTGGGGTCAGGGGTGCCTTAGTCCTCAAAGTGATATGTCGTATACACTTGAGTATAAGCAGAGTTTTTCAGCACATTTTTATTCCATTTTTGTGGTAAAATTAGGCACCCCTGCTGATATTTGGGTTGGCTTATCCTTGAGTATAGACGGTATTTGCTCTTCCCCATTGTGATTTGCTCAAAGTACTGTGTCATTTTCTTTCTTGACCATTGCATCTGTGAGCATTGATAGGGCTACATCCAAGTACCACAAGACTCTTGGCAACTTCAATCTTTTTTCATTTATCATATTGTTGTCGACTGGTCCAATTGTGAGGATTTTTGTTTTCTTGGCGTTAAGCTGCAACCGATACTGAAGTCTCAGTCTTGGATGATACTCCTCAGCAAGGGCTTCCAGTCCCTCCTCACTTCCCGCCCACAGGGTTTGGTCATCGACAGATCACAGGGTGTCGATAAGCCGTTTGCCAATTCCGAGGCCACGTTCTCTTTCCTATAGGCCAGCTTCTGGACACTTGCTCAGCATACAAATTGAACAAGTATGGCTGAAGACTACAACCTCAGTGCACACCTTCCCCCGATCTTAAACTCTGAAGTACGCCCTTGCTCTTTTGAAGGAGTGCCTGCAGACGCTCCATGAGCACAACTGTGTTCTGGAGTTACTTGTGATTCGTTATGAGCTGCACGGTCAAACGATGTTGCGTAGTCGATAGAAGTAACATCTATCTGTAAACATCTTTCTGGCATTTTCTGCATTCAGCCAAGGTCCATTTGACATCAGCAACCATAGCCTGTGTTCCACATCCTCTTCTAAATCAGGCTTGGTTTTCTGGCAACTCTCTGTTGAAGGATTGGTGAGGCCATTTTAAAAATTATCTATCTGCCCCAATTTTTAAAGTGGCCTATCCTGGCTGATTAAATAGAGGCATGAGGTCCCACAGAGAGAGGTAGTGGTCATTTCAGAAGGCTTTGTACATCTCACGAGGGGAAATCTTTCATCATGAAGCAGGATCCGCATTCCAAAGTAGGTTGTTGTTAGTTGTCAAGTTGGTTACAACCCTTGGGAACTCCATGTCCTTGCCTCTAACTTCTTTCACTTAGCAAAATATTTTTAAGGTCAGTTCATGTAGCAGCAGGTACTAGGGCTTCGCTTCTTTTTAATGGCTGCATAATATTCCAGCAGCAGACTTTTCCATCGCGGTCTGTCATCTTGTCATGTCATGGTGGCCTTTCTGTTGCGATGATGTCATGCCACTGGTGTTTCAAGTACCAGAAGGGTCACCTGTGGTGACCTCAGTAGAGATCTCAGTAGAGTTTCTAAACTGCGACAGAAAAGCCTGGTACAGATGACTTCCAAAATTCAGTCAACAAAAGCCCTATAGTTCCTAATGGAACAGTGACCAAGATATGGCTGAAAGGTGTGGTCCTTGGGTTGGTAAAGCACACTTTACATACTCAGTGGCCACAATGATAGATCGATGGTTCTGGGGCAGGGCTGGACACCATCTGTTGTGTCTGGGGTTACCAGGAGTCAGAGTCAACTTGACCGCAACTGACAACACCAATATGCTTTTGAATAAGAATCTTGTGTGGACATGGGAGGGTTCCCCCTGCCTGAGGTAGAATAGAATGACCTCCATAGAATGACCTTTTGCTCCCTAAATGAGACCCCATGCCTCTGAGAGCTCATGCAAATGTCCAGGAATGAGGAGAGGAGTTGTGAGTGTCGTATGTCATTTCAGTGGATGACGTGGCCCTCCCCCCAGCACCTTCTGTGCCCCAAATACTGAAAGCATTGCCATAGTCCTGGCATGCTGAAGAGCAAGGGGGTTTCCAACTAAAGGGAACTGTAGCAGAAACTCCCATATTAAAAAATTGGCAGCCTCTCCTAAATGTGATAGTTAGTTGTAATAGGGGAAAGATGCACCCAATCGTGTAGTGTAACTTCTGGGTGTCTGCGGGATGAGTAATGAGCTTTATGGTAATTCTATGTCCCCACAGAACTGTAGAGCCCGAGACAGTGAAGCAGTCTGTGTGTTCAATATGGTTGTTACACATTTGGGAAAATGAGGCCCAGAGAAATTAGGTGCAAATGCAGTCGTTCAAATTACATCCAAGGCCACCAAATTTACCAATGCCAGAGTCACCTCTCTCTGGCATCCAACACTTCAGGGCTGCTTCCCCTAACCATGTTGCCTCTGGGACCTCTCAAGTCCTGGCTCTAGGCTTGGTGTGGAGGATGGAGAACAAGCAAAAGAGAATTGACTTCCAAGAGCATAGGGTATCCCTTTCTACCTGCACCTGTTCATTTGCAGGGTGATGACAGAACTTAATGTGCATCCGCAGGGGTGTTCAGGGGATACCCTGAAAGGAGCTCTCCTACCAGTAGCAGTCCCAGAGTCTCCTCTTTTTTACTTTCTTCTTTTTTTTTTAACCCAGCAGATCAAGCCTCAGAGAGCAGAAATCCTGGGAGCTAGAGCATCATCATGTTTCTTAAACATTGTCTTCAGTTAGCACCTTTGCTGCAGAGAAAGTTGCACAGAGAGGAACGCTTTTAAAAATAAAGGAGGGAAAAAAATAAATAAAGGAGGGGGAAGTGGGTGGAAGAGGAGAAAGAAGAATCCTCAGTACACTCATCATTCTATTCTACAGATAGAAACACTCGGCCTTGGGGCGTCTTTCTGCCCGTCAATATCCTTGGCATGTAGCTGAGCATGTTTTGCATAAAGTTAGGATCAATGCAGTGCTGTCATGCACTTGACACAACACACCCTCGTTTTAATGCCTGCGTACCACCCTCGGGCTTTTGTCACTGAAATGCTCAGGCGGACACTGAAGGGGGCAGAATGGTCAGATACATCTTTCCTGACTTTAATTTTCCCGTGACCAACTCGTGGCCCCTTGGGCCGCATCATCCCGCCCTCTCCCCCTGGCCCTGGTACAGTGTGCACAAATCGCAGACACCTCGCCGTCCCACCCACCAAGAGTCCAGAGGCAGGATCTGCCCAGGCAGCTCAGCTTGAAGAGATCACTGGCAGAGACACGTGGAGAAAATTGCTGGGGTCGGAGCGGGGGAGCGCTTCTCCTCCTCAGTCTGTACAAACCATCCTGAACCACACCCTCCAGCCTCCTTGCTGAGCTGGGCCTTGGAGCAGGGGTGTGGCTTCCCGTGGGGGGAGTCCACATCTCCTCCATAAGAATGGCACTCGGACCTGAAGAAGCAGGTTGTTTCTTGCTTTCTGCTTCCTTCCAGAGGTTTTGTTTAAATGGAGCCAGGATGTAGTCCAACTTCCATCAGGACAATTCCCACTCCAGACCAAACGGAGCCCGGTGGTGCTGGGTCCCACATTGGGTTTCCACTGCTCCAGGTGCCCTGCTATGCTGTGACCCCAGCTTCAATCCACCCTCCTACCTCTCGCCACGTGGCCAACTGATCTACTGCTTTCGTTTTTATTTCCGACGGCTGCTTTATAAGACCCGGTCTGGTCTACTTACTGAGTAGGCATGGGAAAATTACTAGCAGTAAAAATGACTAATTCAAAATGTCCAAAATGTGAAAAGATAAAATGGATATGTTTCTGTTGGGATCTTCCCCAATAAAGGCTTTTTAATGAACACCGTGCATCCTGGAATGAGGATCCCCCCAACCCCGCCCCCCACACACACCTGACATACACCGAGTCAAGAAAGGGCCTATACGACTGGATGTATCTCTCCTTGACTGGATCAGTGGAGAGGAAACAGCCAGTACAGACGTCCAAGACTGCCTTCCCAAGCTGGGAGTCTACCGTGGACGCCAGAGGCCCGGCTATCTAAGTGCAGCTTCTTAGCTTCCTCGGGTTTCAGCATTTCCCAAGAGATCATTTAAAATCACATTTGTTACTTTATCATCTAATCACATATAAGCCTCTCCCCACACTCCCTCCGCCCTGCCTTCCTTCCAAGGAATGCACTTTCTGGAGTGCACCGCACTCAGCCAGCGTGGAACTCTTGACGGGAAGCAGGAATGGCGCCCAAGAATTCATGATTACAGCCATTTAGTGAGCAGCAAAATCCCCCCCACCCAAGCCAGCTCGCTCTCACGGACGAGGACAAGCCAGTGTAAGTCTTAGCGAAGCTGGGGTCTAGGACTTGCTTGCCCCCACCAGAGCGCTCACTGGCCTCTTGGCAGGAGAGCAGACGTCAGATGAAGTGTCCTTCTTCTTGCCATTCTTGACAGTTAAGCGAAACAACTGTTCCAGGATCTCATGGTTTCCAGTGGAGGTGGCCCGGGCTAGAAGACAGGATCTTCTCTACAAGATAAGCAAGATTGAGCGGCAAAGGTTTGGCTGTGGGACTCAGGGACCAGGCTACGGCTGTTGATGGAAAGATAGCTGGGGGTATTACGGGAAGCAAACTGCATGCATCCCTGAGGCAGGCTGCTTGCATATGTGGATGTTCCAAAGCGCGTATAGTTTTATAAGAATTAATAATTATTGATCAATTGGCATAGAAGGCTCCCACTGCTTTCTTTCTTCTGATAGATCAGGAAAAAGAGATGGATAGGTAGGTAGGTAGATAAATAGATGCAAGAATCATCGTATCACTTCAATGGCACGTTCATGTTCTTTAAAGGGGTTACACTGATATGAAGATATGCTTTATGAACAGGTACAATTTAGCAATTTTATCAAAACAATCAGAGTAAAGGCCAAATATCCCAGGAGCATTGATGAAAATGCCAAAATTAAATGAAGTGGTTAAAGAGGGCAGAGAACCCATGGTCTTTGGGTAGGTGGGTGATACAATCCGTCAGAGATAAGTTTTCCCTCTAACTTGAGGGAACACCTACTCCTGCCAGAGCAGTGTGGAGAAGCCTCAAAGCAGTAACTTAGCTCCACATCAGAATACACCGGAGACATTTCTAGGAGCGGCGCGACCTAGCTGGACCTCTTCTGAGCCTGCTGACTCTGAGTGTCCACTGGCACCCCCAGGAACTGGCTGCATTCTCACAACTTGCTGGACGAGACTGATGTACAGCAAGGTTAACCCTTTGGGGACTGGATTATTTTCTGCTTTGAATTTTCTGTTGTTGTTGTTGGTATATTTTCAGGAATAGGAGGCATATTGAAATTAAGGGAGGGTGTTTTTTGTTTTGTTTTTTTGAAAGTTAAGATGCATTTTCATACCATTCCATGAGGGCACGTATGTCCCAAGAGGGATCTGGTGGCAGGAGAGGTGGAATGAGCTCATGTCTTCAGATTCATGTACTTATCCAGATCCCCACAGGTCCACACACCACACCTGGGAGATCAGGGTCCTAAGAAAGCCGAGAGACTGAAGATGCTGGTGGGTATCATATGTCCCACGGGCCATGAAAGCTTTAAGAATCCATGATTGAAAAAAACAAAGACAAACTTGGGTGTTGGAAAAGGGTGTGGTGCATTTATACATGTTCAGGAAGGTGAAACCAGAGGCGCATATATATATATTTTTTCAGCCCCAAGTCTGCATCCCCCCAAATGGACTCAGTCAACAATGTCTGTGGCTCTGGATTTGTTTGGCTTTTCTTTCTCCCCACCTCCCCCACCCCCACACACCCCTCCACCTCTAGCTCAAGTGCATTTAGTATAAATTTGATTCTGGATTGTGACTTTACTTATTGGTATTTATCTGATTGGATCTGTGCCAGAAAGAGAGAGAAACATCCGCTCTGGTTTTTAAAATGCCATTTGAGCTTACATTAGTCGCTGTACTGGATTTGCAAAATGAGATGAGAAGAAGGGACCCCCCATATATAGTTGGGGGTACCAGAAGTCAAAAAAGTTGGTCTTGCTAGCCACATGGTATTGGAGGTATTAGAAACGTCACAGGAGGATAAATTGATTTTAGTATGATGGAATAATTTCTTTGGACTTGCTGTAAAGTTGGTTTGAAATATTGGGGAGGTTTTAAAGTGATTTCAAAGTGTTTTTCCCACTACCCTCTCCACTAACTTACCAGTCAGATTGGAGGGGGGCAGGCAGTAATAGTAATAAACAAGTATGTAAATGGAAACATCAGTATCTTGAGCCCTGGCCCTGTGAAAGAGCATCTCTCTGCAAGGATGGTTTAGGAACGTCATCGTCCAAAGGAAATGGACAGGGGACCTAAGACTGACCAGTAATGGTAAATGGTGGGCAAAGACGCTTTCCTAAGTAAATGTTGGCAATGAATCACGGTCACCGGGCGAGGGGGCGTGGCATCATCACGGGCTCTGGTCAGGAGTACAGCCCTGTTCTCTGAGTCGGAGCCCAATCAGGTCAAGAAGGCTTCTTTTATAAACAGTGACACCAAGGTTGCCCTCAGCTTGCTCTTCCCTAGAACATACACTAGCCTTGGGGGCTCCATCCACCAAGTAATGGGTGGCCTTGACGTTTATAGCTCCTGAGCTGTTGAAGAACCACTCCCACTCCCCATCCTTGAATTGCGCTGCCTTTTCCCACCCAGCCCTCGATGAACACTTCAAACCCAACCTGCACTGAGAGGACGCAGTGCCTTCTCTGCTGATCTCTGCCTCGGCCTCACCTCTTCATCATGTGTAACCACAATGGCACTTGTCTCAGAGTAGAAGGGGGGTTGCATTTGTCTCTCTCCTCCCAGAAGAAGAGTTGATGAGAGGCAAACTATCAGATCCTATTTATGGGCAACCCCTGACCAAAAACTTAACTTTGCACTCACTATTGGTATTGACTGCCGTCTGGTCAACCTTCGAGGTCCCAAGCACTACAGGTTTGGCCCATAGGCTATGATCAACTGGTTGCACACATTAGAGCAGATACCAGGAATCTTTCTTTCTCCGGGGGTAATTTGAATATTTGTAACATCATGCGTGGGTCATCCTCCCGGTCAAACACCACACTGGTCAAGCAGTTCATTGAATCACTCCTAACGGGGTGGCTGGAACCTTTTTGGTTTCTCTTTGGTAAAGCCCCCCCACTCTGTCATTAGAGAGTGCACAAAGTGCTTACTGAATACCCATCAAGCCTTATTATCCTTTATCATTTGGGAATATGATTCAATTATGTCAGCACCTTCTCTGACCAAGCAACTGTGCTCTCCCTTGGCTGCCAGCATCAATTATGAGAGCCTTAGGTACATTTGTCCTCAGCAGGGGACAGTCCACTCCGTAGGTCCCATGGTCATTCTTCTTGTCAGTTGATCCCACTCTTTTCTATGGCTCCCCCCAAAGATAACTACTAGGTCATGTGTTATGAATCAGTTTAGACTTCAGTCAGAGTGACTGTGGCCAGAGACATCTAGCACAAGGACTTAAGACCACAGGCTTTGCTGGATGTGACCGCTTGGTTAGACTAGAAGCTTGATTACTTATGAGCACTGTAGGCAAATCACCCCCGACAGCTTTGTCTCCTTGCCCGGGAAATGGTCACCACAATCCGTGCTAATCTCCACTTGCAAAACTACTGAAGGGATTGGACAGGAGAGCACCTACAAAGGGCCAAGCCCAGCTTATTCACTGTTATTCTGACCCTCTCGTTAAATGAACAAAGAAACCGAGACCCGAAGTTTCCATTTTCAGGGCATTTTAAACATCCTACAGTTGGTCAGTGACACAAGGAGCAAGAACTTTGGTTCCCTGTCCCACTATGGAACATTTGCCCACCACAGGGCAGCACCAACTGGCTCCAAGAAGACACAGGGGATGCTGTTAGAGATGCCTTGTTCCCACTCTGTAGGGAGGGGGTGGGGCATACACAGCCCGACATGGATGCTTCAGCAGGTGTGAGCTTGACATTTTGAGAGACCTAATTTTTAGGGAGAGAAGGAAGGATGAATCCTGATATTATTATTTTCAATAGTTTTATTGGGACATAATTCACATATCATATAATCCAATAGTTCAGTCAGATCAAGAAGAGTTGTACAAACATGATCATAATCACTATTTTAAACATCTTTATTTTGTATTCCTTGTTATTAGCTCCCCACTTGCTTCCAATCTCTTCTGCCATACTCCCAAGAAATCATTAATCCAGTCACTGTCTCTAGAGATTCACCCATCCTGGATTTCATAGACGTAAAACATTTGTATTATTATTATTATTAGTTACTCACTGAACTCCTCACCAGGTAATATTCAGTGGACAGAAACATTTCATCTCTGCCCTCCCAGAATGTATAGTCCGGCAGGGTAGGTAAATAGTAAACAAATACACAGAGAAATCTGATTATAAATTGTGGTAAATGCCAGGAAAGAAAAGAGCAGAGGTCATTCCAGGGACACCAATTTAGAGGATGGTGAGTGAATGGGGATGACCGATCAGGGAACACTTCTCATATTAAACTAAGAAACAACTAAATCCTGCTGACCCCTAAAACGTCAAAGCCTGTTTTTTGTCTGTTGTGGTTATTTGGAAGCAGAATTTTGGGACCAACTCAGGGTACGATTTGGGGACAAAAGATGACGGATTCCTTCAGTGTTGAGAGTTGCATGGCACCACCGGGCTCCCTGAGTGCCCTCAGCTTCCCTGGAATAAGCCAACATACCGCATCACATGGGTTGGCATTTACATAATGCTCATGGTGCGCTTGCCTCAGAACCTTGTCCAAAACCCCTTCCTACCTGTCAATTTCTATCAGAATTAGCATATTTTTTTCTTTAGAAACTTAGCAAAGAAGAAAAGAGGTGGCTATTGTTCGTGAGAAATATAGTTGGCTCTAAAATAATTAATGTTAAGAAGATTAACAACCACAGAATTGCTTCTTGGAATAAGCTCCTCACACTCATGCCCTTGTTCTGAAGGTGTTTGACTAAGGTCCAGACAGAGAAAAAATGTCCCCAATTCAGCCTGTGCGTGCACGTGCATATTTGGGGCATTCCAGGGACCGGAGTGTATTGTCGTCCCTCCTAACTAGACATATGGCATTCATATTGTGACACATGTGGTCATACAAAGACTCTACGAATAGTGCTACCTTCCTCCGGGAATCTCTCTCCATCTTCTCCCATCTTTGTTGTTCCCTCCTCTCTTTAATACCCCAAGGCATCTATCCTTAGGACTTAAATCTCCATGATCAGAGCCATGCCAATTAGCCTTGATCTATCTTTCTAATTATTTCCTTATTTGGGAGTTTCTTTTCTTCCTTGATAGACTCAAGATGGAAGGCCTTCAGCCCTTCTTCTAGCTCCACCTCGAGACCAACACCCTCATGGTACAGGCTGGAAAACCCAAAGTCAATCAGGAAGTTCCCCAGAGACCCAGGGTGGCTTAACACACCTGTGAGAGGGACTCAGCCTCCTAACTTGTTACCCCGTGCTCTTTCAATTATGTCGGAACTACTGGTGCCAAACACAAAGTCAACTTTCAGCAACTACTTGCTGACCAATTAGGAAAGACCTTTAAAGACATTTGAAAGAAGATGGTGGGGTGGAATTCCAAACACTTGGATGTTTCGTGGTCCTGTAGAAAACCCTCCTGTAACACAGGTCCTGTAGAAAACCCTCCTGTAACACAGGTCCTGTAGAAAACCCTCCTGTAACACTCCTGTTCCTATGGAACAGCCAACGGAAGAACAGTGGTTCCAAGGGCCAGAGTGGTCACTTGCTTCAAATCCTGCTGGGAGCGCAAGCAACTAGAGATTAAAAGTTTTTCTTAATGTAGCAGCCTGGAGGTCATTTACAAGTGAGTCGAAAGTTTGATGGAGTGGACTAGGAGAGAGAGAGGATTGAGGACTATGGCATAATGTTAAAGAATATCTTTGTCACGTCTGGCTGTCGCCCGAGGTGTCTAAGGGTCTAGTACGACAACAGAAGTACTGCAAGTCGGCGCCTTTGATAAACAGGCTTTTTTCCCTCACAGTTTAGCAGGCTAGAATTGGAAGTTGGAATCCCAAACACTAACTCGGGGGAAACTCTCCCTCTGTTGGCTCTGGAGGAAAGTCCTTGTTGCTTCAGCTGTTTTACAGACTCCGTGTGTCCTGGAGTCTGTCGTGGTCACCTCAGATAGCTAGTACTAAGGTATCTAGTTATCTCGCTGCAGTGTCTATCTAGTTATCTGGTGCCACCAGAAGAGAAACAGACTTGCTATGACAAGAATATAGAAGTCGCAACGTTAGACAATTCTCTGCCACCTGTCACTTCCTGGTGGTTCACAGCATGTAGCCTATTTCCTTAACCGAGGAAGGCTCTGTCACAGTGTTGAACCCACAAGTTTAACCAGGTGTTACAAGAGCTTTGATTGACTTAAAGGTACCTGCACGTGTTCGCCCAATGTTTCAGAAAAATGAGAAAAAAATGACTGCTTTTCCATCACCCTCTATTCTAGGAATTTTTGAGGCTCCTCCGAGGGTTAGATTCTGATAGGAGCCTGTTGACTAAAACAGGAGTTTCTGTGGGGAGGGGTGTTAGGAATAAGAGTAAAGAAGCAGATTCTGTAGAAGGTTTTCAATATGAATTCTTATCCACAGCAAGGTCGCCTTTTGACTTCTGGGATCTATTACAATTTAAATTTCCTCTTAAATAAACACTTGTACCTGGAGTAGCTGAACCATAGTCAAAAGTATTTGCACACTGAAGATGGGGCTGGCGGCGGTGGTAGAGATGTTAAGTGGAACCTTGTGAATTCTGTAGATTGTGTTTCATTGGAAATGATCTCACATGTTTATTCCTTTTATTTGCGGAGAGCTAGCGATGTGGACTAAGTGGCTATTGGCTATTAAATCACACGTGTAATGGGCACATTAAAGCATATACTGTGCATTTGTATAGCACTTAGTCTACAAAGTGCTTTTATATACATTTGATTCCCCCAACCACAGTGCCAGACGAACAGGGCAGGGGTTATCATTGCTGGTTTAAAACGATAGAAGTGAGGATAAGGGAATGTCAAAGACTAAGTCGGTGTCAGAACTCAGGCTTCCTGCCTCCAAATCCAGTACTATTTCACCAAGGCATATGACCTCCCTGAGATTTTTTATCTGTTACAATTCCAAGTCTCTAGGGCTAACTCAGGAGCCCTGGTGGCATAGTGGTTACCCATCAGGCTGCTAACCACCAGGTCAGATGTTCAAAATAACTCACCACTCCACAGGCAAAAGACAAGACTTTCTACTCCCACAAAGAGTTACAGTCTCAGAAAAGCTACTGGGGTAGTTCTACCCTGTCCTATAGGGCCACTCTGAGTCAGAATTAGCTCAGTGGTAGTGAGTTCGGTTCTGTTCGGTTTGGTTTGGTTTGGAGGACTAACTCAAACTACCACCTGGGTTTCTTCGTCCACAGCATAGGCCCACAGATCATGTGATGAGGAACTGGGGTTCTTCACTGATGACAAAGATCACGCCTCCCCTTCTGATTCATGTGTGATCAGTTGACGTGATGGGAAAGCAGCAAGAGTTCTTGGGAAAGGGAAATTGTCCTCCTCAATGTAATATGGATGCCCAGTCTGGAGCACAGAGCGGGATGAGCCAGATTTTTTCCTGGATTTACCCTCTTCTTTTCTCTGCACGCTCACAGAAAATAGGTCACTCTCCACACTTAAGCTTGGCACATGCCTTCAGCACTCTGGACAGTTCAATCACTCAATACACACCACAAAAACAAAAACAAATCCAATCTCCTCCAATTCTCATCTAGTCCCAAATGGCTCATTCAGTATTACAGATACTTAAGTCCCAACCGAAGCCAGCAAAAATGCAGCTCCCCACCCAGCCTCATCCTCTCAGAACTATGGGAAATACGTGAACTTGTATCCACACCGCAAATACGTTAGCCATTTTCCATTCCTGGGCAACAGATTAACAAGCCATTATCTTTGCATTATTAATCAGCAGCTACTTCCTAAGCACCCTTCTTTAACAGCAAGAACAACTCAAGACCACACCACCGCAGAGATGGCGTGGCCAATCCTCTAGTGTGCCAAATAGTTGGGGCTCAGTCTTTGACCACTGGTCAGAATCGAGGACAATAGGGTCTCATCATTTTCACTTCCCCAGTGACCTCGATCCTTCTACCAAAATTTTAAAAATCATTTTATTGGGGGTTCGTGCAACTCATCACAATCCATACATACGTCCATTGTGTCAAGCACATTTGTACATTTGTTGCCATCATCATTCTCAAAACATTTGCTTTCTGCTTGAGCCCTTGGTATTATATCCTCCCTTCTATCAAATTTTATCTCTTTTCTGAGTAGTATAATTCCATGTTCATTGTCCTTTGCACCAATCAGATATTTAACAATGAAAATGTTTGGGCAGGATACCACTCAGAGACACCTGTCAGGATCATTACATATCTAAGAATGTTAGGTATCTCAGGAACAACCTTCTTTAAGGCCTGAAGTTTAACCACATACCCAAGCCCAGGGGCATTTAATTCCACACTCTTATTATTATGGAAAGTCACCAGTCTCTCCACAAGAGAATGACGAAGTTGTCTGCTCTGGTAAGACTTACAGTCTCAGAAACCCAATAATAAACAGTTCTACTCTGTCCTATAGGGTCACAGTACCTCAGAGTCAACTTAATGGTAATGAATCGGAGTTGGTTTAAAGGTTACTTGTTCCATGAAATGGAAAGCCCAATCATACTATCAGCATCATAAAGAACTAACTCAGTTTCACTCAGATAGACCAACAACTCCATTGCTATCTCTTAGCACCAACTCAATCAGTCATCATCCCTTGACCCTGGGGACATCTCCACAATAGTAATGCGTGGAAAATCCAACCACCTTCTTGGTCGTGGTGTTGTTAGACACTGTCAAGTCAGTTCTACCTCATAGCAACCTAATGTGCACAGAACAAAACACTGCCTGGTCCTGTGCCGTCCTCACCATTGTTCCTATGTTTCCGCCCATTGTTGCAGCCATGGTGTCAATCCATCTTACGGAGGGTCTTCTTATCTGTTTGTTTTGTTTTTGCTGTCCCTCTTTTTTTTTATGAGACATAATGTCCTTTTCCAGGGACTGGTCTCTCCTAACAACATGCCCAAAGTACATGAGATGAACTCTCGCCATTCTTGCTTCTAAGGAGCATTGGGTTGCTCTTTTGGAAGTCCCTGGCACTTTCAATATTCTTCGCCAGCACCGTCATTCACAAGCATTCTCGGTCCTACTGGCATCTGTATAACATGCTTGCTGTTCCACCAGGCAGCCATGTCATACCAGCAGAACACGTAACAGTTTATAATCGTGGTTCTGTTTTTTCAGTTCCTCTAAGAAAGAGCTTAGTCATGTTTGCAATTTCACCAATACCCCAGCCAGGCTATCTCTCAGCAACGGGAGCAATCCAGTCACATCATTTCCGCTTCATGATCCTTAGTCTCACTCCCCCTGAATCCCCACGCCTAAAACAATTCCCACAACTAGAACAAGATGAAGCAGTTCTTCTTAAAATTGTTCTACCTGCTGTTTCTATGACACTGTGACATCCCTGTTCTCCTTCCTCGTAGATGACAGCATCTCTGCGATGCTCAGGGCCTCTCCACCCCCACAGCCCTCCAGGTTTCAACACCAGTGTTCTCCTCCCACCATGGAGAGCAATTTTTATCCAAATGAGTGTGGATTTTAGGAGCCATCGGCCTTAAGTCACTACTGAGCAGGAGACATTTGATTTCTTGTTAACCCAAGATGTGGCTAATTTCTACCTCTCAGTACCCACACTTTGGTCCTTGTGCCCCCTTACTCTCTTCCTCACATCCATTCCTGACGGTGGGAGAACCGCTCTAGCAGGCTCCATCAATAGCTGATGCCATCCTCAGACAGGATCTGTTAAATTTATTCATTCATTTATTCAGCAAACGTTGGTTAAACATCTACACCATTCTCAGAACTGGAAGTTCAACAGTTAACCAAACAAAAGCCATACTTCCAAGAAGCAAACATTCTAGTCGACGGAGACTAAATCATAAGCATAAAAAACAATGTTAACTGATAGGTGGCGAAAAGCATACTGTTGAGAAATGGGGGGGGGTCACAGCAGAGACACAAAGCCCATCTGTAGACAATGGGACATCCCCTCACAGAGGGGTCGCAGGGAAGGGACGGGTCAACTAGGCCGCAGTAAAGCACTGATGAAACCCACAAGATTCCTCTGGTGGATCCTTGAGGCTTCCTCACCACCCTACCCCACCCCAACTATCATGACCCCAGTATTGCCTTTCACTATGGGCTAGACCAGAACATGGGCACAGGTACAGCTAAGAGATAAGAGCTTAGGACACATGGAATCCAGGAACAGGAATGGGAGAAGCAGTAACAGAAGGGGAAAGTGAGGAGTGGAGGGGAGGAAAGCGGAACCAATTGCAGTGATTGATACATAACCATACCCCACACTCCCTCCTCCAGAAAAACAGAACAACAGAAACCATGGTGGAAGGGAGACATTAGTCAATGTAAGATATGAGGACAAGAATAATTTATAATTTTCCAAAGGGTCACAAGTGTGGGTGGGGAGTAGGGAAAAAAGAGGAGCTCATACCCAAGGCCCAATAGAAAGTAAATGTCTAGAAAAGAACGATGTCAACATACGTATAAATATGCTTGATACAATTGATGTATGGGTTGTTATAAGAGTTGTAAGAGCACCCAATAATGATCTCTTAATTTAAAAAAAAGAGGATATGAAAATACACGAAGAGAGGTGAAAGGATGGGAACTAGTCAAGGACCCTGCCTGACACAGGGTGGTCTCGGGAAAGACTTCTGGAAAGAGCAGATATTCAAATGAGCCATCGGGCATATGTAAGCAGAGAAGAGAGACAGCAAGTTCAAAAACATGGAGGCAAATGTGTCCCCGGCATGCTCCAGAAATAGCCAGGACCTCTACGGGGCTGTACTGCCATGAGGCAGGGGAGAGAGCATGAGCTGAGCTCCGGGATGCAGAGAAGAGGAACACGTTAGAGCTAAAAAGACAGATTCTGGCTACACTTTCAAAGGATCCCTCTGAATGCTGCATAATGTGTGGGTGGTGAGAGGTGTGAAAGAAGCTGGCAATAAGGCAAGGTAGGAGGATATGATGTCTGTCCAGGCAAGTGATCAGGGTGGTTTGAACTATAATAGCAATGGCTGAACGATTGGTGATACGTAATAAGTAGATAGTTAAACCTCAGGACTAAGCGCATTCAAATTCTCCGAGGACCGGAACATGAGGTCTGAGAGAGAATCATGGGAAATTCCAAAGGTTGCAAGGTGGTCATCTGACACACTGGAAGGATGACGCTTCAATATATTGGAATGAAACATCTCAGGGAGGCACACACTTAGGGGTGAAGAAATCATTAGTTAGTTTGTTTTTTTAATCATTGGTTTTATACATCAATCACTCATGCCACAGGAGTGATGTGTGACAGCTCACAGAAGAATCTTGAAAGTAGGTGACAGGCCCAGGTGGGAGATATAAATTTGAATCCATACTTCAAATGTGTCTCCAAACTCTCCATGTTATCCCCAAAGCCTCGGCTTTTCCTTCCTGGGAAGGAAGGCTCTGTGAGCTGGGCAGAGGTGGTGGCTGAGGACCAGAGCTACATAGAAGTCCCCAAAGGTTTTAAAGCTGTGACTTGTTTGCTGCTAAAACAGTATCTTGCATAAGGGAAGGAGATGCTGAGGGAGACAGAGGTGTAAAAGAGAACCCCTGGATTTCTGTTTTAGGAAAATAGTTCTTCCATAGACCAAGATAAGAAACACAGTACCAGGAGAAGCTGGCTTTGGTTGGAGCAGAGATATTGGAGCAATGGAAGAGGGTAACTCTGAGATGCCTATTAAGCATTTAGGGGCTCTGGTGACCCGTGGGTTAACGCGTTGGGCTCTTAGTTTCAAGGCCAGTAGTTGGGACCCACTAGTCACCCCATTGGAGATGGATGAGGTTTTCTGCTTCCATAAACCCAACAGGTCAGTTCTACTCAATCCTCCAGGGTCACAATGAGTCTGAATAAACCCAAGCACTGTGGGTATAAAACAATACCCCTGGTGGCCCAGTGGGTAAGGGCTCAGCTGTTAGCTGGAAGGTTTGATATTTGAACTCAGTAAGTACTCCATGGGAGAAAGATGTGGCCGCCTGTTGTACTGAAGGTGAACAGGCTTGGAAATCCCATGGAGCAGTTCTACTGGGTCTTGCAGGGACACTATGAGTCATAATTGATTTGGTTTGGGCATGGAGCATTCAGGAGCACAGGTGGCACCGTGGCTCAAGGGTTGTGTGTTCTGAAAGTGGTAAAAGATTGGTGGTCTTCATCTACCAACCATCTGGAGGAGGAAGAGGTGTCGGTCAGTTTCCGTCAGGATGTATAGCCGTGGAAAGCCTATGGGGCAGCTCTTCTCTATCCTATGGGCAGCTATGAATTGGAATCACAGCCTTGGAAAGTCTATGGGGCGGTGGGTTTGGTTTTGAAATGGAACATTCTGGAACGTACATCCAGAGGGGTTGGAATAGCTGGTGTGCATGGGAAAGGTCTATATCTGGGAGTCATCTAGACTGAAACGGTAATTAAGGCTATAGATAAAGTAAATGAGAGCCGCCCTAAAAAGCACGAGAAGATGCAATGGGATGAGGTGACATTTTTACCTACTAATCAGGGTCTGGAAAACTATAATGATCTGTTTGGCCACAAACTGTCTGGTTTACAGAGCCAAATGCTGCGTTAGTGGAGAAAGTCTTGCATTGGGTTCTTGAGTCTCCATGGGCTATAAGGTGATAAGGCTGTTTCCTGAGGCCCTTTGCAACTTCACAAATAAATGAATGCATTCAGATCGGTCCCTGCCTCTTTCGGGTCCCTGAGTCCCTCCAGTAATAGCCTGGGGTTCCAGAACTGTTCCAACCAGCAAGGTTGGGTGGAAATGGGAGAGCACTGGATCTGAAATGGGGAGACTCAGAGATATGATTACTCAGTTCAATGAATATCTCTATAACCTAGAGCAAGCATAGTCCCCACAAACCACAAACGTTTCCTTATATATAAAATGAAAAGTGAATGCCTTCTACCTACGCTGTAGACTTTCGGTTGGGATGAAAAGGGATCGTTATCTAGAGGCACTGCACTGATAGGAGGTACTACGATTGTAGATAGATTTTAAGACTTGGATAATTCTTCTTGTGAATATCAATTATCTTTATAATGCACTCCACTCCAGCATACACCCATGATGGGCCCATAATCAGGGAAATGTGTTCTTTTTCCTACTAAGAAGCATAGAAGTTGGTAGAAAGGACTCTCTATTCTGCCCCGACCATTGTAATCTCCTAGAGTCCTCCATTTATTCCCTTATTCACACCCACCTCTGTATTGCAGCCCTGACGGTAGTACACCTCCAAGATCATAGGTCTTAATTAAAATTAAAAAAGATACTTCCTTCATTCCTAAAATCACAAATGTGACTCACCTGCTATTTGTTCCATCAGCTGTAGTTGATTTCTTCTCTTCTTAGACACTGCTGACTCAGTAGAGCTCAGAAATCTTGCTTTTCTGGTCCACCAAGAGGAGATCTAGTGGGTCCTCTTATAGCCCCGAAACCCCAAACACAGGGTGAAGATCTGCAGAAGCTTGATTCTCAGAAACAGCTGTTTCACTGCAGCCCCCTAAGTGGCAGATATCTGAGGCTCTGGCCAGCGGCCCCCTGGCTCCTGAAAACAAAAAGGAGGGGTCCTAAAGAGAGTCCACCCAAACCTCTGAAGATTCAGAGCTTCTTTGGAGGGTAACTTAATAAGGACACTCTACCACTGGGCTCAAGGTTTAATCCCTAACATGTCCAATACTTGCTCCACTTCCAAAATCCACCGCAAATTCCATTCAGGCTCTAGTGCTGTGGAAATAGGTCATGCCTACACCCAATCATGAAACCTTAACCTCTGCTCCACTGAGGCCCACTATTGCAGAGACTTCCAGGGCTGCTCAAAGGGTAGAACACCTTCAGTAACTTCACCTATGAACTTATCAGTCAAGCTATCACAAGATCATATTTGCATCCTAGGAAGATCGGGTTAGTTACCGTTGGAGAATGGGTTAGAACGAGCTAACAAAGACAGTGGACACATGGGCCTTTGGGATAGCAGTGGCTGGATCAGTGAGGAGCCTGAAGCGATGTGGGTTGAAGGTACTAAGACAGCATAATCAACCACCCTGGAGGTCTGATTGGATAGGGAATGAAATTGAAAAGACACAGATATGACGTGCAGCTGCGGGGTGTGACAAAAATACACTGATTGCCGCCATTCACAGGTGAGGCTGAAGGTAGGTCGAGTTCTGGGACACTCAAGTGGAGATGCCAAATCTGTGCCCTGAGGGCATTAGGAGAGCTTGTGATAAGGATTAAAGAGCCCTCTCTATTGTGATACGAATTGAAGCCATAGGAATGGAGAAGCTGCTCTCCAAAGATGTGTCCGATAGAGTGAGGGCTGAGTATCTGTTCTACTATTTAGTAATTTTGTTCTCTTAGAAAAGCTAACTTTGCCTCTCTGGTTTCTCATTTATATAGCGGAGATAATGCCTCACAGGGTACAGTAATAAGTAATGTGATGGGGCAGGCAAATCGGTTAATTCAGAGTCTAGACCTTAATGGACTCTCGGTAAATGCTAACTGCTGTCAGTGTTGCTGCTGCTGCTGCTGCTATTAAGGATAAAAAGAGCATAACAGAGAATCATAAGATTAGTAATTCTGCATGAGGAAAGCTGAGAAAGAGAGCATGGAAACAAAGCAGGTTGCAAGTTAGAAAAACTAGAATGTGGCACAGTAGCCGGAGACAGCAAGAGAGAGAGAGAGAGAGAGAGAGAGAGAGAGAGAGAGAGAGAGAGAGAGAGAGAGAGAGTTTCAAGAAGGAAGAAGTGGTCGCAACAGCAACATAAGAGCCTCCAGAAAAAAAAATCTGAGAATAGTTTCTTGGATTTTTCCACAAGGAAGTATCTGGTCTCCTGGATACATTTTAGGGACGTGATGGGGTCAGAGGTCATGCTGCAAGGACTGAGGTGGCAGGAGGCAATGAGCAGAAATAAATATTTTATGGAACCTGACTGGGAATGCGGCGAGAGAGGAGGGAAGATCTGAAGGGGCTGTGTACCCAAGAAGTTTTAAAAGGTGAAGGTGACTTAGCATCTGTAAATGCAAGTAGGAAGAGGCCAGGATAAGAGGAAGGAGAGTTAAGTAAGGCGGAGAGAGGATCAGAGCCAAAAGAGAGGAACTTGTTGGCCTTCACCAGAATGAGGGGTGACACTCGTCTGCCATAGCAGGAGATCAGAGACCAGAAGGATGACCATGCCCCTGCATTAGAGGTGAGGCACAGGAAGTTGAGAGACTCTCATTTTCCCCACAACATAGGAAGAACGGCCACTGGCTTACTGCAAGGGTAGACAGAACAAGCAGACAAGATGCGGTGTCTTTGAAATGTCAGACTAGGAGAAACTACTGACTAGCCAGCAGACACTGTGATTCCCAGGCAGGATTGATGTTCCCCAGGCCCATCAGCAGCTCAGGTCTACACTGATCTACATTCACCTGGGTTTGGGTGATGGGACAAGAGGAACCACTGAGTATGGTTGAGATGTGGAGCAAAGAGTTCAGAGGAGAGAGCTGTACAATTTTGAGAAGGTACAAATGGAAGGTATCCATAGTTTGAAAATATCCAGGAATAAATGGTTGTGATCAGAAAGTAAGAAGTGGATCGTGAGGCAATGACTTTGATGAATGAGGGAGAATGCCTCTAACTCGCAGAAATGAGGGGAGGGAGGAGGGCAATATGGTTAGATGCGCCATCTATCTAGGGGTGGCTGGGTGGGGCAGATCTACCAAAACCATGAAAGTGAAATGACTCAGCACTGCATGGGTGCAAACACGCAAGCTTGAGGTTCCTGGGGCGGGATGGAATCACAGCCTCCCCTGAAAACACTGCAAAGGAAGCGGGCTCCTGAGCAGCCTAAGTGAGCTAAAGGGGGAACTGGAGGCTGGGGATGGGAGAGCTGCTTAAAGGAGCGGGTTTAGAAGGGCTGAGAGGGAGAGGCCCCATGGGCAGACTGTTATCTCTCCGTGGTTTTATCCATTCTTAGAAGACTGTCCATCTTCCCTGAAGAATGAGAAGATGGAATTGCCCTTTGAGTCTCTGGAAACCACCAACTTCCGTCGGTTCACCCCGGAGTCACTGGTGGAGATTGAGAAGCAAATTGCCGCAGAGCAGGCAGCCAAGAAAGCGGGAGATAAGCGCCAGGAGAAGAAGGATGCAGAAGAGAAACCTCGGCCCCAGCTAGACTTGAAAGCCTGCAACCAGCTGCCCAAGTTCTACGGCGAGCTCCCGGTGGAGCTGGTAGGGGAGGCACTGGAGGACCTGGATCCCTACTACCGCACACACCGGGTAAGGGCTTCTCTCACCTTTGGGAGAGGAAGTCTCCACCCCACCCAGCAGTGGGGGGGGGGATCTTCCTGCACCCTGGGGTCCTGGGGGATGTGTCAACCCAATCGGTTGCTCACTCCGTGAATGAAGAAGAAGAAGGAAAAAAAATCGAAATCACCTTTCTAACACCGTCTTTGTGTTTTCCATGGCGTTTACTAGAGAGGCTAATGAAAACCACAGCTGCAGAGCTTGCAGAGAGAGCAAGCTGTTCAGCAGGGTCCCCAGAGGTGTTGACTCTCTACAAACTACCTGCTCTCCTCAAGAGCACAGATCTTGAGGTTGAAGAAGGGTAGGAAATGGTGGCAAGAAGCCTTAAAATTCATAAAAAGAATTCCTCAGAAGGTGGTCCTGGGACCCCGAGAGTCCCCCAAACCTATTTGAGTGGTTTAGAGGATTCATGCAGTCAAAACGCCTTCATGATAATGCTTATAAATCCTTCATCCTTTTGCTCACGTGGGAATGCGAGGAGAAGAAAAGTGAATCCCAGCAGTGACTGTGCAGTGCAGGCAATTGCTGTGGGGGCTGTGTTACTGCTCAAAGAGCCCCTGGCACAGGTGTTTACGTGTCCCTGTGTTCTAAATTTTTCCCTCAGCTTGAGTTTTTCTAACACAGCCAACATCTGTATATCCCACATAAAGCAAAACTCCCAGTTCTTTAAGAATTAGAAACGCTTGGGGGCCATGGGTTCGAACAAGAACGGCTCCACGCCAATTACCCTGTCCGAATGGTATCTTGAGCGTTCTGTACAGTGGGGGGAATGGTGCATGGGGGTTTAGGACTTTGGAGGGAATCAGCCATCTCAAAGAAGGGCTGTAGAAAACCTAAAATGATGCTAGGCTCTCTGCCTTGCTCCTCCACCCTGCCAAGAGCCCTCACTTTGCAGGGGTCCGGAGAAGGTGTACAAGGAGGAGGTCTAGAAGGGGCAGATGGAAAGAGCATCGCAGGTCAGAGGGAGTCCTCTAGTCATAAGGGCACTCAAAATTTCCCCCAAAGGCCCTCTTCTGCTGCCAGAATCCTCACCCCGGGGGTAGTGCTTCATACCAGCCTCTGGACTAGCTGCCTGCCCGTAGGACTCAGCGTTCCACAGGACTCAGCTTGCCAGGGGCTGGGATCTTTCCAAGGTGGTCAGGATGAGCTACTTAGGCCCCGAGGCTCCCAGCTCTCTGGCTCCCATTGCCTCGTGATGTCCAGAGTCTGTCCTGTGGGTGACCTAAGCTGACAGCACGCACTGCTCAACAGCACGGCTGTGCACGGAGGCTTGTTTCTCACTGGAGGTCCCCCTTCTGCTTTGTTTTAGACGTTTATGGTGCTGAACAAAAGGAGGACTATTTCCCGGTTTAGTGCCACCAGGGCCCTGTGGCTCTTCACGCCTTTCCACCGGATCCGAAGGACGGCCATCAAAGTGTCCGTCCACTCATATCCTTTGCAGTTGGTCTCTTCCACCCGTTAGAATCAGGCCTTGTGTTTAATGTCTTCTTCAAAGGCTGGTAATTGAATCCCGAGATAAGGATCCCATTAAAGTTTAAAAAATTGTTCCTTTAATGTGCTTGACACCCCACAGCCACCCCTCCAAACACAGAAGAGCTCAGAGGCATGAGGCTCACCTCAGAGTAATCCAGACACAACGTA
The DNA here is from genome assembly GCF_050624435.1 of Tenrec ecaudatus. NCBI lineage: Eukaryota > Metazoa > Chordata > Mammalia > Afrosoricida > Tenrecidae > Tenrec > Tenrec ecaudatus. Next base: position 12,185,136 of record NC_134537.1, read on the forward strand.
GAAAATGTCCTTTTTGATGAAAGAAGCTTTGACTGAGACCCCTAGGAACATTCTCCCCATGGGATGTAACCGACTATTCCCATCCACCTCCCTGCACAGCAGAGTAGGGGCCCTAATTACCCTGTCCGAATGGTATCTTGCCTTCTTTGGGCAGGTGGGATAGGCATGAATGTTACAGTGTGCCTGAGTCATGTCGGGAAGAAACAAGAGAGTGACCCCTTCGAGGGGCAAAAAGAACAGCGTGATGGGCAGAGTCTTGGTCGTGAGGCACTGCCAACCCCACAGGTTGCTTCTGGAGAACTAGCATGCTAAAAATACCAGCAGCCCAAGGCCTCACCATTGGAGAATATAATGCTAACAACACACACATTGGGCAAGTGTCTATATTATAGTAATTCCTTTGGCGAGCTTAAAAAAAAAAGATGTCTTCAGGTTTTAGGGGATTTTATTTTGGTTGGTTGGTTGGTTGATTGTAGGGTGTGTGTGTGTGTGTGTGTGTGTGTGTGTGTGTGTGTGTGTGTGTGTTTCAAGTCAAGTCTAACCCGTAGTACAAAGAGACATTGGCTTGGTTTCCAAGGGTCTCCCCCTGGTGACCGTCCAAATGGAACGTTCCTAAGGATTAATTGAGCCTTGCTTCCAAGTGGTTGATTTTTTTTTTAAGGCCTTGCCTCCACTGCCTGTCAGATGGTAGCCAGCCTCTTCCTAGAGGACACCAGTCGAAAGAAAACCAAAAGCCCTGACTCCTCGGCTCAGGAGAAGCTTAGTGGGATGCCTAGACTGTCGATGGGAAACACTGCATTGCTCATAAATGTGCCTCACCTTTTTTTCCTTAAATAGACTTCATTTTTATGGCTAACCAGGTTGTGTTATAGTTTCCTAATTGAAGCTGGAGTCTCTCAATTCCATAGAAGAATATGTAATGATAATCATAGGCTTTCACTTGCTAAATTCCAATTCAGGGTCAACATTGTCCTGGGTAAAGAGCCCCTAGAAGCAGGTAATACCATCCCCATTCTGAAGATGATGAGACTGACTTCTGGAGGCGTTAAGTAAATTGTTCCAGATCATACACCCAGTTAAGAGGTCATCCTGCCTCGAGCAATCCCTGGAGTGAAGAAACAGGGAATTAATGGAAATGAACTAGAGTAATTATCTTTTCAGCTTATCATCACCACTTGGGGTTTTAGATATACATATATATGCAATTACATAAAAAGTATAAATAAAGAGATGCAGCAAAGGTACAAAATCCTATCCATGGAAGCTGGTTGAATTTCATCCAAATCATAAGAAATGGCTAATTAGAAATAAAAATCTCTTTAAAGGACTAAGTGACCAGTGAATAGCCTTTTCATCTTGAGAGCTGATGAGTAAATGATTGTGTAGTACAGTCACAGCTTGACAGAAAGGCTGCATTTTATATATTTAAACTCGTGAACTTGGTAGCTCCAGCCCTAAAAAATACTCCTCAATGTATGCAATTTTCAGGGCCCTATTATTCATATGTCATCTAAAATATAATTGCAATCATGTTTGCTATCATGGTTCTCATAAGCAATATCAAACATAATCTCCCATACTACTTATAAAGGTCTATGGCTTTGGAGACAAGATTTTTAACTTAATCCTTGAGTTAACAGGGTCCCCTATGTGAACACATTTCTAAATTTAATTATAAGCCAACAGGAAAATGTGGCTTAATTAGTAGAATTTCCCTTTTCAAAATAGTCATGTTCCTAAGTAACTATAAAGCAGGGCACATAAAAGGCATTTACAGAACACAAAAATAGATCTAAAATACTTCTGCTCAAATTGAAATGATGAAGGATGAGTGCTGCACTTGCTCTGTAGGTCAAATTTATCTTCAGACTTTGTTTTTCTGTAGGAAGTAATTAAGAACCCAGCTAATTCTCAGAAAAAGAAAAAAATGTCCAAACGGAGAAGTTTACCTCTGGGTTCTCTCCACCAGCATTGCTTCCTGTCAACTCACCTCCTTCCACACTCCTCCAGTCTCAGGGTCTCCTTTAAACCCATTGCCGGCCTTCTGCCCCTAAGATTCTCCTCTTTGGCTATCCAGAGTTCCCCCCAAGACAGTCTAATCCCATTCAGAGAGTTCTTCAGCCAGCATCTCCCTTCTCTGAACCTGCTCTGCCATTGCAAGACCAAAGTGCATCCTCTGCATAACTGGTCTCAGTTACATTAGGAAGCCAATGCAATGATGATGGTTGAGTGACTTCCCAGGAGTGCTCACTTTCCCTAATCTGTAACTTCCTAAGAAAACCCTTGCTATCTCTCAAGATTAAAAGAGACAATTGGTAGATGAAATTTCATGGTTGAATAGAAAAATGAAGGCATTTGTTGCAGAAGGATAGTTTGGAAAAGGGATTCCATCTCCTTCCATCTGCCTCAGGGATCTGAGTCCCTACTTCAGCAGCATAATTAACTACTTGTGTGACCTTGGAAAAGTTATTTGTCAACCTGTTGTCTCAGTTCCAATCACAGATCATAATATCCACCTGAAAAGTCAAAATCTTTAGGTCAATCATCTAAATAGTCATATGTGGACCAAGCACACACCCCAGGGTAGACATTCAGATAGTGTTAATAATGATCAGGTCATAAGACCATAGTTTTGATACGAGATGGGAACTATAAATTCAATCATTGATGATGAAGTGATCAAGATGATCACAGATGAACCCTGGACATACATGGTGACTCCCAGCTTTTCCTTAACACTCGCCCCTCAGATGGTTCACCTTCTTTATTACGATCACAATTTTGGTCAACTGTGCGTGCATGACCCAAACGGAACTTCCAGATAAACTTGAGTGAGTAGATTTTTATCACTGCTGTTGTGTCTCCTCCCTTTTTCGTCCTCTTCCTTCCACTTATGTAGTGGTCTTGCTCTTCTGTTTATCTACCAGATCTCATGTGAGCAATGCTAAGTCCTATTGCTCTTCTGGATTTTTGGTGATTGGGTCTCTTCTTCTCTGTGGCATTTTTGTTTCATAAACTCCGCCCCTTCATTTTGCAACTTCAAACAGATATAGATTGGTGGTTCCCAGACTCAACTACACATTGAGTTCCTTTGGGAAGACTTGGAAAGTACCGATGTCTGGATCCCACTTCCCCTCTCCCCAAGTCTAATTTAATTTTTAATTGGTTGAGAGTGGTTTGGTGTGATGCTCTACCACATCACACACACACACACACACACACACACACACACACACACACTCCCACCAGGTCTACATGTGAATGAAGTCTAGGACAGTCCTACTTGGAAAGAGGAGCATTAGCAAAATTAGCATAGGCCAAATGATTCTGGGACCTACTCCAAATATAGCCCATCAATGAAGCTGTTTAAGTACCATCGCTTCACAGTTACTTTACATATTCCTAAGATTATTCTAGTTTATGAGAATCCTTTCCCAAAGCATTCTGTGCCACCCCAAGCTGGGAGAGCTGTCCTCCCCATTTAGGCTTGGTATAACTTTCTGTAGGATCACAAGAGCTCCATAGGGTTTTCCTCTTTTTCTGACCTTTGGTGAGTATGTATGCATGTGTGTGTGTGTGTGTGTGTGTGTGCTGTTTTTAAGAGTCATATGGGCCATCATGGAAAATATGTCGTATGGCAATTAACCAATTAAAGAAGAAAGATCATGTCGGCATCTTAATTGATAAAGAAAACCAATGAACCAAAACATGTGGAACGAAACAAAATAATAATAAAAATAGCCTACTTGCTGGTCTGATGTTGACTTATGGAAACTCTGAGACTGTGGTCCTCCAGACACTCTTCAGAACTGAAGTTACCCTCGTGGTTCAGTTTTTAGTCAAGCAAGAGACACCGGGGAAATCCACACTCCATAGAACTATCTGCCATAGGAGAGCCAAAGGGCAGAGATGCCCAGGGAGGCAACTCAGGAGCAGGAGAGGGTAAGAGCCAATGGAAGCAGTCAGCGCAGGGAGCCAGTGGAAAGAATGCTCTTACTCTGTGGGGCTGCCATCAGCATCACCAAATACAATGTGGATCCATTATAAAATGAACAGTCCCACTGATCTGTAAACGTTCACTCGAATCACAAGGAAACCATTTTGGGGTTTTTTGTTTGTTTCTTTGTTTTCTAACTTTGCTAAATTCCAATATCTATGTCATATTTGAAACTCTTTGAAAAATAGGAATAGGAGAGCTTGCCTTCTTCTGATAAAACCCACTGCCCTCAAGTCGATTCTCATTCTTAGCAAACCTGTAAGACAGGGTGGAACTGCTTCTTCAGCATGTCCAAGGCTATAAATCTTGATGGGAGCAGACAGCCTCCTCTTTCTCTCAAGATGAGACTGGTGGGTTCGAACTGCGGACCTTGTTATTAGCAGCCCAACACTTAACCTGACCCACCACCAGGGCTATGTACTCTGATAAAGGGTATCCACTTAAAAAAAATGAAACTAGCAAACATCATACTTCATTGTGAAACATGGAAAGCTTTCTCCATGAGACCAGAATTAAAAATACAGAGATGGGTGTTCTCATTAGTTCTGTTTAACTTTGTGAAGGAGTCAAACAGCCGCTGCAGTAATCAAGTGTAGTAAGACAAGAAAACGAGAAGATGGAAGAATAAGAAACACACTAAAAAAAATGTGGCTTACAGATAACATTACTGGGTGTCTAAAATAGTCAGCATAATTTAGAGATAAACCATGAGAATTAATCAAGGGTATAGCATGGTAGCTGAGTATAAACTACTATATGTACATCAGTTGTATATGCACACTAGCAGCAAAAAGTAAATAAATCAATTTTTAAAATACAGTCGACAGGAGTATCTTAAAATATAAAACGTGTGAATAAAATGATCAAGGTATGAGTAAGTTCTCTACCAGGGAAATGATAAAATGTTAAGTGGAATTTTAAAATATAACTGGAGAGATAATATGCTCTTGGATTTGAAGTCTCCATATTGTCATGACTCCCTAAAATGACTAATATATTAATGTTAACATATTAATCCCCGGTCAAATCCCTATGGACTTAAAAATATAGAACTGACAAACTAATGCTAGCATCAATATGGAATTACAAAGAACACATGATATGGTAACTAAGACGTTTGAGGAGGAAGGACCAGGAGGGAAAACTGGCTCTACTGGATTCTAAGATTTGCTACAAACGAAACCACTCCTACTGATCCTTTCCAATGCATAACAACCCGAACTCGGGTTTCCAAGACTGAACATCTTCATGGGAGGCAAGGATGACCCTCAATGAAGGATGTCAAAGTATTGGGAACCCCAGTGGAACAGGAAACATCCAACTTCAGAGAACAGACAAGAATCGATGTAGGTGGTTTCAGACGGAAATACCTTCATGGAAGATGGGAAAATGAAACTTGTAGAAAGGAAAGAAGAAAACAGAAAATGACAATAGGCTCTCTGTGGTCTCGAGTTAGAGAAAGATCCATTACACAGGGCAGAAGAGGCTCAGGGTAATTAATCAGTAAAACAAAAATAAAAACAAACTCACTGCCATCTCATCCATGTTGACTCATCATGCCCCTCTAGAGAAGAGAAGAGCTGCCCCTGTGGGCTTCCCAGTGTCTAATTATTTATGGGAGTCGAAAGCCTATCTTTCTCTGGTGGTTTCTAACGACTGACCTTGTGGTTCGAAGCCCAACACACAACGACCACGTTATCAGAGGTCCTACATAACTGATGATATCCTAAAAGTAAGAATGTCCCGTTCACCAGCAAACATTTTGCGTGGGAAAAGCAAGCTGTTTGAGTAGATGTTATGTTTTCCACACAGGTATCTGAAAAACGGTGTACACCCAGAATGCAAACCAGCTACAAAAGCCAGAGCAATCCAGTCTAATTTTTATAATAAATCATTTTATTGGGGGCCCTGACAGCTCTTATAACAATCTGTACATCAATTGTAGCAAGCACATTTGTTCATATATTGCTGTCATTATTTCCAAAACATTTTCTTTCTATTTGAGCCCTTGGTATCAGCTCCTCTTTAATCCCTTCCCTACCACACCCTTGATAATTTTTCATATTTTACATTATCTGCTGTCTGCCTTCACCCACATTTCTGTTGTTCATCCTGGGATAGGGGATTGTATGTTATCACTGTGATGGGTTTCCCCTTTCTCCCCCTTCTCCCCCCACTTTGGGTCTACCCTCCTGTTATCACTGCTCTCATTATTGGTCCTGAGGGGTTTATCTGTCCTGAATTCTATGTGTCCAGAGCTCTTATCTCTACCATTGTACATGCTCTGGTCTAGCCAGATTTGCAAGATAGAACTGGGGTAATGATAGTGGGGTGGGGAGCATCACAGGACTAGAGGAATGTTGTGTTTGGCTGGCTCATCTCTTCCTTGTGACCCTTCTGTGAGGGGATGTCCAATTGTCTACAGATGGGCTTTGGGTCTCCATTCTAAGCCCCCTCGTTCACATCAATATATTTGTTTGTTTGAGATCTTCTGATGCCTGATACCTGATCCCATTTACACCTTGTGATCCCACGGGTTGGTGTCCTTCCTCCATGTGGGCTTTGTTGCTTCCCTGCTAGATGGCTGCTTGCTTAACTTCAATCCTTTAAGACCCCAGATGCTATATCTTCTAATAGCCAGGCACCAGCAGCTTTCTTCACCACATTCGCTTATGCACCCATTTTGTCTTCAGCAATCATGTTGGAAAAGTGAGCACCACAGAATCCCAGCAATCCATTTTAAAATGAGCAAAAAACTCGAATGAAAATGATAACAATGGCCGATGAGGCATGTGAGAATTTTCGTAACTTGTTTCATAATGGAGGAAAGGCGAATTAAACCCACAATGATAACTTATTCTCTGACAATTTTAAAGTGTGAGAATACAAAGTTTTGGGCAAAGGAAGCTCGCAATGCTGTGGTGACGACTTTGGGAAGCAGTTGGCTTTAGCTGTCAAAGCGTTTATACCTCCCCCTCCCTCATGATCATTTAGTACATTCAGATCCACAGTGACCCTAGGGACAGGGGTAGAACTGTCCTTTTGGGTTTACAATGCAGTACATCTTTACGGGAGCAGAAAGTCTCCTCTTCCACCCTGGGAGTGGCTGGTGGGTACAAAGGACTAACTTCATTCCCAATGTGTAACTCACAAGCTAGGCCAGTGCTTCTCTCCCCGCCATGAGTCCATCCCGACCCAGAGAGACCAAAGCCTCGTCTTTTCCCTGTGGAGCGGATGGTAGTTTCAAACTACTGACCTTGCAGTGCACATCCCAATGCACAAAGGCTACGCCACTAGGCCTCCTCCCTATGATCCTCTGTTTACACAGCTACAAACACTCCACAGAAGCATGTGTGTGCGAGCACATTTGAACCACGGTTTAAGAACTCGTACACAAAAAGCCCCACAGTGGAAATAACCAATATGGTCCATAAATCTCTGAGTATATTAAGTACTCCTATTATTTTCTTAGAATAGAATCATGTACAGCAATAAACATGCATAAGCTATATAGCTCCCAACCCCAAAGAGGCCGTGGGTAATGCAAAACACTTACTGTAGGGCTGGGCGGTTAACCAAATGGTTAGAGGTTCTAGTCTAACCAGAGTTGTCTCAGAAGAAAGGCCAATCTGCTTCTAAAAAAAGCAGGCTTCAAAAAATGTTTTAATTATTAATTGGGAGTTCATACCTATATCATACTATGCCATAGTTCAATCACATCAAGCAGAATTGTACATTTGCTACCACAGTCAGTTTGTAAACATTCTTTTTCTTCCTGGACTCCTTGACATGATCTCCCTTCTCATACACACCCCCCACCACTGTACTCCATAATCCCCCCAAAACCCTTATTCTACTTGCTGTACCTACAGGTTCACCAATCCTGGGTTTCATATACCAAAACACAAAACAACATACAACACAGCTTCAAGAGCCCAGTTCTCCGCTCTGACATACATGGGGACACCATGAGTTAGCTCAATAACAACTGGTTTTTATGCACACGAGGATGTCTTTTAGTTTTTTTACATGATTGATAAAATTATTTATGGCTATGGGGGAACATGAAACTGACATGATACTGGGGGTATCACAGTCAAGGATGACTTTAGATTTTATTTTTAATTGTTTGACTTTAGGTTTTATTACAAAATGAGGACGCACAGGGAAATGTCACATCTCAAAATATCAAGTGTTGACCTGTGCAGTCATTAGCTGGTCTTCCCTTTGTTTTTTATTTTTTTGAACCATGATTTCTGAAACAAAAAGTCACTGGAGAGAAAACGTTATTAAATGCCAAGAATGAAGATTCCAGGAAGCCAAAGAAGGCACCCAGCAGTCCAGGGCTGACATCAGGGGCCCAGAGTAGAACTGCACATTCTTTCCCCACAACAATGGGTTTATCAGTCCTTTGCCCCTTCATCTGACGTTCTTGTCAATGCAAACCTTGTGTGGTTATATTCATGGGACTCTGGAGGGACTTAGGAGCACAATGCTAAATGCCATCAATTTCAGTTGGGTGGCTATAAAATGGAGCTAGCTTGGTGTTAATAAATTGCATAAAAATAGTAGAATCAGAAGCTCCTGGGGTAAAAATCTGGTTGACCAGTGGCTTTTGCTACTTTTTCCCCCTGACCTATTCTATTGAACTGCACTGCAAACTTATTTTCATTTCCCAGATCTGGAAGAGCTGTTTTCTCATGACGATAATAGTATTCCAACACGCCGAGCAGTCAGTGGCTAGCAAACAGCCCATGTGAGTAGCCGGCCATGGCCGCTATGTATCCTGTAGAATCAACGAGGGTTGCCAAAAACCTAACCCACTTTGAAATTATCTAATTTGAACGAGCACCACCATTTTTGCCTTTGCTCAGCTACCAAATAGGAACACAGCAGGAAGACTACTACATCCACAAACCAGGTACCCAAACTCCAGATCCCTGCCTTCCAAAATTAGGAACAACAAGGGACACTTTCTTCAAATAACAGTGGCAACCTAAATTTCTTTTAAAAAATTTTAAGTCAAGTTCACTACAAAGCATATGAGCAATCGATAAAAATCACCACCACTATTAACCTAAGGTAATCCCTTAGGTTTACCCAAATCCTCTGCGTCTTCAAGAAGGATCAAGAGCTATTCTTAAGGTTGAAGAAATAGTCTAAACCCCAAAATATCCTGGGACCATTTTCAGTATTATCACTGGTACCACCTACTTGGCATAGCTTTGCCAGCAAGTTAGCATAGCTGCATACCCCACCAGGAAGGAGAGGTATAAATGAGGCCAAAATAGTGACATACACATTTGAGGGGGGAAGGTATTTAAAATATTTAAAAGAAAATCAAAGAAGACCAAAAGTATTTCTTTTCTTTGACTGTGATCCCCACCCAAACAAACAAACAAAAAAAGTCGGGGCGGGGGCAGGATTTGCCAGTACAGCCAGTCCTCAGGGTTTGCCATTTAAACTCTTGATAAATCAGTCCAAATCCTTAAGGGTACAAAACTTCCTGGTTAGATCAAGGTGAAGAAAATCCATTTGGGGATAGTTATTCAAGATGAAGGAAGGTGTGTCTTCACTCTGAGAATTGCCTGCTGCCGGGTGATTTCTTGCTCATATCTGAAAGATCTTGGACTTTTCGACATTTGGAGTTTTCTGATAGCCAGATCCACCACCTCCTCTGGCTTTTTATGTTTGCCTTCATTGTTCAGATCAACAAAAGGAACCAGCTGGAAACCAAATGAATGATGGGGACCCTTGAGGCAAATTTAAACGATTAACATTAAAGATTTGTTTCTGAGAGTGAGAATCATATGCTCAAATAGGTGACTTATACGCTTCCCGGGTTGATTTATGAAGGAAGTAGTTCTTCTCCATAAATTCTTCAAGCTGAGACTGAATATTGGAAATGTTGGACCAGGAAAACTCAAACTCACGTAAAAAGAACATTGGATTGCTTCAAGTAATGAAGGAAAACCAATTCTTCTGCATGCAAAAGGAGCAAGGCTGCCCTCTTCCATGTAAGCCCCTGGCTGCTCTACCCACATGATGAATATACCCCTTAGGGTCGTTGGGAGGGTCACGCTGACCAGTCAAGTGGACTTCAGGAATATCCAGCCCTCAGACTGTCACCGCTGTGCACAACAACACCCCTGAATCTGCATAGCGGAATTTAATTTTTTAAAAACTTGCTTGTTTTACTTTGGTGGTCCATGAATGATCAAGGCGGGCAACTCAATGCAGTTCAGCAATTCATAGTGATATTTAACCAACGGGCAGGATGAAAAGAACACCGTTAGTTTCTTCTTGGGGTTTTTGTTCAGGAGCGTAAAGAGCCGAAGGAGTCTCTGGCCAGAGGGCCAGACAATGTGTCCCTGTGCTCGAGAACATCCACGGCCGCGCTGGCTTGAGTGACATTACACCAACCTACCGGGCCTCCTGTTTTGGAGAAATCCGCAGCATGTTTTCAACTTTCCACGTTTGAGTGGCAGAAAAAGGATGGTCTGTCTGTGTACTGGCAGCAGTTTAACATTTTGCTTCGATTCCTCTTCCAATCCAACACCCAAGCTCCGGTCAGCCTCATCCATCAGCAGGCACTGTCGGTTTTTAGACAGAAACCCTGGGGGGACTGTGCATATGACCCATGAGGCAGTCTGGCATGGTTACAATGAGGCTGATTCCCTTAGCAAGTTTCTGTGCTTCTGAAGATCGGTTACTGCCTCCCGTGATCCGCCGGAACGTGTGAACGTGGTGTGTCTTTAGCTTCTTCTGCACACCGTGTGTCTGCATGGCCAGCTCCCTAGTGGGCCAGCCAATGAGAGCGCCCGTCCATTCCTGGGCATGAAGTTGAACTTAGCAGTGAGTCCAACTGCAGGGATGAGAAAGGCGAGGGCTGTGCCGCTGCCTGTTTTTGCAGCTTCTAGGAGAGCCCTGCCTTCCAGGAGCAGCCGATGCTGCATTTCAGTCCTGTTTGTACAGCCAGCTTCTCTCATCGCCCTCGGGGAGTTTGTGTCGACAAGGTTAGCTAGAGAAGCGCCTGCAAAGCTTCAAATGCACCCACCCGTCGGTCTCAGGGCCAGGCTGGGCAATTCAGTCTTCCTCCTCCTCCTCTGGCCTTTTCCGCTCTCATGTCTGCTTCTGCTGGAGACGTGATGCCACATTCTTTGGACTCCTCTACGTCTTTTTGTTTTTTAATCAGGCACAGCAGCATCCCTCACTTTTCTGTTGTCTTCTTTTTTTCTTATTCAATTCTCAACGGGCTGGTTGTGTTGTTGCTTCTCCATTGCATAAAATGGCAGCTTCCTTGGGGGATTTTTTTAAATCATTTCATTGGGGGCCCATAAAGCTCTTATCACATCCATATATCCATCCATTGTGTCAAGCATATTTGTACATTTATTGCCATCATCGTTCTCAAAATATTTTATCTCTATGTGAGCCCTTGGTATCAGCCCATTTCCTCCCTTCTCCCACCCTCTCTCCCTCATGAACCCTTGATAATTGATCAACTATTATTTTTTTCATGTCTTACACTGACTGCTGTCTCCTTTCATCCACTTTTCTGTTGTTCATCCCCCTGGGAGGGGGGGTTATATGTCGATCATTATGATCAGTTCCCCCTTCTCCCCACCTTCCCCTTCCCCTCCTGGTATCTCTACTCTCATTATTGGTCCTAAGGGGTTTCTATATCCTGGATTCCCTGTGTTTCCAGTTCTTATCTGTACCAGTGTACATCCTCTGGTCTAGCCTGATTTGTAAAGTAAAATTTGGGTCATTCATGATAGTGGGGGGTGGAAGCATTAAAGAACTAGAGGAAAGTTGTATGCTATACTGCACCCTCACTGGCTTGTCTCTTCCTGTGACTCTACTGTAAAGGGATGTCCAATCATCTACTGATGGACTTTGGGTCTCGACTCCTCACTCCCCCTCAATCACATTGATAGGATTTTTTGTTGTTGTTCTGGGTCTTTAATGCCTGAGACCTGATTCCATCGACATTTCGTGATCACACAGGCTGGTGTGCTTCTTCCATGTGGACTTTGTTGCTTCTGAGCTAGATGGCCACTTGTTTACCTTCAAACCTTTAAGACCCCAGATGCTATATCTTTTGATAGCTGGGCACCATTGGTTTTTTTCACCATATTTGCTTATGCACGTATTTGTCTTCAGTGATTGTGTCTGGAAGGTGAGCATCACAGAGTGTTGGGTTATTAGAACAAAGTGTTCTTGCGTTGAAGGAGTACTCGAGTAGAGGCCAAATGTCCATCAGCTACCTTAAGGCTTAACATATAAATATATATACATAGATCTACTTCCCTATCCTTATATATAAATAAATATTTACATACATACATGCCTGTATTTAGAACTCTAAAAATGCCCGTTGCCTCCTACTTCTTTCCTCTATTTCCTTTTACTTTCCTCTTGTCCCCTTGAGAGATCTTCTAATGTTTACATTTTCCACTGTTTAGTCATGTCTTTAGTCAAGTCTCCATTTGGGGCTCCTGAGAGGCCACCCTTCATAGACGATTTTAGGTATTTTCTATCTTTTTCATCTCCCACGGTTCGTTGAGGTCCATCTATTAGGTGCTTCCGGTAAGCACACACCCTGTAGCTTTGGGTTTCGTTGCCAGCGTTTCTGGTTCTGCTTCTCCATCTTCCTGCGGAGGAGTTTCATTATTGAATCAGAGAAGCCAGACACAAAAGAATACATGCGTGACTCCGCAGATGCAAATTTGAAAACAAATAAGCCGTATTGTCCAGAGATGCAGATCTCCGTGGTTAAAAACGCAAGGAAAGGAGAGCCATAAAAAGCAGAATCATCCTGACCTTTAGGGTGGAGGAAAGAGGTTGTCATTGCAACGAGGTGTGCAGAATACTTACAATGTTCCACTCTGTGAGGCAGGTAGATGTCACTCAAGTGTTCACATTACAGCAACCAATTTAGGTCTCCTATGCCCTGGGGGTGGAGGGGTTTCACACTGGGCTGCTAAACACAAGGTCAGAAGTTTGAAGCCACTCTGCAGGAGAAAGACTGGGCTTTCTACTCCCATAAAGAGTTACCATCTCGGAAACTCACAGGGGCAGTTTTAGCCTATCCTCTATAGGGTCTGCTGTAAGTCGGGATCCATTGACAGCAGTGAGTTGATTTTATTTTATGTTTTTCCCTTAGGGGTGCTCTTTTTATTAACTGTGTTTCAAAGAATGATAAAAAGGTGGAAAACCAAGGTAATCTTAAAAAAAATAAAGGCCACTGCATAAAATGCAAAATACTGCAAAATGTAAATGAAAAAATAGTGCAATCGGTTAGAGAGATCACTGGTATTATTAGCTGATCGTCTGCAGATATATAGGGCAATCTGCTAAAATTACATCTTTGAGATGGCTGAGATCATAGAGCATGTAAAAATTGCTATCCTTCTTGTGAACTTTTAATGCAAAGCACTTTCTCTCAAAAGTAAGAGTTATTTGGGGATTCTGGTTAAATATGGAAAATTGCATGCATGTGTTTTACCCCAGCCCTCTCAAAATGCCAATAAAGTGACAGCAAGGGGATGGGAACAGTATAAATACACAAGAACAAAGAGAGGGAGCAAGGCAAAGGCGTCAAAACAATCTTAGAAGAAGGAATGTGGGCGGAGGTTCCTGACTTAGCAGATCAGAGGAGGATAAATGACAGTTTATCCTGCAGAGGGGGATGAAAAGGAGGACCAAGACATGTTCACCTCCTACAAACTCCAGAGAGCCTAGGGACCTGGCGCTGCACGTACTGGGCAAGGTGGCAGGTACTGGGAAAGATGGGAAGGTGGGTCTGTAAGATGACCTCTCAGTGATTGGTTGAAAGTGTGTAAATTGAGCAATTAGACCTCATCTTTTTCTTTGCAACCTGAAGACAACCTTAGCCTGACTTTCGCTGCAAAGGAAACCTCATTCTTCATAGACACTAGACCAAGATGGCGCTAGACCTGAGAACCAACCAAACAAAACATCGCCATCAGGTTGAGCTCTACTCTTGGTGGCCCCGTGTACTTCAGAGAAGACTGTACTCCGCAAGATTTTATTGATGTTCATCGTACAGAAGCAGTTTGCCAGGCCTTTCTTACACGGAGTCGTGGGTGGGTTCAAACCAACAACCTTTGGGTTATTAGCGGAGAACAAGCTGGTCATGTCACCCAGGGACTTAGACTTCAGAACACCAGGTATAGTGAGGTGTTAGTAAATCCTCTTAGGGCCTGAAACGAGAGGGGTGATGTGTACGTCTACAATTCAACATTGAGTCTCAGAGTCTCCTTACCCCATCCTGCTGTCAGGGCACCCGCGAAGGAGTGAAAGACTTTGCTCTGGAGACTTTGAACTGTGTTGAGGGACCACTGACCAATGCTGACTTACATCTGAGACTCCCCAGAATCAAAGTCATTCACGGTCAAGGTCCAGTCCCAGGACAGAGAAGCCCACTGCTGCTGCTTCCTGAGCACGCACTTGCAGAACTCCCTGTAAGTGTGCATGGCCTCCCTTTTAAATAAAAATTAAAAGGTGAAGAATTGCCCGGTTATGAGGAAATGGCCTTACCCACAAAAGTGAGACCCAACCCATGAAGACAGGCAAAGTGAAGACCAAAAGTACACTTTCGAGGAGCGTTCTTCGTTTCATTAGAAAGGAGCGAATGGTTTGCATCCATAAGAGAAAAGGATGCTGTATCAAAAGGACCATCATAAAACAGGGAAGTGCACTTATAAATTGGAACTACGATACGCAGAAATGTAAATTGTAACACTGTTCCAGTAGCGAATGCTTGCTTATTATTAGCATTTTCTTCTTCCTTTCTTGGAAATCAAGCAAAATAATGGGGAAATGGGATGGGGGGATGTGGGGACCCTACTTCACTTTTAGTGAACTGGAAGGTATATGTGATCTGCCAATCCCAAAAGATGTGTAGATGCCATCAAAGGCAGATGATGTTGGACAGGACTTCCACAGAAGGAGGTAAGGAGATACATAGAGGATGGTGATGTCCAGGGACCACGCATGCCAGAAAGAGCAGCATATATAATTTTGCTGAAGGTGACAATCTCAAGAGAAAGTAAAGAATCTACCTTTCTTCTTTTTTAACCAACTGGGACTGGAGTGAGAAGCCATTCTGGACCCCATTTGACTCAAAGAATAATCCTATAGATGAGCCAATTTCCAGGAAGATGCTCGTGTCTGTAACAGCCAAGAAAGAGAGAGGCGTGGAGTTGTGATATCCAGATTTCTACCCTGATCCCTCTTTATATCCTACAGGAAATTTCCATGAATAACTTGTCTAAGGTGATCCTACTCCTTCAGTAATAAAGAAGGCAAAGGGAAATTGATAGATAACCATTTTTTAAAAATGCCTTTAAGTGTGTGGAAAAAAAGCTGTAAAATTCACCCACTGGCAAAGCACACTCAGCAAAATAATCTGGAGACGAGTTGGAAAGGGTATTATTTCGTACACTTTGTAAACTAATTCTTAATGAAACCAACATTTTTGCTAAAGAAGACTAAAAAGAAGAAAGCGAAGACATGCCAGGGCTCAAGGGAGGGAAGCCAGCTCGATAGGAGCAGAAATATGAGCGGAGAAGACACTGGCCAGAAGAAGGCAAAACAAAGCCATTACAATGGGAAGATGAAATTAAGAGCAAAAGGAATAGTGAAAAGGGGGGAAGTGTCTAAGAGTCACAGAGAAGAAGAACGGGAAAGCAAGTGTACGGCGATGGAAACGCGAGGTTCAAAGGACTAGCGTATGACATTCTTTGGAAGTATGTTCAACAGGTGTGGCGGTTATGTAATCTCCTGTCAACTTGCGAAGGGGTGAAGTCTAGTCTGTCAATCAGGTCGTAGTCAACGAGGCCTCTGTGTGGGCATGGTCTTCTCCTGAGGATTCTGGGAATGCCTATGTACCTCCTGGGAGGTTGGAAGCACATTCTCTGCTTCTCTCCCTGTGAGACATTTCTGCTGACAAGCCACATGGAGCTACTCTGATGGAACCAGAGCCCTGCAGCTGGAAGGACTACGTGAAGACCCATGCCAACCCTGAATACTTTCACCTCCACTGGATCCACAAGACTTTCCACCCACTGACCTGTGATCTTCCTGCATTTGGCATCATTGCACGTGTGCATGGATTTATAGACTGGTATTGGACATATGGGTTAATATGGGACTTCTGAACTTGATCTGGACTGGGCTGGGATGTTGTCTTAATATACAATTATTCTTTGATATAATTCTCCCTCTTATACACATATGAATATCTATGAATTTGTTTCTCTAGTCAACTGGGACTAACACAACAGGGGAAAATAAGATCCACTAATCTATGTGCATTATTGAAGTTTCCTGGGGCGGGCGGTGGGAAATCAAAGCAGTGGAACAAACAGATCAAGATAAAATCCAAGAAACCTCTCCTAGAGTAAAAGTAAACTTGAACCTAGACATTGAAAAAAATCAAAGGATGGGTCAGGTAACACGGAACAAGGACAGTGGTATTGAGACCTAACATACTAAAATGATTCAATTTGAAAGGGGAAAAAAAAGGTCTCTAGAAGCAAGTACAAAACAAACCCATTCAGTTCCAGGAGGAGAGAAAATGAGGCTGGCCTTACATTGCCTCATAGCAATATTCATACCAGAAACATATCAGCAGTACTTACAATATCCGCAAGGACAGTGCAATATAAAACTTCACAGTAAAACTCTCTTCCTAGAAAGATGGGCAACCATTCTGAACACACCGGAATTCAACTGTAATTGTTCTCACAAATTCTTTGTATGGAAACAGTTAGAAGATAAATTCCAGCCAACTAAGAGATGATCTTGGAAATAGAAGTAGAGACACAAATGTTGAGCACTGGATTTGTGTAACTATGGGAATTAGTCTGACCCAGTGTGGCAAGGACGATGCCAAAATAAATATGAATGGTAGATGCCCTGAATCTGTGATGTGATCCAAATAGCAGCATTCAGAGTCTGCTATAGTAAGATGTTAAAGAGTATCCACCACCACCACCACCCCCAGCCCATTTTATTGGGAGTAAATCAGTGTGCCACTAAAGCTGATCAGTCAAATAACTGAAAAAAGATTCTATTTAGCAGTACAAAGGTAAACATGAAAAATACTTTACTCAATAGAAGCAGAGTAAAGAGAAGGACCAAATGGTAACAACAGATATCTTTTAAGAAATAAAATATTGAGGGTAATGTATTATATTGTTTTCACTGTAATGATCTAGAGTAACCACTAGAAGAAAAAAATGAAACATTTCCTAAATGTCAGAAGAGTTTTTGTTGCAAAAACAAAGAGATTAAAAAAACCAAGCCACACAATAAAATACTTTTTAAGCTATTATAAGAAATGCACAATATTAAATAACATGAAAACTAACCAAAGAAGTCTGCCATGTCCATAACTATGGGTAGACTTAACATACCTATTTTTAAATGTCACTATATTACAAAACAATGTAATTACAAACTCCATGTTGAATTTCTTTTATAAAGATACTCCTCAAGGTGATTCAGATGGGCTAAGATTAAAGAATGGGCAAACTTATAAGCAAAGGCAAGCAGAAAGGAATCAAGAGCCAGAGCCTTGATATCCTAGAAAGTGGACTTTGGGGCCCAAAGCATTAAACATGAGGGAAAAAATAACCCTTTGTAATGCTAAGTAATCCTTAACTTTAACACATTCCTGCAACAACAACAACCAAAATGTGGTAACAATATTCATAAAACAAAAATGATGACTAGAAAGGGAAACAGATAAAATATTACAGGGATAAGGGCCTGTGGTTTTTATCATAGCGATTCCATAGACAAGAGTAGCGCTCCTCCGTATGAGTTCATATCCATTGTGCTGCAAACCCCAAGGTCAGCAGTTTGAATCTGCCAGCTGTTCCGAGGGAGAAAGATGAGCGAGACGTTCTATAACAATTAACAGCCTTGGAAACTCAAAGGGGCAGTTCTACACTGTCCTACAAGGTCACTACGAGTTGGAATCAACTCAGTGGCAGCAGGTTTGCTCTGTTGTATATTATCCTGACATGCATGTCTTTGTGCACATA
This sequence comes from Tenrec ecaudatus, assembly GCF_050624435.1. Lineage (NCBI taxonomy): Eukaryota > Metazoa > Chordata > Mammalia > Afrosoricida > Tenrecidae > Tenrec > Tenrec ecaudatus. The sequence continues at coordinate 12,203,214 of NC_134537.1, forward strand.
TAGGGGTAAATGTGGGAGATTAATTTCTCAAAGTGAAATTTCTAAGCCAAAGGGAAGTACAATTTTTATTTTGAGATAGTGTCAAATTGTCTTTCAAAGAAGCTGAATCAGTTTTCATTGCCACTAATTATTAAATCCATTCTTTACCAGATTTGGGATTAACTGACATGAATTGTGGTCATTGCTTCCTTTATAAACACACTTTGAAAAATGCAAAATATTAAATTCTACCTACTTGATGGATATGCATGTATATGTGCATAGGATGGCACATAAGAGTATATCCGTGTATAAGTGTATATGTGGATGCATGTGCTTGTGTGTGTTGCATATATATTCATATGTGCAATACGAACCTCCTACACCTATCCAAACACCTAATGAAATTAGTTTACTGGGTTAAAGGCCTAAAACTATCGACCCATGGGACATCTTAGTCAATTAGCATTATATAGTTCATAAAGACAAGGTTCTAGCCCCTAGTTTGGTGAGTAATATCTGAGGTCTTGTGAGTGGCCATCTAAGATACAACTATTAGTCTGTAGACATCTGGAGCAGAAGAGAATGAAGACAACCAAAGATTCAAAGAAGAAACTTGTCCACAGGATTAAACCCACAGAAATCACAGCCTCTTCTAGACTGAGACCTGGCTACTGTTACCTACTGTTTTGACCAGAGACATAGGAGAAGGTACTGGACAGAGGGGGATCAAAATGTAAAACAAAACTCAAAATCCTAAAAAATATAAGATCTTTTGGACTAAGAGAGATAAGACTGACCTAAAATGGCACTGACCTTTGAAGAAGGCATGGAAGCCACTCCTGAAGGTCACATTTCAGCCAACTAAAAATTGACTTGTAAAATAAGCAGTATCCCCATGAGTAATATGCTCCTGTAGACAATCAAGCCTATGAGACCAGGTAGCCAGCAGTTACCCAAAAGTAAAGGTGAGAAGCAAGACAATGAAGGGAAGCTGGAGCAATGGGAATGGAAAAAATGAGAATGCTAACACTACTGGGATGCCCAAATGCACACTGTATATGGTTGAGGGCATATGAAATGCAGTCAGTCGCATCAGAATTTGATTCTATTATCATGTTTTTTATATAGTCTTCTGGACACAAGTAGTTACAATCTCTATCTCTCTTCCCTTCCATAGACCTCAAATGTGACTTGGTTGAATGACCTGCTGATACAGTAGCTTCCTGCTTCTCTGCCTCACCAGCAGCAGATTGCCTGTCTGTTTTTTCTCTGTGTGAGGGGGAATACACACACACACACACACAAACAACCACACATACATATGGGAGTACCCCCACAAAAAAACAAAATTGCACTGGGTGGAGCAAAGCTTTCATAGCACACATTTTTCCTGCTGAGCGAGCATTGAGAAAGTCTCTCTGAGTCAGTGCACCCTGTGGCATCACTTGGGAAGGTACTCCCTGGTCACAATGAATTTTTTCATAAAAGCAGTTTCTCTCGAACCTGGTTTTTTGTGATGGTCAATTTAAGAGAACAGTGTGTGGTTGTGACATTTTGTTTCTTGCTCAGGAAATATGCCCCAGAAACTGTTGTGATGTTGAACACAGCTGACAAGGACAGCGCTATGGGAAAAATTCAAGTGTACAAGTGGCTTTCTCATTTCAAAAATGTTGAAATGTCGATTGATGCCAAACCTCATTCTGGATGTCCATCAGCTTCCAGAACAATCGAAAATGTTGACTTGTAGTGCATTTGGAGTTCATTCCACCAGGTCAGACTGTTAATCAAGCTATTTAGAGGTTCTGAAAACATTGCATAACAGTGTACAACAACAAAAAAGGTCTGATCTGTGACTGACAAGGGACTGGTTTTGCCACCACAACAATGCACCTGCTCACACAGCCATCGCAGTGTGGCAGTTTTGGGCAAAAAACATGATGCCTCTTTTGTCCCATGCACCTTAATCATTTGACCTTACTCCACGTGACTTCTTTTTGTTTCCATGGATGAAGAGGGACATGAAAGGACAGCAATTTGACAACATAGAGGAGGTGAAGAAGAAAAAAAAAAACGAGAGAGGTGTTGTTGGCCATCCAAACAGATGAGTTTGAAAAATATTTTCAAGAGTGGAATCACAAATTTGACAAATGCATTAAGTGAAATGGAGAGTACTTTGAAGGTGATAATGTTGTTTTGTAAAAAAAAAAAATAATGCACAGTATTTGGGTGGGGTATCCACAGTGCATGTATATATATTCCATTTTCAAATGTCTTCTTCCTTCTTAAAAAAAACAACAAAAAATTAAAAAATTAAAATAAATAAAAAATTAAAAAAACAACAACAAAAAAACAAACTTAAAATTCCCATCCTGGCTAAAGTGGGAGCAAGGTCCTAGGAGATATGCAAATATGCCAGTGGGGACAAAAAGGATATTGATGGCCAAGTTAGAACTTCCCACTATCTCTATTGCCTGACCTCCCAAAGAAACATTGACGGGCTTATTAGTGATGCTGGGACACCTATCGCTGGGACCCACTAAGATTTTGGAAGAACAATTGACAGAATAAAGCAATCGTATTGCAGAGAAAACCCCAATGGAAAAATCAATGTTTCCTTAGCCGAAAAAGAACATGTGACTAGAGGCTGAACCTGTGACAAATAAGGAGAGGGCACGTGGCATCTCAGGCTTAAAGAATTGCTTTGTCTCTTATTCAAATGTATAAAGAATGGTATCATGTTATATGTATGTTTCACCTGGTGCTTTTGCACAAGTCAGCAGTATGCTTATGAGGCTTGTATCATTTAATACTTGATGGCATAATTCATTCATTTTATCTGCGCTGCCAAAGTTGATAGTTGATTCCTTCAATAGCCATAGCGCCTCTCTCTCTCTCTCTCTCTCTCTCTCTCTCTCTCCCTCCATTTAACTCTTTCATTTTCTGGAACTTATGTTTTAGTATATTATAGTATATTTAGTATAATATAGGCTGAATATTAAGAGCCAAATATTATCACAATACTATTTTTAAGTCCCCAATATTTCCCAAGCAATTTCTTCCACCTGAATTTATATCTCCCAATCATCTCTTTGTGCCTCCCTGAGCCAACCCCACATTGAGTTATATGGTTTAAAAAAGATTTGACCTGATTGATCATGGCACCCTCTTCTTATTTGACGTCTTTATAAATTACCTTGGGATTTCTTGCTTATTTGCTTTTCCAGATCAATTTTAGGGTCAAGTTTTCAGGATGATTTTTACTTAAGACTCTGTTGAAACTTTGGTGGAAAATACATTACATTTATTTATTACCACAGGAAAAATTGCTACATTTATAAAAAGAACCTTTCACACACATCAGCATGGTGTATCTCTAATTCATACACAACTCCTTTTGTGTTCTTCCACAGCATGTTGTAATGTCCTCTCTAAAGCTCTTACACTAAAGCTCTCCCAGGAACATTATAGCTTTTTTGCTCTTTCATATATTTATTTTTATGGCTAGAATATCTGACTGCTATTAATGTCTATGTATGGGGATTACATATAGGTGTATTTTTGAATTCCCTAACAAATTTTAATATTTTCTCTGTAGATTTTCTATATAAACAATTATAACATCTCTAATGATGAACTCATTTCTCTTTTTTAATCATTTTATTGGGGATCCACATAAATCTTATCACAATCCATATATACATAATACATTGTGTCAAGCACATTTGTACATTTGTTGCCATCATCATTCTCAAAACATTTGCTTTCTGCTTGAACCCTTGGTATCAGCTCCTCATTTTTTCCCTCCCTCCCCTTTCCCCCCTCCCTCATGAACCCTTGATAATTTATAGATGATTATTATTTTGTCATTGCTTACACTCTCTGACGTCTCCCTTCACCCACTTTTCTGTTGTCGATACCTCAGGGAGGATGTTATATGTAGATACTTTTAATTGGTTCCCCCTTTCCACTCCACCCTCCCAGTATCACCACTCTCACCACTGGTCATGAAGGAATCATTTGTCCTGAATTCCCTGTGTTTCCAGTTCCTATCTGTACCAGTGTACATCCTCTGGTCTAGCCAGATTTGTAAGGTAGAATTAGGATCATGATAGTGTGGAGTGGGGGGGGGGGGGGCAGGAAGGAAGCATTTAAGAACTAGAGGAAAGTTGTATGTTTCATTGTTGCTACACGGCACCCTGACTAGCTCATCTCCTCCCTGTGACCCTTCTGTAAGGAGGTATCCAGTTGTCTAGAGATGGGTGTTGGGTTCCCAATCTGCACTCCCCCTCATTCACAATGATTTGATTTGATTTTTTGTTATTTGATGCCTGATACTTGATCCCATCAACACCTTGTGATCACACAGGCTGGTGAACTTCTTCCATGTGGCCTTTGTTGCTTCTCAGCTAGATGGCCGCTAATTTACCTTCAACTCTTTAAGACCCCAGATGCTGTATCTTTTGATACCCAGGCTCCATCAGCTTTCTTCACCACATTTGCTTATGCACCCATGATAAACTAATTTCTTTATAATTCTTATACACTTGTTTATTTTTCCTTCATTAATGACCTGGACAGAACCTCCAGCACAATAATGAACAGAAGTTATAACATTTCTTTTGCTCTTGATTTTAAAGAGTATACGTCTAATGTTTCCTATTATGATACTGGCGATGGGCTTTGCATAAGTACCCTTTATCGGGTTATGGAAATTTCTTTCCATTTCTGATTTGCTAAGAGTTGCATCATGATTAGGTGTTAGTTTTTATCTATCTATATCTATGCCAATATCTATGTCTGTGCCTGTCTATCTGTATCTGTATCTACATTTATAGCTCTCTATAAACAAGATCATAGTTTAATCTTTCATCGATTATTCTGGTACATTGAAGCTATGCTAATCTATTCTATAAGGAGCACAGGTGGTGGTGAGGGCTATGAACTGAACTGCTAACCCCAGTTTAACCATTGAACCTACCCACTCCGAAGAAAGACAAGACTGTCTACTCTCATACTTGTCTACTCATGTAAAGTCTCAGAAACCCAAAGGGTTGCTATGAGTCGGAATTAACTCATTGTCAGTGAGGTGGTTTGTTTTTTTTTAGTTTGACCTATTTGGCAATGATTCTAACTTGATCATTGTTGTGCTCAGTATGCCGTGTTTCAGTGAATCTATCATGGTGAGCAAGGTTGGTCTATGATCTTCACACCCTGTCCCTTTGGGCTGCTATTCCTATCTACCTCACTGTCTTCCTTTTGTATCATCCCTGGGAACTCCAAGTTCTACTTAAAAACAATCTACTTTAAATTTCATTGACATACAATTCACAGATCATACAACCCAATGGTTTAAACATATTAAAATGAGCCATGTAATCATCGTCACAATTTTCAAGCATTTTTCTCATTCTTCTACTCAATATTATTAGCTCCCCATCTCTCCATGACCTGACCTACCAGAACCCTAAGAAACTATTAATCCAGTTACTGTCTATAGATTTACCTACCCTGGACTTCGTACAAAGAAAAACATACCCAAATCAAAACAACAACAATAACTAAATAATTCACCAAAAAATCTCAATTGAAAAAGAAGCCAAAAAATTAAAAAGTAGAATACATTTAAAACAGGTCAAAAAGGAGAACAAATAATAAGGTGGGTTTTAAAAAAAAATTAACAGGTTTATTGCCATATAGTTCACAGATCATATAATTCAATAGTATATGTATTTTTAAGCTATGCAATCCTTAATTCTAAGCCCAACTCTAAGAACAATTAGTTTTTATGACAAGCTCCTGCTTGATACTCACCCTCATGAAAAGATCACTGAAGATATGGTGCTATAGCAAAGTGTGCAGAAGAAACTAGATGGTGCCCCAGAAAGAGTACCGTCTGAAGTCTTAAAAGCTGGTCTTCTAACAAGCTGTCATCTAAGTGAGACATCAGTTAAGCCCCCATGGAAGAAGCACAGCCTTGTGATCCAAGGAATGTAAAAAAATTTTTTTAATAAAATCTGAAGGAGAAAATGGCATCAGAGCTTAACTGGGGATACCTGGTTTGCAGCAGGCTATGGATGACAGTGGAAGCCCCAACGTCCCTTAGCAGGGTGCTCACATGGATACAGCCTCTAGTAAACCCCCTTTTGGCTGTAGTTGAAGGATGTGAATACCAGACAGAGATATCCAGACAGACAGAGAGCATTGTGAAATTGATTATGGCAGATGCAGTGAAGTTAAATTTAAATACCTTATCATTTTGTCTCCCTTGTGACCCATTCTAAATTAATTCTAGTTATTACTATTTTCTGATTTATCTTGAGGTTTTTCTGTTTCATTTTGTTATTGTTTTTGGTTTGGTTTGGGGTTTGCGTGTTTTTCTGTATACGCAATCCAGTGTAGGAAAATGTATAGAGACAGTAACTTGATTAATGGCTTCTTATGGGTCTGTGAGGGGAGATTTGGGGAAACCAAGTAGCTAATAGCAATAAGTATAAGAAAGAAGAAAATATTCTACAATTGACTGTGCTGATGACTGTGCAATTCTTCCTAATATGATAGGACTGTTGAATATTATGGTATGTAATTTATATGGTAAGTAAATTATATGCCAACAAAAAAAGGAAAACATTGTCAGCCTATCTTAAACTGAAAGAACTCAAGAGGGAAAAAAACAAGCCTTGAGTTGCAATACTGAAAGATTCTAAGGGCAAAATATTGAATGATGCAGGAAGCATCAAGAGAAGATGGGAAGAATCCACGAGTCCCTTTGCTCAGCAGAGTCAGCATTCCACCATGTCGGGAGGCAGCATAAGAGCAAGAACCAGAGGTGCTGAAGGAGGAAGAAACTGCACTGAAAGAATTAGCTAAAGCGAAGGTTCCAGGAATTGATAGAATATCTTAAAATGTTTCTTTTTCTTCTTTTTTAATCATTTTGTTGAGGGCTCCTACATCTCTTATTACAATCCATCCATCCTTTGTGTCAAGCACATTTATACATTTGTTGCCATCATCATTCTCAAAACATTTTCTTTCTACTTGAGCCCGTTGGGATCAGCTCCTCATTCCGTCCCCTGCTCTCCTTCTCTCGTGAATCCTTGATAACTTATAAATTATTGTTTTTTCATGTCTTACACTGTTTGATGTCTCCCTTCACTCACCTTTCTGTAGTCTGTTCCCCAGGAAGGGGGTTATATGTGGATTATTGTGATTGGTTCCCCCTTTCTCCCCCCACCTTTCCCTTATCCTCCTGATATGACTACTCCCATTATTGGTCCTGAGGGGTTTATCAGTCCTGGATTCCCTGTGTTTCTAGCTCTGATCTGTACCAGTGTACATCCTCTGGTCTAGCTGGATTTGTAAGGTAGAATTGGCATCATGATAGTGGTGGGGGGGGGGCGGGGAGGCAGGGACAGGAAGCATTAAAGAACTAGAGGGAAGTTGTATGTTTCATTAGTGTTATACTGACTGGCTTGTGTCCTCCTTGCGACCCTTCTGTAAGAGGATGTCCAGTTGCCTACAGATTGGCTTCAGGTCTCCCACCTGCACTCCCCCTCATTCACAATTATATGATTTTTTTTGTCGTTTGACGCCTAATACCTGATCCTATAGACACTTCGTGATCACACAGGCTGGTGTGTTTCATCCATGTGGGCTTTGTTGCTTCTGAGCTAGATAGCCGCTTGTTTATCCTCAAGCCTTTAAGACCCCAGACACTGTATCTTTTGATATCCGGGCACCATCAGCTTTCTTCACCACATTTGTTTATTCACGGGCTTTGTCTTCAGCGATCATGTCGGGAAGGTGAGCATCATGGAAACCAGTTTAATAGAACAAAGTTCTTGCATTGAGGGAGTACTTGAGTAGAGGCCCAATGTCCATCTGTTATCTTAATACTAAACTTATAAATATATGCACATAGATCTATTACTCCATCATCATATATAAATACATTTACATATGTACATGCCTGTATTTAGACCTCTATTAATGGTCTTTGCCTCCTAGTTCTTTCCTCTATTTCCTTTTCCTTTCCTCTTGTCCCACTATCATGTTCAGCTTTCATTTGTGTTTCAGTAATTCCTCTTAGTTACATTGCCCTTGATCAAGTCCTATCAGGTCTCCTACACCCTCCTTGCCACCAATTTTGGATCACTTGTTGTTCCCTTGTCCTTGGGTTTCTTAACACCCACTTCCTTTCAACCACCTCCCCCTCTCTCATGCCCCCCTCCCATGGTTGGTCCTGCTGTTTTCTCCTCCAGATTGTTTATCCCGCCTATCTTATTTAGATAGACCTGCAGAGATAATAATATGCACAAAAAACAAAACAGAGCAAAACAAAGCAATGAAAGAAAGCAAAACAACTAAAACACTAATGACAAAAAGAGAGAGAAAGAAAAGCCTGTAAATAGATCAAAGTCTGTTTGTTGACCCTTAGGAGTGTTTTCAGGTTGAATCTGATGGGGTGCCACACCCTGTGCCCAGTCTATTTTTGGTATTCCCTAGGGACTTCATTGCTTTGCTTCCCTTGCTGTTCTGTTCCTCGCCCTTAGTGTTTCACCTCGGTGCGTGGGGTCAGATGGGGCACAATTCCTGCACTGTATCTCCAGGGTTGTCACCCATAGCACTATGGGCCAATGAGGGATGTTGTGTCTATTAGTGGGGCCAGACCTGTGGTCCTCTCTGTCATTGGGTGCTCTAAGCAGGAATATTGTCCGCAGGGCCTGGTAGGCCAGGATGTGCTCCACTCTCTCTTTCTCCCCCTTCATTTGCTCCTGTGTGCTCTGATCAGACATGTCCCTCTCCCTGAGCTGTAGCTTCAGTGCTGTCCTGAATTCTGTGGGGAGGGCGGCTGTCCATGGAGTTGGGATTGGGGCCGGCCCCTCAGACCTCTCTGTTGGTTCTCTGCTTCATGCCAGCATGTTTCATTCATGTCTTGGAGCACCGGGTTGAACTCTGGTCCCTCTTTCCCCATGGAGATATAAACAATACCCTCCTCTTTGGTGGGTTACTGCCCTGTTCCCCTACTACCCAATGTTTTTTTTTCTTTCTTTTTCCTCCCTCCTTTTTACTTGGCTATCATATGTATCTCTGGATTTGGTCTGGCCCCTGCCATATTACCTGGACTTCACCCAGGAATGTTTGTATACAGTAGTTTTTTCCTTATGCCCCTTTTGCATTTTTAAGCTTACCTCAGCAGACTCATGTTGTACTTGTCTTTTTGTGCTTGGCTTACTTCATTTAGGATAATTTCCTCCAGTTCTTCCATTCAGTGATGTGCTTCATGCGCTCATCACTGATTTTTAGGGGTGTATAGTACTCCATTTATGTATATATTAGAGCTTTTTAAATCCATTTGTCCATTGATGGAAATTTGGGTTGCAATTGGCTTGCAATTGTGATCTCTGGCATGATGAACATTGGGGCACAGATGTCTGGCTGTGGTTTGTTTCTTGCCTTTTCTGGGTATATAATCAGTAGGGGGATTGCGAGGTCATATGGTAGCTCAATTTCCATCTATTTTAGATATCGCCAAATTGATTTCCATAGTGGCTGTACATACCTACAGGTCCACCAGCAGTGGATGAAAGTTCCTGTCTCCCCACAGCCCTTCCAACACTTGTTGCTTTCTGATATTTTTAATTGAGCTACCTTTGAGGGTGTTAGGTAGTACCTCATTGTTGTTTTAATTTGCATTTCTCTTATGGCTAACAATCAGGAACATTTTCTCATATATTTATTGACCATTGGGATTTCTGCCCTTGTAAAACTTCTGTGTCAGGTCCTTTGTCCAACTCCTCAGTGGGCAATTAGTTTTCTTCTTTTGGGAAGCTAGCAGAGTATTGTAAACTTTTTTTGTCTGATGTGTCATTGCTAAAGATGTTTTCCCTGTCCGTGGACTGTCTTATTGCTCTCTTGATGAATTCTTTCAATGTACTCCAGTGTTTTATCTTCAGTATATCCCACTTGTCAATTTGTGACTCATATATATTTATGTCCTTCCTTATTTGTGATAGTCTATGTATTCCCTGCACCAAAGTTCTCAGGTTTGTCCCAATTCCCTCATTGATGGCCCTAATAGTTTGGGGTTTTACCTTGAGGTCTGTGATCCAACTTGAGTTTATTCTTGTGCATGGAGTGAGATAAGGGTCTTGCTTCATTTTTCTTCAGGTAGACATCCATTTTTCTAGCACCACTTGTTAAAGAGGGCATCTGCTTCCCATTTGATATTTTGGGGGGCCCTTATCAAAGATCATTTGTCTATATGCTGATTTTATTTCTGGGGTTTCAGATCTTTCCCATTGGTCTGAGTGTCTGTCATTGTACCAATACCATGCGGTTTTGATCACTGTGGCTGTATAATATGTGCTAAACTCACATAAATCAAGCCCTCCCACTCTGTCCTTCTTCTTGAGGAGTTCTCTGCTAATTCTGGGCTTCTTCCCTCTCCATATGAAGTTGGTAGTCAGTTTTTCCATTTCTTTGAAGAAATATGAGGGTAATTGTACCTGGATTGTATTACATTTATATAATGCCTTTGGCAGAACTGACTTCTTGACTATATTGAGTCTTCCAATCCATGAGCATGGGATATTCATCCATTCGGTGAGGTCACTCTTGGTTTCTTATAATAGTGTTCTGTAGTTTTCCTCATACAAATCTTTTGTTCTTTTAGTCAGGTGTATTGCTAGATATTTCAAATTGTGCTTGGCTGCCGTGAAGGGTATCACCTTTTTGATCTCCTCTTCTGTGGTCTGGTCTGATATGTATAGCAGTCCAATAGACTAGTTGATCTTGTATCCTGCCACTCAGCCATATTCCTCTATTGCTTCCAGTACTCCCTTTGTAGAGCTTTTGGGATTTTCCATATGTAAAATCGTATCATCTGAAAATAATGAGAGTTTCACCTCTCCCTTCCCTTGGTGAAAACATTTTGTCTTTTCTTTGCCTTGTACTGTTAGCTAAAACCTCCAGTATGATGCTAAATAAGACTGGGGACAAGGGGAACCCTTGTCTGGTCCCCTTTTTCAGTGGGAGTGTGTTTGCCTTTTTCTCCATTGACTACCACGTTGGCTGTTGGTTTTTCATATATAGCTAGTATTATATTGAGGAATTTTCCTTCCATTCCTATCTTCTTGAGTGTCTTAAACAGGAATTGGTGTTGATGTTGTCGAATGCTTTTTCTGCATCTATCAATATTATCATGTGGTTCTTATAGTTTTTCATGTCAATGTGGCGCATGATACTAATGATCTTTCGAATGTTGAACCATCCTTGCATCCCTGGCATGAATCCCACTTGGTCATGGTGAATTATTTGTTTTATATACTTTTGTATTGATTTTTGTATTAATGTTCATTAATGTTCATCCTTGCAAGGTTTTGGTATCAGAGTTATACTGGCTTCATAGAAAGAGTTTGGGAGTTTGTCATCTTTTTCTATGTTCTGGAAGAGTTTGTGTAGGATTGGTGTCATTTCTTCCCTGAATGTTTGGTAGAATTCTCCTTTGAAGCCATCTGGTCCAGGGGATATTTTGTTGCTAATCCTTTGATAACCTTTTCTATTTCTTCTATTGCTATGGGGCTGTTGAGATTCTTGAGGTCCATTGGGACCTCAGTCTGGGGAGGGATAGTTTTCCCAAGAACTTGTCTATGTCTTCCAAGTTGTTAAATGCATTGGAGTACAGTCCTTCATAGTACTATGTAACTATCCTTTTGATTTCATTAGGGTCTGGTGTAGTATCCCCTCATCTTTGCTATTGAAATTTGTTCCTTCCTTTCTTTGGGTAGGTTTGACTTTCTTTGTAAACAGGTAAAGTCTCAAAAATCCACTGAGGGGTCACTCTAGGTTGGCATTGGCTCAATGGCAGTGAGGTTGGTTTGGGTTGGGTTGGTTACATCAACACGGGCCCCCTTTCCAATGCACTGTGTCTGACAGCAAAGCTTTTCCTCTCCTTAGTCAGTGGTCAGAAGGGACTCACTATGGGCTCATTCCAAGTGGGTTTGGTGCTTTCACTGTCTTCCATAGCCTTCTGCAGACCAGGTGCTCCAAATTTATGCTCTAATACCATTCTCCCCTCTGATCTTGGATTTAATTGTGGGATTTTTTGTTTTGTTTTAAAATCATTTTATTGGGGGCTGGTACAACTCTTTTTTTTAAATGTTTTATTAGGGGCTCATACAACTCTTATCACACTCCATACATATACATACATCAATTGTATAAAGCACATCTGTACATTCTTTGCCCTAATCATTTTCTTTTCTTTCTTTCTCTTTTTTCCCTTTTCTTATTTTACATTTTATTAGGGACTCATACAACTCTTATCACAATCCATACATATACATACATCAATTGTATAAAGCACATCCATACATTCCCCGCCCCAATCATTCTCAAAGCATTTGCTCTCCACTTAAGCCCTTTGCATCAGGTCCTCTTTTTTTTTCCCCTCCCTCCCCGCTCCCCCCTCCCTCATGTGTGGTACAACTCTTATCAGAATCCATCCATCCATCCATTGGGTCAAGCACATTTGTACATTTGTGGCCATCTTCATTCTCAAAACATTTTCTTTCTATTTGAGCCCTTGATATCAGCTTCTCATTTTCCCCCTCTGTCCCCTACTCTCCCTCCTTCATGAACCCTTGATAATTTATAACTTTTTTTCATGCCTTACACTGTCCAATGTCTCCCTTCACCCATTTTTTACTTTTGTCCGTCCCCCAGGGAGGGGGTTATATGTAGATCAACATGATCTTTCTCCCACACCTTTCCCTTCCCCTCCTGGTATCAATACTCTCATGATTGGTCTTGAGGGGTTTATCTGTCCTGGATTCCCTGTGTTTCCAGCTCTTATCTGTACCAGTGTACAGCCTTTGGTCTTGCCGGATTTGTAAGGTATAATTGGGATCATGATAGTGGGTGAATGGGGGGAGCATTAAAGAACTAGAGGAAAGCTGAATGTTTCATCAGTGCTATACTGCACCCTGACTGGCTCATCTCCTCCCTGAGACCCTTCTGTAAGGGGATGTCCAGTTGCCTACAGATGGGCTATAGGTCTCTACCCTGCACTCCCCCTGATTCACAATGATAAGGTTTTTTTGTTCTGGGTCTCTGATGCCTGATACCTGATCCCATTGACACCTCATGATCACATGGGCTGGTGTGCTTCTCCCATGTGCGTTTTGTTGCTTCTCAGCTAGATGGTCGTTTGTTTATCTTTAAGCCTTTAAGACACCAGATGCTATATCTTTTGATAGCTGGGCACCATCAACTTTCTTCACCACATTTGCTTATGTACCCACTTTGTCTTCAGCAATTGTGTCGGGAAGGTGAGCATCTTGGAATGCCAGTTTAATAGAACAAAGTGTTCTTGCATTGAAAGAGTACTTGAGTAGAGGCCCAATGTTCATCTGCTACCTTACGAGTAAACCTATAAATATATGCACAATTATCTATTTCCCCTTCATATCTAAATATATTTACATATGTACTTACCTGTATTTAGACCTCTATACATGCCCTTTGCCTCCTAGTTCTTTCCTCTATTTACTTTCAATTTCCTCTTGTCCCACTATCATATTCAGCCTTCATTTGGGTTTCCGGAATTCCTCTCGGTTACATTGTTCTTGATCAAGCTCTAACAGGCTTCCTACACCCTCCTCGCCATCAATTTTAGATCACTTGTTGTTCCCTTGTCCCTGGGTTTATTAACACCCACTTCCTTTCCTCCACCTCCCCCTCTCCCATGCCCCCTCCCCCCAGAACCATCCATCCTGCTGGTTTCTTTTCCAGATGGTCTATCCCGCCTATCTTATCTAGATAGACCTGGAGCGATAATAATATGCACAAAAAAGCAAGACAGAGCAAAACCAAGCAACAGAAGAAAAGAAAACAACAACAACAAAAAAACAAAGGACAAAAAATGGAAGAAAAGACTGTAAAACGTTCAAGGTCTGTTTGTTGACCTTTAGGAATGTTTTCAGCTTGAGTCTGACGGGGTGCCACGCTCTGGCCCCAAAGTCTATTTTTGGTATTCCCTGGGGACCTTGTTGCTCTGTCCCCCTTGTTGTTCTGTTGCATGCCCTTAATGTTTCACCTCAGTGTGGTGGGGTCAGATGGGGTGCAGTTCCTGCACTGTGTCTCCAATGTTGGTCACCGTAGTGGTATGGGACAGGGAGGGGGGCATCAGTCAGGGACATCAAGTCTCATAGTGAGGCCAACCCTATGGTCCTTTAATTGTTTTAATCATTGTTTTTAATACACACAGGCTTCTTCTGTGTGGACTTAGCTGACACTTCACTTAGATGGTTGCTTGTTTGAAGACAAGCCTTTAAGACCTAAGACACTGTTCTTTCTGATTACCTGACACCATCTGATTTCTTCACCACATTGTGATAGTAGCCTTATCTTCAAGGATCTCTTCATGAAGCCAAGTATCAAATTGTGCCATGTCATAAGAACTAGTTGTTCTTAGTTTAGGCCTATGATTAATATGCACTCAAAATCCAGTTATGTATCTATGGTTTATGTAGGTCCCTGGTCCACTTAAAAGACAGCGTTATCCTTTTATGAGGGAACGAACATCTCATAGGGCATATGGTAATTCTATTGACAGTGTCCTTAATTTAGCAATGCTACAGAATTTCAGATACTGTTTGGAAAAGGAAATTATACATGTCTGGGGCCGCTTTTTAGAGCATCCTATTCTCTGATCATTTAAAAACTGATGCTCACAGAATTTTACATTCATGGATTGTTGACCCATACAGATCAACAATTGAAGTCACGGGACACTACTTATGCCAACAATCAGGGTTGGAGATACTTATGCAAACAATCAGGTTGAGCAGTGTTTTCAATGATGCGCATTCATAAAGGCAGAACCATGCCTGCTACACTAAGACATGGCATACAAAAGTAAAGAGAGCATGCAAATAGCAAATGTACAGTAGCCCCGAGCTGCCATTCATTGGGCAGCCTCAAAACAAGAGATCCAAAGCCCAGGGACGTTCAACTCCATAATCTTTGTCTAGCAGTCATCTGCTTCTTTTCATACGATGGTGGTTCAGCCTTAAGTCCAAGGGAGTATTTCAGTTCCTTCAATTTGCTATTGGTAAGTTTAAAGTAAAGATCAGTTCACTTAGAGGGATTTCCAAATTTGGGTCATCTGGGGTAGCCTATGAAGGATGGTGTGTACCTTAAAAGGATAGAGTCTAAAATCCTAGTTGCCTATTGCCCTCAGCCTGGGTTACCAAGAACTTGAGAGAAGGTAGGCCAAACACATCCAGTTAGGAATATATTGTTGTGTATCATCTCCCCTTGGAAAAAGGTGGTGTCTATAAGTAATGTTAGGCATTTTTCCCATTGCATGTCATCCCATCTGGTTTATCTATCAACAGACATGCTTCCCCACCACCTCTGAATTTCGGTGAAGGTACACCAGGCCTCCTTGTAGGGGTGTCTGTTGATTTGGGGCAACTGTAGAATAATGTTCTATGGCAGGAATGGGGTGATCTTCTCCTTCCTCCCCCAGCATGAGAAATGGACCCCACCCGAGATGAGATCTGTTCTCCGGAAGTCTTCTCCCTTTGTTTGGCAGAGGAATTCAGCTCCCCTTCCTGGCATTGTTTCCCAGTGAGTGACTGAAGACTGGAAGTCTCTCAATAGCACTTGACAGATCCCAAAGGAAAATCAGTGGTACCGTTCCATTCTATTCACTGATAATTTAATCATCTGAACTGCGTGATTCATGCTGCTTGCAGAATTCCTCATTTTTATGTTCTTAAAAGTTGCATATGTGCTACAAAAACTGTCTTGCTTCATCTTGGCTGACATCGGCATCTGACTGCAGTCTGTTGACTGGTAATCTGACAGTTAACGGTTTACATTTGCTATGGTTTCATTCGTCCTTGCAACTGCTGCATTGCTTGATCTCCCAATTCAGGAAAATGAACCATCACTTCAAAAATGTTTGCAGAAGTGTGGAAACCATCATAAAGTGGAACGAGGAAGACCACAACAGGAAATAAGGTCACAGATGTCAATAGTGGATAGAGTCCTTCCTAAATATAGTGAATCTGTGTGTCATGATACAAGTGAGCAGACATGGATAATCCCTCAAAAAAGACAAACAATTTATAAGAAAAGAAACACAGCCATGATGATCTGAGCATGAGATTTTATCGAGCCAACAATCCCTTCATTCTGGCACCTTGTTTATCATCATGCAACAAACTTATCAAATACGGATAAAAAAATCTGCCAAGACTTCCATACATTTTCCCATCAAGCTTGGAAACCTCACCTTTAAATCATAAACACAAAAGGCTTTCCAATGCAAAATGGGAAAAAAATTTTTGATAAAGCTTGAGAAGACATCAACACGATAATGTCATCATTCACCCTCATAGTCATACCAACTACGATTACATTCTTGCTTAAGATACATCGTACACTCATCAAAATTAATGATGAATTTGTAATTTGGGGAGGGGAGGACCAAGAAAAATTATTTTTACCAGAACTACTGGAATTTTTATGTGACTAGCATTTAAAATCTATTACTTAGGTTGGTATGCAAGCCAGGCATTTCACTTTCTAGTTAAGTAAGATGATGACTAATTCAGTCATCAGCATTTGTTCACTATATACATGAGAGAAAGGTCGCCAATGACTTTTTGTCCTATTTTGATTCTGTTATTGACTTATTCCATTTATTTTCTTCTCTAAAGTTACAAAAGTTATGCTCATTTGCAATTTTTTAAAACAACCTCCACCCCTACCCTAATCTACTTTTTGTCCCGTTGAATTTTGTATCTGTCATTGTTTGCTTAGCATAATGATTTCAAAACTTCTCCATGTTGAGAGCATGTATCAACACTTCATGTATCTTCATGGGTGAGCAATGCTTCATGGCCTGCATATTACATTTTAGTTATCCATTCATCTGTTGATGAGTGCTTGGATTGTTTTCCACACGAAGCTGGTTTTCAAAGAGGAAATTTCTGGGTTGCTGAGAGCTTGGCGTGTTAAGTGTGAGAATACTTTAAAAGGTAAGTTGGAATTGACGTTGATGAAGCACCATATGAGCAGGAGGGAGACATATTGCTCTGTGGAAAGATGTGCCGTTCAAATGCTAGGTCATACCTTAGTCACAGAAAACAGCTGGGGCGCCAGAGTACGCCTCCACATCCTGGTTCGCTGTGAAGAAAAATATTGAAGTGGCCACTTAGTCTATATGTTTGCTGAGCCTACTGTGTGGAACTGAAAAGCGTCCGCCAGACATCGCCCCCACATCGAGTTTTTCTGAGTGGCCAACCACCAGACACATTTTAAAAGGTAGACGCTGTGCTTTTAAAATAAGACATGCAATTTCTTTAGTGGCGTCTCTGTGAGTGCAAACATTTGTCTCAGTGATACATGCAGGATCTAGAGAAGAGCGGAGTGTTGGCTTGAGGACTTACCTAGCAGACGTTTAACAATTCAGAAAGTCCACTTGCCAATCACGTCAAGTTGGACGCGTGACGACACACGTCAGAGAATAACTGCACTCCGCAGGGTTTCCATGACGGTGACCTTTTGGAAGCAGAGCAACGGGCCTGCGGAGGCACCTCTGGGGAGCTTGTTCCACCTGGTGACTCCCTTTTAATGCTTAAACATCAAAAACCAAACTCAAACCCACCACCATCAAGTCGATTGCAACTCATGGTGACCCTATGTAGGTATACATATACAAGGGTATACATTTTTACGGGAGCGGGAAACCTCCTTGTTGTTCCCCAGAGAAGCTAGTGGATTTGAACTGGTGACCTTTCAGTTAGCAGTGCAATGCTTACAAGAGAGAGTTGTTTGAAATGGACTCATAGTGCAAATGGCTCGGTGCCTGAGGGTTTGACTTTTTCACAACACCCAATGACATTTTCCATTCATAAAAAATAAAATCACTTCTAATATGTCATTGAATATATTAAAAGTGACATCCACATGCTACAACCAGACATGAAGAAATAGCTTCTGCAACCACGTACCACCAAAGAGGGGATGTGGACTCCATTAAGCCACTATGCCCGACTTGAGCCATTTGTTGTTCCACCTTTTAATGGTGCTAACTGAGCACTTGTTCTCGGATAAAACACTGAAAATAGTCCTCAGAGAGAGCTCTCGCCATAATTTCTGGGTCTGTGTGTAATCTGAAAAGCCAGAAATATCCATCAAAGCTTCCCAACAACCTATAATTCTGAGTTAATGTTTTCTAATTTACAAAACATAAAGAGTTGTAGGGGGTGGGGGGTGGGTGGGTGGGAAGGAGAACCAACTAGAATTAGCAGCTGACAGCAAAGTGGTTACCCAGCCAGATCTAGACTTTCTATGAATGATTTAAAATATTATTACTACCCTCACAGATAGGAAAAACAGAGCTGTTGGTTACTTTGCATTTGATTTTTACTCTGATTTAATGTATGCCTATTCATACTTTCAAAATCACATTATTCTGTAAGGACTCTGTGTTAGTCTGGGTACTTTAGAGAAACAAAACCATAGAAACTCATGTATAAGAGAGAGTTTGATATAAAGAGTAAGTGCACACCAAGAAATCATCCCAACCCAGTGCTGCCCAAGCCCACAAGTCCTATATTAGCCAATATGTCTGACACCAATCCACAAAATCCTCCTCCACCTCACAAAACACATGCAATGATGCCGACTGCAGGAGGAAAGTAGAATCAGTGAATGTGTAAGCAACTCAGCACTGGCAGGGGTCTCCACACGGTTGCTCCAGCACCCAGGGCTGCATCGGGGTAGGTCCATGTGGCTTCTTCCTCAGGGACGTCTTGCAGGAAGTGAGCCTTGCCAGCTGAAGCAGGGAACTGGCTAAGGCAGCTGCACCCTGGTCCGACCATCACAAAGCAAGAGACCCGAAAATTTAAAAGGGGAGGCTCACTGAGTCATTTATCTCTCCACCCTTCAGTTAACCCCACGTGTTTCTCAGCCAGGTTGGCACAATACACTTAAACTATCTCAGACTCTAACAACAATAAAAACAAAACACCCAGCGATTCCCTGATATTCATCAATTCCTCTCTAATCCTATGTTCTCAAAGCCAATCCCTTTCACCTTTTTCTCCTCTTCTGATATTTGGAACCTAGGAGCCATGGTGTCTTGGGGCTTCAGTACCAGGTTGCTAACCTCAAGGTCAGTGATTCAAAGCCCCAGCCTCTCTGCCAGAGAAAGATGAAGCTGACTATTTCTGTAAAGATGGACAGTATCAGAAATCCAAGAATCAGTTTTTCTTCTCTGTGGGAAGATCCCATCATCTTTTAACTTCGTTTTTCCACGAGTACTTTTAAGGCCTCTCAGAGAAGGTCAGTAATAGGCAGCATTGACTCTTTGGAAGTGGGTTTGGTTTGGTTTGTACGTTTTTTTTTTTTGTCTTTATTAAATCTCCAATGATCTACAATAATTTCTAGACTTTTTTCAAATTTCAATATTCCCTATTACATTCTAATTATAAAAAATATCCCCTTATCACATACATATCTCCCCTCACCCTTATCTTCCCATTACAAAAGGAAAAAAAAACAGAAAGAGAAAAATGTGGCTTCCAACTCCCATAAAGGTTTAGAGTATATGAAACCCACAGCGACGTTCTACTCTGTTCTAGAGGATCACATTTTAATTTGTGTAGATGGCCAGGCAATATGTGCTTGTCTGATTACATATAGGAGGAGTTTCAAAGAGTTGGGGGGGGGAATGGAATTAAAAGGTCACGAAATTTTCCTGCAGACCTTTGAAATCCCCTACTATGATTAAGTAATGGTATTAAACAAACACTATTCATAGCTTTGCCATACAGTGTCCTGTGATTATATTTGATTTTTATATGATGCTTTTGTTTCTCCTGTGGCCAATCAAGGGCTCTGGTGGGTTAAGAGTCAGCAGTTCAAACCCACTAGCCGCTCTGTAGGAGAGAGACGTGATTGTCTCCTGGAAAGACTGAGCCTGGGAAACGCCGAGGAGCGGTCGTCCCGGGTCCCGTGAGAGAGCATGAGTCAGAATCCACCCCACGGAAAGGGGCTTTGGTTTGGGGGGGGGCACTCAGGATATCCTGTCTACCCGTGCTGAGTGTTCTACATATTTATCGCTCATTTTTTTCCTCCAAATTCATCTTAGAGGTCTAATTCTCGCTCTTGTTGATTAGGAGGCCAGAGTGTAGCTAGCAGTTTCGATTATTCTAGGAGAAATTGTGCCCAGAGCCTTCCATTTCCTGCTTCAGTCTGAGCTGGGTGTGTCCTTGGGGTCTGATGTACAGCGATTTTCACAAGGTTGCCCCTTTTCCAGCTCCTGCGTTCCTTGTGCCTCTTCCTCGGCTCCCCTGGATCCCACTTGACCAAGACTTTCCTTGTTGTACCAGAGCCCCTCTTGCTAGAACTTTCTCAGAGGGTGCATGGAAGGCATGTTTTCTGAGCGTTTGCCTATGTGAAAATGTACCTGTGCTCTTTTCCTCCTTCCAGTTTAACTGGAAAAGAAATTCTACAGGAGAAAATATTTTCCTCAACATTTGAAGGCCTGGCCTTCTACTTGCCAAGGATGCCATTGAGAAATCTAACAATATGTGCATTCTCCATCATTTATAATCTATATGTAACCTATAGATCGCATTGTGTGTGTGTGTTGTCTTGGTCCTCAGAGTTCTGAAGGTTTGTGGGTTTATTTAATTTATTTTTTTGTCACGTAACACTCTGAGAAGAGTTTTTGATCATCTGTGGTCCTGAACACGGTTTTTCTCTCATGATTTTTTTTTACTCATTTCCTCCCGTCTATTTCTTTGGGGAGGTGTTATTTTGTTGTTGCTGCTGTTGAGGATGTTCAAATCCCACGACACGCTGATGCGACAATTTCTACAAGTGCGATTCCGCGACATTGCTTCGTCGGCAGACCATTCTCACCTGCCTTTTTGGAGCCTGCCCCTCCCCGCCCCCCCCCCTAGCACTCGCATTGCACTCCCTGCCACTTCGGGTGCCCATGTCCCTTCCGAGTCTCTGTTGTGGCTTCAACCCCGTGTGATAGCTCTCAGCAGCGTGCAATGCTTGGCTCTGCACGCTAACCTATGATCTGGTTGTTAGAAGACGTCAGACGTTTCCAGGTTCCCTCGGAACAACCGTTTTAGGGGTTGAGCCTACTTCTTATCTTCCTATTGGTCAGATAGGATACCAGTCTGAGTCTTTCATTTTTTATTTTAATCACCTTTCACCGATTTCCATCTTCTGAGAGATTTCCTCAACTTTCCAGCCAGCCCTTATACCAGTGTTTTCCTTGTGTGATCACAGTTTTATAGTCAAATGTAATGTCTTGTTTTCTGAATGCTCTTTGTAATTAACTTTCTGTTCTTGTTTTATATGAGCAATGTCTTATCATCTCATAACTCTAAAAATACTCATGATAATTTTCCACCACCTCCCCCCCACCACACACACACACACACACTTACTTTTCTTCAATTCCTGGCATTGTCTCCCCATCCCCATCTCCTCCCCACCCCCTACCCCAGCCCCCTTTTTTGTCAGCTTAGCCTTAGATTCTTTGGTCCCTGACTTTGTAAACTTTCTTCCAATGCCGAATGTTCTTAGCTGGCTGCTCATTTTTAAAGTGCAGCCTATTCCTGGGTTATATTCCTGACTGCTGGTGTTCTAGGAACTTATTCAGCGGCAGAAGTGGGGAGGGAGTGTTTGCCTTTCCGTGTGTAAACTTTCCCGTTTTATCCTGTTTCCGTATGCGACTCTTTCCCCTCTGGAGAGAATGAACACCTGGCCTGTGTCTGAAGTGGAGAGACAGTTGATCACGGAATGGTTGGCTTGGGGTGAGATTGAAAAGGTCCAAACGCTTCTTGGACAGACTTGCAAACAATGCTCGTGTTCCCAGCGTCACTGGACAGCCTCAATTTGAACCCCACTATCAGAGGCACTGAACCTCTCTAGCTCCTGAGCAGTCTTGAGGTCCTAAAGTGTGGCTGCATTTGCATCTGGGCACCCCGCACCTCCATCAGCGGCTTCAGCTTTCTTGCGCCTGCTCTGTCAAAGGCCCCCTTCTGTCTGCTCTCCGGCTCCCGAGAGAACTTTCCCCGGGCATTTTGACACTACAAGCTGACATTCAGCTGAAGTCCAGAGCTCATGACAGTTCTAGAACTTACTCTCAGAGGGAAAGTACCCACACATGAGAAAATGTGCTACCTCCATGGCTGCATTATTCGGTTCTACTTATTTCTGTGAGTCAGCTTTTTCCCACATAAAGATCATTATGTCCAAGTACCGTTCCACCATGACTGATGCTCATTTGGAAGTGTGCTTGAGGCTGGCTGTCAGCAGCTACTGTCCGGACTATGCATCTCTGGCTCATTCCATTCAGTGCAAGTCATCAGAGTAAACTCAGGTCATGACAAAAAATGTACATAAATTGTGTTGTGTTGTGCAATATAGACTCATGGGGTTATGCAAGGTACATAAACATACATTGTACATGCAACGAATTCTCAATGCATTTTTGAATAAATGTAATAAATAAAAATAATAAATGCATGTTTTGCATTTTTTGTCGTTGGTAGATCATTTTGACATGATCATTTTATAAGTAGCTCACACACTGAAAATGCGCGAGCACGCCTGCACTAGGGTGTGAAAACCACAGCTGTCTGTAATCCCTGGATTCTGAACGTCTGAGAAACACCACTCTGTTAACCTCAATTCCAGGTCCCACTCTTTGGATCCAACCCAACTCCCCATCTAACTCTTGGAATCAGGGTGCACAGCGGAAGCAAAGGGTTGAGATGGATCTAAAAGGAACAATCCTTCTGGGAAAGCATGTGGGGATTTAGATGCCTTTTGCCATGACATTGAGTTGCTTCCTCCCATCACCTTCTGAAGCTCCTAGCTTGAGACCCGCTAGGCCAGGGGCCCAGGCTAGCAGTCACGGGCGTGAGAACAGGGCCATGGGAACTGGAAAAGTTTGGAGAAGAAACAAGTACCATCCCTCTTTCTTATCTTCCACATCAACCAGGTGGGGAAGGAGACTCCAGTTTCCCTCAGGATGAGAGCCTGTGTGAGGCTTATGGGGCAGGAAAACCCTTGCTCTCTGCTTCTCCAGTCACCAGACGCGCTCAAGAAGAGGAGGCTGACCTTGTGAAAGCCCTTGAACTGCCATTACCTTCTCTGTCCCTGTGGTGCAAACAAGGCTGCCTACTGGCTCAGTCACATGCACGGGGACTTCCAAAAGTCGGTGGAAAACGGATTTATAAATGAAGTTTGTCCGTGAATGAAGTCCCCCTTGTATCTATTTCTCTCCACCCCATTCGTTTGTGTGGACTTTCTGTTTTCCTCGGCCTACATTTTAGAGTCTCTTACTCTTCTTCTCTCCTTCCATTCACTTTATTTGCTTTGTGTCTGCCCCCCCCCCACTGCCCCCACCGGAATCGCCAGAGGAACTCATCTCTCCCTCCTGGAGAGACAAGGAGCCCCTGGGTGCTCTCTTTGGCACAGTTAATGCTCCCACCCTTCCCACCTTCCCTTCCAGGTATGTCTTCACCGTCATTTACACGTTTGAGGCCTTGATAAAGATACTGGCGAGAGGATTTTGTCTCAACGAGTTCACGTACCTGAGAGACCCTTGGAACTGGCTGGATTTTGGTGTTATTACCCTGGCGTGAGTATTCCTCGTGCAGATGTCTGCGTGTGCGTCCGCGTGCATCTGACGGATGGGTCCATGGCCTTGTGCTAGGATGTGCCCTTCGTCCATCCCACCTTTCTCATTGGCCACAGCATGATGTGGGGGGTTCTTGCCACTGAGTCCTGCTTTGAGGGTCCCTTTCCAGAGTCTGTCCCACCCCCCACCCCCACCCCTAGGAAGAAGCCAGAGACTTCAAATCTAACCTTATGTCTGGCTCTCAGAGCTCTCAGAGTAGACCAGACATGAAATGGCCTTGTCGTTCCCTGAAAAGCCAACATCCAAGGAGACTAGCGGGCCAGTCCTGCATGTTGGGAGATCCATATGTATACAGCACACAACAAGACCTCAACGGTGGTATCGCCATTTCTCAGAGAACCCTCTCTGGGAAAGAGAGCAATCTCCAGCCAGTGTTAGGGAATCTATAGGTGGAAGGACCGGTGGGTTCTCAGTTGCTGTTCTGGGCTCTTCCTAGGCTTGGTTTACCCCCAAATTGTCCTTCTTTATGGTGTATCCACTCCCAGGACCCTCTCCTGGCAGAGATGCTGACCCACTTCTGGCCCTACAGATACATTGGCGAAGCAATAGACTTGCGAGGAATCTCAGGCCTGCGGACATTCAGAGTTCTTAGAGCTTTAAAAACAGTTTCTGTGATCCCAGGTGAGAGACTTTAACCAGTGCATTTATCCCGAGTCAATGTTGATTTCTAAAGCCCAGTGATGGATTTTCATAAGTGCCTGGCAAGGTTCCAAGGCAAAGACTATTGTCTCCACTTTAAAGACAAGAAAACTGAGGCCCAGAGAGTAGACAATGCAATCCCACAGGAAAAGGTAAAGTAAGACTCAGAAGCCCCAGGTCCTAGGCCAGTGGTCTGTCCATAAGACCACATAGACCACAATCGATGACCAGAGGGCCGCAGCCTCACGTTCTGTTCTTGCTGCGGAGCTCAGACAAGACCCTTGGCTGGACTCTCATTCACACCTCACACGAAAGGCTGACGCTTGGAAATAGGGAAGACAAGAGGGGGTACCCCTAGAGGCTGAAAATATCTTCCATTCTGTACACGTCAGTGGAGCCCCACCCCAAAGGAAACAATGAAGTCAGTCTTGTTTAATGATCATTTAGAAACAGGGGAGTCCACATCCAAGTTCATCCTATTGAACTTCTAAGAACCATGGTCTCATCAGTAACCCAGCCTCCAACACACGCTGCCCTATAGGGTCGATGGTGGAGATGGTGAAGCCAGAGGTAACATAAAAATCCCTGAAACAGGACCTAATGGTTCCCCTTATGTTTCGAAGGGGTCAGTTAGTCAGGAGTCAGGTAGTCATCTGTAAGTCAGAAGCAGCTGCCTACATTAGAAATCCCTTCCTACCATTCTATGTCTGGATCGGCATGGAAGGACTGGAAATCTTTGCACACTTTCAGTGGGCAAGCTCGCTCATGAAGGGATTCTCAGCAAATAAGTAGTCAGCTCAACGCCTGCTGCCTCGCTCACATGCTCTTAGCTTAAGGAAGGTCCTGAGTGGTGTCCTCAGATGCCCTCTCCTACCTCATGTCTTGACTCTAACCCGCTCATCTCGTACCGCAGAGGCTACCTGTGGTCCCACACGTATGGCATGTCCTTACTCACCTCCTTGCTTGAGCCATGCTGCCCCTCGGTCACATGCACCCTTTCTTCTCCTTGCTGAGTTTGCACTCATACCTCAGGGCTCTGCCGTGGCTGTACCTCCTCCACAAAGCGCCCCGGCCCTTCCCAATGTCCTCACCCTTCCCTAGACCCCATCCCCACCCCGAACCTCTACTTGAGGCTGCTTCTAAGAGTGCTCATCTGCTCGGTAGATGCTTTCCACTCAACTGTCAGGCTGCCTTGCGATCCTCACAGTGTCCGTGCTGCTTGGTGGATGTTACCCACCAAACTCACCACCCAAGAGCAGATCCCAAATCACTTGCCTGGCGGAGCTCTTTCCTACCCACACAGCCCCTCTCAGAAGGTGATGCCGTTTGCCAAGGCCATACTCTATCTCTCAGGGTGTCCATCTTTGCTTCGAGTTGCACTTGGCCATGACATCGCTTTTTCTAACAGTCTCTCTGCTTTTCCCTCATTGGCTCTTTAGGGGTCTCTCATGGTATCACTCAATGGTTACGTTCCTTTCTCGGTCTGGGTGCATATCTATCTTTCTCTCTGTTTCTCTAGCTCTCAATTTTTTCCCCTTACAGTTTCCTCTGTGCTGGTCTCTCTCATACTTTCTCCTCACCCACCCCACTCTGTCTCTCACACACAACATACGTACAAGAAGGGCTGTATGTAGCTCAAGCCTTGAGCTGTTTCCCAGAACTGTGCTAAATGAATGAAGTCGGTAGCCTCATCTCTTGCAGGTTGCTTGGCACAGAGCAGGTAGGGTCACCACGAGTTCTCAAATTGCTCGTCTCAGCACATGGCTCAGGTTTTAGAGGCTGCTCAATGTGCTGCATGAATCTCAGTTGCCTCAACTTTGCAATGGGGACAATAATCTCTGCCTACCAGGGGAACAGTCGGTTCCAAAATGTTTTTGAAAGGTTCAGACAAGGAACCGCGGGCTTGGGACTGCCCTGGGGTTGGTAAAACACTTCACTTGTGTGGAGTTCGGAGGAGTGGTGGTGAAGAGGCGGGTCACCAGGCATGTGTGTGCGCTGCGTGTGTTGGCACCTTGTCTAGGAGGGAACACTGTGGTCATCTCCCTGCAGGGCTGAAGGTCATCGTGGGGGCCCTGATCCACTCGGTGAAGAAACTGGCGGATGTGACGATCCTCACCATCTTCTTCCTGAGTGTCTTTGCTCTGATGGGCCTGCAGCTCTTCAAGGGCAACCTCAAGAACAAATGTGTGAAGAACTGCACGCTTCTTAATCAGACAGCCAATTACTCTTCGGAGACCCGCGCGTGGGATTTCTGCCACAAGGACGGAGGTCTGATGACAAGGGGTGTGATGGCCTAGATGACTGTATGGGACATGTATCTGGATTCCTCTTTCCTGATGAAAAGCTTCCTCTGAGCTGTAGTGTACTTGGGGGGAAGGGGGTTATGTTCCCCTTTGTCCAATACCCCTTTTAGAAGAAAAGGAGCTGTCCACTCAGAGTCATGTTATTCTGCCTCTAGAAGAGGCTCAGAACCGAAGGACCTGCTCAGGTTGCCACTCTCAGGTGTAACTGTTCACCTTTCAGGAGGCCCAGCATGTCCACCGAGTCCATGTGGCTCACGCGGCTCAGGAAGGACGTGAGAGGCGCTGCCTTCACAGCACAAAGCTTCGGCTGGAGGGCTCGCAATCATTGGTGGGATTTTCATTTCTTCCTTTCTCTTGCAGATTTCTTCATCAATAAGTCGGGAACCTCTGATCCCTTACTGTGTGGCAACGGAACGGATGCCGGGTGAGTGCCCACCCACTGGGGTCCCAAAGTCTTGAATCCACCTGGTCATCAGCATTTTATAGACAGGTACTGGACCCCAGGCCATGAGGAAGATGTAGGGATGAATAAGTCATAGCCTATGCTATTTCAGAGCTCATAGGGTGTAGGGGAGGAGGATATGAGAGAGCTTTGGCTGTGACTCAAACCACCCAACAGTTGAGTGGCTTAAGACAGCAACCGTGCATTTAACTTATAATCCTGCACATCAGCCTCTTGTGCTGGATGACCCTAGTCCCTACAGACAGACGCAGAGTGACTGTGAAATAGCCAGTGTAGAATGGTCTCAGTTGGGATGACTTGTCTCTGCCCCATGTGGTCTCTCATCTGCTAGCAGGCAAGCCAGGGCTTGCTCTTGTGACAGAAGCAGGGATGCAAGAAATGAAAGGGGGATATGCAAGCTGGCACAGCATCGCTTCTACTGCTTTCTCTTGATTAAAGCAAGCCACAGGCTAGACCAGATCCAAAGGAAGGGGCGCTGGACTCCACCTCTTGAAGGGAGAAGCTGTACAGCCATATGGGGAAAGTGTGGCGACAGGAAGGGGAATAATTGTGGCCATTTTTTTTTTTGCCAACAGCCTACCCCAGGAAGGGACTGATGATTATTAGATATGTGTTTCGCGTCAAAGGTCCTACATTTCAGCGTTGTAATGCAATCACACATGTTCCATTATCTGCACAAGGAGGATGGTGCATCACGCACATACATCAAATTCTTGCAGAGGTCAGACACATACAAGTGAATGGAGGGGACGAGGGGACCTGAGAGTCCTTGCCTTCTGTGGAGGCGGCAGTCAGGACTTAGCCCAGTAGTTTGAGGTAGTTTGTAGAAATATGGATCTATTATATCCAGCTCTTCCAACTTTTCAAAGAGAGGCAGGAAAACTGGAATTTCAGATGGAATCTCTCAATGATAAACATTGACTTCCAATTGCAGAAACATGTCTACACCTTGTGAAGCCAAAACAAAACATGTCCGCAGGTCATGAAGCCCACAGGCTGCCGGTGTGCATGCCTTGGTGTGTGTATATATACATGCAGCTGCCACACTGTGGAGAATAAACTCTGGGGTGGAGGTTACATAGGCTGAGGAAACAGAGAGAGCTATGGTGGGGAGGCAGAGGAGGAGATCAGGGAAGGCTTCCTGAAAGGAGTGGTGGAGGTGAGCATTAAAGAGCAAGCAAGATGCCTCCTGACTGGAAAGAAGAGAGGCAGACTGGATGGAGGCCATTCTAAGTGGCAGGACAGAATTTGAGGTGAAGAAAAGGGGCAGGGGACCCCCTCAACTCTTCCTGCTTCTTTGGCAATTAGAGTGAGACTTTCAGGCAGCAGATCAGAAAGGCCAACTCTTTCAGCTACCATGGTCTCAATCTCAGGGTAGCTGAAAGTCCCATAGTGCCCAAGTGGAGCTGAGGCTTCGGGTGGCCTGCAGGAAGCTCTACCTTAGTCAGCCAAGTAGAAACACTTATCAGAGAAAACTGAGGGGGAGGGAGCAAATAGGGCGGTTTGGTCATCCTCAAGGTCTTTGGCCTCTTTACTCATACGTGCACTTGGCTCAGGGAAAGTGTAGGTTCTCATTTGCCTTTGATTTATATTTCAATTGAGGGGCCTTTGATGTCCACTTCCAGGCTGGAGATGGTATTTCTCCAGCCCAAACACTGTTCATGGCAAAGTTGTTGGGCTACCTACCGACCTCCCTGTCAGCTCCCAAAGAGGCCGGGCATTCCACTGGGAAGGTTCAAGCTAGCTGTGGAAGAATGGGTAGTGTTTGGGATGCAAACCAGGGCAAAGAATAAAATGAATCTAAAGGGGCAAGCTTTGAACTCCAAGCCCCCATCCTATGCTGGACCACAGAGAAGCCAGAGCCCAAGGTAAAGTCCCACACTGGCCTACAGCACAGTGGTTGAAAACGCTGCACATGAAACTCAGAAACGCTTGACAATTTCCATCATTCTTTCACATGGGCTATTCTAGTCTCTCCTCTCTGTAGCTTCTGAGGTTTAAAAAAAGTGGTAATTTTAATTTGTATATTTTCATGTACGTTATTGAAATCACTGTGCTCCTATTTACCTCTCAGAACAGTTAGCTGCTGGTGCATTAAGCAGTTTCCAATGCTGTAAACAGAATGTTGCTCTACCGAAGACATAGAAACAAGGCTGGTCTAAGTGCTAACTAGCAAACCACTAGATAATGGCTTGACTAGCTTCCAGGGAGAACAAGCTAACGGATATCTCTAAATGTTCATTAGAGAGTCTGGGAACTCCCAAATCTCCACCCGTGTTGGAGAAAGCATCGGGATTGATTGTAATTAAATGGCTGGGACTCTAATCTGTTGTCTGGGCCCTACAGCTGTGGATTCACATGGGTGTCTGGAGTAAGGACCGTCTCAGAGGTCAGTGTTGGTGGAGGAATCCTGGGGGCAGAAGAATTTCAAAGTACAAACAGTACATTACTATTTCTGTAAACAGAGCATGTGGAGCCCTGGTGGTGGAGTGGGTTACACACTTAGCTGCTAACTGCAAAGTCAGGAGTTTGAACCCACCAGTCAAGTTCAGAATCCCTTCTCTGTGCTATGGGGTCAATATGAGTCTGAATAAACTTCACGGCAATGCGTTTGTGTCTTACCAGGTCATCTCCACCTAAGAGGATAGGAACACATTACGTAACCCAAATTGAGAGATAGTTCTTGGTATCAACTTATCCCCTTATTATGAGAGAAAGAAAGCAGTCCAGTGCCCTTCCACTCCAGTAATTCCTTAGGCAATCATCTTTAATTGAGACCTCCATCATCAGCAAGACTTCGGGGGGGGGGGTGCTGGGATGACGCCAGCATTGAGCTGACAATTCTCTGTCTCTGACGTTGCCACCTGTGTGGTTTAAGCGAGTGACTTTTGCCTCTCTGCAACCCAGAATCTTCATTTGTAAAGACAGGGCTGTTGAGAGGATTCAATTATAATGCTTTAAAGCACTTAGTAGAGCGCACAGTAAGTGGTCCTAAATGGAATGTGTTCCATTTGTTGGACTATACAAGGGGTCAGTGACGTTCCCCTTTGAAGCTCAGGTGAGTTCCCCATGGGTAGTTCTCCAAACCTCCAGGCCTGTGTTTTCAGGCAGCCTCTTTGTTGCAGACTCTCCCTCTCCTGGCGTGAACTAGCAAAGAGCGGGTCATCTAATGGGGGTCCTGTCTGGACAGTCAGCTAGCCTTCCTCAGGTGACATACACCCCATA
This sequence comes from Tenrec ecaudatus, assembly GCF_050624435.1. NCBI lineage: Eukaryota > Metazoa > Chordata > Mammalia > Afrosoricida > Tenrecidae > Tenrec > Tenrec ecaudatus. The sequence goes on from NC_134537.1 coordinate 12,233,578, forward strand.
CATGGAACAGTAGCCAGAACTGGGAACTCAAAATATTATCCTCTCTGTGTTATAGATAAAAGAGACTGAGATCTAACGAGTTTAAAGGTTCAAGGTCACCAGCTAATAAAGGAAGACCAGGCCTTGAACTCTGGTCTCCTGCTTCAAACCTGTGCTCTTCCGGCAGCCCTGGGCTGCCTTCGGGCTGAGCTAAGGGTGATCTTCCTCTGTTCTTGCTGCAGCCACTGCCCTGTGGGCTATTTCTGCCTTAAAACAACTGGCAACCCGGACTTTAACTACACAAGCTTTGATTCCTTTGCCTGGGCTTTCCTCTCACTCTTCCGCCTCATGACACAGGATTCCTGGGAACGCCTCTACCAACAGGTATTGATGTGCTTGTCCCCCACATGGACTGTGTTGGAGGCCGGTGGGTGAACTGCATGCCTGCATCTTTTCCATGCAAATCTGACTTCCTTTGAAGGACCTGTATGTGATGGGCACCACCTGTCTCTCTTCTTTGTCATCAATCGACAGACGCTGAGGGCTTCCGGGAAAATCTATATGATCTTTTTTGTCCTTGTCATCTTCTTGGGATCCTTCTACCTGGTCAACCTGATCTTGGCTGTGGTCACCATGGCCTATGAGGAGCAGAACCAGGCTACCCTGGATGAAATTGAAGCCAAGGAGAAGAAGTTCCAGGAGACTCTTGAGATGCTCCGGAAGGAACAGGAGGTTGGTGGCAGGGGACAGCGGCTTTGCAAGCAATAGATTCCCGGGATGAAGTCTCGACCCACCACTCAGATTAAAGCTGTCCTTTTAGGGAACGAGAGTAGAATTCAGATAATCTCAGGTGTTGTTTGCAGTTGGGTTTGCTCAAAGAAGAACCTGATGGAGGCTTCTTGTGCAAGGGATTCCTTGAGGGAGAATCCAATCGAAAGAGTGTAGGAAGTAGGTTGGGCAGGGGATGAAACAAAACAAACACTCTCATCCATAGACAAGCCTCAGTCTGTCCCCACAGGGAGCTCTGGAGCATGGTCACTACATGGTCACTAAGCCCTACCTTGAGGCATCAGACTGCCCTGTCATACTCCTTATCAATTAGGAGTAGGGAAGACAGCCAAAGAAAAATCTCTGATGAATGTCACAGTTGTGAATCACCAACAGTTAATCCTCTCTGCTGCGGGATGAGGTGTGTGGTGCCGGTAAAGGGAATCCGAGCAAAGCACCCACGGAGTCTACTTACTATAGAGAGGGACAATGGGATGTCTTCCTGCCATGACCCAATCCCACCACCACTCGGGTCCTGGTCCTCAACCTCCTGTCGCATATCCTTTCACCCCATGTTGCTCCAGGCCTGGGGGGTGTATTAGCGCTAAACTCAACAAGAGACTGCTCACTGCAGCTTTGGTCCTTGCCCCTCAGGTCCTGGCAGCCATGGGGATCGACACGGCCTCCCTCCACTCTCACAATGAATCGCCTTTAACGTCCAAAAGCGCCGGCGAGAAGAGGCACAGGATGAAGCCGAGAGTGTCAGAGGGCTCCACAGACGACAACAAATCACTCCAGTCTGAGCCTTACAACCAGCGCAGAATGGTAAAGGGCTTCTACAGGGACTCTGACGGGTTACTCGCCTTTCAGCTGCAACGGAGAATGGGCTGAAGTGAGAGCCTACTTGTAGGTGGGAGAGTGCAGGAGGCGCAGAAATTAGGAGGATATTTTTGTAATTCAGATTCTCAACCTACACGAAGACAGGGTCCACATGGATTGGGGGAGGGGGGAGGCCCATGATAATGACTTTTCTGGGTGGAAATCAGTAAGACTTGGATTGTGCAAAAAAAAGGAGAGAGGTTGTATCTGACCTCCAGGTTTTGGGATTGGGTGGTGTTGTGAAGACAAGATCCCTGGGGAAAGAAACTATTTGGATGTGGATATAATTATATAAACCCATGTTTCTATGGTATTGGGCATGCCAACTTTGAGGTGTGTATGAACATCAGACCCCTAGATCTGCCATTCTGGAGCCCGGTGGATATCCTGTCCATGGTGCTGAACCCTCACCTCAGGTTTAACAGCGCAGATCCACCCTTGTAGGCAGAGAAGATTCCATAAAGTATCTCTGGGACATCATCCAGTTTATGAATTTCAGGACACCCCCATGTGACCGTGCAGAAATTCTACTCCTCACCATTGTCTTATGCCTCCCACTTCACAATTCCCGTACTCACCAAGTTTTCTTCCCACCTCCATCTTTGGAAGTCCGTCCTACCCCAAATATCCTCTTACTACATGATGAGAAGAAAATATGTTTTGGTGAAAGGGAAGTCTCCACACTTGAAAGGGGACCGACACAGCCATTTCCCAAGCTCCCTGCCTTTCTCTTCCCTCTGCACCTCTTTCCACTGGAGGGACATTTTCTACTTTTGTGGGAAGATCTTTCACACGCATATTCACACACTAGCCTTTGTGGCACGCCCACATTTCTGCCTCTCTGCATGCGACTCCTCCCTCTGCTTGCTCTTGGTCTTTTGAGCATCACCCAGCACACACAGGGCAGGCTTCAGACGTGTTTCAAAGAGGACATGACTGGAAGTCTGACAATCAGAGAGCAAGATGAATCACAGCTCCCACAGAAAAGTCAGTGGCACTCTGAATTAGGATCTAATTCTCTCCATTCAGTCAGCCCCACACAGATGAGCACCTGGATGCTCAACAATTGTCTAGTGTGCTCATACACTTGCCTTTCCTGGTAGGCTTGCCTGCGGAGGAGGAGAAAAAGGAACGGTCTCTTCTTCATTCAACAAGGCTAGCTGTTTGTATTAAGAGGGCACTGAAACATGGCTCCTTTCCTCGAGGACCGCCGCCAGGGTGGAGGAAGCAGGCAGATAAAATAAAGGCCAGCATGAAGACACCTCTCTGCTGTTTGGGGATAAGCAGGAAACATTCACCCCTGGTGTGTGTGTGTGGGGGGGGGTGTCTATCAAGAAAGACTTCCCAGAAGAGGGGCTAATTGAGGCGAATAGTAAAACATGGGTACGGGTTTCTCCAGAGACAGCAGACTGGGGGCTGGGAAAGGTATGCATTTCTGGGAGAGAGCACAACATGTGTGTGCAGAGGCAAGGAAGCAGTGAGTAGGCACTTTTTTAAGCCTAATGGATGGAACTCAGACAGGCAAACGCTTCCTTTTGTCACAGGTACATTCAGGTAGTGAATAGTGAATACACACATTAAAGCCAGTTTGTCTTCTTGGATGGTTTCTGAAATATGAATCTGTCAAATATGGAGCCAAGACTTTCTCCCCAATTTCTTTATTGGCTTGCTTGGTGCCCAAGTACGAGCCATTCCATCTTTGCATCTTTTATGTAGTTCTACCCATTCTGATTCTTTGCTTTAAATGTGGGAAGGAGTTAATGGATTTTCCAAAGTTCCTTAAGCCTTAGCCATGCAGTCCCAGAAAATAACACTCTGCTTAAAATAGCAGATTTACAATGACGGTTTCTAAAGAGGACTAAGCTACCAATTATCCAGAAGGAAAACTCCACTTCAGGAGGTAACAAGATAAGTAAGGAGAAGTCTTATGAGCAAGCTGCCCCAACTTTAGTAATTTACTAAATAAATGGAATTTTGGAAGGTAGCAAAATCCAGCTGTGCAAGCAGAGTTAGAGAGAACCTTGCTGTTTAGACACACTATCTAGGATGGTGTCAGGGAAATGTTAAACTGCTAACTGCTAGGTTCGCAGTTCAAACCCTCCAGCCACCCTGAAGGAGAACGATGTGAAAATCTGCCCGCATAAAGATTTCCTCAGAAACCCCACAGAGGGGCCCCACATGTAGGGCTTGACTTGATGGTGTTGAGCTTGGTAGAGAGCAAAATCAATGACTTGTTGTGATCAGTTTCCACAGTGGTCATGGGAGCTAGCAGCGGGCACATTCACTTTTCAGAGGTTCTGGGTCTGAGAGTGAGCTCTGCTCCCCTGGCAACTGTAAGCCACACGGTTACCTCACTGGAAGGTTTTTATGGGAAATGTTATTGATTGGAAGGAATGGTCTTGTTCTTCCAGGAAATTAGACTGCAACTCTTCCTTCAATCTCCCCATTGTTATAGTTCAAAGCTTGCCTCAAGGGATCCCCGAAGCTCATTATATTATAAAGCACTTGTCTCTTCCTCTGCCACACAAACTCTTAACACCCCTACAGGCTGGTTCTAATGAATTGTAGAACAATTTTCAGACAATAACGTACACTGCTGTTCATTCAACAACTGTTTACCAAGCATGCCCCAGTACGGGTGCTTTATAATAGAGCCTCTGTAGCGCATAACTGAGTGTGTGAGGGAGGGAGCTCAACAGATTGCTGTGCCCAGCCCTGCAGCCCCAAATAATCAGTTGACCCATCTGAACGGGTTGTTTGTCTTCTGACCTGCCCTTGGCCATGCTGACCTAGTCACTTAACCACCTGATCGCCTCTCGTTTCGTTTGACTTTATCCCAGAGTCTTCCTAGAACAGTCCTTTCCCCAGACACTGCCCTTCCCCACCCTGGTGGCTCAGTGGGTTATGCACTAGACTGCTAAGCATAAGGTCAGCAGTTTGAACCTACTAGCTACCCCAAGGGAGAAAAATGAGGTTGTCTGCCCCCCCTAAAGATTTACGACCTCAGAAACCAATGGAGCCATGCCACTCTGTCCCTAGGGTCACTCTGAGTCAGAAAGGACTCAGTGGGGAAGAGTGGCCCTTCCCCACCCATGTCTATAAATTAGCACCCGTCTGGAGGTAAAGAGCCCTAATGGTATAGTGAGTATGTGTTGGGCTGCTAACCGAAAGGTCAGCAGTTCAAAACCAGTCACTCCTTCAGCTTTCTGCGTGCTTTTCTCCTTCCCCAGTCTTTCTTAGGCCTTGCCTCTGGGAGACGCCACACTAGCCATGGAAGTTTATTCCATTTCCGGGCTCCTGGCCGAGACTTCTCCTTCCCTGAGGGGGTCACCGATGATGGAGTCTTCTCCGGAGATGGTGAAAGTCGCCAAAGCTCTACACTGCTGGGTGGGAGCATTGGCCAGAAAAGTCCCCTCCCTAGAGGCTTGCTGCCTCAGCCCTCCAACCCTGGCTCAGGACATGGCGAAGATGGACATTACACATTGCCCTCTACTGAGCTCACCCCTGGAACCACAGATGGATCGGTGAGTTTGGGCATGCTCCAGAATCTCTTGCAGCTAGAGATCTTGGACCAAGGAGTCCAGGGTGTCTCCAACAGAAAGATCTAGACATCCATCCTCTCCCCATTCTACAGAGAAGGAAAGTGAGGTCTAGAGAGAGAAGAGATGTACCTGATAGCTAACAGATTTTCTGGTTTTCCCTGCAACCCAGTGAACAGATTATTTTCTACTTGATCTTCTGTTCCTTCACAGTGTTTCGCTTTCCCCGTTCACTAACACTGCTTTAGAAATAGGCCTACTTGTTCCCTGGATGAATATGAGAGAAACCGATGGCCCTTCTTGTATGTCAGTTGCTATGCCCAACTAGCCTAGGCTTGAAAATCGGATCCAAGGAAATCTTAATAAGGACTCGTTGAAGAAGTGACTTGCCCAGATGCACAAATTAGATACCAATGATTCACTGGCCAGCACTCTGATTAGAGTAATAGGATGTGATGACAAACCCGGGACTCCTCACGGCACCGAGGGCTGTGATCCTACTTTGAGTTCTCTCCCAGTTCCTGTAATGATGTTTCTAGTATTTGTTTTTGTTTATCCTCTCTCTCAGGCTAGTCAGGAATACAGAGATGAATGTCCTTGACTCAGATAAGGCTGACATAATGGTCTTAGCTCTGCCTCTAATTAGTTCACCATGTGATTAAGGGACCCAGCCAAAAAAAAATGAACTGCTCCACTGGGCAATTGGAAAGTTTATAGATGCATTTGCACAGTGCAAGCTGTCTTCATTTCTGGGTAGCAAATGATGGCTAACCAAGTGCTTGATGACCAAAAAGTTGGAAGTTTGAGTCCACCAGAGGTAACTCAGAAAAAAGGCCTGGCGCACAACTTGGTCAAAAATCAGACAGATGAAAACCCTATGAAGCCCTGTGGGGTGGGCCCAGGTTTGATCTGACTCAATGACAACTGGCTCTGTTTGAATTCTTAGGATGGGTTAAGGGGATAAACAATGGGCAGTGCGGCACCTAAGATTCGCAATAGTGCAAAGCTACTACATACCGAGGCTGATGGGGTGAGAGAGGGCACCAGAACCATAGCCCAGTGAGAGTTGGGAGTCAAGAGAGGTTGCATGATAGAACTTAGGGACTTAGTAGGGAGAGCCTCAGATTTCTTCTCCAACTATGGCTGACCTGGGGAGAAGCCAGGGGATGGATACCTGAAGTCCCTCTCCTTCCAGTAGCAGTTCTTCTCTCTGTGCCTCCCACTGGCTAAACCTGATCAGAACCAGAAAGGTGCATGTATAGGCCACCTTGCTCAAGCAGAGCAGGGCAGGGAAAATGGAGAGTGGGTCTCCAAGAGCAAACAGGAATGGTCAGCACAGCGTTCTCAAGCCAAAGCCTCCAGACGATAAGCTCCAAGAAACCTTGTGATAGACTCCATGCCCTTCCCTTACCTGTTCTGAGATGATCTCTTTCTGAGATAGCCTGCTCGGCCCATTCTGCATACGTATTCTTGGCTAGTGCATGATTAACTCGTTAAGTCCTTCAGCATCGGATTCCACCCAAACCGTGTGTCATGGGTCTCCGGTGTCGCCAAGCGTGACAGCAGAGGGTCATAGCCTCACTGAGGCATTCCAGGTCACAGGAGGCAGGCCAAGAGAGGCCGAATGACCCACCTTTGTCACCGAAGACGCCACGTGATTGCATGTTTGTGTCTCAGCAGGCACCAAACACAGGACAGAAGATTTTCTTGTCAGCCGAATACTTGAATGAACCTTTCCGAGCCCAGAGGGCAATGAGTGTTGTCAGTATCATGACCTCTGTCCTCGAGGGTAAGTGCTGCTCATTGGAACGTCCATTCTGCTGTGATCAATCTTAGAGGGGATGCCCGGAGTTTATGCTAAATGGTACCCATCTCTGGAATTACGGGATCCTAGCAACTCCTTCTTATACCCTATCCCATTATCCTTTTTCTCGCTGTGTGTTTATAACGATGAATTTTCAAAAGCAAGAATTCAAGGAATGAAATACCTTTGATAATTTCATATTCAAATGAACATCTGATTCATACGTATCCACATAACTAAATGTTCTAAATGGCATAGCAGGTACCAGAGAATGGCAAGCCACCAGGCAGGTAGGCAAGACAGTTAACCATGTTTAATTTCTATTTTACTTAATTTCTATCTTGAGCCCCATTATGCGGAACATTAGAAAGCTGCTGTCAGACAGTTGAAGGAACTCCGTGTCAATTTAGGGTTCCGTCAGTTAAATGAAGACTGCACTCAATTTTCCCAGGGGTGCTTCTAATTTCAGACGCTTACACAAAGCCTGTAGGTGGGAGAAGAGCGAGGCACTGGGTCACAGCTGTCTGACCCACGGAGCGTGGACTACATACTGCACACCTGTGCTGTTCTCTCCTACCCAGCCTTGCTTTTCTCAGCGGGTGGAGAGTCGGCCTCGATCCAAACAAGTTATTCTTCTCTCATGAACAAATCAAGAATGCCCCGGGTGGAAGGAGGGAGACGGGAACATGATGTTGGTGTGTGGTTCTTCCTGCGGACTTCCAGCTTCCAGCTCTAGGATGGATCTTAATACAGCATGGGGAGGTCATGGTGGGCAACCCCCCCCCCAAAAGAAACAAGATGTTGGGAGGATTTGGAAATAGAATTGATCTGTGCCTTGCTTTCTGGGTGGAGCAAGCTAGAAAGAGGCTCATGTGCCCACCACAGCCCAGAACGGTGGAGTAAGGAGCTGACTGTTAAGCTACCTGTGGAGAGGTCTAGGAGAGTGAGGGTGGGGGTGGGCGGTGGACAGCCTCTGAGAATGCCAGTGGCTCCAGAATGCAGCAGAGTATCTAGATGATGTCTCCATCCCCACTGAAGGCTATGGAAGGCGATGAATGAGAACCGGACCTAGAGAGGCAAGGTGGGCGCAGCCATAACTGTGGCTTCTGCATTAATGACCAGATGGGAACTATGCCTGTCAAGGATTAAAGACCAGCTCCACCCGCCACCCCTGTGGAAAGCTCAGAACTCCAGCGTAATGAGCGGCAGCACACACTGAATTAACAAGGGCCCGGGTTGAGGGCTTGAAGCGTATGATCAGGGGCCAGGAAGATTCTTGAAGTTACGTTTTTGTTTTGTTTTGTTTTGCATGATATGTTTTGAGAAATGTGTACCCATTCCAATAACAACAGCATGTCTAACTTCTCTGTGTTGTTGTTCCTCGTTGCTAATGTTTCAACAATCACATTTTTTAAAATAGTTGTGTCTGTACTCCTATGATTTTGTATAGCTGCCTAGCATTTCATGATGTTGCTATACCCATGATCTTTCTTAGCTTAGAAATTCTTTTTGTTATTAATTTTTAAATAGTAAACATGAAGTACAACCATCATACTACTTCATTTGCCCCAGATTCCTCCTTTCCTCCTGTTTATTTATTCAGTCAGCAAACATTTGTTAATCCGTGACTGTCACAGTTCCAGGTGCTAGGATTCAATCATGAATTTTTTAAAAAAATGTATCTTCTTTGATGGAATCTGAATTCTAGAGGGAGGTGGAGGAGCAGGTGATCAAGCCCAAGAGGTAGTGATAAGAAGCAGGTGGAGAAAAGTAAGGGGGAAGATAGAGAGTGGCGCTGGAGGGCTGGAAGGGGGCCTATTTTAAAGACGGTGGTTGTGAGCGGCTATCCTCTTGACAAGGAGGAAACACCTGAGTCAGGTAAGGGAAGCAGTCACAGGCGAGCCAAGGGGAGAGCGTTTCAGACAGAAGAGCAGAAGCGCGGTGCATTAGACAGGGAGGAACAAAATGCGTGCCAAAAGTGTTGGGATGAATGAGAGGCAATAGAGGGCAATGGGTCTGTGTTCTGGCTCTGCCGCTAATGGTAACCTGTAAGACTTTGAGGCTCCATTAGCTACTCTGTGCCTCAATTTCCCTGTTTATAAAATAGTGTAAAATACGCTTACCGAGTAGCCTTTTGTGATGACTAGGTGAAATGAGCAAGCAGAGCGCTTGACCATGGTGATCACATAGTAAATACTCAACAGATGTTGGCTGTTATTTTTCCCTATGCTGTAAATTCCATGAGGGCAGAGCTGTGTCTGTTTTGTTCACCGTTACATCTCTAACACCAAGAAAAGCAGTGTATGACACAGAGTAGGCATTCAAGACCTACTCATTGTAAGAATGTTATCTACAGTGGTGATATATTGATCGTGTTCCCTACAAGCAAAGCTAATGCACCACCACGGATTCTCTTCCAAATTCCCAGGGGCCCCATAGGACAGGGTAGAATGGCCCCTGTGGGTTTCCAAGACAGTGGCTCTTTCCTGGAGGAGAAAACCTGCTCCTTCTCCCATGAGACTGCTGACCTGGCTGCTGGCAGTTCAACACAGGGTTCCTCGCCTGCAGGCAGGTGCTCATTATAATGAACTCAACTGATGAACAGGAAGAGAGTGAGAACATGTCAGATTTGGGATGGCAGGACAGAAAGTGGACTGGGACAGGAGGGAGAATAACGGGTTAAGAGAAACTGAGGTTAAGTCCAAGAGTTCGATGTTTTCTGAGCACAGGGCAGAGGAGAGCCTGCTGTGATTCTCTCTGGTGTGAGTTTGACACCGATTGTTCCCATCAGGCACGGGATGTCTGAGGCTGTCCTAGTCTTGCTTGTATTTGCAAAGCCTACCCCTTTGGGACTCATTGTGCCTAGGAAAGTTTGACCTGAGCCAAGACAAGCTTGGGGACTCACTAATCCCTGTGTATCATCAGTGCATGGCATAAAAACCTAGACTTGACAATGCCCAAACCAGAAAACCAGAAGCAGGTCCACAGCAGTGAGCACAGGTGGCCCTGCCCTCTGCTGAGGGGGAAAGGCATGCCTGGAACAAGTTATCACCAGGGTCTTGAAGGAGTGCAGAGTGCTAAAGGAAATATAATTCCGTGTCACCTGGGACAGGGGATGTGTTCAAGGCAAACGGGAAAGCAAAAGACCGTGCAGCAGAAAAGAGCATAGCATTTGGAAAAATGAAAGAGAAAAATAAAAATCAGATGTGACTGGGGCACAGAAAGAAAGGTGGGGGGGGGGGAGCTCGAAAGAAGACTCGCGAGATGGGCAGGGCCCAGCTCCCCAGTAGCTCACAAACCATAGGAAGGATTTTGAATTTCCTCCTAAGAGCAGCCAGGTCCCAATAAAGGCTGGGAGGCAGGGGAGTCACCATTGCACTTTGGAAAGGTTACTATGAATGCGTGTGGAGAATGTAATTAAGAGGGCAAAGTATTGCCAAAGAAAGCAGGGAGGAGGAAGGCAGATGAGAGATGCCAGTGCCTTGTCTCGGGTTGTGGCTAGGGTGGGGGCAGGGGAGAGGAAGGAAAATGGAGGGAGTTGAGCGCTATCTAAAGGGAATGCGACTCAAGATGTGAGGATGCATGTGCTTCTGACTTGAGCGACTGAAAGGATAGAGGTGCAGCTACTCGCACAGGGAACACTGTAGGGAGGAAAAGGCCCCACAGGGGAGAGAAGAGAGAAGCTGACAAGCTGAGTCTGGATCGGATTGTGCTTGGGATGTACCGGAAAGGGTATTGGATAAGAAATTGGCTTTATCATCAATGGGTCCAGAACTGAGAAGGCACGGGTAAACTCCAGGCACGTATGTAGAAGAAACTTGAAACTTGGTGGTAATTTTGCAATCATAAAAGGAGAGAAGATCACACAAGGAACAATCAGGAGAGGAAGAAACCTGGGGCACAGCCTTAAGAAACTGAGAAGGGACACCTGGCAATAGCAGGAAACCCAGACAAACACAAGGCAGAGCCACGGATCTGCAGAGCGTTCATGTTAAGATGAAGCCTGCTATTCTATGTATGTTCAACCAGAACTACATCATTTGTTCTTCCTTCCTCAAAAATGGTAGCATATCACGCTTCCAATACCATGCTTTGATCAGTTAGCATATGATGAAAACCCTTCCACATCCGTTTCTTTTAGAGTTGCTTTTATTCTCTCCCTCCAGTACTAGTGTTGCATTGTATGGGGGACCCTGATTTGTCTGGTCCGTCTTCTCTTGCTGAGATGTAAACAGCAGTCAGTAACATCATTGCTTTGTTCATCTATGAATTGAACGATAAGCTAAACACCTTGTGGTGAAATTGCTTTGTCAGAGGAGATATGCATGTCCAACTAAGAAAGATGATGCTACACTTCCCTCAATAAATGTGGTACCAATTTCGCCCACTCAAGCCTTGGGTGAGGGTGTCAGTGTACCCACTTACTCCCAAACAACGTCACCCTGATCTGACTTCACAAATATGGTGATGAGTGACAATGTCCTGGTGAAATTTCATTTCTCTTATTTTGAGTATTGTGGAGCATATTTTCAAATATCTATAAACTTTTCTGGGATCATCTAGTGTTTTTTCTAAAGGGCTAGCTTTTCCTTATCAATGTTTAGGACCTCATATATGATAAGAAAATGGGCATTTTGTCTGTAATATGAATTGAAAATATTTTTCCTCTGGTGTTTCCTTTGGCTTTATTTGACAAAAGTAGCTTAAAGATTACAAATGCAGAGGATGTAATTAAAGCATTGTGAAATGTTTTAATTTCACAATGAAATTAAATAGTGACATAAGTAGCTAGATCTGTGAAGAGACTAGAATCCAGAAGCAAATGCATGGATACGGAAAAATATAATGTATGCTAGAAGCTGTAGTCATTTAAAAAAGGATTCAGTAAGCAGTGTAGGCATATATTACCAGATACTGAAAACAATACACTGGATCTGCATTTTGCTCCTTACCCAAAATAAATTCCAGATAAATCCAAACTTTAAAATATGATAAAAGAAACCATAGAACGAGAAGAAAACATGAATAGTTGATTTCCAAGATCTGCATTGAGAAGAGCATTATGCACAAGTCATAAAAAAATAAGAAAATGTAAAGAAAAGACATGAATATGGCTGCGTATATATGTTTGAGTTATCTTTGGGGGGACCCTGTTAGCAACATCTGGGGTTGTGCATTTTTCCCTATGAACTCATTTTCTTTAGGTAAAAAAAATATGTATCTAGTACCAAAAATCCAAACACCACAAAGGTGTATACAATGGAAGAAATATCTCTTTCCTGCTCAAGACCCTGTCTGCCCCCATTCTTTTGGTGAGGCCCAGTGTCGAATGTGTCTTTCACACACACACGTAAACACATAACAATTTTTCTCTATAGTCATGAATACACCTGCCACAGGCTTCTCCTAAATACGTTTATCGGTGGTTCACAATTGTTTAATTATCAACCGTGGCCATCATCTTTGCTTGCTTGCGTGGGCTGGTCCAGCGGTAAGTTGCCTGTCTTGCCGTAAATTTAGTGGACGGACCTACCGCTATGGAACTGCCCTCCGCATAGGGGTGTCAAGAAGTAGCAGATTAGTGAAGGCAGCTGAAGAGGTGCACCTAGGCTGAAGGGAGCCCTCCACAGCCAGACATATGGGATAAGCGTAAAGCTCACGCTCAAAGCCGTGGGGCTCAATGAGGTTGTCTAGATGAGGGTTGTTGGCAGAGGCACAAAAATACCAAGGGACTGAATGATTCAGTCCTCCGATGTTTAGAGGCAGGAAAGAGAAAGAAGGCAAACTCAGAGAGAAGCAGCCTCCACTGGGAGGAAGCCCCAGGGGACCAGCGTGTCCCGGAGGCGGAGCCAGCAAAGGATGCCATACTAAATTCTTCTAAACGCTGTGACAGGCAGAGTAAGTTGAGGATTGGAAGTTTTTTAATTCGGCAAGATAAGAGACTGATACTGGGAACCCGGGAAAGAACAGGAAAAAGTGGAGAAGATGAAGTGGAGACAATTCTTCTAAGGGATTTGCGGTTAGTGAGGCAGACTTTGGAGAACACCCTGTCGTTGAGAAAGGAGCTAGATTCAAAGCATGCTCCATGTTCATGGGCACGGTCCAGAAGGGCCAGAAGAGGGAGAACATGGATCTTGAGAAGGTAAGAAAGGTGGGAACCCATACACAAGTGGGAGGGGGCAGAGGAAGCTTGAGCTGTCACGGGGTGAAGGCCCAGTGTGGGGATGGAGCTGCAGTAGGTGGCAGAGCTGGTGAGAGGAAGACGAGGAAGTTCTTTGTGAGTGGGTGAGTGGTTCTCCATTCCGAGGGAAATGAAAGTCAGTTCATCAGTGGTGGGTAAAGAGTGGAGTGGAGAGGAGAGCTTGCAGACTGGAGGAGAGAAGAGGAAGTGAGAGACAGGAGCCCGAGAATGTAAAGGAGTGGCCTGAACACAGAAACATGGCCCAACGCCGGGACAGTGATAAACGAGAGGTCGTGGTCTCCCATAGGTCCGGTCAGCATCATGCATGTGCGCTTCTCTCTCAGGAGACTCAACTATTGGGGTGCAAGCACAGAGTAGGCTGGAGGGTGAGTTAGGGTTTTGTTTTGACTTTGTGGCCAGGCAAGGACAATGGCTGGCAGAGGGGCCGAGCGTAGAGCCTAGTGAAACGGAGGGATGTGAAATCTAAGCCAGGTAAGTAGAGCAGTAAGGTGACAGGTAGTTAAAAAAAAAATCTCAGGGCTGCGGCAAGATGCTGCCGGTGGTGGGTGGGTCGGTAGCATGACTTTGGGATGAGGACCGGAGGTGCAGAATCACTGACCGCTGTCATTGACCACACCCATGCCACAGAACTCGGAGAGTCCAAACGGAGGTGCCCACCCTGCTTCACCAGCGTGGCTCAGAAGTACCTCATCTGGGAGTGCAGCCCGATGTGGGGGAAGCTCAAGAGCGTCTTCTTCAGGATCGTCACGGACCCCTTTGCCGAGCTCACCATCACCTTGTGCATCGTGGTGAACACCATCTTCATGGCCTTGGAACACCACGGCATGAGCCCCTGGTTCGAATCCATGCTGCAGATAGGCAACATTGTGAGTGCAATGTTGGGCCCTGCCAGCCTTGGGTGGCTGGAGCCAAGGGTGGGGACTTCTGGGTGGCCTGGGTATCGGTTCTCATTCATCCAATCCCTGACAGTTATCAGAGGTAGGAGGGGCAGTGCCGAGGCAGGTGGACACTAGAAAGGAGAATGAAGCCGGAGGGTGGCACTGGCATGAATGAGCCCGGCAAAATGAGCAGCCTCCTCAAGGAAGGGCAGCTAGTTCCTGCTGGAATTCCCTGGAGCCAAATGCCCTTTGCCACAAAATGAGCACAAATAACCCTTCCCCTGCCAACAACGTTTATGAACTTGTAGTGCTCACCGTCTGGCTGCTGCCAAGTCATTGAATCAATACCACCAGCCGGTGTGTGTGTGTGTGTGTGTGTGTGTGTGTGTGTGTTGGAAGTAGGGGAAGGCACTTCCTAATCCCAAGTGACAGTCTCAGAAAGCCACAGGGGCAGTTCCACCCTCTCCTATAGGGTCACTAGGAGTGGACACGGACTCGCTCGATGGCAGAGAGTTTGAATTTGTAGTTGGAAAGTTCATTCCAGTTCTGTGATGTACCTTTTTATCCCTGCACGGAAGAGCGGCGATGACTTTTCAGGGCTATCATTGGGGGAGGTGGCGGGGGGGGGGGGCGTTGGGGAGAGAGACAAGGAGAGGGAAGCAGGGGCAGGAAAGGGGAAAGGGAGGGAAAGGAGAAATCGTGGGTGGGAGAGAGGGTCCAGGGTACCGTGTTTTCTGATCTAACAAGGCATCAGGGTGTCAAACTCTTCTTCGGCCTTTGATTTGGCGATAACATTGCTTTAAACTTTTCTCCATTGTATATATTTTTCTTTTAACAAGATGCAATCCATATTGGATCCTGCTGCATGCTAACTAAGAGGGAGAGCAGCCCCCCATCCCTATCCCAGGACCCCTCCACATGGCCACCTTTATTTGGGCACCCCCTTGGCTGGACATTGTTTCCCTTGCTTGCCATAGGTCTCCTCCCAGACAACAACCCTGTGTGGCAGGTTCTATTATAATACAAGCACTTGTGCACAAGAGGTTCAATCATTTGCCCAAGGTCATAGAGTGGAATAAGCATCAGATTTGAGAGTCAGAGGACGGCTGGTCCCAGAGCCCACGCTTCTTAGGTCCTGGCCTTCGCCACTCACGGGGGGTACCACTGCAAGTGTGCAGGAGAGAGCATGCGCATGTAAATGGGCACAGTCATGGCCATACGTGTCATTGCCTCCTGGTCCAATGGATCTTGCCGTGATGACACTCTGTGTCCACCCACAGGTCTTCACCGTGTTCTTCACTGCAGAAATGGTCTTCAAGATCATTGCCTTCGACCCCTACTATTACTTCCAGAAGTGGTGGAATATCTTCGACTGCATCATCGTCACTGTGAGCCTGGTGGAGCTGGGCTTAGCCAAGAAGGGGAGCCTGTCTGTATTGCGGACTTTCCGTCTGGTAAGGTTTAGGAGAGGGTCTCACCCGAGCTTCCAAGAAACTCACCCCTGAGAGTAGACATCATCTTTCCGGGGTCTCACCAGGCAACTCCTTCTTCCTCTGTTGTCCCTGTGGAAGGATGCCAGCCATGGTGCCTGGGAATCTGGAGCCTTGAGTTCTGATCCGCACCTTTCACCGACTCCAAGCAGGATCTGCCTTCTCCTTTCTGAGCCTCAGTCCCCTTAGCGGCACTGAGAGGGGGCTGGCAGTTACCCCTGCCCCGCCCACTTATCAACCCATGACATCAACAATAAGAACAGCTACCAGGGATTAGTGTGCACTTGGAGTGTGTCAGCACAGCGTGAAACAAAGCAGTGGATCAGGTGCTCTTAAGTCTTCCAGGTGCCCCGTCTGTGTCAAAGGAGAGCTGTACTCCATGGGCGTCTTCAGTGACTGGTTTCTTCAGAAGTAGATCACCAGGCTTTTCTTCTGCGGTGCCTCTGCGTGAATCTGAACCCAGATGACGGGTCCGTAACAGAGGTTGCCTCACCATCTGTGCCATGCAGGAATGCCTTCACAAATCTCTTTACATGCAGGACCCCAATTTCGGCTCACAACAATTCCAAGAAATTGTTGTTTTTACGATCCCTGTGGGTGAAAAACAAAAGCAACTCACTGCCATCGAGTCCACTCTGACTCACAGTGACCTCTACAGGACAGGGTGGAACTGCCTCTGAGTGAGTCCGGGTAGATTAGAGAAACAAATTCATAGACAC
This sequence comes from Tenrec ecaudatus, assembly GCF_050624435.1. Taxonomy (NCBI): domain Eukaryota; kingdom Metazoa; phylum Chordata; class Mammalia; order Afrosoricida; family Tenrecidae; genus Tenrec; species Tenrec ecaudatus. Next base: position 12,249,836 of record NC_134537.1, read on the forward strand.
TCATGTGACTAAGAAAAAGCTTTATATACAAGAGCCGTTGAATATTGATAAAAAAAAAAACATCCCAGCCCAGTCCAGATCAAGTCCATTAAGTCTGGTATTAGCCCATAGGTCTGATACCAATCTATAAAGTCCTCTTCAGACTCACACAACACATGCAATGATTCCGAAGGCACAAAGATCATGGGCCAGTGGGTGGGAAGTCTTGTGGATCCAGTGGTGTTGTGTAAGCATCTCAGCGCTGGCAGGGTTCTCCATGTGGCTCCTCCAGCTGAGGGCACTAGCGTAGCTCCATGTACCTTGTCAACTGCAATGTCTCCCAGGGAGCAAGCCAACGTCCTACCTCCAGTGAGCTATTTATCTCCTTATCACCTCCAAATGAGGTCATTAAGCTGTGACCTGATTGACAGGCTAAACACCACCCCTCACTTTGAATCCTCACAAATTGACAGCAGATTATATAACTACCCCAATCGCTCTCTGGATTTCCAAGACAGCCGCTCTTCACAGGAGTGGAAAGCCCCGTGTTTCTCCCTCAGAGCAGCTGGTGGTTTTGCACGGCTGACCTTGCGGATCATAACCAACAGCACCGCCAGGGCTCCTTTTAGATGAGCATCTCTGAGACACCGGATGGCTCAATGATGCCACCAACCTCTCAGCTGACAGCGCTGAAGGTCAAATCCCAATCATCTGATCCCAGAACCCCTTCTGTTCATGGCAAGCAGGTCACCCCTGATGTCCCTGTACCTCAAGTCACAGTCCAAAGGGTCTCTCACCCCCTGCAACCATCTCCTACCAGCCAGTGGATTTGCTCTTCTCTAAACTCCGCTGGAGGAGGGCTGCTCCCATGCCAAACATGCGTACCCCCATCACACCCAGGCCACTGGCTCTTCTGAGCCTGTTTTCATCTGCACTGTCAGATTACCTGGAGGGGATTCTGGAATCACTGGATCTCCCGGAGAAAGCTTGTGCTCTGCTGGCTACTGGGAACAGGCAAGAGCCCCAAAGAAATCACGCAGCTGATTAGCATAAAACCCAGCATGTTCCCGGGGGGCTCCTTCATCGCCACCTGGGAGCCCGGTGTCTACTTTCAGAAAGAACTGACAATGTTAAGGATGGTGTTCCGGCAGCCTCCACAAATTCAAACTGGGCAGCTCCAACAAGTGCTGGGCGTTCAGAGGTTGAAAAGGCCAGCTGCTTCAGGGAGCAATAACATCTGAGGTCACAAAATCTGCTTTGGGTGCTTTGTGGGGGGCCAGTGAGACCTCCCCAAGCCTCTGGCCTCAGCTGACCCATGTTCTGGATGATAAATTCAAAAGCCCACAGGGACCAGGCAGGCCATGAAATGAAATAACCAAGGAGATGTTTACCTTGGGTAGCTGATCAATCTGGACGGGACAGCAGCTACTCCGTCCAGCATCAGTAGACCCAAAGTCATGCACCATTCCAGGAAGGGACCATTGCATGACAGCCTGTGTTCCTGTGCTCTTTGGAGTAGCCAAAGATGCAATCTTGTTCTTTATTATCAGAGTTCGTGAGAAACCAGATACACAGGTTTCATGTGACTTTTAAAATAGTGGCTGCAAAGTCAATATATATTTTTTAAGTGGAGGAGTTAAACAAGGCATGTCCCGGGACATGTGTGCCACTGGCTGATGGCACCTATCTGAGCTGACAATGTCTTCACCGTTCCATGGAGGAGAAAGGGATAGGTGGGCTTGGAGGGCTCTTTGTACGTCACCTGGGATCTTTAGAAGACAGGAAATAAGTCCCATGTTTAGGACAAATTACTCTATGTATCTGAGAATGCCAGACCTGTGATCAGTGATCAGGGCAAAATATCAATCCCATGGCACCGAACAACCAAAATTCCGTTAATTCCTATGTCTTGGGAAGCTCAGAAATGAGGGCTTACTAGACTATGAACATTTGGGGGTGCACTTCAGGAGAAATCAGCTTGATGCTTTGAGATTTACGGGCTACTTGCATTCATGTTTCATGAAGCCAAGAGCCCCAAACAGCCTGTGTTAGTCTGAGTACTTTAGAGAAACAAATCCACAGAAACTCATGTATAAGCGAGAGTTTCATATAAAGGTTAAGTGCACATCAAGAAAACATCCCAACCCAGTGCTGCCCAAACCCACAAGTCCAACATTAACCATATGTCCAACACCAATCCACAAAGACCTCCTCCATCTCACAAAACACACACACTATGATGCCTACTGCAGGAGGAAAGCCGAATCAGTGAACGTGTAAGCATCTCAGCACTGGCAGGGGTCTCCACATGGCTGCTCCAGCACCCAAGGCTGCATCGGGGTAGGTCCATGTGGCTTCTTCTTGGGGATGTCTTGCAGGAAGTGAGCCATGCCAGCTGAAGCAAGGAACTGGCTAAGGCAGCTGCACCCTGGTCCGACCATCAAAAAGCAAGAGACCTGAGAACTAGAAAGGCGAGGCTCACTGAGCCATTTATCTCTCCACCCTTCAATTAACCTCACGTGTTTATCGGCCAGGTTGGCACAATAAACTTTAACTATATCACAGCCCAAGTGAGCAGACATTTTCCCGCAGGGCAGGTGTAAGTTCCCCGGCTTCCTCCTTCCTGAGCCTCTTACACTGATTGGCTTTCCATTGCTTAACAACAGCCACCTATGCAAAACCACTAAGCCACCAGGGTTCACCAATAACGGCAGCCCACCTCCTCAACCCATCCCACCCTATCCCCAGTATGTGGTTCTTTTTTTTCCCCACCCTGCGTCCCTCAATACTTCCCAAACCCTTACCTCTCCCCCACCCCCCAATCTCCTTCTGTTCTTAATTTCTATTACTGAAGTCTTCAAATCTTTACTTTCTTTTTCATTTTCATTGGCTCTCCGGGAACATACACATCGACGACCTTGAAGACCGGAGCAACAGAATTTAAAAGTAGCTGTGGACAAGGCATCTTCGTTTGGCTCTCTAGTAGTACCACCATTCACTCTTTTGGACAAGCCAAAAATGAAACATAGATTTACCCATGATTCTTCTATTTCCCTCACCTCCCACTTTAAATTCGTCTCCAAGTCTTAGCTGATTAGAACTCCAAAATACATCTGACACCCGTCTAATTCTTTCTAGCTTTGTGGCTCCGATATAGCATAGACGAGAATCGTCCCTCACTGGATTTTTGCAGTACTCTTTCCATTGATCTCCCTTCCTCCACTCTTCCCCTGGATAATCAGTCCTCCTGATTTCAGCAGCACATCCTGAAAACTCTTTAGTGTGCTTGCAATAATTTCCAGTGCCCTGGGAATTAAAAAACAACAAAAAAAGTTCTTATTACAGCCCATAAAATCCTACATAACCAGGTCCTGCCCATTTCTATGAGTAATTTCCTGCTTGGCCACTTTGCCGCAGCCGTAAGGCCTCCTCTCCCTTTATCACACATAACCGAACTTCTGGCTGTGAGTGTTTGCACAGGAGAATGAATGAGCTACGTTCTCCTCTTGCCTGGCTCCATTCATGCATCACCTCCTCACAGACTCCTTTCCCAACCACCCTCTCTAAAGTTGGAGTTCCTCATCAAATTAACCTGTTTTTCACAACGTAAAACGATTCTACTCTTCCATGGGGCAAAAACATGATCTCTCAAGTCCCTAGCACATAGGAACTCAATAATTGTTTGGTGCTGGATAGATGGAAGGAAGCAAGGAAAATGAAAGAGAGGAGACAAGGGAACATAAATCTTGTTCTTTCATTCCTGCTTTCTCCTCTCTCCAAAAAGAACATCTCTCTTCTCATGATCCTATTCGTTCATTGGTCCCTCCTGATACCAACGCCATGCCGCTTGAGTTGCTACCACATTAAATGTGTCCAAGGCACCCACTTCATTTGGACTTTTTCAAGACTGTCTTGGCCCTGAGCTTCCGGACTCATTCTGGAATCGCATTGTCAAGCTCCATACACATTGATTCAAAACTGTGTGGTTTCCACGATGGGGACTGTAATCACCTAAGCAGCCTTCCAATCTATGAAGAGAGCAACTCTCCGTTTATTTAGATCTTTCAATAAATATCTTTCAAAAGAGCTTGTAAAGATTCAACGTTTAAAATTCTCTCAAAAGAACTTACAAAGATCTGGCCCATCTTTTGTTAGGCTTATTTCTAGGTACTCCCTTGGTTTTTTATTCTATTCTAAATGGCATCTCTTTTTGAATGTCCTTTGCGGCGTTGTTCTATTTTGTTTTGCTGGAAGTTTGACATTTAATGTGTTTGTATCCGGAAATCGCTTATGAATTCTCATCGCGCATCTTGTTCGTCCTGTAAAATGGTCTTGAACACAACGAGGCATGTGCAAATAATGTAATTTGTTTCTCCTTTTCTAATCCTGATAACGTTTGTTTATGTGTCATTTTGTTGTTGTTTGTTTTTATTACTGTGCTGTTAGGGCATCCAGCGCAATATTGAAAAGAAATGTTAACAGCGAGCATTCTTATCTTTTCCCTGATCCCCAAAAGAATTAAATCTGTTATTTGTGGTAGGTTTTTATTGTTTTGTTTTAAGATACCCATCTTACAATATCTTTTGTTAACAATCTTTATCAAAAATGTATGCTTAATTTTATCCCTCCCCCCAAAATTTTTCTACATCTATTAAGATAATCTCATGATTTTCCCCCTTAATCTGTTAAATGATGAATTATGTTAATTGCTTCCTAAATCTCAATAACTTTGCACTCCTCATAGAAACCTAACTTGTTACATTTTATAATACATTGAATGATTTAATTTGCTAATAATGTTTTAAGATTCTTGCATTCTTACTGAGGAGTAATATTGGGGTGGCACAGTTCACACGCTCAGTTGCTAACCAAAACGTTGCAGGTTCAAGTCCAGCCAGAGACACCTTAAAAGAAAGGCTTGGACATCCACTGAAATATTAGTCACTGGAAACCTTTGGAGCCCATTTCTACTCTGACACACTCTGGGATCACCATGAATCAGTGTTGCCTTGACAACAACGGGTTTACTGTAATTTTCCTTAGATGCATGTCCTTGCCAATTTGGATATCAAGGTATCAGGCTTTGCCTTCCCTGCTAAAAAATGAAGGGATATTCCCCATTTTCTCTATTCAATCTGTAGGTAACATCGTTATTTATTCCTTTTAGGCTTGGTAGAATTCACTAGTGAAGCCATCTGGGTAATCAAGATTTTGTCTACTGATTTAATTTTTTGTAACAGCTATGCAAATAGGTTTTCCATTTATCAATTTGGTTTTAATAAGATAGTTTTCTAAGACGTTTTCCTTGTTATCTAAATTTTCAGGTTTATTGGTGTAAAATTGTATACCTTTCCCTTTTACTATTCGGGGACCTATCATCACCTGCACTGCGCCATGTTTTTCTTCTTGATTTGTGCTTTCTTAATTTTTGTCCCTACATTAATCTTGTGCCACCTGTACTTATCTATCCAAAGAACCACCTCTTGGCTTGTTGGTCACTCCTCTCTTCATTGATGTTTTCTATTTCAACTGATGCTGCATGTTATCTTGATTATATCCTCTGTTCTGCACACTTTGCTATTTATTTCCAGCTTAAGATTTTCAGCCAATTTTCTTTTACAGTAAATTCATTTTAGACTTAAATTTTGCTCCAAGCACTTCTTTGCCATGTGAATTTTCCCTTATTGTTTGGTTTGAAATAGTTCTTAATTTCAACTTTGATCTATTCTTTGATTCAAAGGTTAATTAGAAAAGTTTCCTTAACTTGTAAACATATGTGGTATTTTTAGTGATCTCTATGCTATTGAGTTCTAGCTTAATTATGTTATAGTCAGAGCATATGCTGTCTGAGTTTAATGTTTTTAAATTTACTGATGATTTCTTTCTGGCTCAGTATATTTTGTTCCTTATGTACTTGAAAAGAATGTGTCTTCTGTGGCAGTAGGTGCAGAGATCTGCATATATTCGCTGGGAAGGGAACGCTTACTGAGTGGTAGATACATTTTATCTGTTTATATGATTCAGTGGCAACTGACTAGGTTTGGCTTAATCGAGAATTTCCAAGGAGTAGGTTATAAAAACATCTCCCACTATGATTCGGGTTTGGCCAGTTTCTCCTTGGGGGTCTGTCTTGAGGCTGTGTTAGCAAGTACGTACATGTTTAGAGCTGTTGTATCTTCCCAGAAAGGCGACACCTTAATCAGAAGGGCCCATCTTTATCTCTAGAAGTGCTTTGTCTTAAATCTTTTTTTGACTGATATTCATTAGGCTCCGTGGTTAAGTGCTCGAATGTTAACCAAGAGGTCAGTGGTTCAAGCCCACCAGCCACGCGTGAGTTAAAGATGTGGTAGTCGGCTCCTGAGAAGATTACAGTCTTAGAAACCCTGTGGGACAGTTACACTCTGTTCTCAAGATTACTACAGGCCAGAATAGACTCGACAGCAACTGGTTTAGGGTATTTAGTTAGTTAGTTTGTTTGCTTTGCTTTCTTTTGGTTTAGAATTTGTCTGGCATCGTTTTCTATCTGTTTGCTTACAGCCTTCGTGTGTCCTTCGATTTTATCTGTGTCTATTAAATAGTATACGTTTAGATTTTTATCTTCTTCTTCGGTTTCGATGAGCCAATCTTTGTCTTTGTATCATAGCGTTTTTGTTCATATATCATTGATATTGACCTTTGAATGTATTGGAATTTTTAATATCGGTCCATTTTTGCAGGTGACTATCATAGTTGGGGAGTTCGTTTAGGCAAGGTTGGGGTTTGGGCATATTTGGGGAAGAAGACCTGTCTCTTCATTTGCTGTTTGGTTGGTTGGTTGGTTTTATTCTCTCTCTTTTCTTCATTTTTCTCTCTTGACTTATTTTGGATTTTTAATTTCTCCTCTTTTCATCCCCTTTCCTCCCTCCCACTCCCTGACTACTGGATTCAGAATTAAGTACTTTTCTGTTCTTTGAGTAGCTTGCCTTAGAAATTACAGCATGTGTCACTAACGTACTCAAAATTAAAAGTTAGGTAAACCCTTTTGATTCAGTTAACTTCTCCCAAGTGACTTTTGTGTTAGGTGCATTCATTTTATCTTGTTAAAAAGAAGACTTCACAGATTCATCTCGGGTAAATGATATTTTCTGCTGTACAAAATAACTACAAAGACCTAGTAGCTGAACCCAATACCAGTTCATTCTCATGTCACATCATAGTCCTGCAGAATGCCCTGCACCTCCAGACAGGACTCCCCCAAGAAGGCGTGCTTTGGGCGCATTGGGAAGCAGTCTACCCAGCCTTCAAGCCTGTGTGCTGCTTTGGGAAAGGTGAGAGGGCAAGCCTCGCTTTACGTTTGAAACTGTGGTTGTCTTTCTCAGTCAGGGCTCTTGGCTTCGTTTGCAATGGAATTCCTGGATCCATTTTGTTCTTCTCCCTCCACTCCCCTTCTCTGCCTTTTTTAATGGTCTGCTGGTTCCTTCATGTGTGATGGCCAACATAGCAATAAAAACCCAATGGATCACCACAGATTTAGCCGAGTAGAGTGATAGAGGAGGAACTCTGTTGCTGTAGTGGTTACCCATTGGGCTGCAGCCCGCAAGGTCAGCAGTTCTCCCTCCGGAGAAAGAAGGGACTTGCCACTCCCATAAACAGCGACAGTCTCTGAAACTTTGAAAGAGGCAGTTCTACCCTGCCCTATAGGGTCACTAGGAGTTGGCATCGACTCGATGGCAGTGAGTTTGGTTCTGGCCTGGGTGCTAGAAGATGAAGCCCCTAGGTTGGGGACATTAAGGTGCACAACAGCCATGAAGAGGCCATAGGAAGCATCTGTTGTGCACATGTCTCCGTGAGTTGGAACCAATTCAGTGGCAAATAAAAACAACAACACACCATAGAATCTTTGCTCAGAGTTGCCTCGTTTCAGTTAGAAACTTATCTGGGTCTTCAACCCATAAAGGCTTCATCTTAACTGCTCTTTGAGATCGAGAAGGATGTGTTTTTCCTACCATCAAGTTTTTAAACTTGGGGGTTCTGTTTCCTTTCATTTCTTCTTATAAACCAGTCTAATGTTTCCTGAGTTCATCTCTTTCCTATAGTGACTTGCCAAACAGAACCAATGACAACAGACACATATAGAATGCTATGTTTCACAAAATCTTGCCCCAGAGCTGCTGCCTCTTGAGGCTCATTGTGTACCACAGAATCCTCACAGGCAATACCTGGCCACTGCATGACACAGATCAGCACCTTCCATGCCTTCTATATCAGCTACCTTGCTGTCCATCATGATCAATAAGCCAGTACCAACTCCTACATTACTCAAGTAGCATTAGTGTGATAACCCGTACATCTAAGGCTTGATGCAGGAGAAGGTTCTTTCTCACAGCACATCCAATGCCAGTTAAGGACCTCTTTCTGAGAGGGTCTCTTCCATGTAATGACTCTGTGATTCAAGATCATTCCACCTTGTGATGCCACCACCACTTCATCGAGCAGTCTGGATCATAGCCATGGAAAGAGTGGGGAAGTTGAGCAGATTTGATGTCTGTGCCTGCTCATCATGTACATTAGTGCTGCTTCCATTCCTTCTGCCAGAAACCATTCATCTGATCCCAACATATATTCCAGTGAAGAGAGGGGTTGGGGGGCATTCATTTTCTGTGTGTCTGAGAAGAGGAAAGAGCAGTACAAAGTTGTTATTGACCTGTGAGCCCATTGTTGCAGCTACTGGTCAATCCATCTCATCAAGGGTCTTCCTCTTTTTTCATTGACCCTCTACTTTAACAAACATCATTATGTCCTTCTCCAGAGACGGGGGCTTCCTGATAACGTGCCCGAAGTATGTGAGAGACCATTCTCACTTCAAAGGAACATTCTGACTTGTACTTCTCCCAAAAGAGATTTGTTTGTTCTTCTGACAGTCCATGGATGGTGCGTTCAATATTCTTCCCCCAAACCATAATTCAGATACATCAACTCTTCTGCAGCCTTTTTAATTCAATCTCAAAATTTCACTTGCCCAGGAAGAGATTGAGAATACCATGGCTTGGATCAGGCACACTCTAGTCCTCAAAGTAACATCCTTGCTCTTCAACACGTTGAAGAGATCTTAAGTAGCAGATTTGCCCAATGCAATATGTCATTTAAATTCTTCACTGTTGTGTCCCTGAGCAAAGAGCTCTGGAGTCCTAGTGGTTATATGGTGAGCTGCTAACCTCAAGGCCAGCAGTTCGAAACCACCAGCAGCTCTGCTAGAAAAAGTAGAGGTTTTCTACTTCGGTAAAGAGTTATTGTCACAGAAACTCACAGAGGCAACTCTACTCTGTCCTATAAGGTAACGATACGTCGCAATCAACTCAATAGCGATGAGTTTTTGGCTGCTTCCATGAGCAATGATTATAGATCCACACAAAATGAAATCTTTGACAGCATCAATCTTTTCTGTGTTGAGCATGCTGTTGCTTATTTTCCCGTCATGAGGATGTTTTTATTTTTCCGTCATGAGGATGTTTGTTTTCGTTACGTTGAGTTGTCATCGACACTGAAGGCTGTATTCTTTGATCCTCATTGGCAAGTGCTTCGAATTCTCCGCACTTTCAGTAAACAAGGTGGTGTCATAGGCATCCTGCTCTTGATGACTCCCACATAGTATTTTTAATTTTAAGGATTAAGCTTTCCTTTCCAGAAATTTCAGTTTGTTACTTTCCAAAGATTTGGGGTTGTTATTTAAAGTTTTAAAAAAAATATTCTTAAAGTTATGTAAGTTGTTTGGGGATTGTTGTTGTTTTTCAAATATTTACCTAATTATAATGGTTGTCTGTGGCTAAACATTTTTTTATCCGAAGCGTTTGCATGTCTGATTGCACGTCTCTGCTTTCCCTCTGGCTCTCACTCGTGGTGCCTTCTTTCGGTGGGCTGTTACTGCAGTTCTGAGACTCTGGATGAAGGCGATTCCTCTTCCAGGGAACATTTGCTTCCGCTCTACGCCGCCCCTCAAGCTGCTACCAGCCCAAGGTTGTTCTGAATGGAATTCTCAGGTTGAACTCTGTAGGTAGTGTAAACACCAGCCACTCTGCAATTGCAAATCCTTTGTGTCAAAATTTCCCCCCTCCACTTGGTACCTTTCACCAGACAGTCCTGGTTTATTTCCAGTTTGCTCTTGCATGGAAAGGGTAGCACTTTAGAATCCAGCCACCAAAAAGGGAGAGCTCTCCTTGGGCTCTCTACTTTAAGCAAGCCCTGGGTAGCGTTCCTGCTCCCCATGCCTCAGGAGACCTCTCAAACCTAAGCTCGGGGCCACTCAGGGAAACAGCTAGCTTCAGCATTAGGTTTATTTCTCTGATTTCCCAGCGTCATTTCATTTTAGTCTGAAGAACGGTTCCCTTGGTTGGCATCCTCAATGCATTTAAGATTTTATTATATAAACTTTTAGTGTGCTTTCCAGGGAAAGGAGATCTAAGTTCCGAGTTCAACATAATACCCTGCCTTCTGATGGTTCTCACCAATATGAGACCCATTTCCTCACCCAGGGGCGACCCTGCAAGAACAGAGGAGAGATAGTAGGCTTATTTTCCATTCCATTGTGGAGATAAGTCATCTTCCTTAGAGTAAATTAGAAAATCTGGGAAAGTTTAAATCTAAGACTAGAAACTGATTTCAAGCCCTACTGAACAAATAGATTCAATGTTACAAACTTGTTTACAGCCTCTCTTTCTAAATAGAGGGTTGGTTTTTATTTATTTTTTCTATGCTCAACATTCTAATATTTATTTTTAATAATTAAATAATTTTATTGGGCTTGTACAACTCTTATCACAATCCACACATACATTCACTGTGTCAAGCACTTTTGTACATTTGTTTCCCTCATCATTCTCAAAACATTTCTTTCTGCTTGAGCCCTTGGTATCAGCTCCTCATTTTTCCCCTCCCTCCCCCTCCCACTCTCCCATAAACCCTCAATAATTTATAAATTATTATTATTATGTCATATATTACACCATCCAATGTCTCCTTTCACCCACTTCTCCATTGTCCATCCCCCAGGGAGGAGGTTATATGTTGATCCTTATAATCTGTTCCCCCTTTCTCCCTCACCTTCCCTCCACCATCCCAGTATCACCACTCTTACCCATGGTCCTGAGGGGTTCATCTGTCCTGGATTCCCTGTGTTTCCAGTTCCCACCTGTACCAGTGTACATCCTCCAGTCCAGCTGGATTTGTAAGGTAAAAAGACAAAGTGGGAGCATAAGAAAATGTGGTGAAGAAAGCTGATGGCTCCCAGCTATCAAAAATATCTATAGTCTGGGGTCCTATAGGCTTGACAATAAACAAGCAGCCATCTAACAGAAACAACAAAGCACACATGGAAGAAGCATACCAGCCTGTGAGATCACGAGGTGTCAAAGGGATCAGGTATCATGCATCAAAGACCAAAAAAATCAGCATTGTGAATGAGGGGGAGTGCGGAGTGGAGACCCAGGGCCCATCTATGGGCAATTAGACATCCCCTTGCAGAAGGACCGCAGGGAGGAAACGAGCCAGTCAGCTTGCAGTGTAGCAATGATGAAACATACAATTATCCTCTAGTACTTGAATGCCCCCCCACTATCATGATCCCAATTCTAAATAGAGGCTTTTTAATATAAATTCTTAGTTTAATTAGAGAAATGATTCATTAAATGAGAAGAAACCTTAGGGGAGATGTTTAACAATACTTATATAGATTGTATATAAGTGCAATACGCCAAAGGGAGAATGCACTTGGTGCTCTGTTCCTAACTGGACACTTTTGATCCAGTCTTTATCCAGCCCTTGGTGACTTGGGCCACATGCTAGTCAGCTGGAATGTTAGACTCTCCCATTTCTGGCAAACAGTATCATTCATAGGTCACATCAGAAAGATCCAAGTGGAAAACCCCATTGAGCAAACCAGGTTTACCTTAAGCTCCCTTGTAGCAGATTTAAGGAACTGACGTACTCCCTTGTACTGAGAGCTGGAGTGTCCTAGTGTAAGAGGAAGCAGATGACAGCTCTCCCAAGGTTATGTAGAACTGGGGTCATTCGATTTTGCTTTGGATCGCTTGCTTGGAGGGTATCCAATGAATGGTGGCCTGAGACTAACCTATATTTACCATTTTCATGCTCTCTTTGCTTTTTCTTTGAGATGTTAGTCTGGCAGGCATGCTTCTGCCTATGTGAATGAATGTTATTGAATGTTTTTCCCTATCCCCAGCCCTCATTGTTCAGGTAAATAATATCCAGTCAGTGAAGTTTTTCATCTCTACAGCACAGCAATTCCCGTATTGTGGTCTGAAAAGCCAGTTTATTCATGTATAATTTCCTTTTCTTAGCAGTGTTTTAAACTTTATACCCTTGGCTAAATTGATGATACTATCAACAAAATTACCTTAGGCCCCTTCTGTGATGCTCGCCTTCCTGACATGATTGTTGAAGACGAAATGGGTGCATAAGTAAAGGTGGTGAAGAAAGCTGATGGTGCCTGACTATCAAAAGAGACAGTGTCTGTGGTCTTAAAGGCTTGAAGATAAACAAGCGGCCATCTAGCAGTGTGTTAGTCTGGGTTGACAAGAGAAACAAATTCATAAAACACTCGTATGTGTATAAGAAAGAGCTTTGTGTCAAAGAGCAATTGAATATTGAGAAAACATCTCAGCCCAGTACAGATCAAGTCCATAAGTCTTCTATTAGCTCAATCTAAAAATTCCTCTTCAGACTCACCCAACACATGCAATGATGCTGAATGCAAAAAGATCAAAGGTCAGTGGGTGGAAAGTCTTGTGGATCCAGTGGTAGTGGAAGCACATCAGAACTGGCGTGGGTTTCCACACGGCTCCTCCAGCTTCAGGTCTCTAGCATACCTCCATGTGTCTTGTTATCAGAAATACAAAGCAGAGAGTGTGGCTTCCAGTGACTTATTATCTCCGTGGCACCTTCAAATGAGGTCATCAAGCTGCAGCCTGATTGACAGGCTAGACTCCACCCCTTCACAAGTTGACAGGAGATTATGTAACTACCACAAGCAAGGAAGCAACAATGCCCACATGGAAGAAGCACACCAGCCTATGTGATCATGAGGTGTTGACAGGATCAGGTATCAGAAGACCCAAAACAATCATATTGATGCAATCGAGGATTGCAATCAGTATGGATTACCACTCAGTGTAAACAAGGCCAAAATCCCCACAACTGGACCAAGAGGCAAGATCATGATGAATAGAGAGAAGGGTGAGACTGTCAGGGAGTTTGTCTTGCTTGGATCCACAATCAGTGCTCATGGATGCAGCTGCCAAGAGATCAAATGACAAGACACATTACATTAGATAAATCTGCTGCAAGACCTCTTTGGGATATTGAAACGCAGGGCTGTTACTTTGAGGACGAAAGTGAGCTTGACCCCAGCCATGGTATTTTCATTTGCCTGGTCTGCGTGTGAAAATCGGGCACCGAAGAAGGAGGATTGAAGACGAATCCATGCATTTGACTGGTGGTGCTGGGGAGGAATACGGAGAGCACCTTGGAGCGCCCAAAGGACAAACCGATCTGTCTTGGAAGAAGTATGGCCAGAGTGCTCCTTAGAAGCAAGGATGGTGAGACTCTGGCTAACGTATTTTGAACATGTGGTCAGGAGAGACTAGTCCCTGGAGAAGGAGGCCATGTTTGGTAAAGCGGAGGCGCATGGCAGGGCGATTGGGAGGAAATGGGGAACTAACTAACTGAGCAAGAAGAAAGTGTTCTGAAAGGGATTGTGGTGATGATTGGACAACTCTTCATAATGTAATCGAACTATTGAACTATTAAATTGTATTTTGTGTGAATTATATGTCAATAAAAGTATTTAAAAAGAAAGAAAGTCCCCAGTAGCTAAAAGTAATTATCGGTAAGCATTATGCACCAATATAAAGAAATGCGTTTGATATAATGCTAACCTGGGCAAAGATTACAGGGAGCAGTTGGGTAGGGAACAGTAAGAAACGGGGACCCAGGTGGGGCTGGCATCTGCTTGCTTCATACAAGGCCTCAGTCGGTGCCAGGCAGGCTGTTGGGCATTATACCTCCAGCAGCAGGCACTCTATAAATGTCTGCTGACTGACTAGCCAGTGACAGGAGCCTCAAGCCCAGATATTTCTCTGTAATAAATAGAGGGACCCTGGTTTCTTCCTCTTGGTAAAGACAACAAAAGAATTAAGAGAGAATAACTGGATTCATGTCTCATCATGAGAAAATTATATTTAAATTGCTTATCTTTTAGCATGAGCTTAATTGTGAGCAGTAAGCAATAACGTATCTAACAGGATTCTGATGCCATTTCCACCTCCTCCTCCATCGATGAAGAACCAGTGGGAACCTGGTTTTTTAGCTCCACTGCCAGTGAGTGTCCCCCTATGCCCCTCTCCAGTGTCAGGTGGCTCTGTGGTGTGATGGGTGGCTGTTGTCACCTGTCAAAGCCTATCTCATGGCCCTGTCTTGGCATGGTCTTGAGTTTCCTGAGAGAATGGAGATTTTTCTCAATTGTGATGCGAAGGAAACCTTTCATTTTCCCAATACTTTTTACAAAGGGACTCAGACTCATTGGTAAAACTCATCTTTTATTTGTGTTTCTCAGCTACTTCTGTGTCCACCGAGTTGGTGTTTTCAGCTCTGTTCACTATACGAGGAGAGTAACTTCAGAGGGAGTTTAAGGAGAACATGGATTCCCTGTCACATAGAGAAAGGCATATGTCACCTCCTGTCTAAGAGGATTAAGCCTCCTCCCTTGGGATTCACATGTGGAACCATGTGGGTGAGAAGACTGTTGGTGTGCTAGATGGGTTGACTAGAGTAACAAATCCAGAGACACTCATAGATGTGTAGGAAAGAACTTTCTATCAAAGAGTAATTGCCTATTAAGAAATCATCCCAGCCCAGTCCAGCTCAAGTCTGTAAGTCCCATATTAGCTTGTAAGCTCGATCCCAGTCCATGAATCCCTCTTCGGACTCATGTAACACATGCAATGATGCAAAGATGAAGACCACAGGGCAGTGAGTACAGTGCTGTGGATCCAGTGGTGATGGAAGCATCTCCAGACCTCTCACAGGTCTCAGCATGGCTCCATGTGGCTTGTCCACAAGAAGGAGAGGGGTGGGGTGGCATCCACTGAGCCATTTATCTCGGTTGCCTTCCAATCCAGCTGCGGCCTGATTGACAGGTTAAACTCCACCCACATGTTCCTACAGGAGCCATGTTGGCACACAACAAGAACAAAAACCTATCACAGTTGGTTTGTCCAACATGCAACCTAGCATCCAGGATCAAAGGTGGACACTGAGGAGGTTCTTTATAAAGATAAGTTAACTAATTTTTTATGGTCAGATATTTCTTTCTCATTCTTTAGAGAACCACTGAGACGTCTTTTTTTTTTTTTTACGTGTTTCTACATTTTAACACACCATAGCAGGGGCGGTGGTGGTTGAGCATCAAAAACTGCCAGTTCCATGTAGGAGAACTAAGTTTGATGCCTGGCTAGTGCCCACTCAGTGCCTCCACCACCTACCTGTCAGTGGAGGCTTTCACGCCACTATGCAGCTGAACAGGTTTTAGCCCAGCTGCCAGACAAAGACAAATAGGAGGACGGCCTGGAGATCTTCCAAAATCAACCCCTGAAAAGCCTATCGCTCCCAGTGGTGCCATCCCATTGTGTGTTGTTTGCCATGAGACAACTTGACAGCAGCTAGCAACAATTAACAACCTACGCCACAGCACAGTCTGGTTTTTCTTTTCTCTCTGTCTCTTCTTCTTTCTTTCTTGTAGGATGTAACACTTTGGGGTTCACAATAAAGACGTGGTGGGGTTTTGTCTTGTCTCTTTAACAAAACCACTCGATCCACAAGGACAGAAGCCCACTCTCCATATTCGTCAGAGGCTGGTACAAGCACATGTATGATCGGTATGCAGTAAGAGAAAGAGATTGGTTGACTGATGAAAGGAACATATGCAGGGGGTCCACAGAATCACAGACACGTGAAATTTCAGAGTTGGTAGGTGCAACAGAGGTTGCCCGCTCACCCAAGATGAGAAATGCCCTAATAGACACTTAGTCAATACCCGCCAAATGTAGCCCGTCATGCCGTATGGGTCAAAAATGGACGTGTTTCCCCTTCTTTGTGAATGCCAACACATTGCACCCCAACTCCATAGGAGTGTGGTTGTTTTCCCCTCTGACCTTCAGAGGAGGTCAGAACTGTGGTTGTAGAATAGAGTAACCCCACTATCCAACTTTGCCACAGTTAGGGGAAGACGTGTATACTCAGGGATCACAGAACTCGAAGGATATTTTCTGGTCTCAGAATGCAGCTTCTTTGCTCAAACTCTTGGTTTCTGGCCAAGACTTCAGATAAAAAGTAATGAGAACAGTTACCAGGATCTAACACAGTTTCTGTCTCTCTGCAGCTGCGGGTCTTCAAGCTGGCCAAGTCCTGGCCAACCTTAAACACGCTCATTAAGATCATCGGAAACTCGGTGGGGGCGCTGTGGAACCTCACCATGATCCTGGCCATCATTGTCTTTGTCTTCGCTCTGGTTGGCAAGCAGCTCCTCGGAGATGACTACGAAAAACGGTACAACATCTCTCTTGCCCCTCAGGACGGGCCCCGCTGGCACATGTACGACTTCTTCCACTCTTTCCTCATCGTCTTCCGGATCCTCTGCGGGGAGTGGATCGAGAACATGTGGGTCTGCATGGAAGTCAGCCAGAAGTCCATATGCCTCATCCTCTTCTTGATGGTGATGGTGCTGGGGAACCTGGTGGTGAGTGGTGAGCCCCCTGGGGAGACTCTGTCTTGTAGGCAAGGAGGGGCTCCTGGGGTGTCCTGAAAAGCTTGCACATGTTTCTGCCAGACTGTTCCTCCCTCATCTTCTGTCTTCAAATGTTCCAAAGGGACATAGGACACCTTCTAAGGAGTGTCCCTTCTAAGAGAGGCGGGGGAAGCTAGACTTGTGGGGATAGGTCTGTCTGAGGGACAAGGAAGGACCCACAGAATCCCGATAGTACCATTTACTGGGTGGCCCTAGGCAAGAGCCTTCATCCCCCTGGGCTCTGCTTTCCTTAGAAACAAGAGGGAGGTGGGTGGAGAAAAAAAACAGTGCTTGCTCAGGGCCTTACTGGAAGAATTAAATTACAGGAGATGACATAGGTCAATTGTCCACTGCAGTGTGCAGTGTCTGAACCATAAAGACACTGGCTCAATGGTAAGCCATTCGTTATTGAAGAAAAATATTTTTTTTTCCTTCTGGAGTGGTTCACCAAAGATATTTCTCCTCAAAAGAAAATGAGCTGACTGACTTCCCCAAGCATGGAGCACAGACAGGCATAGTTGGACAAGATCACAAAAAGCAGCTAAGTCATGAACAACATCAAAAGACACAATAGTAGTATTAAACGCCCCCCCCCACACACACACACATATACCTCCCAGTTTAGGGAATCCCTCTGAGGGACTTCCTGGCAATCTTCCACTGCCCCCTTCTCTGACCCACAGCTCATCTCTAGCCCACGCTCCTCCTGTCTATCCATGCCATCCCTGCAGTAACTGGCTGGGTTGAGGAATGTGTTCTTACAGGATCGCCTTGCTTCTTGCCCTGGAAGTCAACCAACTTCAAACTATGTGAACCCTGGGCGAGGCTAGCTCCCCGAGGTCCCATAGATCCCAGCTTCTCCGCCAACCCTAACATATGGGTCTCTGTGCCCACTGGCAGAGATGACTCTGACCAGGGGGACTTGAAAGATGATGGGGGAAAGGATGCCCACAGCTTCCAACAGGAAGTAAACTCTCAGGGCCAGTTCTTGTCCCTGGAAGCGTTTCATAGACGAAAGAAAGCTAAACCGAGAAAGAGGATAAATTAATGAATGCGGAATCTTCCAAGTCCTGCTCTATAGAATCCCTGAGCCTTCTGCCTGTGTTCAAAGGGGCAGGGGTGTGAGGGGGGGGGACGATTGAAAACTCCACTGTCCGCATTCTGCTTTTCTTCCAGGTAAACTTGTCACTTGTGTTAACACGGGGTCCCAACTTTCAGGAGGCAAGCCTGCTTCTCAGAACACTTGTTTCAGAGGGGTGGAGGGGGTTAATTTAATGTCTTGCTGGTTTGAATGACTCTCTGGATGCTTTTGCACCCAACGGGTCATTTCCTCATCACTACCACTCCGAAAGGTAGAAAGCCCCCCATCCCTTACTTCCAGATGAAGAGCATGACCTTGGATGCAGTGAAAAGGCATGCTTGCTGGGGACCCCAGAATGAGGAATAGAAACAAGAGCATTGACAAGTGGCAGTGGTCCCAGACAGCCCTGAACGTCCAGGGGTGTAGCCAGGTGATCCTCCACAGGAGGGATCAGGTAGGTCACTCATGATGTCCCCAAAGCTCCCTGAGCTGGTTTAAGAATATCTGTGTCCACCCCCCACCCACACCACCCCCCTGAAGGGAAAGCTCAGGAACCGCCATCTGATGGGTTAGGATGGCGTTCAGCTCCCCAAGGGAGTGTTCTTCCCTCTCAATTCCTCACCTTCAGGTGCTCAACCTGTTTATCGCCCTGCTGCTCAACTCCTTCAGTGCAGACAACCTCACGGCCCCAGAGGACGACGGGGAGGTGAACAACCTGCAAGTGGCGCTGGCCCGGATCCAGGCCATCAGCAGTCGCACCAAGCAGGCTCTCTGCAATTTCTTCCACACGCCCTGCCTTCTCCCCCGGCCCAAGCACGAGACCCAGATGATGGTGAAGCTCCCCCTCTCGATCACCAAAGCCGAGAACCACATTGCTGTGGACACTGCCACCATGGGGAGCCCTGCGGGGGTCCCAGCCCCCAGAGGCCCCGGGGAGGAGCATGGTGACTTCATAGCCAACCCCAATGTATGGGTCTCGGTCCCCATTGCCGAGGGTGAATCTGACCTCGATGACTTGGAAGATGAGAATGAAGAGAAAGCTCGGAGCTTGAGACAAGTGGAGGCCTCCACAGAGGAGGTAAGAGGTTCAGCCACAGGAAACCCAGAACCGGCTTGGGGCTAGAGTGACCCGGGACAGGATGGAAATTTTGGTGACTTGGGTTTCCAACATCGGGGTTCATACAGCCTTGAAGAGCCCCTGGCAAGCCAGGCATCAATGACCATGATGTAAGGAAGCTTGAATAATGCCAAGCTTCTAAAGAAGGTGTCCTTCGAACTGGTCCTGGAGGAAAGAGCCAGAATCCCCAAGACTAACACGAGCCCCTGAGCAGAGGTTGCACCTCAGGCCATTAGGGCATGCTTAGGGATTCTCTCTCTCACAGCCACCCCATACTCTCGGCCCAGCCATGGCCCTACATGTAAGATGCTCGTGGGATTCCTCTAAGAACTGGACTGTGTCCAAAAACAAAGTCCATGTGATTCCCCGCACCCTCAGAAGTCTTGAGGTTTATTTTATTCATCGACCCAAAATCAAAGGTGTCCCTTTGGGCACCAAACATTTTAAGCACCTTTATGGGAATAGAATGCCCAGTCTTTTTTTTTAAATCACTTTATTGGGGACTCTTACAGCTCTTATCACAATCCATCCATCCATTGTGTCAAGTACATTGGTACATAGGTTGCCATCATCATTTTCAAAACATTTTCCTTCTACTTGAGCCCTTGATATCAGCTCATTCCCCCCACCCTCCCTCCCTGATGAACCCCTGATAATTTATGTTATTATTTTTTTTCAAGTCTTACATCGACCACTGTCTCCCTTCACCCACTTTTCTTTTGTTCATCTCCCTGGGAGGGGATTTTAGGTAGATCCTTGTGATCGGTTCCCCCTTTCTACCCCACCTTCCCCTCCCCCTCCTGGCACTGCTACTCTCACGATTGGTCCTGAGGGCATTATCTGTCCTGGAGTCCCTGTGTTGCTGTGAGCTCTTACCTGTACCAGTGTACATGCTCTAGTCTAGCCAGATTTGTACAGTAGAATGGGGTCATGATAGTGGGGGGAGGAGCATTAAAGAACTAGGGTAAAGTTATATGTTTCATCGGTGCTATACTGCACCCTGACTGGCTCATATCTTCATTGTGACCCTTCTGTAAGGGGATGTCCAATTGTCTACAGATAGGCTTTGTGTCTCCACGCCGCTCCCCACCTCCTCATTCACAATGATATGATATTTTGTTTTTTGATGCCTGATATCTGATATCATCGACACCTCATGATCACACAGGCTGGTGTGCTTCTTCCGTGTGGGTTTTGTTGCTTCTTGGCTAGATGGTCGCTTGTTGATCTTCAAGCCTTTAAGACCTCAGACTCTATAAATCGTTGATAGCCAGGCACTATCAGCTTTCTTCACCACATTTAGAAAGCCTAGTCTTTGTCCCTCAGAGCTGCTGGTGGTTTTGAACTGTCAACCTTGAGGTTAACAGCCCAACACATAACCTCAACACCCCCAGGGAAACTAATTTTAAGCACATTGAAACCCTTTGGTCATGTATATTGTCAAATGCTTTGCACAGTGCCTTGCCTCCTTAAGCTGATATACCAGCCCTCATTCATCTCTCCTTGGGGACTCACTGCATACACTTCTGCAGAGGTGGGAGGGAGATCCTTGTGGGACTCCAGAGACAGGCAGGACTGCTGGCCAGGCCACTAAGTGACCCCAGTCATCAGTACTCTGAGTCTGACGTTCATCCATAGCCTCTTCCCCTGCAGCTGTCATGCCTGTGTTCCAGCAGCTGCTTATATTCAGCTGCCATCTTCTGCATGCCTTTGTCTGGGTGACAGCCAAGGGCAGGGCGTCACCATACCCAGAGTAAAGGACATGAACTCACTAGTGTCTGTCTACCACTCAGAGGCATTTTCCGTGGCTTTGGGATTCCTTGGGAGGCTCCAGAAGTCCAAGTTCACTACCACTCTGACCTCTGGACATGTCGTAATGATAATGGCTAACCTCTTTAGAGCCAAGCATTCGGTGCGGAGCATGAACCTCACCATCCCAATAGCCAAATGAAGTCGGTCCTGCCTTCTCAGTTTTGCAGATGTGGAGAAGGAGGACCAGAGAAGAGAAATAACCTGCCTAAGGCTTATAAGACATGGAGCCAAAATTCAACCCCAGAGTAGAGCTGGCTGGGGTGTGTGCTGTGAGTTCCTGAGGAGAGGTGAATAAGGGCTTGTGTATATATAATAGCTTAAGGTGGTAAGGGACTGTGGAAGGCATTTGAAAATGTGCATGACCAAAGGGTGGCCGAGTCTCCAAGTTCACCTCATATAAGTATGTTGCCTGTGCGGGTTGTATATATTAGGTTCCTGGCTCTGCCTCTCGGTGATGTACAAGATCTTTCGAAATTTGGAAACCATCGAGTGTGAGTTCCAGTACCCAACAGTTTCTCTCTCTCTCTCTCTCTCTCTCTCTCTCTCTCTCTCTCTCTCTCTCTCTCTCTCTCTCTCTCTCTCTCTCTCTCTCTCTCTCTCTGTTGCAGCAAGTGGACAGGTGCGAGGACCTGACACCCAAGAGCCCAGGCTCTGGGACGTCTTCTGAGGACCTGGCTCCATACCTTGGCAAGAAGTGCAAAATCCAGACCACCCCAAGAGACTCTGCAGAGGTAGGTATGTGAGCATCGTACAGAGGTTGAATGGTCATCTGGACTGTGACCAGTGGATGGGGGGGCTAGCAAGAGGGGTGAGGGGCATATCCCAGCCAACACTGGGCTGTCTCACATCATTTCTCATCCTGAGACTTTCCAAGTCTCTGCCCAATCTCTGGACCGCTCAGCACGGCTTCAACGGGCACCAGGGCCTCGGCCCAGGTTGGTTATCAGGGATGGCGGAACGAATGAGACTCCGGGTGATGTGGGGACTGTGGCCAGTTCTTTGACTTCTCCGAGCCTCCGTTTCTCCTTCTATGAAGCTAAATGGCAGCGTTACTTTGTAAGATTCTTTGGCGGCTCCACCTGCTACGCTGCTTGTCAAGTGTTTAGCTCCTGCTTGAAGCAGACTCGGCTGAAAGATGACAGTGAAGGGGAAAGAAAACAAAAGACACAGCACAAAGCAAGTTCAGTCTCTTTCAAAGGCTGCGAGGGAAGTGGGAGTTGCTCGTGGGGGAAGGGGGAGCCTTTTCCCTGCCTCCTCTGCCTGCCTTTGCCCACATCACTCTATCTAGCCCAGCGGTTCTCCGTCTGTGGGTCACGACCCCTTTGGGGGTGGAACGACTCTTTCACAAGCATCGCCCAACTCATAACAGTAGCAAATTACAGTCATGAAGTAGCAACAACAATTTTACGGTTGGGGTTCACTACAACATGAGGAACTGTATGAAAGGGCCACTGCATTCGGAAGGCTGAGAACCACTGCTCTAGGCCAAACCAGACCCGGCTGGAGGGAGCTGTCTGCAGGTGAGCCGTGAACTGACAGTCTTGCAGAGACTGATCAGGAGATTCAGACATGAGGAGTGTCTTACGAGAGGTGAAAAATAAACCCGTAGCTTCACTTACAGAACTTGAAGCAAGTCAGCTATAGAAAAACAGGTAACGCTCAAGCTTGGGTATCTAGAATGCTGTTGCCAGTGCCTTGGAGTGATTTAACACACCTTGAATGCTGTTGCAGGAGTGACTCCAGCCCCCTGGACCCACCCCTCCTGTCCCCTGGACCCACCCCTTCTGTTCTCTGGACCCGCCCCCCTGTTCCCTGGACCCGCCCCTCCTGTCCCCTGGGCTTTTCTAGGCTTTTGTGTTGGCAGGAGCCCATTGGCAGGCCATTTCTCTCACCGACCAACCTTTCCCTTAGCAGCCACGTGCTTCCCCAAGGCTCCTTCCTAATGCTACTGTATGAAGTTCAAGAATTAGATTTGGTCCTTGAGGGTCCGCTCTGTGACAGGCACTGGACTGGACCAAAGAGAAACCAGAAGCCAAGCCTGTTGTCCTCAGTCCATGTCCACTCATGGCAATCACGTGGGTAACGGGGTAGAAGGTTCCTTAGGGTTTTCTTGACTATAATCTCTGTGGAGGCAGATCGCCCAGGGCCTCGCTTCTGCAGAAGTGCTGCCGTCGGTTGGAATGGACTTAGTAGTCAAAATGCAGACCTGTGTGTCACCCATGGACCATTGAGCAAAGATACCAAAGCCAAAGCCCCATTCATAGCCTTCAACTCACCCTGCCCCTCCCTCCAGGGCAGAGAACTGCCCCTAAAGGTTTTTGAGACTAAATCTTTTTTTTAAAACATTTTATTCAGAGCTCTTACAGATATGATTACAATCCATAGTTCCATTAGATAGAACATAATTGTACAATTGAAGTCATCATTTTCTTTTTCTGTCATCATTTTCAATACATTTTCTTTCTTCTTGAACTCTTTTAAATTAGCTCCAACTTTATCCCCTACCTCCTACGATTCTGATGTTTGTTCCCCTCAAGGGGGTTTATACATTCATTTTTGGTATTGGTATCAGGCCCTCCTTTCCCTCTTCCCCACCCTCTCTTCCCATGCCCTCAGGGAATCCTTACTCCCATTACTGTTCCTGAGGGGTTCATCCATCTTGGATCTCATGAATCAACAGATCTTAATTGTACACATGTACATACACAGATTAGTGAGGCAAAACTAAGGCCATAATAGTGGGGGCAGGAAATATTAAAGAACTGGAGGATAGTTACGTGTTTCATCAGTGCCGTACTAGGCCCTGGATACACCAGTCCTTCCATGTGACCCTTCTGAAAGGGACTGTCCAATTACCTTACAGGTGGACTTGGGGTCTCCATTTGTCCATGGTCCTTCACATTAATTTAAGCTTGTTTTGTTCCTGTTGACACCTTATGATCACATAGCCAGGTGTGCTTCTTCCATGTGGGCTTTGTTGTTTTTTTTGCTAGATGGCCACTTGTTTAACTTCAAGCTTTTAAGACCGCAGGCATCTTTTAATAGCCGGGCACCATCAGCTTTCTTTGCACATTTGCTTATGCACACATTTTGATGAGACTAAATCTTTATGCTACATCTTTCTCCCCCCCGAGGCTGGTGGTTTGAACCACTAACCTTTCAGTTAGCAGCCAAGTACTTAACCAGTGTGCCAGCGGGGTCCCTTCAACCCAGGTAAGGAAGAGTAAGCCCTTAAGTCTGTCCCCTTGAGAAATGTTAGCTCCTGCATGGCCAGAGCAGAGTAAGATAACAGGGTGGCTGAGATGGGGCTTGGTCTTAGTGGACAAATGTTATCATATTCCACATTCCACGCGATGTCCATCGTGCTTCCTTTGAAGGTTTCTAAGGACTCCCCTGGCTAGCTTTCCCAGCTCAGTGTTTTCAGTACATAACTGCGGGGTGGTGTTGGATTTTGTTTTTGTTTCTGATCCATGACCTTGGACCAGCAGGGAGGGGCCTGGCAGCAACAGATGGGGACCCACCCTGCCCTTTGGGTCCATTACTGAGGCTATCAGGCTTACTAATGGGAGAGGAGCTTCAACTCCTAATTGAATTCATCTGGAGACATTACAGGGCTGGAGCGGCTGGGAGGGTAGCAGGCCCCCGCAACGCTGCTCTGTGATTAAATATTCAAGCCCATGGAATGCTGAGTGTCTTTATGGGTGTAATTACGGTGTCTCTGGCCATCGCCAGTGCTCCATCAGAGACCTGCGGGGTTTGAAGCTTCTCACAGCTGAGCCTCTGGGGCTCTACGGAGAGCATCCTTCTTCCGGGCCTCAGCTGGCTGGGCACCAAGAATGCCAGGGAGGCCTCGGCCATGGTGGGGCCCAGGCCCAGGGGGCTCCCCTGCACCTCGGAGCTCCTGGCTGTTCCAACCTGTGGGTGCCTTTGCAGGTCCGCTGGGCCCTCCCTGTAGAGCTGAGTTCACTGCCCTGGGCTTCTGTCCTGCAGGCGATGGGAGACACCAGCTCCTCTGAGGGTAGCACAGTGGACTTCCCGGATCCAGAGGAAATTCTGAGGAAGATCCCTGAGCTGGCGGATGACTTGGAAGAGCCAGAGGACTGCTTCACGGAAGGTACAGTGGCGGCGCAGGCCTCCTCACCGACTACCTCCACACGGTCCCGTCTAGCTGCACCTGCCATCCAGAAGGCCGGCGGGGGCAGCCGTAGGAGACACACAAATAGGGTGTCTTGCTGGCTGTCCCCAGAACTTGAGGGGGTCCAAGGTCAAACAAAAGTGTCCAGCCCTCCCTCTGAGAGGGACCTGTGATCCACGCTGGTACCTGAAGGTGTGAGCCTCAGCCTCACGGAGGCGTTCCCATTACCCCATCTCAGTCGAGGTAGGTGACACGCCTCAGCATCACCCCCAGAAGCACTCCGCTGAATTATACGCCAGTCCCTTGAGGAGGAAAACTGAGAAGGGAGTTGCCACTCTGACAGCTCCTGACTGGGGACGGTGAGAACATAAAGGGGGACCCACTCCCCTTGATCGTTTGTGGAACTGTTAAAAGCAGAACCTGTACTTTACCCATCTCTAGTTTTCCCAGTGTCTAGAGCCATGAGACCCATGCTATGCCTTCAATAAGTAGCTGCGCAGTGAATGGATAAGCACCTAGCTCTGACTCCATGAAGGTGGTTGTCCCTCTGCCTGGTGTCCAGTTCTACTGGACTATTGTCCTGGGCCCCGTCCCAGCCATATGATTGCCCAACATTCTTGCATGTCTTCAGGTCATAGCTCCTCCGATACCACCAGGCTCGTGCCATGTGGTTTTTCAGGCTTCCAGGTGACGCGAGATGGTTGGGCGTAGGACAGGGACCAGTGCTGCCCTCTGGAAGGAGCAGGATGACTGGGAGGACAGGAGAGGTGACAGAGGGGAGCCCTGGAAGGCAAGCTTCTCACATATTCCAGGGAAGGAGTTCTTTCCAGAGGAGTGGGTTTCCCAGCAGAGTAGATGCAAGGCTGGCACGGGAATGGTCCCCTGATCCCAGTGGGACCACCCGCTATCTTCCTCCTCCCCCCACAGGCTGCATGCGCCGCTGTCCCTGCTGCAGAGTGGACCCGGCCAAGGCTCCGTGGGACGTCGGCTGGCAGCTGCGAAAGACCTGCTACCGCATCGTGGAGCACAGCTGGTTCGAGAGCTTCATCATCTTCATGATCCTGCTCAGCAGTGGAGCGCTGGTAAGGGGGCGCCCAGGATAGGGGTCTCCGACCACAAACTCCACCCGATAGGATGGCCCACTAGCCCAAGTCCCTGAAGTCACATCAGTGGGTCCCCCTGACTCCTGTAGCCCTAATGAGAGCTGCAGCCCTGAGCAAGGACTCCTGGTTTTCTGGTTCTGTTCTGTTCCTTCCTACTGTGAAAATATACACACCAGAAAAAGACAAATTAAAACGCTTGTGCATTCCATGATTTATGCGTGTAAAACAGTGACATTTATTAAACGCCTCATATTTTGCAACCCTAATCAAAATCTTTTTCCAAGTCATTCTTCCACCCTGATCATCAACGTAATGCCCCCTCTGCAGAACTCCCCCCTGCCCTCTTCCTTCCACCCCCGGCCATCATGAATAGGCTTTGATTACTCAGCTCCCATACATGGGATTATACAGCGTCTGTCCTTCTGTGACCAACTTGTTTCACGCAGCAGGATGTTTTCCAAGAGCGTTGGTGCTTCTGTGGATTCGGCCACTCACCACACTGGCTCTGAAGGAAGAAGGAGAGGCTGTCTACTCCTTTGAGGGTTTAAAGCCCCTGAAGCCCCAAGGGGTACCGGTCTACTTTGTCCTGTAAGGTCACTATGAATCAGAGTTGACTTGCTGGCAGTGAGTTGGAGTGGGAATGTTTTCGAGCTTTACCCGTGTTATTCTAGGGATCTGCGCAGATGCTGGGTCTCTTACGGCTGAGTGGTTCTCCGTTGTGTGTACGTTGCACATTCCCCTAGGCACTCATCTGTCGACGTGCACTGTGGTAGTTTCCGTCTTTGCTGTGGTGAAAGGGGCTGCCATGTACATTGGGGTACATATTTCTATTTTTGTTCCTGCTTTCAATCCAGGGCTCCCCGTTTCCAGAGCATGCTGGGGGCTCAGGTGCCCTTGGCCTGGTCAATGAAACCTATCTGCGGAAATGCCGAGCCGTGAGTGGCAGATGGGGAAATGGAGACTGTGGTGAAATGAGCTTCTTTTTTTTTTTTCCATTGTATTGTGGGTTCATACAACTCTTATTACAAACCATACATACATCAATTGTATACAGCACATTTGTACATTCATTACCGAAATGAGCTTCTTTAAAGGGCCTTCGGAAACACAACTTGAATGCTTACAGCCGCCTCCACCACCACCACCCCCCCAAAAAACCAAAACAACCCTGAGAAGTTAACTTGGTCTTCATTTTCTACCCTGGAAAATCAAGGTCAGATGAATCAAGATCTGTGGCCTACTGAGAGGAGGCTGGTCAGATTGTGCCTCATCCCAAAGCCCTGCCTTGAAACTGGCAGACAGGTGTGCATATTTGGGCAGCCAGGCCCCACCCCGCTAGGTTTGAGAGCCAGAAAGAAGCAGCAGGAAGGAAGGAGAGAAGAAGCAGAGGGGGAGAGGCAAGGAACCCCCTGAAAGAGCTGTCAGATGGGCAAGGTGTGTAGCGCTGAAGGTATCAGGAATCCTGGAAAGGTCCTACAGCCAGAGACAGCAGGCCTGTCCTGGGCCCTGGGCTGGCGGAGAGGAGCCTGTCCTGAGGGGGAGCAGGAGAACCACACGGCCAGGATGAGCTGAGAGAGCCATCCTGCTCTGAAGAGAAGAGGCTTTGCCTACGGGCTTCCTGATCTAGACCCAGCCGGGTAGCCTGCTGATCCAGAGACTGAGTTATGCCTGAGAGACGCTGCTCACTGCGAGGACAGTTTGTGAGTTCTTTGAGGTGTTGCAGTGAACTGCCAGATCCAAACCTCGGAAGGAAGAGTGCTGAGGAGAGTGGGGACATGTGGAAATATGGACTGTATTTGAGCTGCGCCTTGGGAACTGACTTTGTGCTGATCCTTGTACTTGAAGTGATACCTGCAGACACTCCTGGGGCTTCAGGGACTTGTCCGGGATCACCCAGATTGGCAGTAGCGAAGCCTCACGTTGCCCTCCTGCTGGTTGGATCCCAAAGTCTTCCGGTTTTCCACCTGCGCGCTTCCCCAGCCTCCGCACCAAACCCACCGGCCTTTTCTGAGGATCTAGTGCCAAGAGGACCCTCGTTCTTCACCTGCTCAAGCCATTTGCAAACATTATTATTACCCCTTCAAAACTGACAGCCAATCATTATCGCGGCACTACCAAAAATAGGGCCACGTGGGGATGGTGCTAAGGAGGCAGATTTCCAATCTGTAGATTTGCGGTGAGGGCCTGGGAGATGCTTCTGCAGCTGGTCCACACATCACCCCCAGAGAAACAGGCCCTAGAGATTCAGAAGTTACAAGGCTCTTCCTGAGCAGCCTGCCCAGGGTCCACTTAGTAGGACAAGGAAAGGTGGCTAACTCTGTTCTATGGCTGAGAATTAGGACCCGCTCACCATTATGCAGGCATCCCAGAAGGTCAAGGTGGATGTGGGGAGGGCTCAGCATCCCCTGGGGTGCCCACTTTTCAGCTAAGGAAGTTGAGGCCTGTGTTAGTCCCGGTGGACTAGAGAAATAAATTCATAGACACACATATGTGTACAGGAAAGAGCTTTCTATCAAAGAGCAATTGTATGTTGAGAAAACATCCCATAAATCTATAGGTCCGATATTAGCACATATGTCTGATACCAATCTATAAATTCCTCTTCAGATGGACACAATACATGCATTGATGCTGAATGCAGGAAGATCACAGGCCAGTGGGTGGTAAGTCTTCTGGATCCAGTGGCAGTAGAACCATCTCAGCACTGGTGAGAGTCTCCACTTGGCTCCTCCAGTTCAAGAGCTCTAGCGTAGCTCCATGTGTCTTCTCAACAGGAATGTCTCACAGGGAGTGAGTGTGTGTCCCACCTCCAGCGAGCTATTTATCTCCTTAGTACCTTCAAATGATGTCATCAAGCTGCGACCTGATTGGCAGGCTCAACTCCACCCCTTGAATCTTAACAGCCTCAAATTGACACAAGATAATGTCACTACCACTAGGCCAAAGGCATGCAGGGACCTGCCAGGGTTTCAGCTAGTTAACGGGGAGGAGTTGGAGCCTCAGGGTCCTAACACACAGCTCCTCCTTGTGGGTCATTGGTCCCGAAAAGCAACATACTGAACGTCTAGACCCCCACTTCAACGGCAGCTGACACAGGAAGGTGTTCTGTGTATGTCCTCGCCCTGAGGGAGGAGCAAAGGAGAAGGCAGAATCTGGGAGGTGAGCGTCTCAAACGCAGGCTCTGGTTGGCCCATCTTGGCGGCAATGGAGCAAACAGATGCAGTGGGTGGAGTCTGCCTTTGGCCCCGCCCCGTTCACCTCTGCAGCAGCCTTAGCACCAGACTGGTGGTGTCAGGCCAAACTCCCGGGATAGAGTTGGCCTGGGCAGGGCCTTCCCCACTCTCCCCCTTCTTGTCTTCTTTTCTTTCCTAAGGAAAGTGATCGTCACATTGGTGGTGGCTGGTTATGTTCCTCATAACCTCGTTGACTCATAACTCACCCGTGGGCTTTCTCTTCTCATTTCCCGGCTCCGTGCTGCCTTGCTCCTTCCTTGAATTCCCTCCTGGAAGCTCAGACCTTACAATAGCTACTCCGGCCCCAGCCCCAGCCCCAGGCCCAGACCCAGGCCCAGCCCTGACCAGTCCTTGCCCAGCCCCTGCCCCTGTCCCAGGCTTAGCTCCAGCCCCTGCCCCAGCCTCAGCCGCTGGCCCTCCCCAATCCCTGCCCCTGACTCAGCCCCAGCCCCAGGCCCAGCCCCAGCCCCAGGCCCAGGCCCTGACCAATCCTTGCCCAGCCCCTGCCCCTGTCCCAGACTTAGCTCCAGCCCCTGCCCCAGCCTCAGCGGCTAACCCTCCCCAATCCCTGCCCCTGACCCAGCCCCAAACCCAGCCCCTGCCCCTGCCCCAGCCCCATCCCCAACCCCTGACCCTGCCCAACAATTCTCCCCTTCTCTCCCATCCTCTTCCCCAAGCAATGGCTCAAACTTAGTCTAAATTTAGTTTTCTTTATGCTTTTATTTTCAACATTTTTATAAATGTGTTTTTATCTGGCAAAGTGCAAAAAAACAAACAAACTTGGAAATTATAGAAAAATGCAAAGGGAGAAAAGCCACCCATTTTCCCATCGCTCTAGAGAGACGTTCACTCTGAAAGCATTCTGATGTGTTTTTTGCGGTGCTTCTTGTGTATAAAATGCATAAAGGTTACAGAATAAAGCCACTGCTCCGCGTGCTGGTAGATGCTACACTGTCTCAGTAAATGCTCTCACGCGGCCTCGGTTAGGGGTGCCTTCAGCAGCGGGCTCCGATATAACGGGGTAAAGGTGGTGCAGGGCAAGGCGGCGTTTCGTTCTGTTGTATGAAGCACCCATCAACTCGGCAGCACCTGTCAACAACAAGTGACACCCCCACCCCACCCCCAGCCAGAATAGGAGGGGAGCGCGCCAAACCAGTGTACTCTGCGGGTTTCCATTGGCTGTGACCTTCCGGAAGCAGGAGAGCAGGCCTTTCTTCCCAGACATCTGGGACTTGGCTCAGACCACCGATCTTCTCCTTGGAAGCCAAGCCTGTGAACCACGTGGGTCACCCAGGCAACCAGCGTGAGAGCAGGACAAAACCCAAGCCCACTCCAGGGAGGCGGTTCCAGCAGGGACTGTCACGCCTGGGAGGAGCAGCCAGCCTCATTTTCCTCCCCTGAGCAACTGGTGGGTTTGCACCACTGGCCTTGCAGGTAGCAGGCCAGGGCTTATGCCGCCCTGTCGCCGGGGCATCTCAGAATAGAGGAAGGCGCTGCTGGAAGATGTAGGTTCCAGGGACATCCAGATCCAGCCTGGTTCCACAGAGGGCTCTAGAGTAGGGACGGCCCCACAGAACTGCCCCACTTTGGGGCCTTTGAAACCCACCGATCCCTTTGGCTGTGGGCAGCCGGGAGGGGGGGGGTGCGGGGGGTGGGCGGAGGATAGATCCTCCTAAGCATCTCTTGAGATGGAGACAGTCCTGTGCCACTCATAGATGATCTCAGGGGAAGGGACCAACTGCCAGCTGTTAGTCAACCCCCATAGCAGCTGAGAGCCGGGAGCCTGGCTCCCCAGAGAGGGTCTGGGTAAGGCACCAGGAGCCTCAGCTGCACATTTATGAGATAAATTCTTGGAGATGGAATCACTGGGTTTCTAAAAGCTTTGGGTCCTCTTATCAGTGTGGTTTCCCCAAAGAGAGACCTGGTCTGCCCTCCCAACTGACAAGGATGAGAGCAGAGGCTTCCCCCCACCCCCACCTGCCAGATCTTTTTCATCCCCGCCCTCCTGTTCAAAGAAGAAGCACATTTTCTGTGCATGTGCATTTCCTTGATAATCCATGAGATAGAGCACTCTTTTTCAGAGGCTCGCTGGTGCGCGTTCATTTCTTTGAAGGTCCTTGGGTGCTGTTATTTTTAAACCAAATCACCCGTCCGCATCCCTCTGGTTCTCTGCCAAGCTCGGATTCGAGCAGGTTTCCTCTCTCACTTGCATTCAGCCAGCTCCCCTGCAAAGGCTAAGCTGCGAGGGTGGCAGTGACCCTGCTGCCTCTGAGGTTTGGTTCTCACAGTCCCACCTCCATGACCTCAGGCCAGAGAAAAACAAATGCCAGCAAGCTGGTGTCCAGGGCCAGCCCCAGGAGCTGTGGGGAGAGCCAGCTCTGTCTTCTCTATTAGCCTGGGGACCGGGGAGATGTGGCCAGAAGGCCTGACACTCTGTTTCTTTTCTCCTCCTCCTCCTCCTCCTTCTCCTAAGGCCTTCGAAGACTTTTACCTGGACCGGAAGCCCACTGTGAAGGCCCTGCTGGAGTACACTGACAAGGTGTTCACGTTCATCTTCGTGTTTGAGATGCTGCTCAAGTGGGTGGCCTACGGCTTCAAGAAGTACTTCACCAACGCCTGGTGCTGGCTCGACTTCCTCATCGTGAACGTGAGTGAGTGGCTGAGTGGGCACATGGGTTTGGGGCTCCAAGGCCTGTCCCTCAAAGACCATTCCAGAGGAGGTCCGAGCACTCAGTGGTGAGTCTGAGTATAGCCCTGCACATCTGTGAGTGCTAACCTCCAAGCAACACGTGATTCTGGTGCAACAGTGACCCTCAGATTGTGGTGGGCCTCCAGCAAAAAGCACCACATATGTGCCTTCTGTGTTTGCACCCAAAGCAGGACGACCCGCAAGAGAGAGACATGGGCCAGTACAACTGTGATGCCTAGCAATTCCCCCATAGACGGGTCAGGAGGCCGACAGGAGGCCTCTGCTAACTCACGTGGTTGCAAGGGCAGGAAAACTCCAAATTTGCAGTTCCGACAACAGGCTGGAGGACTCTACTGGCTCCTGTGTGTGTGCTGCTGACAGCTTCACCATCTGCAGGCCGATTTTGCCAGGCTGGAGACTCCTGCGATTTATGTCCCAGGAACCAGAAATCAGGCAATAAGAAGAGTCTGTGGTTAAGAGAGAGAAAGAGAGAGCACTAACTTTCTCAAAACATTCACTTATATTTGGGAGAAAGGCCACCTCCCACCACCACCCCCACCCCCACACACACCAGGAAAATTCAACTTCCAAATGATTGACTGGTTGCATCATCTCAAGATCACCTCTTGGAAATCAATTGCATCATATTGTATTATGAAAGAGAAATCAGCGTAGTCTCAGCCAAACCACTGAGAATCACAGCCTAACCAAGGTGATTCATCACGTCATCCACCCTGAGTGGGCCTAACCCTAGCTGTAGAAACGCCTGGGGACCACAGATCCCGATGTTGCACGTCTTGGATGGGCCTAGGCATCAGGCTTTTGGAAAAGGATGTCAGGCATATCTAACATGGTGTAATCATTCCTGAGCTTAAACCACTGGTTCCCCCGTGGTGGGTCCCTTTGGAAAGGTGATGGGCTGCAGCTCCTGGGTTCAGAATCATAGTAACCTATGACCACAGATGCCTGCATTGGGGAAATGACAGAGAGCCTAGCTCCACCCTAAATGTGATTCCCTTAAAACAAAGAAGAGACTGTGTTCCTGAAAGTCATCTCCCAAGAGTTTCCCTGCTCCCACAAAGTCAGGAGGGCTCTCTCCCCACTCTTTACCGTTTCACTGATTTAACTTGCCAGGCCCTTGGCCTCTGCAGCTTGCAGCAAGACTGTAGGAGTTAACTGATCAGCGCTGCACACCCAAGGGACCCTGCAAGAATGTGCTGCGTAATTCTCAGCCTCCTCCACTCCAGCAGCTACCGGCACCAAGGTCTGAGAAGCGCCGGAGCTGGGGGAATGTGTCTGTATTTGGTGCCTGCCTCCTGAAGCTGGATGGAGTCCAGTACAGAACATTTTGTCCAGCTCCTGTCTTGGCAGGTCCTCCCACAGCAGTCTTGTGAGCATCAGGCTGGGAGGCCTGAGATCTGAGTCACAGGTGATAATTTTGTGCATATAGAATAATTATTCATAGACGAAGGAAAGATGTTGTCTTCTTCTCCCTGCCCACCAGGTTAGGGGCAGAGACATTTCTCTCTGTAGGCCTCACTGGCTTTAGTCTGGGGTCATTTTCCTCGGACTGAGTTTTCCTTCTGATTTCTATCCTTTATTCCTTCCATCCCTTCATCCATCTGTCCAACCATTGGCCTTCCCTTTGCCCTTCCTCCCCAGCATCCATCCCTCTTTCTTTCCTTGGCCATGTCTATCCCCTCTCCTTCCATTGGTTGTTTCCATTCTTCGTTCTCTCTTCCCCTCTGCCCATCCCTCTAGCCTAACCTTCCTCTCACCCATCCAGCTGCCTCCCACCCATCTTTCTGTCCAGCCATTTCCTTCCTTTCGTCCACCTGTCAGTGTATTCAGCTGATCAATCTTCCATGGTTTCTGCCACTCATGCGTTCTATTCCATGTTCCATTGTTTCACTCATCTGAAAGTCTCGGGTACTGGAAGGAAGACTAATCTGCCTTGGAGGTAGCATGAGCAGAATGCTCCTGAGAGACCTTCTCGCACTGACTTTGAGCAGGTGACCAGGAGGGGACGGTCCTTGGAAAAGGAGATCCTGCTTGGGAGAGAGTCATAGAAAATGAGCAAGGTTCTCAAGGAGAGGGATGAACACGCTGGCTGCAATCACGGGCTCGAACTTTACAATTGTGAAGATGGAGAAGGACCTACCATTTTGTTTTGTTTTGCCGCCTATAGAATCACTAAGAGTTGGGGCGCCTACTAGCATCGGTCCTCGTATCCAGCCTCCCATCTCCCCCATCCATTCCTGTGATGAGGCTCGGTCTTCTTCCTTGCTTGCTTTCTGCCGTGCTTCCAGTCAACTATCTCCCACCTTCGTGCTGTTTGACTTCATCCTTCTTTGAATCATTCTTCAGCCTCCCACTCGGCTGCCCTTCCCTGCCTCCCCTCTGTCTCCTCTCCACCTTCTCCCACTTATCAAATATGACGGACAATGACAAGATTGCCTCCTGAAGCGCTTGGAAAGAAGCAAGAAATAAAGGCAAGAAGGCCGTTGAAAAGTTCATGAATAAATTTCATTGCTTTTTCATTCCATTTCTCTGTGAGCTTTCTGAAACCTTTCTGTGTTCTCCATAGGCAAGAGTTTCTGCATTAATCTTCCAGCTGATAAAACACCCACAGAAAGAAGTCGACCTGTTGTAAGAGGTTGGGGGGAGAGGGTGTGTGTAAGCACTACTGGAAGGACCAGAGTGTTGGGAAGGCTTCCTGGGGCAGCGGCATCAGCTGTGGGGCTGAGAAACGAGAAGCGGTTCAGCAAACATGAGGCAAACTGGAGAAGCCAGTCTGTGTTACAGAAGACCCGGAGCCAAGACACACATACACACACATGTGTGTTCAGTGAACAACTTGGTGAGGGTATGATAGATGCATGAAACCTGACGACAAAAATAGGTCGTGACCATCAAATCCAGGCTAAGGGGTCAGGAGCTTTGGCTCCGAGCGTGAGAAAACCCCAATGAACGCTGGCAATAAGAGGGAGACGTGCTCAGTGAAAACCGCAGTGGAGTATGGGCAGCGAGCGTGTGATACTGGGAGCTGGAGACCGGGTGGGAAACGAACGGCCTGAGGAGCGAACGGAACAGGGCTGGTGCAAGACTTGACTGGAAAATCCCCAGCCCCTGGCAACCCAACTACAGATGGTCCACGGGAGACAGTTTTCACAGGTGAATGAACCAAAGAATGAATGAGGCCCAGCATGCCGCTGGCATCAACCCGCCCTGCCCTCTATCAGCCAGGCTGACTCAGAGTGCCGCCTGCTGGTGCCTGGGGCCTCCCTGGGATGAAGGCCAAGAGAGGCTTCTTTCCCTTCCTGTTCTTTGCCCCAGTCGGGAAAACCACCCATTCAAAGAATGGGCATTGTTTGAGACTCTTATTGCTCAAAGGTAAATCTCTCTCTCTCTCTCTCTCTCTCTCTCTCTCTCTCTCTCTCTCTCTCTCTCTCTCTCTCTCTCTCTCTCTCTCTCTCTCTCTCTGTAGTTCGTGTGTGTGTGTGTGTGTGTGTGTGTGTGTGTGTATGTGTGTGTCGCCTCCCTGCTAGGAGATGCAGCCTGAATCTCACTCAGGTGTATTTTGAGTTCTCAGGAGTCTGTGCTACAGCCTTTGCCTGGCTAAAGCTTTTGTCTGCATCATGCCGTCTCTCTGGCATCTTCAGAAGGTCCAGAGAGGTGTGGCCAACAGCTTCTCTGTGTCACTTTGTGTCCTTTGAAGTCTTTTGGCTGACACTGAAAGAATGTGAAGGACTGACAGGCAAGTAGGAGCTCACAAGTCAGTCTTTAGCCCTCAGATATCCTTGGCGGCTAGACTTCAGGGACCCCGGCCCGTCGCCCACTCTGAGGTGCCGCAGGGCAGTATAGACCGTGGGAATCTCTTAGTCTAGCTCCTTCATCTCACAGAGGGTGGGAATGCAGCTTGCAAGGCATTGACCCAACGTCATAAAGAATCCATGCTGAGTGGGCACGGACCCTCGCCCAGACGGCCATTCTTTCTCCCCCTTTCCTGGACAAGGGTGGCTGAGAGTCGTTATCTCCCACAAAGTAAATTTTTCGTCATGGCCCCAGTAAGCAGGACCCTTTCTCCAAGCTCTAAAAGTCAACTACGGTTTCAAGATTGCCAGAGACTGGGCAGGGGACCTAGAAAGGAAATGAGGGGGAGGGGGTGTCATATGCTGGGAGTTTGGCCACTGACTTACCAAGGGGGTTAGCAAAGCGGAAGAATGGCTCTCCTAGTCAAAGAAGTAATGAAGTAAACCTGGAACAAACGAGAAGGGGCTATCTTTCTCTCAAGCTCTCATTGGCTTTGAGGATCACGTGGGGTCCTGGACCGGGGCTCAGGCACAGTAGGAGGTAGGAGAGCAAGCAGGGAAGCTCGGTCTCCTTCCACCAGGACGACCTTTCGGGGATCCCGGGGTGATGTTTTTGCTCTCTGCTTGTCCTCAGATCTCACTGACAAGCCTCATAGCAAAGATCCTGGAGTATTCTGAAATGGCACCCATCAAAGCCCTTCGGACCCTCCGTGCACTGCGGCCACTGCGGGCTCTGTCTCGATTTGAAGGCATGAGGGTAAGACCACAGCCCAGATCTATCACAACTTGCTTTGATCTGCATTTGGTAATGTCTCTCCCCAACCACCATCTACCCCTTTAATGACCACCATCCCACTCCCCTTGAGTGCCGAGACTCCTCCAAAGGTGGACTCTGCGTCCTCCCTGCCCTCACCAACATAGATGCTACTGCGGTGTCCTTATGCTTCATCGAGTTCCTTTGTGACATCTTTCTCTCCACCCCTGAACTCCCAGCCACACAGCCACCAGGGCTCAGTCCTCACTTCTCCTGTTCTTAGTGAAATGACCCTCATGCCTGGCTCTACATAACTTTGCTTATTCCAATCTCTCCACCCCACCTCTCATCCTCACTGCCAACATCTCCAGAACATTCTGGTCTACCCGCCTGTGACAAATGAAGCATTCCTCTAATGCTCCATTTCAATGCAATGGCACTCAGCATGGTACCTCAGTCACCACCACTCCCCGGAGTACAATTCCTACCTTATCTCAGGATGTCATCAGATCCTACAGATGTTCCCCCATGTCTGCCTCTTCCTTTTCAATCACTGTCAGCCTCTACCTTCCCCTCACTGACTTCCTCAGGGCGGACTTCTCACAAACCCTGGTTTTGTTTTATAGGGAAAAGAGTAGCTGCCAACTGTCCCCCCTCCCTTTTTTCATAATACGCTGCCACTGTTGGCCCAAAGTAGACATCGCTTCCTTTTAACTGAACTGTGTCTTGCAAACATGGGGAGTGTGTTAGTCCAGGTAGACTAGAGAAACAAATCTGGGGAGACTCATGTGCATAAGAAAGAGCTTTCTATCAAAGAGTAATTGTATACTAAGAAAACATCTCATCCCAGTCCAGATCAAGTCCATAAGGCTGATATTAGCCCATATGTCTGATATTAGTCCACAAATTCCTCTTTAGATTCACACAGCCATGCAACGATGCTGAATGAAGGGAGATCATAGGCCAGTTGGTGGAAAGTCTTGTGGATCCAATGGCAGTGGAAGCATCTCAGCGATGGTGTGGGTCTCCACGTGGCTCCTCCAGCTCTAGGGCTCTGGCTCCTTCGGGGAAGCATCATGTGGCTTGTCAACAGGAAGGTGTAGGAGAGAGTGAGTGTGTCTTGCCTCCAGTGAGCTATTTATCTCTTCAGTACCTCCAAATGAGGTCATCAATCTGCAACCTGATTGATGGGCTAGACTCCACCCCTTCCTCAAGTTGACAGATTATGTAACTGCCACAAGGAGTTTAAGATTGAAATGGGCTCTTGTTTGCTGGTTTTTAAAATGAGCAAGTTTGTCGAAATGACCATAGATATTCAGTAATTCTTGGCCATAGAATCAGTCATCTGCATCTGAACTGTTGCACTAGACCCATTTTCTCACTGCTTCCAAATTACCATTGGCTCTTAAACCAGCCTGAATGGAAGGGGGAAGCCAGTGGAGAAGAGTGGGCACTGTGAGGTTCCAGGTTCCTGTCTGCATTTCTCTGCAGGTGGTTGTGGACGCCTTGGTGGGTGCCATCCCCTCTATCATGAACGTCCTCCTGGTCTGCCTCATCTTCTGGCTCATCTTCAGCATCATGGGCGTGAACCTCTTTGCGGGCAAGTTTTGGAGATGCATCAACACCACCGATGGAGAGTTTACTCTTGTGCCCTATTCTCTTATTAACAACAAGTCTGAATGTAAGCAGCAAAATGACACTGGCAACTTCTTCTGGGTCAACGTGAAGGTCAACTTTGATAATGTTGCCATGGGCTACCTTGCCCTTCTTCAGGTGGTAAGTCCTGAGAGCAACTGCCTCTCTGCTCTTGACTGCTGGAGAAAATGGAGGTGTCTTGGATTGTTGAGAAGGTCTTACATAGAGAGTTTCTGAAGGGTAGGATATGCTAGTCCTATAGATGACACCGTGAAGGGCCTTCCTAATGAGTTTGATCTCACAATGGCACCGTTGAAAATAAAAAGTGGGCTAATCCAGACAAGGGTATGGATCTCTTATGGTATTGTATCGAGTCAAGGCTTCATACTCAGAACTTGTACAAGACAGACAGGGTCAAACCATGCATTCAGTCTTCAATGTCATATCATCTCCACATGACAATGCATTATGTCCCAAGTCTGTGCGATGATATGTATGATTTCACTCTCATTCGTCCACTCAACTCATTCATCCCTCACCTTCATCCACTTGTTCATTCAGTCCTCGATTTCTTCAAATGGTGATAAAATCACTTGCACATGTATCATAATTTCCGAGTCATTACCAAACACAGGGGAGCATTGTATTTAGCCCTGGATGGCACAGAGACATGTCAGGGCTCATTCTCAAAATGTATACTCTTTGAGCAGATCAGAACAGCCTTTCAAGTGCTGTCATAGGCCTGGCAGTGTAAGAGAGGAGACTTTGTCCAGCTCCTGCCCATGCTGGAAGACCTAATGTATCTCCAGACTTCAAGAATGCTAGACATGGACGGTTCCATGCTCCTCATTTGGAAACACCCCATTCTCATGTCATGAGCATGAGGTACGAAATTGGTTTATGTAATGGCATCCTTGTGGCAGGGAATGCCTTGATCCAGAGCACAAAGGAGCTAACAACAGTTGAAAGTCAAGGTCAGCTATCTAGGCACCAAGGACATGCCATATTATGGATGTTGCCATGTCTAAACAGAATCATAAATGATTCTGTGGGAGTTTCCACATCACCTGGAAGTGAAAGACTTCCCTTTCTCCCTTTCTGCTCAAGTTCTTTTCTCCCTCAGGCCTCCTTAGCTGGCCTCCTCTCTCACTGGGCCATCATGACAGGCTGGTCCTGGTGTAAATGGATGGGCAAACACTGAGCAGCCTCTACTCCTTGTGTCTAGGCAACTTTCAAAGGCTGGATGGACATCATGTATGCGGCTGTTGATTCCCGAGAGGTAAGCGCAGAACACTGTCTTCCCCTTCGTGCTGCTCTGCCCACATGCGTCTGCGTTTGAAATGGAATGGAGATGTCCATTTGCCACTGAAAGCAGTGATTACCCAACAGCTTCAAGCTATCCTCCCCTGGATCAGGGCCCAGCTGCCCTCAGTTGGATATGTAAGCCATCCTCTTCCCCTTCCATACATGCAATCCAGTCCCCTGCTCACCACTGAGCAAAGTATCAGGCACTCTTAAAAGAATAGGAGCTGCCTGGGCAAACGTGGGAGGGGCTAAGTGCCTAGGACAAAGGGAGGGAGGTTCAATAGTGTTAGACAGGACGTCAGACACTATCATGACTGGCTGCGGGGGAGAGGTTGTTAGGGAAGAACACCCTTTCTTGTGTAGCGCATACTGTTGATGCCCTGCCTCCTGTCCCCTCAGTCAGCATCTGGGCTCACTGGCAGCTGCAACGGCTCCCTCTCATGCTATTCCCCATTCTCTGTCTGAAGACTTCGCTTCAGCACTGGAGAACTGTCTCAGCAGCCTCGCTCCCAAACAAGGGGGCTGCATGTCCCAGCGCCAACCCTCTCCAATAAGATAAGGACGCCTGTGGAGAAAGATTCCCGCTT
Organism: Tenrec ecaudatus; assembly: GCF_050624435.1. Lineage (NCBI taxonomy): Eukaryota > Metazoa > Chordata > Mammalia > Afrosoricida > Tenrecidae > Tenrec > Tenrec ecaudatus. The sequence continues at coordinate 12,289,912 of NC_134537.1, forward strand.
TCCTGTCCCTTGATGGCCTGATGAGTTTGTCCTACACTGTCCCTAGAGGCTGCAGCAGGATTGGACATAAGTTTTCCACAGTGACGGCATGCACCGTCACACCTGCTTCTTCAGCTTGTCTCCTGGTCTCGTTTGCCCCCACTACTTTCTCATTCTTATGTCCAGCGATCTCTTCCCACATAAATTACTCCCCACCGCCCCCCACCATCACCACCAGTGCTTGCCTCAAAGCTGTCCTTAGGGGGAACCCAAATTAAAACACCATCCTCCTCCCCCTCCCCCTCTGGTCGCAGGTGGACATGCAGCCCAAGTGGGAAGACAATTTGTACATGTACTTCTACTTCGTCATCTTCATCATTTTTGGCGGCTTCTTCACACTGAATCTCTTCGTGGGAGTCATCATCGATAACTTCAATCAACAGAAGAAAAAGATAAGTGGGGTTTGGGTGCTTCTGCTGAACAGGGTGATCTCAGAACTCGTTACCCTCTCGGGTCAACAGTGTCCAGTGGCCCTGCCCTCATAGCTAAAGCCAGCGCTGCACACAATCCTTCACACGTGGCGAGGGGCCCCAATGTTGGCCCTGGGCACCAAACATCAGCCTTTGTTCCCTGATGGCAGTCCTCACCCCTGCTTGGTGTCCGGGACTGCTGCTGGAAGCGTTAGGTTTCTCTCGAAGTCAGATTCACCGCACCCCTCCTTCCCATTCCTCGTCCTGTCTAGAAGCAGGTGTGTTGTGTTCCAGGTGATCCAGGGAGGAATCGCAACAGATAAGGAAAGAGCTTGGGCACTTACTGCATCTGTCCTGTGCCCAGACCTCAAGCACTGAATCAGAGCAGGCCAGGGACAATCAAACCCCCAGTGATGTCAGAACCCCAGCCCTCCTCGGCACGGGGAGGAAGACCTTGCCTCCTTGGTCTCTGATTCAGATGAACAAAAGACCAGGGCCAGTAATGCCTCCTGTTTATATGGAAATATGGGGGACAGCAAAGATCCACAATAATTGCTCTGGGGGGCACCGATGGGTAAGTACTGTGTTACTTACAGAAAGGTTGGCCATATGAGGCCGCCTGGCAAACTGCTGCCCAAAGAGCACCAAACGCCCAAAGGAGCACAGTTCTGAGACACCGGGGCTGCCCAGGTGCTCCCTGCAGAGGCTGGTTTACTTTTTGTCTTGCTTTGTCTCACCCAGTGAGGTGGGTGAGCCAAGATCCAGAGTAAAGGGGGTCACGGGCGCTCCACTTTGTTTCATTTTGTTTGTTTTTCTAGTTGAGTTTGCTGTTGTTGAAGTTTTTAAAAAGTTTTCTTGGCACGTCATTACACATGCCATATGATTCAATAGTTCCATCATATCAAGAAAAGTTGTACAACCGTTACCACAGCCAATTTTAGAATATTTTCTTCTTCCTTGCACTCATTGCTATTAGCGGAATTTTTTTTATCAATGGTGGCCAAGATATACACACACACAAAAAAATGTTCTCTAATTCAACAACTCTGACATATATAATTTAGAGCCATTGATTATGGTCTTTGTGTGGTTCAACCATGATTGATCTTTTTCCAAATTATTCCACCACCATTAACATAAACTCAATGCCTCCTAAGCAAAAACTCTTCCTCCTTCATCCATTGGGCAACTTTGGTTTCTTCTTCTTTTTTTAAGTTTTCCTGATATAAAATTCACATAGCACACACTTCCATAGTTAGGTTGCCTTTAAAAGGTGATGCATATGCACCATCACACTCAGTTGTAGTGCTCCCTCCTCCCTCCCACATTCATGGTTTAGGAACTCAGCTTCAGTTTGGGCATCATATAAGTGTGGGTCCACATTCTTGATTCAACCATTCAAAGCCTTAGTTTTCTCACTTATTCAACAAAGCTGAAATAATAATAAGGCTAATAAGCTCACTCACAGGATTGTGGTAAGAGGTAAATAAAACCATACAAAGCATACTCGACGTTGGGCTTAGCACTGAGCAGGTACTAAATCCAAATGTTATAGCTAGGATCATCTATCCAGTGGATCAGACACCACACCTGCAACAAGTATTTGGTCATGGTTATAAGACAGAGAAGCAGTCAGCACAGATCTCTGGGAACCTAGAGGGACTTACCGAGACAGCTATGAAATGCCAACAGTTACCCCAGAGGGCTTTGAGAGCATTCTGAGCAACCTCCCCGCCCCCCATTTTACAAACAAGGAAGCTGAGGCCCAGAGAGGGAGGGAGCCAGGGGAAGTGATCAAATGAGATGAGCCAGTGATCAAGCCGAGACAAGAAATGGGACCTACTCACTCTCTGGCTAGAACTCTCAGTCTGGCTCACACGGCATCCACAAACTCACTGCCACCGGTCCCGCCCAGACCTCCTCTGCAGAAAGCTGTGGTGCCCGTGACTTTCCTAAAAGCTTCTCTCAAATGCCACAGATCTCAGTCCACTTCCCAGGATCTTCAGGGACTAATGTACATGAACATTCTATGGAAACAGGGGTAGGGGTTGGAGATTCTAAATCATTCCAGGAAGTTGAGGTGAGGGGTTAAATAAAGGCGATCCAAATAGTCTCTAAAAGAAAACTCCCAATTCTAAGTAAGGATGGCATCTCCAATTATGGAATTGCTGGCATTGTATCAGGAGTCCTGGTGGCAAAAGGGGTTACATGTTGGGACACTAACCACAAGGTCAGCAGTTCAAAACCATCAGTCCCTCCACAGGAGAAAGATGAGACTTTCTGTCTGCCTTTATAAGGAGTTCTAGTCTTGAAAACTCACAGGGGTAGTTCTACCCTGTCCTATAAGGTTACTTCTGACTCAATGGCAGTGTGTTTGGGGATGGGGCATCATCATAGTGTGCTAAATTAAAGGCACCAATTGAAAGTCTCTCAAAGATCAAGGACCCAAAGTCCTTGATAATATCAGTACAACTAATTCTAATAGCTCCAAGAGGACTTAAAGGATTGGGCCCCAGAGTCTTTGCTCTAGAAAGCCTTAAAGCAGCTCTTGTCCCTCTAGGGACTGTGACGCTAGAATCCCAGATAATTTGACAGGGATGAACACATTGGCTCGGGTTCAGATCTATGCCTATGACCTCCTCCTTCAGCCATGCGCCCGAAGCCTCCCCACCCAACCAGACCCTACCTCTGAGTTCTCAATGAAGAGAAACGGGCTTTGCTCCAAAGACCTGAGCAGAGACTCAGAGATGGGGTTCAAATTCATCTACTCCCTTGATGACAAAACATGTGCAGGATGCTCTGGGATCCTGGCCTTGGCCCATCTTTCTGCAAAAGCGGGCAGAGGATTGAAATGGTTCTCCTCCTCCAGGGTCCTCTGCTTCTGGCATTTCCTGGGACCTTTGTTGTTTTAATAACAAGAATGTGTGTTGTGCTCTCTCTGCACTTAGGGGGCCAGGACATCTTCATGACGGAGGAGCAGAAGAAGTACTACAATGCAATGAAGAAGCTGGGCTCCAAGAAGCCCCAGAAGCCCATCCCACGGCCCCTGGTGAGTTTCAGCTCTTCCTTCAAACCGAACAAGGCCACGAATCCCACCTCCCAGCCTGTGTCTGTGCCTGTGCTGTGGAAGGGCCTGGCCGGGCTCTCTGCCAGGAGGGGAGGGGATCTGACTGAGCCTGGGAGATGAGGGAGATGGTTGTGCCCGGGCCTGAGAAATTAGGCAATTTTCCGGAGTAATAAGCCTTTTATAGGTCCTCCAAATAAACCCATTAGGGTCAGTACTGAGTCCCTCAGGAGTCTTGGGGTTCACAAAGATGGTGGTCAGCAGAACAAGCTAAATGATAATAAGGATTCTTAGAGCCCAGAGAAGAAACATTTGTGTGGTTTGGGGTCATGAGCTACATTGCAGATGTTCTTCAGCCTCCCCTACATCCCACCCCATCCTTACAGGAAGACAGAGAGGAAATGGCCACAACTCAGCCCTCTGGGAATCAGGCTCCACTCATGGTCATGGCCAGGTCACTCACTTGAAATGAATACTTATTCCCTCCAGACTTTGAAGCATGGCCAGAAATTAGGGTCTGACTCTTTTCCTCAAAGACCCCAAGAAAAAGTCTCTGCCCTTTTATTCCTCCATTAAATGCAGAACCCAGCCCATACATGATAGTCCCAAGTTCTCAGTTCTCTGCCAGAAAAGGGAGCATTGAACTTCTTGGTGATCCCAAGATGGTACCCCTGTTGGGTGCGGATAAGCGGGTTTGAGGCTGGTAATGTTGGAGTGCTAGGAATGGACAGCTGAATTCCTGCAAGGAATGTCTGAGCCATCCACTCCGATCAAAGGAATTAGCATCTTTGTCTCTTTATGTAACCATTCTGTGTCTAAGACCTAGCATAAATGAAGAAAACCACAGGCACTTCTCATTAGCCCCTGCCCACACAAAGACAAAGCTCAAGGACATTCAACAAAGGGATAGGCCTTCCCCTAAATGAATTAGACAGACATTATCCCATTGACCAAGGCATTGTTGCTATTGTTGTTCTTAGTTACTGTTGTCAGTTAACTCTGATTCATGGGGTTTCTAAATCAGGGCGGACTATTTGCATAAATACCCCCAAACTTGGTGAGCACAGAAGCCTGAAAACTTACGGAAGGAAAATAAAGCCATGACCTTGGGCACACTCTACTTAGAAGCAGAGGTCATGAATGTATTAATGTCCTCGTTGATTTAGATAAGAAGCGTTACAATGCGGAGTGATGGGTGCTCAGACTTCTAAGGCTGGGCCCAACCAATGAGATTTAAGTCAAAAGCTACAAGAAGAGGATCCAAAAATTTACCAAAAAACAAACAACCGAGGCTGTGGCTGGACTCATGGGAAGTGTGCATTGAAACCAGACATTGAGAATTTGGGCTCAGAACCTAAACCCTGTAGAGAAGACTACTGAAGGTTTGGGGGCAACTTCTCACACCCACCACTCCGTCTCTCTGCAATATCCCGTTCCTCCTCTACCAATCCCTCAAGCGGGCTGCCGAAATGTCCTCCTCTTAAGAGCAATCTCCCTGGAACGGGTGAGCTGCATCTCACAAAGGGATCCGGGAGAGCACACTGTCTTAATACAAAGGACGGACCTAAGGTTGGGGTTACCATTGTAGCCCTTGAAGTGAGAGTGAGCGTATTGGACAGTCGGTCCGGCAACAAGATCCTCATCTCTCCCAATGAAACCACAGCCAAGATTCCTCAGGGTTGGCACTGAGGCTGGTCCTGAAGGAGGGGAAGTGAAGCATCCTAGTCTGACTTTATTCCTGAGATTCACCATCTCTCTGAGTGGGGAAAAAAATGTATTGTTCATAACGATGAGCACTCTACTGAGCTTAATGGACGAACGTGGTTTCCCCCTTTACTCCTCAGGCCCAAGAATAGAAAAGACATTTCCCTTTGTTCTCCTTGGCTTAGGCCAGGATATTTAACAAGTCTTTGAAAGTCTTCCGGATGCCAACAGTGTAGCCAGGAGAGTAGGTCACAAGCAGCAGCAACATAGGGCTGTTCTCCAAGGCCCGTAGTCTTGGCCCATCTTCACGCTCCATTGACATCTATGTGGCCTTATGGGCCCTCATAAGTCAGTTGCACAAGCCTGGAAATCTCTTCTCAAAGCCCAGGGCCAAGAAGAAACTCAAGGGGAAAGAGTAGGTCCCCCTTCTACCTAAGACTTACCTTCCCAGTCCCAGCGGCCTTTTCATCACACGATTGGCACCAGAGAGCTCACCTGTTCCACTTGGTGGTGGTGTTTATTAGATGCTGATGGGCCTACTTTAGCTCGTAATAACAGAATGAAGGCCTGCCCCATCCCAGGCCATCCTCGTCATTGGTACATTGGAGCCCCTGTTGCAGCCCTGGTGTCAGTCCACCTTGTCAAGGATCTTCCTCTGTTACACTGCCCTTCCACTTTACCAGGAGCCTTGGTGCCACAGTGATTGTGAGTTGGGCTGCTAACTGCAAGGTCAGCAGTTCAAAACCACCAGCCACTCTCAGGAGAAAAACGGGGCTTTCTACTCCCGCCAAGAGTTACAATCTCTGAAACTCACAGGGAAAATTCTACCCTGCCCTAGAGGGTTGCTACAGATCAGCATCGCATCAACTGGATGGCAGTGAGTTTCCACTTTACCAAGTATGATGTCCTTTCCTAGGGACTAATCTCTCCTGATAACATGTCCAAAGCATGTGAGACATTCCATTTAGAAACCCCACAAATTCAAGTAGTTGGTCAGATAAACAGAGCATTGGCTTAGGAGTGTTGTCCCAGGGTCACGTGGGTTCCATTTCATGGAGGGGCCGGCCTAGATCACACGGAAACCCAAACCACATCCACACACACACACACACACACACATATGCACACACACACACCATTCCCCACCTCTGTTATAGCACAAGTACAACGATTTCTTGGGTTTTATCCATATTAAAGATTAAAGGTTCTAGAACATTGGAAAATTTTATTCTATACAATTTTTACCATAGAAATCACTAAAAGCAGGTTTCACAAATCCCACGTGACAGGAAAAGAATGGGCTGTGGAATGTCGTGGTGTCGATCACACCCTTCATCGGCGCTGAGAGCACCCAGGATTGCAGGGTATGAGCCCTGCCCACGGGCTAAGCCCAGAGCAGCCAGCAGTGGCTCCATTCCCCACAGTCTGGAAATCCAGGCCAAGCGTCTACCTGGACACCTAGCAAAGTCACCCCTGTTCTGTTTAATTAGAAGACATGTACGCCTGAATGGCCCTTGATTTTTTAACGGTTTCCAGTGATGAAATTTGGAATTTTGGGCTTTGGAATCCCTTCTCACCCCAGAAAAGACATGAACCAGCAGTTAGGTACAGACTTTGGTCTACTAGAGCTGATCTTTGCTCTAAAACCCTTGTAGGGCAGAAAGCCGGAGCCAGACTTCTCTGCTATGTTGTAGCTCCTGGGAGCTTCGTGGTGGGACTCATGCCGGTTCCCCTTTCTCTCCCTCATAGCTGCTCGCACAGTGAGCAAGACTGGCCCTGCCTTAAGGCTGAAGTGTGGCAGTAGAAGTAAAAGTAAAGTTAGCATTTGCCAGTGTTTTTGTTGTTAGTTGGCATTGAGTCAGCTCCAACTCACAGCAGCATACAACAGGACAAAATAAAACACTGCCCAGTCCGGTGCCATCCCCATAATCATCGTTTTGCCTGAAGCCGTTGTTACAGCCACTGTGTCCATCTACCTTGTTGAAGGTCTTTCTACTTTTTAATAAATTTATTTTAACTGGAAGTTAATACATATGTCATTCCATAGGTCATTCACGTCAAACAGTATCTACAGTTGTTACCACAATCCGTTTCCCAGCTTTCTTTTCCTTTCTGATCTCCTTGGCATCGTCTCCCTTTTACTGCCACCACCACCATCACAACCACCACCATCACCACCACCACACCATCATCACCACCATCATCACTACCATCACCACCACCACCACCACCATCATCACCACCACCACCACCACCACCATCACCACCAAAACTACCACCATCACCACCACCACCATCACCACCACCACCACCACCACCATCACCACCACCACCATCATCACCACCACTAACACCACCATCACCACCATCACCATCACCACCACCACCACCATCACCACCACCACCATCATCACCACCACCACAACCACCACCACCACCACCACCATCACCACCACCACCATCATCACCACCACTAACACCACCATCACCACCATCACCATCATCACTACCATCACCACCATCACCACCACCACACTATAATCACCACCACCACTACCACCACCACCATCATCACCACCACCACCACCACACTATCATCACCACCATCAACACCACCACCACCACCACCATCACCACCACCACCACCACCACACTATCATCACCACCATCAACACCACCACCACCACAATCACCACCACAACCACCATCATCACCACCACCACCACCTCCACCACCACCATCATCACTACCACTACCACTACCACCACCACCACCACCATCACCACCAAAACTACCACCATCACCACCACCACCATCATCACCACCACCACCACCACACTATCATCACCACCATCAACACCACCACCATCAACACCACCACCACCACCACCACACTATAATCACCACCACCACCATAATCACCACCACCACTACCACCACACTATCATCACCACCATCACCACCACCACCACCATCATCACCAACACCACCACAATCACCACCACAACCACCATCACCACCACCACCACTACCACCACCACCACCACCACCATCACCACCACCACCACCACCTCCACCACCACCACCTCCACGACCACCACCATCATCACTACCATCACCACCAAAACTACCACCATCACCACCAACAACAACAATACCACAATCACAACCACCATCATCACCACCACCATCATCACTAGCACTACCACCACTACCACCACCATCACCACCACAACCACCATCATCACCACCACCTCCATCATCACTACCATCACCACCAAAACTACCACCATCACCACCAACAACAACGCCACCACCACCACACTATCATCACCACCACCACCATCAACACCACCACCACCACCACTACCACCACCACCACCACCACCACCATCACCACCACACCATCATCACCACCACCACCATCATCACCACCACCATCACCACCATCTTCACCACCACCATCATCACACCACCACCACCATCACCACCACCATATGTTGAGTCTTGCCATCGGTTCCCCCTTTCTCCCTCTTCTCCCCCCACTCTTCCTATGCTTTGAGTACCCTCTGCTTTACCAAGCGTGGTGTTATTGTCACTCCTGATAACATGTCCGAAGTCTATGACACAAGGTTCATCCATCTGGCCTCTAAGGCACCTTCTCACTGTATTTCTTCTGAAATAGATTTGTTTGTTCTTCTGGCTAGTCACAATACTTTCAATATTCTTTGCCCACAACACAATTCAGGTGCAGCTCTGGTGGCACTGTGAGATAAGCCTTAGACTGCTAACTTCTAGGTTAGTGGTTCAAACCCACCAGCCACTCCTCAGAAGAAGGATGGTGCTCTCTATTCCCATAAAGCTTGACAGCCCCCAGAAAATCTGTATAGAGCCGCTTTGAGTCAGAATAGACTCAATGGCCTGTGGCCTTCCTTATTCGTGGTCTAATTTTCACATGCATGTGAGGCAAATTAAAGTACCGTGGCTTGAATCTTCAAAGTGATGTCTCTGATCTTTAACACTTTAAAGAGCTCTTTGGCAGCATGGTTTTCCAATGTAATATGTCATTTAATTCATGAAGTGCTGCTTTCATGGGATCCACCCAATGGCAGGGAGGTGGTTGTACATGTTGAAGCTTCCCTGGCATTGATTACGGATCCAAGGAAAATTGCATACTTGACATCTTCAATATTGTCTCCATTTTTCATGATGTTCATTGATTCAATGGTGAGGATAGTTTGTTTCACGTTGCATTGTAATCCACACTGAAAGGTCTGGTCTTGGCTCTTCATTAGTAAGTTTGCTTCACATTCAGCAAGTAAGGTTGTGTCGTGTGTGTATCAAAGGTTGTTAAGGAGGCGCCCTCCAATCCTGATGCCCAGTTCTTGATATAATTCAGCTTCTTGAATTATGTGCTAAGCATATGGATTGAAAAGAATAATGAAAGGCTACAACTCTGAGACACACCTTTCCTGAAGTTAAGCCCTTCAGTAGCCTCTTATTCTGTTGGCCTATTACAGGTTCTGTGTGAGCACAATGAAGTGTTCTAGAATTCCAATTCTTTGGAATGCTATCCATAGTCTCTTGTGATCCATACAGTCAAATGCTTGTGCATAGGCAGTAAAATACAAATAAACATCTGTCTGGTACTCTCTGTTTTCAGCCAAAATCCACCAAGCCTTATATCCCTTTTCCTTAGCCTCTTCTGAATCTGGCTTGATTTTCTGGAAGCTCCCAGTTAATGCTACAACCATTTTTCCATTCTCTTAAGAAAAATGATACTTGCATGTGATATTAATGATACATTTGGTCATTTCTGTATTGCTTTGCTTTGCAATTGGCACTATTTCCTTCTTCATCACCAGTTCTTAGTCTGAAGTTCTGTTGAAACCAGTGACATAGCATCCAGCATCCAGCAACACCCAAGCCATAGAGTACAACAACCTGAGAGAAGAATAATGATGTGCCAGTAGTGGGGGGAGAATGACTTAGGGGAGGGCGTGGGAGAGCATCTGGTAATGTGTTAATAATTCATTTCTTGGTCTGTGTGCTGGCAGGGTGAATTCTTCACTTTGTGAAATTCATTGAGTTTTACCTTGATGTATAGTATACTTTTCTTTTTCTTTCTTTCTTTTTAAAAAATTATTTTATTAGGGACTCTTAGATCTCTTATCGCAATCCATCCATCCAACCATTATGTCAAGCACATTTGTACATAGGTTGCCATCATAATTTTCAAAACATTTTCTTTCTACTTGAACCCTTGGTATCAGCTCATTTTCCCTCCCTCCCTCATGAACCAATGATAATTTATAATTTTTTTTCATGTCTTACACTGACAACTGTCTCCATCCACTCACTTTTCTGTTGTTTGTCACCACCCCCCTCAGACCTGGGGAATGTTATATGTTTATCATTGTAATCAGTTGTAATCAGTTGCCCTTTTCTCCCCTACCTTTGAGAAGCATAATTTTCTATATGAAATTTTACTTCTGTAAAAGTTATATTTTTAAAAGCATATACTATATATAGTAGTATATATATATATATATATTATATATATATTATACACATATATAATATATATATAAAGAGACTCTGGAACATTCTGCTCCCACAAAGATTTACAACTTCAGAAAGCCAAAGGAACACTTCTCCTTGGCCTGCTAGGATCAAGGGGAGTTGGGGTCAACTTGATAGCAGTGAGTTTTCGAGATAGATATAGTCATATTATTTTGACAGGTGAGAAAAGGGCAGGGCCTGGAGAACAGTGGGAGGGGCCAGTGCTTCCTATATCCTGTGGTCAAATGGCTCATTGACCCTAAGGTTCATTTACTGAAAAACAAACAACGCAACTTCATGAGGATGCCGACCTATGGCATCACACCCATGAGATACACCCTAATATGAACGAGCATAAACAAAATAAAGCAGGATGTCCATCACAGGATTGCCGGAATAATACATATCTCAATACAGCATATAGGGTGTCGATGCAGCAATACCTTATTTTGTATAATTCTGCTTGACGTGATTGAACTATGGAATAATATGACATATGTATTAATTCCCACATCACAACAAATTAAAAGGAAAAAATAGCATAGATCCAGGAATGGGTTTGGGGTTCACACTAAATCCTAGCTCCAACTTAAGAACAATTAGCTCTTACATCATGGCCCTGCTTGATACTCACCTTCAGGAAGGGAACACAGAAGATACGGATGCTATAGCAAAATGTAGTGAAGAAGGTAGATGGTGTCTGGCTATCAGATAAAATAGTGTCTGGGGTCTTAAAAACTTGTCTCCAAACAAGCAGCCTTCTAAGTAAGATGTCAACTTAGTCCACATGGAGGAAGCACACCATCGTCAGTCAATGAAGGATTGGAATCCATATAATCTGAAGTTGAAAGAATGATTAGTATCGGAGCTTAAATTGTGAGAATCTGGTGTGCAGAAGGTGATGGATGACAGTGGGCACCCAACATTCATTGTGGAACTACATAAGAAATAATTCTCTGGAGAATTCCCCTTATCTAAAATTGCGGGGTGAGAGGAAAGTGGTAAGTAAACCGAGTGCTTGGAAGAAAGGAATATAGAAGATCAAAGGCAAAGATCCAAAATGAACAATCATATTGATGTGAACGAGGAGGGCTGGAGTGGAGACCCAAAGCCCATCTGTAGACAATAGGACATCCCCTCACAGCAGGGTCACAAGGAAAGGACGAGTGAACCAAGGCGCTGATGAAACACAAAACATTCCTCTAGTTCTTTAATGCTTCCCCCACCCCCTACCCTCCCCACTATCATGACTCTGGCTCTACCTTACAAATCCAGCTAGACCAGAGCATGTACACTTGTACACATAAGATCTCCAAGTACAGGGAATCCAGGACAGAAAAAGCCCCTGAGGAACAGTCATGGGAGTAGTGATACCATGAGGGTAGGGGAAGTAGGGGCAGAGGGGTAGAAAGGGAGAACCAATCCTGATGATTGACGTATTACCACCACCATCACCTAGGGCATGAACACAGAAACATTAGTGAAGGAAGACAGCAGACGATGTAAGATATGAAAATAATAATAATTTATAATTTATCAAGGGGTCACAAAGGGTGGGTGAGGGAGGGGGAAAAGAGGAGCTGATACCAAGCAAGGACTCAAATGGAAGGAAAATGTTTTGAAAATGATGATGGCAACATGTGTACAAATGTGCTTGATTCAATTGATGTATGGATTGTGATAAGAGCTATAAGAGTTCCCAATAAAGTGATTTATTTAAAAAAAAATAAGATCAAAGGCATAACTCTGACCTGAACAGTTAAAACTTTGCCAGTAGATTCCCCCCCTATGATGCAGGCTGGACCTGATCTGGTTTCCAAACTTTTCTGTATTTTTGGTTTTCATTGTCTGGTTTGGTTTTTGCTTGTTCCTGTTAGGGTACATTTCAGAGGTGTTACGTCAATGGAGGTCACCCTCTTGAAGCTGTGTGATATGCTTTTCTGTGTTTCGGTATGTGAAACCCAGGATTGATGAGCCTATAGGGACAGCGAGCAGAATATAAGCTTCACAGGTAGTGTGGTACTGGGGTGAGGAGGGTAAAAGGGAGGCGATGCCAGAGGGTTCGTGTAGAAAAAGAATGTTTGAAAACCGCAGTAGCGATTGTACAATTCTATCAATGTGACTGAACTATGGAATGATATCTGTATTAAATACTAATTAATAATAACATCTTTAAACAGGAAAAGAAGAGTTGTACAATTATCACCACCACCAGTCTTAGAACATTTTCTTCATTCGTTGCCCACACTCTTTCAAGAAATTTCGCTGTGAATGGGAAGAGGGAAATGGGGTCATGGCTGGGGAGAGATATGAAGTGCAGGAAGATGTTGCTTGAAGTTAAGGGAGAAAAGTAGTCACTAGAGATTTAGCTGTTTAGGATCATGGACAAGCACCACACATGTCAGTGATGATGCAGAACCATCAGATTAGAGGGTGGCAGCAATGGAGAGGGGGTGGAAGTATGCTAGTAGGTAACACAAGACTAAGTGGAAAGGGAGTTTTTCAAGTCATGGGAAGAACAGAGGTCTAGAGGTGCTAGGGGGAACAAGAAGGACCTCAAGCCTGTTCTCCATCCCTGAGGTACATGAGATGGCGGAAAAGGAGAAGCCCTGGGATGAGATGCCTGTAGCTCAGAGCAGTGAGCACTGCATAGTGCTCCAGAGAAAGACTGAGAAGAAGATGAGGGATGGAGAAGGTGTTGGGATCGTGGACATACAGAGCACTGATGTTAATTAAATGGAAAAGAGTACGGGTCATTTGAGGAACTTTTTTCAAAACATTGTAAAACAACTAGATAGAAACGATCCCTTGCTTACCTAGGCCACATTTCAAACCTCCAAGAATGTTCATGGCCAAGACCTGCCCTCACGCTCTGTGCCTGCCTTTGCTGAGGCATCTGTGTGGCTCTATGAATCAAAAGAGAACATTTCCAGGAAGGGGTTACACGATTCCTTTACTAACACTTCCGAACAGGGGTCCAACTCAATCATTTCGCATTTCTTGAAACTATTGAACTTCTTGCTATGTGCTGGGTACCACATTGTCTAATAGAGAGGAATAGATGTATTCATAAAAGGTTTATACTCAGAACTAAGTCTATCAAGGCTGGAGGTGCTCAAAGAAGGGGCAGAGCCATGTGATATGAGATGATGAAGGAAAACTGCCTGGGGAAAGTGGTACTTGGGAGATGGATAACGCAAAGACATGGGACTTGAGAAAGCCAACTTTAGAGGGGACTGGCAAACAATGCAGTGACTTGAAGGGACTGGGCGAGGTGATGAAGACTTGAAATTAAGAAAGCTGAGATCAAACAGCTTGTAGGTCAATGACATTAAATCAACTAAAGATGACATTTTGAAAGTGGTGACCACAGGGGCATGGCTTCCGTTGGGGTGTTTGGGGAGTGAGTGAAAAGAAACTGAAAACTCCTTCAGGTAGAACACAGTCTGTCCAGGTGTCTGATTTCTGTTGACCCAGAGGCCCTGATGCCGCCATCTTTTGTTTTCTCAGAACAAATACCAAGGCTTCGTCTTTGACATTGTGTCAAGACAAGCTTTCGACATCACCATCATGGTCCTCATCTGCCTCAACATGATCACCATGATGATAGAAACTGATGATCAGAGTGAAGAAAAGACCAAAGTCCTCAACAAAATCAACCAGTTCTTTGTGGCTGTCTTCACGGGAGAGTGTCTCATGAAGATGTTCGCCCTGAGACATTACTACTTCACCAACGGCTGGAATGTATTTGACTTCATTGTCGTGGTTCTGTCCATTGCAAGTAAGTGGACAACACACAGTGGGGGAGTCCAGGCTCCACTTTTTGGATACAGTGGATAGGATTTTCTTTTCTAAATCCATGGCCTATGTTGGAGGCACACCATGTTTGCTGCTGCCCAGGAGCAGCTGATTTAAAATTGACATGGGCTGCTCTCTCAATGAAAGAGCTCTCGTTGGTCTTGACTGTGCGTTCAGGCACCTACTGTGGGCACTACCAATAACTAGCAAGCCCTTGGAGAACAACAGAAAACAATCACTCTTCCAAAGGCCCTAAGACTATAAAATAATGAAGCTTCCGGTGGGTCTTTCCTGATATGCTTCCAAAAAGCGGGTAAGAGAACCAATATAAGTTGAATTTTAAAAGACTTTCTGGAAAAGCAAGTCATGTTCCAGCAGAGTGGGAAAAGAAGATTGTTCAAACCATTATTAATTTGAGGCTCTAGGATCAAATCTCAGGAGCCCTGGGAGCATAGTGGTTACATGTTGGGCTGCTGACAGAAAAATCAGTAGTTCAAGGCCACTAGGCACTCTGCAGGAGAAAGGCAGAGCTTTCTATTCCTGTAAAGAATTACAGTCCTGAAACCCACAGGGGCAATTCTACCCGGTCCTACAGGGTCACTACGAGTCGGAATCGAGTAAGGGTTATATTTCTTGCTGTCCACTCATGGAATACGAGTGTTCTCAAAGACCATGGGTCATTGCCAAGAGTGCAGTACCATGACACCTTAGTCTGAGTGTTGTTGAGTGATGAACTCAGCTTTCGAGGAGTCAATGGTCTTCAGAGAAAATCAATAGAGACACACTCTTGCGGGGAATGGAGCTGCCATAATTGAGTGCTTGTTGAGCTTTGAGGACTTCTCAGGGCTCTGTGAAACCTAACAGCCGCCAGTAAAAAAAGGCTTATCCTCACTTTATACATTTAAAGCTGAGCTGCAGATAACTTAAGACAGCTGAGACCAAACAGCTTGTAGAGATAAGGGTGAACAAAACTATGTTCTTCCAATGACTTGCTGACGCCCATGGACAAGCAAGTACCTGTGCAATACCTTCTTCAGTTTAGCTGAAAATTGACCTTATAAAGGTGAGATCCAAGCTCAATGGTTTCATTTCCCATGTCAAACAGATCCTGAGCTTTTAAACAAGGGCGTTTCCAAAATTTCATGGAAAAGTTGAATTTTAATGGAATTTGTCCATGGACTTTCTAAAAACTCCTTGTATCCTGGCTTGCTTAGGTTTCCTTCTGGGCTTACCTATAGATGTCATTTTCCATTGATTTAACACCAAGAGCTAGTAGCACCCAACTAAAGCTTGGCAGTATTGAATCAATCTCTGTACCCTGGTATTGAAAGTCAGCCTTCAGTTCTGTTGCTTTATTTGTATTGGGGGTGGAGGAGAAATTTTCTTTCCTTTTCTTTTCTTTTTTTGGCTTTTTAGTCTTCCCTGTTGCTGGTTATACCTTCCAAAGTGAGAGACTCTAAAGGCCATTTTGGTTTTATCTTAGAGAAGGGAGCTGGCTTATGTGAATTTTCATCTCAGTAATATAAAAATAGACGCATAGTCAAAGTCCTTAGTTCTATGATGGAGACACTCTAAATCTCAGCCCCCCAAGACTTACATGCAACACCATCCACTGGGCAGACCACACCTATAGAGACATCTGTGAATGATCTTGCTCATGCGACTCACCTGTCCATCCTGCTGTCCTCCCGTCCTCCCTTCTCCCCAACATTTCTTCCCTAAGGAAGACAGGTGGTAGGAATCTAATTATTACAAGTGTGAGGGCTCATCCTCCCTTGAAGTAGGGTACTTGGTAGAAAATATAGAGATACTTAATGTACCTTACCATATTTGAAAATGTACTTTAAGATAGGGGGTTTTAGTAAGATTTATAAGCTCAAAAACTAGAGTGGTCTCTCAAGTCTCTTTCAAATACCTTCCACCTTCTAACACAGTCTGTGACTACCTAAATATGCAGTATGCAAATAGTTGGGGAGGTAAGGGGGAGAGGCTCAAATGTG
Organism: Tenrec ecaudatus; assembly: GCF_050624435.1. Taxonomy (NCBI): domain Eukaryota; kingdom Metazoa; phylum Chordata; class Mammalia; order Afrosoricida; family Tenrecidae; genus Tenrec; species Tenrec ecaudatus. The sequence continues at coordinate 12,306,489 of NC_134537.1, forward strand.
CTTTGCCAGGAAAGAGAGCATGCTACTGTTCCCCTAACCATTTGTTCAGAGAGATTTTGAATCCTCTCTTATCCGAAGGCCTCACGTCCACCTTTGGTAGTCTCAAGAGGCCTCAGCAGTTCCCTAAGACCAAGCGTCACAAATCTTCAAGCGAGCCACGATGTAGGGAGACGTTTACATTCATCTTCCCAACCTTGTTCACGGTTGGGGCAGCGGGGCTGTAACTGACCCTAAACAAACCCATCTCCAGGCACTGACATAGCATGCGGACACAGCTGGAAATGAAAGAAACAAATATAAGCCATTATGCAGGCAGCTGGCCACTCAAAGCCACCCTGCCTTAGCTGTCAGCAAGTTCCCGACTCCTCAGGCCCCCTTGTAATTAATACCAGGCTCTGTACAATTAATCACAAGACTATGTGCCAGGAACTGAGTCAATCTTCTCAGTAGGAGATAGGGGGATGAATCCTAGGGGGTCCTGGGCCTCGCAGAACACAAGACCAGAATGGAAGGAAAGGCTAAATTTTCAGGGACAGCAATCAGGGTCTGTGTCATTCATTAAAAACAGACACTGTGAGCATGTGGAATGGAAGGCTAGCAACATGGAGAATGACTAAAAAGAAAGCATTTCAGGTCCAGAGAGAAAGCATGGTAGGAAGGATGAAACATAGCTGAGGGAGAATTTGTGAAGTGAACATCTGCCCTCTTTGGGGCCAATAGCTCTGCTGGCTTCAGAGGGCCCAGAGTCCTTGAGCAGAGATGCTTCGGTGGTAACGGCAGACAGGGAATGGATATGACATCCCAGCCAACTTTGTCAGAACTCGTGACTGGTCACACTGACTGTTTGATGTCTCCTCTCTTTGAAAGGCCTGGTGGTTTCTACAATTGTGAAGTCATTTGAAAATTACTTCTCGCCGACGCTCTTACGAGTCATCCGTCTGGCCCGCATCGGCCGCATCCTTAGGCTGATCCGAGCGGCCAAGGGGATCCGGACGCTGCTCTTCGCCCTCATGATGTCACTGCCGGCGCTCTTCAACATCGGCCTGCTCCTCTTCCTCGTCATGTTCATCTACTCCATCTTCGGCATGTCGAGCTTTCCCTATGTGAGGTGGGAGGCGGGCATCGATGACATGTTCAACTTCCAGACCTTCGCCAACAGCATGCTGTGCCTCTTCCAGATCACCACGTCGGCGGGCTGGGACGGCCTGCTCAGCCCCATCCTCAACACGGGCCCCCCCTACTGCGACCCCAACCTGCCCAACAGCAACGGCTCCCGGGGGAACTGCGGGAGCCCGGCCGTGGGCATCATCTTCTTCACCACCTACCTCATCATCTCCTTCCTCATCGTGGTCAATATGTACATCGCAGTGATTCTGGAGAACTTCAATGTGGCCACGGAGGAGAGCACCGAGCCCCTGAGCGAGGACGATTTTGACATGTTCTACGAGACCTGGGAGAGGTTTGACCCCGAGGCCACCCAGTTCATTACCTTCTCTGCCCTCTCGGATTTTGCAGACACCCTCTCGGGCCCTCTACGAATACCCAAACCGAATAGGAACGCATTAATCCAGATGGATCTGCCGCTGGTCCCTGGAGATAAGATCCACTGTTTGGATATCCTTTTTGCCTTCACCAAGAATGTCCTGGGAGAATCTGGGGAGCTGGATTCCCTGAAGGCGAATATGGAAGAGAAGTTTATGGCAACGAATCTTTCAAAGGCGTCCTACGAGCCAATAGCGAACACCCTGCGGTGGAAGCAAGAAGATATCTCCGCTACCGTCATCCAGAAGGCCTATCGCTGCTACATGCTCCACCGTACTATGATCGTCTCCGACCCCTCATGTGTGCCGAGGGCTGAGGAGGAGGCTGTGACACCCACGGACGAAGGCTTTGTGGCCTTCCTGGAGAATGAAGATGGTATGCTCCCAGACAAATCTGCATCTGCATCTACCACGTCCTTCCCGCCCTCTTACGACAGTGTCACTAGAGACCTGAGTGACAAAGCCCACCTGAGCGCATCTAACTCTATGCAAAAGGAATATGAAGCCATCGGTCAAGAAGAACCTGCCCTGGGGCCCCAGTGAAGACGGTCAACATGAACATGCACCATTCCTGGGTGTCTTGCTGATCTGTGGCAATTCTTTCCCATCCCACGTGGCCTCTCCTGTCTACCACCTCACCGATGCATGCCACTGGTCACAGTGTCAGAACTGGTAAGGTACTGCAGGTGGTGCCTACCTTTGAAGATTCCCCTCATACGTCAACAGGAGTCATAACCAAGAGCATCTGCACTGGCCTTGGCCTTCGAATCTCACTATCAGATGGTGACTTCCATTACTTCCCAGAACACTTCGCTGGGTCTTTTATTTTGTTTGTGGCCAGAGCTTGCATTTACCTGGACCAACTTCTCAGGACCAGAACTTCCAGGGATATACCTATGGTTAGGATGCTATTGACAGTCCCAGCTGATCCTCTATGTAATACTACATAGAAATTGGCAATGTTATTTAGGATTTTGCATGACTGCATGTTGGGGGCTTCCAGAAAACCACTCTGGCCAAGAGTGACACTCGTGGTCAAGCTCATGAACGCCCTTTGAGATCTATCCATTAAAGCTCATATTTTTAAAGGTATGTCAAGACTACTGTTCGATCTGAAAATATCGCTGCACTTTCTTAATTGCGTGATACTGGTATGGTATGTATCGTGAGCCACTTTCCCTCCTGGTATTTTGCAGTTTGGACCATAGGTAGAGTGGGGATAGGAAGGGACCATGTGCTAGGAACTGGAGGCCTGCATTCTAATACTAACTCTTCCTGTGATTTCCTGGCTGATGTTGGTCCAAGTGCTACGTCTCTTCTTCTCAGTTTTCCCACTTCTAAAGTTGGCAGGGGTCCAGTATGGGTGCCCTTGCATGACACGTGGTTGAATTCAATGATGCGCCGCAATGGTCTACCCTTCTTCCACTTAGGCCATTGAAGAGGCGGTTTTCACATACTTTCCAGAGTCTTTGTCACACCCAGCCAGGCTTTCAGAAAGAGCATTTCCACACTCCCCTTGGGCCAGGCCTCCAGAACTCACAGAGCCAAAGGTAAAAGGACTCTTGAGAAAGATGATCTGGAAGATAAGAGGTGTGGCCAATAGTTTTCTTAGCTCACCCAACAAGTGTAGTGGTTTCTGTGGCTGTGACGTGTCGCTGAGTCCTTTCCAACTCATAGGGTCTCCCTCCATGTGACACTTTTCTAGGCTGTAAGATTTATAGCGGCAGCACACCAGGTCTTTATTCTGTGGCGCTGTTGGGTGGATTCAAGCCACCAATTTTTAGGTTGGCAGCCAAATGCTTAACCTTGGTCCTACCCTACCAGAGTTCCCCCAAATAGGCTTAGGCACATAACAAAGATATGCTTCTAAAGACCCATTCAATTTGATGCCATGAATGGGGCCAGCGTTTTCAGAGAAGAGCATTGAATGCCAAAGGCAGAGGGAAAATGAAATGAAGGAGAGTATGAAGTTCATATGGCTAACCATAGGACAGAAATGACCATAATGATAGCTGTGATCATTGATTATTTCCTTGAGCATTCCCAATATCCAAATATCCAATCACAAACATAAGATCAGTGTGTTGCATACCTTCAATCGCTTCATAGTCTTTCCCGCATATACTGTTACAAAACCCAGAAGCTGATCCATCTTACAGGCCCAGGGTTTTCTGGAGCCTCGTTCACCTTTTTTGGTCATTATTGGTATGTCAGAGGCCAAAGACGCTTTCAAAATGCCTGTTGGGATCTGCCAGCACCCACAGATCAGACAAACCCAACCCAGATCAGCTAGTCTCTGGGTCCCTGGTTTGTATCCAATGATGTGTTGGCCAAAATGCCCCTCCCTCCCTAGTTTCACTCAATCAGGGAGTACAGCCATGGTGCGGTTTCTCCAACATCTAAATCCCATGCCATCAATGAGAAAGAACATCTGAGAGATGGTAGCCCAAGTGGTTCTTAGACAACTGGCTGGGTAGAGAGCTTTTAAAATGTTATGTGGAGGAATCAAATGTACTGACTATCAGGCTGATTCATCTTGGAAGGGATTCTTCTCACATTTTGTATCTCATTCCCCTTCCCCACCCACCCACCCACCCCCCACACACAGGTACATTTCCCGGATTATAATAGGAACCACTGGAAAATGCCATCTAGAATTTTGCTTTTCACAGAGTTTTCAGAAATGTGTGCACAGCAAATGTAAGATTCCAAACTCACTGTCATTGAGTCAGGGCTGACCCAAAGTAGCTTCCCCTGTGGGTCTCCAAAACTAGAGCTTTTTAGTGGAATAGAAAGCCCCATCTTTCATGCTCAGAGTGGCTGGTGGTTTCAAACTGCAGATCGCAAAGTTAGCAAACGTGGGCCGGGAAAACTTCGCTAGACATAGTTTCAAAGTAACTGGTGACCCAAATATGAGGTAGGAATTAGACTTCCAGAGCTCCCTTCTCAACCTCAACCATGGGAGATGTTACTAGATTGTCTCTTACCTGAGAATATCATGGGGCTGAAGAACAAGGTTTGGAGTTTTTTTCATATGCCTCTACCATATACCATCCTGACTTATCATAATATTCACCTGTGTAGCATGAAGACATAGGTAGCCAAGAGCATTCAAGAACAGTCAGCTACCACAAATGGGCAGGAATAGGCCAGAGGTTTGTGTGCAATACCATTTGCCTTAAGATGAAGGTGAAGGCACTTCCCTAACTCCTGGGGATGCAAAATGAGTCAGATAGACCTTTAGCCTGGAGCTGAAGACACAGCCCACAGAGACAGACTGGAACTACATCTGCTAAATAAAATGGGGGAGAAGGGGCCACTTCTAAAGTTTTCAGTTGTGACAGGAGTCTAAGTCCTGTTTAAAACAATAAAAATGCCAGATACATACCAGACATTGAAATCGGTGACACGGACACACAGTCATTGGAAGAAGGGGAAGAGGGGAAGAATTTCATCTTAGAAATACCTCAAGAGAGAGGTTTTTGCAAACAGGAATTTACTCACTCACAGTTTAGGAGGCTAGAAGTGCAAATTCAGAGCACCAGCTACAGGGGAAGGCTATCTCGTGTGTCAGCTCTGGGGGAAGGTCCTTGTTATCAGTCTTTCTTTGGTTCTGGGAATTTCTCAGTGCAGAGACACCAGGTCCAAAGAATATGCTCTACTTTCTCTGCCCTTCTTTCTTGGTGGTAGGTAGTAGGCCCGTCCCTGCTGACTTTTCTCTTCTGTCTTTTTGAAGCTAAACGATGATGGAGGTCACTCCCAAGGGAAACTCCTTTTATTTCAGATCATGGCTGTGATGGATCAAGGGGCTTTCATTCCATCAGAGCAGGGTTGATCACACTAGATCACATCGTGGGAGATGGTTATATCATATCATTACATAACTTCCAACCCACTAAAATCGCAGAGCAACCAGTTTGACACGCGTTTCAGAAGGACACAATTCAATCCAAACTTCAATTAATAAAAGCATGATTATCAGTCAACCCCACAGGACATAGTAGACCTGTCCCTTTGAGTTTCCGAGGCTATAAATCTTTACAGGAGCACAGACCTCGCCTCAGGAGGGGCTGGTGGGTGTGAACCATGCTTAGCAGCCCAAGACATAACACGCTCCACCACCAGGGCTCCTTCTAGCCAAGACAGGTGCTGAAGCTTTGTTATTCAAGAGTAGCATCCAGTTTTTTTTATTAGTATTAGACTTTGGTAAATTAGAATTACACAGCATAATTCTTAAAGTTATGTATAACAGAACAAAACCCGAGTTGACCATTCCCAACCAGGAAAGGAGAAATATGCTAAGAAACAAGTATTAATCCAAAAAGTAGATAATAATGAGTTAGCAGATGTGTTATGTATGAGGGGATTTCAAAAAGTTCATGAAGAGGAGAATTTAATTAAGAGATAATGGAATGCTTCCACAAACTTTCTGATTCCTCTTCATATATATTTTACAATAACAAAGTGAGATAGGAAAGAGGAGAAGAGAGAAAAAACAGAGCAAGAGAGCTACGTAGTAAAGACAAAGTAGTGTGTATATTTAAACACACATGCATCAGCAATATATTAAGTGTAAATGATCTAAATGCTTCTGAAAATAGACAAATATTGTCAGGTAGGATTTTAAATTTATGCAATGATGTTATTTAAAAAGTCATAAATATATTTCTAGAAAAACAATTTATCAAGATGTTATTGTGAAAATAGATAATGTTTGAATTAAATTTTAATGAAAACAGCTCCATAAAATTTGCATGATTTCAGCAAAAGTGATATTAATAAGAAATTGTATGATAGGCGGACGAAGTGCCGATAAGACTGTTTAAAACAAAGAAAAGATAAGGAAGGAAATGAAGATTAAAAAATAAAAATAAATTCAGTAAAGCTAAAGTTTAGTGTTTCCTTATGAAAAAATGTTAAAGTTGGCAAACATCTTGCAAAATTAATCGCAAAAACAATCATTACTAATATGAGAGAACATCATCATTACAGGTACTACCGACACTAATCACATGATAAAGTCATCAATGAAATGAGAAAATTCAGGGAAAAGTTTAACTCAAGACTGACTAAAGAATAATCCAAAAGTATAAATATTTCTATAACCATCAAAAATCTAATTAATAGATAAAGGTTAACTTTACCAAGAAGTCTCCAAATTCAAAAGGTTTACTAGCAAGTCCCATCAAGCATGTAATGATTCAAATCTTAGCCTACTCATGATATAAAACTGACAAAAATAATTTAAGAGAACCAAAAAAAGAAGAAAAATTTAAGAGAAGATAATTTTAGGCCACTATCATCCATGAACATATACATAGTAATTATAAAGTTGTTAGTTCTCTCTAACTTAAGGTATACATTCAATGGAGCTCCAGTAAATTTTCAAAAAGTTGTATGTCGAAATGCAAAGGGTCAAGAACGGTCTAGACCCACTTAAAGCAAAAGCACAGACCAGAGTACTAGCCCTACCAAATGGGACTTCTTACTAAGGGGCAGTGATTTCTCATCTGTGACGTTGTGATAAGCAGAAGAAATAGAAAATTCAGAAATTGACTCAATTATATATAGGCCCTTCAGGCAAAGCTGCCATAGCAAAATCGGGAGAAAAAGATACTCCTTTCTACAAAGGATGCAGGAGCAGTTGTGTTTTCATAAGGGGAAAAAATTAAAATAGACCTCTTCCTAAAACCAGACTTAGTATTCTAGACTGACCTAAATGTGAGAGGCAAATCCGTAAAGCTCTTAGAAGCAAAAACATAAAACTATCTACATGCCCATAGAATAGAGAGAACAGTGGTAAATATTATATTACATTTTAGAACATGAATTCCTTCAAATATACCAGAAAAGTGTAAAAAGGTAAGTTATAGAGTAGACCATGATATTTAAACCACTTATATCCAACTGAGTGTTAATATTCAGAAAAGGCCTTGTTTTTGTTTGTTTGTTAATAAATAATTTTATTGAGGGCTCTTACAATTCTTATAACAATCCATACTTCAATTGTATCAAGCACATTTGTACCTGTGTTGTCAACATCATTTTCAAAACACTTTCTTTCTACTTGAGTCGTTGGTATCAGCTCCTCTTTTTTTTTCCCTTCTCCCCACTCCCCCAGCACTAAAGACCTTGTTTTAACATCTACAAATCAATACAAAAATTGACAGCCTGGGGGTTGGAGAAGGGAAATAGTAAGAGACTGGAAGAGGAACACTGGAATCCGATTAGCTTACAAAAAGATAAAAAGGTGAACAGCCTAATTAGTAATCAGAGAAATGCAAGCTAAAACCACAATGAGGGACCGGTATCTGCACATGTATCAGATCAGTGGAAGTTTGTAGAGTCTAACAAATAGAAAGTGTCGGTGAGGATACAGAGCCACAGGAACTTACACATCGCTGGAGTGAATGAAAATTGATACAACCATTCAAGAAAACGTTTCCATTTACCTAGAAGAACTGAAGATGCATATACCCATGACACAGATTTTTCCACTTGTCCGTATGAGTCCCAGAGAAATGCATGCACACATCTCCTAGGAGAAATATATAGGAATATTTCTTAGGAGTATTGTTCATAATGAACCCAAATTAGGAACAACCCAATGTCCATCAGCAGTAAAGTAAATTAATAAAATTGTGGCATATTTTAATGTAATTGTATGCAGTAATGCAAATGAATGAGATAGATGGGGTTTACAAAGCATTATATGGAGTAAAAGTAGCCAGACACAGAATTATATAAACTCATTATATGAGGCTCACAAACAGGCCAAATCAAACTACATTGTTTAGGAATGCAAAAGGAAAAGCCAAGACATGATAGCATGAAAATTAAGATAGAGACTTCTGGAAAGATAGTGACAGACAGATACATTGCCGGCTAGCCTGATGCAGTGCTGCTGCCTTGAACTTATGCAATCAGCATTCCGAACTGACGTACTGGTCTGGCTCTCTGTTGGCTGGCAACCAGCGAAGTAGAATCCTCCTGTGTTCTCCATACCCTGCTGGTGACCAGAAGTATAGTCAGCCCCTACCCTCACCCATCCAGCAGCTGGTGCCTACACACACACACACACACACACACACACACACACACACACACACAGAAGAATATGCAGTGCTAGGTTCCTGGATGGAACTCCTTCCATAACCAGTCACTCTGCCCCTAACTGCCCTCTGGGCCCAAAGTAATTCCTTCTGAGGACAAGCACCCTCCTGACCGCAGCCACCATCTGAGTCTGCACAAGCTACGTCCAGATCAGGTGCCTTGACCCAAAACAGCTTATAAGTTGGCAGGGACCCCGTCTAGGGTCTGGAACCCCAATCTCTCCCTCCTCATCTTGGCTGCCAGAGTGCCAACTCACACCAGGTGCCCTGCCTTCCAGTTTTCTCCTTCCTTTGTTCATTTTTTGTTGTTGTTGGTGGTGGTTTGTTTGTTTGTTTGTTTGTTCATCCCTTTCTTTCTTTCCCCTTTTTTATTCCTTTCTTTCTCTGCTTTTCCCTTCTCATTATTCTCGTTTCTTTTTCTCTTCTTTAATTTTCTTAGATTTTAGTTACGATTTTTTTCTTTCACCCTACCCCAATTTCATTTCTTGAATTTTTCCTTTATTTTCTCTTCCCTTGTGTTTATTTTCCTTTCCTTTTTACTTTTTAGTTCTTAAATTATTTTTAATTAAATTCTGGTTATTGTTTGCCTTCTATTCCCTGCTTATTTGTTTTCAGTTGTTAATTTCTTTTCTGAGGTTGGTTGTTGTTTTTCTTGTCCAATATGATGGGAGACATCAACCATGCTCATATGGCTCAGCCACACCCACGCCTCCTGCAGTCCCACCTACAGGGTAAGGGTCACCTCTGACCACCTGATCATTCGTCGACAACAGAGCCAGCCAAGCCTTTCTCAACTCTACTACACAGAGTGAACAGAAAAGAGCACAAGCTCTCACATTCTCTATCACACTCATCAGGATAGAGATGGTGAATGCCTAAGGTGTTACCAACATACAATCATCAGTTAAATACAAATAAAACACCACAATGTCTCGGAGACACCAAATAATTTCAGGTCGCATGAAGAAACAAGACGGAATGTCTCAAACACGTAACCAAAATACAAAACCAAAAGACCTTTTGGAGGAAGAAATGGCATTGAAACTACCTATGAAGGAACTCAAAAGAATGGTATTTAGACTCCTTCAATAGATTAAGAGAAGGAATGGGAAAGCTGCAGACAACATCAAAGAAGACAGAGAAAAAATTAGGATAATTTGGAACACACTGCAAAATCAAACAAAGATTTCAGAAATAAATAATACACGTGTAGAATGATTCAATGGAACGTTGAACTCGTGTGCTGAAAGCCCACCTTTCCATCCTAGTGTGCTGGAGCACAGGTGCCCTAACTTATTGGGCCCACCATTGCCTTTTTCAGGAGAACAAAATTACACACCACCCCTGGCATCACCCAGGATTACTTGTCTGTATCAGCTTTCACAGCCTCGCTGGATTATTCCAGTGACCCCCGGGGGTGCTATGGGGCACTTTGGTAAACACTGTGCAAGAGGAATAATCAGAAAAGGAAAAAGAAAGAACAAGAAAAGACAAAGAAAGCCTAAGAATTCTGTGGGACGTAATCATGAGGATTAATGTCAGTGTCATTAGAATTCTAGAACAAGAGACCCAAAAAAGAAGCACAGGAAAAAAAGGACATGGTTATCCTTGTATGATAGGGAACTTGATAAATCATCTCCCGGGGCCATCGGGTAATTCTATTGATAGCATCAGTAATTTAGTCAATGTATAGAATTTAAAGCGTTATTGAGAAAAGGAAAGTATACAAGGATAGACCAACTTCGGACCACAGCGCCTGCGTTGTTGACTTGTCCATAACGAACGCAAGTGATCGAACACTGTTTACACAAACAATGGGGGTTGATGATAAGGCAAAACTTTTAAGAACACTCATTCGCAAAAGCAGAATCAAGCCTACCAGACTAACACAGGTATAGGGAAGCAAGGAGAGCATTGAAAGAATAAATATAGAGTAGCCCCAGGTCGCCATTCATTAGGCAACCTCGAATCAGGAGATAACAAACCAAAGTCCAACAACTTCTAAATCCTTAATCTTGGCATAGCAGGCATCTGCTTCTTCTCCCACGAGGAGTTTCAGCCTTTAAGTCTAAGGGAGTATGTCAGTTCCTTACATCGTCCACATGTGAGTTTGGGGTAAAGCACAGTTCACTTAGTGGGGTTTCTAACATCAAATCCTTCTCCTGTGTCCCATGAAGGACGTTGTGTGCCTGGAAAAGAGAGTAAAAAGTCCCATTAGTCTACAGCACCCAGCCTGGGTCACCCAGGGCTGGATAAACACCAGGTCCAAGTGTCCAATTAGCATCATAGTACACAGCATATTCTCCCCTTGAATTCTATATAAGGATCATTAAGCATTTTTATCCTAATAAGTTGCTTCATCTGGCTTACCCACCAGCAAAAGTACAATCGCCTTCTCAGAGACATACATGCCGCCCCCTCCAATCTTGACTTGACTATCCATCTTGACATGGATAAAGTTTGCTTATCCATGTGAAGCTTCCCTCTCCATGTGAAGTTGAAAGAAGGATGCGTTGTGTTTTCAAGTTGCTTTGGGCTGGATTCACATTTTCACAATGTTAAGTTTTCCCATCCATGATCATGGGTTAGTCTTCCATTTGTGTAGGGCTCTTCTGGTTTCTTATAATAATGTTCTGTAGTATTCTTCGTGCAGGCCATGTGCTTCTTTGGTTACTTTAGTCCTAGGTAATTTATCTTTGTGTGGCTACTGTAAATACAACTGCTCTCTTCTTTTTCAGAGCACTCTTCACTCTTCTTGTTAGCTTTGTATCCCGCGACTGTTTCCAACGGCCTTTTTGTAGAGTGTAAAGTCATATCACCTGCAAATAGCAAGAGTTTTGCTTCTTCTTTGCCCAATTCTGTTCCCTTGATTCCTATGTTGTCTAACGGTTCTAAGACTTTTCAGCATGATGTTGCATAAGAGTGGGAATGGAGACAGCCTTGTCTAGTTCCTGTTTTCAGGAGAATTATCAGTGTCTTCTCATTAAGTGTGATATTGATCATTGGACTTTTGTACATGGCCTTTATTATGGTGAGAATGGTCCCTTCTATCCCTCTTTTATAGAGTGTTCTATCAGAAATTAGTGCTGGATATTGTCAAATCTTTTTCTGCATTTATTAATATAATCATGTGTTCTTATTCATTGTCTTCTTTGTGTGGTATATTACATTGATTGCTTTAAATTAATCATTTTATTGGGGCCTCTTACAAATTTTATAACAATACATAATTCAGTGGTATTAAGCACACTTGTACATATGTTGCTGTCAACATTTCCAAAACAATTTCTTTCTACTTGAGCCCTTGGTATCAACTCCTCTTTTTTTCCATTCCCTCCCCACCCTCCCACCCTCATGAAGACTTGATCAATTATATATTATTACTGTTATTTCATGTCTTACACTGTCCATTGTCTTCCTTCACCCACCTTTCTGTTATTCGTCCCCCTGGGTGTGTGTGTGTGTGTGTGTGTGTGTGTGTGTGTGTGTGTGTGTGTGTGATATGACCAACTTTGTTATAGGTTCTCCCCTTCTCCTCTTCCCCCCACCCCCGCCATCCCCCTACCCTCATGACATCGCTATTCCCACTACTGTTCCTGAGGGGTTTAGCTGTCCTTAATTCCATGTGTCAAGAGCTCTTATTTGTACCAAGGTGTGTTCTCCAGTGTAGTCGCATTTGTAAGGAAGAACTGAGTCATAGTAGTTGGGGGGGAAGGTGCATTCAGTAACTAGAGGAACAATGTCTGTTTTGGTGGTGCTATATTGTAAGTGCAACGTATCTGAGAGGAATTACTGAGAGCCAAATGGAGGGTGAGCATGACAGTGGAAGAGGAGGAAGGTGAAAGGAAATAGAGGAAAGAAATAGGAGGCAAAAACTATTTATAGAGGTATAGTTATAGACATGTATATATATAAATACATTAATTTATAATGAAAGGAATAGAAGCCAATGTACATATATTTATATGTTAACTATTAAGATAGCAGACTGGCTTTGCGCCTCTATTCAAGGATTCCTTTAACACAAGAACACTTTGTTCTAATAACCTGGCACTCTTTGATACTCACCTTCCCGACACGATTGCTGAAGACAAAATGGGTGCATAAGCAAATGTGGATGAAAGCGGATGGTGCCCAGCTATCAAAGGTGTAGTGTTTGGGGTCTTAAAGGCTTGAATTTAAACCAGCAGCCATCTAGCAGGGAAGCCAATAAGCCCACATGGAAGAAGCACACCAGCCTGCGTGACCACGAGGTGTCCACTGGATCAGGTATCAGGTATCCAAAGATCCCAAACAATTATATTGATGTGAAAGAGGGGGCTTGGGGTGAAGACCCAAAGCTCCTCTGTAGACAATTGTTTGTTTTTTTAATGTTGAACCATTCTGGCATCCTTGATATGAATCCCTAATGGCCATGATTAATTATTTTTGATGTTGTTGGATTATATTGGCCAGAATTTTGTTGAGAATCTGTACGTCTATGTTCATATTGGTCTGTAGCATTCTCTCCTTATGGGGTTCTTTGCCTAATTCTGGTTTCAGGGCTATATTGATTTCATAGAATGAGTTTGGAGATTTGCTGTCCCTTTCTGTATTTTGGAACGGTCAGTGTAGAATACCAAGTATTCCCTGCATAATTGGTGGCAACATGTCCCTGTGAAGCCTCTGATCCTGGGCTTTTCTTGGTTGGAAGTTTCTTGAAGACCTTGTCTATTTCTTCATTTTTTTAATGGATCTGTTCAAGTTTTCTACACTGATCTGGGTTAATTTGATTAGATGGTATATTTCTAGCTATTTTTCCATTTCTTCTAGATTGCCAAACTTGTTGGGGTATATACAGTGTTTTGTAGGAATGTGTTATAATCCCTTGTATTTCATTTCTAATGCTAGATATTTACATCTTCTCTTGTTAAGTTTGCCAGGGATTTGTCAATTTGTTAATCTTTTCCAAAACAAATTTCGAGTCTTATTTATCCATTGTTTTTCTGTTTTTCAGTTCATTTATTTCTGCTCTAACCTTTTATTTATTTTTTTTCTGTTGTTAGAGAGTGTATGTTGTTTCCCTTGTTTTAGTTGTTGCAGGTGTTGTGTTAAAGGTCTGATTGATTTTGGAGTTCTCCTCTTTTTTTCTTGTGTGCACCGACTGCTTTTCATTGCCCCCTGATAACTGCTTTTCCTGTGTTCCAAAGGTTTTGATATGATGTGTTATAGTTCTCGTTTGTTTCAAGAGAGTTCTTAATTTTGTTACTTATTTGATCTATTACCTACCTGTCTGTAAGTCGTATGTTGCTCAGTCTCCATGTGTTTGTCTTTATGTCCCGGTTCTTTCTGTTGTTGAGTTCCAGTGTTACAGCATGATGACCACAGAAAATGGATCGTAGGATCTCAATGTTTTTAATTTGTTAAGGCTTTCTTTGTGGCCTAACATGTGATCTACTCCGGAGTATGTTCCATGCACTAGAGCAGAAATATACTGTCTTGTTGGGTGGAGTGTTTGGCACATGTCTAAGAATATGTCTGCACATGTCTAAGAAGGTGGCTGACGGCGTTGCTTAGGTCTTCTGTTTCTCTATCGAGTTTCTTTCTCTGATCTATTTTCCTTGACATCTCCTACTATTACTACTATTGTCTCCTACTATTGTTGAGCTATTCGTTTCAACTCTATGAGCAGTTGATTGATTAATTTATTTGAGGGTCTTTCATTGCGTGCATATATTTTTATTAAGGTTCTAAGCTTCTGGTATATTGTTTCTTTGATCATGATGTAGTGTCCATCCTTGTTTCTCTTTATATTATTCACCAGGATGTCTATTTTATCAGAGATTAGTACTGCCACCCCTGCCTTTTTAGGGCTACCATTGGCTTGGTAGATTTTTTTTCCACCATCCTTTGATTTGTTTGATTGTTCTATTTTTGGTTGCATTTAAGTTGTGTCCCTTGTAGTTAGCATATAAATGTGTCTTGTTTTCGAATCAAGTCTGCTGCTCTCTCTCTTGATTGGTGTACTTAATCCTTTGATATTTAGTGCCATTAGTGATACATGCTTGTTTCTATCATTTTGCTGGGTTTGTTTGTGTTTCTTTTCCCTTTTTTTGGTGTGGTTTTATTAGGGTTTTTGTTCCTCCTTGTTTTCTGTGTTATTTTGAGTGCCGCTTTCATGATATCAGTTTCAGAGGGGTGCTGTGCTCTGTGATGCTCTCAGGATTGTCTGCTGCTAGTTAGTCTCTGTCCATAAGGATCCAGTTAATAATTTTTTGTAATTCTGATCTTGTTTCAATGGCCTCCGTTAGTTTTGCCTTGTCTAGAAAAAAACTTTATTTTTCTCTCATCTTTCAGATAATTTTATTCAATATAAGATTCTTAGTTGGTAGTATTTTTCTTTCCAAATTTCATATATGTCACACCATTGTCGCCTTGCCTGCATACTTTCTGCTGAGAAAACTGAGGTTATCCGTATCAATTTTCCTTTCTGAGTGACTGTTCTTATTTCTTGGACTGCCCTCATGCTTCTCTCTTCTTCCTTGGAATTGAGAGTTTGATTATTATTCATTATTATATTTTTCCCATTCAGCTCTACCCAATTTGGAGTTCTTTATGGCTTCTTGAAAATTTCTTTTCTGCCTTGGGCTGTTGGGAAAATTTTCTTATACTATTTTCTGTGTCGATTTTTGTTTGTTTGTTTGTTTGTTTCTTCCAGCTCTGGAATCCCAATGAGATGTAGGTGATTTTTCTTGACAGTATCCCACATCATTCTCAGGTTTCTGATTCCTTCCCTTTTTCTATGGATTTTTTCTTTCTTTGATTGTAGTCAGAATGACTTCCTTCAAGCTTACTGATTCAGTTTTCCTCTTCTCCCAATTCTATTATCTCATCATTTATCTTCTGGGATTCCTTTTGGTTTGGTTTGGTTTTAGCTTGTTGATTTTTTTCCATTGTTTTCATGAGTGTTCCCTACAGAGCTTGAGAGAACCTAAATTGCTTTCTTCTGAATTATGTTTCCAGTAGTTGTGTGGCCTCCTTTTCAGAACACTCCATTGGATTTGGGTGGTTTTCAATTGTTTGCATTTGTGTGTGTGTGTGTGTGTGTGTGTGTGTGTGTAGATATATAAGTTAGCTATTTCTTCAGCATCATGGTACAGCTTCTAGTGATGTGTGAGCTACTGGATATGTTGTATAGTTGGCTCTATCTAGTGGGTAGGAATTCCTGCTTCTTTGGTAGTGTTATTGTGTGTACATGTTTACCACTTTGGGGAGATGGGGCCATAGGTGGGGGAGAGCACCAAAGACCATAGCAGGAAAGAGAGAGAAAGTGTGTGTTTGGGCGGGGGGGGGGGGGGACACAAATAAAATGACCAAATGTGTGGCTTATGTCCTGAGAATGTCTGCACCAAGCTGTTCATGTGATCTGCTGCCCATGCAGGGTCCTCAGAGGCCAACATGGTAAGAGATTTGGCTGAATGTGTTGCCTCATGGCCCGAAAACAAATGGGCAGTGCCAGGGAAGAGCGGGACTCGCCGAATCAGCTCATGGTGCTGGTCAATGGTCATGGGGAGTGTATTTATGTTTTGTTTCCCCCAAAATGGGGTAGGGGAAGTCCAGGCACTGTGGGTTAGGTAGTGAGCTGCTAAATTCAATGTTTTCAGTTAAAATCAACCCTTGCACGAGCGAAAGATGAAGCTGTTTGCTCCCATAAAGGTTTACTGCCTCAAGCATCCAACATAGGGCCAATGTGAGTTGGGAACTAACTAAAAGGAAGTGGGTTTGGTTATTGTTGTTTTTTTAAATCCCCTGTCCCCAGAGAAATTAAGGTCCTGGCCCAAAAGAGAGAGAGGGTTTCCAATGGATATTACAAGTTATCGCTTGGATTTATAGGAAGGAGCTTCAAAAAGATTGTAGGAAAGTGAAATTCAAAGATAATGAAAAATGTTCCATGAATTTTTTTTGATGACCTCCTGAATTTTGTAAAGACCTTTCGGGCCACAGTGGACAATTATGTAGAGACAGAGTTTAAGGGCAAGGAGAATGATTAGGAGGCGGTGTCTGGCCTCTAAGCAGGTGATAATGAAGACTTCCACTTTGGACTTTCCAGTGTGGCATGCCTTTTGACTCAGGACCACCCCCCGCTGTCTGCTCAGATAGGGAGCCTCGCCACAGGGAGCAGGATGTCAGAGCCCATTTTCATCTCTGCTAAAAGGCCTGCGCCCTTTTCTTCCATGGAAATCCTCCCTAGGACCCAAATAGAAGCCCTGGCCTCTGTTTCCAGAAACCATTCCTACATTTCTTGAAAAGGCAACACTTTTGAAGTGTGCCCCTACCTCCCAGAGCTCCAGCTGAACCATCTCCCAATTGAGCTCAGAGAGAGAAAAGCATAGCCTGCCCCTGGGCATATGCCCAAAAGTTCATGTCTGCCACGACCTTCTAAAACACCAGCTCGGATTTATGAAACAACAACAAAACCAAAACTTGGTTGATATAATTCACTGGATGCATACAGACCATAATAACTGAGTTAATTGGTCATTAGAAATGGGGCTGCTCCTGCTAACAGATGTAATCACATTATAAGCCAATAGAGAGGCACGTGGGTGAGTGTCTGTTAACATGATGCTTCTTGTAGTTAGAACAGGGAGCCCCACAACTACTTGGAAGCTGGAGATGTTCAAACATGATCCAAACAGGAGCACTCAGCTAAGCAGCATGGTTATCAGCATTCTCCTGCTGAGAGAAGCTCGCCCTGCCAGGGAGAAGGAAGTAGAAAGCTGAAAGAGGGGGAAACTAGAGTTCCCACCTGTCCCACTGCCCCCTCGGGGTCTAGCAGAGCACTCACAGGCTTGCAAACATTTTCAAATCATTTGCTGCTCTCTCTTCATCTTACTAGGGTGGTGAAAATCGTGAACCACCCCAGGTAAACCCACCTTTCTATCTTTTCCATTCCTGCTCCGAATGGCTAAAAGTTGCTGGAGGACTTCGCTCTAGCACAGTGGTTCTCAACCTGTGGGTCGCAACCCCTTTAGGGGTCGAATCACCCTTTCACAGGGGTCGCCCGATTCATCACAGTAGCAAAATGAAAGTGATGAAGTAGGGACGAAAATCATTTTATGGTGGGGGGGGGGGGTCACCACCACATGAGGCACTGTATGAAAGGGTCGCGGCCTAAGGAAAGTTGAGAACTGCTGACCTAGCACATTGTCAGATGCCGCTTTGACAGGGAGTCCCGAACCTTAGATGGGCTCTAAGCTGCCCCATGAGTGTACTGGACTCCCTTGTGGTTTTTAGCTGCATCCTTTTATGTAACAAAATGGGCCATGACCCGACCCTGCACCTCTTCACAAGGGATGGCATATTTGAACCCATAGTTGTGGCGACTGTGCCAATCCACTTCATAGAGAGTATCATTTGTTTTTGCTGACCCTCTGTGTGGCAGTTACATAATCTGGTGTCGACTTGAGACTATTAAGAGGGAAGGGGTGGAGTCTAGCCTGTCAATCAGGTCGCAGCTTGATGACCTCATTTGGGAGGTACAAATGGAGATAAATAGCTCACTGGAGGCCAGATACAGGAACAGGCAAACTCGCCCTGAAGAGGCATTTCTGCTGACAAGCCACATGGAGCTATGGTGATGGCAGCCAGAGCCCTGGAGCTGGAGGAGCCATGTGCACCAACACTAAGATGCTTCCACCACCACTGGATCCACAAGACTTTCCACCCACTGGCCTGTGATCTTCCTGCACACAGCATCCTTGGATGTGTTGCCTGAGTCTGAAAAGGAATTTACAGATTGGTATCGGACATATGGGATAATATCGGATTGTGGACTTGACCGGGACTGGGCTGGGGTGTTTTCTTAATGTACAATTGCTCTTTGGTATAAAGTTCTCTGTTACACACATATGGGTCTCCCTGGATTTGTTTCTCTAGTTTACGTGGACCAACACACTCTGCGTGACCCAGCATGATGCCCTTTTCTAGCGATTACCCTTTCCCGACGGCACGTCCAAAGGACACAAGTCCAAGTACTTGCGATCCTCACTTGTAAGAAGTTCGTTATCTCACCCACCAACATGAAAACTGTGTGTCTCTTCACCTCTCCTCAAGGAGCCTTGGTGGTGTAGTAAGTCAAGTGTGAGCTGCTAAATGAAACGCCAGCGGTAGAACCCACCAGAAATCTGAGGCAGCCCACTCAGCCCACTCAGATCTACAATGTAGGAAACACTACGGAGCTGTTCTGCTCTGCCCTGTATGGTTGCTGTGAGTGTAATCATCTTGATGATCTTGGATTCTCCTCTCCGCAAATCTTCCTACCATTGCCTGCTTTCCTCTTTCGTCTGTGTCCCCAGTTTCTACCTCTGTACACAATTTCCTTTTGTCTCCCATTGACCTTTTAAATTAATTCAGATGGGGGAAATGTGGCAACTCTCCTCTGAATGAAATCTTGGATGGTCCCCTAGCTTTTCTGAATACTCTTATGTAATGAGAAGCCCATTAGTCACTTGAAGTCACAGAACACAGTCTCAGTTTCGTGCTCCGAAGACCATCCTATTGGTTTGTTGAAAGCCTTCCTCACAAGGTTCGGGTAAAAGACAGGCACCCTCAACACCTCCCCAGTGGAGGGAGGGTTGGCGCTCAGTTTGCTGTGTCTGTACATGGTGGCCTCTGTCCTCACAGGGATCCTCCTTAGTAACCCTCTGTCTTCATTTCTAAAAACCTTTCTCATTCGGCCCTCAGTGTGAATGAGGAGTTTAAGGGGCCCATAACTTTCTTTGAGACTTTGGATCCTGGTCTGTCATCTCACGTTAGTCTGTCAATTCTATGATATTTGGCACTTCCATGGACACTTCCAAGGACACTTCCAACTTAGCATCCTGTTACGCTTCATTGAAAAAAGTAAGTTGATCAGCCAGGGACCTCCTCTTCTTCCCGTCAGCAAAGAGATTAATCCACTTTCATCCCTCCCATTACAGTGAAAACGTTTCTGCTGCAATCAGAGTTAACCTGTGCCCCAGATCATGTACATCCTCATCCACCCTACAGTACCCCTTCTCCTTCATCACCAATGTCATAATTCCCATTAGCCTTTGACTATGCTCCATCTGTGCTCTAACACACACACACACACACACACACACACACACTCACTCACTCACACACACCCCTGCTCGCTCAGCTCCACATTCCACCCTCTCTCCATCTCCCTGAACTCATTCAGAGCAAAACGTAGTTCAAGAGACAGCCTGCCTTCTCTTCCTTCCTCACTTTGCTTGGGATCGGGGCCTTTCTTTCTCACTCGTAGTCTAACATCACGCTACGGGGTGCAGGCAGGTTGTCCAGAAATTAAGTTGGACTCTATTCACAGGAAACACGTCTGATCTGACGGGGACGCTGTTACCATAATTCAAAGACAAGCCACAGATTAGAAGTATTTGCAACGTACCTTTGTAAGAAAGGACTTGGATCCAAAATATACAAAGAATTCTTAAAACTTAGTAAAGAGTTCGGGGGCTCAGTTAAAAAGTGGGAAAAGATCTGCAGAGACACCTCACCATAGAAGATATAGTAATGGCAAATCGCATGTGAGAAGATATTCCGTGCTACATGTCACCATGGTTATATGCCCCTGAGTCACCTCTGAGAGTAGAAATACCCCATGGGATTCCAAGGCTGCCATCTTTCTTGTGGAGTGACTGATGGATTTGAATCACGGACGTTTTGTGGTGGGTAATTCCTTCTTAACTACCGCTACACCAGGGATCCTTTAACTGTCACTCAAAACCCAAAACCAAACTCACTATCATCGAGTAGATGCCAACTCATAGTGACCCTATAGGACAGCGGTTGTCAACCGGTGGGTCGCGACCCCTTTGAGGGTTGAACAACCCTTTCACAGGCGTCGCCCAATTCATAACAGTAGCAAACGTACAGTGATGATGTAGCAATGAAAATAATGTTATGGTTGGCGGGGCGGGGGGTTCACCACAACATGAGCAAGGTTGAGAACCACTGCCTAGAACAGGGTGGAACTTCCCCCTTCGGGGTTCCGAGACTAATTCCTCACGAGACTAGAAAGCCAGTCTTTCTCCTACAGGGCAGCTGGTGATTTTGAACTGCTGACCTGGGGAATAGCAGTCTAACTCTTAACCACTTCACCACCAGGGCTTCTCAGTGCTCACTAGGGCACTGCAAATCAAAACAATGAGAAACCACTACATACCTATTCCAAAATGCCAACCCAACCTATTACCATCAAGTCAATCCTCACTCGTAGCAACCCTTTATAGGCTTTCTGAGGCTGTGAACCTTTACAAATAGCCACACCGTGGTCCCTTCGGGGAGAAAGCTGGTGATTTCCTATGCCCATAAACAATTACAGTGTCAGAAACCCACAGGGGCAGTTCTACCCTGTCTTATAGGGTCACTATGAGTCAGCACCCACTTGATATGAGTTTTTGATTTTCTTAGTTGTTTTTTGTTTTGTTTTGTCCCTTGGAGAAGCTAGTGGATTTGAACCACAACTTTATAATTCAGTACAACACTTACTGTGGTAGTTACATAACCTGGTGTCAACTTGAGACTATTAAGAGTGAAGGGGTGGAGTCTAGCCTATCAATTAGTCGCAGCTTGATGACCTCATTTGGGAGGGACTAATGGAGATAAATAGCTCATGGTGGCCAGACACGTACTGTCTTCCTGTGAGACATTCCTGTTGACAAGTCACATGGAGCTATGCTGATGGAGCCAGAGCCCTGGAGCTGGAGGAGCCACATGGAGACCCGCACCAGCGCTGAGATGCTTCCACCACCACTGGATCCACAAGACTTTCCACTCACCGGTCTGTTATCTCCCTGCATTCAACATCAGTGCATGTGTTGCATGAGTCTAAAGAGGAATTTATAGACTGGTATCGGACATATGGGCTAATATCAGACTTATGAATTTGATCTGGACTGGGCTGGGATATTTTCTCAATATATAATTGCTCTTTTATATAAAACTCTTTCTTTTTTACTTTAAAAAATCATTTTATTAGGGGCTCTTACAGCTCTTATCACAATCCATACACACATTCATTGTGTCAAGCACATTTGTGCATATGTTGCCATCATCATTTTCAAAACATTTTCTTTTACTTGAGCCCTTGGTATCAGCTCATTTCCCTCCTCTCCCACCCTCCGTATCAAACTCATAAAACTCTTTCTTGTACACATAAGAATATCTATGAATCTGTTTCTCTAGTCAACCCAGGCTAACACACTTACAAAATGCTGACAACCGCAGGTATTAGTAAGGGTGTAGAACAACAGGAATTCTCATTTATTGCTGGTGGGGATGAAAAATGGCACAGCCCCTTGGAAGACAATTTGGCAGTTTCTTACAAAGCTAACGCCCTTTCCATACGATCCAGCACTCCTTACAGAATTGACCCGAATGAATGGAAAATGAATGTGTGTCCATACGAAAAGCTGCATATGAATACGTATAGCAGCTTACTAATAACTATCAAAAATCAGAGGCTATCAATATGTGTTTGATAGAGAATGGATAACAAACTGTGGTACATCCAGACAATGAAATACTATTCAGCAGTAAGAAGAAACGAGTTATCAAGACACGCGAAGACAGGAGGAACCGTAAATCAATTGCTAAGTAAAAGGCCCAGACTCCAACTATATAACATTCTGGAAAATGTAAGGTAAGGCATGGTGACGTAGTGTTTACATGTTGTACTGCTAATTGCAAGGTCAGCAGTTCAAAACCACTGGCTTCTCCTTGGGAGAAAAACTAGGCTTTCTACTTCTGTAAAGAGTTATAGTCTCAGAAACTCACAGGGGCAGTTCTATCCCGTCATAAGAGGGCCAGGAATTGGAATTGACTTGATAGCAGTGAGTTTGTTTATTTGTTTTTGTTTGGAAAGGTAAGACAAGAGAGGCAATTGAAAAACAATAACAGATCAGTAGCTTTCAGTGGATCAAGGGAAGCTTGATGGCTGAATAGGTGACGCACAAAGGATTTTAGGATGATAAAACTATTCCTATATGATATAACGGTGAATATAAGATATCATGCATTTGTGAAAACCCATTGAATAGACAACGCTAATGTAAACTATGGACTTTGGTTAATAGTAAGTTATCAGTAGTAGTTCATCAATTGTAGCAAGTACATCATTTCAATGATGCAGGGTGTTAATGATAGGGGGAGTCATGTAGAAAGAGAGAAATTATACAGGGACACTGTGCTTTCTGCTTGATTTTTCTGTAACCCCAAAACTGCTGTAAAAAGTAAAGGTTATTTATTCATTGTAGTTTTAAAAAAATAATAATAATGTTCATCGGGGGAATTTTTAGTGAAAAAACTACTCAATCTAAGCCAAAAAAAATTGTTGCGGCATTTTTGCTTGCTCAAAGCCTCAAACTCATTACTATTGGTCCACCAGACTCAGAAACCCTGTAGGATACAATATTCCTATGCGTTTCGCAGATGGTAACTCTTCCTGAGTGTAGCACGCGTGCTGTCCCTCAGGGCTCCTCTACTGAAAGCCTACCACCCCCATTTTCAAGCCCAGAGGCAGCCGTGGGCATGGGGTCCATGTTCCTGGGGTGGCATGCTCGTGGTCCAAGAGGTTAATATAGACCTCATTCTCAAAGAATTGTGCTTCTGTGTTGTGACCTATCTGATGGCAGCTCCCTAAAGGATGGCTCCAGGGTTTGCCTTAGGGCTCCCTCGGGGCTGGGACAATATCCTGAAGGGCACTGGTCAAACTTACTTAAAGGCACTAAGGTACTTAGTTTATTGTGCCAACCAGGCCGATAAACACATGTGGGGTTAATTGAAGGGCAGAGAGATAAATGGCTCAGTGAGCCTCGCCTTTCTAGTTCTCAGGTGTCTTGCTTTGTGATGGTCGGACCAGGGGGCAGCTGCCTTAGCCAGTTCCCTGCTTCAGCTGGCAATGCTCACTTCCTGCAAGACATCCCTGAGGAAAAAACACATGGACCTACCCCGATGCAGCCCTGGGTGCTAAAGCAGCCGTGTGGAGACCCCTGCCAGAGCTGAGATGCTTACACACTCACTGATTCAGCTTTCCTCCTCAGTCAGCGTCATAGTGTGTGTTTTGTGAAATGGAGGAAGACTTTGTAGATTGGTTTTGGACATATGGGTTAGTGTTGGACATGTGGGCTTGTGTGCACTTATTCTTTATATAAAACTCTCTCTTATGCATGAGTTTCTGTGAATTTGTTTCTCAGAATAATACAGGCTAATACAGACTAGTACCCAGGCACATACTACATAGGGATAATCAGCAGCCCTGGGGGTAAAGTAGATTATTCATTGGGCTGTTAACCTCATCAAGGTCAGCAGTTGGAAACCTCCAGCCTCTCCATGGGAAAAAGAGGGGGGTTTTCTACACCCATAAAGTTTTCCATTCTCCAACAGGGCTGCCCAACAGAGGGTCAGCCCAACAGAAAGCCTCTATGGCCGTGAATTTGGGGTTGTTTGGTGGGTTGGTTGGTTGATTGGTTAAATTGTCCTTCTTACCTAAAGCTGCCCAGGCTAAGGACAACGGATTGGGCATGCAGTCAACAGATGAAAACCCTAGAACAGAAGAGGCTGTGAAAGAGAGAGCGTATAGGAAGTAGGAAAGGCTTTGATCAGGAAATCTGGCAGGACATCCACATGCCCACGACTTGAAACACTCCTAAGCTTCCCTGTCTGGTAAATCTTCAGGCGCAGAATAGGAAGGGAGGAAAGACCAAGGCAGGGTCTCCAAGGTGTGCAAATGGTTAGCACAGCGGTTCTCAACCTGTGGGTTGTGACCCCTTTGGGGTTGCCCGATTCATCACAGTACCAAAATGACAGTGATGAAGTAGCAACGAAAATAATTTTATGGTTGGGGGTGGGGCGGGTGTCACTGTATTAAAGGGTCGCGGCATTAGGAGGGTTGAGAACCACTGGGTTAGTATGCTCAGGTGCTAAGAGGTTAGAAGTTAGAGAAAGGCCTGGCCATCTCCTTCTGAACAAGCAGCCACTGAAAGCACCATGGAGCACAATTCTCCTCCGACGCACGTGAGATTGCTGTGAGTTGGAATTGACTTGAAAGACTAGAGCAGACTAGGAAAGTCAAGAACAGGATGAGAATGTGGAACGTGAGCTGCACGCTCCGTTCTGAGGAGCAGTCTGGCTGCACTTCTTCAAGACAGATTTGTTGGTTCTTTTGGCAATCCATGGCACTTTCAAGATCTTTAGGCTATAGATGCTATCTTGTTTGTTTGTTTGTTTGTTTGTTTGTTTTTCCCCCATCAAAACCTATTTAGTCAAGGCCTGAATTCTTGGCTCAATTACATGGGGAAAGGTCCTTAATAGAGTATCTTTCCAGAACGGGTTTTTTGATATAAACTCTACACTGACTACAGGTCTGGGAATTTCCCTTGTCTGAGAACTTTCATGTTAGCCTAATAATGAGTCCTTACTGAAGAGTTCCCTCCATTTATTTCACTGGAAGGACCTTATTCAGTGTGAATTCTCCCAGGACCCACAAGGGTTGCTCATTAGCAATGGGTTTCTCACTTTAATTTCAATTGAATTTTTTCTTCTTGTCAAAAGCCAAAGTTGGTCTTTAAAGCTTAATTCTGAGTTTGTACATCCTTCAGTACTTGCCTGCCACATGCATTTGGCTTCGGTTTTTATATTTTAAAAGTATATATATATATTTCTGTTATTGTTGAGAACATACACAGCAAACATGCACCAATATAACAGTGTCTACACGTCCTATTCAGTGACACTGATAGCATTGTTCAAGCTGTGCTTCCATTCTTACTTCTTCTGAACAGTTCATCTCCCAGTAACAGACTCACTTCACTGTCCTCTGTGGTTTCTACATAAATTTTCAAGTTATCTTTTCAACTTGATTCTATATAGATTGTTCTTAACAGCATATAATGATCAAGGCAGGCATTTTTAAAAGTAGTTAAACTATTGTTTGTGATTGAAAGACTTCAGGGGCTATTTTTGGTCTACAATTTCAAGATGATCTCAGGACAAGGGTTCATGCCACCCTCGTGGCTCCAGGAAGTGTGGAGTCCATGAGAGTTTACAGTTCTCTCCTTCAGTTCCCTCCTCTTGATCAGGATTCCTCATCAATCTTACATAGCGCCACTGTGAGTCAGAATTGACTCGAAGGCAGTGGATTTTGGTTGAAGGCACAACTAGCAGGCTCTCCCCACCCAGAAGAAAGAAGAATCCAGCCATCGGACTGTGCTTCAGGTCTCTGCCTGCAGGCTCAAACGCACACAAACATCGCAGGTGTGGTGAAGCTAGCCTGCACTGAGGTGACCTTCCAATCCGACGCTCTTTCCTCGCCTCTCAAAGGCAATCGTCATCACGAATAGGGAGTGTTTATATTCTTGATGGGCTTTGCATTTCATTACGTGAATATGTTTCATGAGTGATTTCTAATGCCTTGAGTACTCTGTAGAAGTTACATTCATACTACAATATGTACCTTGATTCATTTTTTTTCATTCAACATTACATTTTGAGCTTATCGTTTTGACCCTTATTTCTCGTGTTACTTCAGTTTAAAAAAATCACTTCCGGTTGATAAACCCATGGTTTCAAGTTTTATTATTAAAACCCGTGCTGCTCAGAACAACCCCATGCACACTTTGCATATGTGTGAAAGATTCTCTTGTGTGTATATTTTAAAGTGGAGTTACACGGCTATTAGTAGATGCCAAACCAAAGTATAAATCAAACCACACCAGGGGTGTGAAATACTTCATCTAACCTACATCTTCATCTACTCGAGATGTTGTCAGCCAACACCAAGCAGCCTCACTGCCATCGAGTTGAGGCCGACTCATGGCAACCCTATAGAACAAGGTAGAGCGGCCCCTGTGGGTTTCCAAGACTGTAACTGTTTACAGGAGTAGAAAGCCCTGTCTTTCTCCCCAGGGGTGGCTGGTGGTCTCAAACTGCTGACATTATCGTTAGCAGCGCAACATGTAACCACAAGTGTAATGAAATGGGAAATCCTTGGTGCCGTGAGGTGGAATTCTTTGGCATGGTTCTTCTAGCTGCAGTCTGTAGCTTCCACCAAATTATTTGCAAGTAGGGTGTGTGTCATTTTCATAGAAGCAATTGGTCCGTTTGACCGTTCCACTGGGTCTAGAATGATTCCAGAAGTGGGAACAGATAATCCCATCACAGAAAGAAGTAAAAACCAGGAGTGAAGGGCATTCGAGATCCCTGCATGGAGCTACCGTGACAGAGAGGCAGAGTGACTGGTTTGCAGAGTGGGATACCCTTTGGGGATGTATCAGTGTTCAAGGAGCTTTGTTTTGATACCACATGGCTAGGAGACTTCTTCACTACTAAACTCCATAAGCATGAGTTTTGTAATGTCTGTGAGTTCTGAGTTACCATTGCGGCGGATTATCGAGCCCAACAGAAAAGTAGAGTGTCATGGGTGGAAAATCTGGATGTCAGAATAGGGCAGGAAGTTGGAAGATGGAGGTGTCTCAGACTTCTTCCCAAAGGAATCGTCCTTGGGCAGATATGGACTTGGACTCTCCTCCCCTCTGTAACTGGAGGAGACTAGGTGTGGCTTCCACACCATCTCTCTAATTGATATCTCATTTATAGTTCCCCTAGTTTCTTTTTATTATGATTATCATGTTAAAATATGTTGTTGTTGTTGTTGTTGCTAGATGTCATCAAGTCGGTCCCAACTCAGCAAACCTATGTCCAACAGAACAGCGCCCTGTGTCCAACAGAAGAAAAAATGGCACCTGGCCCTGCACCATCCTCACAATTGTTCACATATTTGAGCCCATTGTTGCAATCACTGTGTCCATCTGTCCTGTTGAGGGCCTTCCTCTTTTTCTCTGCCCCTCTACTTGACCAAGCATGATGTCCTGCTTCAGGGACTGGTCTCTCCTGACAACAGGTCCAAAGCACATGAGACAAACTCTCATCATCATTGTCTTTAAGGAACATTCTGTCTGTACTTCTTCCAAGACAGATTTGTTTGTTCTTTTGGAAGTCCATGATGCTTCCAAGAGTCTTCTCCAGCGCCATGATTCAAATGCATGCTATCTTCTTCCTTCTTATTTTTCAATGGCTAACTTTCACATGCATCACTGAAAGTACCATAGCTTGGGTCAGGTGTACCTTAGTCCTCAAAGTAACATCCTTGATTTTTAACACTTTGCAGAGGTCTTGTGAAGTCAATTTACCCAATATGATCCTTCATTTTATCGCTTGACTACTGCTTCAATGAGCATTGATTGTGGATCCACACAAGATAAAATTAATCCTTGACAACTTCAATCTTTTCTTCTTTTATGATGATGTTACCTATTGGTCCAGTTGTGAGACCTTTTGTTTTCTTAAAATCAAGTTGTCATCCATCCTGAAGGCTGCAATCCTTGATCTTCATTAGCAAGTAGTTCAAGTTCTCTTTACTGCCAGCAAGCAAGCCTGCGATAAAATATATAAAACAAAATTTACCATTTTCATCAGTTAAGTTTCCAATTTAGTGGCATTAATTATATTGACAATGTTGTGTGACAACCATCCCCTCAATTCATTTCCTCAACTTTCTCTCATCCCACCCAGAATTCTTGACTCATCCCCACAACCTCCAGCCTCCATGCCCCAAACCACAAAAACCAAATTCAAGCCGTCAAGTCAGTAGACCCATAGCGACCATACAGGTCAGGCCAGAACTACCCCTGTGGATTTCTCAGACTGTAATTCTTTACATCCTCATCTTTCTCCCAGCAATAAGCAAGTGGTTTTGAACCGCTGACCTTGAGGTTAGCAGCCCAACAGAGAACCCACTATACCACCACCACTAATCCACTTCTATCATTATGCATCCATTTACCTACTCTCAATATTTCATATCAATGGAGTTATACGTGTCCCTTTGTGTCTCCAGTACAATGTTTTCTAGGTCTGTCCATACTGTGGCATGCATCAGATCCCCATTCCTGGCATCAACCAAGTCTGCCTGGAAGAAGCACACCAACCTGTGTGATCTAGGGATTGTAAATACTAAAATTCAAATCCCAAGGAGGGAATGGTGTCAGAGTTAAATCGTGTACACCTGGTTTACAGAAGTCTATGGGTGACAGTGGATGCCCAAAATCCATTTGCAGAGCCCCCACCCCCGTGGATTTACCCTCTGGTGAATCCTCTCTGAACACAGTCCAGAGATATGAACAGTCCTGCTATCAGACAGGGCGCATTGTAAATTTGAATATGATGACTGCAGTTATGTTCAAGCACCATACCTTATCATTCGATCTGCCTTTTGACCTATTTTAAAGTTGGTTTTGCTCCTAATATTTTTTATGGAGGTTTGTGTCTTGTGTAGTCATTGCTGTTGCTTGTTTCCTACTTGTTTAGTGTAAATCACACACCTAGGTATGCCATCGAGAATAGGTGAACCTATAGACGGGGACTGGATTAATAATTACGCATGGGCATGGCAGGGGAGGTTCGGACGAAATGAGAAGCTAACAACAAACACGAGAAGAAAGTGTTCTGAATTGATTGCGGTGATGATTGAACAGCACTTCTAAATATGAATGAAGGATTAATTATATGAGATGTGAAGTATATGCCCATAAAAATTTAAATATATTTTAAAGAACTTCATTCCTCTTTATGACTGAATAACATTCCATTGTCTGTACAAGTATCCACCCTACTTCGTTTACCCATTCCTCTGTTGATAGTCCCGGGTTCTTTTCATCACTTAGAATTTTTCATTTTTACATTTTGAAACAGATCTTTTGGATTTATTTAAACCTGGATTTAATAACATTTCATTCCTGTGCATACATAAAAAGTGTATTAAGCAAAACAAATCATTTCAGGTGTTTTTAAAACATCTCCACACTAAGAGTCAAACTCTTCGGCACCACTTACGTTTTTTTATTTGTTAGGTTTTTTTTGGAGCAATTTGAGATCATTGTTTCTTACAGCATACCGTTTCTTAGAAATAATTTCAAGAAACTTCCCGTATGTTTCACCCATTTTCCCCTAATGGAAACACCTTGCATAACCAGAATATAGCATCGCAACTAGAAAATGGACAACGGTGTAATCTATCGACCTTTTTCAGGACCCCCGAGGGTTATGGGTTGGGCTGCTGGCTGCGAGATCAACAGTTCCAATACCCCCAGCCCCTGCTCGGGAGAAAGACAGGGCTTTCCACGCCCATAAAGAATGACAGTCAGGGACGTTCACAGGGGCAGTTGTACTATGTGCTATGAGGTGACATCAACTCGATGGCAGCGAGTTTGTGCTTGTCTGTTTGCTTTTGGTTATATTGACCTTATTTCCCGTGTTCCCAGGTGTGTGTGTTGTTCGATGCAAATGCATCCCGTGTGCAGACTCCTAGGCCCATGCCACAGTGGAGACGCAAAGTGACTGCCTCGCACGGATCTCTCTGGTGCGCCTCTTTCCTCATGACAGCCACCATCCTCCCCACCGGACTCCCGACAGCCCCTCGTCTGCTCTCCAGCTTCTCAGTGTCCTCTCATCCAGTGCTCCTCCCCATTGACATGGCGAGACTGGGCATCCTTGCAGCATGGCTGCGTCAGACCACTCAGACTATGTCCGTGGGGTGTAGCTTCCGAGAGATGCTTCCCAAAGAAGGCGGAAGCTGGAGCTCCCTGAGGTCGCAGTCTGGACTTACAGAGCATCACTGCTGACAGATTCTATTGGTCAAAGTAAATTTAAGGAGAACATACGACCCACTGCCGCCTCTCCATTTGTTGGACCACGGTGGCCTGCCTATTCATTGCTGGGATGATAGACGTGACATCCCTGGTTTTGCAAATAAGAGTCAGGTCACCCAGGTGGGTAGGTTTCAAAGGAGCGTCTGCAATAGGACTGAAGAAGAAGAAAGGGCCTAGTCGTCTACTTCCAAGCATGAGCCAATGAGATCTTCCTGCATCCCCACAGAACATGGACTAATTCACGTGCTTGGGACACGACCATGGTTGGTGAAGCAGAGGGCCAGCAAACAAGAGAGAGACCCACGGTGCTCAGCATGTGGGCCACAGCTACTTGAGCTTGGTGGCCACCATGAGGCTAGTGAGGGACTAGCAACCGTTCTGTCAGACATGACATTGTCATGAGCTGGAGTTGGCATGACGGTAGCAATCTCTCTATTGAAAACATATCGTGTTTCTTAATGGGGTTTGGGAGGCTCCCCAGTAACAGAGTGGCTTATGAGTTGGGCTGCCCCCCCACCCAAGATCAGCAGAAACCATGAGCCACTCTGCAGGAGAAAGATGAGCGACCGTCTTGGAAACCCACAGAAACCATTCCACTCTGCCCTGTCGGGCACTCTGCGTCAGAATCAACTCAATGGCAGTGAGTTCCATGGGGTTTGCCAATGGCTTTTAATGCACCACCATCAGGAAGCCGTTCCAACTGCCTCCTATTGTCTCTTTGTGCCCCAAAAGCTCGTCACAAATCATTGGAACGCTGATACAGAAAACCCACCGCCTCCCTGACCATGCCCGCCCGCAGCAAGAGCCGGTGCAGAGGGGATATGGTTTCTGTTTCTGCTTCCAACCTTCTGATTTCATGCAGCCAGGTCCGATTTACACGGAGCCTAAACTCATGTCCAGATTGCTCTCGGCAAAGGGACTTCAATTGGGTCAGGAGTGTCCGACGGTTCGATGTCGCTCCTCGGGCTATTCCAATAGTTAGAACCAGGCATGGCCAGGAGGTGGGTGGGGGGGCTGGGCCTGACTGTCCACTCCCAGAGGCTGGGCATTCATTCCCATGGACCTCAGATTCCACGCCAAGGCAAGCCCAGGTGTATCAGGGTACGTTGTGTTCCACGGGTTTTCAGTGGGAGGTGTTTGTGGAAAGCGTTCACCAGGTCTTTCTTCTGTGGCCCCTATAGTTGGGCCTGATCTGCTATCCTTTGGTTCATACCTCGTTCAAACTACCCAGGGACCCCAGATGCCGGGACGACTGAGAGATAGTCCAGTGGGATTTATGAAAAGAAAAAAAAAATCAAGGCCAGTTCCCCCATCCTCCCACCCCTTCAACTCCTCCCTGAGAAGGCCCACTGATACAGAAGTGGCCCTGATATTGGCTCAAACTGAAGCCAAACTCCCTGTGACATGAGGCTGGTCTGGTCTCCCACATCCCTTCCAGAGAATGGTAGCCACTCGGGTCCTTGCTATCCATCCACTGAACAGAGAGAACCCCAAACCAAATTCACTGCCATTGCGTCAGGCCCGACCCACAGCAACCCTGAAGGACAGGGAAGAACTCCCCTGTGGGTATCCGATACTATAATGCCTCCTCTTTCTCCCTCTGAGTGGTTGGTGGTTTCAAACTGCTGGCCTTGTGGCTTGCAGTCCATGTTGCCACCGGGGCTCCTTTGAAGAGCTCATTGCCAGCAAGTGGACCCTCCCACAATCCTTTAAGATGGCTGCTCTCCACTGCAGACCTTCGTCCAAGGACCTCAGCAACAGCCGCCACCCCCTGGAAAGCCCTGGGCAGGTCTCAGGCCCCTGCCTGCCCCCCAGCCCCCACCCTGGAGGTGTGAGGGGGCTGAGTGGCTGATGCCTGAGTTTGGCAGCCCGGATGCTCTGTGACGCGCGAGTGGGTGGCAGCTCTTCTGTTCTCCTGTCAGCGTACACTTGAGAAGCCTGCACTCCAGCCCCTGCCTCTTATCTCATTCAGAAGCTGATACACTTGCCGACAAGAGGCAGCTTTTGTCAGCGGCTGCCAGTTCTGAGCATTTTCTGGCCTGGAAGCATTGACTTCCCATGAAAAACCAATTTCCCTACAAAGCCTCTGAACTGAGCTTGTCAGCTCGGGCACCTTTGTTCATCCACTCCTTTGGGGAGTGAGCAGGCTGGCGTGGGGTGAGCTGTCTGCCAGCCAGGCTCGGCAGCTGGGATGGGGCTCCCCAGGACTCCGTCAGGGTTTGCACATGGTGAGGAAGCAGGTATGGGCTCAATCCCAGCCAGGAGCCGGACACGGCAGCCCAGCCGGAGGGTTCTCAGGCACTGCCTGCAGACCTGCCTGGTGGGATCCTTCACTCACTCTCTGCGGAAACCTCTTTTGTCAGCTCTTAGAATCCCTTTAAAAAGGAGGAAACTGAGGCTCGGAGGGGTCTCCCAGCTCTGAGGCCACACTGGGGCCTGGCTCCCCGGATCTGCTGATCTCCCCCTCACCCCCACCCTACCCACAGCCATGCTTCCCCCTGCTTGTGGTGGTTTTCATCGGTGCAGGGAAAGGGGATCATGGGCAGGAGGGGGGATGGGGGAGGTAGAGGGCAGCCTCCTCCAGGAACTCGCTTCCTCCCTCCTCTCTGCCACTGTACCACTGGGGAGAAAAGCTCAGATCTGAAAAAAAATAATAAATACTAACAGAAATCACAGTCTTTGGATTCCAAGTCCATGACCCCTGTTTCTGAGCAACCAGAGCTGCTAGTTCAAGCTCCGACAGAAGGCCGGAAGTCCAGTGACGATTCCAGTGTCCCCAGCGAGCAAGCGCTCGGAATAGCAGCTCTGAGCCCCATCGCGGGGAAACCACACACCTCTTGTTTCTCTTCCACTCACACGCCTACACATTCCTGAAGGAAGAGCCGCTTCCGTACAAAAAAGGTAAAACAGAGAGAGAGAGAGAGAGAGAGAGAGAGAGAGAGAGAGAGAGCCTCCTATTTGTATTGGTCTCCATCTTCCTTCCTTTCCTATTTACCTGGTGGCAAATCCATCCTTCCAGGTGTCCAGCTACATGCGGTTTGACAAAGGCACCGAGTCAAGGAAGGACCACCCTGAGCCATGAGCGGGTCCCTCACCCCCTAACACCCACTCCCTCCTGCTGCCTCTCTGTGAGTCGACCACTGCCGCTCACCCCCACCCCCTGGGGGTGTTAGGCTGACTGTCTCCAGAAACGACGACGCCAGTGACACTCTGATATGGATCAGAAAGAACTTGACGTCAAGAATGTCATATGGAGGAAGCAGCCCAGCCCAGTCCAACTCAAGTCCAGGGGGCTGACCTTAACCAGAGTCCTCTTCGGACTCACTTAGGAGGAGGCTCATGACACAGAAAGAGAAAACAGGTCTCAGGGTGATCTGAGACTGGTGGAGGCAGAGTCTCTGGGATCCACGGTTGGTGGGATCATGGCAGGGCACTGACAGCTTGGAGGCCACCCCCTGTAGGCAGACAGAATCCCACCAAGGGGAAGGCAGAGGGCCAGAAAAGAAGAACTTCTGAGTGCCTCTCTCATAAAAAAATTTTTTAAACAAGGCCACCCCACAGGAGGCATTTTCCAGCTATGACCTGATGCATAGATTGGACTTCACTCTTGCACTTACAGCAAGCTGACCTAAGTCAACCTGCCACACTGGGTGACTACTTTCTGTTCCAGTCATCTTGTCTTCTCCAGAATGTCCTGTAGATGGAATTTGATAGCACAGGCAACCTTTTGAGCTTGGCTTCTCGCACTGAGCATAATGCATTGGAGATTCATGTATGGTGCATGTATCCGTAACACAACTTCTTCAGGATCCCCGATAAAACTCAGGTGCCCACCCAGCAGGAGCCCTCAGCTCTGTCACCAGTGCCATCTCTCCAACCAGCCTGCCCTTCTGAACATGAAACTTGTCCAAAGCCCAGGACTCCCAGGTCATCTCTGATCCTAGTTCACATGTCCACGTTCAATATCCGAAATCTTCACTGGGACTAATTGAGCATAACCCAGGAGAGAGAAACCCAAACCCCTGGAGCCTAGGCCGCTCATGTTAATTAACATAGACATTTAAAAAATCCACTGTCATCAAGTCAGTTAAGATCCTTAGTGATCCTACAGGACAGGGTCGAACTGCCCCTCCTGAGCATTTCTGAGTCTGTAACTCTTTCCAGGAGTAGAAAGCCTCATCTTTCTCCCATGGAGTGACTGATGGTTTCAAACTGCTGACCTTACGGTTAGCCGCCCACGTGTAACTCATGACGCCACTGAGGCTCCTACTTAAATCATAGAACAAGGACGGAAAAACAAACCAGGACACATGCCACCGAGCATTTCTGACTCACGGTGCCTCCATGTGGTGCAGAGCAGAACTGGGCTCCCCAGAAGTTTCAAGGCTGTGATCTCTGGGAAGCAGATCACCAGGCCTTTCTCTTGAGGGTCTTCCAGGTGGATGTGGACCACCACCGAGTATTTAAATCTTGGGCTGCCCCCACCAAAAGTCCAAACTCACTGCCATTGAGTCAATATGGACTCATAGCGACCCTCTGGACAGGGTAGAACTGCCCTGGTGAGTTCCTGAGACTCTAACTGTTTATGGGAGTAGAAAGCGCCATCTTCCCCACTCAGCAGGGCTGGTCATTCCAAACTGCTGACCATACAGATCACAGTCCAATGTGGAACCATTGCTCCATGAGGATTCCTTAGCACCATGCATACCGAAGCCAAACTCACTGCCATCGAGTCCATGCTGATTCATAGCGACCCGACAGGTCAAGGTAGAACTTTCTCTGTTTTCTGACACTGTCCTGCTTACAGAAGTAGAAAGCCACCTCTTTCTCCCAGGGGTGGTGGCTTTGAACTTGCTAATCGAAGCCCCGTGCTGGAGAGAGTATGCTCCGATATTCACATTATTATTAACGCTTCCTCCCTGCCCCGCCCCTCCCCCCAACACACACACACACACACACACACACACATCCTGGGCTGAATTCAGGAGGAAGACGCTGGTCTGCAGCCTCTGAGTCTCTCACCCGGAACCTCAATTTGACTCCATCGCTAAACTGAGGTGAGCCACGGCAGATACAGGGTGACCAAGTCACCTGCTGCAGGTGACACACTGAGGGAGGTCACAGGTTCACAGGTCCTTAGAGGCAGGGGATGGGACCCGGGGAGGCAGAAGCTATATAGAATGGAATACTTTTCTGCCATGTACTTCAAGCAGAAAGCTTGGGATGGCAGACAGTCTGACTACTGGACAAGGTAAGGCTGGGGAGATGACTTAGGAAATTTGTCCCACTCCAGACACGACAGCCTCCTGCTTGTTAAATTGCATAAACCAACCCTGGGAAAGTTCTTCAGCATGAAGGCTCCTTCCTTCACCTGCCATCTCTCCTCTCAAGAACAGCACAAACATGAAAAAAATAACAATCATTTATAAATGATCAAGGGTTCATAAGGGAGCGAGGATGGGGAATGGAGGGAGGGACAAAAAATGAGGCGCTGATACCAAGGGTTCAATTAGAAAGAAAATGTCTTGAAAGGACGATGGCAACAACTGTACAAAGGTGCTTGACACAATGGATGCATTGTGATGAGCTGGATGAGCCCCCAATAAAATGATTTCAAAAACAACAACGATATAAACAGTCAAGTGGGAGGGTGCCCGTGGTCCACTGCCTGGAGCCTCCCTTAGGACCTAGGAACATTCACCTGTGGCCACTACTACAGTGCACAGTGGTGACTGACAGAAGCTGCGTGCCCAAGGTTCCAGCCAACAGCCAGTGGCTGGTTCACGTGGAGACAGAAAGCTGGCCCATCTCCCTTTAGCCTCCGTTTGGGGGTGAATGTGGAGGCGTCATCCTCACTCCAGAGTGTCCCCGGAGCTTGCCCGAGTGAGGCTTTTGCTTTGGACTACACTGGAGGTCAAATTGCTCCTCTGCCCAACCCAGCTGTTTCTGAATGCACTCAGCAGGTGC
Source organism: Tenrec ecaudatus (assembly GCF_050624435.1). Taxonomy (NCBI): domain Eukaryota; kingdom Metazoa; phylum Chordata; class Mammalia; order Afrosoricida; family Tenrecidae; genus Tenrec; species Tenrec ecaudatus. The sequence continues at coordinate 12,342,858 of NC_134537.1, forward strand.
CTCCTGCCTGCTGGGGGACAGCCCTGCAAAGGGTACCTTCTGCAAAGGGGGGCAGAGGCAAAGGGGGTACAGGCTTTCATAAGATTCACTGCCAAGTTCTATCTCGGAAACATATATCCCGTTTCTCTCCCACTGGGCCCGTGTGTTAGCTCGTTTGATCTGCTCAACGGTTCCACGGGATGAGTCGAAACCTAAAAAAAAAAGCCCACGGCCTTCTCCTTCCAGGAGTGGATCCTGATTCATAGAGAACCCACAGGGCAGGGTAGAATCGCCCCTGTGGGTGTCTGAGACCGTAACTCGTTATGGGAGTAGAAAGACTCTTCTATCTCCCTCGGGAGTGGCTGGCAGTTTTGAAGTGCTGTCTTTATGGGTTGGCGGCCCATGAAGACATAAGCTCCCTACACCACCAGGACTCCAGAAACAAGTGGTCAATGACTAGTTGAAACAAGGTAGAGAAAGTCCACCTGGAAAATAAGGGATGTATCTCAGCTCCTGAAACTCAAGCCTGGCTCCCTAGCTCTGTGCATTGGCCAGAGAGGGTGGGAGAGGGGTTGATGAAGAAGAGAGTGTTAGCGTCGATGGAGGGGGGAGGGTGGCCACATGCAGGCCTCACAATGGCCACAGGTGTCTATTTTCTCTCAAGGTTCCAGCAGATGGCAGTCAAGAGTCTAGAGGAGGGCCCGCTCCTCTTTATTGGCAGAGAGGCACTCTTTGGTCCGGTGGGGACCCATGATATGCCTGGGTGACTAGGGCTGAGGGCAGAGGAAGGAGGCAGCAGATGCCCCTCCAAGGGCAATGTCCCCTCAGGTCAGAGCACTAGCCCACCCACCATGAAGGTAGAGAGTGATCAGGTCACCGCACACCTCTGAAAGCAGGTCCTTGCTCCGGCAATACACAAACGCCTCTTTTTCTCTCTGTCCCTCCTAAGGTCTCGCCTGCTCAGACTCTCAAAAGGAAACCGAAACCCTTCTGAAAAAAAAGGTGACAGCTCGTGAGGATGACCTTGGAGCCCAACTTAGAAAGGTTCTGGGCCGGGAGAAACAGAAAGGGAGAGCTCTTTTTAAAATACTGGGGTGGGGAGTAAAGCCCTGCCTCCAGGCACCTGTCTGCAATGACAAGAAAATTGTTTTTTAAAAGCCACAGACTTACAAGGACAAAAAGTGTGAGAGAGGCTGTCTCAGCAGTTTGGAAGTCTGAGTGTGAACTGATTCCGCAGGGTGGCGGAGCCTGGCTTCAGAAGGCCCTTAGGGGGACGTGGGGCAGAGAAAGGCAAAGGCTCCCTCCCCATGTCTTGGGTGGTTCCCTGAACTCTAGTCCTGGGAAGGTGGAGAGGAGGCGCCAGGCTGGACACTGCAGGACTTGGAGAAAGATCCATTCAGGCTTCCGGATCTCTCTCCCCCCAACCCCAAACAGTCCGTCTGCAAGTACCAGAACACCTGAGTCCGGTCCCACCGGTTCAAAGGAAGAACACTGAGAGAGTATGCAAGTGGCAGGCTGTGATTCTCTGTCATCGGGCCCCACGACTCTGCAAATTGAGTTTTAACCATCCTGGGAGAGTGAGCCAAGCCGGCTGCTCCTTGTCCTTTTCGCCTAGAGCAGCCATTCTCAACCTGTGGGTCGCGACCCCTTTGGGGATTGAATGACCCTTTCAAAGGGGTCACAGAAGACCATCAGAAAACGCATATTGCGGATGATATTAGGAACCGAGACACGGCTCCTCTATCTGTCTTCAGGCAGGTCCGCCCACATGCAGATACGCCCACATAGGAGTACCAGGTGTGATGACATCATTGCAACAACCCCATCACATACACCCCGTACAAATACAGGTATATGTGACAGGGTTGGGGTTATACTGTACTTATGCGGACCAGTCTCACATGGGTAGAGAACAGCTGCTGTGTTGAAAGCAGCTACTGTGTTAAAAAAAAAACAAACAGATACTGTGTTGAAAGCAGCACTATTGGAGGTAAAACAACACTTCATGAGTTATAATTACTGGGCAAATGTTGTGGAAGATGATCTTCATGGTGCTGTTGCAAAGACTGCCCCGAGAATTTCGGATCTGGTGAGAAAGAAACTATCTCAACCTTCACACTGACTGGCTTTTTCACATACTGTCGAAAAATGTAGCAATGTACTGTACTGTTGTTATATTAAGACCGTTACCCATGCTACACCATGCTTCAAGACAAAATTTCATTTGTCATTAGAAGTAAATATTTCCCAATCTATAATTACATATTGTTTTGTGATGAATCACTATGCTTTAATGATGTTCAATTTGTCACAATGAAAATACATCCTGCCTATCAGATATTTACATGACAATTCATCACAGTAGCAAAATGACAGTGTTGAAGTTGCGACGAAAATAATTTTCTGGTTGGGGGTCACCACCACGTGAGGAACTGTATTAAAGGGTCACGGCATGAGGAAGTTTGAGAACCACTGCCTAGAGACTCCCATTTCCCCATTAGCTCTTGGCGTTGACCTTTGGCCAGCTGCGTGTTACATGGTCGCCCTGGGGGCTGGGGCTGGCAGAGCTGAAGGTAAATACTTCGTTGGGACAGTGTTAACAGGAGAGGCAGGTAAGGGGAGTGAAGGCTGGAAGCGGATGTGAGGTGAGCGGAGATTCTTGACAGCTAGACTGCGTGAGGCCAATGTCAGAGGTAATTTCTCTCAGCCCACTCAGCTTCTCAAAGTGGAGGTGCCCCACCGCACTGCCCACCAGTAGTCAGAGCTCTGGTACCTAGTGGAGCTGGGGGACTAGGGGGGGTCTCCCTTGATCCTCTTACTTTTTTCGCTTTTTAATCATTTTATTGGGGCCTTGTACAGCGCTGATTACAAATCCATATACACATCCAGGTGTCAAGTACATTTGTACACAGGTTGCCATCATCATTTTCAAAACATTTTCTTTCTACTTGAGCCCTTGGTATCAGCTCATTTCTACCCACCCACCCCCATCCACCCCTCCTCCCTTATGAACTCTTGATAATTTTTTTTCATGTCATACACTGACTGATGTCTCCCTTTACTCACTTTTCTATTGTCCGTCCCCCTGTGAGGGGATTACATGTAGATCCTTGTGATTGGTTCCCCCTCCCCTCCCCACCTTCCCCTTAGCCTCCTGGTATCACTACTCTCATTATTGGTCCTGAGGGATTTATCTTTCCTGGATTCCCTGGGTTTCCAGCTCTTATCTGTACCAGTGTACATGCTCTGCTCTAGCCAGATTTGTAAGGTAGAATTGGGGTCATGATAGTGGGAGGTGGGGGGAAGCATTGAAGAACTAGAGGAAAGTTGTATGTTTTATTGGTGCTATACTGCACCCTGACTGGCTCATTTATTCCTTGTGAGCCTTCGGTAAGGTGATGTCCAATAGTCTACAGATGGGCTTTGGGTCGCCACTCTGCCTGTGCTAGTCTGGGTAAACTAGGGAAACAAATCCACATGAACTCATATGTGTCAGGGAGAGTTTTATATAAAGGGTAAGTGTACATTAAGAAAGTATCCCAACCCAGTGCTGCCCAAGTCCATAAGTCCAACATTAGCCCATCTGTTCAACACTAATCTGCTAAGTCCTCCTCAATTTCACAAAACACACGCAATGATGCCAACTGCAGGAAGAGAGCCGGATCAGTGAATGTGTAAGCATCTCAGCGCTGGCAGAAGTCTCCACACGGCTGCTCCAGCACCCAGGGCTGCATCAGGGTAGGTCCATGCGGCTTCTCCTCAGGGATATCTCACAGGGAATGAGTCTTGCCAGCTAAAGCAGGGAACTGGCTAAGGTAGCTGCACCCTGGTCTCACCATCAGAAAGCAAGAGACCCAAGAACTAGAAAGGCGAGGCTCACCAAGCCACTTATCTCTCAGCCCTTCAGTTAATCCCCCATGTGTTTATTGGCCAGGTTGGCACAATAAACCTTAACTATCTCACCGCACGCTCCCCACTCACAATGATGTGACTTTTTTTTTTCTGGGCCTTTGATGCCTGATACCTGATCCCATCAATACTTCAGGTTCACACAGGCTGCTGTGTTTCTTCCATGTGGATTTTGTTGCTTCTGATCTAGATGGTTACTTGTTTATCTTCAAGCCTTTAAGACTCCACACACTATATCTTTTGATAGCTGGACACCATCCGCTTTCTTCACCACATGTGCTTATGCACCCATGTTGTCTTCATCCATTGTGTCAGGGAAAGTGAGCATCACAGAATGACGGATTATTAGAACAAAGTTTTCTTGCATTGAGGGATGATTTGAGTAGAGGCCCAATGTCTGTCTACTACTTAACATATAAATATATGTTCGTCGATCTATTTCCCTATCGTTATACATAAACATATTTACATATGTACATGTCTGTATTTAGACCTCTACAAATGTCCTTTGCCTCCTAGTTCTTTCCTCTACTTCCTTTTACTTTCCTCTTGTCCCACACTCATGTTCAGCCTTCCTTCAGGTTTCAGTAATTCTTCTCGGCTACATTGCCCTTGATCAAGATGCCCTTACTTTTGATGAGCCTCCTCACTCCAGCCTCCAAAGACCAACTAATGACAGACAGGAGAGGACCTCTTCGATTGGGAGGGCTGTCGAGGCAGACTGTGGGTCTGCTGACTTTGAAGCTGCCTCCCAGCAGACCACCTGTTCTCCCTGCTCTGGGCCTCCACCTGGCCCTGAGTGTTTGCAGGTTCTGTCAACTGCATCAGCTTGTCTCCTCTCCACCATCCCACCACCCCACCTGGGCCAGGAGCCGAGTGAAGAAAGCATAAATGTGTGTTAGTTGTGACTCTTCCATCCACGTACTGTCTTCTGTCTGTCACCTACCATCCACCGCTAGGGCTGTGACCACCTCCTTCCCAGCACTCTGCAGCCATCGGAAGCCAAGAAGAAGCTACCGACGCCATAACTCTGATAGAGCTCCCTCAGTCGAGGGAAAAGAAGAAAAGTTGGACCGGTCGCTCATTGATAGGAATGGGAAGTGCAGGCACCCAAGAGGCCGATAAACCTTGACCATGTGCTCCGCTCCATCCGTCATCAGCGAAATGCTGATTAAAACCACAGCGTGACACCTCTGCGTACCCCCTCAGTGGCTAGGATGAAGTGAACAGAGTAGCAAGAGCGCTGGAGGAGGCAGGCGGCCTGGAAGTCTCATGCATTCACTGCTAGTGGAGTGCAAATTGGTGGAACCATATTGGGAAATTGTTTGGCGCTTATCAATCAAAGGTAAGCACATACTCTCCTACGAGCCTACAGTCCCACTCCCGAGTCCGCACCTAGCAGAAACCCAGACCTATGTTCACCAGAGTTCGGGTACTAGAAGGGTCGTGGGAGAACTCTGAGCTAATAACTCCCAACTAGGCACCATCTCCCAGGGACTGGATCATGCCCTTCGAAGATATAAATCGCAAGTCCTGATCCCTAGACCAATGGCCGCGGTGCCTTTTGGGAACAGGCTTTGTTTATTGTGTTAATGAGCCAGGCTGCATGCAGGATGTGTCTTCAAGCCAACTCAGAGCGGATGGAAGAGTCACAAATAACACACATTTATGCTTTCTTCACTCAGCTCCTGGCCCAGGTGGGGTGGTGGGATGGTGTGGAGAGGAGACAAGCTGATGCAGTTGACAGAACCTGCAAACTCTCAGGGCCAGGTGGAGGCCCAGAACAGGGAGAACAGGTGGTCTGCTGGGAGGCAGCTTCAAAGTCAGCAGTTGGTGATCTCGGAAGAACCAAGAAGCAGAAGCTGAAAAGAGACCAGGCCCTTTCTCCAGAGCAGAGAGAGCGGAGCGCCAGCCTCCCCCGAGCCAGCCCCCATCCTCATAGTGCCAGCCTCCCCAACTATGGGGAAATACAGAAATATGTATTTGGTTGCTCAGGCGACTCACTTGCGTCATTTCTGTTATAGCTGCACTTGATAAGTGAGCCCTACCCAATGCCCATCAGCAGGGGATAAGTAAATAAAAGATGGTAAGATTTTAGACCACAACAGGAAGAAACAAGCTACAGCTAAAATCAGTGGCACAGGGAAGCAGCTCAGAAATGCCAAGTTGCACAAAAAGAGTCGGCCACTTCTCTGATCCCATCCACTCTCTAGGATTCTATTCAAATGAAATGCAAAACCAGGCCACAGGAACATCTGGTTCAGCAAGACCATTCCTCCGTTATGCCCCAAAGACTCAAAGGCAAGGCACTCAGGACAGACGTGTGGTCCACCACCATTCCTTGCAGCACTGTTCAAAACGAGAAGGGGGAAGTAAACTCAATGTCCATCAACAGATGAATGGACAAACAAAATGGAGCAGTGGTGGGGAGCACTGGAGGGTAAGCTAACCACAAGGTCAGTGGTTCAAACCCGCCAATTGCTCCACAGGAGAAAGATGAGACTCTCTGCTTCCATGCAGACTTTCAGCATTAGATACAGCGTGGCTAGGAATCCAAGTGGACTGGAGGGCAGTGGGTTTCTAGGGTTTGGGCAGTGAATACATACAAGGGAAGTTTTCATCCATATAGAGGAATACAATTCTGATACATGGAACAACATGGATGAGCCTTGAAAGGGAAAGAAGCCACTGACAAACGGACCCTTGTACGATCCACTGGTATGAGAACAGGCCGATTCAAAAAGGCGGGATGTTGAGTAATGGCTGTCAGAGGGGAGTTACTGCTTAGTGGGTCCAGAGTTTCTGTTTATCTTGATTAAAAAAATGTTCTGGAAATAGATAGAGGTGGTGGTTGCACTGTATTGTCAGTGTGTGTCCTTAAATGTCACAGAATTATGCCCTGAAGAATGGCGACAGGTGTATTTGATCTTAGAAATAGTAACCCCATGGAAAGCAGTCTGCATGGGGAGTCAGTTAGAAGTGAATGTAGCTTTGGGCGGGCAGTGGTAGCTATTTGAGGGGGGCGTAGAAGAGCACTCTGGGCGTAATGTCGAGTGTGGGGTGTTTTTTGTTGTGTGTTGGTTACAGGAACGTACTCCAGTAGTGGACAACGACGAAGACGACGACGAAGAAGAAGCCTGAACATTCCTGGATTTGTGCACGTTGCTGTAAGTAGATTAGAGTTCAATGAAACCAAAAACCAAAGCCACTGCCTTTGGATCAACTCTGATTCAGGAACCCGCAGGATGGCATTGGTCTTCTCCACGGGGCTTCTGAGGCTGGGAATCTTTACGGAAGGGGACAACCTCCTCTTTCTCCCTCGGAGCAGCTCAACGTGTGATAGACTGCCCTACCAGAGCTCCTTGTAATTCATTAGAACTAAAAGAAATTAAAAAGAAAATACGAGGGCAGGAAGAGAGAGAAAGAGTGGGAGAGAAACTCGCACAAATGACAGTATGAGGTGCTACACATTTTAAAAGAATGGATGCATATTAAAAAATAACTGCTTAATTCCATGATGCTCACCTTCCTGACATGATCGCTGAAGAGAAATGGGTGCATAAGCAAATGTGGTGAAGAAAGCTGCTGGTGCCCAGCTATCAAAAGATATGGCATCTGGGGTCTTACAGGCTTGAAAGCTTAAAAGCAGAAAGCAAATGGCCATCTAGATCAGAAGCAACAAAGTCCACATGGAAGCACACCAGCCTGTGTGATCATGAGGTGTCAATAGGATCAGGTATCAGGGATCAAAGAACAAAAAATCAAATCATTGTGAATGAGGGGGAGTGCAGATAGAGGACCCAAGACCCATCTGTAGGCAACTGGACATCCCCTTACAGAAGGGTCGCAGGGAGGAGAGGAGCCAGTCAGAATGCAGTGTAGCAAATTTCCTCTAGTTCCTAAATGCTTCCTGCCCCCGCCCCCCACTATCATGATCCCAGTTCTACCTTACAAATCTGGCTAGTCCAGCAGAGATACACTGATACAGATAGGAACTGGAAACACAGGGAATCCAGGACAGATGATCTCTTCAGGACCAGTGGTGAGAATGGCAATACCGGGAGGGTGGAGGAAGGGTGGGATGGAAAGGGGGACATGATTACAAGGATTTATATATACCCTCCTCCCTGGGGGATGGACAACAGAAAAGTGGGTGAAGGGAGACATCAGACAATGTAAGATAGGGCAAAATAATAATTTCTAAATTATCAAGAGTTCGTGAGGGAAGGGGGAACAGGGAGGGAGGGGAAAGAAATGAGGAGCTGATACCAAGGGCTGATACCAAGGGCTCAAGCAGAAAGCAAATGTTTTGAGAATGATGGTGGCAACAAATGTACAAATGTGCTTGACACAATGGATGTATGGATAGATTGTGATAAGAGTTGTATGATCCCCCAATAAAATGATTTTTAAAATAAATTAAAAACATAACTGCTTAATCCACCAGAGAGAGTAGATAGTTTCCGAGACTGCAAATCCATATGGGAGCAGACAACCTCCTCTTTCTCTCCCTGAGTAACTGGTGGATTCGAACCACCAACCTGTCGGTTAGCCGTCCAACACTCACTCTACAGCATCATGGAAGGTTAAGTAGCAGGTGGACATCGGGCAGGCGGGATGGGTGGAATCTCTCAGGGAACCACTGGATTGAGGACTAAGGCACACACAGGACTCAACTTTGAACCTGAGGTGTGGGAGGAAGGGACTTATTTAAAAATTAAAATCAAACTTACTGTTCTCTCCCTATTAACTGTGTGTTCCTCTTACACCTTTAATCCCCTGGGATCTGGCAAAGACAAGGGAGTCACTCGGGTCTTGCAAAGGCCCTTTGTAGTGAGGTGCCCAGCTCAGGAGGCTGAGGACCATTCTTGCCTGTTCTCAGACCTTGTTGTTGGTGGTGGTGGTGAGGTGCTGTCAACTTGATGCCATGTCAACTCATGAGACCCCGTGTGACAGAGTAGAACTGCCTGTGTGGGATTTTTATTGGCTGTCATCTCCTGGAAGCAGATTGGCAGCTTTCTCCTCCCACTGGATGGCTTTGAACCACCAACCACCCTGGGAGGAACTTTTGTGCCACTGGGATTCCATCCTCAGGCCGCCAAGTGTGTGTGTCTGAATGTCCTTCTCATGACTTCTGACCCCCTCCCTCCTTTCACCTAGACTTTCAAGACCCTGCCCAGCTCTCCTGCAGGCAGGGTCCCTGGGGCCATCACTGGGAGGCTGCCAGAAGCAGTTACAACAGGGGGTTTCTCAAGCCCCCATCCGGCAGTCTCTCGCTTGCTTGGCCCAGAGTCCATTTCCAAGCTGGGATCTTCATTCTGGGGCCTGGAAACCGAGAAGAAGGCCTCAGGGAGGCAGGGGGCCCATAGCTAGTGCCCTTCCCTCCCACCTGGCAGCTTAGTTCCTGCTGTGGCTGGGCCTCAGAAGGCAGGAGATAGGTGCTCCTTGGGGACCCTTGATTTGGGCTCTGACCATGACGACCTCCCACCCCCATGGCAGTGAAGGTAACTTCCTCTCCCCCACCCCACCCCCATTTCTACTGCCAAGCCTGCCAGGGAATGCGGGTGCCCTGGACGAAACATTGGCACTGCCCGCACTTCAATCTATGGCCGCTAGTGGGAGCTGTCGGCCAACCTGAGAACCACTGGGGGCTAAAGGACAGCATTTAAACCTTGTTCTGTCTCACCAAAAGCCGTCCGCACCCACCCAAGGTCAGAAGGCATTGTGTCTGAAGCGGCTCCCTACAGTGGCTATCTTACAAATGCCCACAACCCGGGGCCAGCTGCTCTAATCCCTCTGGCTTAACCTAAGCCCCCACGGACCACCTAGTGGTCCCTGGAGCCATACACTCAGGTCTCAAAGGACAACAGTCCCCAAGGAGAGGCAGGTCACAGGCTCTGGGCCACCAAGCCCAGAGCCACAGTGCCTTCTGAAACTCCCGCACAGGGTTTCTGAGGCTGTGAATCTTTACCAGGGGGGAATCTTACCCTTCCCGAGCAGTTTCGTTGCAAGGTATTCAAACTGCAGTCGGGTGAGGGTGGGAGAGCAGTGAGGTGCCCCCCACAGGGAGAAATGAGGATTCCGCTGGCCTGTGGGCTGCAGGTCAAGCCCATTTTTGCTAAATAAGATGTTACCCCCGTGGGGTCTGGGTATATTTCCCTGGGGGTCAGCTTGGGTGCGGGAGCGACTGTGGGGGGTGTGCACTGTGACAGTGTCCATGTCTGTCGTCAGTGTCAACATGCAAGACTGACTCTGTGTCAGGTGTGGGTTGTGGGTGTCTTGACTGTGTGTGTGTGTGTGCACGCGGTGTGTGTGTTCCTCTGTGTGGAACTACTTTTGCAGAAGGAAATGTCCACCACAGTGAGTGTGGCTGTGTGTCTCTGTGTCAGTGTGTCAGTGGGAGCTTGTTTCTGCTGTCGACGTCTGTGATTCCGTGTCGGCGTCTGTCACCGATGAGCTTGTGCCCTGGTGGGTGTCTCGGTGGCAGTGGACATGCGTGGGTCTGTGTTGGCACGTCTGCGTGTGTCTATTTCAGCACGCGTGTCTGTAGGTTCATGTCCCCAAGTCCGTGAGAGGGTGTTGTGTGAGTCCTCCGGTGCGTGTACCAGTGTTTGTCAGCGAGTGGCTACCAGGTCCGCGTGGGTGGCCATCTGTGGCGAAGCGTCCCTGGGTCGCTGCGGGCGTGCGGGGACCCCAGCGTGTGCCTGTGTCTGTCTGACCATGTCCGCATGGGTAGCTGTCTGTCTCTGAGCACCCCCGGGTCAGTGAGGGGGTGTGCGTGCCAGCAGGTGCCAGAGCGTTCACCATCCCGGCGGGCGGAGCACCACGTGCGGAGTCCGGGGCGCAGCGCTCTGGGGCGGAGCCAGCCCGGGGCCCCAAGCCCCAGGCCGAGCCCAGGCGGGGCCCGCCCCCGACCCCGCCCCCAACCCGAGCCCGCGCCGCGCCGCCCGCCGAGCCCGGGAGCCGGGAGCCGAGCCGCGGAGCCGAGACGGCGGCGGCGCCCGTGGGATGCGGGGATCGCGCCCCCGGGGCCGCTGAGCCTGCGCCCAGTGCCGTGCGCCCCGCGCCGAGCCGAGCCCCCGCCAAGCCGTCGCCGCCCGCCCACCCTGGGGCTGGGCCGGGGGACCAGCAGGTAAGCGAAGGAGCGCCCCTGCGCCGGGCGGGCAGCTCCAGCCCGACCGAGCCCCCTGCACCTGCAGCCACCCAACTTTCCTCCCCGAGGGTCGGAGCCTCTGCCCTGCGCTCCCCTGCCCCTGCCCCTGCCCGGCGTCGGCCGGCCGCTCCCTCCCCCACCGCTGCCCTAGTGGGTGAGCGGTGGAAGAAGGGGCCAGATAGGACTGGCTAGTGGGGAATCCCCCGCCAGGGGGTGGGGGTGGGGGAGAGGGATTCTCTATTGCTGCGCGCCCCCCTCCCCTCCCTTCTCTTCCGGGTTTCCCAGTGCGCTGTCGAGGGCCAAGGGAGGGGGAGCTGGGTCCCAGCTTCCCAGCGGACCCTGGCGCAGGCTTGAAGTGGGTCTGAGATTGGGACCCGGATTCCCGAGGCCGGAGACCCCAAGGTCAGAGTGGCGGCTAAGCGCGCAGTGAGTGTGGTTCCGGAGAACTGGGGGCGACCCCACCAAGGGCTGGGAATGGCGGAAGGGGCTGAGTCCTTCCCACTTTCTCTCGGCCCTGGAAGCTGTCTGCTGGGGGCTATCCTCTCCCCGTTAGGCGAAATCTCTTCCCGCCCCGACCGGGAAGAGATCTCTGCGCACCCTCCCGAGGGAGAGACCTGTGTGTGTGTGGCCCATCTCTGCGCTCTCCGACCAGAAAGAGATCTCGGTACCTTCTGATGCCCTAACCCAGCCACATCTCCCATCTCTGGTGCCTGCCAACCCTGCTGGCAGCAATATCTCCGTGGTTCTCTGCAGGAGAGATCTCTGCTCGCTAGGGGAGAGTGCACTTCTGTGCCCTCACCCTGACCCTGGCAGCTCCGTGCGCCCTGACTGGCCTCAGCTCTCTGCTCTCTCGAGTTGTTTGTTCATCTTTGATGGCACCTTGGGAGGAAGTAGAGATGCCTACCTTTGTCCTGGGGACCAACAACGAGTGGAGAGAGGGTGTGCCGCTAGGGACAAGGCCCTGGCCTTAGGCCCACCTTGCACACACCTGTTGGAGCCCCATGCACAACCGAATTGGGAAGGGCCCATAGCTGAGGTTGCAGGCAAGCTCTTCTTCAGTGCCTTGGGGTCTTGCCTGAGGGTTAGACACCCAGAGCCTTATCTTCTCTTCTTCACCCTACCCTGCCCCTGCCCCGCCCCCAGGCCCCAAGTCATTCCCACAGTGAGCCAAGGCAGCATAGCCCAGACAGGCAAACTACATGACCCCATCCTGCCTTCCAGCCCAGCCCTGGTCTGCCACCCACCTCAGTGCCCTGAGAGACCCCCAAAAGCCGAGGCTCAGACCACTGGAGGGGGAGTGGGAAGCCCCTTGCTGCTGCCCACAACTCCCAGGCTGGCGGAATTGGGTGAGCGCACCTGAGGGCCCAAGCCCCTTTGCTGCCCAAAGAGTGGGGGGAGGGGAGAGGCAGAGACAACAGATTCTGCCAGAATGCGGGACCCTGCCGAAATGAGTCTGACTGGATGTTGACTCTAACCTGATGGTCACCAGGACTTGTGCACACAGGGGAACTGCGGGTGGCTGGGATGTCAAGGACTTAGCCAAGGTCACCTAGAAAGTCCCTGGATTCTGGACACCGTTCATGGTGAAGACACCCAGATTGGCCTAAGACTGCCCAAAGAGGACCAGCACCAAGGAGAACTGACCCGGGAGGGATGGGAGGTTAGTGAGTGTGGGGGCAAGAAGCAATGAACCAGCACTCAGCCCAGTGTGGCCTGGGCTGCCGCTGGGCCTCTGAGGTGCTGGGCCCACTCCATCACTGGGTGGTGATCAAAGCTCCCCTGGAAACCTTCCAGCATTGACTTACCCAGCATGGAGATGTTGCTCAGTGGAGGGATGGGAAGCACCAGAGACAGCTGGGGGTGGGGAAGCGGGGCAGGCTGCCCAAGGAGGAGGGAGTCGCAGGGGCAGCCTCACCCAAAACAAAACAAGCTCCTGCCATTGAGTCCACACTTATGCCCACTGCAAGAGTCCCTCCCTACTCAGAGTGACCCTAACAAGGTTTTCTGTGGCTGTGGATCTTTACAGGAAGCTAGAAAACAACATTCTCCCTGGGAGTGACTGGTGGGTCTGAACTGCCGACCTTGCAGTGAGCATCCCAACTTGTAACCCACTCTGCCACCTGGGCACCTTTATGGGCCTTACATAGGGCCCCTGAGTCTGTAAACTGTTACAGGAGCACAGAGCCTCAACGTTCCTTCTCCCTCTGAGCAGCCCGTGAGTTTGAACTGGGGACCTTCTGGTTAACAAATCTAATACTTTCCCCAAGTCTGACCCTAGAGTTCCTTGGGGGTAACTGAAAAGGAAACAAAACTCACTGCCATCGAGTCAATACTAAGGTGGTATGGTGGTTTATTGTTGTTTAGTGGGTTATTGGAAACCTCCAGCCGCTCTGTGGAAGAAAGGTGAGGCTGTCTACTCCCATAAAGAGCTGCCGTCTCAGAAGCTCATGGGGCAGTTCTACCCTGTCCTGTAGGATGGCTGTGAGTGGCTGCCTGGGACAGTGGTAAAGGGGTGGCTGTTATGTTCACAGGATACTGGTTCCTGCTGATTCTTGGAAGGGCTGTTGGAAAGACAGTAGCGTGTGCTCAGGTCCACAGTTGGAAACCACCCGCCACTCCATAGGAGAAAGAAGGGGCTTTCTACTCCGGTAAAGAGTTAGTCTCGGAAACCCACAGGGGCCGTTCTACCCTTTCTTAAATGGTCATTATGAGTCAGCATCGCCTCCCTGGCAGCAAGAGGCCACGCTAAGGAGGGCCAAGGTGTCTTTCTAGCAGTCACCCTCCACTTAGGTTTTGAAGCATGAGTAGGAGTTTATCCAGTGGGAAAAGTAGACGGGGAGTCTAGCCAATTAGGACCCATATGGACAAAAGCACAGAGGCATGAATCGGCACAGTTGTTAATTCAGCAGCCCATGGGAGTTCAAAGTCTAAGAGAGACCAGAGCAGAAATTAAAGCCAAGGTCACCGTCATGGGGGCCCTGTGAGCTCTGCTCAGGAATTGGGAACGTATCCTCAGTAATGGTACTAAAAATAGCGAGCATTCACTGAGTGCTTTCTGTGGGCCAGGCCCCGCACGCGCACACTTTGAGCACTTTGCAAGGATCATCTCACTGAAAACTCGCAGCCCTGCTGGAGACAGACACCCTCCCAATGGCCATTTTGCAGATGGTTAAACTGGAGGCGCCATAAGGTGAAGTCTCAAAAAAAAAAAAAGGTGAAACCTCTCTCTCTCTCTCTCTCTCTCTCTCTCACATGAATCATGTGCTAAGCCCAGGTGGCCTGCTCTCTGCTCTCCCACCTTCCCAGTACAGACCACAGGGGCGGTGGAAGGAGACCTGGAAGGCAGGGGGTATAACATCATCCTTCCCTGTGGACCGATCTGCTGTGGTCCCATCCCTAACGTTGGCACCTCGCTGAGCAAGGAGTGCTGCCCGGGATCACACTCAGAGAGAGAGTGGGCAAGGGAAGTTGGCGTGTGCAGCTTTGAAGAACTGATTCAAACGGGTAATCCATCCAAGGAGCGAGGCCAGCGTCCAGCAAACTGCTAGACTAGAGGGAAGAATTTGATGTTCAGGAACAAGATCTAGGCTGGAGTTGGAAACTTAGAATCGTCGGTGGAGCCTGGTACCTGGAGCCATAACCATGATTTCAATTTTCTGAGCTAGAGCACCACAGAGCCTAGTGGCATAACTGAAAGGTGGGCAGTTCAAAGTCACCAGCTGCTCCAAAGGAGAAAGGCTTGAGGATTTCCTCTCATAAAAGTTCCCACTAAACTCACTGCCACCAAGTCAATTCTGACTCATAGCCTCTGCATAGGCCAGAGGAGAACTGCTCCACCGGGTCCCCAAGGGGGTTGTTTTACAGACGGGGCCCAGTGGGTTGTGCATTAGGCTTCAAACTGCAAGGTCAGCAGTTCAAACTCACCAGTCGTTCCAAAGGTGGAGGGGGGGGGTCAGGCTTTCTATCCCCAGGAAGCCTTAAAGGGCAATTCTGCTCTGCCCTCCAAGGTCACTGAGTGCCAGAATTGACTTAACTGCAGTGGGTTGGGCTGATTTAATCTTCACAGAAGTAGAGCAGATGGTGGGTTCGAACCACTCACTTTTCCAATGGCAGGTGAGCACTTAACCACTGTGCCACCAGACCTCCTCCCATAAAGAGACTGGCAGATCTCCACCCTGGTGACATGAGCATCACTCAGTTCAGAAGACCTTAACTTTCCCAGGCTCCACCCCTAAAGGTTCAAAGGCAATGAACTCGGGGTAACCAATCAAACTTCTGCCACCATCGAATCGATTGTGCCCCGTAGTGACCTTAATAGGGTTTCCCGGGCTGAAAGTCTTGACGGGAGCAGACTGTCTCATGTTCTCCCTCTAAAAGAAAGGTCAACCTTGAGGATAACGTCCAGTGCTTACCTGACAGGGCCAGCAGGGCTCCTTTAGCTCTGTGGTGAGACCTCAGTATCCATGGTTTTGAAAGTGACCAAGTGATTCCAATGTGCCACCAGGGCCTAGCAGGTGAGAGAGAGCAGAGCCCCGGGGCAGCAGGCACTGCAGCAGCTGAGCCCGCAGAGGGCTACATGGGACACTGAGCAGAGAGGAGGCCCAAGAGTAGGAGGGGGTCACAAAGGACGAGGAAGGAGGGAGAGCCAGTCAGCCACCTGTTCCTTTCGACTGAAACAGTGAGGAGGCCGTGTTCATGGAGAGATTAAAGCCATCCTCCTCAACACATAGCAGGTAGTCCTATCCAAACCCACTGCCCTACGAACCGCAGCAGCAGCACCCATCCCAAAGGATGGAGCCGAGGTGAGGGTGCTGGTGATCTGGGCAGGAGAATGGCCCGCTGGCCCGCACCTGGATGTGGTCCCCCAGCAAGAGGAAACACTGTTGGCTCACTGGCTGGGTGGCTGACCTGGCGGGAGTGGAAGCCGGGTGCTGCTGGGAGGTGAGGACGTGGAGACAGTATGTGCAGACAGCCCTTTCAAAGAGCTGGAGGGTTGGAGAGAGAGGAGCGAGATAGAGGAGAGGAGCTGCTCCAGAGGGTGGGGTCGAACGAGGCTTGTTGGGAGAGGCTGGAGTGGACACGCCCCCGTGAAGCCCTGTGGGCCAACCAGGTGCGGGTGCTTATGGGAAAGGGGCCCGTCCCAGAGAGCAGGAGCCAGAGATGGGGGAGTCAGAAAGGTGTCCGTGTCTGGGGGAGCCTAGAGCTGCTGGGGTTTGTCCAGTGGGCCAATCAGGGTTACCGATTAGTGAGATGATTGACACCATGAAGCTCTGGTTTTGAGGGGCTTCTCCTGTGGGAGGAAGAGCTGGGAAAGGGAAAGGGACCTTCCCCCACCCGAGGAGAAAACATGGAGCAGGACAAGGTGACGTCGTCACATTCTGTATAACCAGACCCACAGCCACAGTGGACCGAGGCATGATTCCAGAGATGGAATCTTTATGGGATCAGACCGCCTCCTCTGTCCCACAGAGCGGTTGGTGGTTTGAACTGCCAACCTCACAGCACCCCTGTGCCTAGCCCACAGTGCCACTCAGGTTCCATCACCAGGGTTCTCTCCTTGCCACCAAGTGGATTCTGACTCACAGTGACCCTATAAGGCACAGTCAAAGTGCCCCTGAGGATTTCTGAGACCATCACACTTTATGGGAGTAGAAAGCCAGTTCTGCTGACCTCGCTGTACTGCAGCCCAGGCGTAACCCAGAACGCTAGGGGGGCTCCTCTGGGATGCTATCCATTAGAGTGGAGGAGGCGAGGACAAAGCCCTGTGGCTGAACACACAGAGCAGGCAGGGTGGGAAGAAGGCAGAGCCAGCAGGCCTCCCCGGAGGGAGCCGAGCAGGCCCAGGGATGGCAGAGACTGAGGGGTGAGCCTGGGAGCTGAGGGCTCACTGCCTGGCACCCAGCCACACTGGCTCGAGGCATGAGAGTTCAGCCCCAGCTATGGGGGAGGACTTGGACAGGGCCTTCAGCTCCCACTCAGTTCCCTGGAAGGTTCTCGGGCATAATAAGACATAGGATAGCTGCTCTTGTGAAACTCACATACATGGAAGATCATCAGAGATCTCGAGCCACGCTGAGCAGGAACTACACAAGATGAAGTGATGGAGGCCTGAGAACCCTGCTGGGCTACTAACTTACAAGGTGGTGGTTCGAAATGCCCTCGTGGCCTGGTCCCATAAAGATGCCAACCTAAAGAATGCTGCGGGGCAGCTCTGCCCAGTCACCTGGGGTTGCTATGAGTCTTGTCGAACCAATAGCTCATGCCTACCAGGAGTCAGGGACGGCCTCTTGAAGGAGGTAGAGGAACTGAGAACCCCATGGCAAGAAGGAACGTATCCTGAGGAGAACTGGGCAGAGAATGAATGTCAAAGAAAGCTGTACGTGCAAAGGCCCTGAGGCAGGAAGGAACACACTCTCTGGGTGGATCGAAGGGAATGGGGCTGGGAGACCTTCCTGGCCTCCCACTTGCAGCCCCCAGGCCCTTGAGGGACTGTCCGTTCCGACTGCCCCTTCTGTTATGCACTGCTTGTACCACTTGCCTCTGGCTGGCAGTGATTCCTGGGGACAGGGCTATTTTTAGACACAGCTCTCCTCTCCATGGGGCTAGGACATACCATGTCTTTTTAAGCTGATCAATATGGAATGGGTGTAATATATAGAGCCCCCTCTTCAATTCCTGATGTCTGGGACCCCCAAATTAGTGAGGGAGCCCAGGTCTAGGCCAGGGTGAGTGCCAGGGGCCCCCACCACTAGCACATCCCTGGGGCCCATCAGACTCATGGCCCTTTGAAACTTGTATCACCTCTGTTGCCATAGGCTGCCCTGGGGGCCCAGATGCCACCAGGCTTTGTCCAACTTCTTTTTCCCAGAGGGACACCAGGTGTGTCCCCAAGCCTAACAGAAAACGTATTCAGGGTTGCTTGAGCCAGGGTCCAAGGGAACAGTTGGTCACCCTGTCTTATCCATCCCTCTTCCTGTTTGCTGTTCGGGAGCAGCTGAAAGGGAACCAAGGATCCTCAGGCCACACAGCTCCAGCCAAGGGGCCTGGAGACTTGCCCAGGGCGAGGAGCACGCATGGTTGGAGTTGGGGGCTCCTGTAAGCCAGAGCAGCCAGCGGGGCTGCCTGGGGGTGATGGCGGCGTTAGAACCCAGCTATGACAGATGCCAAGAATTCAGAGCGATCAAAGGGTCCAGACTGGATCTCGGGCCTGGGGCTGGAAGACAGCAGACCTGCTAGAGGCTCTTGTTCCCTCTCATTCTCTCCACGTCTGTGGCATCTGGCTGAGTCTCCCCGGGACTCAGTGGAAAAGTCTCATCCCCTGAGGGTGTTAGCTGAGTGAAAGGCCAGACGCTCGTGGGCTGGGGAAGGTCCCCACCCACTGCAAGAGTCTCCCTGTAGGCTCCTGGTCACACATCTCCTCAGCCCCGCCTGGCCTTGCCCGGGGGAACACCCCTTCTCCCCCCAGCTGTCTGGGAATGGATTTTGAGCAGTAGAAAGGCTGGCATCAAAGCCGCAGCCTTATTGATCGGCCGGGAGGAACAAAGTGGTCCAGACCAGCCCCTTTCAGCCACGGTGCCACCTTACTCCACCCCTAGGCTGCTCTGCCTCAGAGCCCCCACCCAAGGAGACAAGTGTCAGCTCCAGACCCCCTTCCCTGCTGAGCCCGGGCCCCACCTAGGGGATACACAGCCAGGGCCAGGGTGCAGGGAGGCCTAGGGACAGAGCCCAGACTGGAGAGAGGAAGAAAGGGCAGGAGCCAAGCCTCCAGGCTGGGTCGGGTGCAGAACAGGGTGCCAGTTTATGAAGTGACCAACTGCGGAGCTGCCAAACCTCAGCACGCACACACGCACACACACACACACACACACCACACAGACCACACACACACGCACACTAGCACTGGAAACTTGGGAAAGCCCCCACTTGCTGGCCCAGCTTGGGCACCTAGTAGATGTATGATCACTGAGCTTCCCTTCCAAGAACTGGCTCAGGATGGAAAGAACAGCTCCTTCAGGGTCCCTTTGTGCCCTGCCCCCGCCCCCGCCCCCACCCCCACCACAACCACCAACCAGGTAGTTGGATGCCCAGTCCTTCTAGCTCTCTCACCTGTTGTGATTGGATGAAAGGTTTGCCCCACCACCCCCACTCCCTGTAACAGAAGCTGTGTCCGCTTCCCTGTGTGGCGAGTTCTGCCAGCAGCTCTGCCAGGGGATGGGGAAGGGCCAGTGGAAGCGCCTTGGGTCTGCATACCTGTATGCATTGGTCCTGCGCGGTCCTCGCATGCACGGGACTCCTGAACGCTGCGCCTTAGGCTGCGTGTCAGTCATACTTCCATGTTCAAGAGTCCTGCTGGGGAGGGGGAGGCACATCTGGCCAGGTTGTGTCAGGGTCAAGTGGTGGCGAGGGGAAGCCTGGCCTCTTGTGCCCCCACCACCCCCCCCCGCGGCTATGCAGGTAGGTTTCTTTGGAACCTGTCGCCCTCCGTGTACACAGTAGGTGCCCCATACATGCCTCGGTTGCTATGACACCGTGGCACAGTTCCTCAACAGGCCTCTTTCATGTTTCAGCCCAATAAAAATGAGTTGGAAGAAACAGGGCCAGAGCGAACCCCACATACTGATGCTGCCGTGGGGCGTGGGGGCACCTTTCTGACGTGGTGGCATAAGCAGTCCTGGAGTCTGAGCATGCCCCCACCCTCAGACCCCGGGAGACTGGGCCAGTTCTTCAAATGATGACCGCTCAGTGCATGGGCCCCGCTAAGGACAAAGAAGACCCAGGCTTTAGGGGGGCAGGGGGTACTCTGCAGCTTGTGGAGACCTCCGGAGTGCCTGGGAGTTAAAAATTCCCTGCTGTTAAGGGAACTTAAGGGGAAACTTCCAGGCCCCCATCATTACAGTAAGGAAAGGGGAACCCCTTTGGGGGTACAGGGTAGCCTCTCCCATCTCAGCTCTCCCCACAGCTCCAGGGGAGAGAACCAGTCTCAGGGACCCCAGTGTCATCCTTTCCTCCAGAACATCCACCTGGTGAGAGTGAGCGGGTGGGGTTTTCCTGACAATAGAATTAGCCTGGCTTCAGCCTGTTGGCACAGGAAGAAATGAAATGCTAATAGATGTAAATGAGGGCATCCCCGGGTTCTGTGGTGGGAGGGATCTGTAGGACTTCTCCAGCTGGCTGTGTGTGATCAAGCAGGGAGAGGGATGGAAGAGGAATGACCTTCAGGCAGGCCCCCCCTCCTCAGGACCACTCCTGGCAGGACAGGGTTAACGCCGGTACAGCCCTCAAAGGAATGAAGCCAGCAGGGAGCCAGTTAGCTGAGGCCCCGGAGAGACTGCACTCACAGCACGTGCCAGTGTGTCTTTGATCTGGGAGCAGGGACTGGACTGCCTGGTCTGCAGGCCCAGCTGGCACCCCTGCTGAGCCTTTGTCCAGGGGCCCTTGCCCCAGAGAGCCCAGGCTGTGCAGATAATTGCCTGGGTGGGAGGCAAGGCCTGAGACACAGGTTGTACCCCCTCCCCCTTACACCATCCCTCCACCGCCCGCAGCCACTGCGCCAACCCACCTCCCTCACTGTCCCTGGGACTCAGATTCCCACTTTTCGGAGGCTAGGCCATGAGACCCAGCCCAAAGCCCATGGTGTCCTGTAAAGGCCTGGGGCCTGGGGCCTGGAATCCTATGGCCAAGCTGTCTAACAACCCGATACCTCATGAGCCACAAAATGCATGTCACTTAGGTAATGACAGTGTTTCTAGGAGCTCCCTTTGTAAAGTGTAAAAAGCAACAGATAGAATTCATTTTAATATCATTTATGTGGTGGGGGGCACAGTGCAATGTGATCGCATTTTTAGCATGCAGTCGTGATTTAAAGACGATTAATGAAATTGTTTGTATTCTTTGTTGTACTGCTTTCTCCAAAACCAAACCACAGCCCTTACCCTTGAGTTTATTCCAACTCACAGCAAACCCCCTAGCACAGAGACACAGGTCCGTGGGTGCAAAGTCGGTAGAGCCAATGGCGGTGGGAGCATGGCAGGGCTCCCAGCAAAGGGGGACCACCAGCGGGGAAAGTGAAGGCAGAGAGAGGAGGGGAGGTCCCCAAGGCCCTCTTTCTGCGAAGGCCACACCCACAAGGAGTCACCATCAGGCCTGATTGACAGGCTCAACTCCACCCCTACACTTTGATGTAGCGAGTGGACATGAAATTATGTAACTACCACAGTCATCTTTAGGGATGTGGCCTGCCACATCTTTCTTCCATGGGGTGGCTGGCCTTCCAGTTCACAGCCCAGAGCCTCACCGCTGTGCCGCCAGAGCACCTGAACCCTTCACGGACCGTGGTCTGAAGCCGAAAGCCAAACCCACGCTTGTCATTCCGTTGATTCCAGCCGCATGGCTTCCTGGGTGATGAAGCGATGGGGCTGCATGGGATCTTCATGTCTGTAGTCTTTACAGGCAATAGGCCACGGGGCATCGGGAGCTATACTTTGTCCTAACCCTTAGGACAGTGGCTCAAACCCATCCGTGGCTCAGAGGGGAGAAAGATGAAGCTTTCTGCTCCGGTCAAGATTAAAGATCTCAGAGATCCACAGGAGCAATTCTCTGTCCTCCAGGGTTGCTCTGAGATGGATTTGGACACTAGTGACTTAAGGGCTCCGTGGCCATACGTGGTGAGTGGCTACTGAATTGGATATGATAGGCTTAGGAGAGAAAAACTGCTGGGGCGGGGGGTACTTACTGCCAGGCAAACTGCTGATGACTTCGGCACAGCCAGAGATTGGCCAGGGCTTCTGAGAGCTTAGGGCCACCCGGGCACAAGCCCACCCTTCTAGCAGGGCAGCACTGGATGGAGGACCAGCCTCAGGGTTGACCAAGGCCAACTCTCACCTTTCGAATGGGGAATACTGACAAGCTCAATTGGGGGGGGGGCTGACCACAAATAAGCCAAGCCTCTTCTTCCAGCTCTCTATGCCCACAGAGGTGGGATGCCACCTCCATAGCAGCTAGGCACACGGCCGCTGGCATCACGCAGATTGACGCTTCCTTCCTAACTCCTGGTCAACCCAGCGTTCCCATCTGTTAAATGGTATCACTGTCATAGGTGACCTCAAAGGAGGTGCGGGCTGACCACAGCCACCATTAGCCCGGAGCCAGCCTCTGGATGAGCCCGTGGTCCTAAAGGAGTTCCCCACTGTCCAGTGGCCACCACAGGTTAGTAAGGACACTGAGGTCCAGGGCCCCCTGTGGGTTAGGGGCCGAGCCAGGTTAATCTGGCTCTCGTTCATTCGCTCGTCCACTTGGCAAGCCTCTGGGCCCCTCGGTTGTGCCAGGCCTGCTTTGGGAGCCCGAGGCACCAAGCCGAGGAAGAGGTAGACAGGCAGGCAGTGGGAGAGTCTGCCCCGGGATGAAGCGGGTACAGAGTGGACGGTGACACGGGACTGGGAAGGTCCAGCCATGCCAGGCAGGCAGGCGTGGTCAAGGAAGGGCCTTCTGTGCTGGATCTCTTGGGAGAATAATCATGATGCAACGATAACGGATCTTCAAGGGACATAAGCTTTCTGTGTGCCAGACACTACTCGTTCATAGTAATTCGTGGCTGCTCAGCTGCCTTGTGAAATCAGTGTGGTGATGGACACCACTTTACTGGGGAAAGTGAGGTAGAACAATACTCATGAACTTGCCCAAGGTCTCACCCCACAGAAGGGTTTCAGACCCGAGGCTCTCCAGAATGAGAGACCCTTATCTCTTATCTACCTGCCTCTGGGCTCTGTAGATGGAATCCCTGGCTGAGGCCAACAGACAATCTGTTCAACTGCTGATGGGAAGGCCGGAGGGTCAAGTTTATCCTCAGCACCTCAGAAGAAAGGCCTGGTAACCCAATGTTGAAAAGTGAGCCCTTGGGGGCCACGTAGAGCACGGTGGCACACAGGCATTCCCCAGGGTTGGGATTTGACTCACCTGCTAGGTATGTGGGCTATCCCATGGTCTTTGTCCCAGTCTCCGGTGGCATCTGCCTGGCGCGACCTTGGGGACCGGGTGCCCCTGTAAACTGGCCCCAGCTCAGAGCTGCTGGTGCCCACAGCCCATCACGAGGAAGTGAGCCCACGCTACAGGACTGAGGGGCAGGGGAGGACTGCGTCGTGGGAGCTGGGTGAAAGGGGTACCTGGATGGTGGCTGCTCGGACTGCAAGGTGAGGGAGTGGGCAAGCTGAGGAAGCCTGTGAGATTTTCTAGGAAGCCCGGGAACCACTTCCACTGAGCAGAGCGTGTTGCCTGCATTAACATGCAAAGAAGCGTCTTTGCATGGTGTGTTTCAGAGGTTCAGATTCCAAGGCGACCAATTGCCAAATGTGACTCAGGACCCGGAAATGGGTCTGCCTCAGGCTCAGGGCAAGGCAGGCAGGGGAGTGGTAACCAGACAGGGAGGGGAAGGGGCTGGGAAGGTCCTCTCTTGGCCCCCAGAGCCACTAACACCCTGGGGTATTTCCCAGATGCAAAACTTTCAGTGCTACCACTAGGGATGGGCTGAGCACAGCTGGACCACCTGGCCACCTGGGGTCACCCTCCCACAACAATACCCCGTGTTCATGCGCTGCAGCCAGCATTCATTGAGCACCAGCTGTGTACCAGTTGGAGGTGCGAATCATCAGGATGCTCCCGGGATACATGTGTCCTAATGTGAATCCCTGAGTTTACAGTCCAGTGGGCCAGTGAATGGGGGGCTGGGGGGACATGCCTGCCCCTAAGGAAGGACTGTCAGGCTGTCAGAGCCCAACCAGGGCAGGAAGGAGTTGGGGTGCAGACAGCCTCGCTGAGCAGGGGAGGGAGGTCAGTACTCTCTGGGGCAGTCGGGGAGGGGCCCTGGGGAAGGTGGGCGTGGCGAGGATGACATGAGATGACCACCCTCACTGGTCCAAGCCAGGCCGGGGACAGTGGTTGGGACTGTGGGTGCCTATGTGGGAAGCAGGGAAGGGCAGTGGGGAGCCTAGGAGCCCCCCCACGGTGCTAGCAAGGTGGGAGCACCTATCTCAGGGCAATGGTGCTGGGCAGTCACCAGGGGGGAGGGGTTGCATTGAAGGGACTGAGGCCGCTGTCCAGAGAAATTGTGTCAGGAAGGCCAGTTAGTTAATAGTAAAGGAAGAGTCACTGTTGCCCCCATGAACACAGGACCCCCAGGGACTTGAAGTGAGATGGCTGAGTACCAGAGACTGATGAACTCCGGGTGGCCTGGGACTTGGAGGCCGGGAGCTTGGGTGAACCCGGCAGAACGGACAGCAGCGAGTAGCCCACCAGGAGAGGTCAACTAGGAGAAGCTGTCCTGTGAGAGGGGACAGTCACCCAGTGCTGGCCTCTCAAGGGAGAGTCGTGGTGGCCCTACAGTGCAGTCAGGTCCTGCCTCCAGGGCACATTGGAGCTGCGTGAACTGAGCCCCTGCTAGGGGCCTATTTCCTCCCTGGCCTTCCACTGCCAGAGCTGAGGGTACCCCTGATAAGCCCGGGACCCAGCCTCCTGGGCCTCAGGGGTATGGCTGGGCTGAGCACATGCCTGTGCCCTGCCCACCCTGGCATCCCAGGGAACCTGCAGCCAGGTCTCAATCAGGCGCCTCCACAGCAGGGTGTGGGTCCTGCACCCGCTGCCACCGTTGAAGAAAGGGCAGAGCCCAAGCCAGGTGTGCAGGTGGCAGGGGGACAAGGGAGAATACAAAGCTTCACGGCCAGCTGCAGTTGCCTGCGGGGCCCAGACACAAAGGCCACTCAACCTGGGTTTACATTGGAACCTGAGGCTGCCTGGCCCCAGGGGAGCAGGGCCTTCATCTGGATTCGGATTTCAAGCAGCGCCAGTGGGTGGCCCACACCCCTTCCAGGCCAACGCCCTAACAGGAAGGTGCTGAGGCTTAAGGGTGTGTGGGCTCAGTTGGAGTCCCTTCCTAGGACCCAGGGCCCAGGAAAAGGAGGCTGGGTGGAGGGAGGGAGAAGGGCATGGCACTGCTCGGACACCTGCCCTCTGGTCTCAGTCAAGCTCCCTCGTCCCACCTTCCCCTTTCCCACCTCCAACACCGGGCCCTGGGCCTGACCCCTTGAAGTGGTTCTGCCTCTCCCACTGGGTTGCAGCAGAACTGTGTTAGCCCGGGTAGACTAGAGAGACAAATTCAGACATTCATATGTGTGTGTAAGAGAGAGCTTTATATCAGAGTAATTTTGCCTTAAGAAAGCATCCCAGCCCAGTCCAGATCAAGTCCATAAGTCCTATATTAGCCCACATGTCTGATACCAGTCTGTAATTTCCTCTTCAAACTCATGCAACACATGCAATGACGCCAAATGCAGAAAGATCACAGGCCAGTGGGTGGAAAGTCTTGTAGATCCAGTGGCAGTAGAAGCATCTCTGTGCTGGTGTGGGTCTCTATATGACTCCTCCAGCTCCAGGGCTCGGGTTCCATCAGGGGTCTCCAGGTGGCTTGTCAGCAGGAAGACAAGCAGAGTGATTCTCCCACCTCCAGGGAGGAAGACAGGAGTTCCCAGAATTCTCAGGAGAAGGTCATGCCCACATGGAGGCCTTATTGTCTATGACCTGATTGGCAGGCTAGACTCCACCCCTTTGTAAGTTGACAGGAGATGATGTAAGTGCCACAAGGACTCAGAGTGGTGAGCATGATGGGGTTCCGAGGCCAGTCTGTCTTCTGGGACAAATGTTAGTACTGTCCCCATCCCTACCCAGAAATGACCCAGACAATCTGGGTGACATACAACAGGCCACCTGCCAAGCCCAAAGCTGAGACCCATACCTGTGACATGAAGAGCAACATCAGACTTCCCAGAAAGGACTGGGAGGGGGGAGGGTTGAGGAAGGGACAGACTTATTCATTATCCCCAGACCAGCACCTGGGCAGGGACCAAGCTCAGGTCTTAACCTTCTTCTCTGGCAGCCAGACAAAGCCCACCCCAGAACCACACTTTCCATGTCAAAAGTAAAATGCAGAGGATTAAAAGGGAAATCAGTTATATTGAAATATAGCTACCAATGCTTAAAAATGAATTTTGGATAGAGTTCTATAGGTGCTTCTTTAATCCATATACTTAATAAAAGCTAACCGTGGGTCTAAGGACTGCCCTGCTGGTGTAGGGGTTACCCATTGGGCTCTTAGCTGTAAGGTCTGCAGCTTGAAACCACCCAACTACTCCTCGGGAGCAAGATGGGGCTCTTGGCAAGTCACGGTCTCAGAAACCCACAGGGGCAGTCTTACCCTGCCCTGTGGGGTCACTGGATATGTCGGAATAGGCTCCACAGTTGTGAGTTTGGCCCAGGGTGAGCTGTGAAGGAGTTTTGATTCGTACTATGATTTTGAAAAGGCCATGAGAAACAAGGGTAAGATTTCAAAAATACTTGTAACATCCATGAAGGAATATGGAGGTACTGCCATTTCTTTTGGTCCCAGGTATTGCTAATACCTCAGGGGTATTGTCTCCTCGCGTGTCCATAATTGAAGGAAATTCTGGGTTTCAGTTAGAAATTAATGAGAACGAGATGTAATTTTTCCCCTGGGATCTCTCTCCATCCCTTCAAGGGGCCTGTTAAGAGTCCCTGAAATTCAGAGGCAAAACTCACCTCTGTCCACAGCAGTCAGGTGATGCCCTGGGGAAGAGAGGAAAGGGGGATTAGTAACCGGAGGGGACCCCCAGACTACCCAGGGCTCTCAAAGGCGGGCAGCCCGTGTCTGTGGCAGCGTGGAAGTGTGCTCCCTCAAGTTGGTGGCGGATTTTTCAGAAGTAGGTCCGCAGGCCTTTCTTCCTTCACATACCCCTGTGTGGGCTCAAAGGCTCACCTTTCTGTCGGCAACCAAGTGCGTGAACCCAGGGACGCCTAAGAACATCGGGTTCTTGACCTGGGTACTGGTGGCCAGTAAGTTCAGGTTTGAGGCGATCCGCCCCTCCTAGACACTCAGAATCCGGGTCCTTAACCTGCATAACTAATTGACCTCTGTGTGTGTGTGTGTGTGTGTGTGTGAGAGAGAGAGAGAGAGAGAGAGAGAGAGAGAGAGAGAGAGAGAGAGAGAGAGAGAGAGAGAGATTTGAGTGAAAATTCACAGAGATTCTGGTTCTACACGATTTTTCCCCAAAAGGACACTTAGGCTACATCAAAGGCATAGAAGTTCGCACAAGGGGGAACACACGCAGAAACACACTGCCGGGGAGTCGCAGCGAGCCCGACAGGTCCCTGCATATACCGGTAGTAACAGAGCCCCTGCCAGCCTAGGCCACAGATAGATATGGTGAGACGGGGTGCACTGTTTTTAGGAGGCAGTCCCAAGTAAGAGGAGGCTTCCCATCCTTGCTCGTGGGGGAGAGGGTGGCCCTGTCACCTGGCTTTTTAAAATGTTTATTTTATTTACTTAAATAAAAAGAATATTGACTTTATTGCTTTTGTTAAAAAAAAAAACAAACAAACAAAACAGGAAACTCACCGTAAGGAATTCCAAGTGAGGCAGAGAAGATCACAGCCACCCAGGCCTCCCCAAGCTAGGAAGGGGAAGCTAACCACCGAGGGCGGCTGGGTAAAGGATGCCTCTCTCTGTTCCCTCTGGGAGGGAGGGAGGCAGCCGGGAAAGTGCTTTCGGGGAGCAGGAATCTCTTCTCCACAAAGATGCTCCTCTTGGCTTGAAGGAAGCCTAGGGAAAGTTGCTGAGGATGGCAGTGTCCTGTAGGGAAGTGCTGGTCTTAGGACCTCCCTCGCCCCCAGCCTGTACAGGTCCCAGGCTACTCTCCACCCCCACCCCCACCTCCAGGGACCAAAGGTACCTTTGAGGCCTGCCTGTGTTGTTTGCTCATTGTTTACCTGTCACTTGGCCAGGTGCCAACTGCAGGGCACTCCACAGTGCTCGGAGCTTTTGCGAGGGATGTGATGTGTGTGGGGGTGGGGTGGGGGTGTCACCAGTAGCCCACTGGGGTCATGGTGATGGGTGTCTCGGGAGGGAGGTCAAGACAAGGCCAGCCCTTGGCTGGTGCAGGGAGACTCTGTCCTGGCACAGAACTCCAACAGGTGTCCAGCCTGCCTTCTTGAGCTGGTGCCCGGACGTTCCTGGTTTGATGTGGTCATTTGTGGCGTCAGCTCCCGGTTGGTGTCACAGGCGCTGCCTGTTGGAGCCACATCCGGTGCTGGAGGAACAGTGGAGGGGGGGCGGGGGGGACTGGGGAGCACATTCTTCTGCCTTAGTGTCACAGGCATGCATGTTCACACCAGGCCCTGGTCGTTGAAGGCCAGCAAGGCCACACTCCCCCAGATGGGCATTCTATCCAGCTTGCTAGCTGCCCATGTGGGGTGACATCAGGGTGAACACACGCCAGCAGCTGGCTGTCTACTTGTTCAGGCTCAGGGGGTGGGGAAGCAGTTCCCACCTTGGAAGCCATCTGGGATCGGTGAGGCAGCTGGGCATGGGGCCGTCTCTGTGATCTGCTGCAGCTGTGTGCCCCAGGGAGCCAACATCTGGATGGGCAGCTCCGACATCGTGAGCCAGCTGTTCCCAAAACACCCTCCTGCCCCCCGGGATTTGTCTGGCTCTCATATGGCAGCCACAGGTGTCTCACCGGCTGCCGTTTCCCAATCAGATGTTGGCACGTCTGGGCTCCTGCACCCCTGCGGTCAATCGGAATGTCCCCATTACTCAGGCCGGAGGTGGCCTGTAAGGAAACCCTGTGCCTCTGACCACCGTCCCTGGGGCTCCAAGTTCCTGGGGGAAGGGGCGGGAGGGGAGCCAGCAGCACTCTGTACTTTTTGCCACTCTGGCCCCTCCCAGGCTGTTCCCATCTTTCATTCGCTCAGCCCTTTGCCCCGATCAGCTCTGCCAGGGGATTGGGATACAAAGGTGTCAGGCCTGTCCCTGCCCTCAGGACTCTGCCCCAAGGAGAAGACTCCAGGGTGAGTCCTTTAGGAACAGCATGAAGGGGACTACTGATGGTCACTCTTTCCCACTTGCATCTGCACATGTTTTAGGGGATGTTCAGAAAGGGGGGAATGGCCTCTCAAGGACCCCGTGGAGACCCCTAGGTCTTCCAGGTGGAGTGTCCCCCCACGAGCACCAACTTGCCTAGCGGGGTGGGTCCCCAGTGCCTCACGCCGCCTCACGCCCACTGCCTGTGTCTCCCGGCCTCCCCGCAGGCAGCGTGAGGAAGGCCAGTGCCCAGAAGCAGGATGAGAAGATGGCACACTTCTTGCTACCCCGGGGCACCAGCAACTTCCGCAGGTTCACCCGGGAGTCCCTGGCGGCCATCGAGAAGCGCGCGGTGGAGAAGCAGGCCCGCAGCGCGACCGCCACACAGGAGAGCCGAGATGGGCTGCCGGAGGAGCACGTGCCCCGGCCCCAGCTGGACCTGCAGGCCTCCAAGAAGCTGCCCGATCTCTACGGCAACCCGCCCCGGGAGCTCATCGGGGAGCCACTGGAGGACCTGGACCCATTCTACAGCACCCAAAAGGTTATGCATCCTGACATGCACGTGACAAGGAGGGGACCTAGGTGCCTGTTCCTTCGGGTGTGCGGTGTGGGGTGTGCGGTGTCCACCTGGCCAGCCACCGCAATTTTAGAGTTCTGGGCTCTGAGCAAGGGGTGTGTGGCTTGAGATGGTGCTGTAAAAAAGAGAGTCCACTCTCCAATCGGACCTTCCTGTGGGATGTCGATGGTGCGCTCTGTGGGTACAGCCCCACTCCTCCACCTCCCGGGCACTTCTCCGAGCTCCTGCTGGGTGACCCAGAGTCAGGCTCTGGGTTCTGCCTGGCCTGAGCTTGTGGGGACCCCTCTCCTTGTAGAGGCTATGTGTACCCCCATGCCCTACCGGGTGTCAGGGAGAGCTCACTGGGCCTCAGCTATGCCAGGGTGGCCCAGGCTGGGCCATAGCAGCCGCTCCCTCCCCCTGCCCCGGGGCTTTGTGAGGCCGCACTGACCAAGGAGGCCAGTGGGAATCTGATAGGGGTGGAGGGTCAGCAGCCACCTGGTTGGGGGTGGGGGAAGAATCTCCCATGGTGCTTCCTAACTGGTGAGAGAGAAGAGGGGACTTTTGACTCTTATTGGGGTGGGGGTAGGGTCGGAGGTGCTGTGAAAATATATTTGTTCCCAGAAGACACATCCTCACCACCTCAGACCCGGCCTTGACCTTAACACTCGGGGTCCTTTTCCCCAGTCCTTGTCCCCCCCCCCCCCCGATCCTGGGTACTCAGGGTTCCTGCAGGGACATGGGCTCCAGGTGGCTCTGGGCACTGCCGGAAGCAGGTGGATTTGAGTTGGAGTGAAGCCTTTCTCCAGCAGACCATGGTGGACAGGGGCCTGACAGAAGTTAGTGCCGGGCTGAGGACACTGGCTCAGGGTTCACCGTAGGAGTCTGATGTGTGTAAGGGAGGGAGAGCGAGTGTGAGCACAAGCAGGAGTGGATACTCTACCTGTGCCAGTCAGGGCTGGTGTGTGTGTCACCATGTGTCGGAGACCAAGAGCCTGGGGGTAGGCGTGGATTCCCCCAGCGGCCGTGTCTGCAGGCACATGCAGGCATGAGTGTGTGGAGGAAAAGCCCTTCATGGGCGTCCACCTGCGCTTCCAGCTGGTTCAGATGAGGCCAAGGTCAGGTGCTGGGCCCACAGTCCGGGGCAGGGGAAGATAAGGGGGGTGATTCAGGGTGGGCGGACTTAGGTTATGGTTGGTCGGGAAGCCTTGGGGTTGGGATGGTGACGAGGTTGGAGTTGACTGGGATCCAATTGTGAGTCACAGGATCAGTCTGGGACTCCGGTTGGGGACTGGACATTTGGGGACTGGTGACAGTTCCGCCTGGGCTGTGAGGCATGCTGTCTCCTCTGTCCCTTTGCCCCCACCCCCTAAGAATGCTGAAACGGTGGAAGGAAGTCTGGCCCCTAATGGGCTGACCCTTCTTGCTGACCCCTCTGCACTCAGGGCTGCACTGTCTCAGCCTGGGGCAAGCAGTGTCCAACCCCCTGTCCCCTGCACCAGGTAGACTCTTTTGAAAGCCTGGGGAGAGGAGCCCCATCTAGGGCTGCTCGTGACCCCACCAGCGGAAGACCATAGGCTGTTTGCTCAAAGCGGGATGGGCCTGTGAGCCAGCCTGGACTCAGGAGACCGAGGCTGGGGACATATCTATGTGTAACTTGCCCTTAACACTTTCTCCCCGACCCAGATCCCCCGGTCCCCATTGTGCCTGCCAGGGAAGGAGAAGGCAGAAGAGTGTGGAATTAAAAGGCTGCTTCTGGCTAAGAACTGTAATTCTGAAACTAAAGCAAATCCCAACTCTCAGACCTAGTGCGTCAGTCCAGGTGGACTAGAGAAACAGTTTCATAGACACTCGTGTGTATAAGAAAGAGCTTTATTTACAAGAGCAGTTGAATATTGAGAAAATATCCCAGCCCAGTACAGATAAAGTCCCTAAGTCCGACATTAGCCCATATGGCTGATACCAATCTATAAAGACCTCTTCAGATTCACGAAACACATGCAATGAAATCGAATGCAGGAAGATCACAGGTGATTGGGTGGGAAGTGTTGTGGATCCAGTGACGTTGTAAGCATCTCAGCCCTAGCAGGGATCTCCATGTGGCTTCTCCAGCTCCAGAGGTCTGGCTCCATCAGCCTCTCTCCATGTGTCTTCTCCACGGGGGATGTCTCCCAGGGAGTGAGCATGTGTCCCGCCTCCAGCGAGCTATTTATCTCCTTAGCACCTCCAAATGAGGTCATTAAGCTACGATCTGGTGGACAGGCTAGACTCCACTCCTCCACTCTGAATCCTCAAATTGACACCAGATTGTGTAACTACCACACCTAGCCTACCCTTACCCACTCCCTCAGTGGATTGAGCAGTGAGGGTCCCTGTGGCTGCCCCCCCCCCCAATCCTTCCTTAGGCCATCTCTTCTTCCTCCCCCACACCCTCACAGCCAGGGTCCCAGGACTTCCAGGGTCCAGTAGCTACCCACTAAAGCCCCTGCCCACAGGCCCTGGGGCCGCCACCCCTCACCTAACCCAGCTCTCCGTCTGCAGACCTTCATCGTGTTGAACAAAGGCAAGACCATCTTCCGGTTCAGTGCCACCAACGCCCTGTACGTGCTCAGCCCCTTCCACCCCGTCCGGAGAGCAGCTGTGAAGATTCTGGTACATTCATATCCTTGGGAGTTGACCCCTGTTGGTTGCACCCCCAGACGAACCCCCATGTCAGTGCAGGCCTGAGGGTCGGGGGGGTGCTGATGTCCTGCAGGGTCCTCGGGCAAGGAGCGTGGCGGTCACCTGGGAGCTGGTGCTAAATGCAGGCTCCCGGGCCTTACCCCAGAAGCCAGCCCTGCCCCTGCATGTTAACGAGAGCCTGGGGGCTCTTGGTCACACACAGAATGGACACCCGCCCCTAGCCCTCCAGTGGGAGATGCCCTGTGCTAGAAGCTAGACCGCTGGTGACCCCTGAAAAAAGGAGGCCCCTCCCTGTGCCCCTGGTGTCCCAAATGTCACCCCCCACCACACTCGGACCCCTCCACCCTGCACCCCACCGCCGCTTTCAGGGCCTTGGGTCTCCGGGGACCCAGCCAGGAAAAGGCCCTTTTCCAGGGAAGAGGCCTCCAACTGATTCGCTCCTGGGCCTCTTTCAGGGGAGGTGGCGCTGGCTCTCCGTTAGGTGTTGACAACGTGTTTGCGGCTCCAGAGTCTCGCAGAGAACTCTAGCCTGGCCGGCATTACATTGTGTAACCCACACCGGAGAAGGCCTGCCTCGGAGGGGAGTGACAGGCGGGCTGCTGGGTAATCAGGGGCATGTACCAGTCTTGGGATCCGGGTGCGCTTTGGACCCAGGGCCAGCCTTTGCCCCCTCCACCTTCCATCGCGTGGGGTGGTGGGGTGATGCTTCTGAACTCCAGAGAAGGGGCTCAGAGGGACCTCTGGTGGAGGGTGATGCCTGGTGTTCCAGAGACCCATCGCCGGGGTCCGGTGATGCCCGGGCGATCCCTCTTCGGGCTGTGGCAGCAAGCAGAGGCGCACCCTGGGTCAGCTTCACTGCCCCTTCATGGGTGCTGCTGGCCTCAGTGCTCATAATGTGTTAGTCGGGGTTGACTAGAGAGACAAACCCAGGGATATTCCTGTGTAAGAGAGAACTTTATATGAAAGAGCAACTGTACATTAAAAAGCATCCCAGCCCAGTCCAGATCAAGTCCATAAGTCTGATATTAGTCCACATGTTATGCTCATCCCTAAGCTCCTCTTCAGACTCACGCAGCCATGCAATGATGCTGAAGGCAGGAAGATCACAGGCCGGTGGGTGGGAAGTCTTGTGGATCCACTGGTGGTGGAAGCATCTCAGTGCTGCTGTGGGTCTCCACGTGGCTCCTCCAGCTCCAGGGCTCTGGCTCCATCAGCATAGCCCCATCTGGCTTGTCAGCAAGAAGACAAAACAGAGAGTGATTTGTTGTGGGTCTTCTGGACTGGCCCCACGTGGTCCCTCAAGGACCCTTCAGTGTCCTCCTCTGGGTGGGCTTTTTCTGAGACCCAGACAAGAAAGGGTCTGCTCACCCAGGAGCCCAGAGGCGAGGCCAGGAGGCTTCAGAAAAGTGGCCCCCTAGTGAGCTTAACTCACAAATAAAAGGAGCACTCACTAGGATCCAGTCGATGCCGACTCACGGTGACCCTGTAGGACAGGGATGAACTGCCCCTGTGAGTTTCCAAGATGGTTACTCTTTACGGGAGTAGAGAGCCTCCTCTTTCTCCGTCAGTGTGCTTGGTGGCTTTGAACTTCTGCTACCTTGGCAGATCACAGCCCAATGCATAACCACTACATCCCCAGGGCTCCTCCATTGAGCTTGGAGGAATGGTCACGGTCACGAATGGACACTAACAAGTTAGGAGTTCCTGCAGGCTAGGGAGGGACCCAGCTAACTTCCCTTGACAGCGTTCAGTCCTGAGCCCACGCAGACCTGGGAGTGGGGGTGGGGTGGGAGTGGGGACAGTGCCTTGTTTTAACAGCACATCAGCGCCAACTACACTCCTTCCTTCCCCTCTTCCAGCTTGCCCCTGGCTTTCTCACTAGGGACAGTCTTACTCACAGCCCCGCCCCCCTATATCCCCCCGCCCCCACCCCCCACCCCCGCTATGAGGCTACAGAGGCGGGCTCCAGGTTCAGGAGACAGCTGCTTTGCCCGTGGTGAAGTCTGAGGTTCCAGGTTTCACTCAGCCATTCTGCCACTGCTCCTGAGCTCCCCGTAGGGGCCAGGCACTGCAGAAGACCCCATGGGAGCCCCAAGCCCAAGCCCGGTCGTGCCCTTGTCCCCTTAAGGATGTTACAACCCCCTGCAAGACCCCAAACAGTCACGCACAACCTCATCATCACTTCTGCCAGAGTGTGGCCCAGGCCTGAGGAGGGGGAGGGCAGGACTGGAGGGCAGGAGGGTGGACAGTCTTCCTTACTCCGAGCCACAAGCCATGGCTCTGAGCCTCACCTGGAGGGCGGTCCCTCTCAGGAAGCATCCTCCCGCACTCACCTAGGACTCTCACCTGGGGCTTCTCCTCCAGGTATCTAACCAACGGGGCACTGCTTGGCAGCCACAGCAGCCCCCAGGGAGGCAGCAGCAGCCCTGGGGTTCCTGCAAGGCCGCAGACTCATCTGTGGGCAGAGGAGAGGCCAGAGGCAGCTGGGCCAGGAGGCAGTGTGGACGCCAGGGTCCCAAGCCCTGACCGAGGGTCCTCTGAGCTGCGTTGCTGAGTCTGTGAGGCACTGGTTCCACATGGCGCAGACTCTGAGCTGGCCTGTGTCCCCCAGGGCCGCTGCCCCAGGGAAGTGGCCCAGAGCCTAAGGGAGGCCCTGTACCTGCTCCGAGCAGCTGCCTTGACGCTCTGCTATCTGGGAAGGGCAGCCCATTGCTGGCCCACAACACTGCCACGTAGTGGGCTCAGGGTGGCCCTAAGGGGGAGGAAAGAGCCCAGGTTTGCGAGTTTGGGGAGTAGTCTCTCTGTGTCCTGCAGTGTGCCTTAACTAAATGGGGAACATCACCCACAGGAGGCTCTTCTTAAAACTGTGGGATCTGCAGCCCCATCCGCCGACCTGCCAGGTCAGAACCTTCCCTCAGGCAAGGTCCCCAAGGATCCCTGGGCACCCTGCCCTCCGGCAGGTAGTTTCCGAATGTCAGCCTGTCTCACCTGGGTCACCTATGTAGCATGCGGATTCCTAACCCTATCCCCACCATGACCCACCGTGGGAAAACCGTAACCCTGCAAGCCAGGCCTGCAGCTCTTCCTCTCCTACCCATCCTCCTCCTCCTCCTCCTCCCCCTCCTTCTCTCCCTCCTCCTCTCCTCTCCTACCCATCCTCCTCCTTCTCCTCCTCCTCCCCCTCCTTCTCTCCCTCCTCCTCCTCTCCTCTCCTACCCATCCTCCTCCTTCTCCTCCTCCTCCTCCCCCTCCTTCTCTCCTTCCTCCTCTCCTCCTCTCCTACCCATCCTCCTCCTTCTCTTCCTCCTCCTCCTCCCCCTCCTTCTCTCCTTCCTCCTCTCCTCCTCTCCTACCCATCCTCCTCCTTCTCCTCCTCCTCCTCCCCCTCCTTCTCTCCCTCCTCCTCTCCTCTCCTACCCATCCTCCTCCTCCCCCTCCTTCTCTCCCTCCTCCTCCTCCTCCTCTCCCTCCTTCTCTCCCTCCTCCTCTCCTCCTCTCCTACCCATCCTCCTCCTCCTCCTCCCCCTCCTCCCCCTCCTTCTCTCCCTCCTCCTCTCCTCTCCTACCCATCCTCCTCCCCCTCTTCCTTCTTCCCCACTTCCCCCTCCTCCTCCTCCATCCCCCCTCCTTTTTGATTAAGATATAATTTACATGGGCACTCTGGTGGCTCAGTGATTCAGCAGTTAGCTGCCAACCAAGAGGTTGGCAGGCCAACCCCACAGTCACTCCAGGGCGGTCTGGGTGGGAGCTGGGCAGCCCTGTCTGTCTGCTCCCATCAAGAGTCCAGTCTCAGTGCCGGTCAGTCC
Source organism: Tenrec ecaudatus (assembly GCF_050624435.1). Classification (NCBI taxonomy): domain Eukaryota; kingdom Metazoa; phylum Chordata; class Mammalia; order Afrosoricida; family Tenrecidae; genus Tenrec; species Tenrec ecaudatus. The sequence goes on from NC_134537.1 coordinate 12,378,863, forward strand.
TATAGGGTCCCCGTAAGTCAGATCAAGCCGGTGTCGTGCGGTCATGAGAACCACAGGTGACATGCGGTCAGGGAGTTCTTCCCGCATGCTCCAGGCCCTCTGACCATCCAAAAGACCAAACAAGAGATGGAAAGAAAACCCCAGCCAGTTGCCCTGGCGTGGATGGGACCGTGATGCGTGGCGGCCCTGTCCATGTGTCTCAGAGCGGAGCTGTGTTCCGCTCCCGGGTGCTCAGCGGCTGGTTTTCCTCGGGTGGATCGCCAGGCCTTTCTTCTGACGTGCCTCTGAGCATGCTTGAGCCTCCAGCCTGCTGGTTGGTAGCCCAGTCCCAGCTCATTTCCAGCACTCTTCCCCCCGTCCACCACCCCTGCTCCCCAGCAAAACAACAACAACAAAAAACCCATTAGCAGTCACTCTGCCCTTCTAGTGTGCAGTCAGGTTTCCTGTTTGGGGTTTCAGTTTGTTGCCGTGGCCGTACCTGTTCAAATACCTCCCGAGCCCCTGAGTACGCAGAGCCCACCGGGGCATAGTCGGTGGCCGTGAGCCTGGAAAAGGCAGCAGGGACCAGAGAACATGTAAAAGGGGCCAGGGAGACCGCGCCTGCTCACACGGAGGCCGCCCAGAAGCCAGAGAGAGGAGCCTGTTTCTCTGGGCACACCCAGGCATTTGTGGTGTGTCGTGCCGGCCGGCACAGGCAGGCTCCCTCGGTACTTCTTTACTACCAGCCCCGCTCTCGCCCGCAGCACATCCTGGAAAGCTGAAGAGAAAGTAGATGTGAGCATGTGGAATCATTTCTCCTGTTATCCTTGTTGTAGTCTTGCAGAATGTGTTCCTGCAGGGATTAAAGAAAAGAACCCAGCTGAACCTCCAAACACCCCTGCGGTTGCATTCACAGGCCCCTGTGCACATGGAGGATGCCGTGCCTTCTTAGGGGCACAGGGTCTGTTCACAGAACCCTCCCACGCTTCTCCACCACATCAGTGGGCATGCCAACCACGCGGCTTGGAGTTGTTGAGTTTGGAGGCGGGTCTTGTTTTGTTTTTTAACTCCTTCAATGGCACAGAGAGATGAAAACACCCCCTACGGTTAATTTTCCTCTTTGGAGGTCTTGACTCTCTGGGGGCAGAACAAACCAAACTTCAGGCTTCTCCCCACAACCCGTCCAAGCAGTCCTGGCTGATATTTTACTCGTGGTCCCTTTAGGAACTGGGCATTAGGGGACAATGACAGGGCAGAATTGACGAGGGAGACTTGGCCTGTGCCTCTGTCTGCACAGGACACCAGCTTGGTCTTCAGTCTGAAATGACCAGCCTGTGCAAGCAGGTGTCCCCTGACCAGGAGACCAGGTGCCTCATCTGGTAAGGCTGCAGGTGGGACTTCCCCGGGGAGTCCTGAGGCCACACTTACAGAAACTGGGACTCGGTCTAGCTAGGAAGTGGGGATCCATGCAGACGCACGCGCGCACGCACACGCAGGGATGCCTGAGGGTGGTGAAGAGCTGTCTTCAAGGCCACAGGGTGCAGGAAAGGGCTCTGGGAGAGATGGGCAATGGCTGCATCCCACCCTCAGCCAGTACCCAGGTGGGCCACCCCGTCACTGCCCACGGGGGGACACGCAGTGGGCTTCCTGCTGCTTCCTGGGCTTGATGGAAGACTGGGCGCTCCCCTCTGCCACATTCTCTGGTCAAGGCAGCTCGTGTTCACCACTGCTTTCTGTCCTGGCGTGGGAGCTGTGAGCAACCCGGCCAGAGCTGAAAGGGGCTGGACCTGTGTCTGAGCAAGCAGTGAGCCCCTACAGCTCCGCCCACCCTGCTTTAGAGGGCTGGACAAGCTCTCAGGGGCCGGCCATCTCAGTGCCTCTTCCAGAAGCTTCCTACCCAGCGTGACCAAAGGCCCCTGTGGTTTCTGACGGCATCCGCCTCGGAGTCCTTCTGGGCTGTGTGTGACCCAGGGCCACCCCAATGACAGAAAGTCTCCTCCCTCCTCCTGTGGGGCAGTCTCGTGGCTCAGTGGGTTAGGTCTTGGGCTGCTAACTGCAAGGTTGGTGCTTCAAACCCACCCACTGGGAGAAAGAAGAGGCTGCCAGCTCCCATAAAGATGCACCGTCTCCGAAGCCCAGACTCAGGCTGCTTGCTATGGGCCAGAATCCACTCAGTGGCAGTGGGAGTGCTTTGAGTGAGGGGTACCGCCTTTGGAAGGTCCGCAGAGAGCTTCAATGGTTTGTACTCCCAAGAGTCAGAATCTACTCAATGGCTGAGTTCGTTATTATCGATGTTGTTGTTGTTGGAGATTCACAAAAGAGTAGGTGGCTTGAATCCACCCAGTGGAACCGCGGAGGAAAGGCCTGGCAGTCTGCTTCCACGGGTTCACAGCCATTGAAATGCTAGGGGCTGGTTACCTCGCTGGCTTTTCATGCCTGCCCTGCAGATGGCAGTGGCTTGGCATTAGATAGTGTTCCCATTTGGCAGATGAAAGCGCTGAAGAAATGGGGCTTCAGCAGGTGCAGAATTGATGCTGAGGGGCCCTCAGACAGAGACCTGAAGCGTAGCCCCCAAAGGTCAGGACTGGACTCTGCCCTTCCCCATCGGTCTGTGTGTTTCTTTTTGCGGCTGCAGCCTGGCTGGGAACTGAGTGGCCTCAAGCAACACGGGTTACGTTAGGGTTCTGAAGATCAGAACTCCCAGTGGGCCTCACGGGGCCCAAAACCCAGGCGTTGACATCCCCTTTCTGGAAGCTCTCCGGAGGGATCTGTGTTCGTCCTTTTCCCAGGCCTGCATTCCTTGGCTTGTGGTCCCCTCCCATCTTCGAAGCCCGTGATGGCCACTTGCCACTCATGCTCCTGTCCCTGCTTCTCTGCAGAAGGACCCCTGTGACTTTGTCGGGCCCACTTGAATCATCTAGGGCTGGGGTTGGCAAGCATCTCAGGTGGAGAGCCAATCCTGCCCCTCACGACAGTTTAAACATCATCCGAGAGACCCCACAGATTTGTACAAACATATAAAATCAGATCCCCACGATCTGAATCGTATCCTGGGAGACGATGGATTTTGTTTGCATGTTCATCTCGACTTCAGGACCACCCACAGCTGACGAATCACAGTTTGCCGACCTCTGACCTAGAGTAACACCCCCGTTTCAAGTTCTCCAGCCACATCTGCAAAGGCCTCCTAGCGGTACAGGCTCACACATTCCTAGGCTCCTAGCTGTTCCTCTGCGTTAACTCTGCTTCCTGGCCTTGTGCTGTCTGTCCATCTCCTCGTCCATAAATGGAGCCCTGCCACCCCCCACTCGCCCCCAGGGTGGTTGGAGGAATCCCATGGGCTTCCCAGGGCGCTGGGACCGAGCCTGGAACCTGGCTAGGGCTTTCAGAACATGCGTTCTTAGCATCCTTCCGTTCTCATTTCGGGAAACGCCTGGGTTCCCCCCTACCACTGGGCCTGTGGGGATGAGTCAGGCCGGTTGAGATATTGTCACCTGTCCAGTCAGGAAAGCCTTGTCGGGTAGCCTGGGCCTGGGGACATGTGTCTAAGGAGAGAGGGGTAGTGCTAACCCGAGGCTATGAAGAACCCTGCCCGTGGAGGGGTGGGTGGACTGAGAGACCAGGGAGAACTCAGGCTTCTTGGGTCACTGGCATTTGAGCTGAACCCCGTGTTGATCATGGAGCCTCCCCCAACCCGATGCCCTGTCGTCTGTGTCAGGTAAGGAGTTGAGGGTTAACTGCATCCGAGTTCCTAGTGAGAAGACAGGGGGTGGGGGGGAAGGTTGGAGGGGCACCTGCCTGGTCAGAGCCCTTTGTGACGCGCCCCCCAGAGCGACCCAGCCTCTCGCCTCACCGTCCAGACTGGAAAACGGCGAAGCCGTGCTGGGAAGGAAAGAGCTTGTCCCCGGAGCTCAATTACTGCCGCTCCCGGGCAGCCTGGGGAATCGCCCGTTTGGCAGCTGCTGTGCGTGGGGCCGGACTTGGGCGTGGTGTCAAGGGCCTGGGGGACACCAGTCAGGCTGTGGAGGGGAATTAATGGGGGCAGAAGAGTGACCCTGTTCCAGAGCGGCCTCCCTGTGGTGCCCAGTCAGGAGGCCAGGGTCTGCCCCATGCTCCTCGGGGCAGGGGGGCTTACAGAATGGAGGGAGGTGTGAGGGAGACCAGTCAGCGGCAGTCAGCTTGAAGTAGTTAGGACTTGCAGCATGAGTCAGGGGCCAGCCGGGGCCCGGGGTACTACAGGTGAAGGCAGAGACCCACCGAGGTGCCCAAGAGCGTGCTGAAGGACACACCTCTGTGGGAGGTGGGCATGCCCAGCAAGGAGCCCCCTGGCCTAGAGTCAGGCTGGCTGTTCACAGGAGTGCTGGCTGCTGAGTGGGGTCTTGTCGGATGAGGAGGAAGGAGTCCAGTGGGTGGACCCGAGAACCAGTGCCGACCGTGGCCTGAGGCAGGAAGCAGTTTGCAAAGCAGTACCTCTGTCTGCCCCACTGGGTGCATGTGTCCTGCCAAGATAGGGAGCCAGGCATTTCTTCAGGGACGGCCCAGCCTAGAGTCAAGCCTGGCTGCTCGTGAGAACTCGGGGGAACAGAAATCCCCGACCCCTGGCCGGTCCCTCCCCTCCAATGTGGCTGTGGACAGAGCCAGGCTGACTGGTTCAAACCTCTGGCCACGGGGTCCCCAAGGACTCTTTCACAGCGATTGTCCCGAGTATCTGGTCCCTACCAGGGTACCAGTGCAGGTGTGGGCGAGGAGACGGGGGCTAGCCTCAGTGGTGACGGCTGTGGATAGAAGGGGCCCCCGCAGCCCCGTGTCTCCCATAGGGACCCTGTCTCACTGACCTGGCAGCACTGACCAGCCCTGGGGCACTGGCTGAGTTTCTTGGTGGTGCCACCGTATCAGCAGGACCACCAGAGGGTGGCTTTACGAGGGTGGGGCGAAGATATGGGTTTCTGCCTTGTTAATTTTAGCTTCTGGGGGCCGCTCTGCAGGAAGAAATGGAGCTTCCTACTGTAGAGTTAGGGTCTCGGAAACCCACAGAGGCAGCTCTACTCTGCCCTGCAAGGTTGCTATGAGTCGGCACCCATGCGATGGCAGTGGGGGTTGTTGGGGACCTGTGCTCTTCCATCTGTGTCTCTCTGATCTGGATATTATTTAGACAAGGCTACATTGAGGACATGCCCACCCTGACGGGGCTTCCTTGGCAAACTAACGATGCCCGTGTTTCCAGATAGTGACCTCCGCCAACCAAAACCAGACTCTCTGCGGTGTGCTGACTCATGAGTGGATGCCGACCCATCAAGACCCTGTAGGACTGGGGGGAGAGCTACCCCTGCGAGTTTCTGAGACTCCTAACTGTTTGCGGGAATAGAAAGCCCATCTTTCCTCCGTGTAGCAGCTAGTGGTTTCAAACTGCCAACTTGGCGAATCGCAGCCCCTGGCATCACCACGGCGCCACCACCAGGACAGGCCCCCTCGGGTCATTCCTAGAGGAGCCCTGATGGGGTGGCTGTGAGTTGGGGGTGTTGACCACAAGGGCCGCCATTCGAAACCACCAGCCGCTCTGCGGTTGGTGAGAAGACGGGGCTTTCTACTCCTATAAAGAGTGACCGTTTCAGGTATCCCCAGGGCAGGTCCTATAGGGGCACCGTGAAACTCAAGGGAGCATTTCAGTCCTGGGCATCGACCCCATGCCAGTGAGTTTGGTTGTGATCGATCTACTCATGCCGTCGTGTCTGACGCGCGGGGATCCTTTTTCACAGGGGTCGCGATTCATCACAGTAGCAAAACGACAGTGATGAAGTAACAACAAAAATCGTTTTATGGTTGGGGGCGCCACCACATTAGGAACTGTATTAAAGGGTCTTGGCATTAGGAAGGTTGAGGACCACCGCTCCATGGGGTTTCCAAGGCTGTGAATCTTTACGGATGCAGTCACGTCTGTGCCCCCTGACCTTTCTCTTAGCAGCCTAGCACCTAACCTTACACTGATCCAGCAGGGTTCCTTCACCGGGGCCCAGAGGGCTGGGGTTCCAGGACATATTTGGGGGGCACCCTCGCCCTGCCACACCCTGCGCCGTGACTTTTCCTTGACCCCAGGCCACGCTCTTCAGCATGCTCATCATGTGCACCATCCTGACCAACTGCGTGTTCATGGCCCAGCATGACCCCCCATACTGGACCAAGTATGTCGAGTAAGTATCCCGGGACTTCTCCACGCCACGCCACAACCCCAAACGTCACCTCACAGGAGGGCCGTGTCCAGGCCCAGGGACTCGCCACCTAGGGGCTCCTTGGCCCAGCCCCTCCCCTCTTTTGCCTCTCCTAGTCCTGCTCGGTCCCCGTGGTCGGCAGTTCAAAACCACCAGCAGCTCCTAAGGAGCAAGGCCGGGCTTTCTTCTCCCGCCAACAGTCCTGGAAAAAATCCACAGAGGGCACTGTGAGAATGCAGCGGGTGAGGGGGTTGGGGGCTGGGGGGTCCTGCGTGCGGCCTGACCTGAGGGCTTTCGGCCTCTCTCCCCAGGTACACGTTCACGGCTATTTACACATTCGAGTCTCTGGTCAAGATCCTGGCCCGAGGCTTCTGCCTGCACGCGTTCACCTTTCTGCGGGACCCCTGGAACTGGCTGGACTTCAGCGTGATTGTCATGGCGTAAGTACCGGCTTGTTGTCCCAGGCCGAGCCAGGCCTGTCTCACTATGTGTGGGGGGTGGAGGTGGGGGGTGGGAGGGGGAGTTTGCACCACTGCCAGCCCCTCAGCTGCCCGCCATGGCCACTGGCCGCTCCCTACAGTCTGCTGCTCCATCCTACAGTCAGGAGGACGAGGTGAAGGCCCCCGGCTCATCTGGTGGGGAGGGATGGATCCAAAATTGCCCAGGCAGGCTGTGGTGGCCAGGCCGCCCTGTGCTCCAGGGACATCATTAAGACTCGGCTTAGCATCCTCTGCTCTTTCCACCCAGAGAAACCAATATGATAGCCCCAAATCCCTGAACTGCCTTCGACAGTGACCTGATTCCAAAGTGATTAAGATGGAGACGGCAGGAGAGAGGAGCCTGGGGAAGCCGGCAGGCAGTCCCCAGGACTCTGGCCAGCCACACAACTTGGCCCCCCGCTGCCACGCCACCACGCAGGGCGTCGCATCTGGACACACCCGACCGCTTTGCTGGGACAGTGGGCTGGTTCCTAGGAGCCCCAGTGAGGACGGTGCGGGGGGCCAGACAGAAAGGCTGGCTGGTGGGCTGGCTGGCTGGGGCTACTTGGTCCCATTTTGCAGATAAAGAAACTGTTGCCAGGCTCCGTCAGAAGGTGACAGCAAGCTCTGATCCGCCAAGGCCCCTCCTCCTTGCCTCGGCTGGCGTGGGCCCTGCATGCTTGGCAGAGGGGTAGGGGAGCGAGCAGGGCAGGCCTCCCTGCAGCGCTGTGTTGAAGCCGTCCCTCTGAGAGCTTGGTGTGTGTACCCAGTATGTGCAGGGCAGGCCTCAGAGGGCTTTGCTCCCCACCCTTACATGGCCTGGGCTCCCTGACGGTGGAAAGAAGGCCTGCGCTGGGCTAGGCGGGTTCACGGCTTCAGTTCACCTTCCCCTCTAGGATTCTCATATTTGCTGAGCCTACCTCTTTCCGGCCAGGCGTGGGTCAAACCCAGGCCATGAGCAGGCGGAGAAAAGCAGGTGATTAGAATGTGCCTCTGTCTCTCCACAGGCTATGTGTGAGCTGAGGCTAGCTAGGGGCCAGGTTGTGTGGCCATCTCTTCGGTAGATAGATGGGGACACTGAGGCTGGCATCAGTCTCCAGTGTCAATGAGGCCTGGCCACAGCAGAGTGAATGGGCAGGAGGCTGGTGGGAACTGTGGACACAGAGGTGATAGGCCAGCAGTCAGACCTAAGTGGGATAGGAGCCAGGCTCTGGGCTGCCATCTTCAGGAACCACTGTGTGGACCATAGACTGAAGGGGAAGGCCAGTCGGAAGCTGTGTTCTTCGAGCTTGGGAGAGAGGGCTGGGGATGGAGAAGATGAGACGCGGTCAGGTTCTGGCTGCATCTTGAAGGAAGGATGGACCGCCACAGCCCGCGGGGCCTGGGCAGCTGGGCATGTGGTGTTGCCTTGGGTTTTTGTGCCATGGAGGGAGGTGGGGGCCAAGGGAAGAGGAGAGACCAGAGAGAAACCAAGAGGACCACCGGGAGGTGGCTGGTGTTTAAAGCCAGGAGCTCAGAGGGGTCTCGAGCATAACGGGGAGGCAGCGGGTGGTTGAAGGTTGACCCAGAGACTTCACCGTGCTCCGCTCCAGCACCACCATGTCCGGAAGACCCCCGGAGAGCGAGCGAAGACCACCAGAGGGAACTGGCTGGGGAGGCTAGGAGAAAAGAGGGAGGGAGGATCATGGGCCCACCACTGCTGGCCAAGAGGTGAGCCGAGAAGGGGCCCCAGGGTCACTGGTGACCTTGAGCATGGTTCCAATGGAGTGGCAGGTGGACCGGGTAAAAGAGGGCTCACAGGGGTGGGAGGGGCAGGCGTGGCTGTGGGCAGCCTGTGAAAGCAAACTGGAAATGAGGTGCTGGCCGAGAGAGGGCCGTCAAAGGAGGAGGTGTCTTTGCCAGCCGAGGGACTGGTGCGGGAGAGGGGGGACGTTTGAAATTGTTGAGAGGTGGGGACATTGCTGGACAACGTCCCTGAGTTGGTCCAAGAGGGGGTTGGAGCCGATGCGCGGGTGGAGAGTTGGCCACACTCACGCGCCAGGAAGGCAGGCAGACATTGCTGTGAAGATGGAGACAAGAGGGTTGATGATAAGGGGAGAAATCTCTGCGCTGATTGCTCCTATTTTCTCAGGGAAATGAACAGGATCATCAGCCGAGAGGAAGGAGTGAGGGGGTCTGTCTGAGGCAGAGGAGAGTGAGGGGGCGTGTGTTTCTTCAAGCCGGAGCGAGCTCAGGACAGCAGTTTGGGAATAGAGCAGGTTGCCAGGCTCCAGGGCGCCCTGTGTTGTGGGGAGACCATTCTCCATGAGGCCTCGGGGCCCAGTGTCTTTGGGAAGGGGCTTCAGGCTGAGGGGGGGCTGTGTCCACCTGAGCCATGCTACTCATCCATTCCTAGCCCCTGAGCAAGACTTGTGTCACCACAAAGAAGTTGTAAGACCCCAAGGAAGGCAGTGCCTGGACCCTGGGGCCATGCAGGAGTCAGGCTTCCACTCATCCCTCACTGCATCCCCAGCATGTGCTGAACAGGACACCGGCCCTGTGGAGTCCTCCTGTCCTGTCCTGCCCTATTCCGCCCCGCCTTGTCTGCGAGGTCCCAGGGGAACCCTTCCCCCCAGACAAAAATCACAGAGGAGCCTCCTCTTCAAGCCTGCGTGTCCTGTGAGCTGCCCAGACATGGTGTCAGTAGCGCCCATGGGGACCTCCGGCTTTCTGCCCCTGTCTGGACCCACTTGGATTCTGGGTTGAGAGCGGTCTCTGCCTTTGATGGAGGAAACCAAGTCAGGACAGCCTCTGAACCGGGTTCTGCTGTGAATGGCTGAGACCTTGAACAAAGTCTCTAGCCCAGAAACTTTCATTTAATCCGCCGTCCATCCGCTCTCCATTTTACAGGCAGAGAAACTAAGGCTCAGAAAGAGCCTTTCCCACTTGCCCCAAATTATAGAACCAGTCAACTGCAAAGCTGGGGCTGGAACGGCCTCCTAGTACCCAATCACGGGATGGACAGGAGAGATGCCCCTGAAGCTGATGCCTCAGCTGACCCCCATCCCACCAAGTTAAGGGCATGTGGGAGCTCTCGGCATGTAGTGGGTTAGGTGTCAGGATGCTCGCTGTAAGGTTGGCAGTTCAAACCCACCAGCTGCACCTCGGGAGAAAGTTGAAACTTTCTGCTCCCGTGCAGGTTTACAGCCTCGGCCACCGGCAGGTGGGGCAGTTCTGCTCTGTCCTGTAGGCTGGCTGTGCAAATCTGCCCCTCAGCAGGAGTGGGGATGGGTGGGGGAGGGACCGAGGAGATGCAGGGAACACCCCACACCCCACACTGGAGCTCAGCTTTCGACTCTCCAGCCACAGCTTTTCCTGTGGTCCCCCCTCCCTCCACCCCACTTCCAGCTGGGCACCTGCTAGTTAGCATAGCCTCCCACCTTCTGGGGTTGTTATGGAAACCAAACCTGGCTGGGAAGGGAGGGAGGACAGAGAGGAGGGAGGCTGTCACGGCCATTGCTAACTCCGTAGCTGATGGCAGTTACCTAGCAGCCTGGGAGCCTAACCGGACAGCAAGCTTGGGGTGAGAGGACCCCGGAGCACCAGGAAAGGCACTGGGGCTACCACCGACTGCCCAGCTGGACAGGAGTGGGATAGGATGAAGTCTCGGGTCTGCGCTTCCTCGGGACCCCTGCTTAGCCTCCCAAAGGCTCCCCAAACCCACCCACACCCCCGCACTGGGGCTGTTATGATGAGATGGAAGACTGGTCTACTACTCTCTTCTCCAATGTCAGGACTGGAGGTCCCACCCCAGCCGGCTGCCCAATGCAGGCTCCCTCCTGCCTAGCCACCCTCGGGGACCTAACAGGAGGCCAAAGTGGGCTCTGGCTTGGGAAGAGCAGAAGCCAGGCTTGGAGTGGAGTAGCCAGCCCTTCACTCTCTCCAGGCCCCTCCTGGGGCCCCCTCCCAGGCCCAGCATGCCCCCAGAACCACCAGCCCCTTTCTGCTCTTGCCCTTCAACCAGCCTTACAAGCCTGTGTGGGCAGCACTGCGATTGTCCAGCCCAATTCTGTCACCGGACCTTGTCCCCTTGGGATCCCACCTTCTCCATGCTCAGCACGGGCTGAAGAGGCAGGCTGTGAGCAGGGGGCCAGCGCTGTCTGCAGAGGACACCACCGTGGGGCAGGTTCAACAAACGGGCACGCCGAGGACAGGCAGAGTCTAAGGGGAGATTCCAGGATACTGTGAGGGACAGACAGCTGGGGAGGCACCAGGACAGCTGCTTCCCTCTCTGGTGTGCCTGCTGCTCCGCCAACTCCCCTGAACTGTCTGTCTGGAGCAAGCCAGAGCTGATATCCCGGCCAGACAGGGAACCTGGAGCCTCCGGCCAGCTGCAGCCCAGACTCCGTGGGATGGCAAGACCCAACACTGCCCCAGGCTCAGCATGATAGGCTGGTGTCTGCATGGAGTCCCCCAAGCCTGGACGAAGACCCAGAGATGGGCGTGAGGGGCTGAACTGTCACAGAGAATAGGAAAGCCCAGAGGAGCTGAGTGGGAACTTGGATCAGATGAAGAGGTACCCGTGGGTCGGAAGAAAGGAGGTGATTTCTAGTCCTCCCTGGAAGATCTGACTGCAGTCCTGGAGGCAGACAGGCAAGCAGAAGCGAGTCCCAGGGGATGGGGGATGGAAGTCACACCACAGAAGGGGTCTGGTGTCACCAGAGGAAAGAAGGTATGCTCAGCCAAGTCTCCTCCCTGAAGGGCTGCAGTGGACAAGGAGACAGCATCAGCAGTCCCCCGAACCTCGTGGAGATGCAGGTGGCCCCAGAGCGCGTGTTGGGAAAGGTGGTTTTGGCCCAGCATCCGTGAGAACTGGACCAGACCTAACCCCAGGACATTGTCCTCTGGCACAGCTTCCCCCTCGCCGCTTGAAGGTGACCTCGGACATCACCTGAAGGTCCAGATGGACCAGCAGCCTGAGGCTCACGCACTGTCAGCCCTCACCAGCCTCACAGGACCACCACCCTAGACCTGATGTCACTCAGACACCCGGGTCAGACATGAGACTGAACGTCAGACATCCTGAGTCCAAGGCCCTTGATTAAACATTGCACACCTTCGGTTAAATGTCAGACACCCCGGAGTCAAAGGCCTTGGTTAAATATCACAGGTCCGCCGTCGCTGTCTCAGGGGCCTTGGCCACGCAGTGTCCCTCCATACCTCAGACACCTCGTGGTCATGTGCCCTTCTGCTGCGTGTCCCCGCATCTGGCTCAGGCAGACCCTTGCTCTGTGCCTGTGGAGGCACTGGCAGACATGGCTGGCCAGACTCTGAGGGTGGCCCCCGTGCCGTTCAACCCTGCGGGGTGTCTCTGGGGCCCAGGCAGGGCAGATGCTGTCCTCAGCTGGGGACAGAGGCAAGGCCATCCCTGTGTGATAGGAAGGCTCCTGGGGTGAGACGGGGGAAAGGGCTATTCTCCAGGGAGAAACAGGTGTCACCTGTTCTCTTTTCTCATTTTGTGTTGGCCGTTCGCTGTGAGCAGCTCTGGCAGCCCCCCTTTTCCCAGCGCGATGGTTCTCAACCTTCCTCATGCCGAGGTCCTCATGCTGTGGTGACCCCAACCATGAAATTATTTTTGATGGGACTTCATCACTGTCATTTTGTTACTGTTACAAATTGGGCGACCCCTGTGAAAGGGTCTTTCGACCCCCACCCCACACAAAGGGGTCAAGACCCACAGGTTGAGAACCGCTGTCCTAGCGTAACTCCTCTGCCTTGGGAGCTCATGGCGCCTCCCATTGCATGCTGGGAGCCAGACACTGAGGTACAGAGATCTGTAGGTGGGAGGAGTGACCTTTGACCCCTCCCACCCGCCACTCCAAGGCCGATCTCAGCCAGGGCTCCCAGGTCCCATGTTTGGAGAACGTGGGCTCTGACCAGGCTATGGAAGACACAGGAGCACGCAAAACTTCCCCGTCCCCTGACGGGAGGCTGCTTTCCTCCTCTCTCTGACCTGGCTCCGGCCCCGGGCCCTGCCTGGTGGTCCCATTGTCACAGTCACCAGTGGCATGGGGAATGTGGCAGGAGCCCTGGTGGCATAGTGAGTGTCACGTGGGGCTGCTAACCTCAAGGTCAGCAGTTCTAAACCAACCAGCTGGGAAAGACCCCCAGAGGCAGATCCAGCCTGTCCTGCAAGGTCTCTGAGAGTCAGTCTGGATTGACTCGGTAACAGTGAATGTGGTTTGCTCCCCAGGGACCTGCCCGGGTCCTTGCAGCATCCCCAAACCGAAGTGCCCTGTGGCATGAGGATGGAGATGGGAGGACAACCTGGGGTGCCCGGGGACCACCCCCAGCTCTCCCTGCGGGTGAGGGAGCAGGGAGAGGGCTGGCCAGGGAGGGCTGGCGCCGGTTCTGCTATGTAATTCCCAATAACTGTGGTTTGATTCTGCAGGTATGTATCAGAAAGTATAAAACTAGGCAATTTGTCGGCTCTTCGAACTTTCAGAGTCCTGAGAGCTCTAAAAACTATTTCCGTTATTCCAGGTAAGATGCTGAGACTTTTGCTTTCTGGTCTCCGCTGCCAGTGATTCTCTCTCTGTCTCCCACCCTCACCCACCCCCTCCTCTGACTGTGTGCCTCCTCCTGGCCTGTGGTCACTGTCTCGTGTGTGGCTCTCCCTTGTTACAGATACACAACTGAATTTGTGGACCTGGGCAATGTCTCAGCCTTACGCACCTTCCGAGTCCTCCGGGCCCTGAAAACTATATCAGTCATCTCAGGTGACAATCAGGTTAAACGCCAAGGCTGCCACGGCCCGCGCCCGGCCTTCCCACCCCCCCTGGGAGCTGAGGCAACCTCCCGGAAGGCTCCTTCGGATGTGCCTGTCACCAGAATACTTCCCAGAACACCGGGTGTGGGGGCAGCAATCACACCACCGGACCCCCCACAGACGCCCCGGGGCCAGCTCACAGAGCCCCAGGGCAGGGACTGCAATTAAAACTGAGTGCCAAATTCTTCCCCAGAGAGTTCAATATTGCCAAACTGGGCACGCGAGGCTTAAGAGTGTGCGCGTGTGAACTGCACCCACCCGGCAGCGCCCTCTTCTAAAGGGCTGTGTTTGAGGAAGCCCGCCCGCAGATGCACAGATCCAAAAAGGCAGGCAGCAGCTCTGGGCACTCTCTCTCTGATGGCTGCGTGCCCAGCGCCTGCCTCCCCCTACACCCTCGGGTGGTGTGCGCGCCCCCGCCCCCCTTTGTGAGCCAGCGGTGTATTCTGTGGACAGGCGCCGATGGGCCTTGGCGTCTAACAGCCCTTGCTGCATGGTGTAGAAGTTTAGCAGACCATGCATGGTAGCCTCCGCGACAAATCCTCCTGGACAGATGTTGGCAATTGCACCTGGGAAGGGAAGCCTCTGTCCAGATGGCTGCCCTAGGACGCTCTCCGAAGACGCCTGGGGCTTCCCGGGTTCACGTGGTGTGAGGCGCCTGCGCACCACCTCTAGCTCTTCTTCGAGCACCCAGAATAACGCCCTCCCCACTCGTGGGTGAGCTGTGCCCAGGGGCTCCCCGGGGAAGCCTTTTCCAACTGCTGCCACCCGCAGACCCAGAGAAGGTGCTGCTCATGCCACCACTCTGGGGAGGGCTTAGAACTTGTGGGCAGAAGTAGGTCGAGAAGATGGCTGCACCCCCTCCTGATTTGGGGAGTAGCTTCTTAGGCCTTGGGTCTGCATTAATTGTCACTCTACCCGGGAGCCAGGGGCCTGGTCATCAGCTCCCCTGGGGAAGGCACACTCTCCCCACCTGTGGTTAATTACCTGGTCCACGGAGCCCTGACTTACAGTGTCCAAACGGACTCTCAGAATGCCACTCCTGGCCTCTGAGTCCATGGTGCCATGTACCCAGAAGCCACTTGCCTCCTTTTGTCACCGGGTGCTAACGAGGTGATACCAACTCATCACAAGCCCCTGTGGTAAAGGGCTTCCGAGGTCTGTGTTCTGGAGGACTTCCTGGGGGAAGTAGCTCCCAAGCTGAGCTTGGATAGCCTCGGCCCTCTCTGGACCTCAGCTTCCTTCTTTAAAGAGAAGGTGGATTCATTACCCTGAGCCATGTCCACCCCTGCCCGCCAGAACCTCTGTGACTCAGAGGGTCTCCCCAGTCCCACCAGGGCCCTTGTGGGGCTATTTCAGGGAGAAACCTGGGATTTTGCTGCAATCGGTCAGCCGACAGTGAAATTTGTGAGATGGGTACAAGGGCAGGTCTGTGCACCCCACCTAACTCCCAGGGATGCTGTACCCAAGCAGGGCCTGGAGGAGCACTGCTCAGTTGTGACCAGTGTCCTTTGGGCCAAAGGTAGTGTCGCCTAGCAGTTGAGGCTGGGGCTAGCTTGGGTTTGGGAGTTGTGCCCCACCCCACCCCACCCCATGCTTGGTTCTTGCCGTGTCCACAGGGGCTGCAGGCCCATGAATAGGGCTGGGCGCATGCCCACAGAGACCATAGACTATAGGATGTAGACTCCCAGACCACCACCCCCACTCCCCCGCTCAGGTTCCTGCAGGGCCCACTCCTTGCCAGGCAGTTACCAACATCTGCCAGGACGATTTCGATGGGAGCGCTGAGTGCCTCTGAGCCTGGGCAGGGGGCAGCATTCCAGCGTGGTGAGGAGGATGCCCTCTCCCATCAGGGTGCTTGCCCGGCGCTGCCTCCCTGTCTCTGGGTCATGGGCACAGCAGCCACGGATGCTCCTAACACATTAACCGGATGGATGGATGGAGCTTAATCTGAGATCTGGCCGCTTTCTGGTGGGGGGGGGTGGTGGGGGAGGGGGGCAGGAAACTGCAGGGGGTGCTACAGATGGAAGAACCCCAGCTCCTGGAGCCCTGCAGGCACCGGCCACCGGACGCAGGGTGGTTGGTCCCCGCAGGCCAGGCCGAGGGCGTCTAGTGTGCTTTTCTTTCCCTTCGCTGCGTGTGGTGCTGGCTTCCGTGGGGAGCTGGGCCGGGCAACTAACACATCACATCCTTTCTGCTCTGGGGAGTGGAGGGTGTGGCTGGGGGAGGGGGGACCCAGAGGGACAGAGCAAGTGGGGAAGATTCAATATGGGCCAAGCCCTCCCTCAGAGGTGGAGAAAGTTCCCGAGGACACAATAGGCCCCTTTATACAGGCTCCATTGCCTTGCCAAAAACCTTCCCAGAGCCTCTGTCCTACACACATGGCAGGCAGCCCCTGCATTATGCCCAGATCCTGGGTCCCCAAGGTTCCTCTCCCCCCCCAGACCATTCAGCCATCAGAAAGTGGGATGGAGGACCCTGACAGGGGATGGATGGAGGCAGATGGCCCTGCTGCCCGGGGGCTCCACCTAAAGGAGCGGGCAGGTGGCCAACCTTGGCCCCACCAAAGGGGCACAGACACAGCGTGTCTGTGGATTCAAGAGAACAGCGTTTCCATACCTCTTTATGGAAAGGAGAGGAGAGGGGACCCAGGTCCCCTCTGAAGGTATGAGATTAGGACAGGATCCGAAAGACTTTAAAAGCCCAGGGGGAGAAATTCTCTCCTTTTGGCCCCCCTCCATGTATGTCGTGGCTGCTGCCCCTTGCCCCTGCTCAACCGGGGCACCCTGCGGTGACCCCGCCTCCTCCCTCCCTTCCCCAGGCCTGAAGACCATCGTGGGTGCCCTGATCCAGTCTGTGAAGAAGCTGGCCGACGTGATGGTCCTCACGGTCTTTTGCCTCAGCGTCTTCGCCCTCATTGGCCTGCAGCTCTTCATGGGCAACCTGAGGCACAAGTGTGTGAGGAATTTCACGGAGCTCAACGGCACCAACGGCTCCGTGGAGGCCGACGGGCAGGTCTGGAAGTCACTGGACATGTACCTCGACCATACAGGTGTGGCCTCCCTCCTTGCCCCACTGCCCATGTACTCAGTGGTCCAGAGGGGTCTTCCTGAAAGGACCAGGGTGGGGGACCTCCACAGCCCTGGCCCCACCAGGTCCCCCAAACACCCTGCCATGTGCTCAGGGACCCCAGACCCTGCCCTCGGGAGCGGACTTAGGGCCCGGGGCTTGAGGAATGAGAGTGATGGAGTTAGATGGAGAGGCAGCAGCAGCTGGGTTTGGAGGGAGGACCGTGAGGGACTATTGGGAATGGTGGGGAAGCAGGCCTGCGGAAGGTTGTCAGCTTAGGGAGAGGTGGGACCTGGGGCTGGCTTATGCTGAGACTTGCAGGTGAACATTGGGCCTGTCGGGCAGGGCAAGTTCCCGGTCAACCCCAGTGTTCTTCTCGGGGTGCTGATTTCTACCTGCCTGTACCCCCAGAGCTTGGCGATTGTGCACAGTGATGTGAGCCCCTCCTAGGGTCCCTCTACTTACAGTCGAGCCTGGTGGCTAGCACTTCTCTGGATGGGTACCATCTCTCAAGCAAAGGTGGACACAGCCAGCAGTCCAGGTTTCAGGCCACAAGAGACATGTTCTAAATTTCGATCCTCTTGCATAAACCAGCAGGGGACTCTGGGAGGAGAAACCTAGAAACTGGTTGAGTGGATGGAGGAGCTGTAGGGGTGCTGTAGTTAAAGCGCTCTGTGACTAAGCAGAGTCAGTTGGGGCTCCCATGGAAGTTCTTTACTGCCCCAGTGTTGGTCACTGTCAGTCAGAATAGACCCAGCAGAGATCACCATACAGCAGAGCCTTGGTAGCGCTGTTGGCTCAGCAGTGGGCTGCTAGCTGCCAAGGTTGTTGGTTCAAACCACCAGCCGCTCCTCGGGAGAAAGATGAGGCTGGCTGCTCCTGTAAAGGTTTGCAGCCTCGGAAACCCGATGGCACTGGGTGAGAATTTGGGTTCGCCAGCTTCCCTGGCCCCTTGCACCCCTGGTTGGGGGACAGGGTCTCTGTGAGGCTGAGGGCCTGAACCCCAGGTCCGCAGTGAAGCTGACCACATGCTGCTCCTGCTGCTCCGGGGGGTCACGCTTTGAGAACTGCTGCCCAGAGGTAGGCAGGCAGTGGTGCGGCGGCAGACAGGCACTGACAAGTTTTCCCATCAAGGAGAGGATGGGGTTGGGAATCTGTGTTGCCCCTGGACCAGCTCAGTTCCCTCTCTCCCCTCCCAAACCAAAGTGTTGCCATGGTGACTGTGGCAGGCATTGCCTCTGCCACTTTCTACCCAGGAGAGGGGCTCCAGAGCTGGGCAGCAGCTTGCTGAGGCTGCGTGCGGACTCTGCAGCCTGGCTGGAATTCACCTACTAGTTTTGGGCCTTGTAGGCCCTCTTAGTGGTTTGGGGCTGGGGCAGAAGCTCCCCTGGAAACAGCTGAGGCCCTGCTCAGGACATCCTGTGTCCCTCAGGCACTTGGGGACACGTGGGCAGTAGGAAGTCAGAGGAAGGTGGGGGGCAGGGGAAGCCAGAGAAGAAGTCTCAGGCTTGGCAAGGCAGAACAGTTGGAGGCAGGGCAGGGGCAGAGAAGATGAACACGCCTCCCCCGTTAACCCCACAGCAGTTCCTGTGCCTCCCAGGGCCCTGGACACAGGAGGGGAGCCCGCCCCACCAGGATTCTGAGCCCGAGCACCCCTCACCCTCAGCTGTCTCTCTTACAGGCAATTACCTACTGAAGAATGGGACCACTGATGTCTTACTGTGTGGGAACAGCTCTGACGCTGGGTATGTGCCACCCACTGCCAGGCTCACCTTGCCAGCTGCAGGTGGGGAGGGTGGGGGGATCCTGCCACTGACCATGCCACGCTTGCTTGTGCCTCTGACTCGGGAACAGTGGGGCCTCCCCTGCCAGGGCCCTGGCACCACCCTACCCCACCCCCATCCGCCTTTCTCTCAAAGGAGGTAGAATGCTGGAAATGAGATGGGGGAGGGGGGAAAGGGGGGGACAACCAGGTGGCCTTGCAGGATCCCTCACCAGCTCACCCCTAGCTCCACTCCTTCCAGAAGTGCCCACCCCCGCCCTAAGATTGCTCCACCCCACTCCTGTCTCCATGCCCTCCCTGTCCGTCTGTCTGTCTGTTGCGGTGAACATGGCCTCCCCTCAAGGGCAAGCCAGGTCTGGGCAGGGTGTTCAGGGATGCCCCCGTACTCTATGCAGCTTCCAAGGTCCGGGTCAGCACAGCTGCGGCCTGGGGAACACGGGGAGGGCCACTGAACAGACTCGCCCTGGTGGAGGGTGCTCTTCAGAGTTGTATCCCCTCATCTCTGAGTATAAAGTCCCGGAACCAAGGTCTGCTATCCTTGTTGCTAAGGAGATGGGCTGAACGGTCCTAGGGACCTCTTGGCTGCTTCCCCCTGCTTGCTGAATCTGTCTCTGTCTCACACACACACACACACACACACACACACACACACTTCCATGACCTGCAGCTCTGTCTTAGTAGTGCCAATTGGCACTCTCTCCAGATGTGACCCAGCCCCAGCACGCCCACCCCTGAGTCCTTCCTTAAACCGATACTTACAGCCCCATCTTAACCTCAGCACCCTGGCAAGCAGACAGGCAGTTGGAGAGACAGAAGGGCCTGAGGGAGTGGGTGGGGGTGTCACGTGAGCAGAAGGGCGCAAGCAGAACCCAGGCAGGTGTGAAAGGGGGAGGCGCAGCATGAGTGAGTCCACGAGGCAGGGCCCGGTGGTACGCTTCTGGGAGCTGCCCGGGGAGCTGAGTCAGGTGGGTAGGGGCCTCCCCACAGCCTGAGAGGGCGTGCACGGGTCTAACTCCAGGACGTGTCCTGAGGGCTACCGGTGCCTGAAGGCAGGCCAGAACCCGGACCACGGCTATACCAGCTTCGACTCCTTCGCGTGGGCTTTCCTGGCGCTCTTCCGGCTGATGACACAGGACTGCTGGGAGCGCCTCTACCAGCAGGTGGGTGTGTGCCTGCGTGCATGCCTGCGTGAGTGTGTGCATGTGCGTGCATTGGTGCATGAGTGCGTGAGTGTGTGCATGCGCGTGCATCGGTGCATGAGTGCGTGAGTGTGTGTATGCGCGTGCATTGGTGCATGAGTGCGTGCGGGAATGAGTGCATGCCTGAGTGAGTGTGCATGCGCGTGCATTGGTGCATGCCTGCGTGAGTGTGTGCATGCGCGTGCATTGGTGCATGAGTGTGTGCGGGAATGAGTGCATGCCTGCATGAGAGTGCATTCATGCATGCCTGCATGAATAAGTATGTGTGTGGGTGGGTATGTGTGTGCATGTGTGAATGCATAAGCGTGTGGGTGGGTGCGTGAGTGCGTGTGAATGCATGTGTGTGTGTGTGTGTGTGTGTGTACCAGCAGAGGGGTACCATGTAGGGGGCCCAGCAGTGGCCTGGGCTGCACCCGCTCTATTCCAAAGCAGCCCAGCAGCTCCCTCTGTGCCAGAGCAGCAGAGGGGCCAGAGCAGGACAAAGCTCTATTTTCCTGTCCCTGGCGGGGGGCACAGCTGTCCTGGTGGTGCCAGCAGGATCCCTGGGTTTGAAACAAGCAAAAGGACTTGCTCTCTCCTCATGAAGGAGAATCGGTCTCTTTCTGTAAAAGGCTCCCGTCGCACAGGACGCTCTGTAGGCAGGACGCCGCCCGCTCCGTGTCGGTCATCCTGGTTCTGACTCACAGTCACTCAACGTAGCACAGAATGAAACACTGGGCGGGCCTGTGCCATTCTCGCCATGGTTAGAGGCCAACAATGCAGCCCCGTGTCCCTCCATCCTCTCGCAGGTCTTCCTCCTGGGCCCTGCCCCTCTCTTCTCCCCAGCACGATATGCTTTTCCAGGGACAGATCTCTCCTGATAACGTGTCCCAGTACCTCAGATGAACTGGTCATCCTAGCCTCTAAGGAGCCTCCTGACTGTCCTGGAGGGCAGGAGCCTCCATGCCAGTACAGCTGTGACGGGAGTGACAGGGTGGGGTCCTGCTGGGAGAACAGCCTCTGTGGCCCAGATGGGGGCCCCATAAAGCCCCATCACAGCCAGGCTGCATGACTTGGAAGTGCCACGGCCGTAAGAGACCCAGAGTGACTCTTCTGCTTTCCTCTCCCTCCCACCCATCCCCCTCCAGACCCTAAGGTCAGCCGGGAAGATCTACATGATCTTCTTCATGCTGGTCATCTTCCTGGGCTCCTTCTACCTGGTAAACCTGATCCTGGCTGTGGTCGCCATGGCCTACGAGGAGCAAAACCAGGCCACCATCGCCGAGACCGAAGAGAAGGAAAAACGCTTCCAGGAGGCCATGGAAATGCTCAAGAAAGAGCACGAGGTGGGTGGTCAGTGCCGCCTGGGTGCATCCTGTCCAAGCTCTCACCCAGTGGGTGCAGTGCACGCTGGGTAAAGCTGGTGCCAGTGGGTGTGGTGCACACATAAGGCCGGTGTCTGTGGGTGGCAGCAGGGCAGGATCTATTGGACTGGATAAGATGTGCCAGGCGAAGGCTTCTTTAAGAGTTTGGAATAGATGTTGGGAAACAGAACATACCTGCTGGGTAAAGAAAGTGCCTATTCACAAGGCGCCCGAGGGGGAGCAGGTACCTGCGGGCGTTCAGGTGGGCCCTGTGACCCTGATATAAGTCAGGGACTCTTGTTCCCGGGAGCCATGCTGTCTTCTAGGGGAAGGCGGTGATGCTGGCTAGGGGTAGTGGCTCCCGGACAGCTGGGTTAAAGAGGCTCGTGCAGCCCTGTTCCCTCCATGGAAGATGCTGGAGGCTGATAACAGAACTCTGAGCGTCAACTTGTCTTCGCAGTGCCACACTACTCCTTGGTCCTCAGAACTTTCTGGAAGAGCCCCTGGTGTCTAGTTCCACCAACTTCCTCTGCTCACCAACACTCCTCTCACCTATCCTCCATGCTTCCTCTTCCCACGGGTTGCTCACTTCAGCCAGTCTCTCCAACAACCCTGCGCCTGCCAGGACGCCCCTGTCTTCCATGCCCACATTTGATGGCTGGGTGCCAATCCGTGGCATTCAGAGACCCCTGTGCTGCCATACATAGCCTGAGGCATCCCAGTCTCAATAACTGGAAATTCCTTCCTTCACACCCCTTTCCAGGCCCTCACCATCAGGGGTGTGGACACTGTGTCCCGCAGCTCCTTGGAGATGTCTCCTTTGGCCCCCGTCACCACACGGGAGCGAAGAAGCAAGTGGAGAAAACGGGCGTCTTCAGGGACAGAGGAGGGCGGGGATGACCGGTTCCCCAAGTCGGACTCGGAGGATGGCGTCAGAGTCATGGTAAACCCGGCGGCGGTGGCCGCAGGTGTGGGTGCTGTCCCTTACCTGTTTGACCTAGTTCCTCAATATTGAAGCTGGAGATGGGGGGGCACCCCCATGATGTGGACGGGTAGAAACCCAAAGATATGCCCACACGAGTGAGGGGGCCACAGCTGACTGCTCAGGTCCTACTCAGGCCAAGCCCCCTCATAGCTATAGCCTGCCCATACCAGGAGCCTTCCTGCCTCTGCCTTTGCTCCCCTTGTCCCTCAGCCTAACCTTCAGGGGCAAATAAGCCTACATTTCAAAGCCCCAGACCTGGTCCCAGGGGATGCTGAGAGCCTCCAACCCTGCATTCCCTCCTCTAAACACTCCCTGACGTCATCCACCCAGCTCCCAGGTGGCAGACGGAAGCCCTCCATGCCAGAGAGGTTGAGCTGGGGTGGATGGGAGCAGGTGGGGGGGGGGGAATTCCCTTGTGGTCACGTGCCTTCTCCTCTTGCCCCAGAACCGGCTCAGCATCAGCCACGGCCTCAGCAGGACCTCCATGAAGCAGCCGTGCTCCAGCCACGGCAGCATCTTCACCTTCCGCCGGCGCGACCTGGGCTCCGAGACGGACTTTGCCGATGATGAAAACAGCACCGCTGGGGACAGCGAGAGCCACCGCGCCTCCCTGCTCCTGCCCTGGCCTCTGCGCCGGCCCAGCGCCCAAGCTCAGCCCGGCCACATCCTCAACAGCAAGAGGAACAGCACCGTGGACTGCAATGGGGTGGTCTCCTTGCTCGGGGCAGGCGACCCCGAGGCCACGTCTCCAGGGAGCCACCTGCTCCGGCCTAGGATGCTGGAGCGGCCCCCGGACACGGTGAGCCCACCCTATTTTGGGACCCAGTCTCAAAATACCCCATGCTTGTTGCGCGCCCATGGAGCCCAGGTGGCATCATTGTTTCAAGTTGGGCTGCTAAAACCGCAGGGTCAATGGTTCGAACCCACCAGCTGCTCTGCGGGAAAAAGGTGGGCTTTCTGCTCCTGTAAAGAATGACAGTCGCAGGCGGCTCTACCCTGCCCGGCAGGGTCACTCTGAGTCAGCCTGGACTCATGAGTTTGGTTAGGGTTTTAGCACGTCAGGGTATGCGCTCAACTGCTCACCAACACATTGGAGGTTTGAGTCCGCTCAGAGGCAGCTTGAGAGAAAGGCCTGGAACATGGGACTACCTCTGACCCAGGGGGCTCCGTGAGCCAGCTGGACAGCAGCACCTGGCTCAGGTGTTTTGTTGGTTAGTTTATTGTATGCACAGAGTATCTCTACCCCCACAGAACTTCCAGGCTCACGGGGCCAGACAGGATCAAAGGGCATAAGGGGTAATGTGGACACGCGCGCGCTCACACACACGTAAGTGGGAGCCATGGCAGTGGCAGCATGATTATCCGTTGGCCAGCTATCAGCTTTTCAGACCCTTTGATGAGACTTTCTGCTCCCATGAAGATTTACTTTCTGATAAGCCCATGCAGGGCAGTTCCACCCGCTCCCATAGGGTCACCAATCAGCAGAACAGACACAGCAGCGGTCAGTTGGTTAAGCACGTGTGTGTCGTGGCGGTATCCAAATGATTCGTATTTAGCCACTGGTCAGACACAGGCACGGCACCCTGGTGGCACTCAGGTGAAGCACTATGCTGTCACTGCCACATTGGTGGTTCACGCCCGCCAGCAGAGCCATGGGAGGACACGGGGGCCTGGTGATCGACCCCTTAAAGACAGCAGCCTAGGAAACCGTGTAGGAAACCATGGTGGGCCCCCTGCAGGGACACCAACCGTGAGTCAGGATCCACAGCAAGGAGGCACAGGTGAGGTGGGGCTGTGGGCAGCCCTGGTGTGCTAGCCCTGGCTCGTCGCAGGATCAGGGATCCTGGTGGGTTACATGTTGGGCAGTTCAAACTCACCAAGCCGCACTTTGGGAGAAAGATGAGGCTTTCTGCTCCAGTGAAGAGATACTAAGAAACCCATGGGGGCAGCTCTACTCTGTCATTTGAGGTTAATTGACTCAATGGCAGTAAGGTTTTTGTTTTCTGGCTCTGAGTGGCTGGATCGTGGACAATTCAGGGCTGGCATCCTGGGACAAGGGCCAGCGTGGTTGGGGAGCAGGGGTGGGATCTACTTTCTGCTGAGGGGCATTATCACATCAAACATTTCATTAACTCACCCCTAATGGGATGGCTGGAACAGCCTCTCTTTGATGAGGCGTGCGATGTTAGCTGGTCTGGATGATTTTGGAAGTCAGCCTCTCTTTGATGAGGTGTGTGGTGTTAGCTGGTCTGGATGATGTTGGAAGTCTTCCATGGCCCTCGGGCCCTCGGGGCACAGTGGCTATGCTGCTAACCACACGGTGAGCAGTTGTAAACCACCAGCCACTGCCCAGGAGAACTACAAAGCTTTCTACTCCCATGGAGAGTAGCAGCCTCGGGAAACCCACAGGGGCAGTTCTACCCTGCCCTATGGGGTCGCCGCTGTGAGTCAGAACAGACTCAATGGCAGTGAGTTTGGTTTTTAATTTTATCCAGCCCTAGGGCTAGATGTTCTCCACCCCGGCTAACCACAAGATGGGCAGTTCCAATCCGCCAGTGGCTCAGTGGAGACGGGTGTGGCAGTCTGCTGGTTGCTGCACAGCCTTGGGAATCCTATGAGCAGTTTCTCCTCTGTCTCTACTATAGGGCCTCTGGGTTGGCACTGACTCGATGGCAGTAGCTTGGTTTGGGGACACATTACTGACCAAGTTGGAAATGTTTCAGTGCGTTACCAACTTGTAAATCATCAACATACGCCCAGGCCACCATGTGCAAGGTGGGCGGGCCAGCCCAGCCCAGGCCTGCAAGAGATCTGGGCGAGGCCAGGCTGCTTGCTAAAGCTGAGGGGGATAGAGGAGTCGTCAGTACCCAGGCTCTGAAAGCCAACTGGGTTTGGGTCCCAGCTCACACCTGGGGGCACGTTTTATCACCTAGCTGTGTCCCAGGTCTCTCCAGAATCCTTGGAAACAGTTTGGCAGGTGAAGCCCTTGGGGCAGACCTGAGTGTGTAAGGGTGGATGCTGATGTCCTCAGAGGGTCATCATGGCATTAGCTTGGTCGTCATTTGTAGGAAACTTGTTTTCTACGGGAGGGTCTAATGAAAAGGAGCGGTGGTGGCTTGGTGGGTTATGCATTGGGCCGCTAATTCAAGGTCAGCAGTTCTAGACCACTAGCTGCTCCGAGAAAGACAAGACTGTCTGCTCCCATAGTTGCTATCTCAAAAACCCGGAATCCACGCAGTGGTGGTGAATAGGTGGGAGGAGATGTCAGAGGTGGGTGTGGCCAGAGCAAAGGGAACAGAGGCAAGTAGTAGTCATTGTCAGAAAGGTCATGGAAGGGAAGCACTTGTTCCGCTGGCCATCAGACGACAGGCCAGTGGCTGCCCAGCTAGCCATTTGGTGTCCCTCCTGCCCCCTGCTCCCTCAGTGTTTCCAGAGCAGCCCGCCCAGGACAAGGCCCGTAGCTCAGACTCTCGGGCCCCCTGAAGGGAGGCAGAGGGAGCAGATATGATGCCGAGGAAGCCAGCGCAGAGCTGGGAGACATGACCAGGAAGGGGGACAGGTAGGACCAGAGAGAGGATACGCAGACCGACTGCCAGCTTAGTTCCAGCCGAGACACCTGCACTCCAGTGCCATGGGGTGTGGTGCCAGCTGGCCAGTCTCCCGGCCCTTCAGTACCTGGGTGTTGCCCATGGTGCCATGCCCAGTTGCTCACAGCAAGTCTGGCCAGTTCAGATGCTCACAGAGGCACCCGGGCACAGCGTGCTCCTCGGACGTACTGGGGCTCCTGCAGGTGCCATCTCCTTGAGAACACCTGTCCTTCTGCCTGTCCATTCATGCGTTCTTTTGTCCGTAGTGGAAGTACGACCCCGGGAACCGGGACTCAGTAGGATGTGCAGTGCTGTGATCCCTCACACACACAGACGCTGGTCCGGTCTTTTGAGGACCCGTTGCCCGGGGTGTCACTCTGTGTGCGGCTCGTGGGGAGGACTGAGGAGTTAACATAGGTCCTAGAACAGGGCTCGGCTCACGTTCCAGGCGTGATTGTTGTTCTCTGTACTGTTACTAGTCTGAGGGAAGAAGTAAAGACTCAGGGGTCTGCTGCAAAGTATGGAGGGGGGAGGGGTGCTCATCTCTTTGGAACAGGGAGTGGAGGACAGGGGATGGGTTCTTAGGGCCAGCACAGGGGGGTGGGGGCATAGCAAGAGATAACCATCACCCCTGGAAGCCCCAACCCTCGAGTGGGGGTAACTGACCCCTTAGGAACTCCACACCCTACTGTGCTCCCTGCCCCTCCAGAGCCTCAGCCTGTGGGCTCTCAGCAGCAGCTGGGGCACTAATAGAATTTCCTAATCACATTAGGGGGGAAATCATCTCATTGTGCTGCCCTGGTCGGGTGAGAGCCAAGTTCAAACAACTTCATTATCAGGAATTCTGACTGCACCCATTCTCGCTTCAGCGGGGGCCCATTTGTAACCAACCTTAAAGGGATTAGCAGGCCAAGACAAGGTCATTTGTGAAGTTAAAGGAATTAGCGGACCAAGATGGAGAGTGGAAAGTTAAAGCGATTTACCAGACAGTGGGCCCCGGGGATTGCCTAACTCTGCTTCCACCAGGACCCCCAGTGAGGCATCTCTACCCAGCTCACAGTCTGAAAACAAAACTCGGGGTCTGTCACAGAGATCCCCCAGGTATCCTCAGTTCTGACACATGGCAAGCCCACGTGTATCACCATAGAACTGTGCTCCACAGTGGGGGAGGGTTGGAGGGCCCCCAGGCTTTTCCTCTAAGATGCCTCTGTGTCAACCTGGAACTTTTAATCTTCTAGCTGGCAGCCAGCCCATGACTATTGGCCCCGCCCACAGACTCCTGCACAATGCTGTGCTTAGGTGGCCCACAGGCCTTCTCCGGAAGGTGTTCTTGACTACCATCCTTATAGAAACATCAGCCCACCCCTACTAGGTTGATTTGGCCAAAAATCATGATGGGAACAGACAGCCTCATGTTTCTCCTACAGAGCACTGGCTGGGTTGAAACTATCAACCTTTCCGTTGACAGCCCAGTGCTCAGCTCAGGATGCCACAGGCCTCCTTACAGAACACAGTTGCTGTGTTAGGTGCCGTGGAATTGACTCCTCCCCAGAGTGAGCCTATGTACCACGGTTTTGTCCCTCCCTGTCCCTTTCTCCCACTTGGTACGTCAGTGCCCATGGCTGTAGCGCTGTGGGACTTCATCAGCACAGAGGCAGGCAGGAAGGGCCAGCCCAATAGACAGCTCTTGTGTACATTATCAAGATGTGGGACCAGGAGGAAGGATCCTGGTGGCACTGTGGTTAAAGTGCTGGGCTGCCACACTAAAGGTGGGCGGTTTCAATCCCCTGAAAGATGGGCCTTCCAGCAGGGAAACTTCCCGGGGCAGTTTGCTCCAGCCTCCAGGGTCACTACGAGTCCGGATCGACTCCATGACCGGCGGTTTGGTTTCTGGTGGTTTTCAGGCCACAGGAGGAAGATGTGTTTTGACCCCCACCTGTGTCCAGCTGCCTTGCTTCCAGCAGGCTCCGTGAGGATAGTTCTCTCCCTCCACGTGACAAGTCTTCATCCCTAACCCCCACGGGCATTGGACAACTCCAGAGGCAGAGCTGGAAGTCCTAACCCAGTGGTTCTCCACCTTCCTAACACCGAGGCCCTTTAGGACAGTTTCTCATGTGGTGGTGACCCCACCCCCCAACCATAAAATTAATTTCGTTCTTACTTCATCACTGTCATTTTGCTACTGTGATGCATCAGGTGACACCTGTGAAAGGGTCTTTCGGCCCCCAAAGGGGTCACAACCCACAGGTTGAAAACCGCTAACCCAAGCATGCAAGCTGATGGGTTCATCCACCCCATGAGTGTCTCATGCCTGGCAGCCTGGCAGACGCACCGGGCACCAGGCGCTAGGTGAGGTGCTGGAGCGATAACAGTGAGCAGACACCACAGCTCGGCCTCGGCCTCTCTGAAGCCCACCCCAGACCCAGCTTGGCCCCG
This sequence comes from Tenrec ecaudatus, assembly GCF_050624435.1. NCBI lineage: Eukaryota > Metazoa > Chordata > Mammalia > Afrosoricida > Tenrecidae > Tenrec > Tenrec ecaudatus. The sequence goes on from NC_134537.1 coordinate 12,406,734, forward strand.
CTGGGTAGCCCTGCAGACGCATTGTGACCTCCTGAGCCCAGGAGCCCAGGCTGGGGCACATGGCCCTGTTGATGTTGAGGCTTTGGGGCCCAGAGAAAGCCTGCCTGCCGCCGCCCTTCACCAGGGCAAGCTTCGCCTCTGCTTCAGCTCTTTGACACACAAGAATGGGGCATGTGCGTTGAATGTTATCCAATGGTGCACAGCACGAACCGCGACCCGTGCCCTTCCCCTCCCTCCCCTCCCCTCCCCACACCATCCCATTCCCCAGCTACAGCCATTTGAGCAAATCTTTTTCCTGATTCTCCATCAAACCATTGGTCATGCAGCTGTGTCCAGGAAGCCTGTATGGGCCAGTCCCCATCCCCCACATTCCCGGTCGGTCTCTCTTTCTCTGTCTCTCCTGAGCTCTCATCCAGAATGGAAGCACATCCATCACTGATGTTCACATTCTCCCTATTGATTGATTGAGGCCCATTTTGATAGTAGTGGGGGATGTGCTGCAGTGAACATCACGGTCCCCGTATTTTTGGTGCGCACGTGTAATTATTTATGAAGTTAGATTACCAGACGGGCAGTGGCGGGGCCAATTGAAACATTGTTCTTGGTGGATACAGCCAGCCTGCCTCCACAAAAGCTCCCCAAGCCATGGTGAAGCCTCGTGCTTTATGTTTCTATTAATGTCCCTTTAGAGCACACTGGGTTGTTTTGTTTCCCCCCCTCTTTCCCAGCTTCTTGGTGCTCTTGCCTCTAGGGAACTTGTGATCAATTAAGAGTCTCAGATCATTTTTTGCATGTATCAATATTCGTGGCAGCATCTGCCCAGAGAGGGCCTGGCCCGAGAAAATAACTTGGTTCCTACAGGGTCCCAGCCACACTCAGTAGTCACCCTGGTGAGATGTGGGGAGGCGAAGGGAAGCGGGGCTGGGTTGGGTGTGTGGGGCTGGAGGTGTTGGCTGGGAGGGAGTTGGGAATGAAGTAGCCTGGCCTCCAGTCTCCCATCAAGATCCCCATTCTGACCCCATGGGCCTCCATGGCCTGAGTCTGAGCCAGTCCCAGGATGCCCAGCAGAACTAGGCTCTAGGGCAGGACTGCTGCCGCCTGCTGACACAGACTACCTGGTTGCACACAGACCACACCATCGGAGGAGCCGGGCGGGCCCCAGATGCTGACCCCCCAGGCCCCGGGCGTGGATGGCTTCGAGGAGCCTGGAGAGCGGCAGCGGGCCCTCAGCGCGGTCAGCATCCTCACCAGCGCACTGGAAGGTCAGTCCCCCGGCTGCGGCCGGGCCTCCCCCCATATTGGGTCTGCACAGCTGGGCCCAGTGTGTCCTATGACAGAAATACCACAAGTGGGGTGACTTCAACAAACAGAAGTTTATTTTCTCACAATTCAGGAGGGTGGAAGTCTGAAAAATGAGGATCCTAGATCTGAAAGGGTCTCTCTCTCTTTCCACCCACCCCCCTCCCTCCTCTCCTCCCACCCTAACCCCCTTCTCTCCCCTGAATCTGGTTCAAGGTTCTGGGCGCCTTCAGATTCTTTCCCTCCCTCGGTGATCTCCGCAGGGCTTCAGTCTTCCCCCACTAGTGTACTCCTGTCTGCTGCCCTGGGCGGCGACCCACGAGTTTGAAACCACCAGTGGCTCCTCAGGAGAAAGACGGGTCTTTCTACTCCCGTAAACAGTTACAGGCTCCAAAACAGGGCCATTTTCTCCCTGTGCTGTATAAGGTCCCGATGAGTCTGCATCGACTCAATGGCAGGGCATGCGATTTCGTTTGTTTGTTTTGCTTTCACAAGTGGACATGTTTCATTAGTAAAATATAGGAACTTAACTATTCTCTCTTTTTAAAAACTCAAACTTACTGCCATCAAGTTCATTCAGACCCTTTAGGACAGGGTAGAACTGTGCTTCTGGGTTTCTTTCTAATCATTTTTTTTGGTGGTTCTTACAGCTCTTATCACCATCCATCCATCCATTGTGTCCAACACATATTTTTTTTGTTTTGCGTATCATTTCTGCTCTTTCTAGATCTCAAAAGTGATTAGGGTTCAAAGGGCATCCTCCCCCCCACCCCACCCCACCCCACGGCCCTCTTTCACATAACAGGGGACATTCTGTCCCCAATTAGTTAGCATCCATGGGATGTTGCTACCCTGAGGTGCGCTCCAGTCAGCTCCCGATTGCCGGTCACCTACAGACCACAGACAGCAACCTGCCTGGCCCTGGGCCACCCTCAAGACCATTGCTGGGCTCCAGCCCATTGGCACAGCCTCTGTGTCAGTCGGCTCCTTAGAGGCCTTCCTCCGTCTCACCAACCTCCCAAGCCAAGCATGATGTCCTTCTTCAGGGGATGGTCCTACCTGATAACATGCCCAAGGTAGGCAAGATGAAGTCTCACCATCGTCAGCCTCTCCAGACTTTCCCACCGCCGTTCTCAGCACGTTACTCCCGTCCTTGGTCCTACCCACCCCCTTCCTGTTTTAGCCTCTCCCACCTCTGTCCCCTAGCTCCCGGCTCTATCCCAGCCTGTTGCAAGCATCCCATGTCTGCCTAGCCAGCCCTGCCCGAGGCAACGGCACATCTGCTCCAGTCTGAGTTTGAAACCCCCCCTATCTTGTTCCCGTCTGCCCCAGACATACGTTTTCTGGATACATGCCAAATGTCCTGACATGTCCCAGATGTCCACACCTGTGGCTACCTCTGCTTCCCGGGGCATCCGTTCCTTATGCTTCCCACTTCACACATGCGCCCACGCGTGAGCACCCCTTGTGTGTGCGGGGCCCAGGCCTGAAGCTAGCCATCTCTCACCCAATCCTCACATCCCCCCTGGTCTCCAATCCCTGCGTCCCCGCTTCTCTCATCTTTCCAGGGTCAGGAGCCAGAAGAGAGCCCACTCTTCCCCTTTTCCTCCCTGCTCCTCCCGTCATCTCCCTGTCCCATAGCAGCCCCAGCCTGGCCCCAAGAACACCGTCGGTTAGAGACGGGGGCCACTCAACCAAAGCTTGTTCCCCCGGCCCTTCTCAGAGTTGGAGGAGTCCCACCGCAAGTGCCCGCCATGTTGGAACCGCTTTGCCCAACGCTACCTGGTCTGGGAGTGCTGCCCACTGTGGATGTCCATCAAGCAGGGGGTGAAGTTCATGGTCATGGACCCGTTCGCGGACCTCACCATCACCATGTGCATCGTGCTCAACACGCTCTTCATGGCCTTGGAGCACTACAACATGACCACCGAGTTCGAGGAAATGCTGCAGGTCGGGAACCTGGTAAGGGCCTCTGGCGGCTGACTCACCAGTGGGCACCCCCGCTGGGAAGGGCCCTACATGGGTAAGGGATGAGGGGTCCTGAGCACAAAGGGATCTGAGGAGGGTGGGCATTTAGCCATGAAGGCCTCTCGGAAGAGAATGTCTCCGAGTCAGCTTTTTAAGGGGCTGAGAGAGACAAACTGGGATGAAGGTTGGGGACAAAGTTTCATGAGGCTGTCTAGGGGCTGAACAACAGTGGGTGCATTGGGACGAGCCTGAAATGGGTGGACATAAGAGTTTGCAATTCTCAGGTGCGTCGGGGGTGGTGGTGAGGGTAGTGCATGCAGAGACGGCCTTCTTACCGATGGAGATGGCAGAGTTGCTAGACACCTCCCCTCCCCACCCGCCCCCGTGCTTCTGGGTTAGGAGATAGGGATGGGTGGCTGCTGAATGAGGGGTGGATGGTCGATGCAAAGTCTGATGGATGGGTAGAGTGAGTAAACAGAGCTGAGTTTGAAGTCTGACTCAGCTCTTACTACGTGACCTCAAGCCAATTACTGAGTAATTGGTACAATGAGTATTTGTTCAATTCAATCAATGTGAAATTAGTATGACAGTATCAGCCTCATAGGAAACTAATGAGGACGGAATAAGATCATGTCTGTAATGTGCCTGGCTCAGAGTTTGATAGGAATAAACACTCCAAATACAGGATAGCTGTGTGGTTACCATTGTCATTGTTAGGAGAGAGACTAACCCCCACAGCCAGAATATCTGTGGGGAAACTGAGGCCCAGAGAGGATAAGGCTGCACAGGGGTGACAGAACTAGACTTGCAGCCCGGGCAGGACTCCAGGAGCGCTGTCGGCCCTGTCCTGTGAAACACACAAAGGCAAACCTTCCCCAAGGTTACCTGTAGTCTCAGAAAGGAGTTTCTGGGTCAGTGCTGAGATGCGGTGGGAAGAGGAGGGTCTCTATCCCTCTGATTTAAGCTCACCGTCTACCGAGCCAGCCCTGTCTGGGGTCCACTGGCTCAGGAATACCCCCAGGCCAGGCAGACGAGTCTCCCACACTGTGGAGTCATGAGGATTTTCCCCTCTCCATACTTTCTAAACCTAGAGCTCTAGATAGTTCTTTGCGAAGTCTATTTAAACCTTTTCACAAATAGAGTTCGCTTTTAATCCTACACGCCCCCCTCTTCTATATACAAACGGGGGAGAGAGCTGTATTTCATTCGATCGGAGCCTCAAAGCACAGTTGTTCCTGGTATACATTGGGTGGTCTTCAGATGATGGTTATGTAAGGCTTCAGTCAAGTGCGGCTTTATTGGAATGTGGCTGTCGGGCTGGATGGAGCAGCAAGTCAAGCGTGATGAAGAGCCCCGCTGGCTTCGCTGGATCATTAAGTTTTGATTGAATTGCAGATGTGTTACTCTTGTGGCTTAGTTACTGGTAACAGGTCATGTCGCTGGGCTATAGCTATATTTTGTTCTGTTTGGATAGGTTTATTGCTGGTAAGTAAAAATGTGTTATCTTGCATTTAATATATTCTCAGTGGCTTAAGTATTTAGATATAAAAGAAGTCATTATAATCAGCATTGGTAAATAAAACTTGGTCTAAGCATATCACTGACTATATGCATTCCATGAAGGATCTAATGGATAGATTTGACTAAATGTCAGTCCATTGTTCAAAAGGAGATGAGGGCAAACGAGTCTTCTGCTTCTAGTGATATTATGGACAAGAAAACCTTAAAAACCTCACACTATGAAAGAATTAAAAATAATACATGAACTATAGCAAATGTCCTTTAAAATGCATGACTAGTTTCCCAAGAGAGTAGGAGAAATCTCCAAGTGCCAAACATCAAGAAGTCAAAGCCCATAACAATAAACATGTAAACCAATTCTGTAGTTGCCCTAGTTTAGGGGGACAGTTACTATGAGGGTCCGGGACGTAGGTGGGAAATTCTGTTCATCTGTGGGCTTTCATTTTGTATTAGACAACACGCTGTTAGGCAGGGGGTTTGGAACTGAGTGGGTTCGTGTGGGTATGACCAAGACTTCATCAAAACGTTGAGCAGCAGCACCAAGCAATAATCCACACACTGTCATGGGAGAAATTATATAGAAGATTGTAGAGGAGGACGAAGCAAACAAACAAATGTAACTCTGGAAGTCTGTAGCCTCATAGTAGTTTCTGTAGAACTCCGAGAGCAATAGATAGTAACTTCGAAGAACCGAGAGAAAGTATAATAGGTAGCTATGGCCTTCCCCACACTTGGAGTTCAGATTTATTCTTGAGTGCTCTTTGAACTTGTGCCTCCAAAATTTAAAAAAATAATCCTGATGTGATATCTTGGGGACCCTGAACGAGGCCAAAACAAAAATTCTCTGACAAGACATTTATCTAAGCCACGCTGGATTCCCCAAATTACAAAACATACAGGGAGATATTATTTGTCCAACATAAACAAGAATACACACACACACACTCACACACAAAATCGGGCTTATCTCCCTAAGAATGTCACATAACACTAGAGATGTTAAAACATGAATATTTATAATGACTAAAGAGGAGAAAAGATAATTAAAACATAAAAAGAAGACAGCTTTGAAAAAGAACCAATAAAGTCTCTGAAAGTGAAAAAAAAATGTAGTCACTGGAAATAAAATCTCAATGTACCAAATACATAGCAAATTAATTACATCTAGGGGAGAATTAAGAGAATATAAAGTAAGAGCTAAGGGAGACTCCCAGAATGCAGTTCATAGAGACGGAGAGGTGCAATATATGACATGAAGGCCAAGAGGCATGGAGTCTGAATAAGAAGGTCAATCACAGCTATATAAGTTACAGGAGGAAATGAGGGCAAAGGAATATTCAAGGAGAGAATAGCAGAAATGATGGAATAAATAAACACTTGGATTCAAGAATAACAATACATCCCTAGCAGGAAAAAAGAGAATAAATCTATCTAGATGTGCTGTGATGAATCTCTTGAACACCAAAGGCAAAGACATCATAAAGCAACAAAAAAGAAGGAAAGAAAGAGTGTCTACTAAGGAACAACCATTAGATGAATGAGGGACCCCACACTAGCTTCAGTCGAATCCAGAAAGCAGTAGAATGATAACCGTAAAGTGCCCCGAGAAAACATTGGACAATCTTAGGCCCCATACCCCGCCAACTTACCACTCAAGGAGAAGCGTAAACAATGGTGTTCTGAAAGCAAAAGCCAAGAGAGTGCCACAAACAGATTGTCTCCTTAAAACCACTCAAGATTGTGCTTCAAGGCGAGAAATGAGATTACTGGAGAAACGAATGATCGCTGAAGAAAGATCTGTAATTCAAGAATGCAGTGAAGTGGGTACTAATACAGCTAACGTTAAAATGAGTATTGACTATTTAAAATAATGAGGACTAATTTAAGTGTATGAAAAAGTAGACTGAAATACTGGGCAATAATTACATGTAAGATAGGAAGGTGTGTTAGTCTGGGTAGACTAGAGAAACAAATTCATAGACACTCGTGTGTATAAGAAAGAGCTTAATATACAAGAGCAATTGAACATTGAGAAAACATCCCAGCCCAGTCCAGATCAGGTCCATAAGTCCAATATTAACCCATGTGTCCGACACCAGTCTATAAAGTCCTCTTCAGACTCACAAAATACATGCAATGATGCCAAATGCAGGAAAATCACAGGCCATTGGGTGAGATGTCTTGTGGATCCAGTAAGCATTGTAAGCATCTCAGTGCTGGCAGGGGTCTCCACAGGACTTCTCCAGGTCCAAGACTCTGCCATCAGCCTGTCTCCATGTGGCTTGTCAACAAGAATGTCTCATAGAAACTGAGCCTGCATCCTGCCTCCAGCAAGCTATTTATCTGTTTAGCGCCTCCAAATGAGGTCATCAAGCTGCCACCTGATTGACAGGCTGAACTCCACCCCTTCACTCTTAATCCTCTCAAATTGACAACAGATTATGTAACTACCACAGAACGTAATCATTAATTACCTTTAACTATTAATTTAAGCCTCTATATAGTGGTTACTAAAGGTATATAAATAGTCTATCCTAATTGCCAACCCCCTGGAACAGAAAATGGAGAATTTTTTAAAAATGTAATCCAATAGAAGGCAGAAAATGAGAAAATAAAAGACGTTTAAAAATCAGGGAAAAAAATAAAATGTAGCCATGAATTCAAATAATCAGAAATCATGATAATTGGAGGTAGACTAAAGTCACTAGCTAAAAGACAGATGGTCAGCTCATTAAATAAACAAAATATAGCTATATTGGTATTTATAGTACTCCAAAGAGAGTGAAGAAAAGACAGTGGAAAAGATATATAGCCAAATGTTATCATAAAGAAATTGGTGTACTTATATTAGTATTGAACAAAATAAACTTAAAAATAAAAAAGTATTAGTGAGGAAAAAGAGGTTCACACATAAAAGCCAAAGGAACAATTTGCCAGGAATATGTAACAACACTCAACTTGCATGCACTAAATTATATAGCCTCAAAATATGTAAAGAAAACAACAAGGGAAAATCAACAACTCCACGGTCTCAATGAGGGATTTTTAACATATCACTCTTAGTAATTAATGGATCAAGCTGATGAAAGATTAGCAAAAATTGTAGAGGACCTGAACAACAGAAATAAAAAAACTGAGCTAATGCATCCAACCACTAGAGAAAATACACACAGACCATTTACAAAATGGTCACGTATTATGTCTCAGGGAAAGTCTCAACAAATACCATAGACTGGATAACATGTAGCCTCGCTCTCTTTTGTGCAGTTAAATTAGAAATAAAAGACAGAAAGATTAATCTTTTAAGATTTTAAATATACTTCTAAATGAAAAGATGTCATATGGATCTCATAAAAGCTTTATAATGGAAAGAAAACTGGTACCAAAATTCACTTCTTTTAAAAAAATCATTTTATTGGGGGCTCGTACAACTCTTATCACAATCTATATACCCATCCATTGGGTCAAGCACATTTGTTGCCATCATCGTTCTCAAAACACTTACTTTCTACTTGAGCCCTTGGTATCAACTCATTTTCCCCCCTCTCTCCCAACTCCCCACTCCCTCATGAACCCTTTATATTTTATCAGTTATTATTATCTTGTCATATCTTACACTGTCCAATGTCTCCCTTCACCCACTTTTCTGTTGTCCGTCCCCCTGAGGAGGTTATAGGTAGATCCTTATAATCAGTTCCCCCTGTCCACCCCACCCTCCCGGTATCGCCACTCTCAGCACTGGCCTTGAAGGGATCATCCGCCATGGATTCCCTGTGTTTCCAGTTCCTATCTGTACCAGTGCACATCCTCTGGTCTAGCCATATTTGTAAGGTAGAATTGGAATCATGATAGTGGCGGGGAGGGGAGGGAGGAAGCATTTAGGAACTAGAAGAAAGTTGTATGTTTCATCTTTGCTACATTGCACCCTGACTGGCTCGTCTCCTCCCTGAGACCTTTCTGTAAGAAGATGTCCAGTTGCCTACAGATGGGTCTTGAGGCCCCACTCTGCACTCCTCCTCATTCACAATGATTTGATTTTTTGTTCTTTGATGCCTGATACCTGATCCCTTTGACACCTCGTGATCACATGAGCTGGTGTGCTTCTTTCATGTGGACTTTGTTGCTTAGTAAAGATTGTTTTAACAGTAAATTTAATGCCAATAAATTTTGAACAAAGAGAAAACTTGCATTAGAAAATGTGAATAGCCAAGAAGATATTTAAAATCCTTAAAAAAATAGAAAAATAGACTAAATCCAGCAGTGTACATTAAAAAAAAGGCAAATCAGAAACTCCTCATGTTCACATTGGGTTTACTTTACTCCAGCAATGCACGGAGGGTTAATGCACTTCACCAAACTGAAGTAACATAGAACCACCCTTAAATGTGGGAAAATCGTTTAATAGAATAGTAAGAATTATCCTGTAATTAAAAACTCTGTGCAAACTAAGTTTTAAACTCTGTGCAAACTAAGAAATAATCTGACCAAGCTGTCTACCAAAATAGCCTACCTTAAATAACATACTTATTCATGTAATGTTAGCCGGCTTCCTATTGAAATCAGGAGCAACAACATACATTTAAATGTTAAGTATTACCTCCCTAAACACAAGAATACTTTGTTCTAATAATCTGGCACTCTTTGATACTCACCTTCCCAAATGTGGTGAAGAAAGCAATAGTGCCTGGCTGTCAAAAGATATAGTGTCTGGGGTCTTAAAGACTTGAAGTTAACAAGCAGCCATCTAGCAGGGAAGCAAACAAACCCACATGGAAGAAGCACACCAGCCTGTGTGATCATGAGGTGTCAACAGGATCAGGTATCAAAAGATACCAAACAAACAATTATATTGATGTGAATGAGGGGGTTTGAAGTGGAGACCCAAAGCCCATCTGTAGACTATTGGACATCCCCCCACAGAAGGGTTACAAGGAAGGGACGATCCAACCAGTGCAGTGTGGCCCCGGGAAACACACTTCATTCCTTTAATTCCTGAATGCTTCCTCCCCCCACTACCATGACCCAGTTCTACCTTACAAATCCGGTTAGAGCAGAGTACACACATTGGTACCGGTAAGAGCTCTTGACGCATAGAATTCAGGACAGATAAAACCCTCAGGAACAGTAGTGGTATCATGAGGGGAGGGGGAGGGGGTTGGGGTGGAGAAAGGGGGAGCCCATCACAAGGTTGGATATATAGTACACAGCCCAAGGGGATGAGTAACAGAAATGTGGGTGAAGGGAGACAATGGACAGTGTAAGACATGAAATAACAACAATAATATATACTTGATCAAGGATTCATGAGGTGGGAGGAAAGGGGAAAAAGAGGAGCTTATACCAAGGGCTCAAGTACAAAGAAAATGTTTGGGAAATGTGTATGGTAACATATGTATATGTGCGCTTAATACAATTGAATGATGGGTTGCCATAGGATTTGTAAGAGCCTCCCAATCAAATGATTAATAATAATAATAAAAGAAATCAGGAACAACATAGATAATGATGACATCATGGTAACAACGGCCATACTTCTTGAGTAGCTACCACAATCCAGGCATAGATTTCAAAGTTCTGACATCGACTCCATGAAGGAAATGCTATTAGCAAGCATCATCATCCTTGGTTTATTGGAAATCTAGATTGGTCAAATGACTTACCCAAGGTCCCACAGCCAGGAAATGGTGGAGCTGGAATTCAGCTCCAAACATTTGTATCCACAGCTCACACTGTTACCTGCTGCACTACACAGTCCCACTGCAGCTGTAGCTTTGTGCTTCCGGTCCAAATCGCCCTGGAGATCCCTGTCAAGTACATGTGAGAAAAGAAAGGAAATAAAGAAGGAACAAGAAAAAAGTCTACATTATTTTCTAGACTACATTGTTGCCTGTAGAGAAAAGCCAAGGAAATCTACAGAATCAGAACTAATAAGAGAAGTTAACACTGATCCGTATCTGTAGTACAAGTTCAGTGTACCAACATGGTGTACCTAGTTACTATCAGCAATCCGACAAGGTAATGTTTTTTAACACTTCGACAATCACACTAGAAACTATGAGGAATCTAGGAACAAATATAATAAAGGGGGTATACATTTTATATGAAAAAGATAAAGCTGTATCAAACTTAAGGAAGAAAATGAGATAGAGAGGTATGCCGTTTTCATAGCTAAAGACGCCTTTGGATTATTGCAGAGCTACAGGCTCTTCCCAGATTAGCATATACATTCAGTGTAACTCCGGTCACCATCCTAACACTTATGTGTTTATGGAATTTGACAAAGTGACCCTAAAATCCATATGGAAAGGCAAATCTTGTCAAAGTAAACCAAGAAATAAGATGGGGCTACCATATACTCAGAAATATTGATGCAGAGAGGGGTAAATAGCGGTGCTACGGACCTGAGAGCCTGGAACGGAACAGTGCACGTTTAGAGATGTGATACATAACAAAGATAACATTATAACTCCGTAGGGAAAAGGTGGGGTTTTCCATAAATTATGCTGTAAAGAATGGTTATCCACACGGAAACAAATAAATTTAGAGCCCTACTGTGTTAGTCCAGGTAGACAAGAGAAACAGAGCCATAGAAACTCGTATGTGTATAAGAGAGTTTTATATAAAGATTAATTGCACATTAAGAAAGCATCCCAACCCAATTCAGTCCAAGCCCACTATTAGCCCATATGTCCCATACCAATCTAGAAAGTCCTCTTCAGACTCATGCAGCACATTCAATGATACTGAATGCAGGACCATCACAGGCCAGTGAGTGGAAAGTCTTTGGATCCAGTGGTGTTGTAAGCCTCTCAGCGCTGGCAGGGGTCTCTACGTGGCTTCTCCCAGTTGAGAGGTCTGGTTGCATCAGGGTAGATCCATGTGGCTTCTCCAGCTCCTGGCACTACAGTAGTTCCATGTGTCTTGTCAGCTGCAATGCCTCCCAGGGAGTGAACAGAGAGAGAGAGCGTGTGTGTGTGTGTGTGTGTGTGTGTGTGTGTGTGTGTGTGTGTGTGTGTGTGTGTCTTCTGCTTCCAAGGAGGAAATCCCAGCGTTTTCCCAGAATCCTCAGAGAAGGCCAGGCTCAAACAGAGGCCTCATTGGCTATGACCTGATTGACAAGCCTAGACTCCACCCCTTCACTCTTAATCCTTAAAATGACACCAGATTATGTAACTACCACACCTATCTCCCATCATACTCATAGATGAATTGCAGGTAAACAAGATCTAAGGCCTAAATGTGATCAAGAAAAAACTTTTAAGCTGTAGAATAAAATTATTTTTTTAATCATTGAGATATTGGGGTTAAGAAGAACTTATTCAACAATTCAAAAAGTTTTTATTATGAAAGAAAACATTGCTAAGTTTACTTAAATTAAACTTAGGATATATGTGTATATCCCAGAAAGAATACCGTAAACAAAGTGGAATCACCATCATACACTGGAAATCAATATTTTCAAAAATATTTAACTAGAAAGATATGGCATTCAGAGCATACATTTTAATAGGGCCCTGGTGGCCCAAATGGTGACGCATTCAGCTGCTAACTGACAGACAGGTTGATTGTTCCAACCCAAACCACAACCCCAACACTGGGCAAAGGAAATGCCGGGCAGATCACAGAAGAGAACGTTCAGATGGTGAGAGACATAAGAAAAGAAGCATGGGGGGCAGGGGCATGAAATTTAAAAACTAGAATACAATGTGTCACTAATAAGAGAGTCAAAAGTAAACAGCCATCCTTTTTCTGTGGTTCTGGTCAACTTTTCGGTCTTTGCACCAGAACTTCTTAATAAGTAAGAGGTAGGTGACGTCCCCGTCTTACTGTTCGGTTTATCCTGATACTGGCGAGAATGAGGAGCCGTGTGGATGCGCACACACTTTATGAGTGTGGGTTTAACACCACCATTTGGGGGAGCAATTACACAGTACCTAGTGGTAGATCACAAATGTGCATCCTCTACAGGGAAAAGTGTCACAGTGTGTGTGTGTGTTCTTGAGAGAACCTCACGTATCTGAGCCAGCAGACATGTACAAGAACGTTCGTTGCAGCATTGTGTGACTCATAGAAGAAAATTGGAAGCAGCTTAACTGTCCGTCACCTATTTTCTCCATGGATAAATTGTGGTATATTCATAGAATAAAACAGCATACACAACTGGAATGAGTTCAGTCATTCTACATGTACATGGGCCATCTGGACGTATCTCATAAACGTGTTGCAAAGAGAAGGAACTTACCCAACATAGCACAGTTCCGTTATATAAAACTTAACACCGTGCAAAAGCGTTATCCTATCAATACATTGAAACTAGTAAAAAGCATGCATAGGAATGTAAGCATAAAATTCAGGCTGATGATTAGTGTGGGTGCCTTTAGTTTCATCTGCAATGGGGCATGGTGGTTAAGACCATTAGGTCAGTGGCCTGTCCTCTGTGTGTGTTCCCTTGGCTGTAAAGGGATATGATAATACATGTAGCATTCCTGTGAGGCCTACAATGATTAACTCTATGCAAAGCACTCGGAGTGTAAATACCGTTGCAGTCTTTGCCATTATCATGATGTATGGAAATTAAAACAAGATCTGGGACAAATATGACAAACTATGAATATTTGGCAGAGTTGGGTAGGGGGTACTAAGCATTGCGCTGCTAACCAGAAGATCAGGTGTTTGGACCACCAGCCACTTCATGAAAAATCCGCAGGTCCTCTGCTCTTGCCAAGACTGCAGGCTCAGAACGCCTGGAGGGCAGTGGTGCTTTATCCTGCAAGCTTGCAGAGTCTACTGAATAGCAGTTACAGGTTTGGGTTTAGGATGGTGGGTACAAAGGTACCCATCCTATTATTGCATACTTTCCTTTCTGCTTAAAATATTTCATAATATTTTAAAAGTCCCCAAAGCTAAATGCTAAACCAGGAAAATTATTTTAATGCACACAGTAGACAAAGGAATTATATTCTTAATACATATATTTAAATTTTTTAAATTAAAAAATAAGGCATCCCTTGTGCCATGTGGTTACGCCTTGGGCTACAGTCCACAGAGCCGGCAGTTGGAAACCACTAGCAGCTCCGAAGGTGAAAGACTGGGATTTCTACTTCTGTAAATGGTACAGTCTCAGAAAGCCCCTGGTCACTATGAGTGCACATTGACTCAATGAAAATGAGTGGTTTTTCTATAGGAAAATAGGCAAAAGATAATGAACAAATGAGTCACAAAAAAAGATCAAAATCTAAAGCAGTGTCAACGAAAACAATTAAGACATGGCCTTGTTCCTTCTGGAGTAGAAAAGGCAGTTGGCATGGAAGATAGCTAGTTGCAGGAGCACATTCCTGTGTGGCTTATATACCCTAAACCACATTCTCTGCCATCAAGCATTTCTGACTGATGGTGGCCCTAGAGGACAGAGTAGAACTGTTCTGTAGCGTTCCCAAAGCGGTCAGCCTTCATGGGAGCAGATAGCCTCTTCTCTCTCCCAAGAGGCAGTTGATGAGTTTGAACTGCCAACTTTGAGGTTATCAGCCCATTGCTTAGCCCACAGGCGATGGGTTAAAACTCATCTCTGAAGACAATTTAGCAGTACATGTCAGAATCCTCCAAAACAGTCACTGACTACACAATTCCATTTCCAGAAATGTTATCCTAATCATTGGACCAGTTGCTTTAAAAATATGTTATGTAGAAAGATATGTGTTAGGGCAGTGTTTTTAGTAGAGGGAGGCAAGAGATCACCATACTCGTGGTGCATCAGTACAGCCAAGTAGTCCAAACTGTAAGGACCAAAAACGATACTGTAGATGGTGTTTCATTGGCCGGAAATGACTTCACAAGCTATTGTGTTTCTATAGCAGGTCTGTAGCATATACTGTGTGATCCCAATAGATACACATGGCAAGGTCAAGGAGAGTTTGAGGCCCTCCAAAGAACCTTTCATGTCCCAGGAATCCAGCATTAGCAGTGACGGCCCTGTGAAGCTCCTGCCAGGGGGTACTTCTCAGTCTCCATGTGCCAGGGCAGTGCTGACCCGTCGAGCCTATTTGTATCTGGTACGCAGTCCCGTGTGGGTCCAGACTTGGCTGCTCTCAGCAATTGCCATCATTACGCTGACATGTACAGATAGCATCTTTTTACATCTTTTTAGCTCTCCTAGAAGTCTCCTGTGGATATTCCCATTTTACAGAGGAGGACATTCAGGGCTCAGGGAGATAAAGAAACCGGCCCAACATCTCACAGCGGTCGACCCCTGTGTCTGCCAGCAGCCCTCTGCCTGTCTTAACCTGCCAAACTTGGCAAACAAAGTCTGGGTGCTCCCGGAAGGAAGGAGGGCCGCTACCAACATCCGTTGACTTTTCAGAAATGGTTCTCAAAATAATAATCATAATTACACAAATAATAATGAGTGCAAGGAAGAAGAAAATGTTCTGGAATTGATGGTGGTGATGATTGTAGAACTCTTCTTGATGTGACTGAATTATTGAACTGTATGATATGTGGATGAAGGACCAAAAATCTCTTCCTTAAAAAAAGAAGTGGTTTTCAAGCCTGTTCACACATTAGAATCACCTGGGAAGCTTTAAAACACCCCAGTACCCAGAGTCTTTAAATTAAACTCCAGTCCAATTGGACTAGAATTCCAGCAGAGGACCCAGGCAGGCATCACTGGTTTTACAACTTCCCGGGTGTTCTCAAGCACTCCAGGTTTAAGAACCAGTGCTTGAAGCAGGGTTCCTCAGAACCTCTGATCCCCGGGAATCTAGTCAACAAGCAGAACGTGGCTCAGCAGGTCTGAGCATCTGCGGTTCTAAAGAGCTTCCAGGTGACGCAGATGGTGTTGGTGCCGGGCGAGTGGTTGTTTATGGCTCTCCCAAAGATGCTCCCCGAGAGCTGCTTCTTACATCCTTTGGTTCCAGGCTGCTAGCTCTGCCTGGTGTCTTGTTGCCTAAGGGGTAGGGCACCCGGGCGCCCTAGGGGTGGGGACTCTTTCCTGAGCCCCCTTCCCTAGAGGTGAGCACTAGCACTCATTACCTGGTCAAACAGGCCTTCGGGTAAACACATCCACCCCAGGCACCTGGGCAGGTGTTCCTGGAGCCTCGCTCTGGCCGCTTCTGTGTGAGGTGTGGGACAGAGGACGTCCAACCATTGGCATATTTGTCCATCACATCTGAGTGGATGCTGTGTGCCGAGCCCTGTTCTGGGTAAAGGAAGCCAAACCCACTGCCACTGACCCATTCTGACTCTGACTCACAATGATCCCATGTAGGGCCTCAAAGACTGTCCACCTGCACAGGAGCAGACAGCCTCATCGTTCTCCTCAGGAGCTGCTGGTCGTTTTTGAACCACCGACCTTGCAGTTCCGAGCCCCGGACTTTACAGGCCAACGCCATCAGAGCTCCTTCGCCAGGTATAAAGTGAGACAGAACAAGAATCAAGCCAATTGGTATTGACCCACGTCAGACTCCTAGTGAGTCACTGTGTTCGGAGTAGAGCATCTTGGAAGCTCAGTCTTTCTTCCAAGAAGCCTCTAGGTCAGAGGATCTCATAAGGCCAAGACTCTAATAGTTCCTCATGTAGTGGTGAACCCCCACCAAAACCATAAAATTACTTTCATCGCTACTTCATCACTGTCATTTCTCAACTGTTATAAATCGGGCGACCCCTGGGAAAAGGACGTTTGACCCCCCCCCAAGGGGTCGCGACCCACAGGTTGAGAACCGCTGCTCTGGGTGGATCCCATCCACTAACATTTTGATGAGTGGTTGATAACCTAACCATTTGCGCCTCCAGGGAGGCCTAAGGGGGAGAAAAATGAGTCTGCATCACAGAGCTCACCGGCTAGCCAGAGGGTCCCTGGCAGAAAATACCAGCAAATACACAAACCAAATCCGTTGTGTCATTTCCAACCCACAGCAAGCCTAGGGGACCCAGGCGAGCTGCTGCACAGGGCTTCCTGAACTGTAACATGAAGTAAACAGCCAGCCCCACGTGCTGCCTGTCGGCTGGTGCGATGGAAGAGAGAAAGGCTGCTGGGGACAAAAGAAGAAAGAGGGACATGGAGTCAGGGGCCCAGTCAGGAAGCACCCATTCAGTGGTTTTGAGGGGAGTCTCGGGGGGAAGAAGTGATGTTAACTGGGAGCCAGAATGATACACGGAAGGAAAAGCCAGTGCAAAGGTCCTGAGGAGGGACCAGCACCGTTACTGGAACAGACAGTGTTGGAGGTGGGCTCAGAGGAGTGGAAAGTCCTGGCCCAGGCTGGAGTGCTAGGAATGGGATAGCTCTCCAGAGGGAAGGGCAGCCTAGGAACCTGGCCTGGGGCTACAAAGTCTAGGCCTTTCCCTCTCGGAGACCCCTCTGGTGCAGGAATATTTCCCAAAGCTGAAGGCCTGGGTGCCCACCCCTCCTGCTGTGTCTGCGTCCCCCTGGGCAGAGGGCCGGTGCTGGGACAGCCAGCTGAGCCCTCTCTCCCAAAAGGATGTGGCCCCCAGCACCTTTCCTTCCGCCAGGAGCCCTTGACTCTCCCTCCCCACAGATACCAGGCCTCACAGTAGTTGATGCCCAGGTGCCTCAGGCGGCCGACCTCTGCCTTCCCCCTTCAGAAGACCCCCATGGTCCTCAAGTTAGACTCTCAGCTCCTTCAGGTGGCTAGCACCATCCTCCTTGCAGAGCCCCGTCTCCCCAGTAGCCCTGCCCTCCTGGGGCAAACAGCCTCCTTTGCCCACCCTCTGTGGGCTCTGGGACCACCGGGCCCTACCCACCTTAGGAGTATTTCCAGAGCTGGTTGCCCCACGTCATAAAGATGGTAGCCCGAGTGCCCCACCTGGCTCCCAAACGCACTGGCTGAGGGACCCCCCACAAGCCACTCCACCTCCCTCAGTGCCCGTTTCCATATGGTCTGTGCGCTCGGCTGCTCACTAAAAGGTTGTGAGTTCAAGTGCACCTAAGGGTGCCTCTGAAGAAAGGTCTGGCAGACGATGAAAAAGCAACCGCTAGAAACCCGGAGAGCCCAGTTCTACTCTGACGCACACTGAGTTACCATCGGTTAGAACCGGCACCGTGACAGCCAGCAGCATGTCAGCCAGCCCTCTGGAACAGAGACGCGTGGAGGCTGACGCACGACAGTCTGATCGGGAGACCTGGCCTCGTCACTGTCGGCATTCACCTCTGTGACCACTAGGGAGGCTGAATGTCCTTCTGTATGTCTTTTGACGAGCTTCACCTTTTCTCTCTTTTTTTTGGTCTGTCTGGGTTTTCCTTCTTGATTTGTGTATGCTGTGTTACTATTAAAAGGAGTCCTGGTGCTGTCGTGGTTATGCACTGGGCTGTTAAACACAAGATCGGCGGTTCAAAGCTCCCCAGCAGCTACACGGGAGAAAGAGAGGGCTTGCTACGCCCATAAAGAGTTACAGTCTCGGAAACCCGCAGGGGCAGTTCTGTCTACCCTGCCCCAGACGGTCGCTAGAAGTCGGGCATGGACTCGATGGCCGAGTTTGGTTTGGGGGTTTTGATTTAATATTCTGATTCGAACCCTTTACCTCTCACATAAAGAACCTGTCCGAGTCCATCCAGTCCCTTCTGATTCATGGCCGCCCTGGAGGACAGAACAGAGCTGGTCCTTGGGGTTTCTGAGACAGCAAACCTGTAGGGAGCCTCACCTTTCTCCCTCAGAGAAAGTGCCGACAGTGCGGCTACCCACCTAGGGCCAGAAGCCACTGCCTCCCCAGAGCTGTTTGCCTGGCACGGAGCTGTTAAGTGCTCTCTTCAGCTTGTCCCTTGTCTCTAGCCTGGTGAGGGAAGGGGGCCAGGGGGCTGGGGGGGAGGGGGTATTCCGGTTAACTTGGCTTGATTTTCTGCCACACATGAAGTTTGGAGTTGTTTGCATGAAACATAAAGTGACATTATTTCTTTTTCTATTTTTGGTTACTTTTCTGTGTCATGTTTTGTGGGTTTTTTACATGAAAAAGAAAGGCTGGGACTCCCAGGGTGAGCTGACTCACCCCATGAGGAGGAGGAAGGGCATTCCAGTATGGACGGAGGCCCGGAGGCCAGAGGTCATGAGTGTTTATGGGAATGTGGTGGGGGGGGGGGGGACCTCCTTGTGGACATGTGGGCTTGAAGGAGTCTGTGGCTGGGTCAGGTGACTGCCCACCTCGGCCCATCCTGCCCCCCCCCCCCGGGTCCCCGAGGGCTAAAGTAGAGAGCGCTCAATGGGCCTGGCTGGACTGTCCCCGATGGCCAGGCTGGCTTTGTCATACTTGGAGCCAAGCAGCATCCTTGAAGGGCTCTCCAGGTTCAACCAAGCAGAGGGCCATGAGGAGCCCGGGTGCCGTCAGAGCTGGCCGCCCATCCCGGAGCACACCGCCCCTGGCTGGCAGAAGGATCTGCCCAGCCCAAACCTCAAGATCCCCTCCTTCCCCCTCCCTCGTCAGGTGTTCACTGGGATCTTCACGGCAGAGATGACCTTCAAGATTATCGCCTTCGACCCCTACTACTACTTCCAGCAGGGCTGGAACATCTTCGACAGCATCATCGTCATCCTTAGCCTCATGGAGCTAGGCCTCTCCCGCATGGGCAACCTGTCAGTGCTCCGCTCCTTCCGCCTGGTACCTGCTGGGCCCACACAGAGGGCGGGCGGGCGGGCTGGGGCTCCAACGCACCCCCCTCCAGGTCACCACCCAGACCGCCTATGTGACCTGTCTCGCCTCACCCCACCTAGGTCCTGCTGACGTGCGGTGTGTGAGGGGTGGGCAAGACGTTCCCCAATGTGTTCTTGGGGAAGCCACCCTGATGACTTGCAAAGCCTTAGGGTTCCTGAGAAAGGACCCTTTTAGTGCCCCCAGGATCCAGGACTGGGACTGGGATGACTGCATCCCCATCTAATAGATGCGAGCACCAAGACTCAGAGAGGTGGGGTTTTCCCGTGGAGGCTGCTGGCAGCTCAGCTGGGGCTCTGACCCGGCATGGGATATTGCCAGCCTGTCAGGGGAGGCCCAAGCCCCTGGTCGGGGGGCCGCATTTTGGCCTCCAGCAGCCCTAGAGATGCAGCCATGGGGCTGGAGGTACAGGGAGAGAAGCTGGACTCTGCCAGGATCCGGGATGGCTTCTGGAGGAGATGCTGAGCACTTCCAGGGCCTTCCTGCTTATGCAAGACGGTGGGGGCCGTCGAGAAAGTCCAGGCTATGGATTCTGACTCTGACTTGACTGCTGTGAGCCAGGAGACCTCCGCGTGGGTGGGCTTTTCATCTAGAAAGGAGGTGACAGTAATGCTGGTCTCGTGGTCACTGGGAGCTCTAAAGAGTGAATCCACCCGGAGTTGAAGCCTGGCATCTAGTAGGTGCCCCATAAGTGAAGCATTCCCTACCTCCATACATAGGTGTCCCATAAGTGATAAGTCTCTCCGTTTCTCTGATGGCCCGGGGAAGAGGAAGGTGGAGGTGATTTGACACACCACAGAGAGTGAGCTATGGCCCAGGCAGAACCGTGATGAGGATGCCTGTACTCAGTATGGGCGCAGGTGTTCTGTATGGGGGCACTCGCCTGGGAGTAAGACTCAAAAGGGCAGGAGGCTCATGTGAGGACGAAGGAAAAGAGTGGGGAAGACGGGCTGGAGCTGTTGGCCAGACTCCCCAGGCTGAGCCCGTGAAGATGCCGTGGGCTCTAAGCTTGTTCCCTGGGCTCTCAGGCCGACCCTGGGAGGTCAGAATGCCCGTGGGAAGCAAGTTCCAGAGCCCCTCCCCTCACTGGGACCCGTCCCTTTCCTCCCTCCCCAGCTCCGGGTCTTCAAGCTGGCCAAGTCCTGGCCCACCCTGAACACACTCATCAAGATCATTGGGAACTCGGTGGGGGCGCTGGGGAACCTGACCCTGGTGCTGGCCATCATCGTCTTCATCTTCGCTGTGGTCGGCATGCAGCTCTTCGGCAAGAACTACTCAGACCTGAGGCACCGCATCAGCGACTCGGGCCTGCTGCCCCGCTGGCACATGATGGACTTCTTCCATGCCTTCCTCATCATCTTCCGCATCCTCTGCGGCGAGTGGATCGAGACCATGTGGGACTGCATGGAGGTGTCTGGGCAGTCCCTGTGCCTGCTGGTCTTCTTGCTTGTCATGGTCATCGGTAACCTTGTGGTGAGTTGGCCGCCCACACCCTCACTCACCCATCCCATCTCTTTATCCCCCCCCAGCTCCTCACCCACCCACCCATGTGTCTACCCACTCACTGGTCCCTCCATCGGTCTGCTCACTCACCTACCCCTCCTCCACCCAGTGTGCAACACGCCTGCTGACTCATCAGTTTATCCACTTATCAATCCATCTGTTCAATGACCCATTCATTCTTCTCTCTGTCCGATCGCCCATACACTGACTCCTTCCACCATCAGCCACCCTCCCACCAACTCATCAGTCTATCTCACTATCCACGAACCCATCCTCCCAACCCACTAGCCACTCACTCACAAAACCACCTTGCCACCAACCCTCATGGATGCATAATCTGTTTATCATCCATCCATTCACTCATTCACCTACCACCCATCCACCTGTCCACTGACCACCTTTCTGTCAGTCCATCAGTACTTGTTGATACAGACACTCACCCATCCATTTGTCTACCTGGGCATCCAGCTGTCCATTCATTTACCCACTTACCCACTCATTCGTCTACCCTACCTTTTATCAACCCACTTACTCCTGCTGTTCTCCCAATCATCTACTCCTCTGTCCACCCAGCTCTCCACTCAAGACTTACTGACTGGCTCATTCATCCAGTCTGTCCGTCTGCATTACGTTTCACTTGTGTGCTCTTTCTCCCACACCTTTACCTGTTTACCATTTGCTCGTTTACTGCTCATGTATCTGTTCACTCACCATTCATCATGAGGGAATTACCACATTTTAAAAAGTCAGTCCAGTAAACACTGACTAAGCACCTGCTGGGCGCACTTGCTGGGCACAATGCTGTGAGACGTACCAGGTGATGGTGACCTACCTGGCCCCAACCCTGGTGGTGTTCACCAACTTGAGAGGAAGGGATCGGGCCTGGGGTGGTTGGGGGTGAAATGACTTTTCAGCTGGTGAGAGTGATCAGAGTCTTAAGAGAGGTCCTTGGATCCAGGGGACCCCTTCCAGCTAGAAAAATCAAGGAAGGCTTCCCAGAGGAGGAGTCAGAGCTGACAGTGTGAGCAGGTGGTGTTAACAGAGGGAAGGAATAAGGCCATCCAACAGCTAAGCATGGGTGCAGGCAGGTGAGCCTGCTGATGACGGTGGTGAGAGTTTCCATGGTTCTGGCCACCTGTCTGTCCTAGGGCAGGTTCATCCAGCCCTGTGTCTTTTCAGGGTGGAGAACCCCCTCGTTGCCAGAGAGGGGATTTATAGGACAAGAAGGAAGGTGGAGGCCAGTCAGTGGCCCCAGGGAGAAGTCGGTGCACACAGTGATCGTGGGGCTGCCGCCCAGGTGAAGGTGGCCTCACACCCACCAGCCTGGCTCCTGCTGTCCTGGTTGTGTCTCGGTCCTGTGGCAGGGATTCTGTCCACTCCTAGGGGAGTGACCCTGCCGTGGGGTGAGTGTTGGGGGCGGCAGATTCCGGAGCCCTTCCGCAAACCTCCTGCTTTTTCCCGTGCACCTTGACCAAGCCCTGCGTGGGCAGGCCACGACTCAGTGAGGTCATTCCGCTCCGGCCTCATGTGTGGAACCCGGCCTTAGTGCACAGTGGCAGTAGAGCCCAGTGCTTAGGCTGGCTCCATATGCCCCTGCCCCCCAGGCCCCCTTGCCTAGGGTGTTGATTCTCCTTCAATGGCTGCCAGTGTGCTGAGGTCTTGGCCCAAGGCCCCATCAGTCGAGCCACCCCTTACCCACACAGCCCTGCAACTGACTTCCTTCCCTGTGGATCTGCCTGGAGAAGAGAAGATAGAGGCTGCTGGCGGAGAGATGCTAGCCAGCCCACACAGCCCCCTCCGAGGCAGCTGCAGAAGTTGGGGCCCTACTGGGCAGGCGTGGGTGGGAGCAAGCTTGCCATTGAAAGGGGAAGTGATGATTGGGCAGGGGCTGGGGCGTGGTGTCGGCACCAGCATTGGCTGTGAAAGCGCTAAAAGAAGCCCACCTTCTAGCAGACACGGGAAGCCCAACCCAAGAGCCCCTGTGTGAGTGGCCGGGGCTTCCCAGGGCTCCCAGCCAGGACCCAAGTTTCCTGGAGGCAAGACTATATGGGTGCGGGCTGTTGAGGAGGACCTGTGGCCATCAGGAAAGGGACGTCGCCGGGTTGTGACCCGAGAGGCAGGTGCAGACAGAGAGGTCAGGAGCTAGGCCAGTGGTCAGTGTGGAGCGTTCAGAATCACCAGGCATGGGCCTTCCCCCATGGCTACAGAATAAGATGGCGCTGTGGGCATGCTCATCTCTCCAGACGGCAGAGCGTGGGAGCCCTCCTGCCTAGCCTCCCCAAACTGTCCTCACGGACAGGCTTCCACCGGAGCCTGCCTCTCCTCCTCAGGATGCTCATTCCCGCCTGTGACCGTGCAGGGTCCCTGAGGGCGCCGCCTCCTGAGGGCTGGCTAGCAAGAAACAAGAACCAGAGCTCAGGGTGGGTTACCAGTAAGGATGGAGTACCATCCCCCTGGCCCCAGCCCCGCCATGGGACCCCATCCAGCTGCACTGCCTTTGCGGGTGGCTGAGAGGACGAGATACCAAAGCCTGCAGGGGAGTGGCTGCGTCTGTGCACCTGTCCCCAGGTACGCTTGTGGCCACGAGCCCACAGGTCTGCCATGCACTGCCTGGGAATGAGCTCCTGCCAGGCCCTGTACACAGAAGTGGTTCTCCTTCTCAGCCAAGGCCAACGGTTCTCTTTCTGAAGCCAAGGATGGCTGAGCAACAAGCAATCCCCCGGAGCCTTCTCCAGGCCTGAGGGGTTGTGCCAACTCCCCTCGAAGGGTCTTTAGTCTCTAACTCTTAACTCACAGGCATTGAGTCTATTCTAACTCATCGCCCCCCAGTGTTTCTGAGGCTGTCCTTCTTGGTGAGAGGAGGGAGCCTCGTCTTTCTCGAACCTCAGCAGTTAGCAACGCACTGCCAGGAACCGCTACACTGCCGGGGGCTCCCTCACTCTCTACAGGCCATTTTATTAAAGGCAAGTACTGTGCCTCTGAACACTGAAGCGTCAGGCCCTCCTCAGCCCGCTTCAGCCCCGCAGGTCTAGGGGCCTGAATCCTCCCCTCTTAGCTCAGTCGTTGGTTCCCACGCTCAGCATCCACCCAGCACGCACACACCATGCAACACAGCTACCAGGCCACGTCCGATTCCACAGTGAGTCCGGAGCCCTGAGCATGGGAATCTGCTTGTTCCTAGTGGGCTGGTTAACCCCTGGAGTCAGGTGATACCCAACAAAGTAGCCTCTGCTGCACCCCCAAGCCCCAAAGTCCCATTGTTTCTTGAACCTGGTCCCTGGGACCCACAGACATGATCCCCTCCCCCAGACAGCTGTGGGATGTAGGGGTGCAGACAGTGTGCCCAGGGCAGGAGCCCTAGCCCGTGGGTCTGCTCCTCCTTCTCCAGGATCGGGGCTGAAGTCTATCAGTGGAAGTCCCACAGTGGGACTACTTGGGGGTCTCAGTGGGGTTCAACTTCTCAGAAGGAACCCACTGCCCACCCCCGTCCCCAGGGCAGCAGGAGGGGGCATAGGGAGAGCCAGGCCAGTGGGTAGAGGCAGCAGAGCTGGGACAGGATTGGTGCGTGGCCTTGCCCCTGCTCTCTGGGGCCTGCTCCTCATCTGTCAGCTGTGACACTGGACGGACCCGTGGCTGTCCACTGAACCTGGGCGGTGCCCCCCATTCAGACTGTGTCTCCGCCCTTGGGAAGAGGGGCTATGGTTTATCTTCTCTTCCACAAGCGACCCCTCCAACCTCAGGAGAATCCCGCTGAGGGCCTGCTACCAGCAGGAACCCCTAAGGTCTCTGCTCCCCCTACCCCCCATGGAGGCAAGGCTGTGGGAGGGGGACCCCCCCCCGGCCTGGACCTGCACCCAGTGAGCGCCCCCCGCCTCCCGTTGCTTTGCCAGGTCCTGAATCTCTTCCTGGCCTTGCTGCTCAGCTCCTTCAGTGCCGACAACCTCACGGCCCCCGACGAGGACGGCGAGATGAACAACCTCCAGCTGGCCCTGGCCCGCATCCAGAGGGGCCTGCGCTTCGTCAAGAGGGCCACCTGGGACTTCTGCTGGGGGTTGCTGCGCCGGAGGCCACAGAAGCCAGCTGTCCTGGCCCCCCGGGGCCGACTGCCCAGCTGCATCGCTGCCTCTGGCTCACCCCCACCCCCAGAGGCGGGGAAGACGCCCCCAGCCCGCAAGGAGACACGGTTTGAGGAAGGTAACCGGCCAGGCCAGGGCAGCCCCGGGGACTCGGAGCCTGTGTGTGTCCCCATCGCTGTAGCCGAGTCGGACACCGATGACCAAGAGGACGATGAGGAAAACAGCCTGGGCACAGAAGAGGAGTCCAGCAAGCAGGTGAGCCCCCAGCCAGCAGTGTGTCCAGGGGCCAGGGCACGGCTACCTGAACAGTGGGTGTAGCTGAACCTCAGCATTGGTGGGAGGTGGGGTGGGGTGAGGGTAGTGACGGGCCTCCCTGCCAGCCTCCCAGATGCTGAGAACAGCCCCCAGCCCTCCCTCCCTAATCCAGTCCAGGAGGGGACCTGGGAAGGGAGTGTTGTGAGAGATAATTCACTGTGCAGACAGGGAAACTGAGGCATGAAAAGAGAAACTCCTTAGGAGCTCCCCTTGAGTCTGGGGCAGAACTTGGAGCCCTGGGCCAGCCCCCACCCTAACCCGGTCGCCTCCTCTAGGGACAAGCCCAGCGGACTGCCACAGTGAGGGAGGGGATCCATGTCCCCTGACCTCCCCGCTGCCCCTTCCCTTCCTCCAACACCCAGGGCTCATTCCGAGATTTAAAAATAAGCTTCCCCAAGACGGGAAGTGTCAGAGACGGGACTATCTTATCTCCTAACCTGTTATTTTTAACACTTGAAACCAGAGTCTGGATGAAACAGACAGTGCTGTCCCCCACCCCCACCCCCACCCCCAGCTTCCCCTTGGCCTGAGCCGGGCTCAAGGGCTGCGCCCATGTCTTTAGGTCAAGCATGAGGAGAGGCCTTCTGGGCTCCCTTGGGCCCCGCCTGGCCTGGCAGCTTCCTCTGGGCCACACAGGGGAGGCTAGGCTGTGAGAGCCCATCTCCCTGCCTCCCTGGGTCCCAGGGGGCAGCCTCCACCCTGCAGGAGGAGGCAGCAGTGTCAGCAGGGGTGGGAGTGGAAGGGGAAGTTGGCGTTGCCAGGACCACAGCTTCTAATTCCCTGCAGGGTCTCCCGGGGGCACGGGAGCAGTTCCGGCAGCAACTCCTTTCCTTTTACCTTCCCTTCTCTTGGGCTGGTTGGCTCCCAGGAGCCAGGGGCAGAGAGAGAGAGAGAGAGAGAGAGAGAGAGAGAGAGAGAGAGAGAGAGAGAGAGAGAGAGAGAGAGAGAGAGAGAGAGAGAACACTCACAGGGAAGCAGGAAGCGCCATGGGAACTCATGAGCGAAGTCAGCCTGTCCTTCTGAAGTGGAGCTCTCTGAATACATGACCTGGGCATGGAGGCCCAGCTGTCCCCTTCCAGGGAGTGGTAGGGCTCAGAGGAGACTCTGCCAGGCTGGCTGGCTGGCGAAAGGCCCTTTCCCTGGACCCACCAGGAGACTTCTGAGGGAGGGATGGGGTCTTCATGGACACGGAGGCCCCAGGAAGGGGCCAGAAGGCAAGGCCTCAGGTGGCCCTGGGGGCCCTGTGGCCAAGTGAGTGGGGTCAGCTCATGGGCTGGGGTCTCTTCAGCAGGAATCCCAGCCTGTGTTGGCCGGCCCAGAGACACCCCCAGAGCCCAGGGCCTGGAGCCAGGTGTCAGAGACCGCCTCCTCTGAGCCCGAGGCCCGCGCGGCTCAGGCTGAGAGGCAGCCACAGCGGGAAGCAGAGCCCCCCGCCCCAGGGTGCACAGAGGTAAAGCACACCTGTGAGAGGGCCCGGCTGCACACCTGCATGTGCTGGGGGGAGCTGCACTGGACATGCCAGGTGGGGTGGGAGCCCGTCTACAGAGGGGAGGGGCAGCTTGGGGCCCAGAGCCCCTGGCCCAACTGTGGACGCAGCCAGCCCAGGACACGGGTGCAGCACTGACCCGGCCCCCTGGGCTCTCATCTGTCCTCGTCTTGGTCCCAGTCTGGCAAATCGTTGTCCCCAGAAGTGCCCCAGCCCAGGGAGAGGTCAAGGGGAGCTCAGAGAACCTGTGCCTGGCACGGTGACTGCCAGCTGCTTCTCACTCGGACTCAAGCAGAGGCGGCCAGTGAGACCCACCCCACCTTCCTTTGGCTTTTTGTTCTGGTCACCAAGAAACTTCCGTTGGAATTAGCTACAGATACTGAAGCCAGACCCGTTACCACCGCCGAGTCAACTCTGATAGAGGTCCCGGGAGACGGAGCAGAACAACCGCAGTGTTTCCAAGGCTGGAGTCGTGAGAGAAGCAGAAGGCCTCTCCTCACTGGGCTCGCCATTCATTCCCCGGGAGCTGGCCAGCCCAGCGCTTAACCACTGCACCACCAGATCATGTCCCCGAAGCCCCAAGTTCCGATATCCAAATCTGCATTTCCGGCTTCCCTGGCAAACTTGGAAGAGGAGCTGCCCTACTGGGGACACGTGGCGACCACCTGCTAGACCCTGACTGCGCTCTCTCATTTGCCTCCAAGTCCCACCGGCCAGACTTCATTCTGTGCCCTGCCTGGGCCTCTGCAGCACTTGAGCTCGCCAGCCCTGAGCTAAGTGACGTGGCCCTGCAGACGACAGAGGCACTTCTGTGCCCTCCCTGCTCCCCACTCACGTCAAGTTGCAGGGAGGGTCGAGGTAGGTCCTGGTTGAGAGGCCTGACCGCCCCCTTGGTCCGGGAGCTGACTTGCTACAAAGCAGCCTCACTCCTTTACATTGTCCCTTCACGTGGACCCAAGGGAGGTTTTGCCACCATGGCCTGAACTGGAGGAAGATGGCCTAGTGGAGTCACTGACCAGATGGTGCCGGCTACAGTTGTCCCCCTAGATGGCCTGACTGCAGGGATGCTTGTGGGGAACAGGAAGGGCTGGCAAGACGCCGGAAAGAGGCTGGAGAGGAGGGGCTCGCTCACCGCCTGGAATGTTGCCTGATGTCTTGCTTTTCTTGCAGCCAGCTTGTGGGGACCTATCAACGGGGAGGGGTGGCTGTAGCCTCTGGGGAGAAGGACCACTCCCGCAGCCTGGAGCTACATCCTCGGCCCCTTGCCTCCTGCACGTCCATCCCACAGCCCCGAGGAGGCTCCAGTGTCCAAAAAGAAAAGCCATGTGCAGACCTCCTTCAGCCTGCCCTTGTCACCACGGTAGTGGGAGGGGACAAGTGTCACCCCCAGCCTGCCCCGAAGGGCTGCTTCTCCTTTCCCACCAGAACCCAGCCCCTTCTCCATCCCGAACCTCCCAGGGAAGAGGGAAGAGGACATGGCCACATCCTGGAATGCTCTCCTCACTGCAGGAAGAGAATGCAGTTAATGGCCAAGGATGCAGGCAGGCTCACCCCCACCCCCCACCCCGAAGGCAGCTGAGTCCTGGGCCAGAGTGAAATGGGACCAGCCAAGGTTGAGTGGTGGAGACATGGGATGAGGGGAGTGAAGAAGCCGGGCCTGAGACTGGACCGATAGTCCCAATGGTGAGTTATTCAGAAGAGACCTAGCAGGCCGGAGGAGAAGCAGAAGGCACGTGAAGAAGGCACAGGAAGGGGTGCTGGCTGGAGTCTCACTTCAGCCTGGAACCCCCAGGCCTCTCTAGCTGAAGTTGCCCCAGCGTGCTGTCTCGATGCAAGGCGAGAGGCCCGCCTTCTGGAGTCCCCAGGCCTGCCCTTGTCACCCTTGGGTGTGGGTTGAAACCCCAGAAGCATCTCCAGGAGACTCGGCTCTCTGAGCGACAAGCAATTTTGCTGGAGAAGAGAGCAGCGAAGCAGCCGATGCTCACAACAGCCAGCCAGCAGTGACTCCAGTTAAGGGAGCCAGGGCCCTGGCCACACCCCTGGCCACTCGTGCTTGCACTCAACGAATCCAGGGGACCACCACATGTGCACACCTTCCTAGGACGCAGCTCGGGTGATGTAGGGTCTTAGGGAGCAGATCCTCACGTGGCCAGGCAGGGAAATTCTAGCACCCTTTCAGGCTTGCCCCGGGGTGAGCATCTCACGCCAGCGCAGGGACAAACTGGACCCCCGGGAGTATGGGTGCAGTGGCTGACCTGTTCCCTTGCACGTCTCCCCCCGCTGCCTGTTGTGTGCTCACGACTCTGGTGCCAGTTCTGTTTCGAATGGGCCTTGTGCCTGGCCTGGCGTAAGCTCGCCCCTTTCCACTCACTGCCTGTACCAGTGTCCATGCGTCCACGCCCCAGTGTGTCCATGCTGTCTCACTGTCTGCTTCCTCCCAAGTCCTCTCCAGGGACCCGCACCCCTGCCCTGGACTCCTGCAGACCAGAGTCACAGAGCCAGGCCCCCAAGGCAGAAAAGCCCTGCGGCCAAGCCCTGGCTCAGCCCTGATGGGCCCTCGGAGGCTCTGTGGAATCTCTCTGCCTGTTCATTCAGCCGTGTTCCCAGCATGCACAGTGGAGAGGGGCTGGGCACCCCCTTGGGGAGCTTCAGGTTCCTCAGACTGGGGGCTGCCCTCACCTCGTGCCTGTGTGTGTGTGTCTCCACCCCCCCACCCACCCCACCCCCCAGAAGACCCACGAGGACAGTTTCTCAGAGGGCAGCACAGCAGACATGACCAACACCGCTGACCTCCTGGAGCAGATCCCCGACCTGGGCGAGGATGTCAAGGACCCAGAGGATTGCTTCACCGAAGGTAATCCCCACCCTGGGCAGCCCTCCAGGCCAGCCCAGTACCCTTCCTGGCCGCCAGTCCCACGCCTTGCTGCCCTTGGGGGCTCTTTCCTCACCTGGTGGTGGGCGGGGGTTGTGGCCAGTCTGCTCACAGTGCACGGAGTCAGCGTGACCCTGGGCCAGCTGCGCCAAGGACCGCTGGTACAGCCTTTGTGCTGTGACAGCATGTCTATGACCCGCAGGAGCTGGGCCCTGAGCTTTTAGACCCTGCCACGCCACCCAGCACACAGAGGAGGTGGGTGGTTGGGGACACTTCGGGGGCCTTTAGGAGCTAGTGCTGTGTGTAGAGGGGTGCTCTGGATCAAATGGGGACTTGCCTGCCACCTGGCACCTCAGTGGGGGCTACCAGTCCGAGGTCCACCCTTCCGAGGCTCAGACATGGTCAACATGTACAAGTCTCAGGAACATAGCAGCTGAGTTCCTGAGCGTCCCCCAAGGAGGGTTCCGCAGATGAGTCCTTCCCGACTCCGGCCCTGCCCCACCCAAACCCTGCCAGGCTGGGGCCCTCTCCCTGGGAGCTCGTCTATCTGGCCTGTCAGGGAGCCCCCCCACTGACTGCTCCATCCCCAGGGGCAGCTCCCTCAGCCCACACTGGGACCTGCCTCCATGTCTCTGTCCCTGAACCCATCAATTGCCACCTCTTACTCTTAGTCATCGCTTTAGTTGCCCATCTCCGTGCCAGCAGACATGGGCACTCGCATACCCTGGCCTGAACCTGCCTCCCCAAAGTTTCCCGTATCCACCCACCTCCTCTTCTCCCTCCCTCCCCATAGGCTGTGTCCGGCGCTGTCCCTGCTGTGCAGTAGACACCACGCAAACCCCAGGGAAGGTCTGGTGGCGGCTGCGAAAGACCTGCTACCGCATCGTGGAGCACAGCTGGTTCGAGAGCTTCATCATCTTCATGATCCTGCTCAGCAGCGGAGCGCTGGTACCCCCTGCAGGGCCGGGTGGGGAGGGAGCAGGAAGGGTGGGAATGGGAGGTCCCAGCCAGACAGCCAGGCCAGATCAGAGCCTCTGCTGAAAACGTGCTTCCCGGAGCTCGAGTGAACAGGAGACACTCCATACCCACAGCATGTGCGCACAGGCCGGGCCGGCAGAGCTCGTGGGGGCGTCTGCCCAGCCTCCTGGTTCCACAGAAAGGAAGTGGTTTGCCAGAGATCACGATCCCTGCTGACAAAGGGTGCAGGTCACCAATGTTCTGGTGACACATCCACTTGCCCGCAGTGTCTGGGGCTCTGTCGGGACCCCGAGCATGTAACTGACCACACCGGCGGCTCCTGACGGGGCACACCTGCCGGCTCTTCCTTCTCAAGGTGGAGCCATGCTATTCATTCCACACATTGTCACATTTGATCCCCACAACTCTCCGTGGCCACCTGGAGCAACTTGCTCAAGGCCGGTCACCTCTGAGAGGTGGACCTGGCATTTGAACTCAAGTAGATGGATCCCGGAGTTCCAAATGGTTTGTACTTGACACCTAACCTGAAGGTCGGCCGTTCAACCCCACCACAAAGCGCCACAGGTGAAAAGCCAGGTTTCCATACAGATTACAATCTAAGAAACTCTGCGGAGCTGTTCTGGTCACCACGGGGTCACCGTGAGTCAGAATTGACTCGAGGGCCATGGGTTTGGGTTCGTTTTGCTTCTCTGGGCTTCCCTGCTATTCGGCACATCGTTTCTAAACTTGCCATGTATCGAGGCCTGTGAACCACGGTGGGGGAATAGGAGGAGGGGACCTCAGCCCTGACTTGGGGACTCCCAGTCTAGTGGGGGAGCTGGACTCAGGATGGGAGACAGAGGCCAGCACCAACGAGAGCTGAGTAATGACTGGTGTTTCCCAGTGACCTCAGACCACCCCGGCAGGAGCAATCCTAGAAACCCCCCTGGAGGAAGCAAATAGAGCTGGACCATGAAAGGTGTTTTGAGAAACAAGGGGGCTCTCCAGGAGTACCCCCACATGCCTCCCAGACCCCTGCTCGGATCTCCGAGAGTCAATAATCAGACAGTACTGGAGAGGATTCTAGGAAATACAAATTGGTCTATGGGAGCGGCAGTTGAGAAGAGAATCGAACTAGATACATTTCTGGCCCAGGTGGCATGAGCACCTCACAGGCGAGACTCCCCTGCGTGAGAAACTAACAGAGAAGGATTTGGACCATGGAGCGGGAGAGGCTCTGTGCCTTGCTCTGTGCTGACTTCCCCCAAGGGGGCAGGCCGAGGAGAGGCACCCTGGCTGTCAGTCAAGCCTCCGGGCCGCCCACCCCGCTCTCCCCTCCCATGTGCCTGAGTGGGTCTGGAGCCACGACTCACAGCCTGCCTGCTGTTACTCCATTGGCAGCTAGACCAGCCGAACCTCTGTAGGCTTCAGACATGGGTGGTTTGGCAATATGTTAACAAATTGTGTTTCTAAACAGCCACAAACAAGGGCAGCAAGAGCCATTTCGTCTGGGCTGTGGAGGAACAGCTCAGTCTGGCATAAGGGAAGAGGAGTTTGGCAAGCGTCTGGTGAATCTAATCAGGGTAGACAGCAAGCACTGTTGTCAAGAAAGCACGTCAATGATATGTTGAGAAAAAGAAGTCCAAGTGTGTTATTTAAAGTTAGAAACCTGCTTAATGCAAAACAGACACGGTCCCTTCCAAATTGCTGAGGGTTTTTTTAATTTTTTTTTTTTTTTTTAGGAAAACAGAACCTGACAGCAGAAGGCAGGAGGCGGGGCGGGGAGGGAATAAACCAGAAGGAAACAGGAAAACAGAAGCTGATGTGGCAGAAGCCAAATCGAATATGTCTCAATAATACATGTAACTGGGTAAAATTCACCGTTTAGAAGAAAGGGACTCCGAGTTGGTTACCAAAAAGGAAGCCTGGTTTACACTCTAGCATGACCAGCCTGAAACGTCATGGTTCAGACTTACTGAGTGAAACCATAGGGGAAATGATTAATCAGGCAAATGCAAGCAGTAGCAAAGAGGGGCCTGAAATGTATCTAACACAAGACTGACTTCAGGGTGGAACGTTGAAATGACAGAGAGTCCTTTTGACGCAGAGGAAAGTTAGAATGTTACAAGAAGCAGTCGTGTTGCTAGCTATGTGCTCAGTAAGATCTGCAGCTGCAGTTGACTTCATCAAGACAGATGAGTCCAGCTGACAGACCACCATCTCACTGCCCAATCCCCTGCCGTCGAGTCAGTTCTAACTCATAGTGACCCGATAGGACAGAGTCGAACTGCTCCTGTGGGTTTCTGAGACTGTAAATCTTTGCAAGTTATAAAAAAAACAAACCCTCATCTTTCTCCCTGGGAGCTGATGATGGTTTTGAACTGTTGATCTTACAATTAGCAGCCCATTGTGTAACCCACTACACCACCAGGGCTCCTTAGACTACTAGAGAGAAAGAAAAGGAAATTGGTGAATTGGTTTCTGCAGCTGTACCAGCAGGAACGAAAACTCTGCACTTTTTGGTGAAATGCCTTTTTATCTCATGTTGGCAATGCAGGTATATATTTATGTGGATTCCGAATGCAGTGTAAATTATAAAATATGTGTTCATTGCCTTATATTACCGGAAAAGCTTCCAGTCAAAAATAAGCTACTAGGAGCGAAGTTTTAGAGGAGCCAAAAGTTGTTCATGGATTTTCTACTACATCCCTAGCCCTGTGTTGTTACAAGGTCAACTGTGGGTCTATATATAAGTAGATGTGTAGCTATACCAGTGGCTTCATACAGTCCACGAAATAATGGAACTAAACAATAATGGATTTTTCCATGAACATTGCATAGTAATTAATAATGATACTTAAGTGGAACTATATGTCAGACACTATAATAAGCATTTTACACACATTAACCTATTTGATTCTCTCAGTAACCCTAAAATTAGGTACTATTACTAAGACCATTTCACAGACTAGAAAACTGAGGTGCCGAGAGAGTAAATGCCCAGGTCACCCAACTTACAGTAAGCAGCAGAGCCTAGACTCAAACTCTGACCATCTAGCTGTAGAATTTTCCTCCGAACCAATGTTCTGTGTTACTTTTCAGCTATATTCTGATCTAATATCATAAAACACTTATTTTTTAATGAGTCTATGAAACCTTTACTAAAAAGTAGTGCAGGCCTTATTATCTGACAATAAAACTAGAAATAATAAAAATAGATTTAAAACAAGAACTTAAAGACATAAAAGTCATTTTTAAACAAAGCTTGGGTCAAACAAAACGTACTGGCAGATTCAATATATCTATTAATTCAATTAATTAATTAACTGAGTTGATGTATGTAATTAAATAAAGAGGTTGTTTATGGGATAATGTTTATAGTGTGTTGAAAATGAAAAATTATAAGCCAGCCCATTCAGTTCACTTAGAAAAATAAGGAGATAAAAATGTGATTGGAAATTAATAATGAAAATATTGCATATGGAAGCAACCAAAGCTATATGTAATTAGAAGATAAGTCATAAATTTCTAAGCATGCTGGTTATTACTAAATAGGGATGTATAAATAAATTTCAACCCAATAAATTAAAAATGTAACCATTTCACTAATTAAAATTCTAAATTAATAATGACAATATTATACAATTAATAATAAATATGACATCATATATTTTAAATGCAACAATATTAAGAAAACAACCAATAAAATAAAAACATAATAAATTGGGAAATAGTAACACTGATATAGAATTCCGCCGGCTCCTTTCCAAGAGTGGGTTATTTCAAATTCTCAAGAAAGAAAATATTTATAATTCTATTGGAAATACTCCACTCACTCACTGCCATTGAGTCAATTCCAACTCTTAGCAAAACCCGAACACAGCGTAGCACTGCGCCTGTGGGATTCCAAGTCTGTCAATCTCTATAGGAGGGGAAGCCTTCGCCTCTCTTCTCCTAGTGCCTGATGTTTTCAAAAACCCGACCTTGGGGCTAGCTCCCCAATACATAACCCACGCTTCCATCAGGGACCCCTTAAAATAGTAGATTAAAACATATGGAAGGTCTGTATTTTCTCTTTATGAAAGCTAAGTAATGCTGATTTCAAAAGCTCAAATATGGGGAATTAGTTGCTGAGATCACGGCTCGGGAGCCCAAAGTCCGTCAGCAGAACTCAGGTGACAAAGACCGTGTGCTCCACCAGACTTTCATCGGTAGTCACCAGGCTCTTCAAAGTTCTTGAGTCCGGAGGGAGGAAGGTGCTGAGAATTGAAGACATGTTGAAGCAATTAATACAAAGGACTAATGAACCATGTGAACATTAGTGTCCGTGACCCTGAAGCCAGAGAACTGATGGTGCCAGTACCAACTGGTAGCTCTGCCAACTGCTTTGAAAGGAGTTAAATTAGAAGTACCTGGATAGAGGGAGAAAATCATGTGGAATAAAACTCAGATCAATAATTTTTAAAGGTGTATTAGTTAAATTAGATCATGATGAGCCTCCATGCCCCCACCCCACGGGACTCTGGCCCTTCACATCTGGAACTGAACTCTCACCTGTGGCTCAAATTCCAGCCAAACAATAGGGCTGGGATGAGAACAACCTCACTAGTGAGGTGTGCACACCTTAGAATAATCATTTTTTTTACCCTAAGGGCACCATTTGCCCAGGGCAACTTCCAGAAGGGTTAGGAAAGGAGGAGTGGAAACAGGAAGCCCAGGGAGGAAGTGGGAAGTGATAGACAGTGGTACATTGTCAGGACTGTGGCTAATGGTGTGAAACAAAATGCCTGTGAATTAAAAGGAAAACTAAGCTCCTCTGTAATCCTTCACCCAATTCACAATAAATAATAAGCTTTTAAAAAAGAAAAATCCCAAATATACCCCCAGGAAAGTCATCCGTGTGTGCTCCATACTGATGAATATTGATGCGAACATGCATGCAAATGTGATCCAGCAGTACATGTTAAATAACAAAATATGTCATAGCTTCGTCTTTTCTAAAATGTCATAATGGCACCTCATTATGTGAGTGGGACAAAGATGGAAAAAAATGCAATTATCTTAAAGCCTGATTTTTACATCTCTGGCTAAGAATAGAAGCAAAAGAGGTTCCCCGTAATTTAGTGAAAATTTTATCTCTCAATTAATTTTGTCATCATTAGTAGTAAAACAATTGAAATATTTTCATTAAAGTCGGGAACAAGGGAAAAGAATGATTTAACCACTATTTAGTTGTTGCTCATTATTTAATATTATCCTTGGGGTGCTTGCCAGCATAATTAACCAAGAAAATGAAACACGCAGTATAAAGTTAGGAAATAGATTAATTGAGATTCAAGCGAATATAGTTAACCCTGAGTTATAAATTAGCTTAAAATAATGGAAACAAATAGAAATATATTATAATCTGTAGATAATACGATGGCCTAGGAAAGTATAAACTTATTAAAATCATTGTATGGCCAGTTATAAAACATATACAATTTTTTATATGGGCAGCACCATTTAATCCTGAGCAGCAGTTCTCAAACATATTCCTTACACTCCAGGCATTGTGAATATACAATTGCTGGAAATACATACAATAAGAAATGCACATAGAAGAGGTACATGAGGAAAGCAATAAAACTCTTCTATAGGATATTAAAAGAAGACAAACAACTATAGAAATCGGTGTGGGTAAGTTAAAAGATACTGCTTCTAGAATTCCAGTCCTGACCATACATGGGCTTATTCCAACAAAATGTGTTTAAAACACATCTCTGCAGTCTGTGCATGGTTGTAGCCAAGTTCTCTGAGTAAAACATTTGTCATCGTCTCCTTAAGGCACCTTCAAAAACAAGGTCCAGTCCAAACAGTGACTTCTGCGGTGCTCTGTGGAGCCAGTTCACGTCAAGTCTGAGAGGCCAGCTCAGAAAGTTACGATGACGATTTTGGGGATCCCAAAGGGGTCATGATGATAGAATTCCTCCTCCAAAGATACAAGGTGATCTCAGGGGATTATTAGGAAGAAGTTTCAGAACATTGAAAACTGTGTTGGTGAGAAAAAGGTCAAGAAAGTTGAGCTGAGCCCTCCCCCTTTTTTCCCCCCATCATGACAATACACGAGCTCATTATTTTTGAGGTAGCACGGATTGTCCTATGAAATTTCACTGGGAAACCTGATCCTGTCCAGCCTACAAACTTGCCCCTTTAAACTTATTTTTCTCCCCAAACTCAAAGAACATTGAAAAAGGTACACAGCATGAGTCCCTCGAGGTTGCGAAAAAGGCCATTCGACAAGATGTCCATCACAGAAGGCAGACTTCTTGGGGCCAGGGGTAGGGAGAGAGATGGAAAGTCGCCTTCGGAAGTGTAGGGGCCCACATGGAGGCTATGTTGAGAAACAGTAGCATCGCATTTTGATATTGTCGCTTACTGTAGCAATGCCCTGTGATTTACCCTCATCCTCTCTGATCTTGGGCTGTATGCGGGCCGAGAGCAGTCCATAAAGTCAGAGCAATAACAGTAAAATTCAACAACAACAACAACAAAACATTTTCAGAGAATTAGACAAAACGTTTAAAGTTCATGCAGATAAATGACCGAAAACGATGAGGGAAATTCATTCCCCTATTCTGCTAATCACCCTGCTCTTCCAGAAGGACACAGGGGGACAGCAGCTGAACTGCACAGAGGTCTGAAATCAAGGAAAGTAAATACAGCGATCTAAGATGGTATAGAGTTGAATTCTAATCAGTGGGTTTGGAGTGTTAATTAAACATTGGAACAGTTGACAGGCCGCTCTGAAGAATGTATCAAAATAGGCATTTACTCCTAATGAGATTTTTTTAAATTATGTCTAACAATGAAACCATGAAGTAGAAGAAATAAAGTTATTCACAGCAACACTGTTTTTATTAGGAATCGTTTGAAAGTGACTCAGATGCCTGACAGTAGGGTAATTGGCGAAATCCTTTATAATCCTTTGCCATGAAGTTGATCCTGAACCACGGCGACAGAGATGGGGTTTCTAGTGCCGTCAGGCTTGACTGGAGCACACAGCCTCTTCTCTCGCCCCCAAGGCAGTCGGTGAATTTGAACCACCAGCCTCTTGGTTAACAACCTGAACCGCTTACCCACAGGTCCACCATTATAATCTATGCAAATAATGCAGCCTTTAGGAAGAATGCCGCGTGTCCGTATGCACGTAGCCACGTGACTGAGTGCCTAAGGTTCACAGTGGACTATCTAGAACAGCGGTTCTCAAACTGTGGGTCCCAACCTCTTTGGGGGTCGAATGACCCTTTCACAGGGGTCGCCCGATTCATCACAGTAGCAAAATGACAGTGATGAAGTAGCAATGAAAATACTTTTCTGGTGGGTGGGGGTGGTCACCACCACATGAGGAGCTGTATGAAGGGGTCCCGGCATTAGGAAGGTTGAGGTCCGCCGATCTAAATGTTACTAGTCACTTGGCATCGTGAAATGACAGGCAACTTTGCTTTCTTCTTCATAGCTCCGATATCATGTCTTTTTTTTTTTTTTTTTTGCGGGGAGAGGGAGGGGGAGAGCAATCCTTTAAATAATCCTGGGGGAAAGTGGAAGAAAACATGCTGTTTTGAATAACTCTCATGGCCCCATGGGGCACCTGAATCGCTCTATTTCGCTGGCCACTCTGGCCCCAATGTGCTTCAGCCGTGCGTCCTCCTGCCCCTGGCTTGCTGTGGCCAGACGGGGAGGCCCGGGAGTGACAGGCTGGAGGTTCCCCCTCCCCCGGCCCCGGGGGCCCTCGCTGACGTGTGTAGTTACCTGGCCTGGGAGCCACAGAGCACACGCTGGCAGGGGAGGAGCAGGTACAGCCAGAAGCTGGATGGAGACGCTGGAGGTGGAAGAGGCCAGCTGGGACCCGCTGGGATCTCTCGGTTGCCTCGGGGCGTGTGGGTTGAGGTGGAAACGGGGAGATGGAGAAAGACAACTTTTAGCACTTAGGGAACGTGAGTGAGAGATTCTGAGAATTGGGAGAGATTTGACCTTGTCTAACTAGCCGGGTGTTTCCACAGCTTCCTGCCTGCAAACAGCCTTTGCTATGGTGTATTTAGAATTCGGCTTTTAAGTCGGCTCGCTGGTTTGGGCTAGTTTAAAGAAAGCGTGTTAACAAAGGGCCCCTTTGCCTTTGAGTCAGCTCAGGGCGCTGTGTCAGAGAACTGCGGTCAGGGGTTGTTTTGTATTGTTTTGAGTTTTGTGCTTTTGTAACCTTCATTCGCCTCCTGCATTCCCATGCGGGTGACAGCTGAACTGGGAAGGTGGAAGCTCTCAGAAGAGCGGATGCATTTGCACTACCGTGCTGGCAAAGATTCGTGCTCGAACCGGGGGCCGCCAGGACAAGGAGCAGGTCTGCCTTAGAGAGCGTACAGCCGGGATGTCCCCTAGAGGGTAGGACTTTGCCTCGCGAGCTTTGGAAAAGGGCAGCATCCCCGTAAGCAATCAGGAAGACCCTCGCCCTATGGATTGGTTGGAGCAATGGCGACGGTGGTGAGGATGGTACAAGACCGACCGGGCAGTGTTTCCTTTCGCTGTTCCTGGGGCACTGTGAACTGGAACTGACGCCACAGCCGCTGGCTGCAGCCATCTTTCCAGAAGCAGCCTAGGAGAACTTTCTTGCCCAGCTGCTCCAGGGGGGCTTGAACCACCAACCTTCCAGTTAGTCATCGGGAGCAGTGCAAACCATTCACACTGCCGGTGGCCTCTAAATGTATATCACGGGAGACTGGGAGACCAGCACCAAGAAGGGTGATTGACATAGTGGCTCGAATACAATGATAACCGTGATGGTGGAGTGGGGGGGGAGGGGGGGCACATAGGGTCCCTGTCAGTAGGAACTGGCTCCTTCCTGTGGAAGGTCAAGTTGAGTGAACACAATTGAATAGCAGAGGGCACTGAGCAGTGCTTTCATGCCTGTCCTCAAGATTCAAAGCTTGTTCGGCAAGGTGTGAGCGGTCTTAAGGGAGCCCTGGTGGGGCCATGGGGCCACGATCCACACGGTCAGCAGTTTGAAACCACCAGCAGCTCCTCGGGAGGAAGTCTGGGCTTTCTAGGCCAGTCAGCAGCCTCAGTGGTCACTGGGCGCCAGCACCAACTCGCTGGCAGTGAGCGTGGTTCGGTTTGGGGGGACGCACTGGTCAATTGAGGTCAGCCTTATTGTGGGTGTCCCACCAAAGACCACTTCACACACCACAAAGGCGCACGCCCTCACTGGAGACAACGGGAAATTTATTGTGAGCGGGCCCCCGCCACCCGGAGCCAGGGTGTCAGGGTGCTGTGCCCTTGTGCGATCTTGCCCACAGGCCTTCGAGGACATCTACCTGGAGGAGCGGAAGACGGTCAAGGTGCTGCTGGAGTACGCTGACAAGATGTTCACCTATATCTTTGTGCTGGAGATGCTGCTCAAGTGGGTGGCCTACGGCTTCCAGAAGTACTTCACCAACGCCTGGTGCTGGCTCGACTTCCTTATCGTGGACGTGAGTGTGCACCCCTCACTTGGGGGTCGGAGGGGGGATGGCCAAAGGGCAAGGAGAACAGAGACTGCTGAGTGAGCCTGGGGTCATGGAGAAGAAGCTCCAGCAGAGTCATAAAGAGCCAGGCCAGTAAGGGAACAGACAATCCTGCCCTCTGGAACCCCCAGGCTTCTGGGTGATTCTCCCCACAACAGCGCAGTCGGAGTCGGCCATGGAGGAGAGGCGAGTGTGTGGTAGCTCTCCTCCTTGGTTGTGTAGGGCCTGCTGTCCCACAAGACACCAGGTGGTGGATGGGGCCCCATCCGGAGGCGAGGGATGCCAGGCAGGCAGGCAGGGAGGCCTTCCTGGCTCAGGTGGCAGGTAGCGCTGGGGAGGATGAGAGCAAGCAGAGTCCTCTGCTGAGAGGAAGTGGACTGTGGACACTGGCGAGGCACTCGGTTGCCTGCCGCCCTGGCCCACAAAGGGCTGTGTGAGTTTGATTGCCCGGGGGTGGATCCAGAAAGGGCGTGGCCTAGAGGTGGGCACGTTCTTGGAGCAGCTGGTTGGCAGATGGAGCGGAGGGTCCCCTGCCTCCCTCACAGCTGCACAGACCCCAGGACACTGCTGAGCACAAACAGGGTGAGCACAAGTCCCACCCTTGGGGGTCCTGATGCACGGTCTGGTGGGGGGGGCGGTTGGCAGAGGGTGAGTGACCAAGGTCGCCTGTGGAGCAGCCCCGAGTCTGCACTCCCCGTGGACAGATGGAATCACAGGCTGCGGAGGTCGTGGGGCCATGGCACCCAGGCTCTGTGGGCTGCCACAGACTTTGCTTCTGGGCTTGGAACTGCCATTCCGGTGGTCACTAGAGAGGATCAGGCTTGTGCCCACCTGCTTGGTGGGCAAAGAGAGGGGCTCGGGCCCCAGGAGGCCTGGCCAGGGTCCAGAGCAGGCCACCAAATCCAGGTGGGAGGGTGACTGTGAAGGCCCTGGCAGAGAGTGGTACACGGTGAGGCAGGTCCAAGTGCTGGTACCTCCTGTACAGGCTGCTTTCTGTCACTGGCAGTGGCTGAGGTGGCAGGCAGGGAGCAGGGGCGCAAGATTCCCATGGCAGCCTGAGCCTGGCCCAGAGATAAAGGCAGAGCCTTCCTGAAGTGAATGTTGGAGAGGTCCCCTAAGGTGTCTCTCCCAAGGGGACAGAGGAGGCACTCAAGTTCAAGCAGTTTGACCTGGAAGCCCCCGGCCCAGTGGTTCCTGCAGGTCCTTGGGACATCAGACCTGCTGAGGAATGCCCCCACCACAGCATGCCAGAGGGCACCTACAAAGACTTCTGGGAATTCCCAGCCCCAATCTGCACCTTGGGGAGCTCAGTTCTTCACAGGGTGGAAGCACGAACTTGTGGGGAAGGAGACTGAGACCCAGAGTGGTGGTTGGGGGTATACAGTGCTTGCCTGAAGTTGAGCAGCAGGAGCTGGGCGTTACCCAGCGTTCTAGGCACCGCCCAGCTGCTCCCCGCTACTCCCTTCATGGGAAAGGCCACCTTCAGGTGCCACAGCCAGGTCTGGGCAAGGAAGCTTCCATGGCCACTTTGTGGTTCTGTGGTTCCCTAAACACCACTGCGCATCTTCTGTGAGCAAGTGTTGTTCTGGGGGTGGTGCCGTGGAGCATCCTTGCTCACGTGGCATGCACCCTGGGGTGGAGGACGGTGAGCATAAGAAAGCCTGTGTCCATCCGGGTGGACTAGAGAAGCAAATCCAGAGGCCTCCTATGTGTGTAAGAGAGAGCTTTACCCACAAGAGCAATGGCACCGAATGCAGGAAGATCACAGGCCAGTGGGTGGGAAGTCCTATGGATCCAGTGGTGGTGGAAGCATCTCGGTGCTGGCAGGGGTCTCCACGTGAGTCCTCCAGCTCCAGGGCTCTAGCGTAGCTCCCTGTGTCTTGTCTGCAGGAATATCTTGCAGGGAGTGAATCTGTGTGTATCTGGCCTCTAGTGGGCTGTTTATCTCAGTGGCGCCTCCAGATGACAGCGGTGGGGAAATGATGACAGGGGCAGCAAGGAGAGGAGGCAGCAGGGCTAGGGAGGAAGGTGGGGCAGTTCTAATTCCAGATCAGCTGGCCAGAGGTAGCCCACCATGAAGGTGGCCAACCTAGCTGGATGTTCAAGCAGAGGCTGAGACAGCCAGGCAAAGGCACTGTGGTGGCGTGGGCCCTGTGCACCTACGGCACGTCAGGAGGCCAAGTGGCTGGAGCAGGTCGAACGGGGGCTGTGGGGCAGTGGAGCATGAGGCCAGGTTGCATCAAGATGTGCAGCCTTGAGAGGAGGTGTGGGCTTTGAATCAAAGCGTGTCGAGAACGGGCTCGTGTTCTTAAAGCATCGCTTGCAGGGGTGGGCGGGCAGGTGGCCATGAGGAGCTGGGGGTGCGGGGAAAGTCGGGAGGCTGGGGCAGAAATCCTAGAGAGAGGTGACGGTGGCTGGGCAGGGTTGTAGTAGGGGATGTTTGGACATGGGCTGCAGTGTGAAGGCAGCGCCCACAGGAAACTCTCGGGAGGCAGGGATGACGCCAACAAGGCTTGGGACCCGAGCGCCTGGAAGGGAGGGTGACTGCCACTGCCGTGGGAGGCCGTGTGTGGAGCAGCTGGGCGAGCTTGGATGGAGCAGAGAAGGCACCAGGAGGCCTGGCTGAGCACAGGGTGGGCATGCTGGGGGCCCCCGGGCCCTGCCATGGAGCGATGTGCCCCTGAGAGACTTGTTTGGGGGGGGGGGCTATGAAGCCATGCAGTGTGCTCCAGCTGGCTTCCCTCTGTGGGCCCCAGGAGGAAGCCATGAGACTCGGCCCTGCTGCATGCTCTTACCTCCCCCACAGCCATCCTGAGCCCAGGGAGGGGTCAACAGTGATTGCAGGAGGGCATGTCCATCTGTGATTGCCGTCCAGCGTGACCTAAGGGATTGGGGGCTCCCGTCGAGTCGACCCCATGGAGTGGAAATGTCCCACACCTTCCCTGTGCCTTCCCTCCTTGGAAGATGGTGGGCCATTTGGGGGGAAACGCCCCAGGAATATTCCTGTGCCCATGCCCACTCCAGACTGTCTCTCCTGCCCCCGGAAAGGTCTCTTCCAGGGTATGCAAGGGCAGGTCCAGGAATGTGACTTGAAGCGACATGCATGGGGACAGAAAGCCAGGCTTTGACCCCAGGGGCCTTGCCCTGGTTCTCTTGTCAGTAGAATGGGGGTGATGTCTTGGGTCCATAGAGCGCCTGCAGAGCAGGGATGTGGTGGGCTCGGCACACTTGGGCTTGTCCCTGGCCTCTTGGTCTAGGACGGCGGTTCTCAATCTTCCTCATGCTGCAACCCTTTAATACAATTCCTCATGTGGTGGTGACCCCATAGCCATAAAATTATTTCTATTGCCACTTCACCGCTGTCATTTTGCCACTGTTATGAATCAGGTAACCCCTGTGAAAGGGTCGTTCGACCCACCCCCCAAGGGGTTGCAACCCACAGGGTGAGAACCGGTGGTCTAGGAAGCTTGGTGAAGTGCCTGGTGGGCCTGAGGCGATGGCCCAGCCCTGGGGTGATGCAGACGGGCCGGCAGGAAGTAGTCCCGTGACTCTACCTCCACTCCTACCTCTGCCTCCCATAGGTCTCACTGATTAGCCTGGTGGCAAACACCCTGGGCTTTGCTGAGATGGGCCCCATCAAGTCTCTGCGAACGCTGCGTGCACTCCGCCCCCTGCGAGCCTTGTCACGGTTCGAAG
This sequence comes from Tenrec ecaudatus, assembly GCF_050624435.1. Lineage (NCBI taxonomy): Eukaryota > Metazoa > Chordata > Mammalia > Afrosoricida > Tenrecidae > Tenrec > Tenrec ecaudatus. Next base: position 12,450,612 of record NC_134537.1, read on the forward strand.
GCATGCGGGTAAGAAGGGACTATTGCCTTCCTGGTGGGGGGTTGTGCCAGCCCTGGGTGTCCCTGCCTAAGGAGGTGGGACTGTAGGCGGAATCTCTGGAACTGGTTGGCCCCAGGGGGCGTAGGAAGCTCCAGAGTAGTCCGGGAGGGCACTAGACAAGGAAGAGGAAGCAGAACTCACCAGAGACACGCATCTCCATGACACCTCCAGCCCCACCAGCACCCGGGGAGCACCCACCTCCTGTCCCTGAGGCCTCATCTCTGTGTTCTCCACCCCTTGTGTCCATATGCGCCTGGCCAGCCTGGTGGACACAGAGCGCCCCGCCCCCTCCTGGGTGTGAGGGGCCCTGGGGCGGGCGGGCTGTGGTGAGGACAGCCAGCCAGCAGACAGGGCCACGCGGCGAGCAGTTTGCTCTTCCTGCGTAACAGCTTGCAGGTTGCCATGGTCATTTGTAAACTGAGTAAGCTGGGTGGTGCCCTTTGCTCCATGCACTTCCCAAACGACCAGATTTCAACCAAAAACGTGAGCGTATGAGGCAAATAAAAGAGCCCAAACAGGGAAAGAGTGGCCATGCTGTCTACAGTCGTAAAACAAACTGTGTGTGTGTGTGTGTGTGTGTGTGTTATACAGAGAGTGTGTGTGTGTGTGTGTGTGTGTGTGTGACGGAGTGTGTGTGTGTTATACAGTGTGTGTGTGTGCACACTTGCCTACATGAACAGATAGTTGGTGAAATGGGCCCATCACCAGGTGGCTGCAGAAGACTCAGCATCTCCCTCACACACGGGCCCAACAAGCACGATCGTAGCCCGCCGTTTGTTTGGCTGATTCGACTTTGCCCAAGCCCCTTGCATCGTGGAGAAACACAAGCTTGTTCCTGGTGGGAAAACATCAGCAAGTGAATCACTTAACCCACATGCATGTGTCTTTGGGGGGCGAGGACAAACTGCTTCTAGAAAGACCCTGCTGTGACTGCTGGCCACCAAGGCCAACCCAGGGCCTTTCCCCTGTCCCAAAGCTCAGAACCCTTAAGGCTTAGGTGTCCCGTGCTGTTCCCCTGGACCAGGGCTGCTGAGCAGCCTGCTTTGCACGTGCTGGCAATACCCTCCTGACAAGGACCCCATAGGCCACACCCACCTTCACTCTCTGATGCCTGGACTGCTAGACCACAAGTGGACTACATTGCTCCCAACTGCATTCGCCTAGGACGCCTCCCTTGGGTGCTGTGATTTCAGATGATGTGTGAGGTCCCGACTCCGTGGTGTCCATAGGGAGAGGCACACGGGGAATCCTGTGGGACACAGCAGGACTGCCGGTTCCCTCAGACACTGCCACAGGGAGACCTCTGGGTGCTTTAAGCTACCATAAAACGTGCCAGAAATGGAGCTCTGGGAAAGACGGGACTGACGGAATTGCTAGGCAGCCCCAAGTATCAGGAACGTGTCTCCAGAGATCTCTTTCCTTCCTGTGCTGGCATGCTTAACTAGTAGATACCCTGCTGACAATGAAGTCTAGCGGTCATGGATTCAGGGAAGGGCTCATAAGAGAAGGGCATTTGCCCTGGAATCTCAGCGGGCCTTAGGGTGGCACAGAGAACGTTCCGTGGGCGCTCACACTTCCCACGTAACCGCCCAGCCACGAAGGCAGCCTCTCAAGGACAGAAAGTGTTTCCCTACACCCATGGCCTGAAGACCTCCCGCCCTAGAGGCCTCTCCTCAGGGAGTCCACTTGGTGGGGGTGGAGTGAGGGTCTGGTGTTTCATTCCGGGCTCCCCCAGGAGCTGAGTTTCTTCTCTGCCCATTGAGGTGGTGGTCAACGCCCTGGTGGGTGCCATCCCCTCCATCATGAACGTCCTCCTGGTCTGCCTCATCTTCTGGCTCATCTTCAGCATCATGGGCGTGAACCTCTTTGCGGGCAAGTTTGGGAAGTGCATCAACCAGACCGAGGGAGACCTGCCTCTGAACTACACTTTCGTGAACAACAAGAGCGAGTGCGAGTCCTTCAATGTGACCGGCGAGCTCTACTGGACCAAAGTGAAAGTCAACTTTGACAATGTGGGAGCCGGGTACCTGGCCCTTCTGCAGGTGGTAAGTCCTAGACAGGAGAGACTCCTTCCTCCCACCAGTTCTCCAGCATCAGGTACCTTCCCCCTTAGAGTGAGCAGGAGGGGGACAGTGGGGCCGCCCTGGATCCTGACTATAGGCTCACACTTCCCAAAAGGATCAAGGTTTCTCCAAAGATTTCTTGGCTCCTTGGGAAGTACCCAGGCTTTATACTCTAGAGCAGAGGTAAATGCTCTAGAGCATGATAATGGAGAGTGTGTTAGTCCTGGTTGACTAGAGAAACAAACCCAGGGAGACACTCATGTGTATAAGAGAGAGCTTTATATATAAGAGCCATTCAATATTGAGAACACAGCCCAGTCCAGATCAAGTCCATAAGTCCAATATGAGCCCATATGTCTAGTACCAATCTATAAATTCCTCTTCAGACTCACACAGCACGTGCAATGACGCCAAATGCAGGGAGGTCTCAGGCCAGTGGGTGGGAAGTCTTGTGGATCCAGTGGTAGTGGAAGCATCTCAGCCCTGGCATGGGTCTCCATGTAGCTCCTCCAGCTCCAGGGCTCTAGCAGAGCTCCGTGTGTCTTGTCTGCAGGAATGTCTCACAGGGATTGAGTGTGTGTGTATCCGGCCTCCAGTGAGCTTTTTATCACTGTGGCACCTCCAAATGAGGTCATCAAGCTGCGACCTGATTGACAGGCTAGGCTCCACCCCCTCCCAAGTTAAGAGATTATGCAACTGCCACAGAATGGCACAGGAGACACCACACACACCAGATGCAGCTCACCAGCCCACAGTCAGTGTGGCCTCACCACACCACCCTGCTGGCAGTGGGCCGGCACCAGTGAGTGTGAAAGACCTTAGAGTCTAAGGCTTAGACAATCAGGGACTGAATGGTTAGCAACATTGCGACTCCACCCATCCTCTGTTATAAAACGTGTGCTGTTTAAAAGGGTCATTCCTTTTCCATCTTTTGATGGGCAGGATGTGTGATGATCAGACACAAACATGCCCCTAGTTTCCATCAATCCGTGGGCACCCGTAGTTTAGGTGCTGATAACCTATGCCGAAAATAAGCCAGCCTCAAGTTTCCATATCAGAAATGCAGGCCGCACCGTCATGCCTAACACTGAGGCTGACTTTTCTCGCCCTACTACTCCTGAGCCAACACTCGCCCTCCTGTCCCAAGTAGAGGAAATCTCAGTGGACTCTGCTCCTTGAGAACTGTCCATGCATCCCTGCATCCCTCGACCCTTCCTCACACTTGGGGAGCCCCTCTGAATGGTCGGAAGAGCCAAGCTGCCCAAGGCCTGAGACTAACTTGCTCCCAAGCATCGCGTAACCACAGGTGGTCCCTAGCAGTTCCCAGAGCACGTCCAGGGCCCTCTTCTCTCCTAAAAAGAGCCCTGTTGGCACTGTCAGCTAGACTGCTAGCCACAAGGTCAGCGGTTCAAGCCCACAGCTCTCCTCAGGAGCAAAACGAGGCTGTCCCTATAAAGATGGGCAGCCGTGGAAACTGTATGGAGTCACTCAGAGTCAGCAAGATGGCAGTGGGTTGTTTTGTTTTGTGTTGTGTTGTGTTTTCTCTCACAAGGCACGGGAAGGGGGCTGCGTTCTATCACAATGACACGAAGCTGAAGCAACTTGCTTTCTCCAGGCCTCATTTTCCCCATCTGCCCTGCCTGCCCTCTTAAGAACTCTTGGGCACAGGAATCTTGTGCAGCTGAGCTAGTGCCCTCCAAGTGGTCATGGAGGGCAAGGCAAAGGCTGGACTTTGTTGCCCGGCACACACTGGTAGTTGTTATGACCTTCCGGTTCCTTGAGCTCTTTTCAGGACCCGAACAGCAGCCCAGCGCAGGCCAGACAGGGTTGCCAGCACAAGGGACCTGCCCCCTTCACACCATTCTGCACGGTGTGGGGTGCTAAAACCAGGTTGTGCCAGCCCGCCAATTTTCCCATCTTCTGGAATTTTGCAAACAAATCGCTAAGGCGGCCATTGCTCAAAATCAAAGTACAGGGACTTAACTCCATGGTACAACCACCTAAGTAACAAGGTCTCTGTAGTGTTTTACTGTTCTCTGCGCTCTGGGCCCCGTCTGTGTCTTAGCTGTGCGGCGCAGGTGCTGGGTCAGCCCTTGGCCACTCTTGGCTTGCCAGTGTCGTGAGGGTAACTTGAAAGCAGACAGACTGGGATTCTTTACACCAGAGAAATTGGCAGGCAGGACCGACAACCATCAAGGCTTATTTTTTCTTCGAGAAGGCCAGTAGCAAGACACTGCAGGACAATGCTGGCAGCAGGACCTCCTTGAGTACAAGGGCAGGCTGGGATTTTTGGGGACTGCCTTGGAAGGCCATGGAACAGAAGCCAACTCGTTCCTTGAGGGGCATGAGAAGGGGAACCTGCTGGAGCACAGAGTCCAAGCCCCTGTGTCCTGGTAGACATGGAAATGAATGTAGATCTGAGACAGGCCCCTTTAGGCCTCATCCGTCTCTGGATTTCATGTCCTTGAGCAAGAAGCTACTTCCCTCATTGCATGGCCTTTCTGGAGTATCTTCTGGGTAGGCTTTCCCTGTGCCCCAGCCTGTGCCAGCCCTCTTAAAACCAGAACACACTTCCTTGACGTGGCCAGTTGGTCCCTGCTGAAGGGTGCAGGGCTGCTCGTAGGGGCGCTGTCCTGGTCTCAGGGCCCAGACAGGAGTGCTAAGTGGCCCGGGCCAGGTGTGGAGTCACAACGATTTCCTTTGCTGTGTGTGTTTCTTTCCAGGCAACGTTTAAGGGATGGATGGACATTATGTATGCAGCGGTGGACTCCAGAGGGGTAGGTTGGCACACTGGCTGCGCCCACCAGGTACCTGTGTCCACGTTGGAAGGCCCAACCCACCAGGGACAAGGGCTCCTAGTCTATATGTTGCTCAGCTTCTGTGGGATGCCTGGCTGCAGCCCAGGGCAAGACTGTGTGGCCTCTCAAATCCCAAACCAAACCCACTGGGCAGTGGTCGGTTCTGACTCATAGTGACCCCGTCAGTCAGAGGACAACTGCTACTTAGGATTTCTGAGGCTATAAGTCTTCATGGGAGCAGACAGCCTCATCTTTCTCCCTCCAAGTGGCTGCAGGCTTCAAACTGCTCACCTCGCAGGAAATAGCCTAGTTGGTAGTGCACTAGGCCCACAGTCCCATCGCCTTCAAATGTCTCTCAAGTTAAATCCACTATAGTTGATCCTGATCTTAAAGTCTCTCCAAGGAGCCCTGGTGGCGCAGTGGTTACGTGTTAGGCTACGATCAACATGGTCAGCAGTTCGAAACCACCAGCAGCAGCTCCTCCTGGGGAGAGAGACTGCTTTTCTGCTCCCATCAATAGAGTCTGGGAACTCCCCCCACCCCCAGGGGGGCACGCTATGAGTCACTGTGGACTCGATGGCAGTGTGTTCAGGTCTGGGAGCTGTAGTGTCTTTCCCCAGGGAGTTGGGCAAAAGTAACAGGTATGAGTGTCTATGCTGCTTCACCCCTGGGACCCTCACTATCACACTGACAACGTGGTGAAGACAGAGATGGCAGTTCCTTCAAGCCTCCCAGCTCATGGGAGTGGGTGTCGCACAGGGATAATGGGCTGCACCTGGGCTCAGTGCTCTTCCGACCTCTGACCTTCCCCCCTCGACCCTGCTCGGCACTCACACATCCGCTCTGTCAACCTGCCTCTGGACATAACTCGCACCCTCCGCCAGCCTATTGCCTCCACCCCCTCTGTCTGTTCAGTCCCCCAGAACACACCCCTTCTCTTGCCCCCCTCCCATCCCCGAGACCCCAGCCTGTCTGACCCTGATTTCTACCCCCGCAGTATGAAGAGCAGCCCCAGTGGGAGTACAACCTCTATATGTATATCTACTTTGTCATCTTCATCATCTTCGGATCATTCTTCACCCTGAACCTCTTCATTGGTGTGATCATTGACAACTTCAACCAGCAGAAGAAAAAGATACGTAGAGAACAGGCTTCTCACCTGGGCAGGGCAGGGCACCATGCTGACCCCAGGCCCCATCTCCCCTTCCTGCCCTGGGGAAAGGGAGTACATCCCTGCCTATCACACATCTGAGCCCCTGAGCATGTAACAAGGGGCTCTGGTGGGAGACCCCACACCTGCCCTACTCTCCCTGAAAGGCGAGGCTCCTCAGAGAAACAGGAGTAGGAGCAGAGACCATTCACTTCCTCCCTGATCAGAGAGCATGGGTGGAACCTGTGCAGAGAAAGATGCAAGCTCAAGAGGCCCAGGGTCTGGCCAGAGCTCCATCTTCAGAGTGGCCACTGGTTGCAGACAACAGAGTGGGGAGAGAGAACCTGGGGCTCACTGAGGTGGACAGGGGGCTGAGTAACTGGACTTCCAGGTCACTAAGCCAGAGAGACTTCGGGGTGAAGAGGGAGGAGAGGGGATGCCGCAGAGAAGCAGATCTGTAGAGGAATCGCTCAGACAAGATCGGTACATGCTTTCTCCCACCAGCAGAAGAACTCAGGAGGGAGGCCCCCTTGTACTCTCGTCAGGAAGGGACCGCCGTGTGCCCTCCATGCCGGGGCCCCACAGTGAAATGGCGCTTGTCTCTCTGCACTTAGGGGGCCAGGACATCTTCATGACGGAGGAGCAGAAGAAGTACTACAATGCAATGAAGAAGCTGGGCTCCAAGAAGCCCCAGAAGCCCATCCCACGGCCCCTGGTGAGTTTCAGCTCTTCCTTCTAGCTGAACAGGGCCACGAATCCCACCTCCCAGCCTGTGTCTGCGCCTGTGCTGTGGAAACCCACCCCACGGTCCCTGGTGAGCTAGTCACCCAATTCAGGCCTGATCCAGGACCCAGGGTAGGCCCAGGACCACACAGCAAGCCTGGGAAGGAGTGCTCCCAGGTGACCAGCCACACAGCGGCCTGAGTCTTATGGAGCCACAATGGGAGCCATGGGAAGGTGGTGAAGCCCAGGGGTGCTCCCCACCCTCAAGTACCCATCTGCCCAGAGAGCAGGGCATCTGCTGCACCCCCAGCCACGCGTGAGACCCCTGTGTATGCAGCCCTGTGAGAAGACCACTGTGTTCCACAGTGCCCACTGGGCAGCCCAGGACAGAGCACTTATTCACCAAGAAAGAGAGAGAGAGAGAGAGAGAGTGTGTGTGTGTGTGTGTGTGTGTCCACTGCTGGCGAGTGGATTCTGACTCACAGGTATCCAGTAAGAAGGGGCAGAGTGATCCCACGGGGTTTCCGCACCAAGAAGGGCAGGGGCCAGCCTGGCGCTGTGATTCTCTACAGATGCAGGCTGTGACTTCTCCCCCACCCCAGAGCTGCCGGTGGATTCAAACCCACCATCTGCCATCCACACCTGAGCACTTTAACCACTGAGCCACCGAGTGGGCCTGCTTACATTGAAAGGCACATCAAATATAGCGATGGGCTAAATAATGCATTCGTTTTTAAGGAGGGCAGTGGAAATCCATTAAAACCAAGAGCTGATGTAACTACTAGATTAAGCCTTAAATTCAAAGCACTGGGAGCAAAGAAGAGCAGAAGCCCAGTGTGGGAAGAAAGCTCGGGGGAAGGGAAACCCCTTGCTTCCCGAAGGCCTCAGAAAGGGTGTGAAAGGGTTCACCTGGGGTTCTGGCCTTGAAGACAGGATGGCCATGCTGTTTCCACTCTGTGTCCTCTATGTCACTTCCAGGAGCGGCCTGGCTGGTGGGTTGCAGACATCCCCAGAGAGGACAGTCGGCAGTGGGGTTGAGAGATAACAAGGGTTTGCTGGTCGGTCGGCATCCCCGACTGAGCCCACCCCGTGTGTCCCTCCTTTCAGAACAAGTATCAAGGCTTCATCTTCGACATCGTGACCAAGCAGGCCTTTGACGTCACCATCATGTTTCTGATCTGCCTGAACATGGTGACCATGATGGTGGAGACTGATGACCAGAGCCTGGAGAAGATCAACATCCTGGCCAAGATCAACCTGCTCTTTGTGGGCATCTTCACGGGCGAGTGCATCGTCAAGATGGCTGCCCTGCGCCACTACTACTTCACCAACAGCTGGAACATCTTTGACTTTGTGGTCGTCATCCTGTCCATCGTGGGTATGTGTGCACGTTGGCTGGACAGGAGGCCCCTCCTCCGTGCAGGCTTCCTTCCGGCCCCCGGCTCTGGGGCAGGGCACAGTGATGCCAAATAGATTAGGCTCCTTGGATCTTGTCCTTCAGGCCCAGTCCCAATAGCTCTCTTTCTCGTGTGAGCTCCCTCCCTCTCTCCCTCTCTCCCACACATGCACAGAGAAAGTGAGAGGGAAAGAGGCCTCCAGAGAGAACTGCTCTTCCAAGGGGGCCAACTGGGAAGAGGGCCGAGGCTCTCCTGCCCTCCCAAGGGAAAGCCTGACCCCTGGGTTGAAGGAGGAAGAGGCTCCCTTGGGCCGAGAGAAATGCCCAGAAGATTCTGGAGGCTAGCCACCAAGATGAGAGCCAGGCCCCCTAAGACATCCTATGCCACTCACCTTACAAAGTCTATCCGGAGGCCGGCTGTCACTAGGGTACAGTTGAGGGGACGGAAACCCACGTCTGCTTGACCTCAGAGACCAGGTTTTGTTCTGTCACAGAGGTCTTATGAGATATTTCACATCCCACAGACGTCACCCTGCGGGGTGGACCGTTCCCTCTCTTTATTATATTCGCAGCGTGGTGCGTTAGCCCTGTCTAATCTTAGGACGGTTTCATCACCCCGCAAGAACCCCCTGTGCCCATCGACAGCCACCGCACCCGCGGGTCTCCTCTCCCAAGCCCTGGCACCCACTCACCTACACCTTGGAGGCACTGGTCCAGTTGTTTACCAAAACACGTGTGCCTTTCAATCAAGGAATCCTAGTGGCACCGCGGTTAAGCACTCAGCTGCTAACTAACCCAGCGGCCAGCAGTTCAGGCCGTCTGGCTACTCCGTGGGAGAAAAGTATGACCATCTGCTCCATAAAGACTTTTTTAAAATTGTTTTTAAACAGTGTTATGGGCACTTCATCCACATAGCATACAATTGAGAGGTCCAACCGTATCAAGAAGAAGTTGTACGATCTTAGCCAACATCAGTGTTTGCAACATTTCCTGTTTCATGTACGTATTGTTAGGCGTCTTTTTTTTGGCAAAAATATACACAACAAAACATTCACCCATTCAACAACGTCTACATATGTAACTCCGTGCCATTGATGATACTCTTTGTGCTGTACAACCATGATCGAGAGCCCTCTCCAGATTGTTCCACCCCCATGAGAATGAACTCAGCGCCCCCTCGGCAAAAACCCTTCCTCCTTCGCCCATGGGTACCATCGGTCAGGTCGGGTTTCTCTTTTGTTTGTTTTTTTCCGTCGTTTTCTTGATAAAACAATCGCCTATCATGCACTTCCATAGTCAAACCGCTTCTATAAAGAGTTGTATATACATAGTCATACTCAGCTCTCGTGCCCCGCCCCCTGCCCATCTGGGGAGACTTCTAGTCTTGGAAAGCCTGTGGGAGAGTCCCTCTCCGTCCTACAGGGCTGCTGTGAGCCAGAGCTGTCCGGGTGGCAGAGGTTGGGGAGGTGTGGAGTGTTATCTCATTATGATTGACCCGTCCATTTCTGTGATGCGTGGTACTACTGTCTCCTCGTGTGCTTCATGCCCATTGTCTATCTGGTTGGGGAAAGCTCTTTTCAAAATCTTGGCCTGTTTTTGAGTTATTTGCCATTCTGGATGAATTGTGAGAGTTTGCCATCTATTAAGAATGCCAGTTCCTCATCAGACGTATCGAGAGATTCACAAATCTCATCTCCAATCGTAGGTGGCTTATTCACTTCCTGGACAGTGTCCATAGAAGCACATATTTTATTTTTTCGGTTGTTGTTATTGTTGCTACTTATACCGGTGCCCAAACTTTGAGTGCCTCTGCTTTGGGGACACGTTGATTACCTTCATCCTTCTGCCCGGTACTGCCCTTGCCTTCAGTCAACTCACAGACGCAGAGGCTGCAGCAGGGGCCGCCGCCACTACAGTGACGAGCCGGCAGCCAGGAGCACCGAGTGAGGCTGGGAAATGTTCTGGGAGGTCCCGGTGGGAGAGAGCGAGCCAGGACATGGCTGGTGGTGGGGACTGGAGAGAGGCTTTGGAGAAGCAGCGAGACAGGACCCTTGAGGTGTCAGGAGCCCCACCATGTGAGGCTTTACCATGCACCCGAGGCACCTGGGACGGCTAAAGTCAAGTGGGTCGGGGGTAGAGCCGAGATGCTGCCTGTCTAGCGCCCACCTTCAAGAAGCAGGGAGGTGGGAGGGCTGAGTTCTGGTCTAAGCCGAACCACCGAGGTGCCACTCGGGCCTCTGAATCCACTACGTGGAAGGTGGGGCTGCTACTGCCCTGTGACACTGTGATCGTTGAAAGGCCGAGTGGCTGAGAAGGTGTCTCGGAAAGGTCATGCATGTGTGGGCCTCATCTTCTGGATCACAGATGCAGAAATGGAGATGCGGCAAGGTGAGAGGAGGCAGGATCCTAATCGCCCTGGTTGGCCCAGCTTTCTGGAGAAGAAGGCTCCTCCCCCATACCGACCTCAGGGGTGCTAGTGCAGAGCAAGGGTGTTCCTGCCCAAGATCACGGTCTCTGTCCTTCCCCGTAGGCACCGTTCTCTCGGACATCATCCAGAAGTATTTCTTCTCGCCCACGCTCTTCCGGGTCATCCGCCTGGCCCGCATCGGCCGCATCCTCAGGCTGATCCGAGGGGCCAAGGGGATCCGGACGCTGCTCTTCGCCCTCATGATGTCCCTGCCGGCGCTCTTCAACATCGGCCTACTCCTCTTCCTCGTCATGTTCATCTACTCCATCTTCGGCATGGCCAACTTCGCCTACGTCAAGTGGGAGGCGGGCATCGACGACATGTTCAACTTCCAGACCTTCGCCAACAGCATGCTGTGCCTCTTCCAGATCACCACGTCGGCGGGCTGGGACGGCCTGCTCAGCCCCATCCTCAACACGGGGCCCCCCTACTGCGACCCCAACCTGCCCAACAGCAACGGCTCCCGGGGGAACTGCGGGAGCCCAGCCGTGGGCATCCTCTTCTTCACCACGTACATCATCATCTCCTTCCTCATCGTGGTCAACATGTACATCGCCATCATCCTGGAGAACTTCAGCGTGGCCACGGAGGAGAGCACCGAGCCCCTGAGCGAGGACGACTTCGACATGTTCTACGAGATCTGGGAGAAGTTCGACCCCGAGGCCACCCAGTTCATCGAGTACGCAGCCCTCTCCGACTTCGCCGACGCCCTGTCCGAGCCCCTCCGCATCGCCAAGCCCAACCAGATCAGCCTCATCAACATGGACCTGCCCGTGGTGAGCGGGGACCGAATCCACTGCATGGACATCCTCTTCGCCTTCACCAAGAGGGTCTTGGGGGAGTCTGGGGAGATGGATGCCCTGAAGATCCAGATGGAGGAGAAGTTCATGGCGGCCAACCCGTCCAAGATCTCCTACGAGCCCATCACCACCACCCTGCGGCGCAAGCACGAGGAGGTGTCGGCCACCGTCATCCAGCGGGCCTTCCGGCGGCACCTGCTGCAGCGCTCCGTGAAACACGCCTCCTTTCTCTTCAGGCAGCAGACGGGCAGCAGCGGCCTCTCGGACGAGGACGCCCCGGAGCGTGAGGGCCTCATCGCCTACATGATGAACGAGAACTTCTCCCGGCGCCCGGGCCGGCCGTCCAGCTCCTCCATCTCTTCCACGTCCTTCCCGCCCTCCTACGACAGCGTGACCCGGGCCACCAGTGACAACCTCCAGGTGCGCGCGTCTGACTACAGCCGCAGTGAGGACCTGGCAGACTTCCCCACGTCGCCAGACAGGGACCGAGAGTCCATCGTGTGAGCCCCGGACCCCTTGGAGGCAAACCTGGATGCAGCCACAGGCCAGTGTCCGTGGGGACTCCCTGGCCCCCAGGCTGAGAGAGGGGGCTCGCCCCGTGGCTTCCGGAGGCAGAGCCAGTGAGCGTCCACCGCGTCCACTGCCTGTGCGGTTGGCAAAGCTGACTGCCCCCCGGGGGCGGGGGGGGGTGTCCTGTCCCCGAGCGTTCACACATACTAGTGGCCTGCCCCCTCTGCCAGCGCCCGAGGGCTCTGACAAGCAGCGATACCGTGGCTGCCAAGGAACGACCCCACACTGGGCCTGTTTCTGTCATGAACGGGCTTTTGTAAATTTCTTATATTTGATATTTTTTTACTGGAGCAGAGAACTAACTCCTTTTTTCCCAGCCCCCCACTACCCTCCCACCCCCACCCCCACCCCCGTGGACATGGGCAGCAAGTCACACTGCCTCTGGTAACTCTTGAGCACACATGTTTCCGGAGCTGCCAGAACCAAGGGGCAGCTCTGCCCTCAGACACTGGGAATCTCACAGGCCTTTCACTGCCCAGAGTCAGGATGGGGCTCCCTGGCTAGTGGGGTGGAGGGGCCAGGGAGGGCCAGATGCCCTCACTCACACGCGTGTGCACGCTTGTCACACACACACACACACATGCCAGGCTGTGCCAGGCAGGCCCTGTGCCCCTGCCTGAGCCAGACGAGCCCTCCCTCCCGGCCCCATGGACAGAGTTTTGTCAGTTGGGCCCACACTCACTCAGCATGGTCCCTGACTTCCTGCTTTTGTCCTGTGAGGTCAGAGCCTTCTAGAAGAGTCTGCAGCCGCCTCCTGCTGAGTTGTTCCATGCAAACCGAAGGGCTCCGGGCTGCACAGAGGCTCCTGGGCCTGGCCTGTGGAACTGCATGGGCCTGGGGCTGGGGGGAAGCGCCTGCTGTCACCCCCAGACCCTTCTGCCTCTGACCCTGTGGGGAGGGACCTGCACGGCCCCCACCCCCTCTAGAGGCATTAGCATGGGGAAGGGGCCTTGTCCCTGCCCCGGAAGATAGGGAACCCTGAGCCCCATTGGGCGAGGCAGTGGTGGGGGTCAGCCCTGCTACCATGTCAGCCAGGGTCCACAGGCAGGAAGGGGCAGAGTCCCTGCTGCCCAATAGGTCTTATGGAAGGCCTTTTTTTTTTTTTTCAGGGAAAAAAAATACTTTTTCTAGTCTAATTCCCCCACCTCGGGGCCTCTTCAGCTGCTGACAATCCTATTTAGCATATGCAAATCTTATCATGTAAATAACTGTCACCCAGGAGAGTGGTGGCAGGGTGGGCTGGTGGCCCCAGCTCTCCAGCAGAGCCCCCTTCCCACGGGCGCCCACCGCATAGGCCCCGCCAGCCTCACATGCCTACTCTGAGTGGGCAGCCCCGGGGCACCGGACACTGGCTCCTCTAACCTACCTCGCCGTCTGCTTGTGAGGCTCGTGGCACTGCTGGAAGGGGCACCGCCGGCGAGCCAAGTATTATGTCCCTTCCTGTCCTCTCCAGTCACCTCGGTGCCCCACCCCTGGCCTCCAGCCCCACCACGGCCACCAAGTTCTCCCCCAACCCCTGTCCCCCACCGCCCCCCAGAGTCCAGCGTGGGACTTCGTTTTAACCATCCAGCTCACTCCTACGAGTGAAAAAAAAATCTTATTTTTGTACATCTCTGTGCTCGGCCTGGGAGGCTTGGGGAGGGGTGTGCCCATCCCCGGCCACTCAGGCCGGATGCGGTCTGGCAGGCAGGCCGGGCCGCTTGCCCCGCTGGCCGGAAGGAGCCTTTGGCTTTGTGTGTGGCCAGCCCAGGAGCCCAGCGACAGCAGCTGATGGACAGTGTGGCCGAGGGCAGGGGCGAGCAGGCCCGACTCCTTAGCTGCGAGTGTGGCTCTCGTTTTTCCCCTTTTCTGGACCTGACCACTGAGCAGCAGGAGGGGAGGGGAAAAGAGGGAGGGACAGGCATCCAAGGTCAGCTGTCAACTGCCCGAACCGAGCACTTCTCACCAAACTCCGTGTATCAATGAAAGACATATTTTTAAAACAAACCAATAAATGGCTCACGTGACCTCGTCTGGGCTCGGTTCTTGTGCAGAGACCTCCCCAGGCCCCCTGGTAGAAGCCCATGGAGCCCGAGAGGGGCTGGGGGAGGTGGTGGCTGGGGCCGAGCCAGGCAACGGGGTTGCTGCCACTGTGCAGTCCAGTGGGTGGGTGGATGTCCGGGAAAATGCTGGGAACGTGGCCTCATCCAGGAAAGGTGGGGTGTGGCCGAGCCGTGTCTGCCACCCACCCCAAGCACCTGCTCGCCCACAGAGCTCAGTGGCATCCCGCCCATCGGTCTCTGGGGAGGAAGGAGGACCACACTAGGGAGATGGCACCGGGGTAAAACACGCAAGCTAAGCTGGGTGCCAGGAGTCGAGGCCCTACTCCAGACCCAGCGTAGCCCTGCCCCCACAAGGTTCCGAGGCTGTAACTCTCCAAGGGAGTCGAAAGCCCTTCTCTCTCCCTCGAGGAAGCTGGGGGTTTCAAACTGCTGACCTTGCGGGTCGCAGCCCAGCCAACAGCCCCTGGGTCATGAGCCATGACTGTTCTTGGACTTGAAACACTGACCCTCGTGGTTTGTTTCCCTGCACCCACCCCCTCCCCCGCCTCCGCTCCTCCAGTCCATGGCAACTTCCTGTGACCCCACCATGCCACCGGAAGCTCTGCCAAGCCAGCAGGACCCTCCTGGATTCAGCGGAGCCTTCTGTGGCCTCATTGTGAGTGTCCGCAGCATTGTAGCGGCCCGGGGTCTCTGACCCAGGCTTGACTCAATGTTCCCATTCTCTAGGCCCGGGGCCCTTTTCCATAGACCCTCCGATCTCTTTCTCTGCATGGAAGCCTAGGGCCAGCACACCCAGCTTCCGGCTATGGGTCTCTCCAGAGCTCCCCAGCCATCCCATCCCTGCCCCAGCTTCCACTTCCCATGAAGAGTCAGCTGAAGACGGAACCCCCACATCGGCAGCTCCGTCCTCTCGCTCACCCACTCAAAGCGAGTCCCTTCAGCACACACCCATGAATCACCCAAACCAAACCCCAATGTCAAGGTAGAGCCACCCCTCCTCCCCCAGGGCTACTCTCAGTGGACAGGGAGCAGGCGGGATGAGGGTGGAACAAGGAGCCCAGGCTTCGGCTCCGCTAGCACTCCGTGGGCACTGGGCTCCCAGGCAGCGTGCCCCTCACTGCCCAGGCCTCTCAGATGGGCAAAGGGGAGAGGGTCTCCTACCTCTTTCTCGTGTGACTTTTCCTTGTGAACTGGGTGAAGGTTTACAACACAGATCCATTTTCCCACAGGACAAGCTGCGCACATTTTGCACGAATGGCAGTGGCCCCAGTGTAACCTGGCTTAGCCCGCTTCTTCCCTGTGCCCCCTGCTTCCGGGCCACCTTTCCTGACCTTCTGAACTCTGTGCTTGGGCAAGTGCTGCCCTTTGGGTCTCCGGCGGTGGGCTGCTCTGAGGAGTGTGGGCCTCCCTGGCTCCTGTCCCCACTCTCCTTCCAGACCTGTCTGTGTCTGAGTACAGCATTCAGATCCAGGCCCCCAGGGCAGTCTCGTCTGGATGCCCACCCTTTCCCCCTGCTGTCTTTTCCCAGTGCCCCTCAAGACTCCTTTTGCCTATGGACACCCACCAGAGGTGGACGTACCCCAGGTCTCTCCCCACTCCCCCTCCAGGTTGTCCCTTGTAAACATTCTGCAACTGAGAGGCATGGGGTTTGGGATCCCGAAATCGTTAGCAGTGGCCCGTTGGCCAACACCGCAGAGACCAAAATGGCATTGATGACGGGCAGGGTTGCCCAGCCAATGGTTGCCCATCCGTTAAAAAGATGAACTGGCAACGGTCCTGTGAGAGAGACATTTAAGATGGCAAAGAGAAAGCGTAGCTGCACAGACTGCAGTGCAGTGTACGCCAAACTCCTCCTGGAACCCGGCTCATGAGTTGGGCAGTTTAGAGTCAGGGCTTCATGGGGAGACAAACCAATTCATTGAAGTAATAGGTTCAGTGCTCTGCTCTACCTCTAGTTCTCTGTGTCGTGCATGGGTCTTAAAAGCCTTCAAGCAGCCAGCCCAGGCATAATCATTGGTCTCCATCTGCCTGGCGCAAGCGAGGCAGAAGAGCAGTCAGAGATAAGAGGAGGATGTGGGATGTGTGCCTTCTGACCAACTGCCTCCTCTGCCTGTGAGACCAGAACTCGACAGTGCCCAGTGACCATTGCAAAATGGGTGGGTCAAATTATAGGGGAAGCCGCCCGCCCCCCAACTAATCATGGATTCACTGAGCGAAATTGTACTGTTGAGATATATAAAGATTATAACAAAGTCATAGAGAGTAAGAGCATTAGGAGAGAGTAAAATAAAGCGTCAGACACATTTCATGGTAGCATGCTCACCTCAGCTCCTCTTGGTGGTACCGGGCAGGAGAGAGGAAGGAGAGAGAGGGAGGGGAAGGAGGACAAGGGGAGAGGGGACAGGGGACAGGGGAGCAAGGATGGGGGGAGAGAGGACCAGGAGAGAGAGAGAGCAATTTCTTTCTAACCAAGGCTTGTATACCTTTGGGGGTGTGCAAGTCCCGATTACAGGTAAAGACATACGTCACAGGAAAGGATTGTACTATAGGTAATACAGTAATGAGAGGGGGACTATATAGGGGTACACATGCAATAAGAAGGGGAGGGATTGGGGTACACATGTGACAAGGTGGGCGGATCCCAAGTTCAGGATGGCAGCCTAACTGGATGTCACTGAGCTGGGTTTGACCTGTTCTCTGGATCTCCATGGAAACAATTACTATACTTATCAGTAGGGTGTGAGCCCCACCTACAGTGGACCAGGCTGAATGCCTTCAGGGAGAATAAGCATCTGACCTCCCACCATGCGCTGGCAAACAGCCTCTAATGTTTGGTATATCTTTGGGAGAGACAAAGCTGGGAAAAATCTTTTTATATCCCACATCAAATATTCCAAATAAGAGAGAAAATTCAGAACAGAATTTCATACCAGGGAGTACCCACAAAAACTACAGAACTTTCATTTCAAAGCTATGTATTAAATGTGTGGTGTTGTGTTTTTTTTTTTACAAAACAACCTTATCACCTTCAAAGTCCTCTCCATTACACTTAATGCATTGGTCAAATCTCTGATTCCTTTCTTGGAAACATTTTTCAAATGCATCTCTGGATGGCTGATAACACCTCCCTCGTGTTTTTTTTTTTCTTTACCTCATCTACGTTGTCAAATCACTGTTCTTTCATGCTCCTCTTCTTTCACAGAAACAAAAAGAAATTGCTTGGAGCAAGGTCAGGTGAGTCAGGTATGCGGGGCAAGAGACACATGCTGTTTTTTGCCAAAAGCTGGCACACTGAGATGGCTGTGTGAGCAGGTGTGTTATCATAGTGGCAAAACCAGTCCTCCACCTGCCACAAATCAGGCCTTTTTTGTTGCTCAGTGTTATTCTATCTTTTCAGAACCTCTAAATAAAAAGCTTGATTCACAGTGTAACCTGGTGGAATGAACTCCAAATGCAGTGGGAGTCAGCATTTCTGTCCACGCAGGAAGTTGGCAGATATCCAGAACCAGGCTTGTCATCTATCAGCATTTCCCTTTTTTTGAAATGAGAAAACCACTCATACACTCAAGTTTTCCCCACGGCGCTGTCCTTGCGAGCTGTGTTCAACATCGCCGCAGTTTCTGCAGCATTTTCCATGAGCAGGAAACAGAATTTCACAGCTGCATGTTATTCTCCAAAAAAGATGTTTTTATGAAAAAAATGTTTGAAAAAAAAATCAGTGTAACCAGCAGGGAGAGCCTTCCCAGGCTAGGCTACTGGGTGCACTAACTCAAGCAAGTTGCTCGCTCCCCAAGTGGGGGGTGGAGGTGCCAAATGGAGCTTTTGTCTGGTTTCGGTGGTACCCCCTCATATTCTCTGGAACCCTGGTGGGTGGATGAACCCCAGAAATTATTTCCCCGCAATGATCTTTAAACCTTAAACCAGAAATACCCCCAGAAGCCATCTTAAGACCAGACACTGTGTATATCCTCAACCACACAAATACATCACCTTTATAAGGAGAACATAAAAGCCTGGAGATATTGTCCATTTTAACCTCCTGTTTTAAAAAGGTAGCAGTTCCCTGGAGCCTCCCTGGCCCTTTGTCAGCTCACCTGTGCCTGAGCAGAATTGTGCTCCGTGGGGTTTTCAAGTTGCTTTTTTGGAGGAAGCAGATGGCCAGGCATTTTGGTTTGTTTTCTTTTCTGAGGTACCTTTGGGTGGACTCCATCCTTTTGCCAAACACCCCAGCACCCTGAACATTTGCACTACTCAGGGGGCCAGTTATACTTGTTGGATTGTCCTCCCAAGAAGAGCAGTGTTTTCCAAAGTCCAGGCCACGTCCCCTTTATTGGGTCGTGAACTCAGAAGGCCATGACCAGCTTGGTGACCAGCAACTGGGGTCTCACGAACTCATGGGTGGCCAGGTAAGGTGCAACGAACGATCTCTCCTCATCCGGAGCAGAGAGTGATGAGAAATGAGACACATGGGACAGGTGAGTCCTGTGGACGAGTGGACTACATGGATACCAACCTCCATGACCCAGAGACCAGAAGAACTAGGTGGTGCCCACGCCCCCTCCGAAAGGGAGCACATCAGAAGGTCTTCGGATGTGTACAGCAAGACCCCCAAATCATATAAAACCCTAAGCTGGCTGGTCAGATAGAGACAGGTGAAACCTCCCAACTCTGTTAGCCTTACCACTGAGGGTCTGTATTGGAACTCACCCTGTGGTTCAATGTTCAGCCAAACCATTGCCAGGCCTACAACGTGAACAGCAATGCCGGGGAAGCACACATCCTCCAGAATAAGCCACTATCTGAGATCAAACGGCCCGAGGACCCCAACTTCAGCATGGTTCAAAGAGGAGGAGGAATGGAAACGGGAGGTACAGGAAGGCGGTGGGGGTAAAAGCCGTAAAATTTGGCTGGGGCGGGAGCTGCGGTCGGTGACCTGAATCGAAACACATGTGAACATTGAAAACTGATCCTCTCTGTAAACCCTCGCCCAATTCACAATCAAGAGTTTTTTTAAAAAAAGAAAAAGTATTTAAAAGCTAACTCACTGCCATCGAGTCAATTCTGACCCATAGTGAGCAACCGGATAAAATAGGGAAGAACTGCCCCTGTAGGGTTCTGAGACTGTAACTCGTGACAGAAGCAGAAAGCCTCGTCATTCTTCCCAAGAGCAGCCGGTGGTTCCAAACTGCTGACCTTTCGGCTAGCTGCCCGTCAGATGCGTGACCACTACGCCCCCAGCAGCTGGAACATGACAGTACGTTCACAGATATTGGTGGGATGCTTACAAAGGGGAGGGAGGAGACTGGGCACAGTCTCCCTCCCAACCCCAGGCTGACACCCTGGTCAGGAGGTGGCTCTCCTCGCCAGTCTCAAACTAAGGCTTGAAGTCTGGGGTCCTCTGGCCCAGTGGGTGGGGCCTTCTCTGGCTGCCTGGGCGCTCACCCCAGGGAGGTGTGAGTGAGTCTTCCTGTGCAGCTGTCGCTGGGCCGCCCGGGGGGTGAGACTGGGTCTGGGCGGCGGGAGTCTCTGGGAGTTCAGATGCCGCTCCTGTGTCAGAGGAGAGGCATGTGACCCAGGTCTCAGCCCCTGGCAGGGAGAGAGATGCCCAGGGACAGACGTCAGCTCTCGCCCGCAGCGCGGCGTTGGCAGCTCCCGGAGCCCGTGCCAGCAGCTCCTCCGCCTGTCATCCTAGAGCCACGAGGACACCGTGCCCGGAGGCTGGGAGGGGCAGGGGGGACTCGGGCACAGACCTCCTGCAGGCAGAGGCCCAGAGCAAGGCAAGGCCAGGAAGGCTAGAGCCTCTGGTCTCTCACATCCTGCCTGTGGAGAAGCAGCCTGCTCGCCGGTCTCTCTCCCCACAAGTCTTGGAACAGTGAGACCAAGTCATCTCTGTTTGCTTAGGGGGCTCCACAGAGGCTCCAACCCAGGTGGCTGGCCCAGACCAGGTGCAGGGGGACATTGCCAGAAGCTCCCATCAGCCCACCCATTCGCACCCTGCACTGTTCAGTACCCCGGCCCCCTCTCTGCTGGAGCCCTACTTCCCCCTTCCCACTTTCTCAGAAGTAGTCCTATCTTCTCAACTTCATCTTTCTGGAAAGAGATCAGACCCAGACCCAACCCCTGAAGATATCCCTGTGTGCTCATGAGCACACAAAGGGCCCAGAGTTGGAGAACAGAGTTATGTTTGGGAAAACGAGGTGGGATGACCACAGGGAGATGCCTGCAGACTCCGGAACAAATGAATCTCTAGTCCCAAACACTCTTGGATCAAGGACCTAAGGATATGCCTGGGATGGAGGCAGATGGCAGGCCAGAAAGAGGGTGGCTTAGTTCAGAGATGATGCTTAATGCCCGCCAGCTGCCAAACCTGGTCTGTGGGGGATCCCATAGGTATTCCCGGGACCCCAAGCATGGCACTACCTTCTTGCAGTGTCCCCAGCCAACCTGAGCTCAGCACGTGGATGATGGTCGGGCCAAGCACTTCCTCCCATGCCAGCTCACGGGACTGGCCTCCCCAGGCAGCCGCCAGCACCTGCTGCTGGACAGAGAAGCCCAACATCCCGCCTTTGTGGCCAGACCCGCCGGCTCAGATTCCAGCAACCATGAGCCAACAGAGCAGAGCTGCCTCCCGGATGTGGCTCACTGGGCAGGCGTTGTGGCCGGGGCACCTCTTGCCAGCTCTGCGCCCCTGCCAATGTGAGGCACAGAGTTCATAGGCCAGGTTTGAGACAGGATTGGTCAGGGTGGATGGGCTGGAGGCAGGGGGTGAGCTGCCTCCAGGATTTGCCCTAGAGCAGTATCCCCTTGGGGACCATCTGTCTGCCACTGCCCTTCCCCCAGGAGGGCCAGCGGCCAGGTTGCACAGAGTGGAGAGGAGGCTGCCCAAAAAGAGAGGGCGATTAATGGAGATAATTTGGGGCTCGTGCATCCTGTATCCTTCGCATCGATAGCTTTCACTCCAGACAGGAGACAGCGAAGAAATGACAAAAGCCAATAAGCCTAATAAACAAAGGGCAATGGAGTAACCAGCATGGACAGCTCTGGGTGGAGCAGAGCGTGGCCCAGCCTCCAGGGGCCAACCTGGTGCATTTCAACGGCTCAGGCCAAAGCCCTTGGCACCATCCTGGCCTCCTCTCTTTCTCTCACACCCCACATCCAATCCGGCAGGATATCCTGTTGGCTTTGCCTTCAAACTACATCCCCAGCTTAGCCGCCCCCAGCCTCTCCACTGCCACCTCCCTGGTCCGAACCACAACGGACTCATTAGTGGCCCGGTCAAGACTCCACTCTGTTAGCACAGCAGCCTGAGCAGCTGGTCCAGTGCAGACCACACTGCTGCTCGGCTAAGACCCCCATTTCAAGTCCTTATAAGACCCTCCAGGACTCCAGCTCCATTCTCCTGGGCCAGTTTCAAAGTGACTTGCGGTTACCTGGCCCGGGAGAACGGGGCAGTTCTATCCAATCCTATAGCATCACTCTAAGTTGGCATAAACTCAACGGCAGTGAATTTGGTTGTGTCTTTTGGTTCCCTGGGCCTATCCATGGCCCCTGCAGCCCTCCCCTCTCTCACTCCACTGTGGTCACACCTGCTCCTGGCTGTTTCCCCGAGCACAGCTTCGCTTTAGAACGTGAGCACCGGCTGAAGCATCGTTCTGGTGGTGCGTTGGGTTTCATGTGGGACTGCTGACCGAGTGCATTTGGCAGGGCTCTCTTGAGAAGCAAGACCAGGACACTTAGGATTCTACACATGTAAAAGGATAAGTTTATATAATGAGAAGGACCTATAACAGCAAATCCATCCACACAGCAGTTCAGAGAGCTCGGTCCAACTCAATTGGCTTGGGACCGTTATTACACTGAAAGGCCTTCCAACTCACAGTTATCACTAGCCCAAGGCCAAGGAAGCAGGCGGGAGGACGAGGAAGTGGTGATGGGTCACAGAGGCCAGTAGCGCAGCGGAGGGAAGCAGGTCCCGGTGGAGCCTCACAGCGGAGCAATACAAAGAGTCTGGCAGGAGGTGCGGTGTCCAGAGTGGTGATAAGACAAGCCTGCCAGCAGCAGACGCAGCAAGGTGGGGCTGTGCCACAGCATGGGACGGCACGGCCATGAGAGGTCCACAGCTGACTCAGCCAGGTGGAGTGGAGCATGGCCCGGGCCCGCAGGTAACACAGCACAGGTGTAGAGGCAGCTCCAGCAGACAGGGAGCTGGTCCTGAGCATCAGGGAGAGGGGCCAGCCTCCAGCAAGCCATTTATCTCCATCACACCTCCAAGGGAGGCCATCCAGCTGTGACCTGACAGACAAACTTCTACCTGTATCTTCTTACGGGCGCCATGTTGGCACAACAGCAAAAACCCTATCACACCAAGAGATCAGTAGTTCAAACCTGCCAGCCGCTCTCTGGGAGAGAGATGAGGTTTTCTCTTTCCATAAAGGTTGACAGGGACCCAAAGGTGTCTTCTCTGCCCTATTCTATGCATTGATCTGAGTCAGAATTGACTCAAGGACTCACTCAAAATCCCATGGAGTCAATGCCAACTCATAGCAACTCAACAAAACAGAATAGAACTGCCCCTGTGGATTTCCAAACCTGGAAACGTTGACAATAGAAAAATCTCATCTTTCTTCCTCAGAGCAGCTGGTGGTCTTGAACTGTGGGCCTTGCTGTTAGCAGCCTGGCAGGTCACCCAGTGCACCTGCCAGTTTGTTGACTTCTAGATGCTCTCCTTCCCCAGAGAGTCACGTGGCTGCCTCCTTCCTCGAAAGTCTTTTTTCCATGTCCCCCTGGCCATCCTTCGGTTCGCTCTACCCCAGACAACCGAGTGGATGACAAAACCGGGGTGATTGAGATGTAACGCACCCACCCATTTTAACGTCCCACTTGGATGAGTTTTGTCAAATGGATAGCCAGCAAGCTTCGCAGACAAGGTTGCTGGGTCGATTCCAACTCAGTGATCCCATGTGCTTCAGAGAAGAACTGATCCTTTGGACTTCCAGTGGCTAGGAGCTGCTGCCAGTAGATCAGTAGCCCCTTCTCCCCAGATGCCTCTCAATGGGTTCGAAGCACCAAACTTTCCGTTTGTTAGCTGAGCACTTCCTGGCTTGGGTCCTCTAAGGATCCCTGCAAGCAACATAGCCATCACCAAAAAGATATAAAACATTCCTACCGCCCCCAGAAAGACCCTTGTGCCCTGCTGAGAGCCCCCTCCCCTACCCACCCCGGGAAACCTCTGATTTGTTTTCTGTCCCTGTGAGTTTGCTGTTTTCTGAAGCGTTGGAATAAATGGAATCATGCCGTGGTGGTCTTTCGCAGCGGACTGCTTCCATGCAGCATAGTGCATGTGCGAGGCTTTCCAGATGCAGTTCGCTGCCCTTTGTTCTTTGGGGCTGCTGAGGGGAAGGCTCTGCTGGCATTTGTTGATCCAGTCTAGTGGCCACTTGGCTTATTTACCATCGGGGCTGCAAGGACTAAAGCTACCAGCTCCGATGAGCATTTCGCACAGATGTATATGTGGGTCTGTGATTTAACTCTTGAGCAAATAGCTAGGCATTGAATCACTGGGCAGAGAAGTGTAGAAAGGCCCAGGTGGCACAGAGGGTTGAGTGCACCCTGGTGTAAAGGCCTACGACGCCACGGCCTCGATTCAGGTGTCCTTTCTGCTCTGCACATGTCAGGCTGCCGACCTGATAGCATTTGCCTGGTGTGTCTTCCAAAGCGGCTGTCCGTTTTCCATGTGTCCACCCGCACCGGGAGCTCCAGAGGCTTTGCGTCCATGCCAGCATTTATGATCAGCAAGGTTTTTAGCTTTCCTTTCCTTTAACCAGGCAAGCGGGTGTGTCTTGTGACCTCAATTTGAATTTCCACAATCGCAGGTGATGCTGATTGTCTTTGCATGCCCTTCTTGGCAAGGTCTGTATCTTCTTGGAGGAGAGGGCTGATGCTGTTTTCAAGGGCCCTAAACAAGTGTATCCCTGCTTACATCCTCATTCAGAGAAGAAGACTTTGTTTGCTGTGGGACAATGTTCCGCGGTTCAACCGCGGACTTGCTGAACGACCCGGGGAACCTCCCTGTCTCATCTCCGTTTCCTTGTGTCAGGTAGGGATACCGATGAGACCTGCCCCCTAGGCTGGTTTGAAGATGGCATGAGTTCAGACGTGGACAGAATGGAGAAGAACACCCAACACGGCCCACCCACCCACTGCCTTGGAATCGATTCTAACTCACAGTGACCCTGCAGGACAGAGGAGAATCCTTCCTTAGGGTTTCCCAGGCCATGAATCTGGATGGGAGCAGAGAGCCTTCTCTTTCCCCCCTCAGAGCCACTGCTGCTCCGTTCAAACTGTTGGCCTGTGGCTAACAGCCCCACGCACACACCAACCCGGGGACCCCCCCTCAACACCTATTTAGCAAGTACCTGCTGTGCTCATCTGAGTAGACTAGAGAAACAAATCCATAGACTCTCATAAAGGTATAAGAAAAGCTTTTATATACAAGAGCAACTCTACATTAAGAAAACATCCCAGCCCAGGCCAGATCAAGTCCATAAATCCGATATTGGCCCATATGTCTGATATCAGTCTATATATAAAGTCTTCTTCAGACTCAGAATACACATGCAATGACACCAAATTGTAGGAAAATCACAGGCCCATGTGGGAAGTCTTGTGGATCCAGTGGCGTTGTAAGCATCTCAGTGCTGGCAGAGGTCTCCACATGGCTTCTCCAGCTCAGGGCTCTATGTGTCTTGTCGGCTGCAATGTCTCCCAGGGAGTGGGGAGAGGAGTTCCCAGAATCCTCAGGAGAAGGTCATGCCCACAAAGAGGCCTCATTGGCTATGACCGGGTTGACAGGCTAGACTCCACCCCTTAACTCTGAATCCTCAAATGGACATCGGATTATGTTACTACCACACCTACAAAGTATCCAGTAGCATGCTGAGGATTATTAACCCCTCTGTGGCTTGTTCATGTCAATCACACCTCCTTCCTTTTCCAGGGCCATGTGTTTCCATCTGTAACGTGTGTGTGTGTATGTGTGTGTGTGTGTGTGTGTGTGTGTGTCTGTGTGTGATGTGAGGATCTTTCTGAAGAATTCCCTAACTTCTATCCACAGCAGCGTCCTTTCATTGCCAGGACGGCTCTGATTTCCTCCCAAGGCCTCTTCTCACTGAGGGCACCCCTGACCACCACCTGCCCATGTAACATTACAGTAACCCAGCCAAAGCAGCCTCTGGCCCAGAGAATGCCCTGGGGCCCAGCTCCTCCATCACCAGAGAGAGGGGACCCCAGAGAATGGAGACAGAGAGAGAGCTGGGAAAGTCATAGAACCTGAGGTGGGACCGATGAGCCTGGGAGGCTGGGCCAGGGACCTCCCTTCTGCTTGTCCATGGTGTCACACCCTCATGACCTCCTAGCCCCAGCTCAGCCCCACAGCTCTGAGCAGACCAGACCTCCATCAGTGGCACCTACAGAGGACAGCTGGATCCCCAGGGAAGCATCTTAGTCCTGAGCCCCTCCCTCAGGGGGTGGAGGCAGGGCCGGGCATGACGGAGGGGTGGGGGTGCAGGACAGAGGTGTTGGGGAATCAGTACACGCAGATCTGGGGCTGGTGCCAGGGTGCTACAGGGAGTGAAGAGGAGGTGTTGAGAGCAGGGCCCAGGCCATGGGCAGGATGGGGGCGGGGTAGGAGGGGACCCAGGGAACTGAGGGGGTTCTAGGTGGTGGGGGTCTGAAAGTTCTGAGAGACCAGAAGACAGGGGGCTACCGAGCAGCCAGGGTGGAGTGAGGAAGGTCAGGGGAAAGGAGTGGGCACGGGGTCAAGGAGGGACTGTGACCCTCTGGCCTTCCCCCTCTCCTGTCCCTTCACTTACACTAAGGGTGCTCTTCACGCTCATTGTCACCTACTCGATTTCGGCAGGCCTGCCCAGCCTGTCAGCCCCCCGCCAGACCCTGCTCACCCTGGGCCAGCCACCCAGCCAATGCTGCCCTCAGGCCCAGCCGCAGAGCCCCTCCAGGTCCTGCTCTTGTCCCGGTGCCCCAGCTGAGCACCACGCAGTCTCTCTCACCAGCCCCAGAACCCCTGAGAAGTCAGACGTCTGCACCTTGCCAATTTAGCAGCCACCCCAGCAGCCACTCCCCACCCCCAGCCCCACCCCCACCCCCTGATTCAGATGCCGAGCCAGTGGGGGGTCCCCTTCGTGGCTCTCTGTCTCCTACTAAATGATGTCAGAGTCTCTGCGTGGGGCCCTCTGGAGAAACCAAGGTACGGGTCCGTCTGTTAAGCAAGCGTTTCTTGTATTGAGCATTTTCTAAATTCCAGAGTTATGATAAGCCTCAAACCAAACCCACTGCCATCGAGTCGATGCCCTGTCCTACAGGGACGAACTGCCCCTATGGGTTTCCAAGGCTGTCACTCTTCAGAGGAGTAGAAAGCCTCATCTTTCCCCCATGGAGTGACTGGTGGTTTTGAACTGCTGACCTCAGGGTTAGCAGCCCTTAGAGTTATGATAATAACATAAAAAAATTACCCAGACTTGGTCCTTGCTCCCCAGAAGCTCCCGCACAAGTCAGGGAGATAAGTCACTGCCTTCAATCAAAGCCCCAGAACAAAAAATCATATCAATGTGAATGAAGGGGAGTACAAAGTAGAGACCCAAAGCCTATCTGTAGGCAACTGGATATCCCCTTACAGAAGGGTCACAAGGAAGAGATGAGACAGTCGGGGTGCACTTTAGCACCAATGAAACATACAACTTTCCTCTAGTTCTTTAATGCTTCCTCCCTCCCACTATCATGATCCCAATTCTACCTTACAAATCTGCAGAATGATGAGGGCAATGAATGTACAAGTGTGTTTTTCACAGTTGATGTATGTATAGATTGTGATAAGAGTTCTATGAGCCCCTAATAAACTGATTTTTTTAATTGGCTAGACCAGTGTATGCACACAGGTATAGATAAGAGCTGGAAACATAGGGAATCCAGGACAGATAAACCCCTCAGGACTGATATTGAGAGTAGCCAAACCAGAAGGGGAAGGGGAAGGTGGGTGGAGAAAGGGGGAACCGATCACAATAATCTACATATAACCCCCTCCCAGTGGGAAGGACAACAGAAAAGTAGGTGGACACATCAAGTTAAGACATAAAAAAATAATAATTTATAAATTATCAAGGGTTCATGAGGGAGGGAGGGCTGGGAAGGGAGGAAGGGGGAAAATAAAGAGCTGATACCAAGAGCTCAATTAGAAAAAAAATATTTTGAAAATGATGATGGCAACAACACAATGGATGCATGTATGTATTGTGATAAGAGCTGTACGAGCCTCCAATAAAATATTTTTTTTAAGTCACTGCCTTCAAGTGGATTCTGATGGCGCTGTGTCGGGGAGATGAGATAACCGATAGAACTGGGTGCTGACCCACCCAGTCTGCAGCACGGTCGTCCCATGTGAGTCAGAAAAGCTCGCTCTACCGGCTGAACATGGGGAAGCAGATCATCGAGAAAGAAGTAAAGTAGCCCAGAGCGCTGATCATCCGCTGTACCCGGGGAGACACGTGTTCATCGTAAACCCCGTAAGGATGGGCTGTTTATTGATACAAAATCACTTTCTGACAGCACAAAGAGTAATAAGTGAGAATCGTTCTGGAGCAAACTGGAGCCCATCCCTTTTGGGGATAATGGTCAAGAGTGCAGTGGGAGAGAGTGCTGTGTGGAGAGACCCATGAGAGACGTCTGGATGTGGCCTTGACGCCTAGTGTGGCTGTGGAAGGAGCTTCGTGTTTTAAACACCTTTGTGTTGATTCTTGCTGACAGGGGGCACAGCTCACTCCACACCCATCAGCGATCTCTGCGTGTGCAGTTTAGAGACGCTGTTGATCGGTTTGGGCGGGGGTGGCCACCCCCTCCTTTTCTGAGCCGTCCCTCCTCCATCAGCATGAACTCACCACCCCCTCGGGGACGTATCGAGCCTTTCCAGGGGCTGCTCCCAAGCTGATCCCAGTATCACAGTTCTTTCGAAGAGCATGCCACACGAGGTCGACACCCTTTATTATTGAAGCCAAACCAGTGTGTGGTTTAAAGACGACTTCGGGAGATAGCTCAGAATTTGGGGGTTTAAAGATGATCTAGGGGTGACAGTCTCGGCTTTCATTCTGCGTCAAGTTCCCCAGGCAGCCTGGCTTACAGTGGGGTGGTAGGGGGTGCTATTGAGTGGGCTTCTGCTTTAGAAGGACCCTGCCATCTTCTCTAAGGCACCCTGGGGACAGAGTGGTTACCACTTGGACGGTACCCCAAAAGCTCAGCAGTTAGAAACCACCAGCCCACTCTGCGGGGCTAAGACAGGGCTTTCCACTCGGTGAAGCATGGCAGTCTGGAAACCTCCAGGAGGGGCAGTTCCGCAGTGCCCTCTACAGTCTCCCTGAGATGGAATGGCTCAAAGATGGGGAGCTGGGTTCCGTTTGTTTGTTCGGCCATCTCCTCTGAAGGACAGGTGTGTGAAGAGTGAGGATGAGCCAGGCCATGAGGAGGGTGACATGGTGGTGGCTTGGACCCAGATAGAGGCAGTGGAGACTGGGGGCCTTGGGAACTGTAGACAGAACACCCAAGGGTGGGTGAAAAGGTGACTCTGGTCTCTGGTAGGGACAGTAGAGAGGGTGCCTGTGTTCGTCTGGATAGAATAGAGAAATCAATCCACAGAAACTCATGTGTATGAGAGAGTTTTCTAAAGGGTAATTGTACATTAAGAAAGCATCCCAACCCAGTCCAGTACAAGCCCGATATTAGCCCATATGTCTGATACCAACCTATAAAGTCCTCTTCAGACTCATGAAACACATGCAAGGATGCTGAATGCAAGACCATCACAGGTCCATGGGTAGAAAGTATTTGGATCCAGTGGCGTTGTAAGCATCTCAGCACTGGCAGGGGTCTCCATGTGGCTTCTCTGGCGTCAGAGGTCTGGTTGCATCAGGGTAGGTCCATGTGGCTTCTCCAGCTCCGGGCACTAGTGTAGTTCCATGTGTCTTGTCAGCTGCAATGTCTCCCAAGGAGTGAGCCTTGTCAGTAGAGAGTCTCCAAGGGAAAAGAGAGAGAGAAGTCTTCCGCCTCCAAGGAAGAAAAACCAGATTTCCCAGAATTCTCAAAAGAAAGCCATGCCCACACAGAGGCCTCATTGGCTATGACCCGATTGACAGATTAGACTCCACCCCTTCACTCTTAATCCTCTCAAGTCTCAAACTGACACCAGATTCTATAACTACCACATGCCCCAAAAGACCTCCAGTCACCAACCCAGTCAGCCTCAGGCCTCTTGTACCTTAGAGGATCTGTCGGGGCTTATTATATCCAATAATTCATTCTAGGCCTCATGCCCCCTGACCCTTCTTCTTCATTTTTTTTCCGAGGCTTGGGAATTTTTTAATGCAGATTCTTAATTTTCCAAAGTGAGATTCTCCTGTGCGTTTGAAGAGAATCTGTTCAGTATGGCACGCCCACAGCACCAAGGGAGCCTTATTAAAATGATGGTGTGGGTCTCAGAGGAAGGGCTCTGGCCGCCTGTTCCCTTGTGGTGGCACCCTGGCAGACTGCATTTCTCGGCTGTGGAAGAAGTTGGGTGTTTGAGTTGTTATACAGAGGTGTGCTCTGCTGTCCTGGCTTTGAGGAACCAAGACTCCCAGGGGTCCCAGAACAGAGACATGAGACCCGTGGGCTGTCCTGGTAGGGTGGAGGAGGGACACTCTGGGTGGCCGGCATTGTCAGAGCTGGGGCTAGGGAGGCACGTTGTATCATGGGATTGAGCTGGATGGAGGAATAATTGGGTGATCCTGGGCTAGTCTTCGGGAGATGCCCCTCCTCTTCTTACTCCCAGTTGGGCCAGAAGAGCTTCTGTCAGCCAAGCTTGAGCTCAGAGTTAAGGGCCGCCCCGCTGCAGGTATTCCTTTGGAGCCTCAATAGAGTTGGAGAAAGACCCCTTCACTCCGGTGACCAGGCCGAGGGATGAGCCATCCCAAGCGTGGAAAGAGGAAGGCAAGACTGTTCCCACAGACCTGTGACCAATTCCCTGGCTCCAGGTGCCCCTCGACCCTGCTTCTTACAGCCCTGGGCACAGGTTCCCAGAACTGCTGAATGGCGTGACCCCCTGCTGAAAGCGTCGGCTTTCAAAGGCCACAGGTAGGTCACCGTCCTGTGGTGGGTGGTCTCGGTCCACTTCTAGTCTTCGCTAGTGGCCTGTGTACCTGACACGTCCAGTCCCCGCCTTGAGCGAACTTCGCTTTCTGCTTCGGCTGTCGGAAAATAGGGCTTGGGGCCTGACCAGCACAGTGGACGTGTCACTGTTGAGGCCGCGTGACCACCTCACAGGGTCCAGTCCAGCATGGAAGACAGTAGGACTCCCTCACAGTCAAGCGGAGCCCCAAGGGTTCCCCGCAGGGATGAATGTCTAGGCGACACCCCTGCGTGTCATCCACAGGCTCCCGCTGAGCACACAATCGTCATCTCAGGGGGGCAGTCTCTGGAAGGATTGGTCGCCTTAATTCAGGAACCCCCGGCGGGCCCCTGATATAGACCCAGTCATCACTCTGTGGTTCCGGAGCTAGAGTTGACTCAGAACTGCCCCCTAGGCTTTCTGGGCAGCCATCATTAAGGGAGCAGAGGGGCAGGACAGTACTCCCGTGGAGCTGCTAGAGGATTTGAACTACCAACCTCAGCTGCCCAGTGCTTAACCATTGTGCCACCAGGCTCCTTCCCACCAGACCTCCTTCACTTCCAATCTCTGGAAGCAGCAACTGAACATTGTTTGTATCCCTCCCGGAAGTTACGGGCTTCTTTGCAAACATTTTCGTAGACCACAGACTCTCGGGAAGAGGAAGCCTTAAACCTCACCAGGACACAGCCCGCACCACCTGGGGGATCAGGCCTTTCCACTCAACCCACGTTCATTAGCAGAACTAAGAAAACCCTGTCGGGTAAGCTTCACAGGCTCCAGGTCTTTCTCTCCCGTCATTGGTCATTTTCTTTTTAAACCAGGAGGCGTTGACTACACAAGCAATGAAATCTCCCACCACGGTTCGGTTTGAGAGCCTCGAGGGGGATGTGTTTGGGGAGCAACTTGCCAGCAACACCCCCATTGACAACCCCCCAACGGGGGCTTTGGTCTGAGTGCTTTTTACCAAGGGAAAAAGGCGCGTTTCCAGGTGGAAATCTTCCAGATGCGTCTCCCCGTCACCGTGTCACCAGATTGTCCTGAGCAAAAGCTTTCTCATAAATTATCTTTGCCTCTGGCTGCTCACACTCTGAGGGCACAGAGGTGTCCGCCTCTGATAGCACCCACGGCGGGTTGGGGGGTGGGGGGATTCGGCAGTTCCCACAACTAGAGACGCCAGAGGAATGCTGACCAAGGAGGGGGAGCGGAGGTCGTGACATGAGAGAACGGAAGGAAGGAAGGAAGGAAGGAAGGAAGGAAGGAAGGAAGGAAGGAAGGAAGGAAGGAAGGAAGGAAGGAAAAAGGAGGCCAGCAGGGTGGGAGAGGAGAGAGGTCTGGAGGTGTCCCTCTCCTCACTCCCCTAGCTCACCTTCCTCCCTTCTGCTATCGGTGTTTCAAACGCTAGCAGAGTTGCCCACGAGAGACGGGTTTCCATGGTGCTTCCAGGCTAAGACAGACTAGGAAGAAAAGTCTGGAAATCGACTCCCAAAAGCCAAGTCCAGGAAAGCCTTGGGTGTAGATGTGTACGGAACAGCAGCCAGCAGGGAGCAGGAGGGTGTGCCCTGAGGCCGGAAGGCGTCTCACAACTGTTGCAACAACGGACTCAAGCCTCCAAAGCTGCCCAGGAAGCTGGCACCTGGCTGGACAGTAGTCCATCCTGTTCTACTTGGGTTAGGGCCCCCAGGAGCTGAGCCTGATAACAACTAAATAACCACAGACACCCCTAAGCTGTATGCTCTTCCGCACCCCACCCCCAGCCTCTGACCAGAAGTCACCTCCAAGGGAACAGATTGTTCAACGGTCGACCCAAGCCCACAGCGCACTCCTGTTGCGATGCAGACTCGGCTCCCGATCGCCCCTTGAACAGGGCCGGGACTCCTTGGAGAAATAGCCCATTTGGGGCCGGAACAGGGAAAACCCAAGATTGAACCTGGGACGATATCTTATGGCAGAGGAGAAGAGAATGTTCTGGAATGACGGAGGCAAGTGAAAGGGTGCCACAGCCAGCTGGTATGGAATAATGGAGTAGGAACCACCCATGGATGGATCCAAATGCACCCCCTGTCCTTGGAGTTGGTTCTGTCTCATCATAACCGTGCAGGACGGAGCAGAACTCAGCCCTAGGATCGCTGAGCCAGCAAACGCCGTCATCTTTCTCCCATGGGGCTGCTGGTGTAGTTGAGCTGACCCCATGGCGGCCACTGGGACTTGTGGGTGAATGCTAGTGGCTAAGAGTTTGATGAAGGGTAGAGTCACAAAGTAGTCCCTGCAATTATTTCTTGATTAGAAAAGACTAATTGTACAGCAGGGGGAACGGGGTGGGACACTGCCCAATCCCAGGGATCTGAAGTAGCCTCTCTGATAAGCAGGGGCCTCTCTGTGCCTCCAGCTAGGACAATCAACCCTTGGTAGCCAGGGCTCCAAAGACGCAGAGCCTGAAACGGGGGACCAGGAGATGTAGACAACCACAACTTGAGACATGACAAAAAAGGTCAAGTTCACGAAAGACTGGGGAACCTTCCAGACTAAAGGGATATGACCGCTAATTGAGGTGGGTGACCCGGAAAGGAAAATAAAGAGATATGATGATCACAATGACATAATTAGCTATGGGAAGCGACTTAGCGAACTGCATTATATCAACAACTACAGAATCTGGTTTGGGTCTTAATACTGTGGTGTAAGAGAACATATGTATGCTAGAATATATATGCTGACGTATTTAGGGAATAGAAAGGCATGATGTCTTCAATGACTACTCTCATGTGATTCTGAGCAAATTCATGTATGTATATGTGTATGTATGTGTGTGTATATAAAATAAAATGGGAATTTTCAAAGCTATTTATTTAAATTTTTTACAAAACAACCTTATCACCTTCAAAGCACTCTCCATCGCACTTAATACATTTGTCAAATCTGCAGTTCCATTCTTGGAAATGTTTTTCAAACTCATGTTTGCATGGCTGACAGCACCTCCCTCATTTTTTGTTTCACCTCTTCTATATCATCAAATCCCTGTCCTTTCGTCCATCTTCATTCACAGATACAAGAAGAAATTGCACACGGAGAGGTCAGGTGAGTCAGGTACATGGGCAAGAGAGGAATGCTGGCTTGCAACAAAAAAAAACTGGTACACTGAGATGGCTTCAGAAGCGGGTGCATTGTTTCGGTGGCGAAATCGGGCCCCGGTCTGCCACAAATCAGGCCTGTTTTTGTGCACGCTGTTACACAATCTTCTCAGAACCTCTCAATAGAAAGCTTGATTAACAGTCTGACCTGGTGGAACAAACTCTTAATGCACTATTTCCCTCACATAAAAAATACGAATGGTCATTGGGTGTGTGTGTGTGCGTGTGTGTGCATGTGTGTGTGCATGTGTGTGCGCGTGTGTGTGCGTGTGTGGCACAGAGTAGACAGGACATTGGTGGGTCAGTGGTAGGATTCTCACCTTCCATGTAGAACTGAGTTTGATTCCTGGTCAAGGTACCTCAGGTGTAGTTACCACCCTCCGTCAGGGAGGCCTGCACGTTGCTATGTTGTTGAACAGATTCAGCAGAACTTCCCGAAAGCAACTAAGAAGAAAGGCCTGATGATCTACTTCTGAAAATCAGCTGATGAAAACCCAATGGACAATCACCACGGTCCAATTGCCAGCAGATCCTGCAGACGGTACTGAGAGCCAAGCTGCGTCTTGGTCCCTTATCTATGGGGTGACCACCAACTGGGGCTGGCTAAATGGCAGCTAACAACAACAATGTGGTGTGATGCATACACAAACATATATGTGCGCACACACACATGCAGAGTGCTTGGGAAAGAAATAAATAATAAACACAAAGGTTACAGATTAGAATACTTGGGAACTTCTTGCAACCTTTGGATGACCTTGAAAGTACAGTTGAGATTTATAAAAATAAAGACAATCGCCAGTAGTTACATAATGTTAGCTACCTCCTTGCTGGGCATCATTCAAAATAGGTCCCATGTATTAACTCACTTGGTGTCCCCAGCGGTCCTCTGGGGCTGGTGGCACTGCCGTCAAAGATGGGGAGATGGAGGCACAGCAATGGCAGCAGGCGACAGCTGGCTGACGCCCTGCCGGTTGGTGAGGTGGTGGACCTAGGGCTGCCCCTGCTGCCTGGCCCAAAGGCCGTGCCCTAGCCAGCATGCTCTGTGGCCTTGCCTGCTGCACGGAGGCTCAGAAGAGACACTCACAGAGGTAAGGCAAGCAAGTGCACCCTTACACACAAGCACACACCCCACATTGCAGCCTGCAAAGAGCTTCCGAAGGAAGGGAGCCTGAGTTAATTAAAGGTTATTGTGCCAACCTGGCTGATAAACACATGCGGGGTTAATTGAAGGGCGGAGGGATAAATGGCTTGGTGAGCCTCGCCTTTCTAGTTCTTGGGTCTCTTGCTTTGTGATAGTCGGACCAGGGTGCAGCTGCCTTAGCCAGTTCCCTGCTTCAGCTGGCAAGGCTCACTTCCTGCAAGACAGCCCAGAGGAGAAGCACCATGGATCTACCCCAATGCAGCCCTGGGTGCTGTAGCAGCCATGTGGAGACCCCTGCCAGCTCTGAGATGATTACACATTCACTGATTCTGCTTTCCTCCTGCAGTCAGCATCATTGCGTGTGTTTTGTGAGATGGAGGACGACTTTGTGGCTTGGTGTTGGGCATATGGATTAATGTTGGACTTGTGGGTTTGGGCAGCACTGGGTTGGGATGTTTCCTTGATGCGCACTTACCCTTTATATAAAACTCTCTCTTATACATATGAGTTTCTGTGGATTTGTTTCTCTAAAGCACCCAGACTAGCACAGAGCCTGACTCAATGTGGAAGGCTCTGTGTGGAGTTTGGTGCTTTGGGACTTAAGGACCCGGGGGGGCCGAGGGGCGTTTGCAGACTGAGACCCTCCCACCCTGGAAGGTTTCCTGTAGCCAGTCCTGTCTTCTTCCTAAAGCTTCACCCTTCTTGCTCTCCCTTCCTCTAGGTCTTCTCTGCCCGCCCAGCCCAGGCCCATATGCACAGAAATGGGGTTCCTGGCCGTGGTTTCGGGACCTAGAGGAGAGAGGGCAGGCAGTGCTCCAAGCAGTGCCCTGGAGCTGGAGATAGGCAGGCGAGCAGAGAAGATAGGACCGGAGAGGAGACCAGGGGCGAGTCCAGTGATAAGCACCGGTTGTGCCAGCCTCAGGACAGCAGTCACTGTGGGAACAGGCCTGCCGGAGGAAGGACGGCCATCCGCCTGGCACTGTGCCAGAAAGGACAGTGAGAGGCCTGGTCCTGGCCACCCCCAGAGAAGCAGAGGCCACATGAGGCCGAGACAAGTTCTCTAAGCCAAGGGCTCGGCTGGTCGGGCATGACGCTTCTGGTGGGGCAGAAGTGGAGTGGAACCCCGTCATTGCCCCACCCTGCTGCAGGACCTGTCACAAGGCAGCCGTGGATCACACCTGCTTATCAGGGTTGGGGTGTGGAGAGGGTGTCAGGGATGGGAGATAGGGCCGGGACAGGGCTGTCTGCACCACTGGCCCTGCCTCCCTCATTCACACCTCCTCAAAGGTCCCTCAGCCCACTCATCCCGGCAGCCTCCCTCTGTAAGCCACCCCTGTGGGCAGCCTTCTCCAAGCATTGCTGGGCCCTGGACAGGTAGCGAAGCCACCAAATGGGAGGGGACTCTGGACCCATCTGGCTCAGCTCCCCCACCCCCACTTTGCTGCTTTCTGAGAATCACACCACCAAATAGACCCCAGGGGCAGAGATCCAAGCCTGAGCCCACACCACATACCTCCGGGCTGGGGGACCTCTGAGGGCCTTTCCCGGAGCCAGCCATAGTGAAATGGGCTTGGGAATACATTGATCCCTGAGAAATCTCAGGCTACTCCAGTTTGGACTTCCTGCAGGGAGAGAGGGCACAAGCCCACCGTGTGATCCTGGAACCCCCTTCCCTTCCCCAGGATCCTCACAGCTCAGAGCTCACTCTTTCATCTCGGCCCCACTCCTCCTGGGTCTGGTTGGCATTAAATGACAAAGGTCAAAGGCCCCCTTTGAAGGGTGGGTAGGGGGTGGGCCAGGAGGTGTTGGGGCACAGAATATATCACTGGGGGATGTGGGGTGCCTTTCATGGGTGCTGGAGGTGGAGAACAGTATTGGTTTCCTAGGCCTTCCCCACAAGCTCATACGAAGGAAGATTCATTGTCTCGAAGTCCGAGAGGCCCAAAGTCCAGGTCAGCTGTGTTGCGTTCTTCTAAGGGCGAATCGGCCCCCTAGCTCTCACCTACTCCCCGGTGTCTCCTAGCAACGCTTTATGCTCCATGGCTTGCAGGTTGGCCTGGTCCGTCTCTGCCTCTGTCATCACAAGGCCTTCTTCCCTCTGTGAGTCTCTTGTACAAGGACCCCCACTCAGGACCCACCCTACTCCATTGTGAGCTCCTGTTCACCAACTGGTAACATCTTCAAAGGCTCTATTTCCAAACAGGGCCACATACACAGGTACCAGAAGTCAGGCCTGCGAGCCGAGCTTTTCAACGACATAGTTCGGTTCACCACACTGGCCCTGCCTGGTGGCTGGAGAAGGAGTCAGTTGGTTTGGCAGCAGGTAGGGGGCCAAGGCTCCTTGCTATGAAACCCCGCTTCTCCAGCAGTGATGGAGGAGTGTGCAGGTCTTGGAAGTGGAGGGGGGCCCCGACAGCAGGTCTTGGGGCACATTTCATCTTTTGATTGTGGAGGAACTGAGGCCGAGGGGAGGAGAGAACACACGGAAATAACTCCAGGATCCCTACGCTCTGGTTGGGGGTAGGGAGAGGGCGGGGTTTCACACCTGCACACAGCTGGAAGACCTACTTTTAGCTTCAATCCCGGCAGGGGACAAACACACAGACGGCCTGGCTCAGCACACTCCTGCAATCTCCTAGCGCCCATCTTCCTAGGGTGGCTGCCACGGTTCCTTCCTTTTAGAGACCTGACCCTTCAAGGCTAGGAGGGTGCGTGGAGGGGTGGGGGGAGACGAATCCAGCTCCACCCAGCCTCCGGGGGTCTTCCCCCAGCCTTGGACCCACAGCCCCAACCCGCGCCAAAAACAGGCCTGCGCAGTGCTGAGAGGGTCCCTTGAAGTTTCTTTTTGTTCGTGAAATGTAATGAACATTGAATGGGGAACCCGATCAGAGTCCTTCGTGGATGCCTTACTGAAAGAGACCCTGGTGATGTAGTGGATTACCCTTTGGGCTAAGAGCTGAAAGGTCCACAGTTCAAAACCACCAGCCATCCCAAGGGAGCTTTCCACTCCCACCAAGAGCTACAATCTCAGAAGCTCACAAGAGCAGTTCTACCCTGTCCTATAGTATCTCTGTGAGTCAGCATCGACCGTCAATAGGAGTGGGTTGGTTTTTTGCTTGGTTGGTTGGCTTACTTGCTTGCTTGTTGAATCACTTCAAAGCTTTTCTTGAGCACCTCCTGTGTTAGTCTGGGTAGGCTAGAGAAACAAATTCGTGAACACTCATGTGTTTAAGAAAGAGCTTTATATACAAGAGCAATTGAATATTGAGAAAACATCCCAACCCAGTCCAGATCAAGTCCTTAAGTCATTAAATTCAATATTAGCCCATATGTCTGATACCAATCTATAAAGCCCTCTTCAGACTCACAAAGCACATGCAATGATACTGAATGCAGGAAGATAACAGGCCAGGGGGTGGGAAGTCTTGTGGATCCAGTGGTGTTGTAAGCACAGGCAGAGGTCTCCATGTATCTTCTCCAGCTCCAAGGCTCTGGCTGCAATCAGCCTGTTTCCTTGTAGCTTGTGAACTGCACACTTACACTCATGCAGATGCACACACAAACACAGCTCACACACACACACACTCACATACACACACATACACTCTGCATCTCCCACTGGTACATGTGGAATTG
Organism: Tenrec ecaudatus; assembly: GCF_050624435.1. Lineage (NCBI taxonomy): Eukaryota > Metazoa > Chordata > Mammalia > Afrosoricida > Tenrecidae > Tenrec > Tenrec ecaudatus. The sequence goes on from NC_134537.1 coordinate 12,488,772, forward strand.
ACTATATGTCTGTGTGCGGATTGTCCCTAAATCACACATATACATACACACACGGACACACATACATTCACATGCATAGACATATACACACTCACATACATGCATACTCATATACAGCCATACACACATATACACACAGTCACATACACAGTCACACATACATACATATGCAGACATACGCACGCACAGAGACACACATATACATCACACACACACACACTCTCTCACACACTCAATTCAGCACTACTCTTGCCAAGTCCAGAACGTTTTGCCTGGATGCAGTGCCACACCTTGAAGGCAGGCACAGCCATGGTGGGGTCTGAGAGCCGGGGGCGAGGGGGCTCCTGGCATAAGAAGAGGCCCGAGTCGGCAGACCCTCCTAGCGCTGAAGGTGGATCAGGTTAAAGCAGGTGCTGACCAGCTCGGTGGGGCACGGCAGTTAAGACCAGTCATTGATGGGGAGAAGTGACAAGGGTTAGTTTCTGTTAAGGCGCAGTTTAATTTTATAAAACTTATTCAAGAAATTGGGTGGCTGGGGCCCAAGGAGACGGGAGGAAGGTCTCCCTTACAACTCAAAGATCTCTTCTCTGCAGTGGGAGCCGGTCCAAGGCTGTGGAGGGGTGGGTACAGCCAGAGGACTAGTTGGCCCTCAGAATAACCGGGGCTTTTGTAAATGAGAGATGGCAGCTTCACATCAGATCTGCTGAGTCAAAATCGCCCAGGGTGCGGTCAGAGGGCATCTGGAGTGTTTTGGAGCCAATTGTCCTAGATTTAAAGAGACCAGAAAAAAATAACCAAATGCCATAGACGAGCCTGGGCTGGAAGCTGGAGTTTAGAAGGTTAGCAAAGGCTCAGGGAGGGTGAGGATGGGGGGCGGGGAACACCGTGGACGTTTTAGATGATACTGACCCCTGGACAATTTTCTTGGATGTGAGGAGTGATTTGCAAATATAAAGGAACGTCCTTATTCTCAGACGATGCCGGCTGAAGTATTAAGGAGGAAATGCCACATGTACCACAAATAGTGTTTTGACAGAACAATAGCTTTTAGGCAGTTGGGGCTGGGGGGCGCGGTGGGGGTAGAGGGAAGCGAATGAGGCAAGATACTGGTGGAGGGGACGTTCCTGAAACGTCTGCAAACTTGCCGGCTGGGGTACGTACGATGCAGCAGGCCAGGTGATGCAACCTGAGCCCCGCTGGGCGAGGCCACCTCTGCCCGCGGCTCCGTGCATCCTGGCAGCCTGGAGCTTCCAGCGAGTCTAGGTTCTCTGCGGAGACCCGAGCTGGAAGAAGTTGTGAACAGATGTCGCCTTAGGCCACAGTGACCCCTAGAGGTGATGGGCGCCATCGACTCAGCAGAAGCCCACCCACCACAGCTCCCTCCCTCGGAATTTACCCGAGGGACCCCTCTGCGGTCTGAGCTGTAATAGTAAAATATAAGAACCTTGGCCGGGACATTCTAGTCTAGAAATAGAGCAAACCAGCTGAACTTGAAACTCACAAGTCATAGTGAACCTGCGGGGACAAAGGACGATTGCCCCTGCCTGTTGGGTTTCTGAGACTCATTGTTCTCCCTCAGAGCAGCCAGTGGGTTCAAACTGCCGACCCTGTGGTTAGCAGCGCAACTCATAACCTCAGGGGCTCCTTACAAAACCGACGGTGTGTGTAAAAAACTAATGAATCGGTGGAAGCTCCATCCTTCCGCAGATATGTGGCAAACTGTCCCATCGTCCTGTAATAAGCATCACTGTGGACCAGTTTGCAGTGTGCATCGCCCAGCAGGTCTCCACTGGCCCCACGGACTAGAAAAGTGGAGCGGTGCGAGGGTTTCAAGGACTCAAAACAGCGTCGGAACTGACGTCAAGACTCAGGATGAAGTCCTTGTCGGGGCTCTGACTGCAGGCCTAGCCTTCCACTGACCAAATGCTTATAGCTTTTCAGCAAGGGCCCGGCCCTGATCAGCTGCACAGAAAGAAGGAGAATGAAGAGGAACCAGGAAGATGGACGGCTGCTGAGAGCGAGCTACTGTCCAGGAGGGGGAAGCGCTGTGAGGGAAGGAAAGGGGAAGTGAGCGCAGCAGCACAGCAAGCAGATCCCAGGGAATGGAAATGGGTTGAGGGATAGGCTTGGATGCTTGAGATTCACGAGTTGCCTTAGGGACACCAAGGTACTTACAAGGATGAGGCCAGAGAACCCAAGAGGACAAGTCAACTCAGATTGCTTGGAGGATTCCAATTCAGGCTGGCATGGGTTCATTTCAAACAAAGCGTGTTTCAACATGTCTCTGTGGCCAGTGGATGGGCAGCAGGCAAGTCCCCACCTTCATACGCTCCTCTGAGTCTCTTTAGGGTGCTGGGGCGCAGTGAGTGACTCCAACTGGCTCTTCTAGCCATCGTCTTTGGAACTCCACCATGATGGGGTGGGACCATGCAAATAGGATGTCAGTTTTACCATCACACTGGGTTTAAAAAGAGCCACCTCAGGAGCAAGAATGGAGGGATCTCACTACCCTCAAGAAAGAGCCAGGTGTGAGTGTTGTGCGGTGAGCCTCCTCCATCCAGCTGAAGGGCAGGAGGAGATAGAGCCAAGAGCCAGAGCATATGACAGTGTGAGACAGTTGAGTGCCTCTGGGCTTGCTTGCTGAATGAGGGGCCTAGGTTTGCTGACACACACAACTAGAACTGAGAGCCTTTGGGCTGATGCTTAAGACAGAGTGGAGTATTCTATGGGTGCTTGGCAGCAGCACCGAAGCAAGCTGTCTTAATGGAAGAACTGTATCCTTGAGCATTTCTGATCCTGAATTAAATAACCTGTTAGCCTCCCTACAAAGCCCATGACTACTATATTGTCTGGGTAACGTGTGGTCATTGCAATGAATCACCAAACTCCGCAGAGAAGGAAAGCACCATGGGTGGGGTGGAGGGGTGGGGTTTGACTCATGTCCGAACCGTTCAAGACGGCTGGAGAGTAGAATGCTACCGGATCTGACTTCCACCTTACCGGAATCAGCCTTGGGCTGATGTTCAGTTTGATAAAGGGTCATTGTAAGTCCGAATCAACTTGATGGCAGTAGGTGACTAGGTCCCCCTTGTGAAGTCACAGGTCAGCTCCCCCTGGCCCCCACCCTGCCTGCAGTTGCCCTTCAAAACGAGGTCCAATCAAAACAGTGGTTCAAAGGGGATCGGTGGGGCCAGGTCATTCCAAGGCACAAAGGTCAGCTCAGGTTATGATAGCGACTACTAAATTTAGGGGGTTCCAAGTGAGTAATCTAGATTTTTTTAAGGACATGGGATAATCATGGTGGTGTATAAAATTTTTAAAAAATTGAAATTGCATTGGTGAGCAAAAAGAACAGGAAAATTGAAACTGAAGCTCCCCCCTGCCCCCCCACCTCCTCATCATGACAATGCACCTCTTCAGAAAACCGTGCCCCAATTAAGTCCTGGGCATGTCTTTTTTGTGTGTGGGGGGAGGGGTGTCAGTCCTGGGCATGTATTTTTTTTGGGGGGGTCAATCCTGGGCATGTCTTTTTGTGTGTGGGGAAGAGGAGTGTCACAGAATTCAAAGAACATTGGAAAGGAATGTGATTTGAGTCCCTGAGGCGGCCTCGACTGCCATTTGGACGTGGTGTCAATATCATCTCTAAAGTCTGAGGAGCTGGCCCCAATCCCAACTATGTGGACAGCTGCCCCTTCCCCCAGAAGAATTTATTTCAGAGGACAGCACTGAAGCTGCAGGCTCAGGAAGAGAGACATGTTTGATCAGAACACACGGGAGCAAATGAAGCAAGAAGAAGAGAGAGTGGAGCACACCCTGGCCCACCAAGCCTTGAAGATGATATTCCTGCTCAGAGTAGCCAATCCACAGAGAAGACCATATGGCTGGCCCCACTATGAGACACAACATCCCTCACTGACCCATAGCCCTACAGGGGACAACACTGGAGACACTGGGAATTCCGCCCGATCTGATCCTACCACACGGAGGCAAAACACTAAGGGCGTGCAACAGAACAACAAGGAAAACAGCAACGAAGTTCCCAGGAAATACCAAAAATAGACTTTGGGACCAGGTCTTGGCACCCCATCAGACTCAACCAGAAAATACTCCTAAAGGCCAACAAACAGTCCTTGAACTAACTCTAAGCTTTTCTTTTTTGTTGTTATTGTGTTGTATTTTGTTGTGTTTTTTTGGGGGGGGGTCATTGGCTTTTTGTTGTTACTATTTTGTTTTCTTTTGTTGCTTGGTTTTGCTCTGTCTTGTTTTTGTGTATGTTGTTATCTCCGCAGGCCTGTCTAAATAAGATAGGCTGGATGAACAATCTGGAGGAGAAAACAACAGGACCGACAGTTCCGGGGGGACATGGGATAGGGAAAGGTGGGGGGAAAGGAAGTGGTGTTAACAAACCCAGGGACAAGGGAACAAGTAATCCAAATTGGTGGTGGGGTGGGTATAGGAGGCCTGGTAGGGCATCATGACCAAGGGTAATGTAACCAAGAGGAATTGCTGAAACCCAAGTGAAGGCTGAACATGATAGTGGGACAAGAGGAAAGTAAAAGGAAATAGAGGAAAGAACTAGGAGGCAAAAGGCATTTATAGAGGTCTAAATAAAGACATGTACATATTTAAATATATTTTTATATGAGGATGTGGAAATGGATCTATGTGCATATATGTATAAATTTAGTATTAAGGTAGCACATGGACATTGGGCCTCCACCCAAGTACTTCCTCAATGCAAGAACACTTGGTTATATTAAACTGGCATTCCGTGATGCTCACCTTCCCGACACAATTGTTGAAGACAAAGCGAGTGCATAAGCAAATGTGGTGAAGAAAGCTGATGGTGCCAAAGTGATCAGTTATAAGGCATCAAAGAACAAAAAAATCATATCATTGTGTGCTCACCTCCCCGATATGATCGCTGAAGACAAATGGGTGCATAAGAAAATGTGGCGAAGAAAACTGACGGTGCCCGGCTATCAAAAGATATAGTGTATGGGGTCTTAAAGGCTGGAAGATAAACAAGCGGCCATCTAGCTGAGAAGCAACAAAGCCCACATGGAAGAAGCACACCAGCCTGTGCAATCACAAGGTGTCGAATGGATCAGGTATCAGGCATCAAAGAACAAAAAATTATATCATTGTGAATGAGAGGGAGTACGGACTGGGGACCCAACACCCATCTGTAGGCAACTGGGCATCCCCTTACGGAAGGGTCGCAGGATGTAGTGTAGCAACAATGAAACATACAACTTTCCTCTAGTTCCTAAATGCTTCCTCCCTCCGCACTATCATGATCCCAATTCTACCTTACAAATCCGGCTAGACCAGAGAATGTACACTGGTACAGATAGGAACTGGAAACACAGGGAATCCAGGATAGATGATCCCTTCTGGACCACTGGTGAGAGTGGCGATACTGGGAGGGTAGAGGAAGGGTGGGATAGAGAGGGGGAACTGATTATAAGGACCTACATATAACCTCCTCCCTGGGGGACGGACAACAGAAAAGTGGGTGAAGGGAGACATCGGACATTATAAGATATGACAAACTAATTATTTATAAATTATCAAGGGTTCATGAGGGAGGGGTCGCGGGGGAAGAGGAATAAAAATGAGCTGATTCCAGGGGCTTACATGGTGAGCAAATGTTTTGAGAATGATGAGGGTAATAAATATACTTTATACAATTGATGTATATATGGATTATGATAAGATGCATGAGCCCCCAATAAAATGATTTTAAAAAAAGAAATATCATCTCTAGATGTAGGTAGACCTGGATAGGTTGAAAAACAATTCTCTTCACGTGTTGTTGTTTTTATTAAAAGTCTTGATGATTTTTCATAAGGAAAAGCAATGCACTTGAACTATGGTCTTGGTTAAGAGTGTTGAAGGTACCATGGACCGGGGAGGAAAGAACCAAATGGATCTGTCTTGGGAGTACAGGAAGAATGCTTGGAGGCGAGGATGGTGGGACTTGGTCGCACATGGTTTGGGGCAAGTTGGCAGGAAAGATCAATCCCTGGAGAAGGATGCCAGGCTTGGTACAGAGGAGGGGCAGCCACGGAGGCTTCAACTATGGGTTCTAACACACTGGGAAGGCTCCAGACCAGGCAGTGTTTTATGCAGGGCCGCTATCAACAGCCCTAACCTGGTCTTGTGGAACTACTGGCCTGACTTATAGCCTGGCGCCGGTGAAACCGTTCCAGAGCCCAGGCTCTGAGTGAGAATCCGCTGGACTCGGAGGTGCTGACCGAAGGATGACCTGCCCAGGTTTGAAGAAGAGGTGTTTCTCTGACGAGGGGCACAGAACGGATGCCAGGGGTCTTGCTTCCTCTGAGCTCAGAAGTCAGCGGCCACACCGAGGAAGCCAGAAGTGATCTGAGCCAGAGAAGTCTAAGCCAGTGGTTCTCAACCTTCCTGCCACGACCCTTTAACACTGTTCAAGTTGTGGTGACCGCCCCCCAACCATAACATCATTTTCATTGCTACTTCATCACTGTCATTCTGCTACTGTGACGAATCGTCATGCGTCTGAACTGCAGGATGTAGTAGGCGATCCCTGTGAAAGGGTTGTTCGCCCAGAGGTTGAGATCCGCTGGTCTAAGCGCTCCTGGGTATTCACCTTGTCGGCTGTCTCGGGGGACTGCTGGATGACCCAGGCGTCCCCGCACTGCTGCACCAGGACAGATCTCGCACATCCTGGAGGGCGGGTCAGGAGACTGGTTTGGTACCAGATACCACTTTATTTCCCACCACGACCGGGGTAGCAGTTTTTCATATGAAATTTGTAAAAACCGGAGACACTTCTCTGGATCTAAAACTCGATTCTGCATCACCTCTAGGGAGAGGCAGCCATGAGAAAAGCTGGAGCGGGAATTCCCGGGCAGTGGCAACAAGAGGTCAGAACGAAGCCTCCTCCCGAGTTGGGGTCTTAGCCATCAGCACCATCCCTCAGGCTCCTGGAGAAATGCCTGGGCCCCCATCACTCCCCACCCCCATCAAGGAGAGAAAGCACCAGAACTTTTGGTCACATTGACATGTTGGCTCTTTTCCCCCCTGAGAAATGGCACGAGCAAATGGGGACCAGAGCGATGAGACAGACTCGTGTTACTCACGCTCCCGTGTTCTGGCCCCCCGCTCTCCCTTTTCTTCCCAAGAGCACAAGGTCAATCGCTATCATTTTATCTCTAGCCTAAAGCCTTGGCCTTTCTGTTACAGGCACGCAGAAACACACTGCAAAGCGTGTCTTGTCATGCCGCACGGGAACATGGGGCCTGTAGAGAAAAGGTCCAAACGGTCCACTGCTTGTAGTTAGGAGACCACGGAGGGACGCCCATAAACCCAAGTGGACCGCTGGCTCCGAAACAGCCCCTTTCCCTGGCAGATGACCAGTGTCTCTGGGTCTGCGGCCCTCGACCCGATGCTGCCCAGGTGGACAAGCAAAAAGGCTAGCAAGCTGTGAGAGGAAGGCCACGGGACCGGCCCCTTCTCAGGCTCTGCGATGAACCAAAACATTCATTGCAAAGCAAAGGGACACAAGAATTTGAGCTTTAAAAAGGCCTGCCTTCCTGGAGCCAGGAGAGACTGGTTAACCTCCTCAAGCGAGGACCGATTATTTCTGCCCAAAGAAGTCTAAAATCCAGTCAATGCTGGCTCATCCCGAGAAGGTAACTATTCACGGAGTAGAAAGCCCAGTCTCTCTTCCTCGGAGCGGCTATGGTGGTTTCGAGCTGCCGGCCCAGTGGACCGCAGCCTGGTGCAGAACCACTACCCCATGACAGCTCCTCCGCCTAGAGTTTGTCAGAAGACATCAAAGTCCCCTTGGTTCTCTTGACAGCTAAGAAACCAGCGCCTCAACCAAGCAGGTCCCAGGGAAATCTATAGGTAGGGCGGCGACAAAAGTCCCAGTGCCAGGCAACAGAGATGGATCTACCCCAGGCTTCCTTCTCTCAGCCCTGGGTGGCTTCCTGGGAAACAGGAAGCTGGACAAATTACGTGAGCTCTCAAAGTCTCATAGGTAAGAGGGGTCACGGGGTCCCTGTGAGATGAGAGAATGCACAAAGCACTGAGTTTGGGGTAAGGCACAGACTAAGAGCAAAATTGTAACCGTTGGGTGCTTCGCTAGAGACACGCCCAAGTGGAGAAACACCAGGTCCATGAGGAGAGAGAGAAACAAACATAGTACATGAGGGCAGGAGACCGAGAAAGAGAAAGCAAGTGTCACCTAACAGCTTCCACAGGGCAGAGGGGACACGCCCAAGGCAGTCCTTAAGTTTGCAGCACTAAGAGCCCATCCTACTGTACACCGAGGCAGACACAAAAGGGGACGCCAAGTGCAGGGTCCCCATTAACATGACAAGACCAGCCCTCGACCTGCGGGCGGAGCCCTTTTTGGAAGACTGAGTCAAAATCAAGTCCTGCCCCAAAATGTTGGCTCGTCTGCAGACAAGCTGCCGTCTAAGTGAGATGTCAATTGAGTCCACAGGGAAGAAGCACACCATCGTCAGTCACTGTTGCGACTGTAAGTCATATAATCCGATGTTGAAGGAGGGGCCAGTAGCAGAGCCTACATTGTGAGAATCTGGTGTGCAGAAGGCGACGGGTGACAGTGGGAGCCAAGATTCATTTGCATTGGATCTACATAGGAAATAAGCCTCCGGAGAACTCCCCCTACATAAAATGGAGGGATTGGAGGAAAGCGGTCACTGAACAGAGTGCTTAGGGGAGAGGAGTATAGAAGTTCAATGGCATAAATCTGGCCTAACAGTTAAAACTTGGCAGGTAGCTCGCCCTTATGATGCAGGCTGGTCCTGATCTGGTTTCCAAAATTTTCGGTATTTTTGGTTTGTATTGTTTTGCTTGGGTTTTGTTTGTTCATATCAGTGTGTCTCAGAGGTGTGATGTCAATGCAGGTCACCCTCTTGAAGCTGTGTTATATGCTTTCCCATTTTCCGGTATGTGAAACCCAGGCTAGATGAACCTATAGTGACAGCAAGCAGAAGAAGGGCTTCAGGAGGGGAGGAGGATACAGTGGGGGTGGGGGGTTTAAAGGGAGACAATGTCAAGGAGGCCATATAAAAAAAGATATGCTTAGAAACTGAGTGTGGTAGCAATTGTACAATTACTTCTACTTGACGTGATTGAAATATGGAATGATATATACTAAATCCCAACTATTAATAATAATAAAAGAAACAGATACTGTAACATATTGGTGTTCTTTTTTGTGTTTTAATATGAAATACATAAAAAATATATATATATGTATGAAATACATGATTCAATGTACATTTGTTCAATGTAAATAAAATACTATTGAGTTTTGAAAAATCAAAAATTCCCCACTGGTTAAGAAACCGAAATTCTTCATGATCATAATTTAAGTATTGTGGCTCTTTAAGTATTTTTAATCTTCTCCTTCATAGTTTTGTCTAGGAAACAAAATGTACTAAGCTTGGAATAAACTGTTTGAGATGTGTAACATAAAAACATTTACAACGGCACCTCTTTGATCTACAGGGGACATTTTGAACTTAAATTTCAGGAGCAATATTGAACTTCAATTTCAGATCTGATCCTTTTCGTTTGGGGATCTGATCATGTGTGTGAAGCACGCCACTAAAAGAGAGGAACCTGCTGGCTTGATTACAGACGACAGCCCGGTCTGCTGGGAGGGACAATTAGGCTGGCTTTCTTTCCTGGGCTCCTGACTGCTCCTGAGCTTTCAGTCTTCCCAGCTTCTTCTCATAGAGACTGATGAAGCAATCGTCGGGTTCTACTCCTGCTTTCTTCAAGTTTTCCATGATCTTTTCCAGTCTGGGCACTGACGAGGCGCCGGCAATCTTCCTGGTGCTCATGTACAGAGTGAACTCCCGGAAACCCAGGAGCTTACAGGTGTCCACGGCACAGATGTTCCTGACATCGTGCGTCCGGTCCAGGTGAGGGAAGAACACCAGACCCGACAGCCGCTCGAGGTCCTGGAGGCTCACCTGGAACTCCGTCAACGGGGGCTGGAAGCCAATGGCCTCATTGGGCACCACAAAGGCCCCCAGGGCCAGAGGTTCCGAGGAGCCCGGGCTTCTGCGCGCCAGGATCACTTTATAGAGGTGTGAGGGGACGGCCACGTTGTCCTGACCAATCACCTGAGAACAAAGCAGTCAGGTTAGTGCAGGTCATCTGCGTCAGTGGCTTCTGACGATGCATTGATAAAGCAACTGTATCCATCCCTCTGCACATGCACACCAAAATCACAAACCCCCTCACTACCATCCAGTCAGTGCCGACTTGCTGCTGCGTTGATTCTGACTCATGGCGATGCTGGTGGCCTAATGCTTATGCACTGGGGCGCTAGCCCCCAAGGTAAGCGGTTCCAAACCGCCAACAGCTCCTTGGGAGAAAGACGAGGCTTTCTACTCCCGTAGAGAGTGACAGTCTCAGAGACCCACAGGGACCATTCCACCCTGTCCTACAGGGTCACGGAGAGTCACCTCACGGAGCAGGGCTCTCACATTCTCTGCTGTGTTTGTGGGACAAAAGACAAAGACTGTCACGGGTGAGTCCCTGGCCGCGAAATGTGTGGGAGAATTGTCACTTCCCCTGCGCCTCGCAATTACAGCCTGTGACACTCTCGCCATCCTGAGGTCCAAACTCCCAGCTCTGGAAAGGAAAAGGAGGCCCTAGGCTATCGAATTCACCAGGAGCTGAGCAGGCAGCCGCTAGAGAAGCAGCCAGGCAAGTCACAGAGAATCAGGCTCTCCGGCTATCGCCTCAGCGGTGCCTCATTTTAAAAACGGAACTGGGAAACCTAAATGTTGCTGGCTCAGGCCCTGCACGCCCCGGGACCTGCTGTCAAACACGGGCTGCGGGCCGTGTCATCACATCAAACATTCTGAAAAGGTAGCCGCACGGGGAGGAAGCCCGGGCCAGGGTCAGCCTCACCAACGCACCGTGGCTGCAGACGGAATAATGAAATAACACTGTTATGAAGCCTTTTCAAATTTCCTTCCAATTGGCTTGAAAGCCCTATCTGTTTTCTGGAAAAGAAAAACCGAACATCCATTCCCTTAATGGTCCCAGGCCTAATGACATAATCTCACTAAAATACGCTCCTGGCAGCCCTGCCCGCCCCGGTCCGTCCTCGATCAGCGCAGGTATTTCCCACAGCTGCTCAAGCCCCTGCGGGGAGCCCAGATAAGACAGAGGGGTGAAAGCGAGCAGTACAGAGGGATTTTCTCTGCATTTTCTGGGTGTCTCCTTCCACGGCACACCCCCCCCTCAGAATGCCACCGCCGTCGGCTGGGCTGCCAATCACACACAGCAGAGGTTCCACCGAACAGACCTCGCTGCAGGACTGCCAGGAAGCCCTCCCCCTGACCCCCACCCCTGCCACTGTCTTCAGGTTGAAGTTTAGCTAAGGACACACTCTGCAGACACAGACCCGCCCCCCCACCCCAGCCCCTTCCCTGCTGCTGAGAGGACACACGCCATCCACAGAGCAGAAAGATGAGGGGGCTTCGGGACGTCGGTGGGACAATCCCATGATCTTTGGAGTCTCTTTCTCCCGCGAACGTTTCTGAAACACCCCCATCAATAACGGCTAACCTTATCGGTGGCAGGCCACCGATCACCAACCGCCGAGAGGCCCTGACCCGGCACTGCTCAAGACCCAGAGCGGCATGGCCACATGGCCTTAGTGGGGGTCTGGTTGGATGCCGGGGTAGGGCGCGAGGGCACAGCCGCAGCTGAGCCCCAGTCACAGGGGGAGAAACTGAACCGGGCTCTGGAGTTCCGGACCCCAGCTGGGAATGCCATCTAAGCATGCTCCCGGTGCCACCTGGTGGACGTCCCCACCGCTGCAGCACAGGGCTCAGGGCCAACCACAGAGCCAGCCCTGCGCACGGCTCAGGGAAGGTACTCTCTCCCTCTGCGCTGACTCCTGATCGACAAACAAATGGCAATTTTCAAAAATAATTGGTCCTGTCCATTTGCCGCCAAGCAGAGGTTCTAATCAGGCCCACTGACTCACAGCCCGAAGCGTGACGCTTGACATTTACAGCTCTGGCCCTGCTGCATGGAAATGTACCGTTGCTATTTGGTTTTGGGAAACCCGACGGCAGGGGGAGAGCCCCCACGTCTACATTCGGGAAGCAGCTATTCAGACAAAAAAACAAAAGGCGTCACTCTTTCATCCCTGATCTTCTCACAGCAATTTAACAGAGAGGGGGCGATGACTGGAGAGAGAGAGAGAGAGAGAGAGAGAGAGAGAGAGAGAGAGAGAGAGAGAGAGAGAGAGAGAGAGAGAGAGAAAAGACACTCATCTCTAAGTCAGTCTGCTCTGTTCTTGGGGACGAACTATCTTGAACTTAACACAAAGAACAGTCAGACCTATTTAGAAATTCAGGAAAACCCTTGCTTCCTTGGTTTTTAAACTAAACTTATTTTAAAAAAATCAATCTTAGACTATTTGGAAACCATCTTCTTTGTAGGCAACTGCACCTGCATAGCCCCCACCCCACCCCCCGCCCCACGTCGGTGGGGGAAACGGGAAGACTTCCAGAAAGGTGCTTCTAGGAACTATGGGTATGCTAAAGGTGGGCGGGTTGCTGGGCCAGCGCCCTGGCACCTGGTGGGGTACTGGCTTGGCCCCGGGCTGCAGGATCCCATTCACCTGCACCGTCTCCTCTCACAGGACGGGTCACACACAGCGAAAGGCGCGTCTGGCTCACTGAGCCGCTAGGGAGGGAGACACAACGGAGTGTTCGTTTAGTTAATTTTAAGGTGCCATCCTCATTTTCAGAACATTCCTCCTACTTGAGCCCTCGGTATCAGCTCATGTTCTCCCTCCCTCATGAATCCTTGATGATTTATCCGTTCTTTTTCCCATGTCTTACACCAACCGCTGTCTCCCTTCACCCGCTTTTCTGTTGTCCGTCCCCCTGGGAAGGGGTTATATGTCGATCCTTGCGATTGGTTCCCTCTTCTCCCCGCACCTTCCCCTTCGTCTCCTAGTATCATTATTCTCATTATTGGTCCTGAGGGGTTTATCTGTCCTGGAATCCCTGTGTTGCGGTACCCCTGTACATGCTCTGGTCTAGCCAGATTTGTACGGTAGAATTGGGAGGTGGGGAATGAGGGGGAGGAAGCATTAAAGAACTAGAGGAAAGTTGTATGCTTCATCGGTGTTATACTGCATCCTGACTGGCTCATCTCTTCCTTGTGACCCTTCTGTGAGGGGATGTCCAATTGTCAACAGATGGGCTTTGGCTCTCCACTCCGCACTTCCCCTCATTCACATTGATATGATTTTTTGTTCTGGGTCTTTGATGCTTGATACCCAATCCCATCAACACCTCGTGATCACAAGGCTGGTGTTTTGAAAACGATGATGGCAACATGTACAAATGTGCTTGACGCAATGGATGGCTGTATGGATTGTGATAAGAGCTTTATAAGCCCACAATAACAAGATTTTTTTTAAAATAAAATAATTATGATTTATCAAGGGGTCATGGTGGGAGCTGATCCCAAGGGCTCAATATAAAGTAAATGTCTAGGAAATAATGATGGCAACATATGTACAAATGTACTTGACACAATTGATGTATGGGTTGTTATAAGAGCTGTAAGAGTCCCCAATAAAATGATATTTAAAATTAAAAAGATTATTTTAAGATCTCCAGCACCTACGGAAAAAGCTCTTCCTGTTGGGATGTCCTTCTCCAGAAGCTGGGAATAACTGCAGTGGACTCTGTAAGGGGCAGGGCGGAAATGAGGGAGGGGATCAGTGCCTGACCAGTTAAAAGACGGCAGTGCTGGGAGGGACGGTGGGCTGGGCACAAAGGGTGCCCCAAAGGAGCCCCGGGCTTCCACGCAACACGAGTCTTCTTCAGTGTCTGTCGGTCAGTCAGCTGCAATGCTCGCTCTTCGGATAAGACTGACAGACAACGTCTTAACGTATTTTGCAAAAGATGCCCTCCTTGCCTGCAGCTGCCAAAAAGCCCTCACTCGCTCGTCAAGACTGCGATAAGAACCAGAAACCAACTGGGCGTGCGGAGAAAAATACAACCCACCAGGGGGCTCCCATGCCGTTCGTTCGCGGGAAGATGGCCGTACTGACGCCAAGGGGCTGTTCCCAGGAACATTTAGAAGGCACTCACGCAAGACCCGACACGCTCTTTCTACGTGCTGGCTGAGCTCTTTGCAGTCCACCCAAGAGACGGGGCCAGAAATGAGGACACACACACCCCTGCCTGCTGGCTCGGAGCCAAGAGAGACGGGTGCAGACAAGAGCCCGGCTAAGCCTGGCCATTTACAGTGACATGTGCTCATCAACGCAGTCCGGAGCAGGCCCAGGAGGGAAGAAAAAAAATGTATCTGCTAGAATCAAACAGAAAGAGATATTTGGTTCTCTTCCCATGGCAAGCCAAAAAAAGAAAGAAAATAACTAAATGAATTCCAAAAAGTAAGACTGCTGGAACACAACCAGAAAGCAGGCCTTTAAAACATCGCACTACACTATGGGTGGAGGGATGGCTTGTGATAAGAGCTGTAAGAGCCCCAGGAAAATGATTTAGAAAATAAAAAGTCACGCCAATTCAGCGACCGAAACCAGGTTCGTGTTAGCAAACAGGGAGGCCACGCCTGAGGACACAGGAGGATTTGCAACTAGGGGCCTGCCAAGAGCAGCTGAGTCCGCCCGGCAGAGGAAGGTCAGCTCGTGGGAGGCAGGCAGTTGGTGTCTCCCAGTCAGAGCAGAGCAAGCACCCTCTCCTCAGACAGACGGACGGAGCCTCTTCTTGTGAAGGTGAAATGAAAAGTAAAATAAACAGATGTGTAAACTAAGTTTCTAAGAACTCAGGAGACTTTAAGCAAAGGAAAAGAGAAGGCTCTCTTCTCTCTTCCGGGAATGCGTCAAGATCCCTGGAGGCATGTTCCCAATCTTCTCCCCCACCAAGAGGAGACTGAGGAAGTGCTGCTGCAGCAGACAGACAGACAGATGGCCAACGACTTCCGCCGCCACCGCTAACGGTGAGCGATGAGGCTGGAAGCCGGCTCTGTGGTCAGGTGAGCTATATGCCGCCTCAGCAGCCGCGCCAGGTATGTTTCATCTCTTCTGGAAGCTGGCACCTCAGAGCATGCACCCGGGTGACCTCGGCTGTAATGAAGGGGTGACTCTGATGAGAGCTGTCGGATGACTCACTTCTGATAAAACCATGGCCCTCATCTTCCCTGGGGCTCCCCTGCACTCCTGTCCTAGCAGGCGGGGAATCCCTCCCTACATATTCTCACAGACATTTCTGCCTGGCTCTAAGGGATCCTTCTCTTGGCCCATTTTCTGGTCTTAGTTTTGCACACTGGCCAATATCACCGCCAAACATACTGCGCTCTCTCCACTTCATCCTTCCCCGGCCGTCTGCACACGAGGAGCTCCGCCATCCCTGTGCTGCAGGCTCAGGAGTTCCCCAGAGCAGTCTCACCACAGGGACTGGGGAGAGGCAGAGAGGCCTGTGTCTGGATGTCCCCTTGGACAATGAGTAGCCGTACGACCTGGGTGCAACCGAGCAAAGCCTCCAAAGTCCTGGTCTACTTAAAAGGCTCCTCACCACTTTCACCTCTGGCTGGCTGAGGAGTGAATTTTCGGCTGTCATGGAGAAAAACGCCGTAAACACGGCCTGGTGGCTCGGGCCCTGAATACATGCCAGCTCTTCCCAGCACTTCCTCCCAAGTACAAACGCCTATCTGCTTCACTGTGTGCATAAAGAGGTGGATCACCCTCCTACGAGAGGAGTCCTAGTAAAGGTGTCCACAAGCAGCGACTAGGACACGGCGGGATCTGAAGAGCACAAGACCCTCCCTGCGCGTTCTGAATTGTCTCACGTAATGATTGAGCGTCCCCTGGAAAGCGGGACTCACACGCCAAATGACTGGCTCCTTGAAAGGGAGAGACAAATCTCTAGGGCTTTCCACGCTGAGTCGCCGGCCTCGGCATCACTGCCGGAGGCATTAGCCCTATTTGTGGTGTCGTGACCTGCCTACGCTGAGATGGCCCTGCTTGCGATGGAACAGCCTGATATTTTAGCTATGCCTTCCCGGTACCTGCCTCCCCGCTTCCCCATCTGCATTTCCAGCCTGTGAATTGGGGGGTTCACAGCACATAGCCTGCGTAATGAACAAATTAGGAGTCTATGAGTCCAGGCTTACAATAAAAAGGAAAGGTTCCCCCTTGCTGTAGAATTGTCAACTAATAAATGCCGGGGGGTCCGAATCTGGCAAGTACCACAGGAATAACAAAATCAGGCAGAACCGTCAGTGGGTGTTGAAAGTAGGAGGCCAAATCTGTGGAAGACAGATCATTTCAGATGTATTCCCCTCCCCCCGCCCAGTGGACCTCACGGACATCCATCTCCAGAAGAGCTATACGGTGCCCGGCTACCAACACCAACTGCTCCCGAAAGGATCCCATTCAAAGGTTCTGGATAGAATGGGAGGAAAACGTGGACAGGACATCAAAAATCCCCAAACAGACCAGACTTAATGGTCAGATAAGAGATGGTGGGATCCCCAAGACTGTGGCTCTTTGTCACCCTTCAGATCCAGGACAGAAGTCACCTCCCCTCCAGGGTAAAGAATAATCAATCATGTTAAGATCCAAAGGGCAGCACTGACCCGAGCACACAAAAGGGAAAGGAGCAGACCAGACACCGGAAGGGCAGGGAGGGAGGGCAGGGATTGAAGAAAGCGCTGGTCCATGGAGGGGACTCAAGAGCAGCTCCCACAAAAGGTGTGTAACTCGGTGGATGTCAGAGAGCTCATCTGCCCTGCACAAGAGGAAACCCATCCGGCCATCCGGCCATCAGCCCTCCCCCCATGGGGGAGATTCAAAGTACAGCCGTAATCCACACCAAGCTCCAACATTCGGGGGGACAGTTTCTGAAAGTTTGTGGGAAAGTAGAATTCAAAGAGAATGGATCCCTGGCCCCCCATCCCGTTTTTGAAGCTCCTTGGGCGAGCAGCCAGATGCGGGTCCTGTCTCGTGGAACACAATCTCCCCGGTTCCCCGAGGCTGCTCCTCCGTCCCCCTCCTCCTCACGCTCCGTCACCCATGTCTCTCTCTGCGCTCAGACTCTCCGTGGGACTGGACCCCTCAAGTCACCTGGGCTGCCGCACACACCTGCTCTCGGGGTGAGCTCTTCCGGCTTTCTTTGACACCTCTCACCTGTGGGCCACGGTTCTTCAGGGGCCTCCGTTTACTGTATGGCTCTGCCTGCAATCACACAAGCTCCCTGAGGGCAGATTGGGCCCGCTTGCCTTAGTGCTGAACTCAAACCTCCCCCACAACCCCCAGGTAATGCCTAACAGACATTTCTGGAAGGTTTTCTTCATGGAAGGCAGGAAGGAAACCAATCATCCAGGACAGAAAGGCAGAGGGCTCCAAGGAGAAACCCATCCACCTTTTTAAAAAGTAGTATGATACGCTAAATGGTCGGAATTAGATGCTACCAGCTCAGTATTACAATACCCTGCTGCCACCGCCTTCCACGCTCGAGGTTTTATTTTGGTTTGGGGTTTTTTTTTTGTGGTAACACTTATCTCTCAAGTGGCACAGGCTTAATGATCTAGGATTCTATGTACTTCTTTACAGATCACGCAGCGTAGTCATGCATGATTAATGTATATCTCATACACTCAAATCCCCTACATGCTGGTTTCGACTTTGCAATAGACTTGGGATTATAAACTCAAAGACTCACAAGGACTGAATGAGTCAAATGGGCCTGGCTGAAGGTGATGGTGAACTGACCACATGCCGGCAATCTACAGAGGAAACCACCTCACCACCTTCAAAGGACTCTCCGTAACACTTAGTACATTTGTCAAATCTGCGATTCCAGCCTTGGAAACATTTTTCAGATTCTTCTGTTTGCATGGCTGATAGCCCCTCCCTCGTTTGTTTTTTCTACCTTTTCTCCATCATCAAATCACTGTTGTTTCATGTCCCTCTTCATTCACAAAAACAAAAAGAAGTCACACAGAATGAGGGCATGGGGCAAGAGGAGCATGCTGCTTTGCCCAAAACTGGCACACTGGGATGGCTGCGTGAGCAGGTGCATTGTCATGGTGGCAAAACCTGTCCCCCGTCTGCCACAAATCAGGCCTTTTTTTGTCGCACACTGTTAAGCTATCTTTTCAGAATCTCTATATAGAAAGCTTGATTAACAGTCTGACCTGGTGGAACGAACTCCAAATGCACTAGGGGTCGACACTTTGTCCGCTCAGGAAGGTGATGGACATTCAGCTTTGTCATCAATTAACATTTCACCTTTTTTGAAACAAGAAAATCACTCATACACTTAGGGTTTTCCCCATAGCGCTGTCCTTGTGAGCTGTGTTCAATGTCACAACAGTTTAAGAGGCATTTTTTTCCCAAGCAGGAAACAAAATTTCACAGCCGCACGCTGTTCTCTTAAATCATCCAACACAAAAAACAAGGTTTGAGCGAAACTGCTTTTATGAAAAAATTCACTATGATCAGGAGAACCTTCCCAGGCAATGCCACTGGGTGCACTAACTTAGAGGGAGGTGCTTGATGCTCACCTAGCAGAAAAGATATGTACTATGTATGTTCCGCTCCACCCAGGGCAATTCTGGGTTTGGGGTGGGGGTGTAACTCCCCGACCCCCAAACAGCTATCAAAATACAAACGCTATAATCTTCACAACATGTGAGTGAAGATCAAGAAGTAAAGGGGTCAGTCAATGTAATGCAATGTAGTTTCACTAACCGAAGAACTACAACTACAGAAGCGACTAGCGGAGCAGAACACAGAGTGAACTAAAGACACGTTATAAAGCAGCTTCACTTCTGCGAAACAGAAAGATCCAAACGAAGGAACCCAGATTTACACTCCTGATCCCACTAGAAAGTTGGACAGGCGGAGCGGAAGGGAAAGCCTTTACATTTCCGTCTTCTTTCCTCTCAATGCACGCCCACGTCGTGTACGTCCGTAGTCATGATGTTTGGGTTTGGCGACTGTGGGTCTAAGGCTGTGAGGAAAAGAAGTGTCACAGTCGAACCATGCTTAATGTAAGCATCTCCGTTCACAGCTGATGCCATTAAATGTAATTCGTGAAAACCAGTTTCTCCCTCCTGATGACCCATCATCAGGGAGTCAACTCAGACCCCTAACGACCCTACGGGACCGAAGAGCGCCACCCTGGAGTCGCCGAGGCAGCCCGAGCCCTCAGCGCGGCAGCCTGCCACACCTCTCTCCCACAGAGCAGCTGGGGGATTGAGCCACCAACGTCCCGGTTAGCAGCCCAGTACTTACCCCGTTGTGCCACCTGGGCACCTTACTCCTCTTTAGAAACCTGCAAAAATCGCCCTTTCCAGTTAACACAAAGGTACTTAATCTCTGAGGTTCTGTGGATGGTGGGCAGGAAGCCTTCAAAATGTCAGGGTTACAGGTAAGTGGAACAAGCAGACGCTGCACACCTGACCCTCATTCCTCCGTCTCTTTGCGTCCCAGCAAAGCACATCCCTCTCTAAGCCACAAGCTAGAGCTAGAAGTAGGTTTGGCATGTGGGTCGGTGTTTCTAAACACTCACAAATCCAAGAACAGTGCCCGTCTTGGAGAAGCCGCCTCGTGCCCCCAGGCCTGTGACCCTTGGTTTGCCAGCACAAATTGTCCCTCGATACAAGATGCCCGATGGCACAGCAGCAGCTTCCCCTTGAGTGGGAAATGCCTGGCCTTCCTGAGCAGGTGTGCCAATCCAAAGGCTCTCCTGACCAGAAGGATTTTGAGGAGGAAGCCTGTTATTTCTCCTGACATTTCAGCGAAACGAACACAAACATTTACGGTCAGGTACACAGCACCTGGCTGGGGGCGATGAAAGCAAGTGAATGCGAATAAAACAGAATATTAAATACGTGCTGAGATGTCGTGTATCTGAGACAGAAACACTAGAACAGCGAGAGGAGAGTTTCACAATTAACAGTGGGCTAACGGTGCTAATAACTGAGAGTTCGCACCTGAGGTGAAAACAAACAAGGCCAAAAGCAATTTAACCATGGAAAAAAAAATTCTGAGTGGGGCAGGGAGGGAGGGGGGAAAATGAGGAGCTGATGTCAAGGGCTCAAGTAAAAAGCAAATGTTTTGAGAATGATGATGGCAACCAGTGTACAAATGTGCTCGACACGATGGATGGATTATGGATTGTGATAAGAGTTGTACGAGCCCCCAATAAAATGATTTAAATAAAATTTAAAAATTGATTGGGGTAATAATTGCCCAATTCTTGATAGGATTGAACTACTGAATTGCATGAGATGTGGTGTGTGTGCCAATACAGCCTTATCCAAAAAAATCCACACAATGCCAAACCTCCCAAATTGGCTTTGGATTCGGTAAGGCAGCAGATGGAATCACACCCATGAAGCAGAGCGAGATTCTACCCGTACCTGCCGCTAGGTTTAGTCTATAACAGTGGCTCTCAACCTTCCTCATGCCGGACCCTTTCATATGGTTCCTCATGTTGTGGTGACCCCGAACCATAAAATTATTTTCGTTGCTACTTCATCACTGTAATCTTGCTATTGTTCTGAATCAGGTGATCCCTGTGAAAAGGTCATTCAGTCCCCAAAGGGGTGTGACCCACAGGTGGAGAACCTGTTCTAAA
The DNA here is from genome assembly GCF_050624435.1 of Tenrec ecaudatus. Taxonomy (NCBI): domain Eukaryota; kingdom Metazoa; phylum Chordata; class Mammalia; order Afrosoricida; family Tenrecidae; genus Tenrec; species Tenrec ecaudatus. The sequence continues at coordinate 12,509,456 of NC_134537.1, forward strand.
AGCAGCTTCTTCTATCCCAATGCCCTTGCTCTGAGGACAAACACCCTCTGTGCTCCAGCTGGGCTGGGAGGGGCGCAAACCTCCAAGTGCCCCACAGGAGGGTGTGGCTTAGGGCCCTGCCTCTCTCCATAGAAGGTAGAGAGCAGCACTTCCTGAACTTCTGGCACACACACACAAAAAAAGTAATGAATTAAAACTACTTGTCTTAATTCACCAGAATCAAGATTAGAATTGAAAAACATGATCTACCTAAAGGTGGCATCAGATAAAATGAAACACTCATAATTAACTAGAAACAAGCCAAGGTCACTCCACTGGGTGAGTCTCCCTCAAATAGACAAGTCCATGCTGCTTTATAATTGGGGCTTCTCCGGGGCCTAAAGTATGACCAATGTCTTTATTTTTTTTTTTTTGACCAATGTCTTTAAACAGGACCTCCTTACCTAATTTTTATCAAGAACTGAAAGAGGCTTGTTACAATCTCTCGATATGACTCTGATCCGATCCATTTGTGTGTTTAGTATTTGCTTTTATAAACATTGATTTTTCCCCTTATACTTATTTATTTTAAATCATTTTATTAAGGGCTCATGCAACTCTTATCACAATCCATAAAAACTTCAGTTGTGTAAAGCATATTTGTACATTCATTGCCCTCATCATTCTCAAAACATTTGCTCTCCACCTAAGCCCCTGGCATCAGCTCCTCATTTTTCCCCCTCCCGCCCCGCTCCCCTCTATAAACACAGATCTTATGAACTGGATACATACAGCAGTCTAGGCGATACCTTGAATACAATGTTACCTGGTACTAATATCATAATCCAGGCTTACTTTGAGTTAGAATGTGCTCAGTTTATCTTTGCCCATTTAGAAACAAACAAGAAAACTCTTTTAATCTTCTAGCTGATCAATAGTTAAGCAGTACTTGGTTGGTTTGTTTTCTCAACTGCGATTTTTCACTTTCAATATTTTCACTTACTCTTATTCTATTATAAGGGGACTTCAAAATCTTGAGGGAAAACGAAAGGAAAAGGCAATAGAATTCTTCCACAAATGGTTTGAAGCCCCCACGAGTCAACAGTCACCTTGGTTGACCGGTCCCTTAGTCTTCTCTCTGCTGCCACACACTCGTCCTCCTCCTGCTTTCTTCATGGAGAGTTGGCCCCATAGGTGTTTGTACGATAGTCTTATGTGCGCATCAACCTCCACTACCTACCAGCCCCCCGCCCCCAGAAGATGGAGAGAGGAGGGCACCAAGAGCATGGCTGGTCCTCCTTGCCGCCCCCAGGGGTCGGTCAGCGGTCTGGTGCTGACATTCTCTTCTTCCCTAAACTTTACTGTGGGGGAGGTCAGATGCTCACAGGCATCCTCCCAGAGCAAGATCAGTTGCCAGACTGCAGTGGGCCCCACTCCCTGCTGTTATGGACAATGGACACCTGCAGTCATCTATTTGGCTCCAGTAGGTGGGGTTTACACCCTGCTGATAATGGTTCCTATGGAGATCTAGGGAATAGGTCAAAGTTAAGCTGCCATCCTAAATCTAGGATCCGCCCATCTTGTCACCTGTATACCCCCAAGCCCCCCTCTTCCTATGGCGTGTATGTCCCTAGACCACCCCCTCATTACTGTATTACCTATAGCACAGCCCCTTCCTGTGACGGATGTCCTCACCTGTAATTAGGGGGCTTGCATGTCCCCAGAGAATATAAAAAGCCTGGGCTAGCATTAAATATCTCTCTCTCCCTCCTCGTGGACCACCAAGCGGGGCTGAGGTGAGCATGCTAGCATGAATTGTGTCTGATTCCATTTGTTTCAATATCTCTCTTCTATCTCTCATGCTCTCTGTAACTTTACTATGATCTTAATTTATTATCGCTGTACAGTTGCACCTACCAGACCTGTAATGATGTGTTAGGGCTAGCTTCCCCTGACACTTTACTATCAAGCCATGACATTTGGGGTTTTATACTGGGGAGTTTTTTATTTATTTTTAATTTTTGGTGGGGGGAGCTTTATAGCAAGAATAATATCTATTCAAGTCTTTTTGTAAGTAAAAGAATCAGTCTTCTGTCTAATGGTTGGTGGATCATTTTCTGGCTCATCTATCTATCAATGCCTGAACCAGATCTAGGTAACTTTTTTCTTCCAAGAAGGGTGCGTGGGTGGACAAACTCCTGAAATTCTTCCATTTCTGAAAAGATGCTATTAGTAACTTGCCGTGTCAACGACGGCCTGTCCGTGTGATGAATGCGTGGGTCACATTGTTTGACATAGCACATTCCATTCTCCTCGGGCACTTACAGTGGCTGAGAATTCTTAGGTCAGCCTCCAAATGAAGATGCGCTGCAGACGCTTACTGGATAGTGCCTGTGTTCACAGAACAGTTACGGGGCAGGTGCCAAGCAGCCACTCCACAGGAAAACGATGCGGCGGTGGGCTCCCTTCAAGGTCAGGGCCGCCAAGAGTCAGAAGTGACTCTCAAAAAACAATGATCCTAAGGACGCAGGGAGGTAACTACGTTTATCACTGAAATGTTACAGAGCCGGAATCTTAATGACATTCCTTTTCCCAGAAGCACGGGCACACGAGGAGTGGCGAAGATAGAAGCTCAGCCCTGACCTGGAATCTGCTGTGAGTGACGACCAGCCTGTTGGGGCTGTTACCCCGAGGGAAGGGGAGAAAATCCGAACAGGACACGTCCATGTTGCTCCTGTGGCTTTCTCTTGGGGGACCCTGCGGGGATGGCCTCATGTCTGATTCGATTCAAATGAATATCCTTTTATCTTTGACTCCAACCTAGGTCGTAATTTACACATATTACCTGAAAATCATCGATACAGGGCTGTGGTCAGTCCCTGGTTGCAGTGAATGAAATTCCCCTGTTTTCTCAGTTACTCGCTTCTCGGTTTTCTCCGTTCTGCTCCCCTGCCACGCGTCCTGGATCCCAGAAAGACTGGGAGCCAGTAACACTGAAGGCAGAGAAACTCACTGGAGGCCTTTGCAATAAGACTGCAGCTAGTGAGACTTTCAACCTAATCTGCATGGAGTTCTTTAAAGAGAATTGATAAAAAGCCGTTGAATCAGAAAGAAACTAAGGGTGAGAGAAGACCCCGAGGATGTGAAATAGAACAGAAAGTAATTTTTAAAAAAATATGGCCTGGGGCATATAATCTCAATTCTGTGTGTACACACACACACACATCCTGTCACATTAACAGTTGATAAGATTTGCTAGATTGGTGGAGATTTGTCAGGGTGAGCATGCTAAGTCCTACCTATTATGATGATGTTAGGTGCCATTGAGCACCCCTAGCCCACAGAACCAGACACTGCCCATCCTGCACCATCCCCACCACCACTGTTAAGCGTGAGGCCATGGTAGCAGCCACTGTGTCACTCCATCTCATTGAGGGTCTTCTCCTGTTGCACAGGCCCTCTGCTGCACCAGGCACGATGTCCTGCACGTGACTGGTCTCTCCTGGGGACATGCCCAGAGCCTCCCCGCCCTCCCTTCCGGGCGTGTCCATTCTTCAGGAAGCTTGTGGAATATTCGATATTCTTCACCCACAACCTATTCCTAAGGCAGTAGTACTTTGGGGTCTTCCATAGTCACGGGTCCAGCTCCCATGTGCACGTGTAGTAACTGCAAATGTCATGGTGTCGTTCAGGCACACCTTTGTCCTCAAGGTTCTATCTGCCGCCCAATACTGTTACGGGGTCTTGTGCATCTCAGGTTTGCCCAGCGCATGACAGATTTTTATTTCCTGACTGGCTGCTTCCAGGGATGTTGATAGTGGACCCAAGTCAACTAAGATCTTTGATAGCTTCAGTCTTCTCAACAGTTACTGCGTTTATAGGTCCAGTTGTGGGGAGCTTTATTTATTTACTTACATCGAAGTGTAATCCGCCCTGAAGGCTGTGATCTTTGATCTTCATCCATAAATGCTTCCTTCCTCTTCACTGACAGCAAGCAAGGCTGTGTCATTTCTGCAATACAGGTTGTTCGTGAACCTTCCTCCAATCCGGAACCGTGTTCCTCCCCACACAGCCCAGCCTCTCGGACACGCTCGGCATACTGACTGAGTAAGTACGGTGAAAGCACACAACCCAGGCGCACAACTGTTCCTGGTGTAAACCCGTGCAGTACTCCCTCGTTCTGTTTGGGTGACTGCCTCTTAGACTGTGCCGGTTCCGCACGAGCAGAGTCAGATATGCTGGAGTTCCCATCCTTCATAATGTTAGCCGTAATTTGTTATTATCCACATACAGTCTTTGCAGAACCAATAAAACACCGTTTGCCTGGCATTCTCCTCTTTCAACCAAAATTCCCTAGGTATCAGCAATGATATCTTTCATTCTACTTACGCTCCTGAATCTGGCTTGAATCGCAGGCAGCTCCCCGTTGCTATACTACAGAAACCATTTTTCACTTCTCAGCAAACTATAAGTTGTATGTGATATTAGTGACGTTGTGAGGAATTGCTGCACCTACTGGCTCCACTTTCTGGGGGACGGGCACAGATGGATCCCTTCCAATGGGTTTGCCATGTAGCTGTCTCCCAGCTCCCTTGGTGTGGGCATGGGAGCCCTCTGGCATTGCAGCGACTCCTGTCCATTCCTAGAAGCTTGTTTTTCACTAATGGAATCGGTGCAGGTTAGACGCTCCTTCGACACCATCAGTTCCTGATCACATGCAGAGGTATGGTTGAATGTTGGTCGAAGCTTGACCAGTTCTTTTTGCTACCGTGATCGGCGTATTTCTTCCATCTTTGTGCAATGCTCCCGGTGTCATTTTCAGTTTGCCCAAAGAAGCCTTCAATATTGCAACTCACGGCTTGACCTTTCTCTTCGGCTCTTTCTGTGTGAGGAGCGTAGAGAGCATTCCCTCCTCCCTTGTCTCTCTAACTCCGGGTCTTCACAGAGTTCATTCTAAAACTTCACTGTGTCTTCTCAATCCATCCTTTGGAATTTTCAGTTCAGCTCTTTCACGGCACCATTTTCCCCTTTCATTGTCACTAGTCTGGGTTCAAGAGCAAGTTTCAGAGTCTCTTCTGACATTCATCGTGGTCTAAACATAACCTTACGTCTTTCTGTTTCCTAAATTTGTTTTTATCCCAGGTTATCCAATTTTATCCCAGACTCTTATGGAATCATCTAAACTAACCAGCATTTATTAAATACCTACTTTACTCCAGAACTGAGTTAGGTGTTCCTTTCAAATTCATTCCCCTTTACCTTTACCATGAAATTCTTCACTCCCTCTATTTACTCCTTCTGTCGCTGATTCTTCTATCACGTGGATCCTTATCCCAGCAGTTCTCAACCTGTGGGCCCCGACCCTTTTGGGGTTCAAACGACCCTTTCACAGGGTTGCCCGATTCCTAACAGTAGCAAAATGACAGTGATGAAGGAGCAATGAGAATAACTTTCTGGTTGGGGGGGTCACCACCACACGAGGAACTGTATGAAAGGGCAACGGCCTTAGGAAGGTGGAGAACCTCTGCCTTATCCTAAGCAGACCTCACTGAAAAACTCATCCACTGCACCCAGAGTGCAGTCCTCATTCTCCTCTACCCACCTGCCCTTCGGATCTGCACCCTTTCTAGAAGGCTTACCAAGAACTCCGCAGGGCCAATCCATGGGCCAAGCACTCGTACTACTAATAGTACTCTCTCCTCTCTGTACTGTGGCTTTCCTTCCATTTCTGAGAGTGCTCGAGCATCTTGCATGTCAAAATATACATATCCATCTTTTTAAAATCCCAAGCTTAAAGAAATGCTTTTCCTCCCATTTAGTCAACTCGTCTGTCACCTATACTTCTCCCCCTCCCTCAATCCAAACAGTTGATCTTGTTCATAGTGATTCTTCCCTGCTTTCCTCGATCCACCTTCACTGCACCGGCTTGATGTCAGCCCCTCCTCTGTTGCCACGTGGACTAAGAAAATACCGTCTTCATTTAGCTCCTGGCCTGTACTCTCGCCTTCAAATATTCCTCATCTAATTCTGCTACATACGACTGTCAGACTACTCTTTCTAAAACCCCAGACAGATCGCATTTCTCCCGCATGTAAAACAAAGCCATGAGTTCTCAGTGCCTAAAGATCAAAGCCTAATGCTTCACCACGGGACAGAGATCTCGGTAGCTGCCACACAGACAGACATACAAGCATTATCCCCGATGAGCCAACCACACGATCTCTGGCAGCACACACTCAGTCCTTGGAAGTGACACCCGAACCCCAGGGCCATGCTGCTGACTACATCGGCCCAGTGTTCACGCTGCCCCTCCTTCTGGAATTCCCCTGTTCCCCTTCCTGCCTCAGTTTACCTACCCATCGTCTACCTTAATTTTTTTCTCTCTCTCTCCTGTGATGCCTTCCTGAGCCAAGCAAGTAGTTGGTCGGTCCCTTTGGGCTGCCTCCTGTACGTATTATTCTCTATTACAGCACATCACCCGCTTCAATGTCAGTAAGCGTGAGCATTCTTGTTTCCCTTTCTAACCTGGGAACTCCTCAGAGCCAGTGGCTGCTTTGGGCCCATTCCTGTGTCCCGGGTACAAGGGAGGAGTGTGTGAGTCCATCGGCCGTTCTGTGGGACAGACGTGGCACGTGGACTCCGTAACGTGGGCTCGGTCTTGGAGACCCCGTGGGGCTGTTCTGCTTGGCCCTCGTGGCTCACTCTGAGTCGTGGTCGACTCCGTGGTCACAGGCTGGGTCGGATTTTGGTTTATGTCCCTTCCGCCCATCACTCCAAATAGGTGTTTGATAAACACTGCCACGAGAGAATAAAAAAGAATAAAGGACGCGGGAGAGCATTTCCTGCACGTGACATACGCCTTCGTGGTACCACAAGCCCCTACCGGGTAGCTGACTGTTTTCTTCCCATCACTTCCAGTCTGAGGTAGCGTCAAAGGTCCGGACACGACCCACACGTCTTCAAACCGCTCTGTCAGCTCTCGACAGTATATCTCTATCCTGGAGGGGGAAACGACAGTCACACAGACAGAAACGAAGAAAAGGAGCACTTCGTATCAAGTGCCCCCAAATAAACCAAGATTACGGCACTTGAGAATTTATCTTAAGTGAGTGTCACACAAAACATAAACATATACACAATGAATTTCCCAATTTGCTTATCGCCCCGCCACTAAAGAAATGACACACATCACAGCATCTCCGTTTCTATGTGGAAGCATACATTTAGAACTGCAATTCTGTTGTCTGTGTCCTCCCTAGAAGCATGTCTTATGTCATAATTTTCATTTGTTTTTTCTAAGAATTATGTCATTCCAACAAGTTGACATTCTTTTTTTGTACTATGTATTTTATTATACGCAGATGCCAGTGTTTATAAAACCACCCTTGTGAAATAGAAACTCGTGAAAATTCAGAGAGGTAGAGACGGTAAGGACTGACAAAATTAGAAGTTCGTATAGAAATTTGCACCTGTAACTGTGAAGGGAGGCTTTGGTATGAGCTTCAAACTCAACTCTCCTTGAAAAGTCGCTCGCTCGTGCAAAGTGGCTTAGGAAACCTTTGAAAGATGCATCTTACTACAAAAATGAGCAGACTTTCTGGGGTCTAAAGGGATTTGGCCTTGAAGAGACTCCCGTCAGCAGGGGGGTCTTGTTGAGCATTCTGCAGACAAAACTGATTCAATTCTGCAGCTGCCGGGAAACTTTCACACAGTTGAGGCCAGCCTCCAGCCATAGCGGCTTTTTGCATGGCGACCACCCTGGAAGAGGCAGCCATGGCGGGCAGCAGGGCTAGGAGACCTTCGCTTCTGGGTCATGTGCTCAGCCAACATTATGTTTTCTTTAACCATTTTTACTCTGGGTCAATTCCCTTTATCCTGAGAACATTGTTTTAACATAACACAACATTAATTCCTTAAGATAAATTTCCAGGGCCAGAATTTTTAATATTTCAATGGCTTTCAATCACATATAAGCATTTTTAAGAGTTGTACCAATTTATTCCATAATTCTAAAACATAACCACCAAAGCACTGGGAATTGAAGGGATGATGGAACCACGGTGCAATATAGTGCTGACGAATCACACATCGTTCCTCTAGTTCTGGAATACTTCTCCCCCGACTACCATGGCCGGTTCTAGACTGGTACAGATAAGAGCTCTCTCTCTCAATGCATGAATCCAGGAAAGACAAACCCCTCAGGAACAGTAATGGGAGTAGCAATATCATGATACTGATATCACAGGGGGATGGTCAGGGAGAGAAAGGGGAGAAAGGGGGAAACCCATCACAAGGTTGGTGGAGAGCCCTCTCCCCCCACCCCGAAGGGGATGCATAACAGAAATGTGGGTGAAGGAAGACAATGGACAGTGTAAGATGCCAAATAGCCGAAAAACATATAAAATTGGTCAAGGATACACAAGGCTGGGAGGGGGAAAAAAGAGGAGCTTATAGTAGAAAATGTTTAAATAAACATTTCTTAAAACGATTAAAAAACACACTGGGAATTACTGTTTACTCGTTCTTTTTGCTAATTTACCAGGTAAAACCGGATCTAAGTAGCTCTGCTATGTGCTGCCTTATACTACGGTTGGCAACAGATTGGCATCAGCGTCCCTGCGTTCCCGTCTGAAACGTAGGCCAGCGGCATTTCTTTTCTATTATTTTTAATTGTTTTGTTGGGGGTTCGTACAACTCTGATCACAATCCATACATCTATCCATAGTGTCAAGCACAGTTGTACATTTGTTGCCCTCATCATTCTCAAAGCATTTGCTTTCTACTTGAGCCCTTGGCATCAGCTCATTTTCTCCCGCCCCTCCCCTTATTCTCCCTCCCTCACAAACCCTTGATAATTTATAAATTATTATTTTGTCATATCTTACACTAACTGATGTCTCCCTTCACCCATTTTTCTGTTATCTGTCCCCCGGGGAGAGGGTTATATGTAGATCATTGTGATAGGTTCACCCTTCCTACTCCACCTGCTCCTTACCCTCCTGGTATCTCTACTCTCATTATTGGCCATGAGGGATTTATCTGTCCTGGATTCTCTGTTTCCAGTTCCTATCTGTACCAGTGTACATTCTCTGGTCTAGCCAGATTTGTAAGGTAGAATTGGGATCATGATAGTGGGTGAAGGAAGCATTTAAGAACTAGAGGAAAGTTGTATGTTTCATCATTGCTATACTGCACCCTGACTGGCTCGTCTCCTCCCCACAACCCTTCTGTAAGGGGATGTCCAGTTGCCGACAGATGGGCTTTGGTTCTCCACTCAGTACTCCCCCTCATTCACAATGATATGATTTTTTATTCTTTGATGGCTGATACCTGATCCCTTCGACACCTTGTGCTCACACAGACTGGTGTGCTTCTTCCATGTGGACTTTGTTGCTTCTCAGCTAGATGGCCGCTTGTTTACCTTCAAGCCTTTAAGACCCTGGACACTATATCTTTTGATAGCCGGGCACCATCAGCTTTCTTGACTGCATTTGCTTATGCACCCGCTTTGTCTTCATCAATCGTGTCAGGAAGGTGAGCATCACGGAATGCCAGTTTAATAGAACCAAGTGTTCTTGCATTGAGGGAGTACTTGAGTAGAAGCCCAATGCCCATCTCCATCAGTATTTCTTTCAGAATAGGTGCCTCGTAGTAAGATAAAGGCACCCCCCACCAACACTGCCACCACTTTCCCCACCTCCATTCCTGCCCCATGTAAGAAGGAGAAATGTTCAAATGCTCTCACAGGGATGAACTCAATAAAATCCAGAATTTGGAAAAGAAATGGGACAGGGCAGAGAGTCCAGTTCTTTAACAAACAATTTACAAAGGGAAGCAAAAAAAAAAAAAAGGGAAATCCTATGCATTAAAAGGGACTGAAGAGACGTAGCAATCAAGTCCACGTGTGGAGCTTGTGTGAATCAGATGGACGCCAAACACCAAACCATCTGGAGAGAGCCAGAGAAATCCGAGCACTGATCAGACAACGGAGAATAATGGACTACTGTCCAATTTAGTACTTTTATTTTATTTTTTTTTAATCCACATGGTCTAAAATGCACATCGAAGTCTGTGTGGACCAATGGTGTGGATGGTATCGGCTTAAAATAACCGGAGGATCCTGGGAGCAGAGGGAAACTCCAAATTCGTCTCCAAAGTTGGCCATGACTCACCATTGCTGCACTTGTTTTTTTAGTGTGAAGTGCTCTATTTTATACTGCAAGGTAATGCCGAGGGAAAACACAATACAACAAAACAATCTCCACTGGTACTTGTTTTAGATGGTTAAAGAGATTACCTGTCTGGTCAAACTGGTTCAGTGTCAGAAATGTAAAAACCCAAATGGCTTTCCAGGAAAGCACGAACAAACACTGGGCAGGGCTATGTTGACTTACACCAAAGCTTAGTGACAAACTTTAGAACTTCTGATCTACAAGGAGGGAAAAAGCCACTGTCCTCCAGACTCGCTCAATAAACTGTCATTGCCTCCGAGATTGACAGGAATAGGATTTCGAGTAGTTTCTGCTAGAACTTGGATTTTGACCAGTGACAGACAAAACCCAGAGTACCGATCGGTTTTAGAGCAAAGAACATTGAACCGGAGGACTTACCTTCAGGAGGGTCACCTTGTCCATAAGACAGGACGTGACAGGCACACTGACCCATCCTCCTGTCATCTCCGTCCTTCACAGAGCTGCAATGAGCAACATCTCACCTGCTTACCTGTTCCAATAGCCAGCGTTATTATCGAAATTCTGAGGCACGATATTAGAAAGGTAAAAGGTTTCCGCCATGGCTTTCTGTGAGAAGAAATAAAAACAATTAACTTCCACAAAAGCCCTTCCCCTTTGAGAGATGTCTTGCAAAACAGATACCCAAACCAGTCCTATTTCTCAAATACCGGCTCAAAGCAACGGCAGCCGCTCCATGTCTCTCTAGGAACGTCACAGCCCTCCCAGGACAGACAGCTCTCTAAGGAGCTCCACAAAATGAGTCATTTGGCGCACTAAGTTTTCCTTACAACTTATCAACGCGAAATCCTGTAACAAACTGTAAAACCAGAAGTTTCCGATAGAGAGCTAAAGAGGAAATCCTGCTTTAAGTAAACGACGCAGCAAATCAGTTCTCGATTAAGTTCAGTCAGGAATTTAAGGGTGCGGGCAAGCACAGGAGTTGAAAATGACATAAAAAGTTCCTTGCTCTCTGACCACCAGGCAACCACCAAGCGCTGGAACCACCTGGTGCGACCGTGGTTAAAGAGCTTGGCGGTTCACACCCACTAGCTGCTCCTGGAAAGCAGTCTGCTTCCATCAACATTCACCAACTGGGGACCCAAAGGGGACGTCCCGCTCAGTCATACGGGGCCGTTGTGGGTCGGAAGGGACAATCAGCAGTGAGCCTAGGTTTTTTTTTCTTTTGGTTTGCATCCATCTCACACTTCTGACTCATAACTAAAACACCGTTTCACTTCATCGCGTTCAGTTGCTCCACTGGGTGGCTAATGCTGCCCAGTTTCTCAGGAGTTCCTGACGTCACTGGCTTGGATTACAGGTCGAGGCATGAGGATTCTTCAACCCTGCCCCAGGTAATCATGATGGGCACCCATGGTTGATAACCACTACCTTGAATACGACATTCACCAAGAGGTCAAATAATAAATGATGCGTGATGCTTTTCTCGCTCATAGCCCGGGAAAAAGGAGAGCCTTCACCCAGTTTCTATTCCTCCGATACAGCTGACTAAAAAAAAAACAAAACCAGGAAGCACCTGACCTCAATCAGCACTAGGGAAACAAACATTGCCGCTGAATCGACTGCAAATCAGAGAGAGCGTGTGAGGCAGGGAGAACATGCCCACCTGGTTCCCCAGGCTGAAACCTTCACAGCTTTCTCCCCTGGAGTCCATGGGAAGTTTGAACCACCGACCTTTCTGCCACAGTGCACTACCAGAGACTCGGAAATTAGGACTACGAGAGGCAGAAACGAGAATCCATTGGTTGTAGGTCACAGAGCCTCAGAGCATCGGATGGCCTGGGTCATGAGAAAGATGGGAAACCAACCAGCAGAAAGAAGCGAGCCAATGACAAATGAAATAGAGGGACTGCGCTCCAGTAACAATAGACCCCCTGAGTACCCAGATGGCACCACTGGGTCATGTCTGACTACTCAGGCAAGGTTGGCGCCCACCAGCCTTTCCCTAAGAGAGTGTTGAAGCCATCTGCTCTTGTCATGACTTCAAACACAGCCTCGGGAACCCTCGCTAGGCCACGATGACTCAGAATCCACCTGATGCCAGCAGGTTACTCACCAAACTCACTGTCACCCAGTTGATTCCAACTCACAGCGACCCTATAGGGTAAGGTAGAAATACTCCACGGGTAATTCTGAACTGCCGACCCTGCAGCTAACATACCAAATAGGTAACCACACCATCTCCACTAAGACTGCCAGAATTTCTTAAGGACATGTCAGATTCTAGGGGCAGGGAAAATACAAGGTGAGGCTAAGTATTTTGTTGGGCAAGAAAGGGGGCACTCGAAGGCTAATGAGTGCCAGGAAGACACAGGACCTAGGATAAGGGGTTATCTGAAGAATAAAAAATAAATATTGACAATAACAGACTACAACACATTGCATTAAAATATATATTTTTAAAAATTATGAACCCAGTCCATAAAATAAAAGGGGTGAACAGAGAAGGGAAGGCTCTTTACAGAATGCTAGCTATAAAAAGGCATAAAATTAGGAAAATTCAACATTTTATAATTATCAACCACTGAGACATAAATCATTAATGGGTGATAAAGGCACTGAGTTTTTGGATTATAGCATATTTACTCTAAATTCAATTTGCACATTTTTTTTTTTTGGTAAATAAAAATGTTTTACACTGGATGGTTCTGATCAACACCTTCATCCAGGGACCCAAGCGGGCACTACCGGGAACGGAAAAGCTGTCCGGAGGCCGTGAGAAGAACACAACAGTAACTGCCCTGTGCCCGGCCCCAAATGACCCGTCTGCATCTGCTAGTAATGAGGAGACAAGCAAATCCAAACTGCGGGACACGCCTTGCACCCCAATTATACATGAGCTCATGAAAGATAGCTCCTCCCTTCTGGGGCTGGGAAATTAGTCCAGATTAAGGAAAAATGGAGAGACATGGCAACTAAGATGTAATATGACTTCTCATTGGGTTCTAAGTCAAAAACAGCTATCAGGGTCATAATTGGAACAATTTGGGAAATCCAATTATCCATCACATGCTTGGTAAGATTATCGTACAAATATACAAAAATGCATTTGTACTCACTTGTTGGATGTGAGGGTATATTACTGTCATTCATACAAATACTCTAATTCTTAGAGGATACATGCTCCCGGGCAATCTACTTAGAATTAAGTGTTTATGCCTACACCTTGACAAACAGGTGTTTTTTTTTAGACTGGTAGATTTTTCTTTTTTTTAAAGGTCATTTTATTGAGCGCTCTTACTGCTCATAACAATCCATTCATCAATTGTATCGAGCATCAAATACAGGTTTTTACATATATACAGAAAGTGTCTCAAAATGTGTTTGCGGTATTCTTTTTTTCCGAAATATAACGGAGTGGGGACGGCTTCAGCGACCAGTGGCTCCTCAGTTCTCTTTTCCTGTTTCCTTCTGGTTTTCCTGGCTTTAAAAAACAACCCCAACTAGTGAGTTGATTCAGGATCCTCAAGTTAATTCTGACTCATAGCGACCCAACAGGCCCGCAAACGGCCCCTCGGGGTTCCCAAGGGTAAATCTCTGCAGGAGTAGAGAGTCTCCTCTTTGGAACAGCTGGGGATTTTGAACTGCTGACCTCGGGGGTCAGCAGCCCAACACTTAACTCACTGCTTCACCAGGGGCCCTTTCTTTCATGAGGTTCCTTGCTGAGCCTCTTTAAAACATATCTCGACATTGATCAAAATAATCATCATCGAAGTCGGGAGAGAGATGAGGAAATAACCAGGGAAATTCACCAGCTGGCTTGGCGTGAGTCCTAGGTTTTGAAAAGTCCAAATTCTGCGATAGGCACAGACCACCCCTCCCGTCTCACTCCCCGCCCACCCCCTCACCCCCTGCCATAATGCCTACGGTTGAAAATTTGTTATTTCCTGCAGGAGCCATGTGTCCTCGTGACCACCCACTGCCAAGATAGTCCGCGTTGAGGGCACTGAAGACGGGAGGGATGTTGGGATCAGGCTTGAATTTACAGTGTTTCCTGTCTGCGTCACCTGGAGAAACACACATAAAAGGGGTCAGTTATCAGCGGACACACAACCAGATCCGTTCTCTAAGCAGGGCAAGCCGCTGGCAGCGGGCTCCTATCTCTCCAGGCAGCTAGTACTTCGGGGTTGTGCGCACATCCCGTGTTCCTGGGATGTTTCCGACACTCCAGCTGGCCTGGAAAGCATGCTCTGCACACCACACAGCCACCTCACACCATGTTGGTCCTGGCTCTGCGAGCGAAATAGAGAAACCCCCTCTCTGGTGTTCAAGTCAAAACAGTGATCAATCAATACTGGGCTTGCGTTAAAAGTTCGGTTACTAAATAGACAATTCCAAAGACTCCCACGTATTAGATTTCCAACCGCTCTACTTGGCCATGTTTGTACATACTCAAATAATGGATATATATAGACACAAAACAATTTGTCCTGGGAAGACACAGCCGGGGTGGGGGTTGGGGGGGGTGTCTCAGATAGCTTGCCTACTGCCTCTTTGGCCAAGGACAAAGCATTTAAGCTAGGAGCTCACTCCCCAAATTCATGAAACAGAGTACCATAGATACTCGAGTATAAGCTGACCCGAATATCAGCCAAGGCACCTAATTCTACCACCAAAACTGCATTAAAAATGTGCTGAAAAACCTCGGCCTATACATGAGTATATATGGCATCTGAGTACCAGACGGGAGGAGAAATCTCACTGTTTACTGATTTTCTACAAGTTCCTCCAGACGGAGGACAGGACAGCAGCAAACTCTAATACAATGGCCATCGTCATCGAGCTAGACCTGGGGGTGCCACAAAAATTATGACACATGGAATACCCTCAGAATGCTACTCAACGAAGTCCCCAAGGCTACTGGCAATTTCATTCTGCCAAGAAAAGCTTAAAGCCGTCAGACCCTCAGGTACAGAGCGAAGACTCGAATCCTGTCTTGTATTCCAGCTCAAGGCAACCCGGGTATGCAGAGTCAACCTGCTCCCCTGGGGTGCCCATGGCCATGACCTCTGGGAAGCAAACTGCCAGACCTGTCTTCCAAAGGCATCTCTGGTGGGTCCCAACCCCTCACCTCTTGGCTGGTGGTCTAACCCTTGACCATTCCCTCCACCCGGGAACTCCCAAGCGGCTGGTAGCCAGCTAGTTATAACAGCTTCCTACGAAATAACTACCAGCGCAGAAGAACTGTCATGAGCCAAGGCTGCAGGTGTCACTGCTTTGGGTGTGCGGTTGCCTTGGGCTCATGGGGGTTTCCAAGGGCCCAGGATGAAAATGCTGTCCAGGAATGTGCTCCGGTTGGGGTCTGAAGAGTTTCAGCGAAAGCATTCTTCCAAGTTCATGGTTTAAGGCGGCTTCCTCTATCAGGCTATACGGATTTGGACTAGCCTGTGGCCTCAACTACTGGAGGTCAGGCTTCTTCTCGCCCCTCTCGCTCTTGCTCCACTCGGTACCTTTGGTGGAGTCCTTTACGATGGGCGGGTGGGTACATTCTGGCTCTCCTTTCCCAAATGTGCAGCCCTTCAGAGATGTTGCTGACTGTGGGGAGGGTCTACCCAGGAGACAACCTACCGTGGGCAAAACTAAGTAAAGCCAAGGGCAGATCGTTTGTGGCTATAGGGAAGAATCCAATTAATTACAGACTGGAACGAAATGAGAAAACCGATGGCAAATTGGTAATAAAACGCACAACGACGGGGAAAGGCCGTATTCCTTATAAAACGAGCTCCTGGAAATCGATTCTAAAAATATCCCAACTGAAAATGGGTTAAAAAAAATTCACTAACTGGTAGCCCTCATAAATGCCAAGACATCCAAGCACGAAACAGGTAGAGCTCAGGCATGCTCACTATGGTGAGGGCTGGGAGGGACAGGAAAAAAAACAAACCAGTTTCAATCGGAATAATCTCTCCAGAAGCCAATTTGATAGTCTACCAAAGCCTGGCCGCCTTCCATCACAGGCTCCACCCTGATCATGTCATGAACAGATGTACACGCCTGCATGCGTCTCCAGCCTCGTCTGGTATCACATCCCCCATGCTCACTAAGCTCCAGCCACTCTGGCCTTCCTCCAGTTCCCTAGAGGACCAAAACTCTCCTCCACACTGGGGCCGACACAATGTAGAGCAAAGAACACCGTAAGAATCCTCAAGCCCTCGGTCACCGCGGCACATGTGGAAAATGGCATATGCACGGCTTGCTGGGAAGGAGGGCCCCCTTTCCTGACGAGGATGCTCTTGACCACGACCCCTGGCCCACTCACCGCCTCTGCCCACCATGCCCACCCCTTCAGATCACTTTCTCCGAAGCGCCACTAAATCAAAGGCAGGTTCTCCGGCTGCAATCTCGCCTCACATTCTTCACCGCACGGTTGCGGTTAGGTGCCGTCCACTGAGCTCCAACGCATAGCGACCCTACGTCCAACACGAAACGTGGCCCCGTCCTACGTGGTCCTCCTACTGTTGTGATTGAGCCCACTAGGGCAGCCACCGTGTCACGCCGAGGAGCTTCCTCTCTTACATGGACCTGCTACTTCGCCACACATGGTATCATTTTCCAGGGACTGGTCTCTGCTACTAACGTGTGCAAAGTACATGAGGTTCAATCTTGCCAAGGATCCTGGCTTCTAAGGAGCATTCTGGCTGGATTTCTTTTAAGACAGACTTATTTCTTCCGCTGGCAGTCTCTGGTACTTTCAGTATTTTTTCCCAACACCTTAATTCAAATGCTTCAATTATTTCCCCTTGTTCCTTATTCACAGTCCAGTTTTTATGTGCATAAGAGGTGATTAAAAGTACCATCAGGTAAGGGGAAGGTGGAGGGAGAAAGAGGAAACTGATCACAATGGTCTACATATAACCCCCTCCCAGGGGGATGGACAACAGAAAAGTGGGTGAAGGGAGACATCAGACAGCGTAAGACATGAAAAAAATAATAATAGTTTATAAATTGTCAAGGGTTCATGAGGAAGGGAGGGTGGAGGAGGGAGAGGGAAAATGAGGAGCTGATACCAAGGGCTCAAATAGAAAGAAACTGTTTTGAGGATGATGACAGCAACAAATGTATAAATGTGCTCAACACAATGCACATATGGATGGATTGTGATAAGAGCTGTATGAGCCCCCAATAAAATGATTTTTTTTAAGTATCATCTGATGGGTCAGGCACATCTTGGGTGCCTAACACTTAAATTTCTGGGGCAAATGTGCCCAATGCAATACGTCAAATGATTTCTTAACTTCTACTTCCATGAGTGTTATGAATCCAGAAAAAAAATAAATTCTTTATGATGTCAATCTTTTCTCCATTTACCATGATGTTATTGATTGTATCCAGTTGTCAGGGTTTTGTGTGTGTGTGTGTTATTTGACTTCACTGTCTTTATCCCAATTTCCAATCGCTTTTCTTTTACAGTAACGACCACCAAGTATAATACACACTCAGGATGGTTTGTACAATACGTCCTCCCTCCAGTGGACACCACCATGGAAGCAGGGACTGTATCTACCTTGTGGCTAACGCTGAGAGCCACGGAGCCAATTCAGACTCAAACGGACCTCCTATGGCCCCAGTGCATGACTTCATGGAAGCAAATGGCCAAGTCTTTTTCTCCAGCTGAGTGGTTTTGAACTGCCAACCTGGGTGAGCACCTGGGCGCTTGGCCATTTTGCCACTGAGCCTCCAGACAGCTATGTTAGTCACTGATGCACAGAACCAGCCACACAGCACTCTGATAAATGCTGAAGTAACAAGTAAATGGTGCTCCTAGTAGCAATATTGGGCACCACCCCACTGATACACCAAGATAGGGATTCTCTCTCGGCTCCCGAGACAGCTGGAAAGGACCCAGGGCTCGCCGACGGCCAACAGGTCCGCCTACCCAGTGAACCGTTTTCATGTCGTCATGAGCCATGATGGGGAAAAGGTTGAGGATATTATCAATAATAACCCTACTTGCGCTCAATGCTGGACACGTCAATGCCTTCGTGTCTGCTTCCCCCCTAGTCACCTACCCTTTATCTTGCTTTGGGATATGTGTTCAAGAACCCATCTCGGCACCCGCTTGGCCCGATCATAAGACAAGGCGTGATTGCTGTAACACTGGGTCTCCGTCCCAGTGAGAGGAAATCCAAACTGTCCCAAGAGAGCCTTTTCCTCAGAACCTAAAAGTGGAGCGGGGGGAAGCAAAATAAAAACACAAATCAGTAACTCTTACTAGCAATCAAAGATTATTTTTAAAAAGGGGAAGGACGAGATTTATAAAGGACGAGCTCAAGAGTTTAACCAACCAGGAGGCGGCATTACTTATTAGGCAGCGGTTCTCAACCTGTGGGTCGCGACCCCTTTGCGGGTAGCAGGACCCTTTCACAGGGGTCGCCTGAGACCATCGTCTTTAGGAAATGAGACACCGCTTCTCTATTGTCTCCAGGCGGGTCCATCCACATGCAGATACATCCACAGATGAGTAGCCGGTGTGAAGACTGTGACCCAGGCTACACCATGCTTCCAGACAACATTTCATTGATTTGTCATTAGAAATAAATATTTCACAATATAGAATTACATATTGTTTTTGTGATTAATCACTATGCTTTAATTAGATTTAATGATGCTCAATTTATAACAATGAAAATACATCCTGCATACCAGATATTTACATGACAATTCATACATAACAAAATTAGAGTTATGAAGTAGTAATGAAAATCATTTTATGGTTGGGGGTCACCACAGGAGGAACTGTGTGAAAGGGTCGCGGCGTGAGGAAGGTCGAGAACCACTGCTACAAGGCACAGAGAACAGCAAGCCAATGGGTAGCTGTGCCTACAATTGGGGAGAAGGACCTGATCTTACTGGTCTTGCACATCAGAGTCCCAAACCTCTCGGCCTCCCACAAGCAACTGTGTACACACTCAGCTCTGGACAGGACGTCCTGTCCCTAGAGGACAGTGCGACAGAGGACGGCCCTGAAGACACAGCTCGGAGAGTGGTGGCCGGTCTGAGGGGCCCACCTGTGGGCAAACCAGAAAGAGGGTGTAACAGACTGGTGATAGGCGGGAAGCCCCAAGTCCCTGAGAAACCCCGAATGTAGACTGCTGACTCTGGGGCCAGCATGTGGCACCTCACCCAAACTGGTTAGGGGTTACTCACAAGGGGGTCACACCGACAGTCTAAAGAAGGGCTGGGGGAGGTGGGTCACTAGATGGCTCCACCCCTGGCTGCAAGAAGAGCAACAGGGAGCTGCAGGTGGGCTGAGGATTTAAAGTGCTGCTGGGTAAGCGATCCCAGGCGATGGAACCCTGACGGAAAAGGAGATTGGGCTGAGGGGTTATCGGAGGGCCTACCCACTATGTCGTGGAGAAATCTACTCTGGGTCAGGACATCAGTTAGACTTTGAACAATTTATATGGGTTTTCTCTCTCTCTCTCTCTCTCTCTCTCTCTCTCTCTCTCTCTCTCTCTCTCTCTCTCTCTCTGGTGTTAACTGTATAAAATTGGCAGGACAAGCAACCCCATGGAGACAGCAATGGAATGGACAGTTCTGGGGCAGGGGGGGCATGGGAGGGGAGGAGGCAGGGGAGGTGAGTGGTGAGCCAACAATGACAGGGACAGGGGAACAACAAGGGTTACAAAATTGACAGTGGGAAAGGTTTAGCTTTCCTGGTCCGGTTAGATGAGTAGAAAAGTGACTGAGAGGAATTACTGAGAGGTGGACAATGGGTAAGCATAATAGTGGGGCAGGAGGAAAGAAGAAAAAAACAAATATATATATATATAGTTTATACATGAGTATAAGCCAAGTTTTCAGCACATATTTTATGTAGTTTTTGGGGTAAAATTAGGTGCCTCAGCTGATATTCGGATCAGTTTATACTCAAGTATATACTGTGTGTGTGTGTAAATGTAGATATGTAAATATATAAATACAGGTGTATTTGTCTATACATTACACATATGTAAATTTAATGAGGAAGCAGATGGACCTTAGGGCTCTACTAAAATCACCCCCAAGTACAAGAACGGATGGTCCTAATGTGGCACTGTTTGATATTCACCGTCCCGACACATCGCTGAAGACAAAACAGGTGCCTAAGCAAATGTGGTGAAGAAAGCTGATGGTGCCGGGATATTAACAAACACAGCATCTGGGGTCTTGAAGGGCTGTAGTCAAACAAGCAGCCACCCAGCAGGGAAGCAACAAAGCCCACATGGAAGCAGCACACCAGCCTGTGTGATCATGAGGTGTCGATGGGATCAGGTATCAGAAGTTCAAAGACAAGCAATCAAATGGATGTAAAGGAGCGTGGGCAACGAGCATGGAGACCCAAAGCCTACCTGCAAGACACTTGGACAGACCCTCACAGGGGGTTATACGGTGCGGTGCGGGGGCATGAGGAAGTCAGGCTGTGGCACAGCACTGATGAACCCATAACTACCCTCTGGTTCTTTATACTACCTCCCCTTACTATTAAGGCTTATGTTTCACCCACTCATACTGTTAGACCTATGTATGTCCAAGAGTACAAGTAAGATCGTTGGATGCAGGAATGCCAGCACAGACAACCCTATAGAAAGACAGCGGGTGGGATGGGTGGGGGACGGAGACAAGGAGGAGCTGATAGCAATGCTCCACTCAAGGGAAACAAATAACAGAATTATAAGTGAAAAAAACATATACATGAATATTAATAATAATCTACAACAATAACAAGGGTTCCTGGGGGGAAAGGGTGGGGGAGGGAAGGGCTAAAGGGGAGCCGATATCAGAGTTCAAGAAAGAAAATGTTTTGAAACTGATTTTAGTAGCAACTGTACAATTTTTATTTGCTTGAGCAATTTGAATTGTGGAATGTTATAACATCGGTAAGAGCTCCCAATAAAATGAATAAAAAAGAAATGGTGTTCACAAAAACAGTATTCTAAGGAAAACTCTAGCACTCGATAATACAACTGAATGGAAGAGAACTACTTATTAGGGTTTAAGGCGAGTGTGGGGGCCTTGACATTGTAAGCCGTTTAAAAGGCCCTTATTCCTTGACCCTCGCTCTTAATGTACTGCACCCAAGCACTGGTGAGTGTGTAGCACCACAACCACACACACACCTCCACCCTGGCCTTACAGTGAGCCGCCGCCTGCCACTTAACCCACTGCGCTGCCACACCACCTTGGGAGTAGCCCAGTCCAGATGTAACCGGCGTCAGTTTCCCCCTGTAGATGCCTCTTCCTATCTTCAACCCATCAGCACACCTCTCTTGCTAAATGCCAAGTTTCCAAAGGCTGGCATCTGGAGATTAGCCTATCCGAGAAAGCATAAGAAATGGGCAGCATTCACAGTCCAGGATAATGGACCCTTGGAAACTGGAGGATGGAGATACTTTGAAAGAAGGGCCAGCTGGTATTCTTCATCTGAACGATGACAAAGGGAGGAGGTAATTGAGGTCGTCTGCTGGAAGTGACTTTCCACTCCAGGTGACACACTGATGCACAACTGCCCCAGAGGGCTTCTGTGGACCTACATCTGTAGGGCGGAGCGCACCTCGGCTTTCTCCTCTGGGGAAAGGGGGGCTCCAAATCGCAGACCTTCAGGGGAGTTGGTGAGCACGATAACCTCTGCGACTCCGGGGCTCTCATCTGCTAACGCTGTGTGAGGCGCGCGCATGCGTGTGTGTGTGTGTGTGTGTGTGTTGTTGGCTTTCTACTCCCTTAGGGTTACAGTCTCGGAAAGCCACAGGGCCGGGTCTACTCTGTCCTCCAGGGTCACTGGAGTGGGAACCTGACTCAGCAGCGGGCAGTGAGTTTGGATTTCATACACCAGGCTCTGTGCCAGCGTGTGATGGAGAACGAAGCAGACGTAGTTTCAACTCTTGGGGCGCTCACACCCGGGGAGGGCGCGAACAGAACCACATCGCGCACGAACCCGCCTGGGGGAAGAGGGTGCTCGAAGGGTAGGAGTGGGGGTCACGCCGGGACCAGGAGCCCCCGGGAAGGGCTGGGCGCGCGCGAGGCCGGGCGGGCAGGGCAGCGGGCAGCAGCCTTACCGTCCGGCTCTCTCGCCGCCGCCGCCTCGGCGCTCCGACCCCGAAGGAACTGCAGGGCCGCGAGTCCCGCTCCCGCCGCACCCACGGCGGCCCCGGCCACGAAGCTACCCCAAAAACGCCGCGGGCCTCGCAGGCGGGAAGCAAAGCCCTTGGCAGCCATCTTCCCCGAGGTACCGGCTTTGCCCAGCGCGCATGCCTGACGCCTAACGGCCAATCGTGAGCATGGCACCTAGGCACGCACCCATAGACACCCACACCCACACACACGCCTAACAGCCAATCGTGAGCAGCCAATCGTGAGCGTGGCACCTAGGCACGCACCCATACACACACACACGCCTAACAGCCAATCGTGAGTCGGGCATCTAGGCGCGCGCGCGCGCGCGCACACACATACACAACAGTCGCAGCGGGGCACCCTAGACACAAACGCACACGGACTCACGGGCGTGCGCGCGCACAAACACAATCGCAGCCTGGAGTCACCTGTACAGCCTGGCACACGCGCGCGCACACACAGTCGCAGCCCGCACAGCCTGACACACACATACATATGTACACACACACTGTCGCGGCCCGGAGTCGCTAGCCTGACACGCGCGCGCGCGCACACACACCCAGTCGCAGCCAGGAGTCACCTGCACAGCCTGGCACACACTCAGCCCGGAGTCACCGCACAGCAGGAGATGCCCGGGAGACGCTGGAGGCCCAGAGCGCACGCGCAACTCTCCCCTATGGTCCCGCGCGCCTCCTGCTGCCACCCCAGCTTCCCAGGCGCTACCACCCTCTCCCTTTCCCCACTGGACTGAGCTGGCCTTGAACTCACTACTGTTGAGCCAACCATGACCCCAGGAGACAGGGTGGGACGGCCCCAAGGTTCCCCAGGCCCTCGAGGCACAGAGTGTGACCACTTGGGCCGGCAGTAGGAACGGAGCAGCTGCTGTGCGGGAGAGAGATCGGGCTTTCTGCTCCTGTCGGGGTTTGAAGCCCTGGGAGCCCCTGGTGGCCCCTCTGCCCGCTCCTGCAGGCCCCCAGGCATTGGAATGAACTCAATGGCGATTCAAGAATCTTCCCGGAAGCAGTCGGTCACTGTATGTACAATCCCGGGACTTGCTTCCCAGTTCATGGGGGATGAAACCATGTGCTTGGTTAGACTGCTGTGACGTCATGGAGCTTTCCGGGGCCAAGATTCCAACTCGGGTCTGCCCCCCACACCTGGGCCACGTTGGACGTCTTCCTGGCAGCCGGCTCCTAAGCCTCTTACAAATACCTTTGTGCGTCCCAAGATCGTACTCCACGGTGGCCTAGGACCGTGGCTGCACTCCACCACTGGGCATCCTTAGCGGCTGCTTCTCTCCGGGGTCGTTTCCTCCCTTTTGAACGGTGATGAAGAGAACTCAGGTGAAAGGGTCGGGTCAAGTGTGCTAGAAATGTGAGATGCTGACTGCAGTCATCTCCACTTTTGCTTTCTCTGAAATGGGAAATCTGGATTACCGAACGCCCCCCAGACATATTTCTTCCACCCCCACTATTTTGCAGCCCCCTCTCTTGGCTTCCTCCGTCGACTTTGAAGAAGTTTCCCCGCAGGGATGAGGCTTACTCCCAGCGGCAAGTTCTAACCACCAACCCGGGAACGGTAGGCATTGTTTCGACAGTCGTTGGACTTCGTGCCTTCCCTCCTCACCCCCAATGTCTCTTGCGAAGACATTTTGTAAGATCTAAGTCAGATCCTTGGTGGCTCGCTCGCTCTCAGCCTTGGAGCCCATGGGGACTCAAGGCGACCTTAGAGGGCGGAGTATAACTGCCTCTGTGGGGTTCCAAGCGGGTAACTAACTCGCTACAGGAGTAGACAGCCTCGTCTTCCTCCCACGGGGCTGCAGGTGGTTTGGAACCATAGTTAAGCCACTAAGGGTCCTCAAATTCATGGCAGTGTTTGGGCTTGGGTTGGGTTTTGGACTGGGTCTCCCATGACTGCCATGTCCGCCCTGGTCCTTTCCAGGGAGTTGGGGTCTGGGCCTCTCTCCGGGTACAAAGGTTTGTTTCCTGCTCGCTCGCTCGGGAGAGGAGCAGCAGGAGCGCCTGGTCTTGCACTGAGCGCCCGCCGAAGCGGCGCAGCAGCACCGATGAAGGGTTCTGCGTGCTGTACCACTGGCTCACAGGCCCACGGGCGCGCGCTTCCCCAGCGTCCTTCCAATAACGCCCGCATTCGTTGAACGGTTTCTGTCCCCTGCAAGCACGAGTTGTGGAGAACGCAGGAAGCCTTGGATTGGGGTCGGTTCTGCGGTGCGCATCCACAGTGGTCACAAGAAAAGAAAATACTCTCTTGGAGAGAACAGCGCACCGCACACGTGCCCCCAAGTGGTCAGAAATGGAAGTACGCGCAACCTGCCTGTAAAATGAAGCTTGAACTAGCCGTTTTGGATCTGTGTTCAGAACCTTGTAGTGTCCCATTGGGGTGCTTAAGACGTAAGGGAGGGGCTAAAGAGGGCAAGTTGAGCGGGCGGCCCCTGAGCCCTTTTTCACCTTGCTGGTATAGACGCAACTGCTTTCTATCAGCCAGAGTGTAGGGTATCTTGATGAGTTTCAAGTGAAACTATGCCCTGAAATAACCTTTAAACTAAAAGGTAATTAATTTAGCGCAAAAAGATCATCACCCCTAAGCGTGGAACTCTTTTTGGAAAAGCGTTTCAGTCAAAATGGACTGAAGTAGGGGTGGGGGGATTCCTGCCCACGGGCCACACATAACCCCCAAACCAAACCACGGCCATCAAGACAATTCTAACGCACAGAGACCCTAGAGTACAGGGCAGAGCTGCCCCTGTGGGTTTCTGAGACTGTCACTCTTTCCGAGAGTAGAAAGCCTCCTCTTTCTCCTTTGGAGCAGCTGGTGGTTTTGAGCTGCTGACCTTGTGGTTAGCAGCCCAGCATGTAACTACTACACCAGCGGGGCTCCTGGGCCTTCACACGAGGGGTGAGTTAATTAAATGCTTGGCCAGTATGGCCTACAAATTAAGTTATAAATATCCAAATAGCCCTTGGCAGGAAAAAAAGTTTCCCTGTCCCTGCTCTAAAGCACAGGTGTGAAGGCTGGGAGACGTTGGTGGGATTGAAGCGTGAACAGAAAACATGAGAATGCTTGTACAACATGAAGACTGTACAAAATATCACTGAACGTAATGTTGAATGAGTGTGCTTTGCTGTTTTTACATTGTATTTTCAAAAATAAAATATTTAAGACAAAACAAACCCATCTCTCAGTGAAAGGAGTACTTGCTAATGGATCTCAGGTGACCCTTAAGGTCTAACCTTCCAGCTATTCTAGCTCCAAGTTCATCCTTCCAAAAATGTCAGTCTTTGATCTTCCTCCCATTCCCTATAGGTCATTAGGGACACTGATTGATGAAAGGTGAGCTTTCTGAATTTGAAAGAGCAAAAGGGGCCAAAGATGTAACGGGTTTCTAAACAAAAGGCTCTTCCTCCAGTAAACATGGCTCTTCAAGGAGTTCCTGGAAGGGGTGAATAAAAAGGCAGTCAACCCCATGGGAAAGATTCAAAGCTGGTCTCTCTCCACGCCAGCAAATACCAGCCACGGACCAAGTACACCCATTGTTACTGTAAGAAGCAGTAACGGGCATTGTGTCTAATGATCATTGTTTTCTTAAATAGGGACCAGTCACTGAAGATTTGTCATCTAAAGAGGTGAACAATCTAAAAATTATTCATATATATTTTCCCTTAATATTTTAAATTATATACCATTACCTATATCAGCACACGTATTAGAATTACTTCACGCATTAGAATTACTGAAGGTCTCACGAAGGTTACTTATACTCTCAAGAAGTTGATAATGCTGTCACTAAAGTAGACAAAGTGTATAAACTTTAGATATATGGATTTTGAACTCACACTTGATCATAAGCCCTAAACTAAGCTTTTATTTATTTCATAGGATGTGGCCTTCATCAAAACTTGCCCTCATGATCGCTGAAGATATGGGTCCTATAGCAAAGTATAGTGAATTAAGCATATGGTACCTGGCTATCAGGAAGAATAGGGTCTGGATAATCAACAGCTTGTCTTAAACAAGCAGCCGTTACCTAAGTCCACACCAAAGGAATACACCAGCCTGTGTGATCCAAGGATTGTAAAAATAAAATCCACGATCAGAGGAGGGAATTATATTAAAACTTAAATTCTGAGCATCCACTTTGCAGCAGGCTATGGGTGACCGTGAAAGCCCTAAATCCATTTTTCAGATTCCTATACAGACAGCCTCCATTGAATTCCCTCTGAACACTGACCACACATGTAGATAGTCTTGTCCTTGAACAGAGTGCACTGAAAAGGGTATATACCTTCACCCACCTGAGCTGTCCAGGGAAGGGCAGTCTCCCTTGAACCAGGCTTGTCTGGGTATGTCCTTGATGGAGCTCACCATGGTGGGGATTGAATAGTCGTCATGCCTCACCTGCCTTGGGAAGAAAGCCCCTGGACCAGTCTTGTAAACACCTCTGTCTACCATAACATGCGTATCCCAATTTAGGGCCCATTCTTGTTCCAGTAGTTCCAGCTGTAACTATACTGGTCTGATGCCAGCCATGCATTTGTGAGTTTCCCTTGACCACCTATGTCCTTTTAAAAGACCTATATATATGTATATAAGGAAACACTTGGGCTTGTTCTAATGGGGTCCTTTACCTGAATGTCCATGTGTCTGTCTTGGCTTTGTCCCAAATAAGGCTTTAAAAAAAAAAAAAAAGGAGGTGATTTCTAGCGGATTGCCTGTTTCCTTTGCTAGGCAGCAGTGCCCATCAAAAGGTTATGTAGTGGGCTGTGATCCACAAAGTCTCCAGTTCAAAACCACCGGCGCTAAAATGGAGAAAGATGGAGCCTTCTACTGTTCTCAATAGTCTGAGAAATCCAGAGGTAATACCCTGCCCCATAGGGTGGCCGTGAGTCAGAACTGACTCGATGGTAGTTGAATTTTGTTTGGGAATGCCCATCAGGTGCCCTGGTAGTATAACAGTCAAGAAAGAGATCCACTGCTAAATCAAAGGCTGGCGGTCTGAATGCACTCAGTAGCTCCAAGAGACAGAGCTGGCAAACTGCCCTCGGAGGCAGTTCTCTCACCCGGGGTACTGTCGAAATAGACGGGAGAGCATTTACCAAGTCCATCACTGTATCTCAGGAATGAACCAGGTTTCCATTTCGTGAGAGCAATCGGCAGCCCCAAAGAAGGGAGCTGCTTTGCTGTCCCTGCTCTGTGGTGGGGCTCCCCTAATTCTGTCCTGATAGCTCTACAAAGGACCCCACAAGAGCAGCGTTCCTTTTCATTTTTAAAACAAGTCTAACCCATCATGGAATAGAACCTAGATTCAGGAGGGTGTGTCAGAGGGCTGTTTCCTGCATGATTTGTGTCCTCATCATCCACAGGACTCTGTAGAAGCTGTAGGAATACAAAGGCACAGGCTCAAGGTCTGGCATGATCTCCGACGTTGGGGAAAAGGGCTGTACATCCCGGGACACTGAGCCCTGTGCTCCTCCATGACACCTGGACAGAGCCCAGGGAGAGTGACGACCTGGGAGCATCCACGTCAGGGAGAACAGCTTCTCTACAAAAAAAAATTGCTCAGGGTTTGCTATAGTTTATTGTGCCAGCCTGGCCGATAAACACAAGTAGGATTAACTGAAGGGCAGAGGGATAAATGGCTCGGTGAGCCTCACCTTGGTTGTTCTGTGCCTCAGTTTAAAGGGGTACACTACCTGTGGGATGCCTAACCTGTGGACTGTGTCGCTGTAAGTTGAGGTCCCTTTAAGCCCACATGATTGGAATGTTCGTCTCTGGAGCTGGGGACTGACAGTTGATGACAGTTGGGGACCGGCCTTGCTGTTTGCTGCCTGGGTATATATAGCCCAGCTCTCTCTACAGAAGGGGACTGGCAACTGGCAGCTCTCAAACCTTAAAGGACTGCTAGTGTCTCACTGCTACATAATTTAACTGTTAATTTCTTGTATTATCTATCTGTATATAATTTAATGGTTCATTTCTTGAATTATATATCTATCTTTATAAATATATAATTACTAGCAATCTGGTTTGTCTCTCTAGAGAACCCTGTCCAATACAGGGTTGTCTGCAAGGTACAGGGCCAGAGTCAGAAGAGACACACCAGATTCAGACACACACCGATCCCGGAGGAACGTACCCAACGTTACATGTGATCTGCTCACTTAGAAAGACTATAACTAGAGCCCTGGGCTTTTGAAATGCAGACATGGAGACCCTGCTTGGCTCTAGCCCCACAGGACATGACTGACCCGACACTCGGGGCCCAACAGCTGCACGGATATCAAGCAGAGAGACGCAGGGGTGTCTGAGACAGTCCTGGAGCTACAGAGACCACTTTATTCTAATAAAGAAATTGAAACCCAGTGACTAAAAGACACAACAGGGTGGGTTTTTCTTAAATTGTTTTTTTTAATTTTCATATACAAAAAGATAAACTTCAAATAGTTCTAGATTTTTCTCCTATTCTGTTGGGGTGTGGCTGCTTCTTCACACGGGGTGGTTGGGAGGGGGACTACATTCACATCGGTTTATTTGAGGACCCAGTGCCGAGTTCAAGCAGCAAAACCCCAACATAACAAACCTAATTTCAAACTTGACATTCATTTCTAAAATTACCACAGTAAAAAGGAACAAAGATCCACTGCAAATGCATGAACTATGATACAATTTTCTTTCCAAAATGTCTTCATTTTGCAACTGTAATTACACAGATGTCATCTTTAGGCCATTTTAGGAGTGCGTGTGTGTGTGTGTGTGTGTGCGCGTGTGTGTGTAAAATATATATAGATATATATATAAATCAGCACACTTCAAATCCAGACAGGGCAACAGCAACAAGCTTAACTCTGTGTGTATAGATGTACTTTTTAAAAAACAGGTTACTTTAGTATAACTTTTGTTAATTCAGTAGTACACGCTATTTCGGGTCTACAAAAATTCTCTTACTTTTAATTTATAGCTACAGAGTGAAAAGTGACCACTACACTTATGTCTCACATTTCCTGGTACACAGACAGTACTTACTGGAGTTGAGCCACGAACTACGAGTCTTTAGTTGGAGCGCTTGCACGAGCTTCCTTTCTTCTGCAACCTGAAGTCGCCAACTAGAGTCACAGCTCCAGAGGCTGCGATTATCGATCTTTTCAAATCATGAGAAACGGGTGAATCCAAACTTTTCATTACAATGTGTATATACAAGTTAGATAACACAGCGCAGTAAGACTTTGCTATCCATCCTAACAGCCCCCTCACCCAACATACATTCAAGTTCCACTAAGTTAGACAGGTCTTAGGATTTTACTTCCCTTCCTTACAAAGAATGTACAAATTTAGAAGTAGCTCATAGAACTGAAATATACATATGTGTATGCATATATATATATATAAAACGATGGCAAATGAGAGGCGATATTTTCTATTGGCTCAAAACAGTCCCTCCGAATTTTGTACTCTGCTGTGCTCTTTAACTGTATGTCTGCTACATCCAGAAAGCTCTTTACACAAGAATTGACATCAAACTCGGTCTACGTTACATTGACAGTACTGGACTGTGATTCCGATTCAAGGATAAACGTGGAGCATGTTGACAGATACAAAATTTGGCCTTAGATGCTACCATTAAGATCACAAGCAGCTGCTCTCGTACAGTTGAAAAATGGCACTGTGTGGATCGGAGGCATGGAGCTGAGCCCTGGGATGTTTCTGATCTGCGATAATCCTCCCCTCGAGTCTCAGTGCCCCTCCATTTCCTTTGCACTTTTGCAGAAGTCTCGAACACACGGCACAACGGAAAAACAACAACAGGAAGCTGCTGGCAGGTTCACACTTCTGCTGGCAGGCGGTCCGCACAGGCAGACAGACGGCCTCCGGAAGAATCTCTGCACGGCCTCACATGAGGACTTGGGTAGTTTTCAGATGCTGCCTAGTGTTTCCTAGTCTCGTCTCTGTGGCTGTTGGTAAACTTTAAATGAGCACGTGTTTGCTCTTATTGTCCCTTATGGAGAAGGTATTTGGCTAAAGACACATAATGACGTGTGGCAGTGCTCTGAGACCAGCAGCCCTGCAGCAGGCAGAGACCAGAGACGGAACGCCTCGTGGGCTGAGCCGGGCCCCCCAGCCCCACTGACCTGGCGCTCCACGGTCAGGGGGATGCGGGCAGCCCACGCTCCTGCAGCTGAGCTGTCACTTCTTTCTTGGTCTGCCAGCTCTGCCCCAGAGACAAGAATTCAGATGTGGTGACGGCTGGTTAATTAAACTTTTCAAGTGGTAAAAAAAGGCTCTTCAAAAATATATATATTTATTTAAAATACATCAAAACGACAAACAGCCATATCCTGCAAGGCCGAATTTCACAGCAAAATATGCTACAGACATCTGCCCAAAATGCACTGTGGGGAATGGTGGGGCTTTTTGTTTGTTTTTTAAATCCTACCATTTAAAGGAATGTTCTACACTGGAGCTTTCGCGATTGGACGTGTGTTACAAAGAGCTCATCTTTGGAACTGATGCTCGTGTTAAGACCAACCCAAACGGTCACTTTGCCTATTCAGACACAAGGAGCCTGAAAATGGCAGAATTGAAAACAGGAAAGCAGGAAGCACCATTCCGGGACAGCGAGACCCGCCCACCACAGCGCCGGGATAAGCTTGCCAGAAAGAAGCCCCTTTCCCCAGTCTTTGGAAAGAGTTGTGGGTTTTTTGTTTTGTTTTGACTCATACAACAAATAAGTGCCCACACTTGGCAGGGTTCCTGCGTGCGTGGGTTACAAGCCTGCAGGATCCAGAGGAACCAGATGATACCATTCAACGTGAGCTCTGAGGTAACTAAGTGGCTCTGGAACTACCTGGATCGCACACAACTCCTTCCAGCGGGGAGACTGCGGGGGAAGGAGGGAGGGTGGGCTGGAGGCTAGAAAAGACAGGTAGAAAAACGCTTACAGTAGTTTCGTTGGGGGGCAACGGGGTGACAACAACAAAGGCACGACATAATTACATTCCGAGACACAGGCTGGAGAACACAGAACTGTCCTTTCAGGGGAACAGGGAATAGGAATGGGGGAGGGGGGGTGATGCTGCTACCTTCTCTGCTGAAGCTAATTTTATCCCACATACAAATGGGGGTAAAATGTAAAACTTCACTCTGAACCAGAATGAAAACAATAAGAAAAAAAGCAGTTGGCTTAAAACTCCACGCGGTTTCTTGATGAAACCATTGTAACCCCGTGCGCCTCTGGACACACAGCCGGCAGGCAGGACCTGGGGGGTCAGGTCACAAGCTGGCAACTGCAGACACCAGGACTCAGCTTCCGTACTCACTTCCCCCTACTGCCCGTCCAAGAGGCGGCACCCACCCCCACATAACCGTCCACTTTCCACCCCAAGATAAGAAGGGCTAAAAGGAAGACCACCTCTCATGTCATGGCCGTGATGAGGAAATCCTTCGCAGGTGGTAGAAAATGCCCAGCTGTTACTGGGGGTTGTGGGCTTCCTCCTTGGGCTCCTGGGTGACCCACTACATCACATCACAGCAGCTGGCCGACCCAGTCCCTCCCTCATTCCCCAAAGGACCAACCCTGCCTGAGAGCGCTGTACCTAATTCCATCGCCACGTCCACCTGTCACTGCACCCCATCTTCCAGAAGAATTACCAACTGCATAATCATATCCCCCCAATAGAATGATTTGGTCCTAGTTAATTCAGTCTGGCAGTCTCAAGTCACCAAATCTCCATTTCAAAGGTTTTGGAACCAAAATCTTACTCTAGCCCTACCCTACCCACCCAAAACAGCCTCCCTTGTATATTCAGGCCCCAGGCCAATCTGCCTTTGGGTACAGGAACTTTCAAACTACGTTTCAGCCTCAGAGCCCTTGTTCAAAAGCAACCTCGGTAAGAAGTACAGATGTGAAACACATTTGGGATTCCTCTTGCCTCCCCCATTCCACAAGTGGAGCTTGGGCCAAAGCAGGCCCAGCGTCAATGCCAATCTGCCAGTGTATGTCGAGAATCTCTACCAGTGCTCAGGACAAGCTCCACCCCACCCGTGCTCCAGTGTACAATTCTCTCGACAGGTAAACCTCATTGGCTCTGATTATGAACTCACTCTTACGCACACTCACTAGACTTTATAAAAATAATCTGTGGTATAGAACAAATCTCCACATTGCGTAGAAGAATTCTGTCTGGTGATATAACTAAATATATATGTAGAACTATAGATTCTCTGAACGTAAAATCTCAAGTGCCCTATATCTCTAGTATATAATCTATTATTGTATTTACAATGCTACCTAACGACATTCAGATGCAAACGTGATGAAGAGTGAGGGGAGGGCCCAAGCCCAGCCCGCAGGAGAACTCCCAGGCCTAGAGGAACTAACTCTCCCACTGCAAATACCCATTCCTCCCTGCTAGCCTGACAGCACTCATCATTTTAAGTGGGTCATTATAGGCTCCCCACCCAACAAGACGCTCCAAACAATGCCCTTCGCAGATGGATGTAACTGATACTTTTCGAAAGGCGTCCAGAAGACCCCATGCTTGTGTAACTCACTTGTGTGCCACTTGTGTGTCTCTTCAGTGTCCCGGGATTGGTGTGTGGTGGCTCTCGGAATCGCCCAGGCCCTGCACAACCCAATGGGACTCCTTGCAAACAGAGCGTAGCACAGGGCTGATCAGTGCACGCCAGCATTCAGGAAACAGGTGTTTTTCATTCTCAAGAGAGAAAAAAAGGAAAAGCCACTTCCAGGACCTCAACGAAGCTTCCACAGGAGCAAATTAAAGGCTTGCGTTTGGGCACTACAGGACCACAGACAAGACCACGAGCAATGCAGCCATTCCCAGAAGGTAGCCGTCACCATGAAAATCCGAGGCTTGGCAAAAAGTTTCAACAGCGGTAAGTCCTTTCAACTCAAAATCTTGTCCAAACCAAAGTTCACTAAATGCCCCCAAATGAATATAAAGAAAGAACACTGGAAGTATCTCACTGGTAACTTGAACTTTTTATTGGTTGCTCAGTTTACGGACCTCTTGGGTGCCCCAGTCTGATAGAAAATGTGGCTCAGTCAACTGAATTACCCGGTGGGAGGAAGGGGGTTGGAATTTAACTCCTACAAAACTACATCATTTCCTCAAAAACTTTTCCAAGCCCCTAACGGTTTGGGATACATTCATAGGGGACTGCTGGTTAAAAATCAACACGCAGGAATCTTACTTAAAGAACTATGCTAATGTAAACCCTGAATTCATTCAGCATCTTCACATCTGGACTGAGAAGTATATACAGATCAAGTGCATTTACTGGACTCATTCCTCTCTGCACAGCATGACCATCCGCCGAAGCCTCATCGCAGGGTCTCAAGCGTGAAGACGTCAGCGGTTACTTTTGCTAGTTCAGCTTTTGTAAATGGCCACCTGAGCAGGGATTCACGCCGCACAAACGAGGAGCACGCCTGAACCTCATCCCTTCCTGACTGCTCACCCAGGATGGGGGCCTGAGAGGAGATCCCCAGGCCTCAGGAATGGGAACTTGCCACCACTCCGCAGGGGAGTCAGCCAGGAAAGCCCAACGGGTTGAAGTAACTCATGAAATCTGTTTTCCCAGTTAGATCTCTTTTTTTTTTTTTTTTTACAGGGGCGCGCCCGCCTCCGCCATCATTCCGCCACCTCGCCCCCCAGTGGAGACGAGACCACGCGAAGCGGAGCGGGACTCGCCACAACTTTTCAACTCGGCCGCCATCTTTAGGACGGGCGACTCCCCCTAGATCTCTTTCTAGTGAGTCATGGTCTTGAGAATAAGGATCGGCCATTCGGCTTTCTGGCATGTTAATTCTGGAAACGGACATCTACACCGTAGCTGACCAGACCATGTTAAAACCTCAGATGCGTGTAAGCCCATAAATGCCGGGAACATCGTCCCGCAAATTAGAAAAGCCAAGATCCGGTTTGCGAGAAGGGCCTCCAGTCCTCCTACTCTGGATGGAGCAGCCCCTCTTCTGCCCTGGTGACTGACCCACAGGACGGGCTTTCTGGGCCATGTGTAGCGCAGGTGGACTTGGGTGCACAGGTGGACTTGCCAGGGAAGAAAACACCCGCGCACAGCCCAAGCCCTGTCCCAGGCAAGGCAGCAGGGAGCAAAATTGAGGTCAACGGGAGAGAAAGGTGAAGGTGCAGAACTAGGAGGTGGCCACCTGCTTCACTTGGCTGTCTGAAGTCATGATCAATGTCAAAGAGGGCTGGCCTGGTCCACCAAGGAGAGAACTATCCGGGTAGGCTGGCCATGAGGCCCCTCACCCCCCTTTTACATAGTGGCTCTCGCATCCAGAAGCACTTCAACAATCGCCTCAAACCCAGCAGGTGAAGGCAGGACCAGGAGGCTCTGGCTCGCTCGGGGAAGCCTGCCTCAGACAGGACAGATCACTCTGGGCGCCCTTCAAGAGCCCAGAGACCAGAAGGACTGTCAGACCACAAAGGCAAAGGGTGTCCCCCACCCTTTTCCCCCATAGCCACATCCCCCAAGCAATTCCAAGGCAAGTTCTGGCTTGGTCTCCCAAAAGACCCAGCGCAGGCCAGCCTTGGCCTTTCCCTAGAGCCCGAGGGCATTGGAACGCAGTGAGCTTTATCCACCCCCTCCAAACGGCTTCCCCCTTTTCCTATCCATCCCAAGCTTTCCCCCAGGAGGGACAGCCTCCAGCAGTGAACGGGTGTTTTGAATGGAACCAAGAAAGGAGAGTTTTCTAGACCCAACTTCCCCCAAGATGCACCGTCCCCATTCCACCCCCACCTGGGGGCCTGCCAGGATGACGGCCCACAAGGCAGAAAGGAGGGTTCATGGCCATGACATTCGCCCCACCCATGACTCTTCCCGTAGTCAGTGATGCCAGGCCTCCACACAAAAAAGTTCAGAAATAGCAGCTTTCTGAACTCCTTGGAAAACTTCCATGCAAGATCTTTGTGGAAAAGCAAACAGACGGCAGTCCCAAAACTCGCGTAAATGTGAGGGCAGGTCCAAAAGTATTGCTTGGAGGGGTCCAGCCCACGCGTCCATCAACTGATTCCCAGCGCCATGTGTCTGTGGGCAGTTTGTCTTCATCTCGTAATGGTGGTTTCTTGATGGGAAAAAGGCTGATCAAAACAGAGGTTCCCCGGGGCACCTGCTGGGCCAGTAAATTCCCGAGCAGAGGTCAGGCTCTGAATTCGGCAACTGTTCTTTGGGACTCCATAGGAGTCGCCTGGAAATATCAGTGTTCTTCAAAGATACAGGATGACCTGGGGTGGGGGGTGCTTTTTAGGAAGTGTTGAGAAAACTGAACACTGCCCTGGTGGTAAGCCCAGGTGGTAAACACTGCACCAAGGGCCTATCCCATCACGGCAACATAGCCTGCTCATTCTTTTCGGGTAGAAAAAATCCTGTGGGAATGTCCTCAGGAACCCTTACGCAGTCCCGATCTTGCCCTCTAAGACTTCATTTTGTTCCCCAAACTCAAAGGATGTTCAGAAGGAGCATCTGCCTTTTGGGTCCCGTGAGGACGCGCCTGTGTGCTGAGCCTGAGAGGAGACGTCTCTGGGAGAAGAGTCAGTGAGGACGGAAACCCTGCCTTCCCAAGTGCGCAGACACGGAGGGAGGGTACGCCAAGGAACAAGAGCTTCCCAAGTCGGTGCTTTTGCATAATCAAGGTTTCTGTGATTATGTAGCAATGCTTTTTAATGGACAGTGCTCTAGAAGGCTGACCTCCACCCCACCCCACACCCCACCCCCGTCCCAATGAGTTTATAATGACTGACATTTTATTTGGGGGTTCAACCCACCTCTGTCTGGCCGGAGCCAAACCTTGGAAGGAGACTGCCCGGCCTCAAGCCAGCAGCAGCAGGGGCCCTGCACACACTGCCCAGGAAAAGAAAGGCAGCCGAAGCCCAAAGGTCTGGCACAGCCCCTGGGTTCTCCCGCTGCTCTGACCACAAACAGCTCCTATCTTGTGCCACGTCATTCTGGTGCTACGGTCCCGAAAGCCGACTGTAGCACCGGGGCACAGGGTCAGCAGAGAGTGAGCCCACCCAGGAACGAGGCACGCAGGCCAGCAGGAAGGGACCCAGGCTCAGCCCTGCTCATTCGGTTCAGCCCTGCTCATTCTGAGCCCTGCACATTGAGCTCAGCCCTGCTCATTCTGATCCAGTCAGGGCACAAGAGAAGGGAGTGCAGGTGAGTGGGGACGCGGAGCGCGTGGTGTTGGGCACTGGTCATCCCTGCAGTAGGATTAGCTACATTGTTAGTGGTTCACCTGGTTCTTCTGGGCGAGAAGCAGGGTGGCTGGCACTGCCTGAGAAGAAAGCTAAAGAAATTAGGTATGGCACTTCTCAATAAATAGTTTAAAGCTTCTTAAAGAAATGAGCGGAGATGAAAAGCGACTGCTGTAAGGCCTACTTTGCCATTTACAATTTTTCCACGGGGAGGAAAAATACCACGGCACAAAATCAAAGCGCTAAAACAGAGAAGAGAGAGAGAGCAGGATGAAGACAACACAGCTTACCAAACAAATAACAAACAGAAAACCTGGCCCTCTGACGAGCTTGGCCAGCCCCCATTTCATCCACTAGGCAAAAGGTGAGCTCTGAATGGGAGCCAAGAGCACCCCCCCAGGGGCTTTCCCACACCCCGAGTAGCAGACCCCAGCCTCAAAGGGGGTGGTTCAGAGGGGGGCACACGGCCATGGTATGTGCAGCGGCGTTCCCCTCCACCCCTCTCGCGTGGGGGACAGGAGAGAAGCCCATGCCACCCCCGAACATGCTGCTCCTTTACAGCCTGCCCCCGCCACCCGGCCACAGTGCGGATTCTAGAGACAGGACACTTCTCTATGGTGGGCAGAGTCTGCTTAAGAGACACCGCCGGCTCAGATCAAAGGGCCACAGTCACCAAGTGATCTCGGGGCTGCTTGTCACTCTGCACATCGGCCCATCGAGTTGTGGGGGACACCTGAACCTCCAAATAGCCCAAGAGGCGGCATGTCTCTTAGCTGGCACCCAGGTTGACTTCTCCCCTCACCCCCACTCACCAACCCTTCAGATACAAGGATGCAGTGCTTCAAAATAAAAGTCTACTTCACAAACAAGAGTCCCCAAGGTCGCAGCCTGGGAGGTTGGATATTTACAAGAGGGCATCTTGAAAAAAAAAAACGGTGGCATCCCTACAAAACTCTTACAAGGTGGTCTTTTTTTTTTCCTTTTCTATTTCTTTTAAACTCTCTTGTCATAAAAGCCAACTTACATTAAAATATACTTACTACCAGACAACACAACTAACAAAATATATAATAAAACTTACACAAGTAGAAAATTCTGAGGTATTTCTGGTTTGAGGTGGTCTGTGGTCGTGAAGTTTCAATTCTTTGACTTTTCAAAATTTAAACCTCGGAAGCCACATTAACAGAGCGTTTGTGTGTACAAAGGGTGTGTGTGCGCGCACGCGTGTGTGTTGTTTAATGTGCATGTTTCATAAATTAAGAGAAATTCAAATGTTGAAACAGCAGCATTAGGAACATTCACGGACTAGAGCAAGGTTACATATGGCGTTAAGAGAAACCGGTGTTGTAGAATATGCACCACTTGAAGGAGCTGGAGAGAGCTGTGCCCACGAGCCACCAGGGGGGCAGGGTCAGCTGGCGCACAGGGTCCCCCGGCTGTGCAGGGCACACCCCCCGTGGGCACTTCCCTGAACTGCTCCAGGAGAACGCATCACATTTCAGCCTTGCCTGCATTGAGGAACCGGCCGGCGTCCTGCCTGGAGGAAGAACACACCCCACTGTGGTGGCTTCTGTCCTTACCTAACCTTGACATCCGGCAGCAGCACATTTCCAGTCCAACTCGCACACCCCAAGTAGAGAGGAACAAAGAACCCGGCCGGGCGAGAGGCGCAGGGCGACCGACCACGCGGCACTGCGCCGCGGCTGCTGGCTTCCTCCTTCTCCAAGGCCCTGGCCAGGGGCCGTGACCGCTCACCCTCCACAAAGTCCGTGCCCTCCAATCCGGGTTACCTGAGAAGTGGCCTCCAGAGCCCAGGATGTTGCTCCCAAAGTGTCCGTGTCCAGTGTAGCTCTGTTCCAAAGCCCACCCCGACCCCCCCACTCCAGCTCCAGTCCAAACCGGCCTTCTCCTCCTCCTCCTGATTCCTCCGGGGTCAGGACAACACCCATTCGATCCACCAGACACGTCTGCTATTCCTTCCACTCACTGTCCGAAGGGCAGAAACAAAACAAAGTAAACCAAGGCCTGGAGAGAGCCTCCCTCGGAGGTTGGAGGTGCTGGGCAGGTGGTCCAGAGTCAGGTGGGGAGGGGGACAAGGTCAGAGGAAGCGCCGCTTCTGAGGGCTCTGGTGTGACAGCTTCCCGAGGTTCCTCTGGGTTGAGTTTGCAGCATTTACGTTTCCTAAGACAGGAGACGGGTTTTCTTGGTGTCACAGGTTCTGAGGTGGCAAAGAGGGAGAAGCGGAGGCAGGCTCTCCGGCAGGGCGCTGGTTCCACTCCCAGCTCAGCACCTCAGCGTGCACTACAGTAGAGCAGTGTGCTGGTAAAAACTGATCCGATCCCCCAAATAATATTAATAATAATAATTATAATAATTATAATAATAAAAAGTCAAGGTAAAATAGCAGCTGCATTTTGGGTGTTTGTTGGTTTTATGGGATTTCCAAAACAAAACACAACCTTTTTTTTTTTTCCTTTCCCTCCTTTTTCTTTCAGCTCCACTGAGTCTGGAGAGAGGCTGGTGTCTGGGGGCTTAGATGCTGGACTCCTTAGGGGGCAAGTCCACGTTGGTGACGGAGGTCACGAGGGAGACAAGGCAGTCTGACGTGGTGCTGTGGACCGACCTCTGGATCAGGGACACCCGCTCCTCTACGCAGCCAGCGGACAGGCGGGCCTCGGCGTCATGGTCCCAGCACTCCTCGATGGTCACACAGAGCTGGGACAAGCCCTGCAGTCGGGAAAAGACACCCCCAGTCAGGACAAGCCTGGGGCGGCTTGGCCTGGGACACCGACAGCGACAGCCGGCTCCACCGCTGCATGAGGTCGACCCACGCGGACTGGGAGGTCTACAGGGACCCAACGCCTTCCTGCCTGCTGCGGCCCCTCCCACAGCCCCAACAAAGGTGCACAGAGAGAAAAACAGACCCAGGCCCCTGCAGGGGCAGCATGGCCGCTCTGCTGTGAAGCAGTGGTTTCCACATGGCCCAGAGCGCCGTGGACCCAGGTACCTCCTACCTGACTCGCCCGAGAGCCCAAGGTGCGGGCAGTCTCACTGGAAGCAGCTCTCGGAGCTGGGGAGGCAGCTATCTGGCTGGCTGGAGTCTCGCACCAGGGAAGGCCCCAGCAGGCTCTGGGCCAGGCCTCCCCTAGGCCTTGGCCTCTTCAACCAGGGCTCTGGACTACCTTCCTGGCCAGCACCCCCAATGGGAGGCTCTCTCCATTTGCAGCCCTGGGCTTTAGGGAGCAGCACCTGCTGAACTTGGACTTACTAGACTAGTTCAATGCCCTATGGCCCACAGCAGTCCTGAACTGTCTTTTTTTTTTTTTTCTTTCTCCTGAATTAGCCCTGGGCTGGGCAGTGGAAGGAACTCTATGGTGCTAGAGGCTAATTCCGTTCCCACAAGGCAGGGAGCA
Source organism: Tenrec ecaudatus (assembly GCF_050624435.1). Taxonomy (NCBI): domain Eukaryota; kingdom Metazoa; phylum Chordata; class Mammalia; order Afrosoricida; family Tenrecidae; genus Tenrec; species Tenrec ecaudatus. Next base: position 12,549,437 of record NC_134537.1, read on the forward strand.
GGGTCTTTGGCACAGCCTCCCAGATGGCGGAGTCTAGGGCCACGTATGTCGGCTTGCTCAGGAGGAGACGAGGGAGCACTCAGTTGGTTAGACCACAGCAAACATTTCAGGAACAGACATTTTGCCCAGAGTTCTACAATGGTGATGGATTGCGTCCAGGACAATGATGATGGCACTCCTCTGTTCAAACAGAGGGCTCGGAGAAATGACGCAACCTGCCAACCAGCTCCTCACTCACAGGTCCAAGGTTCAAACCCAGGAGTGTCAGGAGACACATGTAAGCCACAACCGGGGACAACCTGGGCCCGGAACAGAGCTGACAGACCCATCACACTCTGGGCCAAACTGAGAGCCATCCCCTGCAAGCAGGAACACCCCACCCCACCACACACACACACACACACACACACACACACACACACACACACACACACACCGTATCCTTGATGGGAGAGGAAGGGGCCGCCTGCTGCTTGGCCCATCCTCATTCCTGCCACGTGTGGAGGGGCTTCCCTCTGTGGCCCAAGCAGACACCAGTCACCCAGCCCCAGACCCTCACCGGGTGCTTCAGCCAGTGGTCTTTAATGGTGGGACGCATCTTCTTGTGCACAACCACCTCCTGCAGCTCCTCCAGCGATGGGTGCTGGCCAATCTCTTCCTCAAACGGTAGCATGTACTCATCCACAGGTCCTGGGTGCAGCACAGGCCCTCAGAATCACCTGGGGGATCCTGCCGCCAGCCCCCACCCCCAGGACGCCCAGGGCCCACTATGCTCACCATCGGCGGCCTTGCAGCGGGACACCAGCTCCCACAGCACCAGCCCCATGGCATACATGTCGATGCGTAGGAAGGCGTCTCTCTGGAAGTTGATGGCACCCTCCAGCACCTCGGGGGCCATGTACCTCCGGGTGCCCACCTGCATGGACATGAAGACAGGACCGGTGGACGCCACTGTCACCAACACATGGGCAGCCCTGGTCTGGCGCCACACGGAGCCATCCTTGACGAGCCGTGTTCAGGGGAGGGCTAGAAGGGGTCCTGGTGGCGCAACAGTTAAGCACGCAGCTGCGAACCAAAAGGGTAGCGGTTCAAACCCACCCTGGGCTCCACAGGGGACAGACAAGGCACTCTGCTTGCGACAAGGAAACAGCCATGAAGAGACTTGGGGCACAGCTACCCTGTAACCTGGAACTGCCATGACATGGGATCAACTGACCAGCACAGACAACAAGAGGAGTGTGTGACCACACCCTGGATAGCCGAAGCCTGGGAGAACGAGGAGGTATCTCTACTCCCGGGAAGAGAGAGTCTCAGAAGCCCAAAGGGGCAGCTCCACCCTGCCCCACTGGGTCGCTGAGTCGCCATCGACTGGCGTGGGTGAGTGAGTGACCACTGACCAAGAGGACCAAGAGGAGCAGCTCAGAGTTTTCCTGGCATGAGAACCAAAAAAAAAAGGGAGTTGGGGGGCCAGGGGGGGTACTACTTAAAAATACCAACGGCACCTGCGTGAGGATCAGAAGTTCAGGGTTACTTTTCAGCAACTTTTTCTAGGTCGCTGATTTGGATTTTTGTATGCTTCTATTTTAACTTGCTTTAAAAAGAAAACGGAAAGGCAGGGGGAAGAACGACCGAGCCTACCCTCTCTGGTAGCCAACTCCCCCCACCCCACTGTGCAAATTCGGTGTTCCTCAGCTGACTGGCCCCTGGTGGCTCCAGGACCCTTCAGATCCTGCTTTCCCTATGGAAACTAGAGCGCAGTGACCGGGCTCGCTCCTGTGCATCCCCCAGCCGGCCACAGGAGGGCAGTGTGTGCACTCCTCCTGCCACCACCACCCCCCCAAAAAAAGTTCCCTACCTGCCCGTGGGTGTCCCCCGGAGGTTTGCCCGGCTCAAATCGAACGGCCAAGCCAAAGTCAGCCAGCACGGCCGTGAGGTCATTTTTCAGCAATACATTCTTACTTTTGAAGTCCCTGTGGAGACAGGTAGACAGAGATGAAACAGTGTCGTGGGAGCATCCTGTCCTCTCAAATACTGGAGTCTGTGCCCCAGGCCATCCCACCCTCACGGTGCCAGGAGCCTCTGCTGCACTTCTAAAGGCGGGTTCCTGCCTGGCATGGTAAGACACTGACCATTCCCGGGGCTGGGCAGACCCTTCCCAGTGGCGACACAGCTGGGGGCAGCCTTTGCATTCCCAGAAGACCTGGGGCAGCGAGTAATGGAAATTTAAAATCAGCCTGCCATTTCTGTGCACGCAGAGCCACCTCTTGCTGACAGAGCTAGGCCCAGGCCTCAGTTTCCCCAGTGCCTCCCTTGGCCTGACAGTGCAGATTCGTTGGCCTTTGACTATTTCTGACTCATAAAATTGGCCCTTACAGTCACCCTGCATTACAGCGTGGAATTCTGAGGGGAAAGGGTTCGAAGCCGCTTCCCCTTCCTCCCAGTCACAGGACCGGACCACCCTGCCCAGGCCCTCGGCAGGACTCCTCAACGTCCCTTGCATCTCACCATCCCCGCCTCTGCGTGCTGGCTGGGGCAGGAGCAGCCCCTCTCCCGGGATGGCTGAGAGCAGGGCAGGGGCTGGTATGTGTGCAGACCTGGGTCGACTGGCCAGTCACCATGGTGCTGGCAGGTTACTGCAGGGGCTCTCAGAGTAGGATCTGAGGATCGAGGGCGGGCGAACCCCTCCTAAAACTGTTTCATCTGCAGGGGCAGATGTATTTTATCTTCATAAGACATTGTCTTGCTTATGTCAGCTGTAGCCACAACTGGGCAGAGACCACACAATCCATGATGTCACCGGTCTGACAGTTAATGGGGAAAATCAAAATATGTGTGGTTTCAGCCAACGTGGTAGGCCGTTAACCGCAAGGTGAGTGGCTCCGAGCCACTGTGAAGACTGCTCCATGAGGGCAAGATGGTGAGTTCCGCTTTACCCAAGGGGCAGCTCTGCCCTGTCCTATGCAGGGCAGCCGTATGTCAGGATTAATTAATTCCATAGCAGTGAGTTAGTTTGCTTTGGTTTCTAGAAGTGCTTTGGTTTCACCGAATGAGAACAGCTGAGCCAACTGAGACAGACTGGGCATGGCCTCATGTGGCCACTAGAGGGCACCCCCCCTCTCAGGACGCAGGGGTGGGGCTGGGGGGTAGGGAGGTCAAGTGTAGGGAAGGCAGCGGCCAGGTCGGTACCTGTGGGCAATCGACGGCTTGTGGCCCTCTCCGCGGCACCAGGGCACGTCCTCGTGCAGGTACGAGAGGCCTCGAGACATCGTCTCTGCCACGTGGCACAGCTCGTTCCATGTGATGATGTTCCCCTTGAGGTAATCCGTGAGGGAGCCCTGGGGAGGCAGCACAGAGCTCAAACGGGCTTCAGGGACAGGCCAGGGCAGGCCCCGCAACCCAGCCAAGGGAGGACGTGCCCAGAGGATGACCAGCACGGGGACGCTCTGGGAGACTGTACTGACTGACGTGCAGTGCAGAGGAGGGGAAGGCGGCCGGGGACGGGCAGGGGAGTCAGCAGGCTTCTCATCAGGAGGACCACCAGCGGACCCAGCAATGGCAGGACCACAGCCTGGGCCCTGGCGCACCTTGTCGTGAAAGGCCGTGATGAGCCAGAGCTCCATCTCCAGGTTGGAGCCTCGCTTCTCGGCGGCGATGAACTGTAGCAGGTTCTCGTGCCTCATGCCCGGGGTGCTGAAGATCTCCCGCTCACTCTGCCACGACTGCTTGTCCTGCGGGTGGCGGGCAGCGGCTCAGTCTCGCTGCGCCAGGACAGCCGCTCCCGCAACACGCCCTGGCCAGGGCCTCCCCGGCTCAGGACTGGGGACAGGACAGGCAGAAGACAGCTGGGCCAGCCCGGAAGGACCAGGCTTAAAGTCGTTCTGAGATCACAGAGGGCCAGTCTTCCTTCACAAGCGTCCGTGGAGGCCCAGAGAGGGGTGAGGGTGAATGAGAGCTGAAGTGAGCCTAGAAAAGTGTTCTGGACAACTGCTGGGGAAGACCTGGTGCACAAGCCTCTGAGCAGAAACTGGTGAATACACACACACACACACACACACACACACACACACACACACACACACACACCACCCAGAACCCCTGAGTGGGCCAAGGCTTTGAAACAAGTTTTGTACAGCCCTGCTCCGGCAGCTCCAGAGAATCACTGCAGCTCAGCCGGGTGTAGGGTGAGATTGTCCCCCATGGAGGCGGGACAGCCCACTCTGCCTGTGCCCCAACCTGTACGCAGCCCCAGAGCTCAGGTCACAGTGGGGGTGGACGACCGGGAGCCCCTCAAGCACCCACCTGGAGTGGGAAGACCTTGACGGCCACAAACTCGTTCACGAGCTGCGCCTTCCAGACACAGCCAAAGCGTCCCCGAGCCTTGATCTCCAGCAGCTGCAGGGGCTTCAGGCTCACCAGCGGGGAGGGGGGCGGAGGCCCGGGGTCCTGGAGGAGAGCGAGTGCTTAACGGGGCCTGCTCCAACCCCCCAGCTGCTCCCTGCCCTGCCCCTGCCCAGGCGGGCCTACCCTACCTCATGGATGTCCACGTGGCCATAGGGGGGCTTGCGGTGCCGGTACATCCACAAGGCGAGCAGGACCAGGAGGGAGAGGCCCCCGATGGGCAGCAGCGAGTAGGCCAGCACCGTGAGCAGGGTGGGGGCTGTCGGGGGTGGCTCGTACGTGACTGGGGGACACAGGGAACCCTGGGTCACATAGCCCGCCCGCCCCACTCCTCCAGGGCTGGGCCATGGGGTTCCTATACACCGCTCCCCACCCAACTTAAGTGCCAGGGCCAGGGCAAAGCCCAGAGCGGACCCCTGCCCCTCCTCCCATCGGCCCCTCACCTTCTGGGCCCCCGGGCTCCGGCAAGTGGGTGAAGCGCTCGTTGCAGAAATTGCCCTCACAGCAGCAGAAGTACACCTGGGGGTTCTCCTCGGTGGCCACACACTCCTGCCTGAAGACAGCATATTGCAGCTGCCCTCAGTGAGGAGGGGCCAGACGGAGCCCTCCGCTCCAGCCCTTCCCATTCGCACAGCCTCCTGGGAAACACGGGGTAACCCTGGGACGGACCCCAAGTCCTCTAACATGCGAGCCAGGGCAGGGAGGCACGGGCCACACACCCCCCCCCCATCTGCGCGCGGACTCCCGACCAGGGGACCCCCGCGGCGGCGCACCGGTCATAGCAGTTGAAGTCGTCCAGCCAGCAGCCCTTCTTGACCAGCTCAATGGAGCCCGAGCTGTTGCGCCACGAGGCGTAGCAGTGCAGCCGCTTGTCCTGCTCGCCGTCGCAGCGCTCCACGCCGCTCTGGTTGGTGCGCTCCAGCTCCCAGTTGGCGTTGTAGTAGATGCACTCCCGGGTCTCGGCCACGCCGCGCCCAGAGCCTGTGTCCCGCGGAGGAGAGAAGAGGACAGAGCGCCTGAGTCGGCGGGAACCTAGATCCTGCAGGCGCTGTCCCTGGCAGCAGCCCCGGGAGGCCGGCGGGGAACCACCTGGGGCAGAGCCATTGGGGGGAGCGCGAGTCCCTACAAGTGGCATTCCCAGATCTCCGTGCTGGACTGCAGGGGGTGACCGGCCACTCCTGACCTTCCTTCCCTGGAGCAGTCACAGCTCACCGCCAGGGCCGGGAGCCTCGGCCCAGGGCTGCCTCGCTGCTCCCCACCGGAGCCCCCCTCCTGACTAGGCCAGTGCCCCGACCCGCCCTCACAGCCCCTGGCTTCCACATCACACGCCTTACCAACTAATTGCCTGGTGTTACACATTCACACTGCATGCGGACAGGGGACTCGGACTAATCCCCAAGAGGAAACGGCAGTGTTATTGTGGTGAACGCTCTGCGGGTGTGAAATAAGCTTGACAAGCTGCTTCTCAACAAGGCCGATTTCCCTCTCAAGGCTGGAAACTCGGTCCTGATGATCCTGATCACTGCTGCCTTCAGCACTAGAATGGGCTCAGGGAACCAGGTGGTTGCCAGGGAGGCAAGGATGGGCACAAATGCACTGCTAGGCATAGCTGGATCCTGGCGGTGGGGTGGTGTTCCATGTTGGGCAGCAATCCTCCAGGCAGGCAGTTCAGAGTTGCCTGCTATTCTCCAGGGGTAGGCAGGGCTTTCGACTCTTGTACACAAAGATAGTCTGGGAAACTCACAGGGCCAACTTCTGCTGGGTCCCATAAAGTGGCTGGGTCAGTATTGACTTGGGGGAGGAGGGCAGCAGCGGGTGGGTTTGTTTTATCTCCTGGCTTCTGCAGCATTTCAAAGGGAAAGGGGGAACTAAACGGAGCCCCAGGTTCCCCCTCACCTCCATTCACTGAACACGCACTGGCCCAGTTCCTTTTTAAACCACCCCTCCACCTGCAGAACGCAGGTGGAGGGGACCACCCAACCTCCACCTGACCAGACCATGCTACAGGTAACCCGGCGGGGACAGCCTGGGACCGGCCAGTGTGAGCCAGGACTGCTACCGGAGGGCCCTGGCTTCTAAAAACGGGCTAACAACACTACCGACCTCCAAGGTCTACTGCCAGAACCACGGGCTCCCTGCACTGTTTAAGAGGCTGGAACAGTATCTGGCCCATTGAAAAGTCAACTGGCTGCTATTGAGCAGATTCCGACTCACAGGGACCTACAGGGCAGAGCAGAACTGCCCCGTGGGTGATTCTGAGATCATAGCTCTTTAGAGGAATAAAAAGCCTCATCTTTCTCCCACGGTGCAGCTAGTGGTTTTGAACTACTGACTTTGAGGGTTATCAGCCCCATTAGGAACCGCTACTCCCATCAGGGCTGTGGCACAGGAGCACATTGTATGAGAAGTAGCCTGCCCCCACCCACCCTCTGCTGCCCAGACAAGGCCTCGTGGGTGGTGTGCACCCTACCCGCCCCACCTCCCACACACGCCTAAGCCTGCAAGAGCTTCCAAATGGGAGCCGGCATGGGGCGTGGGGAGGTGGTGCCAATCCTCACCCCTCCCACACCACGCCCAGCTCTGCAGCCAGCTGGCGACCCAGGGGCCTCCCCCTGTCCCCCTGGCGTGCAGCTGCTCAGCTTCTTCACACACTTGGCTATTTATAGCCCCTGGCAGCACTCCAAACACACTGCCACCTCTGCCTTTTAATAGCGCAGGGCTCCCGCCCACACGGCCCCAGCTCCCCTGACCGCAGCCACTGAGCTGGCGCCAGCAGGCGCTGGCCCTGCTCGCAAATGGAGCGCCTGTGACACCGGCCTCACATGAGGCACAGCCTGGCGGCCCGGGCCGAGGATACCTCGGCTCAGCTCATCGCACCTCCTGGAGCCTCTGCAGCAAGGCAGACAACATGCGGCTATTGTGCTCCAGGGAAAGGCGCCAAATCCGGGGAGGCAGCCCCTCCGTGCCCCAGCCGGCACCCCAGCCAGCAGCCGCACCGATGCTGGAGGGCACCCAGCAGGTCCATCCTCCCTGAGCGCAGCTGGTGGTCAGGTCCCTCTGAGCTCTTGGGAGGACGAGGGTCTGCCCACCTGGGTCCTGCAGAGCCTCAGAGTGCAATGGGGACCGAAGAGCAGGAGGGGCAGGGGCAGCCACAGGTGACAGGCAAGGTCCAGAGCTGTAGTTGGTGGTCATGCTCCCCTGAGGCTCTCCAAGCTCTGGACATGGGAGCCCCCTGTCCCCAGCCCTGCAAAGGGCTCCCAGAGGACTGTGGCCCCTTGCTGGCAGGGTGATGACACTGCCCGTGGCCCCCAGTGGTTTCTGCCCCACCCACGTGGGCTGTCCCGAGGTGGCAAGGGGAGGCTGCTCAGCGCCACGCCCCTCCTGCCAGGGCAGTCTCAGAGATCTCCTAGTCCAGGGAGAGCCCAAGGGAGGCTAGTGGCCCCCCTCCTGGTCTGCATCCCCTAGCCCTCTCTAGTAGACCCCCCAACTTGCCCCCCCACTTCCCCTTCCCTCAAGAGGATCTGGATCCTGGGAGGTTCCTGCCTTGGGCATCCTGGCCAGAGGACCCTAACAAAGGTTAAACACTGGGGCTTCCAGAAGCCAGGCTGTGGCTCCCGCTCCCCCGCCAGCACATAGCAGCCCCTTTGCCATCTTCTCTGGGCAGGAAAGAAGGACGGCAGGGTAGGGGGGCTGGCTAAGGGACCCTGAAAGTGCTCACTACAGCAAAGGGGTGAGGCACGCACACGTATACACACACACACGTCACACAGTGTGGAGGGGCACATACAACAGGGCAGAGAGGAATTCATGCGGCCTACACGCTGTCTCTGAACTTCATTGACACAAAAGCACATGTCTGCTTCTAGCAGGCAAGGGCAACCTTTATTCCATGCACTGTCCCCCACTCCGGAGCCCGATTTAACAAACATATAGCATGCACTGTATCCCAGGGAGACTGTACGCATTGTACAAATAACTTAATTTTCAAAAACTTTATTGCAACTTAGGTCAAAGTTCACAGCGCACATGGTCGGTTTTACAACAAACACCCGTTGACACAGTCAATTCCGACTCACAGTGACCCTACAGGACCACAGGGCTGAGCAGACCTGCCCCTGTGGGATTCTGAAATGGAAACTCTTTGTGGGAGTAGAAAGCCTGGTCATTCTGCCAAAGGACGCCTGGTGGCTTCGATACGCTGACCTGGCAGTGCGCAGCAGCGGCTCCGGAAAGTGACCACTGTACCGCCAGGGCTCTTCCTTGTGGCCTCAGGTGGCTGGTAATTCTCACGCGGGCTTGAGTTCAGTTCCAGACCAGAAGGGTGACGAGAATGTTTCTGGTGTTTGTTTTTTAATCATTTTATTGGGGACTCTTACAACACTTTTTTCTTTTTTTTTTTTAACCATTTTATTAGGGGCTTATACAACTCTTATCACAATCCATACATACATCAATTGTGTAAAGCACATTTGTACATTCATTGCCCTCATCATTCTCAAAACCAGGGGTTCTCAAACTTTTTAAACATGGGACCAGTTCACTGTCCCTCAGACCCATTGGAGGGCCAGACTAGAGTTTTTAAAAAACTATGAACAAATTCCTATGCATACTGCACATATCTTATTTTGAAGTTAAAAACAAATGGGGCAAAAACACCTGGCGGGCCGGATAAATGTCCGTGGTGGGCCCCATGTGGCTTACAGGCCGTAGTTTGCTCAAAACATTTGCTCTCCACTTAAACCCCTAGCATCAGCTCCTCATTTTTTCTCTTGCAGCTCTTATCACAATCCATCCATCCATCCATCGTGTCAAGCACATTTGTACAGATGTTGCCATCATCATTTTCAAATCATTTTCTTTCTATGTGAGCCTTTGGTATCAGCTCATGTTTTCCCCTCCCTCCCTCCCTCATGAACCCTTGATGATTTATAAATTATTTGTTTCATGTCTTACACTGACCACTGTCGCCCTTCACCCATATTTCTGCTGGTGGTCTCTCCTGGGTGCGTGGGGTGTTTAATACATCGATCATTGTAATCAGTTCCCCCTTGACAAGAATGTATTTAATCCTCCTGACAATACTGTGAGGATCCTCGTCTTACAGAAGAGGAAACTGAGGCACAGAGAAGGTAAGTAACTTACCTAAGGTATTTATGAAGTGTCAGAGCCAAGGTTCAAACCCTGGCAGCCTGGCTCCGGCGCTGTGTCGCAGTCCACTGCTTGTCCTTCCTGTCATTGCACTAAGCACTCTCCTGCTGGACTTCCAGGCTCACGTTTGCTGGCCTAAGCAGAGCCCTGAAGCACCCTCCCGCATTGTCTCCTGCACTTATGTCTGGGCTCTTATTTGGCGGTCAACGTAGCTCCATCGCCCACCAAACTGGGCTTCAAAGAGGATGATCCCGTTTATGTGCCGTGCAAGCTACCACGAAGAGTTCACAAAGCCGCCCCCTCACCTGCCCTCACTTTCCCTCATCTGAAACCCCACTGTGGTTGTAATCCGGTTTCCCTGATCAATCCCAAGACTAGTCACCGTTCCGTGCTGATTGGTCTCTCCTTCCGAAAACTGTTCACATCATTTCCCATTCCTTGAGTTCTCCGTTGCTTTCTCAGTTGTAAAAATGCTGTATAGCGTCTTGATAGTAACTTGTTTTTCCCACAGAGAATAAGTCTCCAGTGCCTTCCCTCTGAACATAACTGAGGGGTGGGAATAAAGTGACTACCAGGCAGAGAGTGCCTACAGGAGACGACTATACTAGATTAAAATGATCACTCTGACTTGAGTGACTAAAACCTTGTCGCTTGAATTCCCGCACCCCCGCCCCCGCCCCTCTGATATACCTGGGCCTTGATCTGGTTTTTTAATATTTTCTGGCTTGGTTTTTTTTCTTGCCTACTGGGGTATATCTCTGTTGTACTTTGTCACTGTAGTTAACCTTCTTGAACCTTTGCTATGTGTTTTACAGTACATGAAACCCAGAAATGATAACCTATAGAGACAACTACAATAAGAGTTCCGGGGGGGGGGGGGCGGTGAAGGAGGTTGGGGGTTTAGGGGGAGCTGCAGTAAAATGTTTTGAAACAGATTTTGGTAACAATACTGTTTGATGTGACTGAACTATGGAATGGTATGATGTATGAATTAGCTCCTAATAAAATGGTTTGAAAAATAATAATAAAAATAAAGCTTTTCTTACTATACTGTAACTCATTTGTAATGTTCTTTTGCCAAAAAGTCTATTTTATCTGGTGTTAACATCTCCCTAAGAGGCCCTGGTGGAGTAGTGTGCTACGTATTGGGCTGCCAAGGGCAAGGTTAGCAGTTCAAAACCACCCGCTGTCCCAAGTGAGAAAGACGAGGCTTTCTCCTCCCGTAAAGAGTTACAGCCTCAGAAACCCACAGGGGCAGGTCTACCCTGTGCTACAGGTTCACCATGAGTCAGAAGCAACTCAATAGCCGTGAGTTTGGTATTTGGGGGGATACAGCCCTGATGAGGTAGTGGCTTGCACACTGACTGGGCTGCTAACCACAAGGTCAGCAGTTCGCATCCACCCATCACTCAGTGGGAGAAGGATGAGGCTCTGTGCTCCCACAAAGAATCACCGCCTTGGAAACCCCTAGGGCGGTTTCTTCACTGCCCTCTCGGGCCTGGAAGAGAAACTGCGAGAACTTGATGGCAGCATGTTAACACGGCGATATGACCTTTCTTCTGGTGACTATTCTCCCAGATGATCTCTTTTCCATCTTTGATTTTAAATCCCTGTGTCTACTCTCTGAGCAGTGTTTCCTCCCCCTTTCAATCTGCCTTTGTCTTGGCACCAGTTGAGCGTCCTCACATTTACAGCTATTCAAAGGCTTAAGCTCAAGTTTCCTTTTTTCTACCTGCTTTCCAGTGGTGCTATTTGTTGCAAGTCAACAACAGCCAGTCCTGCCAAGAGCCCTGGCGGCACAGTGGGTTATGTGTTAGGCTGCTAATCAACAGGTCAGCAGTTCAAATCCACCAGCCACTCCTTAGGGGAAAGTTGCGGTTTTCTACTCCCTTTGGGTCCCTGAGTCGGCATTGACTCCTTAGAAGTGAGTTTTGTTTGAGGATCTCTTTTTGTGTCTTCTCACACTCCGTTTCCAGTCTTTAAAAGTTAGTTTTAGCTTTCAACATGTACACATACCCTCTAAGTCCAGTTAGCACCTTTATCGTCCTCCATAAGAACTCAGATTTTTAATTCAACAAGTCCCTTCTGACTTGGCTTTAATTAGCTCTGACATCACACTGTGTCCAGTACTCAGGTCTCCGAGCCCTGGGCGTACAGTTGTTAACCACTTGGCTGCTGTCACTGAAAGGTCTGGGGGCCAGGCTGCCTGAGGCTCTGCAGGACAAGGATGTGGCGGTCTGCATCTACACACAGGGCAGTCTTGGGAACGGGGCAGGTTCTACTGAGACTGCCGTCACCTTCCTGAAGGGCAGCTTCCTTCAGAAGGACCTGGGGTGGAGGAGTCGTGGTCTGCTTGTCCAAAAGCATTTTGTTCTTCTCCTTCAAAGCTCAGGTGAACGTAAGTTGGTAGGTTTGAGTTCTCCTCTCTCAGCATCTAGAAAAGAGGGTTCCTCCCTTTTCTGGCTCCCACTGTTGGTGACATTTTTTCTTGCTTTCTATTAGGCACTGTCTTTTCCACCTGGCTGGTTTCTTAGCTCCTCTTTTCAGTGTCACTCTAAGATGGATGTCTTCTAAGAATATATTTAAATTTGTTTATACAGTTATGGATTGACGGTGCTTTTAGAATCTGATGCTTCGTATCATGTATCAAATCTGAAAAATTTTCAGCTGCCATCAATTTGAGTATCAACTCAGTGGCAATGGCTTTGTTCTATGATTCTGATGTGCTTATTTCAAGGTCGTATGTTCTAATTCTGCATCTAAACACAATAGGAATGTCTTATAGTTTCACTTCTAATACACTGGCTCTCTTTTTAGTTATGTCTAACCTATTGTTAACCTATTCTGCTTAACCAACTAATTAATTAATTTTTAAGAATCATTTTATTGGGGGCTTGTACAACTCTTACAATAATCCATAGTCCATCTATGGTGTCAAGCACATTTGCACATTTGCACATTTGTTGCCATCATCATTCTCAAAACATTTTCTTTCTACTTGAGCCCTTGGTATCAGCTCATTTTCCCCCCTCCCTCCCCCATCCTTCCTCCCTCACAAACCCTTAATAATTTGTAAATTATTATTTTTTCATGTCTTTCACTGTCTGATGTCTCCCTTCACCTACTTTTCTGTTGTCCATCCCCCAGGGAGGGGGTTACATGTAGATCCTTGTGATTTGTTCCCCCTTTCTCCCCCATTTTCCCCCTTCCCCTCTTGGTGTCGCTACTCTCATTAATGGTCCTGAGGGGTTCATCTGTCCTGGATTCCCTGTGTTTCCAGCTCTTATCTGTACCAGTGCACAGCCTCTAGTCTAGACGGATTTGTAAGGTAGAATTGGGATCATGATAGTGGGGTGGGGGGGAAGCGCTTACTTTATTTTTGCATTTAAACAAAAAAAACCTTCGTGGATAATTACAATGTGTTTACTCTTTGTCTGAGTTCAAAACTCCTATCTCATAATTCCCTAACTTAATTTCTTGCAAATCCACTCATTATTGCTGACCATTTTTATTCTTGGCAGCTTGTTGTTCGTGTGTCTGGATTATGGATACGAGCTAAGGTTCCGTTTAACTTGTGGGAATCCACCTAGGTGATGCATCTGGAATTTCTAGTGTCTCAGTTTCCTCGACAACACCAAATGCATGTGGGAGCAGACCTATGGGGAGAGTCCCTTCACCCCATCGCCAGCGCAGGCCAAGGAAATTTCATTAACTTCCACTGATGACAGCACCTACGGAAGCTCTCCCAGGTGAGGGCCTCAATTTCAACTCCCTGTCTCCTGGTCCTCCTGCAGGACCCACGCCTCTAATCCTGGAGATTAGCAAAGCCTGACCCCCCGGCGTGTCTCAGACACCATCAACGGGAAGAAATGAAAACCCAGGAGCCCTTTCCAAGGGTGGCACGAGCTCAATGGGCCTTCAGACGTCCAGCTTGGAAGGAGGTTCCCTCACTGCTTGAACTCTGTGAAGTAGCCCTGGGCGCCGTCCTCCCCACCCAGGAGCGCGGGCCCAGGGGCAGCTCGGAAACCCTGGCTTGCTCCAGTCCAGTCATCCTCAAAGCACACCAGAGAAAGAACTTGCAGGTACGTGACCACACCCAACTACTTCCCTTCGCTCCTCCCTCTGTGGCTGTGGACCCATGTGACCCCCCCCCCCAGCTGCTCTTCAGCGGGAACCCACAGTGCCACAGCCACGGCGTCCACCCATCGAGGGACGGCCTTCCTCTTTGTCGCCACCCCTGCACGCCACCAAGCGTGATATCCTTCTCCAGGTACTGCTCTCTCCAAGTGCGAAGCTGCCAGCCTTGCCTCTGAGGCGCTTTCTGGCTGTTCCACTCAAACCCGGGGATAAATGCTTCTTGAGGCACAGGCCCACGAGCGTGAGGAGAACAGCCGACCACAGGAATGAAATCTCCAAGTCAGAAAGAAAAGACACGAGTCGTTCCTTATACAGGAAAGCTAAGAAACAACCAGATGTGCACCGCGGAACCTCTAAAACGCAGGCATCTGTGGCACCAGACTCTGTCGACAAGCACAGGGCAGAGGAGTTCAAGATGGGAAGGTGGGCTGCTAAGGAGCGGCTGGAGGCTGTCTCTACCACAACCCCAAACGACTGGATGGTTATTTTCTAAAGTCAATAAAACTGGAGTGGGCAGGGGGAGGACCCTCTCACAGGGAAGAGGTAAAGTTGGGGGCACAGGTAACACAATAAACTAGGAGTGATACAAACTAATATACCAAGCATAGAAACACCCCCTTTTCACTCTCAGCCCTCTCGCTGCTCTGTGTCTTTTGGGGTGTTGACAAGCAGGGCTCGATCCTTCAGACAGAACAGAGTTCCCTGGGGAACGGAACTACGTCCAGTCCCACTCACAAGCTCTCATCAGGCACAGGCCCATCCTTCAATAGGAACAGGCCAAGGAGAGTCACCTGCCTGGAAAGCGCAGGCAAAGGCAGGTAGAAAGGAGGACGGCAACAGAGCAAACGATGTTATGGAGAGAAGGAACCTAAAAGTCCACCAGAGCCCTGGTGGCTCTGTGGGATCGGTGCTGGGCTGCTAACTGCAAGGTCAGCAGTTCAAATGCACCAGCTTCTCCACAGGAGAATGCTGAAGCTGTCTGTCCCCATAGATCTACAGTCTTGGAAAGCCTATATGAAATTGCTGTTAACTGGAATCAACTAGAAAGCAGTGGGTTTAAATGAGGAGATGGAAACTCAAGGCACTGAAAGTAAGTGAGAACATCCATGAGGAAGGAAAACAAATTGGGGGGTGAAGGAAACAAATTGGGGGGGGGTGTAAGAATCAATATCCTCAGACCAAAAAGGGCAGAGTACTCATGAAAAAGGAAGAAGGCAGCCCTGTGTGAAAGACTGAGAACAAAGTGTTCTCCACAATTAGCACCAGGGTGGCAGAAAGGACAAGTAACAGAAGGGTTAGAAGATAAAAGTTGTAGAGATCTCCCAGAAAGGAAAGAAAAAGCATAAAGATAGGGAAAACAGGAAAGAATCTGGAAGCTTCTCCCACTGCCAGAAAAAGCCCAACACCTCAGTAAAAGGATCTTCCGGAAAGAAAATCCAAGGGGACAAACCAAACCCCAGCACAGTGGATGATGTCAACAGACCCGCCGACAGCACATCAGCATAGCATTCCACAGTACTGGGGACCAGAGAAGATCCTACCCTGTCTACTACGGGAGAAAACTCGCCTACAAAGGATTATGAACCAGAATGGCATTTAACGGCCAGCGGCCAATCTGGGGACAATGCCAGACTACAAAAGGGACAGGGGTTCCCCATTTAGGGGGAAAGGACTTTCTATTGAGAAGCTCGAATAATTACACATGGAGGCAGAAGGGAGCTATAGGCAAGATCACAAGAAGCAGGATCTCATATTAGCCTGCCTTAGAAGCTACTGGGTGATGTACTCCATGAAAATATGGGGATAAGTGAAAAGGGGAAATACAGGACACAAAATCCCAAGAATTCAACCAAGGAAAATGGGAAAAGAATCTTTGGGATGAGGAACCAGGGAGATCGGGGTAAAAGGTGGCTCAACCAGGAGGGAACCAAACACACTCTGCACAGAAATCTGGAGAAAAGAACTGAACACATGCCAGCGACTCGCCACCAGGGAGAGAGTTTATTAGTTCGGCGAATATACCTGCTAAGATGACAGCGGGGAGAATCAGCACTCCTTCTGCATGAAACTGAGCAGAATGCAGATTCTCTCCCGTTATCATGTACAAGGCGCTCACACGGTCCTGCATCACAGGAACGACGGGTGCACACACATTTCCCACAGGAAAGAAAACGCACCACCTGCCCTCTGGCTCGCAGTGGAGTGCTTTAACCAGGGCTCCGAAGCACCACGATTCCCCTGCCAAAGTCTCACCAGTTAGGGCTCCTTCCCCGATACTGAGACAATTCCCATGGCTTTGGAATCTCTCTTCAGAAAGTACTACAATGCTCGGATGTGTACTGGGAAGGCCGCCCATTTCCCAACCTCTGTCTTACACTAAGCATCTTCTGGATTTTCTATTTTATTCGACTGATTTAGCCATCTTCGTACCAACAGCCCACCACCATGATTGCTACAGGCAGCTTTACAAAAGAGTCCCAAGATCTACTAGACGCACCTTGATTTTCTTCAAGATGGTTTTGACTCTTCTTGGTCCTTTACCCTTCCAAGTGGTCTTCCTCAGAGGATTTAGGTGAAAACACAATGTTAAAGGCCTTTTCCACATCTGCCCTCCTTCACTCTGTCAACACCAGGGATTAGATCAGTTTCCCACTGCTACATGAACCATGAGTACCTGGACTCACTTGGGATTTCACCACTTTTATAAGTGTCCGAGTCCTACGTGTTAATGCTACACCAAGACCGTTGGCATCTTGTGATCACATAGGCATTGGTATGTGATTCTCCTGTGAAGCCTTCGGAGCCCGGGTAGTGTAGTGGTTACGAGCCGGGCTGCAGGTCAGCAATTCAACATCAATAGCTGTTACTTGGGAGAGAGATGAGGCTTTCTCGTCCCATAGCAAGTTACAGTCTTGGAATTAGGCCTCCGCTCAAGTACTCCCTAAACGCAAGAACACTTGGTTCTATTAACCTGGCATTCCATGATGCTCACCTTCCCAACACGATCGCTGAAGACAAAGCGGGTGCATAAGCAAATGTGGTGAAGAAAGCTGATGGTGCCGGCTATCAAAAGATATAGCATCCAGGGTCTGAAAGGCTTGAAGATAAACAAGCGACCATCTAGCTGAGATGCAACAAAGCCCACATGGAAGAAGCACACCAGCCTGTGTGATCACGAGGTGTCGAAGGGATCACGGATCAGGCATCAAAGACCCAGAACTAAAAATCATATCATTGCAAATGAGGGGGAATGCAGAGTGGAGACCCAAAGCCCATCTGTAGGCAATTGGACATCCCCGTACAGAAGGGTCTCGGGAGGAGACAAGCCAGTCAGGGTGCAGGATGGCACCGATGAAACACACAACTTTCCTTTAATTCTTTACTTCATCCTCCTCCCACTATCATGACACCAATTCTACTTCACAAATCTGGCTAGACCAGAGCATGTACACAGGCACAGATAAGAGCTGGAAACACAGGGAAACCAGGACAGATAAACCCCTCAGGCCCAATATTGAGAGTAGCCATACCAGGAGGGGAAGGTGGGAGGAGAAATGGCGACCTGATCACAATGATCTACCTATAACCCACCCCTGGGGGGATGGACAACAGAAATGTGGGTGAAGAGAGACAATCAGTGAGTGTAAGACATGAAATAATAATAATAATATCAAGGGTTCATGAGGGAGGGAGGGGGAAATGAGAAGCTGATACCAAGGGCTCAAGTAAAAAGAAAATGTTTTGAAAATGATGGCAACAAATGTACAAATGTGCTTGACACAATGGGCGGATGGACAGATGGTGATAAGTTGTATGAGCCCCAATAAAATTATTTTTTTTAAGTTATAGTCTTGGAAACCTTCTGTCTTATAGGGTCACTGTGAATCAGTATTGACTCAATGGCAGTGAGTTTGGTTTGGGTTTGTAAAGCTTTTGTTAGGCTTTCGTATCAAGGATATGCTGATCTATGAAACAGGAGGGAAATGTTTCTGTATATACTCGAGTATAAGCCTACATGAGTATCAGCTGAGGCACCTACTTTTACCACAAAAACTGCATTAAAAATGTGCTGGAAAACTCAGCTTCTACACGAGTATAGATGGTATCTCCTAATTTCTCAAACCACTTATTTTAAGACTGGTATCATTTCTCCCTAATAAGTTCAAGGAAATCACCATTAAAGCCATCTGGGCCCTGTTTCCTTTGTAAGAAAGATTTTTTAAATGACACATCCCATTTCTGACATAGACACAGTAATAGTCCTATTCAGATTCTGAACCAGACATTTTAGGGGTCAGTTTGAGTGTGTTCCATCTTTTTAAAGAATTCATCTACTTGACTCAAAGGTCTTTATAATATTCCTTTATCACGCTTTTTTATTTCAGTAATAGTGATACTCCTTTCATGCGATACTGGCCATCTGTACTTTCTTCCCTGTACCCTGCACTTGGGCCAGTCTTGCAAAGAGTTTTATCTTATTCTTATTGTCTAAAGAGTTAAAGCTACACATTTCCCTCAAACTAATGCTTTAGAAGCATCCCAATATCTTGGTATGCCCTACACCTCATGACAGCAGCAGCCAAGAGCTCAAAGGATGCATTGTACTGGGTAAATCTGTGGCACAAGACTTCTTTAAAGTGCTAAAAAAGCAAGGATTATCACTCTGACGACTAATGTGTGCCTGGCCCAAGTCGTGGTTATTTTTAATAATCTCACATGCACGCGAAAGTTGGACAATGAGTAAGACTGAAAGAACTATCACTGCGTGTGAATTATGGTGCTGGTGAGAATATTGAAAGATGGATGGCCAAAAGAATCAACAAATCTGTCTTTGAAGAAGTACAGCCAGAATGCTCTTTTGTAGGGAGGGCTCTGTCTCACATTATTTTGGACTTATTATCAGGAAAGGCCAATCCTGGGGAAAGACATCATGCTTGGTTAAGTAGAAGGGAAGCAAAAGAAAGAAAAAGGAGGCCAATCAATGCAATGGACTGGCCCAGTGGCAGCCGACCACAGGCACACACTCCAGCACAACAACTGTGGGATGGCACAGGGCCGGGCACGTTCCTCGCTCTCTTGTACATGGGGTCTCTGAGTTGGAATTGCCGTAACAACAAAATATTTTCATTACTACGGAGTTCTAGACATATTTTTGGATTTCTGCTGTGTTTTCTTCTGTATTAACTTGTAAAAAGGTGGGGATTTTCTTGTCCGGTCATATTTGCTAGCTAGGCTCACAGGTTGTAGAAAGAGAACATATTAAAAAGGAGAAAGAGAAAAAATTAAATAATTTTTTTTAAAAAAGAAAACATATAGCATTTCAGTTACATGAAATTTGTTTTACCGCCAAGACAGTCGATTTTTATCAGTGCTCTGTGTTTGAAAAGAATGTAGACTCTTTTTTTTTAAAAAAATCATTTTATTGGGAACTTGTACAACTCTTATCACAATCCATACATCCATCCATTGTGTCGAGCACATTTGTACATTTGTTGCCATCATCATTCTCAAAACATTTTTATTTGAGCCCTTGGTATCAGCTCATTTTTTCCTCTCCCTCACAAACCCTCGATAATTTATAAATTATTTTGTCATGTCTTACACTGTCCGACGTCTCCCTTCACCTACTTTTCTGTTGTCCAAGAATGTAGGCTCTTGTAGTTATTGTTCTACAGGTGTGGTTAAGAAAATTGTACTATCTTGAAAATGATGAGGGCAAAGAATGTACAGATGTGCTTTATACAATTGATGTATGTATGGATTGTGATAACAGTTGTATGAGTCCCTAATAAAATGTTTAAAAAAAAAAGAAAATTGTACTATGTGTGCCATGTTTACTCCCCTGGTATTTAATAAGTGATATATTTAAACTGTAATGTCCTTATGAAAAGATGTCTGTTCTCTCTCTTTTATTGGCTTCCTTTCCATTAGTCCCCTTTATAAGCTGAAGGTTGTCTATCCTTTAGTGGCTACCCTCTAATGCCATTCCTTCTTGACTTAATTTAACATTCACGGCTAGTTTCACCCTGTTCCTAGGCACTGTCAGAACTTTTACAACAACTTTACTCCATTTTCATTCCATGGCCATACAATGTCTAAGTGTATTTCAAACTCAATGAGGTATCACTCCTTCACATAACAAAACCCCAAACTGTGTATTATGCTCAATGCTCTAGATTTTCTCCCTGCATCCCTGACCCCCTGTGGAGTTCATTATCCTCGTGCCTAAGGAGCAGCGACTGCCAAACACTTTCCTTCTTAAAGAACAGTTTCCAGGGGAGGTGGGGAAGAAATGAGGAGCTAATAAAGATGAAGACAACGTTCTAACACGGACTGTGGTGATGACTGTACAAGTCTCCTTGATGTACATGAACGGCCGAATTATATGCAATGTGAACTGCAGGCCAATAAAACTGAGGTGATGGGAAGAACCGATCACAATGATCTACATAGAACCCCCTCCCTGGGGGACGGACACAGAAAAGTGGGTGAAGGGAGACATCAGTCAGTGTAAGGCATGGAAAAATAATTATTTATAAATCATCACGGGTTCATGCGGGAAGGGGGGTGGGAATGAGGAGCTGATACCAAGGGCTCAAGTAGAAAGAAAATGTTTTGAAAATGATGATGGCAACAAATGGACAAATGTACTGGACACATTGTGGTGAAAGCTGTTTGAAATCCCAATAAAATGATTTTTAAAAAGGAACTGTCAGAGAGGAGAAACTGGTTCACTTTATTATAAAATGTAAGCTCTTTCAGAATCTAAAGGCATCTGCTGGTTGTATTGCCATGTTGAGGGGGAGCTGTCAACAGAAAGGCTGGTCCTCTGATGGTAGGGCCTTTGTTCTTTTTAACAGTTCTTTTGGCCTTTGGTTTTCAGAATTTGGGCTGTGGTGTTAACAGATGTAAATTTTTATTATTCTTTTACCTGGCTCACAAGATTTCTTGGATCTGTGGCTTGGTGTTTTCCATTATTGACTCTTATAGCTATGTCTCTAATATTTCATTATTATCTCCATTAAGTCTTCTGCCTCATTTTCTCCCCTTTATTTCTGGGGTTCTGTTTAGATGGATCCTGGAATTTCATCTTCGAGATATATATATATATATATATATATATATATATATATATATATATATATATATATATATATCTTTCTCACTCCTGTATCTTTTTTTCTTTCTCCAGGGTTTGGTCAGTAGAGTTTTCATCTATTTTCCAGGTCATTAATTCTCTCTTCAGTTGTGGGTAATCTCCTTATATAATCATCCACTGACGTTTTAATCATATATAGGGCAGTTTTATAACAGATTGTTCATCTGGTTGCCACTAGTTTCCAGCTCTCTGGTGAAATTCCCTCTCATCTTTGATTTCCTTGACCAAAGTGAGCACCGCCGTGGTTAAAAAATAAATCTATATGATAGCTCCGATTTGGAGATCAGAAGGATCTCCTTCAACTGTGATGTTTCTGCTACTTTTTTTTAGCCTTGGTCGCCCCTAGGAAATGACTGAAGACGGTCCCACATGTTACGAGCACCACCCTGAGCCTCTGTTTCCCACACTCAAATCCTGGACCAGCAGGTTTTCCTATCCTGGCTGTTCAATGCTTCAACAAGAAATGTTTTCAGATTATGTTCAGTTTTTCCTATTGTTTTCAAAAGGAAAGCTGGTCCTGATTACTAAAAGATGAAATCTCCATATCTGTTGTACTCAATTTTGGATCTATTTTTTAAAACTCTCAGACATTAAGCTGCTAGGAGTTAGGATTGACTGGATGGCAACTGGCATCATGATCAAAGTCATGGCCAATCTGCACATGGAGGTTGAGGTTGCCAGCATAGTATGGCAAGATTGCCCATGGAATATGGGAAGCAACAACATGGATTCCAGGACAAAACCCTGGGAAAAGCAACTTCCAGTTCCAAAATGTAACTCAGAAGGAAAGTAGACTTCACTCTCGACCAGTTTTACTGTTTCAGACTTTGCGTGTCCCTTGTTTGTACCAACAGGGAACGGTGACTGGGGCATCACTAGTTTGGACACAGTCCCACAGAGCCAGTGACTCTACACAGGAACCATGAGAGAAGCTAATAAATGTGAGATTCTTGATCAAGATTAAATGGGTGTACTCTACTTATAAAAATCCACGGATATATATATTTACATGGGAATACACTGAGATAGTGGACAGACTAAAATGTTTAGGAAATAACATATGTACGAATATGCTTCATACAACTGATATAAGGATTGTTATAAGATCCACAAGAGCCCCCAATAAAATAAACTTTTAATTAAATAATGTAAAAATCCACAGAACTGGATTTAGTAATTCACTATGATAATTACCTTGTTCTTTATGTATTTTATACTCTGATTAAATGTCTGAAAAAGAACAACACTATTTTAGATAGGGGAAGGGGGAATCACCCTCTATTTCTAAAAGTACTCATATAGATACGCAGGTAAACTCCCTAGAATGATATGTCAACCTGAGAAGGCTCACCTCTGGTAGGGGTCTCAGACGGGGCTGGGAAGAGGTCAATGAGATCCTTGTTAACCTGTAACATCTACAAACTGAATGTCTGTATAGTGTTGATGAAATTAAAAATGAATAAAATTTGAAAGAGGAAAAGATATGGCTAAAAGAACCTCTGACTCCCCCAATCATACTCCAGGGCGGCTAATCTATGCGAGACCTGAGAGAAACTCCACAGCAGATGAACTCTGCACTCTGGCCCTTCAGGTCCTCAGTGCAGGTCGTGGGGCCTCCCCCCTCCTCATGAGGTCTACGCACCAGCTCACCCTGCTGTCCACAACAGCAGCCCCAGACCTGGAAATGCCTACTACTGAGGACTTTCCCAATCGGGGTACCT
The DNA here is from genome assembly GCF_050624435.1 of Tenrec ecaudatus. Lineage (NCBI taxonomy): Eukaryota > Metazoa > Chordata > Mammalia > Afrosoricida > Tenrecidae > Tenrec > Tenrec ecaudatus. The sequence goes on from NC_134537.1 coordinate 12,572,000, forward strand.
GAAGGGAATGCCAAAATTTGGGTGAAATAGAAATAGAAGTATGTTTGGGATTCCTGACCTAAGGCTGCCAGCCCAGGGCTCTGAGAACTCACATATGCATTCCGAGTCAATAGATACTTGCGGGGGACACGTAGGAATTGTCAATGACACTAGACATCAAAGGGCATTAAAAGACTTTTCAGGCATCCTCATACCTGGAAACAGCATGCATCAATGCCTTAGTTAGAGGGGGGGGAAACCCTGCCATCAACATGGGGAGAACCTTCCTCCAAGTCAGTCTCCTGTTCCTTTATTTTTTTAAAAATAATATTGTTATTGATGTATCTTAACTCATTCCAATACATCTCTTCCCATACAGGTCTGCTGTTCAGTCCATTGGGTGGGGCTATACATCATTAATGCTACCAACTGCCCTCTCCCCCACATCTCACTTCCTGTCCCCTCTGAGAACCCTTACTCCTGTCACTGTCTCTGAAGGTCATCTATCTTGACTGCCATGAACTGCGTGATCTTAAAGCTACAAATGAACCTACCCAAGAGCATGCCCAAGTCTAACATGGCCAATGAGGTAGATCACGTACGAACCCCAAGAGTAAGGGGAGGAAATCTTAAAGAACTAAAGGATAGTGATGTGGTCCATCCGTGCCACACTGCACCCTGAATTTATCCTCCGTTCTGTGACACCCTATGAAGGGGGACTGTTGAACTGTCTTGCTGGTGGACTCTGGGTCTCCACTATATCCAGTTCCTTTCATATCAATTTGAATGTGTGTTTTTTAACTTGGGGTGCCTCTTCCCAGCAACACCTCATGATCACACAGCCTGGTGTGCTTTTTCCATGTGGGCTTTGTTGTTTCTCTGATAGATGACCGACCGCTTGTTAAACTCCAAGTCTTTAAGACCCCAGACACTATCTTTTGATAGCCGGGCACCATCCGTTTTCTTAACCACATTTGCTTAAGCACCCACTTTGTCTGCAACGATTGTTGTCAGGGAGGTGGGCATGATACGGTGTCGCATCATTGCAACAAACCGTTCTTGTCCTGAGGTAACATTTAAGTGAATCAGCCTCCTGTTTCAACTGCTTCAGATCAGGGAGGCAAACAAGGGCCCCTCCCTCTCCACAGACAGACAGACAACAGCTGGTCTGGTCACATCCTACAAATGCTCAGTCACAAACCCAGGACAGCAACCGTCGCCATCCTCCAGCCAAAGGCTTGGATTTCCAACCAGCCTTCCTTTCTCTTTCCCAGAACTAATTTTAGCTTCCTAAGTTGCTGGGGCAGAACTGAAATAGTAGGCAGAACAACATTCACCAACAAGAGCACGAGTTCACCTCGAAAAACACCTCAGCTCCAGCCCAGAAACGGAGGGGCAAGGCGGCAGGGTCCCCCACCCCCCAAGGCTGAGACCATCCTTTCAGGAGGAGGACCAGGTCTGCCCAGGCGAGCCAGCTTCCTTTCCAAGACCCACTTCCAGCGATCACGTGTCCATGAATGAAAACACACAGCTGGTGCTGCCAGTCCCCATGAGGGCCTGCAGAGGCACATGTACACACACAGCCGGGCGCAGAGAGTCAGAGCCGAGCATACAGCTGCCTAAACACGGTTCTGGGTCAGGAGGAAGCATGGCCGACACACCCTCAGACCCCCCAAACCACCACAGATCTCCAGCGCCCACCACTTGTCTCAGACAGAGCCGCCGCCACTGACCAAGTTTAGAAATAACAGAGACTTGAAAAAGGCAGACAAATCTCCGTCTCTCCCCATCCCGAGCCAACAGGCACCATCTCCATCCCGGGCACCACCAGAACCACAGGGAGCAGGACCCCTCTGGGACTGGGTTGGGCCTGCAGATCTGGTAGAGAACCAGAGACGGCAAGGAAGCCAAAAACAAAGGGGCGGAGTATCTATTTTGGAACAAAGAATTGGTGATAGACTGAGGGGGCGCATGAAGACAAAGAATTCTGAGGAGGCCGCTAGCGCCACTGTTGAAGAACCACCCTGGGAGGACGACAAGAGAATGAAATAAATACGCAGGTCTCCACCCCAGCAAGCAGCCCCCTTAAAATAACAGGTCAGGGGCGCGGAGCACTTGGAAACGGGGGCTTTAAGGGTATGTTCCCCATCATCACAGATCCTGTGGCACAGCCGGTTAAGAGTTGAGCTGCTCGCCGCAGGGTCCACGATTCAAAACCACCAGCGGCTGGAAGAGGGAAAGACGAGGCTTTCCGCTGGCGGGAAGAGTTCCAGTCGGGAGACCCACAGGGGCAGTTCCACGCTGACCGGTGGGGTCGCTGTGGAGTCGGCTTCCATCGAGGGCACTGTAAGTGCGTTGGGTTGGGCTGGGCTGTCTTCCCAGGGCACACGCCCATCTCTCGTCAGCTTCCAGGGCTGCGAGTCGTGCCCCTCGCTGAGTTTCAACCCTGAAGAGGAGCAACCCTCCAAAACACCCTGCCCAGACGAGCTCGGAGCACACCACAACCCACTGGACGGGCACAGGCGGCTGCCAGTCTGCCAAGCCCAGACCCCACCAACATGGCTCTGTAGAGACCAGACACTTCCATCAGACTGCCCGTAGCCACCGGCCGCTCTGCCCACCCCACTTCTCCTGGTCCAGGAGGAGCTCTAGTCCTGCCCCCCATTCCAACATGGCCACTGAAGCCCAAGGAGGGGTACAGACATCTGCCCCTACCTTTTGGGAGAGGCTGCCCAGCAGCCCTGGTGTGGCCGTCCTCGGAGCCCCCGGCCCACAGTCGCTGCAGCTCCTCAGAGCGCCACCCAGCAGGCCCACTCCGGGGGAAGGGCATGCCCACGTCCTGCTACCACCCCCAGCGCTCCTCTTGGCAGACACGCGCAGCCTCCGCAGCCTCCGCTCCAGCTCCGGCGGTGCCCAGGTGAGCAGAGAGCGGGTGCGGGGCAGGAGAGCCCCAGCAACAGGCACTTCCTGACATGCTGCCCGCGTGGGAGGCAGACGCAGGGAGCTAACCTCCAGGCAGCAGTCGGTCGTGGCGGGGCGGGTGTGGACAGGCAGGCTCCGCCCAGTCCTGCCACCCCGGCTGGCTCCGCTGGGCTTGCTCACCCACAACCGCCGCCTCCTTGAAACCCGAACCACTTCTGGCAAAACTCAAGGACGCCAGGCGAGCGGATCTCGTGAACCACGAATTTCATACCACACACAGCCTGAGCGCCCTTTGAGCGAAGCGAAAGGTTTGGGGGAAACCCCACCTCCCACCATTAATCGGAGGGGGGATGTTAGTAGGTAGAGAAGGAGGCTGCTCAATAGCCATGCCCAGGACCATCCATCCTCCCCCGATGCTGTCCGGTGCACACAAGAGTTATCTGATCCAAATTACCAACAGTGCCAAGGCTGAGAAGTCCTGTTCCAGACAGAACTGAGGCCCACCTGAAAATTATCACCTAGACATCCCCTGGGCCCTTTCCCATATCCTAGTTTGCAATGACAAGCTAGTGTGGTGGCATCGGCAGCGCCTCCAAAGCTAACGAGAAAACAGAAGGGAAAGACAATGGGGTCATAGTCTCTAGAGCATACAGGGCCAGGCATGGACCCAGAAAGACGTGCAGGGCTAACTGAACACCAATCTTAGGACCAGGACCGTGTGTCACTGTTACAACCACCTCAGCCTTGCTCTCTAAGTCTGAGCTGGAGCCAGGGATACAGGTGACTGTGAGGCACCTCCAATGTGGAGAATCTGAAATGAAGTGCTCTCCAAGTGTAGCACAGACATATTGGGTCTGGGCTACCTCACTTCTTGCTAATATTGACTACATGTTGAAAAGATTATTTTGTACATATTCGGCTCTGTACGCTACATTATGAAAAGTAATGTCATGTTTCTCTTTTTGTGGCGACTAGAAGAACTTAAGTTACATGTATGGTTTGCATGGTAGTTCTGTCCAACAGCTCTGTTCTAAAGCTGCCTTCTGGGAGGGCTGTTGTGTGCAGCAGGGATGGGGGGCGCTGCCAAACAGCAGGACAGGTTGTCCCTGAGAACAAAGGCAGGAGAGTACCAGGCGCTCCCAGGGCAAGGTAGTAGCCATCAGTCGGTCAGCAACTTCCACCTTCCTTCCTGAGTAGGAAGGAGTTTTGATGTTTGGACTGCATCTGATGGATGGGGAGTAGAGGGTGGGGGGGTGTGAATGCAGCCTTTCTAGGATCCAAAGTGCATGTTCTACCCAGCTAGGGGGTGAAGGACGGTGAGCAGGTGGTCCTGGTTGGAAGCCCTGGGGCTGAGACCAGGTCTGTCTAGGGATCCGGAGCCCACGAGAGTTTAGCAACAAGGTGAACTTCCTTCTCGAGAAGTCAGATGGCTGCCATCCTGCCTCTGCAGCCAGTGCCTGCTCTGTGCACTTCAGAATCCCCATGCCACACGCTTCGCTAAAGCATCTTAAAATCAACTGCCCCGGAGCGGGCTCTCTGCGGTCCCATCAGCAACATTTAACAAAGGGACAGGAAGAGAAGTCTACGCTCAGTAAGACCACCACTTTGCCGCTACAAGATGTGGCCCCAGGCAAGTCCTGAGACCCCCCTCCCACGGGGCGCCCAGGCACAGATTGCAGGGGGGCGGGGGGAGGCGCGGAGAGTGTTCCTATCTTCTGGTCCTTACACTGAGGCTGCGCAGCAGCTCCCAGACCCAAATACAAAACTCTCTCCGTGTAGACAGCTGAGTCACTCAACTTCACAAAGGAGGTGGGGAAAAGTAGGGGTGAGGATGGGGTAGAAATTCCTCAACCGCACACCCTCAGAGCCCACGGGAGGGAGGGTGTCCCAGCCCCGCCCCTCCAAGCCAGACCCCACCCCCCACGGGTTTCCCAGACTCCGCGCTACCGCCACCACGGCGGCTAGGGACCCGCGCTGCATGTGTAATGGGGGCTGGGAACAAAGACGCGCGGGACCCAGAGCCCAGGGCGCGCACCAGTGCGCCCGGCAGCCCCCGACTTCTCCAGCCAAGCGGGAACACTCAGCTCCCCACACTGCCAAGGGCTGCCCTTAGTCACCAGAACCAAACCCCGGAGGTGGTTCGCGGTGCGCCCGCCGGATCTGAGCGCACCCCGGCACCCTGGGGAGGCAGGAATCGGGTCTGCGTACTTCCAGAAAGAACGTTTCCCTGGAGCAACTCCACGATTACACACTTGTACCCATACAGCGCCCCGAAGCGCAGGTGGACTGACGGCTAGTCCCGGGGTCGTTGGCAAGTTGGGGACACGGCCATGCGCCTCCCGAAGGCCCGAGTGAAACGGACCTGTTGGTTTCCCTTCTTGCCCCACCCCCTCCTCGCAGGCGTCCAAAACAAAGCTGTCTTCCCGCGGCGGGCTCGCGAGGAGCCAGCACAGGTGGGAGCCAGGGCGAAACGCCCGAGCGGGCTGGGAAGCAGGCACCCACACAGCTCCGAGTGGGGTGGCGGGCGGGGAAACGCCTCCCGGCCAAGCGAAGCCGCCCCCTTCGCCTCTCCGCCTCTCGAGGCTCCCGGGGCGCGCAGCCGGCCCCCCAGCCCCAGCTGCACCTCCGATCCCATCACCCCCACCCCCCGGTTAGATCTGCCCGCCCCGCTTGGCCGTCTCCCCAGTCTCCCGCTTTTTTGTCTTTATTTCCCCCATGCACTCACCGTGGGCTCTGCGCACCCACGGAGCCCGAAACCCAATCGTGGGGCTCCAGCTCCCAGCCCCTCTCGCGGGGGACGCCTCCGACCCGTGCGCAGCACTCCGCAGACCCGGGGGCGCCGCCGCGATCCCAAGTCCCGCAGCCAACCGCACGGAAAACATTGTACCCGCAAGTTAGCGAGCCGGGGACCCGGCGCCCCCCGAGCCCGCGGCGCGCCTCGCCGAGGGGCGGGCAGGGTGCAGGTGGCGCCGCGAGGTGGTCACGGGCCCACCCTTTGTTGGTAAACACCGCCGGGCGCCCGGGACGCAGCCCGCACGCCCTCCCCGCGGCGCCCTGCCCTTACCCGCGCACAGCGATCCCCAGAGGAGGGCGAGGGCCGCCCAGGGTGCCGTCATGTTCCGCGGCGCCGCCCCGCGGACGCCCGGAGCCCGCGGGTAGGGCCGCGCGGGGCTCCCGGGCCGCGCGGGGCTGGGCAGCTGCACCCTCCTTCCTTCGGTCCGTTCCGGCGCGTTCCGTGCGCCCGGGTCCTGGGACGGCGTGCGGGTCGGGGTGGCCGGGCTCAGGAACGCTGCGGGCGCCGCAGGCTGTGGCCTGGGCTCCGGGGTGGCGTGGGGGCCGGGGGGCGGCGGCGGGGCGCGGGCCGGGGTGCGCCCGGCTCGGGCATAGCGCTGCGGGGCTGGGCCCAGGCCCCGCGCGAAGGGGCCGAGTCCGGAGGGGCCATGAACGGGGGAGGGGCGGGGGGAGGGGAGCTGAACCGAGTCCAAAATGGCTCCTGAGCCGCGGCCGCGGAGCCGAGCCAGCGGGGAAACCCGGATGTTTGATACAAAGAGGCAGGCGGGCTGGGCTGGGCGGGGAGGGGGAGGGGAGGCTGGCCCTCTGGCCGCGTGGTCGGCGCTCCCCCCTCGGGGGCGGGGCCCCGGGAAACAACAACACGGAGGCCCCGCCCCCCAGCCTGCGCCCTCCGGGAAAACTTGCCCGCGCGTAGGGGCTGGATGGAGGAAGGGGTGTGCGTGCAGGAACGGCAGGACTGGGCCGAGGTCGACTGCGCTCCGGGACACCCCCAGTCACGGCACCCCGGATTGCCACTCCCAGCGCTCGAGCCCACCCCCCAAACGCACGCTGCTCCGCGATGTGCGCGGAGCCTGAGAAGGTGCAATGTCCCAACTCTTGCCTGGACTCCTGTTTCCCACCTGGGAGTGGGAGGGGCGCAGCACCATGAACCAGGACAGAATCCTATCTTTAAGAATGAGCAAATTAATGGGCAGAAGGATGCCGATATCTTCGGTATGCCAAGTGGCCCCAACAACGTCTGCAATCCCACCCCACACACTAAAGGGGCACAGGTGGGAATGCAGAGGAATAGTGAGTGGGGTCCAGTCGAGGAAGTGAGAGCGCTGAGACCTGCTCGCAGAATAGCAAGCAGCAGGTGGAATAGGGCTCCCCATCCTTACCCCCAAAGAACATCACACCCTCCTTCAATCTACACACTCAAAACTGGGCCCCCAGCGCTTGAAGATCTTGTCTAGCAAGTGGGAGTGGTGCCCCGTCCTCTTCAAACTCCAAGTTCTTCCTTTGCCACGAGACAGAACGGGATGGTGTCCGGCTTCCATTACTCAACATTCGGATGAAAGATTCTAGCGAGTAATTCTCAACAAAAGGGAGAGAATGCACAGAAGAATCCCGTGGAATCCAGCATCTCCCCGCCGTGGAGGGAAGAATCCCGTGGAATCCAGCATCTCCCCGCCGTGGAGGCTGCAACTCAGTGCAGAACCTACTATGCCACCAGGACTCTATTCTCAACAACATTTTAATGACGGGCCTCCTTGTACAATTTCTCAAGGTAACTCATTATCTGGCCTTTTAACAAAGCATCGCAGGCTACTCTGTGCCCAGTATGAAGCGGTATTAATGGGGTCCTCTGGCTTCGTATATGGCACTTAGTAATTCCACAGTATGACTAGGTGAAGGAGGATGCCTCCTCAGGATTGGAGAAAAACTCATTAAACTGCAGTGTGCATGCAGATGAGCTAATCGTGCTTCCTGAAAGCCACGAGGACTTCAAGCATTCACTGACAAAGATAAAGGTCTGCAGCTTTCCGTATGGATTCTACCGCATCATAAACAGCCTCACAATCGAGCCGACGAGCAGCATCATGATAAATGGCAGAATGATGGAAGGACTTCGTTTGACTTGGGTCCCCAATCAATGCCCCTGGCAGCAGCAGTCTAGAAATCAAAGCAAGTTTGCTGCAAACGACCTCTTGAAAGTGTTTCAGAGCAAAGATGTCACGTCGAGGGCTAACGTGCCCCCGACCCAAGCCTGGTCTTTTCAATAACCTCATGTGCCTGCAAAGCTGGATACCGAGTAAGGAAGGGCGAAGGATTGACGCACTTGCGTTTGGGAGTTGGTGAAGGGCAGTGGACTGCCAGAGCAACAAACAAGTCTGCTTTGGAAGAAATAACAGCCAGCATTCACCTGAGAAAGCAAGGATGATGAGACGTTGTCTCATTTATGTATTCTGAACATGTTATCAGAGGGACCAATCCCTAGAGAAGGGTAGAGGGTCTGTGAAAAAGAGGAAGACTCAGCAAGACGGATTGACACAGTGACTGTTCACAATGGGCTCAAGCATAGTGCAACCACAGGACCAGGTGGGGTAGGCATAACAACAATGGTAAGGATGATGGAAGACCGGGCAGTGATCATGGTGTTGCTGTGAGTTGGAAGCAATTCAACAGCACCCAACCACCGCAACGCTGCACTGAAGTCAACGAGGTTCCAAATAACCCAACTGCTCACCTCAAAAGTTTGGGAGTCATTCTCTACTCCTCCTGTGGTAGTTACATAATCTGTTGTCAATTTGAGATTTAAGAGTGAAGGGGTGGAGTTTAGTCTGTCAATCAGGTTGCAGCTGGATGACCTCATTTGGAGGCGCTAAGGAGATAAATAGCTCACTAAAGGTGTGACGTTCCTGTTGAGAAGACATCTGCAGCTATGCTAGAGCCCTGGAGGTGAAGGAGCCACGTGGAGACCCCTGCCAGCGCTGAGATGTTTCCACCGCCACTGGATCCACAAGACTTTCACTGGCCTGTGATCTGTCTGCATCCAGCATCATTGCATGCGTTGTGTATAAGTCTGAAGAATTTATAGATGGATATCGGACTTATGGGCTCAATCTGGGCTGGGCTGGGATGTTTTCTCAAAATTCAGTTGCTTTTGTATATAAAGCTATTTCTTATACACACATGAGTGTCTATGTATTTGTTTCTCTAGTCTACCCGGACTAACACACCTCCCATGTAGTCCATCAACAAGTTCATCTCAAAAGCACATACACCATCAAGGTACTTTTTTCCAAGTGTATTACCACTGCCCATCATCTCTGTTCTGAGCCCCTACCATTAGCAATGAACAAGAAAGTCTCTTAACTGACCACCTGCTTCCATTCTTGAGTGGCTACCATAGATCTTCCGTCCAGCAACTGGAATGATCTTTTAAAAGTGGAAACCGGATTAGTCCATTATTTTAATCCTCCCATGATTTCCTAAGACCTTGACCAATCGAGTTCTATGTAATAACCAGTCCCTTGGCCTCCCATCTCGTTATCAGCTCACGCTGGGTTCCCCTGACACATCCAGGTTGTTCCTGCTTTGGGCATCCACATGTTGTGCCTCTAGAAAAAATCCACATCATTGAACTTGTAGAATCAGTTTCCATCTCTGCCACCGTGACTCATGGATCAAATATTAAACTGACAATGAAAGGTGAGGGTGGAGAGCTGCACAGCAAGTTGGGCTGTGTCTTGTTTTCTTTAGATAGAGCTGCAAGAATACCAAAGACCACGTCCAATACCAGAAAGGCGGTGGCTGGAAGCTGAAAGGCCAAAATAACGAAGCAAACCAAAGCTAACAAATGTCCACTCTGGGAATTATGGCAGGGGGTCTGCCATTAAGGCATTCTGTGTATCAGGAGCACGCGTAGCCTGGTCTCTCCTCTCCTGGGTCATCACAAGCAGAGAACAAGAAATCGGAAAGCAGCGATGGGGCATGCTGTTGGGTGCCATCAACAAGTCGGTTCTGACCCATCGCAAGCTTAAGCACCACACAATGAAACACTGCCCAGACACACGCCGTCCTCACAACTACTCTCATGTTGTGTCTATCTATCTCGTGTTGGCAGTCTATCTTGTGCAGGGCCTTCCTGGGTTTTGCCGGTTTCTCCTGACAACGTATCCAAAGTATATGAGATGAAGTCTTGCCATGCTTGATACTGAGGAACCTTCCCAGGCAGGTTTGTTTGTTTGGTTGACATTCCGCATGACTTCCTGTATTCCTTGCCAGCACCACAATCCAAACGCATCGTTCTTTTTCAGTCTCCCTGATTTAATGCCTAATTGTCACCTGTGTCTGAGGCGATTGAAAATATCATGATGGGGGAGGAGGGATGAGCTGATATCAAGGGCTCCAGGAGAAAGAGTTTTCGAAATGATGATGGCAACAATGTGCTGGACACAATGAATGGCGACAAGAGCTGTGAGTTCATGGATCTGACAAGGGAAACACTAGGAATAGAACACAGTTTTAAATTATTTTTAATTTGGGGCTTGCTTCACTTCAAAAAGTAGAAGGGGCCCCGATTCTCAGAGCTTCTGAGAAGTCCTGCTATCATGAGTACATTGAATCATTTCACGGAGTAGGCGTCACACTGCATAGTGTACATGTGCACACGCCCAAGAGTCCAGTAGCAAAATGACAGTGATGAAGTAGCAACGAAAATAATATTATGGTTGGGGGTCACCACAACACCAGGAACTGTATGAAAGGGTCAGGCATGAGGAAGGTTGAGAACCGTGCTCTAAAACTTGGCAAGCTTCAAGAAAATGAAAATGTAGCAAGCTATTGATCTGTTTCCAATTAACTGTATATGCTATTACCAACCCCACAAATACGACAGAACCTCCAACGAGACGTGGTTCTCAAACTGCTTTGTCCCTGACTTTTCTCCTTCCCTCCACCCTGCTCCTCACTCCTGTTACCTCGGTGGCATCTGCCTGGAGGTCAACTGAATGAAACAAGTTACCACACTCCTAGCTGGCAAAGCAGCTTAATCTGTAGTAGGGAAACCCCTCTCAGTCTCAATGACTTAAACAATGAAACATTGTTTCACACTCGGGGCCAGTGTAGTACTGCTGGCAAGCCTGCTCTGTATCTCACATGCCCAGGGACACAGAAGAAGGAGGGTACAGTCTGACATGTGCCTCCACTATTACAGAGACGGGAAGCAGAGGCTGCCCAGTGGTATACTGAACCTGAACCCTCCTTCCAGATTCAGGATGGTGGCCACCTGGATGGCTGCATAGTTTGTTTGTTGGTGTTATTTTTCTTTCAGAATTGCCACATTGGAACACAGAAAGCCCACAGACGGGGTGAGAAACAAATCCATGGACATTGATAATGACATCAAGGAACTGTCCCCGCAAACACCAAAGCAAAAGCAGTGGGCACGCACTACAGATGAACGGGCAAAAACTGTACAAACCCGCAGAGATCAGCATCGGTAAAGGAGGAAGCTCAGGGGTGTGACCCCATGAAAACCGGTCCTAAGACAATCGCTACAGTGGTGAGGTGCCCTTAAGCTGCTTCCACCCCACGCATACAACAAAACACTCCCCAGTCCTGCGCCATCCGAACCATCATCGCTGTACATGATCCAACTGGTAAGAGCTGATGTGTCAATCGCTCTGCCTGAAGGTCCCGTTCACCAACCTGCTACTTTATGGCATCCTGTAGGAACCGGCCCCTCCCAATAATATGTACGAAGTACTTAAGATGGAATCTCACCATCCTCACTGTGATCGTTACAGAATCTGGTGTCAATGGGAGTTGAGAGGATTAAGAGTGAATGGGGTGGAGTCTAGTCGGTCAATTGGGTCATAGCCAATGAGGCCTTTGTGTGGGTATGGCCTGCTCCTGAGAATTCTGGGAACTCCAGTATTTTCCTCCTTGGAGGCAGGAGACACACACCCTCAAGTCAGTCCCTTGGAGATTCTATTGACAAGGCTCACTTCCTGCAAGATATCTCTGAGAAGCCACATGGACCTACCCTGATGCAGCCCTGGGTTTTGGAGAAGCCACGTGGAGACCTCTGCCAGCGCTGAGATGCTTACAACACCACTAGATCCAAAGACTTTCTACCTACTCACCTGTGATTGTCCTGAATTCAGCATCATTGCATGTGAGTCTGAAGAGGACTTCATAGATTGGTATCGGTCATAAGGGCTAATATCAGACTTAATCTGGACTGGGTTGGATGCTTTCTTAATGTACACATACCCTTTATACAAAACTCTCTTTTATACACATGTGTGTCTCTATGAATTTGTTTCTCTAGTCTACCCAGACTAACACACTCACATTTTTTAATTTATTTTTTTTCACACTCACTTTTAAGGAATATTCTGGCTATGCTTTTAAAACATTTAATAATAGTAGTAGTAGTAATAATAAAATGTTTTTTCTTATGGTACTTTCCCAGAATATTTAATATTCAAACAGTAAGGTAACTCTGAATTCTCAAGCAAAGAAAGTTAGAGGAGCTATAAGCTAAAGCACTCTATGAACTAACTGACAAAGAACTGGGAAATTTCCTGAGCTCACACCAGCAAGACTTATTAAACACAGAGGACCTTCAGTGGACCCTCAGCAGTGGAGCGAAGGAAAAGCGATTCTCAAGCCACAATAATCAAGTCAAGCCTGCTGCCATGGAGCCAGGTCTGACTTTCAGCAACCGTATATGGGGTTGCTGAGACTGTACACCTCGACAGGAGCAGACAGCCTCATCTGTCTACTGCTGGGTGGCTGGTGGATTTGAACTGCCAGCCTTGGAGTTAGCATCCTAATGCTTATTGCACAGTGCCCCAAGGACAAACCTTGAAACGATCAAGTTGATGTAGAAGCAAACTTATGGACCAGCATACTGAAGTCACTTTGTAAAGGGATTCAACAAATCTGGCATTCCACCATGAAATATTTTAACAGCACACTGAAAACAATTTTTAATAAAATAAAATGCACGATATAGAATAAAAATTTAGTATGCATGGGAAGTAGCAGGGAAGTGTGACCCATAAAGAAGAGGGTACAAAGTCAACAGAAACACACACAGAAATGACAGAGATGATGGGATTACTGGTGAAGGATTTTAAAACACTATTATAAATATACCCAAAGAATTAAAGGAGAGCATGAACATAATGAAGAGAGAATAAAAAAATATTTTTAAAGGAATTTATAGAAATGAGATAGAACATGTAAGCTAAAAGAGTCATTTGGATGGGATTAACAATGATGAAACACTATGGAAATGTAAGATCCATGCACTTTTGGACACAGTAATAAAAACTAGATAAAACAAAGTATAGGGAGGAGGAGGGCTGAAAAGAAAGGACTACTCCATGACCTGCAGTATGATATCAAATCACTCTACTCTGTGACTAACTGACGTTCTGAGAAATATAGAAAATCTTTAAAGAAATAATGCTCAAAAACCTCACTGCCATCGAGTCAATGCTGACTCTGAGTGACCCGCTCTAGGTTTCTGAGACTGTAACTGTTTATGCGAGTAGAAAGACCAGTCTTTCTCCTGCTGAATCCATACAGATCCGAGCCCCATTCATAACCACTACACCCCTGGGATTCCAAAAACATGATGGCCAGCTGATATTCATCACAGCATTATTCACAACAGCAAGAAGATGGAAACAACTAACGTGCCCACCGATGGATGAATGGATGAACAAATTGTACTACATATACATAATGGACTATTTATTACACAACAAAAATGAGTGAGAAGTCCACAAACATCCTGTAACACATTTGGAGGACACAGAGTGAGTGACATAATTCAATCACAAAAGGGCAAAGATTGCATAGTCCCACTATCATAGACACTCGAGAATATATATATACACACAGAAAAAATACATAAGTACACACACTGCTTGTATGAAAAATTGATTGTGACCAGAGCGAACCTTCCCAGAAGACACCAGTGGGTGTACTAACTCAGAGTAAGTTCCTTGATGCTCACTTAGTGGGGAAAATGTGTACTAAGAAAGCTCTGTCCAGTGGAGCTTATTCCCGGTGTTTTTAGCGTACTCCCTCATTTATATATATATGAATTCATATTCATATTTATACACACACACACTCTCTGGTTGTCGTGGACAGGAAGGAGAATCACTTTCTAGATAATAGACCCTTGGTACACATGGGTACTATCTGTACAACCTGACTGGGATAAATGAAGAAAGTACGTACACAAGAAGAATGGATGGTTTCAGTATGTGACATACAATTAGCTACAGTAATAACAAAAATCCCATGTGGTTCCATAGGAAGACTTGTCCGTATACCTGTATATAGGAAGGCAAATGGGCATGAATGTGCATGTACATATCTGGAGTCATAGGAAGGGGCTTCAAAAAGCTGCTTGAAAAAAATCCATGAGTGTGTTAAGGCCCCCTTGTACTTGTTTCTTTGTGCGCTGTCTCTGAACCGAGACTATCAAAATGTGATACGATTGCTTCGCAACACACCATCCATGTAGGTCTGTGTCCATCTGAAAGCAGTGCGTATCGCTCTCGGAGCCTGAATGACACGGCCTCCACATGGCAGACTCGCGGACTCCAACTGTGTAAGAGGGAATTTTAAATGTTCTGTGTGCTTTGTGGACAGAAGGGCTGAAGGACCAAGATTAGGGCTGTAGGGGAGATGGGGTGAGGCTTCAACAACAGAGAAGCCCCACAGGGCAGCCCCTGCTTGTACAAAGAATGCGCAGGTGCACTGCCATAGGGAAGGGGGAAATTCCTTGTTGCAACATTCCTGACCTCCTTCCTTTCGGTGTTTTTCCTTAAAGTGTTCCTTAACATTTCTCCCTAAGTTCTTGTGATTGCCCTGTGTCCTTCAAGAAAATCTATAAAGATCTTGAAGTTCCAAAACAGAGTCCTCATCACTTTCTCAGCTGACCTCTCTGCATCGAATGTCACTGGCCCGGGAGATCCCCTTGTTTGTTTGATCATCTTATTGGGGGCTCATATAATTCTTATCACAATCCATACATCCATCTATTGTGTCAAGCCCATTTGTACATTTGTTGCCATCATCATTCTCAAAACATTTGCTATCCACTTAAGCCCTTGGCATCAGCTCCTCTTTTTCCCCCCTCCCTCCCTAGTCTCCCCTCCCTCATGAACCCTTGATAATTTATAAATTATTTTTGTCATATCTTACATTGTTTGACATCTTCCTTCACCCACTTTTCTGTTGTCCATCCCCTAGGGAAGAGGTTATATGTAGATCCTTATAATCAGTTCCCCCTTTCCACCCCACGCTCCCTCCACTCTCCTGGTATGGCTACTCTCACTACTGGTCCTGAAGGGATCATCTGTCCTGGATTCCCTGTGTTTCCAGTTCCTATCTGTACCAGTGTACATCTTCTCGTCTAGTCAGATTTGTAAGGTAGAATTGGGATCATGATACCGGGGAGCGGGGGAGAGGAATTATTAAAGGAGTAGAGGAAAGTTGTATGTTTCATCGTTGCTACACTGCACCCTGACTGGCTCTTCTCCTCCCTGCAACCCTTCTGTAACGGGATGTCCAGTTGCCTACAGATGGGCTTACAGAATTACAGGGGAATGGATACAATGTATGATGTAAGATAAGGAAAATAACAACTCTTTATAATATAATAAGGGTTCTGAGGTAGGGGGTAGGTTGGAGGAGGGAGGGGAATAAAGGGGAGCTGATATCCAAGAGTTCAAGATAAAAGAAAAGGTTTTGAAAATGATGGTGGCAGCGATTGTATGATTATGCTCCAGCTAATTGAATTGTGGATAATTATTCTATCTGTAAAAGCTCCCAATAAAATATTTTTTAAAAGTCCTTAGAAGCATGGTTTTATGGTTTGCATAAGACTGTTAATGTTCTACGCATTAGTTTTGTGACTCGAATCTGGGGTGTTAAAGCGTGCCAGTGGCCATCTAAGGCACGCCTGCTGGCCTCTGTTCAAGCAGAGCAAAGGGAATGAAGGAAATCCAAGGCTCGAAGAAGAAATCAGCCCATAGGATTCAGAGACCACCCAAACCACAGCCTCTTCCAACCTGAGACGGGAAGAACGTGATGGGGCCTAGCGACCACCCCTAGCCGTCCTCGTCAGGAGGACAGAGTAGAGCGTCCCAGCAAAAGGGGAGGAAAATGTAGAACAAAATTCCTAAAGAAGGCCAGGCCTGCTGGATCACTAAACACTAGGCAAAACTCTGCAACTATTGCTCTGTGTCTATATCTTTTTAACTTATGGTTATAAAGGCACTCCTCGCGGTCACCTTCCCGCCAAGTAACAGGTGAATTTATACGATAAACAGTATCACCCCTATGTAATATGATCCTTTCAACCACCCAAATGATCAACATTTAGTCCAAAGCAAAAGGCGAGAGGCAAGGAGGGAAAGGGAGACCAGATGGACAGAAACAGGACGAGCAATGGGAGCAATGAGAAGGCAGCACCCTGTCAGAATCATTGGACAGTTTGTATAAAGCTTGCTAAACGAGAGACTAATGTACTGTGTAAACTTTTACCTGAAGCAACAAATAGCATTCTATGAAGGAAGAAAATAAGGACGGCCAAAATGCTTCTAGATTTTATGAAAACGCTAACCCCAGAGATCCAAAATGCTCCCTCAGGAGAATAAGCACAACAAACTTGCGCTTACTTACTGCCCACAATATTGCTAAAATCAGTCATTAAGGAGTCATAGGGGTATATTTTTTGTGAGGGGGGAGGACAGCAGAGAGAAATAATGTAAGTCAAACAAAATCAAGCATCTTTAAAGTGCCGGGGTTGGAGGGGGCGTTGCGGGGAGGAAAGCGGTCAAGCTAGAATTCTCCAAACTTTTCAAAACTGAAGGGGAAAAACAGCCATAATTACAAATGTGCAAACAGAAGACAAATTAGATAAGTAAAACCGAGTCAAAATTAAATATCTGTGCTCCTCCAAAGACTATCAAAAGAGGCAAAAGAACCCACAGACGAAGGGGAAGATTTTGGGAATGAAATATCTGAAAATGGTCAAATCTCCAAAACAGGTACAGGACTTCAACAACTCAAACCACATCCTAGTTTAGTGAGTAGCCTCTGAGCTTGCAGGCAGCCTGCGGGGCTCATCTATGGGGCTAGTCTGTGAGACTAAGAGCTCACAAGAACCGCAGTCTCATCTCTCCTAAAAGCTGAACTACATGGTGCCTGGCTCTGACTAACAATCTTTTTGACCAGGGACACAAGAGCTACTCGTCCACAGAACAGGAGAGAAACAAAGCTAGCATCCCTAAAATATAATCCAGAGTTACAGCTCGCAGAGACTAGCTGGTCCCCCCGAGGTGGTCACCATGTGACTCCTTTCAACTTGGAAATTAACCTACTTCTTCTCGCGGTTACCTTTCAGCCAAGGAATAGATTGGCTTATAGGGTAAACATTAACCCCTGTGAATATTGCGCTCTTGTAAATAGCCGACTGCATGAGAACAGCCCGTGTCAATATTTCCCCTAAAACAATGAGGAAGTAAGAAGGTGGGCAGGAAAGCTAGATGAAGGGAAATGGAACAAACAATGGAAATCATGGGCATGCTAATACACTGTGAAGAAAATAACATCACTGAGCAAGATGTACAGACATTGTTAAGTTGGAACCTAATTTGCCAGGATACGGTCAGATAAGAAAAGAGTCAGATAAAGGATACACCAAAGATACAGTCAGATTAAAAAAAGAGGGAGAAATGAATACTCTTCTCAACAAGAACCCAAGGTATTCCCTGGCAGGAGAAACTGCGAAATAAAATGTTCAATGAAGTTCTTCAGGTCGAATGAAAATGGCACCAGATGGCTTTCTGGCGCTGACGACCTCCCCAGGGATCATGCCTCTCACAAAGGATCTCCTTCATCCCTCTCGCAAAGAGAAGAGAAGACACAAGAAAAAGCACCTGGTGCAGAGCCCGAATTCCTCATTCATGAATGTCAAATGCCCAGGCTGCTATAAAATCACCATGGTCTTCAGCCAGGCACAAACTGTAGTTTCGTGTGTTGGCTGCTCTACTGTCCTCTGTCAGCCGACAAGAGGAAAAGCAAGGCTCGCAGAAGGATGCTCCTTCAGACGGAAGCAGCACTAAAAGACCCTGAATCGAAATGAGTGGGAAGCCATTCTAATAAGCCCATTTTGGATAAAAAAAAAGAAAAGAACATGGCACCAGATGGAAACTTGAACAAATGGCCAGAAACGAAGAGCAGCAGAAATAATACCAACATGAGTAATTATGAAAACACCTTTCCCTCGTTTTTAGGTTTCTTTGAAAGATACACACACACATGAAAGAAGCACACCAGCCTGTGTGACCACAAGGTGTAGAAGGGACCAGGTATCAAAGAACAAAAAATCTTATCAATGGGTGCTCACCTTCCCGATATGATCGCTGAAGACAAATGTGTGCATAAGCAAATGTGGTGAAGAAAGCTGATGGTGCCCAGCTATCAAAAGGTATGACATCTGGAGTCTTAAAGACTTGAAGGTAAACAAGTAGTCAATCTATCTAGCTCAGAAGCAACAAAGCCCACATGGAAGAAGCACACCAGCCAGTGAGACCACGAAGTGTCGAAGAGATCAGGTATCAAGCATCAAAGAACAAAAAATTTTATCATTGTAAATGAGGGGGAGTGCAGAGTGGAGACCCAAAGCCCATCTGTAGGCCACTGGACACCCCCTTACAGAAGGGTGGTGGGGAGGAGACAAGCTAGTCAGGGTGCAGGATAGCAACGATGAAGCATACAACTTTCTGTAGTTCTTGAATGCTTCCTCCCCACCACTCTCATGATCCCAATTTTACCTTACAAATATGGCTAGACCAGAGGTTGTACACTGGTACAGATAGGAACTGGAAACACAGGGAATCCAGGACAGATGATCCCTTCAGGACCAGTGGTGAGAGTGGTGATACCGGGAGGATGGAGGCAGGGTGGGGTGGAAAGGGGGAACTGATTACAAGAATCTACATATAACCTCCTCCCTGGGGATGGACAACAGAAAAGTGGATGAAGGGAGATGTCGAACAGTGTAAGATACGACAAAATAATAATAATTTATAAATTATCAAGGGTTCATGAAGGAGGGGAGAATGGGTGGAAGGGGGGAAATGAGGATCTGATATCAAGTAGATATCAGCTCAAGTAGAAAGCAAATGTTTTAAGAATGATCATGGCAACAAATGTACAAATGTGCTTGGCACAATGGATGCATGTGTGGATTGAGATAAGCATTGTACAAGTCCCCAATAAAATACCCTAATAAATAAATAAACAAACAAGTATTTGTCATTTAGTGTCACGGTTCAAAGTCCAACACTGCAGGAATCTAATAAATCTGGAAATAATCATGTATTTTGGAGGTTTCTAAGTATGTCAAATATACAATCAGAGAGGCGACAGGAGGGGGAAATGTAATTGTAAATGTTTCATGAAGATGCTATCTAAAGGCAAACTGTACTCTGTGGAAGTGTAACCAAACCAAACAGACCTTATTGTAGGCCGAGTTCCCACAAAGCAGACTCTGAGAGTGATCGTGAGCAAGGAACTGTGAAGGAAGGCAGCAGAAGCCGAGGGGCCAGGGTGAGAATGCAGGGTCAAGCCCCTGTGACCTTCTGGAGTGATATTGGTTCTGTGGAGGTGTCCTGGGTGTTCATAGTATCCAGGCATCCATCACCAGATGTGAGCTGCCTCAGAGAAGGGAACGACCTTGGGTAATACAGCCCTCTGCAGCTGAGAACAATCTTTAAAACAACAGACAGCAGAAAGCTATCTTAGCAGCGGGACAATAATTACTTCTTGAAATGATTTCTGATTAAAGCGGGATCTGAATAGCACTTAATCGTATCCACCAGAGAACCAATAACCCAATAATACATATTAAATAGGACACTTCCAAACAAAACAAAAAACCTCAAATAACTCCACATAGTAAAAGAGGGGGGAAAAAACAACAAGCAAGGGACCAGATGGAACAAATAGCAACATGTTAGATCTAAACAAACTGTATCAATAATCACATAAAGTAAATATACTCTGAACACTCCACTTAAAAGGCAGCCTTTAGAATCCAAGTAGGCTAAAATTCAAAAGAAGTTTTAAAAGCATACCATGCAAACAATAATTATATGAATGGTGGACTATCCTGATTTCGGGAAACGTCGCATTCAGAACAAGGACTATCACCAGGGATGAAGAACATATAATAATAATTGAGTCTACTTACCAGAAAACATAACAATTCTACATGCATATGCCCCAAGTAACAGAGCTTCAAGTACAGGAAGCAAAAATGGCAATAATGGTAAGGAAGTAGGAGATTTTAACACTCCTCTTTCAGTAATTAACAGAACAAGTAAACAGGAAATCAGTCGAATGAGGCATCTAACTTGACCTTGCTGTGACTTACTGAGGAGTTCTGGTGGCAATAGTGGGTGAGGTGATGGGTTGCTTACATCAAGGTCAGCAGTTCGAAACCACCATCAGTCCCCCAAGGGAGTCCAGGAAACCCACAGGGCCAGGTCTACCCCTGTCCTACACAACATGTGAAAATATGTCGCACTGCAATCACCGTAATAATGATGGATGAGTAGATATAAAAGAAACATGTATGTGAAACAGGTGGGGGAAGGCAACACACACATATGCAGATAGGCTTGACAGAAAAATAATCCAACATGTTTTTACATGTCCTGCAAATATACCCCTGAATAGTGTGAAGCATACAGGGGGCAACGTTGTAAGAACTCTCAGCCACTGGGGCTGGGAGCTCAGGATCACAGTCTTGGGAGCATCAAGGTCAACTGGCATCCCGTCGTCCACAAAGACAACATTCTAGATCCTACTGTGAACACTGATTAGAGTTTTAACACCTTTTCAGTGGCCATGTGAGGTGCAAGTTAGAGTCGCTTTCCATCTGAAGCAAAGAAATAATAAATCCAAAGGATGAACAGATTGCACAAGATCCCCATGACCTGAGACCAGAAGGACTACACGGTCCCTACTGATGGCTGCCACTGCCTCTGAAAGGGACGGCTCTGTGTCCCACAGCCCTCTCCTTTTCCAGCAACGTTGTCTAGTTCAGTGCCCTGACCACACGAAACTCACACACAATAGTCCTGATCGAGGGGTTTATTCAGGAAGTTAGCAGGTTACAGTTCAGGCCGATCATTGCATGTGCTGTGTGAGTCGGAAGAGGAATTCGTGGGCTAATATCGAACTTATGGGCTAATGTCGAACTTATGGACTTGAGCTGGACTGGGCTGTTTTATTGATGCATAATTAATTACTTCTTGATATGACTTTCTCTCATTCACATATATGAGTGTCAATGAATTTGTTTCTCTAGTCAACCCACAATCGCTTCTCGGCCTTTTGGCTAAGATCAAGTGTAGTATCTAGTCAACCGGCATTCTAACACAGCCATTTTTTTTTCTCTGTAGGTCTTTTCAAATGCAAATGCCCTCTTAAGGTTCTCCTAGGGCTCAGATAAGGTCCCTTACTCTACCCCTGGTCTTCAAACAAAAAGCCATTTCTTCAAGCAATTACTACTCCCCTTGGAGCACAGCCAAGCAAGTGCAGGATCAAAGTGGGTCTCTAAGCTCTCTGTAATCATGATTGATTTCCTATTTTACAATACGAGGTAAGAGAAACATTCAATATCCACCGTGCAGTCAAATAAACATTCAATCCTTTTAATAATACCCCAATGTAATATTCTCCTTTCCACTGGGGACTCTGTCTCCATTAATGTGCATATAGCCGTGGGCCTCTGGCAGGGTGGAGCCAATAGGTCCTGGGCCCCTATCAATTAGTTATCTATCACCTACCCACCCTGGCCTTGGCCCTAGGCCACTCCAGAAGCAGCCCCTTTCTCCCTCAGCTGCAGCATATAATTTGTTACATTCCTTGCAGCAATTACAAAATAACAATAAGGAAGGTAACTGTTTAAGAGTAAAAAAGTTTCACTTCTCCTGACCCTCATTCATTCTTTCACAAAGCCCTGTAATTCCATTCCATCTGCAGTCCAGGCAACAAATGCCACACTCCTGACTCCCATAGCTCTGTCTCACAGACAGCTGCTTTTTTCAGCTAGGTTTGTTTTGTTTTGTTTTGTTTTCTTTCCCAGCTAGGTTCTTAATGAACTGCAATGACCACAGAGAATTCACAGACAATAGTTACCATTGGAGGGGGTTATTCAGGAGGTTAACAGGTTACATTTAGTGAGAAATGCTCAAGATGCAGCTGTTAAGTGAGGACAGTCTCTTCTCTGCGGTGCCTGCAGGCAGGCCCCCCTCTCTCTCTGGCCTTCAGCCTCTTGGCCTGGCCTCTGTCACTGTTACGGGCAATGCTCTTTGGGGGCTGCTAATAAATGTCCAAAAGGCATGCCACTCTGCTATGAGCCTTTGGCACACAGCCCCAGTTCCCTAGGTCAGCAAACCCAGCTCCCCCAACTAACTGCCCAGAAGCACCCCCACTCCACCAGATAATTTCCTGGTATCAAAGCTATCTCCTGGATCTAAGAGGTTCATTGTGTAGGGATATTGGGGTCCCAAGAACAGGCTCCACTCCTAGCTATGGTTGGTGATGAGCTAGCTCCCTGCCTCACTGATTCTGAGATGGCTCGCTTTACAGCCAGCAGGATGGCAATCACTCACAGCTGAGTCGCAGGATACAATCAGTGGTTCCCTGCACCTTCTTACCCAGACTCAGCAGGAAAGGGAGGGTCCTTTGGTGAGAGTGACAAGGGCTATGGCTACCGGAGCCATAAAAAAAGACTAGGCTTGTGGGTCTGATCGAGACTGGTGGAACTGCCAAGGTTATGGACCTCAGTCAGACCTTTTGATTGAGCCTAAAACTGAACTCCCCCACCTCCCCCCCAGCTCAACTTTCAGCCGAACAATAGGCTGGTTGATATGTTAATAACACATTCATTAAAACACAACTATAAGAGATCAAAGGGGCAGTATGTGCTGGGGAGAAAGCACAGAAAGCAAGAAGGAATAGGAAAGAGGATGAACAGAAACTGGGATGCACAGAGAGGAAGTGGGAAGAGTGCTGTTACATTTTAGGGACTGCAATCAACATCATAAAGCAAATTGTATACAAACAGTTGAGTGGAACACGAATTTGCTCAGTAAACTTTCACCCTAATCACAATAAAAAGTTATTTTTTCTTAAATGTGGGAAATGTAGTTAAGGCAGCACCTAGAGAGAAATGTAAGAGGGGGTACCCCCAAAGTGGATTGTTTCCAAAGGTATTAATATATATATGGCATTAAAATATTTTAAAACATTTTATTAGGGACTCATACAACTCTTATCACAATCCATACATATACATACATCAATTGTATAAAGCACATCTGTACATTCTTTGCCCTAATCATTTTCAAAGCATTTGCTCTCCACTTAAGCCCTTTACATCAGGTCCTCTTTTTTCCCCCTCCCTCCCCGCTCCCCCCTCCCTCATGAGCCCTTGATAATTTATAGATTATTATTTTGTCATATCTTGCCCTATCCGGTGTCTCCCTTCACCCCCTTCTCTGTTGTCCGTCCCCCAGGGAGGAGGTCACATGTAGATCCTTGTAATCAGTTCCCCCTTTCCAAATCACTCACCCTCTACTCTCCCAGTATCGCCCCTCACCCTCTGGTCCTGAAGGTATCATCTACCCTGGATTCCCTGTGCCTCCAGCTCCTATATGTACCAGTGTACAACCTCTGCTCTATCCAGACTTGCAAGGTAGAATTCAGATCATGGTAGTTGTGGGGGAGGAAGCATCCAGGATCTGGGGGAAAGCTGTATTCTTCATCGGTGCTACATCCTCCCCTAGACCCCTCTGTGAGGGGGTCTCCAATGGCCGACAAAAATATTTTTACAAAACAACCGCATCACCTTCAAAGCACTCTCCATGACAATACATTAGTCAAATCTGCAGTTCCATTCTTGGAAACAGTTTTCAAACGTATCTCACAGCACCTCCCTCACTTTTTTCTTCCCCTCTTCTACATGGTCAAATCACTGTCCTTTCATGTCCCTCTTCATTCCTGGAAACAAAAAGAAGTCGCAAGGAACAAGGCTGGGTGAGCCAAGTGCACAGGGCAAGAGAGGCAGCTGTTTTTTGCCCAAAATTGGGGCACTGAGATGGCTGCGTTAGCAGGTACATTGTCTGGTGGTAAAACCAGTCCCTGTCTGCCACAAACCAGGCTCTTTTTGTCACACACTTTTACACAATCTTTTCAGAACCTCTAAATAGAAAGCTTGATTAACAGTCTGACCTGGTGGAACAAACTCCAAATGCACTATAAGCCAACATTTTTGTCCACTTGGGAAGTTGATGGGATGCCCAGAACAAGGTTTGTCATCAATCATCATTTCACCTTTTTTGAAATGAGTAAACCACTTGTACACTTGAGTTTGCCCCATAATGCTGTCCTTGTAAGCCATGTTCCACATCCCAATAGTTTCTGTGGCACTTTTCCCAAGCAGGAAACAAAATTTCACAGCCACACACTGTTCTCTTAAATTGGTCACCACAAAAAACAAGGTTTGAGCAAAACTGCTTTTATGAAAAAATTCACTGTGCTCAGAGAGAACTTTCCTAGGTGACGCCACTGGGTGCACTAACTCAGAACAAATTGCTTGATACTAACCTAGTGGGAAAAATGCATACTACAAAGTTTCACTCTGCCTAGCCCAATTCTGGTCTTTTTTTTTTTTACCCCCTTGTATAATGCTAAATACTTACATTAGAAAATAAATGTAAATTTCTAAGTCCTGTTCCCACCTTGAAAATTTAGAAAAACAGAGAAAATTAAACCTAAAATAAATGGAAATAAATAAGGATTTGATTAATAAAACCAGTAAACCTCTAGGTAGATTGATTGAGAAAAAGAAAGGGCATCATTACAGAGATTATAGATGTATAAGGATAAAGAGAATATTGTTTTTAAAGTTATGCTAATAAATTTGACAATTTAGGTAAAAGGGGACATTCCTCAGATCAAAATTATTACAATGTAACAAAATTAAACTAGAGGTTTTCACTATGAAATATAGAAGAATAAAACTAATACTATTCAAAATCTTTCATGAAATGGAGGGTACTTTGCCTAACTCCTTCTAAGAGTCCAGTATTAATAACTGATTATAGATTTTTCAAGAAAATGAAACTATACAATGCTATTACTTATAAACATTTCCTAAAAAAATTTCCTTCTGTCAACTTCTTCATACTTCTGCAAAGGCACCTAACAGCAGCAAACATGTAGACACAATGTATGAGATGATGCCACTTCAAACCATGAAGAAAAATGGATGGATTCATAAACACAAGGTATTTGGAAATCTGGATAGCCATATGCAGGTTAAAAAAAAAGTAGAATTATAATCATGCATCAGATCTACCAGCGTAAATTCCAAATGGTTTTGAGACCTAAATGTAAGAAAGTCTTAGGAGAAAGCATGGATGAATTCATTTATAATTTGGGAGTAGGGACAGTATCATGTCATGCCTCAGAATCTAGAAGCCAACAGCATAAAAAGTGATAATTTTTGCTATCTAAAAATCATAATAAAATAAACATTAAAAAATAAATTAAAAATCATAATAATTAGAGTGGTATTTTAAAATTTGTTCATTTGGTTTTTGGTTTGGGTTGTGGCAAAAAACAAACAAAACAAAATTAAAACTAGCAAAATCAAAGGACAGATGGCAAACTGGGAGAAAATATTTGCAATTTCTATCCAAGAAATCTCTTAAAAATTGAAAAAAAAATGCCAGAAACCCAATCTAAAAATGATCACAAACACAGGCACCATCACTCTCAACCAAATAGAGAGCGGTAACATTTTTGTTGGTGGTGTAATTTTCCCTCAAGTCAGTTTCAACTACTAGTGACCCTGTGGACTGCAGGGTCTCAGGGCATCTTTATAACTGTTATGTTTAAGTCCTTTGCTGCAGCCTGATATAGTTAAAGTTTATTGTGCCAACCTGGTCAATGAACACATGTGGGGTTAATTGAAGGGCGGAGGAATAAATGGTTCGGTGAGCCTTGCCTGAGTTCTCAGGTCCCTTGCTTTCTGGTGGTCGGATCAGGGTGCAGCTGTCTTAGCCAGTTCCCTGCTTCAGCAGGCAAGGCTCACTTCCTGCAAGACATCCCTGAGGAGAAGCCAGCCACATGGACTTACCCTGATGCTGGAGCAGGGTGCTGGAGCAGCCCTGGGTGCTGGAGCAGCCATGTGAAGAACCCTGCTAGAGCTGAGATGCTTAAATGCTCATTGATTCCGTTTTCCTCCTGCAGTTGGCATCATTGGGTGTGTTTTGTGAGATGGAGGAGGACTTTGTGGATTGCTGTCAGGCATATGGGTTAATGTTGGACTTGTGGGCTTGGGCAGCACTGGGTTGGGATGTTATCTTGATGTGCACTTACCCTTTATATAAAATGCTCTCTTATACATATGAGTTTCTGTGGATGTTTCTCTAAAGTACCCAGACTAACACATAGCCACTGTGCCAATTTGGCACACTCGCTGTATTATAGCTATTTTGCTAAATCCATTCCTAGATATGTTTTTGTTTTCTACCTTTAATTAAAAATTGTCCTGAAACCTACATAACAAGATGTTGGCCAACACAATTTCCACATTCACAACTCAATGACAATGATTACATCTGTCATGTGTGCATCATGGTCACTGTCCTCATCCAAACATCCCACTACCATCAACATAAACTCAATGCCAACAAGACAACTCTTCCTCTCCCCTCATAATCAGTAATCATTTTTGTTACCAACCTCCAACAACCGAAGGGCCAGGAGGCGCAACTGTATGGCGATAATATATAAAGATTAAAGTCATTGAAGATAGTAAAGATAGGAGAGAGATTAAAATAAAGGAGTCAGACATATTTAATGGTAGCATGTTGACAGCTCTTGATGGTCCACGCAGAACTGAGAGAAGTGAGAGGGAGCCTTTACTATCTTGGGACATTTATAAAGCAGCCTTAAGACGTGCATATTCAGTAGCTACATGCATCACAAGGTGGGTGGTGTCTACAATAAGGTCCCTGAACTCACAGGTGAGGAAACCTAATACCTGCATTGGGGGAAGGTACAAGGGGGGGTTGGGAGTCACAGCGGGAGGAGAGAGCAAACAGATCATGTCTGTTTCTATCGGGAGATATAATCAACCGTGTGCTCACTTTAAGGCAGCATAGCTGTTAGGAGAGTCTGTGGGAATGATTTTTGAAGGAGAATATTGTACTTGGACTTTACCTCTAACGTACCAAAGTGGAGGCTTTCCTGCCGTGGAATCCCAGCTTTCCAGAGTCCCTCTAAGTTAGGGAATAGAGTCCTCGTCATAATCCCTCCAGTGTTAGTTTCCCACATTTGCTTATTTCATATTCGTGGGATCATATAGTATCTGTCCTTTTGTGACGTATTTCATTCAGTAAAAAGTTGTCAAGGTTCATCCATGTTGTAACATGCATCAGAACTTAAATTCTCTTTATGGCTATATAATATTCCATTGTGTGCGCATACCATATTTGGACTATCCATTCATCTATTGATGGACAACTGGGTGTTTCCCACCTTTTGTCTATTGCAAAAAGTGCTTCAATGAGCATCAGACTACATGTTTCTGTTTATATTCCATTTTTCCCAACAGTTTTATTGGCACATAATTTACATCAGACAACAGTTCATTCGTTCAGTCGCATCAAGGGGAGTTGTACAATCACCAATAGAGCCTCCCCTCTTCCCCATGACCACATCGCTTTCAAACTGAGCTGCGCCATCTCCATCAGTGCCAGTGCTCCCTCCACCCTGTTGACATTCCTGCCTCCACTTTTTCCAACTGTAACGTAGGATTGGGATTGTTGGGTCATAGGGCCATTCTATGTTCAACTTTTTGAGGAGCTGCCAAAATGTTTCCCACTGTGGCTGCACAATTTCACGTTCCCACCAGTGATGGATGTGGGTTCTAGTTTCTCCACAACCTCGACAAACAATTGTTAAGTCAAACTACGACAGCAGCAATGATATCCTTCACCCCCCCTCCCCCATCCTCTTCTAAATCTGACTTAAGTTTCTGGCGACTCTCTGTTAATGCAACCATTTTTGAATTATCGCTAGCAAAATTTTACTTACATGTGATGCTGATATTGTCCAACCACGTCCATATTCTGTTGGATCATCTTTCTTTGGAATGGACACGAATACAGATCTTTTCCAGTTAGTTATCCAGATAGCTGCTTCCCAGATTTCCAGATTTCTTGGCATAGATGAGTTAGCAGTTCCAGAGTTGGTTTTTAAGCATCTCAATTGGTACTCCATCAATTCCTGGAGCCTTGATTTTCAGACTTCTTCCTCTAATACTACAGGTTCTTGATCATATGCTACTTCTTGAAATGATTACATGTCACTCAGTTCTTCTGGATACACTGACTCTTTGTATTCCTTCTATCTTCTTTTGATGTTTCTAGCACTATTTGATATTTTGCCCATAGGATCCTTGAATATTGCAACACCCACTTATTAGATGAGTTTTTGTGGGTCAAGACTCTAGGTACAGCTTAGCTGGGTCCTCTGCTTCAGAATCTCTTACAAGGTCTCAAAGCTTAGACCACGTGTATGGTCTCATTAGAGAAGTGGTTCTCCACCTTCCTAATTCCACAACCCATTAATACAGCTCTGCGTGTTGTGATGACCCCCCAACCATAAAATGATTTTCATTGCTACTTCATAACTGTAATTTTACTACTGTTATGAATCGGGAGACCACTGTGAAAGGGTTGTTCGACACCCAAAGAGGTCACGGCCCACAGGTTGAGAACCGCTGCTCTATAACCTTTGTATTTCTACTAACCTCCTCTACCAGTATCTACTTCATGTAGGATTTCAAAGGTATTTGCACAAAGTTGTGCAAAAACAGACTTTAGCATCTAACATTTTAAAAACATCCTGTTCATGTTTAAATTTTGAGCTTATATATTTCTGCTTTCTTTCTTTCCTCTGAGAAGATTCTTTTAATGGGTTAAAGCTGGTCAAACAGTGAGACATGAGTTTGAAATGGGGCTGGGAGGTGGCACTTTTTCCACTGCACAGACTAAGTCATTTATTGTCTGTTGTTATCGTTTCCTTAAGAACGGCTATTAAAAATGAATAAATAAATGGATAAAAAAGAACAGTTATTGAGAAAGATTTGTATTTTCTAGTCTAAGGTCATCTTTATACCGTGTTCTTTCTACCTTGATCCCCATTTCCCCTTGGATCCTAGCTCTACAGCTAAATATATTCCATGCTGATCACCAGCCCTGTTGCGCAGTTTGCCCATTATCTCCTCATTGAAGGAAGCTTGTCTTTAGGAAGGGTGTTGTGAGAGCAATCGTCCCTGAATTCTCGCATCATTAAAACTTTCTTCCCCCCTGAGTCAATGGTACTTAAAGTGTGAAACCTTAGGTTCACATTTTTTAGTTTTTCCACAATGTTTTACTGCATGACAAGCCTGATGACAACCCAATCTCACTTCTTTCGTAAACTAGGTCTCTGAGCCTAGAAGTGTAAATCGTTTGTTCTTTCTCCTTCATTTCCAGAGTTGCATAGTTTGCCAGGATATGTCTCAGAGCTGGTCATTCTGGGTCAATTTCCCAAGTAATATGATAAGTCCTTTCGATATATATATAGATATATCTCCCCCAAAATTTCACTTCGACACTATTTTTTATTACTTTTTCAAAACTTTTCATTTTAATTTAAGCCAAACTTTACAGAACAACTTGGTTTTCCATTCAAAGATTCACACAATTTTGTGACATTAAGTGTAGTCCCTGCCAAGCAGTAGCATGGTTTTCACTTCCTGTGTCTGGTTTCCCTTCATTCTTTTATATCTATTTCTGCCTTGTGAGTTTGGGTTGTATTTTAAGTACTCTGATCCTATTTTATCGTGTCTTTGAAAACTCTAATTTTACCTAAGCTTTCCATTGCCTTTTATTTTTAAAAAAATAGTTTTATTGGGGCCTCTTGCAGAGCTTATAACAATCCATACATCCATTGTATCAAGCACATTTGTACATATGTTACCATCATGGTTTCCAAAATATTTTTTTCCTACTTGAGGCCTTGGTATCAGCTCCTTTTTTCTTCCCTCTTCCACCCTCCCACCTTGAACCCTTGATAAATTATCAATCATTTTCTTATCTTACACCATCCACTGTCTCCCTTTACTCACGTTTCTGTGGTTCACCCCCCATTGCCTGTCTTCCATACTTATCATGTTCTTTTTGGATCTTTTCATCCTTTATACACAGCTATGTGGTAGTTACATCATCTGTTGTCAATTTGAGGATTAAGAGTGAAGTGGTGGAGGTGAGCATGTCCATCAGGTCACAGCTTGATTATCTCCTTTGGAGGCGATAAGGAGATAAATAGCTCCTTCAGGAAGGACACAAGCAGGCTCTCTGGGAGACATTGCAGCTGATAAGACACATGGAGCTATGCTAGAGCCTCAGGGCTAGAGAAAACACATGGAGGCCCCTGCCAGCACTGAGATGCTTACACTGCCACTGGATCCAAAGACTTCCCACCCACTGGCCTGTGATCTTCCTGCACTTGGCATCACTGCATGTGTTTCATGAGCCTGAAGAGGAATTTATAGATTGGTATTGGATCTATGGGCTAATATAGGACTTAATCTGAACAGGGCTGGGATATTTTTCAACATTCAATTGCCCTTCTATACAAAGCTCTTTTTATACACATCTCTGGATCTGCTTCTCTGGTGAACCTGGACTAACACATTTATATGTTTATAAATGTGTTATAAAACTTTTCCCTTCTCACTTGACATCTATGAAATTTCTTGTACTTTCAGAATTTTTAATCCTCACTTGGATACTTTATAATTTAGTCTTCATACCTGAGAGGATTTATTTACTTATTGCTCTAATTCTTTCCTAAATTCGGTCACTTCTCATTTCACATATGCCTGCTTTTCCCTTTTTATTCTGTTTTCATTTTTAAAAAATCTGTGGCATACTTCCACAGTCACATTGGAAGTCTAATTTATTTTTAAATTAACGTTTGAGTGCTGTATTAAAGTTGATGATTATTTTTGACTTTGAAGTGTTTTCACCAGAGGCCCTGTTGTACAGGTATAATGAGTTCCTTTCCCATTAGGTTGCTGTGTTGTGTAACATTGACAGACAATTCTACGGGGGCAGTGGTGAGAGGCAGACTAGATTGAGTAGCTTCCTGTTCCCTAATGCAGGAGAAACCTTTTCTGTTGATGAATAAAGCAAGATTTCTTTCATTAAGTGTTTTCTGGCAGGAAGGCAGTAGTCTGTCTCCTCTAAATCTTCAACTGAGCTGTGTAGGTGAGGGGCCATTATTTCCCGCCTCTTACTTCCCTTTGTCTCCTCTGCTCTCAAACCTCCATGAGACACCGCCCCCACCCCACCCCCAAGACTGACGACTCTCTCAGAAGTGACACGGCAAAGTTACTCTCCCTTTCTTTCAACGTCCCAGTGGCCACTGCGCTGAGGGGCCAACGTGCCAGGCCTCTGCAACGTTTCAGGTGAGGCCATGGGTCACCTGGTTTTCCCTGGGGTCTCACATAAGGGAGCGCCTTTGGCAGAGACTTGAAGGACTTTGAAGAGTCAGGTGGCAGAGAACCTTCCCTTGGGGGTAAGGGGGCTTTGCAGTAATTTGAGCAGGGTATAAAAGGATGAGACTAGGAGGACTGGTGAAGATGGAGCAGCGCTAAGAGCGATTCAGAAAGCAGGCCTGAACTCACTTGGTAACTGATATGATGTGGGAGGGGGTGGGGAGGGTTGAGAGAATGTCTGATTTTGTGGTTTGAGTCTCTGGGTGAATGGACAGATAGATGGTGGTGCTGACGGAAATGGGAACTCTGGTAAAAAAAAAACAAACCAACAACACTACTTAAAAATGGGCCCAAACAAGGACATGTGGCACCTAATGTATTCCTGTGAAAAGGCTACATGGCTCTAGGGAATTGTGGCCCAGGGACAGAGCTGGGTGCCACTGGCCTAGACGTGATCACTGCGGACATGGGAACAGATGAGATCGGTCAGCGAGAGAAGAATGGGGAGGGGACAGGAGAGGTGAGGATGCACACGTGGGCCCAGTCACCAATGAGGAAGGAGGCCAGAGCAAAAGTATATGCAAAGGAAAAATAAATGGAGAGAAAATCAGGAGAAATCTGGAAGCCGAGCCCATTAAAACAGAGAGATGAATATAGTCAGAATAATTACTAAAGTGGATGTAAATGTATCATGATGTTGTGCATCTCCAAATCCATCCCATCTCATAGTAACCCTACAGGGATGGAACAGAACTGGCCCAGTGTTTCCAAGGCTCTAAGTCTTGATGGAAGCAGTCTGCTGCATCCTTCTCTTGTAGTGTGTTGGTGGGTTTGAACTGCCAGCCTTCAAGTTAGCAGTCAAGTGCTTAACCACGGTTGTCATCAGGGCTCCTTAAATGTATCCTCCCCTAACTACAAATAAAAATCTCATTGCTTGCTGTCGGAGGATGACTGGGAATGAACTCGGTTTGAAAAGTGGTGAATCTGGTGAGCTGAGAGTAGACCCCAGCTTAGGAAACAGGGTTGTTCTTCATGTGGGTGACTCTGTGCCGAAAGCGTGGGGACAGTAAAGAAGAAAAAAAAAAGAACAGTGGTGAATAAAGAGGAAAGAAGTCATTTATTCTGCCTCTCCCTATAAGAATGCCACTGGATAGCTGGACGGTAAATAGGAGGGGGCATTCACTTCTCATAGAGAAGAATTCCAGCTAATAAGCAAAGAGTAACACCCCATCCCTAATGAACTATTAGATCTAGGCATTAGACATTGCAAAGAGAGAAAGAGAAAATCGGAGTTTGCGTCCGATGGAAGAATACGCCAACTATGATGTGTCTTGCAAGGAAGGATGCCCACACCTGGACAGAGAGATCGGGGAAGCTCAGGTCAGGGATGGGTGACAAACAGCTCGGCCCAAAACGTCAGCAGAGCTGAAGCTCAGAACGCTGATTCTTGATCCAATTGCCAGTTCACAGTGCAAGGGAACTGTCAGTAAATCCAGAATTGGGGGAATTCTCCCAGGTAAGTGGCCCCGTTTCTTCAACAAGCAGATGGCAAGGAGAAGGAGAAAGAGAGTGCAAGAGAAACCCTAAACCGGCCACCTGGGAGATGGTCCCTGCCCAGGGACCTCACGGCCCTGGGAGTCTGGCTGTGCACAGTTAGAGCTGGACAGAGGGACAAGCAGCATGTCCGTCAGGCAAGTCAGGTGGGAGGTAGTGAGCTACACATGAGGGTCTGGGGGAAGTGAGGGAGGAAAGAGGTGAGATCAAAGCCTGAGGCAGGCACCCACTAATAGGGGGAGGAGAGAGCGAAGGAGTTCTAAGCCTGGGACAGACAAGAAAGCTCTGGCAGTTACATAATCTGGTGTCAATCTGTGAAGAGGTGAAGTCTAGCCTGTCAATCAGGTTGCAGCTTGATGACCTCATTTGGAGGGACCAGAGATAAATAGCTTACTGAAGGCCACATATACAGAGACACTGCTTCATCTTCCTGCTGCTAAGACACACGGAGACACACTAGAGCCTTGGAGCTGGAGGAGCCACATGGAGAGCCACACCAGCACTGAGATGCTTCCCCCGCCAATTGATCCACAGGTTTCCCACCCATTGGCTTGTGATTTTCCTGCATTCGGCGTCATTGCGTGTGCTACGTGAGTCTGAAAAGGAATTTATAAATTGGTATCGGACATATGAACTACGATCAGACATATGGACTTGATCTGGACTCAGCTGTTTTCTTACTATACAACTGCTCTTTGATATAAAGCTCTTTCTTATACACAAGTCTCCCTAGATTTGTTTCTCTAGTCCATCCAGACTAACACAAAAGCAAATTGGGAGGATACTTTAGGTGGCCCAGGGTGAGGATGGAAAGGGTTCCAGAGAGGAGCAGGACGACAGCAGGTGAGTCTGGGCAGGCTGGGCTGGGGCCAGCGTATGGGGAGGAGCAGCTGATGAGGGCAGGGTGTCAGGGAGGGCTTTGGTTCTTCCATTCTGCGGTCTCCCTGTACGGGCTGCTTCCCTTCTCCTCCGCTTCAAGAGAGGAAATGTCAGCGATATATTCACTGCACTTGATTTATTCATGATTGCCATCTTCTGGGATAGATACAGGGGAAAAGAGCTGCTTTCCTGCCCCGGCGCACAAGGGCACAAGCAGCTTGTCCTTCTTCAGGAAGATGTGCCCAGGCTTGGCTCCTGGAGGTCCAGGGCAGGCTGTGTACTTCAGCAGTCAGCCCAGGGAAGCGAAGATCTCTGCTGTCCTGCGAGGGCTGTGTCCCCAAGTTTGGGCTGGCAGGGTCTACAGGGCACCTGGGCTGGCAAGATTCACTTTGGGGGCCCCCGGATTTGGGACAAGATTCTCTGCTCGAGCTTGGCGTACTGTGGGAGGAGGGTCTCGTACACCTGGGGAAGGGGGCGGCAGAAAGGACAGTTTAGAAGGGGAGGGGACGTGCCTCCAAAAATGTGACATTCCATTTACTTGCAATTGAATTCTTTTTTGCGGGCCCTAAGAAAGGAAGCATTGATTCATGAAAAAGGAAATGGTCGTTCTCAAGGCTAGAGTGTAAAAACTGTCATTTAAAAATAAATCAATAAACCGAACCAAAACTCTTGAAACAAAACAAAAAAAACCCCCATCATTTAAAAATATATATGCAAGAGGGAAACCCTCCACACAGCCATGCAGGTGAGAGCCGTACAGCGCCGGGCCGTGCTTAGTTTTGTTGTATATAGGACACGGGGAGTGAGAACTGGCTCGAACGCATCCAAGGATGGCATCACGTTAGACCACAGAGCTGGTGCCTGTGTTTTAGCTACTGCTTGTGGATGTTCCCAGTACTTTGCGAAGTGCCACTTGTGGATTTGGACCCCAGGGTGACCTCGTGCACAACAGAGCTAACACTGCCAGGTCCAGCATGATCTCCACGATCGAGAATATGCTAGAGAACACGGGGTAGCTGTCATGTCAGTCCCTCTGGAGGGTTTCGCTGTTTACCAATGAGTGGCTCCATACCAAACACGATGGCATTTTCTACTGATGAGTCGGTCCCCATGACATGCCCAGACGAAGGGAACTCAATACTTACCATTGTCATGTCTATGGGTCATTCCGATTGTATTTATTTTAAGACTGATTTGTTTTTCCAGAAGTTCACAGTATATTTTAAGCAGATTACATTTATGGAGTGCTTAGCACTGCTTGAAACTTTTTTGGGGGTCTTATCTTTGAATCCTAGAACTCAGTAATGCAAGTAATGCTTATTGTCTATCTTATAGGATATTCAAGGTTTCTTTAAAAAATATTGATTAATGAAGACTACAAAATAATTCAAAACCACTATTCTCTGCCTTAGGCAATTACCGCTTTTATAAATTTATTGTCTCTCTCTTTTCCTTAGACAGAGATTGTTTAGATTCTGATATCTAAAACCCTTAGGCTGTATATGTTTTGGTATTTGGAATAATTTGTATTTTCAAAAGTAATGGAGCACATCATATATTATTCCACCAGTCCGATCTGTACATAATGTAACAAGTTATATGAATGTTTACAATTAATGGAATAATTAAGAATAATAAAACAGAAAATATAGACCCCTTAGCCTACCCAAGCTAGGACTCATTTTACCACTAAATTAAATTATGAAAAAATGCATCTTATGACAAGATGCATTATTTCCTATCAAATTTACACTAGTTTAAAAAAAATCACTGCAAATGGTGTGCTCACAGCACTGTGGTGAGGAATGCTGGTGGGACAACCCTTTAGGAAATCAATAAAACTGCATTGATAAAATTGCTAAAAGTGAGCGACAAAAGCAGTGACCGTGTAGTGCTGCTGTTCAGGCACTGTTGTTGGAGGTCATCAGATTGGCCCCGCGTCTTAGTAACTCCGTGCACAACGGGAGTGCACAGCTGTCAGCTGCAGGGTTCCCACTGGTTGGCTCTCAGAAGCAGGTTGCCAGCCCTTTCTTCCTCGTCTACAACGTCCACGACACCTGCTTGGCATCATGGCAGTCAGCAAGCCGCCACTCATGGAGGGGCGATGGTTGTGTGTGAGGCGCATGGGCCAGGAAATGGCCCCTGGGTCTCCGTATGGAGGGCAGGGATTCCACTACTGAGCTGCTCTTCCCTGATACATGTCACATGGGGCTAGGGAAGGTCCAGTTACTCAGTTTCTACTTCTGCGAAAACTCTCCTAAGGGAAAAATCCAAACTGTAAGGTGCCTGGCCCACTAGGATCTTCCTGAATTCCACTCAGCACCTACCTGGGTGCTCAGAACACACTATGGAAACACAGCTTCTGGGCAGGGCACAGCTCAGGGGCAAGGTGAGCATCCAGTGCAGGAGCCACTGCCACTGCGCCTCCATCACAACTCCGCAGGGAAAGACTTGCCCGGCTGCGCAGTCCGATGGGCGACTTCCCACCAAGCCCCATGCGCCAAGCCATCAGGTCAATGCTGATGCACTGAGACTCTTTGGAGAGGGTAGAACTGCCCCCGTGGGTTTCCCAGGCGGCCAATCTTTACAGGAGTAGAAAGGCCCGTCTTTCTCCCCAGGGGCCGCTGGTGGTTTCGGACGGCTGACTTTGTGGTTAGCAGCCAGATGCAGAGCCACGATGACACCAGGGTATTCGTGATTTTCCTGTCTAGATGCGGTTTCTGGAGCAAAGGCCAGAAGCTACAAGCAGTGTGACCTAGTGGTACTTTTCACCCTCCATTTTCATCAGATCTCCAGGGAAATATGGCCGGATGGTTCACTAGACGTCAAATACTCAAGCAGAGTAAGAAATGGGTTGCTCACTTTTTATCCAGCAAACCAAACCAAACACACTGCCATCGAGCTGATGCAGACTCATAGCGACCCCGTCGGACAGGGTAGAACAGCCCCCTTTTGAGTTTCTGAGACTCACTCATGACTGGAGTATAAAGCCCCACCTTCCTCCCCTGGAACTGCTGGTGGTTTTGAACTGCCCACCTTGCGGATTACAGCCCAACACACTACTAACTCCTGTGTCACCAGGACTCCTAGCCTTTTGCCCACAGAGAGTTAATGATACTGATTGAAAAATGAGAAGCAACTTCCCTAAGGCATAGGAGATGGTCAAGCAAGCGGTGGTTCAGTCCCCAGAGTCATCAGAGGCAGCCACATGTGGTTACCAGGGGCAGGGAGGAGGGTAGGGAAGGGGACTCTGGACTTAGCAGACACTGTTCAGGGGGACGAGAGCACTGGGACTCGGTGGTGGGGAGGCTGGGAAATACAAGGAGGACACCTCACGTCACTGAGCCAGGCACGTGACGAATGCTGCAGTGGCAACAGGACCCGAAAGAAACACAGACACTGCGTGTGTGTGTCTCCAGTACCAGTTGCTGCTTCCAGTTGCTTCAGGAGACAATCTCTACCTGTCATGTGGCACTTCTGTTTTAGACAATCTTTTTAAGGCTGTGTGTAGAACAATGAGCCTGAGAAAACAGCCACGCTTCGGGCCGGAGGGCAGATCTATTTGCTGTCCGGGATCATAACGAGTACGTCTCATTAGGGAGACAAAGCTTGGGCAGTTGAAGGCAGCTCCTTTAGAAGGTTAGGGTTTCCTAGGTCTGGGGCACAGACCTGCCTGGGTCCCCATCACACCACCCTCATGGAACTTGGGGGAGCTACTGAAGACATGGGGTTCCTTGCTGTAAACAAAGCCCCATGTCTTCTGCCAGCAAGCCAGAAACGGTGCAGGCTCATTCATCGGCTTGCTAGTAGGGCAGTTCTTAGACCCTCCACCACTCCTGACAGGATGTGGCCCCCTGCTCCTGGGCTGCCCGGGCATTCTGCAAGTAGGGACGGGGTGGGTGGGGGCACTATGGTGCACTGCCTGGGTCCCACCCTGGGAAGGAATGAAAACCTTACTCTCCCAGGACGTCCTGGTCTGGTCACTGCACAGGCAGACGGGATCCAGGTGTGAGACCTGCATGCCAGACAGCTGGCAGCCCCTCTGAGTGGCTCCTGTCACTTGGTGCACAGGAAAGGCCCAGCCTGAACTACGCGGCGATGTGGCTGAGTGAGCGCCAGGTGCTGCCCCAGCAGCCTCCAGGAGAGGTGGGGCACCTCCACCTTCACAGAGGCCACCTAGGGACACTCACCCTTTTGCAAACAAAGAAAGCGCCTGGTTGGCCTTCACAATACATAATGCTTAGAGCAAATCCTTTTGGTCTCTCACCTCAGCAGCACCCGGGCTTGGGGTGGCGGCCAATCTGGGATGTGGGGCAAACCTCACCACCTCTGAGAAGGGCACATCTGCTCCAAAGGTGCCTAGGAGAGAAGAAAGCTCCTGTCATCTCACTGCGGCGAGGGAGGGAGGGAGGGAGGAAGGCACCGGGGTGCTCATGAGGACATGTCCAGCAATGCATTGGAGGGGAGGGCGGGGAAGGCGGTGCCGCTTGGTGTACTGGTAGGGAAACCATGGCCAGGCAGTGCGCTGGAAGAAGGTACACCCCTAACACCAGTCACATCCATTCCACCTCAGGAAAGTTGGGCACCGCAGGGGAGGGGGACACATGCAAGTGCGGGACCTCTTCCTTTTGCGGGACCGTCGAGTTGGTTTCAGAGCCTGGGTGACGGAGCAGTGGACGGTCCAGACGGGGAGGTTTCCTTGATGCCGTTATCCCAGGGGCAGATTGCCAGGGCCTCCCCACCCCAGCCCAAATTAAAACCACCAGCCT
Source organism: Tenrec ecaudatus (assembly GCF_050624435.1). Classification (NCBI taxonomy): domain Eukaryota; kingdom Metazoa; phylum Chordata; class Mammalia; order Afrosoricida; family Tenrecidae; genus Tenrec; species Tenrec ecaudatus. The sequence continues at coordinate 12,610,559 of NC_134537.1, forward strand.
TTCAATGAGTGGCCGAACGCTTAACCATTGGTGTCACCAGGGCTCCCCAGGCCTCTTTCAGCAGGGCTGTTTGTCTTGTTCCATGTGGAAATGACTTTGACGTGGCAGGCCAGGCGGGTGCACCCCATCCCGACAGAGGGAGGGAACGGGAGCTTTGGCCTGCTTGCCCGCCACCCTCCCGGCTGCGCTCCACATGAAGGCCTCTCTGGTCTCCTTTCCATTCAGGCTGCACCCAGGCCTCACCATCAGAAGGAGAGCTCTGCTTCTGCCCAATCCCTTTGCCTCCTGAAAGGTGCCGCTGCACAAAGATCCCTTACCCAGGAGGCCCTGCCCAGCCCAGCCCTCCCTGGGGCCCTAAGCACCTTAAGCACCACCTGCCTCGCCCTGGGGCCCTTTTGACAGGCTGTGTCCACCGACTTGTCTGTATGATTGTCTACGGCCCTTCCTGTGCGGAGCAGTATGCACCTCACAGCCAGGAGCCGGTGAACCATCGTCACTTCAGACCCTGTGCTGGCACATGGCCTGCGGGACGCAGATGTCAGAGCGAGAGAGAAAGAGCCGGCTGGAAAGGAAGGAGGGTGGGCACAGGGGTGGACTTGCTTAGCAATGTCAGTAGCGGTATCTGACAGGAGAACCACACAGAGCTCCAGGCACCGCCACAAGGGAAGAGAAACCGGTACCAGGAAGTGGGAGGGAAGGTCCCCTGAAGAGGAAAGGACAGCTTTCCTAACTGTTAGGTTAGACAGCACCAGCTCTGAGCTATTTGCAGAGGAAACAGGATGGCAGTGGGTGACCTTCAGAGACATTCATGAGAAGATCAGGGTCCCATCTCCACTCATGTCCAGCCCAGGACCAACTGGTGAAAGGCAGTCTCCAAGCAGAGAAGCTTGTATGCCTCGAGGTGGAGACTGGTGGGCTAGGACTGAGTGCCAGCTTTGATTTTGGAGGGCAGAACCTTGGCTTACTGTCAGCAACCAAATGAGCAAACCAAACCCAACTCACTGTGGCTGAGTCAACAGACTCACAATGACTGTGGTCAGTCAGAGTAGAACGGTCTTTATGGGTTTCTGAGACTATAACTCTTTATGGGACTAGAAAGCCTCACCCACAGAGCAGCTGGTGGTTTCAAACTGCTGACCTGGCAGTGAGTAGCTCAAACTTTACCAACAATGCCACCAGGACTTGGGAAGACTGCAAATGACAATTCAGTGCAGCCTGTGTAACTCCTTTCTCATGTTAGCAGGAGGAGTCGGAAGAGGACCCGACTTCTCATCAGCAATGAAAGCAACAGGAAGCAACAGAAGAATGAGAATTGTATGTTTTTCAAAGTCTTAAGGACTAGTTCTTGGAACTTGGGAGTTGTTTACTCACCCAAGCTAACATTCTTGGGATGAGTCAAACAAAGACTTTAGATGTAAGTAACTCAAACCCAAACCAACCTCACTGTCACAGAGTCAGTGTTGACTTATAGCACCCACAGGGCAGGGAAGAACTACCCCTGTGGGTTTCCACACTGTAACTCTAAGAAAGCCCTGTATTTCTCCCTTGGAGCAGGTGGTGATTTTGAACTTGGGTTTCCGACAATGTAACTCTACCGGAGTAGAAAGCTGTCTTACTCCCTTGTAGTGAATGGTGGTTTTGAAGTGCAGACCTTTAGGGACACAGACCAAATGTATAACCACTATGACACCAGGCCTCCTTGGATGTATACAAGGCTTCAGGAAATTATCATCTACCAAATTCTTTCTTAAAAATTGATGGAGGTGGTATAGTTTAATAGAACTAGCCTAGACATGCACCGAAAGAAAGAAAGAAACAGCAGGGAGAAAATAAAAACCACAACTGATTTAAAAACTCTTGGTTAAGACAATTGGAAGGCAACATAAGGTAAAACAGAATGGAAAACACAGCCAGGCAGGAAGAAAAGTCCCCAAATGATCTCAGCACGGCAGCTGGCACGAGGGTGAAGTGAAGTGTACTTGTGGGAGGGCGGAGAATAAAACAATCAGAGGCTCATTCAGCGACCAAGAGAAGGATTGCTCACTAAATTAAGTCATTCCCAGTGTGGACAAAATGCCTGTGTTTAAGCAGATGGGTTAAGAAGTCCAGACTGGTAAAACACTCAAGGAAAAGATAAAAACCTTGAGGTGCACAGAGGCCTGAGGGCCCCGAGCAGGCAAACTGATGCACACAGGAGAAAGAATGCCCTGGAGGGAAGGTGCTCCCCTCAAACAGAAAAACTCAGAGGCCAACCCACCCATTCTGACTCACGCAGACCCCATGGGCAGAGTAGAACTGCCTCTGTGGGCTTCCAAGACGGTAACTCCTGACGGTGCAGAAAGCCTCATCTTTGTCCCACAGGGCAGCTGACAGCTTCCAACTGCTGACTGACCTGCGGTTAGCAGCCCAGCCAGGAATGGGGAAGCCCTGGAGCACCAGGAAGCAGTCCTGAGAGCACAGGGCCTCTGTGGAGCTGTCCAGGGTCCTGGACTGCTTGAAGGCTTCAACTGGGTCTCAACTTCCGACTCTTGCTGAAAACACTGCTGCTGACTTCAGCCACCCATCCCATCCTGTGGCTGTGTAGCCCCTCGCCCCGGGCATCCCCATGTCTTTTCCAAAAAGCCCTGTGCTAAGCCTTCTTGCAGTGACCTTGCTGCCTCCCTTCCCCACTGCTCCGTGGAGAAGACAGGTCCAGAGGATTAGGACTGTGGCTGGCCTGCAGGAAGCCAGTCCTGTCCTCAGTCCAGCCAGTGTCCCAGGCCCTTGCAGACGCAGCTGTCCCCCAACCAATGGACGCAGCAGCTTACCGTGAAAGGCTCGGTACGCAGAGCCCATGCAGGCCGAGTTGGTGGTGTTTGTGACATACACCGTGGCACCAAAGACGTCTGCAAGCACCTGCAAGAGACATGCGCGGTTTTATGGCCCAAAGTCATTCCCTAAGGAAGACAGGTATTTTACAGTGCACGTTTCAGGCTTTCCTTTCTCAGCCGTCTTCCCCTCCCCTCCCCTCGGGCCCGCATTAATAGGGGCGCACTCAGCCATGCTGCCAGTTCCCACCCCTCTGCCAATCTGCACATCAGGATGACTCGGGGAGGTCCTGAGTGGAGAGGATTTTTTTTCCAGTTTATAATAAAGTATACGTCTATTGATAAAGTCAAAGCAATGATGGCAATAAGGGAAAACCATCATCAACTGCAGGCAACCCCAGGGAGACATGTGACACTTCAAAGACTAGAGTCCCACCAGCCATTTCCTCATCCACACAGCCTTTATGGCAGCCAGGGGTTTTCATATAGTATGTTATAGTATACATTGTGATTATATAGAATGATTAAAAATTAGATAGAAACATAACACAATACATTATGGTGGTATTTTCCCCCCTCAAAACTTTTTGTTATGAATTAAGTAAAGGTTCACAGAGCAGATCACCAGCTTTACATTTACACCTCATCAAGCCCCCCGCTGTTTTGCCTGTGCCCATCATTTCCTGCTCCCTCTCCCCCATCTCTCGCTGTTGGATACTGTATTCCTCTTCACCCAAATAAGCCCCATCAAACTTCTCACCCAAGATTTCCCAGAGTGGGTGATTAAGACTTAAGGGCATATATTTATAGGTTCAGTAGTAGGATAGCAGATGGACATTGGACCTCCTCACGCATACTCCCCCAATACAATAGCACCTCGTCCAGCTAAACGATCATTGCATGATACCTACCTGCCTGACATGATCACTGAAGACAGACGTGTGTGTAAGCAAACGTGGTGAAGAAAGCTGATGGTTCCCAGCTATCAAAAAGATATAGCATCTGGGGTCTTAAAGGCTTGAAGGCAAATAAGCGGCCATCTAGCTCAGAAGCAACAAAGCCCACAAAGATGAAGCACACAGCCTAAGTGAATACAAGGTGTTGAATGGACCAAGTAGCAGACACCAAGGAACAAAAACAATCATTTTGTAATCACCTTCCTCATATAAACACTGAAGACGAAGGTGTGCATAAGCAAATGTGGTAAAGAAGGCTGATGGTGCCCGGCTACTGAGAGATATAGCATCTGGGGACTTAAAGGCTTGAAATCAAACAAGCAGCCATCTAGCCCAGAAGCAACAAAGCCCACACGGAAGCAGCACACCAACATGGGTGATCGTGAAGGGCAGAGGAGATCAGGCCTCAAACAACAAAGGCGGGTGGGGGGGGGATCACATCACCGTGAATGAAGGGGAGTGCGTGATGGGGACCCAATGCCCACCTGTAGACAGCTGGACATCCCTTGCAGAAGGGGTAGTGGGGAGGAGATGAGTCACTCAGGGTTTAGTGTAGCAACAATGAAACTCAAAACCTTCCTCTAGTTCCTGAACGCTTCCTCCCCTCTCAATTATCATGACCCCAATTCTACCTTGCCTTGCGGACCTGGTTATACCAGAGGATGTACAGCAGTGCAGTGGGGATCTGGAAACACAGGGAATCTAGGACGGACGAACCTCTCAACACCAGTGGTGGGAGTGGCGACACCGGGAGGGAAGGGGGTGTAGAAAGGGAGAACCGATCTTGGAGATCTATGTGTAACCGCCTCTCTGGGAGATTGGCAATGGGAAGGTGGGTGAGGGGAGACGCCGAGCAGTGTAAGATAAGATAAAATAATTATTTATAAACTATTAAGAGAGCAGGGGGAAGGGGGGAGCAGGGAGGGAGGGGGAGCGGAAAAAGAGGAAACCGAGCTGATTCCAGGAACCCAAGTGGAAAGCGAATTTTGAGAATGACAAGTGCAACGAATGTATAAGGGTGCTTTGCTCAATTGATGTATGTATGGATTGTGATAAGAGCTGTATGAGCCCCAATAAAACGATTTAATTAAAAAAGAGAGAGAAAAAAAGAGAAACAAATACAAGAAGCCGTTTTCACACTAAAAGCAGCATCGGTTGATGGGCGCCAGGGGTGAGCCACACCTTGCCGCGTCCTGGGCTTAAGCTCCCAAACTCAGCGAATTGTGGCTCGTGGGTGTTATGTGGGTGGCTCTCTTGGCATGAACCTGTGGCTCTGAAGTAAGTATTTGACGTATTTTAAAGGATATTATTCAGGTAATGGTTATTCCATATTACAGTATATAGTATGTTATTATATAATATTATATAGTAAGTGTTAGTCGCCAGTAATGTATTAATTCTGGTTATAACTACTAGAGTAACTCTTTCTTTTAAAAGTAGTTTTCTTGATAGAATATTCACGTATCATACACTTCCACAGTTTAACCGCTTCTAAAAAGAGTTCTACACACGTCATCAGAGAGTTCGTTAACGTCTGTGAAGTTCCCACGATGGCAGGACACAACATAATGGACCTCAGACAGAGGCACCTGTGGTGCCGCCAGAGCTGCCCAGGGAATCAGGCCAAAGGTTGACTCCAGCCACGACCGTGGCCTTCCTGAGCCTTCTTCCACACACCTGTCTGCAACCTTCACCCTCGTTTCTCCTGGGGGCCCGTGCTCAAGACACTTCCTGAGGGCTCCCACAGCAGGCTCTGCTTCTAAGGAGCCTTGCCGAGGACAGGCATGTTGGTCAGCATGTGATACAGCTCGTCAACTAGATTCAGACAGCCTCAGGTTCCGTGCAAAAAAACATGCGGCATCCCAGACACACACACACACAATGTGACCGCCCGAGTATCAGTCATCTCCCGGTGTGGCAACTGTGACTGTGTCACACGAGGGGTGGCTGGGAGGGTCAGAGATGTTTACACTGGAGACGAGGTGAACACTGGTAACAGATGCCAGTGGGTTTGCCATGGTCTTTGATGCCTGCCTGGGAGAGGGTGGGCTCCCCATGCCCACAGGGAGGCTGGCCACCCTGCCTCGTCTCCGGCTCCCAGAAGTGAATGAAGTGGGCGAGGCCGCAGTGCAAGGCCGGCTCGGCTACTGGCCCTTACCTGCAGGATGGCACTGTTACGAGATGCCCCTCCGGTGGCCAAAATCTTCGTCCTAGGTGCTGCAGGGCAGAAAGATAAACATAAAGGGCAGTGGCTGTTCCCCTGAGGCAGAAGGGCGATTTTTCCAGAGTTCTTCAGCTGCAGGTGGTATTTGGTGGGCTAATGCCTACTGCTTACCACCCAGAGGCGGGGAGAGGTCCAAGATTTGCTTCTGTGCAGGCAGACCTGCCTCACATTTTCTGCTCGTGAGGCTGCTGCATGAGACTGCCCCATCCACCCGAGTCTCTCTCTCTAAACCAGTAATAGTTAAGTCTCCCAAGAAACCCAAACTGAAGGACAGTCCTTGCATTGGTAGAGCGCCTATGCCCAGAACATACAACAAACACCATTCTTTACAGAAACATTTAGAAGCACTCTCTGTAAGGCTGGTGGTGTAGACTGAAGTGACCTGACATCCCCAAAAGGTATGTTGAAGCCCTAACCCTCGGTAACCATGAATGTGACCTTGTTTCGATGTTAGTTTTGAAGGGGCTACCCGTGAGGGTGTAGCCACAGCGTAGGTCCTAATCCCATCTGAATGAAAACACCAAGTCCAAAATCACTGCTATTGAGCTGTTGAATCCTCTGAAGACTGTCTTATTAAAGAGACACAGAGGGGACAGGCAGAGGGAAGACGCCACCGGGAGATCCAACATCAGGCCAAGACACACCGACAGTTACCCGAATCTGAGACAAGGATCTTCTGTAATAGCCTTCAAAGAGAACATGACCCTTCTGAGTCCCTGGCTTCTGACTTCAAACCTCCAAAACGACAAGATAAAGCGTGTGTCTTGTCGAAAGCCACCCACGGTTTGGGTACGTTGTTACAGCAGCCCCAGGAAGCCAGTATCCATGTTTCTCCTGGGGAGGGAGGGACCGCGGCGCAACAGTACCTGGACTGTGGAAGTGGCTTTGGAATTGAGTAACGAGTAGAAGTTGGAATCACTTTAAGATGCTCGAGAGGAAAAGCCTAGATTGCTTTAAAGACATTGTTGGTGCAATTGTGCGCATTAAAGGCCATCGTAGTGGCCATCACATTCAGAAAGAAGTGAAGTGAGTTATCAAGAAAGGTCCGGCCCTGCACAGAATGCTGCTCAAAAATGTGGATATGAATGTGCTTCCAGGGAGGCCTCCCTAGGACCTGATGATTTTGGACATTGTGGAGGAAAGCCAGCCCTTATTATGAAGAAGCAAAGAATGTGCTGAATCCCGCTTAAGTGTTTTTGCAGAAAGTAGAATTTGGAGATGTGGAACATTCTCAGCGCCTTGGTACCATAACAATTGAGGAAGCATGCTCTGGAGAGGACACCAAGGGTCTGGCTAGATCTTCAGAGACCACACGGCCCTGTTAGGACTGGGGTGCAGCAGCCAGTAAGCAAGGACTACACTAGCTTGGCTCCAAGATGAGTCCGTGTGATCCCTGTCTCGTGTTATCTGTGTCCTTCTAGAGTGCCTTCTCTTGATTAACAGGGCCAACGTGGGTCATCAGTGGGTTACTGTACAGTTAACAGGGGTAAATTCAAGTCTTCGTAGTCCAAGACATTGAGGTAACCACTTGCCTGTCTTAGATATCTCTCTCTCTGTGTGTGTGTGTGTGTGTGTGTGTGTGTGTCTGTATGTCTGTCTCTCTGGGTTATCAGTGTATGACAAATGGCTGGGGAGAGGAAATAATAAATAAAAAAAAGTCAACCAAAAGCTCTTGCAACATCGTTCATACCACCAAACTGGAAAGACCAGAATGTGTATCACAGAGCAATAGGTCGAGTGAATCCCGGTACAATCGTGTAATGGAATACTGTCATGAAAGTGAAACAACTAACAGCAATACTGATGCACACGGATGAATTCCTAAGCGGAAGAGCTAGTTTAAAAAGCTAGCCACATAAAAAGACCTACCGTGTGCTCCCCAAATGAAGCTCGGCCGCAGGCAAAAGGAAAGACTGGGTGTTTAGAGCTGCGCTCACGGGTGGGAGAAGCAGGAAGAAACCCAGGGAAATGGCGAGACAGACCCAGGAGAGACGTGCCCGGGGCGGGGGGGGGGGGGGGGGGGCGGGGTGTACAGAACCCAGGCAGGGGCACACGGAAAGCTCTGTGGCTCTGGCCATGCTCTCTGTCTAAACCAGGAGTTTGATGACGAATGCTTTAGACTGAGCTGTATGATGTATATACTGTACTGTATACACGAGACTTTTCCAAGTCAAAAGTCACACATCTCAACTTATTAAAAGACCCGGTACAATTTCTGGTTAAACTTGAGCGAGTCAGATAAGAACTCATTTATACTCTAACAATGATTTTTGGGAGAGAGAATACGCACACATATAATACAGAGGTTTGATAGAGGATATTTGTACATGCATATTTACCCTTGCTGCTAATATGGGGGGGGAGGGGGAGTGGCAGTTACAAAAAGTTCATGGGAAAATTCTATTCTTTTTTAATTCCATTTTTCCATGAACTTCTCCATGAATACCTACATGTGGGGAAGCATACAAGAGATAATGTTTTAACCAAATTCCCTGAGGGAATGATTCACGGGATCAGGGCCATGGTCTTGGGAGACGTCAATCAGCAAAGCCCAGTGCAAAAAGACAATGGACCACACCGCTGATGAATGGCAAATGAGGTCGTACAAGCTTGTGAGTCGTATCTAAGGCTCAACCATTGGTCTCTGTCCACCGCAGAGAAGAGGGAAGAAAACCGAGGACACGCAGAAGCCATCAGTCCTTAAAGGAAGGGCTGACAGGAGATTATCCATCACCACGACCCTGAGAACAACACGAGAAGGTGCCTGGCTCTCCCCACCAACTGCTCTGAAAGAGCCAACAGTAGAAGGTCCTGAAGCGAGTAGGAGAAAAATGTGGAACAAACTCAAAGTTAAAAAAACAACAAAGGGCAGGCTTACTGGTCAGACAGACTGGTAAAACTCCTGAGACTACACTTAGTAAGCCCTTTAAAGGGAAACAGTAATGCTACGCCCTCGGCCACAGCCAGTGTCTCCAACCCTTCTCCATCCCCACTGCCCCTCAGGTGACACCTCATCTGCTCGAGATGTCTCACAGAAACCTCCCCAACCCTGGTCACCGCTCTGCCGCTGCCACAGCCCATGGGGAGCACAGGCTCCTTTTAGACAGGATCATTTATTTCTGTCCCCAAAGTTTATTGATGAGGGATTCCTTTGTTCGCCTTTGCGTGTGGCCACACACCCACCCGTCCCTCTGTCTCTCCCTTTCTTACTCTCAGCTACCCTCTCTTGACTCTGCCTTCCCATCTCCCCTCACCCTGCCCCCTCTACGCTCATCCCAATCTGGAGCCAAAGGCCTGTGAGACAAGAACAAATTTATCATTTCTGTCCCCAAAAAGGAGGAAAAATGGTAATGGGGAAAAAGAAATCTCTGAAGAGTTAATGGCTCAGAATTCTCCGAAACTCATGAAAGACACCAACCTACACATCCAAGCAGCTCAGGAAGCCATAGGCAGAAATGTCATCAGCAGACTGTCGAAAGTCAAAGATAAAGCAGGAACGTTTTAATCAGCCAGCCAGAGGGGATAAACCTCTTAAATTCAGAGGGATGACATCTGCTTCTCCTGGGAGGCATTTGAGGGTCCGAAGACAATGCAACGACATATTTAAAGTGCTCAGGGAGGGAAAAGCCAGCTACAAGCACGGAACTGCAAACCAATGCTCGTTTTATCATGAAACTAAATACTTTTCAGAGAAACGAAAACAGAATTCACGGCCGGGAGTTACACACTCAGATGCTCTCTCTTGGGTGTCTGCCTTTCATGTGGTGTGATTTTCCCCGTGAACCTGAAAACCAAACAAAAGCCAACTTGTCCCCTACTCTTTTTTCCCAGTGCGAGTGTGCTGGTAACTGTTCAAGGGTATAATGTTAAAGGGAGACTGCTTCAAGGCATCAGCAAGTAATTGAGAAGATCCAAGGAGATGCCAACAATAACTCAGTTATCCCAAGCCAGGGCAAAGAGCACAAACCCATGGAAAAGAAGGGAAATAGCACATTTGGCATTTAGCTGTATCCATGTCCATAGTCACATTAAGTGCACACGGGTCTCTTAGATACGGTCTTCCTTCTCCCCTCTCTTCCTCTCTCAAAAGCCACTGGCAGACCAAGAGTCAGGCAGCCTGGGAGAGAGCACAGGATAAGGGAGCAGACAGGCCCACGTTAGGCTGCAACCTACAGGTTGGCAGGGCTGGGGAGGGCCCGAAGGACAGGTCGAGAGAACAGAAATGGTGGTGGGGACATCACACCTCTTATCACTGACCGATCTCATTATCTCAGTATTTTGTACCTAGAAAGATAGGAGAAAAGCAACTTAAAGCCAGGTAAGGGCCTCTGCGCGCTTCTGTGCACACGGGGGGATGGCAGCTACCACCGACAAATGACTCTCACTGAGCATCATTCTGAACCCTGGTGGCACCGTGGTTAAGGCAGACTTGCTAGCCAATAGGCCGGTAGGACACATCCACGCGTCACACGGAGGGGAAGGTGTGGCAGTGTGCTTCTGTACAGATGACAGCCTTCGGAACCCTGCGGAGCACCGGACGGCAGCCCTCTAGCCTCATTTCTTCCTTACAGTGAGTGTGCATCCGCCCCCTGGGCACCGATGAAACCCAGTTGAGATTATGAATGACCAAGAACTAAGCAGGAGCTGCTCAGACCGCATACCTGTACGCGTTCTCCTGGAGGTCTCTGTATGAGGGGCCTTCACAAAGCGTGGGGAGAATGGGAATGGAAAGAGAAGGGGCTTTCTCCCTGAGCTGTTTGGAGGCCCCTGTCTATACACCCACACTGACTCTCGTGCGCACCTTTGGTGAAGATGCCTATGCAGGTCTGGTGGGTATCTCCCTAGAAGTGAGCCTGCTGGCTAGTGGGGTCTCGGTTTCAGGAGATGCTGCTCATGAAAGGGTTTACCTAACGCTTATTTCCACAGTCCCTCCTCTCACGGGACGAGACGTGCCCTCCCATGTCTCCCCGAGGGGTGACGGTCGGCTCAAAGATGTGGAGCTCATGCAACACGGCACACAGGTTGTCCAGAAAAGCATCGGGAGGAGGCACTTCCTCCCGGCCTCTGGCCTTCTCTGCCCTTGCTAGCTAGTGACACGGGCTGCAGGTGGGACAAGGACGCCTCACCTTTGTCCGCCCTGTTCCAAGCTTGTTCACGGATGTGACCTTGTTCAAGGTGAACCCAGCAGAGCTGGCATGGCCAGCTTAATTCTGCTTTTAATCTTGCTAAGAGGATAAGTAACGTTATGCTGTTTTGCACAAGAAACGCTTTGGAGGCTGGGAAGGGTGGCAGAGCGCATTAGCCTCTCCTGAGCCCACGAGACCTCTCCGCCCTTCTCCCTGTACCCTGGGCACTACCTCCCATACAGCCACCCCTCCAGATGGCGACGCAAGGGCCCTCCCTCAGGCACTCTGCCGCCACTCACGGCTCTCTGTGGCCTGCTCGCCCAACCAGTCCACAGGGAAACCTGAGAGGCCCTGGAGACCTCCGAGGAAATCGAAAGGTTTAAGGTACTCATTTTTTTTTCTTAAAATGTTTTTTTGATGTAGAACATGCGACCTGAAAGATGTACCACAGCTAAGCCTTTGGCCTGACAAACAAAACAACTGTGTAACCTTTGAGACAGAAGCCCACGTGCCCTGAGGGGTAACAACCACCTAGTCTTCCAACAGCAAAAACAGCCGTGTCTGTCTGGGAGTCTGACGCACACCAACTCAGACCCCGTGGACCTGCTTCCCTTCATGCTGCGTTAAAGAATCTGTGAAGCCCACCCATTTCTGCGGGCAGGATCCCAGTGTCTGCATATGCCACGCTGCCTTGAGCCCATCCATGTAGACCAGTGGTTCTCAACTTTCCTCATGCCGCGACCCTTTCATACAGTTCCTCGTGTGGTGGTGACCCCCCAACCGTAACATTAGTTTAACTGCTACTTCATCACTGTTATTTTGCTACTGCGATGAATCGGGTGGCCCCTGTGAAATGGTTGTTCTAACACCAAAGGGGTCTGGACCCGCAGGTTGAGAACTGCTGACTTAGCAAGGCATCACGTGGCTTCCAGTGTGAGGACGGGTAAGCACAAGCTTCTCAGATTGGTCCTGGCATCTCTTCTCCTGCGTGCTTTCTGGTATCTGCCACTGGAGAACATGTGTGCATTTCTGGTGGATACGTCCCTTGGAGTCAGACTGCTGGCTGCAGGCGGATCCTCCGCTGGAGCAGACGCTGCCCAACAGGCTTTTAGCTTTACCTGATGCTTACTTTTACCGTATCTGTTTACTTGGTTGGCTCAAAGACATAGAACACATCCCACTTAGAACCCAGGTTGTCCAGAGTTCTATGGGACTCTGGTCAGTCAGTCCGGCTTCCTTGCAGCTTTTTCAACCCAATGCTCTCAGTCAAGGGGGGCTCACTGATCCTCTTCAGCCGCCGGTTCCACTGCTCAAGTTCTTTGAAGTCCCCTTCACCCCGTTTGCCTTCCCATGACCCTGGTTATACTCTCTAAATCTTTTCTCCAAGGCAGCCCCCGATTCTACCGAGGTGCCCAGTCTGCTCCACTGCCAGCTGACGTGCCCACAAGCATCCCAGCAGCAGACGGGGCCTGACTGGGCTCACATCTAGCTGACTGTGCTGCCCATCTTCTCGGGCTCCGGAGCGTGGGATATGTACTTTGGGATTTGTAGTGTGGAGTTAGAGAGAGACTTCTCCACATCCTATAGCTCATGGCCAGGAGATCCGGCAACTGGGGAGAGCGGAGAAGCAGGAAGAACCTGCTTCCTGGTCAGTGTCTGCCTGCAAGCATCAGTAAACCCCCACCTCCCTCTGTCATGAAGCAGATGATGTGCAGTGGGGCCGGAGAGCCAGAACTCGGGACCCACCCGCCCAGCAGCCTACTTACTGACTCGGTAGCCCAGGCGCTCAGCATGGATCCTCTTGGCCATGAACTGTCCTTCCACCAGGGCGCGAATCTCCACGTCCCGGGGGAAGGCCGAGACCTGCGTCCGGGAGAGGGTGGGCACAGAGTGAGGGGCTCACACTGTCCGGACCATTACGCTCACAGCCCACACACAGAGCCCAGTCAGCACCGGTGGCACGTACCTCATAGCCGTCTGCATTAAACCTGTACCGCCCACTGATCTCCGGGGTGATCTCCATCACATCATAGTAAAAACCTGAAACGAGGCCAGGCAGCCCTCAGCCATCGGGGTCTGCTTCTCAACAGTGCTGGAGAAGAGCATGACGAAAGGACCCCCACAACCCTGGGCCCCAGGGTCCCTCTGGCTTCAGAATGCTCTCCATTCTTTCAAACAAGAATGGGGGGTAGGGGGTGGAACAGGCTAGAAAGTCCTAAGCTAGCTTTTTTGTGTGCAAACTCTTCTTATTCTCCAGCGGCTGCCCAGGCCAGAAAGCAGCTGCCTCATACCTACCAAACCAGCCGGCTCTTGGTTAAGGGAGGCCCACTCCTTCCCACCTGTGACCCCAGGCACATTCCCCTACGTGGCTATGAACTTGGCTGCACTGTGTGGAGCAGGGGTTGTGGCTGCCATCTCTGGTGCTGTCACCAGGGGCTTTGAGGGGGACAGAAGACACAGCCATGTCTTGATTTACACTGGGGGCACCCTGAGGGCTCCACCATACTGCTGGGAAGGCTTGAGGGGCAGTCAGGCAGGGCCCTCTGCTTCCCCAGCCCCTGGAAGCCACCCCTCCCCCACCCCTGCTCTTCCAGCGGCAGCCGCCCTTTGTCCGCTGGGCATCACCGAATCTCTTACCCAGGTTTCCGCCGTTGCCCATCTCCGTGGCCTGCAGTGCCTTAGAGAACTCTTTCCAGGAGCAGGATGCTAACTCATCTCGGATCTTCTCCCTCATCAGGGAACCGTTTTTGAAGCTGAGGAAGCACAGCACCAGTCCTGAGGGAGGGGACTGGAACCTCGCATTCGGCAGAGGGACTGCACCACGCCCTCCAGCCAGTACGGCCAGTGCCCTGCACCAAGCCCCCTCAGGTACCAGGGCCCATACAGGTCCCTGAGAGACATACTTGTCTTGTGTTCTATATATGGAAAGGCTGTCCCCCTCCCAATGCCAAAACGCCCCAGGTGGAGACAGGTAGGTGGGGTTTCTGCACTAGGCACCACTTATACACTAGGACACAGTGGGTTAGATTGAGCGGTCCCTGGATGGTTAGAATGTTAGGCATGATTAGAACGCTAGGCAGCCAACCGAAAGATTGAAATTTCAAGTCTACCCAGAGGTGCTTCGTAGGAAAGGCCCGGTGATCCACATCTGAAAAGTCAGCCATGGACACCTGACGGAGCACAGTTCTACTGGACCCGCCGGTTATCAGAATGGACTCGAGGCCGACTGGTGGTAGTAGGTGGTGCGGACATAATTCTCCCTCAGGGTTTCCAACAGTTCCTACAGGTCCAAGGTCACAGTGCAGAGCCTGCCCCTTCCACGAGAACAGCCCAGAGGCAGACGACCCCACTCCTCTGGCAAGGAGTCTCCCATGAGCTGGATGCCCCAACACGGACGTCAATATCGATTCTCCTTTCTCAACTGTGGGGCTCAGCTCAGCGGGGCCTGCTCAGGGCCACGTGGGATACAGGTGGTGAGACAGAGTTAGAGCTTGGGACGGGGGACACCATGCTCTGGGATCTTCCCTGGGCAGCTCTCCTGACAGCTGGTCTCGGCTACCCCCGGGCATGCTAGGTCTGACTGTGCCTCCGTCCTGCCTACCCTGGGCGTGGACCCAACGCTCCTGCCCACACCTACCACAGGAGCGCCATGTAGTGCTGGGGGTCTACCGGGTTGCAGAAGACGTGGCCTTCCAGGGAGGGTATGGCCTCCCGGAGCCAGACAAACAGGGTGTCGCTGGTGCCAAGGCTGACCTGGGGAGGGACGGGCAGAGGTGTGGCGTGCCAGGCTCCCCCCACCTATCTTGGCCCACACGTGGTCATCATTAGGGATGCACCCTGTGTTTACCACCCTGATCCAGGAACATGGGTTCAACACCCCTTCTGGCCCTCCCACTCTAGACGCCCATATTGGACTCTGCAGAACCTCCACCTAAAGACTGCCCACCTTCCACCCCCTCAGGCTTTCCCACTGGGCCCAGAGGGCACAGGCCATTTCCTCCTAGCCCACTGGGGAAACCCAAAGGATGTCCCATGTCTGATCCTTCTGCCATGTCCCCAAGATTGGCCATTTAGCAAAGGGCAGTAATTTTCCCAGAAAGGAGGTGTGAGTAGGTCTTGGGGTCTCCCCCAGGTCCTCCCTCTGCTGCTTTGTGGGACTGGCAAACCCTCTGCCGAGCAGCAAATGTGCTGCTGAAACCTGGCACCCTCCTCTCTCAGGGCACAAACCGTTGGCTCTGCCAACGGGGGTTCAGAGAGGGAATCTCACCGCAATGTCGCCTTCCTTCAGCTGCATGCCTGCCAGAGATGCTGAAGAGGGAAGAGGGGCTTACGGTTAGCTAGACGCCATGTGGGAGTCAAAAGCAAACCACAGGCACACTCAGCTGGCAGCTCTACCCCATGCTTCACCCAATCCACCCCCCAGGGAAGAGCAGGGTGGGGAGAGGAGGCTCAGGGGCTAGGGGGTAGACCCTCTGAGGCCAAGGCCTCTTACTTGGTCTGGGAGATAATTTCCCTAAACAGGTCCAAACCCTGCATGCACAGTCAGGTGTTCCCAGGAGCACAGAGAACCCGGGCACCAAGGCACACAAGGCCGAGAAAGGTGAAGGTGGTTGAAGGAGCCTGAGGGGATTATGGGAAAGGAGACGGCTGCGGCCGTGCTGTCAGTAACGCCCCCCCCACACACACACACACATACACACATTTAGACACGAGGCCCCAAACAGAGCGTGCTCTCTGCCCTGTTCCCCCATGTAACTCAGCACTTTGGGAGCCGCCAGGGAGTTGGCCCCCAACCATGGGCAGTCTCATGCAAAACAGAAAGGGCTGCTGCAGGGGCCTGCGCCAGCCCCAGGATCAATTGGGGACCCTGTGGTTGAGAGCCACATTAGCTGGTTTTCATAGGAAGACCCCCGGGCCTGTTCTCTTAGCCCACACCACCTGTAAGCTCTGCAGAAACCTGTCTCAGAATCGCTGGAAGGCGCGGCAGAACTATAGTGCAAATGACGGGACAGAGACTCTACGTGTATCAGGAGGAAGTGGGGAAGGAACGGGGTGTTCAACTCTGGACAGAAGTGGGGCAGGTCAGGAGGGCGGGGAGAACAGCTGCCTCATTTAATCGCAGATCAATTTTCACCTGGCGAGACTGAGAGGCTCCAGGGGGCAGAGTTAGGGCCAAGGTGGGGGCAGGTATAAGGAGTCAGGTTGCAGGCCAGGGAGGAAGGGAGGGTGCCCCACCCAGGGAAGCTTTACCTATGGGCCAGACTGGGATTCTCAAATGTGCAGCCTGGACCAAGTCTCGCTCCCTGCAGAGTGAGATGCCCCAGGTACTCACCTGGGTTGTCCCCGGTGAAGGCCACCACTTTGCAATCTGGGTGGAATCCGTAGCGCTGGACAAAGTATGGAGAAATGGTGCCCTGCAGAGAAGCAAGGGTCATATGAGGGGCAGCGCTCCTGCCTACCCCAAGTCAGCAGTGTCCCTACCCCAGAAGGCAGGCGAGCGAAGCTCAGGCCACACACAAGGCCTCTGTTCCAGAACCCCGGGGGTGAGAAGCCCTGGGGCGGAGCCTCCAGCCCTATCCGTCTCCATCCTAAAACAGGTTGACTTTCCAGCTCACAGAAAACACCAGAGAACACGGACAAAACACAATATTCCTCTAGTTCTGTAATGCTCCCCACCCCCTGCCAAACCATCATGACCTCAGTTCTATCTTACAAATCCGGCTAGACCAGAGCATGTACACTGGTACAGATAAGAGCTCTCGACACAGGGAATCCCAGCACACATAAACCCTCCAGGCCCAATGATGAGAGTAGCGATACCAGAAAGGTAGGAGGAAAATGGAGGAGAAAGGGGAACCGATCACAATGATCAACAGATAACTGCCACCCCCTCCCCAGGGGGATGAAGAGAAACATGGGTGAATGGAGACAGCGGTCGTAGTACGATATGAAAATAATAACAATTTATAAATTATTAGGGGTTCACAAGGGTAGGAGGGTGGAGTAGAGAAGGGGAAAAATGAGGAGCTGATACCAAAGTAGAAAGAAAATGTTTTGAAAAGGATCATCGTAACATATGTACAAATGTGCTGGACACAAATGGATATATGGATTGTTACAAGAGCTATAAGAGCACACAGAAAAATGATTTAAAAGATAACACCAGAGAAGCCCAGAGTAGAGCTGGAAGCATGCGCACACAGATTCAAGGTAGCTAAAACCAACCAATCCTCAACTTGCATCTGTTTTGTAAGTTACAAATCAACAGACCACACACCACTGGTGAGCAAACTCACAGGAGTAGGTAACGCCTTACCCACACCACTCATCTGTGGACATGTTAGTGCAGAAATCCAAGTGCTAAAGCCAGCCGGCCGCAAGAGGCAGTCGGGGGTGGGGAGGGAGCTCCCCTAGAGGGACCAGTGGTCAGGGCCCCTCCATGTCAGGCTGTGAGACCAAAGTGCAGCCACACTCTCTGAGGGGACCCATGGTCCTCAGAAAGCCTGGTTATAAACACAAACCTTCTTTTCTTTCTTACCCTGACTTTAGCCATGCGAGTTCAAAGTGAACGATGGGACTTTCTGGTGTCTGTGACGCAAATGCCGCTCCAGTCAGCCGGATTTCAGACTGGCCCCAGGCCGGCTGTTTGCTCAGACTGGCCCCAGGCCGGCTGTTTGCTCAGACTGGCCCCAGGCCGGCTGTTTCCTCAGACTGACCCCAGGCCGGCTGTTTGCCGGGCAGGAATGCCTTGGTCTCGAGGCTGCAGAAAATGGGCTGCAGGCGAATGTGTGTGCCGGTGGTCTGTTTGGGAGCCTGATCACAAGAACATTACCGCCACACGCTGAGGGTCGCCCTGATCTGGGTGGGCTTTGTCCTGTGTTATGCGTTGGGCTGCTAACCTTAAGGTCAGCAGTTCGAAACCACCAACTGCTCCACAGGAGGGAGATGAGGCTTTCTACTCCCTTACAGTGACAGTCTCAGAAACCCCCAAGGGGCAGTTTTACCCTGTGCTACAGGGTCGCCGGGAGTCAGAGTTGGCAGTGAGTTTTTTGTGAGGTGAAGGAGGAGGAAGGAGAAGAAACAGAGGAGGGGAAAGCAGGAAAAGCAGGCAGCGGGTAGGCGGAGCCAGCCCAACAAGTGGCTGGTAGAGCCTCGTGTATGCTGTGGGCATGCTGGGCCCAACCCATGGCAGAGCTCGGGAGAGTGGTGCAAAATGCCCCTTAGCACCGTTCCCCTGGGAGACGGCCCCAACCCCCAAGCATGAAGGCCACCCTGTGGTGGGGTGGTGGTGAGCAGACCTCCCTGCACCTCCAGGCTGAGCCGGCAGAAGTGGCGGCAGAGAAGGCTGAGCGCTGGGGTGGAACGAGAAAACAGGGGCTGCCCTTCAGCCAGGTGTTGCCTGGTGGCGGGTGGAAAGGGTGGCTGATAAAACTCCCGGTTTCTCCGGGGAGAAAACAGCATGCATTCTGGGTGTGGTCTCCCAACTAGCTGCCATGAGGCTCTTCCTTCTGTCGGCCCCACGTGTGACCACGCCTGGCTCGTGGCGAACTTGCGTGGGCCAGTTTTGTAATGCTGCCTCTCGGTTGCCAAAGGTCATGATCAGCCTCTCGGTGACATTCACCGTAAGAGAAAAGTCTCTGGGGGAAGCACAATGGCTCTCCCAAGTCCCCCCCCCCCCCCCCCCCCCCCCCCCCGCTCCAGCCTTCACTTGTGACACTGAAGTCCTGGCTATGTGCAGGTGCTAGCCACCAGAGGGCCCCTAGGGCAGCCCAGGGCCCGCTCTGCGCTCCACAGGGCACCCAGGAGCGCATCCGGGCATCTGCAGGCAGCGTCTGCTCCGAAGGGGCTCGCGCGCGCTCTCTCTGGCACTACCTTCAATTCTTTAAAGCAAACACTCTCAGTTAAACCACAGCACAGCCCTACACGGTGGCCTGTGCTGTGGCCACCGCTGCAGATCAGGCTCAAAGCCCAACCCTGGCCAGCGGAAGAACTGGGATTTGGCTCCAGGCAGCCTGGCATCCTTAACCATGCAGGCTACCACGCTCAGCTCTTTCTTTCTCTTTTTCCCAGGACTGCCCGCTCGGAACTTCCTAAGTAGTCCCTGGTCTGAGAATTTCAGTAGTCCATGCAATGTTTTCCTAAAGTGTGGACTCCCTGGAAAATTAGGCCTTCGATGCCCACCATCACCACCACAAACCCCACCGCTGATAAATGTCCGGTGGAGTTTTTCAAAGCCCTCCTTTGACCCCTGACCCTCAAGCAGCCATCTATATTTGCACCTAAGCACCTACCTTGGGGAAAACATGAACCCCAGCCCCTTCGTCTGACCTGTGTCAAAGCCTTCCCTGAAAACCCTGTGTGTGTGTGCCTGTGTGTGTACGTTGAAGGCTGTGTCTGTGTACTGCATGACGTTCCAGAACAGCGGGCGCTTACACGAGCCTTGTAACCCGGCAGAGGCACCTACCACAACTGCACACGTGGGCACCGGTTGTCCAAGCCTCTCCTCTAAATGTGGGGCGCAGGCATTAAGACAAGCCTGGGACCAGATTTTGTCATGTATCTGCAACAAATTCATCCCGGAGCCTAAGGGGAGTAAAGAAACACACAAAAACAACCCGGATCATCTCACAGAAGGACAAAGGCGGGTTAATGCCACATCCTTCTGGACCCCGAGAACCATGGGAACTCGTGGTGCCACTCCCCCGCCCCCCACCCACTACCCCTCATACATGCCAACACCACAGTTAGCCCTGACGGCTGCTGCTCTCAGTCCTGCCCAGGGAGTGGGGCCACCAGCCGTTTGAGCCTGTGGTTCGAAGGGACTGCTCAGAGGCAGCCCTGGCACCGAGTGGGGCCAGCCTGTGAAGACTTCCTGGTCACGTCTAACTTTCCCAGGAGGGCTTGGTCAGACCCCCCCACTTCCTCATGCTCCTACTGAAATCAGAGCTCAAGGCACTCCCAGGGATGCTCGACTTCCCAGGCTTCCCGGAACACAGGAAAGGGGAGCAAGTCCAGAGCCCAGAGAAAGAGAGAGAGGGGGTACGGGGTGGGGGGAGATGGAGGCTGGTGGGCACTGATGCTGCCATCGGAAGCCCAAGTGAGGCAGAGAGGCAGCTGGGAAGCTAGGTGACTTCCTAGCTGAGGGAGCAGAGGACACGGCTGAAGTGGAGGAACATGAATCCCTGGAGGCCTGGTGGGGCAGTGGTGTGACTTTCTGCCCCCTCCCCTCCCATATCTACATGGAGAGCGCTCTTTGAGGCTCAGGCTGTTGCAGACTGGGGGGTCTCCCAGTGTGAGCTAATGGAGAAGCCACGTAGACCCCGGCGTTCTCCTCTAGATAGTGTGGGAACCTTCCAGACCAAGCCTCAATCACCTACTTCTTCCTGCAAACTAGATCCTGCCAGGCTCACATCAGCAGGCAAAGGACCTTGGAGGGATTCCCATGAGGGATGCCCCTTTCCCGAGTCTGGGTTCCTGCAAGATAAAGGTGAGGCTTTCCACCGCAACAGAGATTCATGATCTCGGAAACACAGCAGGGCACTTCTACTCTGTCCTGTAGGACTGGTGCTGTGAGTCAGAATCGACTTGCTGGCAGTGAGGGCTTTTTTGGCTTGTTTTGTTTTTAATTCTCCTCCCATCTTCGATCCAAATACCCTTTGGTCTAGACCCGGGGTCGGCCGACTGCGGGCCCCTGAGCTGTACGTAGCAGTGTGGGTGCATAATGGAGGCTCTGAAGCACAACTGAGGATAAAATAAAACTAAGATCCAGAGAGTGGTGATTTCTTTTGTTTGTAAAGATCTATTTGTGGCTCTTGGATAATTTTTCAATTGTTGTGAGGGATGGGATCCGCTCTTCCGTCTCGAAAGTTTGCCGAGCCCTGCTCTGGCCTGATCCAAGAGTTCCTTCAGCAGGCTCCTCCTCTCAGCTTTCCAGAACTCCCCACTGGCACGGTTCGTGTTTCTTTGTGTCTGCAATTTTGATTCGGACTAACTAAAGCCTACACGCTCATGAGCTGTAACCTTAGTGTAACCAGCCTCCCAGGCAGTGACCTCCGATCCCCCTCCTAGTGTTCACACTCGTGTGTGGTTTCTCCCGACACTGTACCAGGGTTTTTTGCTGTGACCAATAAAAGGCAGCGGGAGTGCGTCACATCCGAGAGTGGGTTGCGAAGCATCCTGCAGCTTCGTGTGGCCACGCTCCTTCTCACCGCACACCTGGAATCCAGCAGCCAAGCCATGGCCAGCTTTCTGGGGCAGCCCGGCTGGAAAGGAACTGCTTCCTCCTACCCACTGCCACGCGAATGATCCTTGAAGGGGATCCTCCAGATGCCCACAGCACCAGCCAACAGCCGGACGACAACCTCACGAGAGATTCTGAGCCAGAGCTACCCGGGCCGTCACTCAGGGAGGCCTGGCCTCAGAACTATGTGAGAATAAATGTTTGTCATCCTCAGCTATTTAATGTGGGACACTTGATTAGGCAGCAAAAGATAACAGACTGCATCCCCTGGTTGGCAGATGATAGGATGAAAGGTTGGCACCTGCCCGGGCTGGATGGCTCACACTGCCGGCATGCCCACCGGCTGCCTACGCACCGAACAGGGGACAACAGGCCCCCGAAGGCTTACCATCGCTGTAGTCAATAGGGGAGTAGGCCCCAAGGAACAAGGAAGCAGCGAAGCTACTGACCAAAGAAATCCTCTGTAAGAGAAAGCACAGTGAGTCGGGACTTACTTCTACACGCAAAGCAACTGAACATTCCTCGCACGCACGTGACTTTACAGTGGGCGGGGACGTGGAAGCTTAGTGTAATAGAGAGGACTGAACGCCCCAATGAGGAGCACTACATGGAATCTCCGATCAAAGGGGGGAAGAACTCGAAGCAGAATTTCAGATTCTCCGTGGAATCCAAGCTCTTTGCAGCCACCAAGACTGGATTACAACTGCTGTCTTGAGATCACCTTTAGACTCTCGACCCAAACTACCTTCTGAAGTCTTCTTTGAACCAAAAAGCCATTTATGCTCATCAAGAATAGATGGCTGCCTTCGAAATTGATTTTATTTGGGGGAGTTGGGGGCAGTTGCTATTAGACCAGTAAATGCATTTTACCTTATTGATTACAAAAAAGAACGTCTTGTGTTTTGAGGCACAGTGTACCCAGCGAGTCAGGTTTGCATGGACCCGTCTATATACCAACTGCTCCGTGGGAGGTACTGGCTGCGGTTCTCCTGCTGTGTCCGATTTCCCAGGATTCCCACCATTCTGTTGGCTTTGCTTCTGTTCATCAAGCCTCCCTTCCTCAAGGCACTCAAACTGTGGTCCTCTTAAAACGGTCTTTGAGTTTGGGGAGCCACAAAAGAGTCTGAAGGGGCAAGGCCAGGGCTGCTGGCTAGTTAGGGGGAGATTTCCCAGTGAAATGCTCCGAGGTCGGCCCTGGCTACCCTCAAAGACAGTAGGTAAGTGCCCGGTCACGATGGAATATAAATGAATGAAGTCCTCAATGTCACTTTCTTGCCCTTTCTTCCTCCATGTAGCTTTTCCCTTTCTTAAAAACGTCTTCATCACATACCCCCATGATCATCTATGTCCTTTGAGAAAAATTTGTCAAGGTGACCCCTGTGGGGTCTCCACCCTGTGCACACACCCACCCCCCTCCAAAAAAAAAATCACCATAACCTTCTGAGCTGACCTCTTTTTAACTGAACTGGCCCAAAAGATCCCCAGGGAAGCCCTTGTTGGAATTGGACCTTTCTCTGAAGACACCCTAATAAGCTGCAAACAAACACCATGGCCGACAGAACTCATCTGCAGGTACCCACCGACTAGAGATGTGCTGAACCCATTTAGTTTAGATTAACCCCAAGCATGTATCAACGGGAACCCTAGTAGCAGTCCTTATTTCTACTTACCCTCAGCGATATGGCTATATAGGCAGCACAACAAACACGTCTATAGGTATGCCTACAGAAACACCTATACATGCACACTCATGCCTTTCTATACATGAACTTCAAGCCCCCTGGTATAGGCATACACTTCTACCTAGGTAACCACACACACATTTTTTTTCTGGCTGTTAAGACCATTGTTGCCCGTGTGTGCGCTATAGCTGCAGACAAGCCTCCCAGGTAGGCAACTGACACCGTCCCTTTCTCTTGTGTGCTTTTGGATGTCACTTACCTTGACCAAGATACAGGTGAGTGTGGCTTGGGTATGGCCTTGCCCATCACCCAAAACAACAAGAGTTTGCCATCTTGAACGTGATTCCTTCTGTCCCACCTGTCCCTGGTAACCATCCAAAAATGTTTCTTTCTATGTGTTTATCACTTCTTAACTTTTTAGCATGGGTGGGTAGGGGGAGCATGTAGTATTTTCCCTTTGGAGGCTGGCTTATTTCCCTCAGCATAATGCGGCCCCGATTCATTCATGTCGAAAGATATTTCACAGACTCTTCACTGGTCTCTATAGCACTGGTCCCCATTGGAGAAAGCTCTGTGGGGCTTCAGAGAGACAACAGCCACTGGAAAGGTGGGATGACAAGCTTGGGGGGTCGTGAGGAGAAGTCAATGGCGGTGAAACAATTTGGAGGAGGTGAGAATGCTTGCATATCCTGCAGAATGCCATCCATGTCAAGGTGTGGCATGAGCTGAAATGGCAATGACTGCACACAGACACACACAGTCACGAGACTCTCCAAGAACCGACTCAAGTCAGCCGAGTGGGCACGGCCATCCTAGGGAGACAATACTGCCCGGAGAGCCTCCGACTTCTCTTTGCCAATATTTCATTCTTCCCTCTTTTTGAAATGGACCAATGAGAGAAAAAGAAAGCACACACACACACACACACACAAGCAAGCAAGCAAGGTGAAGCCATGCCACTGTGTGTCAATGCTGTGGAACTGGCCTAAGTTTACTGACCTGGGTCTCTGCCACAGTGAAGCATAAGTTTTGTTACATGTATTCTGGCCGCAGTGAAGCATAAGTTGAGTTACGTGTATCTTTGTCCCAGTGAAACATAAGTTTAGTTGCTTGTATCTTTGCCCCAGTGAAACACAAGTGGAGCTACATGTATCTTTGCCCCAGAGAAACGTAAGTTTAGCTGCTTGTCTTGGCCCCAGTGAAGCACACCCATACAGAAACGTGTGACCTACCTCTGTCTGCGAGTAGGCTTCAGGGTTCTGCTGATAGACCTTTGCTATCTGGTTCCCAGTAAAGCGCTGGAAGAGAAGCCCAGACTCTTAGAGACCCAAACCCTGCACAGAGCCCGTGGTTAACGCGGGAAAGCGAGTTTAGTGTGGACACTATAGGGCTTTAAGAAGCCGCAGATCTAAAAAGCGTTTGGCATCTGCTGAGCACCGCCGACCATGGGCATTTGGCCCCTGATTCCTTGCTCTGAGTAACGAGTACTCCGGCAGGAACTGAACTCCATGCACGCACCGGCTGTGCGGTACCGGAGTGGCTTTCCCAGGAGGACTGCTCACGGGACAGGACTGGGGATTTTCAGTGACTAACCCACCTCTTTACCCAGGATGCTAACTCCCCTGACCATGGGTTCAAGAGCCAGGGGAGCTGGAGACTGTTCCCATTCACATTTTCTTATCTCAGCTGGTGCAAGTAAGGTGTGCAGACTGTGGTGGGGTCCACGGTTCACATGCTCAGCGGCTAACGGGAAGGTTGGAGATTTGAGTCTACCCAGAGGCAGTTCAGAAGAAAGGGTTGGTGATCTCCTTTGGAAAAAGTAGCCACCCAAAGCCCTACGGCGCACCGAAGCCTGCTGTGACCTACATGCCGTGGCCGGGGTCAGTTCGACTCGCGGGACTGGGCCGAGGCTAGCCGGAAGGAGACGTCCTTTATATCCCTGCCCCTCTGCCGGACACTGCATTCAGGTCTTACCGGAACCGATTCCCTCAGCTTCTACTTCACCCCAAATGCAAGTCCTATTTCCACCCCGGTTGACAGAGCGGGGCACCGACTTTCCATTGCCCCCTCATCATGTTCACCCCTCAGCCTGGGCCTGGGGACACACGGAGAGGTGGCCTGCCCTTGTTCCTCTGTTAATGCTCAGGCCTGGCCACACCGCCTTACAGGATCCCCCTCCCCCAGGCGGGGTGCCCACCTCTGTCCTTCCAGACACCTGGGGGTGAGACCCCTGCCAGCCCCCATCCCATCCCAGCTGCTGCCCACCTCATAGGCGCGGGACCCGGTGAGGCAGCTGAGCGCCTGCGCCCCGCCGACAGCAGCCTCGAGGTGGCGGCACTGGGGGGTGGTGCTGGAGTCCATCCACACCGGGGAGTCTTGGAGGGAGAAACAGGCCTGCAAAGAAGAGGGGCAGGCACGGGCTGGAGCTCTGCGGCCAACTCCGGGCCCCCTACCCAGCAAAGTGGGCATGCGGCGGTGGACACGCCTTTGTCCCCAGGCTCCCCCATGTCCCTGTGCAGAGAGGCTGAGGGAGGAAGGTGCTTCCGACCCGGGTGTGGGAGCAGCGCAGAAGTGGGAGCCTAGAGGGCAGTAGCTGCCCCCCTCACCCCCCCCCCCCCCCCCCCGTGCAGGCTCTCTGGGTTTGGGCTCAGGTAGACAAGAGGCACCGGGGGCCCCACTATGAGGCATCATGCCCCAAGGAAAGGACAATCCCCCAGGTGAAGTGACCCATAGTGGTCCTGGGCACTAGGGACCCACTCGATGAGGATGGGCACACAACCCCTGTCCAGACACTCTGCTGGGAGGCAGAGTGGAGCAGGATCAAGGGACTGGGGAAACGACCTTCTCACACCCGGGGCAACTCGTTCGCCCCACCACAGGGATGTGTCTTCCGCAGCCGGGCTGTTACCTTTAGCTGCTGGTGCAATGGCAGGTCCGGCGACAGGTTAGCCAGTGCCTGGCTGGCCCCCGCCTTCCAGTACACGCTTCCATGTTGCTGCCGAAAGGAAACCCAAACACACATTCAAGCAACCACCCTGAGAGCGAGCCCTCCCCGAGCCCACACGCCAAGGGGCTGGGCTTCAAGCCTGCCCCTGCCTTCAGCTCAGAGCTCACTGCCCACACGACTTTGGTTCTCAGGCCCGTCAGAGGGGAGGAATCCTACCCTAGCCCCTTGAATCTGTGTGGGAAAGATCGAAGAAAGAGTCCTTTCTCTCGACTTCCAGTGCCCTTGTGACACTGTTACGTGACTACACTGCAATGTTGCAGTACCTGAAATGCACCCACTCAGTAAACAAACATTCATTCCGTGAGCAACCAGGCCGTGCCAGGAGCGGATCAGAGTAACGTGGACACAGATGAGCTGTTCGGGGGCGCATCGGGGGGTCAAGGGTGCAGTGCTCGCCCACGCTGGGATGCCGAACAAGTTTCAGTGGAGCTACCAAACTAAGATGCACGAGGAAGAAAGATCGGAAGATCTACTTCCCCCATATCAGCAACTGAAGCCTCCAGGGATCATAATGTCTGATCCCCAGCTGACGGTGAGCATGGGAGGGAGCAGCAGTTTCCTTTCCTTGTGCATGGAGTTGCCATGGCTCCGGTGCCTACTCCAGGACACCCCACCCCAGAACAAAACTCACGGCCATGCAGACTCAGAGTGACCCTGCAGGATGCTGTACATCCTCAGGAGGGCACACAGCCTCATCGTTCTCTACGGAGCAGTTGGTCAGCCACCCAGTGTACAACTCACCATGCCACCAGGACGACTCGAGGACAGTGGACAGTAATCTTTGAGGATACTGGGGTCTGGTCACAGAAAGACACAAACGCTAACCACAAAACCCCGTGGGGCTTAAGAGGCAGGGCTGTGAGGCACAGAGAAGCACCCAGATGTAGACAGATAGATGGAACCCCTGAGTTGGGGAGAGGATGCTCTGTGCAGAGGGTGCTCAGAGGTCAGGGTCGGGCAGAAAGGAGGTGTTCTGAGCAGTGAGCCGGGGGTGGAGCGAGGAGAGTTAGAACGACAGGAGCAGATGGCCACCTGAATATGCAGCGCCTTAGACCTATTCTCAGGTCGGGGTTTCTCTTGGAGGTGATGAGCACCGTGGATGAGCAGGGAGGGACGTGGGCATCATGGAAGACAGGCTGGGGCGGAGGCTCAGAGAACAATGATCCTGGGGCTGGGGCACAGAGGCTGAGGCAGGGGAGGGAGGGAAACGTCAGGAGATGCAGAAATCTATCTACGGCCATACTCCGGATGTACTCTCATCTTAGAAGCTAAGCAGGGTTGGGCCTGGTTAGTACTTGGATGGGAGACATTCAGGAATCAATAGGATATGGGGGGTGGGCAGACAAGAGACAAGGATGACAGGCTGTGGTCCTGGGTGGACAGGGAGAATCCCCTCAGAATCCTCTTCTTCCAAAGGGGAAAAGGCCTGCGGGAGAGGAGCACCCTGGGAGACCAGAGGAAGGGTCCGGATGGTGCCACCAGGCAGATGGGTACCCAGGCCCGAGGGTCAATGGACAAGGCAACCCAAGGCTCTGTTCACTTCCACAAGGACCAGAACAACAAACTAGTCCCGGATCAGGAAAAGGGAGAAATTACAACTGCTCCCTGACGGAGATGTGAACACAATGCGACTAGGTGTGGTGTGAAGCGATTCCACCACAGCGAAGTGATCCTGGGACCAGACTGGCTTGGTGATGGCGCTACTTTGCATCGCTTATGTGACCCTGGGCAGGGAGCACTACCTATCTGGGCCTTGGTTTCTCTGTATCATTGGAAACGATGATAAACACAGTAGGCAGGAAACTAGAAATGTGGCTAGGCACTGCGCTTCCCTCAGAGTCCCAGGGTTCTCTGGCATATGGAAAAGGCTGTGTGACTCGCCCCGGGGGTGCTGTTTCCAACTTTATCAAGGGCAGAGCCAGGGATGCAGCCTGGACAGCCTTCTCAGAACCTTGTCTAAACAGGGTTATAAGGACCAAGCTAGCTAGTGTATGTTAAGTGTTTCATCCATGTTCTTTCCACTATGATCCTGACTACGATTTCTACTACCAAAACAGCTATCATTATTTGGTGTGATGTTCTTTGCTTTTATGGCCAAGAAATACAAAGGTGATTTCAGTACCCACAGCGAAAGTCCTGATGAATTCCTATTGGATGCCTCCCCGATGCCCTTTGTTCTAATTAGCTGCCAGGGGGCCCCTTACACCAACACTTCTGAAACTGACTCACAACAGAATGTGGGGGTCACAAAGAGGTTTGGCAACAGTCAAGTTTCTGGATGGGCAACACCCCAAAATTAATGCAAAATCAAATGGGGACTTGATCCCAGATATTTCTGGCAGTGCCTGGCCATGTGGCAAAGTTCTCAAGCGAAAAGGGGTCCTGAGTAGAGAGGGCAAGAAGCTGTGCCGTACACAAGGACATGCTGTCGTTCGTAGGGTTGTTATTGGCCGATTTTCAGAACAGATCCCCAGGCTGATCCGCGTTGTCCCTCTTAGGCTAGAAGCTCTACTGTCAGGCCTTCTCAGCATCATAGCTACACATACAAACCCCACTGAGAGGCACACGGTAGTTTTCCATGAGGTGCACGGGCTGCGAAATTCTCCCCCAACCCTACCCCTGCTCCCATTTGCTGCCATAGAGCCAATGCTAACTCACATCACTACCATGTGTTTAGAGAACCTCCATTCAGTCCCCCGGCACCAAGTGTCCTATTTGACACAGCGCTCAACCCGCAAAGACCCGTCTCAGACCCCTCTGGAAGGAGCCAGGGGTTCATCCTCCGAGGCACAACAGTAGCAGTGCATTTCCCGGATGGCAGGACGTGCCCCCCTCACTCGACATCCACACCACTGCCCTGGCCAGCAGGAGGCAGCGGCTGGAAACGTACCTGGCCTGCCCCGGACACAGCGAGGATTGAGGAGAAGTTAAAACAATCTTCCTTCATGTTCTCCAACAGCATGTCCAGAGCCTGGGAAGAAAAACAAACGTCCGTGGAGAAGGTCATAACCACGCACGTTGGCAGACACCAGAAATGTAGCACCCGTCATGAGAGGGAGAAAGCTCTGGGGCAGATGAAGGAACTGAGAGGCAGGATCATTTTTAAATGCAAGAACGAATGGATTTATCAAGTCACACACACACAAAAATCAACTAGGCCAAAATTGTTCTAAATGAGAAGTTCAACCATGAATGGTCCAAATTCCTCTCCTCCGGTGACCTGAGAACTCAACACAAGAACAAGATGCTCATGTGCTGGGTTATTTTAATGACTGAACTTCATTGCAAAAGAGACTTTCCAGAAGGTGGAGGGGCCCTCAGAGTGGGGGCTCATCGATGAACTCTCTGCAGCCTGTGGCTGAATTGTTGGCAGGGAGTAGGTGGAGACAGTGGGCGGCTCTTTGTCCCACCCCCCTCCTCATCCCTCTACCCAGCTGGGATTGGAATCCCCCATGGGGGAATGCGTGACACTACACACCCAACAGAGCCTGACATTTCATCTAAGGTTTCGTGGCAGGATGCCAGAGGCTCGGCCCAGCCTCTGTGCCATTCCTTGAGGGTAGAAATCACCCTGGCCCCAGCCCTGGCCCTCTAGCCCTCCGCTCACTTCCCCGTGATAAGGCCTTGGCTTACAGATGCCCTCGACATCATCACTGGGAGCCTCAGGCATGGAACACTGAGTGTCACCCCCCACAACCGGTCTGGTCTTGGTAAGTCCTGGCAGACCACGTGGTTAAACCCACCCGTTACAACAACCCTCCAATCTCTCCTGGAAGGTTGGGCTTACGATACACAAGAGACCACCCGAGTTATTTTAACAGGAATAATTTAATATGGGGAATTGGTGAAACTGACTTTGGAAGACTGACAAACATCCTGGTAGACAAGCTGAAAGCTGTCTATGGCTGGCCTCCAGATCTGGGCACTCGTGTGCCCTGTGGCCCACGAGGCAGCCCCATCATGTCTGCCAGTGTGGCAACACCCTTGGTCTCGTGGGTCCATGGGACATTTTCTTGCTGGTTTGAGCTGGTTTGTCTTGGGGGTGGGGGGCAGCAGGGGTGTGTGGAGATCCAGCCTTATTGCTCAGGCCATCGACAACCACGCTGAGTGGTGCTGTATTGGAAGCTGAGAGGTTGGAGGGCTGAGCAATAAGAGCCCGGGAGTTGTTTCTGCGTGTGAGGGTACAAGGGAGGCGACAGGGCCAGGGAGTGGAGAACTTGGAGACTTGCTCTGTGATAGTTTACAGCGACCACTGGCAGCACTTGCCAGCCACGGGGGCTCCAGGACCTAGCAGCCTTCTGTGTGTCTTCTCAACCTGGAAGGACTGAGCACTAGTGGAGCCGGAGCCCGGCCACTGGGCTTTCCCACAAGGATGGCTCCATGAGCAAGGCGCCCTCTGGGTTTCCTAGCAACTTAGCCAAGCCACCATTCAAGTAGGGAGAGAGGGATCCCTGCGCTTACCTGGATCCACATCAGGACAGGAGAAGTGACCGTCAGCTCATCCTTCTGGACATGCACACCACCCACGGTCCTATAAGGAGAGCCAGAGGTTGGTGGGCTGAACTCCGGCAGTGGCTAGGTGGGAGAGAGCCCTGGCCACCAGCTTCCCTGTGGGGTCGCTCTGCTCCGTCACCACACACGACTCGGCAGCATTCAGTAACAAAGCCCACTCTTCAGTATTTGAAGCGCTACAATATTACAGTTAAGAAAAGTCAAGCAGGAGCCCCTCCTGAGAAAGAACACTGGTGCTAGATGCCTCCTCCAGCTCCCCGAAGTCACCAGGGCCCAAAGAACTCCACTGGAAAACTCTCCCAAATTTCTAAAAACCCAAAATTAAAACCCCCAAATAACTCTCATGCTATTCAAATTGCGCTGGAATACCTAGAAACAAGGAAACACTGCGACCACATCAACATGAAACGGCTACCCAGATCTAAAAGCTGTGTGCCAAAGCACAAGCCACACAAGGAAACAGAAACGGGATATCTTATTGGGGGCTCGTACGACTCTGATCACAATCCACAAGAAATGGGATTTTATAAAAATGAAAAACTCTATTTCCAAGGACGTCGCTGGGAAAGTGAAGCGCCTCTGCCACAACGGGAGCCGAGTGCCGAGACCGCAGACAGAGTCCCCCTTATTCACGGTTACTATTATTCACTCTATCGAGTCACCGTGGGCAATGGATTAGCGACTGAAACCCAACACCACGCCAGGTTCATTCCCACTCAGCATGCGAGACCCAAATGGAACTGCCGCCTCATGGGGCTTCCAGGCATCTTTACGGAGGCCGAGGGCCACAGGTTTCCCCTGGGGAACGGCTGGTGAATTTGAACTTTTTGCTTGGGAGTTGTGGGCTGTAACCAAGTCTTTCCACAGCATACGACACTTTTGTGGTGCTCCAGCTTCCCATGACCCATCTGTGAACACCACACACCCGGCCTTTGCCCTCTCCGGCACCAGCCTCACCCCTGCACTGTGCTCCACCAGAACAAGCTCTTTGGCACACACCCCTGCCACCTGGTAAGCCCACGGCAAGCCTCCGCAAGTGATGGGCTTTGTGTCCAATCACACCAACCTGTCACCTCTATTGTGAGACCTCGGGCAAGTTGCTTGTTATCACCGAGCCTCAGTTTCCTAGGCTCTTGATGACAATACCGATGGCACTATCCAGAAGGGAGATGGACTGCATTTCATTTTTCCTGTGTGTTATGTAACCATGACGCATGCTTGGCGGTTACGGGTGAGTGTGCCTCGCAGCTCTCTGACCACAAGGGCTGGCCTGGCCAATGACTAAGCATGACACACAGGAAGGGCCCTGGGCTTCAGCTCTGCCCCAGGAAAAGTTAAGTCTTACAAGGCGGCATGGGACAAATGAAAAAAAACACAACCACTTGTCTTGGACCCAATGTAGAACTCAAATCACAGGGCGAACCGGAATTCTCCTAAGACTGGTGAAAGAGGTGAATCCAGAGTCCCAGGCCAGATCTGCTCACCTGAGCAGAAGCCACTGGAGCGGTAAGCTGGGGAGAGCACATGTCTGCTTATTTAGGATGAGTTACGGGTGGTTGAGTGTGGATGAGGATTTCTGGAGGTGAGAGCCAGAGCAGCGTGGGGGAGCCCCTCCTCCCCACCAGTTCCTATAGGTTATCTGATACATCCCGTCTCGCTGCCAACAACACTTACAGGCCTTCGAGCCAATTCTGCATCATGGCGACTCCATGCGCTGCAGGGTAGAAATGCACTCTGCAGGGTTTCCACTGGCTGTGAGTTTTCCTTTTTGGAGGCAGATGGCCAGGCCTTATTTCTGCAGTACCTATCAACGAGGGGCCCAAGTATCTGTAGCCACCAGGCACTCCCACGAAGGCAGGTGAAAAGGTAGGAAGGACACAGACTGTAGAGAAAGGACAGCACCGAAACAGGCCTCCGATGCGACGCAGGTGTTCAAGTGACCAGACCAGTCATTTGCCGAAAACAAAACCAAAACCAAGCCCCGATGCTAAGCAAATGCACAAGAAATCAGGACATCCTCAGGCTAGCGAAAGTGGAGGGAATTCACCCCTAACAGACCTGCTATGAAAGAAACATAAAAATTAAGTCCTTTGGGAAGAACAAAAATGATAAAAGTTAAAAGTCCAGGTCAATATAAAGGGAAAACATCGGAAAAGGAATAAATGAAGGTAAAATAACCATTTATATTAATCTCAATTTATCTATTTATAGTAACAATGTAACAATGTAGAGAGCGATCATAGCACATGGATAAGGAATGACAGCAATGTCAGACAGGACCAGAAGATGACACTTGGAACACTCTAGGGTAAACTACGATAGGGTTACTGGAGGCTTTATTTAGATTAGCTAAACATGTACATTGCACATTCTAAGGCAATCACTTAAACATGTTTAGAAGTATCAAAATGATGTGCTATGAGGTAAAAATATTTATTGTCATATAATTTACTCATTTAAAGTCAGAAAATCTAAAAGAAAAAAGGGGAGGGGGACAAAAGACAAATGCAATGAATAGAAAACAATCATGGTAGGTATAAATCTAAACATGCTAACAATCACTTTAAATGTGAATGGACTAAATATAATAATTAAAAGACACAGATCGTCAGATTGGGTACACTGAGAAGAAAAAAAAAGTGTCCAAAAAATAAGGGAAAGTAAAAAAACACTGCTATAGTTTTTCCTCCTTGGAGGCAGAAGACACTTCTCTCTCGACCCTTGGAGACTCTCTACTGACAAGGCTGACTCCCTGCAAGGCATCCCTGAGGAGAAGCCACATAGACCTACCCTGAAGCTGCCCTGGGTGCTGGAAAAGCCACATGGAGACCCCTGCCAGTGCTGAGATGCTTACAACGCCACTGGATCCAAAGACTCTCTCTCCACTGGCCTGTGATTGTCCTGTATTCAGCGTCATCGCATGTTTCTTGACTATGAAGAGGACTTTATACATTGATATCAGACATATGGGCTAATATTGGACTTATGGACTTGGACTCGGCTGGGTTGGGATGCTTTCTTTTTTTTAATTTATTTTTTGGAGGGTATTAATCAAATTTCTGTACCAACCACCAAAGCTAGTGATGCAGAAATTGAAGAATTCTACCCACTTCTTCAGGATGAAATTAATTACACATGCAATTAAAATGTCTTAGTGATTATTGGCAATTGGAATACAAATGTTGTAAACAAAGGGGAAGGTGCAGTAATTGGAAAATATGATCTTGGTGATAGAAATGAAAGCTGGAGATTGCATGATAGAATTTTATAAAACTTCTTCATTGATAAAACCTTTTTGCAACACAAAAGGATATATATATACACTTCTCCAGGTGAAAATCAAATCAGAGAAATCAAATGGACTACATGTGCGGGAAGAGACGACAGAGAAGCTCAGTATCAACAGCTAAAATCAGGCTGGTATTGACTGTGAAAAAGACCATTAATTGCTCATATATAAGTTCAAGTTAAAGATGAAGAAATTTAAAACAAATCCACATGACTTACAATATAACCTTAAATATATTCTCCCTGAATTTCAAGACTATTGTTCAATATTGGACGTATTGAATAATAGTGACAGCAGACACGAAGCTGTGGGCTAGCCAGAATCTCACGCATGAAGAAAGCACAGGGTCATTCAAAAGACAGGAAAGAATGAAAAAAGCAAGATGGATGTCAGAAGAGACTCTGAAACTTGCTCTCAATCATAAAGCAGATAAGGCAAATGGAAGAAACGAAGTCAGAGATGAACAGAAAATTCCCAAGGGCAGCTCGAGAAGACAAAGTAAACTATAATGACATGTGCAAAGACCTCTATTAGAAAATCAAAATGGAAGAATAAGCTCAGCTTATCTTAAACTGAAAGACTTCACACACAAAATTCAAGCCTTGAGTTGCAGTCTTGAGAGATTCTATGGGCAAAATATTGACTGATGTAGGAAACATCAAAACAAGAAGGAACAACTACACAGAGTCACTCTACAAAGCTGGCAACTTAAAACCACCCTATAGAACATAGGGTCCCCAAATTATTTGGCTTACTGCCCCTATTTCAGGAAAAACAAAATAACTAAGCATCCCCTACCCCCAAGCAATTAAAACTTTTATACCACGGCCCATAATCTCAGACAATGTACAGGCATCGTCTTTTGCATGCCACCTGGATCTTTCCATGGCTTCCAGTTGGCAGTGCTCCCAAGCCAAATTACCCAATAGCATCTACTCTAGTCACATCCCTCCTGTAATTGCTCTTCTACTGTACCCAGAGGCCTTTTCAAAATACAAGTGCCATACATGTGCACACCTACACATGACAGTGGTTTCTCCATGACTTTTATGCTAAAGACAAACTCCATACCACTGTCTACATGGCCCAGCCTAGTTACCAGTTCCTTCTCAGCTCCCTGGCCACGTGGGCCTTCAGTTCCATGAATGAACCATGCTCTTTCCTGACACAGGCCCTTGGCATTCACTGCCCTACCCAGAATGCACTTTCCCTTCCATATCCTGGTTAACCCACCTCACCCAAACTCAGCGTAAGTAATATTCCTCCAGGAAACCTCCTCCTTAACCTACCCCACAGGTTCGGATCACGTTCACTTAGAATGAGCACCTGGAAGAACAAGGTCCTTTCCTGCAGAAGCCTGCTCTGAGTTTACAACTGAATATTCTCAGGTGAGGCTCTTTGTTCTAGATTGGATTCCCCCTCTCAACGGGAAGTTTTGGGTTTAGCAGCAGCTCACAAAGTATATCTTACCTAACCTTTGAATGAACACATGAAAACGAGGAAAGGAGGGAGGGATAAACGGACGAATTGGGGTGGAAGGAGGAAGAGCACTTCAGGGAGACAAACGAAACAAACCACTCATGGGTTCACCAAGACCAGCCCTCCTGCAGTTTACCGGCACCAGGCCAATGTGATCCGTGAATGGAAATGGTTAGGAGAGGACCCCCAAACTGACAACCCCCACTACCCACCACATGCATGCCAGGTACATACCTGAATTCTGGAAGGTGGCTGTCAAAGTGCACGTTGCTATCATAGTACATCTCCATTTCTCCATTAACAGCAACAACTTTCACCTGGAAGGCATTTAAAAACAAATCATTTTATTAGGGGCTCCTACAACTCTTATCACAATCCATACATACATCAACTGTGTCAAACACATTTGTACATTCGTTGCCCTCATCATTCTCAAAACTTTTGCTCTCCACCCAAGCCCCTGGCATCAGGTCCTCATTTTTCCCCTCCCTCATGAACCCTTGATAATTTATAAATTATTATTTTGTCATGTCTTGCTCTGTCCCACGTCTCCCTTTTAAAGACACAGTTTTGCCCCGTTTTCATACAGGGATAAAGTGCTAATGACACCAGGTGAAGCCCAGGTCCCCAGGAGAAGTTCAGACCGAAAACCTCTTGGAAGGCAGTGTGCATCAGTGTAACCAAGCCAACAGAGGCCCCATCTGGGGCCATGCCCAAAGACTTCGGTAAAATGAGGAAGCGCAGGCTAAGGAGACATGACATCCCGAACAAGCCAATCCACGCCTTTCACAAACAAGCTGGCTTCTGTACCAAAAAACAACCCAACTCAAACCAATGAATTTAGCCCAATTCATAGCAACCCTATAGGACATTGGTCCCCAACTTATGTGGCTTACTGCCCCCATTTCAGGGGGGAAAACACACAAAAACAACTCAGCGCCCCTTCCCCCAGGCAATTAGAACTTTTATACCGCTGCCCACAGTCTTGGACAACGCAGGCATCTGCTTTTACAGGCCACCTGATCTTCCCACGGCTCCCAGGGGGCAGGGCTGCCCAGTTTGGGGAACACTGTTTTAAGAGAGCAGAACTGTCAAAAGGGTTCCCAAGGCGGAAAATCTGTATGGGAATAGACAAGACCTTCCCCTCCTGTGGAGCAGGTACCTCGTTTGATTAGCAACAGAATGTGGGAGCTAACCACTGCACCACCAGGGCTCGTCCAGCTGGCCCAAGAGTCACAGAAGAGAAGGCAGGCAGGGTTTGGAGCGAGCTTGGGGGCGGGGGGCGGGGGGCGGGATGCACCACACTTGCAGTACCGAAGGGGCTAGCAGACAGCACCGGCTCCCATCCAGGTCCAGAGACCCATCATGTGTAGCTCCTTTCCCGAACAGATGGGGGAACTGAGTCAAGGTACTGTCATTTACACGCGAAAGAAACTTCTGGCCCGGGGCTGCCTCACACAACTCACCTAAAGAGACTTTCCATGCAACAGGGTCTCTAGTGTACTTTTCACGAAGCCCTGGGGGTGCAGTGCTTAGTGTGGGGCTGCTAATTTGCAAGGTCAGCAGTTGGCACCCCGCCCGCCGACCCTGTGTCCCCACCCCTGGCCAATCCGCGTGAGAAAGACGGGTTTTCTACTCCCATACTGAGTTACAGTCTCCAGACTGAAGTTAAAAGAAGGCGCCCTTCTAAAGGCACCGGGCAGATCCAGCCCTTCTGATACTTGACATGCCTCTCTTGCTTGTGGGGTCAGGCAGAAGGCCCGCGCCCTTCGACCGGCGTCCACTGGGGTGACAACCCAGGGGTGTCACATGGGGCGCAAAGTCCAGTCGTGCGCTGTGTCCACTGCACGTTCAACAAAACTGTGCAGGGGTGATCTGGTTCCAGGTCACTGGGTGGGCGCTTGTGCACGCCTTCCTGGGAGGCTGCTGCCCAGCCTCTACCGTGGCTGACCTCCCTCGGCGCCCACGACTGCGCACGAACCCGCCGCCTCGGGGCACTTCCCCGCACGCGCGCGCGGGGTCCCGGTGCCGACGCCGCCAGCATCCTGCGGCGACAACGGCAGGGTCCCCTCTGGGAGCGCAGGGACGCCCCGGAAACGCGCCGCGGCTCGGCCCAGCGTCGCGGCGTCTCTAAGGAGGCGGCCTCACCCTCCAGCCCCCGGCGGCCCCGCGACGCTACCTGCTGCGTGCTGAAATCCAAGCCCAGGCAGTCGACGGGGCAGCGGAACGGTTCGCGGAACCCCAACTTAGAAACCTCTGAATCCTCCGAGCCCTCCGGCTCCTGTTCCATCGCTGCGGAACGGAAGGTGCAGCTGAGCAGCCGCCACCCTCTGCACCCATGGCAAGGCCCCGGGCGCTCCAGGGCCCAGAACCGCCCGGGCCCGCCCCTCGCCCCGCCCCGGGAACGCCCCAGCCCCGCCCCTCTCCCCGGGCCCGCGCGGCGCTCCAGGGCCAGAGCTGCCCGGGACCGCCCTCGCCCCGCCCCTGGACCGCCCTCAGCCCCGCCTCGGGCCCGCCCCCATCGCCCCGCCCCCCCCGGGCCCGCGCGGCCCTCCTGCGCTCAGTGCCGCCCGGGCCCCACCCCCTCGCCCCGCCCCGCCCCTCGCCCCTCCCTGTCCCGCCGGACTCCTGGACCCGAGTCACGAGGCCCGGCTTGCGCTCTGGCGTCGCCTGCTGGGCGCGCGGGCGCGGGCGCTTGGCCAGCCTCCGGCCTGGGGCTTTGCACCTGTGCGTGCATGGGCGCCTGACCCCCTCACCCACCCCTGCCTCCTGTCACCCACATCTGCCGCTGCACAGGCTTCAACCCACCACTCTGTGCTTGCCTGCCTCTCCAGGGGATAACCCCATGGCTGACTCTAGGGCCCTGGAGCAGCTGGCCCACCCTTAGTGATTACTTGAGACTCATGGGAAACTGTTCCAAGGTTGGAGCCCCTGGGCTCCGTCATGCCCTATCCTGACCCAGTAGCTGAGTGGTGGTTTCCCAGCGCTGACAGGAGCCACCTGTTCCCTCCGTGTTAAACAGCAAGAGGACCACATGTCCCCAATGACGTGGGGTTTGCGTGTTCCCACTGCTCTTCAGCTGGTGTTGATGGTTTGGTGTGTACCAGATGTGGGAGAAAGGAGAACCAGAAAGAGACCCACTAAGGCAGTGGTTCTCAACCTGTGGGTCGCGACCCCTTTGGGGGGGGTGGGAAGACCCTTTCATAGGGGTCGCCTGATTCGTCACAGTAGCAAAATGACAGTGATGAAGTAGCTACGAAAATTTTATGGTTGGGGGGTCACCACACATGAGGACCTGTATGAAAGGGTCGTGGCATTAGGAAGGTTGAGAACCGCTGCTCTAAGGACTCCCGCCATTTCCCTGGATTGGAATGCCTCTGCATCCGTCCCCTCATTCCATGGGGGTAGCCTACTTCTTCTTGACCCAGCACTCGACCAAGGACTTTTCTCCCATGACTGCCAGAGTCAGATGACCCCCACCCCCACCCCCCCAACCTCCGCTGGTGAGCTCTGAGGTACATGGGATCCAGCCAAGAGCCTTTGTTGCTGGAACAAGGTGTCAAAGTGTGTGCCCCCCCCACACACACTCACAACACACACTGCCCCACCAGGGAGCACTGCCCACTGTGATAACAGTCCACACTGGGTATCAGGTGGGGAATCGTGATGTGACTGACGGCGGAGCACATTCCGTCTCCACAGTGATGCTGAGAGGTAGGTATTGGCATCTCCATTCTTGACATCCGCACGCGAGGTGTGAAATCCAGTACAGCGTGTAAGGTGCACTCACCTTAGGGGCACACGCACACACGGTGGCGACACTGCTGAGGTCAAGGCTAGAACCTTCCTCTCCAGCAGAAGTCTTCCTCATGAGCCTTCACAGTCAGTAACCCCCAAGATCATGGCTACTCTGACTTCTTCCCGTGGGAGTTCATTTAGAACTTTCTGTCCATTATCGTCCCCAGTTTACAGGAGAAACGAAGATGCAGAAGAGTGAATTACCTTGGCTCAAGGTTCCAAGATCCCTGGCAGAGCTAAGTCCTAATCCAGGGAGGCCACATCCAGATTCTGCATGTTTAACCAGTAAACAAAACAAGGGTGGCAGGGAGCATCACGGGGCAGCCTGGGACATTTACAAATGGCTCCTGAAGGCCAAGGTCCCTGGCTCCTTTCCAGGTTGCCTCACAGGGAGCCTTGCTTTGTTCAGATATTCCCTTTTCATGGGCTGTGGAATCGTCCCCATTCTCGTGACCCATTCTTTCTTTTGACTTCACAGCCCCTCCCTTCACCAGGAGGTCGCCTCCTTCACTCACTCACTGCCATTGAGCCCACCCCAACTCATAGGGACCCTGTTGGACCTAGGAGAACCGCCCCTGTGGGTTTCCAAGACTTTTAGGAGTAGAAAGCCTCGTCGTTTTCCCCGGAGAGCGGCTGATGGTTTCGAACTGCTGACCTTGCTGTTAGCAGCCCAATGTGTAACCCACTATGCCACTGAACAGTCATTATCAAGGAATGAAGGCAGAAATTTTATTTCCAAGCAGTGGGGTGCCTCTCCTGCCCCCGCCCTCTCCTTTCCCACACCCTGAAAAGGCACCTTCATAGGTGGTCTGGGAGCCCTTGGGGCAGTGCTGTCTGGCTGGGATCTCCATGGCCTGAGGCTGGTCTCTATTGATACTGCTCCTTATCAGGCCCTGAGCTGGAACCCAGCTCTCCACATAGAACCTACAGCAGAAAGGACTCCAAAGGCATCTCCTTCATAGCCAGCTGTTCATTGGCCCCAGGAAGGCTTCCCGGTTTATCCAGGGCCTCCCTGAGGCGCAGCCTGTGGCCGAGGAAGACTCTGCAGAGGCATCAGGTGCTCAGCTCCGCAACATTAGACTCACCTCTCACCTGCTGGGTGGAAAACGGGTGGGAGGACAACTCAGGCCCAGTGGTTGTAGGAGGCCCAAGAAAAGATGGAGCCTTGAGTTAGAGGTGCGAGAGGGAGAAAAAGCGCTGGATTCAGGAGATCTCTAGTGTGGGAAACAGAAGGATTTCTCCCAAGTTGTCTCCCCCAAATATATGCCAAACCTAGCTGCTTGCTACACACGGTAAATGACTGTCCACTTGGAGGTCAACGAAAGTGCCTCAGAGGCCATTCTCCCAAGGTGACCAGAAGTCACCAAAAGCGGGACAGTCCTGATTTTTAACAATTTTTCCCGTGTCCCGTGGTGTTTTTTAAAAAGTCCTGATTTTTGGAAAGAATGCAAGACAAGCTAGGGTATACAGTTTTTGGCTGCCATGTGACTATTTTGCCAGCATATGAGTTTTATCAATGGTGTCCCACTGGTGTCCCGCTTTACCAATGTTAAAATCTGGTCACCTTATATTCTCCCTAAGGGTTATCAGTCATCTAGATCAATCGGACTGTATGTCCCATCCTAAGTAGGGGCCCACTCCCTTCTGATAAGGATAGTAGTAGATTGGTTCCCTGAAGGAGAGCCCAGGGAGGTCAGGCCCACTCAAGGGTGACCAAGGTTAGGCTGCATATTGAGTCTGGGGTCTGCCCATCTTATCACCCTAGTCCCTCCCCTTCCTATTACATGTACACTTCCTAGTTCATCCCCTTCCTGTCACGCTTATGCCCCCTATTGTACAACCCCTTCCTGTGACATGTGTAGTCACCTGTAATCACGCCCCCCTACATATATATGGGCCTTGATCAGAAGTTTATAAAAGACTCTTCCTGACCTCTCTGCCTGCGCAGTGCGTGAACCTGGCTGGTGAGATCATCGCCATCCAGGAGGTGAGCCCGCTGCCGTGAAATGTGTCTGACTTCTTTGTTTTACTCTCTCTCTCTCCTATCTCTCTATGATTTTATTATAATCTCTATATGTTTTTTAACTGTACCATTGAGCCTACGGAGCCCATGATTAGTTTCGAGGGGCTGGCTTCCCCCACAATCTAGAAGCTCTCAAACCAAACCAAACCAACTCACAGCCGTGGAGTTGACTCTGACCCTAACAAGCACAAAGGACCGTGTGAGACTGCCCCCTGTGGGTTTCTGCCACTGTAAGGAGCCGTCAGGAAGCTCTGATGATGCTGTGGATGAAGCCTCGGGAGACTGACTGCAAGGTTGGCTGTTCAAACCCACCAGCCTGCTCCACAGGGGAAAGATGAGGGTGCCTGTTCCCTTAACAAGGTTTTGTCTCAGACACCCCAAGGAACAAGAGAAGAGTCTTCCTGTCCCAGAGGGTCACAGTCGACTTGATGGCAGCAGGCTTTTTCCCCTCCTTCTTGGTCGGAGCCCAAAGGATGATGGTGTGGGTGGAGACTACTGAACACTCATCCCATGGGCTGCCAGAGGAACAAGCTAGCCTGACTGGGTAGGAGGACGATGACAGTGCTCCTGAGAAGGGAGGATGCCACCGACCGTGCTTCGGACATGTGATCAGGAGAGACCAATCCCCGGAGAAGAAAGACATCGTGCTTGGGAGATAGAGGGTCACAGAGGCGAAAAGAACATAGAAGGGGCCCCTCCATGAGCTGGCTGCCCCAGGGACCACCACCGTGGGCTCAAACATGACAATAGTAGTGAGCATGGCCCGGGGCCACGCAGTGTTTCGTTCTCCTACACAGAAAGGCGACTCAGGAGCACCCAGGCCGGGCAGCGAGGCTCCCTGGGCAGTGCAAACAGCGGATTGGTCTGGATGATAAAGTTTGGGGGTCTGAGTCTGTCTAGCAGCACCTGGAAGAAAAGGTTGGGGGAATATTTCTGGAAACAAACAACCTCCCCGTGGAGCACAGTTCTGCTCGGGCACGCAGTAGCAAGTGGTTACTGATTCAGGGAGCTTTGGGGCCCACGTGGCGCGGACAGGGTGGTATCAAAGGTCATGCCCAGATTTCCAGCTGAACAAATGTACTTGTTAACTGTCGATGTGTGACAGATCCACCCCAAGCTCCGTGGTTTTAAAGTCATGGTCTTTTATTGGGCAAGCGGGGAATCGGAAATGTGTGGGGCGTCTGAAGGGTGAGGTGTGGGACTGGCACACGGCCCTTCTGCCGGCACGCGCTGGCCCCGAGTGAAGGCAGGGATGCGGCCACTCTGAGGACGGGAGACACACACACACACACACACACACACACAATTAATTCACTGCCATTGAGTCAATTCTGACTCACAGTGACCCTGAAGGGCAGAGCAGATATATCCCTGTGGGTTTCCAAGACTGTCACCCTTCATGGTGGTAGAAAGCCTCATCTTTTGGGGGAGGGAGGAGGGCAGTTGCAAACTGCTGACCTTGGGGTTAGAAGCCCAAGGTGTAACTATAGAGCGGGAGGACTTCCTGGGGAGACAGATCAGTGAGAGCAGTTGGCGCCGACACCACCACAACATACGTAATCTAGGCCACCAGGTGGAGGGTCTTTGCATTCTCTAAATTAGGACACCTGGGGGGAGAGGAAGGCTTGGTCACAGTAGGCTTGTGTGGTAGGTACATAATCTGGTGTCAACTTGTGAAGGGGTGGAGTCTAGCTTGTCAATCAGGTTGCAGCTTGATGACCTCATTTGGGAGACACAAACGAGATAAATAGCTCACTGGAGGTCAGATACAGACTCACTCCCTGGGAGACATTCCTTCTGACAAGACACACGGAGCTGTACTGAAGACAGCCGGAGCCTTAGAGCTGGAGGAGCCATGTGGAGAGCCATGCCAGTGCTGATACTTCCACCAACACTGGATCCACAAGACTTTCCACCCACTGGCCTGTGATCTTCCTGCATTTGGCATCACTGCATGTGTTGTGTGAGTCTGAAGAGGAATTTATAGACTGGTACTGGACATATGAGCTTATATCAGATTTATGGACTTGATATGGACTGAGCTGGGATGTTTTCTTTTCTTTTTTAAAAATTATTTTATTGGGGGCTCATACAACTCATCACAATCCATACATACATCAATTGTATAAGGCACATTTGTACATTCGTTACCCTCATCATTCTCAAAACATTTGCTCTCCATGTAAGCCCCTGGCATCAGCTCATTTTCCCCGCTCCCTCCCTACTCCCTCCTCCCTTATGAACCCTTGATAATTTATAAATTATTTTGTCATATCTTACATTGTCCGACGTTTCTCTTTGCCAACTTTTCTGTTGTCTGTCCCCCAGAGAGGAGGTTATATGTAGATCCTTGTAATCTGTTCCCCCTCTCTACCCCACCCTCCCTCAACCCTCTGGGTATCACCACTGGTCCAGAAGGGATCATCTGTCCTGGATTCCCTGGGATGTTTTCTGAATGTACAATTACTCTTTATATAAAGCTCTTGCCTAGACACATATGACTGTCTATGAGTTTGTTTCTTTAGTCTACCCGGACTAACACAGCTTGGGACATCTGAGTGGAGATGGTGACCAGGCAGGTGGATATATGATCTGCAGCTCAGAAAAGAGAGCCAGGCTGAAGAGCATCCCTCTCCTCCCAACAAGAGTGAGCCAGCGTGTGCTGAAAGGGTTCATGGTGGGGCAGCTGGAGACACCCCACCACCCTCCACCCACCCTCCCCCAGGGAGCTGGGAAGGACAAGGAAGAGCCCCTGAGGGAGGGCTGTGGTACAAACCAAGTGAAGACTGGAAGAATCTGTCAGAGGCTGCACGGAAACAGGTCAGCCCGGGGTAGCAGCGAGTACAAACAAAGTTGGTAGAGCTGCATAGGGCTTCCTTTGGTAAGTGGTCTTCTTACTCCAGTTTTAACAAGTGTCATGTGTGTACATGGTCCCCAAACAGTGTGCCAATACACTCTGTAAGCTGCAGGGAACTAATCAGGGTGCTGCCGGGTATGTCTAGCTTTTTAGGGAAACGGGGATCCTGGAACCTGCCAGACACCACGACAGCCATTGGCTTGAGGCAGCTCACGGTTGCAATATGAGGTCGTGCAAGTCCCTGTCACTTCAACGCTGAGTTTTCAGCAGTTGCAGGCATGGCAGCAAGCACTTCTTAAAAATCCAAGAGCCCTGGTAGTGGAGTGGTTATGCGTTGGGCTGCTAACTGCAAGGTCGGCAGTTCAAAGCCACCGGCTACTCCATGGGAGAAAGACAGGGTTACTATCTCCTGAAAAGAATTCGTCTCAGAAACCCACAGGCCGCTGAGTCAGAATGGCTTCAACGTCAAGGTCAAACAGGAATAAGGGTGACCATTGCCAATTCCAGGATCTAGGCGTCATGTAGCGCCCAGCAGACACACAGCCTCTAAATCACTAACTCTGGTTATGAAATGATCTATGGAGATCATTCTTGTTGTCAGGACATGAATATGCATTAAACCAGACGGCCCCAAGTCCTTCATAAAGAGGACAGTGAGGCACTTCTCTTGGTCCTCGGTTGCCATAAGGAGGACAGTGGTGGTTACCTGGGGGGAAATCTACCACTTGATTGACAGCTTTGACTTCACCCCTAGCATTGAGTTTCCAGTTGACACAAATCATCCAACTGCCACAGTAGTCATCCATGGCCCTGGGGT
Organism: Tenrec ecaudatus; assembly: GCF_050624435.1. Taxonomy (NCBI): domain Eukaryota; kingdom Metazoa; phylum Chordata; class Mammalia; order Afrosoricida; family Tenrecidae; genus Tenrec; species Tenrec ecaudatus. The sequence continues at coordinate 12,655,376 of NC_134537.1, forward strand.
GAGAGCCACAGAGATTCCCAGGCTCAGGGGCAGGATCTCCCCTTGGGGGATTGCTTATCTGTATGTGTGGCAGTTCCGTCATCTCCTCTCAACTTGAGGAGGGGTGGAGCCTAGCCTGTCAATCAGGCCATAGCCAATGAGGCCTCCGTGTGGACATGGCCTTCTCCTGAGGATTCTGAGAACTCCTGTATTCCTCTCTGGAGACCAGAGACACTCTCTGCTTGTCTTCCTGCTGACAGGACACATGGAACCATGCTAGAGCCTTGGAGCTGGAGGAGCCAGGTGGAGACCTCTGCCAGCGCTGAGATGCTTCCGCTGTCACTCGATCCACAAGACTTCCCACCCACTGGCCTGTGAGCTTCCTGCATTCAGCATCATTGCATGTTTTGTGTGATCCTGAAGAGGCATTTTTGGACTAGTATTGGACATACAGGCTAATATTGGACATATGGACTTGATCTGGACTGGGTTGGGATGTTTTCTCAATATTCAATTGCTCTTGTATGTAACGCTCTTTCTTACACACATGTGAATGACTTTGAATTTGTTTCTCTAGTCAGCCCAGACTAACACAGTATCTTTGCACACAAGGTGACCCTCTTCTGATATCTGTGATCGACACTCTTGGAGCATACGGGCCTCGGAGTTGTGGGGAAGAACATTTCTTGCCAATATGTAATTCCATGCAGTTTGGGTATTTACACGAAGCAAGCTGTGCGGTAAGAGTGTGTGTGAGAGTAGGGGGAGTGGGGAGGGAGGGGGAAAATGAGCAGCAGATATTAAGGGCTCAAGTAGAAGGCAAATGTTTTGAGAATGATGAGGGCAACAAATGTACTTACGTTCTTGACACAATGGGTGGATGTATGGATTGTGATAAGAATTGTACGAGCCCCCAATACAATGATTAAAAAAAAAAGTATGTGTGAGAGCAATACAGTGAAGGAGTTGGCCAGCCAAGTGCGTCTATTAGAAACACTTCAGCCACAAATGCAGGCCACGTGAGCCGTTTCCAAATACCTGACAGCCACATTTCAAGAAGTCCCCAACAGCCAGTGAAAACATGCTTATTAACTCAGTAGCTTCAAGATCTTATTTCTACGTGTCACCAATACACAAAACACAAAGGCGTTTCTTTACCACTTCTCTTGGGCACCAGCTTCTCAAAACCTAGAGTGACTTTTCGCCGTTACCGCACACCTCAATGTGGATCAGCCCCATCCACGTACTTGGTTGCCAACCAGGCCAGTGGTTTACACAATGGGGCCACATGCAGCTATATTCAAAACCAAACCCACTGCCCTCAAGTCGATGCTGACCCACGGCAACCCTCCAGCACAGGGCAGAACTGCCCCTGTGGGTCTCCAGGACGGTAGCTCTTTATGGGAGGACAAAGTCCTGCCTTTCTCCCGTGGAAGGCCAGAGGAGCGACTGGTTCTAACCTCTGCTGGGGGCTTGCTGAGTCTCACTGACTGATGGCAGTGGGTTCGGGTTTTAGGCTTCAGCCACAGCTCAGGGGTACTCTTGTGCTCTGCAGCTCAGACTGGCCTCCCTGGAAAGAGAGGAGGGTAGAAGCCTTGAAAACACCGTGGGCATTCCTGGCTACCCCTTGCAGTTAAGCCAGAGCTTCCCAGATTTATTTGGGAATAAATAAATTGATTCCCCGCTCACTGCTTCAGAAAAAATAAAATTACTCAGAGCACTCCCTGCAATGAAAACCTCTTGTACGATAGCCCATAATGGACGATAAAGTGCAGGCAAGCTGTGTTTGCAGCCGCTGAGGATAGTTCCAGCGCCCCCTGGGGGTCAGGAGAGCCCCCTTTAGGAAACACTGAGTGAATTCACTTACTATCGCCCAGTGGATTCATAAAGACCCTACAGGACCAGGGCGCAATTGCCCCTGTGGGTTACCAAGATTGCAACTCTTTGTGGGAATAGGAAGCCTCCTCTTTCTACCAAGGAGCGGCTGTTGGTTTCGAACTGCCGACCCTGCCATTAGCAGCCCACCATGGAACTCTCTATATCACCAGGGCTTCTCTGAAGCCTTTCCCGACAGGCCTGACCATCTACTTCTGAGAATTCAGTCACCGGGAAGCCGGGTTCACTGTTTCCCTCCAGGTGGGTGAGGGTCAACTTGACAGCGGGTGGTGGGGTTAGTGCTGGGATAGCACCTGGGGAATGCACCCCAAGCAGCATGCTGGGCCCCGAGAGACCACTCTCTGCTACATGGTGCTCTACTCTGCCCCTGGGGACCCGGAGTGCTCCCTGAGAGCAGGCTCTTTCCTGAGTCCTCCCTCTCATGGAAGCTCCGGTGTGAGACCAGAGCTGCCCTGTACACTGGAGCGCCTGCAACAAACCGTGCAGGAGTGGGGAGCCTGTCAACTGGCGCAGCAGCCCTGGGGTTGGGGTAGAGTCTGCTTAGTGGCCCAATCCTGCCGGGCCCATGCCAGCGCCTCCCAGACACCTCCGACTCTCCAGGGGCTTAGCTGAGAACACAAGGAGCCCAGTCGGCCTGTCTAGGCCACCTTCCTCACAGGCCAGGGTCACTGGGTTCTCTGGACACAGTGCATTGCGACATGACGCATCTTAAGGGCCACACATTGTCTTTATTAGAATCTGCCACAGTCTCGCTCCCTCCCCTCCATAAAGGGGCAGTTTCGGGAGCTTGTGGGGAGCGGTGGGGGGTGGGGTGTGTGTGTCGGCCCTCAGTTGTTGGGCGCGTGCCCTGCCTTGTCTATGGACTACTTCGGCAGGTTGCTGAAGGCCTCTGGCCTCACCTTCAGAGGCCTGGCATTGAGAATCGCATTCTTGGCTGCCTCCTCACTCACATCCTCTGATGACGAGTCATCCGTGAGGACATTGGCAGCGTCGACACATGACTCCAGGTTCATGTCTTTCTGTAAGCTGAGGAGAGGAGAGCAGTCTCTCTCTCTCTCTCTCTCTCTCTCTCTGAGATCCTCGCAGTGTGGGTGTGGCCCCACAGCCCCCAAGAGGTGGGGTTGCCCCCCCCCCGACTCCTGGACATCTCAGCCGAGCTTTCCCATGGCCCGCGAGGAACCTCGCTTTTTAGAATTGGACCTGTTCTGTCCCCCAGCCTTGGCCAGACCCTTCCGTAGCCTTCGGGTTCTGCCTGCCATCTTCGTTGCTAACATGATAGGGGTACTTGCCACGTGCCAGCTAGTCTGCCAACGGACCCTATGCACTATGGGGCCTCTTGGTCCCTGTCCCACCAGGGATGAGTCTAGCAAGGCCCCAAGCCTCCTCTACAGGAATCTTAGGATGCCAGAGGCAGGCAGTGTCCATGGAGAGGCCGGCTGGCTCTCATTCCTAAATGTCCCCACTGGGCCTCATAAATGGACACCCGATCCTCTCAGAGGAGCTGGGTCCTCAAACAGGGGAGGAGAGGCACCCGACAGCTGGTTCTGAGCTGGCCCAGGAGACAGGCCAGGGTCCCACTGCTACATCCCGGGAGCTAACACCACCAAGGACCCAGCCGAGACAGGCTGCTCGCGACTTTCTAGTTGGGGGAGAGGGTAGAAGAAGGCCCAGCTTAGGCGACGGGCGGAGAGGGTGCGTGTGGGGCTGTGCTCAAGGGGAGGCGAGCAGGCAGACATTTGAAGAGCTAGGAGAATCGCCACTGGGTTGCCCTCTCTGGGGAGCCCAGGGGCGGACAGTGCCCGGCCTCCTCTGCCTGGGCAGGGCTTGGAGCACCGCTGGGCCCTGCGCACACACCTTAGCAGCTCGGGTACGTGCTCCTTGTCCGAGAACAGCTCGTCGTGCAGCTCCGGCAGCAGGCAGCAGAGGTACACGGCCAGCGACGCCAAGGAAAAGGAGAGTAAGATGGGCAGGAGAGAGAATTTCTGTCTGAGGAGCAGGGTCGTCAGGGCCAGGATGGCGCCAATCATCAAGGGCAGACACAGGACCCCCAAACCTGTGGCCCTGCGAGGGGAATGGGGAGCTTGTCTGGGCCGCCTCCCAGGAGAGGGCAGCCTCCTCCTTCACCCCTTCTCTTGGCACAACTCTGGGGATTCCATTTGGGGAATGAGGATTTCTTCTTGGTCTTTGAGAGGTGGGGCTGGGGCTGGGGTGGACAGGGGGTCGGGAGTGGGAGGGGTCAGACCCCACAGCATCGTTTGGGTGGGCGTGAGAGAGGAGATATGGACAAGGCCACCAGGCCCCTCAGGGACACTGCTGACATCCCTAAAGGATTCTGAGGTAACGGGGGCTGAGCTCAGAAGGACCCAAGCCCTTGCCAGGAGTCTGCACAGGCAAGGCTGATGGGTCAGCCCACCTGGGACACACCCCAGCCCTGCCATTTGCAAATCTGCCCTTGAGCAAGGGCCATCCCCTTTCAGACTTGCTCATGGGCACCCTGGGGGTCACTACAGGGCAGAGGGGACTTGAAGGTGGAAAGGTGCTTGGGTTAAGCGCGGGCAGAGAGAGGTAATGGGCTTAATTAAGTCCTGCAGCACGGCTTCTCTAAGGGCACTATCGCCCAGCCCTTCCCAAGCCCCGGCCAGCCCCGCTCACCCCCAGGCCCAGCACCTGAGCGCGGTAGGCAGGAGTTCGGCAGTGTAGTTGAAGACCAGGGTGACCGAGTTGGCCAGGCTGACCTCTCCCAGCAGGACTATCAAGAGCACCATGAATTTCAACTCTGTGGCCAGCCAACATGGTCACCTTAGAGTGGGCCCACCACAGACCCCCTCAGGCTAAGTGGAAGAAAGCTGCCCACGGACACACCCTCAACCCTTCCCAGAAGGCATCTGGACGACCACCCCAGGCCCTGGTCCTGAAGACTCAGCCGTTTGGCCAGAGGAGGGTCAGTCTGCCAGAGGCCCAGCGAGACATGTGCAGCAGGAGGGCTGGTCAGCAGGAGTAGCCTCACATCCACCATCCCACCAGGCTGGACACAACCCTCTGTAGCCCCATTCCCTCTTCTCAGGCAACCTCCCCCAGCCCTAGCTTTCCCCACCTGCCTGCTCCCTCCTTGGGGATCTACTCAGCTTCCAGGCCCACAGGCAAGCCAACCCAGTGTCCTGTGGGCTGGGGGCTCCCTGCTCCTAACTCTCCCCTTCATTCGTGGCTCGGTAGGCAGGGGCAGCTGAGCCTGGAGGAACTGCGTCCTTGTAGAAGTAGCTCACCGTGAGCATCTGGACACCAGTGTGGAAGGAGAGAGCCAGCACTTGGGACCCTGTCCTACCGATGTAGGGAAGCCGAGGGCTAGGGCTGCAGTTCCTCCCTATCGTGCCCCGACCCTACCCCCTGCTCTAACCCTGGGAATGAAATCAGAGCTCTAGCTTATCTTTTGGGGATTCCATTTTCAGTTTCTCCCCCATGTTTGACGCGCACATGTACATGATTTCTGCCTGGTTCACATCCAATGACCCACTTTTCACCATAAAGTTATTTTCCCCAACTGCCAATCAACACGGCCCACCAAAGGAGGGGCCCGTCAGGACACATACAAGCCCTGTGTCCAGCGAAAGGAGGGAGCCTGAGGCTGCCCTGGACACAGCAAGAGGGGACTTGCAGTCAGAGGTCCTGGGTGAGTGGACAGTGAACTTTCCATGCCCAAACCCTGGACTTGCCACACCCCAGTTCTGTGGCCTGGCCCATGTCCACTGGCTCAGGAAATGCCCAAGACCATTACCAGCCCTGCCACAGTTCCTCCTCCCACCAAGGCTCCTAGCTGGGGAAATCGAAGTAAGAACTGGGTAGCCCTGGAGGCGCCTGTAGTGGGTTACAAGTTGGGTTGCTAACCTCAAGGCCAGCAGTTAAAAATTACCAGCCACCTCGAGGGGGAAAAAAGATGAGTCTTTCTGCTCCTGCCAAGATTACAGTCTCAGGCCCCCATAGGGGACTTCTACCCAGTCCTATAGGGCCAATATGATTCTGGATGAACTGCCTCTCGCTGGCCTCTGTGTGCCCAGCGATGGAGCCCATTTCTGAGAGGCACCTTCCCCATCGTGGGTGGGCTGTGGAGGCAGGAGGCTGGTTCCTAGGTGTGTCCACCTGCTGGGCAAGGCGAGGTCCATTGGGGGTGGGTGGAAGGCCTAAGGAGGAGACAGGCTGGGCAGGAAAGGGTGGGCTGTACCTTGGGGGATGAGAAGGCTAAGCAAGCACATCAGGGAGCCGAAGAGCAGTGTGACCGCCAGGGTCCACTTCCTGCCACTAAGCTCCAGGAGCAGGATGCAGCACAGCCGGACAGGGACCTCTAAGACGCTGGAGACTACGAGTCTGGCATAGGGGTTCAGGCCAAAATCCTCCACCTTGAGATTCAGTGTTAAATAGCTGTAGCTGATGGTAAACCTAGAACAGAGCCAGGACACACGCATGCACACATACACGCACACGGGGCAAGGAGCAGAGGCAGACGACAGGAGATAGAGTTCTATAGTCCCTAGGTGAAGCTGGGACCCCACAGCCCCCTCCCAAGCTCCTGCCCCTCACTCCCTGGGCAGCCTGCCTCTCCCCACTGCCTGTCCGGTAGGACCTGAGTACTTACCATATGATGCTCATCACCAAGATCACCTGGCAGATGTACCTGTTGCTACACAAGTCCAGGACAGACGTCTTAGTCGCCTGCTTGTTCGGCATCTGCAGCTACAGGACAGGTAGGACTGGCCAATGGTGGAGTCGAGACCCCAGCTTGCTCAGGCCCCACCCTCCACCCCCAGGACCCTGGAAGCCCACCTGCCCCCGCCCACAGTGCCGGCCTGGCTTCTGGCCTTCCCCTGACACCATTCCACTGTGCCATTCCTGTTCTCCATCAGAAACGGACTAGAACACCCCCCAGGCTGGGCTTCCTTCAAAAGGACCAGGAGGGAGAGGGGATCCCTTCCACAGCCCACTGCCCTCAGCCCCACTCTGTGGCTGAAGCTTCTTACCTTGCTGAGCATGTTGAAAGGAATGATCTTTTTGTTCAAGGAAGCTGCGTAGGACAGTACCTGCTTGGCCTCTTCCACCTTCCCTCTCAGCAACAGCCACCGTGGGGACTCTGGGAGGATCCTGCATGACCCAGCCCCCTCTCGCATCTCCAACTTCCTGGATGCTCCCAGGAAGGGACTCAGCTTGGCCCTACCCCTACCCCAGCCTCCTCTGTGGCCCGCCTGCTTCAGTAGGATACGACCCAGACCTTGGGGGCTTTGAAGGCTCCCATGCATGGCCTTCTACCCAAGCCCCCACCCCACCCCCAGCCTCTGCCACTCCAGCATCCTTGCCCTCAGCATCAGCTCTAAGAACCTGCTCCTCCTCTGTTTCAGGGAACACCCTCACCTGCCCAGGCATCCCGAGAGTCCCATCTTCCATGCCCACACCTTCTCTGAGAACCCACTTCTGTGGTTGGCATGTCCTGGCTCTTTCTCTGTCTCTCCATTTGGGGGAGTCGGGGGTGGGGGTAGATCCTAGATCTGACCCTGGCCCCTGCCCCCGTGAATGGAAGGTGAACAGAAGTCTCCTCCCTGTGCCCTCTCCTGCCCTGCCACACCCCGCCTGGCCTTTGGCCCCAGAAGGACCAGGAGGGACAGCTCTTCTAGGCCAGTCATCATCCACACAGATGGACATGGATGAGCAACATCTACCAGCAACTGTGCCTGGCACCTCACGTGCCTATGGACTCCTTCCCAGCCTCAGACCTCGTGTCTTTCACAGCAGGAAGGACAAATTTGCCCATGGCCACACAGTCTAGGGCCCCTGGTCCGACATGTGACAGCACACACACCTACACACACACACCCCAACCCTGCTGATCTTGCATCACCTCCCCTGGCTGGGCCGGGACTTTGGGGCTGGTCCCACAAACATATGTGGAATGCAAGACACTGGAGACAACTTCCTTCCTTGCCCTGCCCTGCCCTGCCCCCGGCTCCTCCAGAACCTGCAAGGCTGCCACATGCTCTCAGGGACAGTCGTCACATTGGGCTTCTCCACACGGTGGGGGGCTGACCCCATGTCCACTAACAGACTGAGCCTAGTGGCCCTCGGGTGGATTCCAACTTGTGTGCAGAATGGAACAGCTCCTTTGGTTTTTCAAGGGGTTATCCCTGGGAGGCAGATGGACAGGCTCCCCTCCCAAGGTGTCTCTGCGTGGGTTGAAGCCACCAACCTTTCCGCTTGGTTTTGAGCTTAACCATTGTCAATGTCCAGCCACCATCCTCAGAGGACGGTATGGACTCCCAAGGGCAGAGAGAGTGGGCGAGAGTGAGTGGGCACATGGGCATGGCAGCCTGGGAGGGGTGGAGGGCCCTGCTGACTGAACTCAGTCTGCAGAGGAAGGTGTGTGGAACATGGCAGAATGCCCCCCAGTACCCCAGTATTCAGAGAAGGGGCCAAGCCTTTCAGGTTAACACCTAGAGAGAGCAGGGAGCCCTGGGCAAGGGCTCAGGCTAACCCTAGAGGAAATGAGCCAAGTCCTATAAAGATGTAAAATCCTCTGCCTCCATTCCCACCAGGGGGGAGTCAGCCTGACCTGGCATCTCCCTGGCTTTGGGGGCCCCTCAGGATTGGGCCACCCAAGCTAGTGTTTTTCAAAGTGGACCAGCAGCATCAGCATCCCCTAGACGCTTGCTAGAATTACCTGTTCTCAGGTCCCACTGGAGACCTGGTTAAATAAGAACCTCGGAGGTGAGGTGGGGGGGGGGCAGTCATCAGTATTTCCGAGGCTGGCAGGGAACGCAGGCTACAGTCTGAGAAGCACTTTCCTGCAGGATGGCCCCATAGGCAGGCAGCTCCCTCCTCCCCACTCTTGGCTTCTTCCCTTCTTCCTGACCCATTCTCCTCAATACGAAAGAACCAGTAGAGATCATGAGGTAGTGACAAAGCCCTCCCCCAAGAAGAGTCCCAAACCAAGGCACTCGCCCTCAGAGGACACACAGATTAGCCAAGGGCACAGGAGGAGGAGACAAAAAAAAGACAAAGCCCTAGACCCTTTGCAAGGCTCTGTGAATTCACACACATGCGCCAATCACATCCAAGCAAGGCCTAAGGGCTAGCAGTGTAATCGAATTTGGTTTGACTTTGCTTTTTAATGTCCTGGAATTTCAGCTGAAGTACCCAAGCTGGTGACCATGAGTGATTACCACACCTTCTAACGCCTCACCACATTCAGAGGAGAATTAACAACAGCATCCGCAAAAACGCAGGAAGACAGCTCAAGGACCACCTCTCCCAGCTACCTGTAACCCACTGCCATTGAATCCCTTCCGGTTCCTAGCTGCCCCAGAGAGGATTTCCCAGGCTGCATGGCTTACCAGAGCAGACAGCCCATCTTTCCCCCACGCACTGGTGGCCTTCAACTGTGGACCGGGAGGTTAGCAGCCCAACGCTTCTTCAGCATTGCCTCTCCACTTCTTGGCCGGTGGCGGGTCTTCACCGCTTTCCTTCCCCACCCTGCTCTCCATAATCAAGCCGCACGTGGGGAGCCTCATGCCAACTCCACGACCGCCTTCAAGGAGGTCAGCTGGAGCTCATGACTGACTAGACGGCTAGCCTGATTTTTCCAGACAGTAAGAGAGCTTGCAGAAGAGGTCTCAAGTGTCTCCCGAACTGTAACCCCGAGCCTGATGTCCTCTCTCTGTTGGGCCTGATGAGGGCTGGGGGTGGGCATGGGAGCAGCCCATGGAGGCAGGATGGGATTGGGAGAAGCCAGTAGAAAGACCACGTTTAGATGCTGAGGGTTTTGGGGTTTTGTTTAGCCAGGTGGACCTTGCATTACTGAAGGCTAGGCTGAGAAGGCCTTTGCACGGTGGGGTGCACGACCAAGGGCAAGGGCCGGATGAAGGTCACAAAAGGGTTAGCCAGAGAGCCCTCGGTGCCTCAGGTGCCTTGCTCCCACAGGTGGGCAGGGCTGCTGAGAGAACGGCACTTGCACGTCTGTCCCCACAGAGGGCGCTGTCAGGTAGGCTACAGCGATGGCTGGTGCCCAAGGCCTTTGCCTCTCTTTGCTGATGGCCCCATGCTCTGCCCAGGGTCTAGATCGGGTCTAGATGGGGCCTGGGCATGGGCTCCAAGGAAGCAGCGAAGTGGGTGTAAGGCTGATGTTTTAAATTGGGCCGGGCTGGAGTTTTTCATGCCTTATGACCCAAATGAGCCTTACTCTCAGGACTTCCTACGACTGGGAAGAGAGGAGACCTGTTCAAGATACCCTCAAGTGGCGGGGACGGAAAATGCACCCCGGTGAGTTCCGCCCCTCTGACAGCTGTCTGTTCTTGTTAGGAGACAGACCTCAGAGTGCATTGCTATGGCTCTGGGACAGGGCTGGGCTGGTGGGAGAGACCTACTGTTCATCACCAGCCACTTGGTATGACTTGATTTCTGGCCACACGCATCTATTACATTCATACACAGGAATACATTCATACAACTCTTTTGTGGCCAAGCCTTAAAGCTGGTTCCCAAGCAGCGGTATCATTTGGCATGATGGAGGTCCACACTCATTCGGGCACCTCAAGGACCACCGAGCCTGATCTCGACATGTTCCCTCCCCCAGCCCCCACTCCCACGCCCTCACTCGTAGCTGGAGGCCCCACCGCACGTAATCCACGCTGTGTAGGACGGCCACCACTGCAGGCAGGGGTGACGGCACCAAGCTCTGGGCCAGACAGGCTGGCTGAGTTTCTAGCACCGTGGGCAGCACCGTGGGGCTGTGTCTTTCCGAAGCTTCATTCTCCTCTCCCCACCCCATCTCACAGAGTGAGCAGGACATCATTTAATGTTGGAAAGATGGAATATAGTTTCAAGATCCACCATCTAGCCCTCTCTCCCGGCTCAGCCTCCTTTCCCCACCTGTCCACGGCTAGCAGCACACCATCCATCCCTCCTCTAACTCCTGCTTCCTGCCCCGTCCCTGCACAGCTCCGGCCTCTCCTGATCCCAGGCAAAACTCCTATCCCCACAAAAGCATCAGGTTCTCCCACTCTGTCTCAACCCCCCTACCGATCAGCACCTTCTCGGGGTCCACCTCGGCCCTGCCCCGTGACACCTCCTGAGTGACATCCCTTCCTCGGGTCCTAGAGTCCATCTTCAACTGCCTACTAGCCTACTGATGTCATGTAAAGCCAGGGGTTACCACTAAGGGCAAAAGTGCTTTCCCCGGCGTCTCTCTCTATCTTGCCTTCCACCTGACCATTCCCTCTTGGACCTCGCCTCGCCCACTGCCAGCTGATGTCCGAGGAGGGTGTATGTGGCGTGCCAGAGGCTCTGAGCTCTCACCCCCTCCGCCTGCCCTTTCGCCCAGGGGCACACTCACCCACTCTCTCAGCTCCCAGGGCCCCCCCACCCCCGACCCAGCCCATCAGCCTCCATCCTCCTCACCAGATGTAGGGGATGAAGGAGAAGGCGGGCATTCCGCCCACCAGAAACAGCATCCGCCAGTGTGGGAGGCTGTAGGCCAGGCCGGACAGGAACAGGAGGCCCACGGCGAAATAGCAGTGTGACAGGATGACCACCCGGACCCGGTGCTCGCTCACCAGCCACTCCGTGACTGCGGGGATCAGGAGGAGAACCCCCCGGTCAGCCCTGGGGGCCTGGGGGCTGCCTCAGCCATGTTCTGGGCAGCTTAGCCTAAGAAAGGATCTCCTGTCTGCTCATCCGCAGTGCCAGACCCTCGAAGCCAGCCAAAGGGCTTTGCAGCTTCAGGGACACACGCCAGCCCCCTGGCCTGACCCCCCAACCACCGAGTGGGTTTCAGAAAGCTTTATCTGGCCAGCCTGGCTGGGTGCCTCTCAGAGAAGGCCTGGCTCTGTCCACAGGACCCCAACATGGTCTGGGATGGGCCCAAGGCAAGGACTCACTGTCCATGCCAGTGGAGACCCCAGTTCACTCAGGGGTGCTAGCAAGTTGGGGCTCGCAGGGGGCTGGGGGTGCGGCAGGGGTGACAGCTGACCCTGCCTGACACAGGCCTTTCCTGGTAGCCAAGCAAGCTGCTAACGTCTGGGAGGCGCAAGCAGCCTTCTCCAGGAAGGAATAAGAACGTGTGCCCACTGAGCAGAGGGCTGTGGGTGGAAGGAGACACGTGTGGAAAGCACCCAGAAGCCCCTCTGGGAAAGCCCCAGAACTCGGCCAGTGAACGCTGTGTGTGAGGCCGTGCAGAGGAGGAGGGAGGGGTGGACCCGGCACATCCAGGCAGCCCACAGTGGAAGTCTGACGCCTGTCTGCGCCCCCCACTTTGTCCCTGGGAGCACACACCCCACTCCCACCTATGCCGGGGCGGGCCCGTGCCTGCAGCTGAACTTCACCTAAAGTCAAGCTGCTGATGGTGTAGCCAGCCACCGCCTGGCAGGCTCCGAAGCGGAAGAACAGGTAGACTTTCAGGCTGTTAACGAAGGCTGTGCCGAAGCCGAAGACCATCAGCCCCAGCAGCGAAAGGAGGCTGGTGTAGTAGCGGCCCAGCCTACAGGCACAGGAAGGGGTGGCACCAGGCACCTCCTCTCCCCACCCACCTCTGAGGTTCTCCAGGAGGGCCCCTCCCCCACCCTCAGTGAGAACTCTAGGGGACTCACTTGTCACATAGGAGCCCGAAGGTAATAGATCCCAGCAGGAGGCCCAGCATGTACACCGCCAGCACCAATTCTCTGGGAGGTTCTTGGCCACACACCAGGTCAAACTGTGGGTGAGACCCAGGGATTGGCCACTGGCCTGCAGCCGAGGTCAGCAGTCTGCGTCCAGAGACGGTGATCCCCCCACCCCCGGGGGGGGGGGCCTTTAAAGAGAAGCGGCCTGTGACCCAGGGAGTCAGGACTCTGGGAGTGTACAGCAGGCATTCTCAATCTGCACTTGGCTGGCCCAGGAGCTAGACTTGAAGAGATAGCCAGAGGCACAGGCCGTGAGCAGGGGAGGTCCCTCAGGCAGGCCTGGGGCACTGAGGACTGTCCCCTCCACACAGGCGCTAGGGTCCAGCCTAGAGCGGCACAGGTGGTGTGTGGAGGGCCCAAGCTGACCCAGTGGTTGTGCTGGAACCTGCCTGACATGGTGGTTTAGCTGCAAGGCCAGCACCAAGCCCCTGAACAGAGGAAGCCGTGGCAGTCGGCGCTCACAAAGTGACAGCCTGGGAAATCCTATGGAGCAGAACTGCTCTGTCCTAGAGGGTTGCTATGAGCTGGCATGACCCCATGGCTCTGGGTTTGGTTTGGGGCTTTGTCGAGGGGCCCAGTTTGCAGTTCAGGCTGAGAATACCTGTGAGGTGTGCCAGGCAGAAGCGCTCCTTTCCCAGGGGGCTCTCTGCCTGCTGAGAGTTCAGAGCTTGCCACCCTGACAGGAGAAGCACTTCCCCAGGCAAATGACAGCCCTGTATCCCAGCACTCACCCCTCCACCCAAATTCCTCTAGCATCCTGCCTAGGGAAGCTGGTCTGCTGGGTTTGTGCCCTGACACTGGGTCCCCTCTTCAGGGTGGCCTGGGGCCAATGCCTTCCGGGCCTCAGTTTCCTCACATGCTGGGTGGGTGGGGGGGGCACATGGGTAGCTACAGACAGCTCAGGACAAGGCCCACCTCTTCTGCCAGCAGTCGTTTCTTGGACTCAGGGTAGATCCACCCATTGTAGCAGCTTTCTGTGTGGTTGAGGCCAAATTGGATGATGGAGTCCAGATCCCAGTGCACAGGTGAGTACTGGAGACAAGTCAGGAAGCTGCCGTTGGACTCTCGGGGCAGGGTCAGGTTCAGCTGCTCGGCCTCGGACAAGTTGGGGCCCACGGTCAGGATCCAGCTGGTGTTGCAGTAGGCCTGCTGGGCCGCGAACACGAAGGTGTCGGCAACCATGAAGAAGGCCGACAGCATGTTGGGGATGAAGGTGAGGGCAACCAGCCTCCGCTGGAAGTTTCCAAACGCCCCCACTGCACGCAGGATGTCCACAAACTTGTCCTCCGTGACGTACGTGCCGTCCCCCATGCCCTGCAGCAGCATATCCTGAGATCAGGAAAGGGAATTCAGGCTCCTGGAAGAACACTGGGATTCACGTGGCATTACCTGAAGGCCGATGCCTGTTGTAATGCATTCGCAGGAAGGAAGGGGTTCAATCTCTGCTGACAACACCCCCTAAGTGTCAGAGGTCAGCGTGGCAGCCACTGACCCATCACTAGCCTCTCTGACGTGGAACAACCCTGATTTCAGTCTGGGTGTTCTCTGTAGGTCCCTTCTCGCTTCAGGTGTTTCTTGGCTAGCATCACTTGCCCTGTATTGACCCACTGACCCCTGTCTTCGGAATGCATTGAAGGTTTAAAAAAGAAATTTAGAAAACACTGTACTTGTGTTGTGAGTGACTTAAGTTTTGAGAAATGTGGCAGTTACATCATCTGTCAACTTGAGGAAGGGTGGAGTCTAGCCTGTCAGTCAGGTTGTAGCTTGATGCTCATTTAGAGGCTCAAAGGAGATAAATAGCTCACTGGAGGCCAGAGACACTCTCTCTGCTTGGACTCCCTGTGAGGCAAGCCACATGGAGCTACACTGATGGAGCAGAGCCCTGGAGCTGGAGGAGCCACGTGGAGACCCACGTCAGTGCTGAGATGCTTCTACCACCACTGAATCCACAAGACTTTCCACCCACTGGCCTGTGATCTTCCTGCATTCAGCATCATTGTATGTGCTGCGTGAGTCTGAGGAGGAATTTATGGACTAGTATCAACATATAGGGTAATATTGGACTTACGGATTTGATTTGGACTGGGCTTGGATGTTTTCTTAATGTACCATTGCTCCTTGACACAAAGTTCTCTCTTACACACATGAGTGTATGAATTCGTTTCTCTAGTCCACCCAGACTAACACAAGGAACTCTCCTGCAAATGTGCTACAACGGAAACAACACACACACACACACACACAATGTTTCCAGAGGTACTACCTTCAAAAAACAAACCCAAAAGATCTCTCTGGAGCAGCCAGGAGCTGGGGCCAAGGGGTTGGGTGGCTGGAAGCAGCCTTGGCCACAGAGGCAGGGAGCCTAGGCTGCTGGAATGTACCACAGCGGTGGGTGAGCACGCAGCCAAAGCGGAAAGGCAGGTGTGGTGGTAATACTGAGTGTACATATGTTACCTTGGAACTGCAGTAGGTGGGCAAAGGAAGCCTAGAGCTCTCTTTGGTGCCAGAAACCTCAGCAGAGACAAGAAGGTCAGGCGTCGGGGTGAGCTTGAGAAGCCACACTCCCCAGAAGGGAACACTCCCCTGATGAGCCCTGAGGAGGTCTCCCATGGAATTCAAACCCACGAGGAGGCGCGCCACTCTGAGAGGCCATGGAAGCAGGAAAAGACAGTCGCAAATGCCGAGGGTGAACAATGCAGAGAGATTACAGAACAGCTCTCTCACAAAGCTGTTCAAAGGTAGAAAACTCGTGATTTCCAAGATGAACTTAACAACCAGACGCTAAACAGGAAGGCACTGAACTTGTAAAAGTGAGAATTGCAATGGTTGAAATGGAAACACTAAACTCAACCTCAAAATCACTGCCATCAGGTTGATCCCAACTTAAAACAACCCAACAGGACAGAGCAGAACTCTGCCTTGGCATTCCCCGAGGCTGTAAATCTCTCACCCAGAAAATTCACTGCCCTCGATTCCATCCTGACTCATAGGGAACCTGGTAGGGGTGGAACTGCCCCCATGGGTTCCCCAGACTATGTCTTTTTACGGGAGTAGAAAACCCCATTTTTCCCCTCAGAGCAACATTGCAAGAGAACAGCAAAATTTGGAAACCACGAGGCCTTATGTTCAGAAAACACGAGCCCCCAAAAGACTATTAAGAAGGAAGCATGGCTAGACACATTGTAATGGAGCTGCAGAACACCGGAAATCCAAAGAAAGAGCTTGAGAGACAGGGAGGGAGAAGACAGGTCACTGATCAATGCACAGCAGCAAGGAGACGAACAATAGAGGAAGTGGAGAGCATCTTGGAAATGTTGACAACCACACCTAACTTAGAATGGGTAAAGAAGCAAAATCCAGACAGGTACAGTTACTGAAAAATTGAGGAAGCCTGCCAGCAATCAACCCACTGCATCAAGCTGCTTCTGACTCCTAGCGATCCCTGGGTTTCCGAGGATGGAAATCTCTCTGGGAGCAGAAGTCTCATCTTTCTCGTCAAAAGACCTGTGCATGTGGAATTTCTCACACTGAGCAGGAACATCCCCTTGGAAAGACAGCTTGAGATGCACCCAGGAGCAATCGGAACCGTCGACCTGTCAGCAAATTCAAATATGTATTTGGATCCAATCATACAAGTCTGTCTCATTTGCAGAATTTGGAGGAAAAAAGAAAAAGATGCCATGAGGGGCAGCAATCTTAGTGGGATGTAAATTAGGTAGGAGAACAATCAGCCGAAGAAGTCTAGTCTTTCTGTGGTGCCGGGTGTCAGGAGCCGCGGGATAACTCTGCAAGTCACACGTGCATGGTACCGTTTTCACGCGTCACTGCGCAATCGTAGCAGAGAACATTCGTGGGGAAGGAGCAGACCAAAGGGAAAGAAAAAATGCCTCAATTCAGGAAATGTCAGAGAGAGAGAAGAAGAAGGAAAACACACACACACCCACCCCCCCACCCCCCCACACGCACGCGCACACACGCACCCACACACACGCACACACACACACACTCACACACGCACACACACACCCACACACGCACACACACACCCACACACGCACGCACCCACCCACACACACGCACGCATGCACACGCACGCACGCACGCACACACCCACCCACCCACACGCACGCGCACACATGCACGCGCGCACACACACACCCCACACGCACGCACGCACACACACACACACACAGGAAACGTGGGTAGAGTAACCCTGGTGGGAGAAATGAGTGGAGGTTTACGGTTAATCTCTAGTTAATAAACAGGGATGGCTAGATTTCAATATTGTTTAAACTAATATGGTTTAAAAAAACAGGGTGACCAATACCAAAAAAATCCAACTTACTGCCATTCAGTTGATTTTGACTCACAGTGACCCTATCGGCCAGGGTAGAACGCGTGTGGTTTTCCGAGACTGTAACCCTTTATGGTACTAGAAAGCCTCATCTGTCTCCCTCTGAGCAGCTGGCGTATTTGAACTGCCGACCTTCTAGTTAACAGCCCAACACATAATGACTATGCCCCCAGGGCTCCCAGGGTGACCAATATTTTCTAGTTTCCCCAGGCCTGTTGTCCTGGTAATAAATTCATAGTGTTTCCTTTCTCTCGCAATGATATTTCAATTTGAATGACAATTTGGTCACCGGGTTAGGAGACGCATAACATTAAGGACCCAAGCATGCTGAGAGTCAAAGGATGGAAAGAGCTCCGTTAGGTAAACCATGGAAAGGAAGCTGGTGTAGCTTTATGACTGCCATGTAAACTAGGTTTAAGACGAAGCATCACTCAGGAGAGATTCACTGTCTAAAGGTCAAAGGTAGGTACACATCACACACCAAATAATTTATCCTATGTATATGTATATGCACCTAATATGCCTTTGGATATTTCAAACAACAATGGGTAGAACCCACAGGAGAAACAGTCAGCCCAATATCATAATAAACCTCTTTCAATGTTTCAGAAACCTTACAAAACCTTAGCCAAGATATCGATTATTTAAATAACACAATTAAGCTTTCTCTAATTCAGCATCAAAAAAATGGCAGTGGCTGGGAATGGCCATTCATTAAATTTTGCATCTACCAATGGAAGAAAACAGATTGACTTTTGTCTCTGCGCATTTCCTGATCTAGATATCTATCCCCTGCTAGTGGAATCATTCCATATTGATCTTTTCAGCCCAGCTTGTTTTGCTCAGAATCATGTTTTCAAGATTCATCCTTAGCGGACTGCGTACCAGCATGTCCACAAGTGGGAGGCGGATGGGGAGAAGAAAATTGAAAAGAGCCTCATTTCTTTTGTGGCTGAGCGCGTTTTTTAAATTTGTCTGTTCCACATTTTATTTATCCAGTAATCTACTTCTGCACATTTGGATTTTATGAATAAAGCATCACTTAGCACACATATATGTTTGAGTCTCTGCTTTCAAGTCTTTGGTTACATACTTACTAGAATTGATGGGGATTGGATGGTAATGCTGTTCAATTTTTTTATCAATTTTTTTAAATTAAAGAAACTGCCAAACTTTTTTTAATAGTGACATCATCTTACATTCCTACCAACGGCGGACGAGGGTTCCTGGCCCCCCCACCTCTCCAAACTTGTTCCCCATTTTCTGACGACTGTCGTATGAATGAGGTGAAGTGGTATCTCATTGCGGTCTTGATTTGCATCCTTAGCAAAGTGGGTGACGAGTCAGCAAGGTCAGTAGTTTGAAACCACCTTTCACCTTGGAGAAAGATGAGGCTTTCTACTCCTGTAAAGATTTACACTCTCTCAAACTCAAAGAGGCGGTTCCACTCTGTCCTCCAGGGTTACCATGAGCTGGAATGGACTCACTTATGGCGAGTTTGTTTGTAAGCATCTTTTCCTGTGTTTGCTGGCCATTCACGCAGCTTCTTGGGAAGAATGTATACTTAAGTTCTTTGCCCATTTTTGAATTGGGTGTCTCTTTTTTTTCTTAAGGTGCATGAGTTCTTTATTGGTTCTAGATATTAAATCCCTACCAGGTACAGCCACCAACCATTTTATCCCACTTCGTTGGTTGTATCTTTGTTGATAAAATCCTTTGTTGCTCAAATCATTCTTAATTTTGATTACAGGAAGGTGTCATCCATAGGAATCCAGTATTAACACTGTAGAATTATCTATTTTCTCCTAAGAGTTTTATCCAGTTTGTTGATTTCACGGAGATGGTGGCACCACAGAACTTGACACTGTCCATACGTGGCTTGATGCAGCCTTTGGCTCCAGGTCCAGCACATGCACCAGGGGGAGCAGGACCTGGTTGGGGCCGAAGGCAGCCTCTGCACGCGCTGCAGGATGGCCTAGCTGGCCTTCGACCTGTGCGACTTCTGTGTCTCCCGGAAGCCGTGGATGGCCTGCGCAGGGAGGGCACAGGTCACATCTAAAGGCTCCCCGGGGAGACATTGTCTCTTTACCAATTTTTACTTCAAATCTCTAGCCTCCTAAACTGTGAATAAATAAAATTTCTTGTTAAGCCACCCACTTGTGAAACTGATGTGATAGCAACACTAAATAACTTAGACTTATTCACTTTTCTGTTGAATCAATTGCGACTCACAGTAACCTTCTAGGATAGAGTAGAACTGCCCCTGTGGGTTTCCAAGACTGTCAATATCTAAGGGAGTAGAAAACTTGATCTTAAGCCACAGAACAGCTGGTGGCTTTGAACTGCTGAGTGTTTGGTTGGTAGCCTAACGGGCAATCGCCTATGTCACTAGTTTGGTAAGGGGAGGGACGCTGCTCTGACAGATACCTAAGATGCGGAAGTGGTTTGGGAATTGGGTAATGGGTAGAGGCTGGAAGTAAAAGTTGAGATTGCCTTGAACACTTATGATAGAATTATGGACATCACAGAAAATTCCAATAAGAGCTCAGAAAGCTAGAGAGAAAGTCTCTGTGGTCTTAGATAATACATATGGCACCATAAAAACATGTTGTGAGAAATGTGGACATTAAATGTGCTTCTGGCGAAGCTTTAAAAAGAATGATGAGCAAACACATCATTTGATGATAGAAGAAGGGCAATGCTTTATATATAGTGTGGCAAAGAACATGTTAAATTATGTTCCAGTGTTTGGTGGAAGATAAATCTTGAATGTTCTTCCCTGTATGTTGTTATCACAAAGTATATTTTTAGTTCAATAATGTAAATTTATAGTTACTTTCACGCCTTTGTTGTTTTGAGTAATGTAGGGCACAACAACAAAATTTTAAAACCCTAAAACAACAACAAAGCAAGCAAAAATTCTCACAACTGACCAATAAGCGACATCCTGATCGAGAAAAGATTGAAGTTGTTAAGGATGTCATTTAATTTGTATTCACAGTCAATGTTCATGAAATTGGAAGTCAAGCATTGCATGGGGCACATCTACGCAAAAGTTTTCTTTTTAAAGGTGTTAAATAGCTAAGTTGTGATCCTGAGGGTTAAGGTGCACTTGATCCAAGCCAGGTGCCACTAATCACTCCAGATGCATAAGGCAGATGGGTATAAAGGAGGTGTCAGAAGAACTGATTTATGAATTATGATGTTGGCCAAGAATCTTGGATATACCATGAACTTCTAAAAAGCATGAGCAAATTTGTGTTTGAGGAACCAGAAGGCTCCTTAGACGTAATGATGGTGACAGTTCATTTCACGTCCTGTAGACGTATGATCAGGAGGGGCCAGTTCCTGGAGAAGGACGTCCTGTTTGATAAAGTTGAGAAAAATAAGAAGATCCTGATTGAGATGGTTGGCACACTGGCTGCAGTAAAGGGTTGGGATATGGCACGGATGGTGGTGGAAGGGGTCTGATATCATCAACCTGCCACCAGGTTGCTGGCTGAATTCCCCAAGGAATCGTCCCGTATCGTGGACTCAGTGTTGGTCTCTTCCTGGTAGGTGGGCACTCAGCAGTCACTGTAGCTACATCAGCCTTGCTGAGTGGCAGTCCATGTTATTGACCTTCACCATGGCCACCATGGCCTCTGTTTTCATGAGCCCATGGGCAAGGACGGGAGTGGCTGGAAAAGAGGGCTGGTATCCATGGAACATATCTTCCTATTTCCATGATTGTTAAAAATCTGCCTCTGCTGAGGTAACCCTTTGGCGAGCATTCATATGAGACATAAATAAATTCACTTCTGTTGTTTATCCATAGAGGTCTACCCATACACTTCTTCATCACACCTCCTTGTCACCAATCTTCCAAACATGATCCTTCCAATTCCTCTCCATCTAGTTGGTCCACAGCCTACGAATCAGTAGATAGCTGCCCATCTGACCACGTCTCCTTCCAAGCAAAATGAACCAACAGATGCATGGCTCGAAGTTCTGCCCAGGAGAGGATTTCCCTCCACTGCTGTCCTTCAGAGACGTGCTGCTGTGTCCACTTTTGAGTGGTGGCTGCATATCTCGCAGAACCATCTGTCAACCTCTTCCTCAGCTAACAATTCACAAAGAACTCCTCCTGATGCCATTGGTGCAGGCTGGGAGAGGGAAGGTAACGTGACAGGAGAGGAAACCGTGGTTGGCATTTGGGTCACTTCTTTGAGCAACTTTCTTGTTCAGGGCCGGTGTGAGTTGAAAGATGGCGCCCTGCTGTGCGTGGCCAACTCTATGATTCCTCTGTAGTCTGCCATCACCCAGTTCATGGTAGGCAGCTCAGATGGCGAGCTGGCCTGCTGGCTCGTGGTACGGCATACTAACTCTACTTGGGCTCAGTATCTAGCCAAAAGGAGAATAGTTAGCGGCAGAGAATGGCAGGGCTTTCATCTAAAATCCTAAAGGTTTGTGCTGTGATTCGCCAATAGGGGTCTGGCAAAGACTCCAAACTGCCTCTCGGCCACTACCACTTGAAGCGCCTTCGGATCTGCTGGATCGTGTGGCTCAGGTGACGAGTGCTGGCACAGCAGCCGGAACCTGCGGCAGAGCCTTCTCTTCTTTGGGGCCCCACTCAAAACTCTGCACTTGTTGAGTCACGTGATACACAGGCTGGAGTAGCACACCCAAATGGGGGATATGTTGCCTCCCAAATCCTACAAGACAAGCAGTCCAATTGTCAGGTGCGGAATAGATTTGAATAGGCACTTCCCTAAAGAAGACATATGAATTGCAAATAAGAGCATCGCAGGTCTAGCGTTATTAGTCATTAGGGATATGCAAATTAAGACCACAATGAATCATCACTAAACACCAAGAGAATAGCTACAAAATTTTTTTTTTAAAAAACCTTTTGATTGTGAAGGCTTATGGAGCAGCACACCAGTTTTACATGTAACAATGCATATTCAATTCCTTTCATCCCATCCGCTGCAACCCCTCCGAGGAGCTTCTCCTCCATACTTTTTGATTCCATGGCTTCTTTCTTTACTCTCTGTTTTGTCCTGGGTAAACGCAGCTCTTCTCACCTCAAAGAGTTGGTAGTTTTAAGGTGTGCATACCTCACTCGAGTTAGTGTTCCGCTGCTGTTTGCCTGGAAATTGCGCCTTGCCGGTGAGTTCAGTTCTAGACCCAAATGGTGACCCAGGGCCATCGTCTTGGTGATTCCATGTCTCTGTCCAATCGTGAAGCCCGGTCTCTTTCATTCTTCTGTGTTCTGCCCCACATTTCCTCCCACTCTACCCTGCAGGAGGAAGTGGGCATCATCTGCTCCTTCCAGTTTCAGGTTCTACAGACTGATATCCGTGTGGGCCATTAGCCCATCGGGATAATTGTTCTATGTGTCTTCCATTTTCATCCCTCTTCTTTCCTCCAGACAGGGAGAGGCCAGTTCCTGCACCTTAGATGGCTGCGCATGCACTTTTGGACTCACCGAAGCCGGACATTTCCTGTGTGAACTATGGTAGTCCATTTCGGAGCCTGGAGACTGTGGTCCTGAGCCGCCAGGCCCAGTGACTCAAAAGCTAGCTCGGAAATTCTAAACTCACCATCACCGATTGCTGGTGAAGATGTGGAGCAGTCCTCATACATTCCTGGTAGGATAGCAAAGTTACACAACGCTGTGGCAAAATAATATGTGGCCGTTACTTATTGCATCAACCATAGGACCCATTAGCGATATTAATTACATTCGCTTGAGAAACAGAAACTAATGTCCATACAAGGACTTGCATAGACACGTCAGAGCAGCTTTATTCCTGATACTGAAGACGGGCCAATAGTCCACATATCCGTCACCTGGTGAACGGGTAAGGAATCCCTATAATAATATACTGCGCAGCAACAAAGAACTACCGAAACAATGAACAACATGAAGGAGTCTTAAAAACAAGATGCTAGTTGAAAAATCAGACACAAAAGGCAGGATACTGAATGATTCCATCCATAGAGCATTCTGGGAGAAGTAGCACTAAGGGCTGAAGTAAGTTCAGTGGCGGTTAGAGGTACACGTTGGGGGGAGATCAGAGTACCAGGAGGCACACAGGAACTCTTGGCTCTATAATCAATGTGGTGATGGATACATGACTACATCTGTGGTAGTTACATAATCTGGGGTCAACTTGAGACCATTAAGAGTGAAGGGGTGGAGTCTAGCCTGTCAATCAGATTGCAGCTTGATGACCTTATTTGGAGACTCAAAGGAGATAAATAACTCACTGGAGGCGGGACACACAAACTCTTCCTGTAAGACTTTCTTGTTAACAAGCCACATGGAGTTACGCTGATGGAACCGGTGCTCTGGAGCTGGAGGAGCCCCATGGAGAACCACACCAGTGTTGAGATGCTTCCACCACTACTAAGTCCACAAGTCTTTCCACCCACTGGCCTGTGATCTTCCGGGATTTGGCATCATTGCATGTGTTGTGTGAGTCTGAAGAGGAATTTACAGACTGGTATTGAACATATGGACTAATATCAAACTTATGGACTTGTTCTGGACTGGGATTTTTCTTAATATACAATTACTCTTTTATATAAAGCTCTTTCTTATACAGATATGAGTGTCTCTGGATTTCTCTAATAAACCCAGACTAGTACAACATCCAATTTTCAAAACTCACTGAACTCTACATTCAGAAAGGGTCAAAATTTACCAAAAATTACATACACCATATCTCAATAAACGCGATTTAAAACAACAGCAACACCCCCCCCAAAAAAACCAAAAACATTACTATAATGCAACTTGGTGGCTCATGGTTAGGTATTCAGTCTTCAACTAAGGCCCAGTGGCAAGGCCAAAGCTGTCTCTCAAAAGAGGAGGTTATCCCAAGGGCTACAGGGGGCTAGAGTGGACAAGAGCAACTTCACATGATGGGAGGGAGGGGTGCTTTCCTCAGAGATTTGGCCTCCAGGTTTGGAGCCAACTTGCATAGCCTGGCCCGGCAGGGTGTCTTAAGCCTCGCCCCAGCATCACCTAAGTACCTGCAGGGCCTGGTGATCCGTGAAGCTCTAGAACACTTATTCCCCTGAAATGATCCCAAAGGTCCCTGGCCAGTTCACTGCCCAAGGCAATCGGTTCTCCATGTACAAATGAAGAAACGGGGGCCTGAAAAAGGGAGACTGTGCACTGTCCAGGAGCGGGTTCCGCCAGAGGGCAGTAAATGGCCAGGTGCCACACCTGAGAACTCACGCTTCCTGTGAGGGTGGCCTGCTGCTTCCATACACTGCCCGCAGCTGAATGAGTCCAGGCAGGCTCCTGTGCTCATCTGTGCTGAGAACGCAGCCCCGCAATAGCCACGGGTCATCGTCATGGCCACCCTCCACACCCTCCCAGACCTTCCTCCCTGGAGATAGGCCCACACTGAGGCCAAGCCAGGGCCCACCTGACCACAATCCATGCTCCCGCTGGCTCTTGGAAGCAGAATCCTTGGGTTTCTTTGGTAGCCAGGGAGTCGTGTCACAATGCAACGGGGAGGTTCTCAGGGTGGGGTGGGAATTGTGAGGGGCAACATTCCATTCTGGGCACACATGGTGACAGCAGGGACAAAATGAGGTAAGGCTGAGACCATCCTCACGCCAGCCGGCCCTGTGAGTTCGCTCGTTGTTAAGGCAATTCTCGTGCTTGCCCTGAAGGAAATCTTCTCCATTGTTTTCCAGACGGACCTGTTCGTAGTTGTGTCTAAAGTTTTCACGGGCAATGACGTGTCTCTGCTCACATTCTCTGCCCTGTCCCTCTGCCACACTTTCCTGACAACCAGCGCAGGTCACAGCTGTTTGCATCTGGTCTGTACCCCCTCCAAGTCCCTGATGCCAGCTTCTGATGACTTGGGGAGCTCATATGGTCAGTCTTTTGAAGGAGAGAACTGGGTGGGCCCTGAAATGATTGTTCGCGGGGAAGCGCAAGTGCCTGCTCTAAGGAGCCTGGTGGCACAGCGACTGAAGTGCTCCGCGGTAGGCGGCAGCTCCAGCTGCTTCCCAGGAAAAAGATGAGGCGGTCTGCTCGGTAAGATGGACAGAAACTGGAAACCCCAAAGGAGCATGGTCAGAGGAAGACAGCCCCCCGACAACCGAAAGGCCAGGAGGCAAAATTGTACGGCGGTAGTATATAGAGATGATAGAAACGTCATTGAGGGTAGGAAAGATAGGAGACGGAATACAATAAAGGAGTCAGACACATTTTAGAGTGCCATGCTCACCTCAGCCCCTCTTGATGGACCATGTGGAGCTGGGAGAAGAGTGAGAGACAGAGAAACTTCACTATCATGGGATATTTATAAGGTAGCCTGAGACATGTATATTCAGTAGTTACATGCATCACAAGGTGAGTGGTGTCTACATTAAGGTCTCTGAGCTCACAGGTGAGGAAACTTAATACCTGCATTGGGGGAAGGTTTAAGGGGGTTGTGCATCACGGGGGGAGGGGGGAGCAAAAGGATCATGTCTGCTTCTATAGGGAGATATAATCAACCATGCGCTCCCTTTAAGGGGAGTATCTGTGAGTTTCCGACAGAGAGGTTCTGCTCTGTCCTACAGGGTCACTGTGCGTTGGAATCGACTTGCTGGCAATGGATGTATATGTGTTTTGCACAACTTTAGTTTCCACCTCTCTGTGGCCACAGCACTGTATTCCTCCAGCTGTCACCAGGCCTCCCCCCAGGGACCTGGTCAACCGAGTGGCCAGCCCTAGGCCTCCACACTGCCTGCTGCCTCTTCTGCAACAGCACTTCTGGAACTGGTGGGCCCAAGCTGGCTGGCACCATGGGCATACCCACCATCAGGGAGGCGGATGGATGACCAGGGTTGGGAGGCAATCTTGTCCCTGTTGACACAAGACCCCAGGGCTCTGACCCAATCTCTGGGTACAGGAGAACTTCAATCAAGGGTGGGGTTGAATTTCCACCAGCTCAGTGAGATGAAGGCTCACAGTCTAATTTCCAGCAACATGATTTCTTGTAGACACGAATTCACAGAATGAATATCACACCAGCTCCAAAGGTGTTCTTAGTAGAAAAATTAAAAAATCATGAGGTGTTGTCTGTTTTCCTTGACGAGAGACCGAGAAGGAGAATAAATGTCAGGGTCCTTAGATACCCTTGGGCTGCATGCTTAGAAGTGAGGGCGCTCATGGGCCTGTCTCCCACATACCTGTCACATCTCATCAGAAACGTGGAGGCCGCGGTTCGGCAGCCAAGATGAAGTTGGGGCTACCACCTCTACCCCGAGGGGTTGTAGGCCAGCCCTGGGCATACTCGGAGTACCTGAGAGGGTGGGCCCTGCCTGGTCCTGTAGCATATAGGCCCTGCCCTGCCTCAGACTCGGGACCCTCTGCCTGAACTGGATTGCGACCATTCCATCTGATTCCTCCACTGGAGACCCACAGGAGTAGGAGACCCCATAGAAGGAGCTGGGTCTCTCATCAGTCCAGAAACCAGGCATTGAAAAGCCTTGTCCAGATTGGGGGTGAGAGCAAAATCCATTCAGGGTCTCCTTACCTCGACCTCTTATTTGCCTCAGCTAGGAGGGTTGGAAGAAGAAAGAGAAATAGGCTCGGCCTTCAGGAGCTCCAGATGTTGGGGGACATGGGGAGGGGTGAGCAGAATGGAGGCAGGATTTAAGGCTCCATCCCTCAGGGGCTGCACTCCCACCACAGCAGAAGAGTGAGGGGTGGACGCTTTGGCGGTGGAGAGTTTGGAGAATTGCCAAATAACGGCTTCTCCCTTTTCTGACAGTGGGGTGCTAGGAGGTAGGAATTGGATGAGATTAGAACTAGTCTCTGACAGGTGTTGGGAAACTGACTAGAAAAAGCTGGTAGGGAGATTGGGAAGTTGAAGACCCTCATGAGGCTGATGACCATGGAGGCAGTGACTGGCCTCTCGCAATGCTGGCAGGATAAGTTGAAGGGAGAGAGAAGGCAGATAACCTGGCTCATTCACCCACGACTACTCCTAGGCTACGTAAGAAGAGGGAGCTTCCAAAAGAAGCTAAGGGGGTGGAGGAACTGTGAAAAGGAGAGACTGCCTCCCTCTCTCTGTTTCACTTTCCTGTTTAGGAGACACACTCAGGAGCTGGAGGAGTCATGTGGAGATGTGTCTACTGCCACTGGATCCACACGACTTTCCACCCACCGGCCTGTGATCTTCCTGCCTTCGGCATCATTGCGTGTGCTGTGTGAGTCTGAGAGGAATTTATGGACTAGTATCGGACTTAGGGCTAACACAGGACTTGATCTGGACTAGGCCGGGGTATTTTCTTAATATAAAATAACACTTAGATATAAAACTCTCTCTTACACACACACACACACACACACATCCCCCTCCCTGAAGCAAGATTGGCTAGAAAGACCTTTAAGGGCTGAGCAAAGAAAGGTGCCAGTGGCTAGTCAGCACTTCCGCACCTTGTGTAGGGCCAAGATGCACGTGGTTCTCGTAGGCTTTTGGTAGCTTGATGGGACCTCATCCCAGAGACTATGTGGGGTGAAATTTGGGGAGCAGAAGCTGAAGAAAGGGCCCAAGGGTTCAACAATGCAGAGGATTTCTGAAAACCCACCAGTATGTTCCTCTAGAAGAGCCAGATTTTGGAATCCTGTTCTAGAGGATGAACTAGTGATCAGTATATTAGTCCAATTGACTAGAGAAACAAATCCAGAGACACTCATGTGTATAAGAGAAAACTTTATATCAAAGACCAATTGTACATTAGCATCCCAACTCAGTCCAGATCAAGTCCATAAGTCCAATATTACCCCATATGTTGATACTGGTCCCTAAGTTCCTCTTTAGATTCATACAGCCATGCAATGATGCTGAATACAGGAAAATCACAGGCCAGTGGGTGGAAAGTCTTGTGGATCCAGTGGCGGTGGAAGCATCTCAGCGCTGGCGTGGGTCTCCACGTGGCTCCTCCAGCTCCAGGGCTCTGGCTGCATCAGTGCAGCTCCATGGGGCTTGTCAGCAGGGAGACAAGCAGAGAGAGTAAAGCCATGTGGGCAAGGCCTTATTGGCAGGCTAGATTCCACCCCTTCACAAGTTGACAGGAGATGATGTAACTGCCACACTGGGCTAGTAGTATAAACCGAGAGGGAGAGAGCTGAAAACAGTAGCATGTAGGAAGACCTCTGTCCTTCCCCCTTTCCTGGTGTGGACCCTGGTGTGGAAGTCAGAAGTAGCAGAGTTTGAGGGGAGGAATGGCCAAGGAAGAAAACAAATGCCCCCTCCTTCCTCACTGCCGGTCCCTGAGTCACAGAGAGGCATGAGGCGAGTGTGGACCAAGGGGTTGAAGGGTCTTTGAGTGGACTACAAGTCTGAAGCCTGGGTGTGGAGGGGACATAGAGTCTGCTCTCAGTGGCATCCAATGTCCGATGGGGCTGTTTCTTAGCCCAAGGGCAGGTGCAGGCACGAGAAAGTACTGGCCTCCTGTCCTCATAGGCCTTTTGTCCGCCTGCTTGGCTGGAGCCCACCACTTCACAGTCCTCCTCCTGTGTCTGCAGACTGGGAAAGGCTTTCTGTTCCAGGCATGGGGTGGGAAGGGTCCCGATCAAAAAGACCAAGAGAGCTGTATCCCCCACAAGACTCCCAGAGCATAGGTGAAGCCCGAGATGAGACCCAGACCCAAGCCCCAAATGGAGCATTGGGGATGGGATGCCTGTCAGGGGTTTGGGAGATGAAAATGGTGAAGAAGGCGGGGTCTGTTCTTAACTGATTCTGGAATTGGGCTCATCCTTGGGGTCTGTGGCTTCTGGTCTCCACAATCAAGCTTGGCCTTGCCCTTGGGTCTTCAGAGGTCACAGCCATGCCCAGGGGGGAATGTTGAGGCAGGTCTCCTGCTACTGTAGGACTGGTGTTTAGAAGCCACCTTTAGAAGTATGTGCTGCTCCCATAGACCACCTCTGGGCTGGACGCTCTCTTGCTGCTCCCATAGGCCACCTCTGGACTGGACGCTCTCTCTGTGGCTACCGTTCCCTTTTCTGAAGGTGCTGGCTTCAGGGACCTGGAGGGAGTAGAATGTTGTCATTGGCTGGACCGGGAATTGATCCCCTGGTCATGCCCTGCATTACCCCTTCCCCAAGTAAGGAGGAATCTGACCCCAAAGTCAGATGACAATGGCTCCAGCAGGCCCCACTGGTGGTCTCTAAGGAACGACAGGCTAACAGGGAGGCCCTGGGGGAAGGACCGCCCAGCCTTCAGAAAATGAGGATGCATCTTACCGTGGGCCAGAGTCCTGCTCCAGGTCCTCGATGGTGTCCTTCAGGGTCTGGCCCCGTGTCTCTGGCAGCAGGATGCAGAGGAAGCCCACGATGATAGGGAGACTGCCGTAGATGAACATGGGGAGGGCCGCGTAGTACTCCTCCAGCAGGATCACTAGGGGTGTGATGATGCCTCCGATCCTGGAGAAGATGGCCACCAGGCCCATGCCCGTCTGCCTGCGGGGAAGCCCACGTGGACTGAGCAGCCCTGGCCTGGACTGCAGGCCCCAGCTCAGCATTAGGGCAGCCCCGCCTCGAGGGGGACCCCAATGGTCTGCAGGTTCTCCAATTCCTCCACCTCCGCCTTGCCACACGCACTGAGCTTACACATCCCCCTGTAAGCCCTGTCCGTTCCACCTTCAGGTCTCTTCCTTGAGACCGGACAGATGTATGGGAGACAGGCATACAAAAGCGACACCTCTCCTCTGCCCCCTGCCCTCTCCCCCCCACATCCCATGTGTTTCTTCTCTGAAGCCACTCACACTCCACATTCCAGCCCTGACCTGGTAGGACATGACCCACTTCTCTGTCCTCCTCCAGCCTAGGGACGATGTGAGAGCTCATACTAGATTTCTAATGACCTTGGCCCCATCCACGGGTGCTGCCACCACACCACATGAGCTATTTGTGGACTGGTGATGGGGAGGGCAGGAGAAAGGCTGACCTCGTGCAGGGGTTCGGGAGCGGAGGAGCGGAGCTTGCCCCGGCAGCCCTTACCGGATAATGGTGGGGAAGAGCTCAGCAGAGTAGACATAGGAGATGGTGAATCCTGCAGCCGTGGCAAACTTCCCCACCACGGCCAGCACAGTGACCACCACAGGCAGATCTGGGGGCGAGGGGAAACTTATCAGCGCTGCCCTGTCCACCCAAACCCCTCACCCCTCTGCTCCCAAACCTGGGGAAGCCGTCACACCCACCCCTGACAGGGAAACAACATCCATAGGATCTAGGCTCTGGTACCTGCTGGGATGAAGATGATGATGATGCACATGAGGCCGCCTAGAACCAGGGTCCCCAGCTGGCTCCACTTGCGACCCAACTTCTCCATCATAAACATGGTGGAATAGCGAGCAGGTACCTCAACGGCTCCGAAGATGAGCTGTGTCAGGTAGATGTCAAGGCCAAAGTCCCCGACTTGGAAGCTCAAGCCAAAGTACACCAGGGAGTCCACAAACCTGCAAATCACCCGAGAGTCCCTGTCACTGCTGGAGGATGGGCCATCTTACCAAGATGGAGGAGCCCTGCCTTGGGCAGGAGACAGAAGCCCCACAGGGGAGAAACTCATTCCGACAGGCTATCTCAGCCAGAGAGCCACCACCCCGCCAGTTCAGTGACATAGCAGGCCAGGGCAGCCCTGGGTTTGGTCCTCAGGGAGGGGGATAGGATGGGCCCTACTGCACTTACCAGACACAGAAAAGGACCAGAGTCATCCTCCTGAGCTTGGGGTGTCGGAAGAGATCCAGGGCATTCCCCGAAGGGCCCGTTTTCTCAGGAACCAACTGGAGGGAGATGGAGCATGAGGGACCCGGTCGAGAGCTCTGTGCAGGTCAGGTTGGGGGACAGAGCTGGCCCAGGGCTGCTGCTGGTACCTGATTCAGGAGCTCTGGGGACAGTTTCCTTTTATTGACCGCAGCTGCCTTCTGGATAAGTTGTTTTGCTTCCTCTGTCCTCCCCCGGATCAGGAGCCACCGGGCAGACTCCGGGAGAGCCCTGTTGGCCAGGAGTGGCTGTGACCATGGGGTTCCCCTGGAGTCCCCTGGAACCAACCTCTTTCTCCAAAGAGCCTTGGGGACTGGTCCAGGGCACACTGGTCCAGGGCACTCCATACCGCAGCCTTTGTGGACTCCATGTCCCGAGACTTGGGGCCCCGTCTATGTCCTGCGGGGTGAAGGTGGATACACTCTCCAACCCCACCACAGCCCAGGGGCCTGGTGGCAGCCTGGCCCTGGAACATGCCTCCTCACCAGATGTAGAAGAAGAGCAGGAAGGTAGGAGCGGTGCCCGCGATCTGGAAGAGCCGCCAGTGGCGGACGCCATAGGCTAGTCCTGCTAGTGCCATCTGCCCGAGGGAGAAGGTGCACTGGGCCAACACCACAGCCTGGGTCCTCCTGGAAGGTCCCACCCACTCGGTCACTGTGGGAAGAGAGAGGCTGGGACCTGGATCTCAAGAGACTGCACACTCACCCCTGCCTCTCCCCAGACCCTACCCTGTCAGAGCTGGAAGCTCCCTGGCAGCCCTAGAAGGTCCAACAGGAAGCCCTGGGCTTTGGGGAACCCGCCACAGCGGACAAACGTGGCTCACGTCTCAAGGGCATGGGACACACTCACGCAGGGAGACATTGCTGAAGGTGTAGCCGGAGACAGCGGTGGCCACGGCGAAGCGCAGGGCTGTGTAGAGCTCAAAACTGGGCACAAAGGCCGTGCCCAGGCCAATGAGGGCAAAGAGCAGCAGCTGTACCAAGATGGTCATCTTGCGGCCCACCCTGGGGGAGCAAGGAGGCACGTCTGCCGGGGCACAGTGCCTCCTGGGAATTGATCCGAGGGGGAAGAGGCCAGGAAGACCCAGTCCTGCCCCAGAATCTCTGCCTGGAGGAGGACACAGTCTTCCCCGGGACCTCATCCGAGGGCCAAGGAAACACAGCTTGTGTTCTGGAGCCTTGCGTGAGGGGCACAGGGGCAAACTAGGCCCTGGGCACATTGCCTAAGAGCAGGCGAAGTCAGGGGTCTTACCAGTCACAGACAGGCCCAAAGATGAGGGAGCCCAGGAGGAGCCCCGCCATGTAGATGGATTGCGAGGTCTCTTTCAGGTACTTCCGATCGCACACCAGGTCAAACTGAGGCAAGCACGGGGAGATGGAAGTCAAGGGCAGGGCCAGGGCCATGTTTTCTCGCTCTCTACCTTCCATGCACCTCACTCAGGATCTGCAGTTCCCAAACTGTGTGCCGAGGCACCCCCGTGAACTTGCGGGGCACAGCAGGATATTTTAAAATGGAAAGGGTAACACAGCGACCGTTGCCATTGTCCAGGATCAGGCAACATCCTAGCTCAGGCTAGCTCGCAGATCTTGCTAACATGACCCCGTCCCTGTGTGGCAGACGCTGTTCTTGGCAATGGATGTAATCAGAAGCAAGTGCCATGTGAACAATCAATGTGGGACCCCACCTTTCAAAATCAGCAGCCGCTCTCTGGGAGAAGACAGGGCTTCCTACGTCAGCCGAGTTACAGTTGCAGAAGCCCCCAGGGACAGAGAAGTGCTGCCCTAGAGGATGCTGGGAGTTGGCCTTGACTCGATGAACGTGACCTTATCTGCCTGCATAGCAGCTTTTTGATGCAATGGATTAAGGATGGACCCTTAGGCCAACACAGCTCAGGTGATCAGGAGGGGCCAGGGACAGACAGGCAGGGAGAACACCGCACACCCACACAGGCGGGGAGGGAGTCATGTGACCACAAGCTCAGGAAAGCCCAGGGTTCTTAGCAACACTGGAAGCATGAGGACAGATCAGTGTGGGGGCAAATTCTCCCCAGACTCTCAGAGTCGGGCCTGGCTGACACCAGGGCTTTGAGCTTCTGGCTGTGAGTCAGTCTTGCTTCACGCCACCTAGTGGTGGTGATTTGTGATAGCAGCTTAAAAAAAGACTACTTGACAAAATAATACTTTATAAATTATCAAGGGTCCATGTGGGAGTGGGGAGAGAGAGGTAAAAATGAGGAGCTGATACCCAGGGCTTAAGTGGAGAGCAAATATTTTGAGAATGATGAGGGTAACGAATGTACAAATGTGCTTGACACAGTGGATGGATGTATGGATCGTGGTAAGAGTTGTAGAAGCCCCCAATAAAATGATTAAAAAGAAAATAATGAAATTAGAGCATTTTTCTTTTGACTCAGTGGTAGGTGTCTTTCAAACAGCTCTAAGTTAGGGATATCAGGACTCGTTGCTCAGTTGAATGAAGTAAAACAAAAGAACTGTAAGCTGTTTTGCTTGCCCCAAAGACACCATGTATAGAAAGCCCTGGGGGAAGTGGTTAGGCATTGGGTTGCCATCCTCATGGTCCCCAGTTAGAAACCACCGGCAGGACCTCTGGAGGAAGACTGAGCTTCCTACTCCATAAAGAGTCACAGTCCAGGAAACCCACGGGGGGCGGGGGGGGGGGGAGAGCGCGCTATGAGTCAGCATCGACCCAAGGCAGGGAGTTTTCAGCTGTCTTTGTTTTTCAAAAGACACCATGTACAGAATCTGGACACATTCAAGGATGCAGCAGTTGGGATGGACCAAGACTGCCCAATGATTGCCCTCCCCCCACAAACGTCCCTCATCCACACGCAGTGTGGATAGTAAGGAGCCCTCACACACCCCTGCAGGAAGGAAGTGAGGACACAGAGAGAAACCCACAGACAAAACCTAACGGAGAGACAGGCTGGGAGACCCAGGGGGCCACAGGTGTATGCAGGTTACTCTGCACACTCATGCATTACATTACGTCCTGGGTACCATGCAACCACTCCAGCCAACAGTGTTTCAGGAGGAGTAGCATAGGTGAGCTCTCCCCAGAGCTCAGGAGCAGAGCGGCCCAGCAGGGAGCTACACCTGCCGCATGCTTGCCCGGAGCCAGAACTGTGTGAAGTGCCTTCTGTGTATTATTCCATAGCATTCTCACCACAGTCCTTGGCTTAGCAAATCTCCGGTTCATAGTGGAGGAAACAGGCTGGAGAGGCTAAGCCAGCAGTTCTCAACCTGTGGGTCTCGACCCCTTTGGGGGGGGTCGAACGACTCTTTCACAGGGGTTGCCTAAGACCATTGGAAAACTTATTTCCCATGGTCTTAGGAACCGAGACACCACTTCTCTATCCATCTCCAGGAGGGTCCGTCCATATGCAGATATGCCCATAGACGAGTACCCGGTGGTAAGACTGCTCCCCATGCTACGCCATGCTTCAAGACAAAAGTTCATTGATTTGCCATTAGAAATAAATATTTCAAAATGTATAATTACAGTGTTTTTGTGATGAATCACTATGCTTTCATGATGCTCAATTTGTCACCATGAAAATCCATCCTGCCTCAGATATTTACATGACGATTCATCACAGTAGCAAAATGACAGTGATGAAGTAGCAACAAAAATAATTGTATGGTTGGGGGTCCCCACACATGAGGAGCTGCATGAAAGGGTGACGGCATGCAGAAGGTGGAGACCCCCTGGGCTGAGCAATGACGGCAGAGCACACGCAGAGGCGTTGGGACATCCTCTTACCCTCAAACCAACCACACCGAACTCCTTGTCATGGACTCAACGCTGACTCACAGCGACCCTACAGGGCAGGGTAGAGCTGCCCCTGTGAATTTCCGAGACTATGGATATTTTACAGGAGTAGAAAGCCCCATCTTTCTCCTTAGGAGTGGCCTGTGGTCTCCAACTGCTGACCTTGAGGTTAGCAGCCCAAAACAGAATCACTGTGCCGCCAGGGGTGGTGGGGGTGGTGTGTGTGTGTGTGTGTGTGTGTGTGTGTGTGTGTGTGTGTGAAATGAACTGAAGGCTAAGAGAATATTTGCTGACTAGCTGGCTGGGTGAAAGAACACATGCCCTTGGCCACTGAGCCAGGCACCATCTGTTAAATAATCTTCAGCAAGACACGAAGCAATCCAGGAGCCGCCAGCGAGTTGCTACTTCTGTTCTCAAGGAACACTGTTAATTGGTAAGAACTTCCATAAGTGTCAAATGATTAACTGTAAAACCGCACTTGGGTAATGAACAAAGCAGGCCAGGCCAGGACAGAGGGCTTGAACGTGTGCCATCTGCATCTGTCCAGCTGGGTTTTGTCCAGAAGCCACTGATTGCCTTGAGAGTGAGGTGCTAATCAGATGAAACAATACTGATAAAGGCTCTCTCCTCTCACAGAGGCAGGACCGAGGGGCTGTGAGACACTTGGTCTGTGAGCCGATCTATGGCTCAGCTTCCTGAGGGGGTAACATAGAATATACAGTCTCTCCTGATGAGCTTAAGGGCATCACGAGAGGGTTAGCCCAGGAGTCCTGGTGGCGCAGGAGTTAAGCACTGGAAACACCGGCTGTTTCAACCCACTAAGCCCTCCGTGGGAGAAAACGGTGGCAGTCTGTTTCCATCAAGGGTACAGCCTAGGAAACCCCATCAGGCAGTTGGTTCCCTGCTGCCCTACTGGACCACTCTGGTTGGAATCCCCTGCACTGCGGTGGGTGGCCCCCTCAGCACAGGGACCGTCACCTGGGAGCTCTTTGCATGTGACTGTTCAGATGAGGGTGTGCTGGCCCCTGTGCTCATGGAGCTCACAGCGGGTGACACAGGTTGGTAGTTCCCCAATTTCATGTCAGCTGGATAAGTAAGTGCCAGGGGTGGAATCTAGTGTGTCAATCATGTGGCCTTCTTCTGAAGATTCTGGGAACGTCCTCTCTCTGCCTTCGTCTTCCCATGGACAAGTCCCGTGGAGACGTGAGAGGCCCTCTCACTGCTTCACCTTCCTGTTGAGGAGCCACACTTGGAGTGCAGGAGGAGCCACGCGGAGACCCGCACCAGCGCTGAGGTGCCTCCACTGCCATTGGATCCACAAGACTTTGCATCCACTGACCTGCAATCTTCCTGTGTGACTGCGTGAGTCTGTAGAAGGATTTCTGGACTAGTACTGGATGTATGGGCTAATATCGGACTTATGGACTTGATCTGGACTGGGCTGGAATGTTTTCTTACTATACAATTGCTCTTTGATAGAAAGTTCTCTCTTAGACCTATGTCCCTGGCTTTGTTTCTCCAGTCAATCCAGCCTAACACACACAGGACATCCCAGTGGTGTTAAGGCATGGCTGGCCAGGAGCACACCCCCCCCCCACCCCCATCGCAGCAGCTGACAATCCCTTACGCTCACAGAATCCTCTGCCTGAATTCATGCAAGGTCATCAATCCCGGGAACAGCAGCAGAGTCGGAAGCTTAGAGAGGCGTCAAAGCTTGTCCGGGCTCATGTAGGGATGCTGTACCCCAGGGGTATGGAGATGGAGAGGGTGTGAGTGGCCATCCACCTTTGCTGTTCCAGCACCTATAGTCGATGTCTCTGTCTGGGGTGGCCACAGGGATCCTCAGGACCTAGGCTCCTCAAACCCTGTCCTCCCTCCTTCCGCCAGATCCCAGCACATCTGGTCCCTATTCTGGAACCTTCAGTGGCTCTCCTTGGCCTCCAAAAGAAAGTCTCCCACTGACTGAGCTGCACTCTAGAACAAAGCTTGGAGCTATCATGCGGTACAGGGCACAAAGTGCCAAGAGTGTTTTCCTGGGAAGGCTACAGTCCGTGGGAGGGATGGGGGCAGACAGAGGTCACTGGCACCACCCTTGTGCCAGCAGTGTGGGTTGGTGACTGAGGAGAGAGGGCCATAGAGGGTGACAGCATCTCATCAAGCACCCCCGATCCTGCCCACCTTGCTGCCCCAGGCATACTGAATAGACTCCTGCCCTCCAGACTGACGTTCTGTTTCTTGATGGACATCAACCTTTCTTGTGGACATTGTTCTCTGCAAAGACCATCCCTTCTGTATCAAGATTTTGGGGTATCTTGCTGATCAACTCTTAGGCCACCTTCTTTATGAAGTTGTCTGCGTCCTCCCTCTCCAGAGGGAGGCACATTCTGGACATCAGAGCCCATCCAGTCCTTTCCCCTCTACAGGGGACCCAGGTTGCTGCTGGCCCCTGGAGTCACCTTCCCTGCACACAAGGACTGCTCAGGCTTGGAGTTTATAAGCAGCCTGGCACAGGGCTCTGACCAAGGGCTAAGGTGGACCCGGAGCCATTGGGAAGGTCTCCTAGGACCTCAGGATGGCATTTGGCCAGAGGGGCAGGGATGTGTAGCTGAGGGCATATGCAGAGCATCTGGGGGCCAGTGAAGACTAGACCCTATGATGGAGGATGATGCTGGGGCTGATGGAAAGGTCAATGAGGGCCAGATAGAACAAAGCTGGGCTAGAGCCCAAGACTACCCACGGGCCACCCAGCTCTTGTGGTGGAGTGGACAGGACAGTCAGGAGGAGCTGGCAGGACATAGGCCGGGACTGCCAGAGCTCAAGGGGCAGGCAACATGCTCAAAGTGAATGTTTAATCTCTGGACTCCAGGTCCCCCTCGCCTCACAGCCTCAGCCTTTGCTTCCATAAAGGTCAGAAGATTCGGGCCTCCCTGAGATGCTCTGTTCCCCCCTGCCCCCCGCCCCGGCCGGCTTTCTGGATGGTCTCACCTCCCTCCCTCTGGGGTAGGGAACTGGGCAGCAGGAGGCCTGAGCTCCTGGAAGAGGGGCCTACTACCAACTCCTTCTGCTGCTGGGGCCCCTCCGTGCCTCAGTCCCACCTTTGGGGAAGCCACAGAGTGGGGCTAATGATTTCAGAAGGCCCCTCTTTCTCTGAGGTGGCTGGGCCTGGGACTTTTTCTGCTTGCTGCCTGGGTCTCTCCCAAGAGAATGAAGTGGGCAAAAGGGAATAGGGGGTTTCCTTGGGAGTTGTACACAGGTACCAGGCAGACAGGCTCTGGAGCCAAGACGCTACCAGGTGGGAGAACCCAGGCAAGCAGGCAGGCGGGCAGAAAGACAGCCGGTCGACAAGGGACAGTGACCTCGTCAGAGAACTCGGCAACCAGGCAGACACGTGCGGGTGACTGAACACAGGTCTCAGAGCAGGTAGACAGGAATGGTGGGCACAAAAGAAAGGGATGGGGCAGAAAAACAGAAGGGAAAACAGAAGTGGAGAAGGTGACTGGGTAGATGGGCAAAGGGACATACAGTGAAAGGGACAGACCAAAGGATAGGTACAGCTGTCTAGAGAGACCAGACAGGAGGACAACGGACAGAGATGCGAGCTGGCCGATTGGCCAAAGACCAATGGAAACAGCAACCAACCTCCCGGGGGGAGGAAGAGCAGCCGTAGCTGCAGGTGCACAGGATGGACAGAACCAAGACAGACAGAGAGCAGGCTGAATGGCAGGCTTACCTCGTTCAAGAGGGATGGGGGCCTGCCTTCAGGATAGTCCCAGCCGCTCGCACAGGGCTGCGTCTCATTGAAGCGGTGGCTGAGGATGTCCCCCAGGCTGGCGTTGGCAGGGGGCGGCCGGAACATGAGGCAGCTCTTGGGGTTGCCACTGGCATCGAGAGGCACACTCAGGTTCAGAGGCAGCGGGGCGCTGAGGTTGAAAGGGGGGTTCTTGACCCAGTCCACTGAGCAGTGGTGCGCCTCGTCTAGGACCATAAACACCTGCCCGAACATGTAGAAGGCTGAAAGGAAGTTAGGGATACTCAGGAGTACTATCAGTTGTATCTGGAAACGACCCAGGTCCCCAATCTCAGCCAGGACCTGGGCAAATTGGGCCATGGCTGCAGGCCACCAGCTCTTCAGCGTGAAGCCACCAGGCAGCTCCGTATCTTCGCTCTGAGGGCACCCGGTCCCCTGGGCAGCGATGGCAGTTGCATTAATGTTTAATCCGGCCTGGGCCAGCCCCACCTGTCACCACTCTACCCTGGCCTGGGAAGGGGAGCACATGATGGGTTGGTAGAATCCGGGGATGTTTTGTCGACTGAGTAGTACAGACTTAGAGCTCTGGAGAGGGCCTTTTCTGCTCCAGCGCACGCAAGTGACTGGCCAGAGCTTACAGGGTTGAGTCAACCACCCTTCCCTGGCAGTGTCCTCCAAATGCAACCAGACTGCTTATGACAGGAGAAGCCAGCGTCTGACGCGCACTCACCACTGGGCCCTGAGGAGTCTGTCGCGAGATCAGCAGAGTCCAAGCCTGCCAATGAACTCCGCCGGCAGTTACAAGCTGGCCTCTTGACCCTGCTCCTCTGTGGCCCTCAGGTATGGGGGAGTCTGGCCACCGGAAAGCCAGGAAACCCCCAGCCGTTTCAGTCTCCTGCCCGTTCAGCCATTACCATGGAGACAAGAGTTGCATTGGGAGCCTCTAATCAAGTACAAAACCCTGAGCACACACACTCCTGTGATAAAGAGGTGCATGCCGCACCAGAGTGAACCCCGGTCGCTTCAAGCAAGCCCAGCGATAACGACAGGGACACCCAGGACAAAGTCTCCCTGTACAAGGCTGCTGAGGAAGCCCTGCGGGTGACTGCTCTGAATCTCGGGGATGTCAAGGCTGGGTGCAGGCAGAGCGAGGCAGCTGGGCAAGTTAGGATGCTGACACCTCTGGGGCCCCGGGGAAACTCAG
The DNA here is from genome assembly GCF_050624435.1 of Tenrec ecaudatus. NCBI lineage: Eukaryota > Metazoa > Chordata > Mammalia > Afrosoricida > Tenrecidae > Tenrec > Tenrec ecaudatus. The sequence continues at coordinate 12,694,802 of NC_134537.1, forward strand.
GGTCTCAGAGAAGAGTGGTCTCTCAGGTGAAAGGCCCACTCTATCCCCGCTGGGGGAAGCCTTCAAGTGTCGTGGAAGGTAGGGGAGAATCAGAGGAAAAATCCACATGTGCGTGGAAGGACACCGACGAGAGTGCTCCCAGGGGCTTGTGCTGGCTAATCAGTTGGCCTGTGGTTCAGGACAACACAGGTGGGTCGTGGTGGAGCGGCAAGGGCCTGACCCATGCTGTATGAGCCCTGCTGCCCCGCCCCAAGCTCTATCTTTCCTTCTTCACGTAGCTTCCTGGCATGTTCTTGTCCTTAGCACCTGGTCCACCGGACTGTCGTGAAACGAGTGGCTACCTTTGGGGCTTCTCTTCCGGGGAACGGAGATGGAGACACCAGCCATCTCCCTAGTCCTCCAGGAAAGGGTTTTGCCTCCTTGACCTCCACATAATCTGAAGGTCATGGAGAGGAGGGCCAAAGCCAGGGTCCAAAGCTAGAAGTAAAAAAAACGTCCTAAAGGTACTGCAGGTCTCCTTATTCCTACCAAAGCACAGTCACGTGTGGCTTTCCAGGGGAGGGGACGTGTGATATCACAAATATCCCATCCAAGGCAAACAGAGGACAGTGTCTGGAGTCAACAGATGCCCTCAAGGAGGCAAAGGTGGCTTGATTCACACTCTCTTCTAAGGTCAGGGCTTAACCTGAGCGGCCCTCACCCCCACCTCCAGTCCAGTAGTATAGCAGGGAATAATACCCTCTAAAATGGGACGTAGGTGCAAAGCGTCCAGAATTGTAGCACACAAGGAATTCTGGCTACAAGGACCATCATTAATTGACTAAATTTCACTGAGCTTTTCTTCCTTGGGACCGTTTGTACCAGCTGGGGACTACTAATGGGGCTCATCAAAATCCAACCCACTGCCCATGAGTCTATTCTGACTCATGCCAACCCTGTGGGGCAGAGCACAGCTGCTTCATAGGGCTTCCCAGGCTCTGAGTCTTTACAAAAGCCGACTGCCTCATCTTTCTCCTGCAGAGTGGCTACTGGGGTCAAACCGGTGACTTTAAAATTTTAATTAGCAACTGAGCACTTTAATCACTAAAGCATCAGGCTGAATAAAGGAAACAAGTGATTAAGGAGCTGTTAGTGCTGCCCAAGAGTTGCTTCGTCTGGGAAGATCTGGGCTACTACTCACCGAATGCCAATGGGAATGTTTCAACTAGCTGACGAAGCCCTGGGATCACTCGATGTCAAGCATTCTGGGGGATTCTTGGCCAATCGACAGGAAGAGATGTGCACATGTGACCATCCCATAGGAAGGTGACCCCCACAGAATGCGGATACCATTGAACCAAATCATTAATATCACATGCAAGAGAAAGCTTTGCTGAAGATCATTCAGGAACAGCGGCCGCAACACATTGACAGGGAGCGGTCATGTGCGTCTGGGTTGCATCCTCTCACCGTATTTATACATCTGTATACGGGGCAGATAATCAAAGAGAAGCTGGATTCTATAAAGAATGCAGTATCAGGATTGGAGGATGGTTTATTAACAACCTGGGATACACAGATGAACCAAGCTTCTTGCTAGAGCGAGGAGGTCCTGAAGCACTGGCTGATGAAGATCAGAGATTACAGCTTTCAGGATGGGATGACGACTCAAGGTGAAGAAAACCCAAATTCTCAAGCTGGACCCAGAGGTTAACATGATAAATGGAGCAACCAGAGGTTAACATGATAAATGGAGCAAAGTGGTCAAGGTAAAGTGACTCCAACCATGAGCTCAAATATAACGGTTGTGAGGATGGTGTGAAGATGGACAAGGTTTCGTTCTTACACAGGGCAGTATGAGTTGGCACTGACTCCAGGCATCCAACCAGGGAAACAACAGGTAACTCAGGATCGATTACTCTCTTAACCATGCTCCTGACTAGTTTGTCGAAGGCTCCCAAGGCCAGCTCTCCCCAGACCCTGTAGGCTCCGACTTCTCCGTCTAGACATGCCCACTGTGATTTGAGCCTGGATTTAGATTACCAGTGCCACTACCCCTTCTGTGAGCCAGCAGATGTTGCCCTCCTCCTGGTACCTTCCCCTCATTCAAGGGTATAACTAAGGCCAAAGCGGATGTCAGTCTTGAAGCCATCAATGTTCACCACTAGCACTCTTCTGAGCAGTGTTCAGGAAAACCAGTGGCCATTACCCTGTCTACAGGGGTTGATGGGTTTGTGCAAGGAGAGGAGAGAGCAGGAGTTTGAGAGGCTGTTAGCTGCCATTCAGTCGGCTGCATCAGGAGTAAAACGCTGTTTGGTCTTGTCCAGTCTTGGCGATCGTTGGCACATCTGGGTTCAGTGTCAGTGTGCCCTGCTCTGATCCACGGTGTTTCCACTCATCACTGTTTGGAAGCAGATCCCCAAGTCTTCCTAGTCTGTTTGGACCTGGAAACTGCTGACACCTGCCCACCCCAGACTGTCCTCCTCGGATCCGAAGTGTTGGCAGCAGCTTGTTGCATCACTACAAGCCCCATAGACAGATGGGCGGTAGACTGGAGGGAACTCTCCCTCCAACAGGAAGCTCTCCCTGGTGGCCTACTGGGTTCCACATTGGGCTGCTAGTCCAAAGGTTCAAACTCACCAGTCACTCCTCGGGGGAAAGATGAAGCTGTCTGCTCCCGTAAAGCGGTAAAGTCTTAGAAACTAGAAGGGGGCAGTTGCAGTGAGTTGGAATCGAGTTGATGGCATTTCCCCCCTCTTCATATTCTTCAAACATTTCTGGTCAGGGCAGACTAAAGATGATACTTCAAATATCTTCCATATTTGAGAATGAATATTCTAGTAAATAAAAATATTTGGAGCCGATGACCTGACCCCAAAGAGCAATCCCTGATCTACTGAACTCAACATCATTAGGAAGCAGAGCGAAGGGAGCATCATCGTCCTGGTAAACAAGAATGGGAAAGGAGAGGGGGAGTTACACCTCGTGCCCTCTCCTCTCCCTTCTTTCATACTCACTTCTGAGGAGCCATGCACCTCCTCCCCGGCCAGCAGTCAGCCAGCTGCAGGCCATAGGCCCGAGCTCTACAAGAGCAGAACCCGCCAACCATCTCCCTCATGGGCCCAGGTGAGCTTCTGCGGGGCACAAGTGGCCATCAGGGAGATCCCTCGTCCAGGTGCGTGACAGGGTTGGTGGTGGGCCTACAGGGTCAGTGCAGGCCTGCTCTGACCATCCCCAAGGGGCTCCGTGCATGTGCCATGCTCTACTGTATGAGCCAGTGGAAATAAGGCAGACACCGTGTACAAGACACTGATTTTACTGTGTGGGCTGACTGGGAGCCTGGCTGGTCAATCATGGTGTCATGGGTGTGCTTGAGCTGGGCCTTTCCCTTGAGAAAGAGGCGCTGGAAGAACAGGGTGTTTATTTGGTGATTCTGGGGCCAGGGTGAGGTGGAAGACACTGACCTAAGGGCTTCCAACTGCAAGGAGCCCAAGGCCACTCTTTGCAGGAGGGGCTCGGGATGGAATGCTGATGACCGGCAGGTGGAGATAATAGAAGGGTGGGTCACACAGTACCACATGGGGAGGAAGAGTCCGGGCGTGGTAGAAAGAAACGGGATCCTGGTCTGGGGTTTTCACCAACAGCGGGAGCAGAACCAGACCCAACACTCCCGACTAAACAATGAAGCTCATTTCAGACTCCACCCAATGGCGTCCCTCCCGGGGTTTCAAACCCCTTGCTGGCTGCCGATGCTGCTGATGCGGTAAGCTGTAGAGGAGAGTTTGCACAGCGAGAGCGAAGTACGCTGAGTGTTCTACTCACACGGGACGGGGAGGATTCTCACCCCGGCCCCACTGCTCCCTACTGAACAGCCACTAACATAAAACAGTATGTACACCACTACGGACAATCTACTCTTTATTGATTAAAAATGAAGGAGACATGCAGTAAAATACAAAGTCCAAAAAGGGTGGGGGATAAAGTCGAATATTTTACATTTTTCATAATCTAGCATATGTCATAAGGAGGACCCTCCATTTATTGATACACCATTATTTCATCCTCCAGATTATTAAATAGTATCAGCTAACTCTAGGATTTGGCTTAGAACTTAAGCAAAAAACCCAAACGAATCCACTAGTCTTTTGGGAAGACCACATTTTCACAAACAGCATTGGCACAAGTGACCTTGCGCTACACTCAGTCCCCAGCCTGGGGACTTAGCGACAGCGGTGCCCACTGACCTCCCACTCTGGAAAAAGGAAAGGGCGGGGCTGCTCACGGCATCACCTGCTGTCCCCCCACTCAGCCAGTTTCTGGTCAGTGATTTGCTCAGCCAGCAGCAAAGGGGTCTACGACATATCATGCACAAAGAGAAACACTGTCCGGGGCTTCCCCGTGCCTCTCCTCATTCCTGGCACCACAAACAAGGAGCTGAAAAGGAGAGGGAGTCTCGACCCGTGTCTACTGTGGTGCCTGCCCCGATGCAGTGTCACGTGAAGGTCAAGGTGGAGAATGTGCACGGGCACCGGCCTTCCTCCACATAGAAAGCTACACAAACTAGAGCGAGGCCACCAACCTTTGGATTCATAAAGACGGGTTTGTTCGAAAGCAAAAACAAAACGCAACAAAACAAAACACACTTTAAGATGATGCCAACGAGGGAATCGATCACCTGTTTCCTACCTCATGCCCATCTCACCTTCCTGACCCCTCACCAACACCCCAAAAGAAATGGAGGACGAAACACTCAATCCTTTCCCAGCAAGCTGGTCGGCTTTCTTTCCCCCGCCCCCCCCACCCCTAAGCAGGCGCCTTCCTCTCATCAGCCCTGGCCCTCTTATCGACTTTCCTCCAGCCCCTCACCCCACACTTCCTCCCTGACACCCACTCCCTTCCTCCAAATGCCTTCCCTCCTGGGGCAGATGCGAAAGCCAGGACTCAGACGGAACGTGAAGTGTGACCGACAAGTTGTGGGGCGAGCTCCCAGAGAGGCTCCAAGACAGAACTCGCTGCAGCGATCTCGGTCATCAGGGCGCAGGATCGGCCCTGGCTGTGCACCCACTCTGCTTCCCTAGAAAGTGCAGGCGAGCGATTGGCAGACAGACCAGGAAGCAAGCAAAGAAAACAGCAGGAATCGAACAAAACAAAACACAAAATCAACCCCATTGATTATTCACATATTGCATAAGAGTGCTCTTATTTGAACCTAAAGAATAATTTATATTATTTCTGTAGAAAATCAGATGAACACGGTCTACTCATCAACCCTAAAGGTCAGGGCACATGTGGTTCCCCCTCCCCAGGGCCAGTGCAGGAGAGGCAGAAGGCAGCAGGCAGCGTCTCCTTTATTGCTGTAGGAAGCCGAGCTCTGTGGACACCGTCGTTTCCTCATGACTTGGAGGCCAGGCAAACTCCTTTCCATGGGAGGATGGAGAAGGACAAGATCTCCCAGTTTAATTCTTAAAGAGTTGAAAAGACTTTCAACTCATGATACGAATCGTGATTCTTCCTGTTCAGAAATCGCCTCTAGGAAAACTTACCCTTAGAAGTCATTACTCCATGACTTCCCTAAAAACAGTCCCCAGGTCCTCTCTGATGATGCGGAGGCTGAAGGTGGCCGCCGTCAGGTGTGTTGCACCAGCTGAAGTTAAGGCGAGCAACCCTTTCCTCCTGGAGGGAGCAACGGAGAAGGGGGGTGCCGGAGGCAGCTTCAGCAAAACGCTCAGGAAGGACAGGAGCAGGAGGACGGTACACGCTGGCTGCCTCCATCCGAGGCTGTGCTTTTTGCCTAACAAAGGTTGCTAGAATTCACATCAGGTACAAAGAAAGTAACACTAAATTAAATTCTCTGGGTCCAGCTGATCAAGTTTTAACGGCTACTTCCATGGTCAGGAGATATCCCAAGATGCTCGAGTCCCAGCAGGAGTGGGCAGACAGGTGATGAAGAACACGAACCAGCTGCTCGCTCCCGTCCAGGGCTGTCGCTGGAGCAAGGCAAGACTGAGCCGACCATCTCCCTCCGGGGGTCTCGTGGCTCACGGGCCACATCTCAGATGGACGGAGAGAGGGGACATGGGCAGTGAGTTTACTAACGGAACTCTTCCAGGGGATGCTGGCTACCGGAGATCCAACTTTTCTTTCCGTCGGGGAGCGAGGGACAATGATGGTGGGGAGAACATAAAGACCGACCTCTGATGCTCCTAGCCAGGGAGGTTTGTGGCTGGGTTCTTTGGCAGTAGTGGGTTTAGACCAACAGAAGCAACAGAGACGTGCATGTGTGTGTGTGTGTGTGTGTGTGTAATCTCCTTAGGCTGCCTCTTCTGGGCTCAGCTGATGCTGAGCTGAGCAAATCCAATTAGTTTCCCATCATCAGGAATATCCGAGCCTTCGACACCAGATGCCTGAGAACCAAACAACATGAGAAGCTGTGAGGTGTTTATGAACAAAGCTCAGGTAGTGATCAGAACGCATGTGGAGACTGTGGGAAGGCAGGCTGTGGGGAAGAGGTCCCTGGGATGCCAACAGGAGGCTGACGAAGGTGTCTCTTCTAGAAAGGACGGGAGTCTGGATGGACCCACCACTGGAGGGAGACTGACTAGTGATCTCTCTTGAGCACAGCCAAGGGTCTGTACTTTGGGTGAGGTGGCAGTGGTGGAGAGAGGGAGGTTATTCAAAGGGAGACATCAGCCCTGGGCTTCCAGGAGGCCGGTCAATATTCTCATGACTCTGGGAACAGGGAAGCTGCTTTCTCGGGTCTGCTGGGTGTGGGGTGTGGGGTGTGTGTTGAGGGCAGGAAGTGGGAGGAATGAAGGACGGATACCAGTTTGAAAGTGACAGATCGATTCGACTGAGGCTCGTCCACAATTTTCTGCAAATTAGCTGCCACTGCAATCACACAAACAGAGAAACAACAGCAAGGTTAGTTAGCTAGTCATTTCCAACCATACTTAAATGGCTTACGTGTCGTCCAGGACCTTCTACGTACAAAGCAGCAGTACAAAGTTCAAATGATAACTCCCCAAACGAAAAACTCTTTTAAACCCATTTAAAAAGAGAATCACTGTCGAATTAACTTTCTATAGAACGCTTTATTCATCTAGGAAAGACCCTTGATGTGAAGGTACGATCTGCCTCCTCACGGCACAGAGAGCCTCAGGAGTGAAAGAACTATGCATGGCCTGTGGCCCGTTTTTGTTCTGCCAACACAGAGCACACCCAGAAAGGAGGCTACTGCTGGTTTGTTTGGGGGTGGGGGTGGGGGTAAGGCACTGCGTCCAGTCCACTGTAATTGCAGCGAAGCCAAGAACCATTCTAAGAGCCAGCAGAGCGACCCAGTGGGAGGAAGTGCGTGCACAGACAGACACAGGGCACAGGAGCAGGCGCGCGGTGTGCTCACCTATGACTAAATCCCTTCCATCGACCAGGCCGGCAGAAATGAGTTCCTGAGAGACACCCTCTGCTGTATCTGCAAGGACAAAGAAGGGGCTTCGTTTCTTGTGCGTGCAGACGAGCTGTTCAACTCCAGAAGCAGGAAGGAATGTAGGCAGGGTGTGTCCTAGCCACCCGGCCTTCCCTCGCAAAGTGCTTTAGCGACAGGCAGAATCGTTGGGAACCAGGCAGCGAGTGTCAGCTCCACGGGAAAAGTACCCCGGGCAGGAAGCTGCAGCTGAGCCTGCGCTCGCTCGGAGCTGGTCAACAGAGGACCAGACCCCACATACACAGGCTTAGGGCACACACCACACGCGCTTCCTTTGGGGAAACGCTCTCCAAGTCGTGCTCTGGCTATAATTACGCCCTCTCTTTCTCATCCTGGTGGACTTGTTTTCCTATCTGGTGGCACAACCTGAGCAATGGCCGTAACTAGAGACTCAAAAGACAAGGCAAAATATCCCCCAATTAAATTCATCCCCAGCCTCAGTTAGCGCTGGGTCCAGATCTGTCAAACAGAATGCACCCCGATTCTGGTGGGAGGCTGGCACATTGTCGCACCGATGACCAGTGGCTGAAATTGCTGGGCTTTCTAAAGGTTGCATATACTTCGGTGCCCATCTCCTCTCCTTGAGGTTAGTTGCTGACAATACCGAGGGAGCAGGGCGAGGGCATGCGGTGCACAGGGCACTCCCCACACCAGACGGGTGAGTAACAGAGGCCAGAGATCAAACAGGCCTCATTCCAGGGAGGATCTCGGGGCCAGGAAGTGTGACAGGGGTCAGCTTCAGTGTGAGGGAGAGGAGACCATATGTCTTGTTTCTGAATGACTATCTTGGAGGATAACCAAGTTCAACAATAAAAGAACTTTGGATTTCAACTATCTGGGGTTGAATTCCTGTCCTACCGCTTCCCAGCTGTGACCTTGAGAAAGTTACTTTGCTTCTCTCCAAGGCTTGACTGCATCTTCCGTAAAATGGGACAATAATCTTTCCTTAGGGGCTATTGTGAGGCATGAGTGAGGCATTGTTTTAATGGTGGCGTTAGATAAGCATTAGACTGTTAACTGAAAGGTTGGCGGTTTAAACCCACTAGCTGCTCGTGGGCAAAAGATGAGGTTGTCTGTTCCCGTAAGATTTGCAGCTTTGGAAATTTTATATAGGATGGCTGTGCGTCTGAATAATGGGTTTGGTTTGTTTCAATGCCTGTCCCATAACCTAAAACCAAATTCACTGCCACTGAGTTGATGCCGGCTGTCAGTGATCCTACAGGGTAGGGTGGAGCTGCCTCTGTGAGTTTCCAAGGCTGTAACTATTAACGGGAACAGAAAGCCCTGTTTTCTCCTGAGGAGTGGTTAGTGGCTTTGAACCGATGACCTTCTGGATTTCAGCCCAACTGGTAACCACTACGCCTGGCCTGTAGCAAACAATAAATGAACTATATTCATTACTGTGTGCTAGTGCACTAGATTTTCTAAATGAGCTTATTTTGTTTATTCACCAAAACCTTTAACCCATAAACAATCTTATTGGGTTTTAAAAACAAACATATCTAAAACTCTTCACAATACACTTCATAAAAGAACCAGAGGACAAGTTATTTATTCTTGTCCTCTGGTTCTTTTATGAAGTGTATTGTGAAGAGTTTTAGATATGTTTGTTTTTAAAACCCAATAAGATTGTTTATGGGTTAAAGGTTCCTGTTAAACCCCCCATTTTCACCGCCCCTCCCCTCCACAATCACCCCGTTCCTGCCCCCGTCCCTGGCCTTCTCAAGGTCAGCAAAGTCTGGTCCCTTCGTGCATAAACCATATTTCTTCTTTGTTTTCCCTTTTAAGAATGGTGATATTAAATAGTTAGCTTTGTAAAATGACTGAGTTTGCTAAGCATGTTCTCTAGTTTTGTCCAGGTCTTGAAGTATTTAACAGTGTTATTATTTCTTATTTATTGATGAACCAGAGGACAAATTAGAAGTTTCTCTCTCTCTCCAATATTTCCCATGCCTCACCTCTCCCAGGAGTAAATTCGAAGCGGATATCATTTAGTTCTTTCTTGGAATTCCTAAGAAAGAAAACAGAACGTATGCAATAAAAACCTTTGATTGTGCAGACTCTATCAATGTATGTTAAGAAAATGATGCCTTGTGAAAATCTGTTCTGTGCCCATCATCATATCATTGGATTGGCCACATCCAATGAACTCCCGCTGCAGGGCTTACAGCACATGACTCCAAATGGTCGCCTGAGTGTCTGCCCCTTTCGACTCCTGCACCCCTTTCTCCCGGATCGATGGGCCACGCCGTGCCTTTGGGGTGGTTCTTACGCGCTCGCGCCCACCACGTGACGGCGCCACAGGGAAAGCTGAGCACAGGGAGGCAGGTCTTGAAGAAGGGCCTGCTCTGGCAGCAGCGTCAGCTCAGCACTCCAGAGACGTCTGCATGCGACTCTGAGCTCGTTTACCGTGCGCTGTCCTGAGACTGCACACGCACTCAGCTTAGCCAGGCTCCTTGGAGAGATTTGCTGAAGGCAGTGAGACTAGAGCATCTTATTTGTACCTGATCACCAATGATGGTGGCAACACAGAAAGCTCAGGTCTGCCTGACCAACAAATACCCGAGGCTGCTGCTGAAAATTGAATTTAAAATAGGACTATCCTTTTCAAACAAATTATGCCCCCATCGGATTTTCCCGCCACCCTGCCTTCTCTCTTCTCTGCACTTGCCCCCACAGGCTCGTCCTCGGCATGTACAGGACCTCAGCTGGCTCTGAGACGGTGCTGAGAGCATGCAGACCAACTTCCTACGAGACTCGATCATCAGGGAGGCATTTCGTTGTTGATTTTCTTGGAATCCCTCCATAATATTTAAACGTGCATAATCTGTGTTGAATGCATGATTAGGTAATTAAAAATAGCATCTATCTATCTATCTATCTATCTATCTATCTATCTATCTATCTATCTATCTATCTATCTATGCTGAAATAAAATAAACCTAGAAAATGTTCAGCGCACGGTGTGTTGATTCAGCTGCCATGCCCATCACAAAGGCTTGGAGAGGTCCTAGCAATAGTAAACTGGGCTAATGTGCCCATTGCCCCTCCGTGTCAGTTAACCTCAAAGTCTTCACCTGTGAGAGCAAGTGTCCATCCTCATATTCCAGAACCACAGTGTGGCACCTAAGCCACTACATAACCGCTCTCTGAAGAGGTTAACTAAACTATAGCTCTTACAAATGTCTTCTCTATCCTCCTGCAGTGCATGCTTTGCCCCTTAACTGATGCTATGAAGATACTACGGAAGAATCCTGATCAAAAGGGGGGAAATGGAGAACAAGATTTCAAATTCTCCTGGAATCTAGATTTTCTGGAGCTACAGAGGCTGGGCAAGACGCTGAAATCACTGTCCCGAGATATGGACCTTGAGCCAAGGACATTCCTGAAGTCTTCTCCAAATAGCAACAATCATTTAGCTCAGCCAGTAAGACCAGTCTCCTTGTAAGCATTGTGCTACTTGAAACCCATCTCCGTGGAGTCGAACTGACAACAGCAACATGAAAGGTTAGATAATAAACAGGGGCAGTGAGTTTAAGCTGTCAGGGGGACAATTCAAAAAAAGAAGGGGAACATGGACACACGTGGTCAATGCAACTGATGCAACTGTACACGTAGAAAGTGTCAACTGTTCTGCGGCGTGCAGTCTCCATCACAGCAACAAAGTAGGAAAGAACACCTGCTGGCCCCACAGAGGAAAAGCCTGGTGACGTGTCTCGTACAGACTGCAGCTTCAGGAGCCCGCTGTAGGCGCAGTCCTCTCTGCCTCAGCGGCTGCCAGGAGTCAGACCTGACGGCACCCAGAAAACGTGTCAGAGAAGCCCGCCACCGCTGCGCCCTAAAGCTATGCTACAGACCACACTCGCCTCAATCCCTGCTTGCCTACTCCTCACTTACTGCCGGACTTACGTGACATTTTGCATTTGCCTCAAGAGTAAAAACTCTACTATTCAATTGTTTTGCACGCTGAAGATGTACGTGTGGTAGCAACTAAGGCTGAGGTGCAAGGTCAGATGGCTAAAGTATAAACTCAGTTGGTCCATGATCCTGTAGTTGGGCAATGATGACATCTGGCAGCCGTGTAATGATGTCACTTGATAGGTAACAATGTAGCCAGTGTTCCATTTTGCGATCTGATGTGGTCCTCCTCCAGCTTCACATAACCCCAATTTTCATGTAATGACTTGGTGTTTCACACCCAATCATGTCGATGAGAGAGGAGTGGGTGTACGGAAGACAGACAAATCTGACACCACTAGTGGAGAAACAACTAAGAGAAAGCATGTCACTGAATCTATGGGTGAACAGGCCCTCATACTATTCTTAAGGGGAATCCGATGTCGGGGGGTAACCAGCCCCTGTTTAGAACAATACTTCATCCACTGTGGCCTCCCCCATACCCAGAGTATTCAAAAGAGGAGTAACTTTCAAAAAGAAAACAACGTAATCAGACTTCTCCAAAAGTCAAAAAGATCTCCTTACCTCAATCTCAGTACTAGACTGATTGGGATCTTGGTTTCTTGTGAAACTGCTCCTGAAGAAAGAGCCTAGAAACATTGAAAAGCAGAGTCACTGCCTGAAACATGAATCATGGAAGGAGGTGACTGGATGGTCACCTGCAGAGGAATCATCTACTGGGCAGCAATTTGTTCCAGCCTCCGGGGAGGCTCTCCGGGTCCCCCGATCCCCTGCTGGGGGAGGGTGCGCTCCAAGACAGCGGCAGAGGCGGTGCCAGCCTGAGCCGAACACAATCAAACCTGTGCACGGCAGTTTAAATCGCATTCTTTCCAGACCTTTCTTCATCTGGACAGGGGTAAAAGGAGCCCTGGTAGTGCACTGTGTCATATGCTGGGCTGCCAATCGCAGGGTAGATGGTTCAAGCCCACTGCTGCTCTGTGCAAGAAAGACGAGGCTTTCTACTCCTGCACAGATTTAAAGCCCGAGAAACTCAGAGAGGCAGTTCTACCTTGTTTTATGGGTCATTTTGAGTCGGAATCACATTGTTGGCAGTTGAGTTTTTGTGTTTGTTTTTAAAAAAGAAAAACAAACAGCCAAAACAACAACAAAAAAACCAAACCAAACTATAAAAACAAAACAGAACAAAAACTTTTAAAGATCTGCTGTGTGCCACAAGGGCCTAAATCAGCTACCCCTAGAAATGTGTCCAACAGTTTTCTTCCGGGCTAAGCTAATCCCCCCCTTTCTTACCACGGAGAAAAAAAACACCACACTAGTGTTTGTCAAACAAAAGTGATCTTTCCACGAGTTCCCGTAAGAATTTTCCTGCATAGAGTGCAGAAGTGGAAAACTTAGATGACAGGACGCTGCAATGCCGCCAGGGCCGCAGCTTAATGCGGTTGAAAAAGAAGAGGGAACAAATTGGAATGCTTGGAACGTTTCAGCTGTTAATTGCTCATCATAACATGCGCTTCTCGTCAAACAATGAAAACGGAATTTCTAATCTGTTGCCGAACTTACCACGGCACCCCCACAAGCCTGCATTCTATAGGAGCAGTGGCTGGTCATTCAAGAGCATTTACCTGAGCTGGTTTGGCTGGTTCTGCTGGGGGTGGAAGAGAGACCTGAGTTGGCTGTGCAGGTATCTGCCCCGCTGGCTGAGGTAGATGAGCAGAAATCTGTTCTGGAACTTGCAGTAAAGTCCCCACAGGATCCGCTGCTGGAAAGAGCTGCAACAACCCCCCAGTCAGTGCGGGGCTGCGAGGACCCCGCCCAGTGAGCAGAGGCTTACTGGGAGATGCGTTTGCCAAGTGTTTCTTGAGCACGGGCCTGGCACAGCTCCTCACCACTGAATACAAGTCCACCAAGGGAGGCCACCAGTCATTTTTTTGCTTTTAACAACTTCCTGAGGTATGGTTTGAGGCACCAAATTAATCCGCTGCGCATTTTTAGATATTATGATTTTCAGAAAATGTATCCATCATCTCAGCCCCTGCCAGATGACTCCCACCCTCTCGGAAAGTTCCCTTGGGCTGTTTTGCAGTTCCTCCTGTTCCCCCTCCAGCCCTGGGCTTGCCGGCCTGCTCTCTTCTGTGTTTGCCTTCTTCTGGGCAGCTAATATAACAGAGTTGTTACAAACTACCGGAAAGGGCTTCAAAAAGCTTGTGGAAAAGTGGAATTAAAAGGCATTTTCCCAAGACTTTTTGAGAAGCTCACATTTTGAGACTCAGCCACGTAGTATAGATCTGTAGCCCATTCCCTTTTACCGGGATCAAAGAGTAGCCACTGCACCACACTCATTATTAAACACACCCCAAAAGCACCCTCAAATTAGAGATTTAAGTATGAGATAAAGGACTATGGAACAAAAACCCACTTTTATCAGGGTCTAAGGACCTTCCATTATTCTCGAAGAAAGGCAATTAATCAATGACGCTTTCCCGCATCTGAAATGCACTCTGCACCTAAGTTGCAACGAAGGGGAAAAAACGGGCCTAAAACAAACACAATACTTTGTGCAAAAAAAGGTTAAACATATTCAAAATTGTAACTTAGTAATTTAGAAAAACAACACAGAAACCAAAATTTGAAAGATGGAAGACATAAAACAAAGCATCATTGTCCAGATGGCTCAGAGATGGCTGCCCACAGCTGACGTGGCTCCATGGAGGCACACACAGTTCCTGGTGCTCACGGCTGACCACAAGGTTGGTGGCTCAAGTTCACCAAGCTATGCCGCAGAAGAAAAGCTGAGCTGAGCGGTCTCCTGAAAAATCAGCCTCAGCACCGTCAGGAGCACATTCTACTCCGACACAGATGGCACGGCTGCAAGTGGGAGCCAGCTGGCAACTGGTTGGTTTGCTGTTCACAGCTGAGGCAGGGTCCCCCCAGCGGTAGTGTGAAGTTAATTCCTGGTTAATCTGTTTGGTAATGTAACCTTGCTTGGACATGGGGGTCTTTACAGGTGTGAAAGGCAAATTAACACGAGGTCGCACTGGGGTAACCCAGTCTGCGTGGCGTCCTTATAAAAGAGGGACAGAAAGAGAAGTCGCGAGGGCAGCCTTGTGACAGGAGCTGTGCTGCAGCTGCCGGCCACGGAGCGCCCGGGCCTCCCAGAAGCCAGGAGAGCCAAGAAGGTCCTTTGCCCAGGGTCTTCCGAGAGAACATGCCCTGCTGACACCCTGAAATGGGGCTATGAACCCCAGAACAGTGAGACAATACGTTTCGGTTCTTAGAAGTCAAACAATTTGTGTTATTTTATTAATCCTAGAAAATGAAGAAAAACTGTAAGATTACTTTTCAAATTCTAACATAACCATTAACAATATCAGCACACCTGTCTCTCTCTATACTAAAGACAGAAAAGAAATCCAAACAGAGCAGCTCATGAGCATGAGGGTATGAGTTAGAGCAGGTGAAAGTTTCCAGAGAGGTAATTACTAAGGAACAGAGGAAAGGGGAAGACAAACCAAACTGGATAATTTGTAAAATTCCTTCCCATGCAAATCTCTGAAAAATTAAACATTAGTGAGAATGGGCCAAATTGGACAGTGGAACCAATCTGAAATTTTAGTGGGTTAAAACAACAAGTTATGACTTGCACACACTTCATGTCTATTCCTGGCCCAGGAGGAGCCTGCTGTCATCCTCACTCAGGATGCAGGTCACAGCGGCAGGGACAAGTGGTTCTAGGGCTTTCTCCTGCAGGTGCCACACACTCACATCTCTTCCGTTCACATTTCAACGGCCATGCCGAACATCCAGGGGCAGGGAAACTTGGCCAGACATACCCCAAGAGGGTGAGGAGTCAGAAATATTAGCTAAGAGCAGCTTGTAACATACTGTTTCATGTCCTGGCCTGTTCATATGCTGCGCTGCAGTTCTTATTTTCAGTCTTAGGAACAGAATACCACATATGCAAATGTCTCAGGGGCAAAGTAACATTGGTGTGACATCCCGAGGTGTGCAAAAGCTCTTAATGAAGATGCTGCCAGGTGGAAGGCTGCAAGCTATGACGTGAGCATCGTCCTCCCTCCGCAGCTCGGGAGCGTCAGCAAGGGCAGTCGTGCTCAGGGTTCCCGTCACCTCACCGGGAGGCCGGGCTGCTGCTACACACAGCTGGATAAATACAAACAACTACTTCTCACTCCAAGCAGTCCAGACTAGAGCAGCAATTTCTAAAGTGCAAAAGGAAGGGGGCTATTCTGGACCTTTGGGCAGTTTAACAACGATCACCAAGGCGTCAGCCTGCTGGAAAAGCACCCACTCAAATGCCGCTTCTGACGAAACTCAACTGGCGTAAAATTCATTAGAAAATAACGTTCTTACAGTCACAAACAAAACACAATGTGCAAACTTTAATGCGATTTCATTAATCACAATTACTTACCTCAGAATTTAACGGTTCTTTTACTCGAGGCGACTAAAAAAAAATACAAAAGAGGAAGCAGGTTAACTAGGGGCTTGGGTTCCCTGCAGTCGGTCCTCCCTCATCTGCAACACATGCTGAACTGCAAGCCAACGACTATTCATGCTGACCTACATACTAGCTTGCCAGTAACTCTGACGAAAATTTTCTGGAAAAAGAAATCCCTATTATATTTCTTATCCAAATGACCTATAATATATCAATGCATTTCTATTTTCAAGAATTCACAGCATTAGTTTATAAGAGGCTGTTTCCCAAGGGTCATGGAGAAAGGATTTTTCCATGACCTTTTTGGAAACACTCTCATATAAACAACCTACCAGGAATGTCTAAGTTCTAGGGCAGCAGGGAGCTCACCCATTCTTCAAAGTACAATGCTTCCCATGAATCAAGACCAAACTTAAACTTGACGCAGAATAGTTCCAACCATAAGTTTTAACACAGAAAACTCTTGAATCAAAATCAAAGAGCAATGCTTTTTAAGAGTCTGTCACCTTCCGCTGCAAGGAGTCCTCGAGGCAAAATTGTTAAGTGCTCGCCTACTAAGCCAAAGGACAGCAGCTGGAAGGCACAGCAGCAACTCCCAGGGACAGAGACCTGGTGATGTGCTCCCGAGGACAGCTCAAGGGACCCCGTGGGGCAGGTCGCCCCTGTCTGGTGGGATCAACGCGAGTCACATGTGAGGGCTCTCCTCACCTGAGACGACCCTCAACAGAGGGAGAGATTCACTCAGAGGCTCTGATGAAGCCAGGCACTTCTATACACGGGACCAGTCCTTACAATCAACAAGAGGCTTTCGTTTTAGGCAAGAATGAAAGAAAGCCCAACGAAAATTACTGCTTCTGGCTGAAACTCATACTTCTTCTTCGCCTCTCACCCATGCACGTGCACACACAGGGCACGGTCATTAGACACCACTCCTCAGAAGCCTCACAGACACCAGAGGCCCCGTTCCTATTGCTGTGCTTCCAAATGGATTAATCTTTTCTTATGCAATCTCGTGAGTCGGCCCTCCTTCACAGCAACCCCCCAGACAAGAGAATGAAACTCGGCCTGGTCCCTCCCCACAGCTGTTGCAATGCTGTGCCAGGCTGCACCCACCAGGCACATTCATTTTACTGAGGGATGCTCCGCCTTCTTCTTCTTCTTGACTGGCCCTCGAGTTTGCCAGGCATGATGTCTTTCTCTGGAGTCTGGTCCCTCCTGATACAGCCCCCGAGTAGGTGAGGTGAGGTATCACCATCCTTGCATCCAGGGAACATTCTGCCTGTATTTCTTCAATCACAGATTTGTTTGTTTTTCTGGTAGCCCATGGCACATATTCAGTATTCTTTAATTCAGAGAGAGCAACTTTTCTTTGGTCTCCCTTACTCATTGTACAACTTTTGCACAAATATGAGGGGACTGAAAACAATAGGGGTTTGGGTCCAAACCCAACCCTCTACCAGCAGGCCAATTTATGACGCACAGCGAGTCTGTAGGGCAGAGTGGGTTTCAAAGACGCGACTCTTTACAGGAATGGGAACTCCATCTTTCTCCTGCAGAGCAGCTGGTGGGCTTGAAAGGCCGACCTTACAGTTAGCAGCCCAAGGGATAATCCACTATACTGCCAAGACTCCTTTGTGACATCTTTGCTTTCTAACACTTTCAAGAGAATACATCATTCAATTTCTTCACTACTGCTTCCACAAACATTGATTATGGATCCAGTTGTCACTAAGAAATCCTGAGTAACTTCCACGTTTCCCCCTTTATCATCATGTTGCTTACTGAGGTCTGGTAATTGAGGACTTTCGTCTCTTTTGTGTTGAGGAGTAATCCGTAGTGAGGGCTGTAGTCACTGATCTTCATCAGTAAAGGCTTCAAGTCCTCTTTGTTTCAGCAAGCCACACTGTGTCACTGCACAGCACAAGTTGCCAGCGATCTGCCTCCAATCCTGTTGCCCTCTTCTTCTTCAGAGGTTCCCGCTTCCTACTCCAGGTGCTCAGCGTACAGACGGAATAAGCACAATGAAAGGGTGTGCCTTTGAAGCACACCTATCCTGAACACGTTGCTCTGCTCCAACGGCCTCTGGGTTTGTATGCAGGTTCCGCAGAGGCAGAATGAACAGTTTTGGAATTCCCACTCTTCGGAATGCTATCCACATTTTGTTATGATCCACACGATCATGGCAAATAAAACATCGGTAGGTATGCATCTTTTTGGCATTCTCTGCTTCTGACCAAGATCTGACACCAGCAACGAGAGTCGTCTTCACACAGCCTCTTCTGGATGCGGCTTGAATTACGTCAGTGTATTGTTGCAACGGTTTAATCATGGTTCAACAGACTTTGGCTTGCGTATGGTGCTCGAGATAGGGTCTGAGGATTTCCACATGAATAAAATGTATACTTAATGCAATATATAATTAGCCATTAATCTCAACCGGTATACTTACTTTACATCTCAAACACTATTCCTTCCGGAGGCGAGTCTTAGCAAAAATGGCAGCAAAGGGTGCCCTAGGGGTCAGTGAGCCCTGCACTGGAACGACATGAGCCAGAGTTCCCTGTGGGCCTTTGTAAGGACACATACACAGAGCTATACATGTATGAAATGACCCAGCAGAGCCACCAGTCCAATCTCCCACAGAGTCCGGGTTCCTGTTATTAGGGTCTTCAAAGACGTCCTGTCACGGGCACCTGCGCGCTTTACACTGTAGCTGGCTAAGCTGAGCGAGAACCGCAGAGCACAGGGTCTATTGTTACTAAGGTTTCTGACAAAGGCAGAGCTCTAGCTAAAGTATATTTACAAAACTTACTCTTAGTTGTGAAATTGCTGCTTTTCCTTCCTCACTTTCTTCATCAAACTCGTCATCGCTCCACTCCCAGCCACCATCTTCTGTTTTGTGAAGGCGGCCGCTGGAACCCGGGACTCTCCGCACCTGCTCAGGGAAACACATGTGGTGACTGTTCGGCCTTCCCCACCGAGGCTGCTCGGTCATAATTCCTGTCTTCTCCTTTGGAAAGAATCAAGCGGATAACTACGCCCCACAAGCACGCTTGCCCAGGTCCAGGTCCTCCCACTCCCACTGCCCTCTGGCCGCCATCCCTCCAGCCTGTCTTTCCACAGTCACGGTCTCTGCACGTTTAAGCGCCAGCAACCATCGAAATCCTCTCTGCTGAGTAATGGCATGCAGAACGGCTCTCCACTACCTGTATCCAAGTCAACTACTGCAGCACTCTGAAGCCGGACTGCACGTTTAAAATTGTGAGGCTTAGCTCGACGCAGGGAAAGACCGCTGGTCTTTGGTAGGAGAGTGGCACGCAGACCAGACAGAGTTGCCCATCCCTGCTCCACAGCTGCACAGCAGCTGGGGGGGTGAGCAGCCAGCATGAGCAGTTAGGGCCTTCTCCGTGCCAATCCGAGCAGTTTGTGTCGGTGAGCTGACAGTTCCCTAAACACTCGTGTACGTACCCCACGTGTTTTAGGCCCTCTTGTGCTTTGGCAGCTTTCCCCGCATCGTCTGTGGGAAGATTTAAGCAAGAGAATTCCCCTCCCCCCTACCAAAACAAAGCTGTGAAGGAAACCACTGTCAGATCCCTGGCTAGTGGAGAGGTAACAGACACGTCAGTGGCCACACAGAAAAAAAGAACACCAATTCTGTAAACATAGTTCATAAAAATCAATAAACAAATGAACAGCCACAGTCCTCAGCAAGCAAAACCCGGCAAAGCCTGGCGTGGGGGAGAATTTGATTCCCACACACAATAATATTAAAAATTACCGGTTCCTAAAACCACAAACTACAAAGAATACAAAGAAACAAAAATCATAGCTCATTCACCAGAAACCAAGAATTTGACAGAAACCATTGCTGAAGACGACCCAAATAGAGGAAAAATTACATCAATCATCTTAAATATGCTCAATGAGTTAAAGGCCTCTGCGGATGAAGAATGAAAGAAGAACCAGGGAATGATGTAGGAACAGGTAGGAATCGTCAACTAAGCGTCAGAAATGACGAACATCAACCAGACATACATTCTGGAGGTGAACAATGTGATAGGTGTCCCCTTTAGATGGCATTTTTGCTGGTGGGCGAATCCACAAGGCTCACGCCTACTCTCTTTACCAGGTGGCGCTCCAGCCACCACGCTGCAGGCGGCCCAGAGCATGCTTGCCACATGCTCCACAGCAGGGGCAGGCTCAGCGTTTTCTTGATCTTCAAGTCCTTGCTCCCTTTTGCTTAATACTTCCTTCCTCAATTCATCTATTTTTTCTCTAACTTTACTATAAGCAGCAAGGAGAAATTAAACTGTGCCTTCGAAATTTCAGTTTCCACAAACCAGTAAATCACAATTGAGCTAAGTTCTCTGATACCATATAGCAGACTCCCAAATTGATTTAGCCCCCTTTTCAAGTTAAAAAAAAAAAAAAAAGCTATCACTCAGTGCCCTCTTGGCAATGAAAAGCTTTTGCATGTAGCCCTCAATCTGGCACACAGTACAGGTCTGCTCTGCGGCCCTCAGCCCTGCCCATGCCAAGACATCTCACTTTGGGAAACACTGCTGTATAATAAGGTTTCCTTCCGTGTCCAATGACAGGCTCATCGTTTCCTAATAAGGGTTCATCATAAGCAATTCCAGTGCTCATATTTCTACTAATTGTTTAAAGTAACATTATTACTGAATTATGGTCCCCCAAATATGAACCTCCATGTCTATGGTTACAATGGGTAGTCTTTTCTCATGTTTATGAGGCAGAATTAGCAGAGTCAATCTCTTTGGAGATATTAAAGATATTAGACAAGTAGGCAAAGAGTGAGCTGAGTCAAATAAATGCCAAGACACATGGAGATCTCCAAGAAACCAGGAAACAAAAGGTGAAGAGATAAGCGTCTTCCCCCAGAGCCAATACACTGAGAAGAGCTTTCCTGGGGCTGGTGTCCTGAATGCAGATGCCTAAACTGTGAGAAAGTAAGGTTTCTGTTTGTTAAAGCAACCTCCGTGTGGTACTTCTGTTAAAAACAGTTCTAGGTAATAAAAACAGGTTACCTATGAATTTTCTACTGGACACCTCAAAAGTCTTCCAGCCTCTTCTTCCCATTACTCAATTTGAAAGTCTCGTTAACATTTTCAGGTTTTCATCACAGCAGTATCCTACTCGCTAGTACCAAAATCCAGTCTTCTAAAGTCTGGTCTAAAATATTATACAGACTCCTCTGTAAGATTTCAAATATTGAGTCATTTTGAAAAAGAACTGGCATTATGAGAAAATGATGAGTGGTCACATCATTATATAACTGCAAAACCACATCACTGCTTAACTGTCAAACCACTGTGTGCCAAGTTCTAGTCACTGACGCATACCCTGAACTGTCAGAGTCGGTGTTATTGTAGCCTTGCACCCTGGGGTTTGCGACTGCCAGACAGACACCATCAATGCACAAAACGGTCGGACAGCAGATTTTCCACTATGTCTATATGTGAGATATCAGATAGTGAGCAGCCGTATGTGCATCACAAGTTAGATGACTCAAAACAACAGAGACACAGTCTTCGATAGTTCTGGAGGGCAGAGCCTGCCCGGTCTCTTGTAGCTTCTGGTGGCCAAAGGGCTTCCGTGGCTTTTGACAGCATGCCTCCACTCTCTTCAAGTCTGTACACGGCAGTCTTCCTTCTTTGTGCTTCCACAGCATTTGCCCTGTTTCCCTTTGTCTCTTCTTCTCCTCTTAGAAGGACAAAGGCCAGATTGGAGTAGGGCCCACTCTACTTGGGAATGACCCCTCATAACCAATTGTATCACTAAAAAGGCCTTTTCCAAACAAGGTCACAATCAGGGACCAGGGGGTAGGTGTGAGCACAGGAGGGACCTAAACTCACTCATCAAAGTGATGTGGATGGTACTAGAAAGAGCACCAACCTTATTCTTTTGCGGGTTGTCACATCAACTTGTCCCAGCACCATTGGTCTAGAAGACTTTTCTCTCCATGTTAAATGATCTGGGCATAAATGCTCTTTTAAAGAGTACCCTATGCAATGTTCATGAAAACAAACTCTTATGTTTCACAAAGCCATGAAATAATGTAAAAAGATTCATGCTTTTTTATTATAATCTGAGTTCCCTCTACTTTTTTTAAAACTTTGTGTGTTTGTCTACTAAGTTTTGCAGTAAGAGGTTGTCTGTAATCGGTCATCTCGGTTTTCTGCTCATATTTAAGAGCAAAGAACTAAAAGTTGATTGGAAACAATACACTCAAGTGTGAAGTTGAGCAGGCGCTCGATTGTAGTGTGTGGGCATTGCACCGAGGAAAACTCAGTCTCGGGACTTTCCAATCCCCTGTCTTGCTGGTAACACTGCAGATGCTGGAGCCCCAGGAGCTAAAGACATGGGACTGGCGTTCTCAACCTCCAGTATACAAACATCTACTTTCACGGCCAGCTTCAGTTAGTTAGCGCTGTCTTTACCTGTGCCTGGGGTCCCTGGTGGGTTAGCTTTCTGCAGAACACACTAACGGACATGCTCTGGGGGTGACTCACAGTGAAGGAGGAGACGAGTGGCTAACTACGTTCATCAGATGTTAAAGCGCTATCTCTAAGGAGAGTAAATCCAGGCATACTACACACTAACCCACTTAACAACTGACAGACAGAAGCCATCTGAGGCACAAAGGTTAATATTTGTAACATAGATTTTGGGAGCGCATGAATCAACCCGAACTTCCGCCAAGTCACTTCCTACTCACCATTTGCTTCCTGGTTTCACATTGTTGGTTGCTACTCTTACTTTCTCATTCTTTGTCCTTTTGTGTTAATGACTATTTTTACCTTGTTCTTTTATTTAGTCAGGATCCTTGGGCAGAAATGTGGAATTAAATGTAGGCATTCGCTCAACTATCTTTCTTAGGCTCACCTTTCTTAAACAACTTAGACTGAAAATACTCGAAGATGCCTCCCACAGGAGGTTTATGAGAAACAATGATAAGCACAGAGATTTTAAAAGTTCACCCTATTAGTGAAAAAATAGTTAAAGTATCAGTATCTACTCCACTAAAGACAGAGTTATGAACAAATCCATGTGTTCATTATGCTTTTGTTCCCATGGCATAGAAAGGTAAAAAAAATTTCAAGACATGCGGGTGCTATTTTAGTCAAGCAAGTCAGAGAGGACCATTCTGACAAAGTGTCACCTGATACAGACTTGAATAAAGCCGGAGAATACGATGACGAATGAGTCAAATGACTGTTTAGCTAAGTGGCTACCCAGGAAACGAGTCTCCCATGCCCCACGGCATTTAGAACAACACTGGATTTTGCTGTTGTGAAAGTCGCTAGGTGATTCTGATTCCGGCCATGGAAGATGTTGCTTCTGGGAAAGGACGCCCTAGCCTAGGAAAAAGAACTCTTCCATAAATACCTTCCTTGTGGTACAAAGACAAAAAAGTCCAAAAGGGAGGCAGGAGGTAAACGTTGTAAAACAAAATTTACATGTTGGTGTCTCTCAAGCACTCTTGATTGGCTGGATCAATTGATACTGTCCATAAACACCATATTCTATTAACCTCCTTTGGAGGGCAGTGACTGGGGTCTTGACAGCTTGCAGGTGGCCATGTAAGATATCATTAGTCCCTTAGACCTATAAAGTGAAC
The DNA here is from genome assembly GCF_050624435.1 of Tenrec ecaudatus. Lineage (NCBI taxonomy): Eukaryota > Metazoa > Chordata > Mammalia > Afrosoricida > Tenrecidae > Tenrec > Tenrec ecaudatus. The sequence goes on from NC_134537.1 coordinate 12,718,277, forward strand.
AATAACAACCCTAAGAAACAGACCCCTTAGAACTTCCCCTGGCCCAGGGGAAGGCAGGACAGAGGGGATGTAGGTGACCCAGGCAGGGAGTAGTTAGAGTGAGGGGACTTCAACTAATGTCAACTTTCACTCAGCACACGATCCAGGATCGTCCTACAGTGGGCAGGTTCCCTACAACCACGCAGCAGACAGGTTCCTTTTGCTATCACCGCTTCAGGAAAACGTCGATTCAAAGTGTTCGATGTACTTTCCTGGGTCTTTGTTGATTAATGATCTGTGTAAGGGACTATGAGAATTCGCAAGCAGCGAGATCTGTGGCAGAGCATAGGCCACACCATCCTGAAGCCCTGAGCTGGCCTGTGACTGAAGGATGTGGGAATCGATGACCTTCTTCTTCACGGCCAGCAGCAGCAGCAGCAGCAGCAGCAGCCCGGACGGTCTCATTTTCTTTACACTGAGTAATTCTGCTTTGAGCACATTAGAGTGAGGCAAAGGGGGCATTTTACTCTCCCTACTGTTCCATAGGTTCAATCATGTGTCCTGGTAGGAGGAAGAACTCCTACATATTATTATTGCTCAAACTTGGCAGTGGGGTTCCCGCTATACCGATTCGATGGTCCCTACCTACCAAGAAAAGCAGACTCTGAAAGCAGTCTCTGGCTCTGGCTCACTTTAGGACCAGACTCTTACAAACTGTTTATGAAGGGGCTTCATACAGTTCATTAAAAGTTACATGGCCCTTTAATACTAGTTTTCCACGAACTTTCTGAAAACACCGTGTACACAAAACCAGGTTCCTAAGGTACTTAAGTAAAAACAAAAATGTTGGCACCGTGAGAGGGTACTGTGACATAAATGAGTTACAACTCATTTTGGTAGTTGGAAATAGTGGTTTAAGTAGATTTAGTCCACATAATTGTACAGCAGGGGTCCTCAAACGTTGTAAACAAGGGGTCAGTTCACTGTCCCTCAGACATGTTGGAGGGCCGGACTGTTGTTTAAAAAAAAAAAAGGAAAATTCCTATGCACACTGCACAGATCTTATTTTCAAGTAAAAAAACAAACGGGGCAAAAACACCCGACAGGCTACATGTGACCCGCGGACCGTAGTTTGAGGACTCCTGTTGTAGAGCATACCTTTTTGTTCTTTTTTTAAAAATGGTTTTCTGGAAACAAAACAAAACAAACAAACAAAAAAAACAAACAGAAAACCCGCTAGACAAATTCTAAAAGAGCTGTAACACTTCTTTTCGGTTCTAGTATAACGAAACATTTTCTATTTACTGAGCTAAGGTATCAAAGAATATTATAGATAAGATTGAAATGAGGACCATTGATAGACAGCTAACAAATCATTTAACATATACTTTCCAAATCCTAAGATAAAGTACATGTATTCTTAACTGTGGGCAACTTAGTACTTTGCCCACAAAAACATGGACCTTGATTCCCATTTACCTTTTTAGCTCTTTCAGAAATGGTTGGTGCCTTCTGTAATATTTTTTCTTGAAGAAATTCTTTATTCTGCCAAAGGAAAAAAATTTTTTTCTTCTTACTAGAAGTTATATTGAACCAAGAAAATTTTATAGAAATACAGTTAAAATATAACACATAATTTTACAAAGAAGTATCAGAAAAACTTCTGCTCTTTTACGCTTACATTCTTTTAGTATATTACTACTTCTACCAAAGGTCTTATAAATTGAGGCTGAGCTTATCAAACAGAGCTATTTGCTTTGGCATGGTCCCACATTTCCATGTACGGTGACATCTTTGGAAAATAAGATACTTAACTGTCAATCTTAAAAATAGAGGTCCATGTTTTTTTTGCAGACTTGCAGTGGCCAGATTTAATATTCATGATTCATATTGTAAATTTAACTTATGTTGGTTAGGTACGGGGCTAACTGCAAGGTTGGTGGTTCAAACGCACCAGCTGTTCCTTGGGAGCAAGATGAGGCTGTCTCTGCTCCTGTAAAGTTACAGTCTCCAAACCTTACTGAGGGTGACTGAGCTGCATTCAGCTTAATGGGGGATGGAATAGGAAAAAAATTTGTTTCTATTCAAATTTATTTAATGTTATCAAAATGTTATAGTTTCCTCAGCAATTATTGATCTACTAGCACTCTTCCAATCATCTTAACACAACTATTAAGAAATGCACCTTCTGAACAAAAGTAGGGTAATTGAGGAACATCATGTGAATACATATAACCAAAAGGTGGGATTTCCTACCTTTGCTTTCTGGAAAAATTTGTGCCTTAACAATTCTGCTGCTGTTGGTCTAAAATCAAAAGAAGAAAACAAGTCTTTATAGTTAACTCATGTGCAATGTGGGTTCCCATCTTCACAAATGTCTTTCGTGAACAGTAAGACCCAAACTCCAAAAACTTCACTTCCTTTTCATCTGCTTTTAAAAATACAAGAAATAGAATAAGCTTGGTACAATACGTTGAATAGAATAAAAAGCTCGAGTTGGAATCCCCTGATAATAATTATGTAGATAATTAAAGTTTTTCATTTATAAAATGTTTCTTCTCAAAATTTGGTCTCTTAGTGGTGTCCACTATACGAAAGGCCTTCAAAACATGGAATTAACTTTTTGAAGCTGCCTCATGTTTGCTATTCAATAATATCTACAAGAATCAGATTAGAGATGTCTACCTTAGCAAATCATGAAAATACATTTAAACTTACAAAGAGGAGAAATGGCCCACACATTTTGTCACAGGGCTGCTTCCCACAGGTAACTACAGATTCTTAAAAAGTGGATTTCACAATTGCCTTTACAAAATCAAAGACACGGAAAGTTAAGTTTGTTCCCCAAATTTAGCCTTAACTTCAGTTTATAACTCAGCTATGCACACTCTTATTTTGTTAGGAAAGCTGTCACGCCAGTTTCACCGACTTTCACAAAAGGTATGGCTCAGAGGAAAGAACACGGCCTCTGACTTCACCGCATACCTACAATGCGACCGCAGAAAATCACGACGCCTCTGTGGTTCAGGACTATCTGGCTAAGAGCAGTCCCTAAGAGCACATGAGAATTCCTAAGAGTTTTCAAATTCCCCAATACCCAGAGTGCACTCTTCACCAACTAGAGCAGAACCTTCAGGAGCAGACCCAGCGAAACTCTCCAGGGGTTCCAACGCACACTCAAACTTTAAAACCAGTGCCTTAGAGAATTACTGTGACGGCTGGAAGACAGGATAGTTTTGAAAGCGCTATGAAAACTAAACATGTGCAATGAGATGAAAATTAATTAGGTCTTCCCTAAACGAGAATAGAAATTTTACACTGTGTTCATAACCATCAGATTTTTTTAATTGGAAAAAAATTAGCTGGACGTTTATTCTGAAACGTGTACAATTAATCTAAAACAAGAAAATTCTGCGAGAGAGAAAAAGGGCGCGCGCACGTGTGTGTGTGAAATCTATCATATAGCAAAACAGTAATTGTGATACTGAGCCACTCTATTGATACCAAATCAGACATAAGCATCTACAACCTCAGTTTTCTTTCTTTCTTTTTCCCCTTCCCTCCCCCATCCTCGTGAATCCTCGATCATTTATAAACTATTTTTATTTTCACATTTTACACTGTCTCCCTTCACCCACATTACTTTGTGGGAGTAGTGATTGTGTGTCGATCATTGTGATTGGTTCCCTCTTTCTCCCCACCTTCCCCTTCCCCTCCTGTTATCATAATTGGTCCTGAGGGGTTTATCTTTGCTGGATTCCCTGTGTTGAGAGTTCTTATCTGTATCGGTGTACAATGCTCTGGTCTAGCTGGAATATCAAGTTTCAAGAGGTGCTACACGTCAGTAAATTGGGGGGAGGAGGGAGTAGTTAGAAATCTAAGCTGCAGGTAACTGTAGGTGGCTGTAATAAACAGCCTGCCACTGAGGCCAGCTGCGAGATCACTTCATATTTTCCTCTAATTTATGACTTCCCTCATTATTCCTAGCATTTGAGGACCTCCCTTTTTTTGCAAGCTCACTTTTGGATTTTTAAAAAAGTCTGAAATATTTCACCTGTCATTTCTAGGTATTTCTAACAAGAGTTTTCATTTTAGTCAATAACTTGGCAGACCATATGGTTCCTTATCTTCTAACTACTGTATATACTTGTGTATACGCTGCATTTTCCTGCATATTTTTAATGCAGTTTTTGTGGTAAAATTAGGAGCCTTGGCTGATATTCGGATCGGCTTATACTCAAGTATACAACGTACTTATCCAGGAATAATGAAAAATCAAAACAAAACCCAAATGAAATAAACCAAAATTAACCCAATTATAAACTTTGCATTTTCTCCCTTTCCAATATTTCCAAAAGTAAATGATGGAGCCCCATTTAAGAATAAAAATGACACAAATAAATCTTGCCATGTAACAGTGTCCCATGGTCACCCCAAAGTAAAAGACACTCCTGTAATGGTAATCAGTGTATCTTAAGGAGAATCCATAACCAGAGGAGAGGGGGGTACGTCTGTCTCCAAGAAGGTGGACTTCACTTCTACAGGTGGGTAAATCAAGGAGGAGCAGCCTGCATTCCAGGAAGGCATTAATTACACCACCTCCCAAGGAAAGAATCTGCCCAGTACTATCTTGCTAATCATGCATTTTTGGCCCAGATTCTGTTCAGCCCAGGGCGACCCTGGTGGAGTGCTACAGGCTACCTGGATTTTAGATTTTGCCTTTTTAAGGCATCCAGCATTCTTCACAGGCCACATCAGATTGTGATTTGGAAACCCCATGAAGGGAACCAGACTTTACCTTAACCGCACATCTGGTTGCACATTAAAGGATCTGAATTACTCCTTTGGACTTAAAGCGAAATAAATCTAGTGTGAGAAGAAGCAGGGATTGCTATCTCAAGGTCAAGGATTTGGAAGTCAGTGGACTTTGGTTTAAATCTCTTGCTTCTGAGGTTGTCCAATAATCGTTACTTAAAAATGATCATGTACTTGCCCTTTGCATACTCTCTTTGCTTTTTGTGATGTGTCCTAGTTCTGCAGACAGATGGTCTTAGTGAATGAGTGTGAATGTTCTGCCCTGTGTTGCTTTCTTAAACAGTATTCAGTTACGTAAGCTTTTAACCTGTATTACTAAACATCCCCTGTATTTCAGTCTACAAAGCTTTCCTAAATATGTATGCTTTCCTTTTCTTAATAGTACTTTTAATTCTACACCACTGGCTAGATTAATAGTATTAGAATGACTAAATGTCTCATGCAGGTTACTTGTATTTCAATAAGCCGACAATGTTGCCTGTAAAGTGGATCAGGGATATACATATACTTTATACAGATGGATTTTGAGCTCGGATGTAATTCTAAACCCTAACCTAAGATCAATTAGTTCTTATGATGTGGCCCTATTCAACACTTGTCCTTACGAAGTGATCACTGAAGATACGAAGTGGGGAAGAATTCAGATAGTGGTGGACTATCAGGAAGAATAGTATCTGGAATCTTAAAAAGATTTGTCTTAAAAATAAGTAGTCATCTCACGAAGAAGTCAGCTAAGTCTACACAGAAGCATATGACCATGTAATCCAAGCATTGTAAATAATAAGATCTAAGATCAGAGATGGGATTGTATTAGAGCTTAACTTCTAAATCCCTGGTTTGCATTTGGCTATGGATGACAGTCAAAGTCCAAGATCCATTTGCAGAATCCCTATGTAAGTTTCGCTTCCATTGAACTCCCACAGACTACTGACTACAGATGTGAATAGTCTTGCCTTTAGGCAAGAGTGCATTGGAAAGTTAATTGTTGCAGATACAGTTCGGTTAAAATTGAACATATTAGCATTTTCTTTCCCTTGTGACATACTTTAAATTTGTTTTAGTTTCATTACCCTGTTTTCTTTTGGATCGAGGTTTTTCTATGTCTTATTTTGTTGGCTTTTTAAAATATGATTTTGTTAAAAAAAAAGATTTTCTTTATATGACATCCAGCTAGGAAAGTTAACTTGATTAATAGTTCTCTAGGGTTATGACACAGGAGCTGTGGTGGTGTATCGGTTACTGGTTGGGCTGCTAACCATGAAGTCAGCAGTCTGAAGCCACGAGCAGCCCCATGGGAGAAGATGGAATTTTCAACTCCCTTAGGGGCAGTTATGTCCTGCCTGAGAAGGTCACCATGAGTCAGACTGACAGGATGGCAGGGAGTAGGGTTATGGCACGGGAGGTTGGGGGAGCTAATAATGGGCACAAGAATGAAGACAGTGTTCTAAAACTGACTGTGGTGATGACTGCACATCTCTTTTTATGGGATTTTGATTTAACCAGAAAGGCAGTACAGTGGCCTCAGCTTTCACAAAGATAAAATTCTGCTCAATGATCAACGGCCTCTGATTTAACTCATAAAGACATGCACACTGGAGGATCTTGCTTATTTGCTTACTTCTCCATCCACTATGTCTTACTATTTGACAATACCTTTTAACAAAGAAGTATGATTATTTGACATGAAAACAACATTTCCTATCTTCTGATATTAAAATGATAAATGGCATTAAAATACTTGTCTATAAAGAATGTCTAAATGAAAATTGAAAATGAACTCCACCCACAAATCTGGCAACATCATTTTATAATCTTAAGAGACTGATCAGAAGATATACTGAGAAGAAGAATTCCATATTACCCATCTAGTATAATAATCTCAGTGTTTTCCCTAAAATGATGATGGCAACAAATGTACAAGTGTGCTTGACACAATGGATGGATGGATGGATGGATTATGTTAAGAGCGGTATGAGCCCCCAATAAAATGATTTTTAAAAAAAAAGCTCAACTTTGTCTGATATCTTACCTCTTTTCTGGATCTTTCTGAAGGCACAATGAAATCATTTTTCTAAACGATTTCCCATATTTTTTCAGCATGTCTTTATCTTGAACACCAGTTTCCAAAGAAGGAGGATCATTTTGTAGTGTCAGCATTAAAACCTGCAAGAATTTTTAATATCTCATAAACTTCTGAAGAATCAGTTTTGTTAAATATTGTGGTTAAGATCTTTTCAATATAGGCAACCCTGCAACACAAGACTGACTTTCTAAAAGTCCACGTTCTAACTCAGTTGTTCAAAACTGAGGATTCTGTAAGTGCTTCCATAAATACCCTACGATAGAAGTTGGCTTCCCAGCCGTATGCATAAGGGTCATTGCTTAGTCCTTCATTCAGAATCCTTTGCTTCTTCCACCCTCCACTCTCCATCCTTATGCTGCCAAACTAGCACTCTAGCTAGCACTGAGGTTGACCTGCACGGACTTTTCCTGACCCCCTTGCTCCTTGATCGCTTTCTCTTCACAGAATGTCTCATAGACTTCTCTCAAAGAAAACAAACCCCACCACCCTCCTTAAAAAAGTCTTTTCTTTGCCCTGAAAAGTCTCTACCTTCCAGTTATAAAAACACACCCTGTGCAAAACTGTGTGACTATCCACTAACTCCTCGGTGTCCTCAACCTCTAGACAGAGCAGGACCTTAAAATATCACCAACTTTCCACATGATCAAAATTTCACCAAACAAACAGGCAGATCAATATAGGTGTACCCCATGTACTGAATAAGGAGATACAGAGAAGTTCTATGCTAGCTCTTTCTGCTGGTCTGATTCCTCTTAAGAGACACAGAGACAGAATAGCTTCTGACGAAGTTTTACAGTGAATCAAATCATATGGATGAAAACCACCATCGCAACAAAGAATTTTTTTTAAACATGCAGATGTGAGTAAAACTAACATTCATAGTAGGGGGTCTAACTTTCCCATTTCAAATAATGTCACAGAGCAAGCACCCTATGAGGTGGGCCAGAGAAGTGCAAAATCTGTAACTAAAAAGGCTGGACACACCCTGAAAAAATACTCTCCCACACTGTTGGCAGTGCCATCTGGACACTCTGTTACTCAAGCTGGAAAAGGATTAGCAACATACACTTTGAATACCTACATCAGGGTGCAGTCTGGGTTCAGGGAGGCCTGGCTAGATGCCCCCTTCCCTCTTGCCCGCCTTTCCCAGCTGTCATTGAGCTGATTCAAACTCATGGCAACACCACCTGTGCCCGGGTGAAACAGTGCTCCATAAGGTTCCCAACAGAGGTGACCTTCCAGAATAGACTACTAGGTCTTTCTTCTGAGGCACTTTGAGGTGAATTAAAACTGCCAGCTTTTTAGTTACCAGACAAGCATGTTAATCGAATGTCCCGTGCCACAGAGAAAACTTTTAAATGAGAGTAATGAATGTGTCTTGCACGTAAATATTTTACACAGATTACCTTATTTAATATATGAAACCACTTAAGACATTACCTGGAACAGGTAAGTACACTATAATTACTATTAATACTTAATCCTCCCAACAACCTTAGGAAAATAGAACAGGTCATCATCTCTACAGAGACAACTGTGCCCAAGGGACTGTGGGGAACACACATCAAAGAGAGAGAAAGCGAGAGAAGGGCTACAGCCTGAGCAGTGTGCAGTGGACTGCGCGCCCAGTGTTGCCTCCTCCCGGACTCCTTGCACCTCTTCAGCTCACAGCTCCTCCAAAGCCGGCTCTGCGACATCACCCAAGCTGCAGTTCACCAAATTATGTTACAGCCATATGAACCCCAATATAAATCTCTCCGGGAACCTCGATATGAATTCCCCCGTCGCGTGCTGGTCCCAGAATCCCAGTACTCTGCCTTACAAATCCCCCCTCTCCCTTAATCGTCCTCCATGGCCAGCAGGAAGCAGTTACTGAAAAGATAACGTCGTCCATTTTTCCTTATAAGGTGGAGTCTGGGATGTATGACCTTGGCACAAGAAACTCCATTTTGAATCAGGCGCTTCCATGTTAGTTCTTGAAACTCACCCCTCACCGACCTCCCCCTCCCTTCAGTAAACCACAAATGTCCAAAAGTGCATGTTCTTACCAACAAGATACTTGGCTCAGCCAGTTTGCCCAACTCCCACCCAATTCCCAGAAAATTTAACGACCATTCCCCTTTTTTACAATCCCTTGTGTAAGCACCCCCGACCCCTTGTGCCTGCCAGCAAGGGGGGTATAAAAACACAGCTAGTTTCCCACGGTGCAGCTTCAATAACTCAATGCCCTGAGTTGCTGAGCCCGCCCACAAGCTTCTCAATAGTCTGCTTCTAAAACTTTGTTAAAAAAAAACAAGACTCACTCTCTACTCACTCACTCACTCACTCACTCACTCTCCTCACTAACTCACTCACTCTCTCCTCACTCACTCACTCACTCTCTACTCACTCACTCACTCACTCACTCACTCACTCACTCACTCACTCTCGACTCACTCTCTCATCACTCACTCACTCTCTACTAAAAAAAAAAACACAACAAAAAACAAGAGAGAATGCAGTTCCTAATATCAACCAGTGAAAGAGCCAGAGCTGAAGACAGCCAAGGTCAAGGTCAACGACCACGCATAGCTCCTCTAGGTTTTGACTGCCCAGAAAAGCAGGAGAGCAAGCGGCGCGCGGGGCGGAAGAGGGCAAAGGAAGAACAGCACTGAGCAGGAGCGCACGGGAGCTGGGACAGCCTGTGCATGTGAACCGCACCTTCATTGGAGGATACTTGTGATAAGGAGCGGCCCCTGTGGCCAGTTCGATGGCTGTGATCCCAAAACTCCAGATGTCGGCTTTAAAATCATAGCCTCGGACCTGCAAAAACAGAGAGAAAGCATCACTCAAACGGAGCTTCTACTGTGTATTAAGAGCCATGATCGTGTTCACAAGCTTTAAACCAATACCTTAAAATAGGCAAAAGCTAGAAGTACCAGGCAATGGGAGTGGGGGAGAAGAACTCAAAGGATGAAATCACTGTGGCTGAATGGTGTATGCAGAAACTGTTGGAATGATGTATGTTTGTTTTGTGGTGGACATGTACATTCTCAACAACAAAATACGATGTAAAGGAAAAAACAGCCCTAACGGGGCATAATCCTAACTCTGACATACATGTATATACAAAAAGATTACACCTTCTGCAGCTCCTCAGACAGCCTTGTCTGACTCAATGCAGCTTCCTACCATGGAAATGGAATGGAAAACAGTGCAATGGCTACAGATTCATAAACTCAGAATCTGAGTGGGGAAAACTGGCTTAGGACCTGGACCTCATCCCCGTAAGATGTGCCATATGCACGCTCCCATCGACAGAGGTAGATACAGCTGCAGCTTCAGGATGGGAGGAAGGTTTATCAACAGCCTGCCATATGCAGATGAAACAGCCCTGCTTGCTGAAAGTGAGGAGGACTTTTAAAGCACTTGCTGAGGAAGATCAACGAATGCAGCCTTCAGTATGGATTACAACTCAATATAAAGATGAAAATCTTCGCAACTGGACTATAGGAAACATCGTGATAAATGGAGAAAAGGTTGAAGTTGTCAAGTAGAAAGCAAATGCTTTGAGAATGATGATGGTAACGTATGTACAAATGTGCTCGACACAATAGATGTATGTATGGATTGTGGTAAGAGTTGTACGAGCCCCACACAATGCATGTATGGATTGTGATAAGTTGTATGAACCCCCAATAAAATAATTTCAGAAAAAGAGAAAAAAAATTATAGCTAATATTCTCTTGAGTAAGCTAGTCTGAAAATAAGGCCTTCAGGTTATCAAGCATCAAGGAACAAAAAAATCCTATCATTGAAAATGTGGGTGAGTGCAGAGTGGAGAATCAAAGCCCATTGGTAGCCAACCGGACACCCCTTACTGAAGGGTTGTGCGTAGGAGATGAATCAGTCAGGGTGTAGGGTAGCAACGATGAAACATATAACTTTCCTCTAGTTCTTAAATGCTTCCTCCCTCCCTCTATCATGATCCCAATTCTACCTTACAAATCTGGCTAGACCAGAGGATGTACATAGGTACAGATAGGAACTGAAAACACAGGGAATCCAGGACAGATGACTCCTTCAGGACCAGTGGTGAGAGTGGTGATGCCGGGAGGGTGGAGAGAATGTGGGGTAGAATGGGGGAACTGATTACAAGAATCTAGGTATAGCCTCCTCCCTGGGGGAGGGACAGTAGAGAAGAAGGTGGGGGGAGACATCAGACAGTGTAATATATGACAAATAATAATTTATGAATGATGAAGGGTTCATGAGGTAGGGGTGTGAGGAGGGAGGGGGAAAATGAGCAGCAGATATTAAGGGCTCAGGTAGAAGGCAAATGTTTTGAGAATGATGATGGCAACAAATGTACATATGTTCTTGACACAATGGATGTATGTATGGATTGTGATAAGAATTTTATGAGCCCCCAATAAAATGATAAAAAAAAACAAGGCCTTCAGAAAATATATATTACAAAATATTTTACTTTAAATCTAGTAATACAAATAAACTTCTAGCTGAAAGCTAAAAAAAAAAAAAGAACAAACATCAGTCTTGGAAAGTGTACAGCCGGAATGTTCTGTATATACAAGGATGGGGAGACTTCATCTCCTGTAGTGGGGACATGTTAACAGCAGAGAGCAGTCCCTTGAGAAGGACATCAAGCTCGGGAAAGTAGGGGAGCAGCAAAAAAGAGGAGGGTCCGGACAAGATGGCTGGTCACAGTAGCTGCACCATTGGCTCAAACATAAGAACAACGGTAAGAACGATGCATGAGCAGGCAGTGTTTCTTCTGCTGTACACAGTGTGGCTCTGAGTTGGAATGGCTCGCCGGCATGTGACAACAGTCCCACCTCATCCCGCAGTAGGAGCAGGCGCGTGGAGAGAAGCGCAGGGTGAGTGGCTGTGGGCAGGAGTTTGGGGATACACCTACAAAAAGGTTTGCAGAGGATATCTGTACACGGGTATTTACCATCCATGGATGGGAACCTGCTAGACATAACCAAACGCCATGAAGGAGTAATCCTAGAGCCTAGAGGCTGCGGGTCACCGACTCAGGGGTCACCCAAGATCAACTGGCCTATCTCGGTCCACAAGACAGTGCAGCTACTGGACCCTCCTAGTTCAGAGAAAAGAAGAACGAAGGAAACTGAAGATGGGTGTATTTGTATAAGAAGAAAATGTTCCAAAGTTGACTGTGGTAACACATCCACACCCTTCTGAATATGACTGAATTATTGATTTTTATGATATCTTAATTATATCTCAACACAACCATTTTTAAAAAGAAAATGGAAGGTGCATGGAAACAATCAGTCCAAGGGACTAAATTGGTCTGACTTTGAGGCCAGAAAACTAGATGGTGCCCAGCTACTCCAACCAACTGCTCTGGAAGGGATTCCATTAGAAGGTCCTGGGTAGAATGGGAGTAAAATGGGGAACAAAATTCAGATCGGGCTTATTGGTTGAAGAAAGAGGTAGAACCTCCAAGACTACGTGGTCTTTAGCCACCTTTTAGGTATCGAGAGAGACTCACCCCCATGGCTCAATTTTAGCCAAATAAAATAGAGGTGTAAAAGGGGAGCAATAACACTAGGGCACCATTAAGTTAGGAAAGCAGGAGGAATGGAGACCGGAAACACAGGGAGGAAATGGAATACGGGGAGTTACACTGTGAGGACTGTACTCAGCGATATGAAGCAAAAACATCTATCGATTGTAGAACGGAAAGTTGCTCTGCTCTGTAAACCTTTACCCAATTTATAATAAAAAAGTGAGACCAACATTGATTATATTATTCTTTAGATTGTCTGGTAGAAACCCCGAGTGTCATATCCTTCACGTAGTTCTAAAGGATTATTTTGCTGGTTTTAGACATAGGCTAATCAAATCTTAACCAAGGAACAGAGATACATTTTTCAAAGCTAACCTGTTAAATCAAACAAGAGACAATACTACTCAGTTGTTGAATCTTTGTAACAAAACCCCAAGCCATTTAATAAACACAAAAGACGCAGTACCTGCTCCATAACTTCCGGTGCCATCCAGCAAGGAGTGCCCACAAAGGTCTTTCTCACTTTATTCCGGGTAATGTCACCACCAGTTGCTAAAAAAGCACTAACCCCAAAGTCTGAAATAAAATTGTATGTATAATAAGTACTTATAAACCTTAAACCCTATATGCCCACTCATTTGTCAACGCTTTTGTTATCCGACATTTTGCATTTACAATAGTAAAAATGTTCTGGTTTTGTTTCTCAATGAGGAGATGGGCATGGTGGCAATATCAGCAGAGGGACAAGTGAGCAGCAAGCCTTGCAGCGCAGTGTTCTGGGTCCCCAGCTCTATGTGGACCAAAGCTCCCAGCTCAGGAGTGTTGTGGTGTACAGAGGGAGGAAAGAAAGACACAGAGGAGAGGGTGTTTGGAAGAAACCCATGCAAATTTCATGACATATGAATGTGAATCAAAGTGGTGAGGCTGCCAGGATCTCAGGAAGCCCTGAGCTCAGGTGGCCTGGCAGGCCTGAGGGCAGAACAGCCTCCAGGATCCTTAACACCAGGCTTCCAGAGGTGGGCAAGGAGCCCGGCAGGTGGCTCCTCGAGGGAAGCTCTGCCCCAACCTTGGAGGAAGGCGGCAAGTGGTTAAGCTGTGAGCCCTCCAGTCACACAGCCCTGCTTCACCCAAAAGTTTCTCCTCCAAGCCTCCCATTGGGGTGGTAACCACAGATCAGTCCAAACCCACATCTGTTCCATGTGAAAAGGGGAGGGATCTATAAAGATCTGTATTCTCGGAAACCCCACACAGGGTCACCCCCCTTCCCCCCAGTCGATTCAGGGGGCAGAGGGTTTGGTTTTAAAGCCTCTAGCGGAGAGGAACAGTCCAGAACTGGACTTGTCACAGTAATGAGCACTTCACTAAGTCTTAGCTCTTATTATTTCAACGATCACAATTCTTAAAAAAATTATGACAGATGGTCTCAAAAGAGGAAGGTGAAAAACAACCCTCCATTTTTGGGTAGCACCACAAAGCGAAAGAGTGGGTGTCCACAGATATGATAAGCAGCAGGGTGTCTCTCATCTTTTGAAGGTTTCCCTCAAGCAGGGCACACCTGAGCAGTCTTGTGTTCCTCTTCACCCCCACACCATTCACGTGTCCTCCCTGCAGCAATGCACTGTACCTGCCAGCACCTGACTTTTACATTTCATGATCACTTTCACTGTGGTCCCTCTGCTCCGCTCAAAAACATTAGTTTATCTTAGTGCCCTGCAGAATACAATCTAATCATGCTTGGCATTCCAAAAGTTCTCAGGAACCTGGCCCCAAATGAGTTAGCCAGCAATCCTGAAGCCGTCTGTATGTGTGACACTCACCTTTCTACATCTCAGGGCTTTCCCTACAAAGATAATTTTCTCAATCTACGAAGCAAGAGTAGTGGTCGGGAGCTGAGAGCGTGACGGCGACTAGAAAAGGGAGTGGTCTGACCCTTGGGAAGAGTAGCTCTGAGCCAGTCAGTCCCCGTATGCTGGGACAATCAGTCTCTTCCGGGAAAGTGAAAACCGAGGGTCACTGGTGGATAGCCAGTACTCCCCCACTAGCTGTAATTGCACCCGAGCAAGGTATTTTTATCTCTGCGCTCGGTTTCCTCATCTGTCAGAAGTAGAAAATAGCAGTATCTACCTGGTATGGTTCTCATAATATATCTAGAACAGCCAGCTGTTCAACCCACTGGCCATTCCTCAGGACAAAGACGCGGCTATCTGTCCCTTACAGTCTCTGAAGCCGTGACAGCATGCGGCAGTGGGTTGGAGGGAGGTTATCAGCAAACTAGGTTCGGGACCATCCAGAAACCTTGGTATTAATTCATTCTTTGTTTCTTCAGATGGCTCAAAGGATTACTTTCTGTCTAAATAGGCCCAGTGGTGATTTATCAAGCAACTTAAAGAACCTGTGCTTTCAGTCTGTTTCAGAATACTTCACGGGATATAAACTGGATCTATATTTGATAATAGAATAAATTAAGAGCAAGTGTAAGGAGGATTATTTTAGGAAAGCATACTTTAATCTTCCGGAAAGCTACAAATTCAGATCCTCTTGAAACAACTGCTATAAAAATAAAATTAGCATAAACTTTACAAAACTACCTCATGGTGGGAGGATGCAGTTGGAAACAGGGAGGGGTTCATGTAATTTGTGTAAAATTGTCATAGATCCTTGTTATCATATAAAACATCAAGTCTATACAACACAGACTTAAGTAAACAATAGTATCACTGGGTTCTCAATACTCCTAAACTGACGAATGTCTAGTTACTTTAAAATGATGCTACATTTATAACAACAATATTCCAAAAACATTTCAAAGTACATAGGGGGTGGGGAGGCAGAGTACATGTAGTGTGTGACCAGTCCTTCCACTAGTTATCACCGACCCTGGGCAAGCTACTTCAGATCTTTCTGTTAAGTTTCTTCATCTGTTAGGAAGCAGAAAATAACAGTATCTACTTAATAGGGTTATTATAAGGCTCAAGTGAATTAATAATATACTTAGAATGGTCTCTGGAATATATTAAAGCACTAAACAGATGCTAGATATTTTTATTACTCATTAATGGAACAAAGCTAGGACTTTAAATACATACACACACTTCCTCACTTACTGAATGATCCAACGTTTTCTCATGTACAACAGTAATAAAAACTCTTATCAATTTTGCTTTTTAATGATATGCATATTGGCAGTAAAGAATGCTGAGGTACAAGTTGAAGGTAGTGCGGGCTTACAAGGGAATGTGTCAAAATGGCCAGGATTCTATGGTTTGGCAGCTATGTAATGAAGTAGTCACCCCTCCACTTGTGATCTAAGGTGGTCACTTTCCATTTTCACAGAATGACAATTTCCATTTAACAGACTGGTCTTTGGAACACAGCCATATCAATTAGTGAGGCATAGGTATAAATCAATCAGGTTATATACAATATAGTTATTATGTTCTCTTATGAGATTTAAAAAATTATACAGTCTACCAAATGATAACCCAATGTCCACAATTTTACTGAAAAAAAAAATCCACAATTTTTAGCTCATTAGTTTGTACACCTCTTCTTGTTTTCAAACAGGATAATAAAATCCTGAAGGCTCTAGTTAAGTATTTAGCTATGGCATGTAAGTTAAAATGTCCTTTATCAAACTGTTCTGTTAAATAACCTCTACAGCCACTGTACCAAAGAAAATAATGTCAATTAAACCATCAATTTGAGAACAGAAGCCAAGCAGCAACACTGCCATGGTGCCTATTACCTTATGCTACTAACCTGAGAAGAAGTAAATAAACCACATTTGAAAGAAATCATTTGGTTTCTTTGTTAACATCATTTCAATGGAAGAATAAGATGTACAGTGGCGTCTAATACTATGTGATACGATCCAAAATGATGATCATAAGCAATGGTTCCTTGAACCCGTGGCAATTTTTGCTTAAAAATCAAAAACCAAAACCAAACCATATGTAAAACTACATGGCTAATTTGGTTAAAACATTATGTAAAAAAACCAAACATCACAAAATTCAGTAGTAATTAATGAAAACTTCTTAGTGATCGATCTGTTGACACAGACCCTTTGGAAATTAAAACATTAAAGTTAGGCATTGCCATATAAGGAGTCAGTTGAACTGTTACTTTTTAAGCTTACTTACAGTTAAGTCCACAAGCCTTCTCAGTAATATCAGAAAATAAACAGTGTATCGGAAAGAACTTGGCATGCGAACTACGACTTTATGATTTACTATTGGGTCACCATGTTGTTACTGTCGTTGGTAGGCACCATCCATTTTGACCTACCACTGACCCCCCCGCTCCCAGTGACAAAGTAGAACTCTCCCAAAGAGCTTGCTTGGCTTGATGGTATGGAAGCAGGTTGTCAGATCTCACTCCAGAGGATTAACTGGTTCAGCCTTCCTATTTTCCGGTCATAACAGCTGAGCACTTCACCATTTGTACTAGGGATCCTGTGGTAGTTACATAGTCTGGGGTCAATTTGAGAGGATTAAGAGTGAAGGGGGTGGAGTTTGGCCTGTCAATCAAGATATAACCAATGAGGCCTCTGTATGGGCCCTGCCTTCTCCTGAGAATTCTGGGAAATCCTGTATTGCCTCCTTGGAGGCAGGAGATATCTCTCTGCTCACTCCCTGGGAGTCACTGCAGTTGAAGAGACACATGGAACAACACTAGTGCCTGGAGCTGGAGAAGCCACATGGACCTAACCCTGATGCAACCAGACCTCTGCAGCTGGAGAAGCCATGTCTCACCCCTGTCAGCACTGAGATGCCTACAATGCCACTGGATCCAAAGACTTTCTACCTACTGGTCTGTGCTCGTCCTGCATAGACTGGTATCAGATATATGGTGCCGGACTTAGGGGCTTGGACTGCACAGCGTTGAGCTGTTTTCTTAATGTACAATTACCCTTTATATAAACTCTCTCTTACACACGAGTTTCTATGGATTGGTTTCTCTAGTGTACCCAGACTAACACCAATCCCTACTACAATCCTTCAGAGAACTTGTACAGCTTGTTTGACATGAAGAAGTCTAATAAGTTTGTTCATCAAAAGTACAATATTTAACACACTGACTGTAATTTAGCTTAAATTTAGTACCTACTGGAAATATAAAAAAATAAGTGGATTCTCTTAGAAGTACGACAAGAATCTGCTTCTTTCTTGGTAAACATTTGTGGAAGTGAAAGCAAAATAATTATACATGTTTTTGCTTATTTCAGTGTACAATATTCCAAAGGTATTGCAAAACATACGGAGAAACACAGCAAACATACCCATGCAGCTGAAAGGACTAATACCCAAGGTAAGGAGCAAACAGTGCCAGCACCACAGCAGCCCCGAGCCGCTGTCCTCCAGTGACCACACTGCCCAGCACGCACACCGTTAGCGTCCACGGGAGTCACTGTCCCGCTTCGCTTCAGTTTACCACCCAAGACTGCATTAACAATACTGTGTGTGCTTTTAAAGTTATCGAAGCAAAATCATGGAGCATAAAGATTTTGATTGCTTTCTTCTACCTTCCACAAAAAGGCTTCCAAAGCCCATAAAAATAACTGATGGTAGAATTTCCCCATACACACTGTGAACCCCTCATACTAGGTTTTGGTTATTTCTAATGTTGTATGTGCCTACAGCTCTGTTCCCTGCAAATGAAACACGTATTTGCATGGATGCACTGTTGGCTCTCATTACTCAGTCCAGTATCACTCATTATCCTTATTGGGTGGTTTCAAACTCTAAATGGTTTTGAACAGTGTGGCACTCATGCCAGTTTCTCTAGGCTACACACCTCCACACCTCCAACTGCAACAGACAAAGTGGTTATCCAATTTGTATGTCGGCACGGGCGCATGTGAGAAATCCTTCCCTTTGCATTCCCACGCAAATTGACATCGTCTAACATTTCTGCCAGCTAGGTTGGTATGAAGTAGGATCCCCATTTGATTTTGCTTAGCATTTACTGGATCACTGAGTGGTTATGTGCGCTGCTGTTCAATCTATTTACAAATGGATGGCTTCATTTAGGAGGTGCCTGGGCCAGCCTTGTGCCCACTTAACTTTCACTGGATTATCGAAGACTTCATGTCTTATTTGTTGTGGAAAACAGACATAGAGCAGACCTGGTTCCACAGCTCCTGCAGGTACGGTGACAACAAGCACAGTCTTTGAGCTGTGCATCCAGTCTCAACCTCTTTTCTGGGTGGTTCCTCCCTTTTCAGAAACTCACTGCCTCCGGGCTTCCCCCTGGTTCTTTCAGAGTTGGTGTCAATTTTATCCCTATATAGAAAAAGTCTTCAAAGCACATGAAGCTCAAGGCCGACAGTCTTTACTTGCTAAGTTAAACTACTGTTTAGTTTTAAGACTTCAGGGGATAGTTTTGGTTTAAAGATTATCTCAAGGAATACTTTCGAGGGTCATCAGCCTCCATGGCTCTGGATCTTCTGACTTTTACTTAATTAAGCCTTTATGTATTCTGAATTTGAGACCTTAGCTGGTTATTCTTGCTGCAAATAACTACTCTATTGTATGGCTTGTCCTTTGATGCTATGAATATCATAAACATTCTGTTCTTCATTCCGTGAATAAAGTTGCTAATTTAAAAAATGTAAAAAAAGGTCTAAAAAGAAAAAAAAAGACAGAAAACAAAAAAAAAAGTTGGTAATTTGAAATCAGCCAATTACGACTCTTTCCCTCTGTTGGAGCTTTTTGTGACTTGGGTAAATTATTCTCTTTCCTTGATTATAGGAAGATGTTCACCGAAATTATCTTCTGAAAGGTGTAGGGTCTGAGTAGTTATTTTCCTCCTGTCCCTGTTCTAGAAGGGAAAGACCAAGCCTTCTCAGCTACCCACACGCTCTGTTCGCTAGATGAAAACTCGCGAACACAGCCACTCAGGAGTCTCGGCCCGCAGGGAGAGTTTCACTAGGACGTATGGCTTTGGCAGGCCCTGAATTTCCCACCTGTCCCACTGGTTCTGTGACTCTGCGTAAAGTACATCTCCACCTTTTGGATACCTCTTCCCAACTGGCAAACATGCCTTTCCTTCCAGGACAGAAGTAGCTCTGGAGCTCCTGTCTGTCGCACATGTATTTCTACACTCAACGAGGGCTCCTGTCTGCTACTTCTTCAAAACAAAATGCAGAGCGCTATGGAAATCCAGAACAGAGGACCCTGCAATGCCAACAAGTGGAAGATAACGAAGAATAGTCAGAAAAATGTCAAAGGTCAGAAATGAAGGATAAAGAGATGATCCTCGTTAAGAGTAAGAAAAATGTAAGACATCTAAATATAGTTTAAGAAATAGGAAGTAAAATTGACTAACAGACAAAAAATCAGTATTGTAAATGTATGGATCATTAAATCAAAATGAAAGACAGTAATCATTACCTGCAATCTGTACTGAACCATCTTCTCCAAGAAGAATATTTCCAGCTTTCACATCTCTTTGAAAAAAAAATAAACGTTATGTATCAAAGAAGTGCTATTAAAAATACATAAGAAATCACATATAAATCCATCGTTTCATCCTATTTTCCCACAAACTTGTTGAAGCCACCTTATAAGCAATTGTTTAATCAAACAGTGGCAATAATTAAATAACTGATTTTATATTATATTAAGGTCAATAATAAAATCTTAAAAACTGAAGTCACTTGTACTAGAATCTAAACATTTAGCAGAAAGCTATGTGAAAACCCAAGGTGATTAAGCACTTTAGATAGGAATAATAGTGGCCAATGAATGGGACTCTAACCTAGTTTTATTTTTTGAAGTATAATGATCTCCTCCCGATAATCTAACACATGACCAATCAAACTGATCAGTATGCAGTTGAAAATAGAGCCTACTCTACACCTGTAGCTGAAAGAGAGGTATAAACAAATACATACTATATTTTTATTACTAAAACAACTCAAGTAATTCATGACTGCATCGCCTTGTTCTACAATCCTAAACATGACTGCAACAGTAATGTTTCTTTGATCACCATTCTCAAGTTTTAAGTTTTTCTCCAAAGTTTCAGATCTATCGTTCTGATTAATAGTAAGTACTATGAGACATCATTAGTAACTAAAGACAAATGTCTGTAGTTTTTCACTTAAGACCTTTTACTACTGTTTGAGGATCCTAGCTCATGACCAAATTACACCTAGTCATCACTGATCTAGGTTTGTTTGGGAATCTGTGGTAGTCTCTCAGACTTCCTTGGTTTAGATGACCTTGACAGTTTTTGAGTCCTGGTCAAGTGCTTTCTAGGAGAATGTCGGATGCTGTTCTATTAGAATATGATGTTTTCCTCATGCTTACATCAATGATACAGGTTTGGGGGTAGTGGTGGTGTGCGCGCGTGTGCTCGCGTGTGTGAGGACGGGAGCCTACGTAAGTCAAATGCCATGCTTATCACCCCATCATCAACATTATTTGTTTTTAACCACACACCATGTTATTTCATTTGAACTTTAAAAAGTCACGTGTACACATTACCTATTCATGTAACTTTTATAGGTTTTTGTCATTCATCTGTGCAAGGAGGGGAATTTTCAGTTTGGGTGACTCTAGTCCCCACATAATCCATGTTTCCTTTTTTTAAAAAAATGTGCATTCTGTACATCAGCGCCTGGGAGTTAAAGCAGAGGAATCCCATGAAGCTGAATGACTCACTGGAAAATCAATCACTCCACGTTCTGACCTCACACAAAACAGGGCAACTGATCTGTCAAAGAAAAGATCTGTAACTAAATATTTGGAAACCAAAATAGTCCTCAGCTAAAAAAAAAGCCCCAAAACAAAAACCCAACCTTTTCTACCCTGCCACAAAGAGCACCAAACAGCTCGGTAGCCACCAAGGTTAACTCCTAGCCCTGGACTTGTTTTCTACAGTTTACTGCCACACCTCACACGTCACACATTCCGTTTCAAGGAATATCACCTCTGTGTTTGCCTTTCCCATAAGTACATAGCACAGGTTTCCACCCAGGACATCTTTATTACTCATTAATAAGCACAGCTTCTGGAAAACTTAAGAAAGAACTGGAGAAGTAATGAATCAAAACTAAGGCTGGAAAATACACGTAGACATCTGAAAATGGACTTAAAACCCCGAAAATTTCTGTCCAAGCTAACCTCTTTGTAATCAGAGTAAGACATGAACAGGTGGATAATTAGAAAGAAGAACAGCAGTCTACTTTAGAGAGCTGCTAATCCTAATCAAAGCCTCTGAAGTCCAAGGGAAAACCACAGAGATGGAAGGAAATTATTTGACCTGACCTACCAGACTAATGCACAGATGTACCTGAAGGAGCAATTGGAATTTAAAGACACAGACCCAGAAAAAGTCCAATGAAAAACATCCTCCAACTTCCAATAAAACAACATTCTCCTCAGCCTATTAACAGCCTCAAGTGCATCTCAAAGTAGATTACTGCTAAGGTGTAAGTACTAGTTCTCAGTGTAGGCTGCATGTTGGAATCACCCTGGGGAGCTTTTAAAAGCTCCAACACCCAGGCCTCAGCCCAGACCAATTAAATGAATCTCTGGAGATGGACCCGGGCATCAATACTTTTTCAAAGCTTCCTGGATAATTTCAATGCACAGCCAAGGCTGAGAGCCTCTGATTTTAAAGTGGGAGTCAGAGTATCCCTATTAGCTAACAGAGACATTTATCACTATTACTCAGGTCCTGGTTCTAAGATCCCACCCTGCTTCAAACAGAGAAATGCTGCATAAATTGAGGGGGGAGGGGTTCACATAGCTACTATGAAACAAAGAAAGGAAGCCCCTCAAAGTTTAGACACAAGACATAAGCAGTGAACTGTGGGAGATTAATAGGGTGCTACCCTAAATGCTGGGGTGAGGGGGCGGGGGGAGCGAGCTTAGTTTTAAGGATTCCATGAAGACATGGCACTGGGTTAACTTAGGCTTGGGAGTCAGTAACGAGGCTCCTTCAGAAAGCCAATGGAAGATGAATGTATCATGAATAAGCTGGCACAGCTTTATTCTAACCATGGTATCCCTGAGGATTTCTTGAGTCTATAACTCTTTATGAGAGCAGAAAGTTTATCTTCTTCCCACGTAGAGGCTGGTGGCTTCCAATCGCTAACCTTGGGGTTAACAGCCCAACACACACCTACCACCCCACCCGTACTTCTTAGAACTGTGGCTGAACACCAAATTCTGGTGAGGAGTGGTTCTCATCCACTGTTGGCAGAAATGGAAATGGTACAGCCACTTTGAAAGACGGTCTGACAGCTTATTGCACAGCTAAATCCAGGCTGATCATACAGCCACCTGGGCATTTAACACAGTAAGATGAAGATGTACAGCTAGGTAAAGACCTGCACGTAAATGTTTCTAGCAGCTTTATGCCTAATAGGCACTCACTGGAAGAGCCATGGGTGGATAAGCAAACTGAGATACATTTATACCATGGCCACAGAGTACTGCTCATCAATACAGAGAAATGAGCTACTGAGCTCTGAGGTTATAACTTAAATGCAGATTGCTAAACGAAAGAAGTCAGTTGGAAAGAGCCATATACTGTATGATTATAACTATATATTCTGGAAAAGGCAGAAAATATCTACAGTGGAAAGACCACTGGCGTGTGTGTGTGTGTGTGTGTGTATGCACGCGTGTGTGTGCAGTGAATTAGTTAATGTGACCAAAGTCTCTAACTCCCATCCCATCAAGCCACCTTTCCCTGCATGGGTCTGGTAAGAAGATGAGGGAAGATACTGACAGGATTCGCTTGTCAGTAACTGCGAACAGAGGCTCCCTGGGATACCATTCTGCTATGCATAACATGAGTCCTCTGAGAAGCAGGAGGACAGGTCTTATTAGCAGCAAGAGCCGGGAGTGGAGTGTGTCCTCTTGACCTGAGGTCCCTGCCCAGTGAGCCTTCCGGACCCAGAGGACCGCTGCGCCTCAGAGCAGCAGCGGCAGCAGCACTACCTGGCGCCAGAGCAGAGCAGGCAAAGCTGAGCGCCTTTCTGCAGGAGGCGGGCTTTCGGAGCAGGCAGCTGAGTGCCTTCGGGATGAGGCTTGCTGGAGGCTGGAGTGGGGTGCCTCTGGGTGCTTCATTCAGGGAGCTGGGCTTGCTGACCCACGGAGTTTAGCTGAATGCCTCCAGGTTGAGGTTTTCAGTGGAGTGGCATGCCACTCTGGTCACATATTAGCAAAATTGACAGAACTTTGTAACATGTCCTGATAGATAACTACCCTGAGCATTCTCACTTGTTAACTCCCTTAATAAGCCCTGTAATCATGATTTTTCCCTTCTGAGTTTGTGTAGCCCTTGCAGCAGCCATTAGCATCCCAAGGCGTGAAAAAGAGAACACCAAGACAACAAACACACTGGCTGCCAGAGAGGCAGACGGACAGCAGAAGCATCGAGCACTTTCAGGGCAGCGGCATGATTCTGCATGCCTCTGTAATGGTGGACACATGAAACATAGATATTTACTAAAACCCATAAAAAGCAACTCACTGCCCATCAAGTCAACCCTAGAGGACAGGACAGGGCAGGCCAGAACTGCCCCTGTGGCCTTCTGAGACTTGAATTCTTTACAGGAGTAGAAAGCCTCTTCTTTCTCCCGCAAAAGCCCATAGGCTTATAAAACACAGTGTGTACTCTGATGTAAACCATGGGCTTTAATCAACAATACACCAATAGCGATTATTTGTAGTAAATGTAACAACACAGGCAGGCACAACGTTGACAATGGGAGAAAAGGGGAAGATTGCTGGGGGTGGGGGTGATGACGTACACCTGACAGCTTCCGATGCATCCTGTTAATTCAGTTCCCATCTCAAAGGAAGCTGACTTATTGGTTAGTTGATATGAAGGGCAAGGAGAACGCCCAAGTTCAACCCATGTTGTCTCTAGTACCATTAAAGTTCAGCCAGGCCTCTTTTTTGATTTGGGGTGGTAGGAGGGATTAAAAAAAAAGCAGTTTTTCCTTAATCACCAGAGGAATTGAGGATTGTGAATCTGACCCGTGGTCCCATGAGCTTTTACGTAAGTTCTGTCAGCTCAATCAGGGCGGTGTGGGTTACACGGTGAGATGTAGAACCCACCAAGTGCTCCTGCAGAGAAGCTGAGGCCGTCTGCGCCACAGAGAGCTCTGCTCCAGGATGACTGACTTGGAGTCTCTGACGGCAGTGGGTTTGGGTTTTGTTTTGGTGTCAGTCATCCTTGCAGGGAGAGGTGTGATCAAACTGCGGGTCTGACACGGAGGCTACTTGCCAACCAGCAAGTCACAGTCTGGACCAGGGTGGGGAACATCTGGCCTGTGGGCTGAGGCTCACGAAGTCATCAATACCAGCTAACACCACATGCACTACCGAAGAGAGCAGTCATATTAGGGTTGAGTTAAATATGTGACCAAATATAGCAGGATTAATTTTTTTTCTTTTAAAAATAATTTTATTGGGGGCTCATACAACTCTTATCACAATCCATACATCCATCCAATGTGTCAAGCACATTTGTACATTTATTGTCCTCATCATTCTCAAAACATTTTCTTTCTACTTGAGCCCTTGGTATCAGCTCATTTTTCCCTTCTCTCATAAACCCTTAATAATTTATAAATTATTATTATTTTGTCATGTCTTACATAGTCCGATGTGTCTCCCTTCACCCATTTTTTCTGTTGTCTGTACCCCAGGGAGGGGGTTATATATAGATCCCTGTGATTGCCCTTTCTACCCCACCTTCCCTCCCTCCTCCCTATATCATCACTCTCACCTGTCCTGGATTCATCTGTCCTGGATTCCCTGTGTTTCCAGTTCCTATCTGTACCAGTGAACATCCGCTGGTCTAGCCAGATTTGTGAGGTAGAATTGGGATCATGAGCAGGCTAATTGTTTAAGATGATAATTTTGTATGGATACATGAAGAGTAGACTGACTCACTGTAAAATGTTGTCTTTTAAAATCACCCAGTTAATCCTAATCCTTCTGCAAGCGGGTAAGCAAACAAAAGCCCTGAAAAACTGATTAAAGATCAGACAACTACTAAATTACAACGCTGAGGTTTCAATGAGTACTGAGAATACTGACCCCAAAAGCAAGGGATTACCCTCTCACTCTCTTCAACAAACAAAGAAACAAAATTGTGATTAGGTTACTCTTACACTAACAGTATTTGAAACAAAACTCAGTATAAAATACAGGTAAAATAAGTCACCTAGACAATCATTCTACTCTGCTAGGGAAAAAAAAAAATCTTTTTTGAGGTGTGTGTGTGTGTTTAAAGTTTCCAAATTCTGCAAAGGAAAATGAACTCTCCTACGAGGATAAAGGAATGCATTTGACTCTAAGCAACAATATATAAACCAGGTACTCTGAAGATATACTATGACGATATTAAAATTTCTTCATCTCAAACTGCATCTAATCCACTGTTTTTGTACCCAGTTAAACTAATGTGTTATTTATTAAACACAAGGGAATATGATCAAAGAGTATATTTTTAGCACTGGCAAGAGGAAAAAATACCCTGGGAAACAGAAGATTCCAACTTTCTGGATGGTCATACCCATAGACACACACCTTGATCATGGTAACTACCGTGACTCATTAGCGCCCTCATCTGATTCCATGCCCATGAGGCAGTCTTCTGAGGGGAGCAAGCCTGCGCTGGAGTCTGCTTGTGTCTCCAGTAAGCCAGCCCCTGGTGGCGCGGTGGGTTATGAGCTGGTTTGGAACCACTAGTCTCTCCACCGGAGGGAGAAAGAGGAGGCTTTCTACTCCTCTCAGGAGTTACACTCCTACCCTGCCCTAAACGGTCCCTGAGTCAGGAAGGACTCAACGGCAGTGAGTCTTCTATAACTGAAGTATTCACATATATACAAATTTGGCATTTTAATTGAGTACATGACCATGAGGAAAAAAAGCAAGATTTCATAGCCTTCTAAGCAGGACACATGACCATTGTGGTTTATGTTTTAACAACTGTGAACAAAAATTTCCAAGTTTTTCTCTCAACACAGGTTTTCTCAATCTTGGCCCTATTGACATTTTGGGTTGGATACTTTTTTGGTGTTGAGAGCTGGCCTATATGTTGTTTAGCAGGACGCAAGCCCAGTCTTCTGTGGTGAGAACCAAAAATGTCTCTCTATATTGCCAAATGTCCTCCAGAAAACCACTAATCGGAAGTGGCATAATATTTCCCCTTTCCCAGCTTCACTGAAATATGGATGTGGTTGTAAGCCACGCTCGACCACAGAAACAGAAGAACTTAAAAGTCGTAGAGCAGGAAAATAAAAGAAGCCTGAGACCTTGACTCTACTAGTTGCCACACTGAACTGATGCCACTTATGTCCAAACTTAGCATTAAGGAAGAAAACCAATCTTCCACAGCCCTGTGCATCAGGAGTCGACAAGCTCCGGCTTCCACGCGGAAACATTTTGCTGCTTGTTTCTGGACAAAGCACAGTTTTGCCCCTCATTTACTAATTGTCTATGACTACTTTCTGCAACGAAGACAAAGTCATGGCCACAGAGAACATGTGGCCCTAAAAACCTAAAACAGATAGTTACTAGCTGCTATTTTACAGAAAAAGTGGTGACCTCTGGTAATTAACAGCAACTAGAATTCACTGATACTTGTGGCACTTTCTACATCACCTCATTTAATCTTCAAGATTACTTTATGAGATAGATACTGTTATCAGTCCCATTTTGCAGATGAGAAAGCCAAGGCAAAGAAACGGTGTCAACCAAGAACACAGGCATAGACAAAAACCAACCCCCCCCAAGCCTGCTCTCTCTGATCAAAGGGGCAGGCAACCAGCAGCATAGCAGAGACCCAGCACAGGAGCTCACCTCCAACTCCCGACCTGCAGTTGCAGACAGGCCCGCTCGGCCTGAACAGCAGCACCAATGAGAAGTAAATGGGGAACTCTATCCCACTCGCACTGCCAGTGTAGCGCAGCAGTGTGTCTGCCAACGCACGACGCCCACTCCTGGCAAAAGGCAACCAAGCCCCGTTCCTTCCACCCCACAGATCATATGACAGG
Organism: Tenrec ecaudatus; assembly: GCF_050624435.1. Lineage (NCBI taxonomy): Eukaryota > Metazoa > Chordata > Mammalia > Afrosoricida > Tenrecidae > Tenrec > Tenrec ecaudatus. Next base: position 12,745,721 of record NC_134537.1, read on the forward strand.
GATGAAGTAGAAGCCCCTGCGGTACCAGAAGGCCCACAGAGGTAGGTCTGGAAAAGCATTCACCACCCCAGCATCCCTCACCTTCCACACTGACTCAGAGGTGTCACTTCACACTGAGATGTGGCCTTAGGAAGTGTTGAGTGGGAGCCCAGGAGGGACAGATGAACAAAGAAGAAGGATCAACACTGCCACCAGGGCTCCAACCATCACATTATTATTGGACCCTAGCCCACAAAAGCAGAGCAGAACCTCCCTACTAGACCCACACAAGAGAACTGCCCGCTGAGTCACCGATTTTAAAGAGGAGCACTAAGAGTCTCCTATCTACAAACGAACCTTCATAGAACCTTTGGAGAAGGTTAAGGTCCTGCCCTGCCAACACCTTCATTTGGGACATCTAGCCACCAAAACAGTGTTAAGACACCCCAAAGACAAGCAAACAAGTCTCCTAAAATAAAATCCAAAATGTCCAGAACATAATGAAAAAAAAAAATCACTCACTATGCCAAGAACCAAAAAACATAAGAAAAGATAGCTAACCGATGCCAACAATGCATATATCTGACAGTGGAATTATCTGACGAGAATGTTAAAGCAGTCATTCTAAAAATGTTTCAATTTATGCAATTATAAATTCTCAAAACCGCTTAAGTAATGAAAGAGAATCTCGGCAAAAAATGCCATTTAACAAATGAAATTACTGAATTGAGAAACTACAAACTTAAATGAGAAAACTAGAAAGAAATTATAGGATGGGTTCGACAGCAGTAAAATTTACTTTATGTGAACAGCACAGAGAAAGCAAGACTTGGGAGTTTTCAAGACACTGTTTCTTTTGAGTCCTTTTGTTATTGTGCCAGAGTTCCAGACCTGGGCCCAAAAGACCTAAAGTTAGCATCATCAGAGGCCCCCAAATAAAAAAGGAGTATGGAGTTTAAAACAAACAAACAAACAAACAAACAAACAAACAAACAAACAAACAAACGTCTTGAAAACTTCCCAAATTTGGTGAAAGACAAAAACCTACAGACACATGAAGCTTCCATAAACTCAATGCAATCATGTGGATGCTGACTTATAGAGACCAAGTCTCAAATGAGAGAAAGCCAAATAAATCCAATTCATGACAATTTATAATTAACCTTCTGAAGACCAAAGAACAAAAAATTCTTGAAAGCAACTAGCGATACCCAACATATATAAGGAATTCAATTCCATTCAACTCAAATAGCAGATTTCCCATCTGAAATCCTAGAGGCCAGAAGTAAGTAGAGCATCTTTCCAGAGCTGAGAGAAAAGAACTATCAATCACAAATTCTATAGGCAGCTGGCAGAAAATGCCCTTCATAAATGAAGGGAAAATAGAGGCATTCTCAGGTGAACACAATCCAAGGAATCATCATTTGGACAACACAGAATCCAGCTCCATCTGAATTCTTGTCATCTGGACTCAGAGTGAAGAGATGTAGGCAGTCACTAAAACCTGAAGGAAGAAATGTTTCATGGCTTTAAAAATATTGTATTAGAATAATTTAATCATTTGGGGTAATGCTCACCATGTATTGCCAAAAAAAAAGAGCTATAGAGATAAAATTACATATAAAGTATTATTTTAAATCTTTTTTAAGCACATAAAGGAAATTGGAAAGCAGTATTCCAGAACATTATCAGTTACTGTTTCCTATTTTATATTTTCTAATTTAACTACAGCATACACTTGTTACTTTTTAAATGTTTATTAGTGGAGCAATAACCTTTACTATAATGCAATGAAACTGGTGACACAAAGAACCATGCTAACTAACCCTCAGAAAATATAATGAATTGTGAAAAAGCCTGGGGAACGGACTCAATGACACGGAATCGCACATTACTGCGGCACTTTATCTCCCAAAGAATCTGGGGCTCACATACCTGTGGATCTGTCCGTTTTTATGCAAGTATTCCAGCCCTTCCAGCACTTCTCTGAGTACGGTAGCAATGGTTGGCTCATCTAGGACTCCACTTTTGTGTTCTCCCTTTGCCACAATGTACTTAATAATATCCAGAACAGATCCTGAAGGCAGAAGAAAGTTTTCCATTAATGCTTAGCCCATTAATATGATTCAGTCATTTTAGATTCGAAACACATGCAAAATACTTCATAAACTGTGCAGGAAAGGGGAAAAGGCATTTGGGAAGGGCAGAAGCTTAAAATTAATAATGTCGATCTAAATCAGAAAGCAGTCTGTTAACACTCCCCAAATAGTGTAACATCAGCATCTCCTTCAGATGCTAATGAAAATTTGGAAGACACGGTAGATGATTTTTAAGCATCTTGGAAGAATCCCTAGGTAAACTATGTCCACTGTAAAGTAATGTAGGCTTCCAACACCAGATGATACAATATTACATGGAGGAAAAAAATTGATTAAAATGAAGATCTAATTCAGGAATAACTACTTGGAAAGTATAGATTATATTTTATATACACTAATTTATAGGCTAAAATTGTTTTTAAGGGTATTAAGTTACAGAGATAAAATAAGGCACAAAAATCTGGAAAGAAAAAAAAATGTGCAGTCCAGATATTATAAACATTTTACATCTCTTGATCTCTTTTCTTCTGCTGTTCGGTGCCATCGAGTCGGTTCCGACTCAGAGCAAGCCTGCGTACAACAGGACACGGTCCAGTCCTGGGCCAGCACCGCACTGCTCTTAGGCTTGAGCCCATTGTTGAAGCCGCTCTGTCAACCCATCTTGTCGAGGGCCTTCCTCTTTTTCGTTGCCCTTCATTTACCAAGCATGATATTCTTTTCCAGGGACTATTCCCTCCTGAAAACATGCCCGAAGCACATGAGGCGGAGTCTCACCAGCCCTGCCTCTAAGCAGCATTCTGGCTGTGCTTCTTCGAAGACGTTCTTTGATCTTTGAGCAGCCCTTGGTACTTCTAATATTCTTCTCCAGCACAATTCAAATACATGGATTCTTCTGTCTTCCGGAGTCAATGTCCAACTTTCACAGTCAGTTGACACAGTTGAAGATATACCATGGCTGGGTCAGGCACACCTTAGCTCTCAAAGTAACATCCTTGCTTTTTATGTCTTGTGTAGATTCACCAAGAGCAATGCATGTGATTTCTTGACCACTGCTTTCCTGAACATGAATTGTGGATCCATGCAAGACAAAATCCTTGGCAACTTCCATCTTTTCTCCATTATCATGAAGTAATCCAGTGGTCCAGTTAGGAGGATTTGGGTTTTCTTTCCATTGAGTTGTCCTCCCCACTGAAGGCTGCAATCTTTCATTATTAGCAGCAAGAGCTTCAAGGCCTCCTCACTATAGCAAGGAAGGCTTCGTCATTTGCATTTCTTCTTAGGATAAGAAATAATTCTCCTACAGATAAGGTGAAGCCTCTGTGCAATAACTAAGATCACATTATGCTGACTACCCAAACTGATGGTTACCATTACAAGATACGTGAGAAATGCATATAGGACGATGACCCATAAAGCTGAGGCAAAATAAAACTCTCCGACATTAGAAATGGCGCCAAGACACATGGAACAGCGGGTGAAGCATGACTAATCCATACGAAAAGAGCAAAATTGGGAGAATTGATAGTCTCAACACCAGTCAAATGATCAAAATATCAATGCGAACACTCAATCAAGAAAACGGACAGAATATATACAAATGGTGAGAAAGTAGTGGGGTTCCACCTGGTCACACTCCACCACCCTCTCTGGCTCATTACTATTTTGTGTCCGCTGAATCGACTAGTCAGTCCCCTCAGGCAAAGAGGCTCTGTAGGAGGAAACTACCCTGCAGTGAAACCCAGGTTTGGCACCAGCAATGACTGGCACTTCCTGGCATGGGCCCTGGCAGTGACTCAGCAATGGCTAATGCTTCCAGGTGAGGTGCTGGTCCTGCTGCTAAGAGCTGGTGCTCTTGAGTGGGGATCTTATCGTCTGTGACAATCTTATCGTCTGTGACTGGAAATCTGGTGCTCCGGACCCACAAGTGGTGCTTGCAGATGAAGAGTCAACAGTGAGTCGGCCACAGCTGCCGCTGTCCAATGGTGAGCTCAGGGCTAAGCTGCACAGTGGACACTCCGAGGCAGGAGTGTCTCATGAATTGGCAACAGCTGGTACTCGAGGTGGACAATCTTGAGGGGAATCTGTCAGATGAAGAGTCTAGTCAACGACAGCCAACACTGCCCAATGAGAAGTGCAGCAGTGTCACAGCTGGTGCGCCCATGCAGCCTGACACTGCAACGGCACAGCCCGAGCTCTTTCCTGATCGTGGTCCTAGCAGTTGCTCCAGGGTAGAGTTGGGGGATGAAGTGGCATAACCAGAACCCTCATTCTTGTAATGGAGAGGTGAAACAATGATTACCAGATTAAAAGATAAAGACTCTTACCAAAGAGAACATACTTTGGAGGTTCTCAAAAGGGGGAGAGCAAACAAGGGGGTGGTGCGGGCAATGGGGTAGACTCTTGGCAGGTGTTGACTTGGCTGAAATGGAAGATGGTGGTCCATGGGGAGGAATGGGGAACACAGATGGGTGGGAGGGTGGACTACTGGAGGAGTTTGATTCATGTTTGAATGGATGAGGCGAAGTTGATGATCTGAAAGGTAAACCCTCACCTAATTTATAACAACAAACTGATTATTAAGGAAAAAAGAATAAGAGCAAGGCCTAGGAAAGCAGAAGCAGCCGATTTCCAGAGCTGCCACAGTGAAATAGGCAAATGTTCCAGGTTCATCAAAATATGTGAAGAAACAGGGAAAAATGGGCCATGCAAAGATTCAAATAAAATGATGGAAACTATTCCTGGGTGTAAACAGTGAACTTGCGAGACAAGGACTATGCAACAACAGTATCCTGAAGGAGCCCAAGGAAAGAATGAACAGAGCACTGAAGGAACTCTTGGACATGGCCCAAGAGAGAGAAATTAGAAAACAGAACTAAACAGAAATGCTGCCGCTAAAAGCTACAATAATGGGGGACAAAAATCACCAGAGAGGCTCAACAGCAAATTTGAACTGGCACAAGACACAAGAAACAATCAGCAAACTTGAAGAGAGGGCCAAGGAGATGGTCAAGTCTGAGGAACAAAGAGGACAAACACTGTATGATCCCACTTATTGAACAGGTAAAAACATGTTGAAGTGGCCAGTGCTTTGTTATATATGTTTTTACTACAGTAAAAAGGAAGTCCGCGGCACAACATAACTCTGACTACATTAAAGGGATTCAATCCGCAGTTCCCGACCAGGCGAGAACCACTGCAGCTATTTACCGGCTTCTTGTGAGACCTTGCCCTGGTGGGTACTTTTGCTTCACACACTTACAAACACACAGAACATAGCACACAGCCAAACACAGAAGACTAAGCACACATTTATTTTGGTTTCCTCTAGAAACTGCAAAAGAAAGGAACATAGGGAAGAAGATAACACAAGAGAGAAGTTAACAATCTTTTTGGAAAGAAAGAAAAAGTATTGACCTAAGTAGAGCGATCTGAACTGCAGTCTTTCTGAGGGGGAGAGGGGCTCAAAATTTGTGGAAAAAGTTCATTAGTTTTTAATAACGTCCCCTTGAATAGGAAGTAAGCTAATTAGAAGATTCAGAACTACAGTCAGCAAGTACCACATAAGCAGGGATGTGCGAGGAAACGGAAGGCTGGAAGCAGGCAAGCGGGTTACAGTCTGCATGGGGTAGGACTCCCAGATCCTTCCCTTTCTCCGGGAGGCCAGTCACTGCATTCCACGGTTCCATCTGTTCACTCACTAGAGACAACGAAGCGGAGAGGGTACAGATTCCAAATAGCTTCTCCTTCCTGGCACCCATTACACCGGGTTTTTCTCCCCGCGTCACAAGATTGTGGGCCAAGTTTAATGGATCGCACACCAATCCTCAAAGCAAAAAGTTTACAGCCAGGGGCCACAAAAAGGTTACAGCCAGTTTTCATTCTGAGAAATCCAGGCGACACTAATTACTGCTTTAAAAAAGGCAATTATTTGTATAAATACAGGCCAAGCTACATGTGGGAAACTTTCAAAAAGAGTTAAAATAAGGAGTATGAAGGGAGAATTTTCTCCTGGGAATTAAAAACGGTCTTTTTAATTTGGCAATGAGTGAAACCTTACTATAGACAGATATGCTTCCACAGTTTCAAGCTGGGGCCTTTGCATGTTGGGCTGATAAAGGCCGTCCGCAGTGAGAAACCACCAGCCACTGCTGGAGCGAGATGGGCCTTTGTACCCCCGTCGAGTGAAAGGCTGCGAAACTCATAGGGGCAGTTACTTCTACCCTGTCGCCAGACCTGTCTTCCCAGGTGCTTCTGGGTGGGTTCAACCTTTCTGCTATAGCTGAGCACGTAATGATTTGTGCCACACAGGGTCTTCCACAAAGACCTTAGAACACACACACACACACACACACACACACACACACGAATAGTTAGCTCTGTGCCTCTGAAGGGCTGGAAGAAGGAACTGGTGTCACGAGCTCTTAAAAGGACTTACAGAGATTTCCTATCAGCCAATGAGTGATCAAGGAGAAAACTAAAATATTGTACATCCTCAATTTAGACTGACAACAAGGCTTATATAGAAGTCGTCTCTTTCCCTGACATAAAAGTTTCTTTTCAATTTCAGTCTCCTTTTAATAATACACTTCTTGTACGTGGAGGGCTCCCTCTGCAGTTAGAGCCTTTGTCCTTGAAAAGGTGCAAACGGAATCCTCGTCTGGTTTGCAAGGGGCAGGGAGCGCTGTTTCTCCCCACTGACTGTGCTAGGTTTTGTGTGCATGGCCTTTAGCATGCTATTCACACGTGTGTACCGGATTTTGTCAAATGCATCAATGGATATGGTCATGGAGTTATTTTAGTTTTACTTCTATGGTGGATTACACCGATTGCTTTTTAAACGTTGAACCATCCTGGCACGCTTTATATGAATCCTACTTGATCATGATGCATTACTTTTTGGATGTTTTGTTGAGTCCTCCTGGGTAAGATTTTATTGAGCATTTAATAAGGAATATTAGTTATTTTTGTGTCACTTTATTCACATTTGTTGTAGTCTTTCATGCCACTGTTTACCTTTTTCATTTCAGTTGGTTTTGTTGTGATCCATTTCCTTTCTTATTTTTGATATTTACATCTTCTCTTCTTGTTTCAAGGAATTTAAAAATCCCATTCCTTATTTCTTCAGTTACCCAGCAGTTTTTAAGCTGGATGCTGTTCAGTTTCCATATCTGAGAAACTGATGTTTTATAATTTATTAGGGCTTGCTTTGAGGCCTAACATATGGTCTGTTGTAGAGGAGGTTCCATGTACATTGTAAACTAATGTATCTTGTGCTGCTGTTGGGTGAGGTGTTCTGTATCTGTCTGTCTAAGAGGTTGACTGATTGTATTGATGTCTTTACTGAATTTCTTTCCCCATTGTTCTGTCTTCCTTCGAGAGTGATACATTGAAGTCCCCTACCACTATTGTAGTAGTGCCCATTTCTGTCTTCATTCACCTTTGTAAGAGTCTGATAAATGTATTTGAAGGGTGTTTCACTTGGTTATGTCTTCTTGTTCAATTATTCGTTTGTTATGTAATACCCTTCTTTGCCTGCTTGATGGATTTTAAGTCTATTTAATCCAAGATTAACACCATCACTCTTCCTTTTTTAAAATTTAATTGCCATTAACTTGTGATATGTATATATACTTTTTACCCTTTGATTTTTAGTCTATTTTTGTCTTTGTATCTAGGGTGCATTTCATGTAAGCAGCATACAGAAGGATTCTGTTTTCTTATCTAATCTGCTACTCTGTGTATTGACTAGTGCATTTAATCCATTATTTACATGTATGAATTTATTGCTGTGTGTGTTTTTCATGGTGTTGTTTTGAATTATCTTTAACAAAGTAACTCACTGTGTTAGAGAATGGATTTAAATTGCATTTTTGTATTTCCTGCTTTTAAGTCGTACAGTTACTTCTTTTTCTCTCAGAAGCTTTCTTTGTTATTTTAATATTTTTTAAAGTTTGCACGGTACTTTGGTGGAAAAAAACAGCAGAAATAGTGATGTGGATCCAAATTGTCCACAATTCCTAAAGATGAATAATAAATCTTCTTGTACTAGTAAATTAGGGGTTTTAGTTAGTAAAATATAAGAATTTGCTGCTATATCATTGTAAAATTAGCATAATATCAACAACATTATGGTTAAACTAAGTTTATAATCATATAATCCTAATGTCTGCCTGGCTAATGGGTTTAAGCTGCTTTTCATTTTGAAATTTAATTAGCTTAAACTTGCTAAATAAAAAATATGCTTCTGCTTTCATTATTTTGGCTGAGGGGGAAAAAAACTAACATCAAACAAGACAACTAAAATATTTCAGTTGACTTTGGCTATTTATATACTTGCTATTTGGCTATTTTAGTTAACTCTGGCTATTTATATACTTGCTATTTGGCTCTTTCAGTTAACTTTTGGCTATTTATATAATTGCTTATTGCTAAGGCCCATCCTCTCCTCTTACCATCTCTGTTTCAGTTCAGATCTCCTGTCAGTCCCCAAGACACATCATACTCCTCAATCCTGCCTTCAGACCCTTTTCTGCAGTGTTCCTGCTATCTGGATAACTACTTCTTTCTTCGCTGTAATTCTGCCTCCATCCCCATTTCACTAGGATATTAGGTCTTAGAAGAAGATCCCCTACTGAGGTAAATCTTTTGAAAATCTACCCCATCCATTCTCTCTCAAAGAGTGAAGGCTCTCCTGTTTCTTCCTTACACAACATCCAGATACTCACTGATAGCACTTTAGAGTTGTACTTGTCCAGCCATTCCATTAATTTAATAATTTAAATAAGTATCTCATGAGTTTCATTATTTACTTATTACTTTTCCCTATATGATTCATTAGAGCAAGGAACCGACAGTTTGATTTTCCAATGCACTGGTAATCAACATGTAGTTGATAGATAGAGACATTTTAATCAAGCTATAAATTCTGATATAATTTCCTATGACATAAAAAAACTTAACTGTGCTCAGTTCTGGTTCAATTCTTTAATTGTGCTTAGTTCTTAGTTAAGACCAGGAGAGATGAAGAATCGTCACATTTAAAAGCTATCCCACCCAGGTATATGTCTGCTTTTTCTATGATCACAACATATACTTGCTTAAAAAATTAAAATGAAAAGAAAGCCATTCTGCTTAGAAGTAGCAGAAGGTGGGCTGCCAAACAGGTAAGGATAAGAAAGGTAAGCACACCCTTTATTCCCACTAATCAGAGACTTTTTCTACAAAACATGAAAAACTCTGGATTATACATTTTTATCAATTACAAATGAAGAAAATTAAGCTATAGGTGATCAAAAATGAAAGATACAGTATTACCTAATATTCCCATATCTGTCCATACTGAAAGACCCATGCTGACCACCATCTTGAAAGGTGGTTGGTGTGAGCAAGGCTTCCAACCAGCATATGAACAAGGCCTGAACCAAAGCAATCCAGCCTCTCCAGTGTGTCACTGATGGGAGTGAACAAAAAGGTGATTCTGGCTACACCGAAAAGCACCACACCGCAGGGGCTTATTTACTAATCATAAGTGTTCAATAATAAATAACCCATCATTTATTATTAACGACTAAAGCTCCTGGGACATCTACTACTTGTCAGCATAGTCGTGGATGCTTTACATATAAATACCTCACCTCCTGCAGTTCTCAGAAATACCCTGAAATGCAGAACGGTATCTTCATTTACAAGACAAGTAAAGCGGGGTCAAGTTGTTGAAATAATTTTGTCTAATGATGTACAAAAAGGGTTCAAATGTTTGTAGAAAAATCTGTTCTTTTAATTCCATTTTTCCTTGAATGTTTTGATGCCCCCATAGAACTTTTAAGAAGGACAGTTGGAAGTTCACTGACAAGCCTATGATTTCTCATTTGCAATCTCTCTGGGGAAGTAAGGTGTTCCATAAATTACTGTGTCAAAATTTCAAGCTAAAAAAAGTCTTTTTCCTGGAATCCTACCTTCGAACCTGGAGAAAGGCGTATTCTCCCACAAAGTAAATATCCAAAAGCACACCAAGAAGCACAGTGCGGACCAAACCCGTGGCCTCATCACTCACCACTTCTGCCAATTTTGCCATATATTTCAAACCCCGGCTTTGCCAAAATGACTAGCTCACCAATTACATAATATGGGCCCCAGGAAAATAGCAAAATGTTCAATCTATACATGCCCAGGCCCCACTGTTTGTAACCAGCAATAATTACATTTTATTTTAAGGACTAAAGTACAAATAAACAATTACCGTATGTTATAATCAGGGATCAAGATTTTTATGTAAAAGAAAAGATTCCGATATAATACTAAAGAAGTGTGTTTTAAAGTCAAGGTGTTAAATTTGATGGAAATAATGTCAAATCATGATTTTTTAAAACACACTCTATTTCTAAGCTCCACCAACTAAGGAAAATCTAGACGTAGTAACAGCAAGCACTCCCAGCCACTCAAGTAATGCTTTCTAAATGCCTCGGCACAGTGAACACCAGCAGAAATGCTCCGAGCATTGGCAGATTCTGGTCTAGGATAAGAAATCTAAGAGAAAGCCTAAGAAATCTTAATCTAAAAAAGCAACAAAGAAATCAATGATTGATGGTTTATATAAAAAAGACTCGTGAGTGCCAGAATGGATCCCAATGACAAAATTTTGGACAACTTCAGCATAAAAAATAGGGTATAGTGGACTGAAAGATAGTGAATATATAAAAATCCATGAATTCATGATATTAAAAAGAAAGTTCTATCCAATGAGAAAAGCGGGAAGGAGAGGCAGCGACCTTTCATTTGTAACTACTGGAAATCACTATTAGACCAACTCTTTAATCTAAAAATTGATTGTTAAAAAAATCACATATTTATATTGTCTTTTTCAATAGGAACTACAATACAGATTAATCAAAGTGGTTCAGTGGATAAGTTAAAGTTTATCTTCACAGAATGTCAGTTTACAAATGTAAAATAAATGTTGAGGTAAGAAAAAAGAAATCACCATTTACAACTCCTAATAAAATAATTGATTCAAACAAGGATTTTTAATTGCTGCTAAAGTAATGGGATAAAAGACTGATTAGGAATCTGATACAATGTAAAATATCATCTCACAGGTTACTTGTTAGTTGCAAAGAGAGAAAATCTCAATGGAGTGGTGACAGTGATAATCTTAATTAAATCAGCATCACTTTAAAGCCAGAGCCAGATGCCAAATGCCTCCAGATGGGATGCAAGAAGGGCATGCACAGCATCACCTACAAAGTACTCCATCCAAAACCTTCTGACTTGAATCTAAACAAGACCTGCTTTTCAATTTGTAAGAAACAGAAGAAAGTAGAATCCAGTCAAATATCACAAAAAGGAAATAAGCAGATAAATATTCTAAACATTCTAAAAAAGTTAACTGGACCAAGTCCTTCAACAAGTCTATGTCATGGACGGCAGGAAAGGGGAGAGAATCAATTTGGATGAAGAGAGATTTAATGACACCTTAAAGCAATGTGTGGAACTGCATCAGCTCATAGACCAGCTTCTTTAACCATTTATCATCAAGTTAACTTCAACTTGTGGCAACCCCATGCCAATCAAAATGTGCCCCTACGGTTTGCAATGACTGGTTTTGGGGGAAGTCAATTGCCAGACCTTTCCTTCAAAGTTATCTCTGGGTAGACTGAAACCACCCAATTGTCTATTAGCGTTCGAACATATTAATGTTTGTGTCATCCAGGGACCCTAAGCATCTTTAGCAGATGCTGTTTTCTCTGTATTTCCTCAAATATAAAACATCCATAAAAACCAAGGCAGGACAGGAAAATTAGGAAACTTTCTATGGATGTCAACATCTTATTGTTCTCTACTTACCTCCACTTAGCAGCTTCATGACTAGCCAGAGCTCATCTTTTACCACAAAAGATGTATAGTAAGACACAATATTAGGATGGTGACATTGACTCATGGCTTGAATTTCTTTCTACAAAGAAAAAGAGAAAAGCATAATTCACCATATGCAACCTGGAAACAAACATTCCAAGCTGGCAAACCCAGATTTGACGTTTCAATATCATTTCACCGCCTTTCTGGGACCTTCATGGCCCTCGCTTTTAAAAAAAGAGTCAAAAGAAAATAAATTAAGTAAAAAGCCATTCCCGTGCCTCAGACCATTCTGAAGCTACTCTCCCACTCAGTAAGTACACTAGTGATCTTGGAAAGTGGAAACACACCAAGGCATAGGACAAGAGGCCTCCACTGGGACACTTATTTTTTACTTGAATATACTTTTGAAGAGCTGTCTTGGGAAATCTGGTGTTAGAGGTTAATAAACAGCAGGTGTTTTTTGCTTTCTTGTTTGCTTATCTTTTGAAAATTCTAGACGTGCAACACAGTAGTAATGTATCTCATCGTTGTGAGATGATTAAACAATTCTGAAGCAAAACATTCTGAAAGAGATTTGAATGATTTGACAACGTCTGAAACAAAACCCAGAATGGGACCTGAGCCAAAGCCTAAACTACTCTATCTCAGTGATGAATCTAAATTAGATTGGGTGTGACCATATGTGCTAGGTGTGATTCGGGCCTTGTTTACTCTCAAACGAGCCTACTCCAAGATCCAGTCACTGTAAACGTCAACTAGTCCGGGACACTTATCCCTGTGGTTTTCCCTCTTCAAAGACACTTTGTCCATTGCATTTGCCGAGCTGCTTCCTAGCCTTCCTTCTCTTCTCAGCCTAAACACCACTTGCTTCCAGTTTCTCAAGGTGAATTAGGTGCTTGTGCTTTCAGCCTCCAGGTACCCTATGTATCTCCTCTTTTCACAGCCCATGAACAGGGCCATACCCGCGTACTTTATCTGAATCTCCACTAGACTGAGAATTCCAAGAAGGCAAGTAATTAAATGTGGATTCATAATTACTGTGAAACTTATTATACTTTACAGTTATTGCCTTATTTTCTGCTGTTTCCTAAAATTGTATGTTCAAAAACTATTTGTTCAAAGAATGAAATCCTACAGCTTCTTAGTCATGTACTTGTCCTATGCCTTGAGTGGGTGAATTTGTTTAAGAAGAGTAATTGTATGAAAGATTCTGTAATCTCTGATTCATAGAGCTAAATAAATGCTAAGTAAATTCACCAAGTGAAATAAATGCTTTCCTCATCTTCTGTAAAGTAAATTGTTTTATGGCAAGGACCTTGTCTTGTGTGTGGCAGCAAGCCCAAAGTCACCAGCATAATCTTCTGCACTACAAGCTAAGTAAACATGAAGGAAAGAGAAGCAGGAACTACAGTAAGTGCCTGCCTGTAGACACCGTGATATAGAATGTGAAGAAATAAGATATTTACACATAAGAGGAAATACATAGGACAGGATGTATGTGGCACTGCTGGGGAAGCACAGGACCACTGACCCCAAAGTCAGTGGTTCAAACCCACAAGGAGAAAAATGAGGCTTTCTGCTCCTGTAAACACTTACAGAGCTGAGAATTTCATATAGGGTAACTATGAGCCAGAATCAACTAGATGGCAGGTTTATTGATGTTTGTTTCTCATACATGTCAGAGGAGTATTAAGGATACTGAATGCTATGACAGTCCATAGGGAAAAATAATGAGGTAGCCAAGCAGGATGTAATTAGATTCTGCAAAGGAGGTGGGAACTAGATTTAGCTTTTCACAATGTAGAGAAATTTCAGTGGCTTAGAGAAGTGTGAATTCAGGGAGCAAGCTCTAGAGAAAGATTCTCTCTGACCACTATGGGACAAGGTCCTTGTCCCTTTTCAGCTTCTATACCTAGAAGACTCTACTTATGTATGCCTACTTTATCTGCATTTTTATATATCTCAAAAGAGACTGAAGTAAAGTTCACCCCGCCTCCCTGACTTAACATTCCAAAAGGGGATTAAACCACATGTATGTTGCTGTCTGTGTAGGAGTGAGTTGATTCAACTCATAGCAATCCTAGAGAGGTCTGCCTTCCATAGCTTGTTATCTCAATGAGATCAGATTGCTAAGTCTATCTTTCTTTTAAGCTGCTGGTGGGTTTGAAACACCAACCTTTGGGTCAGCACCTGAGCGCTTAAGTAATGCAGGGCTTTTTCACAGGAACAGGGACAGGGGTTAGGACTTATAATATATATTTGTAAGGGCGAGGAAGCAATTCAACCCATAGTCATTTGCAGCCATCAATGGATCATTAATAAATTGAGTCATGTAAAAAAAAAAAGACTACATTCCACATCTCATTATCTTTTCATTCCACTTTTCCCACAAACTTTTTACAGCCTTATGAAGAATTTTTAAAATGAAAAACATTCTTCCAGTTAATATGTTTGAATATATGCACATATGTTATATATGTCATACTTTTTGCTTTGTATAATCAGTCACTATCAGAAAGTTTTAAAGTCATTGATCTGGATGACAACATTAATTCCTGAAAACTGTCAGGAATTAATACACAAGAACAGCCGTAATAAAAGAGATGGACAATAATGAGTATTGGCAAGGAAGAAAAAAAACTAAAACCCTCATCCACTGTTGGTAGGATGGTAAAATAGCACAACCCTTGGACGGCAACTTGGGAGTTTCTCAGAAAGTTGTACATAGGACTTATCACATGGACCCAGCAAGTCCCTTCCTGGGAATCCAGCTCCAACCCCTCAGTGCCAGCGCGCCAGTCCCCACCCACAGCAGCCCTGTAGAACATCCAACTGGAACCCTAACTCCTTATGGGAGTAGAAAGCCTCCTCTTTCTCTCTCGGAGTAGCTGGTGGTTTCAAACTGCTGACCTTCTGGTTAGCAGCCCCACGAGTGGCCCATTACAACACTAGGGCTTTGGTATATACCTACGCGAAATGAAAACATGGATACACACCCAAATGTGTACACGATGTTCATAGAAACATTATTTGTCAGAGTCAAAAAGGAGAAACAATCCAAATATTTATCAACTGATAAATGGACAAACAAAATGTAATATATGTGTATAATGCATTATCATTTGGCAATAAAAATAATGACAGAAAGTACAATATGGCTAATATGATGCTTAGTAGAAGCCAGTCAAAACCAATTACTTTCCACTCACAGCCAATCTTTAGAGACGGAACACTCAGTGGTCTGCTAAGGTTGAGAAAGGAAGCACATGAAGGGGCAGGAAGTTTCTCTGGGCAGTGATGAAGTCTTGTGGAATTAGACAGTGGTGATGGTCGCACAACTGCCGCCATGCTAAAACCACCAGAGTATATATTTTAAAGAGGTGGCGTTTGTGGTATTTAAACCCTCAACAACACTTCTCATTTCCAGTCTCGCGGCCACCCCGCCGCCTGTCCAAGAAAACCCTGATTTGTTTACTCAGTATTTCCTTTTTATGAGCTCTTTGCTGTTCTTTCCTGGTTCTGAAGACCTGCCAGCAGGATCACCCTGAAGCCGGTCCAAAGCTAAGCCACAAACGTCTCACAAAGCCTTCTATCATCTCAAGTAGATGCGCTCTTCCTCTCACTCCCACAGGGTCTGAGAGCTCCCTTGAGGCACTCCAAGGCTCACTATTCCCCTCCGAGTCTGTCTAATGAATCAGGGGAGAGAACACGTTCAAAATCCTGCACATGCACGTCTTTCTGATAGGAGAGACCTGTCAGCAGATCTCTGCAGATAAATGTCGTAAGATTTGATAGCTGACTTTCCTATTCTACAGAGGAAAGGTTGCCAAACAACTTTTTAAAAAACATTTTTGACGAGAAAGGAAGGATACACTGTCCTTCACTAGTAACGGCCATACACAGACACATCTAATCCCAGCTTACATCAGCAGTCTTTGGAGAGCCCAGACCTCCTATCCGCATTATAATCAAGACAACTTTAAAAATAAATTTTAAAGTCACATCAAAAGTTTAGTATGATCTAATATTTGTGTATATAAACTACAGGGGCTTTATCTCTCAGAAATAGACCTTTTGGCATTGGGATTTCCGTGCTTTATAGACCGAGCTCTGATATCACAACCACCACAAATAAATTTGGGATTCTTTATAGCCCTGATGGCTCTTTGAGGTGGAATCATATTATTGTCCTAAACTTGACTTATTACGAGTCACTTTCCCCTTCACTTATTTGCCATACTGTACATACCACGCAATATATCCTTATGTTTATAATGTAAAGCTTGTTGATACATATGGAAAAACATGAGGGTTAAACATTTTTGTTTTTTTTCCCCCTTGAATAAGCTACCGTATGCACTCGAGTAGAAGCAAGTTTTTCAGCACATTTTTATGCTGAAAAAGCCCCCAGTTTTTGGTGGTAAAATTAGGTGCCTCAGCTTACACTTGAGTATATATGGGATATTAAATCAGCAATCCTTTAAAACAAAATTTTATTTCCAAGACTATGAAATGATATCTGAAGACATAAATTCTGTATTTCTGAACTGAGATCACGATCATTTCAAAAGTATTATATTAATAAAATATCGGAATCGAGCCAGACAGACCTGAATGTGAACCCAGGCTCAGTCACGTACTTATATGATTGAATCCCCTCATCCATAAATGGAGCTGCTGTCTGTCACAAAGCAGTGCTGTGTGGTTCAAAGTGCACTTTCATGCCCGCTATCAAGTGACTAGTGCTATTATCACTACCCTGGGAACTTAGCCAGGCTACTTACACTCTGAGTCCATCTCGGTAATCATAAAGAAGAAAGTAATAAGACTCACCCTATAGACTCGAGTATAAGCCGACCCGAGTCTAAGCCGAGGTACCTAATTATTATCTGGGAAACCAGAAAAGCTGATTGACTTGAGTAGAAGCCTAGGGTGGGAAATGCAGGATGTGAATTAACACAGAGACCAGAGGGGAGAGACGGAGCGCAGCCACAGACACATCCTTACCAGTTCAGCTGCAGGCGTAAGTGAATCACTACGGGTGCTTCTGCGAATTGGAGCCATCCAGTCATAGGATGGCTCTGATTGGTTAGATGTGAGTAAACAAACATTCAAAGCCCTGCAGTGTCAGTGGGGCTTTGAATGAACAGCAGAGAAAAGGCAATCACCTGCGAAACAACAGGCGCTCATCCTGTTACCTGCGGGGTGGGGTGAGGGGCAGCGAGATGTTACACCTCGCTGTGATACCACTGACCGGTGTATAAGCTGAACCCATTTTTCAGCACATTTTTTTTCGGTACATTTTTCTTCATACTACCCCCATGGGTAATGCCAAGTAGCTGACAAATAAAGCCTCTCAAAAGTCCAGTTTCAATATGTAGGTAATCCCCCCCCCCCTTTAACAAAATTAGCTTACAATCGACAAAACATCTATCATCACTGTAGTTCAAGTGTATAAAAGAAGCTCCAAGAGATTGTGGAGATCAGAAAATTCATGAACCTGACATAGGAATGTTGTTTCTTATACAAAATGTTTGTGGGGATCCTTTCAAACTGATCCTCAGACATGACCAACTACTAAGAAAATGCACAAGAGGACTTCAAAAGGGCCATGACAAAATAGAGTCAAAGAGAGTGGAACGATTCCATGAACGTTTTGCAGCCCTCTTGTGTCTGTCTCATTTGCTCTAAGTTCAAAATATCATTTATGAATTTTACAGTAATCACTACTTAATGAAGAAACGACACATTGGTAAATAAACAAAAGAAAAAACTTCAGCGTGATGCTCAGGAGTGTATCGTCCACGTCAGACACAGGAAACGTGCCTACCAGGAGCTCGTCCATGCTGGTCTGACATTTCTCAAGGTTTATCCGTTTGATTGCCACCTTCTCCTTCTTAGGGGCACAGTACGCTGCTTGGACCACAGCAGTTGCTCCACTCCCTGAGGAAGTAAGCAGATAAATAAATGGTTAAATAGCTAAAAGTAGTACATGCCTACTTACCACACAATTGGAACATAAAAGGAATCCTTTAACCTTGCTCCTAAAGTGAGCACCATATGCAAAGAAACACCCTATGCTGTAGGGTGCTAGTATGAGCAAAAACCCAGGCCACTTCTTAGACTTGCTAGGGTTCTGATTGTAGAATGTCACAGGCTTCCATTCTCAGATTCTTCCCTCTGAGTACAGGAGCCCGGCTAACACAAACAAAGCCCATAATTATCAGTACAGTCTATGAACTGCAAAAAATGATGGAACCAGAGAAGGACACGTGCGCCACGGGGTCCGTTGGATTCAGCCCTGGCAGAGAAGCCTGCAGGGGCAGGGCATGTCTGACCTGGGTCGTCACTGGGGTTAGAGGAGTTCAGATGCTGCCACACACCCCACTCTTACATCTACTTTCATCTCTCTTAGTCAACATCGTCCTCGACGTCCTAGTCAGTAACAATATAGTAAAAATATAATAATAATATAGTAAAAAATAGAAAGTAAAAGGCATCCAGGTTAAAAAGGAAGAAATCGAACTATCCCTATTTGTAATTCTATAGAAGAGGGCTTCAAAAAGTTCATGGACTGTAAGAGCCCCCAATAAAATGATTTTAAAAAAGCTCATGGAAAAAACTAAATGAAATGAATTTTCTTATGAACTTTCCAAAGTCCCCCCTTTCAAGTCAAAATATAAACAAAATACAAAAAAACCTAGAATAAGTGTACTTAGCAAGGTTACAAGACACAGACCAACACAAAAAAACCAATCACAGTTCTATATACTAACAAGAAACAACAAAAAAATAAAACTCTCTAGAATTTACAATAAACACGTATGGGGGGGTGGAACTTCCACTTTTCTCACAAACTTTCTTGAAGCTCTTTCGTACAGTATCTGTAAGCTGAAAATACTGATGAAAGAAAAGAAGGGCACAGGACATAAAACTGAAAACTTAGCAAGTTCTTGGATTAAAAGACTCAGCAGAGTGAGATGTCAATACTGCCCATCCTGATACATCCAGTTAATGCAATTCTTAACAGAGCCCTGGCAAGGTTTGTGTCGACATAAACAAGCTCATTCTAAAATGTCAGCCCTAGACGAGCCAACACAATTTTGAAGCCCTTCTGAAAGAGGGTTCACTCTTCTTAATGTTAAAGCTATTGCTGCTGTTAGGGTGCCACCGAGTTGGTTCCCACCCATAGTGACCTTACGCACAATGGAACAAAACACTGTCCGGTTCTGCGCCAGCCTCGCAATCATTCCCGTGCCTGAGCCCGCTGTGGCGGCCGTGATGTAACTCCGTCTCTGCCTCTCCATTTTACCACATGGTCTCCCCTGACAACATGTTCAAAGTATGTAAGACAAAGTCTCACCATGCTTGCTGTACTTCTAACAGGGCAGATCTGTTTGTCCTTTGGCCAGGCCATGGCATTTTCAATGTTCTTCTCCAGCACCATTCAAATGTACTGATTCTTCCTTGGTCTTCTGTTTAAAGTCCAACCTCCACATGCATCTGAGGCAAATGAAATGCCATGGTTTTGTGGGTCACATGCACCTTCGTCCTCAAACCAATATTCATGCTTTTCAATCCTCTGCAGCAGACTGGCCTACGGCAACACATCTTTTCATCTCTTGACTGTGGTTTCCATGAGTATTGATTGTGGAGCCAAGAAAGACAAGCTCGTTGAAAACTTCAATCTCTTCTCCATTTATCAGATGTTACTTAGTGGTTCAGTTGTAGGATTTTGGTTTTGTTTACATTGAGCTGTAGTCCACACTGAAGGCTGCAGTCCTTGATCTCATCAGCAAGTGCTTCAGGTCCTCCTCACTCTCAGCAAGCAAGGTTGAGATCACGTTCTTCAATAATCCAGTTTCTCTGATGACGTGCTCACTATAGATATTTAATAAGTATACCGTACTCTGAAGCACACCTTTCCTGATTTTAAACCATGTGGCGTTTCCTTGTTCTAGTCACACCATTCCTCTTGATCATACACAAGCTCCACATGAAAACATTAGGGATTCTGGAATTCCTATTCTTCTTATCCATAGTTGGTTATGATCCACATAGTCCAATGCCGTGGCATAGTCAATAAAACACAAGTGAACATCTTTTTGGTTCTCTGCTTTGAACAAACATTCAGCAATGACATCACTGACATCATCAATGATATTCATTGTTATCAGCAATGATATTCATTGTTCCACACCTTCTTCTGAAAACTTTATAGCTATATTAATCAAGACAGTGTATGCTGGCAGAGGGAAAGACATATAAGAGTTACAGGCTTGGACACCCATAGGTGCACTTCTGTCCTGCTCTTATGGGGTTGCTGTGAGCCAGAATCGATTCGCATGGCAGCTTGTGTTTCTGTAATATGGCCACTACACAACACAGAGCAGTGAGTGCTTTGGGTTAAACCTCATCCCATACACAAAATAGATCAAGATGTTAAATGCAATGCGAAAAAGCATACAGCTTTTAGGAAAACAAATTTAAAGAGTATCTTTAGGAGCTAGGGTTAATCAGAGTGTTTAGATGTGACACTAACAGCAAAGTCTAACTGAAGAAAATTTGGTAAATTAGGACTCATCAAAAGCAACATTATCAGAGTTTCGCGCAGCCATGAAGAGTCACAGCCATGGCTGTGCGCTCCCCTATGGCCATGGGCCTCGACAAGGGCCACAAGGTGACCAAGAATGAGAGCAAGCCTGGCCCAGTCCCCGAGGCGGGCGCCTCACCAAACATACCAAGTTCATGCGGGACATGATCCGGGAGGTGTGTGGCTTTGCACCCTATCAGCAAAGGGCCATGGAGCTGCTCAAGGTCTCCAAGGACAAGCGGGCACTTAAGTTCATCAAGAAGTGGGTGGGCACACACATCCGGGCCACGAGGAAGAGAGAGGAGCTGAGCAACGTGCTGGTCGCCATGAGGTAGGCCGCTGCCAAGAAGGACTGAGTGCCGTTCTCCAGCCCCCTCCAATAATAATAAAGCTTTTCCAGAAAAGAGAAAAAAACCAAAATCATCAATTTTAGGTTTCTTATTGTTCCCTTGCCCCTGATTCAATCTTGGAGAGCCTGTAAAGTGTTGCTAGGAGTCAGAATCGCCTAGATGGCAGGAACTTTGGTTTGAACCACCAAAGCCAAACTCACCGCCCCTGCAGGTTTCCTTAAGGGATATAAAGTCTCAACTTTCTCTGGATGGTGGTTTCACACTGCTGACCCTGCGGGTCGCAGCCGAGCACATAACCCACTCTGCCACCACTCTGTCAGGTTGACGGGGTCTCACAGCAGCCCTAAGCGGGTGTCCCGGCTATAAATCTCTAAGGAGCAGACAGCCTCTCACTTCTCCTGGTGCCTTTGACCTGCTAATCTTGCAGCTAGTAGCCCACAGTGCTCCCACAATCCTATCCCAAACTAAGCTCAGTGCCATCAAGTCAATTCAGACTCATAGTGATCTTAGAGGGCAGGGTAGAACTGTCCCTCTTTATAGGAGTAGAAAGCACTGTCTTAATTCCTTGGAGTGGCTGCTTGTCTTGAACTGTTAACCTTGGAAGTTCCCAGCCACCATTCGTTGGGTTGGCAGCGGAGTACTTTAACCTGGCAGTGCACAGCCCAACTTGTAACCACTACACCATCAGAACTCCTACAAGAAGCAAATGCTCAGGCTTTATTTCGGAAGTTCTTCTGGGTGGATTCTACCATTAACTTTTCAATTAGCTAAAAAAACACAAAAACAAGCAAACAAAAAACTAAGTCAACTACTGCCAGAGTTGATTTAGACTCATCTCTAAATCTCACAGCCAGGGAGTTACCTCTGACTCACGAGGGCTTTATGGAGTTTCTGAGGCTGTAAAGCTTTATGAGAGCAGACAGCCTGATCTCTGAGGCTGGAAAGCTTTACGGGAGCAGACAGCCTGATCTCTGAGGCTGGAAAGCTTTACGGGAGCAGACAGCCTGATCTCTGAGGCGGGAAAGCTTTACGGGAGCAGACAGCCTCATCTTCCTCCCAAGGAGCAGCTGTTGGGTTGCTGGTCTCAAAAAAAAAAATTTTTTTTAAAAGCACCTTTCAATAAAATATCCTACTCTTGACTTTTCACTGTTACACTACTGTGCAGTTCTATGTACCACTCCCTCCGCTTCCACCTCACCTACTCGTTTGTCTTCCTCTGTTAGCTCTTTAGCTACAAACGGAATGAGTATTACACAGAATGGATTGACGTCCAAAAATCTGAAACTTCTCCTGAAATGCTTCAGTAACTCTTTACTTCTTGGGACAGAAAAGGAGCTGGCTAAAGGCACTGGGGGATTAAATTTATTATTCAGTCTTTATTAAACCTACAAACTTAAAAAGAAAGAATAAAAAATGGCAACTACTCCTACCTGTGATTGGGGGTGGGGGGGATGATCTAGTCCATCAAATCAACTGAAGAGACAGACAGTCCTCCAAAATATGGCCAGCCATCAATTACATTGCTGTGTACCTTTCAGTCAATTCCACTTTACTGTGACCACATGTGAAAGTTCCATAGGATTTGGTAGGCTGAACTCGCTCCAGGAGTAAACGAACAGAGCTAGTGACACACGATCAGCCATTCAATAAACCAGTGAGCCACCAGGTTCCTCAGCCATCATGATAACAGACCTATTCTAAAGACCATGTTTCTTTTGTAAGGCTTTACAATCATTACGAAAGAGTTAGCCCAGGTTTTACAATCATTAAGAAAGCGTTCATTCAGAAAGATGACTAAGAAAGCACTGTCACCTGAACCATGAAAAATACAGAAATTCACAATTCTGAAAATTCTTTTTCTAAATAAGACCTTATCTAGGTCTCATCAGACTCATGTTGAAAATACGGCTCCTAGAATTGGAGAAACAGCTGTAAGAGAAGTCACCATCATAAAAACCATTCTATTTTCTCCATACAAAGATGAAAATAAAGACTTATTGCCATATGCTTTGAGTAATTATTCAAGCAGTCTGAGGGTTTTGCAATGAATCATGCAGGCGCCCTCCAATCTTAGTGAGTGGTGGTAACGTCACCCTTCCGAATGCTCCAGCCAAAACTCTTAGAGTTGTCCTGGCTCCTTTCTCTCACAAACCCTCTAACTTCACAATCTGCTGGCTTCCACCACTCTCCTCTCAACCTTTCCTCTATCTTTTCACTCTCATACAACTATTCTCTACACAGCAGCCCAAGTGATCCTTTTAAACACTAAGTCCGACAATGCCATTCCTCTGTCCGTAGTACTAAAAGCAAGAGCCACATGCCTCCGATGACTTACAAAGCCTCACACGATCCCGCCCTTGGAGCCATCCCTCCACAGGCACATGTCTGACATCGTGACCCAGCACCCTTCCTTTGTTGCTCTGCTCTAGCCACCCAACGCCTCACTATTTCTTAAACGCACCAGGTGTGTCTATTTTGTGCCTGGAAAAAAGCACTGCAGAAAACGACATCATTCCTCTCTTCACCTCCTTCAGAAATCTTTCTTCAAATGTCACGTGTGCTGTTAGGTTCTGAATGGCAGGCCGACCTCTGTGGGCAGGGCTATTTGTGACGGTGACGGTTTTGCTCCAAAGGAGGAACCGTGATAGCTCTGCTCCAAAGACCCAGGATGATCACAGGCGCTTATGCATCAAGGAGCCTTAAGAAAACGGTACTATGGTGTCTTGAGGCAGCACTGGCAGAAAGTTCTTTAGAAGCGAGGATGGCCTTCGACATGCTATCACATACTTTGGACGTGTTATCAGGAGGGAACAGTTCCTCCGGGAGAAAGACATCATGCCGGGTAGAGGGTCAGTGAAAAGGAGGAAGAAGCTCAACAAGGTGCATTAACATAGCGGCTACAGCCATGGGCTCCAACACAGCACCAGTTTTGAGGATGGCGCAGGACTAGGGATTTTCCCCCTATAGTAGTACATAGGTAGTCTATGAGTAGGAGCGGGCTCATATTATCACATAACACGCACCTGGGAAGAATGTAGCATCTAGAATATGTAAAAGAACTAAACTTAACGAAGTAAACAATGCAATCAAACCACGAGGAAAGGGCTTAACTAGGCTTTACACCAAAGAATTAAATCAAATGGCCAAGAACCATATGCAAAAAATGCTCAATATCATTAATCATAAAACCAAAGCTCCCCTTTCTTTACAGTCGGTTAAGAGCCCCAGCGACCCCTGGGAAGTGTCACTGGGGCTGCACAGCTCTACAGGAGCAGACGGCCTCACCCTTCTCCTCTGGAGCAACTGGTGGGTTCAAAAATGGCCTTTAGGTTAACAATTCCTGCTCGCTTAACAGAAGGGCCACCAGGGTTCCATCAAAACCACCTTGAGATACCACTTCACCCCTGCCCCCTCCCATGTCTTTGAACTGAAGACAACAGCCGCTGAAGAGGCTATGTACGTTTGTCCATCACTGGAGACTTTACTGTGGAAAGTCATCCGAGAGCTCCTCAAAAAGTAAAGACAGACAAGCACACGCTGCTGCCCTTAGCTGAGGTGAGTCTACCTGGCCTCCTGGCGGCCATGTGCGCAGGGTAGAACTGCACTCCCTGGGTTTTCAAAGCTGTGCCCTCCCAGAGCAGATCTCTGGGACTATTGGGCTCCTTTGGGTGGGCACAAACCCCCAACTTTTGAGCTAGCAGTTGACTGTTCAACTATAATGTGCCAACTAGACACCCCACAGACTCCTATGGTCCAGCAGTTCTACTGCAATTTAAGAGATTGAAAACAGATACGTAAGACACCAGGATGCATTGTAGCAAATAGCAATAGCAAATTCACATAGGCAAAATGGTGGAAACAATCCAAATGTCCAACAGAGGATCAACAGATACACAAAATACGGGGTGTAGATATAATGGAATACTATCCACCATAAAGAGAAATGAAGTGCTGACATTCTGCAGCCTGGATGAACCGTCAACACATTATGCAGAGTGAAATGAGCTAGTCACAGAAGGACAAATATTGTACGACTGTTATATGAAGTATCTAAATGGGGCAAATGTACAGAACTCAAACTGTAGTAGTGGTTACCAGTGCTTAGAACACGGAGCTTCTACAAGAGTCATGGGGACATTTTGAAAATACAGTGGTACTGGTTGTATAATCAACACCATGAACCTAATTATTGCCATTAGATTGGACATGAAAAATAGGTTGAAGGGGTAAATGTTTTGCTACATAAATACCTATCACAAAGGGAAAAAAACAAACAAACCCCCAAACAAAAGACAATAAATGTTAGCCAAGAGGAGGAGAAAAGTGAACCCTCATATATAGCTAGTGGGAATAAAATGGTACACCGTGGAAAACAGTTCAGTAGTTTCTTCAAAAGCTTAATCCAACAATTCCACTCCTGGTTATACACTGAGGGGGAAATATATATAATTTCACATAAAGGGTTATACATGGATACTTAAGAGTAGAATTATCCACAATAGGCAAAAAGCACAAACAACCCAATGTCCATTAACTTAACTGGTGTTGGCAATAAAAAGGAGGGGAGGACTAGCATGCAACATGGATGGCCTTCCAAAAATACTATGTTCAATGAAAGAAGCCAAGGACACATAGTATAAGATTCCACTAATATAAGAATGGCCAGAAAAAGTCCATCTGTGAACCCAGAAAGCAGTTAGTATACTGTAATTAGCACAGTGGTTGCCTGGGATTGAGGACAGGAACAGGGAGCAACCTCAATGGACATGACGCATCTTGTAAGAATGATGTGGTAGACTGTGGTGAAGACTAAACCACTGTAAACTTAGTTTTAAAAAAATCACTCAATACTTAAAACAGTACATAATTATAACACAATAGTTTGAAAAATGAAAAAAAATTATGGTAAGTGGAAAAAAGAGCCCAACTTAAAAGACCACAAACTGATTCTCTTCATAGAATGTACAGAAAAGTCCAATCCATAGGTATGGGAAGTAGATTAATGGTTGACAGGCTAGATGTGGGAACAGGAATTAACAGTAACTGTGAACAGGCACAAAGTATCTTGTTGGAGGGATAAAAATAAAACTGGATCATCACGACACAGTAAATAAGAAATGAATGAATTGCACACTTAAAATGGGTGTGACTTTAAGCATTTAACTATACCTTAATAAATCACTGTTACTTGGTTTTAATAAGGTGGTCAAAATCACATTGGTGTTCGCACCATGCATGAACAATGGACCACTTGGAGACGATGAAAAGTCACCCATCCTAGAGGGCTGATAAACTCCTCCCTGTCTCTATTAGTTGGAGGACACCAAATTAATTTATCACTAAATCTCTATGCTGTGCAATTTCATACTACCTTACCAGCAAGGTATTACAAATGACCACGACTAGAAAGATGTGCCCTCTACTCAAGAGTAGAGCAAAATGGCTCTTCTAAAATAGAACTAGAGGCAATAGAGACCACCTTTCTTTAACTTCTTTACTCTTCCTTTTGGAATCTCCTTCTTAATCCCTTTCTTCACAATGTGCCTCTCAGCATAAGGGACTTGGAAGCAATCAATGAAAACCAAGACCTAGTTAGCTGTCTTTAGAGTTACACCAGTGTAAGTCAAAGATCCAGCATGCAGCAAGAATATAGCTGCCCCCAACCTGAGGCTTTAAGAAAAGAAAAAGAAGCTTTCAGGTAAAATGGCCCAGATTTATTTTAAAACAGGGGTGGAAGGGGGGGGAGTGTTTGACTAAAGAAAAGAAATAGAACAAATTTCTTTAAAACACACATTGCTCCCAAGGCAGCTAGGGACTCTTCTGCCAGACTTTATTTTATAAAACAGACTTTAATTTTAGCACAGGGTGCTTGATCTAGGAAAGCAGATCCCAACACATAAGGGGTCTGCTCTTGCCAGAGCAGTTTCAATAAACCCATCTCCTTTTGATTTCTAGGTTATACACACGCAATCACTGCACCTCTCTGAGAACCACAGTCACTATCTGTGTGTGCGATAGATTATAGATTTATATATAATTACTAGCAATCTGGTTTGTCTCTCTAGAGAACCCTGTCTAACACAGCGTGAGTTTTGGACTCTGCCAACTGCACTCCTTCTCACCAGCACCAACCAGATCTTTCTGATCATAGAATGCTCTCGCTCAAAACCCTCCTACCCCAAATCCCTCCCAATGCTGACAAAGATCCTTAAGATCTGCCAAATGCACTGCCTTTGAGTCCATTCCAACTCGCATTGGCCCTAAAGGGCAAACTAGAACTACCTCTGTGGGTCTTGCTGGCTCTGAAAGCTTACAAGAGCAGAGCGCCTCATCTTTCTCCAGGGGAGCACGGCTGGGTTTGAACCCGACCTTGAGTGGTAGCAGCACAAGGTAGAACCCACTGGCCACAATGGCTCCTTCCTCATCCCTCCAAGGGAGAAATCTTCCTTCAGCACCTAAAGCTCAATTTAAATGTCATCACCTCGGGGAGGGGGCTAAACCCTTGAGCTCTCCCTAACTAGCCCAGACCCCAGTGACTCTCTATCAAAACATCTTGTTCATTTCCTTGGAGCATTATCTAAAGGAGCCCTGGTAGATAATGTGTTGGAACCTCTAAGGTCAGCTGTTCAAACCCACCAGGCGGCTCCACGGGAGAACGCCTGTGGCTATTTGCTTCTCCTAAAGATTTACAGCCGCGGGAACCCTAACGGAGCCACGATGAGTTGGAATTGTCACGAAGGTGGCGGCTTTCCCCCCCCCGCCGCCCCCCAAAATTCTAAAAGCTGGAATTCATTTTTATTTGTCTCCTTACTTAACCTCTGTTCCCCCGACAAGAAAGAAAGTCGGTTGGTTGCACAGTCTAAAGTTGTGTTAACTTTGCTCGGGGCCGTGCCTGCAAGCCTCCTCGGGAAGAGGGTCCCCAGCTCCACTCCAACAATGTCTGGCACTTCGTGGGCTCCAAGGGGTGCTGTTTCGTAGGCGGGAGGAACGAACTAAAACACTCTCCCCTTCACTCCACCTATAGATCACAGGGCGCGCAACTCCAATGTCCCATTCCTTACACGCCCCGTAAAGGCCTGTCCCACACCTGCAATTTTCTTTCTCTGTAAGACGCCCTGTCGCTCCAGCTCCATCTGTCACCACGCATGCCTCAAGAGCACCTTCAAGCCCAGCCCCACGCCGCCTCGCACAGACGCCCCGCAAGCCCTTCTCCCCAACTCGCACGCGCTGCGCGCCCCACGAGCACCCACAAACCCGAGTCCCGCTCTCGGCCGGCTCCCCCGGCGCCCCACGTTCCCGCGTGTCACTCGCCGCCCAGCGCAGCGTCTCCTCCCCCTTCCGCGGCGCCTGCTCTCACCGATCACCTCCAGCAGCTCGTAATCGTCCCTATTGATGGACCACGGCAGGACGCTCGGCTCCTCGGACATGACGGCGGCAGCGGCTCTAGGTCTGCACTGCAACTCACTGACCTCGCCGCGGCTCTCCCCACCCCCAACTGCCGCCGCCGCCGCCGCCGCCGCGCCCCCACCAGCCGCCTCGGAAACAGTTACGGGTCAGACGGAGCCCGCACGCGGGGTCACAGCGCGGCAGAGCGGCGGCGGCTCTCGCCTCTTTCTCCTCGCCGTGCGGCACCTCACGGTCCGACCCCGATCCCGGCCTCGGCCTCAGCAGCAGTGACCAGAGCTCTGCCTGGGCCCAACCCCTCCGTCCCGCCCTCTCCGCGAGCCCCACGCACGGGCCAAACTTTCCCTTCTCCCTCCACCTGCCGGGACGCAGCGTGCTGACGTCACCGCGCCGGGCACGCCCCGCCTCGGCCCGGCCTCCCGCCGCCATGTCAAGTGTGGCTGCGTACGCGGAGCGCGAGCAAGAACCCCCGCCCGAGAAGGCGGGCGTTGATGGTGGAAGGAAAGGAATGGTCACGAAGGCGTTCTTCTAAGGCTAAATCTAAGCTATCGGAAGGTCATTAAATTGCCTAACATAACATAGGCGGCGGCTGCCACATTAAACATGGGGCCCAAAGGGCTACCAAGCGGAGGGGGAGGAGCTACCTTTGGTGTCTGGGGCACGTTGCCGTCTCCATTGTCGTCTTCATTGGCTCGTTTGAGAAGGAACTCGAATGGCCATGGGTGCACGTGAACATCAATCATAAGTTAGCCCCGCCTCCGGGCGCTCGGCGTCCTTCCGTGCTACGCCGTTCGCCCGACTTCCCGGTCTCCTGGTGACGTCACGGCGTACCCGTCACAGCGCTCGATACGTGTAAACGGTTCCATTGGGTGTGGAGAAGCCCGAGGGAGAAGCAGGGTGGGGCAGCCTTGGGGTGTGGACAGCTGCCAACTAGGATAAAAGGCTGCCGGTAATCAGAGACTTGCCCAGTGACAGTTTTTTCCAGGCGGAAGTTCCCTCTGCTGGGCCGGACTCCGGAAGTGTATTGGGTACGGAAGGAATTCTGGCCAGTTTCAACGAAGGGTCTGGAATTCCAATGACGCCTACCTTAGGAGCCATTAACAAGTTTTCCTTTGTTATGTTTTTCGATAATCCCAGTGAGATTTGGCCCATTCTTGCTGGCTCGTTGACCTTTGCATGACGTCACAGCTTAAAATTCTACCAAGTTGACCACCTGGAGCCATTGGCGAAGCGAAGGTGCTAAAGACTGAACAATGGGGGACAGAAAGCCTCCACCTGGATGGGGCGAAGTGAGAAACTTCCTAGTTGTTTCTGGCCGATCATCCACTGCTGTTGAATCCGACTCTTGGCTATCGCACTCATTAGGGATGAGACAGGGTGCGGGAAGGCTCCCCTGAACTCAGCTGAATGGAAGACCGCCTACCCCTAAATCAAAGCCGGCGGCCTGAACGGCCAGAATGGCACTGTTGCCACGGTTCCACCTGGTTGGAATTGTAGAAAAATCGCATGGGAAAGGTGCCATTTGTGCCACGTTTGTGAAGTAAATAAGATTTCTCAGTGTCTGGACTATCGGTGCTAGGGTCCCCCAATGTGAAAACATAGCAGAAGTCTTGCTGTAGAAATTACTTGCCTTGTAACACCTTCGTTGTAGCATGTGCTACATTTTTCCTTTAGCTGAATAAAAGGGGTGAGAAAGGAGCCAGCCTCATGGTCAGGGTTCGAGATGTCAAGGTTTGACATCTCTCGATGTCAATAGAAAGCTGCATAAACCAGAGCCTTAACCTGGATGTTGGACCACGGACCGATTTCTGAAGGCTTTGGGGTTGTAGTTTTGTCCAGCCTCTTGGGAACTTCAATGCAGAATGGTGTTTGGGGCACCTTCCTCTATCCTACTTTTCAGGGATAATGGTGTTGGAAAGAGATGCGAAGGTATTGATTTAAAGGTACAGAATTTAGTTGCGATTAAAAAAAAAAAGCTTGGCGGAGCCAGCGAAACTTTCCTCAGGAAATTGGATGTTTACTCAGTAAACAAGCGGTAGCCATAGCCACCTGCTACTCCAGAAGCTGCCTGGGAGCCACCACTGCCACCTACTTGCAGCATCCGGGGACTTCAACTCCAAGCGTCCCGACGCACGAGTTGGGTTTATTTGAAACCTAAGCTCAACCAATCCGGCGGCCCGGAAGGGAAGGCGGGCGGAGGGCATCAGCCAATCACCGTCCCTCTGGAGGCCCCAGCCTATGAGAAGGAAGCTGACATCAGGCGCCAATCGCCATGGCTCTTACGGAGAGCGGCTCGCTTTTTGAATTGGCTGTGGTGGTGGTCCGCAAGGGATGGCGGTAGCTGGGAGAGCAGCTCGTGTTTGAAGTGAGCTTCCCCGGCTTATTTGAGAGTGGAGAGGACTCTGAGTGTGCGTGTAAGTGGGGAGGCGGGAGTGGGAGAGCGCCCCCAGAGAGAGCGTCCCGGCCCGTGTCCCGCAGCCCCGCTTCGGTGACCGCCAATCCCGGAGGCCCGCAACGGAGGCTGCCGGTCCGGGAGCCCATCCCCGCCCCCGGGACCCGGGTCTGGACCCCGAGCGGGAGCCCCAAGCCCCCACGCGGCTCCGCGACGTCACGCTCCGGATCTCCTCCCGGAATTGGGAGCTGGGAAGGGGATCCTGCCGGTCCTGCGGCTCGGAATGCGCAGCCGCAGCCTTTCGGGACTCGATCCAGCGGTTTCGCTCTAGCATAGCTGATGTTTTCCTTTCTGTGGGAAGCTTAGCTCATAGATTTTGTTTTTTTTACCTGTGCAAGCCGCCCAGCCAATCTCCTCCTTCCCACTCAAAAACGTGTCTGTCTGGGTGGTTAAAAACGCAGACGGTGGATCCAGTACGCGTGGGAATCCCAGCTGTACCACTTCCTAACTGTGACTTAGGGATGTTACTCAGTTCAGTGTCTCTATATCCAGGTTTCTTTGTCTATAAAGTGGAGATAATAGTTTCTTCCTTGGGTTCAGTACATGCTAGTAAAAGGCTAATAGGAATACCATCTACATAATCGCAAGCATTAAACATCAGTTGTTAAAGCTACGTTATTATTGTTAATTACACCACCAATATATCAAGTGCATTTGGCTCCTTTATCCTAGAAGATAGTTGTTTAAAAAATACTAAGCAAAAAGAAGCCTAACCTGGATGTAGGTTTAAATAATGAATTTTATTTGGGGGGAAGGAGGGGACGTGTTATAAAGCTAGGATATTTAGTTACAAGGAAGATGACGATTGAGCTTTCTACTGTATAAACAGCACCTTGAAACTCACCAGGGCAGTTCTACCCTGCCCTCTAGGGTCCATATGAGTTGTCTGGAGTCCACTGGATTGCATTGAGTTTATATTTAGTCAGAAGCTCCTTGAGGAAGTTCTTAGATGAGAAAGAAAGTAAAAGTTTATGAACACTAATCCGGCTGTGTTATTGTGAAAACACATAGCAACCATGGATGATGGGGGTAGGGGACCGAAGAGTGTCTTTTAATTTGTAATTAGACCCGTGGAGGTTAATGTTAATGTCACCCGTTTGCCATGCAGTTCTTTGGAACTTTGAAGCTATTTTGGAACTAAGTTGTTACACAGTTCTACCAGGAAGAATTTTAATTTTGATGGTCTTTAAAGAGTGGAAGAAATATAAGAAAAATGGCAACTGAAATGGTGTTTTGATTTATTAGGCTCTTTCTCCTCCAATCATTAAAAGAGACGAACTCATCTCTTGACTATTTTCTTTAAGAGTTTTAAGAGGACTTTGAAAGAAAGCCCATTTACAGCCTTTATATTTCCCTTGGAAATAACTATGTGAAAGAGACTTTAAGAATATTAAGAATTGGGTAGATTTTTTTATCAGGATTTAAGTAAAGACTGCAATGATTATATTGTTAATTACATTGTTAGCACCACCACCAACATATCCTGTATAACACTTAGGTCTAAACTATAGAAGGTGTTTCTATTAGGTGTCAGTAAGTCAGTTCCCTCCCATAGCAACCCTGTGCCCAGCAGAAGGAAACACTGCCTGGTCCTGCTTCATCCTCATAGTTCTGTGCTTGCATCCACAGTATCAATCCATCTCCTTGAGGGCCTTCTCTTGCTGTCCCTTTACCAAACATGGTATCTTCCAGAGACAGGTCTCTTCTGACAACTTGTCTAAAGTATGTCTCACCATCCTTGCCTCTAAGGAGCACTTTGGCCCAATTCCTACCGAGATCAGTTTATCCTTTAAGCAGTCCATCGCACTTTCAGTATTCTTGTCCAGCACCATAATTCTAATCCCACATCTTCAGTCTTCTTTAGTCACTGTCTAACTTTCACATGTACATGAGGCAATTGAAAATACATGGCTTGGGTCAGGGGCGTCTTAGTTCTAGAAGATAATTGCCTATATGGTTACCCATCAAGAAATGTCCACACTGTCAATATCATAGGAAATGAATAATTGTCCCTTAATTTTATTTTAAACTTCTATTTATATTTCCTTACACCTGTATTTGAGTTGTACTACCGTATCTGTTTTACTGATGTGGAACCTGAGGCTTAGCCTACCAGGTGTCGATTAGGACAGGATGACAATTCTGCCTGACTGCACAGTCTGTTTTTGGGTCTTGTCATCTGCTTTTGGACATTTACTATCAATGTCCAGAAGTAGTTTTCTCCTATTATTTTTGCTACATTTTTGGAGAAAGTTTTTGTAAATTTTGTTAATTTACAGAAGCAGAACAGGGTAAATAAGTTACTTGGTGCTGTTGTGTTGTGGTTTGGGGGATAGAGAGCAGCATCCAGGGCCTGTAGATACTTGGAATGGAGTTAATAGAAATTTCAGGAAGTGGAATGAGGTGGGGGAAACAGTAAGGATGGATCTCAAGTTTTGATAGTACATGAGTAGAAAATAAACTTCACTACTTTTTTGTCTTGGTTTGGTTGAAGTCGGCCTGGGGATCTCAGGGACTCAAAAATTCAGTGGTTCATTGTGACTTGGTCCAGTGGTTTTGTTGCCATCACCACGCCATGAATCGAACACTAAATGCTCTGGGTATCATTTGGATTACCACGAGACAGAGAAGAACGTCGAGAGGCTCGTGCATGTTCAAAAACGACCAAAGAGATCATTGGTCTGAAGGCCCAAGCTCTACCATAAGCTGCATCACGCTGAGAAAATACAAATGAAACAGACTATCAAGATGCATAAAACGAGAAATACCAAACAAAAAGCATGATGAGAAGATTCCACAAGGCGCAGTGGAGTGACTGTCACAGAGTGACAGTCCTGAGTTAAAGAACTATCCAGTGTGATTAAACAAAAACTAAAAGACAAAGTGGGAAAATGGGAAGCCCCTCTGCCTGAAGCCCATGCCTAGGGGAAACTGAAGTAGTAAAGGTTATTTGCACAGGAAGAACAGGAAAGAAGGATGGAAAAGATGGTTACTAAAGTCTGCTATGTTGTTGGAGGTTGCTTTACTTGAAACAATTGAAATGTGAAAGATTCATCAGACCAACGGACTTCGGTTTCAAGCACGTCCCTGTTACTGTCAATTTAGAGCCACCTTCTGCTTAGCAGTATTGGTGTAAAGAGGAACCCTGTCCCGCTGGACACCACAATGGGAGTTATTACCAATGAGTTAGCTGGGTCCGTGACCCCAGAGGAGGCAAGGTGATTTGAGGGAAGGAGTTCAGGTTGGCAACAATTCTGAAAATGGTAGGTGCTTAATTGCAGTTTTACTGGTTTGATGGCAGTTTCCTGCAAGGAATTCCCTTTGTTTTTGAAGAAGATGAAGCAATCAGGAAAGCCACCATTGTTGCTCTGTGTTTCTGAGTCCCACCTAACAATTTACATGTCTTAAGGAAGCTAGAGAACTACTTACAAGAAAAACAAAACATTAAAATGACCCCATTGTTAAAAAAAACAAAACCCCCTCACTTTTGTCAAGTCAATGCTGACTCCTGACCCTATAGGAGAGGATAAAGCTTCCCGTGAGTTTCTAAGGCTTGTGTCCTTTACATGAGGGTAGGAGGAGAAACAGATTGGCTGAGGTGTAGAGGAGGGAGGTAGAATAATGACTACATTTGGAGTGTTTAAGGAGACCTGGTAGCACTCTCAGGTGATGATGGAACTGGTAACAGCAAGATCCTCTGGTTCAAACTCACCAGCCACTCTCAGCTTTTGAAGATTTATAGCCCTGTAAACCCATATGTGATTGCTAAGAGTCACAATCCACTGGATGGCAGAGGGTTTGTTTTTTGTTTTTCTTTTTTTGTTTTGAATGTTTATATCATGTCAGATAAATGTTCTGACTACTTTATATATATTGTTATTTTTACAATACTCTATGGATTGGTTATTTCTATATTTTATAGAAGAAGTAGGTGTTTGATTGATTTTCTTTGGCCCCATTTTAAGAACAATGGATAATTGTGAGTTTTATAAATATAGGTATTAAAGTGTAGAGCTTTTAATGCCTGTTGCCCAATGATCATTTCTGTTTTTTCTTTTTTTGCTCTCAAAATTTCTTTCAGCCAACATTTAAAAGATTCAACAATGGCCGACAACAGTTTATTAGTATCTAATGGGAGGACTAGCTTGGCTGACTCTTCAATTTTTGATTCTAAAGTTACTGAAACATCCAAGGAAAACTTATTTATTGGATCAGCATGTGTTGATGGTAAGCTTATGCCTTAAAATACGGTTCTTTTAGAATATGTAAGCTTAAAATTGACTAAAGAATTTCCTGTGATTTAGTGTCATGCCAACTGCTAAGCTAGGGTATAGGCAGTTAAGTATTTAATAGAGTATACAATGTAGATTTTTAGTTCTCATTTGGATTAATGCTTCTCTTTGAAGAGAGGGGCAGTTTGTCAGTAGGTTTTGCTTTTTCTGAATGTAGGGGAAAACCTATCTGTACATGTCTACCTGCCAGTAACTTGGTGAGCTAGGTTTCATTCATTTGTGTCTAGTGAGTTGGAGAGCCACTTCTTCCTCCCCTTTGATGAGTGGGCCTTTTCAAAAGTAAGCACTCTTGTGGAGTGTCACTGTGCATTGTCGTGAATGGTTGTTGTTGTTGTTAGAAGGCTAACCCTTGTATATCCCACTACACTGCCTTGGGTAAGTAAATATTGCTACTAGGGTTCGACTTCATACATGCACAGGTGTATTCCAAACAAAGTGTTTGCACATGTCTGTAGTCAGTGAATGATGGCTGACAAGGTCTGCCAGCCGTAAGCTTAGATTTAAAGGTGCCGTGAAAAAAAACGGAATCACAATAGTGCCTTGGGACGAGATCTGCACCAGTTCAATTCAGAAAGAGGTCAGCTCAGAAGACTGTGGGAACTCTTGGATTCCAAGTGGGTAATCTTGATAATTTTCTTGAATTTACGGAGCTGATTATGAAAAAGTTTTAAGAAAGTGGAAAACTACATTGGTGAGAAAAAGCCAGGAACATTGGGCTGAAGAATTTTTCCCCCCATTACGAGAATTCTTTTGTTTATTCTTCAAAGTAGCAAGGACTGTCTTAGGAGAATCTTGTTGGGAAACCTTATCCCATCTACCACACAGCCCAGATCTTGCCTTCCAGATTTCTTTTTGTTCTCCAAACTCAAAAGAACATTTAAGAAGAAACAATTTGAGTCTCTAAAAAATGCCCAAACTGCCATTTTGTTGTGATATAAATCAAAGAGCCCAGAATTCTTTTTTTTTCTTTTTGAAGTTTCATTGCCACCTAATCCACCCAACAGACAATTCAATAGTTTAATCATAGCAAGAGAATTGTATAATCATTACCACAATCCATTTTGAATATTCCCCCCACCCTTGGTTAAATCACCTTTAAAATGAGTTGTGTAATCACAATCAGTTCTAGTGCTGCCTCCACCCTCCTGCCTTCATTGTTTACTCCAGAAATCCCCTTATCCTCCCTGTCTTCCCCCACCCTCCTCTATGTCCCCTAGAAACACTTGCATCAGTTA
Source organism: Tenrec ecaudatus (assembly GCF_050624435.1). Classification (NCBI taxonomy): domain Eukaryota; kingdom Metazoa; phylum Chordata; class Mammalia; order Afrosoricida; family Tenrecidae; genus Tenrec; species Tenrec ecaudatus. The sequence continues at coordinate 12,781,980 of NC_134537.1, forward strand.
TTATCTATGCATGACTCCTTCAAGCACAGAATTCTTTGGAGGGTTAGAGAATTTGAAACATTGACTTCAGAAGTATACAGGCTGGACAAAGAATATGTTAAGAAATAATCGCTTGACATTTTGATATTTTTGCTTAATAAAGATGTCTATGATTTTGTAGCAATACTTTCTAAGGTACTCTCATCTGCTTTCTCTTTCTTTAAAGCTGTGGGGGAATCTTGCGAAGGGACATTTGGATCTTTATAACATCATTCTTGGGCCATACAAAATTATCAACTTGAAAATTAGCCTGCTATATTTGGTCAAGCATTTAATTAACTAACCTCTAACGGGATGACTGGACCGGCATCTCTTTGATGAGGTGTATGATGTTAGCTGGTACTGATTTCTTGGACCCTATAGAGTCCATGGGCTGGAGACTCCTCACTCCTGCTCTAAAGTAATAGAGGGCCAAATATTTTTCTTCTAAGTAGGAAACTAAATCAACTTGAGGAATTTTAGAGTGCAATCTTAAAGATAGATGCTATGCTATATAAGACCAGAAAAGGGATTAAGACCTATTTGATTGGATATTAATGGTTCACAAACATATTTAAATTCTAACAGAAGAAATGCCTCAGATTGAAACACGAGTGATACTGGTTCAAGAAGCTGGAAAACAAGAAAACCTTACAAAGGCCATACAGGTATGGAGTTTGGGTTTTAAGTTAAAAAAAGATCTTTTTCTTTTAAATATATTTGTCTTCCATCACTGAATAATTTTTAGGCTTCTTAATCTCATACTTAAGTCTCTTTTCCACAGACTATTAAATTAATGGAAGTCCCTGTTATAAAGATAAAAGAAAGTCCTGGAAAATCGGATGAAAAATTAATAAAAAGTATGATTAATATGGTAGGTCAAGCCTCTCATTGCATGTGGCATGCTGCACTTCTCTTAATTATATCATTCCACTTCATGGTGAATGGATTTAAATGATCACAAAATTGGTGCACTAATGTTCTATGAATAGAAATTATGATTATTTTAAAAATTTGGGTGTATTTGAAACCTCAGAGGCTAGCATATATCATATATATTTGTAAATATAAATACTCCTTAAGCACTTTACTATCTTTTTTCTCATTTGTTTAGTATAAAGTCTTAATCTATTTCCAAAGTTAAGAATCAGAATCGACAATCATGTGGTCTTTTGTGTCAGCATATTAGAGAATCTACTTATTTCTTTATGCCAGTCTTGCAAATAAGATCCACATAATTTATTGGTCCATTAAGGATTTTCTTTTAAATGGTTTATTCTTTTACACACTGGATCATGTAAGTACTTAAGTATCATATCTTCATTGATATAGTCACCTACCTCTTTATAGCATACGCGTGTCAAGCCTGTTGCCACCTACAGCATATTTCACATTGCCCAAATTCCCTCATGAATAATTAAATGGTTATGTTAATAATTATCTTTTTCAAAATACTAAGTGCTATGTTTATGTTCCTTGTTTTTCTTAAGGCGGTAAATCTATGTGAATGACATCTTTCCTTGGTTAGAAGGAAAAAAAGTGGATGCCATTTAAGTATTGCCAAAAATAAATGTACTTAAATACTTCAATAAAGTCATATGCATACTAAATGTGTTACATAAGTCAGAAGTGTATGTCTCTATAAACCTTCCAAATTTAAGATCTTAATATAGATGAAGAAATATATAAATAAATATGTTAAAAAAATTAAAAAGACTAAAATATTTAGCGTGATGCTAATTATTGTGTAATTTAAAACTTCAGTTCTATGTAAATATAAAAATATTTAAATTTTTGATTTTATTTTCTATGAAAGAATAATGTCTAAATCTTAGACCTTAGAGTTATGTTACTATGTATAACAAAAATAATTTTTATTTCTAATAACTACCATGAAAAAATCAAGGAAATTAAAGTACCCTTTGTAAAGATGGAATCAGTGGAAGAATTTGAATGCTTGGATTCTCCAGAATTTGAAAATGTATTCATAGTCATGGACTTTCAGGATCCTGTCTTTAATCACTTACATAAAGCTGATTGCAGAATTATTGGACCACCAGTTGTATTAAACTGTGCACAAAAAGGAGAGGTAAGAAATAATTTATTTTGACTTTTCAAAGTTACATCTTTGTGAATTTCATAAAATTTCTTTTAAAATTACATTACTTATTTTTTTACATTATTTTTTTGAGTCTGAAGTATTTAGAGTAGAAATAGTACTGGCTACTGTCATCTAATCCTTTATTGCTATTGTGATATTTACTATTGGGGAAAACCTATGGACTTTGAAAGTTATAATGCACTTATCTGCTACTTATTTAAACATACCTTTAACCTTTATCAAGAAACCCTGGTGTCATAGAGGGTCTGTGTTGTGCTGCCAATCGCAAGGTTCGCAGTTTGAATCCAGCAACCATTCCATAGGCTACAGAGGAGGATTTTTGTTCCCTAAAATTTACAGGCTTGGAAAACCCACCAGGGCAGTTCTGCTCTGTCTGTGGGGTCACTAGGAATCAGAATTGACTCAAGGGCAGTGAGTTTCTTCAGTTTTTAAACCTCTTTCAGTAACCTAAATGGGAGCACTTAAAGTCTGAAGTATCTGCGATCTTTGCTTGTAGTTAATATTTAAATTGGAACAAAAATTTTGATATAACTACCTTCTTTCTGTTAAACTTGCCAGTAATAAGCTGATTACAATATGAATAAGATATGATTTGTGAATTATGTATCTATGTATATGCTATGGGATCATATTTTGTAAAACTTTCTACTATTTTGCCTATTTTTCGTTGTATATTTTAAAATGTCAGTAAATCTTTGGCAAGGGCAGAGATATTTAGCTCAGAAAAAAATGCATTCTGTTTTCTCTACATAAAACTGAAACAGATTTAAAATTGTGTGTTTCAGCCATTACCTTTTTCTTATCGCCCACTGTATTGCACAAGTATGATGAATATGGTGCTTTGCTTTACTGGGTTCAGGAAGAAAGAAGAACTAGTAAGTATTTCAAAATGCCCTATTAAAATAATATTTGGCAGCAAAATAAAACTGAGAATATTTTGAAACTTAATTTTAGTTGTATCTTGGTTTAGTGTGAAAATATTGAAGGAGAAAATATTCTAGATATACCAGTTAATGAATTAAACAAAAAAAGGTTTCCTGTTTCAGGGACGATGACTGGCATGTGTGTTATTTTTTAATGGAAGATTAGAAACTGTGGCTGTATTTACACGTTGCTGTGTTTGCACAGTTCGGTTAGGTGGCAGCTGTAGCAGTAGCAATAACGAAGGGCCTCATACACAGAAACGTGAAGTGTATGGTGCTAACTGAGCGAGACGTTAGGGCGAATGTTTACATGTGGGAAGAGTTTTGATGTGGTGCAACCTGATGTTAGTAAAAGTAATATGTGAAGACAGTATAAAAGTCGATTAGCTAGTTACTTTAGTTTTTATGAAGAACTTTACAAAATTTACCTTTCTTACTTGTGTTAGTACAACAAATGAATTTTTCCTTTATTATTTTGAGATGAAATAGGAGATATTCAGCAAATCCTTAAATGAATTGCAAATGTTTTAAATAAATGTCTTCAAGTAAACAATGAAGTCAATGTTGCCTTTTTTTTTTTTTTGAGGTCAGATTGGTGACACTGGTCCATCATATGGGTGGAGTTATTCGAAAAGACTTTAATTCAAAAGTTACACATTTGGTGGCAAATTGTACACAAGGAGAAAAGTTTAGGGTATGTATTTTTATGTGTTTCAGTAACGCATTAATGTAGGATGGGTTTAATAATAGGAATCTTCCTCTATTTCTCCCACAGTAGGGATCAGAAGAAATTACAACTTGGTATGATTGGCATCTTGGTAGTGTGGCTGGTTACGCATTAGCCTGTTAGCCACATGAGCTGCTCCGGGAGACAAAAATGAGGCTTTCTGCTCCCATAACAATCTACAGCCTTGAGAACACCAGGGCCAATTATATTCGCTACTGGGGTTGCTATCAATAGGAATAGACTTCATGGTAGTGAGGGCTTTAAAAAAATTTTAAGCTTTTATTGGCAGTCCTTGGATTATGAATGTCTTAAATACAACGCCTACTTGCTCTTTCAGCAGGGTTTGAACTGATTTATGCTGTGCTGTAATGATTGTGAAAGCTACATAGGAACAGACTTGAATTTTTACAATTTAGATGATTTGTAACTGGAGTGAGAATACATTACGAGGTGAATGTTTGTAAGAGGAGACTTAGAATAGGGAGAGTGAGCACTTTCAGGTGCCCAATGCATGAGATTCGGTTACTGGTGGGGCCACGTACAACCACACATATTTAGTGTAGTTTGCTTGGCTGTCGTTTCTGAGTGGGGCAGCACTTTTGTCTCAAAACCTGCTCTATGTTCATATAAATTTGCCTGAACTGAAATGATTGAACCTAACCCTACTTGCAAGAAATTCATTGTCACAATCACTTGCATCACAACATAACAGTACTGAGCCTTTTCTGAGGCTAAAAAGTACGGCTAAATAAGAATAATATGCACCGTTCTCAGCTGACTCACAACTTCTTCCATACACAGGAATGCATTAGTTTGTAAGCCAAAGGTTGCCTGTAGTGAACTAGTTAAATCGTGGAGTGTGGCCCTGCAGGTTTGAGCAGAGTCTTGAACCAGCTTTGTGAATCATGATGAAACAAACCAGAATGGATTCGAATTTGTAACATTGTGGGTGTGTTGGTATGGTAAACAGACGGAAAAATCGCAAGTTAGTGCCACACTAGAAACGTAATCTCCTTAAAAAACAAGGGTAGACTGTGTTGCGTAGCAACCAATGGCTCAGTCAGAAACGGTGGTCCCCAGCTTGGAGATAATGGCTGGCCCTGTAGCGTTGCCTGTGAGTGTTTTCCACAGGCCTAACACAGTCTCTGAAGCCAGGCTCTCAAAAAGGTCTTCCTTGTCCCCCATTCCAGGATCTCAACCCCTAATTCTGTCTCAGCTGTTTTTTGCTTTGTTGGTTCTTCCTGACCCAGTTAGAACAGGCTCAGAGGCTTGCTTTTGCAGGAGGTCCTGGAATGTGAGATAGGTTCTGGAAAATGAGTGGAATTGTAGAATTATTGCAGTTCGGTGAATATTAACGACAAGAATTCCATGACTTGGTGAATAAAGGACCAGGAATGTAATGAGAGCAGATAGTTCCCTCCAATTAGGTATTCTTTAAAAGACCTGAGGTGTGTCCTTAGAAAGTAGGTCTATGAGCCGCCTCATAAAAATTAAAAAAAATAAAAGACCTTTTATGAAGATTGAAATCTAACTTTAAGATTGCACTGAGAGTCTTAGGCAGAGTTTATCACTTTGTTCTACCCTCCTTCACAAACTATTTATGCAGCAAATAGCAACTTTCAGGGGAATAGTGACTTATTTAGATGTTTATCTGTAGTGTTATCTTTGAGTCAACATTTTCAAGGAAGAAAGCGTCAAGAAAAACTAGGGACATTGCTAACTTCAGATACATATTTAAGGGAACAGTGTGGAAACCTTGGAACTCTGATTTTTCTTTTAAATTTTAACAGTTTTATTGACATTTAATTCACATATTAATACGATTTAATGCAACCTAAAATTATTTTAATCTTAGTTTTTCTAATTGTTAATTTTTCTTATAAATCAGAAATGATGATCTAAAACTTCAAGATGTACAGGTTATATATAGTAACGTACCTATATGTTATCAATCTAAAACTGTTTCTTAAAATTTCTATGAATGCAGTTATTTAACATAATGCTGTTTGTCATCTTAGGTTGCTGTGAGCTTGGGTACTCCGATTATGAAGCCTGAATGGATTTATAAAGCTTGGGAAAGGAGACATGAACAGTAAGTATTAAGACATTCAGTGATTCGTTATGTGAATCAAACAGTGGTGTGTTTTAGAGATAAGTTCATATATCAAAATTTTAAGTTCACAGATTATATAGGAAGAAAATGAATTCAGTCTTTGGGTAGACTAGGTAATAAAGTCCAGGAGATGTACAAAGCATGTGCATTATGCTTTAAGAGATCATTGTAAGTACTACACTCTTATCTAGATACTGCCTATTTCATAAAGCATAATCTGCATGCACCACAGATGTCAGTGAACTTTTGTATTTGGTTGCATTTTAATTGGTTGTTGTTTCCAAAACATGGTTCCTTGCTATTTCTCTTCATTGTAATTTTAGTTTTCATGACTATAAATCCGAAAAGTACCATACTGCCATTTAGTTAATCCTGACTCATAGCGACCCAATCAGACAGAGTGGAACTGCCCCTGTGTGTTCCAAAGGTGTAACTGTTCATGGGCGCGGAAAGCCTCGCCTTTCTCCCAAGGAGTGGCTGGTGGTTTCAAACTGCCAACCACAAAGTAATCCAGTACGCCACAAACCAGGGGTGCCTATAAAATTTCAACATTTGAACATTTCTGTAAAGAATATCTATGAGTGGATGAAATGCCAATTAAACTGTTAAAGTAAAAAGAATATACGGCTGCATTTTGTCAGAAGTTTTTTCCAGGAGGGCTTGAGAACACAGTTAGCTTTTCCTTTTAGTGAGGATTGTTTCACAATAAGGTAGAAAATATTTTCAATAAATGAAATATGGTAAGATCGTTGAGAATTACTGTACCTTTGTAAATTCCTGTACCTGACTTATTTGAATTGAAGTTTAACTGGCTTTACAAGAGTGTATTTTTTTCCCCAAGGGATTTTTGTGCAGCAGTTGATAACTTTAAAAATGAATATAAAGTTCCTCCCTTTCAAGATTGCATTTTAAGTTTCCTGGGATTTTCAAATGAAGAGAAAATCAATATGGAAGAAATGACTGAAATGCAAGGTAGAATTTAGCATAATTTCCAAGTCATATATAATTTATCCACTAGGTAAATTTATCCACTACTCCTTGTGAATTTATCCACTAGGCCAATTTATCCACTAGGCCTTGTGAATTTGTCCCATTAACATTTGGATTTGGAAGTAGCTAGTATACTTCACTTACGTTCCCATACCTTCCGCTGCAGGAGGCAACCATTTACCCGTTGGAGATGAAAGATGCACTCACCTTATCGTTGAAGAGAATGTCGTCAAAGAACTTCCATTTGAACCTTCAGAGAAACTTTACGTTGTTAAGCAAGAAGTGAATAATTCTAAAACTAGATATATGTGTTTTTAAAACATTATTAATACCATTTTTATATGGCAGAATTTAAATTTCTAATGAAATTGTTCTTTCTCTACTAGTGGTTTTGGGGAAGCATTCAAATGGATGCCCGGGCTGGAGAAACTATGTATTTGTATGAAAAGGTATGCATTTTCCACCCTTCATATTTGTTCTGTGAACTGAATTATAAAAAGATAATATTTTCTACACAGAGCATGGCATAATTAACATTTATGGCATCGTTTACTTCATGTTCAGTTTCAGAATTAAAACATAATTTTTGACTATAAGTAATATTTACAGCCTGTGTAGACTTCAGTGCACCTGTTCAATGTGATCGGTCAGTGTAGAGCTGCTTGAAGGGTTTTTAAGGCTGGAAACCTTACAGAAGCCGATTGCCACATTCTCATGGAGAAGCTGCTAGGCTCCAACTATGAATTACAGTCCAGCCAGGGCCATCAGTGCTGACCCATAGGAAAAGCGGAGTGTCGTGCTGTACTTCAGCAGTGCGCTGGTAGGTTAGAATCGCCAATCTTGTCATTAGCAGCCTAACACTTTAACCTACGGCATTACCAGGACTCCTTAGCTAGCTAATGTATTTTAGGTAACTTCACTCATTCTGTGAGAGCCAAGCAGGATTGCAGAGTAAATAATTATTAATATAATGCAGTAAGTGTACTCACAGTGGGTCAGAGAGTTGGAGAGGCACGGGAGTTTTAGGGAGGACTAGAAGGTGACCAGATTTTAACATTGGTAAAGTGGGACACCATTGATAAAACTCATATCCTGACGAAATAGCCACATGGCAGCCTGAAACCGTGTACCCTAGCTTGGTGTGCATTCTTTCCAAAAATTGGGACTTTTAAAAAACGCCGCGGGATGCGGGAAAAATTGTTAAAAATCAGGATGTGTGGTCATCTTATTTTAAGGGGTGTGATGTCATTAACAGGACAACCGTAGTAGTAGAATGTAGACAAAGAACATGTAGCCTTCATAGTGGATCTAGGTGAGCAGAGGCATATACCTGGAATTAGGAATAGGAATAGGCTTTAAGAGACCATTATTTCAACTTGCGATTTAATGTCATGTAGAGTAGGATATCAAGAATGAAATACAGTTTGATGATGTATTCACAAAATCTTAAAAAGGTGCCATGGCTCTTCCAGACTGCCCTTTTTTGAATGTAGATTTTTAACAAAGTTAAAAGTGTACTTTACAATTAGGGAGACAGCTCTTAAAAGTACGTGTTAGTAAGTATTGGAGAGCATGTCAAGACACTGCTAAATGCTAGGGATGAAGTTAACCAGGTAAATCTAAATGGTCCCCGTCCTTGTGCAGTTTATAGTGGAGTAGACAGTGAACAAGCATACAGGTAATGACCATAGTGCTATGAAGAACATGAGTGAGGTGCTTGGGGTTAAGCAATAGTTTCTCAAAACTACTATGCTCTATGAAGCTTCTGAATTGCCTGGCAGTGTTAGGTTTTAAATTAGGGTGTGAATTTCAGATTGTGTTAGACACACAAGCATATTTTTCTCTTGTTTCTATCTCAGTAAAGAATCATGGAAGTGAAATTGAGTTTTTGTGCTTTTGGTTTCAGGCTAACACTCCTGAGCTCAAGAAGTCAGTGTCCCTCCTCTCTCTCAATACTCCCAACAGCAATCGCAAAAGACGCCGTTTAAAAGATACACTGGCTCAGCTGTCAAGAGAGACAGACTTGTCACCATTCCCTCCTCGTAAACGCCCATCTGCTGAGCATTCCGTTTCTATTGGATCACTCCTAGATACTTCCAATACACCAGATTCAAGCCTAAATTATGGAGGTAATTCACATTTCAAAAAAGTGGATATTTAAAATTTAACGGCATGAAATGATGTTGCTAGAGAAAAATCCCTACTATAGTGAATGAAAAACTTATTGAATTGTCTTTGTTCTAGCTGAGAATAGAGACTCGTGAAAAGTTAAGAATAACGATGCTTCCATTTTATGGCTGCTTGCTAGATTGCTATTTTATACTATTTATTAAATTAAATACTATTTATTAAATAGGTGTTATCCTTATTTTAGGGACGTGTAGACTGAGCTACATGGGCATTAAGTAACTTGTTTAGGTCACACAAGTAGAGAGGGATAGTATTCCTTAAACAATATGAGCAAAGACATGAATTATGGATAAATGGAATTAAAAGTTAACGGCATGAACAGAATTTAAAGGTTATGCATACAGTAGGCATTTGGAAAAGTTGGATGGGATCTTGGTAGAAGTCTCATGGTTAGATCTGTATATCTGAGAAAGTGGTGGTGTTACGGGCTGGACTAATAACTGCAAGTTCAACCCATCAGCTGCTCGTGGAAGAATGATAAGACTGTCTGCTCCCATAGAGTTCAGTTGCTATGAATTGGAGTCTACTTGATGGCAGTGGGTTTTAATTCATCAGTGGATCATAATAGGATGAAACGAGAAGAGCTGCTTGGAAATGCATCAAGTTTGAATATGCAGTTTATAGCTTAAGAGGAAGAAAAGGAATCCCCAAAGGAAAAAAGCTTGTAAAGTCGCAGGAGTGGCAGAAGATCTTTAAAAGACCGGGATGAAAGGAAAGATCAGCATGGATGTCAGAAGAGATTCTAAATCCTAGAGTAACCAGGGCAAAAGAAAGAAATGAAGTAAAAAAGCTGAGCAGAAAACTCAAGGACAACCCGAGAAGACAAAGTAAAATGTGATCATGTAATGTGCAAAGGTAGAAAACAAAAGCAAGAACATGCTAAGCATATCTTAAACTGAAAGAACTAATGAAAAAAATTCAAGCCTCCAGTTGGAATAATAAAAAATTCCACAGACAATATTGAATGATAGCAGGAAGCATCAAAAGAAGGAAAGAAGACCCAGTCCATGTACCAAAAAGAACTAGTTGGCTTCCAACCACTTAGAGAGGGAGCATATTATTAAGAACCAAGAACTAAAGGAAGAGGTTCAGGCTGCACTGAAAGTGTTAGCTCTCTCACTTCTGGTGATTCCTGACAATCTTCAGCATCCCTTGGATTACAAATATATCACTCCAATCTCTGCCTCTGTCTTCACATGGGTGCCTCCCCCCTATATTTCTTTTTTATATACTTTCTCTTTTTATAAGTATTCCAGACATTGAATTGGGGTCCACACGAGTCCAATATGACCCCATAGTAACTAAGAGCATCTCACATTCACATTCTCAGGTTCTTCCTGTTAAAACCTAAGTATATCTTTTAGTGGACAAAATTCGGTGGAAAGATGAACTTCCTGGGATTAGGACCGTAGTCTTGGGACGCCAACTTCAGTTGGCATAGCATAGTTCACAAAACAATATTGTACGTCGTACTTGGGTGAGGAGTCTGAAAGTCTTGTGAGGCGCCCTCTCACGTGCAGCTACTGGTCTTTCCCTTTTTGGAGGAAAGAAGAGTGAGGAAAATCAAAGATACTTGGAAACTGAGTGCAGAGGACTAATGCATCATGGGAACCCCAGTCTCTACAATGATGGGACTAGGTGGTGCTTGGCTTCCGGTGCTGACCGCCCTGAAAGGGGCCGTAGTCAGTGTCCTCAAACAAAATGGATGAGTTGTTGAAATCAAAATCGATTTGCTTTGTAAAATTTCACACAAATCACAACAATGAAAACAGAATGATCTTGACATTCTGTAGATTAGTAATGCCGATCAATTTTTTGATGATCATATTTTGCTGACCTTATAAGAAATTTTTACATCAATAAAAAATTATTCGGTGATATTCATATATATTTAAACCACTCAAATCATATTTAGGTTTGAAGGATAAAGGATCTGGAAAGATTTTGTTTGTTTTTTAAGGGAACATACTATATATTACACAATGAAATCAATAATATGCTGCTAATATTTGATAGTATATTTGTAAGTATCCTTCCCTGTTAATTTCTGTACAAATTTGGTACACATATCTGGCTTCCATTTATTTTTCCTCTCTTACCTTTCAGATACACCGAAGTCTTGTTCTAAGTCTTCTAAGGCGTCCACTCCAGTTCCTCCCAAGCAACCGGCAAGGTGGCAAGTTGCAAAAGAGCTCTATCAGACTGAGAGTAATTATGTAACTATATTGGCAACAATTATTCAGGTAAGTGTGAGTGTAATTTATGAATGGTCTCTAATATTCCTGAGTAAAACTATGAAAATATTTTATTTTTACCCAGAAAACCATATAAAAATTTGAACATATCAGGGTGCATCAAAAAGTTGATGGAATTAAAAAATCATCGGAGTTTTCCACAAGCAGTGAAGCGCCCTCGTAGCTATTCCACACGAAATGTGTGACCAAAGCAGCTGTTAAAGGAATGGCATAATTGTACTGATACTGTAGTCATCAACTTGTTTTAGGCAATAAAGTGTGGTTTCAATAATACCATTTTTATTATAATGATTTTAAGACAGAGTGATCCTCAGGAGAAGATCACAGAGGGAGCCGAGTTTAATTCACCACTAGCTTACTGATTACTAGCATTAATGTTTAACATTATTTCTGAAGAAAAGTAATTCTAATGAATTCCCATAGGATGGAGATTCAAGAGGACCTTAAAAATGAATTAGAATTCAAGCTTCTGAAAAACACTGGTGGGATATTAATTCTGTGTCCTTGGTAGAAGGAATAAAGTTGCTCAATGCAGTAAAGGAGACAGAGTGATGCAATATCAGGAAAATGAAATTGACTCCAGCAAGCATGTCTTGGGAATAGAGAAATGATTGGAAGCATCTAATTTGGATTTAGGTTTTAATTAAGTTCAAGCTAATAGTCTTTGATTGCTATACCACTCATAGATACATGGATTTAAAAAACTGAAAGATTCCTAGTGGTCATGAAGAGGTTATTTTTTCTGTACATTTTTTAGCTTTTTATTGAGGATCCATCCTCTCATCTTCACTTGTACATCGAGCTTTAGAATATAGATATTATCACAAGTTAACTAGAAAAAGGTGCCAAAAGTCTCTTAAAGCTAGTATCAGAGTGTCAACGTATTCCTTTATCGGAGGAAGAGCTATCAGCAAAAATCCAAAGGAAAGGAAAGCAAGCCAAGCATAAAAAAGCTTAGCTTCAATCAAGGCCCTTATAATATATGTAGAACTATGGAAGACCAAGGCACAAACAGTTTTTATAACAACATGTACAGTACAGTAACAGAAAAAATTCACCTGTCCACCTTTGCTTGTCCAAGGGAGGAGTAACATTCCATGTGACACAGTTGAATCTCACCCCTTGAATAAATTAATGCATTATTTGTCTAGTAAAAGGAAACAAGCTTCTTGTAAACAGATGAGTAATTTCACGTGGCTTGCAGAGAGCTTTATACGGAAAAGACTCTTGCGAATGAAAACCTACTATGTGGGGACATAGGGTAATAGGGAATGGTTTTCTCTTGGATGGCTGGTCAGAACTTGTGACTGATGTTTGATGGGGGCAGTTGAGTTCCTCACTTGAAAAATAGCTGGAGCCTTTTCAGTGCTAGATTATACACTGAAGGAATATGAAGGATGCATTTGTGTTTCCTGCAGTCTCTGGACTGAGTGCTTTAGAGTAGTAGTTTTCGAATGCTTCCACTTACATACATCTAATGGCAGGAGAGAGTAAGCTTCTAACTCTAGACCCCTAAATGGGTTTTACAAGTAAAAATCCTTTAAGCCTATTGTTTTATCTGCGGCTTACTCCATGAAAATAAGATTGCTGCTATGGAGAATGTTTTTCTCCCCAAATAAAACTGTATTTACCATGTTATATATTAGTTTGGGTAGCACTGTCGGATGCCCTTAGGTGTACATTTGAAGGCCACCTTTAAGGAACTAAGGTAGTATTCACTAAGCTGTAGGACTGACACACATTTTAGAAACGACTAACCTAGGTACTCCAGTGCGATGGAGCAAGTAACAGCTTCATGTTGATCGTTTTCTTCCCAACCAGATTTATCCACTGAACTAAATCCATCTAGTTACTTACTGGTTCATACTTTTTATTAAAATTGCTAGAACATCAAAAAGGTATTTACATGTTAGACATCACAGAGAGCAGTTATTTTCCTTTATCAAATTTTATGAATGAGTGGTTGGGTAGGTAAATGTGTAGAGACTAGCTTATTAGTGGTTAGAGAAAAGGGAGCCATTGTTTAAGAAGCTGTAGATTTCTATTTATGGCGACGGAAACTTTGGCTAACGATTGTGGTTGATGGTTGAATAGCATGATTAATGTAATTGATATCATTAAATTGTTGATATCAATTGAATTGTTGATAGAAACTAAAAAATGACCTGCTAAATGTGTCATATATTTATAAAAATAGACACACACATGTACATACACACTTATAACAATTAACTGTATGAGAGAAAAGTGTACTAAGTGGTAGGGAAACAAAGTGGCACCTTTGCTGGGGACCTTGTGCAGCAGATTAGCCCCATGCAGTGCATTCTGACTGATGCTTCTGGGAGTGTGGTTTGCGGTTCCCAGGAGAGCGAAGCCCTTGACAACCTAAATCTTTTCTCTATCAATGTGATGTTCTCTGTTGGTCAGATTGTGAGCGTATTTGTTCATACACAGCATATAGGTACGTACAGCATGAGTCCACCTATGTGTATTTTATTTATACCTAAGTACCATTTTTCTAAATTGCAGATACTACTACCATTTCAATTTTGGTTTTCATGTAAATATTGTGTGCATGTTGAAATACTGGTGGTGTGTGTGTGTATGTATTGTGTCTTGTGAGCATGCTAAACTAATTCTAAGTGTTTCTTTTATTAGCTTGATGCAAATAGCAGCATGGATAAATTTCAAGATATAATCACTGACTGAAATATACTAGCCAAAGAATAACTATTTGACTTCATTCACATGAAACCCTAGAAGGTGGGAACTATTTGATAGTGACCCGACATGTAACTCCCCGGTTATGTGGGCACACGAGCGTGCAGAGGCACCAAGGGAGACATGCGAGTGGCAAACTTGTTCAGATCTTGATGCTGGGTGTCGCTGGTGTTTCTATCGCTCAGATTTATCAGATTGTACACTCAATCTGTGTGCAGTTTATTGAATGGTTAACAATACCTCAAATTTTATTAGTTTCTAAGATAAGATGATTTATTAATGTTTATTTAATGCCTATGTATAATAATAGAAAATGAAGAAAAAGGATTATCTTAAAGTTAATATGTTTCTGTTATATTTTTTCCTTTTTCACCAGCATCTTGTCTTTCATGACCACTGTTTACCTTAGATTTTTCCCCTTTCATCACATTCACTTAATGCACCTCGCCCCCTTTTCAGTTATTTCAGGTTCCATTAGAAGAAGAAGGACAACGTGGTGGGCCCATCCTTGCACCAGAAGAGATTAAGACTATTTTTGGTAGCATCCCCGATATTTTTGAAGTGCACACGAAGATAAAGGTAAATTTGTACATGCTAGATGAACTTGGTAGTAATTCTTTTTGGATTGAGAATGATTTTTCTCTTTTATACCTACGTAAACATTTTTTTCAAGGCATTTCATATGAGCTCACTATATTTTATATGCAAGACATCCTTTGTTCCTTTGAATCATTTGTCTCTTTACTCTGGTGCCTTATCAATGTTTATTTGCCTGTTTTTAAATGTTGATCAAACCTGATCTGAGGAATTAAGAGTTTTCCAAGTGTTTTAGACTCAAATGGACATATTTGAGAGGGTACCTTTAAAAAAAATGGACAAAGCTCTGCTGGGCGGAGCGTTCTTAGTATGCATTTTTCCCGCTAGGCGAGCATTCAGCACTCGCTCTGAGGTGCTGCACCCTGTGACTTTGCCTGGAAATGTTCTTTCTAGTCACAGTGAATTTTTTCGTAAAAGTAGTTTCACTTGAACCTTGTTTTTCTGTGATGGCTGATTTAAGAGAACAGTGCACCTGTGAAATTTTGTTTCCTGCTTGGGAAAATGCCACAGATGTTGAACACAGCTTAAAAGGACAGCACTGTGGGAAAAGCTTAAATGTTTAAGTGGTTTTCTTGTTTCAAAAAAGATGAAATGTCAGTTGATGACAAGCTTCATTCTGGATGTCCATCAACTTCCATAACGGATGAAAATGTCAATTTGTACTGGATTTGGAGTTTATTCCACCAGGTCAGACTGCTAATCAAGCTTTCATAACTGTGTCCTACAAAAAAGGCCTTCTTTGTGGCAGATGGGGGACTGGTTTTGCCACCATGACAATACACCTGCTTACGCAGCCATCTCAGCGCGCCAGTTTTTGGCAAAAGCCTCATGCCTCTCTTGGGTCATGCATCCGACTCGCTGACTTTGCTGTGTGCGACTTCTTTTTGTTTCCGTGAATGAAGAGGGATGTCAAAGACAGTGATTTGACAATGTAAAAGAGGTGAAGAAAAAAACGAGGGGGAGGTGCTGTCAGCCATCCAAACGGATGAGTTTGAAAAATGCTTCCTAGAATGGAGTTCCAGATTTGACGAATGTATTAGTGCGATGAAGAGTACTTTGAAGGTGGTAAGGTTGCTTTGTAAAAAAATTTAAATACATAGCTTTTTTTGGGGGGAAAACTCCTGTTCTTGTTGGGTACCCCCTACGTATGTTTCCTAGTACTCTTTTTTTTGTACTATTGTTACCTTGGTGTTTTTGTTTGTTTCGTTTGTGTTGTTTTCTTTAAAAATGTTGAAGATGTCATTTCATCTGTTTCCCTTTTTAAACAATTTTTTAAATTGTGAATTTAGTGGGGGTTTATATTTTAGGTGATCTGTTTTGTAGTCAACAGTTTAAACAATGTCAGTCCTGCCCCCCATTAAGTTACCCCCAAGCCACTGTTAATTTCTCTTCTCCCTCTTGTGGATTACTACCTTCCCTTTCCCTCCCCTGCCCTTTGTCACTTAAGTAAGAGTGTTATCCTTTTGAGATGATTTCCTTTGAATAAGGGTACATGATTTCCAGGTATCAATTTCTTACATTAAAGTATGCTTTGCATATGATTAGCTGAGCTCTTAAAAGTAATTTAACTTTAATTTTTCTTATGTAGTCCTAGAGCAAAATAGATCAATCTTCTTGAAACAATCCTTATTTAGGACTTGTTCCACATTCCAATAAAAAAGGCCAAGTTGAATTGTAGGATGTATATTGCGGTGTTTTTATTTCAATCTATATTATAAATAATATGAAAGATCTTGAATTTTCTATTTTATCAAAATTGTATTTAAATTAATTCCTAGATCTAGAAGGAAGTCTGGAAGGGAATCTTAATCTACATTTGTAAAAAACTGCAGATTTTCAATCTAGCTTATCCAATTCAGTTAGGGATGTGAACAATTGACAAGGAATGTATTCTTGGAATAATTTTACTTGTTAAGAATCACTGAGAGAGACACATAGCCTAAGGGAGGCCATTTTGTATCTAGAAATCCTACATCGGGGCGGGCGGGAGCAGTGAAACCTGGTTCCCGGAAACAGTAAGGGGGTGGGGAATGAAAGTGTGGCAGCGGTTGCTTAACCTGATGAGATTCTGGGAACCGAGACCCGAGTTCCCTCTTCCAGGGAGAGCTGGTCCCTGCACAGGCATGCAATAAACAATGTGCAACATGCGCAGTGTACACCATGCGCAACATTACCAGTGGAGAACTTTCCCAGTGGTGCACAGAGACAGATGTGCAGGGCAGAGGATCCGAGAGTTGCTTTCCTGACTGAGGTAGAAGCCCTGAATCCAAGCCTCTGGAAGCTGAGAAGGGCAAGGGAGGGACTCGCTGCTGGGGATTCCAGGCAGGAAGACAAACTTGCTGAAACCATGGAGTTCCACAGTAGGCACTTTTGACCTACAGAACTGCAAGAGACAAAATGTGCCTGAAGCCAAAAAAAAAGCAAATTTCTCACAGGAGCTATAGCAAACAAATACACTCGCCAAGGACCAATATCACCTCCGCATTGTTTATCACTGGCTGGTTCTCAAAGTCGAGCATCGCACTTGACCCCTAAAAGTAAAGGTTTGGTGACTCGATGCATGAAAAAAAAAAAAAAAGAATCACTGAGAGAAAAGACAAAAATCAAAACAAAAAGTCTCAATGAGAGGCATACACGTAAAATGGAAAGTCATTTATTTAGGCTTTCGTCTCGGTGTTCTAATCATTTTAGTGTACAACCTCCTTTCATAAAATGTGCTCTCTGTGTATATAGGATCATAATCTCAATTCAGAAAATCATGTTGTCTGATTCAGTGGAGCTATGAAAATGATTGGCATCCTTCAACTTTCTCATGTGCAGCCTAATGCTTTAAGCCTCTTTGGTAAGGTTGAGTTGCCAGTACTGCAACTAATACTTGTTCAGAAGATTTTAGGTTTATCCCACATTAAAAACCTTAAAAGTTTGTATTTTTTTTCTAGTATGAAAATATGGGTTGTCAAGCATTTGTCAAGTCAGGGGAAATACCTAAAATCCAATCATTCAAAATTCTTCTAAAAACTTAGTGCATTTTCTTTAGTATTTTTTATATATAGTAGGTTTTTCTTTTTTTTAAAAAACATTTTTGTTGTATTTTATTTTAAATCATTTTATTTGGAGCTCTTGCAGCTATTGTAACAATTCATATTCCATTAGATCAAGCATAACTGTACAATCGCTATCACCATCAGTTTCAAAACATTTTCTTAAACACCTTGATATCAGCTCACTTATCTCACCCCCAGGAACCCTTATTGTTATATTATATATTATTGTTTTTTTCTATTTTGAAATGTAACCAACACTATAATGAGTAATGCCACATTTATTGAGCACAACCAAGAAGTTAGAATACTTGTAATAATTATTGCTAAATTATTGTGTTAATAATTATAATTTTTGATGACCCCACCCTGAAGCCAACATTTAATAGATGCTAATCAGGATATGATTTCTGATTCATCTGACTTTAAAACTTGTGCATTTAAGCCATTTTCCTATCTTACTTACTGATGATAATGTACATACTATTTTGATAATTGAAATAAACCATATAAGAGTCTTCAATTAGAACAATTTTTCATATCATTTCTGTAGTAGTATTTTATCCATTCAGGAATAAAAGGGATTTGATTTGAAGTCAGGTGACTTTAGTGTTTCAGTTTCTCCTCTATAAAATCTACTTTATAGTGTCTGACTATTGATTCTCAGGAAGATGTTTTCTTTCTGTACATCCAAGTCACTGAGCAGAGTAAATTGCCTGACACTTAGTGAGCTTTCAGTAAATAACAAAATAACAGAGATTAATCTTGCTTGAATTTAGTTTATTAACTAAATTCAAAAGTTTAATGAGCTATAGTTTTCAGAAGTTGTGTGTGTGACCAAAACTATTTTATGTCCAATGTGTTTTACAAAAGAGCCCTGGTGGTTATGTGTTGGACTGTGATCAGAAAGTTCAGCAGTTTGAAACCACCAGCAGCTCTGCAGGAGAAAGCTGAGGCTTTCTACTCCTGCCAAGAGTAGCAGTCTTGGAAACCCACAGGGACAGTTGTGCCCTGCTCTGTAGGATCACTGTGAGTTGGCACCAGCTTGATGACAGAGAGCGACTGAGTGTTTTATAACCACTTTGGCGCTTAGGTTATCATCAGTAATTATTTGTAGAATGAGCATCTTCCTATCTTTTACTTTTTAGGGTCAGGACTAGAACTCAGTCTGTTTCCTCATCTAGGTACTATGTAGGTACCCTGAGCCCATCTTATTTTACTTTCCGGTCCAGTGTGCTCCTGATTTTTGAATTGAGGTGAAAGAGATTTTGGAATTTGTCATCAGTCTCTCTTTCCTTAAGTGATTTTTTGACCCCCTTTTTAGTAGAAATGAATTAATCACTAATGTAAAAATACCTACTTTTATATAGAGCTAACATTAAAAAATAGAAAAGAAATGGAAGAACTGGAGCAAGTCCTTTTCCATCTCATATTTATCCTTCATTATTAAAGTCTTAATCTCAAGAAGTATTTTGTATTAGTTGGGAACTGGCTGTATTCTGAGGCTTCAAAAAGTTCCTGGAGAAATGGAATTCTTTCCATGAACTTTTGAAGTGCCTTTGAAATTGGAGAAGCTGTTGATTTGGTTTATTGTGTAATAAATGAGCGAGGTGAAAGTGAAGCCCAAGTCATAGTCACATAGTAGATGGCAGCCGTACAGAGAAAATCATAAATGAGGAAGGTGAAAATGTTTTCTTGGCTCCATCCCCTTAGCTTTATTACCTCGCTTTCCTAACTCCCTCTCCCACGCTCTTGGAGCTATGCTTCAGGGGTTTCTGTTCTTCTGGCCAGGAGGTAAAGTTGAGAGAAACCTTGATGTATGGGTGACTAAGAGTGATGTCCCAGTGTCTCCCCTAAGTGGAATTTTAAAATGGTAAAAATTTCTCACAAACTTTAAGCCCTCTGCATGTATTCATCTGTACTCTATTCTGTAGTCTTAACTGTTGGTAGAGCTAGATGCTTTGTCTGGTTTGCATTGCAGTTTTCCGCATGTCCGTCCCCTTCAGTTTCTATTAAAGGTTTACATAGGAAATCTAGTTAATAATAGATTGCTGCTCGTCCCTCAGACCTAAATAAAAAAAAAAGTGGGGGGGGGGATAGGAAAAGTAAAAAAAAAATAATAGATTGCTGAACATTTGCTGTCTATCAGAGATTCTTCTAAGTGCTTTCCAAGGGTGAGCTCATTTAATCCTCTTGGCAGTCTGGAGTTACTGTCACTATTTTTCAGAATAGAATATAGGCCCATAGGCCAAGGCACAGGGCTAAACAAGCAAGAGAGGCAGGATGTAAATGTTAGACGGTCATCCCCTTGAAGCAGTTCTCCCCTTTTTATATGGTTGCTTAGTTTGATTCAACTCACTGGCATGTAACAGGGCCAGAATCTACCTTATGTTTGTTTCTCCCCTCTACACATTCTGCCGATGAGTTGATCCCAACTCCTACTAAGCTATACATGGTTGTAAGAGTGGACAGCCACATTCTCCTGCTGCGGAGTAGCTGGTGGGGGTGAACTGTCAACCTTGTGGTTACTAGGCAGAATGCTCATCCCCGCAGAGCCACCAGAGACCCTTATATTACCCCTAGATTAGTCTTATTTACTAATATTCTTTTTCAAGTCACAAGTTTAACAGTTCTTGACTTGTGGACTGTTAAGGTAGTATTGCTTTGAATTTAACTTTTATGCAATTGAAAGCCTCCTCCCACCCCAAAATAAACTATTTTTCTATCTGCTTATAGGACAGTAGATCATAAATTATTTGCTCTCAGGCTTTTTTTTTTTCTTTTTCACTCTTAAATCTATTTGGCAACCTTTGTGTATTTAGGTTTTATCTACCTTTTTAAAACTTTATTAGAAATTAAAAATTTAAATATTTTAAAAATACATATTTTACAAAAAAGCATTGTTGAGGTATATTCTACCTTAAATAGATTTAACCTACTTTAAGTATATTATAACTTTCTGGTAATGCAAGCATCACCATAGTCATTTACTCTCCAAGTCAAAGCCTTCTTGCTTATTTATAGTAAATCCACACACCTCGCCCCGCCCCACCCATCAATAATTCCACTTCCTGTCTCTGAACTCTCCCAGCTGGACACTTCAAACAACCACAGTTTCACAGCATCGTGTCTCTTATAGCTGACTTATTCCTCTTAGCTGTGTGGCGATCTCTCTACAGTGTTGCCTACAGTAGTTTGTTCCTTCTTTACTACTGGACCTTTGTTCCCTTTTAAATTATTGTAGGCATTGTGATGGGTATGATGTTCTTTCTCTAGATTTTAATTTGCCTTTTCCTAGACTAATGTTACTGAGCATCCTTTTACATGTTTATTAGCCACTTGCATATCATCTTTTGTAAAATACATGTTCAGATCTGCTACCCAGTTTTAGGATTGCTTGTTGTCAAAGACCTTCCTGTGCCATGGTCCAGTGCTTGGGTGCTACGCAAACGGCCTAACTCAGCGCTGGGATAAAAAGCCTGGTGATTGTTCCCAAACAGTACAACGTAAGACACCTGATGCGACAGTTTCTTGTCCTATAGATTTGCTACAAGTCGCAATCAACAGGGTTTAGAAAATAAGTTCTTTAACTGCTATGTGCTTCACAAAATTTTTTCCCCAATGTGTTGCTTGTCTTTTCATTTTCTTACTAATGGTTTTTGGAGTGCCAAAGTTTTAAATTTTGGTGGTCTGATTTAATTTTTTAATGAACTGTATTTTTGGTATCTCACCTAAGAAATAATCTAAACCAAAGTCTTAAAGATTATTTTTTTGTTTTTGTTCCATAAGCTGCATTAGTGTTTACATTGCGGTCTGCAGTCCATTTTTAGTTGTTATTTTTAATAAGATGAGGGTTTAAGTTTATATGTTTGGCATGTAGATTTTCATCTCAAAAGTTGTTTGTTCATTTTTGCAAAATAACAACAACCACATTACATGCTCCCATCAGTATCATATCTTTGGAAAATAATTTCTAAAACAAAAATGAAGTGTTTTTCACAATTTTAATAAGTCTTTAATGCGCGGTTTAAGAAAAGATTTAGTCTCATGTCTGCTTTTGCATTTGTTTTGTTGCAGTATTACACAGGTAACCGTTAGAGAATTGCTCTGCATATTTGTGAGAGAATCCGATTGAAAAATTCGAATAATGCAGTAGCATTACAAGTACTAGTTTCAATTTCATGGATCACATCGACCAAAGGGTTGCGGGCCTCACGAGGCCTGCAGTTGGCACTTTGAGAACCTCTGGTCTAGGAACTTAGTAAGGTCTGCCATTTCTGAGCATCTCATTTGATTTGTGTTTTATTTTTAAACGTCTTCTAAAATAATAATATATACTGTAAGGTGACTGTTACGGAATTTTATACATGTGGCTTGGCAACATTGGTTCCGCGGGCCAAATCCGGTTTGTTGCCCGGTTTGGTAAAGAGCGTTTTATTAGAACAAAGTTATACACTTTCATTTACATATCATCTATGACTGCTTTTATGTTTTTGTGTTACAGAGACAACGTTGAGTAGCTTTGAGGGAAGCCATATGACCTGTGACCCCCAAATCCTTACTGTTGGCTAACAGTGCATAGGCCCTCAACACGCATGGCTATTCTAGGCAGGACAGACCAAGTGCTACCTAGTCCTGTATCCACCCACCATGGACTGGTGATGTGACTGTCGTGATTCATAGGGGTGTCACTGACAGACTACTGAAGTCACTCACTACATCTTTCTAGTCCATTAGCTCTATCGAAACCTGTTGAAGTATTTTCCTGTAATTAGTAGGAGCAGCCAGTCTCTATAAAGAGTTAATAAGAAAAGATACTGAACTATCACATATTGGAAAAATCAGGCCTAATCTGTCTGCCTTGATGCTATTTATATTTTCTTAGTCGTCAAAGGCTACTTTCCTAATAAAAACATTACTTCCGTGCTGAGGAGCAGGAGTGAAACAGTAATGCTCTGCTCATCAAGTTGAGATACGTGAAGTGCTGCTTTCAAATAAGTACCCCAGAAATAGGAAAAGGCACGTACAACACCGTCAGGTTTCATCTTTAAAGTTTCAGTTTGCTCTGTTTCAGGATGATCTTGAGGACCTCATTTTTCATTGGGATGAGAGCAAAAGCATTGGCGACATCTTTCTTAAATATGTAAGTATTTCAATGAAAGTATCCATCAAGAACTACCAGACTGTATCCATCAAGGACAGCCTCCTACCCAGGAGACTTTCCAGATAAATGAAACTTAGCCCTTGAAATGAAGAGAATTTAAATGTTGAGGTGGCTGTGTTTGTAAACTACATTGCAAATGTTCTTGCTTTCTGAATAAGGTTTTTATATGTAGTATTTTCTTGATAGTTCAAGATCATTATTAAAGACATATTAGATTGCTGTCATATGAGATGATTGTTTTGTTGCCAAGCCGTTTTGCCTTTAAAAAGTGGCCACAGACTAAATTTTTGAAATTTTCTTTGAATTAGATTTATTTTTCTCTTTCTTACAACCCATACATCAGTTGTGTCAAGTTCATTTGTACATCCATTGCCATCAGTTGAGTTGTTTTTAATCATTCTTTGCTTTCATTACCCATGCTCTATATATCAGCTGTTTAAAAATAAATCCACTTTGAAGAAAGCATGTGATTCATTCATTGGAATAGGATTTATAGGTTTTAGTGTTTGGATCCTGCTACATTTATCCGTATCGTTTTCAAAGACCTTCTCTCCTTCTAACTTCCTTTTTTGCCATATTGTATTTTGGATGTTTTTTTCTGGTTGGTTAACGGTTACAGTAAAAGATGCAGACTATGACCGTAGATGTTTTTATATCTGTTGATGTCCTTAGTTACTCTAGACGCTTGTTTCTTTACTTGTATTTTTGAGTAATACATTTGATCTTACAGCGTAGACTGTTTCTGTCTTTAAAGACTTTGCATGTTCTTGTCTTCAGGATAAATAACTTACAAATGAATTAATACATTTTGAATGCATATTATTATAATTAAATAGTTTCTTTGCTATATTAATAAAATAAAGCTTTGGTGTGTTTTGGGGTTTTTTTGTTTCTTGCTACTGAAATTTTGTGTTCTGTGTGTTAATTGATGCGTTTTGTTCAGCAATTAATAACTAATAAATTTATAAAATTTCAAAATTTAATTATAAAGAAACATATAACTTTTTGTTTGCAGTTAGTGTATCTGATAAATTTTGGTTACTTTAAGCTTCATTGTCTAAAGATGACATGCATAAAATTAGTGTTTTTTCCCTTTCCTTTTTAGTCAAAAGATTTGATAAAAACCTACCCTCCTTTTGTAAACTTTTTTGAAATGAGCAAGGAAACCATTATTAAATGTGAAAAACAGAAACCAAGATTTCATGCTTTTCTGAAGGTAATGTACTTTCAAACAAAAATCTTGGGTCATTTCTGAAAAGATTTTATTAAAGCTAAGATATAGATTATAACTTCAATAAAATATGTTTGTGTAAGAACACTTTAATGTGAATCTGTTGGTTTTAGCTATGGTTGAGAGTAGCAGTACTGTTTAGCTTCAGCCGATTTGACATGTTAGGGATTTGGAGCAGCCAGGTGAATAAGAATGTTATACATAGTTATAGAAGTTATTAATGCTTTTTTTAGCTTTCAAACACCTGACATTTTTCCAGAAAGATTTTAAAAATTTCCATTAATGATGTTTTTCTCTTAGCAAATAGTATACTCTTTTACTCGACAGTATCAGTATTATTTGTATATGTTATTTCTTTCGATGTGAGAACTTGAGAGAAAGTTAAAGTAGGATGCGTGATGGGTAGTGGACCTCACGTTCTGTTTGACTTGTTAACCTGTGGCCGGCCTGGCCAGTCAGTCACTTCAGGCCCTTCAGGGTCACCACATTTTAGCACATAGAGCACATGCTTAGAATGAGCACAGCACACTGACAGAATGAGCACAGATGGAGGCTTGCAATATTGTACACCACATGTACTGTGTGTGTGGAAATGAGTGCTAACCACGATAGTTGTCTGCAGTGCACCTACACCCAGCCTGTCCCAATGCTTGTTAACAGGACCACTGATGACAAGGTGTAATGTGTTCAATGTTTCCAGCAAATCGTCGGCTTTAAATGATTGACTGTGTTGATTCTTTTCAGATAAACCAAGCTAAGCCAGAATGTGGGCGGCAAACCCTCGTGGAACTTCTCATCCGTCCAGTGCAGAGGTTACCCAGTGTTGCACTGCTCTTAAACGGTATTGGGCAATCTGTTTTCAGACCACTTTAGATGCGTATTTTTGTTTCCTTCCCTCCAAAATTTTGAATTCCTCACTTCTATAGGCTTCTTAGACTTTTGCATTAAAATTTAAGTACGTATCTCTTTTACAAAGAAAACAGATTTATACATGTGTATAACCTTACAAAATAATCACTTTTCCATCTAGATGCATTATATTTGTTTTGATATAATTTATATTGACTTTGTATTATAGTTTTCATTTATCTTCTTAAAGTCTTACATTTGATGTTGTGTCACTAATTGAAAATCAATTTATATGCATGTAAGCTCAGAGTTCAATCACAAAATCACAAGAAGAGATATTCTGGAGTTTTATAGTCCTTTTCTGGGTTTTAATTTCTGGTTCCTTGGCCTTATGCTTAGTTTTTTTCTTAGATTGTTCAAAACATCTTGAAATATATATATTTTGTAGTGCTTGAACTCCAGCTATAATAGTAAATTATACATCAGAGTTAATTTTTATGTAGCTTTTGCTTGTGTTAAAAAATGCACACAAATGTATATTTTATATATATGCCATTACACATAAGCTAAAGTGAATAATTTAAGGTGTCAAGTTTTTATTATATTATTTTAAATTCAATATGAAAAATAAAATGCAAAAAATAAATTTGTAGTAAAGCATTTTGATCCCTAAACCTTTAACTACTGTGGTATATGTAATAGAAAAGGAAGCTAATTTTCAGATTGTTAATTTATTTTTTCTTTGAAATATATTAGTAGATTACAGTCATAACTAAAATTGTCATGATTTTTCTCTAGGCTTATATAACATGATTGAGATAATTAGTTTATAAAATGATTCCCTTATCCTTTTAAGCAACTAGATTATAATAAAAACAATAGAGAGAAACTTCTACAAGCTGCTAAAAAATGGAACTGAAAGATACTGAATTTTTTTCCATGAAATTTTTGAATGTACTACATACATATATGAACAAGCCTATAAACTTAACATGAACAATCCTTTAAGCTGCCAAAATGATATATATTTGCTGATTTGCATATAACCACAGTTATTTCATTAAGAACTCATAAAATTTATGTTGTTACAATAAAACCAATGTGATTTCTAAGTTTTTCCACTTACCAGATTGATATCTGGTAGTAGATTGCGAATAGCGTTGCTCGGAATGTGCTGCATACGGCATAGAAGAAACAATCCAGATGAGACAGAGTGCCTCTCTCAGTGGGCTCAGGCATCACAAGGCTCGTGAGGCTGGCAGAGGGCCCGTGTGTATTTTTTCTGTTGTACAAAAGGTCCCTATAATTCCGAGCCTGCTCAACCACGGCTAACAACACGACTTCAGAGCTAATCGA
Source organism: Tenrec ecaudatus (assembly GCF_050624435.1). Classification (NCBI taxonomy): domain Eukaryota; kingdom Metazoa; phylum Chordata; class Mammalia; order Afrosoricida; family Tenrecidae; genus Tenrec; species Tenrec ecaudatus. The sequence goes on from NC_134537.1 coordinate 12,808,277, forward strand.
GGGCTATATATTTTCATGGAGCACAGGAGTTGAGAAGTCAATTTCTAAGCTTTACTAGAATTGGGAAAGCAGTGTAAGAAAAACTCTATTTCATATTTTGAAAATTTAGTTAATCAAAAAATATGATAACCTTAAAAATTAAGAAGAGAACAAGGAAACAGCTTAAATGGTTTTTTAAAAGCAAAAATCTACCTTTGAAAATTAATCAGACTATAGATAATAGACAACATTTAAAATATTTTAATTGGAAAACCACTATTTTACTTAATTATAAGAAAAACATTTTGTGTAAGACATGAAAAAATTTATAGATTATCAAGGGTTCATGAGGGAGGAAAGGGGGAAAAAAGGAGCTGATACCAAGGGCTCAAGTAGAAAGAAAATGTTCTGAAAATGATGATGGCAACAACTGTACTAATGTGCTTGGTACAATGGATGGATAGATTATGATAAGAGTTGTACGAGAACCCAATAAAATGAAACAAAACAAAACAAAAAACATTTTACCACTACAGATCTCAAGAAGCACACAACTGATGACAATCCTGACAAAAACATTCTGGAGAAAGCTATTGCATCACTTAAGGAAGTAATGACGTAAGTGCATCGATTTGACTTTTCTTATGTCAGAATTGATTCAGTAGCAGTGGGGAAGTGAGTTTTGTTTCCTTAATTTACAATTAAGTTGATGGAAGGATGGATAGAAAACATCAAAAGCAAATTTGTGTTAAAGAACAGATAAGTTATTTTCTCCGGAGAAGTACTCTACATTGAATATCTCTGAGAGTTTTGTGCAGTTCGACACAGAGGGAGGGACACTAGTTGGAAACCAGGAGCTCTCAGAGGCACTGTTGCTTTGTTCCTGCATCTCCAGGTCGGCACGGCTTGATTTGTTCTTCCTGGCTATGTGAACTGCCCAAATGTGCCATCAGTTTGACCACGGTGAAATCAAGAGAGAAGGTTTAGACACCATTCTCACTTGAGTTGTGGACTTTTTGTTTCCCACGTTACATTTCATGGAATTAAATTGATAGGGCTGGTCAGAGATACAGTAGAACATCCCAGCTCAGTGAAATTGGCTGGGGCGGGGTGATTGTTCACCCTAGGCTATGAGAGAATCAGTGGCAGACAGGACTCTCATCAGAGTGTTCTTTTTCTGCTGTTTTGACCAAACTTGAAAACTTTCTTTTTGCTTTATAGAAACCATTTAAAGTCTTTGGATTTCATTATGTACATAATCACTTAATACTTAATAGATTTCAATAAATGATTTTAAGCTTCTGGTAGGTTCTTTTATATGAAAGTTTCTTAAAATACTTACAAAGGAAATCACAGAAATATTCCTAGGTCCAGGTAGGGTCGAGCACCAGCATATGCTTGAATTGGCTAGCACTAGTTTTGGTTGCAGATGCGAAGGTTATGCAAGTTTTTTGTTATTGTTGGTTTTTTGCATGTATTCTGTACTTATCGTGGGTCCAGCACTAAATGTTTGGAGATGACAATGATGATGGTTTTCTATACTTAGCAGTTTATGATTTAAGCACTCTGGCATTACATTACACAATTTCAACCTTCCTACAACATTTTTTAATTTGGCAGAGTTGAACTTAACATGTTTTTATGAAAGAGAAAAGCTGAGAAGTTACCATTTGCCCACTTTACCTATGTAGGAAAATTTGGAAATAAAATCCACAGAAACTCAAGATATAATAGAAAATTAAAATACATTCATTAAAAAATTTTTTTTAAACTTAATCTCATACTTTCGGTTATATTTTGGTGGTTTCTCTTATTAGGAATTTGTTTATTACATCTAAATTGTCTACTATGCTGACAAACAGTTCTTAGTGTTTTGTTTTGTTTTTTCCTGTTAGAAGTAGTCGTAGCTACTCTTTTCAATTCCAATTTCAGTGTTTTCCCTTTTTTTACTACTCTTGTTCTGTTGAGTTAAAGGTTTGTCCATTTTCTTGAACTCTAAAGGAAGCAACTTTTGGTTTGTTGATTTTTCTCCTCTTTCCTCAATCTCCCCTCAAATCTTTCTTATATCTTTGTGAAGGTTTTAATTTGATTCAGTTCTGTATGATTTAGCTTGCTTTCTTTTTCCAGTATCATAGGGTAAAAGGAGATTTTGAAACAGTACTGTTAATATCACATGCAAGTCAGATTTAGTTTAGAGCATCATTCTAAACAGGTCGTAACCCTAAATGAGCAGGGAAGTGCCAGAAATACAAGCCTGATTCAGAAGAGGACGTGGAAGGAGGAATATCATTGCTGCTGTCAGATGGATCCTGACGGAAAGCCGAGACTACCAGCAAGATGTTTATTTGTGTTTCATTGACTATGGAGAGGCCCTTGTCCGTGGAGCATAACATTCTGGCTAACATTGGGAAGAGTAGGAGTTCCAGAACACTGCATTCCTTGTGCTCACGAGGAACCTGTACATGGACCAAGATTAGAGCAAGATAATGCCGCATGGTTTAAAATCATAAAAGGTGTGCATCAAAGTTGTATCTTTTCATCATACTTGCTGAATAAATGATCTGTGGTGGTGGGCTATGTGAAGAATGTGGAATTAGGATGGAGGAAGGCTAACTTCACACCCGCAATATGTAGATGACACAACCTTACTTAGTGAAAGTGAGATGGACTTGAAGCCCTTGCTGTTGAAGAAGATCAAAGACTGCGTCTTTCCTTATGGATTACAACTCTGTAAACAAAACCCAAATCCTTACAACTGGACCAGTAGGTAACACCATGATAAATGGAGAAAGGTTCAAAGATGTCAAGGATTTTATATTGTTTGACTTTATAATCGGTGCTCATAGAAACAGCAGTCAAGAGATCAGACAATTCGTTTCATTTGGCAAACCTGCTGTATAAGACCTCTTTAATCAGGATGTTATTTTGAGAATCAAGGTGCCCCTGACCTAAGCCATGGTATTTTCATCCGCCTCATAGGCATGTGAAAATTGGATATTGAATAAGGAGGACTGACAAAAAATTGATGCATTTGAAATTTGGTGCTGGAAAAGAATAATAAAAGTATGTTGGCCTTCCAGAACAACAAACATCTATCTGGGAAGAAGCGCAGTTCGTTAGAAGCAGGCGTGAATATATTATCAGGAGCGATCAGGCGCCGGATAAAAGCACCTTGTGCTCAGTAAAGCAATGCGTCAGTGAGAAGGGGGAAAGACCGTCCAACAGATGCACTGACACAGGACCGCAACAATGGGTTCAAACATAACTCTTCTAAAGATAGTGCAGGGCTGTGCTGCGTTCGCACTGTTGTACGAGTTGGAGAATTTGCTTGTTGTCAGGAAGCCAGTGAGTTGGTTCCCACTAAGTGCAACCCTCTGTACAATAGAACAAAATGCTGCCACGTCCTTGCCATCCCCATAGTTTCGTGTGTTGAGCTCATCGGTGTAGCCGCTGTGTGAATCCCATCTTGTTAAAGACCTTTCTCTCGTATGTGACCCTGCTACGTTACCAAGCATACTGGTCGCTCCTGACAACATGTTTAAAATATGTGAGAGGAAGGCTCATGATCCTTGCCTCTAAGGAGCATTCTGGCACAATCTGTTTGTGCTTTTGACAGTCAACGGGACTTCCAATATTCTTTGTCTGCACCACAATTCAAACACTTAATTCTTCTGTCTTCCTTTTCCAGTGACCAACTTTCACTTGCATATGAGGCAATTGAAAATACACGTTTTAGTTCAGGCCCACCTTAGTCCTCCAAGTAACGTCTTTGCTTTTCAACACTGAACAGAGCTTGTGCGGCAGATTTACCCTATGCAACATGTCTTTTGATCTCTTGACTGCAACGTTAATGAGCATTGATTGTGGTTCCAAGCAAGATGAAACCTGTGATAAATTGAATCTTCTGTGTTTACCATAATAATACCTACCTGGTCCATTTGTTAGGATTTTTGTTTTCTTTTAACATGGATTTGTAATTCACACTGTCCTCCAAAATCCTTGCTCATCATCAGTGTCCCGACTCACGGGAACTTCAACACGGACCCTGGAGGAGGGAGTGGGAATTGGGAGGACAAGAGACACGAGAAATGGAGACAAGACAGCAGTCTGATCAAGTCTCGTTTATTGAGTAAAAGGCTACAGCTTATATAGGCCAGGGAAAGGGAAACAAGCTGCAGGTGTTTCCCTGAGAACAATAAATGGGGGAAGCAAGCCGCAGGTGTTTCCCTGAGAACAATGACCGCAGAAAAACAGTTCCTGTTTAAAGTTACAGAGCTCAGGCAATAAAGATCAAGACAATGGCCAGGCCTCATGGCTCCAGACAGGCAAGGTTATGGCCGGGCCTCATGGCTCCCGACACATCAGCAGGTGTTTCAAGTCCTCCTCTCTTTCAGCAAGCAAGGTTGTGTCATCAGCACACTCCAAGTTGGTAATGAACCCTCCTCCTGTCCTAATGCTGTGTTCTGCATGTAGTCCAATTTCTCTGATTATTTGCTTAGCTTACAGATCGAATGAACATGGTGAACGGTTGTAACTGAAGCCTTTTCTGATTTTAAACTATACAATATTTCCTTGTTCTGTTCAAACCACTGCCTCTTAATCCGTGTACAAGTTCCACATAAGCACCATGCAGTGTTCAGAGACTCCCATTGGTAAGGTTATCTACATTTGTTAATTATCCACATAGTTGAGTGCATTAGCATAGACAGTGAAACACAAATAATCCTCTTTCAGGTAGTCTCTGCTTTCAACCAAGACCTCTCTGATGTTGGCAATGACATCTTTTGTTCCAAGTCTTCTGAATCTGACCCAGACCTCTGGCAGCTCCCTGGTAATGGACTGCTGCAGCTGCTGTTGGATGACCTTCAGCAGAATTTACCTTGCCTGTAATATTAATGATATAATTCCGTAATTTGGGCAGTCTATTTGTTACCTTTCTTTGGAATGGGCACGAATGCAGATCTTTTCCTGTCAGTTGACCAAGTCGATGTTTTCCAGATTTCCTGACATAAGCAAGCAGGTGCTGTCAGTGCTTCATCAGCTTGCTGAAACGTTTCACTCGTTATTCCATCAACTCTTGGACCTTGTTTTTGGCTAATGTTTCATTGCGGCTTGAACTTCTTTCTTCAGCACCACTGGCTCTGGATCATATACGACCTTTTGAGATGGATGAATGTTTACTATTTCTTTCTGGTCCAGTGACTATTCTTTCCATCTTCTTTTGATGTTTCATGCATCAATAGTTTGCCCATAACATCTTTCAAGATTGCAACTAGAATCTTGAAATGATTCTTGAGTTCTTTCAGTTTAAAACAAGCTGAGCAGGTTCTTGCCTTTTAGTTTTCTAACTGCAAGTCTTTACACATTTCATTATATTTTTCTTTGTCTTTTGTAGCTGGCCTTTGAGATTTTCTGTTTAGCTCTTTGACTTCATTTCTTCCATGTGACTTAGCTCCTCTACAATTAAGATCAAATCTCCATCCTTCTCTCTCTCTCTCTTCCTTTCTTGTCTTTTGTCTTCCATCATTAGTGTTCAGTGAGTCAGATCTGTTCTTGGGATGTTCTCTAACTTCAGGTGGAATAGCACTTACCGAGGTGAGTCTGTACAGCAGAATAAAACCCCTGCTTGGTTATGTGTCGTCCGCACACTTGTCCTTGAGCGTTTGGCCCGTTGTTCCGGCCACTCTGGCAGTCACCTCGTGGAAGTCACCTCTGTGCCAATCCCTCTCTCTTTGAGGAGACTTCAAAGTGTTAGAGCCAAATTCCATTAACTTTTCAATTTGTCAACATTTCGAAGCTCCCTCACATAAGATCAACTGTATATTGTAATTATTTCTTTAAATATCTTTTAAAAGAAACCAGGAGTAGAAAAAGAAGCGCGTGTGTGTGTGTAGTTTAACCTTATTTTTCTTTTCTACTTCTCTTCTTTCTATAAGTTTATTTACCTCCTGGTAGTATTTCCCTACTTCAGTTTAACTCTGGCTATCAGATTTCTTTTCAATGTTCACCATTTTTAAGCACTTCAATCATGATGTGCCCTGGTGGTTCTCTTCTTCTTTTTTTGCTTCAGATATATTTTTCTTTAACCAAGTTTGGAATTTCTTCTCTATATTTCTTCACATATTTTGCTGTACTTTCCACCTCTTCTTCTTTTTGGTACAGTAAGTGTATTTATCAAGGCCATGTCCAAAAAGTTCATGGAAAATATAAGGAAGGTTTCCCGTAAACGTTCTGAAGCTCTCTTACGTTAGGTAGGTCCCCTTAGCTCACCATTCTGTAACCCCTGTATATCTACTTCTCTCTTCAGTTTAGCTAGTTTGTATTGTTCTCCTGAGACTTCACCAATCTTTTCTTTTACAGTGCCCGATCCAGTGTGTTTTTCATCTAAGACATTGTAGCTTCCATCTGTAGAAGTTTGATTTGGTCAGTTTTTTATCTCATTGTCTGCATCTCTGTTCACTAAGTTTAATCTTTCCTGTAGCTTTTTGAAGTGATGAAATAGTCACAGCTGTTACCATTGTGCTGATTCTGACTTGTGTCACATAGACACACACTCCATTTGGTTTTCCATAGTTGTAATGTTCAGAAGTAGATATCAGGCCTTTCTGTACTTCTGTGCTACCTCTGGGTGGATTTAACCTGCGAAACTTAATTGTTTCTGTTACCCAGGAATTCCTATGAAATAGTTTTCATAAATCTGTATCTTCTTGTCTCCTCATTCTACCATTTTTGACATTTCTGTCTCAGTTTCAGTGGATGGTCTTCCCCTGCCTTTTTGTTTGCTAGCTAATATTTTATTGCATTTCAGACTTCATTAATTGTACATGAGTGAGTGCTAGATATTTTTATTTTCCTGCAACAATTTAGAACTTTTTTTTGTTATTTGAAAGCAAGTGTGATCTTTTTAAAAAAATCATTTTATTATGGGCTCATACAACTCTTATCACAATCCATACATACATCAATTGTGTAAAGCACATTTGTACATTCATTTGCCCTCATCATTCTCAAAACATTTTCTCTCCATCTAAGCCCCTGGTATCAGCTCCTCATTTTCCCCTCCCTCCCCACTCACCCCTCTCTCATGAATCCTTGATAATTTATAAATTATTATTTTGTCTTACCTTGCCCTGACGTCTCCCTTCACCTACTTTTCTGTTGTCTGTCCCCTAGGGAGGAGGTCACATGTAGATCCTTGTAATCGGTTCCCCCTTTCCAACCCACCCTCCCTCCACCCTCCCAGTGTCGCCACTCACACCACTGGTCCTGAAGTGATCATCTTCCCTGGATTCCCTGTGTTTCCAGTTCCTATCTGTACCAGTTTACATACTCTGGTCTAGCCGTATTTGTAAGGTAGAATTGGGATCATGATAGTGGGGGAGGCGGAAGTATTTAGGAACTAGAAGAAAGTTGTATGTTTCATCGTTGCTACGTCGCATCCTGACTGGTTCGCCTCCTCCCCTAGACCCTTCTGTTAGGGGATGTCCAGTGGCATACAAATGGGCTTTGGATCTCCACTCCGCACTCCCCCCTCCCCATTCACTATGATATGATTTTTTTTTTGTTCTGATGATGCCCGATACCTGATCCCTTCAACACCTCGTGATCGCACAGGCTGGTGTGCTTCTTGAATGTGGGCTTTGTTGCTTCTGAGCCAAATGGCCGCTTGTTTACCCTCAAGCCTTTAAGACCCCAGATGCTATATCTTTTGATAGCTGGGTACCATCAGCTTTCTTCACCACATTTGCTTTTTCACCCGCTTTGTCTTCTGCGGTTGTGTCGGGAAGGTGAGCATCATAGAATGCCAATGTAATAGAAGAAAGTATTCTTGTATTGAGGGAGTACTTGAGTTGAGGCCCAATGTCCTTCTGCTACCTTAATACTAAACCTATAATATATGCACATAGATCTGTTCCCCCATCCTCATATATAAATATATTTGCGTATGTACATGCCTTTATTTAGACCTCTATAAATGCCCTTTGCCTCCTAGCAGTTTCCTCTATTTCCTTTGATTTTTCTCTTGTCCCATTATCATGCTCAGTCCTCATTTGGGTTTTAATAATTCCTCTTGGTTACATTACCCTTGATCATGCCCTACCAAGCCTCCTACACCCTTCTCACCACCGATTTGGATCACTTGTTATTCCCTTGTCCCTGGGTTTGTTAACACCACTACCTCTCCCCCCACCTCCTCCTCTCCCATTTCTCGCCCCCCCCCACCGCCCCCGCCAAACTGTTGGTTCCATTGTTTTCTCCTGCAGATTGTTAATCCAGCCTATCTTATTTAGAGAGACCTGCAGAGATAATAACATGTACAAAACAAGACAGAGCAATACCAAGCAACAACATAAAACAAAATGCAACAAGAAAGAAAAGCTTGTAGTTAGTTCAAGGACTGTTTGTTGGCCTTTAGGAGTGTTTTCCAGTCAAGTCTGGAAAACACAATGCCCTGGCCCTAAAGTCAGCCTTCAGCATTCCCTGGGGACCTCGCCACTCCATTCCCTTGCAGTTCTGTGCACCCCCTTAGTGTTTTGCCGCGGTTTGGCGGATTCTGGTTGGGCGCAATTCCCACACTGAGTCTCCGGTGTTGTCCCCTGTAGGGCTATGGATCAGTGTGGGACATTGTGTTAGACAGGGTTCTTTACAGAGATAAAACCAGATTGCTGATAATTTTATATATATATATATATATATCTGTATTTATATGTCTCATAGTGGGGCCGGCAATGTGGTCCTCTCTGGACTGGCTGCTCTGAGCGGGAACATCGTCCTCAAGGCCTGGTGGGCCAGGATGTGCTCCACTCTCTCCTTCTCTCGCTTTATCTGCTCCCATGTACTCCAATCAGCTATGTCCCTCTCCCGGAGCTACAGATTCAATGCCGTCCTTGGAAATAAATTCTTCCCGGGGGTTAAGGTGGGGGGGCAGGTGTCCAGGAAGTAGTTGGGATTGGGGTTGGCCCTTAGACCTCTCCACTGGTTCCCTACTCCATGCCTGCCTGTTGCATTCACATCTTGGAGGCACGTGTGATCTTTTTTCTTGTTCTGTGTTTAAGCTTTGTTGGGCAAGATCAGAACAGTACTTATCTAGGGTTAATTTTCTCCACTCTTGAGGCATGATACTACATGAATCATCAAGATTTCCTCTGCTTCATAGCAACACAGACTATGTTATGCCAAGTGAGTGCTGGCAGTGCTAAACTCTAACTCTGGGGTGTTTCCTTAATCTCAGCAATTCCTTGCACTGATTAGTGCTTAGCTGACCACACATGGGAACCTTGTGCAGATGCAGGGGCTTCATTGTACAGCTCTCTTCTCCAGTTATCTGCACAGGGATGGTAACCATCTTGTACCCTTGACTTCACTCAGGGCAAGCGCTGTGCTGTATATGTGTGGAGAAACTTTCTCTAGGCTGAAAGCTAGGGCAGCTCACTATTTTTGCTTCCTGTGTCAGAGGATCCAATGTCTTTATATTTTGACTTTATTTTTTTAAGTTGTGTAATCTGAAAGCATTCATCTATTTTTGTTTTAATAAAATATTTCACATATGACTCAGTGAATTGGCAATAAGACTTAATGTAGCTTATATAAAGAAAATTTATTATTGTGTTTGTTAGCCAGAAGTTTGGTCAGGTGTCATGTATTTTAGGATGTTTGTAGGATGGAATACAATAAAATACTTTGTAAGAGATCCACTGCTTTTTTTTAATGTAATGTACTTTTATAGAATATTTTAATTGATAACTGCTATTAAAACTTAAGTAAATGCACAAGTAAAGACATTTTCAATTATTTGGATATATTTGTAAATAGCTATTTTGTTCTGCTGTTTGAAGAGTTGAAACTTTAAAAAATAACTGTTAAACTTTACAGGCATATTAATGAAGATAAGAGAAAAACAGAAGCCAGAAAACAAATATTTGATGTTTTTTATGAAGTCGATGGATGCCCGGTAAGGACTCTTTCCTGACAGTGGTCAATGAATTGTAAACTATTTTAATTTTTCTCCTTCCTGAGTTTTCTTTTAAATTATAGCTTTGTTTACCCTGATCTCTTTTATTAATCTTTTGTTACAATTTTCAATCTGTGCAGGCTAATCTTTTATCCTCTCATCGAAGCTTAGTGCAGCGAGTTGAAACAGTTTCCCTCAGCGATCACCCTTGCGACAGAGGCGAGCCGGTGACTCTCTTCCTCTTCAATGACTGCCTGGAGGTAAAGGTGTCCTGATTGGTGGGGCTTCCCTTGAATATTGAAACCAAGCTTTGATTGAAGTAGACGTTTCCAGTCAACTTAGTCTTAAATTTTAAAATTGAGAGCAATTCTTTATTTAGTACTGTTAATAGAATTATTTCAAATCGTCTAGTGTTTAGAAATATGATAAATTCCCAGGGAAAATTTCTGCGGTGGATAGTTAGTCTCTTTTCATGAAATCAATGCATCTGTAAAATTGGAGGGCGGGGGGACTTCTTGTGTATCGATTCAAGATTTACAAAGTAATTTGAGTGCTGCTTATTGGAATGTAAGTAGATTTTTCCAGCAAAGATGAAATGAGTAGTTTGTTGAGTTGGGAGATAAGTTGATCAGTTATATCCTGAATGCCTTTATGATTCCATAAGTGTCTGTGTCTGGGGGTTTACTGGGTTAACCATGGCCTGTTCATGGCGACGTTGGCAGTTGAACCCCCTAAGCTGCTCATGTGAGAAAGAGGTGACTGTCTTCTCTAGGAATCCTCGAGGAGCCACTTACCCTGTCCGCATAGTTATGGAAACCAGTGAACACCAGGGTAGTGAGTGGGTATAGGGGTTTGCTCTTAGATTCTGAATCAGATTCTGAATCAGTGTTTGGCATAAATGAATGGTAAGCATACTGCTCAGTGGTTATAATTCTAAAATTGTTATTTCTACAAGTGAGTACTTTTTCTCCCTTGATTTATACCTAAGGGTATAATGAATTGTGTTTGCATGCTTCAATTTTTGTTCTTTTAATTGTATCTTTTTAAAATGAGATAGGCTAGTAAGGGATAGAAAAGTAGACATTTTCCTTTGTGTCAGAAAGAAAAATGTTCCTTCTGCTAAAGCACATTAAGAATAAGAATCATTGAATATTTCTGTTGTCAAAGTAATTCGATGGGGTTCCTTTTTCTTTAAAGTCTATACCTCTTATACTTTAATTTGTTTTGAAATCCGGTTTTCTTTTCATTATTTTAATTAAATACATTTATTGGGGGCTCTTACATCTCTTACCACAATCCGTACATTCATCCATTGTGTCAGGTACATTTGTTGCCATCAGAAATGCTGTTTTCTTATATCATGTACATTACTATTTAAAGTTTAGAACAAGAAAGGGAATTTTAGCAAACAAGTCATGTAGAGCAATTACAGATAAAATAAAGTCTCATAAAATTTTTACTTATGTTAAATGTTAAGGTGAGCTTAATGTAAAAGTGATATTTTTATTTGGCCACTAATGCCACAGAAAGCAAAAAAGTACACCTGGTCCATCTTCTACATGTCCAAGTGTGGTATGTAATAGCCCAGCCTCGCATGCCCTTTGCTCTCTTGACCCCAGGGACTTCTTGTCATTGATCTTGTGACTTAGGAGACTCCTGACGCCGGGACCCTTTCATACAGTTCCTCATGTGGTGGTGACCCCTCAACCACACAATTATTTTTGTTACTACTTCATAACTGTTATTATTTTTGTTACTACCTCATAACTGTTACATACTTCATAACATTTTGCTACTGTAATGAATCAGGCAACCCCTGAGAAAGGGTTGTTTTGACCCCCAGCGGGGTCACAACCCACAGGTTGAGAACCACTATGTTAACAGGGTCATACTGCTCTGTTGGTTTTTTTCAGCTATTATCAGGAAGCATGCTACCAGTGCCACGGTGCTTTTGGGTGGGTCTGAACTCTCAGCCTTGTGTTTACCAGCTGAGCTTAAGCTGTTTGCCACCCAGGGACCTTTGGTTCCAGGAATTTTGGGTTCTGCTCTCGTTGCCTCCCAGTGTCTGCATCGCATCAGCTGAAATGACCGTTTCTAACATAGTAAATTTGGACTCAACACTAAATTCTAAACTTTATTCTTAACTTTTGTGTTTAAGAACTCCCCAAATTGTATGCATAATAGTTTACCAAAATGAAACAAATTTGTCTATAAAAATATAGGTTCCTTTTGAATAATATGTTTTATTTCTATTTACTAGTATTCTGTATTAGGATAGTAAAAGATAGACAAGAAAATGAGGGACAATAGTTTTCATTGTTTTCCTTTTGAAAGTAAAATCATTTCAATATTTTACCTAGGAAAAATGGCTTGTTTTATTTCACATTTGATTCTGACTTACAGAACCCGTTTGTTTGCCCTTCACCCGTTCGTACAGTATGCTCTGCGGCGTTGATGGGATCTGCAGTATGACAGTTCGCTTGCCCCTTGCTCTCTTTCCTGCTCCCTTCTTCCTTTTCTTGGCAATTTCTCACCCCGTCGAACTGTGCTATTGCTCCCTTTACAGGCCTGTCTGTTGTTCGCCAAATTAAGTGAGAGGTATATTTAAATATTGCAATGCAAATCATTTATTAAATGGAAAAGTCTTAGTGCTTATTTTCACGACATGTAGACGAACTTGTAGTACTTGATGTAAGACAGCACACATTTGTGTTATATCTCTTCCCTAACGTGAATATGACCTTGGCGCAGTTATTAAGTGCTTGGCTGCTCACCAGAGGGTTCTGGTTTGAATCGCTGTGTGGGGAAATGAGACAATCTGTATCTAAACATTAAAGCCCTGGGAACCCGCTGGGGGCAGTCCTGCTGTCTGCTCAAGGGCTGCGGAGAGTTGGAGGAAACTTTCTGGCAGTCGGTGGCTTTTGTGTTGTCGTCGTGTGGGGCAATGGCTGTGGTCTCTTCTCGCTAGTCTTGTGTGAACTCCGTATGCATTTATAGAACACCCCTTCAAAGGAAATCATGAACCGCAGCGTCCATTCTGATTTTGTTTCTCTTTTTAGTGTAGCTTGCCCATCTCTTCCTTTTATGAAGTCACAGCTTATTTTAACACAGTGCCTGGAACTTTACTTACGTGTATTTAATGTTCTGTGTAGTTACCGCAGTGTTCCCTCCTTCATAGCATGCAGAGCGCATGGGAGACAGAAGAATTTCTGTCTAACTTCCTCCTCTCTCACCAGGCAGTGCCTTGGCCCACCCCGGGGCATGGGTTCTCCTCTGACACCGAAGTCCCTGGTCTTTGTGTCCAAGGTAGAGATGCCAGAGCAGCTCTGCTTCTTCTCGTGACATCAGGCCTGAGGTCAAGATTGCCTCACCCTTCGATTCCATCGGTCTTCTCCCAGTTTCACCTCTAGCGACTTTCACGTCCCACCTCCCTCCGCTGGTCACCTTTCTGCCTTTTGAGCTCCTCTTACATACACACGACACATCTGGTACCCAAGTATCTTGTCACGTCATGACTGCTTCTGATCACATGACAGCCCTGCAATGAGCAGTACTCACCTGCGCTGCACACAGATTTATGCAAGCAGTGCCGTTTTGTGTTAGAATGTGGTCTGAAATTGCTGTTCGTGTCACTGGCAGCGCGTTTCTTTCTTTCTCTCATCAGATAGCAAAGAAGCGACACAAGGTTATTGGCACGTTTTGGAGTCCTCATGGTCACACCCGACCCCCAACTTCGCTGAAGCATATTCATTTAATGCCCCTTTTTCAAATTAAGAAGGTGCTGGATATAAGAGAGACAGAAGGTATGTTCCTTAAGAAACTATTGGTTATATAAAATAATTTCTATTCATTTGGAGTTTGATTTATTCCCTTCATAGTTTTTAGTTTGCTGTTTCAAAACTATCTTGAAATAGAGTTGATCAGTTCGGGCAAAGTAATTGTCCTAATATTTTTGTCCAGCATTTCTCTCTAGGCACAAGCTTGAACTTGAATTTTCCGAATGAAGGTGCTGTCAACATGCATGCACCTCGTTCCCTTAAGGGACAAAGAGCTTATAAATAGTTTCATGTCAAAATAGTGCCCTAGTGTAGTCCTTCACCCCAAATTATTTTTATTCCCTCAAGATGCTAAAGAATGTCTTTTTTTTAAAGAATGTTTTTATCTGCACTTTCTAAATTATTCCAATGTTACATTGTTAAATACAGTTCATACAATTGATATATTGAAAATGTAGATCAGGAAATAGGGGTATGTGAGATAAATGAACCCAGAATAACAGTGGTACACTTGGCATGGGATCAAACATACATTAAGGAAAATATTGTTTATTTTGTTGTGTTGGGAGGCATTCCTGAAAGCCTGAAATAGCCATATTCCTAGCAAAACAGTATCATCTTTTCATTATTCAAGTATGTGTATATATGGCCAAAATTTGCATAATAAGTATATATTTCTACAATGAAAAGTGATTCCATTATTAGATCTCATCCACTAATGATTAACTGCTTTGAATTCATGAGAAATACTTAAAGGAAACGTGAACATCAATTTATACTACTTTCTACATGATTGTGAAATAAATCCTGGATTTAGTAATGGCCACATTAATGCTTTTGTTGAAGTCATCTACAGTAGGAGTTTAACTATTGAAGACTCTTGACTCTTGTTAAAATAGCTTTTGTTTTAGCACCTGGATCACAATTCAGTCTATAACAAAACTTTAGTGTTTGGGTATTTTGTTTCTTTAAATTTACGTCGATTGAACTATTGAATTAAAATAATTTAAACATCAAACTCAAGAATTCTAAGATGTATTATAATCAACTATTTTCTTTACTTAAAATCCATTATAGACAATATTAAATGTCATGGAACGAACATACTGCTTCCATCTTGTCATTAAGTTCTTGTTGATTTCTTACATGGTGCTAGTAACTATTACCATTGTTTCTAATGCCCCAACTTAATATGTTAATTCTTGTCTAACTGACAAGAGGGAGAGTAGACAGGCTGGACACATGTCATTAGAATTTTGTTATGCTGAGGGAATGAAACTTGCATTAATCTCTCCTTCTCAAAGTAGCAGTGCTTTTTACTGGTTCTGCTTCTTCTGGAAACCCTAGATTGCCGGAATGCTTTTGCCCTGCTTGTGCGGCCACCGACTGAGCAGGCAAACGTGCTGCTGAGCTTCCAGCTGACGTCAGAGGAGCTCCCCAAGGAAAGCTGGCTGAAGATGTTGTGTCGACACGTAGCCAACACCATTTGTAAAGCCGACGCAGTAAGTTACGAAGTCAGCAGGAACATGAAAGACTAAATGGTGTCATAGTGCATTCAAACTAAATTTCTAATAACTTGGTGTTTACGAGGATAGGAGAGTAGTTGTTTTGTGTTCTTGGGTTACAGATAGGTCCTTATGTCCTGACAGCTCCTGGATGTGACCCTAATTTTATGAACTTTGGGGACTTGTAATGTAGACTAAGATTTTCATTGGTTCTCTTCGTCATGACTGTTTTTAAGGATTTTGTTCTCTTTTATTAAATTAAGTTGCTTTATCGCTGCAAGCTGGGATCCGACCAATACATTTTTTACACTCCAACTCCTTAAGATTAAATGCCATTAGGGTATATAATTATCATTATATTATAGAGATTACAGTAAAGATAGTTGAGGAAAATCAAATACTGAAGTTAAATCAGTGGCTGGAAATCAGGTACTTATTAGGAGTTCTTAGATAATATATAGGTCTTTACAAAGATAATTTGATTTTTTTATCCCCATATATGAGAAAGAGACGTGTTAGATAGACAATAGATCCCATTCTCTTTGTTCAAATGATTTAGATTTAAGAGAATTTATTACTCTACCTGGTGATATACATACTAGTGGCTGTAACTGAGATACCGGGTATTCCTATGGGATCGAAACATTTTATCATAGTCTGACCTTGAACGACACTGAGAGAGAACTCTTGTGGTTTTAAAAGTAGGCAATGCTTGATTAAAACTCTTAAGAAAAAAAACTCTTTTAAGTGCTTATAACAAAAAACAATCTTTTTGTTTGTTTTACAATTTTTATGGGCAAGGAATTTTAAAAAATGCCTAAATCAATAAAAAAATTTTTTCATGTCTAGGTCAGCATAGATAAAATAGGCTTCTCTGCAGTATAATGACTCCCTTTACAGATTTTACCCTGCATTTGTGGGGTTTCAGACTAGCTGGCTTTTGCATGCCTTTTCAAATTATAACTTTAATTATAGAAAGTAAAGAGTGGAAGGCTTTCTTTAAAACATACTTTATTAAGTTACTAGCCATATAGTGACAATAATCCTAAAAGTCAAATATGAATGACTAATAAGGAATTTCATAAAGTAAAAAAAAACACATTATTAGCCACATGGTGGCAGCAAACATTTGCCTATGCCAAACTGCCTTAAACCACAAATTCTTTCAAGTTGTTAAAAATCAGATATCCAGTGATTGCAGTTGAGTCTTTTTGTGCATTAAAATTCTACACATTGTAAATTTTAAAAAAAGTCCTGAGTCATTATTTTATTTTTGATAAAATGTTTCCAAATATTCTAGAAATATGAGGGGTCTTCAAAAGTCTATGTAACAATTCCATTATCTCTTAATTCTATTCTTTACACAATCTTAAAAATATTTTAAACATTTTTATTAACATCTAATTCATGTACCATGTAATTCAATGGTTTAGACATATTAAAAAGAGTTGAGCAATCACCACTGCCATCAATTTTAGAACATTTTCTTCATTTTTGTATTCATTATTATTCGCTCTTCATTTTTCCCATTCTTTCCTGCCATAAGTTTAAAAAATTATTAATCTAGTTACTTTTTCTATAGATTTTTATATCCTGGATTTCATATAAAGAAAAACATACCCCTCCAATCCATCTAACAATAACAAAATTAAAAAAACAAAGGCTCAATCTTAAAGAAAACAGAAAATATTAAAGACCAGAACACATTTAAAATGTGTACTTCGATGACTCCTTGTTTTCAGATTACTCTTTAATACCTCAGACATTGTTCTTTCTGATAGCTGGGACAATTTGAACTAGTGAATGTAAGCAACCCTAGCACTGCCCACACTCCTGTGCTTATTTGGATAGTTTAATCTGTTGTTCCAGAGTTGATTCTGATTTATTGACCTTGTGCTACACAGAAGTACTGCCACAGAATTTTTCTCTGCTATGAGTTGGAATTAACCTGAATCCACCCAACAATAACAATCTTTTTTAAAAAATCATTTTATTGAGGGCTCGTACAATTCTTATCACAATCCATACTTATATCCATTGTGTCAAGCACATATGTACATTTGTTGCCATCATCATTCTCAAAACATTTGCCTTCTATTTGAGCCCTTAATATCGGCTGTTCATTCCCCCTCCTCCCCCCAGCCCCTCCCACTTCCTTCATGAACCCTTCATTCATAAATTATTATTTTGTCATATCTTACACTGTCCAACGCCCCCCCCCCACCCTCTTCTCTGCTGTCCATCCAGCAGGGAGGAGGCCATATGTAGATTCTTGTCTGATGGGGTACTATGCTCTGGCCCCAGAGTCTATCCTTTGTACTCCTTCAGGGGCTCCCTGCTCTGCTCCCACGGTTGCTCTGCTGCATGCTCTTAGTGGTTTGCCTTGGTGTCACAGGGTCAGTCTGGGCCAGCCCCGACCTTGAGTCTCCAGTGCTGTCCCCCTTAGGGCCCTGGGCCATCAAGGGACGGCGTGTCTTGTAGTGGGATCAGCCATGTTGTCCACTCTGTGCATTGGCTGTTCAGAGCGGGGATATCATCCTCCAGGCCTGGTGGGCCAGGATGTGCTCCACTCTCTCTTCCTCCTCCTTTTTCATTTGCTCCCAGAAATAGCAATCTTAAGGGAAGCAGCTCACCAAGCCTTTTTTAAGTGAAGCTACTGGGTAGGTTAGAATTGTTAGCATATGGGCTTAGTAGCAGATCACAAACTGCCTGTGTTATCCAGGTATCTTTTTGTACGGTTTATAAATACCTATAAGAATATTTTCTCTTTGATAAGAGTGGTCATTAAGTTGAGCTGCTAACTGCAAGGTCAGCAAAAAAACAAAACAAAACCCCATCAACTGCTCCTGGAAGATAGATGAGACTTCCTACTCATAAGAGAATCACAATCTTTACCAGTATCACAAGCTGAGGATCCACATGGGCAGTTTTACCCTGTCCTAATGGTGGTGACTTTGTTTTTAGTTTATTGTCACTGTGCCCCCGCTTGTCTGTCACGCTTGGCTTATGCGGCGTTCTCCTGATGCTGGAAGCTATGTCATTGCCATTTAAAATGCCAGCAGAGTCACCCAGAGTCAACCGGCTTCAACAGAGCTTGCAGACTGAGAACAGACTATGAAGAAAGAATAGGTTTTCCACTTTGGAGGAATTAGCCACTGGCAACAGAACATTGTTCGCTACTGTAAACATCATGAATAGCTGAATGTTGTCAGAGATGGTTCCAGAGGATAAGTCCCTCAGGTTGTAAGACACCCAAAATATGACTGAAGAAGGAATTGTCTTCTCTAAGTAGAGGTGACCAAAGTGACATAGACCGAGCAATGTCCTTTTCCAGAGATTACTCTCTCCTGATAACAGGCACTTCGGACCTGTTCTCAAGAGAGACCATCCCTCCAAAAGGACATCAGGCTTGATGAAGTAGATAGATAGCAAGCACGAGGAAGACATCTAAATGGACTGACAAAGTGGCCGCAACAATGGGTCCAAGCATCATCATCAAGCAGGACCAGGCAGTGTTCTTTAATTATCTTTTAAGATTATGAAACAAAAAGGAGTCAGAAGGAGCCAAATCATGACTGTAAGGATGAATCCTATTGGTTTCCCTTGAGCTTCACAAAATCCCCCTTGTTTGATAAAAGGAATATATGGGAGCACTGTTGTGGTGAAAGACTAGTGAAATCTTCTCAGGTATTTTTCTGCTAAAGCTTTGGCTCACCTTCTCCAAACACAGTTGTTAACTGTTTTCTGGCCCTCTCCAAAGCCAGTAAGTAAAATCCCGTGAACACCCCCAAAGTGATCGGCATGACTTCTGGTCTTGACTCTCTGGGTCCAGTTTTGCTCTGACTGGACCACTTTGTTTACATTACATTTTGCCTTCAGCTCACAGGTAAAGCCTCGTTTCCTATTCTGTTACAGCTTTTCAAAGAAATGGTTTAGGATCTTGACCCAACTTGTGTAAAATTTTCATCGAAAGCTTTTCTCGTAGCTGATCTAGGCAGGACAGTTTTGTCCCCATTGTGCAGAAGCTTGATCAACTTTTCAATCAGAATTGTGTAAGCAGAACAAATTGAGATGTCTATGGTGTATAGTTCACTGTATGCATTTTTCAATGAATATTTTGGAGACTTGGGGTATGGGAAGAATTCATACTCAGATAGTAGTATTTTAGACAAAATATATATTCCCACTGTTATTGAGTCAATTTCAACTTTTGGACAGGGCAGAAATGCCTTAGGGTTCCTGAGAGAAAATCTGTAAGGAGCAGAGTGCTGCATCTTCCTCCCAGCAGCAGCTAGTGGGTTGCATTCCCTGATGATTAATCCAGGGTGCCACCAGGCTTCCTTAGAATGCACAGGAACTTGTTACTGTAACAGTAACTTATGGGTACTGCTAAGCTGGCCAAATCACATTTAATTCCCCCTCCCTTTTCCCACTAGTCAGAATTCATTTAAATTTATGGGATATGGAATATTGGTTTAGCTCATCCCCATGTTGTTATTTTGTAAACAGGAAAGCAATGTAAATCTCTAAGCTAAAACGTGATTACAGAATTTGAGATTCTATTTAGCATCTGGGATTTTGAAGGCCATAGTTTGGGACAGATTAGGAAAAAAACCTGACAACTTAAGATGTCAGAAATGTTAGGAAATTTTTGTGAATTGACACCCATTAATAGGTCTCAAGTATCTGCGTTGATAAGCACCTTTTCCTAGCCCATGTATGCAAGTTTCCTTTGTCCCATTTAGTTGTTTTTTTTTTTTCCCGATAACACAAAGAAATCCGAAGACTATTTTCCTTCATTTGCAGAACTGTTAAAGAGGCATCCGATTATGCCCTGGACCGTCAGAGTAGCATCGCCAAGTTCTTTTGCTGGGAACTATACTGTACCTTATTTATACTTCATATGAACTGTGCACTTAACATGTTATTCCTGCTTTTACTGTGTGTTACACTAATTGAGGTTTTGCATATTATTTGGTAGGATTTGCTAGGTTAACTTTTGGTCTGTGAATGCTCGAGATTTTTTTCTCATATGAATTAAGAATAATTGTCTCTTTGTTTTAAGCTGTTTTCAGCGTACAGGGGATTTTTATAGGAATGCTCTAATTTCAGATATTTGAGGATACCTGTGTCTTTTGACAGCATCCTTGGTGATGCATCAGTTATAAAGTGCTTGCTTGTTAATAAAGATCAACATTTTTATTCCATTAGCTACTCTGTGGGAGACCGATGTCTATAAATATTCCTATCTTGGAAACCTTCTTATACTAGAGGGTTGCTATGAGTTGGAATCAACTCAGTGGCAAAAAGGATTTTAAAATTTCTAATGGGGAGATTATTAATTTAAATCTTAATCTAAGTAAACACTCAGATTTATCTTCAGGACTGATTTTAAGTTCATGTGTTAGGGGCTAGTGGAAGAATTGCTGCTCCTACCACGCTTGTTTTATGCTTGAGATACTTTGAACAAATATATCATAAAATGTTTATGGAAATAAGTTAATATGTTATTTAAAGTTAGCTGGGGTTAATAAGTCAACTTCTTAAAAAAAATTTTGTTTTAATTTTACAACAGACAAGGAATCCAAGAATATTTTAGGAGGGAGGATGAGAACCATCAGTGAGAAATGAGTATAAAAAGAAACATAGTTTTACTGAAGAGAAGTGATCCCTAGTTAAAATATTGCCTATCATCAGTCCTAATTGCCTTTATTTAGGTAGTACTGAAGGAAGTATTTGATCTTTATATCTTATTTTCTTAGCAGCCACTAGTGAATTTTCTAGATGTTTACTTTAGTCGTTCTGAACTCAGGGCCTTCTGAAAATGTAAAAGATCCCATAACTATCTTTCTATAACTCTCCTTTCCTTCTCAGAGTAAAAGCTTGAGGCTGTCTCTTTTCATTTCACCAGTAGTTATTCTCTGCCCACTAGTAGTTGGGTAGCCGTGGAACAGCCGGATGCCCCTCTCTGTATTAGCAGTGCTTAAGGGACCTGCATTATAAAGAGCTTTCACCAAAATTAAATGTAATAGGAGTTTAGTTTCATCATTTTATATCTAAATGTTTTTCCTCCAAAGGATAAGTTAATGTTATCAATATTTAATTTTATTTCCAAGCTGTGATTTTAACCCCACATTAGCCTACAGGGAAAAAAGAAACAAATATACTGCAATAAAATAAAGGAAAATTTTAAGAGTTTGTAGAATAATTCCAGTATCTCTGAGTTCCATTTTCCACATAGTAGTACATTTTGAAGTCCTGTTCTTTAATCTCATAAGCTTGCCCTTCACAGGGCACCAATATTTATACTTTCTTAGGTCTTTTCCCAGAAATATAAACATAGGCTTGAAGGTTTCTTTTAAAAATGTGCATTCTTTACTGGATTTATATATTATTTTCTACTTATAATGTTTTATAAATGGAATAGCTTCTGTTTCTAAGTTTTTTATATATAGCCAAATAATTAAATAATATATATGCTAATTTTATAACTTCACTCACTCACTGCCATCCAGGTGACCCCCCAGTGGGTTTCCGAGACTACAACTGTTGACGGGAGTGGAAAGCCTCAGCTTTCTCCTGCGGAGTGGCTGGTGGTCACGTTAATGTCTTTAATTTCTCTTATTTCTAATAATTTTTCCATTGCTTTCCATTTTTTAAAATGTCAAAATTGACCACAGCAGAATGATCAAAACATTTGTAGTGCAAAACTAAAACAATGAAAGAGAAATTATTGAACTTGTTAAAAACACTCCTTTTCTGAATTTGCTATCATTACCCAGAACTTAAAATCTTTCTATCAAATAATAGATTTTCAATAAATATTTTTTATTGTGTATGTGCATGCTTATGAAATGTTAGCACTGTAGTCAAAACAGTGAATTTTAGCTTGTTTTGTCATATGTTCAGTAATGTAGGCTGTGTCAGCCCTCCATCCTGGAAGGTAGGAAATCTCCATAAGGCCAGTCCTTGCAGCGTGTGTAGATGGACAGACAAGGAGATTCAATAGGCAGAGCTGAAATCTCAGTCCTAAGTGCTTTATTTCTCCGAGTTTGACAAGAGATGCCAACTGCTCAACTATTTTGCCTAGATCAGCACAAAGATGTCAATCTGTGATTGATTAATTTGCCAGTTTATTGAAGTCCCTGTAAAGTCATATATGGAATGATTCTAAAGAGAAAAAACAGTAATAGGTAAGAAAGCTTAGAAAATAGTACTTTATAAGATATTCAATTGTATATTTAAAGTTGTTGAGATCAGCTTATATGAGGGGGCTTCCAAATATTTGTGGAAAAATTTAATTATCCTGCCTTCTTTTTTTCTAACACTGAAGCTCTCCCATATTTCACTGAATAAACAGCATGCAGTTAGAGGAGAGTGGAAAGCTGGATGGTTTTGAAAGAAGTACTTTTTGCATGATATGTAGAGCTATAGTAAATTCAATAAGATTAATAATGTATGCTGCTAAGACATTTGGTTACTATTTTTTAAAACTTATGTGTAGATCCTCACTTTATATCCAAATAAGTTATTTATTAGAGGTTCATGTGGAAAATGAAACCATTTGAAAATCCTATACGAAATGATGACGTCTGAGTTGAATAGAAAATTTCAAAGGGCAGCTTGAAAACACAAAGTGAAATGTTATAATGAAATATGCAAAAACCTAGAGTTAGCAAATCAAAAGGCAAGCAGTCGTTTAGCTTATCTTAAACAGAAAGAGCTGAAGGAGAAATTCAACTCTGAAGTTGCAATATTGAAAGATTCTATCGGCAAACTATTGAATGGTGCAGGAAATTCATCAAAAGAAGGTGGGAAAATTATGCAGAGTCACTGTACTGAAAGGGACTAGTCAACACGCCACCATTTCAGCAGGGAGCATATGAATAAGAACCTCTGGTACTAAAGAAAGAAGTTCAAGCGGCGCTAAAAGCATTAGCCAAAAGCAAGGCTCCAGGAATTGGTGGAATACCAACTGAAATGTTTCAACCAGCTGATGAAGCACTTACTGTCTATGTCAGGAAATTAGGGAAACAGCTATGTGGCCAACTGACTGGAAGAGGTGCAGATTTATACCCACTCTGAAGAAAGATGACCCAACACAATGCCCAAGTTGTAGAACCAATGCCCTTGGTTTCAAATGCAGGTGCAGTTTGCTATTGATCGTCCGACAGAAGTTGCAGCAGTGCGTTGACAGGAAGCTGCTGAAGGTTCAGGCTGGACTCAGAAGAGGACAGGAGATAAGGGAGATCATTGCTATGTCAGATGGAGCTTGGCTGAAGCAGAGAATACCAGAAAGATGTCTACTCGTGTTCTCATGTACTAGACAAAGGCATTTAACTGTGCATCATAATAAAATTATGTATAGCTTTGAGAAGACTGAGATTCAGAACAGGCTGATTGTGCTTTTGCCGAAGTTGTATGTGGATTAGTAGTCAGTTGTTCGAACAGAACGAAAGATTTGAAATCAGGAAAGGTGTATGACAGGGTTGTATCCTCTCACCACACTTATTCAGTGTTTGCTGAGCAAATCCTGAGAAGCGGGAAATCTGAAGGAGAACGTGACAGCAGGATCAGAGGAAGGCTCGTTAACAGTCTGCAGTATGCAGACGACACAACCTCGCTCACTGAAAGCAAGGAGGACTTGAAGCTCTTGCCACTGAAGACCAAGGATTGCAGCCATCAGTGTGGATCCCTGCAAGGAATTGTCAAGAAGACCAGAATCCTCACAACTGGCTCAAGAGGTAAAGTCACATCAATGTAAATGGAGGAAGTTGTAAAAGGTTGAAGCTGTCAAAGTTTTTGTCTTGCTTGCTTGAATCCGCAATCAGTGCCCATGGAAGGAACTGTTAAGACACCAACAGATGTGTTGATTAGATAAATCTGAAGCTCAAGACCTTTGTAGAGGATTGAAAAGCAAAGCTGTTATTTTGAGGACTAAGGTGTGCCTGTCCCAAGTCATGTTCTTTACCATTGCTACATATGCATGTGAAAGTTGGACATTGAATAAGGAAGACCAAAGAAGAAGAACTGATGCCTTTGAATTGTGGTGCTGGAGAAGAATATTGAGACTACCTGGGTCTGCTAAAAAGACAAACTGTTCTCTCTTGAAGACAGAGTGCTCCTTAGAAGCAAGTGTGGCGACACACTGCCGTACGTACTTTGGACCTGTTATGAGGAGCGACTAGCCCCTGGAGAAGGCCACCGTGTTCAGTAAAGTAGAGGGAAGACCCTCCAGGCTGCAGATGGACACGGTCACCATGGCTACAGGAGTCAGCTAAGCACAGGAGCAAATGTCAGAATAACATCAACCACATTGAAAGTCTTGAAAAACTGTGCTTATAAATAATTCCATATGTACAAGGGGCTTTCGAAAATTAGTCGGAAAATTCCATCATCTTGAAATTGGTTTTTTTAATGAACTGTTTGAAGCTCCTTTGGGTATAGATATGCAAGAGGGCTTATTTTAGAAACAATTGTGTGTGTGGTTGATATTTATTTTTTAAAGGTATTTGGTTGTTTTTTAAACAGGAGAATCTAATTTATACTGCTGATCCAGAATCCTTTGAAGTCAATACCAAAGATATGGACAGCACCCTGAGTAGAGCATCCAGAGCAATAAAAAAGACGTCCAAAAGGGTGAGATTTCCGTGAAATTATTTAACATTTTTTAAAAAAAAGAATGTTATCGCTAACATCAGTGGAGCATAGGCTATGGCCTCTGTAGAGACAGTAGTTTGAGTTTGTTTTTAGTTGCCAAACATACCTCCCTATCCTTCCAAATTATAGTGATGCTTTTATGAACTGTGCTTCAATAGAAATCGCTTGTTTGTATGTTAGCTCTAACAGTGAATGTGTGCATTTGTCTTAAACATTGCCTGATCGTTGCTTCAGAGGACAGATAGCTAGAGGGAAGTATATAGTCGTCTTCTCATGATCAAGGTCACTTCAAGTTGTTGAGGACTACTTGAGAATATTGCTGGTGATGGGATTTTTACAAAGTAGACCCCAAATTTCAGTGTTCCAAGGGCAATTTGCAGTCATGTTGCCTGTTAGATTTACACATTTTACTGTTGTTTTCTTTCTTGCCCTTTGAGAAAACTTCTTGTACTTTATTCATCTTTGATTCCCTCATTACTTAACATTTGATGTCAAGTAGATACATGTTACATGATGACTCAAACGAACCAAACAAGACTCCTAAGTGGGCTGTGGCAGAATCAGTTAAGAACTCAGATTTCTTCTCTTCTAGGCCAGGTTTTCTTTACATTCCCTTTCTCCTAGATGGACTTCCAGGCTCTCTAAATTCAAGATAGACTAATCTACAATATGTCACATTTTCTTACTGTTTTGTGCCATCTACTAGTTGTAGAAATACTTTTGTGGTTGTATTGTTGGCTCTTCATTTCATACAAACAGTCTTATTAGCAATATTCAGTTGATCTAGGCATAATTAATTTTACTCTTTAAAAATGCAGGTCACAAGAGCATTCTCTTTCTCCAAAACTCCAAAAAGAGCCCTTCGTATGGCTCTGATGACGGCTCACAGCTCCGCGGAGGGAAGAAGCCCTTCCAGCAGTGAGAAGCATGCAGTGAGTCGTCTGGCTAGCACATCATCATTAGCCGTAAGTGACTTTGATTTAATACGCTAAATGACTTCATCAGGTTCAAGAGTTGGCATACACTTTATCTTTTAAAAAATGGAAAGCTTAATGAGGCTCTCAGTGTTTACATTTCTGTTCTCTATTGGAGAAAGGCAACTGAGAAAACCTCGCAGTCAGTGAAACTTTCAGTGTGTTCATTTGTTTGATACAAAATTTTGTCGGGATTTGTGAAATGTTTTAAAATCTCCAAGATGCATATTTCAGTCTGGTGTACTGCTTAAGAAAGCGGTGATCATTCTGTTTATGCAGATTGGCTTCCTGATTAGTCTGTGGTCTCTGTACAATGACATGGACTCTAAATTCTTGTATATGTTTTTAAATGTTTTCTCAACAATTCACATAGTCCCAGTGGGATAATAATTATTCAAAATCCCTGCAGTTCATTGTTACAAAGTATGAGTAATATATCTGTTCTTTATGAAAGTATTAATCTAATCTTACTAAGGATAAGAAAAGTCAGTGACTCACTTTTTAAGATATGTATCCTTGGGTAAGTTTCTTATTCTCTCATCTCCACTTTTGTACTGATTGAAAAATGATTAGTAGTACTTACCCAGAGTGCCTAAACCCTGAGTTACTGGAAAGCATGTGTGAATGAGGTGGTGATGTACTGAGAAGCAGGTTGGGTAGTGGTTGAGAGCCCCTTGAACCAAAGCCTTCAAATCGTGGTTTTGTAATTTGACCAGTTAAATGGTTTCTCTGCTTTAATTTCCCTGTCTATAAAATTAGTGTAAAGTAGTTTTGTAAGAATTAAAAGAATATAACTCTTTAATATGACTGAACTATAGAAGTGTATGATATGCCCATTATATGTCAATAAGATTATTTTTAAAAAGAATTAAATTAGTGAAGGTAAAACCCTTTGAACAATACTGGACACATAGTAAGTCTTCTAGTGTTTTGTGAGTGGTTTATTATAAAAATTTTATTAAGGCGCAAAATACTCCGTAAAAAAATTATCTAAAGGTGAGGTAATATTTGTGGTTCATGTATCCAGAAGTCATGACTAAGTGTATTAGAGTATATTTACATGACTTTTAGGTCAAAGCTAACCTTACCTAATGGGAAGGAAGTTGTACTTAATTGGTAATTTAAGTACATGCAAAGCAATTTGATCAATTAAAAATTAAAATGATAAAATTAGGTAAGCATTCATTTGTAAAAAGTGGATTATAAGGTTTCTAGAGGCCCAATACCATCCCGTGTTTGGTTTCTTCATCTATAATAACTATTGGAAACCTCGTATCAAATGAACGGAAATGGATTTTTAAGAAAAATCTTAGAAGACAAATTTGAATTAGTAATGATTGTATCATTTTAATATAGACATACATAAGAGGTACCTAAAACATCTTGAAGACATTCATGTCTTTTCAGTTGCTTGCTTCTGTTCTAACAGATTATTCATTCTGTTTCCAAAAGCAATGGAATCAGATTTACGAATAAACAACTTTGTGCTCCTCACTCAAACTCTACCGGCAGGCACTTTCAAAACGCCTGCTTTCGATCTAGACGGCATCCTGCCTGCCGGACTAGCGTAAGGAGATTCTAGAAGGAAATATTGATTTATCAAATTTCAGAAAAGGGTCTATTCAAGTCAACTTTGGCATTTATGAAGTTTTAGGAAATAAATACGCCTCGTGAAATTTAATGTTGAGTTTATTAGCGATCTGAAATTTATGTTTCCAACTGAAACACTCACTATATGGGCAGGCAGTTTTCAACTCACAGCTTTTAAAAACGGCTTTAAATTGACAACAGCTTACACGTAATACAGTTATTTTGCATATTCACATAGGTAGGACATTTTTGCAAGGTAATTGCTCTATGTCCTTCAACAATTGCATTAGGAATTTTCTTACTTATGAAAATGATCTTGTTAAATAACAGTCATGAAAATTGGGTTTATCTTCCAAATCTGATGCTTCTTCCCCTTAGATGTGTGTCATTTATATAAAACTAATACTTTTAATCTGATAAATCATAAAATTTTTACCTCAGGAAAATGTAATCTTTTATACCATCTGTTTAAATCATAGCTTTATTAGTACTTAAATGATAATACCTTATTAACCCAGTTTTTAAAACACTTCATTTTACTACTTTGTTGAGAATTTAGAGCCGATTGCTTTTTCAATTAGCCATTTATGCACATTAACATAGAACAGGAACTTTATAAGTCATTTTAGTTTGTATCTTCTCTTGGGTTTTGTCATATTCTTGTGTTTTATTGGTAGAATCATTACAAAGTTCTGATACTAGTAACATTGATGTCATATAGATCAAATTTACTATGTACATTGACATACATAATGTAAAAATGGTCTGGGATTTTATTACTTACAATTTTAGGAAATTCTTTCCCATGAACTGACTTATTTTTTCTCAATTTTGCCTCTTGATTAAGAAGACTCCACCAAGGCTGGTTTCTTCACCTCAAAAAAATGTTCACTAATTTATTACTGTATTTTTATAATCTAAAACATGCAATCATTAATATCACACAGAAGAAAGTATACTAATATCCATTCTGGAAATGTTAATAAGCCTAATATTACGTTAATATTTAGTTACATTGTTTATAGTCATTGTTTTTGTTTTCATAATGTTAAAATAGGCTTTGAATTGTTTTTTGCCTCATTTCACTCCCCTAATTTTAAATTGATTCATTTCTTTAACGGGTTTAGAAGTTCAGATGTCTTTTAATTATTGTGGTAATTTGTAAAATGTAAAAGTGAGTAATATGCTCAACTCGATGCTAATTTTTTAAAGGAAATGTTGGAATGTTTTGTGTTCACAGGGTATTCCATCTCCCTCCCTTGTCAGCCTTCCAGCCTTCTTTGAAAGGAGAAGTCACACTTTAAGTCGATCTACAACTCATTTGATATGACTCTTAAGAAGTTTATATTCTAGAAACTTTAAAATACCTCTTCCTCAACAAGAAACTGACATAAATGGTACTTTTCATTAGCACTTGGCAAAAGTTGGAAAGAAAAGTAAACACTAAACTCTGTGCTATTTGACTTTCTTTTAGTGAAGTAATGTTTGATTTTGATTTAACTTATTTCTTTGCTCGAGTCCCTCCAGTGAACATCAGGGATTTAAGTTACTCACTGGTGTCAGTGTCCCTGCTGTAGCCAGGAGCTTTGATTGGTGGGCACTAGCTACTGCGCTGAGTCCATGTGTATTGTGCTCATGAAAGGATTTTTGGAAGCACCTATTTGTGTATCGCAAGTTGTGCAGATGGTAGATGATATAATACTCAGTGGACTAAAAACCCGCACAGATTTCAGATTAAACAGTAGAGCCTCATTTCACACGTGCTATTTGTATCAGTTCTTTATAGCTCCTTTTGCCTAGTTTATTTTCTTCTCACTTGTTTTCGAGACCTCGCATTTGAATTTGAAAAGCTTTGCTCATGTTAACAAGGGAAACAGTTAAATGTGGTTCTTTTAAAATACTTTATAATTTTAGATAAGGACTGAAAGATGAAATTTTTTTGTATATTTTGCACAAATTATATTGATATCTACTAGTAGCTTTTTCCAAGACAGTGTATTAATGGTGATTTTTAGGCATTAGCAAATCTCAATTTCGTTTGGCGGGTGGTATGTGGAATTTTATTTTGAAGGATAAGTTGTGAAAGTTCTTTATGTCCTCTATGAAATAACTACAGTTTCCATCAATTTCACCACTTTGCAGTAGAAGGCACATATTTGTATGATCAGTTTTGTTTTGTCACCTTATAAATGAATTGTAAAATTGAAGTACATTAATTTGCTGTTGTAAAATATTTTTCAAGCCCTGAAGTTTTTATTCACAATAGTCTTTTTTTCTCTTAGTACAAAATAATTGTTTCTATGAGTAAATGCTTTTTAATTTTTACTGTGTAAGGAGTAGTGCAAAAGTTTAATAGCCATTTAACAATCCTCAATTACCAGTGTTAATGGTTTAGCTGACTATATAAAGTTTTTCTATGTCATATGTATATCACTTGTGAGGATAGGAAATGATCCTTTATTGCTGCATTTTAAAAGCATTTGTATTCATAAGAACTTTGTAAATAAAAAACTCAAGACTTAAAGATACTTTGTGTCATTTTGATTTTTCATACATATATTTTAATAAGCGTCTCTAAACACCTGCATCAACCCCCGATGTGTGCTTGCTTATTTCTTCTCTTCATGTTGTTGAGCCTTTTGTACACCAGTCCACCTGTAGAGTACGGGATCTTACTCTGAAATCTGCTTTGTAGAAGAGAATGGAGAGTGGGGGTGTGTGTTTGTGTGTGGAGATGGATAACATTTGGGTGTATGTGCATGGGTGCACTTTTTCCTGCTAGAAACTATATAGCTGGTATTATTTTAGTCAGGTTGGAAGAGTTACCGCTCCAAAAAGAGGCCTTCCGTAGAGGAAGTTGTATGAGAGAAGTCATAGAGATGGGAAAATCTTAGAGGCACACTAGCAACAGTAGTTAATGTTAGTGTGGTGTGACTGCTTCTAATTTGTATCATTAATCACATCTACTTTGGGTTTTTGGTATGTCCCTGTTCCCAGTTGAAAACAATTTTACATCAGTTTTTCTTCTGTTAGGATGTTTTATCATATATAAATATTAAAAATAATTAACTTTTCATCCTCTTTGAGAAAATTGTGTTTTATTCATCTAAAATCTGATGGATTAGATTAATAAACTCCTAATGTTAACTCGCTTAAAATTGTCAGTACGCCCTACTCAGTCACAATGCATTGGATATATAGCACAGTTAACATGTAAGAAAATGTTCAACTCCTTCCAGATTTAAATCTGGAAGAATGGGAAATCTGTAGCCAAAGTTGACTCAAGAATAAGAAGAAAATGTTAATGGTCTATTTAAGAGGGTGAGTGGGAAAGGTGTGTGTGTGTGTGTGTGTGTATATATAATTTCAAGAGTACCTCCAGCACTTCCTTTTTCTGTGGTCAACAAGCCTTACCATTTCCCATATTCCTGAGAGTATGGGAAACCTTGAATCCTGCAGGTTCCTGTGCGTCGAATAAATAGTATTTAAGAAGACATGAAATCCACATGATTGTAAAGCTGAGTTTCAATCTTTAGAGAATAGTTGGCGTTAACAATATCATACCTTACAAATTTTTAAAAGATTGGCAACTATCTAGTCCCTTTCATGACACCAGCATACACTTAATAGCAATTTTAAAGGATGATGTAAGGAATAATTGTACTGAGTTTCAATTAGGGATATAGAAACAAAGCACTCCACATACTAATTTAAATATAGAAGTACTGTTTTTAAAAAATACAGCCCATTCAAGTATATAATCATTAGATTGATTTATAGCTATTCTCATTTTGAACTGATAAAAAGATTGTGGTAAATAGAATGCACTTTCTGTGACTAAAGGAAGAATTAGTTGTGTGCCATCAAGTGTGACTACAGGATATAGTATGGCACATTAAACTCAAACCTGCTAACTTCTCATCTGATATTTCTCTCTCCTCAGAGTGTGTTTCTCAATCCAGTGCCAGTGTAGAGCAGAAAAGAGGTTAGTTTTCAGGTGGCTCCAGGGCTGCGGCTAATGAACGTTCTGAACTAACTGCCTAAGGGCTTTTCATTACGAAAGTGTTCTTCTAACAATGCAAGGGAGATTGACATTAGGAAATTAATCAACAAGACATTTAAAAGAGAAAAGGTGTATGCTTTATCAATAAGTTACAGAGGTCATTTAGTAAAACAGCACTTTTCTTAAAAATTCTAAGGACAACATGATTGACTGAGCTTATAAAACATTCATGGCAGATGCCCTAACAGAAACAGTAAACATTTTTTTAATGAAATATTCCCCCAACGTATTTTTAATACAGAACTGATGTTAAGAGAAAACTGAAACCACCAGGTCTGATAGAGAAATGAGAGTGGTGATTGAAAACTGACACCGAAAGGGTTCTGTTGGCAGTTCCTGCCCAGAGCTGAAGAGTGCACCCCTGCTTCATCACGATGGAGATGAAGGAGAGAGTGCTTTGGGGACTGTTGAAGACTGCGGATCTTGAATTAATCGCCCCTGTAGATAAGAAAACCTGGACAACTAGCCATACCATTAGAAAGGACTTAAGGTATCTGGAACATTTCTGTTAAAAAAAATAGCCTGTCTGCAAAGATTTAAAATCAAAAGAAGCCATGATAAGAGGAAACAGATGTAACTGATAGAATTTCTACTCTGTCTAGAAACAATGGACCAATTAAAAGAAGCTTTATCTAAGAAAATCCTTGGCTGATGGGAAAGCAAGAACAACTGGGTTTGGAATGGAACTAAATTGAGCTTTAGAATAAAAACTGACAGCAAGAAGAAAACTAGTGCACTGGAAGATAAATTGGTAAAAATCATTCAGAAAGCTTCACGGATTAAGAGATGCAAAGTACTCATGTTTGAGATGTAAAACAAAAAGAACAGAACAACATACATCTTGTAATATGTCTGAGAAGAACTTAAAGCTATGAAAGGGGATATTTGAAGAGATATAGTTGAGCATTTCCTAAAACTAGAAATGCAGGGAGTTCATAATTTAGCATGCACGTCAAGCACTGAGCAGGATCAGAAATTTGTCAGAACCCATTTGTTGGGTCCTGATGCTGGAAGTAGGTTCCTACCCGCAGCAACCTATGGGAAAGAATGAAGCACCGTCTGGTCCTGTGCCACTGCACGGAGCTCGCCATGTTGAGCCCATTGATGTAGCCACTGCATCAGTCCCTCTGACTGAAAGTCTTTCTCCTTTTCCCACCCTTCTACTTTACCAAGCATGATGTTCTTTTCCCGGGGCTGGTCTCTCCTTATAACATGTCCAGAGTACACGAGATGAACTCACCATCGCTTCTAAGGAGCTGCCTGGCTGTGCTTCTCCCAAGACAGATGTGTTTTAGCAGTGCATTGTCCTTTCAGTGTAGCAGAAGCATTGAAATGCATCAATCTGCTTTTCCCAATTCAGTGTCCAACTCTCACATGCAGATGAGATGATTGGAAATGCTTATGACTTGTGTCAGGTAGACTTCTCAAAGTAGATTTTTGGTTTCCAACACTTTAAAGAGGTCTTATGCAGCAGATTTACCCATAGCAATATGGACGTCACGTGTTTTCTTGACTGGTGCCTCTATGCGCGTTGATTGTGGACTCATGAAATCCTGACAGCATCAAACTTCTCTCCATTTGTCATGATGTCATCTACTGGTCCGGTTGTGAGAAGTTCCAGTTCATATTGAAGCCTCCAGTCTCTGGTCTTCATCCGAAGGTGCTTCAAGTCCTCACTTTCAGCAAGCAAGGCTGTGTCACTTGCATATGGCAGGTTGTTAATCAGCCTGTCTCTGATTCTGCATTCTTCGTGCAGGCTAGCTTCTCATTTCATCTGCTCAGCATACAGATCAGTGAGATAGCGCGAAAGGATACAACTGATACCTACCTTTCCTGACTAAGTCATTCAGAACATGGTAGTGACAGAGAAAAATAGATCTGACATGTTTGTGAATAGAAAGACTCAATGTCAAAGAGATGCTAATTGTCTCTATAAATGACTTAAAGGTAATAGAAGTCCAACTCAAAGCTTACGTGGGGTTTTTTTTTTGGTAACGATAAAAAAGACCACTATCAACCAATCTGAGTTTTATTTCAAGCAAGAGTGGGTAAAGATGCTCTAAGACTGATGTGGTGACCGTTTAATGACCCTGACACGATTGAACGAATGGACTATTGAATTTTGAATTGTGTGTCATGTAAATTATGTGCCAATAAAACTGTGTGGGGGGGCAAGTATGTATTGTCTCTTAAGTTCCAAATTTGTAACTCATGGACTTAACAGCACTAACCCTAATAAAGCTATGGATTTACAAAAAACAAAAAGAATTTATATTTGTAAGAATGGTGTGAGGCCCACATCTGACCGCTGAGTTAACAAGGGACATGAGTCTGAGGACATTTGTCCAAGGTCAATTCCTATAAGGCAGAGGTCAGACATGCTTCACTCCCTTCAGTGGTCCCCATAGCACTATCCTGCTGGGTTTGATATTCATTGCAATGGCCACAGAACTTGTAATACTGGTAATTATGAGGGTTTTTTTAAAGGGAAGTTAGGGGTAAAATTCAGAATCAGAAATGTTCAGGGTACAGTTCTTCTGATAAGGAGTGTTAATCCAGAGGCCCCTTTGCCTCTTCCTTGCTTATGCAAAAGTTCTTTATTTTGCCCATACATGCTTTCAAAGCATGCCCCTCTGCCATAAGCCTCAGTCTTAAGACACGTAGTTCCTTGGGTCAGTAAACCAAGTTTCCCTCGGGAAGTGCCTGGAGTCACCACACACCACTCCACAAATTGGCCCACTTCCTGAAAACACTCAGCTTACTTGTTCCATCTGCTGGTCATCCCGCCACTTTGCTCTCTTGTGCTCTTAGTTCTGCGGCCTCCCTTGTATCCGTTCTCTGCCACCGAGCTGCTGGTTATAGTCTCCCTGCCCTCTGTCTCCTTTATCCAGAAGGCTCAGTGCAGGGTATCCCAAGGGTATATTCTGCTCATTGCTCTTGATTAGTGAGATTCTCCCATTCCTGTTTCCCAGATGGCTCATTTTAAACTCAGGAGAATGACAAAACGACCAAGGTCCATATTAAGAGATTCACTTTCTGTGCATGGTCCCACCTAGTCCCTTGGGACTTACTGCCACCTGCCTGTCTGTTGTACAATAGTGGCTTGTGTGTTGCTGGAAGCTGTGGCACTGATATATCAAATGCCAGTGGGGTCATCCAAAAGGCGCAGGTTCAAGCGGAACTTCCAGACTAACAACAGACTGTGAAGGACTGCTTCCTATTTCGGAGTGGTTGGGTGCTAGCAAGTCAGTTCTGACCCATGGCGACTGTACAACCACGAAACACTGCCCAGTCCTGCGTCTCCCTCACCACTGTTCCTTTGCTGGAGCCCATTGCTGCGGCCACTTTGTCAGTCCATCTCCCCGAGGGCCGCCTTGTTTTTGCTGCCCCTTCAAGCAAACATCTTGAGGGACTGGTCTCCAGACAACATGTTCATAGTATGTAAGATGAAGCCGTGCCGTCCTTGCCTCTAAGGAGCACTCGGACCCATGTTTCTAGGACAGATTTGTTTGTCCTTTTAAGTAGTTCATGGTGTTTTCAATTTTTTTTTTACCAGCACCACAATCCTGTCTTATACGATTTTCAACTTTACCATGTGTGCTAGTCTGGGTACTTTAGAGAAACAAACCCACAGAAACTCTTATACATAAGAGAGTTTTATATAAAGGTTAAGTGCACCTCCAGAAAACATCCCAACTCAGTGCCGCCCAAGCCCGCAAGTCCAACATTAATCCATATGTCCGACACCAGTCCACAAAGTTCTCCTCCATCTTATAAAACACACCGCAGAAGGAAAGCCAAATCATTGAGCGTGTAAGCATCTCAGTGCTGGCAGGGGTCTGTCTCCACACAGCTGCTCCAGCACCCAGGGCTGCATCAGCGTAGGTCCATGTGGCTTCTCAGGGATGTTTCAAAGTAAGTGAGCCTTGCCAGCTGAGGCAGGGAACTGACTCAGGCAGTTGCACCCTGGTCCAACCATCACAAAACAAGAGACCCGAGAACTCAAAAGGTGAGACTCACTGAGCCATTTATATCTCCGCCCTTCAATTAACCCCACAAGTGTTTATCGGCCATGTCAGCACAATAAACTCCCTCACCATGCAAAATAACATCCTTGCTTTTTAGTAATATAAGGAGGTCTTATGAAGTAAATGTATGCAATGCATCTTTTGATCCTTTGCTACTTTGGAGGAAAGAATGGAAACACTGTCAGATCCTGAAGGCGTAATGAAAGGCAGAATGTCAGAGATCGTGTAGAGCATGGGCCCCTAGGGTTGGAAGGCATTTGAAATGTGACTGAGGAAGAGCTGCTTTCTCTCATTAGAACCCATCATGGTGACAGGAATGGAGGAGAGCCTATGGGACTTTGGGATCATCATTTGTTGATGGTGAAAAACTCAAGAAGAATCAGCTGTAAGCATCTAATAATCGGAACTTGGAATGTATGAACCTGGAAAAATTGGAAGTTATTAAAAATGAATGCATAAAGATTTATACCCTAGGAGTTAGTGAACCGAAATGGACTGGTTTTGGTCATTTTGAATCAAAGTCATATGGTTTACCTTCCTGGGAACGATACAATCGAGAGGAATGGCATTGCTTTCATTGTATGAAAGGATATTTCAAAAATCAATCTTGAAATACAAAGCTGTCCGTAATAGGGTAATATATCCATCTTCAAGGAAATCCAGTCAACACAACTATTATTTAAGTTTATGCACCACCTTGAAAACTAGTGATGAAGTTGCAGAATCCTAATGCCTTGAGTCAGCAGGCAACCAAACATGCAATCAAGATGCATTGGAAATGACTGGCATTGTAATACCAGTAGTATTACAGAAGAAGGAACAGTAGTTGGAAAATATGGTCTTGATGCAAGACCAACAACTTGTTCATAAGGTACCCTCTTTCAACAACACAAAAGGCACTCCGTGGACTTCCTTAGATGGAATACACAGAAATAAAATTGACTCCATCTGTGGGAAGAGACGATGGAGATACTTACTCAACATCAGCAGGTAAAACCAGGCCAGGGGTTAAGGGTGGAACAGACCATCAAGTGTTCACATGTAACTTCGGGTTGAAGATGAAGAGACCTTCCAAACAAGTTCATGAGAGCCAAAACATGCCATCGAGTACATGCCACCTGAATTTTGAGAATATCTCAGAACAGATTTGCTGCATTGAACACTAGTGACAGAAGACCTAATAATGAGCTGTGGGGTAGCATCAAGAATATCGTTCATGAAGAAAGTTAATGGTCACTTAAAAAACAGGAAAGAAAGAAAGGATCAAAGTGGATGCAGAACAAATTGAAAGTTGCTCTTAATCATAGAGTAGCTAAGTTGCTCTTAATCATAGAGTAGCTAAGGCAAATGGAAGAAATGAAATCAAAGAGCTAAATAGAAAATGTCAAAGGGCATTAAAAAAACAGATAAAGGATGATGACAGCATATGTACAGATGTGTTTGATAAAATGAATATATGTATGGATTGTGAAAGGAGATGTAAGAGCCCCCGGTAAAATTATTTCAAAAAAACCAAACCAAATAATTATAATGAGATATGTAAAGACCTAAAGTTAGAAAACCAAAAGGGAAGAACAATCAGTGTATCTTTAACTGAAAGAACTGAAGAAAAATTCAAGCCTCAAGTTGTAATATTGAAAGATTCTATGGACAAACAATTGAATGATGCAAGCAGCATCTAAAGAAGATGGAAAGGGTACACAGAGTCACTTTACCAAAAAGAACTGGTCAATATTCTACCATGAATAAGAACCAATGGTCCAGAAAGTAGTTCAAACTGCACTGAATGCAACAACCAAAATTAAGGCTCTAGGAATTGATGGAATACCAATGGGAATGGTTCAACAGGTTGATGAAACATTGGAAGCACTTATTTGTCCATCCCAGAAAATTTGGAAGACAGCTATTTGGCCAACTGACTGGAAAAGATCTATATTTATGCTCATCCCAAAGAAAGGTGACCCAACAGAATGCTCAAGTTATAGAACAATCTCCTTGATATCACATGCAAGTAAAATTGTCAAGATCATCCAACAACAGTTACAGCAGTACATTGACAGGGAGCTGCCAGAGGTTCAGGTTGAATTCAGAAGAGGTCCTTGTTAATTCCCATCTCCATTCTAGCTTCTGACATTGTTCAAGTGGTCCATGAGGCATGCATTTCATCTCTTCAAAGATCCCTCAGTGTGACTATGTACTGAGGCACTAGGAAAAGATAGTCTACCGTTCACTTTCTCTCCAGAACATGTTTTCTTGACAGCGAATCTCCTTATTTTAGTATCTTTTGCAATAGAGATAAACTGAAATTTTTCCAAATGATCTTTTACAGTCCTACATATCAGAAGTCCAAAATCAATCTAACTTGCTGAATTCGAAATATCAGCAGGGGTGGAGCCTTTCGGAGGCTCTGTAGGGAAAATTTTCTTGGCTCTTCTAACTTTAGAAGAAGAAGGTGCCTTTTATTGGCTTGTGGCCACATGACTCAAACTTTTACTTGTCTCATCACGTCACTTTTTCTTCTTTAGTTAACTGTCTTCTTCCCTTTTAACAGAAGTTTTATGATTGCATTCAGTCTGCCTGGATAATCTAGGATAATCAACCCATCAAAAAATACTTAATCGCTCACGCAAAGTTTTTTACTGGGTAAGGTATATTTACAGATCCCAGGTATTTGGACCTTGATGTCTTTCAGGGGCCTTATTCAGCCTAGCACAAGCTTCCTGGCAATTGGTTAGAGTGACAGGAAGGATGAGGGCAGACTCATCACGCAGGAGTCTAGCGTGAGTTTGTTCACAAGGTGGCACTTGAAAGATTCCAAAAGCAATAGATCAAATGTCCAAATCTATGCTTGTAGTATCTTTGCTGTTGTCTCCTTGGTCAAGACAATCACACAAAGTTAATGTAGAAAGATACTTACTATCCACTATTGAAAGTTACAGACAGAAGGTGATCTGGAAAAATTGGGGATTGCAACAAATTACTCCAATTCTCCTCCCCCCCCTCCTGTAGTAACAAAGGAAACATAGAAACTACTATGAACAAAAGTAACAGATAAAAATTCAACAGGCAATTCAATTACAATCACGAAAACTGACTAAAGGAAATTTTGTCTTAAACACCTTGTAGTAATCTGTTTGCAGTTGCATTTAACTGAGCTTTGTTATTGTGAAGAATACAGCTCATGTGCAGGTGTGGACAGTTGTTTGTACATTTTTCAAGTATTCACTGAATGCTACCTGTGGTAGTTGCATAATCTGCTGTCAATTTGAATATTATGAGGGAAGGGGTGGACTTTAGCCTGCCAATCAAGTGACAGTTTGATGACCTCAATTGGTGCTGAGGAGATAAATAGCTTGCTGGAAGCAGGAGATACATGGACTCCCTGGGAGACATTCTTGACGAGAAGCCACATGGAGCTACCCTGATGCAGCCAGAGCCCTGGGAGCTGAAGGAGCCACGTGGAGACCCCTGCCAGTGCTGAGATGCCTTTACTGCCACTGGATCCACAAGACTTCCCACCCACTGGCCTGTGATCTTCCTGCATTTGCCGTCATTGCATGTGTTTTGTGAGTCTGAAGAGGACTTAATAGATTGATATAGGACATATGGACTAATATCAGACTTATGGACGTGATCTAGACTGGGCTGGGATGTTCTTTCAATATTCAATTGCTCCTGTATATAAAGCTCTTCCTTATACACGTATGAGTGTCTACGAATTTGTTTCTTTAGTCTACCCGGACTGACACATTTTGAAAGGCAGCACAGTAGGACAGGTAGGTAAAGAAATTACCTGCCAGGTAACAGCAAACACACATCTCAAATTACTCCAAAAATTTTTAGACATATTTCTACAACAATCAATACTGACAAATAATTAATTACAACTTTTAATAATGATATAGAAAAAATAGAGAAATTATAGGTTCCTATAAACATTGAACTGGAACCCTGGTGGTATAGTGGTTATGTGTTGGGCTGCTAACTTCAAGGTCAGCAGTTTGAAAGCACCAACCAGCCACTTGCTTGGTGGGAGAAAGACAGGGCTTTTCTCCTACAGAGTTACAGTGCTATTGTCTGATAGACTAGCTATGAGCTGGCATCAATTTGATGGCAATGAGTTTGGTTTTTTGTCAATTTTTGGTTTATAAACATTAAAGACATAGAATCCATAATTAAAAGTCTTCTTAGAAATGAATCCTTAGGCTCATACAGCTTCACTAGTGAATCCTAATATTCAATTAAAAATAAACACTAATCTTAGACAAAATTTTAGAGATTAGAGACAGGGGACATTTTCTAACTTATGAATCCTGTATGACCTTGTTATCCTAAAGGAGGCTGATCTTATTTGGAAAAATGTGTGTTCATTTCAAAATAAAATATTAGCAAACCAAATCTAATAATACATAAAAATATAGAGTATCACGACCAAGATGATTTTATTCTAGGAATGCAAGGTTAGTTCAATTTTAGAAAATTCATCAGTATATATTTGGCACTTATATGATCTCATTTGTGAAAAAACAAGCCCAATAACATCTGGTCACGTTAGCAGTGTGCCTTATGATGAAAGTTTGAAACTTGGGAACACAATGGATCTTCCTTACCTCATGCAGATCTCCAAATGTGCTTTGAGGGTAACTCACAAAGTATTGCTGTTGGGTCCACTGTAATCATGCACCAGTTTGTTCCAACTAGGTTTCTGTGATCAGTGTGTGGCTGCAGATAAGTTCTCTCAGGAATGTTCTTGTCTTGGTCTTGTTAAGGCACCTTAAAAAAAACCCCAAAAAACAATGGCTCAATCAAAACAGTGGGGTTTGGTGGGCCAGCTCGATTCAAGGCAGAGAGGTCAGCTCAGGTTACAGTGGTTGCCTTTGGTGATTTCAATGTGTAATCTTGATAGATTTTCTTGAAGGACACACAATGAGTATGAGAAACTCAAAAAATGGTGAGAAGTCTAGCAAAGTTATCCCAAGACATTTTTTTCCTATCGTTGCACTGTGTCTGCTCACTCGCTGAGGGTAGCAAGGGAGGTCTCTGAGAATTTTGTTGGGAAACCTTACCCAACTCATCCTACAGCCTTGATCTTGCCCCTTGATACTTCATTTACCCCCAAGATTTGAAGAAAAAGAAAAATGAGCACCCCATGCGTCCCTCGCGGATGCCCAACCTGCTGTTGGGTGGGGGAAATTCCAGATGCAGAAACCCTGCTTTCAGAACTGCACAGACCTACATGAAGGCTGTAACAATAGCTTCCACATTTTGGTGTTTTTGTTTAATAAATGTTTCTATGATTTTTTTTCACAAAACTTCCTGACTCTCTCTCAAAGAATAAACATAGTACTTAATAAAGAACTCTTTCCAGACAACATCTTTCCTGAGTTCAGGAAGGAGGACAAAGTGTCCATTCTTTCTTCTTTATTCAACAAATAAGTTCAAGCCAGTGCAGCAATGCAAGGAAAGATATGGCTTAAAAATTAGAAGGGATGAGGGGACGGGGAGCAAGTGGGAAGCCAACACAAGGTTGGATATATAGCCCCCACCCCCACCTCCTGAAGGGGACGGATATCACAAATGTGGGTGACGGGAGACAATGAACAGTGTAAGATAGGAAATAATAGCAATATAAAATTGATCAAGGATTCACGGGTCGGGGAGGGAGGGAAAAAATTAGAAGGAAAGATAAGCCAGCCGTGCTGCTATTCACAGGTGACATGCTTTGAAATTGGGAATTCCTAAGGAATTGGTTGAGATATACAGTTGTTCATCCCAAGGAGACAACAATGGGACTGCGGTTCTGGGGGGAAATGGGAGAGGAGGGGGTGGGGAGGGGGAGTCTGGAGCCAACAAACTCAGGGATAAGGGGACAAGAGGTCTACAACTGATGGCGAGGAGGGTGTATAATGCCTGGTGGGGTTTAATCAAGTGCAATGTATCCGAGAGAAATTACTGATTGCCTAATGGAGGGTGAGCATGATAGTGGGATAGGAGGTAGGTGAAAGGAAATAGAGGAAAGAAATAGGAGGCCAAGCTATTTATAGAGGTATATCTATAGGCAGGTATATATGTAAATATACTAATTTATAATGAATGGGATAGAGTCCAATGTACATATATTTATATGTTAAGTATTAAGATAGCAGATGGACTTTGGACCTCTACTCAAGGCCTCCCTTAACACAAGAACACTTTGTTCTAATAACCTGGCACTCTTTGATACCTACCCGACTGGATAGTTGAAGACAAAATGGGTGCATAAGCAAAAGGGGTCTGGATACCAAAAGATAGAGTCTCTGGGGTCTCAAAGTCTTGAAGGTAAACAAGCAGTCATCCAGCAGGGAAGCAAATAAGTCCACATGGAAGAAGCATACCAGCCTGTGTGATCATGAAGTGTCCATGGGATCAGGTATCGTTCCAAAATATCCAAAACAAACAACTATATTGATGTGAAAGAGGAGGGTTGGAGTGGAGACCCAAAGCCCATCTGTAGATAATTGTATGTCCACCTACAGAAGAACACTGAAAGCATTCATGAAAAACAGGAATCTGGGAATTGACAGAATACTGATTGAAATGTTTTGACAAGCTAATGAAGCACTGGAAGCACCTCATCTATGCTAAGAAGTTAGTGAGAGAGCTCCCTGCAAGAGTAGCTTTCCCAGATATGGATCCATATCTATATCCATATCTCTTCCAGGAAGAGATCCATATTTATGCCCATTTCAAAGAAAGATGACCCAGCAGAAGGCAAAAATGATCAAACAATATCATTATTGTCGCAGACAAGTCATTTTGCTGAAGATAATTTTTTCAAGGTTGCAGCAGTAGTTGACAGGGAGCTACCAGAAATTCAAGTCGGATTCAGAAGAGAATGTGGATATCAGATGGATCTTGGGTGAAATCAGAGCATACCCGCAATATGCTTTCTTGTGTTTTATTGACTATGCAACAACCTCTATAAATAGTTGAGGAGAATGAGGATTCTAGAAAACTTCATTGTGCCCATAGACCAAGAGGTAAGTCATTTGAACAGAACAACAGAATTCTGCAAAATTAAGAAAGGTGGATCTGGACTGCATTCTTTCACTATATTTATTAAATCTGCATTCGGACCAAATAATCTAAGAAGCTGGACTATATGATGAAGAATGAGGCATGAGGATCAGAGTTAGACTCCTTACCAACTTGTAACATGCATATAGGAGTCCTGGTGGTGTAGCGGTTATGTATTGGGCTGCAATCGCATGGTCAGCATTTCGAAACCACCAGCAGCTCTGAGGGAGAGAGACTGGACTTTCTACTCCCATAAACAGTTACAGTCTCAGATACTCACAGGGGGGTCACTATGAGTCAGTATTAACTCCATGGCAGGGCGTTTGTTTAATATGCAAATGACAAAACCTTACTTCCTGAAAATCAAGAGTACTTGAAGCACTCTCTCCCCCTCACCCCCATGGCTTTATTTGAGATATAATTCACATATCATATACATCAATAGTTGAGTTGTATTAAAAAGAATTGCTTGTACATTACCACAAACAGCTCTAGAACATCCTCCCCACTCTTGTATTCATTATTTGCTCCCCAATTGCCTCTAACCTCTCTTCATATATCCCCAATAAGCCCTTCCACCAGTTATTGTCTCTATACATCTACTTATTCTGTTCTTCATATACTAGAAAATATTCCAACAAACAAATGTAAAAGAACAAACAAAAATGCTCCAAAATAGCAACTATAATTTTAAAATAGAAAAGACCATCAACAATATTAAAATCAACCAGAGAAAAACCTCTGTCAAGAAAAAGGAAGA
Source organism: Tenrec ecaudatus (assembly GCF_050624435.1). NCBI lineage: Eukaryota > Metazoa > Chordata > Mammalia > Afrosoricida > Tenrecidae > Tenrec > Tenrec ecaudatus. Next base: position 12,851,620 of record NC_134537.1, read on the forward strand.
AAATATTGAAAACGAACAAATCCAAAATGGGTCCAAGGGGTGATCAAATGACCAGGTTCCACATTTTAGCCTAAATGACTTTAACCATAATTGAATTTGTAATAGTCTATGTCTGATACAAGGTGATTCACATCCCTCAACCTGGAACAGAAGGGATCTCCCAGAGGTTTAATGTATGTGGGGACCCTGCAAATGGATTTGGGGTTCCCATAGTCATCCCTAGCCTTTGCAAATTGGGTGTTCACGATTAATCTCTGATACCTTTCCCTCCTTCAGATTTGGATGACATGATTTAACAATCCTTGGATCATGCAGGTCCATGTGCTTCTTTCATGTTGGCCTAATTGATGTCTGACTTAGATGTCTGAGTGTTTGAATATAAGCCTTTAAGACATAGGACACTTCTTTTTGATAGCTGGGCACCATCTGCTTTCTTCACCACACTTTTTTTTTAGCACCCGTATCTTCAGCGGTCACTTCATGGAAGCAAACATTGAGCAGGGTCATGACATGAGAACTAATTGTTCTTGGAATGAGGCTGGAATTGAGTGCAAGCCCAAAGTCCATTCACTTGTCTATGGGTTAGTTTGTCTCTGGTTTACTTTAGAGGTCTCATTATAATTTCATGACAAAGAATAGTATCGATCATCCCCCTGGGGTATAGGGTGATTCTGTTGATAATGTCATTAATTTATCCATTGCCATCGAATTTAACATACCGTTGAGAAAAGGAAGCTATGCCAGCAAGGATAGACTGGATCCAAAGTATAACCCATAAATTGTTGATTTGTACAGGTTCAACTCTTAAATGTTTGAGCACTCTTTACATTGACTGTGGGAGTTGTTGATGGGGGAAATGAACCAAATTTTGAGGAAGATAAAAGATCACAGCCTTTAGTATGGATTAACACTCAATGTAAAGAAAAGTAAAAAAAAAAAGAATCCTCATAACTGGACCAATAGAAACATCATGATAAGCAGAGAACATTTTCAAGTTATCAAGGATTTTATTGTACTTGGGTATATAGTCAACATGGAAACAGGAAGAAATCAAATGACATATTGCATTTTGCTAATCTGCCGCACAAGACCTCTAAAGTATTGAAGAGTCAGGATGTCACTTTGAGGACTAATGACGTACCTGACCCAAGCCATAGCATTTCCAATGATCTCACATGCATGTGAAAGCTGGACAATGACTAAGGAAGACCGCAGGAGAATTGGTGCCTCTGAATTATGTTGTGGTGAAGGGTATTGAAAGTACCAGAAGACTAAACACAGATCTCTTGGAGAAAATACAGCCAGAAGGCTCCACAGAAGAGAACTTGGCGAGTTTTTGTTTCATGTATGGGGCACATTACTAGGAGATATCCGTCCCCGGAAAAGGATATTATGCTTGATGAGGTAGAGAGTCGGGCGTGGGGGTGGGGACTAGGGAGATAGAAAAAGGCTGTGCAGGAGATGGATTCACACAATGGCTTCCACAAATGGGCTCAAGTTTAACAGCACCTACTTGTTTCATTTTTTTATTGTGAGTTAGGTGAAGGTTTACTGAGCAGAGATACACATTTTGTGTCAGCTCATCCACTGTGGCCCTTGAAGGCACCATTATCACACTTCTCCCCTGTGTTTCCTTTTGTCTTGTTTTGAATCTAAATTTACATCGGATCAAAAGGGAGATCTAATAACAAGTTGTCACGTTTCATTACAACTGCAGGCATCCTTGCCTTCTTGATTTTAAATGGTGGATTATTCTAACAGGCGTTCAGGTCCAGACCTGAAGGGCCACAGTCTCTATCCGACCAGCAAGCTAAATTTTAAATTTGTTCCACATTTTTCCTCCCACACTTTCCAGGACATTCTAATGTGATTTTTTCCAGAGGAGATCGTAGTAGCAGCCAGGCACCATCCAGTTCTTCGGGTTCCAGGGCTAGTCCTGAGAGCTATTTCCATGTCTTTCAATTTCCATGTCTTTCAATTTTCATGATTCTTCTTTCCTCTGGACGGGGAGAGACCAATAGCTGCACCATAGGTGGCTTCTCTCAAGCTTTTAAGCCCCTAGTGTCTGCTCACTAAATTAGGATATGGAACATTGCCTTTGGGAGCCCTGTGATGCCCTTTACTTTTGATGTCCCCTGAGGCTACGGTCCTGATTCCCCAGGCGCAGTGACTCATTCTCTCAACATGTTTGACTTAGTCTAAGAATTATTCATAACCTTGCCACTCATGTGCTTCACCATATTCATGGATATCTTTGCAGCAGAGGTAAACACACACATCTCAATTATCCTCTGTCGAATCTACTTGAATTCATAGGTATAATAATCCCACTCTCCCTCTCACACCTGCTCAGCCAAACCTATATTTGCAGATCACCTTTATTTTAGGATTGTGTTTAAAACAGTCTTTATATCAGTTGCCTTTCACTTTTCAATGTAACCGTTTTAGTGACATAATGCACATATCATACATTTTGATAGTTCAATCAAATTCCAGTGAGCTGAGTGATCACCACCACAATCAATTTTAGGACGCGTTTTCTTCCTAAAATTGTTGTGGGCTCCCCATTACCCAACAGCCTTCTCTGCCATGCCCCTAGGAGACTATTAATGCAGTTGCCATTGCTGTAGATTTGTCTATCCTGAATTTCGTGTACAGAAAAATATACAAAATCAAAACAGCAACAGCAAAAAGCCAACCCAACAGCAATAACAAGATAAAACAGGAGAAACCTCTATAGAAAAGTAGAAAACAATGACAACTGGGACAAATATGCATCGTCTCAAAAGGGAGATCAGTGACAAGGTGTCATGCTTTGACCTAACCACAAATGCAATTGTCCACCCACAATGCACGCAGTCCGAGACCAGGCCTCTTCCATCTAGGTTCCTCGTCATAGGGATTCCCCAGGAGTTGAATCCACATGAAGAACCCTGCAAATGGGCTTCCGGCTTCCACTGTCATCACAGCATTCTGTAAGCCAGGTGTACAGCATTTAAGCTCTAATATCATTCTCTCCTCCCATTTGGATTTTATTATTTACAATTCCTGGGTGACACGGGCTGGTGTCCTTCTTCAAGGTGGACTTCGCTGGTGTCTCATGAGATGGCTGCTTGCTTTAAGACAAGTCTTTCAGATCCAGACGCTATTCTTTCTGACACTTTGCTGTAGCACTCCTAGAGAGACCGACTGGAGGAGTCGCCTGAAATAACTCCCGCAGGCAGTTAGGTCATGACCACATTTGTGAGGCTGACACTGCACTGGGCGATGTTTTGTTCTGTTGTCACAGTATTTCTATGAGTTGAAGCCAATTTTATGGCATCTAACAAGTTCCATTGCAGTTTGTTTTTAAGCTGTCAACTCCTTGCTCGGAACTTGACAGAAAATAGGTGGTCAATAACTGTTGAAATTCTTCCACTCTCTATTGGAAAACTGTCTACTGGGAAGGGGAACCAAACATATCAAACACTATTCAAAAATATTTTTGGCGTTTTTAGCTCCTCTTAGATGTTCATCTAACATATTCACGCTGGCAGCCCCTCAGGAAGAATGTTAGGACTACTGGGTCAAGGATGCTAGATTGAGCTAAAGTGAGGCCCCCGCAAAGATCACCAGGCTGGCAGGAGAGTGAACACCGACAAGCTGCGTAGCAATCCCACGGAGAAACTGTTTTCATCCTCAACTTGCATGCACAGACGAGCTGGGAATGAAGTCACTTGAACCTACATTTTCATGGAGTGGTGGGTTAGTGAGCTTTTGGTAAAGATTGACTATATGACATAAGGGACTAATATATGTTCCCAGAATGTAAGTTTTGCTGCCAAGAGCTGTCACGTTGTTATCACCCTGGAAAGTATGGCGAAGACTTGGGAAAATTATGTGGGCTGAGCGATTCTTTTTCACTTCCAAATAAATGTGTCTGACTGAGCTCTTTTGCAAAAGAATAGCTTCAGCTTGCTTTGTTTGGCTGATGGGATTTTGCTTTTCTAGGATTAATTTGCGCCAAGTTTATTTTCCCAAAAATTATTTCATCATTCGTTTGATTGTAGATTATTTGATTGTAGAAATAAGAAAAATGCTTTTGACCAACAAATCTTAGTCTTTCTAGTGCTTATCTTCCTACTTTAAATAATAGAAAACGGGTAGTTCTTCAATTGTCAACTTTCGACTTTTATATTACCTGAACTATGAGAGAAATGGAGTATGTTCCGCTACATTTTCTTTCTCTCCTTTCCCTTCATAATTGCTATTTTTATTCTACAAAACGAGGCAGCATCTTATAAGTTCCAGTGATAATCAGTAATATCAAATATTTATTGGGTGTGTACTGTTTACTGAGTGACCATTTTTATCCTTTTCTTAGACCTTTGCAGTGGAAATTCTTATGCCTATCTTTTCAGACGTGGAAACTGAAGCACAGAAAGGTTAGGCACCTGGTGCAAGGCTCCCCGATTAATATGTAATGGAAACAGGATGACTTGATTATCTGCACAATTAACTATTATGTTCTACTGCTTTCCGTAGATGAGACTATTAGGGCACCTAGCATTCCTGGCTACTGATGAAGGTCAAAGGTTAAAGCCTTCAGTCTAGACTATACCTGAATATGAAGAAAACAAAAATCATTACAACTGGACTGAGACATCGCATCATGATAAATGAAGACAAACTTGAAGCTGTCAACGAGTTCATTCAACTTAATCAACAATCAATGCCCATGCAAGCTGCAGCCAATAAATCAAGAGACATATTGTGTTGTGCAAATTTGCTGCAAAGGTTTTAAATGAAAAGATGTCACTTTGATGACTAAGCTAGAAGTAACTCAAGTCATGGTCTTTTCAATCACTTCACCTGTTTGTGAAAGCTGGAGAGTTAAAAAGGAAATAAAAGAAGGTTTGATGCATTCAATTTGTGGTGTTGGTGAATATTATTAACTAATGTGGAATACCAAAATGTGTTAGTCCAGGATGACTAGACTCAAATGTATATAAGAAAGAGCTTTATATAAAAGAGCAATTGTATATTGAGAAAACATCCCAGCCCAGTTCAGATCAAGTCCGTAAGTCCAATATTAGCCCATATGTCCAATACTGGTCCAGAAATTCCTCTTTAGACTCACGCAGCACATGCAATGATGCCAAATGCAGGAAGATCACGGGCCAGTGGGTAGAAGGTCTTGTGGATCCAGTGGCAGTGGAAGCCTCTCAATAATGACGAGGGTCTCCACGCATCTCCTCCAGCTCTCTGAGTGTGTCTCCTCAGCAGGAAAGGGCAAGCAGAGAGAGTGGGTCTGGTCTCCAGTGAGCTATTTATCTTCTTATCACCTCCAAATGAGGTCAGCAAGCTGCAACCTGACTGACAGGCTAAACTCCACCCCCAAAGAACACACAAAGCCATCTTAAAAGAATCACAATTAGCATGTGCTTTAGAAGCAAGAATGTCAGGATGTTGACTTACTTTGGACATGCCACCAAGGAATGTCATGTTTGGTAGAGAGTCTGAAATGAGAGGAACCCTCAGTGACATGACATGATACATGAGCACAACACCCGACAGACGCAGACCAGCAATCATAAAGGAGTGAAGCTAACAGAGGAAACAGTTATTTCTTTGTACTTAAGCATTGGCCCAGCAACACTTGTGAGGATGGCTCAAATCCAGGAAGTGCTTTCTTCCGTTGTCCACGGGGTTGCTATGTGTTGGGGCTGAGCTGACAGCACCTGACAACAGCATACTGAGAGAATTCTCACCTCCCAGGCAGGAGGACACGGGTTCAGTTCCCGGGCAATGCACAGTCTCATTTGTGTATGGGAGAAGCCTTGTTCCGATGATGCTGAACCACCAGGTGCTCCACAGGAGAAAAACGAGGCTTTCCAATGCACAATAAGTTACCGTCTCAGAAGCCCACCAGGGCAGTTCTACTCGGTCCTGTCACGTCCCTGTGAGTCGTCGTCGACTTGACGGTAGTAAGTTTTTGGTTTTAGCTTTTTAGTTTTCCAGAAGCATATTAGGGAAAATGACCTGGATCTACTTCTGAAAAATCAGCCAATGAAATCTCTATGGATTGTGATGGAATGGCCCTGCGGTGCCCAGGATCTCCATGAGTCAGTGACAGTAACCACCATCCTTTTGTTATGGACGAGGTTTGCACCCCTCCCAATGATTGTTGGAACCCTAACCCTTACACATGTGCGTATATATTTTTTCTTTAAATAATTTTATTGGGGACTCATACAACACTTATCACAATCCATACATCTATCAATTGTATAAAGCACATTTGTACATTCATTATCCTCATCATTCTCAAAACATCTGCTCTCCACGTAAGCCACTGGCATCAGCTCTCCTCCCTCCCCGCTCCCTTCTCCCTCATGAACCCTTGATAATTTAGAAATCGTTATTTTGTAGTATCTTACACTGTCCCACGTCTTCCTTCCATGCGGGTATAATCTTGGAAATAGGGCTTTCCTTGCTATGTTATGGAGACCCTGTCTGTGCTTTAAACCTAACAACTTGTGGTTTATGAGGAGTGGCATTGGCACAGAACAAAGCTCAAGAGAAAAATGGATACCATGTACAGATTAGTCAAGGAGCCCTGGGGTGTTGCCAGAGAAGTGAATCTGCCCCCAGAGGCAACAAAGAGTGTCTTCCCCTAGAGTCAATGTCCTGGATTCGAACTTCTAGCCTTCCGAACTGCAAGAACGTAAATTTCTGGTTTTCAAAGCCTCCCACTTGTGGGATTTCAGTTACAGCAGCCCAAGTAACTAGTGCTTGATCTCTCCTCCACTTTCAACTGTCAGTCTCTTGTTAGCAATACCTTTAATTTTATATTGTCAAGATTGATAACATTCTGTCGTGTAATCTTTTAAGTTTTCTGCGTTTGCTTTATAGGTTATTTCAAAAGCTGAAAAATCATAGGCTGTCTTGCCATTATAATAACTAAGTGAATATGTATTATTCAATGCAGAGACAAGTAGTGCTTTAGGATTATACATTTAATGTTTCAAACTCACTACTCATCAAAGCAATATGATCTAGCATCCAGTTCAAATGGATTTTCATTTCTTAACATCAATCCCTATTTCAGTTGCAAAAAATTATGTCACTTTTTAGCTTACATCTTCTTTGAACCATAATTTTCTCCTGCAATTTCCCTCAGATGTTGCTTAGTGCCTTTTACTGCTGGGAACCTTGTTTGGGAAATTTTAATTATTCCTTTATTTCCAGCCCTACTTCTTCTTACTCTCTAGCCTTGAACTTGGTGTGTCTCTGGGATCTTGTCATTTATTTTTTTAAATCATTTTATTGAGGGCTCATACAACTCTTATCACAATCCACACATCCATTCATTGTGTCAAGCACATTGTTGCCATCATCATTCTCAAAACATTTGCTTTCTACTTGAGCCCTCGTTATCAGTTCCCTATTTTGCCCCCTCCCTTCCAGTCCACCCCTCCCTCAAGAACCCTTGATAATTTATAAATTATTATTATTTTGTCATGTCTTACCTGTCCGAAGTCTCCCTTCACCCACTTTTCTGTTGTCCGCCTCCCAGGGACGAGGTTATATGTAGATCCTTGAAATCGGTTCCCCCTTTCCAACCCATTCTCCCTGTACCCTCCCAGTATCGCCACTCTCACCACTGGTCCTGAAGGTTTCATCCATCCTGGATTCCGTGTGTTTCCAATTCCTATCTGTACCAGTGTACATCATCTGGTCTAGCCAGATGTGTATGGTAGAATTGGGATCATGATAATGTGGGTGAGGAAGCATTTAAGAACTACAGGAAAGTTGTATGTTTCATCATTGCTACACTACACCCTGACTGGCTTGCCTCTTCCCCCTGATCATTCTGTAAGGAGATGTCCAGTTGTCTACAGATGGGCTTTGGGTCCCCACTCCACACTGTCCCTCATTGTCATTTAATAGTCTATTTCCAACTGCTTTTTCCCTTCAATGGCTTCTGAGTCACTTTGTCTTCTGCTTCTTCTCCTTTGACTATTCATTGTATCTGAGGTGGACATTTACACAGCAAATTAGACCACCCCCCACCCAGCAACTCAGACACAAATTGCTCTGTAACATTGATTATAATCTCTGTTGTTTGTTAACACTCTTGCCCTGTGTACCCAGTCTGCTTCATTTTTATCCATCCAGTTTCCCTGTCATCTTTGCCTTCTCATCTTTGCTATTGGGTGAAGGTTGACCATTTGACTCCATAAGATAGATTGTTTAAAGGAGCAAAATTGTTTATTTTATAGGCTAATCTATTACTCGACTGAAAGGTCACCTCTGGAAGTGGCTTTAGTTCCAGGTTAAAAGGTTAAAATGAGTATTTTAGGGTCATGCTAGGTCCAGTAAGGCTGTCTTTGTATGAATATTAATTTTGTTTAACCCATCTCTTATTCTAACCAGGGCTTTCTATTCCTTCCCTGACAAGGTAGGTTGGTAGTGCTTGCTGGGCAACAAGTAGTTCTTTGGTCTCAGACTGGAAGAAGCTGTGTTTAGTATGTGTCATTAATCCTTGTGGTGAAGTTAATAGTTGATCAGATTTTCCTAGCTATACACTGTAATTCCCACCAAATGATTGGGTGAGATGATAGGAATAAAAATTTGGAAATTTAACAAGGTAATTTGGTCACTTTGGTATTTGTAAGGTTTAAAACAAGCCACCTCAGAAACAGAAACAGGTGCTTGGAAGGGATTTCATTCTTTAGACCCCAAGATTCCTGTGTGCTGAATCTTCTTGATCCAGGACACAGAGGTATGATGTCAGAGAAGCAGTACAAGCAGGATCAAGAGCTAGGAACGGAGTAGTGGGTTTCCCACCCCACAGAGTAAGGAAGTCCAGTGCCTTTGGATAGGAGTCTGCCTTGTAGCGTGAGGTCTTTGAGGCTTTTAGTTGAAGGAGCTAGTTTTGCTGACCTATGGAGTTGAATGTGGGCACATTTGGGGGCAAGGTTTATGGCAGTCTGGTGTGTCATTTAGGCATTGATTGGCAGCACTAAAGAAAGTTAATAACACTTGTCCAAGCAGGGGAGGGGCCAAGTACCAGGAAGGCTTGCCTGCAGGAATAGATGAGAAGAGGTTTCCCTGCCAGAAGAAATGAATCCTGAGAATTGCTTGTCCTGAATTGGAACTTGTTAACTTCCCTAAGAAATCTCATATTTTTTCATGTTAAATGTTAGGTCTGGGTGACCATTGAAGAGAAGTAGGCAGTTTAGAGGAAGGGGTGGTTAGTGTTAGAATTGTTCAAGAAGGATTGAGGGGTGAATCGTGTCTGACTCCTGCCACACAGAAATTAGCCAGTGAAAGACCCTCAACATTCATTAACCAAATCCTTAAAGAGAAATCAATAGATCAAGAATTATAATAGGGAAAAAAAAAGAGGACCTGATGCAAGGGGCTTAAGTGGAGAGCAAATGCTTTGAGAATGATTGGGGCAGGGAATGTATGGATGTGCTTTATACAATTGATGTATGTATATGTATGGATTGTGATAAGAGTTGTATGAGTCCCTAATAAAATGTAAAAAAAGAAAGAGAAAAAATGATTAGGGCAAAGACTGTACATATGTGCTTTATACAATTGATGTATGTATATGTATGAACTTTGATAAGAGTTGTATGAGCCCCAATAAATTGTTTAAAAAAAAAGAATTATAATAGGTGATTTTAAGATCAACAGGCAAGAACCCCAATAAAGGAGCGGAAGAGCTGAACAAGACAATCAAGCAACTTGACCTCATAGATATCTATAGTATACTCCACCCAACAGTATAAAAAATACACATTCTTCTCCAATGCACGTGGCTCGTATTCTAGAATAGACCAGATGCTGGGACATAAAGCCAGCTTGAGAAAGTTCTGACATCTGGAGATCATTCAAGCCATCTTCTCTGATCACAGCACCACAAAGCTGGAAATCAACAATAGAAGTAAGAGACAAATAAAGGCAATACTTTGGAGGCTCAACAATTCACTTCTCAAAAAAGAATGGGTAATAGTCCAAATAAGAGAGGGAAGTAGAAAATTCCTAGAAACTAACAAGAATGATAATACAACATACCAAAAACTATCGGATGCAGCAAAAACAGTTATCAGAGGTCACTTTATTGCAATAAATGCACACATAAAAAAGGAGGAGAGAAAATCATGGTCACCTCCTTTACACAGCACCTCCAGCAGTTAGAACAGGGTGAACAGCATAATCCTTCCAACGGGAAAAGAAAAGACATTATAAAAATTAGAGCAGAAATAAATTAACTGGAAAACAGAAAAACAATGGGAAAAATGTCAAAACAAGAAGTTGGTTATTGAAACAACATTTCAAAGATTAACAAAATCAACCAAGAAAAAACCCCGACAAACTGCTAATAATCTTAAAGGAAAAGAAGTAGCAGATGTCAATATCAACAGGGAATCCAGGACAGATATACCCCTCAGGATCAATAATCAGAATAGCAATACCAGGAGGGGGAGGGAGTGGAGAGGGGGAATTTATCACAATGATCTACATATAACTCCCTCCCAGGGACTCAGACACCAGATAAGTGGGTGAAGGGAGACAGAGGTTGATATAAGACATGAAAAACAATTCATTAGGGGTTCATGAGGGAAGGTAGGGGAAGAGGGAAATGAGCTGAAACCAAGGGCTCAAGTAGAAAGCAAATATTTTGAAAATGATGATGGCAACATATGTACAAATATGCTTGACACAGTGGATATGTGTATGAATTGTGATAAGAGCTGTAAGAACCCCTATTAAAATGATTTTTATAAAAAGAATTAGAGATGAAACAGGGGAAGTCACAACAGATCCTAAGGGAATAAAAAAGATGAATAAAACAGTACTATGAATGACCAAATGCTAACAAATTCAATAACTTGGAAGACATGGACAAATACCTAGAAAAACACTCACTAATTTATCACACATGGACATTAAGACATTGAACAGACCCATAGCAAGATAAGAAATAGATAAGGTCATGAAGAAACTCCCAACTAAAAAAAGCCCCAGTTCAGATGGCTTCACAGGAGAATTCTATGAACCATTCAGAGAAGAGCTGACACCAACAGTACGCAAACTCTTCCAGAGCATAGAAAGGGACAGCAAACCCACACACTCATTCTATGAACATAACGCTGATACTAAAACTGGGCAAAGACTCCACAAGGATAGAGCACTGCAGACCTCTATCCCTCATGAAATAGATGCAAAAATCCTGGCCAATAGAATCCAGCAACATATAACAAAAATAATACAGTATATAAAACCCAGGATTGATGAACCTATAGGGACAGTGTGGCAGTTACATAAACTGTTGTCAATTTCAGACTGAAGAGTGAAGGGGTGGAGTTTAGGCTGTCAAGCAGGTCACAGCTTGATGACCTCATTTGGAGGTGATAAGGAGATAAATAGCTCTCTGGAGGAGGGACATGTGGTCCCTCCGTGTGAGACATTCCTGGTGAGAAGACACATGGAGCTATGCTAGAGCCCTGGAGCTGAAGGAGCCATGTGGAGACCCCTGCCAGCACTGAGATGCTCCCACCACCACTGGATCCGCAAGACTTTCCACCCACCAGCCTGTGATCTTCCTGCATTCAGTGTCATTGCATGTGTTTCCTGAGTCTGAAGAGGAATTTGTAGATTGATATAGGACATCGGGGCTAATATTGGAGTTATGAATTTAACCTGGTCTGGGCTTGGATGTTTTCTTAATGTAAAATTGCTCTTTGATATAAAGTTCTCTCATATACATATGAGTGTCACTGGATTTGTTTCTCTAGTTTACCCAGACGAACACAGACAGCAAGGGAGCGAGGGCGTACAGTGGTGGTTGGGTAGAAGGGAGATGACATCAAGGAGACCATGGAGAAAAAGGATATTTGGAAATGGATTGTGGTACCAATTGTACAATTCTACTTGATGTCATTGAAATATGGAATGATAGGATATCTGTATTAGCTCCCAATAAAATGGTTTTGAAAAAACAAATAGAAACTTTATAAATGCATTCATTTCTTTCAGAGAAATGAGGTAGAAGAAAGAGGAGAGAGTTTATGTGTATTTCAAAATGCTTGAGCCCTTACCTGATATGTATGCATCTAAATTACTGTAACCATGTACTAGAAATACAGAGCAGTTTAAAGAAAAAGGAACTACCATGGACTACCAAAAGAATGAACAAACCTACTTTGGAAAAAGTTCAATTAGAATGCTCCTTTGAGGCAAAGATAGTGAGACTTCAGCTCACCTGCGGTGAGCATACATATTGTCAGCAGAGGCCGGTCTCTGTAGAAGGACACCATGCTTGGTGAGGGTCAGTGACAAGATGGACTGATGCAGTGGCTACTACAAGGGGCGCAAACATAAGAACAATTGTGAGGATGGCCCAGGACAGGAAGGTGTTTCTTTTCTGTTGTACGTAGGGTCATATGAGTCGGAACCAACTGGACAGCACCTGATAACAACTGACGTATGCCTGACTTCCTTATAGTGAACAGAACCATATGGGGCATGGAATTAAAAAAAATATGAACAAGTAGAACCCATAAGGGTAGACTTATTAGCAACTCTATTTTCCTTCTTCATGTGTTATACTCATTATCCATTTGATGCTTTAGTCCCCACCCATCTGTGAAATTTAGGACATGTTCCTCAATTATATTACTAAAAATGTATTAATCATTTTATTGGGAGGCTCTTACAAATCTTATGACAATCCATCCTTCAGTTGTATTAAGCACACCTGTACATATGTTGCCATCAACATTTCCAAAACATTTTCTACTTGAGCCCTTGGTATCAGTTCCTTTTTACCCCTCCCTCCCTTCCCCACTCTCCTACTCTTATGAATTTTTGATCAATTATATATTATTATTGTTATTTCATTTCTTACACTGTCCATTGTCTCCCTTCACCCACATTTCTGTTATTTGTCCCCCTTGGGGGTGGGCTATAGAACCAACCTTGTGATGGGTTCCCTCTTTGTCCCTCTCCTCCACTCCTACCATCCCCCTACCCTCATGATATTGCTCTTCCCACTAACTATATCTGTTCTGGGTCAAATTCCATGTGTTGGAAGCTCTTATCTATACCAATGTGTGTACTCCGGTGTAGCTGGATTTATAAGGTAGAACTAGGTCATGGTAGTTCGGGGAGGAAGCATTAAAGAACTAGAGGAATGATTTGTGTTTCGTCAGTGCTATACTGCACCCTGGTCGAATCATCCCTTCCTCATATCCCTTCTGTGAAGCGGTGTCTAATTGTCTACAGAGTGGCTTTGGGTCTCCACTCTACCCCACTCTTTCACATCAATATAATTGTTTCGGATCTTTTGATACCCCATAACTGATCCCGTTGACACCTCATGATCACACAGGCTGGTGTGCTTCTTCCATGTGGGCTTATTTGCTTCCCTAGGGTCCTCTGACCGTTCTTAGAAAATAAAATATTTTCCTTTGCTTTTAGTCATTAGAATATTCTCATTTTAGTCAATATTGTGTCCAGGCCATACAAATAATTACCCTGAACTTCATTTGAAATGAAAATTTCTCCTCCCACAGATTGGACTGAAAGTCTTGAGCTATTAAAGAAGTATTACATCCTTCTTTCCACTACTCGAAAAATATTTTTCTCTCTTTCCTTACTACCACCCTCTCTGTTACCACCCACAACTCTATTTCCCCTGATGTGAGGTAAAGAGGGAGAACTTCTTCCTTGACTGGTCTGCTGTACAATCTCTCTTGGTGCAAGTGGAGCTTCTGCCCTGTGCAGCCTGGGATCTTTCTGAGTTCTCCAACCCCAGGAGCTTGCTTCAGGGTATGTTAGATACCAGTCCACAGTACCCTCCACATTTCAAGAAGCACATCAAACTCTCTAAGGTCCTTCTTGAAGCTCCTTTCTCCAAGCTCAGGGTGGGGTGAGGGTGAGGGGTGGGTCTTCTTCCTCCCCAATGAAGTTGGGGTAAAAAATGTCACAGCACTGCAAAGAAAGGTCTCCCAATTTTCTTTCTATGTGGGGTCTTTTACGAAACCCTTTAAAAATATATTTGATGTGATATTGAGCTAAATGTTGAAAAAAAGTTCAAAAATCATTTTATTAGGGGCTCATCCAACTGTTATTCACAAACCATTGTATTGCCAAGCACATTTGTACATATGTTGCCCTCATCATACTCAAAATACTTGCTTCCTACTTAAACCCTTGGCATCAGCTCATTTTTCCCCCTCCCTCCTCGCTACTCCCTCTCTCATACACCCTTGATACTTTATAAATTATTATTACTATTATTATTTTTTCCACATAAACCTTTTAATAAATAAAACATATTCATGGGTTAGCTTTTAAGTCACATTTACAAAGGAGGACAACATCTAGGCCCGACTAGGTCACACGGTGAAGCTGCTATAGGTGAAGGAATGCATGCCTCACCTGCGTTTTAACCCAAAAGTGCACTGACCTGCCGGCAAAGGGCACCATACACAACCCCATGGAGTTAGATGTATCTCCCTGAAGTATATGTCACCTCAACTCCACCACCCTTCTCAGTGATTTGGCAGTTATGTAATGATGTGATCATTCTTCATGATGTGATCAGCCAATCAATTATAAGGCTCTTAGGTGGGTTACAGCATCCTTATTCTGAGTACAGCCTTGATTTGATATAAAGGATGTTTCCCTGAGAGTGACCTGTATCATCTTTTTTTTTTCAAGAGATAAAAGGAGAGAAAAGTGAGCAGAGAAAAGGGGTCTCTTTCTACCAAAGACGTAAACTCAGGAGTAGACAGCGTCTTTGGACCTGGGACACTGGTACTGAGAGCCTCCTGGACCCAGGAGAAGATTGATGCTAAGACACTTGGAAATCTCCAAGGAATTCTGAACTCATGGATGCTGAAAGAAACCAGAACGTTCCTGCTAAACTGAGAGCTGAACGAGAGGTAAGGCCTTTCCCTAAAGCTGGCACTCTGCACTGACTTGTGTTGTTGGTAGGTGCTACCAAGCCAGTTCAAACCCACAGACTGAAATGCTCAATAGTCCTGCACCGTCCTCAGGATTCATTGTTCCTTAGTTGAGCTCATGGGTGCAGCCACAAGGTCACCATCTCCTTGAGGTCTTCCTCTTTTTCGTTGCCCCTGTACAATGCCAAATGATGTCCTTCTCCAGGGAGGGGGTCTCTGCTGAAAACATGTCCAAAGTATGTAAGAAAAATTTGCCATCCTTGCCTCTAAGGAACACTCTGGGCATACTTCTTTCAAGAAAGATGTGTTTATCCTTTTAGCAGTTCATGGTACTTTCAATGTTCTTCTCCAGCACCATAGTTCAAATGGATTCTTCTTTGGTCTTTGAAAAATAGTACACATTTTTTCTTGCTAGGTGAGCATTGAGCAACTCATTCTGAGTTAGTGGCATCACTTGGGAAGGTTCTCTGTGGTCACAGGGAGTTTTTTGGTAAATCAGTTTCGCTTGAACCTCATTTTTTTGTTTTGGCTGATTTAAGAGAACAGAGTGCGGCTATGGAATTTTATTTCCTGCTTGGGAAAAATGCCACAGAAACTTGTAATGTTGAACACAGCTTAGAAAGACAGCACTATGGGAAAAACTTAAGTGTGTGAGTGGTTTTCCCGTTTCAAAAACGGTGAAATGGCGATTGATGACAAACATCTTCTGGATGTCTGTCAACTTCCTGAATGGATGAAAATGCTGACAAAAATTCGTGCAAAATGCCGACAAAACTTGAAGACTGATGACAGTTCATTGAAGAGATAGGAGGTTATCCGAACTGTCTTGGAGCTCGGTTCAGTGAATTTTAAAGGAAGATTTGGGAAATTAGAAGGGTTCTGATTGTCCAGGCCAAAGGAGATCGAGTGGAAACATGCTGCACTTTGAAAGAACACTTCTGGAGTGACCCAGACCTTTTTTCCAAGGTCACTACTGATGATGAGACATGGTGCTTTGCTTATGATCCTGAAACCAAATGTCAATAAAGCCAGTGGAAGACGCCATCGTCACCTTGCCCCCCAAAAGCTCATCAAGTGAAATAAAAGATCAAGACAATGCTTATTTGTTTTTTTGATGTGAGGGGCATAGTGCATTTGGAGTTCATTTCACCAGGTTACACTGTTAATCAAGCTTTCTATTTAGAGGTTCTGAAAAGAATGCTTAACAGTGTGTGACAAAAAAGGCCGGATTTGTGGCAGACAGTGGGGGACTCATTTTGCCACCATGACCATACGCCTGCTCACAAAGCCATCTCAGTACACCAGTTTTTGGCAAAAAACAGCATGCCTCTCTTGCCCCACGCATCTGATTCACATGACCTCACTCCATGTGACTTTTTGCTTCCTCAAATGAAGAGGGACATCAAAAGACAGTGATATGACGATGTAGAAGAGGTGAAGAAAAAAATGAGGGAGGTGCTGTCAGCCATCCAAACAGATGAGTTTGAAAAATGTTTCCAAGAATGGATTTGCAGATTTGACAAATATATTAAGTGTAATAGAGAGTACTTTGAAGGTCATAAGGCAGTTTTGTAAAAAATTTAAATAAATAGTTTTGAAAAAACAATTCCATTTGTGTTTATTTAGTACTCCCTCATAGGAGGCAATGAAAAATATCACTACTTGGGACAAGGCACACCTTAATCCTTACATACCATCCTGGCTTTTCAGTACTCTAAAAAGATCTTGTGCAGAAGATTTGCTCAATGCAAAGAGTCTTTGTATCCCTTGCCTGCTGCTTCCATGATCATTGATTTAGAACCACCTAAGACAAGAATCCTTGGCAAGCTCAACCCTTTCTCCATTTATGATGATGTTACCTATTGGTCCATTTAAGAGGATTGTGGTCTTCTTTGCATTGAGTTGTAACCCATACTGAAGGCTGCAGTCCTTGATCTTCATCAGTAAGTACTTCCATTCCTCCTCACTGTCAGCAAGTAAGGTGGTGTCATCTGCATATCATAGGTCACGAATAAGACTTCCTCCAATCTTAATGCCATAGTCTTCTTCAAATAAGCCAGCTTCTCTGATGATTTGCTTAGCCTACAGATTGAATAAGTATGGTGAGAGGATGCAACTCCGATGCACACCTTTCCTGATTTTAAAACATGTGGCATACCCTTCTGTTGACACAAGTGCCTCTTGATCCATCTGTAAGTTCCACATGAACACAATGAAGTGTTCTGGTTTCTGCCTCTGGAGATTATTGGGAAGCAGCCATTCCACAATATGTGCATGCGGTCATTTGGTGGGAGCCAGTACAGTTGCATGAATCTGGAAAAAAAATAGGTCTCATCCAAGTGTACCTAGCACCAGAAAACCCTTGGGATATATATGCCCCACTAATTGTATTAAAAATGGTATTACCTCACTAAACCCCAAAATTTTTTTCCATTTCAATTAGGATGCCCTTCATTTACTGAAAACACACTGAACAAAAAATTAAAAACAGAGGATAATGTGATCTTGAAAGGGTTAACATTATCCATCTGTGCTTCTGTGAAAGCCATTCACTTGTCTAGCAGCATTAGATAGCCGAGACAGTGTGGTGGCCACATGAAAGCTCACTATCCAATCTTTGTTTTAATGACTTATAATTTTTTTCTCTAAGCTTCACTATTTGAGAGGAAACCTGGTATAACAAGTCCATGTAGCACAGCAATGAAACATTTGATTTGCACATATCCGGGGAAGAAAATATAGTGTCGCAGGAGATTGTCAGCAATTGCCACAACAGTGCTGGGTCTTGTGCTTGCACAGTTTAAACATGTTGTGCATTATCACATCATATTCCTCCCATTATTATGGGAAAACGTCTTTATAGAATGCCAGAACGCCTGTGAAGACAGTCGATGAGCACGGAGTTGCAGAGTACTATTGACCACGGTGATTGAGCGGCAAAAAGGGAGCTTTTAATGCTGACGAAGTGGGCTGCTTGGGACACGAATGCCATATTGTAGGTTGGTTTTAGGAAAGGAGACAAAAGTGCCAGAACATTAAGCATTTATCTAAAATCTGCTAACACTGCTTTCAGATGAACGTGACGTTAAGCTAAAACCTCTGGGGCGTGTCATTTCCAAACCACCAGTGTCTTTAAGGGACAATTGAAGAATGCATTGATCACATTTGACTCAGACAAATGGGGTGTTTATAGCAGCATTCGCGATTACATGGGGAGTCAGCTGCCTCTTTTCATTGAAGAGAACACAAGGATGGAAACTTTACAAACAAGGTTTCTATTGTCCTTCTAGTGTCAGCACCTGTGGAGATAATATCCCAGTGGTCTATTTGTCTCCAGCATTCTATCATTTCTTCATCGGTGGACCAGAGAGTCCCTGCAGCTTCCCAAAGTGGCCGTGTTAGAGTTGGTATCACTCAGTGAGTGACTCATGTTGTCATATACATCCCACCCTTATGGGTTGGTAGCTGGCAAATCACCCCACTCAGGTAGCATGGCCCTCTCCTTCCAGTCCCACCTCTCATAGCTCCCTACAGTTCTCCTCTCTAATGGCCAAGGAGGAGATCCCCTCTCTCCATCCCAAGGCAGATGGACCCTGAAGGCAGGTGATGGCTATGGGTGAAGATGATGAGTTAGTGTACAGGGTGACAGGTGATACCAATCCTAGTGATTAAACTACCTTGGCAGTCCCTCTCCTTGTAGCTCTGTCTAGCTGCGGCCACCAGGTTAAGGAATGGAGTCTGCACCTCCTGCATGCCTCTAGTGATGTCACTAGCCTCGGTGCATATTGTCTGCAGGTGGTGATGCAGTATGTGGCACGTCTATGCTGATATATGGCATGCTGAGGCGGGCAGTGCGACTTCCATAAAGGATTGATAGAAGAGTTTTGACATTCAGAATGTCTTCAAATTTATCAACAGGGTCTGGCATGTATCATCACAAACAATGAATGGAATACAGAAGAAACTAGGTCTCTCAGGTTGTTGCTGACTTCCAAGGCTTTGGGGAAGTGATTAAGGTAAAGCGAAAATCCTAAATCTTTTGTAAAAGGCTAAATTTAGGTAAGTGGACGATACAAAGGGCTTACAACCAAGGAAGTTGCTCAACTTGATGCTTATCATAAATCAAAGCTTCGAAGAGAAGGGAGAGGAACCATAAATAGTCCATGCCAGTTTTTAAGAAAACTTGGAATTTTGCAGCTTAAAAATTATCCTTGCAAGTTTATGTGTGTTTGCCCAGGGTCATATTTATTATTTCAGGGATTGGCTCATAGCCATTAAATTCTAGAGTGTCAAATGGCAACAAGAGAGGTTTGTCCACCCGCCTTGAACAAAAGTGAACTGTAGACATTTGCTGTTTCATTGTCAACTAGCTCCCTGTCATTCATCTGAGCTCATCACTGAGTGATATCAGTGTCGCCCTAACCATAGCCTCTGTCTTTCTCTCCCTAAACCATGCTTTATTTGGTACTTATTTTAAAGTATATTTTCCAGGTTTGTTTATTTTATTTAACTAAGTGTTGTGTCTCTCATTGGATGACTATAATTTATAGGCGTACATTGCTCAGCATCCGCGTCGTGTTCTCAGGATATCATGTGAACTCGACGTGGTGCTAACACCTTATTAAGCCTATGGGAGTCCTTTTGTTGCTGCGACGGCCACTGCTCCTACTGTCCAAGCTTCTGGTGGAAGGAAGCTGGGGCGGGGGGCGGGGAGGATGAGCGGGGAGGGAGTGGAGTGCACCCAGCTTCACCTGATATTCTGCTCCCCGGGGGCAATAGTAGACGTCAGCTCTCACAGCCCCTGTTTCTGCCACCTGCCGGCTTGCCAGACAGAACCCGAGAGCCCATGCCCAGGGTCAAGCCCTCTGCCTCCCTTGTTGGTATTCCACTCATGATCCAGTGCTGCAAAAGTCTTGGTTTGGGGTCTTTAAAACCATTTGTGGCATAATAAACAAAAAGAGAGGTGTGTTTTCTTTAGAAAAACAAAACAAGCAAGACAGAAACATACAGGTCAATGGACATCCTCTATGCAGTCAGACACTGCCTGCATGAACATTAAGCGATGCATATCTAGATAGTATTATTTTAAAATAATTTTGCAGTTAGGTACTCTTGAGAGTCCTACTGACCCTACGTACAGTGATTCACTGTTTGGTCTTACACCACCTCCCTCACAATCTCTCTTATATTTGAGTCTATTGTTGCAGCCACTGTGTCAATCCATCTTGTTGAGGGACTTCCTCTTTATAAAAAAATATGGTAGTGCATGCTATCGGCAATGGATAAGCAAAACTAATGCCTAAACTTGGATTCTCTACTGTATTGTTGCACAGCGCATGAACCCGTACTAATAAAGAGTGCACGGTGTATTAAATAATTATGTAGTTGATGTTTTATTTCATGTCTCTGTGCAGAAATCTTTGGAGTTTTTCTACTTCACAGATGTTTAAGAGGATTTTAGTTAATTTTTCAAAATTGTTTGGGGTGTTTGGCCCATCTTGCAAAAAGATATCAATTTCCCAATAAAACTTAAAATAATGGATTGTAATCTGTTTTCTGTTGAGGAAATGGTGTGGGTGCCATTCTGACCTTCTCTGGTGACCTAAGAGGGAAGGACAAGCCAACTCCACACCTGCCTAGGACAAGCCCCCTCTTCCGGCTGTCATTATTCTTCTCTGACAGCACCTGTCACTCCCTTGGCATTCTCCTTTTCTGCTGGTTCAATAATTCATTGCGAGAGCTTAACACGCAGTCAATATTCACGACTATGGGGTTTATTAGGGAAGTTAATGGGTTACAAGTCAGGATTAAAAAATATTTAAGGATGCAATCCTTTTGTTCTAAGTGCTTTTTTCAGCCACGTTGTCAGGTACTCCTTTCTCTGGTTCTCAGCCTCTCAGTCAGGGAGCTCCTTGGCCTCAGTCTTGCTTAGACAAGTCTACAAAGCTGCTTTCGTGCTGATAAGGCCCCAAGGACACCTCTCAGCTTTACTCCTCCAAGGGCTGGGAAGCCGAGTGCTCTGTCTTATCTCTGTCCTATGGCCCCTGGTGTCTCTGGGGCCGCCAAGGTATCTCACGTATGCCATGCTGGCGGCTTTTCTTTCAGCTGCCCTGATCGTGGGCTTCTCTGGCTTCAAGAGGACCCCCTTTATGCACCGAGGAATCGTGAGTCGGACTAGCCCTCTCTGGAGAGGCCTCTAGACCTTCGTGGCAAGCTCTTGCCTGATCATTTGGGGGGCGTGCGAATAGAAGACCTCACTTCACTGCATCTCTCCTGCCATTGCGTCAGTTCGGACTCAGCGCAATCCTATAGGATAGATGAGAAGAGCTCCCGTGGGTTTCGGAGACTGTACATCTTCAGAGGAGTAGACAGCCTCCTCTGGAGCTGCCGGTCATTTCCAATGCTGACTTTGCAATTGTTAGCTCAAGGTGTAAGCGCCACGCCACCAGGAGGCCTAAAATCCAAACTCACTGCTATGGACGTGATTCTGACTCGCTGAGATAGAACTGCCCCTCTGGGTTTCAAAGCCTCATTTTTCTCCCACAGAGCTGCTGGTGGAGTCGAACTGCTGACCTCAGCAGTCAGCAGCCCAGTGACCAACCACTCTACCACCAGGAACCTCAACTCCCTGCATCTACCATCTCCAAGTTTTTTATGCAGAATATTACATCAAGAAAGAATGATTCAAATAACAAGCAATGCCTATATACCTTTGTTTTTGTAGCTGACTTTAACAATAATGTTATGACATAAGTCTATAGTAACAAGATTATATTCCCATGGAAGGAGACCTGATAGCACAGAGGTTAAGGCACACTATTGTCAACCAAAAGTTCGCTGGTTAGAACCCACCAGTTGCTCCAGGGAAGAAAGATGTGACAGTGTGCGTCCATCAAGATTTATAGCCTCGGAAAGGCCTTAGGGAAGTTCTATGCTGTCCTAGAGGATGGCGACAAGTCAGCATGAACTCAATGGGAGGAATGTGATATGTTGGTGTTTATAAAACTATATTCATTTGCTTTGCTTGTGTAATGCTGGCTACAGCCCTTTCTGAAAGTTCCCTCTCCATGGCTCTCTTCTGAGATAAATTTTATGGTTATAAAATTTCTTAGAAATAGGTGGCTGTCTCTTATTTCCCTATTCTACCATTATGGTCACAAATATCAGAAGGCACCTACATGTCACTCAGAATTGGCAACCTCAAAAGCCAACGGGATGATGCACAATATTGTGCATGTACTTCATGCCGTTGAGTTGTACATTTCAAAGTGGCTAAAATGGCATATTTTATGCCATGTGTATAATAATTTAGAGGAAAAAAATAGGTATAGACCAACCAGACAAGTAGCAACTGTAGAAGACCCGAGAGATTATGAGGCCCAAATTCAGCCTTTGCCTACTACTGTTATCCAGGAATAAAGACCAATTATTGTCATAGCTTTGGATTGTCATAGCTTTGGATTTTCCCAAAAAGGAAATCTATGATGACCAATAAATTGCAGATCAAACAAATCATGTCTACTTGCAGATTTAGTTCACAAGTACGTTGTTTACAAATCTTTGTCCAAAGGCTGTATTATATGCATGTTCCTGTTAAAGATTGTGGTGATTAATTCACCCACATGGAGTCTTTTGAGAATTTATACAATGCATACAAGAATTTAGTCAGTGATAACACGAGTAGAAGTCAGAAACCTTTAGAGTCAGGGCTGGAAGATGACAAGAGTAGGAGAAAATCATGAGCGTCAGAAGCTAAGGAGCATAGAATAGTGTTAGTTGGGGGTCAGTGCTGTTGTAAGGTGCCACTGAGTCACTTCCGACCCCAGGGACCTTGCACAAGTGGAGGAAACACTGCTCGGCTCCGCGCCATCCTCACAGGGCTTCCAGTGGTTGAGCCCATGGTTTCGGCCACGCTGTCAATCCGTCCCCTTGAAAGCCTTCCTCTCCTTCACTGCCCCTGCACTGGGGCAAGCACGGTGTCCTCTCCAGGGACTGCAGTCTCCTGACCACGTGTTCAAAGTATGTAAGACAGAGTTCACCATCCTTGCCTCTAAACAGCACTCTGGGCCTACTTCTTCAAGACAGGTTTGTTTGTCCTTTTAGCTGTCCATGGCGCCGTTAATGTTCTTCTCCAGCACCACAATTCAAATGCATACGCTCTTCTTCAGTCTTCCTTATTCAATGTCCAACTTTCACACGCATATGAAACCATCAAAATACCACAGCTTGGGTCAGGGGCACCTTAGTCCTCACATAACGTCCTTGATTTTCAACACTGAAGATACCTTGTATAACACATTTACTTAATGCAGAATGTCTTTTGATCTCTTGACTGCAGTCTCCATGAGTATTGATTGTGGATCCAAGCAAGACAAAATCCTTGACGACATTCACCTTCCCTCCATCGATCTCTTGGTTCAGTCGTCAGGATTCTGATCTTATTTCCACTGAGTTGTACGTCATATTGCAGGCTGCAGACCTTGATCTTCATCAGCAAGAACTTCCATTCCTCCTCACTTTCAGCCAGTAGGGCTGTGTTATCTGCACATTGCAGGTTGTTAATAAACCTTCCTCCAATCCGGACACCATATTCTTCTTCACATCAGCCATTCTCTGATTTGCTCAGCAAAAAGATTGCATAAATATGATGAGAGGGTACAGCCCTGTGCATATCTTTCCTGATTTTAAACAATGCAGTATACCCTTGTACAATTCCGCATGAGCACAATGAAGTGTTCTATAATCCCCATTCTTCTCAAGGTCATCCATAGCTTGCTGTAATCCATGCATTTGAATGCTTTGGTACAGTCAATACAACACAAGTAGATATCTTTTTGGTATTCTTTCAGCCAAGATCCACCTGGCATCAGCAATCTTTGGAGAACAGGGAGACATGGACGTCTTCTTCTGAATCTGGTCTGAACCTCTGACAGCTCCCTGTCAATAGACTGCTACAGCTGTTGTTCAATTATCTTCTGCAAAATGTTACAGGCATGTGATATCAGTGATATTGGTTTATAGTTTGAGTATTCGGTTGGGTCACCTCTCTTTGGAATAGATACTGTGTGCCAGAAGAATAGTGAAAGTAGTTAGATAAAGCTGAGTCAAGTTTAACAAGTCCAGACCGAGGAGAGGGGGACATACACTGATCATCTAAGTTACCTGGGTCTTGAATGGGCGTCTAGTTCTTCTTGACATGTCCTAGTCCCTGGGAGGTCTTAATGGACGGCTGGACTTGTGTTTCCTTTGAAAATTTTGTTCTTAATTCCACTGAAGCATGGTCACACTCCCAACTTCTTATTGTGCCACCCGCAGTTCCAAATTGAGTCTCTTTTGTAAAAATTCTAACAGTTTTGATATGTCATAATTCACTTAACCACTTCTCCATTACTGAACTTTAAGATGATCCAACTTCCAATTAAAAATAAGCTTCAAAAAGCTTGTTGGAAATGGAATGAAAGATTGTAGAATTTTTTTTCTCACAAATATCTGTGTATATTTGTTATACTTCAAAACTCACTGCCATTAAATCAGAACAGCCATGAGATACTGTCTGACACCCCTGAGGTTGGCCCAAATTAGAAAATCAGACAGCAACAAATGCTGGAGGGGATGTGGTGAAATAGGAACTCTCCTCCACTGTTGGTAGTCGTGTAGATATATACAGCCTTTATGGAAAATGATCTGGTGATATTTAAAGAAAATGGAAATTAATCTACTTTATGACCCAGCTACCCCTCTACTGGGCATATATATCTAGTCGGTCTGCGCTCCAATGTTTATTGTGGCTCAATTCACAATCGCAGAGTTGGAAACAACCTAAATTTCCATAGGTAGACGAGTGGATCAGTAAACTCTGGCACACACACACACAATGGAGTACTATGCATCACTAAAAAGCACTGATGATCACACGAAACACATCGTTTCATGGGAAGAGTTGGAGGAAATGATGCTAAGCAACGTCAGCCAATCACAAAAGGAGAAGTATAGCATCAGTCCCCTAAGGTAAGTGTAATCACAGTACATATAAAAGAGAAGCCAACTATATCACAATATTAGGGTTGCGGTACAGGGTGTTGGAGGAGGATAGATCAAACTCAAGGAGGTACATGTTGGTCCAACATAAAGAAAGGGAAAAGAGGGAGGGGGCAGGGGAGGGGAGAAAAGAGTGTGTGTGTGTGAAAGTGAGATGATGATGGGGAGCAGGGCACTAACCCACCCAGGGGGAGAGTATTGCTTTTGTCTCCACCGAATTGGGAGTGGGCATGGAGACCCTGCCACGGTGCACCATACCATGAGGTATGGTGTCCCCATGGAGGGATGCATGAAAAGAGAGGGCTACTGGGCTCGCCCAAACCAGGGCCAAACTGACCCCTACCTAGAAATATGTGTGACAGACAACAATGCTAAACCTACAGGTTGGAGAGAGGAGCCAGCATGCCCTGCCCACAGGGAAGCAGACCAGGAAGGAAGAAGAACAAGGGACAGCCAGTATGGACCCCATGCTGGCACACCAGGCCAGAGAGCTGCTGGGACACAGAGGGGACTGCAGGGCCAACAACAGTTCATGTCATGTTGTCCCCTTACTGGAGCAGACTGTGACAGAGGACAATTCTGGGATCACACGGTGGAGAGGTAGTACGGTGTGAACCCTCCACAGTGGGGTGAACCAAGAAGGGAACATAACAGATCAGCAACTGGAGCAAAGCAAAGCTATGAAGCCCCAGAAGAGACCCCCAAATGGACTTCAGGCTGGGAGGGACAGCTCCTGGATTTCCCCCATGACCAGTGGGGAGATAGCTATGAAGATCAGCGAACAGACCTGGAATTATGTATGTTTTTTCTCCTTTTCTTTCAACCTTTTGTTTTCTTTTTGTTTGGTCTATGTAATAGTCGGTTTGCTTACTTATATAAGATAGGCATGGGAATCAAGCCCGAGGAGAAAGCGATGCCAAAAATCCCTGGGGGATTTGGGGGTGAGGGCGGCAGGGGAAGGGTGCGGTGAGCAGGCAGCACCATAGACAGGGGAACAACTAGGGAATTAGAGTCAACAACAAGGAGGAGAGAGAGATCCTTTGGGTGTCGGAGCAACAGCAAACTAGGAAAGGGGAAGTTCTAAGTGGTGGAAATCGGGGAATAGTGAGGGTGGGGCAGGAGGAAGGTAAAAGGAAACAGAGGGAGGACCTAGGCAGCATCGCAATGGATAGAGGTGTAAGCATAGGTGTGTACAGATGTAAATGCATTAATCCACAACACTGTGGGGGATTGGCCTATGTACATATATTTATATGGCACTGCACTGAGTGAGGTAGTGAACGGACTTTGGACCTCTGCTCCTACCCTTTCTCAATACAAGGACACTTGTTCTAACAAATCAGCATTCTGAGATACCCACCCTCTCGGCACAATCGTGGAAGACAAAATGGGTGCATAAGCAAATGTGGTGAAGAAGGTGGATGGTGCCCAGCTATTAAAAGATATAGCATTGGGGGTCTTAAAGGCTTGAAGTTAAATAAGCAGCCATTCAGCAAAGAAGCAACAAAGCCCACATGGAGGAAGCACACCACTGGTGCAATCATAAGGAGTCATCGGGACTGAGTAATAGGCATCAGAAGACACATAACAAACAAACAAAAACATATTGCTGAGAATGAGGGGAATTGGAGTGGAGACCCAAAGCCCATCTGCAGACAATGGAACAATCCCCACACAGAGGGATCACAGGGAAGGGATGAGTCAACCAGGGTGCAGTAAACCATCAATGAAACACACTGTATTCCTCTGGTTCCTTGAGGCTCCTCCACCCCCCACTATCATGACCAAAGTGCTGCTTATCAATTCAGAATAGATCAAAGCATGTACACAGGTATAGGTAAGAGATGGGCGCTCATGACACATGGATTCCAGGAACAAAAGTGGGAAATTGTGATACCAGAAGAGTAGGGGAAAGCGGGGGGAGAGGCAGAGAGAAAGGGGGACTGATTGCAATGATGACACATAATCATATGCTCCTCTACAGGGGGAAGAACAACAGAAAACATGGGGGAAGGGAGACAACGGTCAGTGTAAGATATAAAAAAAAATTTATAATCTATCTAGGGGTTATAAGGGTGGGGGAGAGGGAGAGAAACAAAGTGGAGCTCAGACCAAGGGTTCTCTAGAGAAACAAAACCAGAACACTAATAATTATATATATATATATATATATATTTATACAGATTGATAAAATATAACATATGAAGTAAATAGTTAATTAAATAACTCACTCCCATGAGAGTTGTGAGACACTGGAAGTCCTTCAAGTCTTGAGGGCCGCCGGGTAGTCCTCTGTAGAGCAATTCAGGCTACCCAGGCACAGGCAGACAACAGCAAGGCAAGTCACCAACAGTCAGCCAGATGACAGGGTCCGACAGTCCCCAGCTCAAGAGATGTAAATTCCAATGATGTGGTGAAGCAGGTCTTGAAGGAACCTCAAATTACAGTGACACTGTGCACAGGTTATGTGTCCCACAGGTAGTGTAGCTTGCGAACAGGCCCAGAACAAGCAAGGTAGCCAGCCGCACACTGGTCCGATGATCAAAGAGCAAGAGACAAGAGAGGTGAGGCTCGCTGAGTCTTTTATCTCGCTGCCCTTCAATTAATCCCACATGTGTTTATCGGCCAGGTTGGCACAATAAACTAACTACCTCAGGCTGTTCCAAAGACACCTGTGGCCTGGTTTTAACTGCGGATACTGAGCTTTCCCATCATCTCTTCCCATAGACGTAGTCAATTCGATTCCTATTAATTCTATTTGGCGAGGCCCACACATGCAGCTGCTGTTGGAAAGGTCTTTGCAACGAAGAAGTTGTTTTTGAAAAATTTTATCACATAGCTTACAGCTTTTTTTCCTATCATCTAAGGCCATATTTTCTTTTCAATCAATTAATTAGCCAACTAACCAATAATTTAATTGGGGGTTCTTACAGGTCTTATCACAATCCGTATGTACATCCATTGTGTCAAGCACATTTGTACGTATATCGCCCTCATCGCCTTCAAAACATTTCCTTTCTACTTGAGCTCTTGGTATCAGCTCATTTCACCCCTCTCCCTTCTCCTCCCTCTCTCATGAACCCTTGGTAATTTATAAATTATTATTTTTTTCATATCTTACACTGACAGATGTCCCCCTTCACCCACTTTTCTGTTGTCTGTTTCCCTGGGAGGGGGTTATATGTAGATCCTTGTGATTGGCTCCCTTTTACTCCCCCTACTTTTCCTTTCCCCTACATATTCTGGTCTAGCTGGATATTTGAGGTTGAATTAGGGTCATGATAGTGGGGAGGAGGAAGCATTAAAGAAGTAGAGGAAAACTGTATGTTTCATATGCGCTATACTGAACCTTGACTGGATTGTCTCTTCCTTGTGACCCTTCTGTGAAGGGGATATCCAATTGTCTACAGATGGGCTTTGGGTCTCCACTCTGCCCCCACCCCCACCCCTTCACATAGACATAATTGTTTGTTCTGAGTCTTTGATGTCTGATACCTGATCCCATGGACACCTCACGATCTCACAGGCTGGTGTGCTTCTTCCATGTGGGCTTTGTAGTTTCTTCAGCTAGATGGCCGCTTGTTTATCTTCAAGCCTTTAAGACCCCAGACGCTCTACCTTTTGATAGCCAGGCATCATCAGCTTTCTTCACTACATTTGCTTATGCACCCATTTTGTCTTCAGTGATCATGTCAGGGAAGGTGAGCATCTCAGAATGCTGGGTTATTAGAACTAAGTGTTCTTAAATTGAGGGAGTACTTAAGTAGAGGCTCAATGTCCATCTGGTGCCTTAATACTTAAGGTACATATTTATATGTACCAGGTCTGTTTGTTGACTTTTAGGAGTGTTTTCCAGTTGAGGCTTATGGGGTGCCATGCCCTGGCCCCAACATCTATTTTTGGTATTCCCTGGGGACCTCATTGCTTTGCTCCCCTTGCTGCTCTGCTGCATGCCTTTAGTGTTTTGCCCCAGTCAGATGGAGTCAGATTGGGCACAATTCCTGCACTGCATCTCCAGTGTTGTCCTTCATAGCTCTATGGGTTAGTGAGGGATGTCATGTCTGGTGGTGGAGCAAGCCCTATGGTCTTCTCTGTGCATTGTCTGCTCTGAGCAGGAATATCATACTTGGGTCAGGATGTGTTTCACTCTCTCTTTCCATCTTAGTTTGCTCCTGTGTGCTCTGATCTGACGTATTCCTCTTCCGGAGCTGTAGCTTTAATGCTGTCCTCTGAGGTGTATTCTTCTTCCAGGAGCAGGGCTGCCCACATAGTTGGGATTGGGGCCGGCCCCAATGACCTCTCTATTGGTTCTCTGCTTCATGCTGGTATGTTGCATTCATGTCTTGGTGCACCGGGTTGAAGTCTGGTCCCTCTCTTCCTCTCCCGTGGAGATATAAACAATACCCTCCCCTTGGGTTAGTGTAAGGCCATATTTTCAAAGTACTGATCCTGCCGCTTTGTTTCCAACACTGACATTCCAATCAATAATTATCAGTGCACCTGATTGCGTATTGGATCAATTTTAGAATGAAGCAGCTGATAGACTTCTTCAGTGTCTTCACCACTGGCTTTAGTGATTGGTGCATAAATTGGAATAATAGTATTAACTGACCTTTCCTGTAGTGTAAGGACGAGGCATGGGTTCCATGTCTGTGTTCATCAGCTAAACAAGTAGACAAGAGAATCCAGCTTCACATCTGTCCAACGTTGACTTCTCTGAGGCAGAGGTCAGACATTCCTCCACCTTTCATCCTTGCATATTGTATTTCTGTCACAGCACTCTACTTCTCTGCTTAGCTTGGTAATCCATTGTCTTGGCCACACAGAGCTCACAACAGCCAATACTCACAATTATGGGGCTTATTGGGAAGTTAACAGGTTACTTAAGTCAGGATCGGAAAACACTTAGGAAAGAGTCCTCTTGCACACAGCAACACCGCTTCTCCATCATGCTGGCAGCAGGCCTCTCTCTTCTTTTTTAAAATGTCATTTTTTAAATGATTAAATTAAAAAAGCATTAAAGAACTAGAGGAAAGTTGTATGTTTCATCGGTGCTATACTGCACCCTGTCTGGCTCATGTCCTCCTTCTGTAAGGAGATGTCCAGTTGTCTACAGATGGGCTCTGGGTCTCCGCTCCTCACTCCCTCTCGTTCACATTGATAGGATTTTTAGTTCTGGGTCTTTGATGCCTGATACCTGATCCCATAAACAGCTCATGATCACCCAGGTTGGTGTGCTTCTTCCATGTGGGCTGTGTTGCTACTCAGCTAGGTGGCTGCGTGTTTATCTTCAAGCCTTTCAAACTCCAGATGCTATATCTTTTGATAGCCGGGCACCATCAGCTTTCTTCACTACATTTGCTTATGCACACATTTTGTCTTCAGTGATCATGTCACGGAAGGTGAGCAACACAGAATGCCGGATTATTAGAACAAAGTGTTCTTGCATTGAGAGAGTACTTGAGTAGAGGCCCAATGTCCATCTGCTATTTAATACTTAACTTATAAATATATGTACATGGATCTATTTTCTTATCATTATATAAAAATATATTTACATATGTACATGCCTGTATTTGCACCTCTCTGTATGTCTTTTGCCTCCTAGTTCTTTCCGCTATTTCCTTTTACTTTCTTCTTGTCCCACTATCATGTTCAGTCTTCATTCTTGTTTCAGTAATTCCTCTAGGCTACATTGCCATTGATCAAACTCCACCAGGCAACCTACACCCTCCTGAACATTGATTTTTAGATCACTTATTATTCCCTTGTCCCTGGGTTGGTTGACACCCCCATTTCTGTCCCTCATATCCCCCTCCTCTGTGTCCTTCTGGAACCATAGGTCCTATTGTTTTCTCCCCCAGATTGTTTATCCTGCCTATCTTATCTAGATAGACATGCAAATAAAATATTAAGCACCAAAACAAGAAATAACAAAACAACAAAACAATAACAACAACAAAAAAGAAAGAAAAGCCTATAAATAGTTCCAAGTCTGCTTTTTGATCTTTAGGAGTGTTTTCTGGTCCAGTCTGTTGGGGTGCCACGCCTTGGTCCCAAATTCTATTTTTAGTATTCCCTGGGAATTTCATTGCTTGGCTCCACTTGCTGCTCTGTTGTATGCCCTTAATGCTTCGCCCCCATGAATTCTAAGGTAGAATTGGTTTCATAAATGTGGGGTGGGAGTGTTGGGGGAAGGAAGCATTAAAGAACTGGTGGAAAATTGTCTGTTTCATTGGTGCTGCACTGCATGCTGACTGCCTCATCTCTTCCTTGTGCCCCCTCTCTAAGGGGATATCCAATTGTCTACAGATGGGCTTTGGGTCTACACTCTACACTGGCCTTCATTCACATTCATGTGATTTTTAGTTCTGGTGGGGTCAGATTGGGCACAATTCCCACATTGTGTCTCCAGTGTTGTTCCCAATTGTGCTATGGGTCACTGAGGGACGCCGTGTGGTGGGGCCAGCCCTATGGTCCTTTCTGTGCCTTGGCTGCTCTGAGCAGAAATATTGTACTTGGGCCTTGGTGGGCCAGGATGTGTTCTACTCTCTCATTCCCTCTTCATTTACTCTTGTGTGCTTTAATCAGATGTGCCCCTCTCCCTGAGCTGTAGCTTCATTGTTGTCCTCTGAAGTGCATTCTTCTGGGGGGAGGATATGTGTGTCCATGTAATGGGGATTGGGGTCAGCCCCGCAGACCTCTCTACTGGTTCCCTGCTTCAAGCTGGTGAGTTACATTCACATCTTGGTGCACCAGGTTGAAGTCCTTCTCCTGTGAAGATATAAACAATACCTTCCCCTTGGGTGGGTTAGTGCCCTGTTCCCCTAATACCTATATATATTTTTTCTTTCAGCATGCCTCTTTCTGATCCTGTTTCTTTTAAAAATTATTTTATTAAAAATAATTTTATTAATGGCTCTTATAGCTCTTATAACAATCCATACATCAATTGTATCAATCACATCTGTGCATATGTTGCAATCATCATTTTCAGAGGAGATTCTTTTTACTTTAGCCCTTGGTATCAGCTCCTCTTTTCCCCCTTCATCCCTGTCTCTCCCACCATCATGAACCCTTGATAAATTATAAATAATTGTTATTTTCATATCTTATACCATCCACTGTCTCCCTTCACCCACATGTCTGTTATTTTGTCCCCATGGGTGGGGGTGGGGTATTATATGTTGATTATCACAATCAGTTCCCCCTTCTTCCCCCTTCTCCCCCAACCTTTCCTCTACCCTCATGGTATCATTGTTCTGGAGGGGTTTATTTGTCCTGGATTCTGTTTGTCGGGAGCTCGTATCTGTACTAATGTACATACTCCTCCAGTCTAGCCAGATTTGTAAGGTAGAACTGGGTCATGATTGGGTGGGGTGGGAGAGTGGAGGAAGCATCAAAGAGCTAGAGGAATGTTGTGTGTTTTGTTTGTGCTTTACTGCACCCTGGCTGCTTCTTCCTTCCCTCTGACCTTTCTGTGAGTGGCTGTCCAATTGTTTACAGATGGGCCTTGGGTTTCCACTTGACCCCCTTGTTCACATCGCTATGATTGTTTGGGGTCTTCTGATGCCTGATACCTCATCCCGTCGATGCTGATGCCTGATTCCTCATTCCCTCTTAATCACACAGGCTGGTGTGCTTCTTCCATGTGGGTTTTATTGCTTCCCTGTAGATGGCAGCTTGTTTAACTTCAAGTCTTTCAGACCCCAGATGCTATATCTTCTAATAGCTGGATACAATCAGCTTTTGTCACCACATTTGCTTATGCATCCATTTTGTCTTCAGCGATCATGTCGGGACGGTGAGCATCACAGAATGCCCAGTTATTAGTAAAAAGAGCTCTTGTATTGAGGGAGGGCTTGCATACAGGCCCAATGTCCATGTGCTACCTTAATACTAAATCTATAAATATATGTACATAGACCTATATCCCTACTGTTATATATTAATATATTTACCTATATAAATGCCTATTTTTACACCCCCATAAATGTCTTTTGTCTCCAAATTCTTTCCTTTGTTTCCTTTGACTTTCTTCCTGGCTCACTATCATGTTCAACATTCATTCAGCTCTGTAGTTTCTCTCGGCTTCACTATACTCGATCCGACCTGACCTGGCATTCATTCCATACCTCCTACCACCAACTTTACCTCTCTTCTTGGTCCTTTGTCTCTGAGTTTGTTTGCTCCCCTCCCTTGTCTCCTCCTCTCTCATCTTCTCCCAGAACCATCACTCCTGTTGTTTTCTCCATGGGATTGTTTATCTTGCTTATCTTATATAGGTAGACATAGCAAAAAAGAAGGGGAAAAAAAGCCTATAAATAGTTCCAGGACTGTTTGCGGACCCTTACGAATGTTTTCTGATCCGGCCTGATGAGGCGCTAAGCCCTTCCCACCCCCACCCCCATCCCACTTCTCAGTCCAGACAAAAGTCTATTTTTAGGATTCCCCGAGGATTTGGTTGCTTTGTTCCCCTTGCTGCTCTGTTGCACCCCCTTTGTGTTTCACCCCAGTCTGTGTGTGTGGGTCAGACCAGGCCCTTTTGGTCCTCAGTTTCTGTTATGTTTGGGCAAGTGTCACAAAGTTCTGTTAGCCGCGATGTATTTCCAAAGGGCACCCCACTCTGCAAGGTGGTCGCCTGCCCCCAGGCACTCAACGTTACTTGCTTTGGGCACCAGGGAAGCTCTCTGTCATCTCAAGGTGTCAATGCCATGGCCCCTTGAAACTTTGCTACTTTCTCCCTTTCGTGTAGGGTCCTACATGAACTCCTCTCTCTAGAGAGGTTCTTCTTTCTTACTGGTCATGGGATTCCTGTTTCTGCTCCTCAGTGTGTCTCTTCTGTGCTATACTTCACCCTGACCGACTGATCTATAAAGAGGAGCTCATTATTTATACCCAGAGCAATGGCAAAACCGACTAATCCCCCAGGTACAGTCCTCTACACCCTTTTTCTATGCTTCTGTCTAGTGATTGGACAAAAAACTCGGGACAGAAAAGTCATAGCAAGTAACAGTGTAGCTAATTACTTCAGCATAAAGAGTCATAGCTCATATCTGATCATATGTCCCTATAGATCTTGAGATGTTATTTCGATGATGGAAGGTGACATCATTCCTCTGAATGTTGCCATTTCCCGCTTAGTAAATCACATGGTTCTTTGATTCGAAATGGCCAATGTCCGTCCATTTAGTTCACTAATGCCTAGAATGTCACTGGACACCAACAGCAACTGTACGGATGATGTCTATCTTTGGGAACTCTATGTCACTGTTGACCACTTCCAAAATTTCTGGACTCATAAATCATATGTTCCATATTCTGATGAATGTTGGCATCCGTTTCTTCTCATTTGGAATATTTTTCCATGAGCAAATGCATATTCTCAAAGCTTTGTTCCTTCCATATCATTGAACTTTACTTTGAGGGGGCAGGTCTCCCCCAGTCATGTTTTGAGTGTCTTTCCATGTGAGGATCTAATCTTCTGGCACCGCATCTGACAATGCCCTGTTGCTATTCATCAGGGTTTCAGTAGCTAATCCCTCAGAAAGGGACACCCTCTTTTACTTCCTGCTCTGTTCTAGTCTGGACGCATTGGGGAAACCTGTTCACCAGGGGTGACACTGCTGGTATTTTAAGTACTGGTGGCTTAATACCCAGAATCAGAACAAAATACCAGCCCCCAGAGTACAACAAATTGACAAAAGAATGGTGGTTCCTACGTATACATTTTATCAAATCCAAGAGATAGAAAGGATGACATACTTTGGGGATAATACTTTGTTTGGTGTCCTGTTGATTTGGCTTAATCATTTTCCACCTCTTTATATATTCATCAAAGATGTGCTTTTATTTATTAACATTTTATTGGGGGCTCATCCAACTCTTATCACAATCCATACATATACATACATCAATTGTATAAAGCACATCCGTACATCCTTTGCCCTAATCATTTTCAAAGCATTTTCTCTCCATTTAAGCCCTTTGCATCAGGTCCTCTTTTTTCCCCTCCCTTCCTGCTCCCCCCTCCCTCATGAGCCCTTGATAATTTATAAATTATTATTTTGTCATATCTTGCCCTATCCAGCGTCTCCCTTCACCCCCTTTTCTGTTGTCCGTCCCCCAGGGAGGAGGTCACATATAGACCCTTGTAATCGGTTCCCCCTTGATATGCTTTTAAATGTCTGCATAGTATTTCATTATGGCTGTAGTATTAATTAGCTTTTGTTAGGTATTTAGGGTGTCCCTAACTTGATTACCTTGTAATAAACATTCTTTTTAAAAAATCACTTTATTGGGGGCTCGTACAACTCTTATTCCCATCCATACATCCATCCTTTGTGTCAAGCACATTTGGACAATTGTTGCCATCATCGTTCTCAAGTGATAGACATTCTTAATATGACATTTTTATTGCATCTGGGATATTTCTTCAAGATGGTTTCTTGGAAGTAGAATTATGGAGCCAAAGTATGTAGACATCATTAACATTTGAATCACACTGTCAAAGTGTTTTTCAGCAAGCTTTCACCAAAGGATACCGTAACAGGAGTGTGGGAGGGCGTCACACCTCATCTTCCTTAGCACTGATTTTCAACTTTACAATATTACAACTCTGGGAGGTGAAAAATGATTTTAACGTGCAGTTCTTTAATTAATACCACGGCTATTTTTGTATATATGTGTATATGCTTTTCTCTGGACTGTTAATAATTATGGAGGAGTGAGGGGAGCTGGTGTTAATCTTCTAACAGGTGCTTGGAGCTGTTCTGTGTTGCTAGTGAAACATCCAGGCTTGCACTCTCTTGGCTACAAAGCAGCATTGCCAGCTCTAGAGGTGGGAATTATGCTCCATTTAGCCCAGAGAAGAGAGTAGGGACTGAAGTCCAGCCTGTACTAGCAGACCTATGTACCCTGTCAAGCAGCTACATCTGGCTGGAGGAAGGGGATCTGTTTGTCTTTTTGTTTTAAGGGTGAATTTTTTTAATTTGCACAATGGCATGCCTTATTCTGGCGAGGGGGTAGAGCATGGTGGAGATTTGGTGGAGGACTGTCTAACTTAAGTAGTGGGAAAAGGGCTATGTTGAATTCCAGAAAAGGCACAGAGTAATTAGCTCCTGTGAGGTTTTGAGAGGTTGTCGGGTTTTTTGTTTGTTTGTTTTTTGTACCATGGCTCCTGTAGGAACATGTGGGTAGAGTTTAACCTGTTGATCAGGTCACAGCTTGATTGGAGGGCAACCAAGATAAATGACACTCTGAGGCGGGCTCTTCTCTCTCTCTGCTTCACCTTCCTGTTAAGGAGCCACTTTGAACCACGCTGGTGGCAGCCAGAGCCCTGTCAATGTGTCCACCACCATTGGATCTATTGGATCCACCACCATTGGATCTACAAGACTTTGCATCCATTGGCCTGTGATCTTGCATTCTGTATCATTGCTTGTGGCTGCGTGAGTCTCAAGAGGGATTTATAGACTAGTATTGGACTTATGGAGTAGTATTGGACTTAAGGACTTGATCTGGACCGGGCTGGACGTTTGCTTGATATGTAATTACTTCTTGATATAAAGCTCTCTCTTACACATATCAGTGTCTCTGGCTTTGTTTCTCTAGTCACCTCGGTCCAACACAGCTCCTAACCCAACAGATGATGGTTAGAGGCTCTTCGGGGGCATCTCCAAAGAAAGAAATGATGATCCACTTCTAAGAGACCAAAGTCATCACAGGCCTTTTGGGGCACAGTTCTCTGAATCACACGTTGCTATGTTTCACTTGACAGCATTCCCACCAGCTTGTTTATTTTGGTTTTGTCTCCTCTCCCTTACAGTGGAATCCCCAGAGGAAGAGACCACGTGGCAATTTCTGTTGGTGCTTCGCCAGCTTCTCCTCAGGAATTCAGACCAACTGCTGCTTAGCTGTGAATTGGTTTCAAAGAAAATCACACGACTGTTATCCATCAATACCATCCTCTGGTCAGTTTGTCAGACTGTGGAGGTTTGTGTGTTACTGTGAAGCTGGAAGCTAAGCTCGGTTGTTTCAAAGGTCAGAAGGGTTACTCATAGTGGAGGCATTTCAGTGACTTTCCAGACTAAGACGGACTAGGAAGGAAGGCCAGGAAATGTACTTCCAAAAATTAGCCAATGAAAATCCCAAGAGTCACATCCGAATATTGTCTGATCTAGAGCTGGAAGATGAGACCACTGGACATTCAAAAATCCATCCTGCGTGCAACACAGGCTTTGAGCCTGCCAATAATGCCAACATGACATGGGATTGCTGTGTTTATGCAAGATCGCCATGAGTCTAGTGGCCAACAAAATGGTAACCATCAACAACACGTACTGACATTAGTGTATCATATAATTCAGGGATGTTGAGGGGGAAAAATAACATTGAAAATGTGTGCCATGTTTCACAGCAACCATGACTTGATCCCTGAACATTGCTATTTTCTCAGATATTAGAAAATACTCTCTATACCTTTTTCTTCAGACACGCCAGGTCACGGAGCATCACGCATTATCCTTCACAGTGTTTTTCGGAACCACAAGCTAGCTCTCTGGGGCTACTTCTCCCAAGAACTGACACCATTTATAGCCGACGAGTCTTCTCTCTTTGTGCCGAGGAGAACAGTACTTCCAAGTCAACAAATAAAAACAAATGCTCATTCTTTGAATCACATCACTTGAAGTATTGGGATTGACTCAAATGAAGATGAAACCTATCATTACTGTTCCATGTGTTAAAGAGAACATACTTTCAAGATGCAAAATAATATGCTTTTAAGATTCGGCTGCGCTAGTCTACCAACTAGAGATTGTGACATTTTGGGAAAATTTCTTGACCTTTCTGACCTGTAGTTTTAGTTGTAGCAGAGCTGCAACGATGCGTTCTTCCTTTGATTGCTGCCAGGGGCAAATAGAATTATACATGTAAAGATGATGTTTTAGTTGTTAAGCGCCATTGGGTCAGTTCTGAACAGTAGCGGTTCCATGCAAAGGTGATTTCCCCCAAATATCAATGAATTCTATTCACTCATGATTACAAAGAACGTGTCAATATCTTCCAGTGGTGACCAGTGGGATAATAACACATGGTTACTGTCCCAGCTTCATTGTTGGGGATAATGACCGTGACTCACAAGAAAAAAAAGTTTCAAAGCAGCAATAGGCTCTTGCTTGCTGTATTTTTAAATTTTGTTCAAATTATATTATGCATACTCTGAGTTCTCTTAAAGTCCTGGGACACTTGACTTGTAATCATTTGCCTGGCTATCCGTAGGTAATTATAATTTTCTTAGGCATAAGAAACTCCACAAATTTTTGCTCCTCACAATTAACCTAGGGCAAGAGGCAGGGGCCAGGTCCAAGGGCTTATTTCACAGATGAGGAACTTCAGGGATCTATCTCCAATGGAGGCAGGTTTTATAAGTCCTCAAAGTGTGGGCAAGGGGATAAGGCTATTGACGGCCCGTGCAGAAGAGATTCTAACAGATCTGTGTTTTACAATGAAAGTTCTGATAAACATCATTGCTTGCAACAATGCTCTAAAGTTCTTTTCACCTCAGTTTAAGAATTAACATTGCTCATTAGACAGTTCATCCCTGAATCTCAATGTCAACTTTAGGGGATTAAAAAAACCAAGAAAAT
Organism: Tenrec ecaudatus; assembly: GCF_050624435.1. Lineage (NCBI taxonomy): Eukaryota > Metazoa > Chordata > Mammalia > Afrosoricida > Tenrecidae > Tenrec > Tenrec ecaudatus. The sequence continues at coordinate 12,890,276 of NC_134537.1, forward strand.
ACCTACGCCTGATCACTTGATATAGTTCTTAGGACAACCTTGATTTCACAGATTTAAATGCTTGAACTCTTGGTTCTCTTTGGGCTTCAAAATTCCCTCTTGCCAATAAAAGAGCTCATAAAACTAATTTTTCTCTATTTTCCTTCTTCCTTCTTGAACGATTAATGAGAATGAATGTGAGAACTCCCTGGAGAAAAGACATTTCCCAAACATGACGATGCTGACTGACTATCTCTGATAGCTCAGAAATATGGATAAGTCTGTAGGAGTGGGTAGTAGGGAGGAGCCCTATGGTGTAGTGGTTACTTGTTGGGCTGCTCAATACAGGATCAGCAGTTCAAAACCACCAGCTGCTCTAAGGGAGAAAGATGAGACTTTCTACTCCTGTAAAGAGTCACAGTCTCAGAAACCCATAGGAGCAGTAGTACCCACCTGTAAGTGTCTCAATGAGTTCGAATCTACTCGATGGCAGTAAGTTTGGAGTTATGGTGGTAGATTGTAGTATTCCTTAAAGCTGGGTTCTGGATTGTTTCCTAAAAGTCATACTGATCCTCTGTATAGCAAAGTCATCATCCAGTTTGTAGTTAACATAAAATGACTATGAAATTGAATGATTCATTTCTTGAAGCTTTTGCTAAGTAGGAAGCAGAAAAAAGTACTCAAGACCGAACTTGGAGTTGGGTCGACATTGTCATGTAGCTAGGAACTACTCTACTTTGCTTTTCATGATCTTTCAGAGTAAAAAAAATTCCTATCTGCAAACAACTCTTTAAAAAACAAACTTATGTTTCATTATAAGAAGCTTTTCAAGGAGGATGGAATGAATTCGTAAAAAATTTATAAAGCCCAAAGCAAAAGATACAAACTCACAGCTGGAAGGATTGAATGAAAACAAGAGCCAGCTGTTTTCCAAGAACTTAAAGTATTTCGAGAATGCCAGGATGATCCTATCGATGTGACTGGAGCTCCGCTTTGTGCCTCTGGCTTTATGGTGGAAATGGAAAACAATGCCAGGAGAGCAAATAAAGAAATGATTTCCCAACTTAATTCTTGTGTTGAAGGAGAACTATAGAATTTTTGTTAGACTAGATATCTAGTCAAGAGGCACTTTTCATTTTATTCCTTAAAAACAAATAAAAAAGTTTTCATGAAAAAAATCCCTTTAATTTACTTAAAACCTTTTCCTTTGTATAATTACATTTAGTACAATATACGGATCTTAAGAATACAGAGCAGTGAGAACTGACAAGTTATACATTCAAGATGTAGAACATTTTCATTGCTCCAGAACCCTATATCCCCCCTCCCCCGGCCCCTGCCAATCATTCTCTCCCATTCCTAGGTTAGTTTTACCAAATCTAAAAGATCATCAATAAATGTGTCCTTTATGTCTAGATTATTTTACTTAAATCTATTTTCCTGTTGATTAATAATACATTCCACCATTAACTAATCTATTTTCCAATTTGTGTACATTTGGGATACTTTTAGTTTGGGGCCATTCTGAATAAAACTGTTAGGAACATTCTTGCATGAGTCTATTTATATACTTAGGTTTTCATTGCTTCGGGGAAAATAACTTGGAATGGGATTCCTGGGTAGGTGTACATTTAACTTTAATAAAAACAGTAGAACAGCTTCCAACATGATCTTATCATTTTTCACTCCCCCCAGCAGTATATGAGAGTCTCATTGTTACACGCTCAAGCCAATATTTAGTATTGACAGTCTTTTAATATTAACCATGTTACTGGGTATGATGTAGTAGCTTACTGTGTTTTCATACATGTATCTTTGATGACTAATGATCTTGAGCAGTCTTTCATGTGCTTGCTTGCCTCCCATATAACTTTTATGAAGCATCTATTTAAGTATTTTTACCCCCTCTTTGTTTGATTGTTTGCCTTTTTCTTACCGAGTACTATGAGTTTTTCATTTGGGACATAATCAATTAGTTGGTAAATGTGCTGCAAGCATCTTTTCAACCTGTGGTTAATCTTTGATTTCAATGGTATTTTTTAATGAGGAGATGTTTTGAATTAAGTCGAATTATCATTTTTTTCTTTATGTTTTGGGCTTTCTGTATGTTGTTTAAAAAATCTTTACCTTCCCTGTGGTTACAGGGATAAAATCTTAGCATTCTATTTTGGGACAAATCCTAAACCAAACCAAACCAAACCTAACCAAAGCCATTGCTATAAACTCATGGAGACCATGAGTGTCAGAGTAGAACTGTATTCCATAGTTTTTCATGGTGTGACCTTTTGGAAAGGGAATGTCAGACGTCCTGTATAGATGGATTGGAACCCTTCATTTAGTGGCTGATAGCAAACTATCTGTGCTATTCAGGGGCCTTTTAGAATAAGGATGGATAAATTGTTTCTATAAAGAGATAAATAGCAATCAATTTAGGTTTTACTGGTCACATGGTCTCTCTTTTAAAAAAATCACTTTATTAGGGGCTCATAAAACTCTTATCACAATCCATACATACATCAATTGTGTAAAGCGCATTTGTACATTCATTGCCCTCATCATTCTCAGAACATTTGCTCTCCACTTAAGCCCCTGGCATCAGCTCCTCATTTTTACCCCTCTCCCTGCTCCCCACTCCTTCATGAACCCTTGATAATTTAAAAATTATTATTTTGTCATGTCTTACACTGTCCAACGTCTCCCTTCACCCACTTTTCTGTTGTCCATCCCCCAGGGAGGAGGTTATATATAGATCCTTGTAATCAATTCCCCTTTTCCACTCCCCCTCTCTCCAACCTCCAGGCATTGCCACTTTCACCACTGTTCCTGAAGGGACCATCTGCCCTGGATTCCCTGTGTTTCCAGTTCCTATCTGTACCAGTGTACATCCCCTGGACTGGTCAGATTTTTAAAGTAGAATTGGGATCATAATAGTGGGGTGGTGGTGGAAACATTTAGGAACTAGAGGAAAGTTGCATCGTTGCTACACTGCACCCTGACTGGTTCGTATCCTCCCTGTGATTCTTCCGTAAGGGGATGTCCAATTGCCTACAGATGGGCTTTGGGTCTCCACTCTGCACTCCCCTCATTCACAATGATATGATTTTTGTTCTTTTATGCCTGATACCTGAGCCCTTCGACACCTCGTGATCGCACAGGCTGGTGTGCTTCTTCCATGTGAGCTTTGTTGCTTCTGAGCTAGATGGCAGCTTGTTTACCTTTGAGCCTTTAAGACCCCAGATGCTATATCTTTTGAGAGCTGGGCACCATCAGCTTTTTTCACCACATTTGCTTATGCACCCATTTATCTTCAGTGATCATGTCAGGTAGGTGAGCGTCATGGAATGCTAGTTTAATAGAACAAAGTATTCTTGCATTGAGGGAGTACTTCAGTGGAGGCCCAATGTCCCACATAGTCTCTTTTGCAATCACTCAACTCAGCTGTTGCAGCCTATTCTAATAGAACCTGATATATAAAAATTAGATGTGACTCTTGGACTGTAGTTTGCTTCCCTCTGTTTTAGAAACTTACACTGTTACACTTTTCAGTTAGGGTTTTTTTCTGTATGGTTTGAGATGGCTCATGGCTCATTTTTTTGCCGCCACCAAACAGATAGCCAGTGCTTCTTGCATTATTTGCTGGAAAAATTATTTTCTCTACTTAAGTGCTTTGGCATTTTTCTTATAAAGTCAATTGACAATAATTTTGTGGTTTTGTTTCTGGACTCTATATTTCATTCCACCAATATATTTGTCTATCTTTATGTCAATTTCATGAATGTTTATTTACTGAAGCTTTGTGATAAGTCTAGAAATCAATACAAAGTTATGTAAGTACTCCAACTTAATATTTGTTATAAAGGGCTTTCTATTTTTAAAAGCATATCAGTTTTCCATTCAATAATTTATACACATGCTGCTTCATGCATTGATTGCAATCTCCACAATGTAACAAAACATCCTACTTCCACCTGTGTTTTTTGCTTCCAGATCTCTTTGTTTCTTTGCCCTTCCTACCTTCTGAACTTTGCTCTTTGCAAATGTTGCCCTTTTAATCTCAAATGGTTGATTATTCTATGGAGTATGCACCTTTCTAGTGTTATTGTTCACCATATATCTCTGTTTATTGTTCTTTTCTTTTTTTAAAACATTTTATTAGGGGCTCATACAACTCTTATCACAATCCATACATATACATACATCAATTGTATAAAGCACATCTGTACATTCTTTGCCCTAATCATTTTCAAAGCACTTGCTCTCCACTTAAGCCCTTTGCATCAGGTCCTCTTTTTCCCCCTCCCTCCCCGCTCCTCCCTCCTTCATGAGCCCTTGATAATTTATAAACTATTATTTTGTCATATCTTTCCCTATCCGGTGTCTACCTTCACCCCCTTCTCTGTTGTCTGCCCCCCAGGGAGGAGGTCACATGTAGATCCTTGTAATCGGTTCCCCCTTTCCAACCCATTCACCCTCTACTCTCCCAGTATCACCCCTCACACCCTTGGTCCTAAAGGTATCATCCACCCTGGATTCCCTGTGCCTCTAGCTCCTATATGCACCAGTGTACAACCTCTGCTCTATCCAGACTTGCAAGGTAGAATTCGGATCATGGTAGTTGGGGGGGGGGGGAAGCATTTAGAAACGAGGAAAGCTGTATTCTTCATCGGTGCTATGTCGCACCTGACTGACTCATCTCCACCTCTAGACCCCTCTGTGAGGCAATCTCCAGTGGCTGACAAATGGGCTTTGGGTCTCCACTCTGCACTTCCCCCTTCATTCACTATGGTAAGATTTTTTTTGTTGTTGATGATGCCTTATACCTGATCCCTTTGGCACCTCATGATCGCACAGGCTGGTGTGCTTCTTCCATTTGGGCTTTGTTGCTTCTGAGCTAGATGGCCACTTGTTCACCTTCAAGCCTTTAAGACCCCAGCCTCTATCTCCTTTGATAGTCGGGCACCATCAGCTTTCTTAGCCACATTTGCTTATGCACCCGTTTGTCCTCGGCGATCGTATCATGGAAGTATGCACCCAATGATATGATTTTTTGTTCTTTGGTGCCTGATAGCTGATCCCTTCAGGACCACGTGATCACCCAGGCTGCTGTGTTCTTCCATGTGGGCTTTGTTGCTTCTGAGCTAAGCCTTTAAGACCCCAGACGCTATCTCTTTTGATAGCCGGGCACCATCAGCTTTCTTCACCATATTTACATGTTCACCTGCTTTGGCTTCAGCAGTTGTGTCGGGAGGGTGAGCATCATAGAATGCCAATGTAAAAGAAGAAAGTATTCATGCATTGAGGGAGTGCTTGAATAGAGGCCCAAGGTCCTTCTGCCACCTTGATACTAAACCTATAAATATAGACACATAGATCATCCTCATATATATATTTGCATGTACATGTCTTTGGACCTCTATAAATGCCCTTTGCCTCCTAGCTCTTTCCTCTACTTCCCTTGACTTACCTCCTGCCCCACTATCATGCTCCGTCCCCACCTGGGTTACAGTTATACCTCTTCTTTATGTTACCTTACCTTTGATCATTCCCTACCAGCCCTGCCACTCTCCCCCACCCCCTTCACCACCAATTTGGATCCCATGTTGTTCCCTTGTCCCTGGGTTAGTTAACACCACTTCCTTACCCCCCCAACTCCCCCTATCCCTGTTGTTTTTCCTCCAGATAGTTCATTCAGCCTGTCTTATTTAGACAGACCTGTGGAGATAATAACATGCACAAAAACAAGACAGAGGAAAACAAAGCAACAGTATACAACAAAACAACAACAAACCACTGACAAAGAACAGAACAAAACACATCAAGAAAGAAAAGCTTGTCGTTAGTTCAAGGATCCTTTGTTGGCCTTTAGGAGTGTTTTCCAGTCCAGTCTGGTGGGGCACCACACCCTGGCCCTCTTTTCTTTTCTTTTTAAAAAATCATTTTATTGGGGGCTCACACAACTCTTATCACAATCCACACATCCATCCATGGTGTCAAGCATTTGTTGATATCCTCATTTTCAAAACATTTTCTTTCTACTTGAGCCCTTGTTATCAGCTTCTCATTTCCCCCCTCCCTCTCGCACCTCCCTTCCTCATGAACGCTTGATAATTTATAAATTACTTTTATTTTTTCATCTCTTACACTGACCTACGTCTCCCTCCACCCACTTTTCTGTTGTCCATCCCCCTGGGAGGGGGTTATATGTAGATCATTGTGATCAGTTACCCCTTTCGACCTCTACCTTCCTCTTCCCCTCCTGGTATGGCTATTCTCAATATAGGTCTGGAGGTGTTTATCTGTCCTGGATTCCCTGTGTTTCCAGCTCTTAGCTGTACCTGTGTACATGCTCTGGACTAGCCTAATATTTATTGTTCGGGTGAAAATTAAGCCACAGGGGTGAGTTCAGGTCCGAGCCTGAAGGGTGACTAAAGGCCATAACCTCTGAACTTCCACCCATTTCCTTTTGATCAAAAAGTGTGTGTGTGTTAATTTTGTTCCACATTTTTCTCCCATTCTACCCAGGACCTTCCACTGTGATCTCTTGGAGCAGTTGGTAATGACGGCTGCCCATCATCTGGTTCTTCTGGTCTCAGCGCCTTGGAAGCTGAGGTCCATGTCATCCGTTAGTCCAATGGACTATTTCCATAGTGTTCATTCTTTGCTCCCCACCAGTAGCTGCACACGAGATGGTCACCCCCAAGCTTTTAAGACCCCAGGTACTACTCAGCAAGTGGTCTGTGCAATGCCAATGGATTGTGTGTCCTTCAAGAGACCATGGTCCTGAACTCCCAGGCCCCTTGACCCATTCCCTCAAGATGTTTGATTATGTCTAAAAGTTTTGATAATTTTGCTTCTGTGTGCTCTACTAGATTCACAAGCAAATTTAGAGCACAGGTAAATACATGAGTAGAAGTGTCTTGTCATATATATGTTATATATATATCCTCTTTTGCCCTCCCACCTGTTTAGCTTGCATGTCTATCTGTGCATTTGCTCCTAGATTATTATTATTGTTATTGAAGGATTCTTTATCTCATAGTCTCAGTTTCTTCCTTTGTCTTCGTCATTTTTTGCTGACCTTTATTGTATATTGCCTTTCCCTTCACTCGAATTATTATATGTCTACTCTCTAGTTGGTGACTCACCCTTTTTTTCCTCCTCCCACCCCTGTAACCATCAAAGAGTGATTCTTTTGGTGCGAAAACCTTTTCTTGAGGTTTCAAAATAGCAGTCTCATACAATACTTGCCATTTTGTGATTGGGTTACTTCCCTCAGCCCAGTGTCCTCTAGATTCATCCACATATAAGGTGTTTTCAGATTCATCATTCCTCTGCACATTGCACAGCATCCCATTGTGTGTAAGTACTATGGTTTGTTTACCCATTCTTATGTCGATGACAAGTTGGGTTGTCTCCATCTTTTTTTGCTGTTCTGAACAGTGCTGCGAGGAACCTGAGTGAACATGTATTTTTCTTGTCAATGCTCTTTCTCTGTTTTATTAGTTGGGATTTAATACATACAGCCTATCATTCCATATTTCAATCATGTCAAGTAGTTTTCTTGCCACTGCTCTTATTTCCTTAGGATGCACACCTAGTAATGGAGTTGCTGGGATCATATGACGCTCCTTCCTCTCTTCAGATTTGTAGAAAGCAGACTGCTTTTCACAGTAGTTCACAGTCCCACCAGCAGGGCGACAAAGGTCCCACTCACTTGACACCCTCACCAGCAATTATTGTTTTATAAACCTTGCTGTTAATGCTGGCATGAGCTGATCACTCATTGTTGTTGTGATTTGCATCTCTCTAATGGCTAATGTTCATAAGCATTGCTGCAGGCCACTGTTGACCTCCTTACATTTTCCTTAGTGAAATGCTTTTTTCTCCCTGAAAATTTGGTAACAGTGAATTACACAAATTTTCAAATACTAAGTCAACCTTGAATTACTGCACTTGGTCATGATCTAATCCTTTCTAAATGCGCTTCTGGAATAAATTTGCTAATATTTTTCTCAGGATTTTTGTAATTCAGAACACGAGAAATATTGGATTGTAATTTTCTTTTCTTGTAACATCATGGGTATGCTAGCTTTATAGAACCTCTTGGAAAGTAATTTTTGTACATATTTTTGGAGGGCAGAGTTTGGGCAAAATTGATATTTCTTTCTAAAGATTTCACAAGTGAAATTATTTAGACCCTTGAGAGAAATTTAAAAATACTAATATGAATGCATTAACAGATTAAATTAACAGGGTTTTAAAATGTTCTGTATTTTCTAATCTCATGTTCAGTAACCTGAATTTTTCAAGGAAGTTATTCATTTAATCTAATCAGTAAAATTTATTGGCTTGAATTTGTGTAGCCTATTCTTATTGCCATTTACTCTACTCCCTCTCATTTGTTGTACTGGTGGCTTGTATTTTTTTTATCCCTTATAAAATTCACTAGCATTTATCTATTTTGTTAATCTTTTCTAAGAAACCAGCTTATGCTTTATTGATTATTTTCTTTTTCATTGTTTTTGTTTATATAATTTCCTCCTTTTTTTGTATTTACTTTGGATTTAATTTGCTCTTGTTTTTCTAGTTTCTTAAAATGGAGCTTACATTACTGACTTTTTTCCCCTTTAAAGGTTGGTTTTGTTTAATATACACTATGACCCTATGAAAAACACATTACTCTTTCTTTCTACCCCGCCCTCTCAATTGGGAATTCATTCATTATCATATAGTTATGTCGCATTAAGCAGTATTGTACAATTGCTCCCACAATCAGTTTTCAAGCATTCTTTTATTTCTTGGACTCCTTGACATCAGCTCCCTTTTAGGATTCATGTTTTTCTAACAAACATTTAAAGAAGGGATCAATGTTCCTAGAGCCTGCAGACCAAATCTGTCAGACCACCTGGGTTTGCGTTGTTTCCATATTATCTTGCTCCCTCATAGTTGCTTCCTTACAATTCTGGCTGAATTCAACGGTTGTGACAGACTTATAACCTACAATCCTTAACTTATTTGCTACTTGGCCCTTTGAGAAAAATGTTTGTTGATTACTGTTTTAAAGATATACCTATCTATAAAAGACCATTTTAAATGCAGTCTAAAAAGTTATGTAAAGTCATTCAGAGTTTTGTTTTTCAAGAATAATAATTCAAAATAAAATTATAAATCTAGAAAAAAATATGCATTTAAAAAAAGGATAAAAATGTGGAGGATGCATACTATCTTTACAAACAGAACAATTCAAATGTAAGGATCTTCATTTTTATTTGAATATTTTTTGCACATCTTACAAACATTCCTACAGTTTGATTTCAGTCATGAGAAATCTTAAGATTGAAAGACGCAGACTCTGGACCAAGGCTGAGTAATTTGTTGCTGGGAAGGTAACATGAATAACGATGTAGGCAAATTTGAAAGTGAGTACAGTATTGTAGTCTTAGAAGCCAACAGGACCAGTTAATGGTAGACCATAAACATACTATTTAGTAGGTTATTTCTTAAAAAAAAACCTTTTAATTATTAATTGGGATTTAATACATATATAATTCCATAGTTCAATCAAGTCAAGTAGAATTGTGCAATTGCTACCACAATCAGTTTTCTTACATTCTTTTGCTACATGATCTCTTTAACATCGTCTCCCTTTTACTGTCCCCCACTCCACTGGACTCCCCTCCCCACAAAACCCTATTCTGCTTGCTGTCCCAATAGGTTCATCAATCCTGGGTTTCTTATGCCGAAAAACGGAAAAGCACATAACACAACTTCAAGAGGGTGACCTCCAATGACATAACACCTCTGAGATACCCCCTAATATGAACAAATAAAAATCAAACAATACAAACCAAAAATACAGAAAATTTTGGAGACCAGGTCAAGTCCAGCCTGCATCATGGGGGGGCGGGGATCGACTCACAAAGCTTAACTGTTCAAATCAGATTTATGCCTTTGGTCTTCTATCCTCCTCTCTCCCAAGCACTCTGGTGACCACTCTGCTCCCATGCCTCAATTTTAGATAGGAGGCTTATTTCCTGTGTAGTTCCACAAATGAATCTTGGACTCCCACTGTGACCCATCACCTAGGCACACCACACCGGTGCTATACTGAACCCTGACTGGCTCATCTCTTCCCTATGACCCTTCTGTGAGGGGATGTCCAATTGTCTACAAACAGGCATTGGTCTCTACTCCATGCCCCTACCCACCCCATTCACCTTGGGTATGGTTTTATTATGGGTCTTAGATGCCTGATACCTGATCCCATCGACACCTCATGATCACACAGGCTGGTGTGCTTCTTCTATGTGGACTTTGTTGCCTCTGAACTAGATGACTGCTTGTTTATCTTCAAGCCTTTAAGACCCCAGATGTTATATCTTTTGATAGCCAGGCACCATCAACTTTCTTCACCACATTTGCTTATGCACCCATTTGTCTTCAGCAATCGTGCTTGGAAGGTGAGCATCACAGAATGCTGGGTTGTTAGAACAAAGTGTTCTCCTGTTAATGGAATACTTGACAAACCTCATTGTTTTGGATGGCAAATTTAAGAGAACAGAGTACGGCTGTGAAATTTTGTTTCCTGCTCAGAAAAATGCCACAGAAACTGTTGTGATGTTGAACACGGTTTACAAGAACAGCACTATGGGAAAACTCAAGTATAGGAGTGGTTTTGTCATTTCAAAAAAGGTGAAATGTTGATTGATGACCATCCTCATTCTGAACGTCTGTCAAATTCCCGAAAGATGAAAATGTAGACAAATTTCTTGGGTTTGTAATCAAAGACAGATGTCAGACCATTGAAGAGATGGGGAAGTTATCTGGACTATCTTGGGGCTCAGTTAAGTGAATTTTAATGAAAGATTTGAGAATGTGAAGGGTCACTATGAAATTTGTGCCTCGTGTTCTGACTGACGAGGAAAAAGAACATTGAGGGGAAACATGTGGTGCTTTGAAAGTACAGCACCAAAGTGACCTAGACCTTTTCCCAAGGTCATTATTGGTCATGAGACATGGTGGTATTCTTAGGACCCAGAAACCAAACATAAATCAAGCCAGTGGAAGACGCCATCATCACCTCACCGCTCGCCCCCCCCCCCCAAAAAAAAAAGCTCTACAGGTGAAATAAAAAATGAAGACGATGCTCATTTGTTTTCTTGATATGAGGGGGATTGTGCATTTGGAGTTTGTTTCACCTGGTCAGATTGTGAATCTAGTTTTCTATTTAGAGACTCTGAAAAGATTGTATACCAGCATGCGACAAAAAGGCCTGATTTGTGGCAGACAGGGGACTGGTTTTGCCACCATGACAATCTCCCTGCTCACACAGCCATCTAAGTGTGTCAATTTTTGGCAAAAAAAACCCAGCATGTCTCTCTTGCCCTATTCACCTTACTCATCTGACCTCACTCCGTGTGACTTCTTTTTGTTTCCATGAATTAAGAGGGACATGAAAGGACAGTGATTTGATGACCATAGAATAGATGAAGAAAAAAAATGAGGGAGGTCAGCCACCCACAGAGCAATTTGAAAAATGTTTCCAAGAATGGAATCACAGATTGGGTAAATGTATTAAGTGTAATGGAGAATACTTTGAAGGTGATAAGGTTGTTTTGTAAAAAAAATTAAATACTTAGCTTTGAAAAAATTTCAGTTTCATGTATATATACATATATATACATACATATATATCCAAATATATACACACATATATCCTCATAACAAGAGTGAACTAACAACCACAACCACCCACTGCACATACACAAATGTCCACGATAGAGCTGATTGCTGCTTTCTGTTCTCATTTAATCGTGTTAAGGACCTGCCCTGAGTATCCATGGTTCAACTGCAGCCTCTGGTGCACCAGAGTGAGAGTTGGTGATCCAGATGGTTGATGCCTGAGGGGTAATTCCACCCCTGTTGTCCATTGTCCCTATGCTGTGGTTTATCTGTATAATAAATGAGGAGGGGACACCTTCCCCCCTGGCAAACTCCAAATCTAAAATCACAACGGGCCACTTCATTTTTTCAAAGGCCCCCTTCTAATGCATATGCCTGTGGCCACCGGGGATGGTTCTGACTGTCTGTCGGTGTACTTAAACCAACTTCCAGAAGAAAGGGAAAAACAACTAAACCAACCACCCAACAACCACAGGAGGAGAAAAGGGGTGAAGAGCTTCCTTATCTGGAAGACAGCGCTACTACTGCCCTTTGGGGTCTTCAGTGGAACTATGCAGGAGGTGGGGCTGAGTGATAGTTTTCAATCTCTGCCTTCAGCATGAACCTATGCACTTACAGCCTCTTAGGGTTCAAGGAACCATGCGAGACTTGGTTTGATTCAGCTTCTCTTGGGCTCTACAGGATTCTGTCAAGTCTGCCCCACTGGTATAGCACATACTGTCTTGGGGATGTGGAGGGAGGCATCCGTCTGTACTCTCAGCAGACTAGATTAAATCCTGGGTACCCCTCTGCTCTCCCAGTGCATGTGGCGACCAGGGAATCGGCCACCTGTCTCACAGCCCGGTGCATCCAAAACTGATGTGTGAATTGGGCTGCCTTGCTCTTGGTTGGACCACTGAGGGTTTGCTGTCCCTCTTGATCTGTTTGTGTGGGTAGTCCTCTCAAACTTTGTTTCTTGGTGTTCCGCTCACTTATTAGTAATTCCTCAGAGACTCAGGATTTAGATTTTCCCTCCATATCTGTTTTCACCATGTCATTGTTGAAGGGAGATCTTGCTGTGGGACTGCCGACAGTTCCATCTTCTCCAGTTAGTCCAAGGAAATCTTTGACGGGAACTCAATTCAGTGCCATCGAGTAGATGCCGACTCATCGCAACTCTACAGGATGGGCTAGAACTGCCCCCTGCAAGTTTCTGAGATTGTAACTGTTTACAAGAATAGAAAGCCTCATTCTATGCTCTCGGAGCAGGTGGTGGTTTCATACTGCTGACCTTGCGGTTCACACCCCAATGCATAATGTCTATCTCGCCAGGACTCTCAATGTAAAACATACCGCTGTTGTTCGGTATGGTCAAGTTGATTACAAGCCATTGCGACCCCATGCACAACAGAACCAAACACTGCACTGGCCGGCACCATTCTTACAATTGTTCAAAACATAAAAATGTAGACTGTATGATCAAAATGACATGTATTTGTTAACACAGAACTCAACGACTGTAATTTAAATGTATCATATATACAAAGAGACCGCGTTTTCTTCTGGAAACTCACTCCCTCTTGATGCTTGTGATAAGGCACTCTTAATGGTCCTTTCCCTCTATGGTCATTCCATTTTGATCTCTTCATAATAAGCAAGCATTCATTTCTCACTCCAGGCAGTCACGGACCTGAATGAATATTTCTTTAGGACTCTCTATTATGGAGGCTGAAAATTCTCCTTATATATTATTTCTTCCTCCTCCTTGAAGGGACTTTATGGTCTGTTGATTCTCTTTATCAGATTTGCAATGAACACCGTAAAATACTCATTTTCTCCTAGTATCGCCATCCTCATATCGAGAGGAAGAAAATGTAGAGATAGTTGTAGGTACCCAGGGCTGAAGAATATTCTTAACCACCTAGTTTGGGTTTTGACACAACCAAACCACCTTGGATAAAATTAAGTTCACATCTCAAACCACACACAAGAATAAGCTCCCAAATGGTTAGTGGTGTAAATGTAAAAAATAGAAACATACAGATACATGAAGAAAACATGAGTAAATACCACTTTAATTTTGCTATAGGAAACAGCTATCTAACCATCACTCAAAATTCCAACTCAAAGTGAGAATTGAAAAATCTGATGATATAAACATTAAAAAGATAAAAAATTATAAAGTACAAAACTCTTGTATGACAGAAACACACATCATAATCAAAGTCAAAAGACAACCAGTAAAATAGGAAAAAATATTCACAATATACTACAGACAAAGACATGCATATATAACTTGTGGAAATCAATACACAAAAAAATCAAGACCTATTAGAAAGCTAGGGAAAAATAAACAGGAACAGATAATTCACAAACTATATATAAAGCATGCAAGCTCATGAAAATATATTCAACCTCACTTATAATTAAAGATTAAATATAACAAAACTAAGGTACCATTTTTATTCAGAAAGTTAATAATTATGATATGTAAGTCACTAACAGTAAAGAATCCTTGATTAAGGGTATATGTGAACTCTGGACTATTTTTGCAGCTCTAAAATTTCGCATAAATTTGTTTTTAAAAAGTTAAAACAACTTCCTTACTAAGATTTTACTATATTGGTAGAAGGAAGAGTATTGACCTACATGAACTTACTTTGCCATGTTGATTGGAAATCAGTACATTTACTTTTATCTATATATTCTTCAGAAACATATTATATGCATAGAATGTATTACACACCCATAAACACACACATATTAAGGGGCTTCAAAAAGTTCATAGAAAAAATGAATGAAAAGATGATGGTATTTTCCTCAAGAACTTTGGAACCATTTTGTACATATAGAGATGAAATTTAGAGAATAACAAAGCAATCATCCATTTCTCACCATCAAGCATTATTAGTGCCAGTACCTCGGAACTTCCTGTGATACCCTCCTCGATTTTATTCCTCCATACTCTTCTCCCTAGGGGAAAGATGGGACAGTGTGTCAGTCTGGGAACTTTAGAGAAATAAATCAACAGAAACGCCTATATCAGAGAGAGTTTTATATAAAGGGTAAGGGCACATCAAGAAAACATCCCAACCCAGTGCTGACCAAACCCACAAGTTCACTAACCCATATGTCCGACACCAATCCACAAAGTCCTCCTCCATCTCACAAAACACACGCAATGATGCCTACGGCAGGAGGAAAGCCGAATCAGTGAGTGTGTAAGCATCTCTGCGCTGGCAGGGATCTCCACACGGCTGCTCCAGCACCTAGGGCTGCATCGGGGTAGGTCCATGCAGCTTCTCCTCAGGGATGTCTTGCAAGAAGTGAGCCTTGCCAGCCAATGCAGGGAACTGGCTAAGGCAGTTGCTCCCTGGTCCGACCATCACAAAGCAAGAGACACGAAAACTAGAAAGGTGAAGCTCACTGAGCCATTTATCTCTCTGCCCTTCAATTAACCCCACATGCGTTTATCGGCCATGTTGGTTAAATAACTACCTCAGACAGTAGGCGTCTATAAAGATTTATAGTCGTGGCAATTCTAGGAGACAGTGCCACCATGCTCTACAGTGTTGCTACCAGTTTGGAATGGACTCAATTGATTACTGCCCTCAGGCTTGTCTTATTTCCCTCCCCTTTCTTTAGGATTTTATCACAAGCAAGTGTTTTCATCCCTAAATAATGTATTTTTTAATCTATTAACAATGAATTCATATGGTGAGCTCAGACATGAGCTAGACTAAGTTTTGCAAGGCTACAATCATGGTTTCCTTGAACTGAGCTATCTTACTTTTTTCCTGGGGGAGAATACTCCTAAGCTGGTCCCTGAGGCAGGTCCCTGGACACTGCAGTTCTTTATCATGTGATCCTCCCTGTTGGACAGCTCACAACGTGGTAGCTGACTTCCATGACCAGAGAGAGATGAGGGGAGAAAGCAATAGACTATACAGAGGAAAGTCATCATTTTATTGTCATCTAATATTGGACAAGGAATATTGCCTTATTCTTATTTGTTAGAAGCAAGTTACCAAATCCAGCACACACCCAAGGTGGAGGGATTATGCAAAAGCATGCATACTAGGTCTCACTGGGGCCTACCTTAAAGTCTACCTACTAAAAAACCACAGCAGGGAGGGCAAGAGAGAGAGAAAGAGCAGGGTCTGAAATCAGGGAAAGATGACGATTCTATTTTGTACATGGGGGTATAAAGCATTGGTGACTGTGTAGGTGGAGATCTCCCCCCTGGAAATGACAGGTCGAGACTGGGACTCAGGTACCAGATCAGAACAGGAGGTAGAGTTTAGGCAGCAGCCAGTGGTGGTTAAAAGTGTAAGGACAGAGACCAAGGAGAAGATGTGAAAACTGAACTGGGTACTATCAATATTTAAGAGACATGTAGATAAAGAGAAATCCATAAGAGAGGTAACAGTGGGGTGAGAAGAAGGAGGGAGGAAGCAGGGAAGGACAGAGAGAGAGAATAAAAATCATCGTACCTAAAAGACTAAGGGTGAGAGAGTTATAGGAAGGGAGGAGTCACTAGTGTCAGCAACCAGAGGGAAGCCTGTTAAGCTGGGGATTGGGAAGCATCCTTTGAATAAGAGTGTATAAATATCCACTAGGGTAAGAGGTTGCTAGCATTCTTGGCAAGGCTAGTTTTGGTAGACTAGTGGTAGTGGAGGACAGAATGCTTTACTGAGGACTGAATAATAGCTGAAGAAGTAGGCACATGGACTGAGTTTATGCTACTACCTTAAGAAGGTTAGAAGGAAGTTAGGCATCACTTTTTGTTTGAGTGTACTGTTAGACACCTTTGCCTATTTGGAAGTGATGAGGTATTTTCACATTGCCAAATGCAACTCAAGACAAATATATCCTGTTAAATCTCCATATGGTAAAAAGGGATTCTGCATTTCTTAAGCATGTACTTATTCCTATACTTAAAAAAAGAACATTTTTTGCCATTGCTACCCATATGAACGGCATTTCCCATCACCAAACTCATAAATATTCAACTATTGTACCTTTCCCCAAACAGCTAGTGATTTATATTGAATTGCGATCTCACCCCTCTTTTCTGCTCCTTTGTAAAGAGAAAGATAATATTTCGGCAGTTTTTGCAATCCCTCAGCCTTGAGGGAATGTAAGTAGGAGCATAATTGATTTTCTGAACCTGCTTCTCTCCCTGTATGTTTCAGTGCTTTATGCATTATAGGTGATATGACTGACAAATCAGTCCTGATTGCTAATTAGAAAGCAGAATCTATTAAAAGCATAGCTCACATATCCAGTTTGCTCTCCGTGTAAACTTCAGAACTGTGGAGCTTCTCAATGCTCCAGTGCTTGCTGTCGAGTTATCTGCTCTTTTGCTTTCACTCAACCATTCAGAAATTACAGTTGCTGTGCCTGGCAGGTCAGGGGCGATTGCTAATTAAATGGTGACATTCACTTTACCTCACCGGGACTCCTCCAAAATGACACTCATTGGGGGGGGGGGGGGAGGCAAAAGCCAAACAAACAACCCCGCCTCCCCAATACAAAACCCTACCTCCACCCCCAACATTTCTTCCCCTATGGATGATGAAGGCCGGTGCTCTTATCCCTGTTTGAAGCCTGCATTCACGAGGTAATTTTACTTCAAGGCTTGGTGAAATAGGAATTCCATCCTGTCCCTTTTCTAACTCCCTGGATAAAGAGGTCTTTTTATGTCAGAGTCCATAATGGCCAGGCCAGACCCCTGTGGGTTCCATTCTCCTTTGCCTCCCCTCAGCAATCAGCCCATGGCCCTGAAAGGCAGGGCCATCTTTGCCATTGTGCTTGAAAGGAGAGTTCATTATTTACACCAGGGAATCTGCGGGCACTTTGTGGGCTGAAAAGCAAGAATTGATTTTCTTTCACCCCCCTGCTAATCTGAATGTCACCTCAGAAGCTCCCAGGATGTAATTGATCTGGGACAATTTTATGGTAACCACAACCCTTTATCGAATGATTAAGCATATTAAAGAGGTTGGTGCCACTGGTACTCTGGGAGTTAGAGATTTGCTTCTCCTTGTGGGACTTTGCCATTAAGCATTTGATTTGGTCTTGATTCTCACATGTGCGTTTAAACTAGATTCTCTTTGTTTATCTAAAGGCTGCTTGGAAGCATGATATCAGACAGAATCCTCTGTTGCGGCGTATACGTGCAGGCTTCTGAAGTTAAAATGACAATTTCACATGATTCAGCTTAATATGAATGAACATCAGAAAATGGTCAAACTGATGAACAGGGAGATGAAATGAATTCTGAATGTCTATCTAGAATCTCTGTCTTTATCTGGCTAACGGAATAGGAAAGTAAAAAATCTGTTCGTTAGCAGAGTGGTTGTGGCATAGTCATTTATGCGTGTGTTGAAGCAAAGATGCAGAATAGGGGTTCCTAAAGCATAGAGGATTATAGTGTCTGTAACATAGATGGAAGTTCTTTAGCATAAAAAGCACGGCACGGGTGTGTTCCATTACTTTTAACTCACCCCTAGGAGCAGCTAGCTAATATTTGAGTATTGTAATCAGCTATAGTATTTGAAAGACAGAAATCAGGTAGCTATTACAAATGGTCGACTTTTAGCCATCTCAGTGAGAACTGGACGTTTCTTTCACTAGCATTGGGAATGCTCACAGTAATGTCTAAATTAGGGGAAAAGTACTGTTCGGGATAATTTTCCTGGCCAGACATAATGGCACAGTGCCTGAAGAGGGTATAAGAGTCTAGGGAGTTCTGTCGGCAGAGCCTTGCAGAGGGCTGCTCTTGGCCCGCACTCCGCTTCCCGTTACGATCACAATATATCGGCTGCATTTGCCGTCAGGGAACCTGTTACACAAGGCGCTGTTGCAGTGCCCTTATGTACACTTCTAAAGGGAGGGAAGGGGCATTCACGGAGCCTGTAATACAGGATATGCCGCTCCACAGAGGCACTCCAAACAGTCTGTGGAGAAATGGAATGAAAACGTAATGATATTTTCCCACATATTTTTAAGCCCCTCATGTAGATCTATATGACGGACTTTGTTTTCCAGGAAAAAAACACCCCCAAAGAAAGCACCACGTGCAGTCAACACTGAAGTACTCAGCAGCCAGTGAAAGGAGGGAGAGAATAGGAGTAGCTGGCAGGACAGCTGCTACATAGGGATGACGCCGTGAACGAGGTTTGTGGCAGTGTGCGTGCACGGAGCGCAAGGGTGGATTTGAAATACTGTACAGATCAAATGATAGGATTTGACGAGTAGTTAGATATGGGAAACAACTAGAGGGTGGCGGAAGTGGGACTGGTCAGGACACTTCCAAGGTGTTCATTTGCATGGCGCCATTTATGAAAGTAGAGAGCCACAGTAAGGAAGAAGTTGTCTAGAAGGTAAATGTCCACTGTCTGTAGGACATAAGGTGGAGTTGCCCAATAAGCAGATATCTGATATATATTATATGTTCAAATATATACCTTTGTTGTCTGGGGTTCAGAAGAAAGACTTGCTATATTCTGAGGTATTGGACAGACTTTGAGCCTCTGTTCATACCTTCCCTCAATGCAAGAACACTTTGTTCTAACAAACTGACGCTCTGTGATGCTCACCTTCCCTGACATGATCACTGAAGACAAAATGGGTGGATAATCAAATGTGGTGAAGAAAGTGGATGGTGTCTGGATATCAAAAGATATAACATTTGGGCTTGAAGTTAAACGAGCAGCCATCCAGCAGAGAAGCAACAAGCCCACATGGAAGAAGCACACCAGCCTGTGCGATCATGAGGGGTTGTTGGGACCAGATAACAGGCACCAGAAGACCCACAATAAACAAACAAACAAGCAAACAAACCATATTGATAAGAACCAGGGGGCTTGGAGCACAGACCCAAAGCCCATCTGTGAAAATGGGAAATCCCCTCACAGAGAGGTTACAGGGAAGGGATCAGTCAGCCAGGGTGGAGTAAAGCACGAATGAGACACACAATATCTCTGTTTCCTTGAGGCTTCCTCAACCCCCACTATCATGACCCCAGTACTGCCTTTCACTTCGGGCTAGACTGGAGCATGTGCACAGATACAGATAAGAGCTCATGACACATTGAATCCAAGAACAGAAATGGGAATAGCAATACCAGAAGGTTAGGGGGAAGGGGAGAGGGGGGAAGAAGAGGGGACCGATCGCAATGATCAACACATAACCACACTCTCCCACCCTCCAGGGGGATGAACAGCAGAAACCATGGGGGAAGGGAGATGATGGTTGATGTACAATATGAAAATAATAATAAATAATAATTTATCAAGGGGTCATGAGGGTTAGGGAGGGGAGGGAGGGGGAAAAGAGGAGCTGTTACTTAGGGCTCAATAGAAAGTAAATGTCTAGGAGAGAATGGTGACATCATATGGACAAATGTGCTTGAGACAATTGATGTATGGATTGTTTATTCTATGAGTTGTAAGAGCTCCCAATAAAATGATCTTCTAATAAAAAAAGAAGGACTTATTCTGAAGAGAGATGTTTAATATAGTCAACAAATGTTTATTAATCACTTTCTATGCTCTAGGCCAATATTGGTGGGACCTTTGCCCTAAATCTGATTCCATATTTGGCAGACACAGCATCTGGGAGGCACTTGAGATCCTGAGGATGGGGTCTAGTAAAGAGAATTTGGAGTTCAAAGTACCAAAATGAAAGTCTCAAAATGGATTGCCATTTGAGAATCAGAAGAAAAAATGATATGAGTAATATTATATGAGAGAAAATGAGACTGACTGGCCAAATGAACTGGAGGAAAATGTAAAGAGAATTATACCAAAGAATCCAAGGGACATAAAGTTTCCAGGAGGAAAGGTGAATGATACCACCTTCTGAAGAGATAATGAAAATAAAGAACAGTAAGCATCCTTTCAATGGATTCCTGGGAGATGTATGACTAATCATACTTCACTGGAGTGTGTGTGTGTGTGTGTGTGTGTGTGTGAGGAGTGCAGTCAGTTGAGAGGGAAGAACTAAGGAGAGAATGAGAGATGAAAGAGGAGAAATGGGTCTTTCAAGCTTGACCACAGAGGATGGTAGAAGTGACTGGGCAGAGGTTTTGAAGAGATGGAGTTGGCGAGAGCTCGCTCTGTGGTTGAGAAATAGCATGCTATGGGCTTGATTTTCATGGAAATGAAGGGGACTAAAATCATCCCCAAACACAATGCTAACATATTAAAGATGTCAAAACAAATATTTTATTTCCCATCTTGCTCATTTTCAAGAAAAGCAAATACCTCAATGGTTAAGTGTTTTTAAAAGATGTAATTTGAGAGACATTTGCTTCTCCAGCGCAGGCATATCATGAAAGCATGAAGCAGACAAAAGGCATTCCATGAGCACTTACTGCAGCGAGAGTGGGAGAGGTGCCATGACCAGAAAGGTCTTTCATTCTGCTGGATCTCTGACAGGCCACTTTATATGGGCCATGGTTCCAGGAATGACATTCCTTTACAAGTGAGTCAGCATTTCTGGGACGGTCACAGTTTTACTGGAAGGACCACCTTATCTTCCTAGGCAATTACTTTCAGGAAATATGATGGGAAGAATTTCAAAGCTCTGCTCTCTCCAAATTTACTTTTTAGTTTTACAAATCCCCTATAGAGTTATACAGAATTAAGAATTGTTTTCAGCAGAGAGTGCATATGGAGCAGGTAGGCAATCAAAAAACACCAAGATCTAGTTTCCAAGTGAGACATCACCTAGTTGGTAGACCAAACCCTGTGGATTTTGATGTCAAGTGGACTTCAGTTTAAGTCCTAGCCCTGTAATTCACCAGCTTGGTGACTTTGGCCAGGATACTTTTCCTCTCATAGACTCACGTTTCCTCGACTGTGAAATCAGAGTGTATACTTTGCCAGTCGGGTGTTTTTGGTTGTGGTGGTGTTCTTAGTGTGGCTGGCTTGACTGAATTTGAGAGTCATTTGTTTAGCCGTTATGATTCGGTTCATAGCATAGTATTCTGTTCACATACACTGCAGAAAGGTAGCAAATGGCCAGTATAAATGCTAGTAGATGATTCTTTCCTCTATTTACACCAAGAGTTCAAGAAATCAGTGAAATTGAAGCAGGAGAGATTTACATTAAGGTCCAACAGAATACAATTTCAAGTCCAGTGGAATGCCATAATGCCATTACAAAGAGTCAGTATGAAGCCTGTAGAGAAGATTTAAAAGAAAAGGGTCCCATAGCACTACAGGGGACAACACTGGAGATACAGTGAGGGAATTGTGACCAATCTGACCCCACCACACTGGGGAGAAACACTAAGGGCATGCAACAGAGCAGCAAGGGAGCAAAGCAATGAAGTCCCCAGAGAATACCCAAAATAGACTTTGGGGCTAGGGCATGGCATCCCATCAGATTCAACTGGAAAACACTCCCAAAAGTCAGCAAACAGACCCAGAACTATTTTTTTTGACATTTAAATCATTTATTTTAATAGCATATAGCAAAAACAGATCGACTGTACACAGTCCCGCACTACAAACATCTTGTACACAACCACCTGTTAGGAGGCAACTCCCATCCAGCCTGTGTCATGACAAGTTCGTGATGCAACATGTGTTTGTAACCTGGGTCACAATCGCTGTTACAGCGCTATCTGCAAAAAGACACTGTATTGGATCCAGGAGTGTTTCCTAAATGAGTTTCTCTCATAACAAGGTATGCTGCACACCAAGACCGACATTAGACTAATGAGCACTAGATCCAAAACTGTGCCTGACGTGTGTCCACAGCGGCATTAATGACAGAGGAGGAACTCATGCACAATGCAAGGACCGCCTGTCATAGAACCAGTCGTCAGGCCACAAATTTCATGAGGGACACGCTGATGAGTCCAAATGTTTACCAAGAACATTTCACTTAAACTGCAGAGTTGTTTATAAAATGGTACTTGAAAGATGAGCCCCACGAAGGAAGGCAGGGTCTGGTCAAGAAAGGCTGAAGCACAATATAGAGACAATGTTCCAAACAACACAGCTCCCTCCCCGAGGAAAAGCAGTAAAAACTACTTCATCTGTCTGGAACAAACAAAAAGTATTTCACAAAGTGTACTTTCACAAAGACGAATTCAACAGGGAATACATTTTGCGGAGAACATTAAAAAAAACCCAAAGACTATGTACTCTTTGAATATACATACATCAAACCCAAAATGTTAGGTTTTACTTTTGTCCTTTTTTGGCAACTTTTGAGGCAATTTTGGGTTTGGGTTCCCAGAGGGCGTTCTTGACGAATCTCGCAGCTGCGCCTTTGTCCAGCTTGCCGGCCTTCTTCTTGTCGGTGATCTCCTTGACCCTGTTCATGTGTTCTCGGATTCGCTCCAATTCCTGCTTTACTGGATGTTCTTTGGGGTTAACTCCCTGAGTGGCCAAATACACCCAAAACATTGAGTTTAATGTGTAAGCAGAAACTAAATCCACTTTTGCTTGTTCGAGGGGGTCCAGCTTCTGCAACAACTCATTTCTGGAAACAGACATCATGGTCTTCAGCATCTCTTCCACGGCACCAATGGAAGTCTCGAAGGCCGACAAATAGTCGTGAATTTCAGTTGGGTAGTCTTCATTGACTTCCGTACTTGCCGCCATTATGAGTAACTCGTTCGCCTCGGACGCCGTCGCCCGACCCAGAACTATTTATATGCTTTTCTTTTTTCTTTTTTGGTGTTATTGTTGCTTAGCTTCCCCACCCCCCTCCATTTTATTGTTTTCCTTTGCTTTATCTTGTTTTTGTGCTCATTATTGTCTCTGAATGTCTGTCTAGATAAGGTAGGCGGGATAAACAATCTGGAGGAGAAAACAACAAGACTGATGGTTCCAGGGGGACATGGGAAATGGGGAGGCAGGGGAAAGGAAGGGAAACCCAGGGACAAGGGAACATCAAGTGATCTAAAATCATTGGTGAGGAGGGCGTAGGATGCCTGGTGGGGCTTGATCAAAGGTTGTGTAGCTTAGAGGAATCACTGAAATCTGAATGAAGGCCGTACATGATAGTGGGACAAGAGGAAAGTAAAAGAAAAGAACTAGGAGGCAAAGGACATTTATAGAGGCCTAAATACAGGCATGAACATATGTGAATATATTTGTATATAATGCTAGGGAAATAGATCTATGTACATATGTTTATATGTTAAGTATTAAGGCAGCAGACAGACATTGGGCCTCCACTCAAGCATTCCCTCAATGCAAGAACACTTTGTATAACCCAGCATTCTGTGATGCTTATCTTCCCTGATATGATCCCTGAAGACAAAATGGGTACATAAGCAAATGTGGTGAAAAAAGCTGATGGTGCCTGGCTATCAAAAGATATACTTTCTGGGGTCTTAAAGGCTTGAAGATAAACAAGCAGCCATCTAGCTGAGAAGCAGCAAAGCCCACATGGGAGAAGCACACCAGCCTGTGTGATCATGAGGTTTCAACGGGATCAGGTACCAGGCATCAAAGACCCAAAACAAAAAAATCATATTGATGTGAATGAGGGGGAGGGCAGAGTGGAAACCCAAGGGCCATGTGTAGACAGTTGGACATCCCCTTACAGAAGGGACACAAGGAAGAGTGAGCCAGTCAGGGTGCAGCATAACACCAATGAAATATATAACTTTCCTCTAGTTCTTTAGTGTTTCCCTACCACCTATGATCATGACCCCTATTCTACCTTACAAATCTGACTAGATCAGAGCATGTACAGTGGCACAGATAAGAGCTTTCAACACAGGGAATCCAGGAAAGATAAAACTCCTGAGGATCAATAATGAGAGTAGCGATACCAGGAGAGTAAAGGGAAGGTGGTAGTGGGGGAAATTGATCATAATGATTGACATATAACCCCCTCCATGGGGAACAGACAACAGGAAAGTGGGTGAAGGGAGACCATGGTTGGTGTAAGACATGAAAAAATGATAAATTATCAAGGGTTCATGAGGAAGGGAGGGTGAGGGAGGGGAAAATGAGCTGATACTAAGGGCTCAAGTAGAAAGAAAATGCTTTGAAAAAGATGATGGCAACATCAGTACAAATGTGCTTGACTCAATGGATGGATGGATTATGATAAGAGTTGAATGAACCTCCAATAAAATGATTTTAAAAAGAAAAAATTCATTAAAAATGGAATGAAAAGATAACAGAATTTTCTGTAAAACTTTCAAAACTCCCTCATGTGTATACACACACACATAAATATACATATACAAGGGGGTAATCCCTCTGAAAAACCAGAATTTTTTTCTCTCAAAGCTATGTATCAAAATTTTTTTACAAACAATTTTATCACCTTAAAAATACTCCCCATTACACTTAATACATCTGTCAAATCTGGGATTCCATTCTTTGAAACATGTTTCAAACTCATCTGTTTGGAAGGGTGACTGCACCTCCCTCATTCTTTTTTCTTCTTCTTCTATATCATCAAATTAATGTCCTTTCATGTCCCTCTTCATTCATGGAAACAAAAAAGGTTACACAGAACCAGGTCAGATGAGTAAGGTGTGTGGGGCATAAGCAACATGCTGTTTTTAGCCCCAAACTGGCACACTGAGATGGGTGCATGAGCAGGTGCATTGTCATGGTGGCAAAACCAGTCCCCTGCCTGCGGCAAATCAGGCCTTTTTTGTCTCACACTGTTACACAATCTTTCTAGAACCTTTAAATAGCAATCTTGATTAACAGTCTGACCTGGTAGAACAAACTCCAAATGCACTATCCTCCTCACATCAAAAAAACAAGTGAGCATCGTCTTGATCTTTGATTTCACTTGACGAACATTTTTTTGGGTGAGATGACGATGGTGTCTTCCCCTGGTTTGGTTGATGTTTGGTTTTGGTTTAGGGTCATAAGGATAGCACCATGTAATTACCTTGGAAAAAGTCTGGGTTGTTTTGGAGCTGTTCTTTCAAAGCAAGGCAAGTTTCTACTCAAAACTGTTTTTCCTGTTCAGTCAGAATCCAAGGCACAAATTTCTCAGTGACACGTTAAAAAAATAAATCATTTTATTGGAGGCTCTTACAGCTCTGATAATAATCCAGATATCCATTGTATCAATACATATGTTGCCATCATCAATTTCAAAATATTTTCTTTCTGTTTAAGCCCTTGATATCAGCTCCTCTCTTTTGTCTCACCCTTCTCATTTCCCAAATCTTGCATTAAAATTCACTGAAACAAGCTCCAGGATAGTCCAGATAACTTTCCCATCGTCAGCCTTCCAGCACAAGTGCATGAATTTTGAGATTTTTGTCCATTCAGGAAGTTGACAGATATTCAGAAAGAGGTTTGTCATCAAACAGCATTTCACCTTTTTTGAAATGAGAAAACTACATGTACATCTGAGTTTTTCCTATTGTGCTGTCCTTGGAAGCTGTGTCCCACATCGCAACAGTTTCTGTGGCATTTTTTCCTGAACAAGAAACAAACTTTCACAGTCACACACCGTTTTCTTAAATCGACCATCACAAAAAATGATGTTGGAGTGAAACTTTTTATGAAAAAATTCACTGTGCTAGAGAGAACCTTCCCAGGTGACACCACTGGGTGCACTAATTCAGAGGGAGTTGCTCAATGCTTGCCTAGCAGGAAAAATGTGTACTTTGAAAGATCTGCCCAGTGGAAGTTTTTTTTCCATATTTTTTGGGGGGGAGGGTTGATATCTCTTCATATAATCAATGAATTATGCCAACAGTATAATAATCTATTCACAAGATCATCACAAGATTTGTAAAAGTTTATTTCACAGCACAGTATAAGAACCATGAAGAGTATCTTTCAATCTTGGCATTGTATTCTATTCTTACTATATCACATTAATGAGTTTTGGGTTTTTATAAAGCATAAATAGCAAAATATCATCCCTGAAAAACATAGATAAGAGAGGTCAGTTCTACCAGTAGCATTATCTGGGTATCCTTGTTTTCTCTAGAAATTAAGATAAATTCATCTACTTTTAAATGCAAGGCTTTGCTCTGATTTCTGATACCTATGCTTAACAATTAAGAGGTGAATTAGCTTAGGACACTCTCCTGTGTGTCTAGGATAGACTATACCAACTTCCCTCATGTGAGATGTTTGCCACTGAAAGACTTCTCCTAATCTCAGTATGATTCACTGCTGACAGAGATAAGGCAGGGTAAAGCATTTAAATCCTCTTTAAGTTGAGGTAGCTTAGCAGGCTCAGCTTTGAAGCCCTCGGAGTGCCAAGAGCCTGGTTTTCCCATTCTAAATAGGAAAATGCTTTTCCTTATTCCCCCAAATAGGTAATTAATTCTTGGTGGTGTGCTCGAGAGGAGGTGATGACAGGTTACTTTATCGTTCCGAGTCCTTACAAATCTCCAGCTTTCTTTATCCCATGAGGTCGCTAAGTATTCTAACACACAAAGAGGAATCAGCAGTCACATCAACAGTAGTGGTGAGAGTAATGATACTAATATTCCACCTTTTATAATCTTGGATTTAGAATGGATCACGTTCACGTATCTAAAAAGACCCTTTTAAAAATGTTTAGTAGGACTATCCTCCATCGCATTCTCTCTGCAGAAGAAAGGAGGTAGATTCACTTTGCAGGACATTCAGTCGGATGAACATTTATGGAACAGTATTTGTTTGATTCGAGGTTAGTCATTTTGGCCGGGAGAATATAAAAAATGGTTCTAGATTATGGTCTTTGTTCTTGAGACCCACATCTAAAAGTGGAGCAGCGCTGCCCTTATGTAACGGAGCCCGCCAGAGCTCGGTGCCAAAGTCAGTGTCCTATTTTCTTGCGGCCACCCTCCTCCTTCCTTCCCCTGTCCCCTTCCTCTTTTTCTTCCAAAATAATTTACCGGGTGTCTATTTTTCTGAGGGCCCAGGATAGGTGCTTGGCACAGAGATGAAGAAGGTACTGGACCTGATCTTCAGAGAGTCCCCCATGCCCAGAGGAGTCCCTCACATTGAGGAGGCAAGAAGCAGACATTGGAAAGGCTTGGTAGGAAGACAGTATGTGGTTACATGGCTTTGAGCAGAGGCTCAAAAATGTGAATCTCCACATGCTCCGTCTGATGCTCTTCTTGGTCCTCCCAGTGAGGTGTAGAGAGGTAAAATCTAGAGGATAGCTTCAAGAGTTTTGGCAAATTGCCTGAATTAAAAAAAAAAAAAAACCCTTTCTTTTTTCAATGGGCAGAAGTGAGGACAGATGGCCTTTTCTACTTTATTTTCCGGAGGAAGCTTTGAAAGTGAAATGCTGAGGTAAAGATGGGAGATGATTTCGCTTTCCAAAGATTGGGAAAGGAAGCACATTGAGATCTTGGATAACTTGGCCACGGTCTCACTAAGTTTGGTGTCTCCTCATGTGGTAAAACGTGTCACCTAGGGGTTGCTACAGCAGGTCTTCTGTCATTTGTGTTCCATGCAGCAAACCCGTTCTCAAGAAGGTCTCAAAATCCAGGTGAGATTGACTCCAGCTTTTATTTTGGCCCATGTGGACTTGTTCTACCCTTCTTCAGCTTGACTTGAACTGTCATCTGAGCGATTGATGGTCTAGTCCACAATCAGTCCCTGGTCTGGTTTTAGCTGCTAACATTGAGCTTCTCCATGGTCACTTCCTATAATTGTAGTCAATTTGATTTCTGTGTATTCCATCTGGAGAAGTCCATGTGTATAGCTGCCATGTGTGTTGTTAGAAAAGAAAGTATTTCATTGAAAAAGTCATTGGTCTTGCAAAGTTCTGTCATGTGATCTCCAGCCTAGTTTCTATCACGAAGACCATGTTTTCCAACTACGGTGCCTTCCTCTTTGTTTTCAACGTTTGCAACCCAATCACTGGTCATTATCAATGCATCTGGATAGCCCGTTTGATCAATATCTGACCAAAGATGTTGGTCGAATTCTTCAATTTTCCCATTACCAACATGTGTGGTTGGTGCATACATTTGAATAACAGTGGATTGATTGGATGTCCTTGAAGAAAGAGATAATCCTATCACATCAATCTACTTCAACATTGACTTTGAAACGTCCTTTGGGACAACCCATTCTTTTTGATTGTGTCATTTCTGGCACGACACAAAATCATATGAATTTCTGATTTGAAATGGCCAGTACTAGTCCATTTCGACTCACTAATGCCTAGCATACTGGTCTTCACGCGTTCCATTTAATTTTTGATGACTTCCAATTTTCCTAGATTTATACTTCATACGTTCCACGTCCTGACCATTAGTTGATATTTTCAGCTGCTTCTCCTTTACCTAGAGTTGTGTGCCATCAGCTAATGACGAGCCTGAGGGTCCACTCCCATGTCACCATGGTCGGCTCCACTCTGAGAAACCAGCTCCTCAGTTTCATTTCAAGTGCCCCTGATCTGAGGGCTCCATCCTCCAGCACCATCTCTGATAATGTTCTGCTTCCATTCGTTAGACCTTTCCAATCCGAAAAGGTTTGACGCTGTGCATTTGGGTTTCAGTGGCTGCTTCCTCCAGAGTCGGCAGCTGATTCCTTCTTGGTTTTCTGTTGTTAATCTGGAAACTCTCCTGACATCTGTTCACTTTGGGTGATCCTGCTGGCATTTGAGATACCAGTGTCAAAGCATCCAGCGTCACAGCCACACACAAGCCACCACAATATGACAAACTAACAGACAAACGGTGTGAAACAATTTATAGACCGGTATTTAAAAAAATTAAATACTTTTATTAGGGGCTCTTACATCTCATATCACAATCCATCCATTCATCTATGTGTCAAGCACATTTGTACACATATTGCCACCATCATTTTGAAAGCATTTTCTTTCTACTTGAGCCCTTGATATCAGCTCCTCATTTCTCCCTTCTTCCCCTCCCTCCCTCCTATATGAATGCTTGGTTTGTTATAAATGATTATTTTCCTATCTTACACCATCGTCTGTCACCCTTCACCCACCTTTCTGTGGCTTGTCCCCTGGGAGGAGGCTATACGTTGATCCTTGTGATCGATTCCCCCTTTCTCCCCCCACCTTCCCCTTCTCCTCCTGGTATCTCTGTTCTCATTGTTATAGACAGGTATTTTAACCTCACCCCCCTAGTGATGTCTCTTTGGTCTGGCTGCTGCAGGTTTCATAAGAGGATTATTTTAATGAATCAGACACTTTATGCGTCAGCATAGCCAATGGAGGGTTACTTAGAGACTTTAGAAATGTGAGCGCTGAAGTGAAGTCGACTGTAGGGTGAGAGATGCTTATATTTGCTTAATGTGAGGCTGGATTGTCACTTCCTACTACATGAAGTTCCGAGTTCTTCAGCTGGGTTTTAAGACCCTCCCTGCTTTGCTCTTAGGTGATCTTTCCAGCTTGATTTCCGACCGCGCTCCAATTTGCTGTCTCTGTGTTGGCTGAACTGAACTGAACGCATCTTTCCCTCTGTGCTTTCGCTCATGCGAGAGGGAATCTCTACCCTCTTCCTTATTTTTTTTAATCACTCAAATCCATGAAATTCTAATAGATGCCAGGAAGAAACCATCTCTTTTTCTTTAGAAAACACAGTGCACCTAATGTGAAACTCTTTTAAATGTATGAGTATGAGAGACTCCCCCTGCCCCCACCCTTTTCTCTTAACAAGCCACGAGCATGTTGAAGACAGGAGTCACATTTTGACTATTTTTATACCCACTGCAGTGCCTTGCTCATACTAGAAGTGTTTTGGTCAATGATGATATGCTATCAGAAACTGAAATTGGGCATTTGAGGAATTTTTAAGTCATTATCTTTAATTCCTAATTGATCTCATCTTCCTCCTAAAACTGATTTTCGTCATATGCTGTTGTTAGGAAGACTGGATTTGAATTTGAACTCAGTGGCCATAGGCAAGCTGACCTTACTAAATCTCACTCTTCTACTCTGTAAAAAGAAGACAGTCATTTCCAGCAATAGTTCATCGTGTTAGCTGAAATAATCCACACACAATCTCCTAAGTAACTAATAAATATTCAATGAACACGTTTGTAAGACCGACTATAATAAATGAAAAGATAGACATTGTTCCTGTCTTCATGAAACTTTCATTTTTATTCAATTTTTCCCTCCTTATGAGGTTCATTAGCAAGAAGGCAATCATCAATACGTCAGCGTTGGTTTATTCTGGCCCAGTCATCCTATCTTTTTAACAATCTTTGACCGTTTCCTTTTCTCTCATTCATATAGAATGGCTTCCAATAGCTTGTTTTCATTGGTCCTTATGGCCAAGGTAAGCCCAACCTGCTTAATGATCTTGACTGTAGACCTCACCTTTCATCTTTTCTTTCCACCCACCGTGCCACAGTCAGACTCACTTTCTTCACATGCAGCAGCGATAATAACCACGTTTTCAGAGCTCGTGTGAAGTACCAGGCACTATGTTTACATCTCATTTCATCTTCCAAACCGCATAAGCTAGGTTATATTTCTTCACTTTAAGAATGAGGACAATGAGGTTCAGAGAAGCTAAATGACTTACTTAAGATCTTAGAGCTTCTTCTGTAGATCTGGAATTGTACCAGTTTTTGCTCACTTCTAGACGCCGCTCTTAAACACTATGCGCTCTCTCTCACACGTGTAGAGCATTGCTCCCAGTGATCTGGTATGTCGGTTCTCTGGGGGCCAAAAAGGACCTGTCTGTAGGGTTTGCCAATTTCTGTGTCTGAATATGCTTATTTTAAGCTGCTTGTCATTTAGCAACGAGTTCACAAAATTTCTGAATATTTGATCATTGGCTCTTGCAGGCCAGTATAAACCAACTCTGACATATGGATGATTGTCCCCTTGCTGAAGAACCTCAGAAGGAGGGAAAATTGAATAAAAATGAAAGTTTCACGGAGGCAGCAACAATGTCTATTTTTTCATTCATTGCAGTCGGTCTCCCCAAAGTGTTCATTGAACATTTATTAGTTATGTAGGAGATTTTGTGTGTGTTATTTCAACTAACACGATGAGCGATTGCTGGAAATGACTGTCTTCTTTTTACAGAGTAGGACAGTGAGACTTAGTAAGGTCAGCTTGCCTATGGGCTCTGAGTTCGAATTCAAACCCAGTCTTCCAATTTTAAATCTCTTCATTACATCTGTCCTGGGGCAAGGGTTTACCTCCCCTCTCTTGCCAACAGGAGTCCTCGGATCATATAAACAATAATGCACTCCACTGCTAACTGCAACGCTGGGAATTCTGATCTACCTAGAGATGCCTCAGAAGAAAAGTCTGGTGATCACTTAAAACAACAACAGAACCCCAGCCATTTAAACCCTGTGGAGGACAGCTTTATGCTAATATGCTTGGATTCCTTATGAATCCGAATCAACTTGACGGCAACTGGTGTCTGGTAGTCTCAACGAACTGAACATTGAGAGCTCAATACATATTTGGATTATTAAGTGCATCCTCCTAATACTTCTGACTCCCAATTCCAGTCAAGGTCATTCTTTTATAGAAATGATCTGTATATGTGCATATATGGAATTGTATGTTTATCCACCTGCCTCTTTGTGGACCAGGTACAGTTGCTTAGAGCCAAAAAGATGGAGAAGAAGAAAATGAAATGATCTGAAATCCACCTAGAAATATTAAATCAAGGAACAGAACCCCAAAGGAGTTTTTCTTGGCTCCAGTCTTGGAGGTGAAACATATGCTCTTCCATGCCTGAGAGGAGCCAAGTCCAGGGGCCGGCCCCCCTTTGAGGAGAGAATAAAAGATACTGCTAATTGGAGCAACGTTTAGTGCCACTCTGGGGATGTGCCTGGCACCCTCGCGCTCAGCCCCAGGCACATTTTTGTGCCAGACGTGGGATCTGGAGAGAAGACATTCAACCCTGATTAATTTATAGACTGTGTTAGAGTGTGTGCCTTCTGGGCTCTGAACCAGGGCTCACAGAGGAAGTACTGGGCCTCCAAACCTGCTCCCCGAGGAGCAGCTCAAATCCAAGGGCCATCGAGCCTGCTGCCAGATGCAGGAGGCAACTACTACATGTGCCTTATATTTGAAATATCCTTCAGCCCTCTAAAGTCCATTTAATAAATAGAAGCCTGTGAAAGACACAAGGATAAAATGGGCAGAGACATCCTGATGGCTCAAATCTAGCCAGAGTAGCTGCTTCAGGTCTGTGTGAAGTTGAGTCTCTTCTGCAAAACATTTTAATGTGATGCTATTTATCTGGAAATTCTTGTAATGCTTCAGCGTAACTCTGGTAAACAGAATGTGAACTTGGTCCTGTGGAGCAGCCCAGTGCATAACCTACAGAACCGATGCGGTGGCCCTACAGGGGTCAACCAGACTGTGTGGGAAAAAGGATGGCGTTGAGGACAGAGAAGAGATCAGAGTGGGATATGCATTTAGTCAAATTAAAAAAGGAGTCTTATGCAGAATCTATAATAAGAGGCAACATTTATATAATCTCCTTCATTTTCTGAGTGGCATGAAAATGTTAAAACCTAATTAACCTTTAATGCACTCGTTTGAAGATTGTTATATCAATTTTAAATGGATCAAAGTGAGACAGACAGGGCAACCGCCTGGCCCAAGGCTGTTGAGAGAGCAGTGTAGGGAAGATTTAAAGGTAGTTTTCTCCACTCTTCTGTTGAAAGAGCTTGTTTTTTTCCCCTCTTATAATACTCTAGCCATCCAGATGAGACCAAAAGCAAAGCTAAAAATACACATGGAAAATGGGAGAGGATAAAAATATAAATAGACTGAAGAAGATTTAAATGAATTCATGGCTGGTAGCTCCATAATGGTAGCCCAAATGACACGGAAGTCTGGGTATCATCCCAACTGTACGCCTGTCCATTGGCAGAGCATTAGATTACACCTAGGTCTTGATAGGTTGGGGTGGTCTTTACCTATCATTGTGGCTTACTTTAAAGCTTTTCTCACCTAATCTCTTGGTTTTTTTGTTTGTTGATTTCTTTCATTTTATCGATTTTAAAATTGCCTACCGACAAAGATGATGATTGAAAAGCAGTGTTAGTGTTGGATTTCCAACTGGCTAGACTCATAAAATGTTTGTTCAATGCAAAGCCATTTCCTAGGGGTATCTATGAAGGTCATTTCTCCTACAGCGGAGGCCTCTTCTTTGTGGCTAGCAACTCATGAAATGCTGCTTGTCCCGCACCATTCCCATGATTGCTTGTGGTACAGACTTGTGATCCATAGAGTTTTCCTTGGATGGATTTTGGAAGTAGATCACCAGGCCTT
This sequence comes from Tenrec ecaudatus, assembly GCF_050624435.1. Taxonomy (NCBI): domain Eukaryota; kingdom Metazoa; phylum Chordata; class Mammalia; order Afrosoricida; family Tenrecidae; genus Tenrec; species Tenrec ecaudatus. The sequence goes on from NC_134537.1 coordinate 12,924,116, forward strand.
TCTTGCTAGCCCATTCTGGCTTGGGTATGTCACTAGAGCTTGTTCAGCATGGCAATATACAATGCTCCACTGACAGATGGGCAGTGGCTTCACATGTTGTGCAGTGAACAACAGAATCAAAAAACAACACCCACCCACTATTATTGAGCCATTCTTCCTCACAGGACCCAGTAGGCCAGAGTAGAATGGCCCCATAAGGTTTTCAAGACAGCTTCTTGATCTTCCATGGAATTACTGATGAGTTTAAACCACTAAACTTGCAGTTAGCAGCCCAGTGCACTAGACCTCTAGGTCTCCTTCAGGAAATGACCAACCAAATCAAATCCACTGCCATCAAGTTGGTTCTGACTCAGAATGACCCGGTAGGATAGACTAGAACTGTCCCTTTGGATTTCCAGGAGAGTCGATCTTTATGGGAGCAGACAGCCTCATCTTTCTCCCTCAGACAAGACAATGGACTTGGGCTCCATGATGCCACTCTTTAAGGACAAGACAGATCTACTCAAATCCCAATTTAAAGCCCGAGCTTCCAGTTTTATTCGTCCTCCATTGATTGCTATCTTTATTGTTTGATTGATTCATTCATCCACCAGTAGTAGCAAATAGCTTTTCTGTGTAATATACTTGACTAGGTGTTAGAAAGATGAATTAATCTTGGCTCCTTGTCACAAAGAATGAAATACTGATGGCGATGATAATGACAGGCTAATAAAAATAAACCTAAACTAAAAATATTCCCTGAAGTCTTGTTTAAATTAATCAATAGTTTAAATTAATTAGTAGTAAAGAATGTCTTCCTTGAGTATTATGCTTTATTAAATATTTATTAAATAGAATGGGAGTATACTCATGGGGGGGTATACATATGCACATATATGTTTAACATAAGGTATTTCTTCTTCTGTACTCATCTGTGCTGCACATGCAGCCCTGGCGGCATAGTGGTTACGAGTTGGGCCTTCTCCAAGGCCAGTACTTCAAAACTACGAGCAGCTACTCGGGGCTTTCTACTCCCACAAAGTCACCATTTTGAGAACTCACAGGGACAGTTCTACCCTGCTGTATAGGGTCACCATGAGTCGGCATCAACTTGATGTTGCAAATATATCCATGGATATAGGACAGCATTACAAGGGGCATAAAGAAAGCAGAAGAAGAAAGGACCTCTGTATGAGGGATCAGGTTGACAAGGGCAACTCCGAAGTTCAGGTGGAAGCTTAGGGAGCAGCGAGTCTCTGTTAATGCAGGAGCGACAGCTTAGAAAAGGACGGGACAAAGGACTGCACAACTCAAAGACTGTAATCAATGTCACTGCAGTGTGCGTATAGAAATACTTCAGTGGTATGTTCTGCTGGGTGTATTTTCAACAACAACAAAAAATAACCTGTTAACAAAAGTAGCTGCAGCAGCAACAAATAACATATTGAGGTCTTACTCCATGTCAGCACTAGTTACATTTCATACAGATGCTGATTCTACTCACGAAATTTCCCTGAAAGAATCATAATGATCCTTTTTTTGTCTAGATAAGATGACTGAGCGTAGAAGAGATTCAACTTTCTCATCACAAAGTAGCAAGCGAAAACGAAAAGAAAGAATAAGACCCTAGAGTTATGAATGAAAAAGGAAGTGAAAAGGGAGGATCGCTCTGAGTCTGAAGTTCATCACAAGAGATGAGCTTGATCGTGACATATAAATGGGGCTTAGAAGGATGTGCAGTTTTGGTTGGTTAAAACAAAGAGCATTCCAACTGGAGATAAAGGGCAGTAGATATTTGCTACTTTTGACTCCCTAGTCCCTATTGTCATCTTTTCTTTGGGTAATAGCACTCTGATTTACTTTTGAGAAATGATTTCCCCCCGTTGCATTGAGTTTGAAAATCATCTATTCATGTCCTCCCGTTTTCTTTAGCCAAGACTGGATTCATTGAATATAATCTTTTTGGAACTGGAAAAAACATCCTGGACACATCCTGGGGACCCAAGCCAAGGGCCGGAAGAACACTGGGGCAGTGAACCCTGGATCTTCAAGGTGCACAACATGCTCCAAAGGCTGCACGAGAGAGATCCGATGGGGAAATTCCACTAGGTGGGTTACACTTGTAACCCGAGGACTGAAGACTGAAAATTCATGGTGTTTGAAGAAACAGAAGACAGCTATGCCAAGATTATCAAACTGTTGATAGGCGGACAATCATTCACGTACTACATCAATGTCCTATATGCTGTATTAAGATATATATTATTCAACCAAACTTAAACAAATCATTTTATTGGGGGCTCATACAGCTCTAATCACAATCCATCCATCATTCCATTCATTGTGTCAAGCACATTTGTTGCCATCATCATTTTCAAAACATTTTCTTTCTACTTGAGCCCTTGAGCTCTTCATTTATCCCCCCACACCTTCCCTCCCTCCCAAACCCTTGATAATTTATAAATTGTTATTATTTTTCTTATACTGACCAATGTTTCCCTTCACCCACTTTTCTGTTGTCCATCCTCCACCAAACTTGTGACTGACATTCTCAGTGAATATTATTGTAAAATTTCCCTGACAACCAGCTCCAATTGTTTGTGTGAATAGCATCCAGCCTTGAAAGGATTGATTCATTACAAGTGAATAATTCGGGTCCTGTGATATGGAGTTAGCCGACATTAGCCCAATATCCCTCTCTCAACAGTGCTTTAAAAAATCAGTTCCAGGGGCTGATCAATGTCAATATTAAGAGAAGATCTTTATGCCCCAGGAAGATGATTGATAAGATTCTCTACATAAATTAAAATGGAGGTATTTATACAGAGCCAAAGGCAGATTTAAAAAAAAACACCCCAAAATCCAAAACATAGATCCAGGAATGGGTTTTGGGGCTTGCACAAAATTCTAGCTCCAATTTCCTGCCCCATACTCGCCCTCAGGAAGGGAACACAGAAGATATGGGTGCTATAGCAAAGTGTGGTGAAGAAGTTAGATGGTGCCTGGTGATGAGAGAAAATAGCATCTAGGGTAGGCAAAGCGGGTACATAAGCAAATGTGGTGAAGAAAGCTGATGGTGCCTGGCTATCAAAAGATATAGAGTCTGGGGTTTTAAAGGTTTGAAGATAAACCAGCAGCTCTCTAGTTGAGAAGCAATAAAGCCCACATGGAAGAAGCACACCAGCCTGTGTGTGTGTTGATCACCAGGTGTCGATAGGATCAGGTATCAGGCATCAAAGAACAAAAAATTATATCATTGAGAATGAGGGGAAGTGCAGAGTGGGGACCCCAAGCCCATCTGTAGGCAACTGGACATCCCCTTACAGAAGGGTCTCGGGAGGAGATGAGCCAGTCAAGGTGCAGTGTAGCAACAATGAAACATACAACTTTCCTCTAGTTCTTAAATGCTTCCTCCCCCACCACTATCATGATCCCAATTCTACCTTTCAAATCTGGCTAGACCAGAGAATGTATACTGGTACAGACAGGAACTGGAAACACAGGGAATCCAGGACAGATGATCCCTTCAGGACCAGTGGTAAGAGTGGCAATACAAGGAGGGTGGAGGGAAGGTGGGGTAGAAAGGGGGAACTGATCACAAGGATCTACAAATAACCCCCTCTGCAGGGGATGGACAAGAGAAAAACGGGTGAGGGGAGACGTCGGACAGTGTAAGACATGTCAAAATAACAATAATTTATAAATTATCAAGGTTTCGTGAGGGAGGGGAGCGGGGAGGGTGGGGGACAGTGAGGAGCTGATACCAAGGGCTCAAGTAGAAAGCAAATGTTTTGAGAATGATGATGGCAACAGATGTACCAATGTGCTTGACACAATGGATGTATGTATGGAATGTGATAAAAGTTGTATGAGCCCCAAATAAATTGATTTCAAAAAAAGAAAAAGAAAAAAGAATGTAGCCCTGAGGCTGTAAAGGCTTGTTTCCAAACAAGCAGCCATCGAATTGAGATGTCAACTAAGTGCCCATGGATGAAGCACGCCATCACCAGTGACCCAAGGACTGCAAACGTATAATGTGGAGCTGAGTGAGGGAATAGTATCAGAAGCTACGTGTGAGATTCCGGTTTGCAGAATGTATGGATAGGTGTGGGAGCCCAAGATCCATTTGCTAGATCCACATAGGAAATAAGCCTCTGGTGATTTTCCTCTCTCCGTAATAGAGGGATGGGAAGAAACTGGTTACTAAACAGAGTGCGTTTGACAAAGGACGATGGGAAATCAAAGTGATAAAAACCTGACTGGAACAGTGAAAACCTTGTCAGCTGCTTTTCACGAAGATGGAGAAGGAAGCTCCTGTCCCTCCCAAAATGCAAGCTAAAGCAAAGACTTTAGAAGCCAAGAAGGCCGTGCTGAAAGGCGTCCACAGCCACACACAAAAAGATCCGCACGTCACCCACCGTCAGGTGGCCCAGGACTCTGAGACTAAGAAGGCAGCCAGAATACCCTCGGAAGAGCGCCCCCAGGAGAAACAAACCTGGACCATTGTGCCATCATCACGTTCCTCTTGACCACAGTCTGCCATGAAGATGGAAGGTAACAACACACTTGTGTTCATTCTGGATGTCAAAGCCAACAAACACCGGATCAAACAGGCTGTGAAGAAGCTCTACGACATTGGCGTAGCCAAGGTCAATACCTCGATCTGGTCAGACGGTGAGCAGAAGGCTGGCTCCTCACTATGACGCATTTGATGTTGCCAGGAAGATCAGCATCATGTAAACTGAGCCCAGCTGGCTAATGCTCAATATAAACTTTTTCAATTAGAAAGACAAAAACAAAACCTTGTCAGCTGATCCCCCTTATGATGCACGGTGGGCCTAATCCGGTTTTCAACGTTTTCCGTTTTCATGCTGGGGTTTATCTCAGATGTATTTTGTCATTGGGGGTAACCCTCTTGAATTTTGGTTATGGATTTTCAGTATAGGAAACCCAGGATTGATGAACCTAGGAGACGGCAAGTCGAATTAGGGTTTGGGGGCTACAGGAGGGTGGTGGTGGTGAAGGGGAGCTGATGTCTAAGTTCAAGAAGGAAGGGCATGCTTTGAAAGTGGTTGTTGAAGCAATTGTATGCTCCTGCTTGGCGTGAGCGCACTCGGAATGAAATGACGGCTGTAGTAGCTCCAGATAAAACTGGTTTTAAAGGAACAACAAGCCAAACAAAAATGAAAACAAAATCAAACAACCCAAAAGCCCCAAACCCGAAAATGGCTGGATTTACTTATTCCAATTATGCCCTGAAGATGGAGCCCCGGTTGGTCTAGTGGTTACATGCCGGGCTCCGATCCACATCGTCGGCACTTCAAAACCACCCATAGAAAGATTGAGCATTGTGCTCCTATAAACAGTTACAGCCTCGAGCTGCTTTGCACCGGCATGGACTCGATGGCAGTGAGATGTCCTGAAGAGGTTATTCCGTAGGACCTGCTGTTGAGATGTTTTCTCTAAGCAGCTCTGGTTCCCATAATTTCTGGGCCTAGATCCTTCTAGCATGTTCCCTTTGGGCCTAAAGTAGGAAAAATCTGTTTCAACAAAGAACTCTCAGTGACAAGAATAAAGACACTTATGTGGCACAGAGCAGAGTGCCAAATGGTCCATATTGTCAGCGATACAAAAGCATGAAGGAGAGCAGTGAGAGAGAATCTTCTGGAAAGGCCAGTTGGGGCCGTGTTATGTGAATCTAAGTGCCAGGCAAAGATTTTGAACTGTATTTGGTGGAAAATGGAGAACTCTCTTCAATCATCTCAACTGGTTTGATATGACTGTATCTCTCCTTCAAGATTAATCTGCAGTAGTGTGGGGATATGAACAGAGACATGGGAAATAAAAAGACCAATCAGGACTTTATTGCAAAGGTTCAGGTCCATGATCCATGGACTCATGATATGTAAGTGGCAATCAAGAATGGGTAGCATTTGAAGCCAACCTCTGGGGGCATGCAGCAGAACAGCAGGGTGAGCAGAGCAAGGAAGTCTCCAGGGATAGATGTGGGGCCAGGGCATGGCACCCTATCAGACTCGACTGGAAAGCACTCATGAAGGACAACAAATAGACCCTGAACTAGTTATATGGTTTTATTGTGTTGTTGTAGCTATTGTTTTACTTTCTATTGTTGATTTCTATTGTACTCAGTCTTGTGATGGTACATAGCATGTCTACCTGGAAGAAATAGGTGGGATAAACAAGCAGGAACAGAGAACAACGGGATGACCATTCTGGGGACGTGGGAGAAGGGGAGGTAGGGGAAAGGAAGTGGGTGTTAACAAACCCAGGGACAAGGGAACAACAAGTGATCCAAAATCAGTGCCAAGGAGGGTGTAAAAGGAATGGCAGGGCTGGATCAAGGGCAATGTAAACGAGAGGCATTCCTAAAACCCAAACGAAGGCTGAACATGATAGTGGGACAAGAGGAAAGTACAAAGAAATAGAGGAAAGAACTAGGAGGCAAAGGGTAGTCATAGAGATCTAAATACAGGCATATGCAGATGTAAATATGTTTATATATGACTAGGGGAAATAGATCTACGTGCATATATTTATAGGTTTATTATTAAGGAAACAGATGGAGAGTGGGCTCCTGCTCAAGTACTCACTCAACACAAGAACACGTTGGTCTAACAATTCAGCAATCTGAGATGCTCACCTTCCTGGCACGATTGCTCAAGACAATGGGTGCATAAGCAAATGCGATGAAGAAAGCTGATGGTGCCCGGCTGTCAAAAGATATAGAATCCGGGGTCCTATAGACTGGAAGATAAACAAGGGGCTATCTAACTTCGGAACAATAAAGCCCACATGGAAGAAGCACATCAGCCTGTGAGATCACAAGGTGTAGAAGGGATCAGGTATCAGGCATCAAAGGCCAAAAAAAATTATAGCATTGTGAATGGGAGGGTGCTGTATAGGGACCCAGGGCCCATCTGTGGGAAATTGGACATCCCCTTGCAGAAGGGCTGGAGGGAGGAGATGAGCCAGTCAGTTGCAGTGTAGCAATGATGAAATATACAATTTTCCTCTAGTTCTTGAATGCTTCCTCCCCCCCACTATCATGATCCCAATTCTACCTCACAAATCCGGCTGGACTGGAGGATGTACACTGGCACGGATAGGAACTGGAAACACAGGGAATCCAGGACAGATGAACCCCCCAGGGCCAGTGGTGAGAGTGGTTATACCGGGAGGGTGGAGGGAAGGTGAGTGAGAAAGGGGGGGACAGATGACAAGGATCTACATATAACCTCCTCCCTGGGGGACAGAGAGCAGAGAAGTGGGTGAAAGGAGACATCAGATGGTGCAATATATGACAAAATAATAATAATTTATAAATGATCAAGGTTTCATGGGGGAGGGGAGTGTGGAGGGAGAGGAAAAATGAGGAACTGATACCAAGGGCTCAACTAGAAATCAAATGTTTTGAGAATGATGATGGCAACATACAATGTACAAATGTGCTTGACACAATGGATGGATGTATGGATTGTGATAAGAGTTGTAGGAGCCCCAAATAAAATGATTTAAAAAAGTTTTTACGTTATATTAGGGGCTCATACAACTCTTATCACAATCCATACATATACATACATCAATTGTATAAAGCACATCTGTACATTCCCTGCCCCAATCATTCTCAAAGCATTTGCTCTCCACTTAAGCCCTTTGCATCAGGTCCTCTTTTTTCCCCCTCCCTCCCCACTCCCCCCTCCCTCAAGAGCTCTTGATAATTTATAGGTTGTTATTTTGTCATATCTTGCCCTATCCGGTGTCTCTCTTCCCTCCCTTCTCTGCTGTCTCCCAGGGAGGAGGTCACATGTGGATCCTTTTAATCAGTTCCCCCTTTCCAACCCACTCACCCTCTACTCTCCCAGCATTGCCCCTCACACCACTGGTCCTGAAGGTATCATCCACCCTGGATTCCCTGTGCCTCCAGCTCCTGTATGCACCAGTGTACAACCTCTGCCCTATCCAGTTCTGCAAGGTAGAATTCGGATCATAGTAGTTGGGGGGAGGAAGCATCCAGGATCTGGGGAAAAGCTGTATTCTTCATCGGTACTACATCGCACCCTGAATGACCCATCTCCTCTCCTAAACCCCTCTGTGAGGGGATCTCCAGTGGCTGACAAATGGGCTTTGGGTCTCCACTCTTCACTTCCCCCTTCATTCACTATGGTATATATATATATCATGCTATATATATATATATATAAATATATTTGCATGATGCCTTATACCTGGTCCCTTTGGCACCTCATGATCGCACAGGCTGGTGTGCTTCTTCCATGTGGGCTTTTTTGCTTCTGAGCTAGATGGCCACTTGTTCACCTATAAAATGATTTTTTAAAAAGGAAAAAGAATGGGTGACATGATGACTTTTGCCTTTCTGGGTGGGAGTCAAGGGGAGAGGAAGCTGATCTGTACCAGAGCTGGTGGGGAGCACATCCCATTGGCACACAGAGCTGATGGACTCTGCTGCATTGCACTTTAAGTTCCCCAGAGAGGGAGGTTCCACGTGAAAAGAGAAATGCTGTCAACTTCGCCTGGAGAGCAAGCCCGCTGGATTTGAACCAAATGAGTATCTCGAACTGATGAAGCTGAAGCTTTGACCACTCCATTGGCAGGCAAGAGAAGTTCCCATTTGGAAGATTCGATATGCCTGGAGTTTTTTTCCTGAAAAAATTAAAATACAAGTCCCCCCTATTTTTTAGTGGTTCATAAAAAGTAGTGAAAGGGAAAACCTTATTGAGCAATAAAGGGTGTGTTAATGGGTATTCACAAGCAGTGGCGAGAGGCCAACTCCCATGCATGTATTAGGCTCGAACCTCAGTACCGGACAATTATGAGACTCACAGAGGCCCCGATTTCACTTGGAAACTGTGATAGAGGCAGCTTCTCCCGTCCTCTGTAGCAACTCGATACAGACTAAATTAGGGATCCTGTCTGTTGACAGCACGCAACATTATAATATTGGCAAAGTTGTTCTTTGGAACCCAATTCTTTATCTTCTGTGCTTGGCAAACAGCTGAGGCTGTCTGTGTCCCTCGTGTGTATGGCCAGTAGTGTTGGATCAGAGAAAATCGCAGTTGGCAATGTCCACTGCTCATCAGGTTTGAGAATATTCCTTTTCAGCTGAAATTTTGTTACGTAGGTCCCATAGCCACTCACTTTCCTTTAGGCAATCAGACCTTGCGGATCTCTAGAGAAACGTTTTCCTGACAGAAAGCAATATTGTCCTATGTAGCTGGCTCTGCTATTCCTTTCAGGGACCATTAGGACAGTTGAAGGGGGATTTTTGGAAAGTGTTTCTGCTATTCAGTGCCATTGTGTCAGTTGTGACTCATAGTGACCCTCTGTACAGCCGAATGAAACCCTGTCCAGCCCTGTGCCACCCCACAATTGTACTGATATTTGAGTCTACTGTTTTAGCTATTGTGTTAATCCATCTTGTCAAAGGCCTTCCTTTTTTACCCTGACACTATACTTGGTTCAACATGATGTTCTTTTCCAAGGATTTGTCTTTCCTGAAAACATGTCCAAAGTGTGTGAGAAGATGTCTTGCTCTCCTTGCCTCTAAAGAGCATTCTGGCTGTACTTCTCCCAAGACAGACCTGCTTGTTCTCTTGGCAGTTCTCGGCACTTTCCATATTCATTGTCATGATTCAAATGCATCGACTATATTTTTTGGTTTTCCTTATTCAATGTTCAACTTTCACATGCATATGAGGCGATTGAAGATATCATGGCTTGGGTCAGGTACCAGTTGGGCTGCTAACTGAAAGGTCAGCAGTTCGAAACCACAAGCCTCTCCGTGGGAGAAAAATGGGGCTTCCTATTCTCATGAAGAGTTACAGTCTTGGAAACTCACAGGGGAAATTCCATCCTAAGTTACTATGCACGACGAGCTAGAGTTGACTTGGTGACAGTGAGTTGGGGTAGGTTGCGTCTTAGTTTTCAAAGTAGCATCCTTGCTTTTCAACACTCCAAAGAGGTTTTGTGCAACTGATTTAACCAACGCAAGATGTCGTTTAATCTCCTGACTGCTGCTTCCACTTGTATTAATTATGAATCCAAGCAAGACATAATCCTTGATAACTTAAACCTTTCCTCCATTTATCATGATGCTACCTATTGTTCACCACTTGTGAGGATTTTGGTCTTCTTTACACTGAGTTGTAATCCATACGGATTACTGCAATCCTTGATCTTCATCAGCAAGTGCTTCAAGTCCTCCTCACACCCCACAAGCAAGGTGTATCATCTACGTATGGCAGGTTGTTAATATGACTTCCTCCAATCCTGATGCCACACTGTGCTTCCTATATGTCCCTTCTCTGATTATGTGTTTAGCACACAGAATGAATAAGTATGGTGAGAGGATACACCCCAGACATGTACCTTTCCGGATTCCTAAGCCACACAGTATTCCCTTGTTCTGTTCGCACAACTCAAGTTCCACAGGAGCATAACGAAATGCTCTGGAATTCCCATTTTTCTCAAAGTTTTCCGTAGTTCCAGTCAACACAGTCCAATGCCTTGGCCTAGTGAACCAAACACACACGAACACGTTTCTGGTATTCTCTGCCTTCTGCTGAGAGTCCTCTGCCATTAGCAACGACAGCACTCGCTCCCCTTCCTCCTCTGAATCTGACCTGAGCCCCCGGCAGCTCCCCATCAGTGTAATGCTGCAAACGTTATTGGATAAGCTTTTGCAACATTTTACTTGCACGTGATACTAATAATATCGTTCTATCATTTAACCATTCTGCTGGATCACCTTTCTTGGGAATGAGTATAAATATGGATCTTTCCCAGTCAGTTGCCAAATAGCTCTTTTCCAAAAGCAAGTGCTTTCCAGCGTTACATCAGCTTGTTGAAACATTTTAACTGATGTCCCGTGAATTCTGGAGCCTTGCTTTTTGCTAATGCTTTTAATGCACCTTGAACTTCTTCCTTCTGTACCATTGATTCTTACTTACATGCTCCCTCCTGAAATGGTGGAATGACCCGTTCTTGTTTGGTGCAGTGACTCTGTGTACTCTTTTCATCTTCTTTGTATGCTTCCTGAGTCATTTAATACTTTGCTCTTAGGACATTTCAATATTACTACCTGAGGTTTAGTTTCTTTTCTTCTTTTTTTTTTTTAGTCCCCTCAGTTTAAGATATACTGAGCATATTCTTCCTTTTTGGTTTGCTAACTCAAGGTCTTTTCCCATTTTGTTATAATTTTTCACTTGGTCTTCTCCAGCTGCCCTTTGAAACTTCTGTTCAGCTCTTTGACTTCATAATTTTTTCCATTTTTGACTTCATAATTGTTTTAGCTATTCTATGATTAAGAGGAATTTTCAGAGTCTCTTTCTGATCTTTTTTTTTTTTAAACTTTCCTGTCTTTTTAATGACCGTTTGCTTCATTTATGATGTTCTTGATGTCCTCCCACAGCTCATCAGGTCCTTCTTCATTAATGTCCGATGCTGTAAATCTGCTCTTGAGATGATCTCAAAATTCAGGTGGGCCAGAGTCAGTGTCATATTTTGCTCGCATAGACTTGTTTTCATTCCCTTCAGCTACAACCCCAACTTACACATGAGCAACTGATCGTTCCATCGTCCACTCTTGGCCTGGTTTTAGCTTTTGATATTGTGCTTTTTCATCACCTCTTCTCACAGAGAGAGCCAATTTGATGTCCGTGTATTTCATCTCGAGAAGTCCACATGTGTAGTTGCTGCTTGTTTTGCTGAAAAACCTTATTTGGTATGAAAAATTCATTGGTCTTGCAAAATTCTATCGTATAATCTCCAGCTTCATTTCTATCACCAACACCATATTTTCCAAGTACAATTACTTCCTTTTAGTTTCCAATTTTTTCATTCCAATTGACAATAATCAGATGTAGGCATTTTTGGAAGAGCATTGTTCTTCATACAAGAGTGAACAAGGATTAAAAAAAATCTATCCCTTTATTTTCTGTGTTCTGGTTACCCTCAAATGTGAAAATTCTTAAAACACAATCAGACGAATTCGTAGCCTTCAAAAGTAGCATGCCAAAAATATTTTTCAATAACTTCTTCGTGTAAACCTGGTGCGATGGGTTATTGGAGGTTCAGAGGAGAACTTGTGGGATTATACTACTTTTAAGGTAGTTTTACACACTCTTTGTGTGGATGAGACACTCACAAACAGACAGCAGAGCTCAGCCGGGTTTAATAAATGCTACCAGATGGCTCAGCCCATTGGTGCCAGGGGAGTTCAGAAAAGGGCGCATCCCTCTGAATCCCACTGACCGAATGTCTCCCCTTCTGATCTGCAGTCCCTTCTTCCCTGGGAGCATTTCAATAGGCTTCATGGCACCAAATCTGCTCTATTATTTTTTATGACTGCAGATATCCTCCAGCACAGGGGATGGTGTATGTCTGGTGCGGGAGGTGGTGGGGGTGGGGGTGGGAGAGAAGAAACAATGCCAAGTACCTTCACAAACTGGCCCTAGAGAGCCATGACTTACACGACCCTCTCTGTATACTACCTGATGCTGGAGAGAATCCCCTGCCCCCTTTTCATCAAAAACAGCCAATCCCTTCAGACAGGTAACACAGAAGCCCCAGAGCAGGAGTGCATTGCATTGACAATAGAGTGCTTGCTGGAGTAAGCCAGGAGGGAGAGAAGCACTGCATAAAGGGAGGGGGGGAGAAAGAAGGATTTACTTGAACTCTGCAAGCATTTTCAGTGGTGATTGCAGGAAAGCAGGAAACAGCAGCGATCAATAATGCTGACACCAAATATTCTGGGACCCTTGTAGCTGCATTCATCTTTGAGACAGTGCTGTTGGCGCGGAGACCCTGTCAGAGGAAATGGAATGGATTATGTATCTAAAGGGTTAGCTCATAGAGCCTCTTGAAAGGGCAATCTTTGGGACTTGCTCCTGCCCTTCTTTATTTGTAGAAGAATATATTCAGTCCACACGAGGGATGGGCTCAGGTAACTGTTGGACATTACAGATGAGGTGACATGTATCCCTGGCTCTCCACTCTGCCCTCCGGGACTCATTTTCTGCAGCCATGTGGATTCCATTGAAATAGGGAGTAGACACTCCTCTCTCTTCTTCAGGCAGCAGCTCCTTCCTTGACCTCCCCTAATGCACATCCGCTGGAAACGAAAGCACAGCGAGATCTCAGACATTCCAATCCTTTTACTACACACCAGAAGGATGTGCATGTGTGGCTTTTGTCCAACATTTGAAATCCGTCACATTGTCTCATGCTAGCACAGGAAAATGGAATGCTGTCCAAGAAGATTTTTTTCACCCAGAGTGCTTCAGTGTGAAGATTTTTAAAATTTATTTTGATGCCTCATAAATAAACCAGTGACAACATGAAAAGTGGCCTGGGAGGACTAACCTACCACACCACACTGAAGGTAGTCAGTGAGCAGAGAACAGCTTACTGCACCACTGGGACCACTCCAGTATCATCAAGAGCAACACTGGCTGAAAATGGAAGGGAAAACCTGCTTTTGTGTCTGCTAGGGACTGTGGAGTTGATGGCAGCTCGTACTCTAATACCTTGATTCAATGACAACTCCTTTCTATGATAGCTTGAAGCCCCAGATGTCTTTTTTTCATTGTTTAGAGGGGGAATGAACTGTATTTTGGAAATCTGGTGTGTTAGTCTGGGTACTTTAGAGAAACAAATGCACAGAAACTCATATGTATAAGAGAGACTTTTATATAAAGGGTAAGTGCCTATCAAGAAAACATCTCAACCCAGTGCTGCCCAAGCCCACAAGTCCAACCCATATATGTCCAACACCAATCCACAAAGCCCTCCTCCATCTCACAAAACACATGCAATGGCTTTGACCGCAGGAGGAAAGCCAAATCAGTGAACGTGTAAGCATCTCAGTGTATCTCAGTGCTGGCAGAGGTCTCCACATGGCTGCTCCAGCACCCAGGGTTGCATTGGGTTAGGTCCATGAGGCTTCTTCTTGGGGATGTCTTGCAGGAAGTGAGCCTTGCCAGCTGAAGTAGGGAACTGGCTCAGGCAGCTGCACCTTCATCCGCTCATCACAAAGCAAGAGACCTGAGAACTAGAAAGTTGAGGCTCACTGAGCCATTTACCTCTCCGCCCTTCAATTAACCCCACATGTGTTTATCAGCCAAGTTGGCACAATAAACTACCTCATCTGGTATATTATGTCATTCATGAACCTCTTAAAAACAAAGCAAAATGAAACAAACAAAATAAAACCAGCCGTGGATGGTTGTCAAGTCAATTACAACTTATGGAGACACCATGTTTTTCAGAGTAGAAGTGAACGCTGTAGGTGTTTCAAAGGCTACCATCTTTTGAAAGTAGATTGCCAGATTTCTTCTGAGCTGCTTCTTGGGAGTAAAAATGAGGCTATCTTCTCTTGTAAAGATCCATAGCCTCAGAAACCCTATAGATGATTGTTATAAGTCAGAATCAACTTGACTGTAGTGTTTGCTTGTTTGTTTGCTTTTTGATTCCTTTGATTATAATCAGGAGCTTTAGTAGCATAGTGGGTGATGAGTTAAGGACTTTTTGGTTAGCAGTTCAAAACTACTAGCTGCTGTACAGGAGAAAGGTGAGGCTGTCACCTCTGGTTAATATTTACAGCCTTGGAAATTCACAGGGGGTAATTCTACTCAGCTTACAGGGTTGTTTTGAGTGGGGATTGACTGGATAGCAGTGCGTTTTTATGTCTTGGTGGTCATTATACCATTTAGGAATAGGTTTCATTTATTGTGTCAATATGAGTGCGGTATTAGTATGAAGATTAAGGTAGAATGCATTTTAAATTAATTTCTTTTGAGATAGAGATATGCAAATTAAGCAAGCACACATGGAGTGGAAGATGTCTGCTCCATGATCATCAAGAAATCTAGACATGGAACCTGGCAAGCGATGGCTATCCCCTCAGATCAGATGGTGAGAGACAATTGGAGGCCTAAATTCAAACCTCTCCCTCCTAAACTCCGAGAAAATAAACTTGTTTGTAAAAGTCACCCACTAGCGGTATTTCTGTTGCAGCAGCACTAGATGAGTAAGGAAAGGTCATGGCTTCCTTCCCGACATGTAGCGGTGCTGCCCATTATACTGTTGTCAGTCCAACGGAAGTGCATTTATTCAAAGACAAATGAACGAGTGTGACTTTTTATCACAAGAAAGCCGGCCTCGCCAGAGGTGAGAAACTTTAAAAAAAAAGTCTCATTTCTCCTCTTAGAGAACACATTCCTTCAATTTCCTGGGTAGATCCAACTTTTACTTTAATCTTTACTTAGCAGAAGTCTCACAACCTTCCTAATAGACCACGAATCAGCAAAAAACAAAAACAAAACCAACACACAAAATAACACCCCAAACCTGTAAAGGAGAGATAGCAAATCTTTTAGACTTTGCAAGCCATATATCTTTGTCACAACCGTGCAAGTCTGCTGATATAGTAAGAAAGCACCTAGGGACAACATGTAAACCAGTGGACTTGGCGGTGCGCCAATAAAACTTTATTGACCCAAACAGATGACACGCTGGATTTGCCTTAGAGTCACGCCTGCCTACTCCTGAAAAAGATCACTCTTAGTTGTTGGAAAGTTTTACCCTGAGTCAAAATCTGCTTCCTTTAAAAGAACCAGAACCTTTTCCTTTCTCCACCATACACCATCTTGGTACAAAACACGTTGATTGATTGGTCAGAGTGCTGTTTTATAAATTATTCACAGCACGTACCTTCTCCAACAGGCATCGTTTTGCCCTAAAGACAGGAAGATTAATCCCTTGTTTCACTCCTTCATCCATTAATCAAGCACTTCCTGAGCACTTGTGTAAGTGCTGAGGATAGAGACATGAAGACAGCTTTTGCTCACTGGTTCACAGTCTTGAGAGGGAGGCTAACAAGCAAGCGAAAGAAAGATCTGTGGTTGCTTTCTTTACAGTTGACCATGGGAGCACAAAGGGGACGCATCCACCTCAAGGAAATGGCGAGTGGGGAGCATTGGGAAGCTTCTTTGAGGAGGCTGTGCTTGAGCTGTACAGACTCGCTCAGGGAGAGATTGGAAGTGCAATGTGGGATTCACACGTGTAAAGCCCTGTCAGCACGAGAAGATCGCAGCTCTGCATTGCAGGGACCACAGGTAACGTGCCATGATTGGAAGGCAGTATACATGAGTACATTGGTATTAGGGATGGGACCGAAAGTGGAGGCGAGGCTGGAGACGTAGACAAAGAGCTAGACTTTAAGTTGCCTGCTATCTCAACTCCACGTAGTATTAACCAAAGTGGGTGTAGCTCTTGGCTACACTATATTTTAGCAAGAGTTCAATTAGTTTTTTTAAACCCTAACCATAAAGCAATAAATAGCTGTTGGTTCTTGACAATACCATGAATTTGGACAAATATAATACTGCATGTAATTCTATCCAGCATATGCATTTGCAGGATTCTTACGTTGGTTTCAGAATGGTGATAGGAGACATATTTTATTTCTGTCTGGAAACAAGTGGTGATTTACTGAAAACTTATCAGAAGACTCTAGCTAGATATTGGTTGCTTTGGCTCCATGCATGGTAACTATGGCTGGATATATGCATCAGGGAGAGCCAATGCTGTCTCCTATAGGCTCCGACAACCATGGAACTTCTCTATCATAGGTGTTGCTGCTGATGTCCGTGGAAGGGTGCTTTAGTCTTTACACATGTCTGTTTTTTTCTTCCATGGTATGCATTTCTCTCTACTTTACAACTGACTGATTAAGACTTTCCTAGGCCTGTAGCACTCTGAACATTCTCCCAGCTCCCCTCTCTTCAGTCCTCGTCTAGCTTGCATCTAAATTCTTAAGTACACACACCTCAAATAATTCAAGATATTGCATTGTTATTGCTTTACTTCTCTTTAACTAGACTATGAAAGGAGAGACCAACGATTTTTGGTTTTGTGTTCCCACATGAAGCACATAATTACTGAACCAATGTTTGCTAAGTGAATGAATGAATTAGAAAACCAAGAACATTTACCATATGTCCTTAGCTAGGAGATAAATGTAAATAAATAAATACACACACACATAAATATATATAAATATAAACTCAGTTAATTTTTTTGGTTACCATATATACTCAAGTATGAGCCAACCTGAATATCAGCGGAGACACCTGATTTTATCACAATAACTGCATTTAAAATGTGCTGAAAAACTCGGATTATTCACAAGTATATATAGTATTTTGAATTTAATTTATGGGGCTTTGTAAAGGTGCAGGAAAGGGAGGGCTATGGACAGTTCCTTTGGTACCCAGCTGAGCTGTCCAATATCAGAGGCACTAGATAATATGGTTATTGGGCAAATATTATCCGGGGTCTTTTAAAAAAATCATTTTATTGGGGGCTCATACAACTCTTATCATAATCCATCCATCCATTGTGTCAAGCACATTTGTAAAATTTGTTGCCATCATCATTCTCAGAATATTTTCTTTCTACTTGAACCCTTGGTATCAGCTCTTCATTTTTTCCCTCCCTCCCTCCCTCCCCCTTGATAATTTATAAATTATTATTTTTTCATGTCTTACACTGACCTATGTCCTCCCTTCACCCACTTTTATGTTGTCTGTCACCCAGGGAGGGAGTTGTATATAGATCATTGTGATCATTTCCCTCTTTCTCCCCCACTTTTCCCCTATCCTCCTAGTATTGCTACTCGCATGATTGTTCCTGAGGGGTTTATCTGTCCTGGATTCCCTGTGTTTCCAACTCTAATCTGTACCATTTACATGCTCTGGCCTAAGCAGATTTGTAAGGTAGAATTGGGGTCATGATAGTGGGTTGGGGCGGGGGGAGGAAGCATTAAATAACTAGAGGAAAGTTGTATGTTTCATCAGTGCATACTGCACCCTTACTGGGTCGTCTCCCCCTCAAGACCCTTTCATAAGGGGATGTCCAGTGGCCTACAAATGGGCTTTCAGTCTCCACTCCACACCCCTCCTCATTCACAATGATATGACTTTTTTGTTTTTTGATGCCTGGTATCTGATCCTATCGATACCTCATGATCACACAGGCTGGTGTGCTTCTTCCATGTGGGCTTTGTTTCTTCTGAGCTAGATGGCTGCTTGTTTATCTTTAAGCCTTTAAGACCCAAGATTCTATATCTTTTGATAGCCAAGCACCATCAGCTTTCTTCACCACATTTGCTATGTACCCATTTTATCTTCAGTGATCATGTTAGGAAGGTGAACATCATGGAATGCCAGGTTAATAGAACAAAGTGTTCTTGCATTGAGGGAGTACTTGAGTGGAGGCCCAATGTCCATTTGCTACCTTAACACTAAACCTATAAATATATGCACATAGATCTATTTCCCCATCGTCATATATACATATATTTACATATGTACATGCCTGTATTTAGACTCTATAAATTCCCTTTGCCTCTTAGTTCATTCCTCTAGTTCCTTTTACTTTCCTCTTGTCCGACTGTCATGTTCAACCTTAATTTGGGTTTCAGTAATTCCTCTGTTACATTACCCTTGATCAAGCCCTATTAGGCCTCCCACATCCTCCTCACCATTGATTTTAGGTCACTTTCTGTTCCCTTGTCCCTGGGTTTATTAACACCTACTTCCTTTCCCCCACCTCTCCTCCCATGTTCCCCCAGAACCATCGGTCCATTGTTTTATCCTCTAGATTGTTTATCCTGCCTATCTTATCCAGATAGACCTGCAGAGATAATGATATGCACAAAAAAACAAGACAGATCAAAACAATGCAGCACAAGAAAGCAAAACAATGACTAAAAAGAAAAGAAAAGCCTGTAAATAGTTCAAGGTCTGTTTGTTGACCTTTAGGAATGTTTTCCTGTCGAGATTGATGGGGTGCCAGACTCTGGCCCCAAAGTCTATTTGGTATTCCGTGGGGACTTCGTTGCCCTGCTCCCCTTGCTGTCCTGTTGCATGCCCTTAGTGTTTCACTTTGGTGTGGTGAAATCAGATAGGGCACAATTCCTGCACTGTGTCTCCAGTGTTGTCCTCCATAGCACTATGGGTCAGTGAGGGATGTTGTGTCTCATAATGGGGCCGGCCCTATGGTTCTCTCTGTGCATTGGTTGCTCTGAGGAATATGGATGTGCTCTACTCTCTCTTTCTCCCCCTTCATTTGATTCTGTGTACTGTGATCAGACATGTCCCTCTCCCTGAGCAGTAGCTTCAGTCCTGGCCTCTGAAGTGAATTCTTCTGTGGGGAGGGCGGGGGGACTGTCCACATAGTTGGGATTGGAGCTAGCCCTTCACACCTCTCTATTGGTTCCCTGCTTCATGCTGGCATTTTGCATTCACATCTTAGAGCACCAGGTTGAAGTCTGGTCCCTCTTTCCCTGTGGAGATATAAATAATATCCTCCCCTTTGGTGGGTTAGTGCCCTGTGCCCCCCACTACCCATGTTTTTTTCTTTTCCCGCCCTCCTTTTTAGTTGTTTACCATATGTATTCCTGGATTTGGTCTGGCCCCTGCCATACTACCTGGACCTCACCCCAGGAATGTAGGTATACAGTAGCTTATTCCTTATGCCCCTTTTGCATTTTTAAGCTTACCTCAGTGGACTCATGTTATGCTTGTCCTTTTGTGCTTGGCTTACTTTGCTTAGCATAATTTCCTCCAGTTCTTCCCATGCAGTGATGTGCTTCATGTGTTCATCACTGCTTTTTAGGGATGTGTAGTACTCCAGTGTATGTATGTACCATGTTTTTTTAATCCATTCGTCTATTGATGGAAATCTGGGTTGTTTCCAACTCCTTTCAATTGTAAATTGGTAGCAATGAACACTGGAGCAGAGATGTCTGGCTGTGGTTTGTTTCTTGCCTCTTCAGGGTACATGCTCTGAAGGGGGATTGCTGGGTTATATGGTAGTTCAATTTCCATCTGTTTTAGATTTCGCCAAATTGATTTCCATAGTGGCTGTACATACCTATAGGTCCACCAGCAGTAGATGAGAGAGTTCTTATCTCACCACAGCCCCTCCAACAATTATTGCTTTCTGATTTTTTGAATTGGGCTATCTTTGAAGGTATTAGGTAGTATCTCATAGTTGTTTTAATTTGCTTTTCTCTTATGGCTAATGATCAGGAACATTGTCTCATATGTTTATTGGCCATTCAGATTTCTGCCTGTGTGAAACGTTTTTAGGTCCTTTGCACACCTCCTCAGTGGACAATTAGTTGTTTTTTCTTTTTGGAAGCTAGCAGAGTATTGTAGATTTTAGTAATAAGGTTTTTTTTTTGTCTTATGTGTCATTGCTAAAGATGTTTTCACAGTTTATGGGCTCTCTTATTACTGACTTTGTGAATTCTTTCGTTGTACACAGGTGTTTTATCTTCAGTGTATCCCACTTGTCAATTTGTTCCTCATCTGTATTTGTGTCTCTCCCTATTTGTGATAGCCTATGTATTTCCTGCACCAAAGTTCTCAGGTTCGTCCCAATTCCCTCACTGATGGCCCTAATAGTTTGGGGTTTTACCTCATGATCTGTGATCCACCTTGAGTTTATTTGTGTGCATGGAGTGAGATAAGGGTCTTGCTTTATTTTTCTGCAAGTAGATATCCATTTTTTCCAGCACCACTTGTTGAAGAGGACATCCACTTTCCATTTGAAAAATTTGGGGTCTTTATCAAAGATCAGTTGTCTGTATGCTGATGATTTTATTTCTGGGCTTCAGTTCTTTTCCATTGGTCTGAGTATCTGACATTACACCAATACCATGCAGTTTTGACCACTGTGACTGTGTAATATGAGCTAAAGTCAGGTAAAGAAAGCCCTCCCACTGTGTCCTTTTTCTTGAGGCATTCTCTGCTAATTCTGGGCTTCTTCCCTCTTTATATGAAGTTCAAAATCAGTTTTTCCATTTCCTTGAAGAAAGATGAGGGTAATTGTATCGGGATTTCATTAAACTTATATAGTGCCTTGGGCAGAACTGACATTTTTATTATATTGAGTCTTCCAACTCATGAAAATGAGATATTCTTCCATTTGTTGAGGTCACTCTTGGTTTCTTGTAATAATGTTCTTTAGTTTTCCTCATACAAATCTTTTTGTATTTTAGTCAGGTATATCCCTAGATTTTTGAATTTGTGTTAGGCTATTGTGAAGAATGTCACCTTTTTGATATCCTCTTCTGTGGTCTTGTCTGATATTAATATGCTTAAATTTATTCACATGTGACTTATGCCCCAACATGTGGTCTATCTTTGAATATGTGCCTTGTGAGCTTGAAAAAAAATGTGATTTTTTTTTTTTGTATTTGGGTGGAGAGCTCTGTAAATATCTATCAGGTCAAATTTTCTATTGTAGTGTTTAGATCTGTACCCTCCTTGTTGAGTTTCTTTTCCTGTGATATATCTTGCTCAGAGAGCTGTGTATTGAAATCACCTACTGTAATTGTTGAGCCTGCAGTTTCTTTTTTCATCTTTTGAAGCATTTGATTGATATGTTCAGTGAGTCTTTCATTTGGGGAATATATATTTTAAATGCTTAGTGGTTATTTGTCTACAGTTCCCTTGAGCATTGTATAGTGTCACTCCTATCTCTTTTTATGGTTTGCACTTTGAAGTCAATTTTTATCTGAAATTAGGATCGCAATACTTACTGTTTGGTATGTTTTTCTCCAGCCTTTGATTCTCCATCTATTTTTATCTGTAATCTTGAGATGTGTCTCCTGTTGGCAGCAGACAGACAGGTTGTGTTTTCTAAGCCAGTCTGCTACCCTCAGCCTTTTTAATGACTGATTTCAGTCTGTTGATATTCAGGGTTATTATATCCATCTGTGGACACTGTGATATCATCTTATACCTTTTGTTTTGGGAGTTTTCCTACCTCCCTTTCTTATCAGTGTGTTGTGTGTGTGTGATTTGTTCTTGACTTCTTTCTACCCTAAGCCAATGATATCTTGAGGGCTGTTTTCTCTTTGTTGCCTTCTGGGTGGGGTTGCTCTATGTGGTGGTCTCTTATTTGTGTGTGGCGAGTGCTGTTCTTTTGCCCATACTGGGTCAGCAAGGATCTTTTGTAAGGCTGTTTTTAAAAAAAATGTATTATTTGAGTATTTCCTTGTCCGGGAAGACTCTTACTCCTCCCTCTCTTGATAGATAATTTGGTTGGATGGAGTAGTCTTGGGTTTGCATCATTTTCCTTCAATTTTTGGAATATGTTACTCCACTCTTCTTCTTCATAATGTCTGCTGGCAGGTCTGATCATATTCTTATTTGGAAACTATTATATGTGACTGTTTGTTTTTCTCTAACTGCTCTCATGATTTTCTCCTTTTCCTCAAAGTTGGATAGTTTAGCTATTATGTGCCTTGGTGACTTTTTGGGATTAAGTCTAGCTGGTGTTCTTTCAGCCTCCTGAATGGTTGCCTGGTTTTCATTTATTAATCTGGGGAAGTTTTCCTCCAAGAATTCTCTCACTGTTTTTTCAGTTGACTTCTTTGTTGTGTCTTCCTCTGGTAATCCAATTATTCTGATGTTAGCCCACTCATTACATCAGATATAGTTCTTAGGTTTTCTTCAGCTTCGCTGATGGTATTATTAGACTTTTATTCACGTTTGTTAAACTCTGCTTGGCTGTCTTCTAGGTCACTGGTGTGATTCTCTGCCCCCTTCAGTCAGTTGGTGAATTCCATGAGTCTGCTACTGCCTTTTCTTTTTATCTCACCCCTAAGCTCTTGTTTTTCCCTTTGGTTTATGGTTTTTATCTCCTCTATAATTTCATCCTTTCCAGTATTGTTTCTGTCATAACTTGTAGGATTCAAAGCAGCATTATGAATATTCTTTCTGTGGAAGATCAATGGCTGCTTCTTCAATGCACGTTGGTACATTCAGGACATCTTCTGATATTGCGTTTTGTTCCTCCTGTTTTTTCATTGAGGTCATTGGTGCTGTTTTCTGTTTATGTTGCTTTGTTTTAGAGGAATCCAGCGACATTTTCCAGAGAGTTGAGGAACACTGAGCTTTCTGTGGGAGTCTCATAAGAATGCCTCTTTGAACTGCATGCAGAAAATTGCCGTATGTGATTGGTCCACTGCTTTGTCCTCCTGTGGCTTCACTCTTTCCCTGTCAACCAGTATTCTGTTATTTGGAGGGCAAATTGGATGGTCCTCTCCAGGGATGCTGTTTGGTTGGTTGTGAACCCGTGAGAATGGTGCTTCACTTGGTGATCTCACAAGAAGATGTGATGATGTGGCCCATGGAAGCTTGGGGCACCACAGAGGGCTTTCAGGGGTGTCTGCTGCACCGGGAGTGCTACAGAAGGCAGATGGATGTGCCCGCTTTGATGTTGACCACGGCGAATGGTGGTTGGAATTTTCTTGGTCAGCAAGATCGCCACAGAAGTTGACCAGAGGTTGTGTGGATCACTGGAGAGTGTTGGCCGAGCTGAGGCACTATGATAGGTAGGATGAAGTTCCCTCAGTCATGTGGGAACACAGAGGACAGGTAGGACCTTCCCCAGCCACATAGGTGGGGATTCTCCAGGAAGAAGGTGGGTAGGATTTCCCCAGCTGCCTGTTAATCACTGAAATGGGTGGGAAGGCAGGTGGGATACCCCCAAGAGGAAGGTAGGCAGGCTTTCCCTAGCCTTGTGTTTCACTTCAGAGGGTAGAGCTCCCCCAGCTGGGTTGAGGGCAGGCATAAATGCCCTAAGCTAAGGGAAGTGACCTGTAATATAAAAGGGAAGAGAAAAAGAAAATAAAAACCCATGAAACCCAAAACTGAGTCTGGTGAGACTCTGGGGGGAAAGAGAGAAGAGAGAGAAACAAAAATAACAATATAATTGAGCCCTGTTCCCTGACCATGTGGCTGGAGGGGTTTAAACCCTGACCTGAGGTGGTGGCAAGTTGTGGCTGTGTTGATATAAAGCCCTTGGGCTGGATCCAAAGGATCCCGACTCTGGCCGGTACACTGGTGGGGCTAAGGTTAAACCCTAGCCAGCCTCCACAGTGGTAAGCCCAAAGCCCCCAGCTCCTTATAACCTAGAGGATCTGTGCCTGCTTATGATGCTCTTCCTGTGACCCAGCAGTGTGGAATTTTCCTCTTAGTGACTCTCCTGCACTGATTTCTGCGGAGTCCCTCTGGTATGCCAGTATCTGGGGTCTTAAAGACTTGTTTTCATACAAGCAGACATATGAGGTGTCAACAAAGTCTACACAGAAGAAGCACACCAGCCTGTGTGATGCAAGGATTATAAATCATACAATCAAAATCTAAAGTACGGAAGAGTATCAGAGCTTAAATTGTGAACACATGGTTTGCAGAAGGCTATCGATGGCAGCACTAGCCACAAAGAAGGTTCCAGGAATTGATGGAATATCCACTGAAATATTTCAGCAAGTGGAAGAAGCACTGGAAGCACTCATGGCAGAAATTTGGAAGACAGATACTTTGTTAACTGACTGGAAAAAAAATCCATATTTGCACCCATTCCAAAGAAAGGTGGCCCAACAAAATGCTCAAACTATAGAACAATATCATTTCTATCACATGCAAGTAAAATTTTACCAAAAATCATCCAACTACAATTGCAGCAGTATATTGACAGGGAACTGCCAGAAGTTCAGGCCAGATCCAGAAGAGGACATGGAAAAGGGATATCATTGCTGATGTCATATGGATCTTGGCTCAAAGCAGAGAATACCAGAAAGAGGTTAGCTTGTGGTTTCTTGACTATGCAATGGGATTGGTCTGTGGGACCATAATAAACTGTGGGTAACCTTGAAGACATCTGGCAGTTCCCAAAAGTTCATTTCATTGTTCTCATTTGGAACTTGTACATGGATCCAGAGGCTGTTGTGTGAGCAGAACAATGGCATAATGGAAAGGTGTGCATCAGGGTTGCATCCTCTCACTATATTTGTTCAAGCTATATGCTGAGAAAATCATCAGAGAAGCTGGACTATATGAAGAACAGTGTAGCATCAGGATTGGAGGAGGGCTAATTAACAACTGTGATATACAGATGACACAATCTAGCTTGCTGAAAGTGAGGAGGAATTGAAGCATTTGCTTATGAAGATCAAAGATTGTAGCTTTCAGTATGGATTACAACTCAGTGTAAGGAAGACCGGAATCCCCACACTGGACCAAGAGTTAATTATGACTGAGGTTGTCAAAGATTTTGTCTTACTTGGATCCACAACCAATGCCCAATAAACAAAATCATGAAAACAGAAAAAAAATTGAAGTTGGCAAACATTTCATTTTAGTTGGATCTTCCATCAACGCCTATGGAATCAGCAGTCAATAAATCACAGGATGTTAAATTGGCAAGTGTGCTGAAAAACAGTTTTTTTTTTTTACAGTATAAAAAAGAAAAGATGTCACTGTACAGATTAAGCTGCACAGGGTGCCCAAACTATGGTTTGGGCTCATGTGGTGGAATAGTGGTTATCCATTGGGCTCTTGGAAACCACCAACCAGCTCCCCCAGAGAAAGATAAGGCTTTCTACTCCTGTGCAGATTTACAATCTCAGAAACTGACAGGGACAATCCCTACAAGAGAAACACAAGGCTTTCTACTCCTGTAAAGAGTTACAATCTCAGAAACTCACCGAGACAATTCCTATAGGGTCACTATGAGTCAGCATCAACTCTCAATGGTGGTGAGTACAGTAGATATACAAAATGAAACAAGATCAAAGAAGAGCAGATGCCTTTGAATTATGATATTTGTGAAGAATATTGAATATGCCATGGACTTCTGGAAGAACAAGCAGATTTTTTCTTAGAAGAATTGAACAGTTAGAATAAGCCTTAGAAGCAAGAATGGAAAGATGTATCTCGCATGCTGTAGACCTGCTGTCGGGAGAGATCAGTCCCCAGAGAAGGGCACCCTGCTTGGTAAGGTGGAGGGGCAATGAAGAAGAGGAAGACCTTCAATGAGATGGTTTGGCACAGGGGCTGCAACACTGGGCTCAAACACAGCACCCAGGGTGAGGGTGGCACAGAACGGGACAGTGTGTCATTCGTTTGTTTTTTTGTTGTTGGTTTTTTTTAACAAAACAACCTTATCACCTTCAAAAGTACTTTCCATTAAACTTAATACATTTGTCAAATCTGTGATTCCATTCTTGCAAACTCATCTGAGTGACTGACAACACCTTCCTCATTTATTTCTCTACCTTGCTGTCCTTTGATGTTCTTCTTCATTCACAAATCAAAAGAAGTTGCACGGAGCAAGGTCATTTGAGTTAGGTGAGTGGGGAAAGAGATGCATGCTATCTTTTTGCTGAAAACTGGTGCACTGAGATAGCTGTGTGATCAGGTGCATTGTCGTGGTGGCAAAACCAGTCCCCCGCTGGCACAAAGAAGGCCTTTTTGGTCACACACCATTAGGCAATCTTTTCAGAACCTCTAAATAGAAAGCTCTATTAACAGTCTGATCTGGTGGAACGGACTCCAAATACACTATCCCCTTAAATTAAAAACAAACAAAAAAACCCCTCAGCATCATCTTGATCTTTGATTTCACTTGATGAGCTCTTTTTGGGTGAGATCATGATGGCATCTTCCACCGGCTTGATTGACGTTTGTTTTCAGGGTTGTAACAATAGCACCACGTCTCATCAATAATAATCCCCTAAGGGAAAAAGTCTGGGTCATTTTGGAGCTGTTCTTTCAAAGCACAGCATGTTTCCACTAGATTCTCCTTTTTCCTGGTCAATCAGAACCTGAGGCACAAATTTGGCAGCGACCCTTCTCATTCCCAAATCTTCCATTAAAATTCACTGAGCCGAATGCCGAGATAGTCCAGATAACTTCCCCACATCTTCAACGGTCTGTCGTCGGTCAGTGCATGCGTTTTGTTGATATTTTCATGTGTTGGGAAGCTGACAGATGTCCAGAAAGCGGTTTGTCATCAATCGACATTTCACTGTTTTTGAAACAAGAAAACCACTTGCACACTTGAGCTTTGCCCATAGTGCTGTCCTTGTAAGGCGTGTTCAACAGCACAGCTGTGTCTGTGGTATATTATCCGGAGCAGGAAACAAAATTTCACAGCCGCACTCTGTTCTTTAAAATCGGTCATCACAAAAAATGAGGATTGAATGAAACTGCCTGTAGGAAAAAATGTACTGTGACCAGAGAGAACCTTCCCAGGCGACACTGCTGGGTGCACTAACTTAGAGTGAGCTGCTCAATGCTCAGTTAGAGGGAAAAATGCATACTACCACAGCTCTGCTCCAGCCAGCACAATTCCATTTTGTGGACGTGTGTGTGTGTGTATCCCCTCAGATGTTCATGGAATCAGTGAATGGATGGATGAATGTATTCATCTACTGTCTGAGAAGAGTGTTGGTAGTTGCTGTTGAGTTACTGAAGACCATTGATGACCCCAACCAACTACAACAGCGTATTCACTGCCCGGCTCTGTGCCATCTGCGCAGTTGGTGCTATGTCTGAGCCCACTGTTGCAGCCACCATGCCAGTCTGTCTTGTCGAGCAACTTTCTCTCTTTTGCTGAAATTCTACCAAGCACGATGCCCTTCTTCAGGGACTGGTCGCTCCTGATACCATGTCCAAAGTATTTGAGAAGTAGGTTGACCCTCCTTTCTTTTCAGCATTGTGACTGTACTTCTTCCAATACAAACACATTTCTTCTTCTGGCAGTCAAATATATTTAATATTCTTCACCAACACCATAATTCAAAGGCAGTGATTCGTCTCCCATATTCCTTACTCATTGCCCAGCTTTTGCATGAAAATACCTAGGGACTGAAAATACCACGCATGGCTTGTGCCAGGCACACGTCAGCGCATACAATCACATCTTTGCTTTTCTCACACTTGAAAGAGGTCTTTTGCAGCAGGAAGTCCCAAGCAAAGTGGTGATTGGTAAAGGAACGGGGTGGCAAAACAGCCTGTTATTATTTTTGGTATTACGGCTTGCCAAATCTATATGTGAATGGTGAGGAGCTGAGTGTACATTTCATTTCCATTTGTATTGTAACCACAATTAAAATAACAAACAACAAGAGGCTGCTTATGTAGCCAACTGGGATTCTGGAGGCTGCCACCTTTATCATAACTCACAGTGTGGAAATGTTTTAATGAGCTCTAGAGAAGCCAAGCATGATATGATTTAGCCTGGGCTTGCCGCCTCTGAAGGGAAACTCCCCATTGGCCCCAGATGTCACCTGTGTATTAAGGCACCCTGGGGCAGACAGAATATGATCTAAAGGGATGGGAATCGGAGGGCAATCCAATAAAGTCAGGTCAGCTGTGGGCATGATCGCAGTTTCTAATGCCCAATAGATTCTTATGCTATGAAAGGCTAGGCAATCCAGCTGGAGCAAATGGAAGAAAGAAAACAAGCAGCCCAGAGAAGAGAAGTGAATGTTTCTTTTTAAAAATTAGAAATCCCTGCATTTCGGTGTCGTTCTTGTATTTATTCAAGGGAAGGATTTGAAGAACACCTGAAAAATGTAACATAATCCGGGCCTCTTCTGCAAGTTTTCCTTTTGTTGGTGCAGCTATGGTTTCCAGATGGCTGCATGTGTAGCACCGGAACACAGGTAGTTGCTCACTGCTCCAGTTCTCCTTTAGGCCGTCACAGTTACGAGCCAGGCTCGAGCCCAGTGGTTCCAGATCTAAGAGATTTACATTTGTTTCTTTACATGTGAGCTTTGATATCTTCACACTGCATTTCGCCAGCAGAGAGTTTCTGAAAAGGAGAGAGAACTCTTGTCCTAGAAGTCTTTATTGATTTTGGCTGTTATAGCCATCTTTAATGATTTAATAAAAGTTCCTTTAATACAAAGGAAAGCGGATGGAGCCAAACATTTCCCCCCTGGCTCAGGAAGAAAGGGCATTCTGTTGTGGTAGTGTGTGTGTGTAGGGAAGAAAGGGGCAGGCTCCCCCACCCATCCCCCACCTCAGGTTTATTGATATATAAACTGAGTAAGGCCAGAAAGCATGAGAAGAATGTAATTTTAAATTAATTCAGGCAGAGCCTCACTCTGTGCCATTTCATATGTGTGGCAGCCACATAATCTGGTGTCAACTTGCAAAGGGGTGGAGTCTAGCTTGTCAATCAGGTCACAGCTTTGATGACCTCATTTGGAGGTGCCATGGAGATAAATAGCTCACTGGAGGTCAGATACACAGGTACTCTCTGCTTTGTTTTCCTGCTGACAGGACACATGGAGCTACGCTGAGTTGCTTCCACTACTACTGGATCCACAAGACTTCCCACCCACTGGGCTGTGATCTTCCTGCACTCAGCATCATTGCATGTGTTGTGTGAGTCTGAAGAGGAAATTATCTACTGGCATCGGACATATGAGCTAATATCAGACTTATGGACTTGATCTGGACTAGGCTGGGTGTTTCCTCAGTGTACAATTGCTCTCTGATATAAAGTACTCTCTTACACACAGATGAGTGTATCTGAATTTGTTTCCCTATTCTACCCGGACTAACACATGATAAGTACAGGCGGGGACCCTGGAACAAGACATCAGAATGCTATGCCCAGGCTAGTTTTTTTTTTCCACTTGAACCTTTTTAATACTCGGGAAGCTAATTGTCCAGCCGATATTACAGTTTTCAGGTTAATGAAGTGACTAACAGGCCACAATAGAAACTGACTGCCTAGTCAAATTATGAAAAACAACCAGAAAAAAAAGTGAAAGATTAGAAGTTACATAGGTTTTTATTGTCCTTCCAGGGATGTACAGCGGCATTACCATTCTGTTGTCTCCTTGTGATGGATTGCAGAAAGAATCAGAGAAGGCACAACATGCATCTGCTCTCAGGACAATGATTGTAATCACAATAGGAAATGGTACAAATGTAAGCCATTCTCCTTGCAGTTTAAAGATTATAAATCCCTTATTCATCTGTTATGATCCAGGGGCCTACTTGTGATTTTTATGGATCTTTGCAGGCTTGGAATTTTAAACTGTAACATAAAAGGGCCACAGCTGTTCTCTCTCTGATTTTGATGTTCCATCCCTGCTTGGAGCGATGCACCCTGGTGACCTTTCCATCTGCCCAGCTGCCGCCCAAACTGCGCCGGTGCCTGTCCCAGGAGAAACTTAGCCCACCCCGATCTCGTCCCCTCCCAGTGATGCCAACACAGCACCTGCTTTTCCAAAGGGCTCGAGGAAAGTTCAGAACATTTCCCAAGGCTTTTTCTCTTTCCAGGAAAGCAGCACCGTTCCCACGATCAGAGTGCGATTTAAAGGAAGTGGAAGGTCCAGTTCATTTGGATGGAGAAGACCTGGGTTTTTATCTTCCGTGAGGCCTTTTCTAGCATGATCTTCCTTCCCCGAGTCTTTGCTTTCTCACCAAGGAAAGAACTTCCTCATGAGCAATGAACCACCAGTGTTTGGCTCTAAAGAGCAAGTTTGGTGGTTTGAATTTACCAAGTAAGCCCGTGGGAGAAAGAGCTAGTGATCTGCTCTCCTAAAGACTATTGGTTTTGGTTGGTGCTGTCCAGCTGGTTCCAACTCAGTGTCCTTCTGTACAACCGAATGACACACAGCCCCATTCTGTGCCACACTCACCCTGGGCGCTGTGTTTGAGCCCATTGTTGCAGCCCCTGTGCCAAACCCTCTCATCAAGGGTCTTCCTCTTCTTCATTTTCCCTCCACCTTACCAAGCAGGGTGCCCTTCTCTGGGGACTGATCTCTCCCGACAGCAGGTCTACAGCAAGTGAGATACATCTTTCCATTCTTGCTCCTAAGGAGTATTCTAACAGTTCAGTTCTTCTAAGAAAAAATCTGCTTGTTCTTCCAGAAGTCCATGGCATATTCAATATTCTTCACAAATATCATAATTCAAAGGCATCTGCTCTTCTTTGATCTTCTTGTTTCAATTTGTATATCTACTGTACTCACCACCATTGAGAGTTGATGCTGACTCATAGTGACCCTATAGGAATTGTCTCGGTGAGTTTCTGAGACTGTAACTCTTTACAGGAGTAGAAAGCCTTGTTTTTCTCTTGTAGGGATTGTCCCGGTCAGTTTCTGAGATTGTAAATCTTCACAGGAGTAGAAAGCCTTATCTTTCTCTGGGGCAGCTGGTTGGTGGTTTCCAAGAGCTCAGTGCATAACCACTATTCCACTACATGAGCCTATTGAAAATACCACAGTTTGGGCACCCTGTGCAGCTTAGTCTTTAAAGTGACATCTTTTCTTTTTTATACTGTAAAAAAAAACAAACTTTTTCAGCACACTTGCCAATTTAACATCCTGTGATTTATTGACTGCTGATTCCATAGGCATTGATGGAAGATCCAAGTAAAATGAAATGTTTGCCAACTTCAATTTTTTTTGTTTTCATGATTTTGTTTACTAGTCCAATTATAAGGATTTTAGTTTTCCTTATTTCGAGGCACAATCTGTAGTGGAGGCTGCAGCCTTTGATCTTCATCAGGAAGTGCTTCAAGTCTCTTAGTGCTCAGCAAGCATGGCTGTGTCCTTTGTGTATTGTAGGCTGTGGGTCTTCCTCCACACATGATGCAGCGTTCTTCTTCATACAGTCCAGCTTCTGGCATTAATTGCTCAGCATGAAGATTGAATAAAAGGTGAAAGGATACTTTCACTCTGACCCATAGCTTTTCTGATTTTAAACTTTGTTCTGTTAAAATTGGTTCATGTGCAAGTTCCACCTGACCTGGACGTAGCACTCCTGTACAGATTATGCATAAGCATGATGAAATATTTTGGAGTTTTTATTATTTACAACATCATCCATAACTTGTTATTATCTGTATAGTGAAATGCCTTTGCATAATCCACAAATACAAGCAAACATCTTTTTGGTAGTCTCTGTGTTCTGACAAGAGCCATGTGACATTAGCAGCGACATAACTCCGTCCACATCCTCTTCTGAATTTCTGGCAGTCCCCTGTCAATGTACCGCTGCAAACACTTTGAACCCTTTTCAGTAAAACTTTACGTGCACGTGCCACTTATACTACCACTTGATGATGCCCACATTATGTTGGGTCACATTCTTCACAGCGGGCACAAAAATGGATCTTTTCCAATTGACCGGCCAGGTGGCTGTGTTCTAGTCACTCCCCTGCTACTGTAGACAAATGAGTACAGGCAGCACTGTGTCTGCTTTGTTCAAACATCTCAGTTGATAGTCTGTCAGTTCCTGGGACTTGTTTTTCAACACTGCCTTCAGGCCACTTGCACTTCTTACTGTAATACCCTTCGTTCTTGGTCCTGTGTACCTCCTGACGTCGTTGAATGTCAACAAATTCTTTTTGGTACAGTGATTCTGTGGATTTCTTTGATTTTGTTTGAATGTTACCTGTATCTTTCAATATTCTGCCTAAAGAATCTTTTATTATTGCTTCAAGAGTTGAATTTTTCTCTCGATTCTTTTAGTTGAGAAGGTTCAGGGTATTCTGCTCATATGGTTTTTAATTCTGGACCTTTGCACATTTCATTAAAATTCTTTATCTTCTTGGGTTACCCTTGGAAACTTCTTGTTTTTATGTTTGAAATGACCTTGTATGTCATTAAAGATTCCACGTGAGCTTCAGTTTTACTTTTCCTCCCTTTTTTGTCATTCAGTCCAATATTTACACTCAGGGGTATGTAGTCTAGAGTCTTTTCCTCCAGGAAGCAATTTCAATTGTATTAATTTATGTTTATGTTAAGCCCTCCATCATTTTTGTTCCACCCCTTCCCTACCCTCTTCCCTTCCCCTTGGAGATCTTTTGTTGAGTCCTTTCACATCATCATTCTTCCATTGGCTTTATTTACATCAGTCTCTTTTGATATCCATTTTGGTCTGTGTTTTAGCCCCTTATCTACCTTTTTAAAGCTCTCTCACTTTCTTCATAGGCTATGTCCTTGTTGCCATCCAACAACGAATCTAATTTTTGGTTATTAATGTTCAATTCTTCAAATCTGTTCTCATGATGGTCTCTAAATTCAGGTGCAATATACTGGAGGTTGCGTGTTGGCTCTCCTGGACTTGTTTTTAATTCTCTTCAACTTAATTTAAAAATTCATATGAATAACCTGTTTCTTTTCCACAGATAACTCCTGCCTTTGTTCTGGCTGATAATATGGAACGTCTCTATCATATCTTTCGCCCAATGGAGTGAATTGGATCCCTTTGCATTTCATTTGGCAAGGTCCACATGCACAGTTAGCACTTATGTAGAAATAGGTATTCTCCATAAATCAGTCTTTGGTGTTGCCGTCCTGCCATGTGATTTGTGGTGTTATTTCCATCACCAAAGCCATATCTTTCCATGTAAAATATGAGAGCTGAGGAAGCCATAAGGGGTATTTCTACTCTGACATAGAAATCAGAATCCAGCAGATGGCATCCAACAACAACTACAACAAAACCTACAGAGGAACTGTGCTGAAGATCAGAGGAACTGATTCACATCCAGGTGTTTTGTCAACTAGAACAAACTCTTCAAATGTAGGCTATTATCAGTACTGATATTTGGTAGTGAGGGGAAAAGGTAAAACGGGAGGTAATAAAATAGTGCAGCTTCTTTGGAAAAGAGTTTGGCAGTTCTTTAAGAAATTAAATGCGTAAGTACCACACAACATGACAATTTTAAACGTAGGTTTATGTCCAAAGGATCCCATTTGAAGAAAACTGATGGTGTCCAGCTATCAAAAGATATAGCATCTTGGGGTCTCAAAGGCTTGAAGGTAAACAAGCGGCCTTCTAGCAGAGAAGCAGCAAGCTCACATGAAGAAGCACACCAGCCTGTGCGATCATGAGGTGTCAGCAGGACCAGGTAACTGGCATCAGAAGACCCCAAACAAACAAAACAACACCCCACCCCCATATTGTTGAGAATGAGGGGGTCGGAATAGAGACCCAAAGCCCATCTGTAGACAATGGGACATCCTCTCACAGAGGGGTTACAGGGAATGGGTGAGCCAACCAGGGTTCAGTAAAGCACTGATGAAACACACAATACTCCCCAGGTTCCTTAAGGCTTCCTCACCCCCCACTATCATGACCCCAGTACTGCCTTTCACTTCGGGCTAGACTAGAGCATATGCACAGGTACTGATAAAAGCTCACAACACACGGAATCCAGGAACAGGAATGAGAGAACCGATATCAGGATGGCAGGGGCAAGGAGGGGGGAGGAGGGAAGGAAAGGGGAACTGATCATGAAGATCCCCACATAACTGCACCCCTGCCCACTCCGGGACCAACAACAGAAACCACAGGGGAAGGGAGATAGCTGTTAGTGTAAGATATGAAATTAATGATAATTAATAATTTATCAAGGGGCCACGAGGGTGGGAGTGGGGTGGGGGAAGAGGAGCTGACACCAAAGGCACAATAGAAAATAAATTTTGAGAAATAATGATGGCAACATATGTACAATTGTACTTGATACAATTGAGATATGGATTGTTCTAAGAGCTGTAAGAGCCCTCAATACAATGTTAACAACCCCCCAGAATCTTCCATTAGAGACTAGGCGGGGGCTGCTGATGTGGGCAGCTTAGTTGCACCTTGGCTTTGGTAGCGATGGCTACTTCACTGTTCACAGTAACCATGTGCGACTGAAAGGCTGTGATAAAAAATGCGGACATGTCAGAGGAAATGTAACAGGACCGGTGGAGTGAACTCCTCAGGCGCTGGTGAAATAGAACACAGAGCAGGACATTGTGACCCACATCCAGAAGGCATTTGACAAGAAGCACACTCCCACTTGTCACTGCACTGTGGGCAGAAACTTTGGTCGTTATGTGACACTGAAACTAAGCACTTCCTCTACTTCTACCTGGGTCCAGGGGTCACCCTTCTGGTCAAATGTGGTTGTATTAGTCAAGGTAGACTAGAGACACAAATCCAGAGACATCATATGTGTATAGGAAAGATCTTTATATACAAGAGCAGTTGAATATTGAGAAAACATTCCAGCCCAGTCCAGATTAAGTCCATAAGTCCGATATTAGCCCATATGTTGGATACCAATCTCTAAAGTCCTCTTCAGACTCATGAAATGCATGCAATGATGCTGAATGCAGGAAGATCACAGGCCAGTGGGTTCAAAGTCTTGTGGATCCAGTGGCGGTAGAAATATCTCAGCCCTGGCAGGGTCTCCATGTGGCTCCTTCAGTTTCCATGGGATGCGGTCTGTCAGTGTAGCGCCACATGTCTTGTCAGAAGAGCATCCCTCAGGGAGTGAGCAGAGAGAAAGTGTGTCTCCCGTCTCCAAGGAGGAAATACAGGAGTTCCCAGAATCCTCAGGAGAAGGCCATGCCCACAGAGAGGCCTCATTGTCTATGACCCAATTGACAGACTAGACTCCACCCCTTCACTCTTAATCCTCTCAAGTCCAAAATTGACACCATATTATGTAACCACCACACTGGTTCAAGCAGGGATGGTGCCCACACACCCAGTGATCCATCCCAAGCCAAGGATTAATGCCTCAGTTCCACATGGCAGAGACCGAACGTTTTAGTCTTGCTAAAGTAACACCTCCACCTTTGAACCTTTGTTATGTTGCTTGACACACGGCCTTCTCTGGTATCCATTTGTTGTGATGATTAGGCAATTAGCAAAATGGAAAATCTTCCATAGAGTTCTTGAGGTTGTAATGTTTACAGGATCAGACTGCCTCACCTTTTCTTGCCAACCTTTTGACTGTCAGGTCAACACCAGGGCTCTTTCCAGAGTGACCATATGTCCAATTTATAGCCCCTCTCCACCCTCCTCCCAGCACTCCCTTCCTCTCCTCCACTATCGTGACCCTTTGTTAGTGCGACTACCTTGCTGGAAGATAATTCACGTTTCCAACGGCAGTGTGATGTCACACTTCTTGTTTTCTAATTACACACGACTCCTCCATTTGAGGTTCAGTCATCTGCATGAACTGTATGATCTTTCCATTCATGGTGAGTCTCTCATTTCCCATGCTCGTCGCCCAAAAGCGCCTAACATGCTTAATTATTGGTATCTTTGTGTTGAATGCCCTAATATTTCCACATTTGACAGGAAAATTCCATTTGGTGTCTATTTAGGTTTTGTATTTTCTAATTTCTATGAAGGTAAATAGCATTAAACTAGTCTTTTTACCAGGTGGTCTCAAAATTGTATAGAACCTTTAAGCATTAAAACTCCATTTTTATGCAATACCATTTTAATAGAAATGCTTGTTTTATGAAGGGAAAATTACTGACAAAAATTTGAATGATTCTTTGGAGCCTCTTATACCCTCTTTATTGCATTTTGATGTGGCTTAATTCATTAATAAAGAGGAAAGAGTTGGAACCGTGGCATGTTTTATCTCCTCTCATGATTCAACAAAGGAGAATATTTTTTCAATAAAATTTTAGAGCAAATTTTCAATTTTCTTTTTCTGGAAAATGTATTTTTTAAGGAGAATGACCTTGGACTCAATTCAGCATTGGAATTTTACAGCTACCTTTTCAATTAATTTCCCTGTGTAACAGTCCCAGGGAGGGAAGATTTGCTGTTGTTATTTCTATTTTGCAGATGAAGTGCGTGGCACTTGGAGAGAGGAACAATGTGTGCTGTTCTTGCTCGAAGCGCTGCAACTTCATCCCTAGCAACTAAGCCACTCAGTTTAAACTATTTCTCTCGTCTTTCCTGCCCTTTCACCCGCCTTATCTTTTTTTTCTCTATATGTATGGAACATTTTTCTATAATGCATGAGTCTTGGGGATCGGAGAAAATTCACCTGCCCTCTCAAAGTCCCTAAGATAGTTGTTGTGGCTGTTCGATGGTGTAAAATTGGTTTCGTGTCTTAGGGACTCCGTTTACAGAATGAATCACGGTCTGGTCTTCCACCACCCTCATCACTGGTGCTGTGTTTGAGCCCATTGTTGAAGTGACTGTGTCAATCCCTCTCCTCGAGTGGCTTCCTCCTTTTTATTGGCCTTCCGTTTTACCAGCTGTGGTGTTCTTTTCTTGGGATTGGTTCCTTTTTTGGTAATATGCCCAAAGGATGTGAGATGAAGTCTTGCCATCCTCACTTCTAAGGAGCATTCTGATGTCCACAATTCACTCTTCTATCTTCTTAGCGTTATGCTCGTGGTTAAACAAAGTGCTACATAAATGTTGAGAAAAGTGTGATACGCTATGCTTAAGTGTTGGGGAAGGGAAAAGTGAATGGATGAAGGTTTTAGAGAATGAGTTTCATTCTGAGTTCAGGCTGTCAAGCCAAGGGAGATCTGAAGTCATTAGGAAAGACTTACACGAGCACTCCCACAGAGAAGAGATCGCTAAGGATCGGTCTATAGGTGAGTGTGACTTCCTCACAGCCAGCAGGTCTCATGCTGAAGCGCAGTCAATGGACACCTTTAGATTCCCAAAGATGGCTTTGGCTGCAGTGTGGCAGACAGGTTAGAGTGTGGAGACACTCGGGAGAATGAGATGCCTCTGGAATTAGAACAACGCATGGAAGCTAACCAAAAGCCTGAACTGTGCCGGCGGGCATGAAGACGGCAGAGGTGGTGGTGGACCGATCGAGGAGCTGGTTAATGACTGCCTGGCTGTCGAGTGTCATAGAGAGAAGGCATGTTTCTATTTTTGAAAGTCCCAGATTCTGTTAAAACAGAAAGCTATTTCATTTGAATTGTAATTATTTGGAACACAACTCATTAAATGCCTCAAATAATTGGCTCTTCTGTGCTAAGCATTTATGCACAAGGAAGGTGTCAAGGAAACACATTGAGAACGATTTTATTTTCAAGGAAGCAATTCTTTCCTTTTTGTTCTGGGATCGCTTTAGATAGCTCAGATTCTCACATCTTCAGGGTCACATTCCTGCTCGCTTTGCCTCCAGACACTCACCTCCCGGGTTGCCTAGCATTCACACAAGCAGGGTGGTTGCCCCTGACTCCCTGACATTCCCGATGCTCCCAGTTATAAGGCCTAAGCCCCAGGAGGAAGCAGCTTATCTGCCCCCCAGTGTTAACTCTTTCAGGTCATGAATTGATTTTTTAAATTTTTAAGAATTGCTTTTTAATGATTTTTTCCTACTCATTAAAAAAAGACGTCGATGAATGAAACACTAGCGGTTGCTGAATCCATTTTGCCAGGTGACAGCTTCACAGGGGTCCGAATAGAAATGTGCTCCATAGGATTTTCAATGCTGGAGGTCCCTCATCTTTTTTGTGAGGTGCCCCTGGGTGGATTTGAACTGCCAACCTTTTGATTAGCAGCCAAGCACATTAACGGTTTACACCACCCTGGGGCTTTTCTATCTCAGAGGGAGGGCACAGTTATTTAAACTGTCTCTACTGTGTGTTGCACAGTGTTCTCACCAGTTAAAAGACATGCCCAATTTCAGGCTCTCAATACCCATCTTTAGATTATGATCATCATTTTTTAAGGAACAGGAGACTCAGACCAGGCCACATAACGAGGAAGCCAATGCTTTTTCTATTAGATCACATCACTGTCCTAATGCTTCTTTAGCTCCCCGGCGCAGTTGGATGCTTTCAGTTGATGCCTAATTAGCATTTAGACAGAGGTGAAATTTCTCCTCCGTAGCCAGCTCTCTGTCATACTTGCTAGTGCAGAGGGAGTCCCCTGTCCCTGGAGTGTGAGTATAAATCGGGTTGCGTCTCAGCTTTATTCTGGGTTAGATGCGGCATTCTGTGCTAGTTCAGGAACTTCGCTTTGTTACCTCTCAGGTTTTTAATGGGATAATGTGGCTCAGGGGACTGACACTGGTTGCAAATATAACTGGTGTGTCCTTGGCTTCTCCTCTAGTAAGTACACATGCATCACACTGCCAATAAGACCACAAATCTCAGTGCTCTTTGAGTTTCTCCCCACATGTTTACAGAAAGGTCAGTTTTTTTTCCCTTGGCTCGTGCTTCCCAAATATTCCAAGGGCCTTTGTTGTGCAAGGTAGACCACTCGGTGGTCACTGCCTGTCAAAATCTGTGCTCCTCTGGGTTGCTGTGATGTGCTATAGAGTCTGTTTGATTCTGAGCAACTCCGCGGGATCGAGGGAAATTGCCCCACAGGGCTTCCTAGGCTGTACTGTTTACACAAGCACATTGGCAGTTCTGTTCTCCCACGGAACCTCTGGCTGGGTTTGAATTGCTACCTCTTTGGTAAGCAGTCAGGTTCGTATGCTTTGCACAACGACAGGGCTCCTCACTATATGGGATCATATGGCTTTGTTAGGGAGCTTCAAACAAGGAGCAACAAGCCAAACAAAACAAAACAAAACGCTGTGGTGTCCATCATGTCTACAGAGAAGTGCGCTGGGTGATGGGCCTGCGGAGAGTGTATGTCCCATGAGGCTTAGAGGACAAGCACAAGTGCAGTCTTATCAAACAAGGCACCAACACACTGTAAGACTGTCAAGGCCAGGCCAGTCTCCCGGGGAAGTCAGTGCCCTCTGTCTACGAATAGCAGCCACGTTTATGCTCAGCTTTTATTGCTTGGAGCAGAGAAAACCTCTCCATTCTAGATGGGCTGCTACTGCTGTCATCTACTGTGACTGGAGCGGGACCTATGAGAGGGACCTGTTCCACGGCCTTTACATCTAACAGGGCCATTCCAATGCTTTCCCTGGGCAGCCATTCACAGCTGTAAACCTACTGTGCAAGTCCCAGACAAAAGGCTGGCTTGCTTTCAATGTCAGGAGGGAAATGTTTTATCGTTAAAGTCATAAAAGTCAACTGAACAAAAAGAAAGCTGAATGCTTTATCATTGACGTATATGAATATCGCACATTGCCCTGTAAAACAGAAACTCCCAACACCAGAGCCTCACCAAATTTTAATTCTCAAGATTCCATATCATTTATTGGAGTCCCTCCTGGTGCTATCATTCAGTGCTTGACTACTGGCTGAAAGGTGGGTGGTCCGAACCCAGGGACAGGGGCCTCGGAAGGCAGGCCTGGTCACAGCCTTGGTCAGTCTGTGGAGCAGTTCTGTTCTGCACTTGTCAGTAAAAATCAAGTTGATAGAAACTAACAACAACATACTGCTCATCGTGTAATGTACCCGAAGATTGATTTTGAGCTCAGATGATCTCATGTCGTCTGAGAGCTTTCTGGCTTCTTTTCATAGGGCACAAGAATGTGCTTACTTTTCCACGTTTGGGGATGCTTTCTTAGGCATGGTTTCTGGTTTCCTTCCCTTCGATGGCTTGTCAGAAGTAGGTGCCTGCCTCTGCAGTCATTACATTCCATCTCGACAATCTGCTTCTTGTCACTGTACAATAGTCCTTTGTGTCCATATCCTGGGAGCCAGGGAACTGCTGAGTCCATCAGGCCACTCGTGAAATATCTGATTGAACTTAGACTCCATCAGACCCTCTTGATGAATCAAGCGGCTTTAAATCATAACCCGGCTCTCCCAGTGGTCTCTCAACTTTCAATACATTTTGATTTAAGGGGCTTTGGTGTGCGATCATATTTCATGAGATGATATCCGATGAGTGCAGGGAAGGAAACAAGCAACATAATCAGAGATGACAGTAAGAGGAACACAAGCAAAGGAGACAAGAGACAACCCACAGAGGGGTTATTTGTAAATGCAAGTGAAACACGGTAAGTGGTGCCCCGTGTAATGGTTACTTCCTCTCTGCCAGTGATGGTGGGTGGAGGTAGTCATAAAAATAAACCCTCATTCCGCAAAGAATTCGAAACTGAAAATGCTTCCTTTGGTCTCTGTGTACGCCATAGCAACGACGTGTAAGGCAAGCACCAGGAAGTACCTA
Source organism: Tenrec ecaudatus (assembly GCF_050624435.1). Taxonomy (NCBI): domain Eukaryota; kingdom Metazoa; phylum Chordata; class Mammalia; order Afrosoricida; family Tenrecidae; genus Tenrec; species Tenrec ecaudatus. Next base: position 12,964,822 of record NC_134537.1, read on the forward strand.
CTTTTTCCTTCCTGTAAATGAGGGATCAAGGGAAAGCTAATATCAATGAATGCTTTCTTTGCAGGATGACACTAAATACCAAAGTGAAAAGAAAATTACTATCAAGTAGCATATAGTTACTGTGTACTATCAAGGAAGAGATAATAAAATCATCCAAAATTGCTCCCACCAAAGGCAAACATTCTTGATTGTTAATTGTATTTTCTTCTAGTCTTTTTAAAAATAAACGACCCCAACAATATTTATATGTACACCCCGGTGACATTGACTGCATTCTCTGTCATCGGGCAGCCATCCTTACCTTCCTCCTGGAGTTGTTCCTCCTTCGTTAACATAAAATCACTGCTCTCTAAGTTCCTTGTCTGATAGTTCAAGTTGCTGTTGTCAAATTGATCCCATCGAGTGTCGCTGGTAGGGACCGCAAAGTTGGTTTTGACTCACAGAGCTCCTGTGCACAACAGAATGAAACACTGCCTGATCCTCTGCGCCATCCTCACAATTGTTATCGTTAGCTCATTGTTGCAACCACTGTATTTATCCATCTTGTTGTGGGTCTTCTCTCTGCACCATTCTTCCACTTTATCAACCAGGATGTCCTTTGCTAGGGACTCATCTCCTCGGATAACATGTCCAACTATGTGGGACAAAGTCTCACCATCCTGGATCCCCGGGAGCATGCTTGCTGGACTTCTGCCAAGACAGATTTGTTTATTCTTTTGGCAGTCCGTGATACTTTCCATTTTCTTTACCAGCACCATAATTCAAATGCCTCTATTCTTCTTCAGTCATCTTTAGTCCACGTCCAACTTTCACTTACATTGAAGGCAATCGACAGTACCATAACTTGCGTCACTCACACCTTAGTGTTCAAAGGGCCATCCTTGCGATTCAACCTTTGAAACTAATCTTGTGTAACAGAGTTGCCCAAAGTCATATGTTGCTTGATATCTCGACTGCTGCTTCCGTGGCTATTGATGGCGGACCCAAGAAAGAAGGAATCCTTGACAGCTTCCATCCTTTCTCTGTTTATCATGTTTAGCGGTCCAATGGTGATTTCTTTATATTGAGTTGTAACCCGTACGAAGGCTGCAGTCCTTGATCATCATCAGCAAGTGCTTCAGGTCCCTCTCACTTTCAGCAAGGAAGGCTATGTCAGCTGCATATCCCACGTTGTTGAGAAGCTTTCCTCCAACCCTGACGCTGCATTCTTCTTTACATAGTGCAGTTTCTTGGATTATCTACTTAGCACACAAATTTAGTAAATAACGCAAAAGGTACAACCCTGAAGCACACCTTTAGAGATATTAAATAATTTAGTCGTCCCTTATTCTGTTTGTAAGACGGACTCTTGTTCCATGTTCAGGTTTTGCACGAGCAGAATGAAGTGTTCTGGAATTGCTATTCCTCTACAAGTTGTTGATAGTTTGTTACAATACACTATTGAGTAACTTTGAAGAACCATTAAAACGCAAACTAATATCCTCGTGGAAATCTCTGCTCTCGGCCAAGATCCATCTGATGCCCCCTTTCTGATTTTCGGTTGAATTTAGAACAGCTTCCTGCTGATGTGCTGCTGTAACTGCTGGATGGTCTCGGCAAACTGTACTTGCAAACACAAAACCAAGCTGTGCTTGCCTGTGCTATTAATGACAGTGTTCAATAATTTCGGAATTTGACTGGGTCACCTTACGTTTGGAAGGAGAACACATTGTGGTACAAATAAGCCGGGTAGCTGTCTTTCAGATTTCTTGGCAAGGGCAAATGAGCGCTTCCAGTGCTTCATCAGCTAGTTGAAACGTTGCAATGGCTTTTCCTTCAATCCGTTGAGCCTTGTTTTTATGCCTTCAGTGTGGCTTGGACTCCTTCCTCTGGCAACATTGGTTCTTGATTACATGCCACCTCTTGAAATGTGTGAACGTTGGCCAGTTTTGTTTGTTTGTAGAGTGACTCTGTGTATTTCTTTTGATGCTTCCTGCATTGTTCAATATTTTGCCCATGGAATATTTCAATAAGGCACCTTGAGGCTTCAATTTTTCAACAGTTTTATTGGAACATAAATCATATACTTTATAACTCAATGGTTTCTTGAAAAGAGTTGTTCAATCATCACCACAGTCATTTTAGAACATTTTCCTCATTCTTGTACCCATTAATATTACCCACAACTCCCAGCCTCTCCTGCCATAAACCTAAGGAACAATTAATCTAGTTGTTACCACCTCTATGGATTACTTTTCCTAGATTTCATAGGAAGAAAACCACATGAAAAACCCAACAATGACAACACCAAGAACAACATAAAACACAAGAAAGCCTCAATCCAAAAGAAAGCACAAAGTAATCAAAACTAGAACTAAAAATGGATCAGAAGGAAATAAATGATAATGTTAAATTTTAACGTAACCACATCTGCTGTAATTTACTCCCCGGTGCGCTCTATCTGAGGGCAGGAGTATTTACATCCCCAGTCAATGGTCTGAGTGAGTTCAGTGGGGGTTGGATCTGAGTGGGGACTTCGCAAATGGATTTTGGCCACTCACTGTTATCCATAGCCTTCTGCATACCCAGTGCTCAGAACTTAAGCTCTCCTACAAATGACTGAAAGGCTTTTTAGACTAGAATTCATGAGATGTTCACTAATACAGTTTAAAAACTTAAGTAACTTCAAACTGTTTAAGAAAGCAATGAAAGTTAGACTTAAGGCAAAACAATTCAATCATGTTCATCCATTAAGGCAAAATAGTGTTTGAAGTACGAAGATAGGTCACAAAAGCAAAGATGGTGTGACGTCGTAGGCTGTCAATTATGAGACAATCTCAAAAGCAAGAGATTTGAACCAAAGTCCATTGACTTCCAAATCCACAGCCTTGGGATAGCAATCCTCTACCTCTTCTCACACTGGAGTGTTTCAGTTTTAAATCCAATGACTTGCATTTTTTTCTTCAGTTTGTTTCCTAGTTAATATATGCTGAGTGTGTTCTTTCTTTAAACACATTAAAAAAAATTCTAGGCCTTTTCACATTTCATTATAATAATTTGTCTCCCTGAGCTCCTCTTTGAAATTTCTGTACAGCTCTTTCACGTCATTGTTGATTTCATACAGAAAGATCGTGAAAGAGCACACTGCTGAAGGAGTATATTCTATAATCATTAAACTTCACTATCATTTGGTTTTACAAAGCCTTCAGGTGTATTCCGCAGGGTAAATTGGCTGCACCAGACCTCTTTCAAGTGTTGAAGAACAAGGATGTCATTTTGGAGGCTAGGTGACCCAACCATGATTTTTCCATTGCTTCATATGCAGGTGAACTGTGGACACTGAGTAAGGAAGACAGAAGAAGAATCGATGCATTTGAATTATGGCGCGGGCTGAGACGATCAAACGTACTATGGACTGACAGAAGAATAAACAAAGCTGTCTTGGAAGAAGAAGCCCGGTAAGAAGAGTCCTTGGAATTGAGGCTGGTGAGAGTTCGTCTCACCTCATTTGAACGTGTTATCAGGGAGCTGCGTGTCTAGAAAAAGACATCCCGGGTGGAAGGGAAGGGAAAAAGAGGAAGGCCCCCAGTGAGCTGGATTGGCACAGTGGCTGAAGCAGCGACCTCAAACACAACAACAATCGGGCAATGTTTCACTCTGTGGTACCAAGGCTCGCTCGGATTTGGAAATGACTCAGTGGCACCTACCACAATGAGGATATTTGGGGTCAAGATTTACAGTTTTAAGATTGTGTGCCAATAATTGTAGGACTTCATCCATCCATTGCAGCTTCCAAAAGGATGGATTCCATTTATTGCCTGCAGTTTCCCACTTTGGATCAAGATTATTTTATAAAATCTTGGACCCAAACAGTGTTAGCCCGGTACCCTCAAGCTCCCGTGGTTTCATGGCAGAGGAGGCACTTAGCCAAGCATTTCTTTGCTGCCTGTTTTTGACTCTCTTCTTCTGTTGCTTCAAGCGAAGAGAGACCAACTGTTGGACCTTGAATTCTCCTCGTCTTTAGTTTGCATATATTTTACATATACTCACATTATGTTGTGGATAGTTAGATACATATTTTAAAACATTGTGAATACCCTTTATAATGGTATTTTGTTGTTAAGTATTGGTTTCGCATTATTGATCTTGTTGTTAGCATCCACTGAATTACCCCAACTCACGGATGAAATGCTCTGTGATCGGTGCTGTCTTTGTGGCCCCGTGTATAATTGTAGCCACGTGTCAATCCATCTCACTAAGGGTTTTCCTGTTTTTTTGTGGATCTTTGACTTTATGGATTTACTCTCCGTCTATAGCACTAGACTGAACAAGGTTCTGCTGTGCAGGATCGGGTTTTCATGGGCTAACTCTCAGAAGTAGATCACCAGGCCTTTCCTTCGTCTGTCTTTGTCTGAAGGCTCTGGTGAAACCCGTCCTCCAGGGGTGATCCTGCTGATATTTGAGATGTAGGTAATATAACGCCCAGTGTCTCAGCAACACACAAGGCAAGATGGCAGAAAAACCATTCTTGGGAGCAGTGGATAGATTGTCAAAAATAATTTTAATCTATGACCTATGTAAAGAAAATTTGGTTAGGTTAATTTTATTTTCTATTTAAATAACCATAAAACAGTCCTTACAGGTGCAGTGGTTAAGGTGTTCGGTTGCTAATTGACTGACAACAGTATTGTTTTTCTTTCTTTCTCCTTTTGTGCTGAATATCTTTGAACATTTTCAGCAAATCTTTGATGATTTGTTTTTTTTTTCTTTTTTAATCCTTTATTAGGGGCTCGTACAACTCTTTTTTTAAAAATTTATTTATTTTAACAATTTATTGGGGCTCATACAATTCTTTTCACAGTTCATACATATACATACATCAATTGTATAAAGCACATCTGTACAGTCTTTGCCCTAATCATTTTTTTCTCTTTTCTTCTTTTACATTTTATTAGGGACTCATACAACTCTTACCACAATCCATACATATACATACATCAATTGTATAAAGCACATCCATACATTCCCTGCCCCAATCATTCTCAAGGCATTTGCTCTCCACTTAAGCCCCTTGCATCAGGTCCTCTTTTTTTTCCCCTCCTCCCTCCCCCTTCCCTCCTCCCTCATATGCCCTTGGTAATTTATACATCGTTGTTTTGTCATATCTTGCCCTATCCGGAGTCTCCCTTCCCCCCTTCTCTGCTGTCCCTCTCCCAGGGAAGAGGTCACATGTGGATCCTTGTAATCAGTTCCCCCTTTCCAACCCACTCACCCTCCACTCTCCCAGCATCGTCCCTCACACCCTTGGTCCTGAAGGTATTGATGATTTGTTTTTAATAAGGTCCTAGAAATGAAAATATTGGGGATCTTGACACGACAACAAAATGCTTTCCAGACACGTTTTTAGTTTCTATTTTTTTTCTCCCACCAGTAGCCCATAGGAGTGCCTAGCAAGATAGAGTCTTCATATAAACATACCAGTAGGTTCCAAGGTACACGTGGTTCTCATCACAGGATCGGTTTTAGAGACATTTTAGCGTACAGCTGCTTTGTACTTATTTCAGTGCAGCCGCCTTTGTGTGTGGCATTACTTTACAGTGACACATCTCTTTTGAACCTACAATGTCATTACTCGGCTCACCATCTCTGCAATTCACCAATTTGGGTTCTGGGTAATTTTGAGCTGTTTTCAAAAATTGGATCAATCTTTTCTCAAAGAATAATGATCTGCCCTCCTAAGAGATACACAAAAGTATGAACTATTAGCTCTCGAGCTGTATCTTGCTAGGAAATAGCAAACAGCCTCTGCGACTTGCTTTCTCTTGTTCCAGGATCCTGACCTGACTGAATGCTGCTGTGACCAAAGCAATCTAGCAGAATGGCCAGAGGAAAGAGGGAGGAGAGCCACAGTGGAAAGTGCTGTCTTGCTCTAGTAGTTTCCAAGTAACTACAATCACTTGGCTAATTTGATACTGAGAACATTTTAGATCTGCCAAATGAGGATTCGCAGTGTATTCAATATAAAATGATTCTAGTAAAAGAAAACAATTTTGGTTGTTTTATGTAATGCATTTTACTTAACAAGAGAGAGGGGGAGAGAGGATGGGGGACAGGAGAGAGAAAGGACCAGCGAAAGCTAGTGTGGAGAAATGTTAACAATTGGGAAAATCTATATGAAGTATGCATTCATTACATTGTCCAATTATTCAGTAGTTTCCATAGACTTGAAAAGTTGGAAAATGAAGGTCAAGAGAAACAAACACACACCCAAATACCCTGAAAAGTGATTTAAAATGATCAAGATTGATCAAGAGTTTGTAGGCAGTTGCAGATCAGAAAACTTATACACAGGTGATCTACACGTTATTGGTCATAGGACCCTTCTAGAAAGAGAGTGAGCAGCAGTCTCCCAGACTTTTCAACCTTAAAGGGGGAAAGCCTTTTCTTTGAACTGTTCCTTATGAATGGTGTGAGGTTCACAGTGCAGGTCAGTTTTTTGGGTGGCCGTTGTTCACAATTCCTACCTATCTTGTTTCGGGTCATTTATTGCAATCCCCACAATTTAACTTTTCACTTACCCACACCCTTCCTGTTTTCCCTTCCATTCTCCCTTCTCTCAAACCATTCTACACATTGTCCTTGGGTGAGTGCTGCCCTGTAATCTCAAATGGTTGGTTAATGCAAGATGTTAATCTCACAACTATTACTGTTACCGTGATAGAACTTTGGTTGAAAACTGAGCCAAAGAAGTGAGTTCATTTTTAGACTTGACGGTGACTAAGGACCACACTCTCCAAAGTTCCAGCAGTCTTTGTCTGACCAGTAAGGCTGATGTATGGCCTGGCCTTTACTGCTGGGAGTTCAGTACTTGGACAACTTTAAAGCTGGGATGATAACATAGGTAGAGATGGTGAGTTCAACCATTCGTGCCCTCAAATCAATGCCCTTTGCTGTATGCCATTTTGTGAAAAAGTGCTAAGTCTTACATTTCCTACCACTTTGGCTTTTTTGGGGGCTTGACAAAGTTGTGAATAATGCAGTCGAGGAAAATTGATACCTGCAGTAACGCATGGAAAACAAACGGTAGGGTTCCATATTCTGGTATCTTATGCAGCATGCAGGACCTTCTACTGCAACTCCTTTCAGGGAAGTTGGAAGTATAGCTGGGCACCATCTAGTTCTTCTGATCTCATGGACATGGAGTGCATTCCTGTGCTCCGCTCTATTGGATGGTTCCTATGCATCTCCAATTTTCTTCACTCTTCTTTATTCTGAATGAGGTGACACCATAATTGCTCCTGGGTGGCTGCTCAGAAGCTTTTAAGACCCTAGTCACTCACTACTCACTAAAGTCATTTGTGCGATATATTTTTTGAAGACTATGCCATGCCATTTTACCTTGATGTTCCCTGAGACTATAATCCCGAACTCCCAGGCCCAGGGACAAACTCACTCAAAGTGTTTGATTCCAGCTAACAGTTCATAACTTTGCTCTCAGGATATTCCATCACATTCATGGATATTTTCCCAGCAAAGCTGAATACACATGTACCAATGTTCTCTGTCAAACTTATATAGATCTGTGGGTATACCCTCACTTTCCCTCCCACACCTATCTAGACTGCATTCTGTAGACAGGATTAACACCCTCCCCGCTAATGAAGACAAATCGAGAAGAATCTGTTTAGATATTTTGAGAGGCAAGTTGCCACCAGCACCATGGACCCACAAAGCTTTGCTTTCTACCCAGGTTTTATGAAGTCCTCCTATCCGGATACATTAGCACACAATTCACAGACATAATGAGCCATAAAAGACAAAGGAAACCCCACATATGGAAGCATATGATCTGTCCCAGGGTGAAGTTTAAGCTCAATTGAGAGGAAAAATGTCCCAGTATGGAAAAGACAAACTTCTCAAACTTTAATCCAGATGTAATTCACCTCTCTCACACACACACACCAAAGCACAGCCTCACCTGTGCTTTGGAGGGTGTTTGTTGCAAACTGGACAGAACGCACATAGGATCAGGTTCTGAAGTTGAAGTGAAGTAAGCATTCTGAAAATACTTTGTAGGCTTTGAATTCTCTGGTATTAATTAACTTTGTTTACTGTTACCGTTTTGTTTTGCAAATCCTTCCTGCAGATGTTTTCATAACAAACAAGGCCAGGTGCAGTCAATTATTGCTACTTAAAGCTCTTGACATTCATGTTTAGATTTTGAGCAAACCCAGTCCTGTAGATCTGGCTATTGCTTCTAGTAAGAATTTTAAAGACGTCGGAACAAATCTGTGTTGGAAGCAGTACAGCCAGAATGCTCCTTAGAGGCCAGGATGGTGAGACATCATCTCACTTACCTTGAACATTAGGAGAGACCAATCCCGGGAGAGGGACATCATGCTTGGTAAAGCAGAGAGGGGGTGAAAAAGAGGAAGACCTTCCACAAGATGCATTGACACAGTGGCTGCATCTGCGGGCTCAAACCTCAGCACAATTGGGAGGCTGGCACAGGCCTGGGCAGTGCTTCACTCTATTGTACACAGGGGTCGCTGGGCGTTGAAGCTGGCTCAGCTGCAACAGGAACGTTTGTCAATTCTTTTTCTTGGGAAGAAAGCTTCTTTTCATCGTCTTTTGGTCTCCATTTTCTATCCCTCTTCTGTTTTAGGGGAGAAATGACCCTGAATTCAAGCATATTTTGTAGAGACTCATTTATTAAGCCTCAACAAAGACAAAGAGAAAGACAAAGCATCTGGATGAAGGGAAGCCATCAGCCAGAGGCCAAGACGGTGTTCAAAGGATGCCGGGCCATGAAGCTAATTACAGAATATAGAAAACAAAGGAATTTTCACAACATCATAATCGTCAGCAGATCAGTTCATCACAGTTGTAAATGAGACCACAGAAGTGGTGGAGAGGACTTTGATTAAGACACATACACAATCACAGGTGAAACAGGCTTACAGGATTGGATGTAGCACTTTGACCATCTGGTGGTTGGGGTACAACTCGTGAACATGAGTAACACCCATATCATATCATAGCCACTGTATCACACATCTGAAAAATTGAGGGAAAGACTGCCCCTCCCTGGGATTGCCAGGGGATTTGTAATCGACTTTTAAACACACTTTGCCTGAAGACAAAACTGCTGTATTGCTGGTTGACTGTCAGACTGAAAACAAATGGAAGCTGGATTCAAAATGACTTAAAATGGAGTTAGGGTTCCCATTGTAAATCACATCCTTCCTCATACCAAGTGCTCTATACTTTCAACTCAAATACCAACTGCTCTTCTTCCCTACCCCAATCTCTGGTCAAAAGAGCCAAAGGATCTTTGGTGTTACTTGGGAGTAATTGGTCAAACAGTGAAATTATATCTAATATTTTAAATTCTATCATGTATAACTTTTGGACACTATAGGATAAGACTACCTTAATTTCCAAGGGACAACCTTAAAGCAATTGAACAGCTGTTGAGTCGACAGCCTTTTAGAAAACTGCTGAATAAACAAAGAGGATGTGCTAGGATTCCTGCCCACTTTTATTTTTCTTTTTAAATGATTAATTCCTTTCAGAACATCAAAACCCTCTTTTGGTTTGTTGGGGAAAAACCCCACTGATGTGATTAAACTAACACTTAAGTGAAAATGTAAAGTTATTAAGATTTATCTCCTGGGATGTTACAAGGACCTTTTTTAATTAACGAGAAATTCCTAGACAATGTGAGAGGCAGGAGCCGCCGAGGAGTGAAATGCCAGGCTGAGCCTCACACATTTGGTTAGACTTGAGTGTACACCAAAAAAAAATAAACTGCTTGCCACTAGTCAGAAGAAGATAACTGAGATGCTGGGTGGGTATGGATTTGATGATTTAAAAAATTTCTTAAGTGAGACTGTTGTTAATCTCAACAATGATAGTAACTGAAGGTATTCTCCAAGGAGGTTGGGATAGAAAAGGAGGGACTAACGAATAATTAGGGACTAAGGAAGAAACATACGAATTAAGCCAATAGTCCTTCATTGTTTCTGTTAATTGCTGTCCAGTTACCCCTTGGCACTGACACATGGACAAAGGAAAATGCTGCCTGGTAGCTGTGGATTGAACTGCTCTGATGGATTGGGTTTAAATGGTCCTTCCTCTCTTCTTTGTCTTGGTCTAGAGCAGTGGTTCTCAAACTTCCTCGTGCCGCGACCCTTTCATACAGTTCCTCGTGGTGTGGTGAACCCCAACCATAAAAGTATTTTCATTGGTACGTCATCACTGTCATTTTGCTACTGTGATGAATCTTCATGTAAATATTTTATAGGCAGGATGTATTTTCATTGTAATAAATTGAACATAATCAAACACAATGAAAGCATAGCAATTAATCACAAAACAATATGTAATTACATATTGTGAAATATTTATGTGTTTTCCGATGGTCTTAGGCGAGCCCCTTTAAAGGGTCATTCAACCTTCAAAGGGGTCGCGACCCCCAGGGTGAGAACCACTGCTCTAGAAACTGCTGAAACCTGTTTAGCATCCAGGCAACACGCAAACCTCCACTGACAGATGGGAGATAGCCACACATAGGTGCGTTGGCTAGCGATCAAACCTAGGTCTCCCTCCTGGAAGGTGCAGTCTATCACTGAACCAGCAATGCCCTCAAGTGATCTTGATGGTACCCAAGTTCACAGGCCATTTTATTTCAAAGGCGATTCATTTACAGTCAAATTGTCTGATTAAAAGATTCATTTATTGCTGTTCGTTGCCCTTGTCAGTTCCAAGTCACAGGAGCCCAGCGTGCCACAGAGTGAAACATTGCCCCGCCCAGCGTCAGACTCCATAGCTGTCTGGGAGTCCACTACTGCGGTCAGTGGGTCGGTCCATCTCCTGAAGGGTTTCCCTCTTCTCGCTGCCGCCCTGCTTGACCAGCTCCATGTCCTTTCCCAGGACGGTCTCCGTTGCTAACAAGTCCAAAGTAAAGATGCCACAGTCTTGCCACCTGCAGTTCCAAGGAGAATTCTGCTGTACTTCTTTGTGTTTTGTGTTTACAATATGCACCCTTTTATTGTTATTATTGTCATTTTAAATAAATCACTTTATGGGGGCTTATACAACTCTTATCACAATCCATCCATTCATTGTGTCAAGCAGATTTGTGCATTTGTTGTCATCATCATTTTCAAAGTATTTTCTACTTGAGCTCTTCGTATCAGCTCCTCATTTTTCCCTTCCCTCCCTCACAAGCCCTTGATAATTTATAAATTATCATTATTTTTTCATTTCTTACACTGATCGATAGCTCCCTTTACCCACTTTTCTGTTGTCCATCCCATGAGAGGGGGGCTACAGGTATATCATTGTAACTGGTTACAGATTAATTTCTTCTTCTGGTAATTCATCATGTTTTAAAAAAAATCCAATTATAACTATCTTACTTCCTTTTATCCTTTTCTTATTTTTTTTATCACCCATGTTCTTGGATTCTGTTCATTTTTCATTTTTTTTAGTATTTGTTAAAAAATGTTTTTCTCTACATCTGAGCTTCGCCTTCTCATCTCCTCCTCAAACGTCCCTGCGGGGTAAGTTGAGCTATGTGAGGTGAAGACTACCTTGTGAAATATGTGCTTTCGTGTTGAGTCATTTAGTGGAAAAGGGAAATAAAAAATAAAAGATCCGCATGAAAGAACTGAGATTTTAATGAGAAATCTTACCTAACGATGTCATACATACTACATACGACTATCTCTGCAATGACGCAAGAAGGAATATTAGTAATGTTATGATGTCAATTTTGTATTTATATAGTCTTTCCCTATCTGTGTGTGGCCTGTGAGTGCTTCTAATGATTAGGCAAGCCACTATGAGCTTACTTAGGTGGAGCGGGAATACTGCAGTCAAGTCTGAAAGAACAAGGAAGGTAAAAGACGCAGCAATGGCTACTTTATAAACTCGTCAGCTAAGCAGGAACTCCGATGGTACCAGTGATGAAGCTCGGGGCAGCGGACAGCAAGGTCAGCAATTTGGAACCACCAGCCCCTCTGCGGGAGAACGATGGAGCTTTCGGTTTAGAGTTACCTTCTCTGAAACGCAAAGGGGCCGTTCCATCCTGTCCAGTAGAATCGCTGCGAATTGGCATCATCTCGACCGCAGAGAGTTTGTGTGTGGGCTAGCAAAACAAGGCAGATATGAGTAAGAGTCAAGACCAGTAGGTTGAGAACATTTATTACAGTCAGCTGAGACTCCTGAAGTCTTTGCTAAGAAGGAGCCAGGAAGAGGCACCTTTTCCCTTGGTGATTTGTCTGTGCTATCTGGCTGGCTGTCTGACTGGCCGCCCTTGCTTCTTTCTCTGGGACCTCGCGAGGTAGCACCTCCTCGGGTGGCTAGTTCTGCTGCGTGGTTTGAAGCCGCTTCATTTTCGTTTTCTGTCTTCGAGCAGTTCTCAGTTTCTTAGTTTTTAGGAAACTATCCTCTAATTGGTATAGAAAATCTTCAATTCTCCCAACCTGGAAGATATAAACAGAATCCAACAGGATTTGCAGTTGTTTTTCTGGGTTTTACATTCTTAGGAAAACGGTGAGGTAGTTAAAAACAAATGGCACATTTTAGAACAGAACTCGCGGCAACGGAAGCAGCGAAACATAAAAATCTCCTTCTGTTTCCATTTCAGACCCCCTCCCCCGCTTTATAAACATGCACTAGACACGCAGGCACTGGCTTTCCCATTGACTCCTGTGGGGTAGGAATAGAGATTGGAATGGGGCGATCACCTGGTACTATTTTAAACAGGCTGTGGAAATCAGGGTTTTCAAATGGTAAAAACAGGGCTACAAGTTAATCCATGGTAAGCTCTTTCCCTACTTCTTTTATCCAACACAAACAAATCCACCCTCCTCAAAGGCAGAGATTCTAGTATTTACATGCTCCTAGCTAACATGGGAGAAAAATGAATATTCTATATCACTGTGGCAAGAACCATTTATCTACTAAATTAAAAGGAAATTTTGAATAAATACACTTTCTTGCATGCCCCAGAGAATGAGGGAAAACAATGATACACGAGACAATAATTCTTAAAAAAGCTATTAGCTTCTCTCCAAAGGAAACTTAAAATTATTCAGTGACGGTTGAATGTATTATACTATTTGTCAGAAAGCTATGGAAAAGCCAATTTACATATATGCTGAGTTGGGCCCACATGCAAGTCTGTAGCTGTAACAATTTATACTTAACCCTAATTCCTAGGACCTGCATATTGTATCAGCCTAATGCCATTCCCTGAAGAGCCCATTGTCATAAAGCTAGGTCAAAGCGAAAGCACTTATTGTTCAAGGTCTGCAGATATCATCTACTTAAGATAAAAAGCACTTAGAGCTTCAATTTTCCAATTCTGAGTTCCACTTTGAAATCACTTGATTTATCATTCAGAGTAATATCCCAAAGATAATTTAGATCGTCAAAAAGAGAATCATAAATGGTAGCACTCATCCATATGTTATGCTTAGGTCTTCTATATCACATCATGGGATATAAACTGCCCACTGGTTTTCTTAGGAAAACAAGATAACTTATTCATGGGAAGGTTGTATGTGTGAAAACCTTTAAAAAACAATTTCAGGTAAATTTTTCCAAAAGCACATAGTAGTAGTTTATGGCATTCAATCATTTGTAGAAATCATTCAGATAATTTGACAAATCTTTATCATTCAGATAATTTGATAAATGCTGCCATGAAGTCAATTGACTATTCTACATAGGCTATATATTACATACATTTTTCATAAAACCAAAACCATCAGTAAAAGCAAAACAACCCAAAAAGATAGAGCACAATCAAAACAAAGATAATGGATGGTGCTTTACAGTGACATCGGTAATTCAGTTGATGACTCACTCATGTTATTTGCATCTAAGATGTATCACTGAGATCCGAGCATTTTACAATGAGAATGTTTGCCTTCGGTCCAAGTACAATCTTAAATTACAATCCTGATCAGCCAAAAAAAGGCCTCCTTCAATGATGCAACATAAATGATTTTGAAATATCTATTTGGTGCTGCTGTGGCTTAAACAAAACTTGGCACCCACATGAGTTGCTTTTCATGAACAGATGGAAGAAACACTGAAAGAGCATGGCTGAATTAAGTCTATACAGTACCTACAAAGGGGCTTCAGAAATTTTGTGGAAAAATGGAATGAAAAGATATGGAGCTTTCCCACGGACTTTGTGAAGCCCCCTTTTACAGTGGGCTTTGTTGCTTCTGAGCTAGATGGCCACTTGTTTATCTTCAAGCCTTTAAGATCCCAGACACTATATCTTTTTCTAGCCAGGCACCATCAGCTTTCTTCATCACATTTGCTTATGTACCTGCTTGTCAGTGATTGTGTCAGGAAGGTGAGCATCATGAAATGCCAGTTTAATAGAACAAAGTGTTCTTGCATTGAGGCAGTACTTGAGTAGAGACCTAATGTCCATCTGCTACCTTAATACTAAACATATAAATATATTCACATAGATCTATTACCCCATCGACATATAAAATATATTTACATATGTACATGCCTGCATTTATACCTCTATAAATGCCCTTTGCCTCCTAGTTCTTTCTTCTATTTCCTTTTGTCCCACTAACATCTCAGCCTTCATTTGGGTTTTGGTAATTCCTCTCAGTTACATTGCCCTTGATCAAGCCCTACCAGGCCTCCTATGATTTTGGATCACTTGCTGTTCCCTTGTCCCTGGGTTTGTTAACACCTACTTGCTTTCCCCCACCTCCCCTTCTCCCATGTCTCCCCGGAACCATCGGTCTCATTGTTTTCTTCTCCAGATTGTTTATCCTGCCCATTGGATGAAGATCTTAAAGCATGTTGTGCAATCAGCTTATGAGAAATAAAGTAGGTATTGCTTTACTCTAAAAAAAGAATATAAAAATATAAGTTCAATCTCATTAGGTGGGTACCCACATCCTTATCATGGCTTCTGAAGCCCTAGATGATCTGGAATCACTTCTGTCTTATTTCCATCTCATGTGACTCCATCTACTTTATTCATGTAGTGCATCTTTGAGGTATCTGCATATCCATTAAGCTCACTGAAATGTCCATCTGTCCCCTGATATAAAACTCACCTTAGAACTCTCATCCATACCTAAAACAACTGGGAATGGAAATTTCATATGACCCAGCGATACTTCTCCTGGGTATATACCCAATGAGGAAAGAGACACTTCATGAAAATATGTGTGCTCCACTTGTTCATCACAGCATGGTTCACAATAGCAAGAAGCTGAAGCAACCCAAACCCTCATCAGTGGAAAGAGCGATAAAGAAGCTCTCGTCCGTATGGACAATAGCGAACAATGATGCAACCATGAAGCACATCATGACATGGTGTTAGACAGAGTCTCTAGAGAAAGAAAACCAGGACACGTGTGATTTCAGATATAGATAAATATATACAACATAAGAAATAAACAGCTAATTATAGAGCAGTACAAACAGCTCAGTGCAACTCACTCTGTGCGACAGTCAATACACTGGCAGTCCTTCGACTCACGAGGGCTGCTGGGTGCAAGTCAAGGAAGTAGACAACTGTGTCTTCTGTAGAGCAATTCAGGGAATCCAGCCACAGGCAGCAAACAGCGGGGCAGGTCACCAACAGTCAGCCAGATGACAGGGTCCGACAGTCCCCAGCTCAAGTGATGTATACACCAGCAGTGTGGCGAAGCAGGTCTTGAAGGAACCTCCAACTATAGCGACACAGTCCATGGTTCTGGACCAGAGGATGTACAAAGGAACTGGAAACACAAGGAATCCAGGACAGATGATCCCTTTAGGATCTATGCTAAGAGTGGCAATACCGGGAGGGTAGGGTAGAAAGGGGGAATTGATTAAAAGGATACACATATAACCTCCTCCCTGGGAGATGGACAATGGAAAGGTTGGTGAAGGCAGATGTCTGACAGTGTAAGATATGGCAAAACAATAATAATTTATAAATTATCAAGGGTTCATGAGGGAGGGGGGAAGGAAGGGGAAAAACGAGGAGCTGTTACTAAGAGCTCAAGTAGAAAGCAAATGTTTTGAGAATGTTGATGGTAACAAATGTACAAACATGCTTGACACAATGGATGCATGTATGGATTGTGATAAGAATTGTACGAACCCCAATAAAATGATTTTTTTTAAAAAGCATCCCAACCCAGTCCAGTCCAAGCCCATACGTTCGATATTAACCCATATGTCTGATACAAATCTATAAAGTCCTCTTCAGACTCATGAAACACATGCAATGATGCCGAATGTAGGATGATCACAGGCCAGTGGGTAGAAAGTCTTTGGATCCAGTGGTGGTGTAAGCATCTCAGCGCTAGCAAGGGTCTCTACATGGCTTTTACGGCTTCAGAGGTCTGGTTGCCTTGGGGTAGGTCCATGTGGTTTCTCCAGTTCAGGGCACTAGTATAGTTCCATGTGTCTTGTCAGCTGCAATGTCTCCCAGGGAGTGAGCAGAGAGAGAGTCTCTCCGGACTCCAAAAAGGAAATACAGGGATTTCCAGAATTCTCAGGAGAAGCCCATGCCCACACTGGCTATCTCTGGATGGATAGGTTGGACTCCACCCCTACACTCTTAATCCTCAAATTGACACCAGATTATGTAACTACCACACTGACTTTACCTAAAACACATATCTGTAGCACACTTGTTGCTGTTAGGTGCCATTGAGTCAGTTCTAATGCACAGCGACCCTGTGTATAATCGAACAAAACACTGCTCAGTCCTCCACCATGCTCACAATTGTTCTTATGTTTGACCCCATTGTAGCCCCTTGTAGCAAACTAATGGAATGTAAATACTCCCTTTGACTTCAGGCTGAAATGCCTCGTGTGCGAAGAAGCAGATGACGACTATCTCAAAGTTGGAGTTGGAAGTCATTGAACTTTGGTTCATATCTCTGACTTTGAGAGTGTCCAATAATTGGCAATGTAAGACTACCGTATATTTGCTATTACCATCCTCTCTTTGATTTATTATGGGATGTCTCAGTCCAAAGGCATAGCTATATCTTAATAAATGGGACTTACTGAAACTTTTACCTGAACCCCAAGCCTTACTGTTGGCATCATGTATAGTCATTTGAGGGTTTAATCTTTTTTTAAAAAAACATTTTATTAGGGGCTCATACAACTCTTATCACAATCCATACATATACATACATCAATTGTATAAAGCACATCCGCACACTCCCCGCCCCAATCATTCTCAAAGCATTTGCTCTCCACTTAAGCCCTTTGCATCAGGTCCTCTTTTTTTTCCCCTCCCTCCCCGCTCCCCCCTCCCTCGAGGGTTTAATCTTTATAAGTCAATAATCCATGTATTTTCATCCAAAAAGATATCCTAAGCATGCATACTTAGTTTTCTAAGCAGTATTTTAAATGATATACTATTGACTAAATGAATGATAGTAGCAATAGAATGACCATGTATTGAACAAGGAAGACTTATAATATTTCCCAATGATAATGCTATTTCTAAAGTGGACCAGGGACATATATGAACTATATATAAGGGAGTGGAGTTTGAACTCAAACTTAGTCATAAACCTTAAGTAAAGAACAAATTGTTCTTATAGTGTGGCCCTACTCACTGCGTGCCCTCAAGAAGAGATCAGTGAAGATGAGTCTATAGCAAAGTTTGACGAGGAAATCAGATGGCTCCTGTTTGTCAGAAAGAATAGGGTCTTAAAGGTTTATCTTAAAACAAGCAGCCATTTAAGTTAGGTGACAGCTAAGTCTGCATGGAAGCAGCACATCAACTTGTGCGATCCAAGGTTTGTAAATAATAAAATGCAATGTCTTAAATTCTGAGCACCTGACTTGTAGAAGGCTACGGATGACAGCAAAAGGTCAAATCCACTGACAGCACCCCATATGAATTGAGCCTCTGGGGAATTCCCTCTGACTTTTGACCATGGATAGCTTTGTTACCAGACAGAGTGCACTGAACAGTGGATTAAGACTGACGTAGTGAGGTTAAATCTTAACACCTTATCATTTGTTCTTCCTTGTAGTCACTTAAAATGTGTCCTAGTTTTTATTATTTTCTTCTTTGGGATTGAGGTCTTTCTGTGTTTTAGTTTGTAATTGTTGTTGGGGGAGAAGTTTGCATGTTTTTATATGAATTCATGGGTAAGTTAATCTATAGCGATAGTAACTGAATTAATAGGTTTTTAGGGTTATGGCAGGGGAAGTGGGGGAAATGAGGATCTAATAATGAGTAGAAGAAGGAAGACAAAGTTGTAAAGCTGACGGTGGTGATGATTGTACAACTCTTCTTCATGTGATTGAACTACTGAATTGCATGATATGCGAGTTACACACCAATACAACTGTTGGGGAAAAGAGAATGAAGAAAAAGTTCTAAAACTGATTGTGGTGGTGATAGTAAAATTCTTTTAAATATGTTTCAACCATTAAAATGTGTGATATGAGAACTATTCATCAGTACAATGGTAAAAAATAAATAATAAAAAAATCACCCAGGGGTGGGTGGGTGAGTGGGGGAAGAAACTCACACAATCTCCGGATTTCAGTTCAAACATCACTGCCTTAGTGACGTCCTCTCGAAATCGCACCACAAGATGCGGAGTAACACGTTCCCATCATACCTCTCATCTCTTTGCACATGGCCAGTTACTACTTAATTGCTTGTGATTATTTGCGTAGTGTCTGTCTTCCCAGCTAGACTTTAAAACCCCACAAAGCAAGAACTAATTTCACGTTGCCAACCATTCCTGGGACTTAAGGTATGGTTCCAGTAAAATCAGTTGCCATAGTGCGGATTCTGACTCATGACAACTGCATGTGGGTCAGAGCAAGACAGGGCTCCTTAGGGGTTCCAATGGCTGATTTATCAGCAGTAGATGGCCAGTTCTTTCTAAGTGCCTCTGGGTGGAATTGAACCACCATTCAAATGCTTTGGTTAGCAGATGAGCAAGATAACTGCTTGCACCGCCCAGGATACCGTAGGTCCTACAACAAAACCACAAGACAAAATAAAACATATCTGACTCAACTGCTTGATAACAGATGTGAAGTTGAAGAAATTGAGAAACCAATGTGTTTTTGTCCATACTCATAGCTGACATCCAGCTTGTTCCTCTTTCCTCTTATAAATCGAATCGTCATTAGGTTTATACGTAGCTGTTATTTTATCCTTGTTGAGTTTTGAGACCATCAGAGCAAGTTAATAAGAGTGTGTTTCTGCCAGGCTTGAAGGAGTCAAGGGTAGTGATAGAAAGAATGCAGGATAAGTCATCAGGAGTGCTTCGTTCTACTCTTGACTTGGTTTATAACCATGCTATGTGACCACCACATGGCCTTTTTGAGCTTTGGTTTTCATGAGACTTCAGTATGTGAGTTTGGTTTTTGGTTTCAAGAGATGGTAGATATTTTTTTTGTTTGTTTTACATTTTTTTAAATGTTTTATTAGGGGCTCATAAAACTCTTATCACAGTCCATACATATACATACATCAATTGTATAAAGCACATCTGTACATTCTTTGCCCTAATCATTTTCTTTTCTTTCTTTATTTTCCCTTTTCTTTTTTTACATTTTATTAGGGACTCATACAACTCTTATCACAATCCATACATATACATACATCAATTGTATAAAGCACATCCATACATTCCCCGCCCCAATCATTCTCAAAGCATTTGCTCTCCACTTAAGCCCTTTGCATCAGGTCCTCTTTTTTTCCCCCCTCCCTCCCAGCTCCCCCCTCCCTCATGTGCCCTTTGTAATTTATACATCATTATTTTGTCATATCTTGCTCTATCCGGAGTCTCCCTCCACCCCCCCCCTTCTCTGTCGTCCCTCTCCCAGGGAGGAGATCACAAGTAGATCCCTGTAATCAGTTCCCCCTTTCCAACCCACTCACCCTACGCTCTCCCAGCATCGCCCCTCACACCCTTGGTCCTGAAGGTATTGTCCACCCTGGATTCCCTGTGCCTCCAGCCCTCATATGTACCAGTGTACAACCTCTGCCCTATCCAGCCCTGCAAGGTAGAATTCGGATCATGGTAGTTGGGAGGAGGAAGCATCCAGGATCTGGGGGAAAGCTGTGCTCTTCGTCGGTACTACCTTGCACCCTGACTGACCGAGATGGTAGATATTAAGGACATACTCAGCCATAAAACTCTATGACTTGAACCCACATCAAATCTCAATAGTCTAGTCCAAAAGATGCGTTCCCTTAGATGACGCCGTTAGATGAATGCCATGCTAGAAAGTCAGTCGGTCAATTTTACATTCTGAAAGTGTGGGAAGGCTGCATTATTTGTTGGTGAAGCTGGTTCTTTCTTTCTTCTTTTGTAAGTCAAGGAAAGAAAGATGCTGGTTGAAGAGAAAATAGACCCCATAACTAGGAAGAACAGATGGCAAATGATAGAAATTTTCATAAAACCTTTAGGAATAAAAAAATGCAAAGAGATATGTAAGTATATAAGGAAGGAAATGAGCCAGTTTCTGAAGCACGGCCTTATTAGACTCTCTTTTCAGTCCAAAATTGATTCTGGGACCTCAGATGACTCAGGTAACTGAATGTCTCTGTAGAAAGGCAGGTTCTGCTCTATTATATGATGATTGGTCATAATCCTCAGCAAAGAGTAAGGAGGTTGTCAACAACTTGTTCTTAAGGGCTTTTTAATACAGATCCACAAAGCTGTGTCAGTCATGGTGCAGCACAACTTTAAAATGCCCAGTACAACGATGGATACGAAAATAAAAAGGAAGACAGCATGAGAAGCAAAGAGAACTCAAAATTGAAATTCTAACAGCACAAAACAAATGATGCCAGCTGGCTTTAGAAAAACAAACCCACTGATTTGAGTGGATTCCAACTCGTGTTGCTCTGTGCCATGGATTTGGGTCTACTCATGCCAACCCTCTGCAAAACAGAACAAACCCTGGCCTGGTCCTGTGCCTTTCTCACCCTTGTTCTTGTTCTTACATTTAAGTACAGAGATTCAGCCAGTGTTTCAACCCATCTTGTTGAAGGTCTTGCTTTATTTTTAAAAATCATTTTATTGGGGGCTCATACAACTCTTATCACAATCCATACAGACATCAATTGGGTAAAGCACATCTCTACATTCATTGCCCTCATGATTCTCAAAATATTTGCTCTCCACCCAAGCCCCTGGCATCAGCTTCTTATTTTCCCCTCCCTTCCCTGCTCACCCCTCCCTCATGAGCCCTTAATAATTTATAAATTATTATTTTGCCATATTTTACACTGTCTCACATATCCCTTCACCCACTGTACTGTTTGTCCACCCCCCAGGGAGGAGGTTATATGTAGATCCTTGTAAGCAGTTCCCCCTTTCCACTCCACCCTTCCTCCTCCCTCCTGGTATCATCACTCTC
Organism: Tenrec ecaudatus; assembly: GCF_050624435.1. Lineage (NCBI taxonomy): Eukaryota > Metazoa > Chordata > Mammalia > Afrosoricida > Tenrecidae > Tenrec > Tenrec ecaudatus. The sequence continues at coordinate 12,986,215 of NC_134537.1, forward strand.
GGCACTGGTCATGAAGGGATCATCTGTCCTGGATTTCCTGTGTTTCCAGTTCCTATCTGTACCAGTATACATCCTCAGGTCTAGCCAGATTTGTAAGGTAGAATTCAGATCATGATAGTAGGGAGGTAGGGGAGCGAGGAAGCATTTAGGAACTAGAGGAAAGTTGTATGTTTCATCATTGCTACAATATACCCTGACTGGCTCTTCTCCCCATGACCCTTCTCTAAGGGGGTGTCCAGTTGCTTATATAGGGGTCTTGGATCCCAAATCTGCACTCCCCCTCATTCACAATGATTTGATTTTTTTGTTCTTTGATGCCTGGTAACTGATCCCTTCTACATCTAATGATCACACAGGCTGGCGTGCTTCTTCCATATGGGCTTTGTTGCTTCTGAGCTAGATGGCCTCTTGTTTACCTTCAAGCCTTTAAGACCCCAGATGCTATATCTTTTGATAGCCGGGCACCATCAGCTTTCTTTGCGACATTTGCTTATGCACCCAAGTGTCTTCAGCAATCGTATCAGGGAGGTGAGCACACAATAATAGGATATTTTGTTCTTTGATGCCTGATAACTGATCCCTTCAGCGCCTTATGATCACACAGGCTGGTGTGCTTCTTCCATGTGGGGAAGGTCTTCCTCTTTTTGGCTGCCCTGTACTTTATCAAGCACGGCATCCTTCAGGGACTGATTTCTCCTGGCAACATTTCTAAAGTACTTGAGATCAAGTATCACCATCCTTGTCTCTAAGGAACATTCTGGCTGTACTTCTTTCAAGACAGATTTATTTGTTCTTTTGACAGGACTGTCATGATACTTTCAATATTCTTCACCTGCACCTAATTCAAATGAATCGATTCTTCTTTGGTCTTCCTTAGTCAATGCCCAACTTTCACATGTATGGGAGGCGATTGAAAACAGCACGGCTTGGGTCAGCCACATCTCAATCCTCAAAGTGACATTCTTGCTTTTCAGCATTTTAAAGAAGTCTTGTGTAACAGATTTACCCAGTGCAATGCGTCTTTTGATCTTTTGACTGCTGCTTTCATGAGCATTGTGGACAAAACATGATGAAACTTTTGACAACTTCAAATTTTCCTCCATTTACTATGATGTTACCTAGTGGTCCAGGTGTGAGGAGTTTGCTTTTCTTTACATTGAATTGTTGTCCATACTGAAGGCTGTAGTCCTTGATGTTAATCAGAAACGGCTCCAAGTTTTCCTCACTCTCAGCAACAAGACTGTTTGGGTCTTCTGCAAATTGCAGGTTGTTAATAAACCATCCTTTAATCCTTCCTAATAAGCCAGATTCTTCTTCATATAAACCAGTTTCTCGGATTATTTGCTCAGCATACAGATTGAATAAGTACAATGAGAGGTCACATCTCTGATGCACACCTTTCCTGATTTTAAACCAAGCAGAGGGCCTTGTTCTATTAGCACAGCTGCTTCTTGGTCCATCTACAGGTTCTGTATGAACACGATTGCCATTCTTCTCAAGGCCATCCATAGTTTGTTATGATTCACACTGTCAAGTGCCTTAGCATAGCCAATAAAACACGAGTATACATCTTCCTGGTATTCCCTTCTGATGTCTTCTTTGATCATCTCTGTCCTGGTTTTGTAATGACCTTTTGTTTCTTCATGAATGACGGTCTTGATGTCTTCCCACGGCTCATTAGGTCTTCTGTCATTAGCATCCAATGCACCAAATATCTGTTCTTGAGATATTCTTACAATTCAGGTGGGGTAGACTCAAGTTCTTATTTTGGCTTCAACATGCACTCAATGATCTGCTCCACAGTCAGCTCCTAGCCTCATTTTGGCCGCTGATACTGAACTTCTTCATATATATACAAAATTCATGGCTCTCAAGTCAGTGCTGACTCATTGTGACCCGCTGTGGTTTTCTGAGACTAATTGTTTACAGGAGTAGAAAGTCCAGTCTTTCTCCCAAGGAGCTGCTGGTGGTTTCAAACTGCCGACCATGTAGATTGCAATCCAATGTGTAAGCACTATACCACCAGGGCTCCTTCACATGGATAGAGTCAATTTGATTTCTGTATATTTCACTGGAGAATTCCCTCTGTGTAATTCACATCTAAGTTGCAAAAAAATGTATTTATGATGAAGACCTTGGTCTTGCAATACTCTATCATGCTATCTCCAGCTTGCCTTCTCTGAAGACCACATTTTCCAACTGTTGCTCTTTTCTCTTTTTTCCAATTGCCAGGAATTATCAATGCATCTTCATTGCATGTTTAATCAATTTCAGACTGGAGAAGTTGGTAGAATTCTTCAATTTCTGCTTCACTAGCTTTAGTGGTTAATGTGCAAACTGAATAATAGTTTTATGGACTGGATTTCTTTGCATGCATATAGATCTTAGCCTAACTATCCTAATGCTGAAAGCATTGTCCTTCTTTTATTTTTGTTTGAAACGAATTTGTCCACTTCAGAATCAGGAATGGGTGTGAAGTTTTTAGCTGGAGCTAATGGCAACATCTTCATGGAGGTAAAGCATACAATGAAGTGAACAATTTTAGAAAAAAAAAAGAGAATAAATTTGATATTTAACAAATTAGAAAAAAAGTCAGCTAATCAACAATGAGTTAAAAATGGGCCTGTAATAGGAGCCTTATACAAATATGTAAGCCAGACTGAGTCATACCTCTAAATTGAGGAAAACAGAAGACTTTTTGGAAGTCTACCAAGAAAGAAACATTCTAGAAGTTCAAACTTGTTAAGAAAAACAAAACAAACAAAAAGATGATTTTAATATGCTCTAAGACTAGAACTGAATCAGCAAAAGTGACACTTATCTCTGTGTGAATTCCTGCTCTACCATTTTCTCAATGTGTGACTTTGAGCTAATTTACTTAAGATCTGAGTACCCGTGTTTCCTCTTCTATCAATCAATTACAGGAGCTTATTATCATCATTCAAGTTGGCCCCTGATTCATGGAAATTCTCTGCACAATGGAAAATAATCCTGCCTAGTCCTGTGCCCTCCCCATGATCGGTTACAGATCAGTGTGATTCATTGGGTTTCATTGCCCAATTTTCAGAAGCAGATAGCTAAATCATTATTGCTGGGAGTTTCTTGAAACTTTATTGAATCCTGCTCAGCACCATATACTGACAGAACAGATGCATTGGTTGGGAATTGGACGTAGGTTTCCCTCCTTGAAGATAAGAATTCTACCTCTGGAATCTCATTATTATAATAGGTTGGGCTCTCTAGGGAAGCAACCAGTGATGCTTACACATATAAAGAAAACCATTTATACCCAGAAAGTGGCTTAGAGAGTGGTATACACTGGCATGTTTAGCCTAGTTCAAGTCTATGGCACAGATGTGAAAAGTGTAGGCTTTTCCTAATTAGCATTGCTTCTGGGCGATGAACCAGGAAGCACTGAGGTGAAACAGAAAGTGGGGAGACAAACAGGAAGACCACAGCTGGTGAATGCAGAGAGGGATGAACCCAAGGTCATATTTTATGCTTTGATGGCTCCCAGGATCAGCAGGCAGTATGGTGGACAGTTAGCTCAAGTCCAGAGAACTAGAGGCTGATGAGCCAGATACAGCATCTAGAGGAGCAAGAAGTGAAGAAGCTTTCCACTGTGTTTACTTATTCAGATGTAGGCCACACCCCTGAGGAAATTTACCTACAATTGCAGTTCACCTCGATATTCTTACAACTGCGTGGATGCTCACAGTAGATCCAATTATGAAGTTGATTACACTGTGCTTGGCCACATTATGGGTAATTACCAGGCCCTATGGCCAATTCTGGCTGAGTCAAATTGACACAAAACTTAACAATTATCTTCTTACATATTCTTAAAATCTACTGCCACTCAGTTCTGACTCACAGGACAGAGCAGAGCTGCTCCAAAGGCTGTAATCTTATGGAAACAGACTGCCAATCTTTCTTCTGCACACTAGCTCGAGTGTCAGAACTGCCACGAGTTAGCAAGCAGTTGAGTGTTTAACCACTATGTCATTCAGACTCCTTACTCATTGACCTTAAAATCCAAACCAAACTCACTGCCATAGAGTCAATGCGGACACATAGCAACCCGCCTGTGGGTTTATGCGACTATAACTGTTTATGGGAGTAGGAAACCCAGTCTTTCTACCGCAGAGCTGCCAGGGCTCCTCGATTATAGCAGGGTTTAAATTCAACAATTTATATAAGTTATATGCATATCTGAAGTGCTTTTATTTGGTGATTATAATGGTAGCTGAACATGTTTGCTTTTTAGATCTTGTGGGTTTAATGCTTTAGTGTTTTTTTTTTGGGGGGGGTAGCAGATTTACATCTGGCCCAAGCCACCATGTTTTCAATAGTCTCATATGCATGTAAAAACTGAACCATGAAAAAGGAATACTAAAAAATCATGTATGTATTCAGATTCTGGTGTTGGGGAAGAATCTTGCATATCCTCCTGACTGTCAGCAAAATGAACCCATCTATCCTGGAGGAAGCAATGCCAGACTGCTCCTCAGAAGTGAGGCTGGGGAGCCTTTGTCTCATTGACTTGGACATGTGATGCAGTGGTGTGGATGCCATTCCTATTGTGTCAGTCTGGGTACATTAGAGAAACAAATCCACAGAAACTCATATGTATAAGAAAGAGTTTTATATAAAGGGTGAATGAGTGCACATCAATAAAACATCCCAACCCAGTGCTGCCCAAGTCCACAAGTCCAACATCAGCCCATATGTCCGACATTAATCCACAAAGACCTCCTTCATCTCACAAAACACACACAATGATGCCGACTGCAGGAGGAAAAGCGAGTCATGAACGTGTAAGCATCTCAGTACTGGCAGGGTCTCCACATGGCTGCTCCAGCACCCAGGCCTGCATTGGGGTAGGTCCATGTGACTTCTTCTCCTCAGGGATGTCTTGCAGGAAGTGAGCCTTGCAAGCTGAAGCAAGAACTGGCTAAGGCAGCTGCACCCTGGTCTGACCATCACAAAGCAAGAGACCCGAGAACCTGAAAGGCAAGGCTCACTGAGTCATTTATCTCTCTGCCCTTCAATTAACCCCACGTGTTTATCGGCCAGGTTGGCACAATAAGCCAACTATCTCACCTATAAAGGGGGAATGAGAATCTAACTCCACCCTAATTAAAGGCCAAATTCTATGAGGCAAAGGTTAAACATATTTTCACTTTCCAGTTTACTTCACCTTATTCTGATACCAACCTCCCACAAGACTTCTTCTCTACTGGGTTCAATGATTTATTCCAATAACCACACGGAACTGACCGACAATACTAACCATCATGGAGGTTTACAAGTTACATCAATACAGGATCAGAGAGCCTTACAAACATACTTCCCTTTGGTCTGCAGCAGTGCATGATAGTAGGCAGGTCTCTCTCTCTAGTTTTCAGTCTCTCAGCCCTGAGGACCCATGGCCTCTGCCCTGTTCAGGCAACTGTTACATAAGGTGATGATAAGGTACCAAAGGACATCCCATTCTGCAAGCCTCTCCCGAGATACAAAGATGGCGGGTAAAAAGGTCTTAGCAAGTAATTTTACGTTACTGTAACATGTCATCAGGAGGGACCGATACCTGAAGAAACACCTCATGCTTGATGAATTAGAAGGTCAGTGAAAAAAAGAGGCAGGCCCTGACTTAGAAGGATTGACACAGTGGCTGCAACAATGGGTTCAAAGTCAACAATGGTGAGGATGGGGTAGGGCCAGGCGATGTTTCATTTTGTTTTACAGAAGGTTTACCACACTCATGGTTGATTTCACAGCCCCCAACAACAATAACAACAAAAATTAGTACCACGTCTGGGGTATGACCAGTAAATAGAAATAAAAGAAAGCTTACATAATATACAACATTTAAATGCGTGATTTCTAAATAAGTTGTGTATTAGATAATATTTGATAACCATCACATATTTTGGCCTCCACTCTCTGAGAGATGTTACTATCCCAATAGTTGTGCTAAATATGCGTTTGCTTGACCTACAGTAATGACGCGATAAGATCTAAGACTCCTCTAGGCAAAGGAGGGTTGGTAGGGGCGGAGAAGAGAAGGAGTTGTGTAGGTTTCCAGCAGTACAAATTGACTGTGAGATCAATATACATTGTCAGTATGCTCTGGTTGCCTCTTTAAAAACTGACTAGATCAAAGCAATATTTAAAACTTTGTGTCTATGTCTCAAGGGAGCCTAGAGGATTGTGCCTTTCTAGCTCATGTCAGATCACATGCAGGCTATCAGGCTTAGTCTGGATAGCGCCAAGGGTTTAACATCAAATTGTATGAAGAAATATCGAAGGGCCTGATGTATTTGATCCGAAGCACAGAAAATAACAGGAATCTGTTATAGAAAAATAATCCCCATGTATTTTTCCTGGCCTTTTCCTCATCAATGAAGTTTTCAATTTTCTCAAAACTTCTTCATCATAAGCTCCTGGTATCGTCTTGCGTCCTTGTGAAAAATCTATCAAGAGGATCCCTTTGTGATCACCCCTCCAAACAGCCACCAGAATCTTGTGAGCTGACCCGTCTGCCGTGAACTGAACTGGCTCAGCTATTCCCCCTCAGACACCAGTGCTTGATGGGATATATATGTATTTTTTAATGGCTCTTGAGAGAACTTGTATGCCACCAGCTACTGATCACAAAGACATGCTTAAACACATTTTGTTGGGAATAAACCCAAGTATGTATGACCTGGAATCTGAGCATCAATACCTTGTGACTGTTTCTTGTTGTTTACTTGCTTGGACTTTTGTGAAGATGAGATCATTTTATGCTTAAGAAAAACTCTTTAGAAATGATACGGTCATCCGCAAAGGTGATGATTAAGATTGCTTATGAAAGTGCTTGATAAATATTTGTTGAGTGAATGGATAAACAAACGCATAAATAAATGAACAAAAAGGTAGATTTATGCCACAAACAGTTAAACATTCAGTTATAAATAGAAAAGTTCAAGGCTTGAGTCCAGCTAGAGGTATCTCACACAAAGTCTTGTGATTTATATCTGACCGCTGTTATACCTTTGAAAGATATACAGTATTTATTTGTGTCATGTGTCAGTCAGTAGGGTGGATTAAATAAAATTTTAAAAATTCAGTGGTTTACTGCAGTTTAGGTGGAAGTTTACAAAGCAAATTAGTTTTCCACTCAGCAATTTATACACAATTGCTCCCTGACATTACTTGCATTTTCAACAATGTATTAACATTCTCCCCATTTCTACGGTGGGCTCTCCGTTTCCTCTGTCCCTGCCTTGCTTTCCTTTCCCTGTCTATGTTACTCACTTGATCTGGGCCAAATACTCCCCTGTTGGTTTCACATAGTGGAGTGTTCTGAGGAGCATGCTAGTCCTGGGTGTTAATACTCACTTCACAGGCTATTTTATGTGGCTGAAAGCTGATCTCTGGGAGTTTTGGAGTTTCCACTGATATCTATCAGACCAGTAAGTCTGGTCTTCATTATTAATTTAAATTTGTTCCATCTATTTCTCTACTCTCTTCAGTTCCTTCAATTGTAATCCCAGTAGGATCTGAAATCCCCAAACTCACTGCCATCGTTGATGGGTAGAACTGCCTCTGTTAGTTTCTGAGACAGTAACTCTTTTTGAGAGTGGAAAGCCCCATCTTTCTGCACTTGAGCAACTAGTGCTTTCAAACTGCTGATCTTTTGGCTCACAGCCAACGCATGAGCACTGTGCCACCAGGGCTCTGAGTCTGTCAGACCTGAGTACCATTAATTTCTTCTGGTCTCAAGTTACTGGAAGCTGTGGTTCATGTTTTCTTGAGTTTTTGGTTTTCTTCACTCTTCTTTACTCCAGTAAGTAAGAGAGAAATTGTTGTAACTTAGGTGACCACCTGCAAGCATTTAAAAAATGACCCCAGTTGCTACTCACCAAAGTAGCACGTAAAACATTGTCTTTATGGACTTTGTTATTCCAGGTGACTAGATGTCCCAGTGACTGCAGCCCTTAGACCACTTTTTGAGACATGTTTGGTTATGGCTAAAAGGCTTTCATGGCTCTATCCCTGGTATGCTCTAGTGTATACATGGGTATACTTGCAGCATGTACAAATATATATATATATATATATATATATATATATATATACACACACACATGTATACACATACATACATGTATAGTCACCCTATACATGCATGTGGGTATACATTGATATACTTTCCCCTCATTGTTTAGTTTACTTAACTACCTGGGTATTCACTTGTACATTATTGTTGGTCATTACTGTTGTGGCAGCAACAACATGTGAAATAGTATTTACAGTTGTTGCCTTTTAATCTTGCGTACCAGTCATTGTCTTCCTTTGCCTTGGTTATGTTGCGCTCACTTCCACCATCGTGTGTCTTGCCTTTCCTTTCACCAGAGTTAGCTCACGTCTGCTAGCTAGTGAGTGATTTTCCCTCTCACCCTTCCCTCCCCAAGCAACCATCAAAGAATGTTTTTTTTTCCTGTGTATAAACATTATCTTGACTTTGTGTAATAGTGGTCTCCTACAATAGTTGTCCTTTTGTAATTGACTTATTTCACTATCTTCAAGGTTCATTCATGTCGTGAGATGTTTGGAAGATGTAACATTATTCTTCAATGTTGTGTAGACTCCATTGTGCATATATACCCCTATTTGTTTCTTTACTCATCCACTGATGAGCACTTACGCCGGCTCCATCCTTTTGCTATTGTGATTAGTGCTGCAGTGAACATGGATGTGCATATATCTATTGCATCCAATCTCTAATTTCTCTAGGATATCTACCTAGGAGACATAGTGATGCTTTTTGTTCCAACTTTTAAAGGAGGTGCTATACCATTTTCCATAATGCGTGTATAATTTCACATGTCCAAAGGCAGTGCTTGTGAATTCTACCCTCCCACAACCTCACCAGCATTTGATATGTATGTTCTGTCCGCCCCTGCCCCCCACCCCCGAGTCCCACTACAGTAACTCACTATAGTTTAGATTGGCACCTCTCTAACAGCTAATGTTCTCAAGCATCTCTCCATGTGTTTGCTGTCTGAGTGTCATCTTTGGGGAAGTGCCTGCTCATGAACTTTGAACATTTAAAAATGGGACTGTATATCTTTTGTCCTTGAAGTTTTCTGTAAATTTTAAAGATTAGACCCTTGTCTGATATTTAATCATCAAAAAAGCTTCCCCTTCTGCTTTTCTAGAGAAGGCTTTTGATGAGCACAAGAATTTGGCTTTTCAAAGGTTTCATTCCTCTAATTTATCTTCTGATATTCTGCAATATTTGGTTTGTTTGATAGTCTATTTGGACCCCTGAACTCATTCCTAATTTTATTCTATGATCTTTATGGTTTCAGGTTTTAGATTTAAGTATGTGATGCATCGTGAGATAGTTTTTGTGTACATTGAGAGGTATGGGTCCTATTTCATGTTTCTGCAAAATGAATATCCAGTTTTGCCAGCACCATTTTCTAATACGACTATCTCTTCTCCATTTAATGAATTTTGGTCAATTGTCAAAGGTCCACAGATCAATGAATTTCTAAAATAATTAATATCTAGATTCCTAATTCCATTCCGTTGATCAATGTGTCTATTGTGGCACCAGTACCAGGCTAGTTTGATCACTATGACTGTATATTAAATTATTCAATCAGGAAGTGTGACACCTCCGACTTTGTTCTTTTTCTTCAGTTATCTTTTACTTAACCGAGGAGTCTTTCCATGTAACATTGGCAATTAGTTTTTCATCTTGTTAATTGCTGAAATTTGAATTGCTATTAAATTATATCTGTAGATCACTTTGGATACTATTGGCATGTTTATAATATTAAGCCTTCCTATCCACGAGCATGGTACATTATTCCATATGTGTAGCTTTCTTACAGTAGTGCTTTATAGTTTTCTTACAGTAGTGATTTATGGTATAGATCTTATGTTTCTCTGATTAGATTGATTTCTAAGTAATGCACTGTTGGTTGACTAATGATACAATTGTAAATGGTATTTTTTTCCTGATTTATCTTTCAGAATTCTATTTGTTAGTGAAGTGGAATCGAACTAATTTTTGTACTTTGATCTTCTACTTTCCCACTTTGTTAAACCTTTCTACTAGTTCCAGTGGTGTTCTTGTCGAGTCTCTGGGATTTCCTATGTATAGGGTCATATCATTTGCAAATAGGGATATTTTACTTCTTCCTTACCAATTTGGACGACTTTTATTCTCCTTTCTTGTAAATAAACCTTAAAATCTATTCTAGCTTTATTAAATTCAACGGTTATTTCTGATGTGTAATTTCGCCTGGACTCAGTCTACAGAAACCTGCTCAGGGGAGGGAGGACACATTTCAATTTGATTTGAACTACTTGGAGGAACACATGAAAATTGAGGCATCTAACCACTTTTGTAGAGGCACACTTGTGGCATAGTAGTTGTATGTTGGCCTGCTAGCCACAAGGTCAACAGTTTGACACCATCAGCTGCTCCATGGAAGAAGAAATGGCTTTCTACTCCCATAAAGAGTTACAGTCTTGGAAACCCTCAGAGGCAGTTCTACCCTGTCCTATAGGCTCACTGTAAGTCAGAAATGACTTGCTGGCAGTAAGCTTGAAATTTTTTGAACTCTCTGGTGTGCCTCACTGCAGAATGAAAAGCACTGAACTGGTTCATATGCTCATTTATGGAAGCTAGGATCCTGTAGTCTTTCCAATGTCCCAGATATAAAAGCATTATATTTGTCACACACACACACACACACACACACACACACAATCTTCCAAATGTATATCAAAATTTTATCTTGCATCCAAAGGACTCCTATTATTGACTAGTTTAATAATACAAGGCAGGTCTTAGCATACTTTTTTCCTTCTCATTTATAAACACACCAGAGTCATTCACAGGCAGTAAATATTTCTTTTTTGATAATCACTTATATATATATTTCTCAGTACAACTTGAACTTAATATTTTCTACTCTATTTTTTCAGTGCAAAATTTGTTTGCATATTAAACACCCAGAACAATATATGTAGGCAGAAAGTACAGGGCTGTTTTTAGAGCAGTTGATCTTATGTTCTGGAAAGCCTTCTAATCAAGAAGGAGTTCCAGTGACTCTTCATCAGGTGCTAAGTTTTGTAAACGTCAGCTTCATTTGTGCATAGATTTAACCTATTTCCATTTGATAATTGAAGGCATATGAGTCCACAGTGAAAGAAATCTTACTGCCTTCCATTTATTGTGGGAGGGCTACATATGAGTACAGGCAACTGTAGGAGAGAAAACTGAATATTCGGGCATACGGCTAATGTGCTCAGGTGCTGAGAGGTGAGAGTTTTAATTCACCCACCCAGAGACGTCTTGGGGAAAAGGCCTGGGGATTTACTACTGGAAAATCTGCCACTGGAAACCTATGGAGTGCAGTTCTATAGCTGAACTCTATACACACACGAGTTGGATTTGATGGCAACTTTTTAAAAAAGAGTTAGTAATGGGGGAATGAAGGGGATTGAGATGAGCAAAGCTCATGTGAGGTGGGCGTGAGAAGGAACAACATAGCAATAGCTCTGGAAGGAAAGTACTCAGATGAGGCAGAGGAAAAAGGGAATGATTGAGAAAATCTGGGGAGTCCTTTTTCCTCCCAAAGTAATTTGAAACAAAACATCATTAAACCATAAAGTAAATGAATACAAGCTCAATGAGGTCCTAATTTTCCAATCACATTTGACTCTGATGCTTTAAAAAGCCTCATTTGTCCCACTGGTTGGGGTTCCCTATTTGGTTGTGGTTGCCTGCTTTCCTTCAAAGTACATCTTAGGAGTCAGAGATGCCTCTTTCTAAGGATGGCAGAGAGAAGAGGTTGTTCTAAAAACCAAAGTCAGTGGTAAATTATACTGAGAAGGAGGCCTCTGGACTTGAATTTGGGGATTCCCATTGGATTTCCTCTTGGATTAAACAGAGTGCATTGACTATGCCTGTGTGGGTTTGTTTGCACATATTCCTGCCACAGGAGCTGAGTTCTCCAAAGATTAAAAATTTTTATTTTAAATAAAGCTCTTAAAGATGCTTTTTGGAAGAAAAAAGTTAGAAGAAATGAGAATTGGAATCATTAGGAATAGATATTGGATTTACATGACTGCAGTGGGGTTACTGAATGAGAAGGTTTTAGTGATTACCAGTTTGGACTAAAATCCTCTCATCAAAACAAATTTTACTCCACCACAGCGGATTTGTTAACATTAGTTTCTTTGCTCTGCTCCAATTTAATTTTCAGACCGAGCACTTTTAAATATTTATCATCAAAAAGGGTTTGAATTTTAATTCTTATTAGAATTCTAATTGTTTTCAAACAGGCTTGAAATTAATTTCTAAAACAAACTTAGTTTCTGAAACGGAGTCATTTCTATTATTCATAACATAGCTGTTGCCTTTAGCTTTTGAATAGCGTCCAAACAGATAGACAGACTGTTAAAAATGGTGGTAGTTTGAAACCCCAGGGTTTTCTTGGAAGACTGGCCTGCTGATCTACTTTTGAAAGGTCATTGATTTGAAGACTCTGCTGCTAACTTAAAGGTTGGTAGTTTGATGCTACCACCCACTTGTGGAAGAAATAGGGGGCAATTTACATCCATAAAAATTCCTAGATTTGAAAACTCAATGGGATAGTTGAATTTGGAGAATTCTTTATATTTTTTACCCTACAAATACTAGTTTGTTTTTAACTCTTTTTTTGATTGTGGATTAGGTGAAGATCTACAGATAAGATCATCATTACTACAATCAACAATTCATATACATTTTGTTTCAATTCAACCATTTCAATGCTCTCATGTACTATCACTTATCCTGCTTCCTCTCCTTGTTGTCTGCTTCTGTTTCTCCTTGTTTAATCTCTGTACTTTGTCCTTGGGAATATGCTTCCTTTTGTTCTTCAACAGTTGATTATTCTCTGTGGCAGTAAGGTTGGTTTCGGATCTGAAGTTTGACTGAGGGCTACAGTCTTTGAGGTTTCATCTGTCTCTATCAGACCAGTAAGCCTGATCTCTTTTATAATTTTGAGTCTCCCCCTCTCCCCCCCACACACATATTCAAATTTAATCCTTTTCAGAACAGTTGGTAGTGGTACCTGGGCAATATCAAGTTCTCCTGGTCTCAGGGTTGTGGACGTTGATGTTTTCATGGTCTATTCATTTATTGTATGAATTGTTTCCATTTGTGTTTTGGTTTTTATTTACTGTAGCTAGAGAGAGGCTAATGGTTTCACCTTAGAGAGCTTCTCACAAGCTTTTAAGACCCCAGTCGCCACTCTCCAAGTAGGATACAGAACATCATCTTTGTGAATTAATTTATGGCAACATATCTTGATGTCGCCAAGACTATGGGACAGATGCCTTAAACCTGCTGAATCATTCCCTTGAGGAGTTTGGGTATGTCTAAGAAATATAACTTTTCCTTCTTTGTGCTACACCACATTTAAGGATATTTTGCAGCAAAGGTACACACACATATAAAAATATCCTTTGTCATATTTACACATAATTGTGGGTATATTTCCACTCTCCTCCCACACTTGTTCATACCGTCTGCCAATCTAAGCATCTCCTCATAGATCACCAATATTGCAGGATTGTGCATATAATAGAATTTGTCTCTCTTACCTTCACTCTTGCAAACCTCCCAATGTCTTGTCATGTCTGTATCCTTTTTTACTAACCTCCCTCATGTTATATATTGTCTTCCCCTTCAATTAAAATCTGTGATTTAACCTTCCTTTACCTCCCACTCCTGTAATCATGAGCCCTGTATCTTTTAGTGTGAACCTTTTTCTTGACTGATGTCACATTCTCCACAGGGATGATTCACTCATCATACAGACTGGAGCTAGACATCATGGTTGGTAAAGTATAAGGGCAGTGAAAAAGAGGAAGACCCGGACTTCCAGGAAGATGCCACGGATGTAGCATCCCTTTGCCTATAACGCCCTTTGTTATAGGCCCAGAGATCAACAGATACTTATTACAAACTGTCCACAACACCTCTACCGCACCACCAAACAGAATTATCCACTCTCACATAACAACACCTCCCTAACACTCCTAATAGCTTCGCCAGGATGTTAAGGAAACAACAGAAGATATTGGTGCACATACAAAAACCAAGCGAAATTGAAAGAATAATCAAATACCAACCAGACAAAACTGTAATATCTGAAACTGAACAGGCTACGGATTTACCAGGAAAGAATGACGATAGCAGTCATGCAACAGTTGAAGGAAGCGTTTGAGAGAAAAAGTGAAACAATAGAAAAGTTAGTAACCCCACTACGTGGTGTGGAAGAAAAGTTCCAATCAGGAATACAAAAATCAAACACTACATAGCAGAATTAAACATCTCTTTAAAGGAACAGCATGATGTTATTAAAGAACAGAGAAAGAGAATCAAAGAGATAAAAACGAATTAGTGAGCTAGAAGAACAAATGGAAAACCCAAAAGCGACCAAGTAAAGCTTGAGAACAATATAGGACACAATTAAGAGGAACAACCTGCGGCTTATAGGGATTCCAGAAGAGGAAGAAGCAAAAATAGCAACAAAAATAATCCACACATAGAATATTCCAAGAGTTCCCTCATCGTTCCAAGAGCTTTCCTCAATGTTTAAAGGAGGAAACAATAATAATTCAGGAAGCTGAAAGAACCCCAGCCAGGAGAGATTTCCCAAAGGAAAACTTCCTGGCATATCATAGTCAAGATGTCTAATATCAACAACAAGGAAAAAAATACTAAGATCAGCCAGAGAAAAAAAGGATTACATACAGAGAGGCAGCAATTAGAATAACCCGAGATTTCTCAGTGGAATCCACACAGGCAGGAAGACAATGGAATGACATATACAGAGTATTAGAGGGGAAAAAGTCAATCTAGAATCTTGTACCAAGCAAAATTATTACTCATATATGATGGAGGAATAAAAGTATTCTAAGGCAAGGAGAAACTAAAAGAATTCCCCAAAAAAGACCATCACGACAAAAATTATTCAATGAAATAGTATGGCCAAGAAGGCAGTAGCAACAATACACAGACCTGAAACAAACACACAAGACTCCTGACCAAAACCAACACACACAGAGCAACAACCAAAGCAAGGAAATATCACTGGAAGAACAAAGAAACAAAGCACAGTACACAAATAAACACACACATATAAAGCAAATGAGAGTAATAAATACATAAGTATCAATAATTTCACAGAGTGTTAATGGACTTAAGGCACTAATAAAGAGACAGAGAATAGCAGAATGGATAAGAAAATAAAATCCACCAATATGCTGTCTATAAGAAACACACTTCACAAACAAAGACATGAACAGACTGAAAATCAGAGGCTGGACAAAAGCATGCCCAGCAAACAGCAACCAGAAGAAAGCAGAGGTAGCAATATTTATCTCTGAGAAGACAGACTTCAAGGCAAACAATGTACTGAGATAAGAATGGACACTGCATAATGATAAAGGGAACAATAGCTCAGGAAGCCATGTAGGTATAATAAACCTATATGCACCCAATGAAAGACCCTCAAAATATATCAATCAAATCCTCACAGAATTAAAAAGGACATAGACACACCAACAATAATAGCAGCAGGCTTTAATATGCCACTGTCAAGGAAAGACAGAACCTTAAGAGAAAACTCAACAAAAATGACCTCGGAGACATACACAGAACACTCCATCAGACACAGAACATTTAAAAATAATAGACCACATACTAGACCACAAATCATGCATCAACACATTAAAAAAACTGAAATCCTGCAATCAATCTTCTCAGACCACAAAGTTATAAAATTGAAATTAACAATATATTGAACAAAACCAAAAAGACAAACACATGAAGACCGAACAGTTTAGTAGTCTAAAAAGACTGGGTATTAAGGTGAATAAAGGAGGAAATAAAAAATTACCTGGGACAAATGAGAGCAATAACATATCAAAACTTTTGGGACACAGTGAAAGTGTAATCAGAGGCCAATTTATAGCTATCAGCACACACATGAAAAATGAGGAAAATTTTTAAATCAACACCTTAACCCCACACCTCTAAGAACTGGAACTAGGATAACATAATCCATCCAAATAAAGGAAGGAAATAAATCATAAGGATTAAAGTAGAAATAAGTGATTTGGAAAACAAACAAACAAACAAACACACAAAGGAAAAAAATCAACAAGAAAAGAGGCTGTTTCTTTGAAAAGATTAACAAAATAGACCACTGGCAAACTTAACAACAACAACAACAAAGCAAGGACCGGAAAAAGAGATGAAAATGGTGACATAACAACAGATCCAAATAAAATAAAAAGAATAATAACACAAAACTGTATTCAAACAAATTTGACAATCTGGAAGAAATGTACATATACCCAGAAACACATCAACCATCCAAATTAAGGCAGAAAAACTCAACAGAACTATAAGAAAAGAAGAAAGAGAATAAGTCACTAAGAAACTACCAACCAAGAAAAGCCCAGGTCCAGATGGTTTCACTGGGGAATTCCACCAAAGATTCAAAGAAGACTTCACAACAATACAACATCAGCTCGTTGAAAGCATAGAAAAAGACAACAAACTCACAAACTCCTTCTATGAAGTCAGCATAACACTAATTCCCAAACCAGGCAAAGACTCACAAAGATAGAAAATTATAGAGCAATATCTCTCATACAGAGACACTAAAATTCTCAACAGAATCTTGGAAAATAGAATATAGCAGTGTAGATGGAGCCTGGCTATCAAAAGACATAGCGTCTAGGGTCTTAAAGACATGAAGGTAAATAAGCAGCCATCTAGCTGAGAAGCAACAAAGCCCACATGGAAGAAGCACAACAGGCTGTGTGATCATGAGGTGCTGAAGGGATCAGTTATCAAGTGTCAAAGAACAAAAAAATCATATCACTGTGTGCTCACCTCTCCGATATGATCGCTGAAGACAAATGGGTGCATAAACAAATGTGGTGAAGAAAGCTGATGGTGCCCGTCTATCAAAAGATATAGCATCTGGGGTCTTAAAGGCTTGAAGGTAAACAAGTGGCCATGTTGCTCAGAAGCAACAAAGCCCACTTGTAAGAAGCACACTAGCCTGTGTGATCACTATGCGTCTATGGGATCAGTTACCAGGCATCAAAGAAAATAATCATACCATTGTGATTGAAGGGGAGTGCAGAGTGGGGGCCAAAAGCCCATCTGTAGGCAACTGGACACCCCCTTACAGAAGGGTTTTGGGGAGGAGATGAGCCAGTCAGGGTGCAGGGTAGCAACGATGAAAAATACAACTTTCCTCCAGTTCTTAAGTGCTTCCTCCTCCCCCACTATCATGATCCCAAATCTACTTTACAAATCTGGCTAGACCAGAGGATGTACACTGATACAAATAGGAACTGGAAACACAGGGAATCCAGGACAGATGATCTCTTCAGGACTAGTGGTGAGAGTGGAGATACCAAGAAGGTAGGGTGGGAAGGGGGAACCGATTACAAGGATCTACATATAACTCCCTCCCTGGGGGATGGACAACAGAAAAGTGGGTGAAGGGAGACATCGGACAGTGTAAGCTATGACAAAATAGTAATTTATAAATCATCAAGGGCTCCTGAGAGAGTGGAGTGTAGTGAGGGAGGGGAAAAATGAGGAGCTGATACTAAGGGCTCAAGCAGAAAGCAAATGTTTTGAGAATGATGATGACAACAATGACAAATGTGCTTGAAACAAGGGATGCATATATGAATTGTGATAAGAGTTGTATGAGTCCCCAATAAAATGATTTAAAAAAAGAAACGCAAAGAACCTATATAAATGGAAGAATATCCCATGAATAGGCAGATTTAATATTGTGAAAATACTACTTAAAATCATCTACAGACACAATACCAATTCAAATCCCAAATATATTCTTTAAAGAAATAGAAAAACTAATTACCAATTTCATAGGGGCAGGCAAAAGACCCAAGACAAGCAAGGAACTTCTTAAAAAGAAGGACCAAATAGGTGGCCTAGCACTGCCTGACCTAAAAATCTACTATATAGCCACAGTAGTCAAACAGCCTGGTACTGGTACAAGAGATACATAGACCAATGGATCAGAACAGAAAACCCAGATGTAAATGCATGAGCCTAGAGCCACCTAATCTTTGACAAAGCACCTAGAAACATCCAGTGGGGAAAGACTGCCTCTTCCACAAATAGTGTTGGACAAACTGGATTTCTATCTGCAGAACAAAACGAATAAGACCCATACCTTTCTGCATGTACCAAAGAACTCAAGATGGATTAAAGACCTCAGTGTAACCCCCCCCCCCCAAACTCTCAGGATGATCAGTGAGAAGGCTGGAACAAACTTACGGGTCCTACTGCAGGGTATTCATAGACTACCAAGTAAAACGAAGGAGGCACACTTAGCAGAAGACTAGATTTATGATGGAACATACTGAAATTATATCACTTACACACATCAAAACACTTCACCAGGAGATTACACATCGGACAAAGGGTTAATAATCAAAATATACAGAATTTATAACTCAATAAGAAAATAATAAGATATACAATTAAGAAATGGGTAAAAGACATGAACAGATAGTTCAACAAAATGAAGTACAAATGACTAACAAACACATGATGCTCACGATCACTAGTCATCAAGGAGATGAAAATTAAAACCACAATGAGATACTACTTTACACCCACAATACTAGTCCAAATTAAAAAACAGAAAACAACAAATGTTGGAGAGGATGTGGAGAGATAGGAACTTGTATACACGGTTGGTGAACTTCTTAATATAAATAGCCACTGTAGAAAACACTGTGGTGACACTTAAAGCAGCTAGGAACTGAAATCCCATATCATACAGCAATACCAATATTAGGCATGTACTCTAAAGAAATAAGAGACACGGCATGAGTGGAAGTATGTTCTCCCATGTTCATAGCAGCACAGTCCACAACAGCAAAACCTGGAAGTAGCCCAAATGCCCAACAGTAAAAGAAACTAGGGTATATACACAGAATGGAATACCATGCATCCCTAAAAAACAGTGATGAAAACAGAAAACACCACATGACATGGAAGGACCTTAGCTGAGTGAAGCAAGTGAATCACAAAAGGACAAATATTGTATGAATCCACTATTACAGGAAGAAACACCAATTAAACAATTCGTGAACACAGGTGAGAAGGCTACCTACTGGCCATGAACCATACATCACCTGCCATTTGCTCACTTCACAAGAGCCAACTTGAAGGCAGAGACCTCACATTGTCTGGGGTCACTTCAAGAGGGGGGAAATGGGAGATGACCATTCACTTGAGGCTATACAACACTGAGACAAGGCTGGGGCAAATCAAGTCCCCCCTCACCCCCCAAGAGGAATGTAAGGAGATCCTTGCCAATAAAACCAAGCTTAAACAAAGAGAGGAGAGCATCTACATTTTGGAGGAGACCGCTGGTAGATCTGCTACTGAGAGTGATGGGTGATTGGAGAGAAGTAAGCTCACATCAGGAAGTTGTGCTAAGCAATGATTGTAGGGAACCTAGGGGGACATAGGACCAGATTTTATGTTCCTGGGTAGACTCTATGACTATGTTTCCACTCAACCCTCGGTGAACCACACTATGGACTAAACACTAGGATGACCTTGGATGCTGACCATGAAGGCAACATGGTGAAACACAGGGACTACACCAGACGGACTTAACAGAGGTGTGGATGAATGAACTGAGCCCTGCCTCGAAATTGCCTGCACACCTGGAATCAGGAATGGGCATATTCATATGGGAAAGGAAGCAGAGAGTGGCTTCCCTGAGATTGTGCAAGTGGGAGTCATTGGACCTTGGGGGAAACCCCCGGCTCAGTGGGTGTTCAATGGAAAGGTACTAAGAATCACCACATATTTAGTATCTCGATGCCCCCCTCACAGTGACACGACAGGTTTTGATCTGTTGGGTAGGGAACTGCATGTGGAAAAGTGATCCAGGAAGCTTCCCTTTGGCACCAAACCCCAAGCTTAGGGTAAACAGAGCTCAATAGAATTGGAATAAAATAAAAAGGAAATGGGTAATGGGGAAACAGGGCACTAACCCACCCAAGCAGAGGGTATTGTTTATATCTCCACAGGGAAAAAGGGACCAGACTTCAACCCGGTGCTACAAGATGTGAATGAAACTTGCCGGCATGGAGTAGGGAACCAGTGGAGAAGTCTGAGGGGCCAGCCCCAATCCCAACTATGTGGATAGATGCCCCTCCCCCCAGAAGAATTTATTTCAGAGGACAGAACTGAAGCTGCAGGCTCAGGGAGAAGGACATGTCTGATCAGAGCACACAGGAGCAAATGAAGGGGGAGGAAGAGAGAGTGGAGCACATCCTGGCTCCCAAGCCTTGAAGATGATATTCCTGGTCAAAGCAGCCAATCCAGAGAAGACCATGTGGCCGGCCCCACTATGAGACACGACATGCCTCACTGACCCATAGTCCTACAGGGGACCCAACACTGGAGACACAGTGTGGGAATTGCCCCCGATCTGATCCCACCACACCAAGGCAAAACACTAAGAGCGTGCAACAAAACAGCAAGGGGTATAGAGCAACAAAGTCCCCAGGGAATACAAAAAATAGACTTTGGGCACCATCAGACTCTATCAGAAAACACTCCTAAAGGCCAACAACCAGTCCTTGAACTAACTACAAGCTTTTCTTTTTTGTTGTTGTGTTTTCTCATTGGCGTTTTGTTGTTTTGCTTTCATTTGTTGCTTGGTTTTGCTGTCTTGTTTTTGTTCGTATTATTATCTTTGCAGGTCTGTCTAAATAAGATAGGCTGGATGAACAATCTGGAGGAGAAAACAACAGGACTGACAGTTCCATGGGGACATGGGAGAGGGGGAGGTGAGGGGAAAGGAAGTGGTGTTAACAAGCCCAGGGACAATGGAAAATCAAGTGACCCAAATCGGTGGTGAGGAGGGTGGAGGAGGCCTGGTAGGGCATGATCAAAGGTAATGTAACTGAGAGGAATTACTGTAACCCAAATGAAGGCTGAGCATGATAGTGGGACAAGAGGAAAGTAAAAGGAAATAGAGGAAAGAGCTAGGAGGCAAAGGGCATTTATAGAGGTCTAAATAAATGCACACATATATGTAAATATATTTATATATGAGGGTGGGGAAATAGATCTATGTGCATATATTTATAGGTTTAGTATTAAGGTAGCAGAAGGACCTTGGGACTTCACTGAAGTACTCCCTCAATGCAAGAATATTTTGTCCTATTAAACTGGCATTCCATGATGCTCACCTTCCCGACATGATCGCTGAAGACAAAGTGGGTGCATAAGCAAATGTTTTGAAGAAAGCTGATGGAGCCAAAAGATATAGCATCTAGGGTCTTAAAGACTTGAAGGTAAACAAGCAGCCATCTAGCTGCAAAGCAACAAAGCCCACATGGAAGAAGCATACCAGCCTGTGTGATCATGATGTGTCAAAGGGGTGAGGTATTAGACATCAAAGAACAAGAAATCATATCATTGTGAATGAGGGGGTGTGTGGCATGGGGACTCAAAGCCCATCTATAGCCAACTGGATATACCTTTATGAAAGGGTCACGGGGAGGAGATGAGATGAACCAGTCAGGGTGCAGTGTAGCAATGATGAAACCTACAACTTTCTTCTAGTTCCTAAATGCTTCTTCCCACTATCATGATCCAAATTCTACTTTTCAAATCTGACTAAACCAAAGGATGTGCACTAGTTGAGATAGGAACTGGAAACAGGGAATCCAGGACAGATGATCCTTTCAGGACCAGTGGTGAGAGTGGTAACACTGGTAGAGTGGAGGGAGGGTGGGGTGGAGAGGGGGAACTGATTACAAGGATCTACATATAACCTCCTCTCTGGGGGATGGACAACAGAAAAGTGGGTGAAGGGAGACGTTGGACAGTGTAAGATATGACAGTATAAAAATTTATAAATTATCAGGGGTTAATGAGGGAGGGGGAAGTGAGGTGGGAGGGAGAAAAATGAGGAGCTGATGCCAGGGGCTTAAGTGGAGAGTAAATGTTTTGAGAATGATGAGGGTAATAAATGTACAAATGTGCTTTATACAATTGATGTATGGGTGAGGTTTACTTTGGTTTACTTTGGTATGGATTCTGATAAGAGTTGTATGAGCCCCCAATAAAATGATTAAAAATTGGGAATCAAACTGTGTAGGGAAAGAAGTCATGGGCATTAGGTCAAGGTGGATCTATACTTGCATAGGCTCCTCATGCTGACAGTCAGTGTCCAGAGTGCAGTGTCATTGGGAAAATGGATCCTTATGCCCCAGGAGGAAAATTGACAATGTTGTATTTTTTTGTGTATACATGTTTTTGTTTTCTTGTCTTTAGATTTTTTTTAACTTTGTTTGTTTGCTGGTTGGTTGGTTTGTTGCTGGCGTTAGTGTAGTGGTGAAGAGAGCAGATGATGTCCAGCTATCAATCCGAATTTCTAGCTGTCAATCAGAATAGTGTCTGGGGTCTTAAAGGCTTGTTCTCAAACAAGCAGTCATCTAAGCGAGGAGTCTGCTAAGTTCACATGGAAGAAGCACACCAGCTGGGTGATCCAAAGGCGACAATAACAGAATTCAAGTATGAAGAAGGGGAAAATGTCAAAACTAAAATTGTGAACACCCAGTTTGTAGAAGGCTGTAGAGGTCAGTGAGAGCCCCCAAACCACCTGTAGAGTATCTAGTCAGAGGAAGCCACTGGCAGATCCCCTCTAGCCTCAGGCAAAGGTCTGGACCAGCCTTACTGTCAAACATAATCACTGCAATCCTGATTATGCTGGATCAAGCTTGCTACTTGATCAGTTGCCCACCTTCTGGACCTAACCTGAATCTGTTCAAAGTGCCAGGATCTCTTGCTTGTTCCATGACAGAAATTTCTTCCCTGGCTTTTGAAATATTTATGGTGGTCCTTTTTTCTTACTTGTTGTTTGTATTTTTATACCTATATGATTATTGTATCCTTACCATTTTATTTTCTTTATTGTGGATGCAGAGATAATAACTGATGCAAGGGTTTGTAGGGGATGCAAGAGTAAGGGAGATGGGGAGGGTGGGGGGATTTGGGGAGTGAGCAGTGAAGTGGGAGGGGGAGGGAGCACAAGACCTGAAGGTTTACACAACTCATTTTAAAGGCAATTTAGTCATGGGGGGAGGGGGAAGAAAGAAAATGTTCTAAACTTGATTATAGTAATTATTGTACAATTATTGATATGATTGAACGATCGAATCGTACGATATGTGGATTACATGCCAATAAAACTGTAAAAAAATAAAACAAGGGAAGACCATGTATAATGAATCAAAAAGAAAAAAGAGGAAGTCCCTCGCTGAGATGGATCGACACAGTGGCTGCCACTCAGCTCAGACACAGGAACAATTGTGAGGATGGCGTGGGCCTGGGCATTTCATTCTGTTGCATATAGTGTTACAGCGAGTTAGAACCCATTCCACAGCACCTAGCCAGAAATCTGGATCTGACCAGTAAGTCTTGTCGTTTTTTTATGTTTTTGAGTTTATTCCACAATTTTCTCCCATTCTACCCAGGCTATAATTAAAAAAAAAGTTTTATTGATATATAATTCATATGCTATACAATTCAATGGCTTAAATATATCAAAAGAGTTGTTCCAGCATCACCACAATCAATTTTGGATGGTTTTCTTTATTCTTTTATCCATTGTTATTGGCTTTCCACTACCCTAATCACTCCTGCCATAACCTTATGGAATTATTAATCCAGTTTCTGTTTCTATAGATGTACTTTTTTTTAGATGTCATATAATACAATCATACAAACATCCCAACAACAACAAATCAAAACATGCACACACACACACACACACACGAAAACCCAGTCCAATAGAAACTAGAGCATATGATAGAAACTAGAACAAATTAAAATGAATCAAAAGCAAGGCCAAATGATATGTTAAATTTTAACCCAACTATATCTGTACTAATATATAATAGAAACTAGAACAAATTAATAGAAACTAGAACAAATTAAAATAAACCAAAAGCAAAACCAAATGATCCTATGTTAAAATTTAACCCAACTATATCTGTAGTAATCCTCTTCTCAATGCACTCTGAGGGCAAGTGTGTTTGCATCCCTCGTCAATGGTCTGAGGGAATTCAATGGAGCCTGTGGTAGTTACATAATCTGGGACTTGAGAGGATTATGAGTGAAGGGGTAGAGTCTAGTCCATCAATCGAATTATACCCAATGAGGCCTCTGTGTTGGCATGGCTTTCTCCTGAGAATTCTGGGAATTACTATTTCCTCCTTGGAGGCGGGACAGCCTTTATCTCTGCTCACTTCCTGTGAGACATGCCTGAGGAGAAGCCACATGGACCTACCCTGATGCAGCCCTGGAAACTGTTGGAGCCACATGGAGACCCCTGCAAGCACTGAGATGCTTCTACCACCGCTGACTTTCTACCCACTGACCTGTGATTGTCCTGCATTCGGTGTCATGAGTTTCATGAATCTGAAGAGGACTTTATAGATTGGTATCAGACATATGGGCTAATATCAGATTTATGGGCTTAGACTGGACTGAATTGGGATGCTTTCTTAATGTACAATTAACCTTTATATAAAACTCTCTGTTATACACATATGAGTTTCTACGGACTTGTTTCTCTAGTCTACCCAGACTAACACAGAGCCTTAATCCCTGTGGAGACTCTGCCAGTGCTCTGAAGTTCAACTCTAATACAATTCTCTCCTAGGATCTTGAGTAGTATTATTCATAATCCTTGGATCACATAGACTGGCGTGCTCCTTCCATGTGGATTTAGCTGACACCTTACTTAGATGGCTGCTCGTTTTAAGATAAGCCATGAATACTCCAGATACTACTATTCTTTCTGATACCTGGACACCATCCTATTTCCTCACCAGACTTTGCTATAGCACCCACAAGCATTTTATGAGGCCAAGTATCAATAGACCATATCCTAAAAACGGATTGTTCTTAGATTAGTTGTTAGGTGACATCACGTTGGTGCTGTCTAATAGGGACTCTGAGTACAGCAGAACGACATGCCCAGTGCTTCTCCATTCTCACCATTGTTCTTATGTTTGAACCCACTGTTGCAGTCACGGTGTCAATCCAGCTCATTGAAGGGCTCCCTCTACCCCTTGTACTGCCTGCCCCTTGACTTTACTGAGCACGATGTTCTTTTCCAGGGACTGTTTGCCCCTGATGGCATGTCCACAGTGCGTGAGATGAAGTCTAGTCATCCTCTGGCTGTACCTCTTCCAAGACTGATGTGTTTGTTCTTTTGGCTGTTCAGGGTGCTTTCAATATTCGTCACCAGCACCATCATTTAAATGCATCGATTCTCCTTTGATCTTCCTTAGTCAAGGTCCAACTTTCATATGCATATGAGGTGATTGGAAATGCTGACTCGGGTCAAGAGTACTGCCGTCTTCAGAGTAACATCCCTGTTTCCCAACCCCTTCAAGAGGTCTTGTACGGTATATTTATCCATGGCGGTGTGTTGTTTGAGCTCTTCACAGATGCTTCCATGATATTGATTATGGATCGAAGCAAGATGAAATCCTTGACCAGGCCAATCTTTTCTCTGTTTATCACGATGTTACCTTTTGGTCCAGTTGTGAGGACTTAGTCTTCCTTACATTGAGTTGAGATCTATCCTGAAGGCTACAGTCTTTGGTTTTCATCAGCAGATGCTTTAAGATTATGGTTTACTATTAAGTGTGAGTTGAAAATCCACTTGTATATCTACAGTTTATATATAACCATGTGGACCATGTAGTTATTGATACGTTAGGAAAGGGCTTTTTAAACTTTTTCCATTTGCACCTCCCCCCTATTCCCTGAGTTATTTGCAATATGGGTCAGTGCCATCAGAAACACCTTTGAGTGATTACAATTTGATTTTGAATTGATCTCTGGTCCTTGTGCATTCAGAAACCTTTTACTGTTTCCAACTTTTTCATGACCCCCACATTCACTTAAGTCACCCCACATGGGGTCATGACCCACAGTTTAAGTGTGTTTGCTATGGCATATATTTATTTATTTATTTTTGTTCTGTCTACTTTTCTGTGGGTACTTAAATAATTTTTAAAACTTTATTTTTATTTACCTATAGTGGTTTTGATTGTGTCTTATTGTATACAATTTTTAGTGGTTGCTTTAGGTATTCTATATTGCACAGATATACAGCAAAATCACAATTTAATGGCAATCTAATAGTATCTTAATTGAATTATAGAAAGTAAGACTTCCAACTTATAATGTAACTATACTAAAATTTCTTTTAAAAAATCATTTTATTGGGGATCATACATCTCTTATGCATTAAATATTTCTTGTACACATATTTAGCAACATATCTATAGCATTATAATTTTTACTTTCAACCTCAAACATAATTTAGTAAAGGATAGAAAGGTCTATTTTTTAAACTGGTATGTTTGTTTATTGTGTTATTTCAGGTTTTACTTTAATATTTATTATTTTCTATAGCCATTCTTTGAATATAGATTTGATAGGGATAAAGTATCTTAATTTTCTTTCATCTTAGGATGTCTTGACTTCCCTTTCATTCGTGAAAGATATTTTTCCTGGGTATAAGTTCAGTTGTGGCCCTAAAGGGCAGTAGTTTGAAACCAACAGGCACTCCATGGGGCTTTCTATTCCCATAAACAGTTACAGTACCAGAAACTTTCAGGGGCAGTTCTATCTTACCCTCTCAGGGCCGCTGTGAGTTAACATCCATTTGATGGCAGCGAATTAAAAAAGTATTATTTAAAAATATGATTCAATATGATTCCGGGTTGAAAATTGTTTTCTTGAAAAATATTGTGTTACTTCTTTTCAGGAGAAATTTATTTTATGAGAAATCATTTGAATGGTTTTCCCCTTCTAGGTAATGCATCCTTTTACTGCAACTGTTTCCAAGGTATTTTGTCTTTAGTTTTTACCAGGAGACAGATGAGAGGCTTTCTCCTCCCCTCTAGAATTACCATCTGGGAAGCTCACAGGGGCAGTTCTCCCTGGTCCCACAGGGTCACTATGTATCGGCATCCGCTCTAGGGCAGTGAGTTTGGTTTTTTTTTGGCTTTTACTTTTTAGAGGGTTGACAGCTACACCTTGGTATAGATTTCTCAGTGTGTATCTTGTTTAGGTCCAATTAACTTCCTGAGTCTGTAGGCTTATTTGTTTTGCTAGACTCGAGAAAATTTCAGGCATTATTCTTTGAGTACTATTTCAATCTCATCCATGTTCCTCTCTCTTTTTAGGGCTTCAATTATATAAATGCTAGAATGATAGGTATAGTTATATTGGCCCCTGAGACATTTTTTCCTCCTAGTTTTTCTTCGTTGTATAGATTGGGTAATTTAAAAAAAAAATCTGTTTTCAATGTCAGGTTTCTTTAGCCTGTCTCTCCATTCTTCCGGGGAGTCCATGCACCGAGATTTTTATTTTGGCTATTGTACTTTACCACTTGGAAACTTCCCGTTGATTCTTCTTCATCTGTTGGATTTCTTAGCTGAGATTTTGTGTTTGTTGGCTCAGACTCTGCTCTTTCTCATTTATTCAAAATATGTTGTCATGGCTCATTGCAGCATTTTTAAGATGCTGCTGTCAAAATTTTACCAAATAACTCTAATAATTCTATCATTTTAGTATTGGCATGTATAGCCTTCTTCTTTCACTCAGTTTGAGACTGACCTAGTTATTGTTATGATGGTGAGTTTCAGTCTTCACGGGCCTCCGTGGGCATCACCCGTGGAGAATGCTGTGTCATGTTGCTATTGTGAGGTGGGCACCGAAGGTCCAAGCTTCCTACCTGATCTTCCCTGACCCCACTCTGATGGACTGTCGGGGTGAGGGCATCTTGTTATAACCTAGTAGGGGTGGAAGTTTAACTCCTCAGTTAGCCTTGACTTTAGTCACACAGAGGTGTGGCTTCAATCTCAGTTTGCTGGGATGTTTTTGTCTGGCACAGAGTAAGTGTTTGAAAATCTTGTCCAGTCTGTCTTGCTATGCAGGCCCTTTTCTTAACCTCTGGCTAGGAAAAGCGGGCATTTGTGAAGGCTTATTTGCTATGCCAATTGGTGTTTTGGGGGTGCTGCCTTTTTCAGTTCTCGGTATATTCACTGTGTCATTCCTTGGGTACTGGCATTTTAGAATGTTTGACTTTATTTTTACCTTTATGAGTTATATATGGAATGCATATATATATGTATAAAATGTCCGCTGTTTTAAGTGTTACTTAATGGGATAAATATGGAAAAGCATGTCTGTTTCATCTTTCTAGAAGTAAACCTTTCTCTCCTGGTTTAAAAAAATAACAATGTTACCCCTGTGCTTCAGAGAGATATTTTTTTATTTCTTGAGTTATTTCACCCAGTTGCTTCCAAATTTCTTCATCCGCACGATGAAGCGAACCATCTATTGGGAAGCTAAAGGAGCTTTCTCTCTGGGAGAAGTTTGTGTTAGTCTGGCTTGACTGGAGAAACAAATCCAGAGACACACACATATATGAGAGAACTTTATATCAAGAAGTAATTATACATCAGTGAAACATCCCAGCCCCGTCCAGATCAAGTTCATAAGTTTGGTATTAGCCTATGAATTCCTCTTTAGATGCATTCAACACACGCAATGATGCCAATTGAAGGAAGATCACAGGCCGGTGGGTTGAAAGTCCTGTGGATCCAGTGGTGGCGGAAGCATCTTCAGGGCTCTGACTGCCGCCAGGGTGGCTCCATGTGGCTTGTCAACAGGAATGTGAAGCAGAGGGAGTGTGTGTGTCCCCGCCGTCAGGGAGGAAGACAGGAGTTCCCAGATTCCTCAGGAGAAGGCCATGCCCACATAGAGGCATCATTGGCTATAACTTGATTGACAGGCTAGACTCCACCCCTTCGCTCAAGTTGACAGGAGATTATGTAACTGCCACAGAAGTCCTGGGAAGTTAGAAGTCTTTTGTGTTACCTGCACAGAATTTGAGTGACGATAAGAGCTACGAACGTATTTGCCCTTAAGGCATCTATGTGCGTGGTTGGTAACAGCCGTGTCCTTCCTCTACCTGCACCATCTCATGAAGGTCATCATCAGAATGATAAATTACTCATGCTTTCCTTCAAGGCTGCATGTAAAGGCATTTTCAGTTTTGCCCTCCACCAAAAGATGAAAGGTATAATGAGTACACTCTAAATGATTGAATGAGCTACAAGTCAACAGTTCTGAACTCTGTATTAATCCCACTTTCAATGTGGAATGGAAGATGTCTTATGCTTCATTTAACCACCAAGTGGTATAAGCTGTTATTTCATTATTCTCTAGAATTATAAAGGATTGCAAAAACTTAATGTGAACAGTACATGCGATAAAATGTTATGCTGCCAGGCAAGGAAGACATGCTTGGTAATTTAAAGCGAGTGGCTTTTAGAATAAAGCGCACTTACTCTTCAATTCCAAATACAATAGAGATATATGCTTCCTTCATCTACCTCAGACTATTTCACTGCCCTTCTGGAAAATCCGTTTTGGAGACCACTTTCAAAGACTGAAAACACTAATGAGTTTGGAGTAAAATGAACATTTGCAGTATCTGTTTCAGTCATTTCTCTATGTTAGCTCATAAATAGACCAGACAGCCCCGAGAGAGCGCAGGGAATGAAGGAGATGCACAGTGTGCTGGCCCAGTTCTGGCCTCCAAGCTTTCTGTGTGGTCATGGCGAAGCTTAGAGGGCTTACAGCCAGAAAAGCCACATGTGCCTATGAAGTGTGCTTCGTCGATTGAGCCACTGTGTGGTCTTTCTGAATGTTCATTCAGAGAAGTCTGCAGCGAGTGGCCCTTAGTGTGACAGTAAATACTCATCAGGAATGACTGGACTTCCAGGCTGTTTTCTTGAAGTTCTGAAGCTCCAGGAAGAGGGTCGATGGGGAGTTACTAACGAAAACCCGACTGTCATATATCTGCAAAGGGAGGACCGTGAGAACAGTGTAATCCTGGAAAAGGCAGCGGCTGCTGGGGTTTGGATTTGATCAGACAATTGATGCTAAGCTGTCCGGGTCAGTCCCCAGTGGGGCCACTAGGCCATGGCAGAATCAATGGTCGTCTCATTCACTTAAGGAACCCAAGCTTGGGTCATTTTGATTTTCTTGGGGCCATCTGATTTTCAGCAGCTATGTGTGACTTAACGAACTTCTTTCACTCAGTAGTTTCAGAAAGAGCTTTGGGCCTGAATAAATTCAGTTCACAACCAGACCTTGTCTTTATAAGCTTGGGTTTGTTTCATTGTCACATCTACAGAACCCGTGTCCCTCCTCTTTCAGATGAGGCACGATGGCATCTCCCTCAGAGGGCTGCGGTGCTCATTAAAGGTGATAGTGTCACGAAGTGCTTGGCACAGAGTAAGAGATCAATTAGTAATCAGTGACAATATTGGTTATTATTATCATTGACTTTTTCTGAAGAAAAAAATCTATATGCTATGTTTCAATTGTGATGACTTAAAAGTTGGATTCTGGCAGGGCGACATGTTCAATCCTTTTCAGGGTCACACAGGTATGTGTTCTAAGTAGCAGGTTGGCAGTCCCTTTTCTGCATCTTGAGAGACTCTTGATTAAGAATGGGATAACGCCTAGATGCATGCTCCCTAGATGAGAGCCATGCGGGGATTTAACTTCTGTACAGAAATGTTCCTGCTTTGGACATTTTCTGCCAACCCATCAACAGTTTTCGAAGGCACTGCTTGCAGTCCACAGTTGGCGAGGCGCGCTCAGTGTTGGGGGAAAGGCCGAGCCGATGTGAAGAGTGGGTGATGAGCCAGTGCAGCAGATGAAAATGCTTAGCACACCAACCACGAGCCTTTGCCTTGAAGTCAGAGGAGAAAGACGTTTTCCCGACATGATCGTTGAAATGCACCCTGTAGATTTGGAGCCTGGTATGGCGGCTTGGGGAGATGGGCAGGATCAAGGCTGCTTCTATTCCTCAGCCTAAACGTGGCCTTGCTGCCTCACCGCTCAGCCTCAGACCATATGCTTGTAATTTCCCCAAAGCTTTGGTAAAGAAAGGATCTTCCCCTTTAATGTTGGCCTGGGCCCACAGGAGCCCAATAGCACATGTACCACATGTACCAGGAACTGCAAAGATTTATTCTAGGAGTCTGCATCATGGCCGCGTTCCACCCTTGGGCTTTGTCTTCCTCATTGCGTGTCCTCCAACCCTCCCCTCTCCGCCCGCTCCCCTGGCCCAGCTCAAGTATGGTCCGCAATACGAGCAGCTGAACTTCACTGCATGAACTGCAGTAGGCTGTGGGCAGAACTGCTTAGCAGGGCTTGGAGCACACACTGTAAAGGAATTTGGGGATATGCTAACAAGGAAGCCCATAACCAGAAGCTGAGAAGATTCACAATCAAATTGCAATAAATCTGCAGAGACTCCTTACAGAACAAGGCACAGAGGAAAAGCCCGATGACTGGAAAACTTGCTTTGCAAATGAGTGGTACGGTCGCTGCCTCTTTGAAAAGATGGCGCTGCTCTGAGAGAGACACAATGGCATGCCCTGGCCACGTGTCCGTCAGCCCGAACGCCTGGCCGGTGAAGGATCGTGCTGCGCGTGCAAGCTCTCTTAGAAGAATTTCTGGAAGGATTCAGGTTTGAATGCTGACGTGGAAAGTAAATAAATCATTCCAGTGTGCACTTTCTATTCCTTCCTTCCCCAACGGGCCCTGCCCCCTCTCTCAAGTTTGTATTTCCCTTGGCTGCTTTGCCATGGCCAACAGCCAGGAAGAGAACGAGTTGCTAAGTGGCGTTCAGTTGTAACACTGTTCACCTTAGGGCATCCAATGAGTCCGTCCATCGGATGGACTGGGAGAACACGATGCTGGGTGAAGGTAGTCGATACAAAAGGACAACCATCGCAGGAGACAACGGCTCTGAGGATAAGCGCCAAGAGAAAGACTTGCGTACCCAAAGGAACAGACTTTGCATTTTCCAAAAAGGCCCAGAGAGTTGACAGGTATTGACTTAGGCGAACAGGAGGATCAAGCTCCCTAAGAGGGAGCAGGAAACTCAAGGGGAGGTCAGGTCGAGTAGAATGAGGGGGTGCGGTAGAGTTGATGGTAACCTCCCTACCCAACTCACAATAAAATTCACGAAAAAATCATTAGTGTGGCAATGAACGCCACTTCTGTGTAGTGGCAATGCGTAAGGTTGACAAGTTAAGATTTGGGGGTTAAAAGGAATATACAAAACTAAACGTTGAATAAGTTCATATCATAGTTTAAGGAAATCCACCCAAACTCCATTCGTCGGAGTCATTGCAGCTTACGGTGAGCCATTTTATATCCTAATATTGAATGGCATTCTAACATAAAGGAAGTGCCTTTCGGCTAGAACATCTCTGTCACTGCTGTGAAAATGACAAGGTCTCATTGGTCCTTCGTTGATCTTCCATGAGTGCTCTGGAGGCATAACAAACAGGACACTGCATCATGCGTCAACAGATGAAGTTCGGATCTACTCAGTGCAAGAGTTAAACTCTGCAAACAAAGAGAAAGTAACTTTCTTTGGTTTTCTGAGCTGCACATGGAGTGTCACTTGACTGTTGGTTTCTCTGGTGGGAAGAAAGAGGAATGCCCTAGCTGAAGAGTTGGCACATTTTTTTAAAGGACAGTCTTTTCTATTTCTTTCCATGCTGAGTCCATAAAACTTCCCTCGGTCTTAAGAGTCAGTGCTAAGTAAGATAAAATCATAGAGTCAGTTTCTCAGAAGGCTCTGGCTTGTTCGTGCTCCCATGGATGGAGGCTCAATGAATGGCCATGGATGCGGACTCTGTGTTTCCACATCAAACTGTCTGTCTGTCTGACTGACTTGTTGCCACGGAGCTGATTCTGATCAATAGTGACCTTGTAGAAACAGAGTAGAGTCGTTCCATAGGGCATCCAAGGCTGTACACTTCTTGGAAGTAGATCTCTTTCTCTTTCAGAGGGTCTGGGGTGTTCAAGCCACCAACCTTTCTGTTAGCAGTGGAGCACCGCACCACTGTGCTACAAGAGCTCTTTTGACAGAGGAGAATCCCAGACAGGTGGGTTATAAAGGTAGCCGAAACCCCACGTTTCTTTTTCTTTAAAAATTTTTTTCTTTCCTTTTTATTAATAAATAATTTTATTGGTGGCTCTTACAACTGTTATCACAATCCATACATCCTTCTGTTGTATGTCAAGCACATTTGTGGCCATCATCATTCTCAAAACATATTCTTTCTACTTGAGCCCTGGTATCAACTCCTCATTTTCCCCCTCTCTCCCCACTCCCACCTCCCTCAAGAACCCTGGATAATTTATAAATTATTATTATTTTGTCCTATATTACACTGTCTGATGTCTCCCTTCACCTACTTTTCTGTTGTCCACCCCCCCAGGGAGGGGGTTATATGTAGGTCCTTGTAATCAGTTCCCCCTATCTACCCCATCTTCCCTCCATCCTCCTGGTACCGACACTCTCACCATTGGTCCTGAAGGGACCATCTGTCCTGGACTCCTGTGTATCCAGTTCCTATCTGTACCAGTGTACATCCTCTGGTCTAGCCAGACTTGCAAGGTAGAATTGGGATCATGATATTGAGGGGGGAGGAAGCATTTAGGAAAGAGAGGAAAGTTGTATGTTTCCTCATTGCTGCACTGCACCCTGACTGGCTCACTTCCTCCCCACGACCCTTCTTGTAAGGGGATGTCCAGTTCCATAGATGGGCTTTGGGTTCCCAATCTGGACTCCCCCTCGTTCACAATGCTATGATTTTTTGTTTCTTGATGCCTGATACCTGATGCCTTTGACAGCTTGTGGTCACACAGGCTGGTGTGCTTCTTCCATGCACCCCACATTTCTGAGGGGCATGTTTGGCTCAGAGAGAAAGCATATTTGGAGACTTGAAGGAGCTACTTGGACGGGGACTCATCTTGCTTGCCCATGTGCTCAGGCACGATTCTTTATGCAGTAACGTGGGCTGATGCGACTGGTTCAGCCTTCAGCACTCAGTAAGTGTTCACTCTGAATTCTTTCATGTTGGTGATCTGACTTTCCAGACACCTCTAACTCTGATCTGGGAGGAGGCTGAGCATCTTCTTGCTCCATATCCTGGTTTGACAAGTGAGAGCACCGAGGCCCAGAGGAAGGACGCGGTTCCCGATCTAGTCCAGGAGAGACCCAGCTGTTCACATTACTAGGACAGGGTACCGGCCTCCCTCTTCAGAAACCTTTGCTCTTGTTCTGGACACATGTGAACGTCAACCCCTTCTCTCCCCCATTACCACCACCTTGAATTTAACCCACCATCACGACTCCCTTGGACCATTGCAATAAGCTGTTAGTTAGTCTCTGTTCTCCACCCTTGTCCTCTTCTAGCTTCTATTCTTAACTCAGTAGCAGAGAGTGCCTTCGTTTTTAATAAACCATGATGTTAGTGCTTCTCGCAAAGATGTCCAGCGGTTTCCTTCCTTAGTCTATCAGACTGAAACATCCTACCGGGTCTGCCCCCTTCCCTTCCATCTCTCACTTTATCTCCTTCGACTCCACCACCAACACCTACTCATGCTGCCTTCTTTATCCGATTCTAGACACCTGAGCCTCTTTGTTGCTCTTTGTACGTGCTGGGCACACTCCATTCTCAGGGCTGTGCACTCTTATTTCCTTTACATAGAATGCTTTTTGTCACATATTTGCATGGTTTCCTCCTTCGTTTCTTTCAAATGACGCTTACGTGTCACCCTCTCAGGGACTCCTACCCAGATCATTCGGCTGCACGTGCAGTCCACCGAAGCTTTGTATTGCGCTCTCCTGGTCCCCCGCACTCCCATGGCATTTATGCACGTATCCCATGTTCTATATTTATCGATGCAGTTTATTATCTGGCCCACTATCCTAGAGTGCCAACACCATTGGAGTACTGCGTTCTCATGACTTTATCTCCAAGCCTAGACAATTCTCTGACACGGAAGATGTGCTCACAAATATTTGATGGATGAGTGAATGAAGGCACAGGGCACATAGGACATGTAGGGGAGTCAAAGAGCTGTATATTTTAAGGCCTATGTGGGTGTGTGTTTGGGTGTGTTGTAGAAATATAATCAATATAAATTAAACCAAATGCGATGCCCTTGAGTAAGTACCTTGTGACACAGGGCTCTCCAACATAGAGACATTTACTTTTTTTTAAAAAAGTGTTCTCTTGCTTGTTTTTATGTTTGCATAGGTAAATCAACTGATCTATTTCCACGGAACGAATTGCTGGAAGGGAAATTGTTTGCAAACACAGCTCAAAACAACAGCCACCTTCCTAAGTCTCTTTATAAAGAATATATTTCAGTTCTGGTGAATTAGGAAGCTACCCAGGCTCGCTTTGGCAGCACATCTACTGAAATAGGAAATAACCCAATTGTCTGTCTCTCTCCCCTTCTGAGTTCTTCGTGAAAACTCAAAACAAAACATCTACAGGAGGTCAGCACTCATAATTCAGATTTCATCTTCATGGACTTTTTATGGGCTCTTCACCAAGTAGAGCCCTGAAAATTGTGGTAGGTAATGGAGATTCTGACAGACCTTTTAACTACGTGGAACTAGGAGGCGCTGCTATAAATCTGCTGCTTCAGATGAAAATTTCAAGTGTTTTCATTAGGTGCAACAGCTGTTTCTATTACCGATAACAGATCTCAGAGGTGGTGATGCTGGTATCAGCTTCTAGTGGGCTCAGAACACAGTGTGGCTTGTACAATTAGGGTTGTTGTTGTTTTTTAATTATTTTTTCCCCCTGCACACGCAAATTAACTCCATAGCAGTAAAAGGAAATTACTTACTTGCTACCGGAATTGTTTGAAAGTGATACGATCATCTTTGGTAGAGTCACATTAACCAAATTAAAAGCCCCTGGGAAAAACTTGGCACCCTGCTCCTTCCCATTCACATCTTCCTAAAGACCTCTCAGGAGCTTCCATTTAGAAAACTATCATCATTACCGGCGCTTTTAATCTGGAAAGATTGGCTGCTCACCAGTGAGTCTTTCTAGACACCCAGGGGTTGGGAGGTGTGGCTCTGCAGTGTGACAGTCCCCGAGACTGTGGATGCCCTGACATGGCTCTCCTTCTGACCTCTGTCTCTTTACAGCCTGCAATAGGGAGGCCGAGCTCAGTTGCTGTAGATTGTCTCCAAGATGGCCACTTTTATTTCAGTCTCTCAAGGAAGGCACATGTCACTCTTCTTTTGAGAGGGAGAAATCAATTCCTCCAACTCTTTGAACCTGGGCTGGCTAGTAGACTATGGTGGACGTTTCTATATACGTTGTGGGCTTAGCCTTTAAATGTTTTCCATTGTCTTTCTCTGGAAATACTTCCGATCAGAACTCCACTGCCAAGCTGTTTGCGGCCTAATCCATCAGGCGAGGCCGCATTGGGACACGATTGAAAAGTGCCACGGACTGTCAGGGGAACAAACCAATCAGTCGTTGAGAAAGTAGAGCCAGAATGTTCCTTAGCAGGAAGGATGGCAAAGTACATGTCCCATGTCCTTTGGGCAAGTTATTAGGAGAGAGCAGTCTCTGGAAAAGGACAACATGCTTCGTTCAAGAGAGGGTCAATGAAACAGAGGATGCTCCTCAACAAGATGAATTGATGCGATGGCCGTTACAATGAACTGAAAAAATAACCAACTGCAAACGAACAGCAGAATTGTACATGAATGGAATCCACACACTGGGATGTGTAAGATGCAACAATAACTGTATAACCCCACTTAAGGGGAGTGAACAGCAGAACTGTAGGGGAGTGGATATACTGGATAGTGTAGGATACAGTAAACACACACACACACACACACCATATATAATAACAATAGTAAGGATTTGGGGATGGGGAAGGAGGGGGGAGTGGGGGAGGATAAAGGTGGAGTGGATATCAAGGAGCTCAAGAAAAGGAGGATATTTTGCAACTGATTTTGTAGTAACACGTGTACAATGTTACCATATCTGTAAGAATCCCCAGTAACATGATAAACCAGACCAAACTGAAATCGTGACCAGGATACGTGGCTGGGCAATGTTTCCTTCTGTCGGACATAGGACGGCTACGAGTCACAGGTTACTCAAAGACACCTGAGAGCAACAGTGGTCGCAGTACTTGTCAGCTACATGAGTGAGCCATCTCGGACATCCAGTCCATCTTAGGCTTCAGTTGATTCCATCTTTATGCACAGAGCCATTTGACCGCACTCTATGAGAGAGAGAGAGCATTGTCTTTTTGCTTTAAACTACTAATCTGGGCAGTCTCTTGCATACCAAAGGAGCCCTGGAGCCACAGTGGTGTCAGCATTCAGGTTGCTAATAACAATGTCAGAAGTTCAAAGCCACAAACTGTTCCGTGGGCGGGAGATTGGGCTTTCTGCTCCTATAAAGCGTCACAGTCTCAGACACCCTAAGGAGCAGTTCTACTCCATTGTATAGGATGCCAATGAATTGCAATCGATTCAATGACAGTGGGTTACAGAGTAACAGGTAACTGGAATAAGGGTACCTTGGACAATCACAGTATGAGTGCTCCTATAAATGTGGTGACCCAAAATCCTAGCTTGGAATTAGATGAAATTGGAGATTGTCTAAATGATATGATGCCAGGGATTCCTTTGCATTTTGGCTGGTGTCTTGAATTTCACAACTGGACTGCTTCGCCATCATCACTTGGATTGGTAATGTAAACATACACAATGCAAATATTTCTGGAAGGTATAGTGCTCTAAGCCCAAATCCAGCAAACGTTCTCTGTATAGGTCTGGATAGTAAATAGTTTAAGCTTTGTGGGCTCAATAGTCTCTGTGGCAACTACTCAGTTCTACTCAGGCCGACCGAGGCAATATATGGAAATGAATGTGCATAGCTGTTTTCAATAAATAGATGCCGGGCAGGATATGACATCAAGGCCATAGCTTGCTGGCCCCTGCTCCAAACAATTGTTTATATAGTCCACAGAGATATTGATGATATGGATTCATTCTCATCAATGTTAGATTTATTGACCTCCAGGTCCTCTTTCCCTAGTCATTCTCAGCATCTTTGTAGGATTCTGTTCTTAAGTTTTAAATGTGTTCTTCAATGCTCTCTTGTCTCCTTACGCTGTAAGCTATGCCTGCCCCCCACAATGATTTCAGTGAACATCAATTTTCCAATGATTACTAAACCTCTCTCTTTACCCAGCCTTCCATACAGAACTTCAGGCTGCTATATTTTCTCTTGGCTAGCTTGTCCTAACGACCAAGGTCATTATCTTCTTGTGCCAGACCTCTTACCTCCAAACACATCCTTCTGCCATCTTTGTGATGCCGACACTGGGCCTCTATAAACCTCCGTGTTGCATGCCAGGGCACAATGTAGGGACGTTACAGGATTCGAGGAGAAAGATTCTTCTCTGGTTCCTGTTGACTGGCTGTGGGCTTCTTGTCTGTTGTTGCTGTTGTTTTTGTGAACTTCTCAAAAGCAAAGCTTCTTCCCTCCAGAAAAAGACACTTTTTTTTTTGTTCGGTAACAGCAGCTGAATCTAGTTCGTGTCCAAACTGCAGAGTGACACCACACCCCCTCATCTTCTCACCCGAGACATCGGTCTTAGTTCTGGGTCCCAGTCCCTCAGGCGCCCTCTCCCAGTCTCAGAGACATCACAACTACTGAGCTGACAGAACCTTCTAATGCGGTGGTTCTCAACCTTCCTCATGCTGCGACCCTTTGATACAGTTCCTCATGTGTTGGTGACCCCCAACTGTAAAATTATTCTCATTGCTACTTCATAACTGTAACTTTGTTACTGTTATGAACCATAATGTAAATATCTGATATGTAGAATATACTTTCATTGTTACAAATTGAGCATAATTAAACATAATTAAAGCACAGTGATTAATCACACAATAATATGTAATTATATATTGTGAAATATTTATGTGTTTTGCAATGGTCTTAGGTGAGCCCTGTGAAAGGGTCGTTCGACCCCCAAAGGGGTCAAGACCCACAGGTTGAGAACTGCTGATGGAAGATTGGCATTCTGAGTGAACAGGGCCCTGCTTCAAATTTTTAAGTTGTGGAAATTGTAACATCTTCCTTGGATTCCCCAGCCTAATTGCTTCCCCTCTTACAACCTATTCTTTTACGCTTCTCTTTTGCTTTTTCAGGTAGTTAAAAACTTCCCTTTCACATGCTCTTTGTGGTTTTGTGTCCAGACTGAACTTCCGGACGGAGTTCTGAATATATTCTTTTTTTATATAGCAATTTTTATTGTCAATCAATAAATGACTTGAGCTGACATTTTTAAAACGTGTAAATCAACTTGGCATTCAACAGCTTCAACTACTAACCCAACTGTGTGATAGTTGAACCCATCACCCACTCCTTGATTTCTCTTCTGTCTCCTCTGGACTACTAATTTTCATTGCCCCCATGGCAACACCCATCAATGTTGCTCCCACTGTTGTCATTTTTAGCAAATGGTACCAGCAAACAACTCCTCATTCCTTGCACAATTGTTCAAGTTGCTTGTCTGGCATCCTGTGTTTTTTTTCATTCTCTCAACCTCTGTCTCCAATGGCTGAACAAGACCTATATACCCCGCTTTCTGAAAATATTTACATCTGTCTGCTTTTCTGTGTCTCGATGCCTACCCCCGCCCCTCCCAGCTCAGGCCACCACCATCCACATGTGGAACTGGACTACCACCGTCTCCCCGCATCTCTGTAGCTTCTCACTCTTTTATTTGCATCAAAGCTTTAGAGGTGGAAAATTTCCATCCTTCACGTCATTTATACATTGCTTTCTGATCGAACTGCCGGCCTATCTCTGTTCTTCCCTTTGCAGATTCTACCTCTCCTCCGTTAGTTTTGGAATGTGATAGAAGTTTCCGTTGGCGTTCTTGGTATATGCCGCTCCCGCTGGAAATCTGCTCCCCCTTTGCCTCCATGTCCTTGAATAGTTGTACAAATGCCACTTTTTTAGAGGTGGCTTTTCTGGCTTCCTAGACCAGGCTGTAATCCCTTGTTGTTTGTTTCCAGAGATCATTGAGCATCCACTGTTTTTACTCTCATGCTCAGCAAACTTTTGGGAAGCTGTTTATTAGCTGTCTTCCTCCATCGTTGGTAGGTCTGATAGTGGCAGATACTGTGTTTGTCTTGCTTAGTACAATTTCCCTCAAACCTCATATTCTTTACAGCACAGTAGACGCCCAACAAATATTTGCTGAAGTCAACGGATTTCTCCTTTATAAATTTGTCACAGTGCCTCTGAATTGATTATAGCAGGTACACAGGTCCCTGGATGCACCCAAATCCCTCATGACTGACTGCAGCCACTTCCATGGAAGCCTCCTTTGGCTTGTTCCTCTCACATATCCTGGCACTAAGTAATCCTCCCTCTGTGGGCCCTTACGGGGAATGGAAGAGATTGTGTGAAGGGCAGATTAATCAGAATATCCCACGTTGAGCTTTGTAATGTACCAACATTACATCGTCTTCTACTCTAACAGAGCCCCATGGTGTCATTCAAGTCTTCTGAGCACCTGACACCAGGCGCATAGGTGTGCTTTTTGCATGTAAACTCAAGCAATTGAATTCAGGGATGTTCCCCTACTTCTAACAACCAGAATGTTACTGTTCTACCCCAGATATTAAAGCTGTCATTTTTCCATGGTGGCCATTATTTCTCCAATGACAAAAAGCAGGGGGAAAGATTGAGCACAGACTAAAACCCTTAATCTGAAACATATCTCCCACACGCATAATACACGTTATTAAAGAGGCATATCATAAACATAGAGTGGGAGCAAGCGGTCAATATAAAGAAAAACCGGGAAAACCTACACCGCAGTCGGTTGGGGGAAAACAAAAGCACCCGAGGGAGCAGATTCAACAAATACATCGGTGATTTGGTTACCCTTCCAGGGGTAGTGCTGACTGTACTGAAACAAACTGAAACCAACGAGCCGGCAAGCAAACAACCCAAACCACAGCAACCAGAAGAACTTTCCTCTCGCTACCTAAACACATCTGGCCCAAGATGCATGCCTTCGTGGAGAAGAATGTCTTTCCCCTTCCGCTGAGCACCGTACCTTTTGGACTGTATTCCACACACGTTCTTTATCGTGTCTTCTTCCGCCAAGGGTGTCCATAGCATCTGCCATTACCGACTGCAGCTGTGACACCAAGAGGAAACCGATCAGTGTGCAGTTCACACCGAAATAACTCCTCCAAACACACAGATTAAAAGCTAATTAAAAAATCATTTGTACGCTGATGATTTTATTACTCATCTTCCCTACAACGAACGCCACCTCATCTTTGTTTCAGTCATTACCAAGTCTTCTGGCAGATATAAAGTCCTGAAGCAATGAAAAACATTCTGCTTGAGAATGTGTAGAAAACACACAGGCTTTAACGTAGTAACTGTTGACGTTTTGGAAAAGCAGGTTTGGATGGTCAAGAATGAAGGCACGAGGTCATTCTCTCAGGAAATGGCACGTAGTTCGAGACCGCATTTTAGTATTTCCTCCAGAGGCTAACGTGTCCTCAATCTAGACATCACCCAAAACGCTCACCAGAGGACACTATGAAAGTGGCCTTGTCCTGTTGTCTTTTAAATGGTCTAGCTCATTTAAATGATTTCGCTAGTCTTTTCTAAGCTAAAATTTCCAAAGTTTTCCATGTGTTTTTTTTTAGATCCTAGTCTTTTTTCAAATAAAAAAAATCGATGAAAAAGTTCGTTCTTGCCCTGAACAGGTATCTATTATTTTCTAATTGAAAACAACACTCCAAAACAATGTGGCAATGAAAGCTAACCGAGTTCTGCCATGTACCAATTCAGGTCCGGGTGCCACGGAGCAGGGTGAACCTGGAGATGAGATCTGGGCTTCAGGCCCTGCACAGTTTCTACAGGAGGGCAGAGAGCTGTCACTCAAAAGTCTATTGAGCCATCACGCAATGTGCCAGCTGACAAGGTATTACTAGGCTATCAACCCCCCCCCCTCAAGTTAATCATGCTCAGAAGTTTGAAAGTAAAATCTATTAGGGTGAAAAATTTTGCAAGATACATAATTTTTGTATATTCCCAAACATTTACATTTCTCCTTTGATAGACCTGTAGCGAAAGGAGGAGCATATTCTTTGAAATCCCATTTTCCAGAGTTTTAGATACAGGAATAAAACATGTGATTACGGCTGTCTGTAATGCTGGTTTGGTCCTTTTGGTCTATATTTTGAAATAGAAGTACCGTATTTCCAGAAAAAAATAAAGCTGTAGATGGGTACAGACGCAGGAAACCACAAACGGAGAACACTCCCCGTCTCTTTCATTTAAATCCCGAATGTGTTTTCCAGATAGACAGGCATCTTGCTGGCTTCTTAAATGAACTCTTTCTTTGTTTCCTTGAACCTCCAAGGAGCATTGCTCATCTAAAACCAGCTGTTCTATCCACTTTGAGAGTACCATACTTACTGTGCACCTGGATGTCTTCTGGACCACTCACCCTCTCAGGAGGTGTTTTTGGCACACACCATAAAGGAGAAGGACGTCTTATGGCCAGTTTTGGCTTAGAGGTTCTTTGATGGATAGGCTTTCTAATCTTTAGCATGCATGGTTTTATTATTTGGCTAGTAAGATAGTCTTGTATGTTCACTCTGATGTCAGTATTTATTTAATATGCTTTAGCAGGCTTAGATGAACATTATAATGTTGGCAATTCATTTCTTGATTGATTAATTTGTTACCTTTTTTAAAAGTGCAAAGAGGGAAGCTTCCTTTAGCTATCTGCAAATTACAGGTGATCAGTTGGGCTGTTCTCATCCTTGCTATGTGAATTCAATTCAGGTCTATAATTAATTCTAGGTAACCTCAATTAAAACCTCAAAATAAAGAGGCCTTCCCTAATACACATTTGGATCTTCATATGGAGTAAATGTTACTTTTCCTTGAATAGCCAATTCACCGTTTGGTAATTGTTTTTCAAATGAGGTGCTAGCATTTCTCATATTAATTATGCATACTTCATTCACATCTGCTTGAAGACTATGTTTATGAAATACTCCCTCAATTTGATTTTGACACTGGATTTCTCTAGGGCCAGTTTATTTTTTTTTGAGTTAACTGGCTTTCAATGAAAAGAATAATCTAGAAATTAAGACTAAAGTGTCGTTCAAACAACTTTGCTTTTATTGACTTCACCAAGGACAAGAGTGCGTCTGACATGCCAACTGTATGGTGACTCTGGACTTGATCCAAGAAATTTGAAAGACGATTAGTGGGGTGTCAAATTGCTATTCAGTAATTACTCTTTTGCCCTCTCACGTTTCCGTCCGAGAGA
Source organism: Tenrec ecaudatus (assembly GCF_050624435.1). Classification (NCBI taxonomy): domain Eukaryota; kingdom Metazoa; phylum Chordata; class Mammalia; order Afrosoricida; family Tenrecidae; genus Tenrec; species Tenrec ecaudatus. Next base: position 13,029,674 of record NC_134537.1, read on the forward strand.
ACCTTTGATAGGAACATCTGACAGTTTAGGAAACACTTGATTAAAATTTCACTTTACTTAAAATTCTAAGTATGGATAATCAGCCTCTTGCTATGTTTGATCACATCCCAAAGTTCTTGCCGTAAAAAAGTGGGAGCTAGTGAACGTGTGCTCTGAAACAAGCAACCACACACATGCCCGCTGCTTCTCCATTAGAACGCTTCTTGAGGTCGCCTTCATGACATCTGTATTATCACCACTCACTCCCCCAGCCCACACCCCTTTCCTCTTGGCTCAGGGCCGATGAAAGCTCAAACAAAGGAAAACAAGTACCGTTTCTGCTTCCTGTTGACTGATGTCCTGTAGATAGGGGATAGTTGCCAGCTCTGCCATGGCTTGATTAATCACCTGCGCCTGCTCCTTGACTCTCTGTAGCCGGCTGAGGAGGCTGGCGTATTGCAACTTCTCCATCACACCTGAGCACGCCCGGAAACTCCCCTAGTACCGTAGTAAAAGAAAATGGGTCAGAACAAAACCACGCACAAAAAATCCCCACCTCTTAGGGACTGAAGTCAAGTTTTGTTATGATACAGATACGTCGTTTCAAGCGGTGATATCTGATACAAAGGTCTAGGAACGCATCGATACCTGTCAAACCCTTCCTTTCAATCAAAGGGGGAGCGTTACGTGACTATTGAAAGGTCACATGATCTCATCAGGAAGCTACACTAGGGAGAAAGAGAGAGGAAGTTCAACCTGTGCCAGACTCTCAGAGGTGGTCCAGCAGGGTGGTATCTGCCTGGAAGCTTTGTCAACGCATCGTAAGTGTTAAGAGCTGGCCACTCTCTTAATTATATGTGAAAGGGACGGTTCTAAAAAAAAACGCTATGTACATGGAATCCTGTTCATCCCAACATCACGTTATGTTAAACGTTCAGCACTGATCTTACTCAGATGGATTTGCCTTGCACACCAGCGCGTCTCCTTTTTGACTTTATAGCACTTTTCCCTGGCCCCGATGACCATCCCAGAAACCGACCTGATCCGTTTTTAAATAGACTATGGAGTGAATGCATAAGGATGTTCGTTCATGAATGTACCGGCAGTTTGGCATGTAATAAAATCGAGTCCGTCACAACAAGCCGCCATCCATCTGTCTGCTCATCTTACTCTGGTGGCGTGGGAGTTGTGGGGATGCCGAAAGCGATGCTGCCAGTGTTTGAAATGCTAGCAGGGTCACCCACGGTGAGCATGTTTCAGTGGAGCTTCTATGAGGAATGGACTACTCACTTTTGAGGAATTAGTCGCCAAAAATCTCATGAATAACAATGGAATGTTGTCTAATATCATGCTGAAAAAAGGACCCGAGGTTGGAAGGTCCCCAAGGTGTGACTAGAGGAGAGCTATCCCCTCAATGTAGACTCCACCTTAAAGACTCGAGTGGAGCAAAACTTTCAAGACCTTCATTTAAATGACTTAAAACGAGAAGAAAGAGCTGAAGACATCTATTAATAATTGGAGATGGAATGCACAAAGTATGAATCTAGGCAAATAAAAGTCATTTAAATGAAAAGGAACTCAGAACGATGGATATTGTAAGCATTAGTGAGCTGAAATGGATTGTTATGAGCCATTTTGAGGTGGATACTCAGATGGTTTCTTGTTCTAGGTGTAACAGAATCGAGAGGAATGGCGTCACATTCACCAACAAAGAATATTTTATGATCTATCTTACGGACAATGTTATATTTGTGATAGGAGAAGATCTATATGCCCATAAGTAAGACCAGGTAATATAGACATTATTGAAATACATCTACCAATCACAAAAAAACCAATGAGGAAGAAATTTACTTCTTTCAACCTCTTCAGTATGAAATTCATGCATATTCATGCAATCAAGATGCACTGATAAATACTAATGATGGGAATATGAAAGTTGGAAACAAAGAGAAAGGATTGATAGTTGGAAATATGGCCTTGTTGATAGTAACTATTGCTGGATATCACATGATAGAATTTTGCAAGACCAAGGATTTCTTCATTGTAAATACTTTTATTCAACAACATAAATGGTGACTATTCACATGGATCTCACTAGATGGATTATACAGGGGTCAAATCGACTACATCTGGAACAATGGAGAATCTCAATATCATCAGCAAAAACAAGGTGAGAGGTTGAATGTGGAACAGATCATCAATTGTTCATGGGTAAGTTCAGGTTGAAGCTGAAGAAACTTAAATTCAGTTCATGAGAGTCAAAACTTGATCTTGAGTATACTTCATCTGAATTTAGAGACCATCTCAAGAACAGATTTGATGCATTAAACACAAATAAATGACAGAAGACTAGAGGATATCAAGAACATAATATATGAAGAAAGCAATTCCCCAGCCAGTGAGTCAATTCTGACTTCTAGCAATGCACTAGGGCAGAATAGAACCATTTCAAAGAGTTTCTGAGACTCTAACTATTGATAGTAGTGGAATGCTGAGGGTGGCTGGTGGTTTCAACATGCTGTTCTTACGATTAGCAGCAAAGTGTGACCCACTGTGCCCCAAGGGCTCTTTGAAGAAAACAAAAGATGATTAAAACAAAACAAAGCAACAACAACAAACAGGAAAGAAAGAAAAGACCAACGTGGATGTCAGAAGAGACTCTGAAACTTGCTATTGAATATGGAGTAGCGAATGGGAGAAAGGATAAAGTAAAATAATTGAAGAGGAACATTTAAAGAGCTTCGTGAGAAGACTACAGAATCACAACGAAATATGGAAAGGCCTGGGGTTCTATAGTTAAAAAAGAACATGCCCAACATGCCTTAAGTTAAAAGAACTGAAGAAAAAAACCCAGAAGGATTCTATGGGCAAAGTCTGTGGGAGAAAGGTGAGGCTTTCTGACCCCATCAAGTTTTAAAGTCTCAGATACCCATTATAGGGTGGCTATAAGTTGTAATTGACTCGGGGTAGTGAGTAGGAGGGAAGTGTTTATGGGCTAATAGGAGAGGGTATCCCCCAAACTGGATTATTTTTCAAAGCTATGTATGTGAATTTCTTTTACAAAACAACCTTATCATCTTCAAAGTACTCTCCATTACACTCAATACATTTGTCAAATCTGCGATTCCATTCTTAGAAACATTTTCCAAATTCATCTATTTGGATGGTTGACAGCACATCCTCCTTTTTTTTTCTTCACCTCATCTAGGTTGTCAAATTGCTGTCTTTTCATGCCCCTCTGCAGTCCCAGAAACAAAAAGAAGTTGCACAGGGCAAGGTCAGGTGAGGCAGGTCCATGAGGCAAGAGAGGCATGCTGGTTTGGGCCAAAAACAAAGCACTGATACACTGAGATGGTTGAGCAGGTGCATCGTTGTGGTGCAAAATCAGTCCCTGGCCTGCCACAAATCAGACCTATTTTGTTACTCGCTGTTATGTTATCTTTTCAGAATCTCTAAATAGAAAGCTTGATTAACAGTCTGACCTGGTGGAATGAACACCAAACACACTCTCCTCCTCACATAAAACAAAATAAAACAAAACAAAACAAAAAAACCCCAAATGAGCATCATCTTGATCTTTGATTTCACTTGAGCTTTTTTGGGGTGAGGTGATGATGGTGTCTTCCACTGGCTTGATTGATGTTTGTTTTTGGGGTCATAAGAATAGCACCTGTAATGACCTTAGGGGGAAAAATCTGGGTGCCTTTGCAGATGTTCTTTAAAAGGAGGGCATGTTTCCACTCTGCTTTCCGCGCCCCCCCACCCCATCCTGGTCCGTAGAACCTGATGCATGAATTTGGCAGAAGTCCTTCTTGTTCCCAAATCTTTGTTAAAAATCTCTGAACTGGCTCTAAGATAGCCCAGGTAACTTCCTCATCTCTTCTTTCAACGGTCTGTCGTTGGTCTTTGAGCACAAGTGTATGACTTTTGTTGACATTTCTGTCCATTTGGGAAGTTGATGGGCATCCAGAAAGAGGTTTGTCATCAATTGACATGATACCTCTTAGGGGATGAGAAAACCACTCGTATACTTGAGTTTTTCCCATAGAATTGTCTTTGTAAGCTGTGTTCAACATCACAAGTTTATTTTGTGGCATTTTTCCCAAGCAGGAAACAAAATTTCACAGCTGCATGCTGTTCTCTTAAATCAGTAATCACAAACAACGAGATATGAGTGAAACTGATTTTATGAAAAAATTCACTGTGACCAGAGAGGACCTTTCCAGGTGATGTCACTGGGTGCACTGACTTCGTGAGTAGTTTGATGCCCACCTGTCAGGAAAAATGTGAACTATGAAAACTCTGCCCAACGGAGCTGCTTACTTTTTTTTTTTTTCTTCATTTTTTGGAGGGAGGGGTAACCAACTCCCTCATATCGGATTATGTAGGAAGCATCAACAGCTGGATTCAGACGAGAACAAGGGATATCACTGATGACACAGGATTGACCTTGGCTAAAAGTGGAGACTATCAGAAATGTGTCTACTTGTGTTTCATTGACTATGGAAAGCCATTTCATTGTGTGGATCATAACAAACTATGGATCACATTGTGAAAAATGGAAATTCTGGAACACTTAATTGTGCTCATGCAGAACCTGTGCACAAACGAAGCAGTATTCTTCAAACATGTTTTAAAATTAGGAATGTTGTATGTCAGGGTTTCTTCCATAAAACTTATTCAATCTGTATGCTGAGCAAATAATCCAAGAGCTGCGCTACATGAAGAAGATTGTGGCTATCAGGATTGGATGAAAGCTTATTAGCAACCTGTGATACGCAGAGGCCATAACCAAGCTTGTTAGAGAAAGTAGGACTTGAAGCGCTTGCTGATGACAATTAAAGGCTACAGCTTTCAGTATGGATTATGACTCAATGTAACGAAAACCAAATCCCCACCAGTTGACCAATAGACATCATGATAAGCGGAAAAAGAGTCATCGTCAAGTTGTAATCATACTTGAATCGACAGTTCTTTGAAAGCTGCAGTCAAATCAAGCAATACAGTGCACTGGGTAATTCTGTTGCATAAGACCTCTTTAGAGAGTTAGAGTGTAAAGATGTCACTCTGAGGACGATGGTCACATGCTTGTGGAAGCTAGACCATGAATAAGGAAAATGAGGAAAGAGCAGAGGCACTTGAATTATGATGTTGGTGAGGATATTCAAAGTACCATGGACTGTCCGAAGAACAAACAAATCCTCCTTGAAAAGAATACAGCCAGAATGCTCCTTAGGAATGAGGATGGGGAGACTCCTTTGTCTCCCATTCTTTTGACATACTATGAGGAAAGATTAATCACGGGAAAAGATACCATGCTTGGTAATAATATCTTTTTCTCTAGGGTCAGAGCAAACAGAAGGCCCTTGATGGGATGAATGGACACAAGTGCTGCAGTAGAGGCTCATGCATAACAGCGGTTGTGAGAATGGTGGCGGACCAGGCCGTGTTAAGCTCTATGGTCCACTGGGCCACGATGTGCTGGAACTGGCTTGACAGCATCTCATGGGAACAGCAGCAACCATAATACGGTGTCCCATGTATGTGTTTGCTGCTGTGATCTACAAAAGAGGAGGGACTGCCATTCCAACAGGTTTACTACAAACACCGGTGCTTGATAAAGGAGACACAGTTTATTAAAAAGTTATCAGGTTTCTATTAGGAAAAAGAACTCCTGGCAAAAGAACCTTGAGCTTCTGTCATATTCGGGGAGTTAGGAGAAATGGGCCATCATAGGAAGACCAACTCTGGCAACTGCAGGCACACCCTGATGCTCAGAATATGAAGGCTGGGTGCCCAGTCCCCCTTCACGACAGGCTCCCTCCACGACCACCTGGATCAGAATTCCTAGGTTCATTCATTAAATGGGCAGAGTCTTTGTAACAAATGGGGGGTTGAACTTCACCTCCTGGGCCTTGGACATGTTATCAGGAAAGACCACTCCCTGGGGAAGGACATCATGTTGGTCAAGTAGAAGGACAGCAGAAAAGAGGACGACCTGGACAAGATGGAGTGACACAGTGGCTTCACAAATGCAGCTTAAACATAAGAACAATGGCCAGGATGTCACATGACAGGGCTGTGCTTCATTCTGTTGTGCAGAGGGTCCCTAGGAGTTGATGTCACTTAACAACAACAATAACAATACATTTGAATAAGGCTTGTTTTTGTTTTGCATACTGGTAAAAGATTTTTCCTAGAAAGCAGAGACCATGGAGGCCCGGGATCTGATTCGTTCCCGAGAGAGGCTCCTCTAGAGAGAAAGGTTTCAGATGCTCGTGTTACCAAAGGACTCTTGGCATTTTCCGTGTGGTACAGCCAATGCTCAGGTGCTACCGGAAAAGCTGGAAGCTCGAATGTACCCCGAGGTGCTCTGAGAAAAGAGCCTGGTAATCCACTTCTGAACAATCAGCCGTGGAAAGCCCGGAGGACTGTCTTTACTCGACACACGGGCCACCTCGAGTCCGACGTGACTTCATGGCAACTTTTGTTTTTCCTTTTTGGAACTTTATCTCGAAAGTAGAAAAAGCATTTCTTTGTGAAATGTCAAGCTCCCAGGCTGATTGGTAGCAGCCTCTTTTGCTACTTTCCTGGAGTCTTAAAAAGAAGTGACTGTTGGGCACTTTTGCATTTCCTTGGCTTTATTTCTCCCCAGCACCTATCTGTTCTACCCGACTAATGTCCTATTCATGCTAATCTTCTCTTGTTGATTAATCATTTATCTGAAAATCTATAAGCCCATAGAAGTGATGATTGCAAATGGGGAATTTGGGATCTTTTCTCCGAACTGATGAAATAGGGAATCTGCCCATTCAGTTTAAACACGCAGCTAAACAATGGAGTTCCCTCAAATAAAGGAAAGTGAGTTGGTGGGAAACCGTTTTCATCTGAAGAAAAATTGCTTCCTTTGTCCTTCTGGAAGATAAGCAATGGTGCTAGTTGGAGCAAAGTGGCGCAGTGACTCAACTCCAAAGACAGCAACAACTGCGGCGTGCTCGGAACGTAATCTATCAGTGTAATTTTCCCAAACATCAGGGAAATAAAAGTCATGGAAGGCAAGAGTGCTTTGTTAGCTTGATTGGATGCCTAACAAAACAGGAAGCGCTTCCTATGAATAAGGTAGAAGGGAAGGAACAGCACCGTTTACCGATCATCACCCATCCATTCTTACTCTGATCCCAGCGGAGTGTGATTTGACACTCGACCTTCGTCAAAAGCCCTAGAAGCGAGTGAATGCAATTGCGGTGATCAGGACACGATAGAGACATGCTTAACTATCAAAATGAAAAAGAAATAAAAACCAAATAGAGATAGTTTAATGTTGTTGCTGGAATGAAGTGACAAAAATAATAAAAATGCAGGAATGAGCATAGACCTATAGTAGTGGTGGTCGGGGTGGTGGGGGTATTGGGGGGCGGGGGGTGTTAGGCACTGTTCAGACTCACAGCGACCCCACAGAACACTGCTTGCTCCTGCACCATCCTCTCAATAGTGAAGTTTGAGCCCGCTGCTGCAGCCACGGTGCGAATCCATCTCCTGGAGGGTAGGCCTCTTTTTTGCTGACCCTCCACTTAACTCTATATGATGTTTTTCTCAGGAACACTTTGATTTCACGAGGCCCAATGTTCACAGCTCTTCGTTGTGCGCACCCAGGACGTTACACGGACCCAGAGGTGATCCTTCACACAGAGCGGGGAAGTAGGAACGGTGTGTGTCAGAGTTGCATCCTTGTACATTTATTCCATCTGAATTCTGAGCAGACACTCTGGCAAGCTGGACTGTATGAAGAAGCACTCCCGTGAGGATTGGTTATTAACAACCTTCCATACGCAGATGACACATCTTCCGAGCTGGAAGCCAGGAAGACTTAAAGCACTTGCTGTGGAAATGCAGACTCCAGCCTTCACTGTGGCTTGTCACTCAATGGAAAGACCATCAAATGGCAGCATGGGCTAGAGTTCAAGAGAAGCTGCTCTCCCAGGGAGACTTGCGGAGCAATTAAATGGCTCCTTAATTGCTGGAGAGAGTGTAGTAAGATGACGAAGATGGAAGTTAAATCCTTACACGGTGCAATGAAGGTTAGGTAAATAGCAAGTTCAAATGAAGGCTTCAGGCAGAGCATTCTCTAGATTTAATAGCGGGAATGGATAAAGCTTTGACAAATAATTGGCACTATATAATACACCTGAAAAGCAGAGCCCAGGTCTTTGAGATGTATTTCCGTTAGGCATGACATAAAGAAACATTAATTGAAAAAAGGAGAGAGAAGTTGAAAACATATTATTGTTCACTTCACATGTGCACACGTAAACATTTTTAATGCTTCACAGGGAGGGAATTAAAAGGAAAATTAACGAGGTATCAAAAACATGGTAACTTAGGTCATTTTTGATAGGTCAGTCTGTGAAGGAGGCTTCATGCGTGCAAAAGATTTTATTATTTTAACTCTTTAAGATTTGATTCAGGAAGCCCAGGACGTAAGATCTGGAATGGACAGCAACCACTAACATAAATGAATGAGAAGCCCAGAGCCATCCTTGACATGTGCCGTCATCAGGGCAGACATTTCAGAGTAGGGAAAACACCACAGAGCAGGGCTGCAGGGTGTATAGGCCTGAGTGTTCAGTGAGATTCAAAGTCATTAGCGTGGAAGGTAGAAGAATATGAAGTGTTTTCAATGACTTTGTAACAAATTTCCACCATCTTTCCCTTCCATGTTTTCCCATTAAGCTTTTGCATCCCCTTCCAAGTTTAGATTGTAACTCCGTAGGTCCGAATCATCCCTGCTATGGGCCCTGTGTCCTGTGCCTAACAGAAGACATATTTACAGACCAGGACAGGTGGGAGAAGTGTGATGGAAGTCATTGCTTGACAAATAGGGACCCTTTCCCATGTCAGGAACGACAACGTTGTCACCTTTATTGATGTCTATCGCCTCTTGGTAAGAGGTGAAGATTCATGTTCTCTGGGAAGCTTTTTATAATAACTGTCTGAGCCTAATCTACTCACTGACTTGCCCCCCCCTTTTAAAAATCATTTTATTGGGGGCTCTTAAGGTCACATAACAATCCATATATTAATCTTATCAATCAGATTTGTGCATATATTACCATTCTCATTTTTGAAGCATTTTCTTTTTACTTGAGCCCTTGGTATCGGCTCCTCTTTTGTCTCTCCCAACTTTCTTAATCCTTGATCAATTATAAATTATTTTAACTTCCATATCTTACATTGTTCGTGGTCTCCCTTCACCCACATTTCTGTGTTTCATTGACTCTGCCCATAGAATTATTTCTCACATTGTTTTGTGTATGTTTTACCTCCAGCAAGGATCATCTTTTTGTTTCAAGGGGATGAATTATGTTGTGAAAGACAAACCAACCAACCCAGAAAACAGAAACAGCAAAGATAACCCAAACCTACTGCTGTTGAGTTGATGCCAATTCATGGCAAGCCTGAGAGTAACAGGGCATAAATATGTCTTTTTGTCGTGGCTCAGCTGGGTGGGCTTAACCTTCAAACTTTTAGGTTCCTAGATGATTGGATACTCTTTGCACTGATATTTGGCCCAGTCTTCTGAAACTCTGAATTTGAACCCTATCTCTCTGCTCCCTAGCCATTTGAGGCCAGAGGGATTCTGACTCCAAGCCATGTTTCTCCATTGGTAAAATACAGGTGATATGATGTCATCACACTGTGAGAATCTAATGGGACATCATGTTTTAAACTGTGGAATATATACATATGCTTCTCTGTACCTTATTTCTTCAGTGACACTTTCTGTATCAAGTCAGCACCTAAGCCCAAACCAGGACTGCCCTGGTTTTTTTCCCCCTAGTAGGCTTGATTTAAGAAAATTTCTTTAAGTAATTTTGGAAGCAAGAGTGTGGTAGCAAATGCACAATTCTGCTGGACATAATTGAACTATGGAATGATATCATATGTGTTTTAATACCAATTAATATAAAAGTTAAAATATTACTTGTATTTTATATGCTCTTACTGAACTGCTGTCCTATCTTTATAATTTGTGGAGAACAAAAACATGTGTCTTTTTTGGATGGGGAAAATTGAAAATAGGAGCAAACAATTAAATTTTCCTATGATATTATAATTGAGTATCCTTGCAAAATTAGCTTTCCCTCCTCCCAATTAAAGACACTAGACATATATTCTAAACTTGATATTTATAAGGGGATTGAATTTTAAGTACACCTAGGGGATAGAATCTGAGAATCCTTGGCATCACTTATGCAATCCCATAGACTTCTACATACTTTTCATCATTTATGGGACTTCATAGAAATGTGTCAATATTTAAAAACTGTATAACTGATTCTGGTTATATTATAATGCAAAACATTAGTGTTAATTTGGGGGCCTTTTGCTATTATGAATGTTGAAGTTTTGATGTATGCGAATTTCATTTTCCAAAGGAATTCCCATTAAAGAGCATTGTCAAAATGAATCACCCTAAACAAACACAACACAAAGTATATTTCCTGGCCATCGGGCCTGGATAACAGGCGGATGTTTCAAATGGACAGCCCTTTCACTGAATGGAGGCATATAATCCCATCTCAATCACGCATGTGGAGGATGATTGAAAAATCTAAAATTCTTCAGGACCTGGAGATAGACTCCCTTCTACTAGCACACATAGGGTCTGGTGGGACCCTGTTGTTAATGAGACGGAATCCCTGAGCCCATCCCTGATGTGGGCAGTGACTCTACTTCTGGGTTGGAGTTGCCCCACCAATCCTGCTTGTGAGGGTGCTTCTGAGCAAATCAGTGATCACTCTCGCTCTGTGGCGGAGACGCAGGGCTTTCTACTCCTGGACACAATTACAGTCTGTGACACTCACAGCAGCAGGGCTACGCTGTCCTGGAGGGCCACTGTGACTCGGCATAAACTCGATGGCAGTGACTTTGAGGGTGTTGTTGTTGTTATAATAAGTAGCTGGGAGGCTAATATTTGGATATACTCGTGATTTCTGGGCGCCTTCAAACTCATTAACTTCAATTCCATTAAAACTCTTTAGGAAAGTCTTCCAGAAATTGTTATTTCTGACACAGGCAGACATAGGGGAATTAATGAAATTCTTGGTGGTTAGCAAACTGATAATACTGAGATTTATTCTACAGAAGCTATTAATTACATCCTAAAAGTCTCGTTAATGATGGGTTTTAAACACCCATTATTATTGTTGCTGCTTGCTGCTTTTGAGTCCGTTCCAGGCCATCGATTTAATGGACCACAGAATGCCACACTGTCTGCCCGGAGGGCCCACTGTCTCACCCACCATGTCAATCCATCTTTATTGAGGCTCTTCCTCTATTTCACTGCCCCCCCCCCACTTTACCAAGCATGATATTCCTTATAGACCGGTCAATATACAAGGGGTTTCAAATAACTAGTCACAAAATGGAATAGCAAGATAATGAAACATTTCCATAAGTGTTTTGAAGCCCCTTGTACATACCTAGGCCAATTTCTATATAGCTAGAATACTCTTTGAGAGGTGAAGAGGAAACAAATTAGTAACATTCAAAAACAAACAAACCATTTAGCCCAGAGAGGCCAAATACATTTTCCCGCTGTGAGATGTGAGTTCTAAGCCAAGATCAAAGGATCACCAGATGACGTGTTCAGTTAGCTGACCAGTAACAAGATGAGCCTGGCCATAGGCCAGCGTTCTCCCCAATCCTGAGGACATTGAATTGAATTTGTTTGGCAAATCACATGTGGGTGGGTGAGAGGAAATATAACTGGCTGGTGATTGCTCTCAAGGAAGCTTCCACTGCTGGTGAGGTCCTGGTGAGGACAATGATAGTGTGGCGGGTCCACATTTAGGATGGGAATGTTAGTGAGGGTATACGTGTATGTCTGTGTGTCTGAGGGGTTGTGACAGAGAGGAGGATTTGGAAGAGAGATAATGAGATGGAACATAATGGTGGTGAGAGGGGAGCTATACAGTAGGAAAATCCACCAGACTGTGCTCTTGTATTTGTAATGCACAGGTTTATAAACCATGCAAGTAGCTTAGGGGCTCTGTAGCTCTTTGAAAATGCTGAACGATGCTACTGAGCAGGTAAACTGCTGAACAGATGTTAAGTAGCTGTGTGGGATGACCCCTTGGCGACACTTGTAAGGTCAAAGCACCAAATCAATGACGTAATGCAAAAGGCACAAGAAGAAAATACTTTCAACTTCTCCATTAAAGGGATTTTGGAAAAAAAATTATTGAGAGGGGAAATCTGCAGCCTTTATAGTTTGTTAGAGAGAAGACCTCTGTATGTACTTTCCACACAGCGGTTTCAAATTCTGTAAAATAACACAGCATAATTCAGGGTGTTTTTTTTTTTTTTGAGCTGTTTCAGACTGAAAAGTAGAAAAGGGACCTCTTCTCTGGATGGTTAGAAAGTTCTAGATTCTGGAGTAGGCAATCTGATGGTTATATGCAGTAGCCAATAAAGGAAATAGGGAAAACATTATGCTAGCTAAAATTTGGTTTATTGATTTGTAATGAGAAATTCACTATAACCTGGAATTAGGTATTAGGAAGGCACAAAGAAAAGGCACTTTAAACAGATAGTAACTTAATAAATGCCGAAGACTGCTAAGTGTAGCAGGGTTTTTTTTTTGTTTCATTTTGTTTTCTTAAAAAAAGATGGAATCATTAGCTAAGGTCTGCTTGGTTTGGCGAACAAGATTTACTGTGAATGCTTCTAAAATCCTCCAATATTTGCAATGTTTATAACATAAACTTTTTCTAATTCAAGAGTTCTCTAATGTTGGCCCACTGGACAGATAACAAAGGTCGCATATACCTACATTCAGTTGGGTGCTTCTAATAAAATCCAATATTGGCAAGATGCGCTTCCCCATGGTCTCCATGTGTCTGACGGTGTCATCTCGGGTCAGCAGACCGAAGGGAGTTTTATGTTCTAAAAATCATGACAACAAACTTTTTTACTCTCATTTCCAGACTTCCAATTCAAATGTTTCCTTTAGCTAGTTCTGCACAGACACCCCAATGTTCATAGATATGACATCTTCAGGACAGAAACCAGTCCCAACCCCAGCCCATCTATGTAGCACTGAAAGTTCCGCAAGGAGAAAGGCAGAGGACACATTGCCCCTTAGAGAACTGCCACTGATTCATGGTACTGTTTCCTGATTGAGAGATCTACGAGACAGCCTATCATAATTCACCTATTTCCACAGAGTGCGTTTTTCCTGAGCTGGGAGAAAATGTTGTCATAAATGTGTCTGATCCTTGTCTTCTTCCTCCCAGGTATTACTCAAGTGTGCAGATGCCATTGACTTTGAATGTAACTCGGAGCTGAGATAAGCCTCAGAGGATGCATCGGCAGACAAAACACAAATCCTTAATCAGGTGAGCAGAGCTAGCTGAAGGAATGAATTGAGCCCGGGTGAGGAAATCAGCCCACAAGTTTGAGACGTCAACACGGTCTGAATATTTTCTTGGATTTTTGGAAGTTCCACCATCTCATGGTAATCCTCCCTGCCAGATCTAAACTCTTGCCTCATTGTGGAAGAAGATTGGAATGGATTCTTTAAAAATAATAGCAGATAATCCAGGGGATTTATGCTTGTTATTGGCTGTCTTTTCATTGTGTAGGATAATTCTGATTCTGTCCTAAGATTAGGCACTGGTGGGGTGGTGGTTGAGATGAGATGATTGGAATGAGGGGTGGGGGCCACTCCATGACTGCTATTTGGGGAACCCTTTTCTAAACTTAAACCTAAAATTCCAGATATTGTTAGCTAACCCAACATAAGATTATAAAAACAAAAACCACCCCCGCCCCTCCCCAATACACTGCCATCACATCTACTGCGAGCCACAGTGACACGGTGCGAGCTTCTTGAGTCTGTCAATCTTTTCAGGAGCACATATTCTCATGTGTCTCCATCTGAGCAGTCCGGAGGGTTGACCCCTGTCGGTGAGGTATCCGCTCCACATCTAACCCACATTACCACCTCATTTAAAACTCCCTGCTGTGGAGTTGATTCCGACTCATGGCAACCCTACAGGGCAGAGTTGAACGGCACTGTGGGGGAATCTGTAACTTTTAAATCTTTACGGGAGCAGACAGTCTGATCTTTCTCAGAGTGGTTGCTAGGTTCAAACTGCTGACCTTGTGGCGAGCAGCTCGAGTCTTTACAAGATAAGAGGGGCTAATGATAGCCACACAAACACTTATGAGATCTAGGCTCTACCGTGTGTTCGGTCTTGTGATGAATTAGCAAGAGACAAATACAAGTCCTGCCCAACAGCAGTATTGAAGGATAACACGTTCAAGTGATTCACCTGTAAATGTTGGCAGCTTCCGATTTGATACTTTTTCCAAAAATTTCCCATCTTCTTTGTTTTTGAACCCAAGAGTCAAGAGATACTGTTGGGGAGGAAAAGATGACCAATCGGTTGTTTGGGGTAGGACGTGGAGTCCTTGAAGATCTGAAAGATAGTGGAAATAGAATTACGAAGCTTCGCTATTGTTTTATTATTATTTTTGAGTCCTTTTTGCCCCTAGATTTTATAAATGAAACTTGGAAATAAAGGTCAAATGTGCACATTAAAAGTGCAAAGTAAAATTGACATGCAACCAAAGGTAAAATAGATGATGCATCAAAATTCCATTTCATTTTTAATGTCTTCCTTAGAAATCTAAACATACAAAAGCCTTGTAATAAAATATGTCTATATTACGTATCCATCATCTCCCATATTCAAAATAGATTATCCGGGCTTATAATTTTTCTATGGGATTTGTTTAAAGAAAATTTGACTTTCTGTTCATGGTTTAAGATTTAAGGAAATATTATCTGGCAGAAAAGAGAACGGTCACCAAGTGTGAATTAAATGACAAGGCCAAATAATTTAGTTGACATGCTTCCTGTAATCACAGAAGAAAATTTCAGGTAATAAATGGACTGACTTTTAAATTAGAGTCGGAAATAATTCCAGTGTCATCAATCGAGTCCTAAAACAAACCTGTCTCTTCATGACCTGAGCACCAATCTTCTTCTTGTCCTTCTTGTAAGTGTTTTGGGGGCGCGGTGGTGCTAAACCCTCACAGTAACTTTACAAGGTTGATGCCACTGTCCCCACTTTATGGATCAGAAGTTACGGCGCACAGATCGGAAGTAATTTGCTCAGATCCTCTGCCTGGAGGTGGGTGAGGCAGGTGTCCCACCAGCTCAGTCTGACTGTAGAGACCACAGGCACATCCACTGCATGCAGTGTCAGGCTTGCTTGCTTCTGGGCGGCTCTTCAGAAGCAGTAGTTGTCGGTCATGGGGTCTTGGAGGCGAGGACCAGTTAATTCATTTCCATTTTGAGTGACAAAGCATTGCTGCGTGGTAACAGCCTTCTCAAACGAAAGATGATGGACACAGTGGTTTAAATCAGCTCTCCCTGCTCAGCATTACTGGAAAGGGGACAGGGTAAGACCTCAAATATTCTTGAATTAAGACTTAGCTTAAGGTCAATTTTTCACCCCACATGGAATCAGAAACTCAAATGATATGGCTTAAATATAGCCTTCACTGTTTACTTTCAATATTCCTTTCAAATATAATGGATGCAGTAAATCTTGCGTGCTTCCCACCCCCGTTTAGTGGCACAACTGTTTGTTCAAACGACGTTTTCTCGGATGCCCCATAGTTAAAGCTGACGCGCAGAACGGCTCTGCTTGTGGCCTGGATACTGGCCCCCGCCCACCATGGTTCTCTGTTCTCCACCCCCCCATGCCCGGGGCTCCTCTATAGAAATAGGATTTATTTCAAAGCACAGTGTGAAGAGCATTGCTGTACATTATTGGGCCCATTGGTTCAACCACATAGCACGTTTTTGTCAAAAAGCGAGTGAAAAATATATCTTCAATCGTTGACTAGTTAAAATGTTGCTTCGATACTGAAACGTCGACCGGACACCATTCTAAACATCCTTCATTCTTTCTTGGTAATTAGGTAATTGTTTACCGTCTGTCAGTTTGTTTTCCACTTGGCTTCGGAGACAACCCTGGAAGTCCAGAGAACCCTTGAATGAAAGTGTGGTGGATTTCCGGACCACTCTGAGTATCCTCTCTACAAGATACCTGATTTGTGGGCACAAAAGCCTTTAGATTTCAGAGCCCCTGAAGAATTCCTGTTCACATCTGCTTCCACAGAGCAGAGGAGATTTTGTGTGACGCCTCCCCAAGATTTCCAGGCCTCTATTAGCACTGTCCTGGGGACCTCAGGGTCGTGAAGGTCAGTCTAGGGGATGCTGCACAGGGACTGGGGGGGAGGGTGTAGTGGTTACAGGTTGGGTGGCGACTCACAGGGTCAGCAGTTTGAAACCACCAGCAGCTCCACGAGAGAGAGACTGGACGTTCTTCTCTGGCAAACTGTCCTGGTGTTGGACATCCACAGGGGCCCGACGAGTCATCCCTGACTCGATGGCAGTGAGCTTGGTTTGGTTTGGTGCATGGACTCATTTTGTCATGGCTTGTCAGTGGCATCACCATTTGTCACAGCACATGCCCTTGCCCAAACCTGCCAAGTGTTTGACGGCTCTTTAGAATATACAGTTACCACGAAGGCTATGCGAATTTAAAGGGGAAACTGACATGACTACTAAACGTGATTGCACAAACAAGAAGAGCTCAGAGTAGCACCATAGCCACGTATGAGAGATTCTGCTTGTAATCGGCAGTGTTTTCTGATTCTTCTGATCCCATATCTTTCCTCCTAGGGATGTTTGATCCATTATTAACTTCCAGTCAAAGTTTTGAAATGTGAGCGTCTGCGATGTACATGCTGTTAACTTTTGGGGGAAAATATGGAATCATCATTTTTCTTCCATTTTCACGCAGAGAAAATTGCAATTGTATGAACATCTACCCTAGCAGGTGGTCTGTGACCCCACATGACGATACGCTTGCCAGATGTTGAATCTCATGTCACATTAATTTCACTGCGAATTGCTCTCTCTTTGGTTCTCATAAGCCTCTTCCTAGGTCCAAAAAACCCTGCGGCTCTCTTAGATAGGAACGTTTCCAAATTACATTGTCCTTTCTCAGGAGAGTGGAAGCGATTTAAAAGGTCTTATTTTCTTCTGCCATGTCAGAAGAAAACTTGGGAGACATACGATTTTAATGCATTCATTTACAATTTATTGTAGCTGAAGATGAAATTGCTATGACTGTGACAGAATTTATTATAGAAAAAAAATCAGTCTACAGCTACGACACAGTACCAATTTCTCCCCATTAGGGAAGCAGATGCTTTAAAAAACAATATCAAAGATAGATTATGCAGATTTACTTTCTTCTCGCAGAAACATAACCATCCCATTCTTTTTTGCCCAAACGGAAGATATCTCTCAACCAAAAAAAAAAGTTATATGATTTTCCCTTTATCAAGAATCTTCACGTGCCACAGAAAGCTAGAATTGACTAATTTTCAGGTCCTCAAGTTATCCCTACACTTTGACCTATTTGCATAGTTGCCTCCTCTTCTTAAAATGCCTCTCTGAGTCTGAGGGGCTGACCCCTATCCCAACTATGTGACAGTCCACTTTCCCACCAGAAGCATTCACTTCAGAGGACAGCCCTGAAGCTACAGCTCAGGGAGAGGGGCGAGTCTGATCAGAGCACACAGGAGCAATGGAGGGGGGTGAGGGGAGAGAGTGGGCACATCCTGGCCCACCAAGTCCTGAGGACAATATCCCACCATGAGACACAGTGTGTATCACTGATTCACGGCGCTACAGGGGACAACACTGGAGACACAGTGTGGGAATTGTGCCCGATCTGACCCCACCACACGGAGGCGAAACACGAAGGGTGTGCAACAGAACAGCAAGGGGAACAGACCAATGAAGTCCTTGGGGAATACCCAAAAATAGACTGTGGGGCCAGGGCGTGACACCCCATCCGACTCAACTGGAAAATACTCATAAAAGTCAATAACAGACCTTGAACTATTAATAGGCTTTTCTTTTTTTTTGTCATTGTTCTTTTGTTGCTTTGTTTTGCTCTGTCTTGTTTTGGTGCATCTAATTGTCTCTGCAGGTCTATCTAGATAAGATAATTGGGATAAACAATCCGGAGGACAAAACAACAGGACCAATGGTTCTGAGGGAACATGGGAGAGGGGAAGGCGGGGGAAAGGAAGGAGTGTTAACAAACCCAGGGAAAAAGGAATAACAAATGATCCATGGCAAAGAGGGTATAGGAGACCTGGTAGAGCTTGATCAAGGGCAATGTAACCGAGAGGAATTACTGTGACTCAAATGAAGGCTGAGCATGTTAGTGGGACAAGAGGAAAATGAAAGGAAATAGAGGAAAGAACTAGGAGGCAAAGGACATTTATAGAGGTCTAAATACAGACATGTACATATGTAAATATATTTACATATGATGATAGGGAAATAGAGCTATGTACATATATTTATAGGTTTAGTATTAAGGCAGCAGATGGACATTGGGCCTCCACTCAAGTGCTCCCCCAGTGTAATTACACTTTGTTATAATAAGCTGGCATTCCATGATGCTCACCTTCTTGACACGATCGCTGAAGACAAAGTGGGTACATAAGCAAATGTGGTGAAGAAAGTTGGTGGTTCCCAGCTATGAAAAGCTATAGCACCTAGGGTCTTAAAGACTTAAAGATAAACAAGTGGCCAACTAGCTGAGAAACAACAAAGCACACCAGCCTGTGTGATCATGAGGTGTCGATAGGATCAGGTATCAGGCATCAACGCACAAACAATCATATCATTGTGAATGAGGAAGAGTGCAGATTGGGGACCCAAAGCCCATCTGTAGGAAATTGGACACCCCCTTCCAGAAGGGTCACAGGGAGGCGTTGAGCCAGTCAGGGTGCAGGGTAGCACCACTGAAGTATACAACTTTCCTCTAGTTCCTTTTTTTATGTGTAAGAGAGAACTTTATATCAAAGAGTAATTGTATATTAAGTAAACATTCCAGCACAGGAAAGTTCATAAGTCTGATGTTAGCCCATATGTTCAATACCAGTTTATGCATTCCTCTTCAGACCCATGCAACACATTCAATGATGTCGAATGCAGGAAGATCACAGGCTGGTGGGTGGAATGTCTTGTGGATCTAGTGGTGGTGAAAGCATTTCAGCACTGGCAGGGGTCTCCACGTGGCTTCCCCTGGCTGCCATCAGCATAGCTTCTTGTGGCTTGTCAGCAGGAAGACAAAGTAGAGAGAGTGGGTGTCCTGCCTCTGCATCCAGGGAAAAATACAGGAGTTCCCAGATTCCTCAGGAGAAGGCCATGCCCACACAGAGGCATGATTGGCTATGACATGATTGACAGGCTAGATTCACCCCTTCATTCAAGTTGACAAGAGATTATATCACTGTCACAGAGCCTTATTGACATGAATTAATGAATCTATGCAGTTAATATGGATAAATGTAGCATCATGAATAGAGACAACTAAACATTATGTTCATACAACTGAATGATAGACAAACCAGCATCTGAATTTCATGATGCCTCTGGATCCAGCATGATAGGAACTTGAACTTACCACCTTGAAAAATACTGTTAATCATTCTGTCCTTAGAGAATCATCACTTACTGAGTAGGCTGCATTGCCTCGTCTACTTCATCAAATCACTGTCCTTTTATGTCCCTCTCTCCATGATGACTGGAACTGTACTTCATTCTCTCACACACTTATATTATCTCGGGCAAGTAAGCAAGTAACAGGAAGGGGCTGCACTAGAGACATACATGTAACATCAGAGGGATGAGCTAGGGGTGTACATACAGTAGGAAGGGGAGACATTAAAGCTCTTTTAGGTCTTTAATGCCCCCCCCACTATCATGACCCCAATTCTACCTTATAAATCTGGCTAGTCAAGAGCATGTACATGGGTACAGATAAGAGCTGGATCACAGGGAATCCTGGCTGGATAAACCCCTCAGGACCAATAATGCGAGTAACCATACCAGGAGGGTAAGGGAAAAGTTGGGGGAGAAAGGGGGAACCTATCATAATGATCTACATATAACCCCTTCCCTGGGGACGCACACCAGAAAACTGGGTGAAGGGGAACATTGGTCAGTGCAGAACATGAAAAAATAATAATAATTTATAAATAATCAAGGGTTCATGATGGAGGGAGAGTGGGGGAGGGAGGGGGAAAATGAGGAGCTGATACCAAGGTCTCAAGTAGAAAGAAAATGTCTTGAGAATGATGATGGCAACAAAGGTACAAATGTGCTTGACACAGTGGATGGATGTGTGGATTGTGATAAGAGTTGTACAAGCCCCCAATAAAATGATTTAAGAAAAATGCCTCTCTGGAGTTCACTGACAACATGTTTCTGTTTCTTTCTCCCTTTGTCTCACACACACACACACACACACACACACACACACTTCTTAGCTTCTCATTCAGGCCTCCTCAAGTCTGGCTCCTTCATACATTCATCCTTGGGAAATTTTTCTATTCTTGTGACTTTAGCTATCACGCCTAACAAAAACATTGGTCATCAAAACCAAAGTCCTACTTGGATGTTTTTTCATCGAATTCAATCAGCTCGTTTCCAAATGTCTAATTAGAAATTTCGATTGGCGCATCTTTCCAAAAGTTGCATAAAGCATGTACAGCACATGCGCTCTTCAATGTCAATTTATAATCTCAACTTCCCTGCCTCCGGTTTCTCACCTCTGTCTCACAGAGCTCGCCATTCCCTCCATGTCTCACTGGCTCTGGTCTGAAAATTGGGAGCTCTGGCTGATGTCTGTCTGTCTTCTGATAGCCGTGGCTGTGAATCACAGCAAGAGATCCCACGCTGTCTCACTGCCATCAGTAACATTTCGCATCTCGGTGCCGTCACTCAATGAATATGTCTGCATTATGGCCTTTGCCACTTGGCATAGCCTTCCTCAGGAACTTCACTGACTTCTTCTCTGGCATTGGAGGCTCTCAGCTTGGTGTTTCTGTTTCACAACTTGTCCTAACTCTATCGCTTTCTCCACTCCAAGCCTTTATCCTCAGCTCTGCTGGTTTCACTGAGCTGCATCCATCTGTCCTTGTTCCTGCAGGTGAACCGTTTGTGTTCCTTTCACAGACATCTACCTGCTCTTTCCATCTCCCCGTATTCAATTAACTACTCTCCTTCTAAACCCAGTGTCACGGAGGGAATTTCTACTAAGAGCAACCCCATATTGGATTTCCAAGCCTATACATCTTTATCAGAGTCGACAGCCTCGTCTTGCTTCTGAGGAGCAGCTGGGGGGTTTGAACAACCAACCCTCCCATCGGGGATCCAATGTGTACTGAACAGCGCCACCAGGGCTTCGTCTACCTGTGGTGCATTTAAGTCTCATCTTCCAGCATGAGAAAAACAGTCCCCAGTGGTGTAGTGGATTAAGCGTTGCGTTGCTGCTCCCATATCTTCTGAAGGGCGAATGACATAAAATGATCTGCATTTGGTTACGTTACTTAGTGGAGTGGATTCCCAAAGGAACATGGCAGCTTTGCTTGTACAAAGAAAGCAACTGCGCAGTGCGATGGTAGCCTTGCTGAAGCTTGTTTTCAGAGAGTAGGGGCTCTTAATCACAAAAGAAGATTGGAGTAATAGAGTCTGGCTGAGCGAAGCTATCAGAATTACCAAAGAAGCACCTTCAAAACATGCAATATTGATTATAGAGTAACCGACTCTTCTCGGTATACAGGAGGAAGACTTGATTTGTTACAAAATCAAATCTACGTACAATGAAATGTGAACTCTCAGGGAGTAAAGTATAAAGCAGATGCCAGCACCATCAATATTTTTATTGGACATCTCCAACAGAAACAGATTGTAAATTAATTTTTCAAGGCCGACTTTGTCAAAGAGAAAAGTCAGAGATTTGGAAACTCCTGGATCAGATGTAAACGTGCTGGCGCTCTATCACCACCTTTCTGTAAGTCTCATTTCCTTCATCGTCGTGTATTTATGTCATTTCCATGCCCTTTGTCCATAACAGAAGGCTCTGACATTTTGCATTAGAGAAAAATCTCATTTCTAAAGGTCCCGATTGTTCAGTGTGAGAGGGACCGGGTATATTTTTATATGACTTTTTATTGATCATTTTCAGAGTTTAGCTCCTATAGTAACTTCATAATGCCAACGCTTTGCCATTACTTCCTTTCCAATCATTTTCTGAGTTGTATGTTGTATTCTTTTTAATGCCATTACATTCTGACATTGCTTAACGTTTGCAATGCATTCTGTGATTTGGACGTTCTGTGAACACCATATTGTAGCCTGGACCTGCTTTTTCTGTAAGCCTTTCTAATGGTGTCACCGGAGAGTGTAAGGGTGTAACGCAGGCTGCAGTAGCTGACACTTTCAGAAGGTGACACCCAAATGGCACTCTATAGAAATTTGGGGCCATTTTAATGAAAATTTATTATTTTTCCTTAAAATATCCCTGAAGTTAGCTATGACAACAAAAATATTTTTCATTAACCCAGCTTACATCTATAGCTACAAGGCTAAAATTCTATGCTAATTTAATTTGAATCTTCTCATGCACTGTGATCAGAGCTGTCAGTATACCAGCATACAGTGATGTTTGGAATCATGTGCTGTTATTTTTATTGCTGCCGGTATTTTTATAGTCACGGATTTTGTCAAAATTTCTGGTGTTTTAGCTGAAGTACTGTGGTGAGAGTATTGTTCATGAACTTATATCAAAATCGTTTTTTGACAATAAAGAAACAATTAAATGACAAAATGAAAACAAAAGACTTCCACTTAGTTACTACTAATGTCCTAAATAATCATGTCACAAATCAATATAGGAGAATTTGAAACAACAATTTTGCTATTAGTTTTCATAGAATCCAGGATACAATATATTTAAACAATTTCAAACGATATTCATCACATCGTGTTCTATGATTTAAATGGATAACAAATATTACTCGGGATTCTACACCTGGTCCAAGAGGAAGCCCATGAGGGAGCGGTGACACCATGAGTTACTACACAAGGGGGCGCCACCGAGCCGCTCAGACAAGCGTTCTTTATCAGCGGTCATGAATTAGTGGTCACAAAGGATTAGCCTTGTGCTTGGTCTTCAATCTATGTCATTAGCAATTTTACCGTACCTGCTGTCAGCCCCTCTTACATTTTCATTAGCCTTGTGTCTTTCAGTGGATCCAATAGTCTCACACTGCAAATCATTTTTCAATGCTTTTGAGGATTGTTATGACCGACTAGTAGTGTGGCATGCTTACATTGCAAGAGATAGTGGTCACTAATTTTCAGCCTTCATGTTGTTTAATAATTGTTTCACTTCCAAACTGGCTCTTCTTCTTTGTCTCTTGCTGTGGTGATCCCTAGTGCTGGCTTTGCCACATTTGAGAGCCATGAAGGGTTTCATGGTTTTATATATATATATTGGCACACAATCCACATAGCATACGTATAATTCAATAGCTCAGTTATTTAAAGAAGGGTTGTACAATCATCACCAAAATCAGTTGTAGAACATTTTCTTCTTTCTTGACTCATTTCCTCCCAACCTCCCTGACTATCCCCACAAGAAACCACGAATCCAGCTACTGTCTCCATAGATTCAGCTCTCTGCACGGTAACATGTTGGAAAGAAAAACACCGAGAGAGAATGCTACAGCACTCAAGAGGCCCGTGCTACTGAAGATTGGGTGCTGCCTATAAATAGAGCACATATTGTCGTACCGTAAAGAAGGCCTTTATTATGACTGTCAAGACATGGGAGGGACTTCAAAAAGTTCATGGAAAAATCCCATTCTATTTTATTTCCATTGGTCCATATACTTTTGAAGCCCCCTGATATGTATTATAGGCTATACATATACTTTACCATTGCAAGACTTGCAACCCCATTGCTTTGTATATAAGAGAGATGAGATCAATGGGTTATGGGCAGAGGGCTGCTGTTCTCCTTCCAGGATTTCAGAACTCTATTATAACCAGATGGGACTATGGACACACAGACAGTCAAATATTTCCTGAATGGACAGTATGCAGATAGCTTCTTTCTTGGAAGTTATCCACACATTCACATCAGCAAGAAAATAGCAAAAGGCAGCAAATTTGCAGCAAAGTTGTCAGGATAGCACCCCATAAATAAAAAGATATTTTCTGTTAAAAATGAAGATCGCTTATTTTGATTTCTACCTTTCATGTAAAGAACCCTGGTGACTTAGTAGCTTATGTATTGGATGGCTAACTTCAAGGTCGGCAGTTCTTAACCACCAGCCACTCCTCAGAAGAAAGATGAGGTTTTTTACTCCCATAAAGATTTACAGTCTTGGAAAGCCACAGGGGAAGTGCCACTCTGTCCATAGGTCCATTAGGAGATGGCAGTGAGTTCGGTGTAGTACCTGTAAAGTGTGAGAAAAGTTGTCTGAATAGTGATTTTTTTTGCAAAAGAAATTATATTTTCCCTTTGACCTTCATTATAACTTCAGAATTAGAGATGCAAATTAATTTTCATTCCTCATAATCCTAATTTTCCTCTCAGGCTATAGATCTACTTTCCCGAGTCCAACTTTGATATATTTAGTTTTTCTTTGATAATCTATTTCCGAAGTTAGGGAAAGAAATGATCCCTCAGGATTTTAAATGCACAGTTCTTTCTCATTTCACTTGGAATTCTGATTGGGGCCAATGTTTGATGTTTAATCAGCAGGATGGGAGCTTTTATTCTGGCCTTCATTACATCAATATTCCTAATTCCACCCCCACAAAAGTAGATTTGAAGCAATATAGACATTAAATATTTTCTTTTACATATATTAGGGTCATCATCGGTGAAATGGAAACCTCTGGGAACACAGTGAGGAATGGTTAAGAACTTGGTGGCCCCGTGGTTCCAAGCCACGAGTGCTCCAAAGGAGAAATATGCATCAGTCTGATTCTGTAAAGATCTATAACCTTAAGAACCCCAAGAAGCAGCTCTACTCTGTCTTTAAGGTCACTCTGAGTCAGAACTGATTTCACAGCAATGATTTTGGTATCCGTGAAATAATATGATCTTGCCGGCATTCCAATAAATCGTGGTGTAACTGAACGAATAGTTACCCTGATGGGCCAGTGGTTATACTGCTAATCAAGAGGTTGACATTTGAACCCACCAGCCACTTCGAGGGAGCAAGATATGGCAAACTGCTTCTGTAAGATTTACAGTCCTGGAAACCCCGGGAGGCAGTTCTATTTGTCGTATAGGGCTGCTATCAGTGAAAATTAAGTCTATGGCAGTAAGTCTGGTTATCTGGAACTGGACCATATTGCCTCAATCACCCCATGCCCCAGAGACAGATCAGATTAACTTAAGCAAATCAATCCTTGACATTCCCTCACCCCTAGCTATTGGTCAATCATAAACACATCATACAATCTGAGATCAAAGAATGAGTGAGCTGCTGAAATTGTGTGGGAGAGAAACTCTCTTGACATGGTGATTTGAGTTTTGCAATGACATTTGAGCATTCTGCTGCTGCATGAAGGAGTGTAGAATTGGGAGGCATGGCTTAGGTATTAGAAAAGCCAGTAGAGTTTAAGGAAACAACCCAAACAATACTAAAACTAACCACATGGCACACATGGATAGCCTTGAGAACAGTGGGAATTCCAGAACACTTCATTGTGCTTGTTAGGTACTTGTACATGGATCAAGAGGGAGTTGTGCAACAGAACAAGGGCTTACTGTATGGCTTAAGATCGGGACAGGTGGGCATCAGAGTTATGTTCTCACCATACTTATTCAATCTGTATGCCGAGCAAATCATCAGAGAAGCTGGCTTACATGAAGAAGAAGGTGGCATCAGGATTGGAGGAAGGCTTATTAACAACCTGCTGAAAGGGAGGCGATCTTGAAGCACTTGCAGATGAAGATCAAGGACTGCAGCTTTCAGTGTGGATTTCAACTCAACGTAAAGAAGCCCTAAATCCTCACAAGTGGAACACTAGATAGCAGCATGGTAAATGGAGAAAAGACTGAAGTTGTCAAGGATTTTGTCTTACTTGGATTCACAATGAATGCACATGAAAGAAGTGGTCAAGAGACCAGGATGTATTGTATTAGGTAACTCTGTTGCACAAGACTTTTTTTTAGAGTATTGAAAAGCAATGGAGTTACTTCCAAGACTAAGATGTGCCTGACCCAAGCCATGGTATTTTCAATTACTTTGTATGCATGTGAATGTTGGACATTGAATAAAGAAGTCTGAAGAAGAATCTATGCATTTTAATTGAGGTGCTGGGGAAGAATATATTAAGCATCATGGAATGCTAAAATGATAAACTGATCTGTGTTGGAAGAAATACAGCCTCTAGATATGGCAAAATGAAATAAAATAAAGCAGAAAACCCAGCCAGTTAACTTTCCAGGATCTTAACAAGTAGCAGTATTATGCACAGAATGTAAGAGGTAGGCTGAAAGTACAAAAATGTAATGCACAGCACGAGAAAGAAACAAGATATAAATAAATAATAAGACACCTTTGAAAGAGATCTATGAGTGAAAAACATAATCACTGACATGAAGTCCTTGAGCTATATGTTAAAAATCAATCGAGATACAACTAGGTAAACAATGAGGTTACAGACCTGAGAAAATTATAGAACTCAGTGCCGGGAGACACAGTTGGAAAATGTAACGGATGGTGTCTGAGATATGGGACAGTGAATGAGTGGACGTAACAGATGTCTAATTAAAATATTTAAATGAAAGAATAGAAAGAAATGGGAGCTGGAGTAATTTGACCAGTTGAACAAGTTAAAAAGAGTCCTGGTGGTGTGGTGGGGTAAGCATTGGGCTGACAATTGTAATGTTAGAGGTTCAAACCTACCAATGACTCTGCTGGAGAAAGATGTCAGTAAGAGGGGGTACCCCCCCCGCCAACCCCCCCCCAAATACAAACCAAACAAACCAACCAACCCGAAAAAAGCTCCACTGGGTGGAGCTTTACTAGTTTGCATTTTCCCTCTAGGCGAGCATCCAGCAACTCTCTCTGAGTTAGTGCACCCAGTGGTGTCTCCTGGGAAGGTTCTCTCTGGTCACAGAGAATTTTTTTTCATAAAAGCAGTTTTGCTTGAACCTCGTTTTTTGTGATGGCCGATTTAGGAGAACAGTGTGCGACTGTGAAATTTTGTTTCCTGTTTGGGGTGGGGGCGCATGGCATAGAACTGTTGTGATGTTGAACACTGCTTACAAGGACAGTGCTATGGGAAAAACTCAAGTGTACAAGTGGTTTCTCATTTCAAAAAGGTGAAATGTTGATTGGGGATAAACCTTGTTGTGGACCTCTGTCAATTTCCTGAATGGACGAAAATGTTGACAGATAGCGCATTTGGAGTTCGTTCCCCCAGGTCAGACTGTTCATCAAGCTTTCTCTTTAGAGGTTCTGAAAAGATTGCGTAACAGTGTGCAACAAAAAAGGCCCAGTTTGTGGCAGACGGGGGACTGGTTTTGTCACCATGACAGTGCACCTGCTCACGCAGTCATCTCAGTGCAGCAGTTTTTGACAAAAAGCAGCATGCCTTCCCTGCCCATGCACCTGACCTCTCTCTGTGCGACGTCTTTTTGTTTCCGTGAATGAAGAGGGACATGAAAACAGAGTGACTGATGACTTATAAGAGACGAAGAAAACAATGAGGGAGGTGCTCTCAGCCATGCAAACAGATGAGTCTGAAAAATGTTTCCAAGAATGGAATTGCAGATTTGACAAATGTATTAAGTGTAATGGAGAGTACTTTGAAGGTGATAAGGTTGTTTTGTACAATAACTTAAATACATAGCTTTGGTGGGTGGGTAATTCCTTTTTCTTTTCTTTTTTTCCCGGGACCCCTCATAGAGACTTACTGTCTCAGAAACCTCACAAGCAGTTCTTCTCTTTCTTAAAGGGTTGCCATGTGTCTGAACTGACTTGTTGGCAGTGGGCAATGGGCATCAAGTTAAAGATAATACGTTTAAAACACAAAAATGGGTTCTAGTCTCTAGTAGTAATAGGTAATCTCTTGCACGTGTGCAGAAGGTCACGTATACAAGAATGTTCATATAAGCCTTGTTAGTAGTAACAGCATTGGGATTTACCTAAATAGCCATCAGTATTAGATTCCATACACAAAATGTCACAATTTTGCCTAAATATTGAGAATAAAAGAATTATAATTCTTTCTATAAGCCAAGACACTTGAAAGAGTATGCAAATAGTATACATTCCATTTACATAGGGTTTAAAACCTTGGAAGACAATTTTATATCTCACTTAATTATATATATATCTGTGTATCTACATACACATACATGTATATACAACAACAACAGGACAGAGGAAGTGGAGTAAACGCGTTGGGGGGACACAATGGTACATTTATTGGTAGGAAAGGAGAAGGGACTGGCTTCCAGGTCCGGGGAAGAGCAGGTTCCCCCTAGGACGCATGCTGGACTTGATCTGGTCTCCGAAACCTTGTGTAGTTTGAGGCTATATTATTTTGTTTGGTTTTTGATTGGACATATTAGGGGTATCTTGGAAGTGCTGTGTCATTGGAGGTCATCCTCTTGAAGTTGCGGTATATGACTTTTTCATTTTGGGGGGTATGAAAATCAGGACCGATGAACCTATAGGGTCAGCAAGTGGAGTAAGGGTTGTTTTGGGGGAAGTGGGGGACACAGAGGTGGTGACATGGTGAAGGGGTGATGACGTCAAGGGTCCATGTAGAAAAAGAATGTTGAAAACTACTTGTGGTAGCAAATGTGCGATTCTCTAGATATGATTGAACTATGGGATGATTTGATATATGTATGGATCCCAATTAATAAAAAAGAATGATGAGCATTAAATCCATGTTGTTTTTGTTATTAGTTAGCGTTGAATCAGTTCTTACTCATAGCAACTCCATATACAATAGAACAAACACTGCCTGGTCCTGGGCCATCCTCATAATTGTTCTTATATCTGAGCCCGTGGTTGTGTTTAATTCTGGAGAGGAGGGAAGAGAGTGAGATCAAGGATATGCTGGGAGCTTCAACTATGCTTTAAAATGTTTCTTAAATTAGGTGGTAATAATATATGAGTTCCTATTATTCGGTATATGCTTTAGAAATTTTCAAATATCACAGAAAAAAAAGATACTCCTGAGTCGACTAATACCCTATTAGATAATTCAGGCCAACATTCCTGTTAAAGACAACTAAAATCACAAGAAGAAATATAAAAATAGGCCTTTCTGAGAGAATCCAAGAACTAACAAGATGGTGCAGAGTCACTTAGCAGAGGTGCAGAGAAGAGATATGCATTAAGTGGTCAGCCCAGGACTTGGTGTACTTTTGTTCAGGGGACAATTGATCTTCTGAAAAAGAGGGACTGTGAGGCTCACAGTGCTTTGTGAACACACTGTTTAGAGTCTGTGGTCTTGGAGGACTTGGATCTGTATCATAGTAATAGAGGAGGGCCAGAAGTAGGTAGTCCCGGCTCTCCCCGAACCATTGATACAAAATCTCAAACACAATATTAGCAAATTAATCCAGGAACGTATAAAAAGAACAGCCTATCAATAATAATTTGCTTTATGCTGGGAAGGTAAATTTGGTTTAACCTTTGAAAATCAATCAATATAGCTTGTCACATTAACAGATTCAAGGAGAAAACGCACATAATTATCTCTGTAACTGCTTTTTAAAAAGCAGGGGGAAAGATGAAAAACACTTAGAAACCCGAGAATAGTTTGTTCATCAAATGAAGGAGATCTGCAAGATCCCAAGGCACATACTGCACTTAATAGTTCAAGTTAAAAGCAGTGCTGTCACCCAGTGCCATAATTCGTGCCACCCCCCACCTCCACCCCCCATGGACTTGCTTTCATTCAATAGCACGCAGATTCCTTGGTAATATTTATTATCAATTTAACTACTTTATCTGTGATGAATATAGTTGTAAGTTGATAAAACATATTTCTTAGATTAAGTGACTACTAATAACAGAATCGTGTTGGAAATCTATGACATTATTGGAACATTATTGGTAACTGAGTAGAAGTCTTTCAAATTATTTTTCTCCTTTTTCCCTTAATTACTACTGCATTCTCAAGAAAGTTATTGGTATGGTTTTACAGATACTACTTTTAATTGTAGCTAAAAAAAACCCCAGAAAATTTGACACAATCAGTGATCATAAAAACACTGGCAGACACAAAAACAGTAGCATGTGCTTGCAGCATTCAGTAGAAACCATAGGATTCTAAGCATCATTGTAGTTGAGTAACAATGACTTTAGCTCTGACTTTAGTGCAATAGAAGGATAAAAAACAAATCAGCATCTAGTTTTAAAAACCCCCAGAAAGTTTAAATTAAAATCCTTTTATTAAGTTGTACCAGGGCAAAGACAGTACAAAGACAAATCATCTGGGTGAAGGAACCAACAGTATGAAGCCAAAATGGTGCCACAGAATTCATGAAAATGGAACTAAGTGTGGATCAAGAACAATAAAAGAAATTATCACCAAAAAATGATTGAGGACAGACCAATACACCACAGTTGCAAAGAGGGCTGCAGAAGCAAGACAAGGGCACAATTGGGATACGTACACAATTATAGAATATAAAACCTTACAGGATTGACTCTGAGCCCTTAATCACCTATGTGGTGATGTGATGGTTGCTGTAGGTCTCATGACCAAGTGGCCCTGAGTGATAGCCACTAATACTCCAACTGTTAGATATCATGTACCTGTAAATCCTTAAATCAGGAACATGCCTGGTCAAGTCCCTTGAGGGAAAACCATCCCTTCCTGGACTGGTGGGTAGGGTGAAGTGGTGACTTTAATCTACGTTCAAACACATTCTGTCTGAGGGAAAACTGCTATATTGCTGATTAATGGTCAGAGTTCAAGCAAAGTCTGAATTTATGCCAACACTCCAAAGGAGTAGGGGCTCCCACTGCAAAATGCCAAACCAAGTGCATTAGAATTTAAGTTGCACTATGTTCCCTCCTCTGGTCATATATTTTATTTAAAAGTTTTCGATCACACTTAGGCTGGGGTGTGTCATCTGCATAACCTAGTCGATGGCTCTGCTTTGTGGCTTTCTGTTTTAGGGCTAGGCTTTCAGAGCCCAACATTATCTTTTTTGAGCACTCGGTCTTCATCATCTCATGAGGGTGAGTGTGGAACAGGGTCACCTTGTGAGCACGGCCCTTTGGTTTGGCCATACATCTTATGATGGGAGCTCATATTCATTCACGGATGAGAGAAGGTTCCAACAGTTTGTAGAGAATTTCCGTCATCTTTTAACCCTACTTTCTCATGAACTCTTTAACCGCCCCCACCCCATATATGTTGTCCATAGGTGTATGGTTCACTTCATGGGTAAACTATTAAATTGCATTGGGTTTTTCCCTTGCAGGTATTATTGATCCCTGTACGCGGGCCTTCAAAAAATGTTTTGGTTGCTCTAGCTAACTACAGGGATATTTTTATCAATAAAATAAAAAAAAATAAAACTTCTTGCTGAAACACAGCACAAAAAATTTATAGACAGTTGTTTTGATGCCAAGTCCTCTGACTGTCATCTGGTGTGATTCATATCACTCAATGCACCTATGTCACTGTTGTTTGCAAAAAAATATGGTGTAGCGTAAAATCTGACCTCCTTTGACTTTACAAAGGGAATGGAGAATCAAATGCGGTATCAACCCAAGGCTTCCCCTCTCTAAACTTTGCACAAATTCTAACAGCAGTCATCTCTCTCACAGCACACGCTCAATCTCTGCTAGGATTGATAATTCACTGCAATGCCCACACAGAACACTGAGACACTGTTCATGACTATGATGGTTATTGGGGAAGTTCACAGGTTATAATTCAGGGTCATAAATGCTCAGAATCACAGTCTGAAGACAAAGTGGGTGCAAAAGCAAATGTGACGAAGAAGTCTGATGGTGCCTATCAAAAGATATAGCATCTGGGGTCTTAAAAGCTTGAAGACCATCTATCTCAGCAGCAACAAAGCCCATATGGAAGAAGTATACCAGCTTGTGTAATCATGAGGTGTCGATGGGATCAGGTATCAGGCATCAAAGAACAAAAACTCATATCACTGTGAACTAGGGGGAGTGAGGAGTGGGGATCCAAGAACCATCTCTAGACAACTGGACATCCCCTTACAGAAGGATTGCAGGGAGGAGACGAGCCAGTCGGGGTACAGTGTAGCAATGATGAAACATACAACTTTCCTCTAGTTCTTTAAGGTTTCCTCCACCACTATCATGATTCCAATTCTACCTACAAATTCAGCTAGACTAGAGGATGTATATTGGTACAGATAGGAACTGGAAACACAGGAAATCCAGGACAGATAAACCCCTCAGGACCAATGGTGAAAATGGCAATGCTGGGAGGGTGGAGGGAGGGTGGGGTGGAAAGGAGGAACCAATTACAGGGATCTATATATAACCTCCTCCCTGGGGGACAGATAACAGAAAAGTGGGTGAAGGGAGACTTTGAACAGTGCAAGATATGACAAAATAAAAATAATTTATAAATTATCAGGGCTTAGTGAGGGAGGGAGGGGTAGGGGAGGGAGGAGAAAATGAGGAGCTGATACCAAGGGCTCAAGTGGAAAGAAACTGTTTTGAGAATGATGATGGCAACAAATGTACAAATTGCTTTACACAATGGATGCATGCATGGATTGTGCTAAGAGTTCAATGAGCCCCCCAATAAAATGAATAAAAAAATGCTCAGAACAGAGTTCTCAGAAGAGGATAGTTTCTTCTCTGCCAGGCCTGCAGGCTGGCTTTTCTCTGGCCTTTGGGTCCCTGCTCTGGCCTCTGCCCTGCGCAGACAATATTACAAAGCTCTTTTAGCGTTGTCAGTGAATTTCCGAGGGCACTCCACTCTTTCCTGTGCCTCAGTCCAGAGGTGCTTTGCGCTTGCTCCGGGGGTCAGCAGGTTGAGCTTACAAGATTAAGTGCTTGGGGGCACCCTCTTCAACAACGGAGCTTCTCGCCCAATCATATGCAGCTTTACTTACGGGGTGGGCCAGGAAGCCCCACCACTCTCTCTCATGTGCTGGCTCTGATTCTGTCACCACTCCTCTGCTGTTCCAACGGTTTGCCTCCGGGTCTAGGAAGCCCAGTATTCAGAGATGTCAGGGTCAAAGGATGCATTCCATCCTGGGCTCTTCTTTCTTGGTGGTAGTGAGGTTGCTACCTCTGTCTTCGGAGATGGTTCACCTTGTACTCAGCAGGATGGCAAAACTGTCCGATTACTATGTTAGAGTTCCAAGCTCTTACAACCGTAGGGAACTTTGTTAAGCATCCCTCACAGCTGAACCACATCATTCCATCAGCGTCTCCCTCTACCTTCTCTTTCCCAAGCCATTTGGAAAAAGCTATTTGCTAGAAGCTACAGACACTATGGCTAGAAGCTACAGACACTATAGCCATGTCAAGTAAATCACTGTATTACAGTTGTTAAAACCTTTCTTTTATAATTGACAACACATTAAGCTTCCCCTGCCATATATGAAGGAGTCCCCTGGGGACAGTGTTGGACAGAGCTTTCTACTCCCGTAAAGAGTTATATTCTCAGAAGCCCACAAGGGCAGTTCTACCGTGTCCTATATGGCCGCTATGAGTTGGCATCAACTTGATGGCAGAGAGTGAGAGAGAGAGAGAGAGAGAGAACCAAAAGAGATGTATGCACATTACATCAGGAAGCACAAGTAAGAATGTTCATAATAGCATATTTGTAATAGCCACAAATTGCAAACAACTCAAACGAATCAAATGTTTGTTACCAATAGAGTATGTATATAAATCCTAGAATATTTCTATAATGGAAACAATGAAAATAAACTATGCTATTTGAGGACTTCTGGGAGGACACACAAGAGCACTGGTGGGTGCTGTCAGATAGGCAATGGACCACTAACCACAAAGCTGGAGGTTCCAACCCACCATCCACTCCTCAGGAGAAACTGAGGCTACCTGTGCCCATAAGGATTTACAGCCTCGAAAACCCTATATTGGATTGCTATGAGTTGGAGTCTACATAATAACAGTGTATTTTATTATTGTCGTTATCATTTAGTGTGGTAATAACTGTTAAGCGCTTGACTACCAACTGGAATGTTGTTGGCAGCGCAAACCCACCCAGAGGCGCCTCGGACGATGGCCCTTTAAGATGCAAAGTGAAATGAGAGATACTAACACCCCCAATAGACACATCTCTTTCTGTGCAAAGTTCAATTGTGGAATTGGGAAACGAGGGACATTGTTTTATACAATGGACAGCTTAATCTCTGAGGATTTTTGTGTTTAGCTGACCGATTTATTTGCTGGCAGTGCCCCATGATTAACTATTCCATTGCGGTGATGCTAAATTAGACATGATAAGTAAATGATTCAGGAAAAATAAAATGTTACCACATGAGTCTTCTTCCCTCCTCGCTCCTTTCCTACCTGCGACAATGAGTTCTGAAGTGGTGACAGGGCCTTTATTTATCTGTTTAATTATTTTGTCCACAAAAAAGTAATGGTTTATTCACTTTAAAATCAGAAGAAAAAACGGAACTCGTTGGTTGCAAAAGTGAATAAAGTCGTTACAGGTTACAGAAAGGGCTCAGGCGGATCTGCAAAGAACGATTGGGCTCCAAGCTCATGGAGAAGCACCTCCTTTCTTCTTTTTCATTAATAAATCATTTTATTGGGGCTGTTAAAGCTCTTATAACAATCCGTACATCAATTGTAATGAAACATATTTGCATATATGTTGCCATCATCATTTTCAAAACATTTTCTTTCTGATTGAGCCCTTGGTATTAGTTCCTCTTTTTCACTTCCCTCCCCGGCCCTTTTACCCTCATGGACCCCTGAACATTTAAAATTATTATTATTATGTCATATCTTACACTGTCTGCTATCTCCCTTTACCCACGTTTCTGTTGTTCATCCCCCTGGGGAAGGGGTGGTGGTGTATGTCAATCATTATAGTTGGCTCCACATTTCTCCCTCCACCTTCCCCCTACCCTCATGGTATCACTACTCCCATTTTTGTTCCTGAGGGATTTATCAGTCTTGGATTCTGTGTGTCGGGAGCTCTTATCTGTACCAGTGTACATGCTCTGGCTTAGCCAGATTTGTAAAATAGAACTGGGGTCATGACAGTGGAGGGTGTGTGTGGGGAAGAAGTATTAAAGAACTAGAGGAATGTTGTGTGTTTCATTGGTGCTATACTGCACCCTGGCTGGCTCGTCCTTTCCTCGTGACTCTTCTGTGAGGGAATGTCCAATTGTCTGCAGATGGGATTTGGGTCTCTTCTCTGACAGGACCTTTCTTATGTAGTTTGCGATAACTGGCAATGGGTCAGAACCTGAGAAGGTGGTCTGGCCACCAGCCTCTCTACTGGATAGGGAACTGATCTGTTAAGAGGAAATGTATTGGGCTGAGAATCCAGAGAGTCGTAGTTCTGGGTGGTATAATTGTTTGGGTGCTTGACTCCCGTGAAATTTCTTTCTTTTTTTTTTTTAAACATTTTATTAGGGACTCATACAACTCTTATCACAATCCATACATATACATACATCAATTGTATAAAGCACATCCGCACATTCCCTGCCCCAATCATTCTCAGAGCATTTGCTCTCCACTTAAGCCCTTTGCATCAGGTCCTCTTTTTTTTCCCCCTCCCTCCCCACTCCCCCCTCCCTCATGTGCCCTTGGTAATTTATGCATTGTTATTTTGTCATATCTTGCCCTATCTTGTGTCTCCTTTCCCCCCCTTCTCTGCCGTCCATCTCCCAGGGAGGAGGTCACATGTGGATCCTTGTATTCAGTGCCCCATTTCCAACCCACTCACCCTCCACTCTCCCAGCATCGCCCCTCACACCCTTGGTCCTGAAGGTATCATTCACCCTGGATTCCCTGTGCCTCCAGCCCCCATATGCACCAGTGTACAACCTCTGCCCTATCCAGTCCTGCAAGGTAGAATTCGGATCATGGTAGTTTGGGGGAGGAAGCATCCAGGATCTGGGGGAAAGCTGTGTTCTTCATCGGTACTACCTCGCACCCTGACTGACCCATCTCCTCTCCTAAACCCCTCTATGAGGGGATCTCCATTGGTTGACAAATGGGCCTTGGGTCTCCACTCTGCTCTTCCCCCTTCATTCAATATGGTGTATATATATATATATATACATATACATACACACACATATATATATTTATCTTTTTTTTTGTTGCATGATGCCTTATACCTGTTCCCTTTGGCACCTTGTGATCGCACTGGCTGGTGTGCTTCTTCCATGTGGGCCTTTTTGCTTCTGAGCTAGATCACTGCTTGTTCACCTTCAAGCATTT
This sequence comes from Tenrec ecaudatus, assembly GCF_050624435.1. Taxonomy (NCBI): domain Eukaryota; kingdom Metazoa; phylum Chordata; class Mammalia; order Afrosoricida; family Tenrecidae; genus Tenrec; species Tenrec ecaudatus. The sequence continues at coordinate 13,066,055 of NC_134537.1, forward strand.
AAGACCCCAGACACTATCTCTTTTGATAGCCAGGCACCATCAGCTTTCTTCGCCACATTTGCTTATGCACTCGTTTGTCCTTGGCGATCGTACCATGGAGGTGTGCAGCCAATGATATGATTTTTTGTTCTTTGATGCCTGATAACTGATCCCTTTGGGACCACTCGATCCCACAGGCTGGTGTGTTCTTCCATGTGGGCTTTGTTGCTTCTGAGTTGGATGGCTGCTTGTTTATCTTCAAGCCTTTAAGACCCCAGTCACTATCTCTTTTGATAGCCGGGCACCATCAGCTTTCTTCACCACATTTACTTGTTCACCCGCTTTGGCTTCAGCAGTTGTGTCGGGAGAGTGAGCATCATAGAGTGCCAATTTAATAAAAGAAAGTATTCATGCATTGAGGGAGTGCTTGAGTAGAGGCCCAAGGTCCTTCCGCCACCTTAATACTAAACCTATAAATGTAGACACTTAGATCTATTTCCCCATCCTCATATATATGTTTGCATGTACATGTCTTTGTCTAGACCTCCATAAATGCCCCTTGACTCCCAGCTCCTTCCTCCATCTCCCTTGACTTTCCTCCTGCCCCACTACCATGCTCCGTCACCACCTGGGCTACAGCTATACCTCTTCTCTACACAACCTTACCCTTGATCATTCCCCACCAAGCCTGCCATTCCCCTCCCCTCTCACTACCATTTTGGGTCCCATGTTGTTCCCTTGTCCCTGTGTTTGTTAACACCACTTCCTTACCCCCCCTACCCCTCCCCCACCCCAAGTCCCCCGGAACTGTCTGTCCCATTGTTTTTCCTCCAGATAGTTCATCCAGCCTGTCCTATTCAGACAGACCTGTGGAGACACTAACATGCACGAAAACAAGACAGAGGAAAACAAAGCAACAGTATACAACCAGACAACAAAAACAAACCACTGACAAAGAACAAAACAAAACACTTCATAAAAGAAAAGCTTGTAGTTCGTTCAAGGATCATTTGCTGGCCCTTAGGAGCGTTTTCCAGTCCAGTCTGTTGGGGCACCACGCCCTGGCCCCAAAGTCCACTTTCAGCATTCCCTGGGGACCTTGCCACTCCATTCCCTTGCTGTTCCACTGCACTCCCCTAGTGCTTTGCAAATTGATTTCTTTTAGAAAGATTAATACAAGTCCCAAGGAGGGAGAGATGAAAGATGCCCCAAACACTTGACTTTTCCACAATGCTCTATCATTCCATTATCCCTGATATCGCCCGTCACTCTTTCCCTTAGTGCATTTGCTCTAACCACAAGGTTCTGCAATTTGGTGCACAGTCTATCAGAACTCATGACCCTTTACGGAAATGGTTCATGTGGTCGTGGGGGCTGGTAAGTCCAAGTCCTAAATTCATATATCTGTTTGGAGAATCTTCCTCCACCACAAGGCCTGCAGAAGTAGATGAAATAAGGTGAAGTGACTCACTGAACCTCAAGGCGCAAGAACTGGAGTTCAGGGAGAGGTGAGCTGGATGCAGGATCCACAGCGAGACAGTGAAATGTCCAACATTAAAAGAGGGTTTGACCAGGGGGATAAGCTTACTGGAACTCACACCAAGACTCTACTAGGGTCCTGGGCCAGCAACGTTTTGGGGCGGAAAGTGGCATGTGATTGTTGCTGATCACCATGACACAGCATTAGTGTTTTACCCATGCTCAGTCAAGAAGAGGAGGTCAGAAAGAGGGCTTTGATGGAGTTGTGCTTTTATTTGCTTTCTGAAGACTATACCCCGATGGAAATCCCTTAAGAATCACTTTAGACTCACCTGCTAGTAAGGTGGGGATGCAAAATATAAACTCTCAAAACTCCTTGATCTTGAGTCAATCATGACTCATAGTGACCTGATAGGACAGGCGAGAACTACCTCTGGCTTTCCAAGGCTGGAAATCTCCAGGAGCACAACGTCTCAGAGCATGCCCTCTGAGTGACTGGTGGGTTTGAACCGCTGACGTTGCAATTAAGGAAAGAGACTTCGGTTCCAGTTACAAGGGCTTTCTTTACTTTGGAAATGAATCTCTGATTGTAACAAGAATTCTGGTGTACCATATGAGATGATCCATCATCTTTGTAATCAACCTGCCTGTAACACTTTTAAAATGATATTGGGGACGCAGGCTCTTTAATTCTATACCCTTTTACATTTGAGAAAGCTTGTTACAAAGACAAAAATAGTCTGATCCTGAACACTCTTGATCATGATAAAATTATAATCGTTTTAAGAAGAAAGAATAAAATGAGAAATTTTAGCTTCACGTTTTAGAGAACACAAGAATGTATTATCTTTACTGGTAAATGATGACTGAACCAGAACGAGGTTATAAATTCCCAAGGAAAGTCATTTTTAAAGGTCTATTTTAAAACAATGTATTATTCCTCTGAACATACATATTTACTCTTGGGAGTTAAATTGCATTGGAAAGACAAAATATGACTCTATCCACCTAAGCGTTAAAGTAATTGATATCTGATCCAGAAAACTTTTCGATTAAACATTACTAAGCACAGATCCATTACTGAATATTTATTTATTTAGTAAATAAATCTTGATATTTTCATCAAGAGGAGACAGGATATGCTTATTGTATTACTTTATTATTATTAAAATACAACCATCCAAGACTAAGAACTATGCAGAATTGCATTATTTCATTGGAATATATGAATAAAAATCTCAAGGAAAACCTTTATAAACGAAAACATAATAATTCTGGGGCTGGTGAATTATTATTTGTTTTATATACCCTGACGACACTGCATGAATCAAGCTAGATTTTTCCTTAAATAAGAAAAATGGCTAGTCACAATACTAGACGACTAAAAAAATCAGTATATATATATGTATTTACCCATGAAGCATAATACAATGCAGCTCTATTATAATATGCCTTTAGGATTTAGGTGGGTCTGGCCGTGTCCCAGAAATAGAAAAAGACCTATAGGTGCTCCTGAGCATGTGTAAACCTGGTTCTGCTCTGCAACAGATTTGAGTTTTAACCCTTCCTCATCAGCCGTGCAGAAGCTACAAAGGCAAGATAGTCCTGTGGCTGGCTGCCTGTGAGGGTGGTGAGTGGAATGCTGCCCAGAAAGATCTCTTTCCTACTTTAGATGATTTAAAGAGTTCAATATCTCTAGCCCTGTATACTTTTCAAAATGACTTTTTTTTGGTTTTCCTCCCTTACCTGTTTTCGTTCAGGTGGGATTCACTGACCAGGGTGACTTTGAATTGGGGGCTGGAGGTATGTCATCCTCTGCCAGCGAGGGACTAGGGGTGTGAGCCCGGGGGTGGGGGTGGTCTCTCGTGAACAGTCTCTTTGCTCCGCATTGCCACCTCTGCCAGCGATTGCTGGGTTCACTGCACTACCACGCGACCAGAGCGTGACAAACTCAGTACTGTCTGGGTTTGGTGAAGGTGACCTGGAGTTGGGCACAATCTCTGAGTTGCAGTCTCGTCTGCCAGCCCCCAGTGGGAGGATGAGTCTCCAAGTTTTAATGATAACGACTTCTCCAGCAAAACTTTGATGGGGAGACTTCTCATCCAAGATTTTTGAGGTGCGGATTTCATGACCTTCATCTGCGGATTGTTTAGATGGCTTCTGTAATTGAGAAATTCTTTTGTGTGGCCTCAGCTTGGATTGCAGCAATTGAAAGTGCACCATTGTGTTCTATCTGTAGCCCTTGGGGCATCTGTATCTCCCCTGCAATGTTACCTTTATGTATGTGTGTGAGTGAGTGGTGCAGGTGAGAGCATCTACCTGTAATGATGCATGAAAGAGCACTGAGCATAAAGTAGAAGCCAATGTGTACCTAACTTGTTTTTGAGGATGAACTTGATTGCTTATGGAGTTGATTCAATCACGGTGTTAGCAAGAACTATGCACATGGTAGAGGGATTAGGAAGCAACCTATTTGTTTAAATTGCCTGATTTAACCAACAATCTCCAAATTTAAATGGCAAAATAACTTAGATTTTGGCTCAGCTAAGAGTTCGATGGGGGTATTCAGTGGGTGGCCTTCCACACAGTCACTCAGAAATACACTTCTTCTCTCTCTCTCTGGTTCCTTTGGCTCCATTGTCCTGTCCGTTGAGTCAGTGAAGAGGAATTGAGAGCTTGGTGTATGGGATAGATCGGTGGATCAGCCCTGAAAGGTGCACGCGTTATTTCTGTCCACAATTCACTGGCCTTTACTCAGTCACAGAGACTTTAAGGGAAGCTGGGAAATATATTTTAGCTGTGTGCTGGAGACAAAAAGAAAATAGCTTGGTAAACAGCTAGTTAGTCTTTGGCACATTCAGTAAAAGACCTCTGTTCACTATGAGTCAGCGTTGACTCAATGGCCTTGAGCTATTTCCAAATGACTTACTCATCTGCTTTGGCCTCCATCATTCTTCTATTAAGAGCTGGACTGTTATTTTATAATTTCAGAGCTTAGGTATTAACTGGGAAAATTCTTTGAGAGAGAAAAAAATTGTAGTCCAATGTTCAGCCTCAAATATTAGTAACTACACTAAAATATTTTCTTAAGACCAGGTCTTTGTGGAAAAGGACAGGGTAGGTAGCTGAAGGGTAGTGGTGTTCATAGGTGAAGGAGATGGTGCTCATAGGTTGATGGGAAGTTATTTGGAAAACTTGTTGAATCCTTGCTCTGGTTTATCTTGGTTTGTTGTTGTTATTTCTGCCACAAATCTGTTTCTAGGTCTCTATCTTGTTTTTCTGGTTTCTGTCTTAATTCTTATTCATTTTTCTTGGTGTAGTTTAAGAATCAGTTCCCTCGCCCCTAATAATATGATCTTTTAATTAAAAAAAATAAGAATCAGTTCACTCACAAAAACTTTTCAAGACAGACCCATCATGTTTGAAGCTACATTAGATCCTCCTATAGATTCTTTTAATTTTCCTATTATACTCAATTAACTGTTATAGAGTTACCCTGCCCTGTAAATATTCATTTCTACAACGTAGTGGCTATGCGTTTTCTTGATTAATATATGTGTTAGTCTGGGCACATTAGAGAAACAAATCCACACAAACTCATATGTATAAGAGAGAGTTCTATATAAAGGCTAGTGGACATCAAGAAAACATCCCAAACCAGTGCTGCCCAAGCCCATAAGTCCAACATTAGCCCATATGTCTGACACCAATCCACAAAGTCCTCCTCCATCTCACAAAACACACACAATGACGCCAACTGTAGGAGGAAAGCTGAATTAGTGAGTGTGTAAGCATTTCAGTGCTGGCAGGGGTCTCAACACAGCTGCTCCAGTACCCAGGGCTGCATTGGGGTAGGTCCATGTGACTTCTCCTCAGGGATATCTTGCAGGAAGTGAGCCTTGCCAGTTGAAACAGGGAACTGGCTTAGGCAGCTGAACCCTGGTCTGATCATCACAAAGCAAGAGACCCGAGAACTCAAAAGGTGAGGCCCCTATCCCTCTGCCCGTCATTTAACCCCACATGTGTTTATCGGACAGGTTGGCACAATAAACATGAACTATCTCAATATCTCAGATCAAAGATCATTCCTCAGCTTACTTAAAGTTACTCTGCTCTGACTTCGTTATTTACTCTTTTAGTGTCCTATTTTTTTTATAACGGAAATTGATAGTCTTGTGTATTTGTTTGTTAATGCATTTTGGTGCTTTCATCCCACTAGAATCTAAACTCTGGGTGGGCAGGAACCTTGTTGAGCTCAATTATTTCTGTATTCACAGACTCTAGAATGTATGCTTCTTAACAAATGCCTCCTGATAATGAATGGATGAATAAGGAAGCTGAGATTCAGGAAGAGAGAGAGAGAGAGAGAGAGAGAGAAAGAGAGAGAGAGAGAAGAGAAAATTGGAGGGAATGTGAGGTAACTGGGCAGTATATCCAGTTTTGTATCAAGGAGAAGAAATTTCAGTGAGTGAGTCTTGGTTGGTTCAACTTGTGAACTGGGGTGGTTTTACACCTAAGGGAGTACTCACCAAGTGACAGCACCGGGGACCCATGCAGGGGTTCTTGAGTCCCCTAATGCGCTACACAAATGTGTGTGCACCACACGTGCCTTACACATATGAGACTCTGTCCTTGTTAAGAACGCCGATCTAAAATTGTACTAGCTATGATGTCACACCTGTACTGCCCTGCAGCAGGCTTGGGAAATGGAGTCTACCTTTACATACCTATTGCTCCTTTGACCACTGGGTGCACTTGAGCTTTGAGAAAATTGCAACTAGACTGGGGACAAAGGAAAAATCTCTATGAAGAGGAAGAAAGCTTATGAAATTGATTTGCTATTGGAGAGAAACTAAATTTTAGAAAAGTTTGGTTGGTACTGGATCTTCGACAATGGAATACATTATTGGCTCCAAGTAAAGCAAAGCAGATTGTGGTTAATATGCTAGTTAGGTTTTGTGTCAACTTGGCTACACTTGTGGGAAGGTATGTGTGGTGTTCAACCTCTCAACCAGGGCACAGCCTGATAATGTCCCCTTGGGGCTGTGGCCTGTTTATAAGTGATGCTGTGGAGCCCTGGTCTTGCTCTTGCCCCACTTCTGCCTTCTTGCTTGGATCCTATATCTGGCGTCTGTGGCCTGGGGTCCATGTGGCTTGCTGACTTTGGGAGCTCTCCATACCCTGCCGTGTTCCTGCCAAACTGGGATCCACATGATTCTGCACCCACTGGCCTGCAAACTCCCAGCTTCCCACGTTGCCTTCCTGCTTCATTGGTCAGCAGCTGTGTGAGTCTGCAGGGGCCTCTAAGCTAGCATCTATGACTATGGAATTGAGTCAGACTGGGCTGGGCCACTTCCTTGATGTACATGCATTTCTAGATATAAAGTTCTTTCTTAAGCATATATGGATGGCACTGATGTTGTTTCTTGATAGCGAGACTCATGTTTCTTATTGTCCAGTCACATGTGCTGCATGAGTATTTGCTGAAGTAAATCCTAGAGTAACTTGTTCTCAGGATAGAAACTTCTTAACATTTATCTACAAGACCGATAAAAGGAGAATTCTTGTTTGGGGCACACCAACACAGGAAAGGTAGCTACTCTCTATGCCAGGGGCCCTCAGTCTGTTTGAACAGGGGGCCAGTTCACTGTCCCTCAGACCCATTGGAGGGCCGGACTATAGTTTAAAGAAAAGACAACGAACAAATTCCTATGCACACTGCACATATCTTATTTTGAAGTAAAAAAACAAAACGGGGCAAAAACAAATGGCGTGTCAGGTAAACGTCCTCATCAGGCCGCACATGGCCTGCAGGCTGTGGTTTGAGGACCCCTGCCCTATGCTGTGACTACTCTCTGTTCTGTAACTGCCTGTCTTAACTGTCTACTGCAGCTGTAACAGAACGACTACAAGTGGGTGACTTTAAAGAACAGAAGTTTGTTTCCCAGCATTCGGAAGACGAATCATCTGAATTCAGGGTTTGGTCGTAGAGGTCACAACCCTCCTTGTCAGTTGTCTTGGGAATTCCCTGGCATTCCCTGGTGTATCTTGGCATCTGTCTCCCTCCTGTATACTCATATATCAGTTTATTCTCTCTCTTTCTCTCTCTCTCTCCCTCTCTCTTCCTCTCTAGTTCCAACTAAATAGGTTTAGGACCCAGCCTTCGCTGACACGGCCTCATTGACTCAATGAACCCCGCCCGCCCCCTCTATCGTGATCCCAATTCTACCTTAAAAATCTGGCTAGAGCTACAGATAGGAACTGGAAACACAGGGAATCCAGGGCAGATGATCCCTTTATGACCAGTGGTGAGAGTGGCTATACTGGGAGGGTGGAGGGAGGGTGGGGTGGAAAGGAGGAACCAATTACAGGGATCTATATATAACCTCCTCCCTGGGGGATGGACAACAGAAAAGTGTGTGAATGGAGACATCGGACAGTGTAAGATATGACAAAATAATAATTTATAAATTATCAAGGGTTCATGAGGGAGGGAGGAGCAGGGATGGAGGGGGAAAATGAGGAGCCAGGCGCTTAAATGGAGAGAAAATGTTTAGAGAATGACGAGGGCAATGAATGTACCAATGTGCTTTACACAATTGATGTATGTATGGATTGTGATAAGAATTGTATGAGGCCTAATAAAATGATTTAAAAAAAAACCCTAGTTCCAGACAGGGTCATATATACAGGTCATAAGGGTAAGGACTTCTACTTGTCTTTCAGTTTGTCATACTGGGATGGCCTGTGTGTTGCTGTGATGCTGGAGGCTCTGTCACTGGTATTTCAAATGCCAGCATGGTCCCCCAAAGGGAACACATTTCAGCGGAGCTTCCAGACTAATAACAGACAACAGACAACTACCATGATCCGAATTCTACCTTGCAGGGCTGGATAGGACAGAGGTTGTACACTGGTGCATATGGGGCTGGAGGCACAGGGAATCCAGGGTGGATTATACCTTCAGGACCAAGGGTGTGAGGGGCGATGCTGGGAGACTGTAGGGTGAGTGGGTTGGAAAGGGGGAACTGATTACAAGGATCCACATGTGACCTCCTCCCTGGGAGATGGACAGCAGAGAAGGGGGGGAAGGGAGACTCCGGATAGGGCAAGATATGACAAAATAACAATGTATAAATTACCAAGGGAACATGAGGGGGGGGGCGGAAGCGGGAAGGGAGGGGAAAAACAAAGAGGACCTGATGCAAAGGGCTTAAGTGGAGAGCAAATGCTTTGAGAATGATTGGGGCAGGGATGGATTGTGATAAGAGTTGTATGAGCCCCTAATAAAATGTAAAAAAATAAAAGGAAAAAAAAATGATTGGGGCAAAGAATGTACAGATGTGCTTTATACAATTGATGTATGTATATTTATGGATTGTGATAAGAGTTGTATGAGTCCCTAATAAAATGTTTATAAAAAAAAAGAAAACCTAATGCATAGCTGTAGCATATTCTCAGATACTGAGGGCCTAAGGAATGCCCCCAGGACATTGTCTGAAACAGTGCCAGAGGGTGGTCCCCTCAGGTTGAGAGGGCACCCAACATGTGACAGGGGAGGAGTTGTGTTATGGGAGCGGAGTCAAACACAATGACTTGTGTCGGGTACAGCCTGGGGGAGCGGACCCTTTGGGAATCTTCATTTTGTTGATGGCGCAAAACCCAAGGTAAGACGAAACTGCTGCAAACCTCCGCTCCGGATCAGATCTTGGAAAGGGTGGAGTATGAATCTAGGAAAACGGAAAGTCGTCAAAAAACGGAATGGAGAAGGACATCATGTGTGCTAAGGTAGAGGAGCAGTGAAGAAGAGGAAGGCCCTCAAGGTGGTGGACTGACTGTGGCTGCAACCATGGGCTCAAGCCCAGAGACAATTGTCAGGATGGTGCAGGACCCGGCAGAGTTTTGCTGTGCAAAGGGTCCCTATGAGTCAGAACCAATTCAGCGCACCTAAAAGGGTTAGGCTTTCAACACGTACCTTTTTCCTTTGTGCAGGGGAGACAATTTAATCCATTTAATATCATCTAGCTACTATTTCTCACTACAGAGGTCCAGTCTAATCTCTACTTTGCGCCTCCTGGGAGATGAGTTCAACTCATAGAGTCTTTGCTCTTTCCTCTTCCCATGTACGTACGATGCAACTGTTGGCATAGCTCTACAAGGCTACACATGCAGCTAGAAATAGTAGTTTCTTCATCAACCTATCGCAGTGGTATTGGGGAAGACTCTTAAGTCATTTCAAACAGAGGCAAAGAAGTCATCCACGCCACAGCTTTTTAGCACGTCGTTTCCCAGAGCAAAGAGCCTTCCAAGTTCCAATGAAATTTAAAATGCAAGGCTGCCTTCTCTGCCCTCCTTCTCCTCCTGAAGCTGTGCCTCTCCCCTCTGAGTTCTCCTGTAGTACTGTCATCCTCCAGCAATTAGTAATTATAAAATAATAGAAACAATCATTAGTAACTTATAATTATCTTCTCTTCCAAAGTATACGATCCTTTAGCATGAATTGTCTTGCCAACAGATCATAATTCATCTTGATAACAGGTTTGATGGAGTTACATGAGACATGAAGCTGGCTCATTAATGTTATTATTGTTTTTTAAACACTGTGAAAATAGTACTTCCTAAGTATTAATTAATCTTCATGACTTCCTTATGAAGTAAGTTAAATATAACTAAACCTATTCTACAAGTGGAAGAGTTGGCAAACTGGTGATCTTCCCAAATGACTCTCTCTCTGTTACCAACAGACTTGAGAGTAGAAGAGGAAATAGCTGAATTTGACTAATTTTTCCATGATATTAGACAAAGAAACCTCACAAAATCCACAAACAATGAATAATGAATAAACCACTAGAACAAATGTGAGTTCTATTTCTACCTACTTACTGAAACAAACAAACAAACAAACAAACAAACAAACAAGTCCTCAATCTGACAGCTGAAGTGTGATTCTGACTTGTAGTGGTCATAGAAACCACAGTAGAACTGTCCCTGTGGGTTTCTAAGACTAACTTTTATGGGAGCAGAAAGCCTCTTCTTTCTCCCATGGAGAGGCTAGTAGTTTCAAATTGCTGACCTTATGGTTAGTAGCCCAGGGAGTAACCCACTATGCCACCATAGTGGCATCTATTACTTTCTAATAAAACCAAATAACCAAACTCACCATCATCGAGTCAATGTTGACTCATAGTGACCCTGAAGGTCAGGGTAAAACTGCCCCTGTATGTTTCCAAGACCGTAGCTTTTCATGGGAATAGGAACCTTCGTCTTTCTCTGACAGAGTAGCTGGTGGTTTTGAACTGCTGACCTTGCAGTTAGCAGTCCAACTCATAACCACTATGCCACCAGGGCTCCAATTCCTGATAGGATATTCAAACTAAGCAATGTGCATCAATGATTGTTATGGCACGCACGACTGTCCTCTCTTCCCATTCTCTGCCTTAAATTCCTGTTTTCCCTCTAGAATCATCTCTGCCATCATCACAAGTTACATTAATTCAGTATCTTTTCTCTGAAGCACATCAAGCACAGCTGAGTAAACTAAGGAATCTACACAACCCCAATTCAAAGCCTCTGTAGCACTTCTGCTCCTATCATGTAGAAGAATGAGGAACTGCAGTCCTGTCAGCACTGACTCGGTGCCCATCTTTGGGAAAGCTATTTGCTTTTTTCAATTTCTTGTCTCTAAATAGAAGTGATTTAAGTCTCATAAATTATTGGAACCTCAAGAGATAACAGATTTAGAGTTCCTGGTACCTTATAAGTGGTCAATATTCGCAATGGCATGCATCAGGAAGCACACATATTAGAAGCCTGCTCGGCAAGTCTTGAAGGATGAAAGAGAGGACCTTGAGAGGAGGATGTGCTGCTAGGGGTGCACAGGCAGAGCTTTTCCTGAACACGGTCGTCATAGTGAGTGGATCTCCACTTGGCATCACAAAGTTGTCTTTATAAGTCAAAGTAGCGCGTGGGGCATCAGTCAACATAGGGAGCCTGCAGGACTGATGAGAACTGCCCCAGAGGTTTCCCAATACGATAATCTTTAGGCCCACTAACAGATACTTTCCCCTTGTAGAGCTGTTGGTGGGCTTGAACCACAGGCCTTCTGGTTCACCGCAGAGTGCTTAACTGCTGCACCACCAGGGCTCCTACTGGGCACAGAGTTGATACAAAAGTAATTTTAAATGAATTTATGAGAGCAAGAAGTTTCCAAAGATGAAAAGAGGAAGAAAGCACAATACCAGCCGTGTATCCTCTAAAGCACCTTTGGCTACCCAGATGTATTTGCATACCCATGATCCAAGAAAAATAGGAGACTTGAGGGGTGAAATAGATGGTGGGACACTAACCTATCTTATCCTACCTTACACACACACACACACACACACACACACACACACCATTCTGAGTCAATTCTGACTCATAGCAATCCTGTCGAAAGTTGAAGTGCCCCATGGAGCTTCCAAGACTGCCACACTTTTATCCAGCGGCGAGTCTGGTGGGTTTGAACCACTGACTTTTCCATTAGTAGCTGAGTGCTTAACCACTGAGCCCTCAGAAGGAACCCAGAAATAGGAAGCACCGGAGAGGCTCTAACATTAAAGGACTGCCATCATCACCTGTTTGACTGAAGAGGGGCGTGGGGAAGGATGACAGTTTACCCCCATCTGTTTGCTATGGGTTGAATTATGTCCCCACTAAAGTACAAGCTGGCAACTGTAACTTCTGTGCGTGTGGCTAGAGGACCTCTGGTGGCCTGGCGGTGCTGCGTTGGGCTGCTGACCCAAGGCCAGCCATTCGAAACCACCAGCTTCTCTAGAGATGAGGTTTACATTTCAGTACAGAGTTACAGTCTCAGAAACCCACAGGAGAAGTATACTCAGTTGATATACAAAAGAGATTAAACAAGCGAGACGAGGAGAGATAGATTGAGAGAGATGCTAAGACACGTGACAGCGACAATCTCTAAGGAATCTGGGAGCAGAAGCTGAAGAGATAAAGTTCCAAAGTTGTTAGAAAGAGAAAACCTTCCCCTTGACTAGGACTCTGATTTCAGACTTCCACCGAGTCCGTGCCTACTCAGAGTGCCTCTAAGACTGTAACTCTTGATGGGAGTAGAGAGCCTTATCTGTATTCCTTGGAGCAGTTGGTTTTGAACTGTCGACCTCATGGCTAGCAGCCAAACACAGAACCACCACACCACCCGGGCTCCTCGACAGCCTCGTGCATCATGAGAGGTGAAAGTTCTATTTGCTAAGTCATCTGCTTGTGGTATTTCTGCTGTAGCAACACTAGATAACTATTTAAAAAGAAAACATTTCTTTTTGTTGACCTCTTTTGCCTTAGACTACAGAAACATGAAAGCACAAGGGATGTTACTGTATGAGCCATATGAGATGCGTGCTAACATTTGAAGATAACTTCACACTTCATCCAATTAACACAAACCACCTCTAAAAGGGATCATTAGGCAAACCAGAAGAAATCCTGTATTTCTTTTAAAGAAAATAAAACTTACCAGCTGGTGCTGTTAAGAGGTATTGAATCTTACCTGTGTAGATATAATCCATATACGCAGGGTGAGTTTTTGTGAAAACTTCTTTTACTTTTTCTATTTTATCCTCTCTGATGGTTGCTGCAAACGGTGTGTACATCACTGAGAAAGATTCAGCTCTGGTGATAGCTTCCTCAATCATGGCCTACGAGGAAGCAAACAACCCAATTGGCACCAATATCACTGTGTGACTTTTAAAGAATGTATAAAATATAATTACCTTTATGGATGATTAAAAATATTATATACTGTATGACAAAGATAACATTTTTGGGTCTTGAATATTCATTAGGAAGGCAGTTTAATTAGTTCTGGAAATATTATTTCATACCAAGAAAACCAATTAGATAAAGAAAATTTGTAAACAGGCTGCTCCAAATTGAGCTTGCTTTAAGATTAAAAATAAAGATTCTTTTTTCTAAGATGTCACTTTTTTCCTTGACTGAAAAAATCACATTCTCAAATCTAACATGATCATTATCTTGCTCCTTCATGAGCAGGAAATGGGGAGTAATTTGTACGGAAAATGTTTTCTTTTAAAAACCCAGCTGAAATATCTAGATCTAAGTATTTTCTATCAATAACAAGACAAGCTAGACAAACGACATTTTTGCTTCTTCTTTCCCTTTTGGAATGAGAACACCTCTCTCCACGTCCTCTCAGCAGAGCTGACTATCCCTCCAGATCACAAGAGCCATTTAAAATATATTCAGTTATTTAAGAATGTCTTTAACTTGTCTTTGCTCATGCAACATTCTTGATAACACCTTGGTGTCACCCGGAGCTTCCTGCCTTAACTAGGGACGTGATGATTTGTACCAGAGCAAAAGGAAAGTTATGTAAAGTTTCAAAAGGAGACTTGAACATTGACTAGAAAGTGGAAGTGTCTACCGTTATCTCATTATTCTGAAGAGGCCACAGGAATACAATTTCTCCCTGAAAGCCAAGGTGCCAAGAATCAATAAGGGAAAAGCATAGATTTCTACATAGAAAGACGATTATTCAACAAAATGAGATTATATTACTTCGATACAATATTTTCTAAAGAACCGTCCTATGATACACTGAGAAAAAGCCTAGTGGGATTTGCTCATTTTCACTTTCATTATGCAGCAACCCCAGCTGATCTCTGTGATCATCTATGTTGTCTGTCCGCCAGCAGCTGTGCAAGAATTGGCTGGAAGCAAAGGTCCATCTTTCCCTTTGACTAGCATTAGCAGATGATGTAGAAACAATAATGGCGGGGCACATTTCCGACGGAATGACAGAATCCGCATTGCTCACAACACTGTAACTTTGCAGACGGGGGAATAAAGACCGTCGTTGTGAGTCCAAACCCAGCACCAGCACACAGAGTGACTCAGCAAGACTCCGAGTGGGTGGCAGGTCTGAATGACGGCACCTGCCTGTACTCTTTGAAGGGTTACAAAGGCTAACGCGATGAACAGCAGAGCCTAACTTGTGAGTATGCGGAGGGCAGAGGCTGTGGTTGACAGTGAACTTGTGAGTATGCGGAGGGCAGAGGCTGTGGTTGACAGTGAACTTGTGAGTATGCGGAGGGCAGTGGCTGTGGTTGACAGTGAACTTGTGAGTATGTGGAGGGCAGAGGCTGTGGTTGACAGTGGCAGGCCTAGATTCACTTGTGGAACTACATGGGAACTAAGTCTTTGTAGGTGTCCCTCTATCTACAAGGGAAGGACGGGAGGGAAGTGGTCACTAAACAGAGAGCTTTGGAGAGAGGAGTGTGGAAGATCAAAGGCATCAATCTGACCTGAACAGTTGAACTTTGTCAGTAGGTTCCCCCTACGATGCAGGCTCGACCTGATCTGGTTTCCAAAATGTGTGCATTTTTGGCTTGTATGATTTTGTTTGGTTTTTTTTTTGCTCACATTGGAGCGGATCTCAGAGGTGTTATGTCATGGGGAGCCGCCCTCTTGAAGTTGTGTTATAGGTTTTTCCCGTTGTTCGATATGAAACCCAGGATTGGTGAACCTATAGCGGCAACAAGTAGAATAAGGGCTTCGAGGGGAAGGGTGTCCAGTGGTGGAGTGGGGGTGAAAGGGAGATGACGTCAAGGAGTCCGTGTAGAAAAAGAATGTTTGAAAACTGATGGAAGTAGCCATTGGACAAGTCTCCTCAACGTGATTGAACTATGGATATATATCTATATATGTGGAGATATATAGGTATATGTAGATATGTAATGCAGTTGGCAAGCCTGAAACTGGTGGTGTGGCTTGAGAATTCAAATAAGGTGTTTCTGCAACAGGTACTTAGGTGAAAAATAAACATTGTTTAAATGGAATCAGGAAAATACTTGAATACGTTCTTCAGCTTGAGGCTCCCCGCTGGTCGCTGCTGAAATCAATCCTGTGCTGTGTTCTCAGGGTTAGCACCTACTAAGTGGCCTCAAGATGCCCGTGGAGAGATGTGCTGAGTAGGAAAGCTACTTTAGACCTCAAAGCCTAAAGGTCATGATCAAAGGTCATAACCAGCGTGGAGGCCATGGCCTCACCATACTTCCTTTTGTAAGTCCTTGGTTCCTCACATCTCAAATAGCTTTCCTCATGGTCTCTATAAATAGCTTGGCAGAAGGTATTCTGCTTTAAATTCCAGGCCAAAAACTTTAGTGAAGATACTGGAGCCTCCAGCCTGCTTCCAGAAAGACATTAGCAGCATCCTAGCCAGGCCAGGATGGAAGAAAACGCTCTCTTCGCCCCTTTTCTTTTCCAAGGGCTGGCAGGGTGTGTGGCTGCTGGCAGGGTAACTTTTCTCAGCCATCTCACAGCGGGCATGGCAAGACGCACGCCCAAGAACCCAACCAGCTACTCTGCAGGAAAGCACAGAAGTGCAGTCTCTGTGTGGCAGCTTGGTCTGCTCATTCAAAGATCTGTGCTCTTGGCTTCAGGATCAGGTCATTGCATCCGGGCCTCCACGGGGCTTTCTACTCAGGAGGGTTATACCCCATGCAAGCAGCCAGCCAGAACCAGTAGCGATAGGGCCCTTTCGTGGTTTCGGCTCTCCATTCTATGATGGATGGGTAAGGAAGCGAATGAGTGAACAGAGTGAACAGATAATGTATGTATGGATAAGAATGATACCTTCCAAGGAGATGTTTTCACAAGGAAGTTATGATACTCTAAGTAGAACTATCACAACATGCAGGAGAAATGAGATTACAGATTACCAGAACACGCCGCTTGTTCCCATGTGTTCTGTTTTCCTAAATATAGACTAGCTAGAAGTTTAGGGTCTGTGTCACATTGCTCTTATAAAGGAATGGAGTAAAACTATATGTACATCTATATATTTATACATCTACTGTATTTTAAAGTATATATTTGGTAACATTTTTAATGTATGATTGAATAATACAAGGATAATAGTGTTTAGAACAAATACTCTCCACTGAACTAGGAGAAACGGGTAACTATTTTTGTTTGGACACCAACATATCAGCTGCTATTTTATGACAGCAGTCATCTGTGATTTAAAATTGGCTTTGCTTTTCATCAAGAGTCTAGTCTGTTCGTTCTCATATGTACAAATTCAAAAATTATACTGATGATTTTTAAAAAAATGAAATATTTTTAAGGCATGGTTCACGTGAAGATGAAATAATTTGGGACTGTGGGTTTGAAAATATAGCAAGAGCTCAGAAAAACATTAGCAACTTGAAAACGTGTACAATCTTAAGTTGTGCTAAAATGGAGGTAGATGTAGAGATCGAATAGTATGTTTTATTTCAACACTAATGTTCTGCAGTTGAAGGCTGCTTTTACAACAGCTGGGCCCTCTGATGTCCATAATGGCCAACTGCATGTGTAGAGAGGAGGGAAAACGAGCAGTGCACACAGTCTGTTGTTGCCTGGGCATCGCTGCTTTCTATGCTTGTTCTGCTGCAGCTCAAAAAGAAACCAGGACGTTAGGTGCATGCATTTAGGAGTTCTTGCCATTTTCTGTTGTTACTCTCTTATTTCCCGTGTTTTAAAGCCTATGGTTGCCTAGTTGAAGGTAGCAGGCAGCTCATTTTCTCTCCAGATGGGTAACTCATACTAATTTTTTCTTATACTTTAACTAAGTAAAAAAAAAGTCACTTGCTGACATTCCCTGACCCAGGACAACTGTGCAGCAAGAATGATGGTCAGACACAGAATGATTAAGGAAAAAGTAAATAACAAAAGAAAGAAAGAAAGAAAATTCATTTCCCTTTTTATAAAACAAGAGAGCTAGTTTTCATGGTGAGTTTTCAATGTGCACTCAGGTGGCAGGGATAAAGCTGGAAGACACTACAAACTTCAAATATTTCATAGCAACGACATTATGTAATTGCTTTCTTTGGACTGGAAGATCTGTGCCTGTGGTAATTCTTCCACCATGTGCCTGGTAATAGTGGTTCAGTCCGCAGAAGGCTTGTCATTCCTAATTAGAAATTAGGATCAAATTCTTATAGATTATTATTCAAGTGTTCCTTTAATGCACATAATATTAGGGTTGACTATATTTGCTGCAAATTGCTTTTTTTTTTAAATAGCATATTGGATGTAGTAAGTATTTTCCAGTCCACTGGAGTTTGGAGAACCTTCAGTGATTTCTCTAAGAATGTTAAGCTGCTTAATTTTGTGGAATTGGGACCTCCCACGTGATAGCTCACTGTCTTCTGAGGACGTGATCAGATGCTCTCCGGATTCCCTCATTGTAGATGAGTGTGGCTTTGCGGCTGAGTGTGGAGAGCGGGGCACAGGGGGGAGGAGTGACGATTCTCCCTTCCCTTGCTGGACTCAAGCGCTGCTCATCACGTTCGTCCCTGTCAGGACTTGACAGAAGATGGAGCCCCAGACGGAAGCAAAGGGATTCTCAAATCCTATTTTGATTTTTGGTTGTAGGAGTAACCAGGAACGCCCACGTCGGACTACAGCGTGAGTGAAAAATCAACCTTGAATCACTTTCAGCCACTGAAACTTTAGGGTGGTTAGTTGAAGCCAGTCAGACCACACACAATAACAGTAATAGAAAATTGGTAATTATTTTATCTAAGGATGTGTGTGCATTATAAAAACTACTAAATATTTAAGATTATAGTTATTTATCTTTTAAAAATTCTTATTATAAATCGTTGCATTGGGGGCTCTTACAGCTCTGAATCCATACATTAATTGAATCAAGCACATTTGTACATTTGTGGCCATCATCATTTTCAAAATAATTTCTTTTTACTAGAGCCCTTGGTATCAGCTCCTTTTGTACCCCTCCCTCTCAACACCTCCTCCCTCATGAACCCTTGATAAATGATAGATTATTATTGTTTTCATGTCTTACACCATCCACTGTCTCCCTTCACCCATGTTTCTGATGTTCGTCCCTCTTGGCAGGGGGATGGGGTGGGGGGGTGTTATATGTTGATCCTTGCGATCGGTTTCCCCTTTCTCCCCCCTCCTCCCCCCACTTTTGAAACTATGTGCAGCCAAACACACACGGATGAAGCAGTTTCTACTTGTCAGTGACATTGATTACATTCCCTGAGTTGGGTTCTCTGTAACTGTTCTCACCCTCCATCCTGAGCTAGTCTTCTTCCAGGAACATCAATTCATTGCCCTCCAAAGGTGTTACCCCATCTTCTGAGTTGTAGTCATCAGCTGGATCACATATAGATATTTCTTCATCTGATGTACGTATCTATATTGATATATCTGTCTATAGCTATCTATCTTTCTATCTATCTATTACCTATTATTTTATTGGGTGCTCTTACTGATATCATAACATCTCAAGAATTCTTTCATGTTTTGCCTTGGTGTGGTGGGGTCAGATCGGGTGCAATTCACACAGATCAGGTGCAATTCACATGAAGGGGGTGCAATAGGACAGCAAGGGGAGCAGAGCAAGGAAGTCCCTAGAGAATACCAAAATAGATTTGGGGGCCAGGGCATAGCACTCACTTAACTGGAACATACTTCTAAAGGTCAACAAACAGATCTAGAAACATTTACAGGCTTTTTTTGTCATTGTTTTTTGTTATTGTTTTGTTTTGTTTTGTTGTTTTGCTCTGTCTTGTTTTTTGTGTATATTATTATTTCTGCAGGTCTATCTAGATAAGATAGGTAGGATAAACAATCTGGAGGAAAAAAACAACAGGACCGACAGTTTCGGGGGGATGTGAGAGGGGGAAGGTAGGGGAAAGGAAGAGGTTTTAACAAACCCAGGGACAAGGGAATAACAAGTGACCCAAAATCAGTGGCAAGGAGGGTGTAGGAGGCCTGGTAGGGATTGATCAAGGGCAATGTAACCAAGAGGAATTACAGAAACCCAAATGAAGACTGAGCATGATAGTGGGACAAGAGGGAAGTAAGAGGTAATACAGGAAAAAACTAGGAGGCAAAGGGCATTTATAGAGGTCTAAATAAAGGCATGTATATATGTAAATATATTTATATATCAGGATGGGGAATAGATCTATGTGCATATATTTATAAGTTTAGTATTAAGGTAGCAGAAGGACATTGGACTCCACTCAAGTACTCCCTCAATGCAATAATACTTTGTTCTATTAAACTGGCATTCCATGATGTTCACCTTCCCAACATGATCACTGAAGACAAAGTGAGTGCATAACCAAATGTGGTGAAGAAAGCTGATGGTGCCCTGCTATCAAAAGATAGCATGTGGGGTCTTAAAAGCTTGGCGATAAACAAGCATCCCTCTAGCTGACAAGCAACAAAGCCCACGTGGAAGAAGCACACCAGCCTGTGTGATCAAGAGGTGTCAATAGGATCAGATATCAGGCATCAAAGAACAAAAAATCATATCATTGTGAATGAGAGGGAGTGTGGAGTGGAGACCCAAAGCCCAACTGTAGGCAACTGGACATTCCCTTACAGAAGGGTCACAGGGAGGGAAGGAGACAAGCCAATCAGGGTGCAGTATATCACTGATGAAACATACAACTTTCCTCGAGTTCTTAAATGCTTCCTCCCCCCAGTATCACTACCTTACAATCAGGCTAGACCAGAGGATATACACTGGTACAGATAAGAGCTGGAAACACAGGGAATCCAGGACAGATGATCTCTTCAGGACCAATAATAATGAATAGGAATACCAGGAGGGCGGAGGGAAGGTGGGTTGGAAAGGGGGAACCAATTACAAGGATCTACATATAACCCCCTCCATGGGGGATGGACAACAGAAAAGTGGGTGAATGGAGACGTCGGACTGTGTAAGATATGACAAAATAATATTAATTTATAAATTATAAAGGGTTTGTGAGGGAGGGGGCATGGAGGGAAGGGAAATGAGTTGATACTAAGGGCTCAGGTATAAAGCAAATGTTTTGAGAATGATGACAGCAACAGATGTACAAATGTGATTGACACAATGGATGCACATATGGATTGTGATAAGAATTGTACAAGCCCCAAATAAAATGACTTTTTTTACAAAAGGGTGTAAGAGCCTTCAATAAAATGATTTTAAAAAGAACTAAAAAACAACATCTCAGAATTCAATCACATCAAGCAGTATGTACAATTGCTAGCACAATCAGTTTGAAAACATTTACTCTCTTCTTGAGCTCCTTGATAATCTGCTCCCATATACCCCCCACCATATCCCCCAGGAACCCATATTATTATTTTTTTCTGTAATAGTTTTTTTGCCATATCTTACACAATACAATATATCCATTCAAATACAAGTCTGTTGTTTGATCCCACCGAATGGAGTTATACAATCATCAATGCTATTGATTCCCTCCCTTCACCCCACCCCTCTGTCTCCCCACATCCTCAGGGAACCAATTTTCCTGTTACTGTTTCTGGAAGGCTTATCTAGATTGACTTTCATGTACAGAATGATCTTAAATATACAAATGAACATATGCAAATTTAACATGATTTTTACCTTAAATCTGATATTTTTATTAGTTAAAATGAACTGTTGCTTTAAGAAGATCTTAAAGGATATTTTGCGCTCCAGGTTTAAATATTATCTCAGAGGTTAATCCAAACTTCATGACTACAGGATATCTGGTGTCTATGAGTCTTTGAACTTCTGTTTTGTAACCCACCCCTCATCCCCCACTTTGACCCCCATTTTGTTAGAATTCTTGGTCAAAACTTGCAGTAATGGTAGATGGGGACCATCTACTTCTTCTGGTGTCATCAAACATGTGGCAATTGTTAATGAAGGCAATTACCCATGTATTCCATATTGTGCTCTTCTTCCTGGATGGAGATTAAGCAATCATTCCTTCGATGGCTACCTGCAAGCTTCGTAGACCTCTGGCACTAAGCATTAAAGGGGGAGGTAGAGCAGAAGCACTAATCGCGTTATTAGGCCAATTAACGCTGATGTCCTATGACATCAAGACTCAGAACCTCAGACCCAGAAACTAAATTCTGTGAGGTTTTCGTTTGCACAAAAGCAAGCACAGCATTTATCTTTTACTCCTAGATATTCTTGTGAATACAACCAGCACAAATAAATCCATTTATCTATTTATAACAGCTTTATTGAGACATAATTCACATACCATGCAACTTAATGGTTTGGATCTATTACAAAGAGTTGCACAATCATAACCACAATCAATTTTAGAGTACATTCTTTATTTTTGTAATTACTGCTTTTAGCTTTCCGTATCCCTGCAACTTCCCCTTCCATAACCCTGAAAGTCTATGCCATCAAGTGGATTCCAAACCAGCGACCCCACAAGACAGGTCAGAACTGCCCCAGTGAGTTTCTGAGACTGTAGCTTTTTATGGGCCCAGAAAACCCTGCCTTCCTCCAGTGGAGCTGCTGGTGGTTTCTAACTCAAAGTCAGCAGCCAAATGTGTAACCACTATGCCAGTGGGATCCTAAGAAACTATCCTTCTAATTATTGCCTTTAGCTAGCTTGGATTTCAAATAAAGAAAATAATATCTCTAACCCATCCCCCAAAGAATAACAAAATAAAACACAGAAAAACCTCAATACAAAAGAGAACAGAAGATGATAAAAACTGGATCAAATTAAACATGGGGCAGAGTGATGAAACCCCCCTGGAACACCAAAAATAGACTTTGGAGACAGAGTGTGCCACCCCATCAGACTCAACTGGAAAACACACATAAAGGCCGGCAAACAGACCTTGAACTGTTTATAGGCTTTTCCATTTTTGTCAGTGGCTTTCTTTGTGTTATTATTATGTTCTTGCTTTCTGCTGTTGTTATTATTTTGCTGATTTTGACTTCCTCTGTTGTGTTATTTGGTTTTGCCTGGGAGTTTTTTTGCACTTATTTAATGTATCTGCATGTCTAGATAAGATAGGCGGGATCAAAGAATGGGACCAATGGTTCAGGAGGGATACGGGAGCAAGGGAGGTAGGAGAAAGGAGGTGGGAGAAAGCAAGGGAGGTGGGAGAAAGCAAGGGACCAACCCAGGGGCAAGTGAACAAGTGAACTAAAATCAATGGAAGGAAGGTCATAGGATGCCTAGTGGGGATCAATCAAGGGCAATGTAGCAGGGAGGCCAAACATGATGGTGGGACAAGAGGGAAGAAAAAAGGAAATAGAGGAAAGAACTAGGAGACAAAGGAGATTTATAGAGGCCTAAATACAGGCATGTACATATGTATATAAAATGAGAGAGGACTACAACTATGTACTCATATCTATATGTTAAGAATTAAGGTTGCAGATGGACATTGGACCTCAACTCAAGTACTCCCTCAACACAGGAACACTTTGTCCTGACAACCCGGCATTCTGTGATGCTCACCTTCCTGTCACGATCGCTGAAGACAACATGGGTGCATAAGTAAATGTGATGAAGAAAGCTGATGGTGCTCAGCTCTCAAAAGATATAGTGTCTGGGGTCTTAAAGGCTTGAAGGTAGAAGCAACAAAGCCCACATGGAAGAAGCACACCAGCCTGTGTGATCACGAGGTGTCGAAGAGATCAGGTATCAGGCATCTAAGACCCAGAATAAAACCATAACCTAGGTGAACGGTAGGGGGGCCATGGGGTAGAAACCCAATACCCATATGTAGACAATTGGACATCCCCTCACAGAGGGGTCATAGGAAAGAGATGAGCCAGTCAGGGTGCAGTCTAACACCGAGGAAACACACACTTTCCTCTAGCTCTTTGGTGCTTCCTTCCTCCCACTATCATGACCTCAATTATACCTTAAAAATCGGATCAGACCAGAGCATGCACACTGCTATAGATAAGAGCTGCAGCACAGGGATCCAGGACAGATAAACCCCTAAGGGCCAACAAAGGGAGTAGAGATACCTGGAGGATTAGAGGAGGTTGTGGGGAAGTAGGGACAATCAATCGGAAGGATCAACTAGAACCCCCTCCTAGGGGGAGGAACAATGGAAAAGTTGGTGAGGGGGTGACAGAAGATGATATAAGATATGGGAAAAATATTCTATAACTTATCAATGGTTCATGATGGAGGACCTGGTTATCAGAAATAATGGCCTCTGGGGTCTTACAGGTTTGTTTTCAAACAAGCAGCTATCTAAGCAAGGCGCCAACTAAGTCCACATGGCAGAGGTACGCCAGCCTGTGTGAGCTAAGGATTGTTAATAATAAAATCTAAATACAGAGGAGGGAATGGCATCAGAGCTTAAATTGTGAACACCTGGTTTGCAGAAGGCTTTGGGAGGGTCCACACATAGATTTCCCTCTAACCACAGTAGAGGGGTATGACTAGCCTTGTAATCAGTCCAGGAGTATTGTAAAGTGGATCACTGCAGATCTCACTCACTCACTCACTCACTCACTCACTCACTCACTCACTCACTCACTCACATCGAGTTGATGCCGAGTCATAGCCACCCTCCAGGAAAGGGTAGACTTGCCCGGTGGGTTTCTGAAACTGCAATTCTTTACATTAGTAGTAAATCCTGTTTTTCTCCCTGGTAGCTGCGGGTGGTATTGACCTTGTGGTACTGCTGACCTTGTGGACTGCAGTGTAACCACATCCCCAAGGATCCTCTTGGCAGATATAGCTAAGCTAAGTTGTAATATCTGATCATTTGATCTCCCTCTTGACCTATTTAAAAGTTGTTTCAGTTTTAAAAAAAGAAGGTGAAGGGGAAATACACATGGATTAAGCCTCTGGTGACTACTCTTTGATCAGGGATGTGAGTAGATTTGCTATGAGCAGAGTGCACTGTTCAGTGGGTCATGCAGATGCAGTTAGGTTAATTGTTAACACCCCATCATTTGATCTCCCTTTTGACCCATTTAAAATTTGTTCTAGTTTTTAATATTTCTACTTTTCCTTTGATTGATATTTTCCCTGTTACATTTTGTTATTGTTATTAATGTTTTAAAAAAGTTTTCCTGTATATGAAATCTAGGATGGGTGAATCTATAGAGACCGTAACTGGATCAATAGTTTCTTGAGTGTGGGGCAGGGAAGTGGGGGGACGGGGAGCTAATAACAGTGAGTACAAGAGAGAAGAAAATGTTATAAGATTGATTGTGGTGATGATTACACAACGCTTCTTGATAGGCTTGAACTATTGAATTATATGATGTGTCGATTCTGTGCTGGCACAACAGTTTAAAAATATGACTTCTGTGGGATTAAAAACTTATGCTAAGATTTCGTCGTAAGACATAGTCACCTATATCTGAGATATGTCATTGAAAAAGTTAGAGTATATTTAAGATATAGATGTAATTTCAGTGTGGTTTGGAACCTACTGTTAGACGACTGCTTTTGGAGGACTTGAAAATGAATACTTATAATATTGATTCTAATCAGTTGAACCACCATACCTGAGAGTGGTATTACTTTCTTTCATTTAAATTTCTAGCAAACAGAAAGCACAAAAATTTTTTTTGGTTTTAATTCTTGAATAAAAGTCTCTAAATGTACAAAAAAATAAAATAACTGCATGAATGCAAGAGAATTACCAGACAGCATCAAATTGGTAAGATATAAACATCAAGTGATTTGTTTACCCCATTTAAAGCTATTTTTTACATGATCTTTTCAAAGGTCTTTGAATAGTTACTAGCATTTGGGGTCAAGTTCAAGGATTTCCATTAGTTTACATTAGCAAACTTGAGTTCTGCCCAATTTAAAGCATCAACTACTTATCATATTGCAGTATTTTCCTTTCTGTTCCTTCTGGCATATCCAGGGGCTCACGGACTACAGTCTTAATAAGCTAAAATATTACTGTGGAAAAGAGACCTCCATGTAAAATGAAATCAGCATATTGATCATGGTTTTGCTTGTCAACATTTCCTAATACTATCTTAGTATAGCTGTTAGGGAAATAATAATAACTAACATTTTAAATGATATTTTGCATTTTTAAAATGACCTGGTTAGGATATACATTTCATCCCTATTTTAGAGATAAGAACATTGAGGCTCTTGGTGAAGCTCTTGTCGACATTAAGTGACCTCCCAAATTACCCCGATCTGCTGAGTGGTTTGCTGAAAGGGTTATACACTAAAGTCCTGTAGTCTTTCCGCTGGACCATGGCTGCTTCCCAAGAGGATGGTCATGTTCACCAAGGACACTGGATGTGCTGTGGTTGATTTACCTCTCTCAGCAACTCTCTAAAGTGGGTTATTTCTCCCTCTCTTTTTTTCCCTGTTGTGGACATTTTCTGTTTAATGGCTTCTCAACATCTTCTATTTCCTTGGGAGCAGGGTATCTCTGCCCACTAGAAACAGCTGGGTGGGCCACTTAGCCTCGTGCTTTGCCTGCCTTAGATAAGAGATGTGCTCATGGTACAGCCAGATAGTCTGTCCCTGGAATTTGAAATTCAAGCTGAATAATCCAAAGCCTGAAAAAAGTGCTTATCAAACCAGGTCAACGATTGCCAAAGAGTGGCTGTCAGTCTAAACTGCTCTAATTGCTGTAATTTCTGAACCTAATATCTCTTTCATGCTCAGAGAATTCCAATAAGCTCCCTGTGTGTTTAAGTTTACCAAGTTAGTTTCGGTTATTTATGTTATGTGTTATTTAAACAAACAAAAATAATTTATACACCTGCTTGAGATGTCGGACAGTGTAACATATGACAAAATAATAATAAGTTATGAATTATGAAGGGTTCATGAGGGAGGGAAGGGAAAAATGAGCAGCCAATATTAAAGGCTCAAGTAGAAAGCAAATGTTTTGAGAATGATGGTGGCAACAAATGTACAAATGTGCTTGACACAATGGATAGATGGATGGATTGTGATAAGAATTGTATGAGCTCCCAATAAAATGATTAAAAACCCCATATCTTATAATTATGGTTAATTTGGCTAATTAGAAAACCCAGAACTGCTCCCTGCATCATCAGACAATCACCACTATCCAGAATTTGAGGAGACAAACTCCTAGGGGACAGGGTGTGATTCAAACTGATCATCAAAGGAAGATAGAGTTGACTTTGTCCAGGGCAGTGTTCTCAACTTTCCTCTTGCCATGACCCTGCCATATAGTTCCTCAGGTTGTGGGGACTTCCCACCCATAAAATTATTTCTATTGCTACTTTATCCCTTTCATTTTGCTACTATTATGAATCAGGAGACTCCTGTGAAAGGGTCATTTGACCCCCAAAGGGTTTGAGATCCCACAGGTTGAGAATTGCTGGTCGAGGTGCTTCAAAAAATTGTTGAATCTAGAACCAGTTCTTTGGCTTCTACCTCTGAGAAAATTGGTTAAATAGCTCCCACCCTTTTGTGTATGAGGGAGCTTCAGAAACTCATGGGAAAAAATATATATATAAAAAAAACTCATGGGAAAAATTTCATAATCTTTTAACTCTATTTTCCCACAGAAAAAATTTAAAAGTCCCCTACCTCCCATTATAAATATCACTTTCTTTTTTCTGTTCAAAGGCGACCCTAGATCATTCCATTAGATTACCTTTGAATGAAAATATTTGTGGTGGAAAAGGGGTAACTTGTATACTTAGTGAGGGATGAGAGAAGTTAAGGTTTTCCTTTCAAAATTCTTTGGGTCTAAATTCTTCCAGGTTTATTTCAAATTCCACTCACTAGCTTTCTTCAGATGAACATATAGATAGTTACATGGTTTTTAACCAAGAGTTCGTGTGACTCTGGGCTAAGCTTTGTGTTGCAAACACAGGGCTGTGGTTTAGAACAACCCTTGGGGTCGCTCCTTGGGGAAGGGAAGAGAGTGTTGGCTCTGATAAAGATTTATAGTTGGCTCTGATAAAGTCTCTTCTATCTTGTTTAGGGACACCATGGCAAGAAATCTACTCAATGGCAGTGTGTTTTTAGGGTCTCCAATGCTCCAAATTGAGTTAAAAAGCTTTTTATGTATATAAAAGATTGTAATGTAAAAGATTGTAAACTTATCAAGAGCAGGATATTAATTTTATTATTCATGGCATCATTTACATTGGAAGAGAAATTAAAGTCATTAAGGTTGTGATTCTCCTTGTATCAACAATCAATGCCCATGGAAGCTGAGTCAAGAAACCACAGGACATCTTGTATTGGGAAAATCTGCTGCACAGACCTCTTTAAGGTGATAAAAAAGCAAAGGTATCATTTTGTAGATTAAGGTGTGTCTGACTCAAGCCATGGTCCTTTTAATCATCTTATAAGCATGTGCCAGCTAGGTAATGAAAACAGAAAACCGAAGAAGAATTAGTCCATTTAGTTTCTGGTGTTGGCAAAGAATATAGAATATACCACAAACCCCCAAACATGAAAAAGCTTTATGTTAGAAGAATGAAAAGTTCTCTTGGAGAAGGCACAGTCCGAAGGCGAGTGACACTTGGTCTCCCTTATTTTGGACATGTTATCAGGAGACATCAATCACGGGAAGAGAGCATTATGCTTGGTAAAGTAGAGAGTCAGCAGAAAAGAGAGCCTTTCAATGAGATGTACACTGTGGCTGCCACAAGGGTCTCAAACAGCAGTGCTTGTGAATATGATGTAGGAGCAGGCAATATTTAGCCATCTTATTCATAAGTTTGTTCTGCGTGGAAGGGAGCTCGGCTCAATGGTACCTAACCACACTGTCTGCATGGATGGCATTTAATAAATTTATTGAGTGAATGAATTAAGTGGTAGCAGATGATCAAGAACTGATAGTACTGATCAAAAAAGTCCACGTTGCTCTGAAGGCATTAGCCAAGAGCAAGGATTCAGGAATGGAGAGAATTCCAATGGAAATGTTTTAACAGGCTGATGAAGTACTGGAGGCACTTACCTCCCTACGCTAAGACATTGGGAGCCAACTACTAGAATAAATAACTGACTGGGAGAGATCCATCTTGATATCTAATTCAAAGAAAGGTGCCCCAATAGAATGTGCGAATTACCACATACTCTCTTGAATATCACACGCAAGTAGAATTTTGCTAAGGATCATTCAGCAAGAATTGCAGTAGTACAGCAACGAGGAGCTGCCAGAAAGTCAAGCTGGATTCCGAAGAGAATGTGGCAAGAGGGGTGTCACTGCTGACACCACATGGATCTCCGGCAAAAGCAGAGAATGTACTAGAAAGATGTTTACCTGTGCTTTACTGACTGTGCAAAGGGGCTCAACTGTGTGAGTCATTAAAAACTTTGGATAGTTTTGAGAAAAATGGGAATTCCAAAACACTTCTTTGTGTTCCTATGAAACCAGAACCTGGAACAAGAGGCAGTTGTTGGAATGGAACAAGGGGACACTGTCTTGTTTTGAGTCAGAAAAGGTGTGCCTCAGAGTTATATCCTCTCATCTTATTTATTCAGTCTTTATGCTGAGTAAATCATCAAGCGGAAGTACTGCGTATATGAAGAACTAGGTATGAGGATCGGAGGAAGGCTGAGGAACAACTTGAAATATGCAAATGCACCACCTTGCTTCCTGAAAGTGAGGAGGCCTTGAAGCACTTGCAGATGAGGATCACCACCAGCAGCGTTCGCCAGGGATTGCAACTCAATGTAAAGAACATCCAAATCCTCAAAGCTGGATCAATAAACTGTTGTTTTTGCTGTTTAGGCTGTTTTGCTGTTGATCCTGGTAAATAGTGAAAAGATTGAAGTGGTCAGGAATCTCATTTTGCTTGGCTCACAATCAATGCTCCTGGAGACAGCAGTCACGAAATCAAATGATAGATTGTCTGGGGAAAATCTGCATAAGATCTCTTTAAGAGCAAGTATATCACTCTGAGGATTAATGCCTGACCCAAGCCATGGTATTTTCAATATCCTTTCACAGCCTTCCTCCTTAACATACTAGCATCCTATTGGTTTGTGTATACTCATACCTTGCTATGTTGTCAATATTTTCAATTGGTTCCAGCGATATTTTTTACTTGCATCTTTGGGGTATTTATTTATATGAGATAATAATGTCTGTAAATATAGTTTGCTGCTGTTTTGCCAATTTTGATACCTTTTTATGTCTATTAGCAGGGCTATATTAAATAAGAAATGTGACAAAGGGCAACCCCATCAGGCTCCCATTTGGAGGGAGAATACTTTCAGTTTCACTCCATTGAGTGAAATGCTGGTTATTGGCTTTGCATGAATGCCCTTTATTATGGCGAGGAATTTACCTTCTGTAGCGGAATCATTTCTGTAGGGTCATTAGGAGTTGGAATCAACTTGATGGGAATGGGTTTATTTTGTTCCTTTGAATGCCTAAGATTGAACTTGCATTTATGTTTTCATCATTTATACTTTGTAGCAATTATTCTATTCTTATTCCTTTAACACAGAATTACTATTTTTTAAAGATCTATTATTGGGGAATCAAAGCTCCTATAACAATCCATACATCAATTGTATCAAGCGCAGTTGCATATATGTTTCCATCATCATTTTCAAAACATTTTCTCTATTCTTGAGCCCTTGGTATCAGCTCTTTTTTCCCCCTCCCTCCCCACCCTCCTACTTCCGACCCTTGATAAATTATATATTATTGTGATAATTTTCATATCTTACACTGACTGCTGTTTCCTTTCACCCATGTTTCTGATATTTGACCCCTTGGGGTGGGAGCAGGGTTATACATATGTTGATCAGTTTCACTTCCCCTTTTCTCCCCCATCCCCTCACCTCCTTCCCTCTACCCTCATGGCATCCTTTCTCCCATTACTATTCCTGCAGGGTTTATCTGTCCTGGATTCTGTTTGTCAATTTATCTACTCCAGTCTAGCTGGATTTGTAGAACTGGGGTCAGGGAGGAAGCAAAGAACTAGAGGAATGTTGTGTGTTTCATCGGTACTGTACTGCACCCTGGCTAGCTCTTCCCTTCCTTGTGACCCTTTTCTAAGGGGACGTCCAATTGTCTACTGTTGATCTTTGGGTCTCCATTCTGACTCGTATGTGCTTCGATATAATTATTTGTTTTGGACCTTCTGATACGTGATACCTGATCCTGTGGATACTTGTGATTCCATAGGTTGGTGTGTTTCTTCCATGTAGGCTTTGTTGCTTTCCTGTTAGATGGTTGCTTGTTTAACTTTAAACCTTTAAGACCCTATACATTATATCTTTTAATAGCCAGGTACCACCAGCTTTCTTCACCATATTTGTTTATGCACCCATTTTGTCTTCAGCTATCATATTGGGAAGGTAAGTATCACAGAATGCTAGGTTATTAGAACAAATTGCTCTTGTATTGAGGGAGGACTTGAGTAGAGGCCCAATGTCTGTCTGCTACTTTAATACTTAACAGATAAATTTATATATGTATATAGACCTATATCCCTATCATTATATATTAATGTATTTACATTTTTGCTAGCCTATATTTATACCTTTCTAAATGGTTTGTGCAGCCTAATACTTTCCTCTATTTTCTTAAACTTTCCTCCTGTCCCACTATCATGTTCAACCTTCATTTGGCTCTCAGTAATTATTCTTGGCTACATTACACTTGATCAAATCTCACCAGGCATGCTTTGCCTTCCTTGAAATTGATATTAGATCCCATGTTGTTCTCTTGTCTCTGAGTTTGTTGGCTTCACCCTCCTTTTCCCCTGCCTTCTCTTCTCCCATGACTACCCCCCCACCCCCAAGAACCGTCAGCCCTGGTGTTTTCTTCTTGGGGTTGTTTATCCTGCCTATCTTATGTAGATATACATAAAAAAACCTATAAATAGTTCCAGGTCTGTCTGAAGACCCTTATGAATGTTTTTCAATTGGGTTCAATGAGCTGCCAAACTCTGCCTCCTGAGTCAGAAGTCTAATTTGGGGATTCCTCAGGGACTTTGCTACTTTGCTCTCCTTGCTGCTCAGTTACACTCCATTCATGTGTTTTTCCCAGGTGTGTGTGTGTGTGTGTGTGTGTATGTGCGAGAACAGGGACAATTCCTATGCTGTGTCTCTAGTGCCATTCCCCACAGAGAGTAAGGGGACATCGTGTCTCATGGTGGGGCCAGGCCTATGGTCCTCTCTGTGCATTGACTGTTCTGATTAGGAATGTCGTCATCAAGGCTTGGTGGGCCAGGTTGTGGTGCACTCTCTCTCTTTCCCTCTAACATAGAATTATGGAGATGGCATCTAAGAAATTATTTTATAATCAGTCAACTTTCTAACCATAGAAACAGAAACTGTGTAGGATCTGGTGTTCCTTTGAAGTCACAAAAACAGAAGTAGAAGCAAGACGAGAAACCAAATCTCCTGAGTATAGAGCCATTTCATCTCCTAGTTAGATTGCCAATTCCCGAAGGTGTGGGACCAATTATTAATTATTTTTTTCTTTTTATATGGCCATCTTATTCCTGTCCCAAAGGACAAGAGGAACTGGCTATAACCAAAGCAGAGAAACAGAAACAGGTTAGAATCCCTCTTTGTAACAAGGATCTTAACACAAAACAGAACATTCATCTTTCACACCTACTGGCTACAAACAAGAGGGTTTCATCAGTTGGTTATTCATTAAATTTAGGACCTGCTATCAATAAGCATGCCAGTCTCAAAGAGAAACATTTACAAAAATGACATGAAAGGCTTCTTGATAGGAGAGCTTAAATAATAATAAAGTTCTTGGGTTGGCCTAAGTTTTTTAACAGCAGAGCACATGTAATTTATAAATAGAATTTAAAGTACGTTTTTGTTCTACAGGCCCTGAATAATTTTCTGCTTGCACATTAGAGAAACACCAGCTGATAGAAACTCTGAGTTACAAGTGTGGGTTTTAGCAGCCTCCAGACTCTTTAGGATGCCACAGAGCTTTTGTTCCTGATGACTTAAAATGAATCACCAAAAGGTATCACAGGAATAAATAACCACATTACCTGTAATTATTTCATAAGCTCAACTGGGTATTGCTAATGAGCTTTAGCCCCCTTGTTCAATGGTAAACCTCCACACAGTTTGGAACCCGTCTTTGTCATCGGGCATTTCAGTCTCTAGCAGACTGGCAAGTCTGGTCTTCTGTGTGAATTTTGTTCCCCCTTTTCCTCCCATTTGATCTAGCATCTTCCATTGTGAGCTTTCCACTTGGTGGTTGCCACTGACATTGTGGACACCATGGTTGGTAACGTGGAAAGGCAGTGAAAAAAAGGAAAGCTCTTGATGAGCTGGATTGACACAGTGGCTGCAAAAATAGGCTCAGGTGAGGGCTACAAGAGAACAGGACGTGCACTAAATTTGATGGTGAAGAGTACGTAGCTTCTCTGGACATTTCTGAACAACTGAATTATATCAGAGGAGTTACTGAAATGGGAATGAAGGGTAAACATAACTGTTGGGTAGGAGGGAAAAACATATAAATGTACTTATGCAACAAGGAAGCAAATGGACTTTGGGCTTCTACCTAAATCTTGCCTCAGTACAAGAATGCATTGCACGATACTCACCTTCCTGATCAATCGCTGGAGCCAAAATGGGTGCGTAAACAAATGTGGTGAAGAAAGCTGATGGTGCCTGGCTATCAAAAGGTATGGCATCTGGGGTCTTACAGACTTGTAATTAAAACAAGCAGCCATCTATTAGGGAAGCAACAAAGTCCACATGAAAGAGGCACACAAGCCAGAGTGATCACAAGGTGTCGATGGGAAGAGGTATCAGACTTTCAAAAACATGCAACCAACTTGATGTGAAGGGGCATGGATGCAATAGAGACCCAAAGTTAATTTGCAAAGTTATTGGACAGTCCCTCTTAGAAGGGCCACATGGAATGGACGATAAAATCAGGGGACAATATGGCACCGATGAACGACATTCATATTCTCCAAGTAAATATAGTTACTCGGTATTTCCTCCCCTTACTGTTATGGTATTTATTAATCATGTTAGATTCATATATGCTTATTTGTATATGTAAGATTGTTTAAGAAAGCTAACTCTTCAGAAACAGTAACAGGA
This sequence comes from Tenrec ecaudatus, assembly GCF_050624435.1. Lineage (NCBI taxonomy): Eukaryota > Metazoa > Chordata > Mammalia > Afrosoricida > Tenrecidae > Tenrec > Tenrec ecaudatus. The sequence continues at coordinate 13,099,357 of NC_134537.1, forward strand.
GTAACGTTTCCCTGAGGATACAGGAAGCGAAGGGGGGTGGGAGATGGGGAGCTTATAACATTGATGGTTGTCTAATTCCTCTCAAGGCGACTGAACAACAGAATTGAGAATTGTATTTGAATAGATATGAATTTCATAAGATATGTCAATAAAACAATTATTTAAAAATATCCCTTTGCTATTCTGCCCCCTACCTCCCACTCAAGGTTCAATCTCAAGAACAATTGTGAGGATGACCCAGAACTGGGTTGTGTTTTGTTCTGCTGTCCATGGGATCTATATACCTCGGTTGGAACAACCTTAACAGCACCTGACCCCAACCAAGCACCATCGAGTTCTTTGGTTCTTAAATTAGTGGAGGTTATGGTTCATGTGGTCCCTCATTCCTGTGGATTAATTGTTTCCTTGAGTCTTTGGTTTTCTTTACTCTTCTTTATGAAAAGTGGAAAAGGGCCAGTAGTATTAGTTTAGATGGCTGCTTAAAGCTTTTAAGACCCTGGTCGCTACTCACCAAAGAAAGATGTAGAGCATGTCTTTGTGGATTGTGCTATGCCAATTACACTGGGTGTCCCCTGAGACTATCGCCCCTATGCCTCAACCTCCCTGTCTCAGACCTGGGGTATGTTTGGCTATGGTTTAGTCATTTTCAGAGCAGTGTCCCTTGTGCACTCTATTATATACAGGGATATATTTGTAACATGTGCAAGTATGTATGTAGGAACATCTAATACCTCTCTTTACATGCATATGATTCTGTTGCCACACATCTTCCCAACCCTAATCAGCACACACATATCTATGTATCTACGTGTACATTATTGCTTGCTCTTCCTGTTGTTGCAGGATTGGATATGTGATTGTACTTTATTGTAAATGCCATTGACTTGTGTGTATGGCCTTCCCTCCCACCAAGGGACCACATGCCTTCTCTCTCGCTAGTGGGTTTTCCTCTCACTTCCTCTCATCCTTGGTAAACATCAAAGAATGTTTCTTTTGGGGTTTAAAACTTTTCTTGATGTTTAATAAAGTAGTCTCATACAATTTCTGTTCTTCTGTGGTTGACTCAGAATAACATCTTCCAGATTCCTCCACGTTATGGGATCTTTTGCAGATTCATCATTCTTGTCCCGCAAGGCTTTGAACATGGTGTTCATCCAAATAACACAACATTCTATGTCTCCAAACGCATCATGGACATGAAATGATGCACATCACAACTTCAATTAGTAGTAAAGAAATGACATAAAAGTGGCATCTTCCAGGGACTTTCCACTATACTTCTAAGTTCTCTGTAGCTAATCTCCATCATATCTCTGATTTGTGCCTTATGCATTAATGTTACAGTGAGCCAACCCTCCACCTGAAGAAGAATGAAAAAAATTAAAATGTGCCATGCCAATTAAAATAGGTTTTCAATCCCTTCAGGCTTGGGCTTGAAATCGTCTTCCCAGGGTTTCTGGAGGTCATTGTCTTTTATAGGTTGTTCACTCCTAGCTTAGACTGCACAGTGTATAACAGAACCTATGCTTTCTTGGATAAAAATAAGTTAGTTTAACAGTTATTTTATGATCTTGAGACTAACTAAATCATGCCACATGTTAAAGGTTGGCATTTGAAATGCCAAGGTCTCGTTATTTGAAGGAGGAGAAATTATCGTGAAAAAAAAATGAATCTATGAGCAGAAACCACAGCACGAGGAGAGCAGGCAGTGCTCAAAAATTAATAAGGAAAATACAATCACATGCATTCTCCAAGAGAAGTTATTTTTAATTAAGGTGCAATACTGTCAATAGGATGGTGCAAGACAAATAAAAACATTGAAAGCTCTGAGTTTTACAGATTATCTTATACCTGGGTGCACACAGCTTAAAATTTGTCATGATTTCATGGAATAGCTATTCCACATCTCCAGCTGCTAAGAAAGTGTGACCTCAATTTCTCTGCAAGCTTGTAAATCAATAACCCATAAAAATCCCAGGGAAATATAAATAATAGCCATAAAACTCTCTAAACTTGGTTTTGCTCATAACAATTCTTGATTTTTAGATGCAAACAGAAACAAAGAAGGCATCAACAAGCTTGCAGATTTTAACTGGAAGGCAAAACTAGCTTGGCAAACCAAATAACCTCACGGAAACTAAGACTAGCCACAGGATTCCTGGGAATCAAAGATCTAGCCTTCAATTTGCTGAGGTAAATGAAGGCCCAAGCTGTCTCACATCTCTAAAATCCAAATCATTCTCAAATGAGACAAAATGAAAAGAAATTCCAGGGTTACATTTTTCTCTTTTAATACCCTTCAGAAATCTAAAAAGCTTTTTAGGAGGGGCTGGAGAAAGGGAAATGCTGAAGGTTTCCTTCATCACCTATTGTCCAAACCGAATCAGAACCGTTTTAAAGAAGGAGACAGTTATTTGAGATAGCTAAATTCTATAAAGCCACTGAGGATACTGGATTAGGCAGGACTGAACCATGGTTCCCATGGCAAAAGACAGGCTTACTTTCCATTCACACAGAACCTTGTTTTATGTGTGGTTCGGCTTAGAAGCACAGTGCTTCATATCTGGGGTCGATTCAGTATGCCTGAGCTCCCAGTTAAGAAAAAGTCAGACCTGCATGAAACTTGCCTAGCATTCTTATTTTCTTTCTCCACGGGGGCACATCAGAGCCCCCATCAGATAACACTTCAGCACTATCTCTGGGACCATTAAAAATAATTCTTTTGGGGGCTCATACAACTCTTATCACAATCCATCCATCCATCCATCCATCGTGTCAAGCACATCTATACATTTGTTGCCATCATCATTCTCAGAACATTTGCTTTCTGCTTGAGTCCTTGGTATCAGCTCCTCATTTTCCCCTTTCTCCCTGATCCCCCCTCCATCATGAAGCCTTTATAATTTACAAATTATTATTATTTTGTCATATTGTACACTGTCCAACATCTGCCTTCAACCACTTTTCTGTTTTCCATCCCACAGGGAGGTTATATGTAGATCCTTGTAATCGGTTCCCCCTTTCCAACCCACCTTCCCTCCGCCCTCCCAGTATTGCTGCTCTAATCACTGCTCCTGAAGGGATCATATGTCCTGGGTTTCCTGGGTTTCCAGTTCCCATCTGTTCATCCTCTGGTACATCCTCTGGTCTAGCCAGATTTGTAAGGTAGAATTGTACATCCTCTGGTCTAGCCAGATTTGTAAGGTAGAATTGGGGTCATGATAGTGGGGGGGGGGGGGTGGAGGTGGGAGGGAGCATTCAGGAACTAGAGGAAAGCTGTATGTTTCATCATTGCTACACTGCACCCTGACTGGCTTGTCTCTTCTCTGTGACCCTTCTGTAAGGGGATGTCCATTTGCCTAGAGATGGGTCTTGGGTTTGCACTCTGCACTCCCCCTCATTCACAATGATTTGATTTTTCGTTCTGATGATGCCTGATGCCTGATCCCTTCGACAGCCCATGACCACACAGGCTGGTGTGCTTCTTCCAGTGCAATTACCAATTAAGAGCAAGACATGTGAGAAGCGTGGCACTAAGTCCTAGACTTCCAAACTTCGCTGGTCTTCCCCTCCCTGTTCAGAAAAACATTCCTGAGTGCCCCTGTGGCAATTAAAGCCTTTATACCACAGCCCGTACTCAAGGACAAAGTGTAGACATCTGCTTTTGCAGCACCACTAGGTCCTCCCAGCGCCCTCCAGGGGGCGGAATCATCCACTGTGGGGGCCATGACCTTACGCAGAGCTTCTAAAGGACATGTGTAGTGTGTGACTGCTCAGGCCTGTCCCTGGAACAGTCTTGTTGGACAGTTGTTGTGGCCAAGTCTACTCATTGCCCACCCCCCACTCTGCACATGTCCTTCAATAGATGCTGCCAGCTTTGATTTTGCAGTGACAAGTGACTGTTGATGAGTAGGCAATTTTGCAAATGCAAATTCTGCAAAGACTTTTTTTTTCTGAAGAAGGGTATAAAGTCAATCAGGCTTAGGAGGGTTGGAGGATTCATTTTTTGTGCTTGATTTGATGTCATTCCTTTCTAGTGTGCCTGAGTTATCCACCTGCAGGCAGAGAGCTGATGCACATGTGAAGCAGGCTGACCTATGCAGGAGAGGTTCTGAGGCACTGGTAGAGACCCCCAGACCTCGTTCTTTTTCCACGATGAGCTCTATGTCCGACCAAACCATTTATTTAGCAGTGAATGTTAGGGAGTCAAAGGCAAAAATCCCCAGAGAGATGAAACACTGACTGACATTCACTCTGAAGGGAAGTAATGAAGTATGTGACTGAGTTCTGAAAGAAGATCCCTGTTTGGGGCACCTGCCTGTGGGGTGGAGGAGAAAGGACAATGTGGGGAGAGAGAAGTTTGAAGACAGGTAAAAAGCAAATGTCTCCATCACTATATATATATATAATGTTATGGTTGTTTTGGGCCAGTGAGTCAATTTTGATATGACAACCCAATGTGTTACAAAGAAGGATTTTTAACCCCATAGCATTTTCTCTGCTGTCATCTTTTTAAAACTTAGTTTTATTGGCATATACTTCACATGTCATACAATTTAATTGTTGAATAACAGTTCTAGAAGAATTGTGCAGTCATCACCCCCATCAATTTGAGAACATTTTCCTCTCCTGTTCATCGTTGTCAGCTCCTATGTCCCCGTCCTCTTCTGCCATGCCCTCTTCAGTTACTGTCTCTATAGATTTCCCCATCTTAGATTTCACATGGAAAAATCATACAAAAACACAAATAGAAAGCAAACAAAGGAAAAACTCCAACAGCCAAAACATCGGACAAACCTCAATAGACAAAACATCGGAAAAACCTCAATAGAAAAGAAAGCAGAACATATTAAAAACTGAAACAGCTTTAGAACGGCTCAAAAGGGAGATCACATGACAGGTTATTTTACTGTAATCTAACGACATCTGCTATAACCACCTTTACAATTCTCTCTGTCTGATAGGCTGTTCACCCACCAGGACTATGGTCCCAGGGGATACACTGAAGGCTGGGGCCATGTGGGGACCCTGCCAATGGATTTTGGGCTTCCACTGTCGTCCATAGACTTCCATAAATTGGGTGTTCACAATTTAAGCTCCGATCCCATTCTCTCCTTCATATTTGAAGTTTTTTATTTAATCCTTGGATCACACAGGTTGGTTTGCTGCTTCTGTGTGAACTTAGCTGATACCTTACTGAGATGAGTGCTTGCTTGAAACCAAGCCTTTAAGAGCCCAGACTCTGTCCTTCCCGAAGGCTGGGCATCCTCTGATTCCTTCACTGCACTTTGCTCTGGCACCCCTGTCACAGTGAACTCTTCAGGAGGGGGAGTATTGAGCAGGGCCAGGTTATAAGAATGAATTGTTCTCAGATTGGGGTAGATTTTATGGGAGCCCCAAATCTATTCCTCTAGAAATGGGATATCCAGTTCACTTTGGAAACATAGTTATGATTTTATGATAAAGAACATTACAGATCTCCCCCCTGGGGCACATGCTAATTCTATTGATGGTGCTATTAATTTGACCAGAGGTATGGAATTTAGAACACTGTTGAGAAAAGGAAATTATATTAGTATAGGCCAGCTGTAGCCTGTAATACATGAGTGGTTGACTTGTGCAGATTAAACTCCTAAGTGACTGGACACTATTTATATGAACAATGGAAGGTTGGTGATAGGACACAACCTTCAATAAAACTCATTCACAATGGTCGAACCCTGTCGGCCAGACTAATACATGTAGCAACTCCCTCACTGCCCTCGTGTCATTGCCCATTCGCAGTGACCCAACGGACAGGGGAGCACGGCCCATGTGTAACTCTGAGACTGTAACTCTTGATTGGAGGTGAAAACCCCGTCTTTCCCACAGAGAGTGGCTGGTGGTTTCCAACTGCTGACCTTGAGGATTACAACCCAGCATGTCCCCACTATGCCATCCAGGGGGCCTTAGAATAGTAAATGTCTGGTCGTCCTGGAGCATGCTCAAAATAAGAGACTCAAACTACGGTTCAATGACCACCGATTCCATAACCATGGGAAAGCAGTCGTCTGCTTCTTCTCACAGTCGGGTGTCACAGCCTTGCGTCCAAAGGAGTCTGTCGCTTCCGAAAAACATTGGCGGCAGTCTTAGCAGAAGTGGATGGTCCGACCCTGACTTCGTCTTTTATTATTCTGCTGGGTGGGTTTGAACCACCAATCTTTTGGTTTCTGGCCTCAAATAAACCATTTTTTATGACTCAAGGACTATATAGATATGTGAGTAGTATTCAAATAGGGATCTGGGGGCATCGTGGGTTAGGTATGAGGTTGTTAACTGCAAGATCAGCAGATCAAACCCACCAGTCACCCTGTAGGAGAAGATAAGACTATCTGCCCCCCTTCATCCCCCACAGGGATTCAGAAAGATTTAGACTTTTCAAGCCCTAGGGAGCACTTCCACTTTGTCATACAGAATCACAGAAGTAACCCCTTGTGAGCAAGTTCGGTTTCGTTTTTGCATTTATATGTGTGTGATTTAGGGTCTTCTCTCCCTCCGTCCGCTCCTGTCCTCTTCTTTCCTCTCAAAGTTGGGGTGCTCACAGAATAGTAACCAGCAACAGACCAACTGCACCGAACTGTACAACCAGCCAACAGTTCCGGTCACTGTCGCCTTCACAGGAACACTCAACCTGGGATCAACGACATGCCTCAATTCCATCTTTCATCTAACGATGAACCTCTCCTCCTGGCAGAATACCTCAAATAGCATCAAAGTAAAATGAAACACAGGCAACATTTAACAACGCGGGTAACCATGGAAACACAGCATTAAAGATGATATAAACAGAAATGAATAATTAGATGGGAAATTCATTTCTACATTTATCTTTTCCAAGACCCAGAAAAGGAAGCCCTCTTTTACCTCTCATCTCCATTTGGACACTTCCTCTTTAGCCTGTCTCCTAATGGAAAAATATGGAAATTTATCACATGGAAATTTCAATAAATTGCCTAGCTTAAAGGACAGATCTCTTTGTAGGCAAGCGACTAAAACATATTGTCAAGCTTTCTAGCCACAATAACATGGAAAGGACCTTGAAGGAGACACAGAATTTGCTTGGACCTGTATCACGGTGAGAAGAGGACAGAAGCTAGTAACCTTTGACCTTGGGAAGCAGAGGTCATGTAATTTACTGGAGGGTCTCTACTTCTGGGGTGGCTGAGGGGAGATTGTATCGGCTGTGCTCTCAGGTAAGCAGCCTCACCTGCGCTGCTATCTGCCGCTGTATCTGAGTACACAAGACAACTCCAGCAAAACAATATGAGGTGCTAAGTGGCTCATGGAGATAATAGACATTTGGAAATGGCCTTAGAGACTATCTTCCTCAGGGGCTGGGTGTCAGATTCACATGGAAAGCAGTAGAAAAAATATAGTTTTCAAGACCTCACTTAAGTCTGGGAATCACATGTTTCCCCAAATGACTGTTGCAGCCTGTCCTTAGGCCAATGTTTGAGAACCGGTGATTCAGGCCTGATTCCCCCTCATGTGGAAGTAGGAGCCTAAAGCAATCTCAGCTTTTCGTGCCCCGGAGCAATCAGGGAGCCCTCGTAGCACCCTGGTTCCATGTTTGGCTGTGATCGGTAAGGTTGGCAGTTTGAAACCGCAGCTTCTCCTCAAACTCCTATAAATAGTCACTGTCTCAGAAACTCACAGGGGAGAGGACACACAGTCTGACCTGCTCTCTGAGGGTGGCCATGAGTCAGCATTGCTTCTATGGCAGTGAGGTGGGCGGTTTGTTTTTTGAAAACAATGTCACACGTACTGTGGCCATGGCAGAGGAGTGGGCAGAATGTAGTGCTCTGTATTTGCTCTTGGATTTGACCGTGAGGCGCACTTTGGCTATAGGGCATTAGCAAACTTCATGTGAACTAAAGCATGAAATCTTCTTAGCATATTTGATGGTCGTTCTGGTACAGGGGACACACCTGAACATCTTGTTGTCTTGGCAAAATCCAATCAAACCCAACGGACATCAGTCACACCCAAGCTTTGTTGTAAGATACTGACATTTTAAAGTGATTTCCTATACAACATTTTTTGGGGCAGTTGCTGGCCAACACAGAAATAAAATGACTTATCAAAAATGAGTTCTAACACTGGGTCCAGAATACATACTCTTGAATATAAGACCAGACTTCTTTCTCTGATCCATATTTGCCTACTTTATTTTGTTTCCTTTCCTTTCTGGAATTAAACACAGCGACCTATTACTTTTACAAGGCCTTTTGGGTTGTACTTACAATTTTCTAGAACAATCTTATGTCTTTAGAGATAAGCTCCCATCAGAGCTTATCCCCCTTCCCCCCTCTTTGTCCTTCAGAGTCTACTTCAACCTTTCCGAAGGGATTAAAAGAATCTAAATTCTTATAACTGTGCTCCCATAATTGTGTCCATAAATCTCCCATTAATGAGAGGATAGCTTTCCTTCTGCATACAACATGCGGCTAACTGGAGACTCAATGCCAAATGTTGGGAATTTAAGCATGATACATGACAAGTTGAAGGGGAAATATTTTTGGGCTAGTGACTTGAGTGATTCTCAAATGATTTCTAATCTAAATATTTATGGGGCCGGAGCTGCTTCTCAGATACTCCCTTCCCAGGTTTTTAAAAATAAACTCTCTGCCTGACAGGGACAAATAAATAAATAGGCGACAAATATAGAACATTAAGAGAAATGATCACATGGTATTTCTATTTTATTCTTCTCTGTGGAAGAAAACAATCCACATCGAAGCAAATCTTTACAGCAAACACATTTTTCGTCTCCAGAAAAATGTAAGTATTTTGTTAAAGGTAATTAAAAATATGTATTTCTTGTTCCTTGATTTTAGTTTGCCTATACTCTCATGTTGAAAATTTTGCTTTTATTCTGAGGTTGAGATAGCTTTTTACTATATCAATGACAAATATTGAGATGCTTTTGCAATAGCAAGGAATAAAACAGAAAGGAGAGAAAAAGTTAATTTGTGTGCCGTGACAAAGGATTCTTTTTCAGGCCCTGGTCTTTAGCATCTTTAAGCTTACTGCTCTCTTGCTTTCTGTGTTTGAAAGAGAAAGCTAACAGCCAAGACCTTGAAACTTGTATGGAGTTATCAGTGAGCAAAGACTAGTGAGCCAAAAAGACGCTCCTGGAAATCTGCAATCTTCTCCAAATATTTTAATGAAGCCAACTTTCCCCCCTATACCTGTGAATTTCAAACACACACACACACAAACACTAACACACACAGAGAAATGCTTGTTGAAATTTAAATGGGTACTTACTAAATTGGACACTGAATAAGGAAGACTAGAGAAAAATGGATGCATTTCAATTGTGATGCTGGAGAAGAATATTGAAAGCACCAGGGACGGCTAAAAGGACAGACTGATCTCTCTTGGGAGGACACCCAGCACTCGAAGGGCGCTCCTTAGAGGCAAGGATGTTGAGTTTGTCTCACACATTTTGGATATGCTGTCAGGGCAGACCAGGCCCTGGAGACGGACATCATGTTTGCTAAAGCAGAGAGGAGGCAGAAAAAGAGGAAGGCCTTCCCCAGGCCAGATGGACATCGTGGCTGCAACAAGGGGTGAAGCCTGGGAACAATTGTGAGGATGGCGCAGGACCAGGCGGTGTTTCGTTCTGTTGTGCGTGAGGTCACGATGGGTCGGACCCGACTCGATGGCCCCTGAAAACAACCAAAAAATTAATATTTGCAAACAGAATGGCTGTGCCACAATAGTCTCATGTCGGACATGGCTAATCGATGGCTATATCAAACTCATATAGAATCTGGTCACTTTGTTGACGTAAACATTTATTGAGCTGTTTTCTATAATGTACTCTGATGGCATTTGGAAGAAAAACAGGTTAACAAGAAATGGTGTCTAACTGAAGTGCCTACTATCTAGGAATTTGCGTTTGCTGAGCCTTTGCTTTTTTAGTGGAGAATGTGTGTGTGTGTGTGTTATAATATGCGCACCTTGAAGAGAGGTGGATGTCCTTTGGTTCACTGCTGTATCCTAAATCCGTAGCCACCAGTCAGTGCTAGTCTTCGTTATGTAGGGCCATTATAACGGAAACACCACAAGTAGAGGGCTTAAACAAACAGAAGTTCGTTCTTTCAGACTTTAGGAAGCTTGAAGTCCAAATTTGGGTTGCTTGGTCCAGGGAGAGGCTTTTTGTCTGTGTGTCAGCTCATGGGGAAATGCTTGTCATCAATTTTCACTCGGGTTTAGACGTTTCCTAGCACGGGAATCCAGAGTCCAAGGGACATGCTCTGTCTCCAGCCTCTCTGGGTAGGAGTCAGGTTCCCCTTTCTTTCTTTCTCACGTCTTTCTCCTTTTCTCTTATGAGATGAAAACGGAAGCAGAACCCACCGCAGGGAAACTCCCTAATATGAGTTCCAGGCTGTGACCTGAGTTAGGGTATTACATCTGAACCCCATCTGTTTACATCAGCTCAGGGTCTATCGCACGAGTAAGTGTCTGACATATTACAGTATTCCCTAACGGACACGTCGCAGCCCTGATCAACTGACACTTATTTTGGGGGGAGAGCACCTTCAATGCAGGATAGTGCTCAAGAGTATTTATTGAATGAAGATGAACGATACCTAACAACTTCCGAATCAAAGGGGGAAATGTCCACTAATTTGGAGAGAGTTTGTACATACTGAATGGGAAGGTTTCACGCTTGGATCGTCATCGTAGTTTGTGGAAGCAGTGTGACTGACGAGAACCTTCTGAGTGCTTTCTTTAGCCTTGAGGTCGGAAGGCAGTAAATGTTGCCTGCGAGGCCCAGCACTACAAGGGAAAGGGGGCCGGCGCGATGGTGAGCATCAAGCAGAGTTAGGGAGTACTGCAGCTATCTTAGCCTGTGGTCCACGGATTTCTAAAGTCCCTGGCACGGGTTAAGGTGCCCACAACCGGTGTGCCATTTTCCTTACACAACCTGTGGTCGGAGGGAAAATCTCCTTTTGTCTCTCAGTGCTCCTGGTTTTTCCATTTTACCAGTATACTATTTATACCAAAGACACGTGGTTGTGTGTGTGTGTGTGTGTGTGTGTGGAGCGGGGGCGGAGGGGCTCCTTTTGGAAACGAACTAAGCCATTGATATCTCTGAGATGGTGAACAGTTCACTGCCAAGTACAATTGGAATTGGATGGGGAGCCTTGGTGTTCTCTGTGCAGATGGAGGACCCAGGAAGTTGGCACTGCTCAGTCCTTGCTGTCTCGCTGCAGAGAGATGCTCCACGTGTCAGATTTTCTCCATGGGTCTGTGTTGGTGTCAGCAGCCTTTCCAACAGTCCCTAAGGAGGTCTTTCTGCTGCTGTGAAAGTCTCAAGTTTTCCCAGCCAAGGGCTTGAATCGGTGCCTTTTCAGGAGGTCCCTGTCAACATGCAGGGACACATCACGTTGCTCTGCCTACTGGAGAAATGTGTTGGCAATGCAGAGGAAAGACTTAATATGCTTTAGTTTGGTTCATGCTTTACTTCTTTTTATTTCATGAAAAAAGTAAAATTCTTCAGAGGACAATTTGATCATGAGAAGTTTATTCTAGGACAGGTTTTATAACCAAGCTGATGACTTAGTCACAGGAACTATTGTACTGGAAACTGCCGAAACCGGTGGTAGCGGCGATGCTACAGAAGCTGTGATTCTGTCTGAGGAACTGGCTAATCTACGAGAGGCATCTGGAGTCAAATAGCCATAAGGCTGCGCCAACATTGGAGGCGAGAAGAACAGAAAGCTTAAGAGTCTCTAGTCAACTGAGACTTAGCCCATTGGCTTAATTCCTACTTTCTTTGTCCAGACAATCTTCAAATAGAAATAAATCGCTGACACCAACCTAACAAAGGTGACGTCCTTGACCTGAGGACAAAGGAAACTATTCATTCGAGTCAAAATTCATTCCTTCAAGTCAAAATTGACTTTTCATTCAAGCCAAAATTGTGGTCGTTCTTGACACAGGGCTGCCCTCGTCAGACACTGCGAATGCTCCCAGTTTGGAGTCCACTCTCTGAAAGAGACTCCGTGAAGCCAAGCTTTAGCTCTTGAGGCCTTCAACATGAAACAAGGGAACCCTGATGGAATGTCCAGTACGATATCTTAACTTCCTTATTTCAGAAAAATCACAGCCTGCTCAGGAGACGAAGAAAGCCATCCTTCTCTGTACGCGCCGACCATTTCCCAATGTTGTGCGATTAAGTAAGTACATTTCCACAGATCTACATTTATAAAATAGAACCACACGCCTAAGTTGCACCACATTCTCAGAGACGTCTGTGGCCAAAAGTAGAAATAAATAAAAAGAAAGGCAGGAAAAACCCAGAAAGAGAACAAGGAAAGGATGGAGGCGGAAGAGGAGCCGAGCAGGCAGTTGGCTCTGTTTCGTGGATTTCATCTGCACTCCTTTCATGGAAGAGCTGCAACAAAATGAGCTGTTTCCACCCTTTTCACTTCGGTTTTCTGAGCAGTGCAGATGGGGCGGGGGGGGGGCAGCTTAGTTACACTGCAAGAGAGAAAGCAAGCCATGTATATGACAACGTGTGTCTGAGAACAGACCCAGAATCGAGGTCTGGAGAACAAGAAAGGAGAACGGGAGAAGAGAAAAAGCGCCCCCCCCCGCCCCATCCTATTTTAAATATTAGCCCCGAATCAAAGAGGCAAGGGGTTTGAGAGCAGGAAGAGAGTTTATTTTTGAGTTCTTCTCAGAATAATGTTATTTCTTTAGGGACACTGTATAAATACCTTCACCTAGCTGCTTCACAGTAGCTTGTCGGCTTGACTGGGTCTTTCCATCTACTTGGCTCAGAACATGGAGGAGGGCCTGAGGTTTTTGAGGAGGATGGCTGATAGCAGGAGACGGTGTATCAGGTTATAGAGGCATGCACACAAGCACCATCGTGACAAGTTATTTTCAAATCTCTCTCCCTCTGAAGAGGTGATGCTATTATAAAATAACACGTGCAAACACTTTTATTCAGAGTGAGATAGCCAAGTGTGATATGTCATATCATGTAGAACTTTATGCTTTTTTTTTAACTTTCTCTTTTTTACTTTCTCTCCGATGTAATTGGAAGGCGTTCTTGAGCTCCTCAAAGCAAAAGCTTGTGCTTTGCTTAAGTCAACCCTGTCGGGTTCAGTTAATTGCCACGGTGGATAGGATCGTGGGGGCCATCACTGTATCTAAAGATGCCACGGATAGCACACTCTTCAACAACATTCAACCCCCCACCCCCTTCTGATTCAGGAGAGAACAAGGATCAGGTATCCCAATTGTCTAGGGTTTTTACAGCACACATTCCCTAAGTGGGTGGCTGGAAATCACAGAAATCTACTTTCTCACAGTTTAGGAGGCTAAAAGTCTTAGTTCAGGTGTTAGTGAGGTGTGCTTCCTTGACTATTGCAACCTCTAATAGCTTCCAGTAATCCTTGTTGTTCCTGGGCTTGTAGGTACATCTGTCTCTGTGGCCCATCTTTCTCTTCCCTCTGTGTATGTCTCAGTGTCTACTCTCCATATAATTCAGAGACGATTAGATGTAGGGCCCAACCTCTCTGGTATGACCTCATTAATGTAACAGAATCCCGATCCCAACCCACTGCTTACAAGTCCATTCTGACCTATAGCAATCCTATATAGGAGTTATAGGGCTGTAAATCTATATAGGAGCAGAGTCTCATCTTTTTTCTGTGGAGCAGCTGGTGGCTTTGAACATCCAACCTTGCAGTTAGCAGTCCAGGCTTATATAACACCACCAGGGCTCTTTAATAAAACACAAACAAATAAAAAAACAACAACAACCCAAATTAAAAAAAACCCAACAACTCAGTTCTAGCCTATTGATTCTGATTCATAGGTTACTACGAGTTGAAGTGGAACAAAAGGGCATCCTTTTTTGGTGCTCTATAGATGGATTTGAACTCTGATGCATATTTTTGGGAACACAAATCAATCTATAACAGGAGGAAGCAACATACATTTGAATATAGCATAGTGTGCTAATGTAGAATTACACAAGAGGGATTTCGTTTGTTGGATTTATATTTATGATGCAACTTCAAGATTTTTGTTTTCTGAAAATTTATAACATCACTTTTGGATACACCTACAACAGTGGGGTTTTACTGCTTAAATGAATCAGTATTCTCAAATGTTCTATTCCAATCACCTCTTACTTTCAGTTGTAATTCTAAATTAGAGAAGTAATAGGTATTTTAACTTGGCCTGTATCTGATCTGACTCCAAGACAAAGGTCCTTGTGTCAGTCTAGGTACTTTAGAGAAACAAATTCACAGAAACTCATGCATAAGACAGAGTTTTATAGGCTAAGTGCACATCAAGAAAACATCCCAACCCAGTGCTGCCCAAGCCCACAAGTCCAACATTAACCCATTAACCCATATGTCTGACACCAATTCACCATGTCCTCTTCCATCTCACAAAACACACACTATGATGCCGACTGCTGGAAGAAAGCCGAATCAGTGACTGTGTAAGCATCGCAGTACTGGCGGGGGTCTCTGCAGGGCTGCTCCAGCATCCAGGGCTGCATCGGGGTAGGTCCATGTGGCTTCTCCTCAAGGATGTCTTGCAGGAAGTCAGCCTTGCCAGCTGAAGCAGGGAACTAGCTAAGGCAGCTGCACCCTGGTCCAACCATCACAAAGCAAGAGACCCAAGAACTCGAAAGGTGAGGCTCACTGGGCCATTTATCTCTCTGCCCTTCAATTAAGCCCACATGTGTTTATCAGTCACGTTGGCACAATAAACTAACTACCTCAGTCCTCTTCCACTAATCAAAGTATGTAAAAATGAAGGCGACAAAGAGAATACAAAGAAAAAGATGCTTGTTTTAAAAAATCGTTCTATAGAGCAACTATGCATGGAGATATTTTCTTAGTTTGAGATGAAAAATATAGTATTTTCAAAGTTTGAAAACTAAAGAAACATACAAAAATATTAATCTCTTAACTTGGCTTAGATCACATCAAAATAGAATCTACCTTTTTCTAGTTCAACGTAGAAAACACAATATATTCAACACATTCATACTTACTGGATAAATGAATCAATTTAAACAATCATTGGGGGTTTGGTTATGGCAGGCTTCTAAACGTGATTCATTCTAAGATTCAGCTCTGTTTTCACCTGTCTCAAGAAGTTTCTGGAATCTGAAAGCCCTCTCCCTTCTGTCTATTCATAGCTCATATTATTTGCTTATTTTTCACATGCTGTGATACTTTTCAAACATTTTGTTAGATGCCCACAGCAAGTGTTACTATTAACATGTTCTAGATTCCTTTAGGAAAGCCATAAAATTCTCATAATATTAGGACAATAAAAATGATTTTTCCTTGTAGTGGTAAGAGGTCTCAAATATAGCAGAATTAATCCAGAGGTTTTATTACAACAGTTTTATTGGCATATAATTCATATACCATGAAATTAAATAGTTCAATAACAACAAGAAGAGTTGTATAGTCATCAGCCTATCAGTTTAGAATATACTCTTCATTCTTGTACTAGTGGTTACTAGCTCCCCATTTCTCTCCAACCTTCCCTGCCATACCCCCAGGGAACCATTAATCCAGTTACTGGCTCTATTGATTCAGCTATTCTGGATCATATACAGAAAAACACTAAACTCTACTAATAAAAATAACAAAGTAAAACAGATAAAATATCAATAGAAAAGAAAGTAGAAAGTGTTAAAAACTAGAACAAATTTAAATGGCTCATAAGGGAGGATCAGCTGATAGGGTGCTAAACTTTAACCTCAATGCATCTGCAACCATCCGCTTTCCAATGCGCTCTGCATGATAGCTAGGATTGAGCTCCAAAAATTTACATTAAATATTGCCTGCAATTTAATAGGGCAACCTTTTACTTTATTATGTATTTTTATAGGCCCTTCAGTGTTCACGTTTCCTTTGATTCAGAAGGCACAGTGTTTTAGTGAACATTTTATGATGTTCATAAAAATGACTTTGTTGAATTTGTATTGGTTTACAAGTTCTCAATGGAAGGCCACCTAGCTATGTTGGTTGGTAGAAGGCCCATTTTACCCAGGTTATCTGAGATGACTCTGGATTGAGCTGGGGAGTAAATCTGCAAGGGAGGTGGTATACAGGTAGGGATAACCTGGAGTAAACCTTGAGACAATGAAGATTTCACATGAGGCAAAGAGAGAAAATTGGGGATGAAGAGGAGATAGTGAAAGGGGGGACAATTAAGAAGGAGAAATGGGGTACTGAAGATTACTTTTTACTTTCCTGTTATTAGTAACTTTTTCTTATCATTTATCCAAAAATTCAAATTCAATGAAATCAAAGCCATCTTTAAGTACAAGAGAACAGCACCCCAACCCCCCACCTCAGACTGCAGAAGAGACAATGGAGTATTGTGGCGAACATATGCAATTTTCAAAGATTTGAACAATTTCCATTGTGAAAGAGGTCTCTATCTGGTCTATGCGGCCACAATGGGAACCGCTTCTATTCACAATGGAATCAATGTTTCAAGGAAGGACACGGTCATTTTAAACAACAAACAGTTTAATCATCAGACCACTGGATGTGGTTTGCTGGGAGTATGTGAGTTCTTTGACTTGGGTATATTGTAGCAGACACTTACTGATGACTTAGGAGAGCTTGCTAGTTGAGTTAGATAGGGGAGGAGATTTGTTAAGAAGGTGATTTAACTCATAGATTCTAAGTTCTTTTTAAAACTCTCATAAAATATGGTTCTCTTCTTAGAATCTAATTGATTGGCTCTTGGTATGACTTCTAATTCTGCTGGGGTTTGTTGTTGTTGTTGTTGTCGGTCCAGTGTTCTAAGTAGTAGGTTACACCCAACCCCAAAACCCTGTTCTCTGTATTTTTATTTATAATATAATCTACACTACTTCTAGAATCTGCTTTCACTGGCTAGAGATCAACAAGAATGTATGAAAATACAACGTTCAGAGTTTAAAGAATCATGTTATTAGAGAAGCATACCTGGAAAAATAATCCTTCGGATGTCTAAAATTTATATTGCGCTGTAAAACTGAAGTATGGGCCAAGGGTTAACAACTTGAATTTTGCCTTTAAAATTAGTCTCAGGAAAGTGCTTCATTATAAATACATTACCACTGGGTAGTGTCCTTGTGATTGATATGCCCAGAGCTACCTTTTCCAGCAGTCTTTTAAGCACCAATCCTTCATTTTTGGTTCTGAATATGAGGTGAACTCCTCCTTCCTAGTTGGGACATCAATTTTTACCTGCCAATACAGTTTGATGAGCTTGCTTACATACTGCTCACGTCCTCCACAGAGCCAGAACATGTAGTCCGCGATCATGGCACTCCTAAGGACAAGGACAGAGGTTTTTAAAAACCAATTTACAGGCCCGAGGGAACCCAGCAACAGGAAGTTTATGCAAATACCGAGTACGAAGTTATTGTGATGTATATAATTTTGACACGGCTGAGAGTACGCACAGCACAGAGAACACTTCAGAATGTAGAAGTTGTTTTGTTTACTTTTGTTTGTAGCTAAACACAAACTAGAGGAGAGAAGCAACAAGTCATTCTTCTTCTTGATGGTTTCCTTTTTGTACAGGATATGAATATTTAAAGACCTTAAGAGAATGCTTTAGTGTGGATGCCTCTTGCTGAGTTTCAGAGCCCTTATAGACTACTATATATTTTGTGAACTCAGAACAGCCTTCAAACCTAATAGAGCACCTGCTACTGCTGTTAGTTACTGTCTGACTCGGGTGACCCTATGTACAAGATAAGGAAGCATTGGCCCGGTCCTGGGCCATTTTCATGATTGCTGCTATGTTGTCCATTGCTGTGGCTACTATGTATTTTGAGTGTCCTCTAGCCTAGCGAGTTCATCTCAGTACACTATCAGAAAGTATTCTCTGAGAGGTTTTCTACTTCTGGGAAGATTAGCCGGATTGGGGCAGTTCTACCTTGCCCCACAAGGTCACTATGGGTCAGCATTGACTTGAGGACAGTGGCAGTGATGCCCCAGAGACAGAATCGATAACATACAATGACAACGATATTTCAACGGTGAACCAGAGAGCTTTATAAATCATATATGGATGAATGGATTGGGGCTTGCACTTAACTCTAGCCCCAATCTAAGAACCATAAGTTTTTAGGATATGGTCTCATTTGATGTGTGCCTTCATGAAGAGATCACAAAATATATGGGTGCTGTAGCAAAGGGTGCTATAGAAAAGTGTGAGGAAGAAACTAGATGGTGCCCAGCTATCAGAAAGAATTGCATCTGGGATCTTAGAAGCGTGTTTTCAAATAAGCACTAAGTGAGGTGTCAACCAAGTCCCCACAGAAGAAGCACAGCAGCCCGTGTGATCCAAGGACTGTAAATAATATAATCCACGTATGAAGGAGGGGATGGTATCAGAGCTTACATTGGGAACAGAAGGCTAAAAATGACAGCGGAAGCCCAGGTCTATATTCAGGGTCCACACATGGATTAAGCCTCCCGTGAAGGCCTCTGATTATAGTTGAAAGATGTGAACAGTCCTGTTACCTGACAGAGGGCATTGTAGAAGGTGATGACAGCAGATGTAGTTGGGTTCAAATGTAATATCTTATCACTTGATTTCCCTTTTGACTCTTTTAAAAGTCATTTTTAGGTTTTGTTTTTGTTTTAAGTGAAGGGGAATACATATATATATTGACCCCCTGGTGAAGCCCCTCTCCTCATGGACCAGGGATGTGAATGGCCTTATTATCTTGAGGAATGCACTGGAAAGTAGATTGCTGCAGATGCAGTTAAGATAAGATTTAGTACATCATTTGATTCTCCCTTATGAGCTACTTAAATTTGTTCTATTTTTATTATTATAATTAGTGTATTTATCTGTTTTACTTTTTTATTGTTGTTAGTTTAAAAAATGTTTTTCTGTATATCAAATCCAGGTCAGGTAATCTATAGAGTCTGTATCCAGATTAATGGTTCCTTGAGAGTATGGCTAAGGAGGTTGTGAGGGAAATGGGGACTTAATAATTATCAGAGTAAGAATGAAGAAAATGTTCTAAAACTTATGTGGTGATGCTTATAAAGTCTTATAGATGTGATTGGACTATTGAATTGTATGATATGTGAATTATAGGCCAATAAAATTTTTTTTGGTTGGGGGGAAGGGAAAATGCTTTCACAAGAATTTCATAGGGTAATATTTTGGAAGTAGACCAGCAGACCTTTCTTCCTTGTTTATTAAATCTGGAAGCTCCACTGAAACCCGTCCACCATGTGGACTGTACTGGTATTTGAAATGCTGGGGCAGAACTTCCAAAGGTTGATGTGTAGCACATATAGCTACATTTTGTACTGGCATTCAAACTCATCTTTTGTTTTACCTGAATTAAAGATTACTCATCTTTGATTAAATTAGCCTCCTTAAAATTGAAAAGAAAAAAAAATTCAACAAACATTCCCACTCTCCCAATATCTGTGTCTAATTGAATTGGTTTTAGTATCTAGACTGTATAACCACCGAATTAGCCTTATTAAGCTGAGGGATATTAAAAACTATTGTGCAATGGATATTAATTCATTGCTTAGCACCCTTTGGAAAAACAGTTTACTTTTATGACTGTTTCTCTGCTAGGCCTCTGTATTTCTTCTCTCTAGAGATTCCAAATCCAATTAAATGTGACTAGAAGTAATTCCAAATTGTCACGTTAGCCAATTAAACATATAATAATCCTGTGTACCTAATCACTAGTACCAAATTTTATTTATTGAAGTGGAGCTATCACTGTGTACTCCTGAATGTTTTCTTATCTTTGCCTGCAGATACGTGTTGTTTCTTGACATCATTGTAAATTGAATTAGAAAATTTCCTTCCCTAAATATAGGTTGTCTAAGGCACAGCAGCTATAAGTTTACTATAGCACCCCGTTGGAAGAATTAAAATGTTTAGATTCCTGCTGAGGGCAGACAAAAATAAAGACTTAAAAATTTAAGAATGGAAACAAGTACTGCTGCTAGGAAGATTCTCCAGCTCAATATATATATATATTACATATAAATGCATATATCACGTGGTGTTGAAAAGAAGCCCTTCATTGATATTTCAAAACAAATGATAATAAATATACAATATCAAATAATATTTCAGGAATTCTTTCTATTTTGCAGAGCCCTGTTTTGATAAGATAATTTGGGGGTGGGGTGGAAATTGGGGGTGGGGAGGTAGTGGTATGTGAATCTGTGTGGGGCATAAAACAAGTTATGAAAATCATATTGTCTAGAGAGCCATGAAAACACATTTCAAATGCTTATGTTTTGGTAGAAACAGTTGGAAGGGTTTTCCTTCCCTGAAACCTAAGAAGGAAGTCTGTTAGACATGTAGATGTTTCTTACCTCATATCAATTCACTTCTGGAGAAGTGTAAAAGCTTCACTCTGAAGCACAGCACCCCCAAATCTACAATGATGGTGGACTCAGTGACAAAGTGCTCCCATTGTCGGGTTTCTCCTACCATGCATGTGGTAGATGGTTTGCAAACAGCTGAGTCTGTCTAGGGGTCCCCAGGGCTAGGCATTGTGTCGATGAACGCACAATGCCCAACGCGAGGTCAGCGCTTCATGCTGCTCTAGTGGGGAAAAAAGATGAGGTTTCTGCTCCTGTGAGCATTTAGTCTCAGAAACCCTACACAGGTAGCTATGAGTTGGAATTGACGGCATGCCAATGGGGTTGGTTTGGGGGTGTCCTGATTGGACTTTGTTTAAACGGCAACATCATCAACACACACATATGTTGTGGACTAGATTTGGAAGAGTTGGCATGCTAACTTAAAGAAATCACCAGACTTAGTGTCTTGTGGGGTATGTCAGCTGCCAGCTTCCATACCTTTCAACCTTAGGCCTGCTTCAATAATTTAAGTCCATGATCTTCTCTTCTGGGACAATGTGATATATTACGCTAACATTACTAGCAGGGTTCTGGAATGATACTTAAAATTTTTGAAACATGCAAAAATGGAAAAGAATGATCCTGGATTAAAGACACGGTGGCTTGAGTCCAGTAAACTAGATTTATCGAGTTGGCATAATGTTGGGGATCGTCATCCTTGGAATGGAATAATTCTGAAAGGAGATAAATCATCAAAGTTGGCCTCTAGGGTTTTATTGTACTTTTTGCTGGTGGTGATTTGGTTTTGAGCTCATTGTGAAGCTATCATTTTCAAAAGTTGCTTTCTCTGTGAAGATACAGTGTCCCAATGGGCTGATACATCCTCAACACCCTGAAGTGTGCTTTTATCATCCCTGGGGGCTGAAGCCTTTTACCAAGAACACGTTTCCAAATTGATATTGAACCAAGTAAAGATTTGGGATTCATGGAACTTTATGGCATGCTGAAGCTCATTGTTATAAAAACAAAAGGAAAGTTTTATTCACTAACAAACTATGACATCATAAAGCTGACCAGTATGAGGAATCTTTTCTGGGTCTGAGTCATCTCCTTCCATGCTGGGCCTGCAGGTGTGTTCATGGTAGATACAGCCACCGATTGCAGCACTTCAACTCCATCTTCTTCCCAGTGGAAATGGTACCTAGGCTTTTGCCATCTCAGTCACTTTCCCCAGTTCACTTTCTAGGTCCCCATTACAGCTCTGCCCTGGAGCTCAACCCTTACAAACCTGTCTAAACTAGTGGGAGAACATGAGCAGAACATGGAAATCACATCACTCCAGAAACAGTCTTGAGGCAAGAAGGGATCACACTGAACTGATACACAGCAAAATTAATTAACTAATCTGCTGAACTTCTACAATGAATCAAGTACCATGTGGGACACTGACCCTGACAGACTTACTCATGAATCAACGGTACCGGGTAGCCCATCATTCTTCCTACCCTCCTTCAGATACCTCTATTTAGCTGCACACTCAATATTCTCCATGTCAAGTACGGGGCCTCATGTTGCTTCTGCCTCTAGCTCATCATCAATATTAAATCAACTTAGTTTTAATTACTGAAGTCTGGAGCTACACAAGAACTGTAGCATTTCCTTAACTTGTTGTTGTTACTTGCCACCAAGTCGCTTCTAAATCAAGGCGAACACATGTGTACAGTAGACCCTCTCTATAAGGTGTTCAAGGCTGAGTCCCTTCATAGCAGATTGCTAGGCCTGTCTTCGAAGATGGCCCTGGGTGAGTTTGAACCCTCAACCTTTTGATAGTAGGCAAGTAGGTTCTGAACCATGTGTGCTTTGAGTCTTTAAGCATCATGTTTAGCACTCTACAGGCTCAAAGGTAAGTCTGATTGGCCCATTTCTGTACCAGATGTGCCGTCACACCTGCCCACAGACATTGCTCTGCATTTCTGCCGCCCCTTTTCCTCTCTTCCAACTTTCCACTTTCTCCTGGAGCTTTTCCATCACCCAGTGAAAGAGTTTGTTGTTTTCCCCTTTCCTCAAAGAAAGCAAAACCACCTCTCCTGATCCACTCTCACATCCATTTATCACCTTGGTTCTCCTTTCTTTGTAAAAACTCTTCCCAAGAAGGCTGCATGCATATCCCGTGTGTGGTCTCTGTCTTTACATTCTCTCTTTAACTCACGCCAGTAGGGCTCTCAGACCTGCTACTTCACTGAAAATGCCCTTGTCCATGCTGCTAATGGTCTCCATGTTGCTAAATGTAATGGTTCCACTCTCCGTCCTCGTTTTGCATGTACTCGTAGACACAAGCGACACAATCATTCCCTCCCACCTCCACGACACACTTTCCCACTTCACTCCTACAACTGCAGTCTTTCTGGTTTCCCTTCTGTCTTCCCGGTTGCTCTCTTGGGCCTCCTTGACTGGCATCAATTTCCTAAATTCCCTGGCTTCCTAACGTGGAGTGTTCTCTGCCTCAATCCTTTGACTTCTGCTCTTTGTACATCTATATATTGACAACTCATATACCCTGAGTTCATAGCGCTTCTCAGTTCTCCAGATGTTTAATAGAAGCTGTCTTTTCAATATCTCTACTTAGATACCGAATAGGGATCTCAACAGAGCATTTTCATAACTGAGAATCTCATTGGTCTTCCCAACCCCCAATTGTCTCCATCCACCCAATTTCTTATGCAAAAAGTTTTGGGGTCATTTTATACCTTTCTAGTTCTCGGATTTTCTATCTAATCCCTGTCTGGTTGTCTGCTACTTCTTGCAACTTCCAACATTACTGCCTGATTCAGCATCTCTCACCTAAATCACTGCAATGACCATTTAACAGAACTACCTTCTTCCTTATGACGATTCTCCACAGAGCAGTTAGATGAATCCTATTAGAGTTAAAGCAGAGCAGGTCAATCTTTTTCTCAAAACCTCAAGACTTTTCGGAGTAAAGTGAAATTTAAGCTCTGTATCATCTGGTCACAGGTTACTTTTCTGACCTCATTTCCTACTACTGCCTCCTTAACTCTCTGCACGAGCTAAACGGTCTACCCTACCGTTCCTGAGAAAGAACAGGCATACTGTCGCTTCCTGAAGTTTGCACTCCACCATCCCTCTTATGGCATGTTCCTTCCCTACCATCTCCACGAATCCCTTACTCAGCTCCTGCAGGTCATGTCTGAAGGACTGACATCATTATCAATAGTACCCACCTACAGCGAATAGGATAGCATTTTATTCCATTAGTTTTCTTGGTGTTTTTTTACTGTCTTCGACAACAGTTTGATATAACGACTGTGTTCTCGCATCTGTTTTGTGAATAAGGTTTTAATCCAATACAGCTATGGGTTTTCATGTACATATCGGTTTGGAAGGGTCTAGCATGGATTCTGTGCTTCATTGGCAGAACTGAAGGGCGGCAACAAAGGCCCCACGACCGCTAAAACCAAAAGTAGTTACCATTTGGCTTCTTATTACAGTGTACACTCCCTGACCGCTATTTGTTTGTCAGTCTGTCATACCATGCTGGCTTGCATGTTCCAGCATCACAGCAACATGCAAGCCACCACTGCTGAAGGCATTCAGCTTAAGCCCTGGGGTCAGCAAATCCAGCTCCTTGAGTTCAGTGGCCCAGAGGTACCCCCTTCTAGAAAGAAATACATCCCATTCTAGGAAGCTTCAGCCCCAAGGCACCCAGATCTGATTCTATGGTTGAGAAAGTACAATTTCCCCAATTAAGTGTCAAGAGGTACTCCACTGTGTGAGTCGGCTTTCTGCACAAACACTCATCTTTAGCTGCTCCGTGGGTTGAGAAGTGCATCCCTCTGTTACATGCTCTGGCTCCTGGTTCTGCTGCTGCTCTTCTTATGTCAGAGTCATCATCTGGATTCAGGAGGTTCACTGCACAGGAATCTTGGCTCCAGGTCCACTCCTAGCTCTTGCAAGGTAATGCGATACCTTCTTCTGCTTCTCAGAGGCTCAATTGAGACACATCAGGATGTTACTAAGGAACCCTGCTTGCAACACCAGGTGGAGCCTATCAGTATCTTCCCCCACTTCTACCAGACACATGCAGGAAAAGGTTGGTGGTGGGCGTTAGAGACTTTGGCTAGAAGAGCCATGTTCAATAAGTCACTGCCTCTGCAGATTTCTGCAGAGCTTCCACACTGACCAAGACTAGAAAGAAGGACCTGGTAGTCTTTCCCTTAAAGGAGAATAAAACTAAACTAAACTAAACTAAACTAAAACAAACCTTTTTCATATGCATGAAAAAGCTGGACAAAAAAATAAGGGGGACGCATAAAGAATGAATGTCTTTTAATTATAGCATTGTTTCCTTCTAGTGTACCTGAGAGTCAGACCTGAGGTGATGTCACCTAACAGGGACAGCAACGGCAACAATATAGTACCAGGCAAGAGTGGTGAGTATTCCCCAGACCGCCCGAAAACCAATCAATCTGCCTTGGAAGAAGTACAACCAGGATGCTCCTTACAGTCAAGGAGGATGAGAACCACTTATTTGGACAGGCTATCTGGAAGGACATATTCCTATCGAATGACATCATGCTTAATGAAGCAGAGGCTAAGTGAACAAACAGGAGGAGCTTCAATGAAATGGATGGATGGACACTGTGGCCTCAACAAGGGGTTCCAACAAAGCAACGATTGTAAGGATGGTGCCGGACCAGGCAGGTTTCATTCTGTTATATCCAGGGTCACAATGAATCAGAACTGACCCAATGGCAACTAGCCAGTTCTCTGGAGGCAGAGGTTGTTGTGTTTTATTCACTGCTCTATCCCCAGGGCATTGTTTGGCATGGTGACCAACTCAATATTTGTTGAGTTCATTCATGATCACACAGTATTTACTTATCTAAACTAAAAATTTTATTTATCATTTCTGTTACTGGAAAGAATTCGAGGTTTGTGAAGTTCCACATCTTGCTAGGATTCTAAGAGATGAAGTCCGGCTTTTTGTCAATCCCGCTGTCCATACTGAACCGAAGGTTACTTTTTCTGTGTGTGGTAATAGACACAGTGACACAATGAGCTGTGTTGATTTAATTTGTCCAATATGGAACCTAGTGCAACCCAGTGCTCACATGAGAGCTTAATAAGAGATAATGTTCTTGTTTGTTACCCAAATAAAAGATGAAAGGTAATAGAAAGCATATTAGTTTAATATGTTGTATGTAATATTATTATCTTTAACATGATGCCGTCAGTCATATGTCAAAGATTGTTGGTTCCCTGCCAGCAAATTTATAGCTCACTCCTTTGTTACAATATGTGAATTCATTTTACAAAACTGTGTCTGAAGTCACATTTAATTTACCTGATACTCATATAAAAGGGTCAATGTCAGGCTTTCAAACACATACACATATAAACGAAAAGGTTTCTGTGTCATGAACTCAGCTTATTGTGAATAGCCTCCTGTCCCCATAGGATTGCAAAGACACTATTAAAGAACTTGACATATCCTTATGAATAAGACCAGTTTTCTTTCCCCAATTAATACCACGAAAGGATCCTGATGGACAGGCATATTCAAATCAGGTAATTTTTACAGGTTGAATATTTCTTAACCGACGGTGCAATTGTAATGGCAGACTATGCGGCTGGCATTTCTCAAGCCCTAAGTTCAGATTCAGAAGTTATAACATTTCTACTCGCTGTGGCCACAGGGTGGTGTGAAACAATAAGCTATGGGCAAACAAAAGGAAACCACAGCGCACAATCAGCGCGGTCTCTTCAGGTTGACTGGCTGGGACCTTGACAAGTGATTCTGCTCATCTCACACTTAAACCTTTCAAATGAGACTGATGAGAATCTATTCTGTCTTAAAGACCTCCAGAGAAGGACATTGCTCCGCTTTCCCCACTGCCTCCCGATTCTCATGGCCATAAATAGAATCTTCTGCAGTTTTAATCGGCTGGTTTTAGTTCTCTCTCCAGTGCGAATGCAATCCGACCAGACAGCCTTTAAAGGATATTGTGCATCATTGTGTTGATTCCATTTCATAGTCACCCTACAGGACAGAGTAGAAATGCCGTATAGAATTCCCTAGGCTGTAATCTTTACAGGGGAAGCGCCTGCTGGCATCGTTGATCATGCACTGGGCATTTAGCCATGTGGTAAGGGGTTCAAACTCACCAGCTTCTCTGTGAGGGAAAGCCGAGGCTGCGTGCTCCCATAAAGATTTACAGCCTCAGAACCCTAAGAGGGCGGTGCCATGCTGGCCTATTGGGTTATTCTGAGTCAGAATTAAAGCAATGGCAGTGGGACTGATCTTAAGGAAGCAGACAGCACAAGGCCACTTCTCCCATGGAGGGTGGGAAGTTTGAGTTACCAGCCGAGTATGCCTTGCTTTCTGAATGGCAACTCTAAATATTTATGCAATCATTTATGAATCTTCTCTCAGCTAGATTAATTAAGTTAACCCCATTCACGTCCATCTTTCTCTCTAGGTCCGATTTTTGTCATAAGGGTCATGGCTGTTTCTCAACTTGTTTAAATTCCCCAGTCCCCCTACCCCATCCCTTCCCCATTGTCACTGGAAATTGACATCTCTCAAGAAGTAAAGGATGGTTTTACTGCCTTTGACTTCAGTCTTTCATTGATGTGTCCAGGACAAGCACTTTTTAGAAGAAGTTGGTCTGTTGTGTAGTTCTAACTGCAGAGGCCTCTGTATATCCATGCCTTGGGGATTTCCCCCCTCCTACTGTATATTAAAAAGCTCAAGAACATATGCAGATACATTCCTTTATTTTACATGAAATAATACTGATGCAAAGTGTATATTTATTCCTTTTGAATGTAATTCACACTAATTCTAAAAAGCATTCATTCTCATTGGGGAGAAGAGCTGAGCGAGTAGAATCTTTCAAACACACACACACACACACACACACACACACACACGAAGAGGAAACATCTTTTTGTGGACTTAGGTATTTATCCCACAGCAGTCACATTGATCTTCTGTGTTAGTCTGGGTAGACTAGAAAAACAAATTCATAGACACTAATATGTGTACAGAAAAGAGCTTTATAGCCGGGCACCATCAGCTTTCTTCACCACGTTTGCTTACACATACGTCTGTCTTCAGTGATCATGTCGGGAAGGTGGGTATCATGCAATGGCTGTTTAGCAGGGCGAGGTGCTATTGTATTGGGGGAGTATGCGTGAGGAGGCCCAATGTCCATCTGCTACCCTACTACTGAACCTATAAATATATGCACATAGGTCTATTGCTCCCATAATCATAAATATATTTACATATGTACATGTCTGTATTTAGGCTTCTCTGTATGCACTTTGCCTCCTACTCCTTTCCTCTATTTCCTTTCACCTTCCTCCTATCCCACTACCATGTTCAGCCTTCATTCTGGTTTCAGTAATTCCTCTCAGTTACCTTGCCCTTGGCACTCCCTACCAGTCCTCCCCTCCCCTCCCTCCTCTGGTTTTGAACCACTCGCTGTTCCCATATCCCTGTGTTGGGCGGCACCTCCTCCCTTCCCCTACCTCCCATGCTCTCATGTCCCTCCAGGACCGTTGGTCCCATTATTTTCTTCTCTCATTATTTGTCCAGCCTATCATGTCTAGGTGGACCTGCCGAAATAATAATATGTGCTTGTAAACACAGGTGAGTTTGACAGTGCCTAAGTGGCACATATGAACATGGCTTCGACAGCAGCAACACTGATACACTGATAATCAGAAAAGCCACTAACATACAAAATTTACAAGGTAAAAAAAAAAGACAAAACAAAAAGATAGCAAAATAATAAAAGAAAAATTGCTAGTAGTTCAAGGTCAGTTCATTGGCCTTTAGGAGTGTTTTCTAGATGTAACTTGTGAGGTGCCACGTCCTGGCCTGAAAGTCCATCCTTTATACTCCCTCGGGATCCCTTTGCTCTGCTTCCCCGCTGCTCCATTGCACGCCCCCAGTGTTTGCCCGGCGATCAAAAAGATATAGTGTCTGGGGTCTTAAAGGCTTGAAGGCAAACAAGTGGCCATCTAGCTCAGAAGCAACAAAGCCCACAGAGAAGAAGCACACGGTCTAAGTGAATACAAGGTGTTGAATGGACCATATAGCAGACACCAAGGAACAAAAACAATCATTGTGTGATCACCTTCCTCACATAATCGCTGAAGACGAAAGTGTGCATAATCAAGTGTGGTGAAGAAGGCTGATGGTACCCGGCTTCTGAGAGCTATAGTGTCTGGGGACTTAAAGGCTTGAAAGCAAACAAGCGGTCATCTAGCCCAGAAGCAACAAAGCCCACACGGAAGCAGCACACCAACATGGGTGATCTTGAAGGGCAGAAGAGACCAGGTCTCAAACAACAAAGGCGGGGTGGTGGTGAGAATCACATCACCGTGATGAGGGGTAGTGCGTGATGGGAACCCAATGCCCATCTGTAGACAGCTGGACATCCCTTGCAGAGGGGTAGTGGGGAGGAGATGAGTCACTCAGAGTTCAGTGTAGCAACAATGAAACTCCAACCTTCCTCTAGATCCTGAACACTTCCTCCCCTCCCAATTATCGTGACCCCAATTCTACTTTGCGCACCTGGTTATACCAGAGGATGTACAGCGGTGCAGTGGGGATCTGGAAACACAGGGAATCCAGGACAGACGAACCCCTCAACACCTGCGGTAGGAGTGGCGACACCAGGATGGAAGGGGGTGTAGAAAGGGAGAACCGATCTTGGAGATCTATGTGTAACCTCCTCTTTGGGAGATGGGGAATGGGGAGGTGGGTGAGGGGAGACGCCAGGGAGTGTAAGATAAGATATAATAATTATTTATAAACTATGAAGGGACCAGGGGGAAGGGGGGAGCGGGGAGGGAGGGGGAGGGAGGAAAAAGGGAAACCGAGCTGATTCCAGGAACCCAAGTGGAAGGTGAATTTTGAGAATGACGAGTGCAATGAATGTATAAGGGTGCTTTGCTCAATTGATGTATGTACGGATTGTGATAAGAGTTGTATGAGCCCCAATAAAAAGATTGATTAATTAAAAAATTAAAAAAAGAGCTTTATATAAAGAGTAATTGTACATTAAGAAAACATCCCAGCCCAGTTCAGATCAAGTCCTTAAGTCTGATACTAGCCCGTATGTCCAGTACTAGTCTGTAATTCCTTTTCAGACTCACACAACACATGTAAGGACTCTCAATGCAGGAATATCACAGTCCAGTGAGTGGGAAGTCTTGTGGATCCAGTGGTGGTGGAAGCATCTTAGCACTGGTGTGGGTCTCCATGTGGCTCCTCCAGCTCCAAGGCTCTGGTTGCCATTAGCATAGCTCCATGTGGCTTGTCAACAGGAATGTCTTTCAGGGAGTGAGTGTGTGTCCTGCCTCCAGGGAGCTATTTATCTCCTTAGCACTTCAAGTGAGGTCATCAAGCTGCACCCTGATGGACAGGCTATACTCTATTCCTTCGCTCTTAAGTCTCAAGTTGACAACAGATTATGTAACTACCACAGACCACCCCTTGTCAACTTGACATTTTGACACAACTCTTTAGCCATGTACAATTTTCAGACAAACAATAATAAAATCCTAACAAAAAATAATAAAATCTTGTACCTAACAGGATAAACCTAAAATGTATACAATTAAAAAACATGCCATTCTCATTTAAATATAAGTGAACAAAACAAAAATACTCTATACTTATGTGAACACTGACACCTTAATCCTCTAATCCTAGGAATATATTCCATCACCTATGAGAATTTGTAAGTCAACCACTCCTGCCTTTATGCCCCCACTTTTGGCTGTCCAATTTATATACTGCCCACTTACATCAACCCTTTGATGTAAGTGATCAATGCTTGATCAATGCTTTGAGGAGACAATCATATTCTCTGGTGTGAAGAATCTTCTTTCCAGTTGGAACCTGTGAGTCTGCATCCATAAGTAAAGTCAAATCAGGAGAGGTCAACAATAAAATCAGCAGCAGTATGTACCAGTACACAGGCTTAAAAATCTTCTCTTCGTCTGGACGGGTTCTGGTCAACTCAATGTAGGCTGGCTCACTTAGCCACACCAGGGTGCCCATTGGCTGCCTTGCCTTTTGACCATGAGCCCCATCACAAATTCTTAACAATCCTAGCCCTCTTGTGCTAGGTCATGAACTTCAGACCAATCAATCTGCTTTCATCTTCTCCTCTAGAACCTGTGAACCAGGGCCATGGTGTCAGTGGTCAGACTCAGCCTGTCTCTCTCTTGCGGCTTTTCTCCCACTTCTGTGGTCACCTAACAAGCATTTCAGGCTTCCACAGGCTCCCTTTAATATTCAGTCCTAGAGAGGCATTTTCTTCAGGATTCCAGATTTTTCCCAGCTTTGGGCATAAACCAAAATTCAGAAATCCAGAGTTCCTTTTTTTTCCCTCTTCAGTATGTCAACAGCCCCCTAGGCAAGTTTCTTCACCTTTGAATGTCCTGAACACTCAAAATACTGGGTTTGGCTTATCTTTTCAGAGAGAGCCTTATTTGTAGGTTCCTAAACCCACTTAAAGTTCCAATATTAATGGCTGAAGACAAGTGGGCTTATAAGCTCTGTACTTTCATACTTCCCAATAATAATTTCTATCAATCATTCTATCAACAACAATAATCAGAAGAAATCAGTATAAACAAAGTAGAATCAGATCCTGAACTCAATTTTTAAAACTGTCAAGTTCCATCCGTATCTATCTGCTTAAGCCTTATCTAAACTATTTAATTGATATAAAATATAGCCTTAGGCCACTACTGAGTCAAGACAGGGCTGGGCCTTCTGTCAGCCATGTTGACCTTCTTTCAGCTATTTTCAGTAAACAGCTCTGAGAAATTTATGGGCAATTTTGCTACCCAAGCTCGAGATTCACATTGATCACAATCATTTTCACCATTTCAGAGAGAATTAACCAAGGACAATTTCTAGGAATCAAAACTTTATATTCCCATATTCTTTCAACCTAGTAAACCCATGGACATATCTGACCTCTTACCTAGGCAAAGAAGAAAAACTACCATGAGGCAGAGGTCAAACAAACATCCACTTTCCATCTTTATGATTTGTTTCTCTAGTACCCCACTCCCAAGGTACCATCATGGGCACCTTCACTCTTAAGTCTCAAGTTGACAACAGATTATGTAACCAGCACATCTTCTAACCACAAAGAAAATCCAAATTCCTCCTTGACCTCCAAGTGTCTGTATAACCTTCACCTAGGCTTGTTTTGGTCTCCCAAAGCCAATAACCATTTTTCTACCCCGGGGTATTTGTGTATGCGGCCCCTCTTTCCATTTCTCATCTGACGAATCCTTCTCAAGAGTCAGGTCTTTAAGCAATGTTTTACACCCTTCAGTGAGACTTTTCTGGATGATTCTATGTAAATAAGTTCTTCTGACATCTATATTTAAAGTTGTTGTTGTTGGGTGCCCTTTAGCTTGTTCTGGCTCATAGCTACCCTTTGTACAACAGAACGAGACACTCACAATCCTTAAAGCCATTTCCATGCTGGAGCCCAGTGTTGCAGGTGTTGGGGCAATCCACCTTGTTGAGGGTCTTCTGTTTTTTTGGTTGACCCTCTTCTAAGCATGATGGGGACTGCCCCCTCCTGATGACATCTCCAAAGTACCCGAGATAAATTCTCTCCATTCTAAGGGAAATTCTGCATGGACTTCTCCCCATACAGGTTTGCTGGTTCTTCTGGCAGTCCCTAGTGCATTTATTGTTCTTCAGCAACGTCATCATTCAGAGGCATCAATTCTTTTTTGGGTTTTCCATATTCACTGTCCATTTTTCATATGCCTGTGAGGCAACTGGAAACATCATGGCTTGGGCCAGTACAATACTCTTCAAAATAATATGTTGGCTCTTTAACAGTTGTATGGAGATCTTTTGCAGTAATCTGTCCATTGTAATACATCTGACAAACTGACAGATGAATGGTGGCTTATTTGGAGAAGGTAATCCAAACATATGATGCTTTTATGATCATCAAGAACTAAACACATGTTAAGGATATAGTGTTAGCTCAACTAATTCTGTGTTAAGCCCCTAAGAAAGGGTAGGATTTTTAGCAGTGGGGAAAAATTAAGGGAGGATTTTTGTTTTGTTTGTACCTGGGTTAGCATACTCAAAGCTATCGTAGGTGGGGAGTGTTCACGTAGAATCTGAGAGGATGCAGGAAGTTTGTGCCGAGCAAGAAGCAGCCAGAAAATTATGTTGGTGATAGGTTCTGAAGGATTTGGGGTCCAGGCAAATGAATGTGGACTATGTCGTGCAGATACTGGGGAACAAGTGGAGAATCTTTTGCAGGGTGTGTAGCCTGGGAGCTCGCGGTCTAAAATCTTAGGCACTGTTGGTCTTGTTTTCATGAGAGGAAGGAGCTCTTGCTCAGCCAAGATTCTTGGGCTTCTTTCTAACAGATACAGTGACAACCTCTAGCCACACTGGCAGCCTTCCAGAGTGTCTTTGATTCCTGCTTTGGAAGTGACCTCATTATTTTCTCCTGGATACTTAGACCCTATTCGTTCTCTGGGATGAACAGGATGGTCTGAGAACCCAGAGTCTCGATCGTGGCATCTGACGATAGGAAGAGGTTATGAGTCAATGTTTTCATTAAACTCACCCTTGCAGACTTCATGCGTTTATTCACTCCACATAGATGAGGGGGCTAAGATAAAGAAGCCATTCATTCCCTTTAAAGCCTTTGGCATTGTTGTTGCATGTTGTTAAGTACATTCCAAGTCATAGCAACCCCGTGGCAAAGGTTGTTCTACAGAATTTCATAGGCTGACATACTTACAGAAGCAGGTCACTGGGGTGTTCCCCCTGCCCCAACATAGAGACTGGTGGGGGTCAAATCTTGACTTTTTGGTTAGCAGTTGTTAAACCATTGTGCCAGGCACCTTCCTTTAGATCTTATAAAGATGCAAGTCTGCCCACAAATCATCATTTCATAACAAAACAAGCAGAATAACTGACAAAATCCCACAAACCAGTTTCCATCAAGTTGATTCCAATGCGTGGCAAACCTCTGTATGTCAAAGTAGATCTCTACTCCAAAGGGTTTTTGATGGCTGGATATTTAGGAAGTAGGTCACCAGGCCTTTCTCCCAGGGTCCTGCTGATGGACTCAACCTTCCCGCCTTTTGGTGAACAGGCAAATACTTTTGCCATTTGCTCCACACAGGGACTCCTAGTGATGGGTGTATGGGAATCCCGATGGAGCAGAGATGGTTGGGAGTGTTCAGGTAGTGGATCCTGGAGGAGATGACAACCAAGAGCAGCTAAACATGAAGACCACGCCAGCAACACAGCAAGAAGAGGGCATCCTAAATTCAAGTTTGAAGTTTAGGAGGAGAGTGAGGAGAGAACCCATTATTACTAGGTTTAGAATAAATGAGGAAGCCCCGAGAAAATGACAAATGAGTTTGGGTTTTGTTCCATGGACAAGGGGGAGCCATTGGGACTGTTAAGTACAGTCTGTGGGCAGACATGTGGTCTCAAGAAAGCATTTTGACAGTGCTGTGGATGATGTATTTGAGAGTGTCAAGATTGGATGTCGGAGGTCGTTACAGAAGTTCTTTTGAGAGGGGCAGGATGAACCAAAACTAGGGCCGTGACTGCAGGAAAACAGTAAATTGAGATATTGGCACCATATTTAAGGGTAAAATCAATGACAAAGGCTGCTTAAGGCCTTCAATATGGTAATATGCCAGGCCATGTGGTGACCTGGTGTCAGATCAGGGTCAGTTTCTACAGAAATATGTCCTATAAATCTTCAGAGAAACAGAAAATGTGAAACTAACTTTTCTCCTTTTCCAGATGAATGAACTAATATCCAATGCTAAAGGAAACCATAAATAATGATAAAACAATAATGGGTTTGGCCTGAAGCCAATGGCGTAACTTTTCACAGGAGATCCACTGGTATCACAGGCCAGCATCGAATTAAATAATGTTTCCCCCTAACTCTCTGAGGAGCCTGAGAAGTGTCAGAGGAGCTTTCTCTGTCCTCATTCTAGAAAGACTCATTTTGTGGCATTCCTTGGGAACATGGCTGCCACAAGTTAGCTCCTGCCCCATCAAACTACAGGTCAACTCTCTCCTGATAGACAGTTGAGACCCCATCCCTGGGATCAATTCCTTCCTAACAAGATTACCTTTCTTTTTTGCATCAGTGAACCTGTAGAATGTCTGTCTGTTTCTCTAACCTTGAACGGGAACATAACGCCTGATTCATCTAAAGTTGTTACCAAAAGAAGGGGACGTTTTAAGGAAAAAGGAAGAATGGATTTTTTAGGGCTTCTTGAAAAGAGACCAAACTGACTGGAGAATCTGGATGTATCAAACAACAACAACAACAAACAAACAAACAAACAAAACAAAAACCCAAACAGGCAATCCTGAGCTAAATTTTGGTTTCCCTAGTTTCACACCAGCAGTTTCTAGAGTCATATGAAATGCCAAGCAGTTTACAAAGTATAAATAAAATCATACGTAGAAAAACAACGGCTGACAGAGAGAGGGGCCCGAACTATTTCTTTTGTTATTCTCTGACCAGTTGAAACAGGGCCCACTGGGTCCTTCGCAACGTATGACAACTCTGTGTGTGTCCCCGTAGAACTATGCTTCATGAATTTTCCATTGCTGAATTTTGGAAGCAGATGATCAGAACTTTCCTTGGAGGCACCTCTGGGTGAACAAAGACCTCCATCTTTTGGGTCAGCAGCTAAGTGGGTCAAACATTGGAACCAGTCAGAAGCTGTTACTTCCTAGTAGTCATGAGAACAGAGCATAAAATTGACCTACTGGCCCATTCCATCTCCTACGATCTCCCTGGATAGAAAAAAAAATCAAGAGTCCCTAGAACTGATGTCTAATAAAATTTTAAGACCCAGTAACACACGGGAATGGAGGCAGAGAACAAAGAAATGATGATCAGCTAGCACGTGTACATATGACTGTGGTCACATGGTTCTTTGTTCTACGTTTTCAGTAGAATTAAAGCATATCTATCTACTTTGTGGTTAGGCAAAGTGAGATAATAATTTCAAATTTTCTAATTTGACACAAAGCAGGCTTTGTTTTTTATTTCTCTGAGGAGCACAAGGGGTACAATGGTTAAGTGCATATTCACCAACCAAAGGGTATGAAACCACCAGCCACTCCATGGGAAGAAAGCATTTCCATGAACAGTACGGCCTTGGGAACTTGGTAAGGCAGTTCTCATCTGTCCTATATTGTTCTTCCTTTTGAGTCACGGTGATTACAATAACAGTGGGTTTGGACTTTTTTTTTTTTTGCAGGGAGGGGAGGGGACATTCCTCTGAGACATGCATTCTTAGCAATATATATATGTATATATAAATGTGGAATTTCAGTTCATTGCATTTCTTATTTGGAGCCATATTAGAACACAATTCTTACTAATCATTCTTGAGCAAGGTAATTTTTTGATTCCTAATAAAGCAGCAAACATAAGCCTAATGTTGAAATAGTACTAATACATGAGGGGGTACCCAATACATGAGGAGGTACCCCCCCAAAACCCAGAATTTTTAATTTCAAAGAAATATATTTAGATTTTTTTTAAAAAAAAACCAAAACAACCTTATCACCTTCAAAAGTACTTTCCATTAAACTTAATACATTTGTCAAATCTGCTATTCCATTCTTGGAAACATTTTTCAAGCTCATCTGTTTATGGTTGGCTGACAGCACCTCCTTCATTTTTTCTTCACCTTGTCTACATCATCAAATTGCTCTCCTTTCATGTCCCTTTTTATTCATGAAAACAAAAAGAAGTTGATGAAAGTGAGTTCAGGTGAGTCACATGTGGGGGGCAAGAGAAGCATGCTGTTTTCTGCTCCTAAGTGGCACACTGAGATGGCTGAATGAGCAAGTGCACTGTCGTCATGGCAAAACTAGTCCCTCCTCTGCTACAAATCGGGCTTTTTGTCGCATAATGTTATGCAATCTTTTCAAACCCTCTAAATATAAAGCTTGATAAACAGTCTGACCTGGTGGAATAAACTCCAAGTGCACCACGAGTCAGCATTCTGTCCATTTGGGACATTGACAGATGTCCTGAACGATGTTTGTCATCAATCGACATTTCACCTTTTTTGAAATGAGAAAAACACTCCCACACTTGAGTTTTTTCCCATGGCGCTGTCCTTATAAGCCGTGTTCAACATCACAACAGTTTCTGCAGCATCTTTCCCAAGCAGGAAACACAATCACAAGTTGCATGTTGTTCTCTTAAATTGACCATTACAAAAAAATGAGGTTTGGGTGAAACTGCTTTTACAAAACAATTCACTGTGACCAGAGAGAACCTTCCCAGGTGACACCACTGGGTACAATAACTCAGAGTGACTTGCTTGATTCTCACTCAGCAGGAAGAATGCATACTATGAAAGTTCCACCCAGTGGAGCTTTTTCTATTGTTTTTTTTGGTGGTGGGGGGGTATCCCTTTGTATATGTTATTGAAGCATCTTTGAGGTTCAATGACCCAAGATTCAAGATGCTGTGTGGTCTGGAGTAGATTCTGACTCATAGTGACCTTATAGAACAGGGTAGAACTGCCTCAGGGTTTCCAAGTTTGTAATCTTCCCCAGAGCCAACACACGGGAAAACATGTGATGCAACATTATGAGGGTGACCCCCAATGACATAACACCTCTGAGATACACCTTAATATGAACAAACAAAAACAAAAGTACAGAAAATGTTGAAAACCAGATCAGGTCCAGCATGCATCAGAGGAGGGATCAACCGACAAAGTTTAATTTTTCAAATCAGATGTTTGGCTTTGATCTTCAATGCTTATCTCTCCAATGCCTTCTATTTATTAACCACTTTCCTCTCACCCCTCAACTGTGGATAGTGGGGGTTCACTGGAGGCTTATTTCCTTTGTAGTTCCCACAAAGGAATCTTGGGC
Source organism: Tenrec ecaudatus (assembly GCF_050624435.1). Lineage (NCBI taxonomy): Eukaryota > Metazoa > Chordata > Mammalia > Afrosoricida > Tenrecidae > Tenrec > Tenrec ecaudatus. Next base: position 13,136,752 of record NC_134537.1, read on the forward strand.
CCCCACTGTCATCCCTAGCCTTCTGCAAACAGAATTCTCAAAATGTGGTCTCTGGCACTCATCCCTCCTTTGACTTTGGGTTATATGATTTACAGTCCTTCATTGACTGATGATGGTGTGCTTCTTCCATGTGGACTTAGTTGACATCTCAATTAGATGGCTGCTTTTTTGAAGACAAGCCTCTAAGACCGCAGACACTATTTTATCTGATAGCTGGGCACTAATTTCTTTGCCACATTTTGCTTTAGTACATTTATCTTCTCAGGTTTTTTGTTAGGCTTATTCCTAGGTATTTTGGCTTTTGCATGGCTATAGCGAATGGTATTGTTTTCTTGATATCTTTTTTGATATTCTAATCACTGGTACCATAAGCATCCAATTGACTTCTGCTTGCTAATCTTGTCTCTTGCTACTCTGCTAAACTACTCCATTGTTATCAGCAATGCCATTGTGGACACCTTGGGAGTCTTAATATATAAAATCATATCATCTGCAAATAGTGAGCATTTCACTTCTTCTTTACCCAAATGTACTCTTTTGATTTCTTGCCATTGTCTTATGGTACTGGCTAGGAATTTCAGCACAATGTTGAATAAAAGTAGGGATAAGGAACATCCTTGTCGGATACTTCTATTCAATGGAAATGTTTTCAACTTTTCCTCATTAAGGGTAATATGGCTATTGGTTTTTCATACATGGCTTTTACTGTATTGAGGATTTACCCTTCTAATCATACTTTTTTGGGAGCTTTTATTAGGAATGGGTGTTGGAAATCATAAAATTCTTTTTTCTGCATCAATTCATATGATCATATGGTTCTAATTCTTTCCTTGTTAATGTGGTTGATCACGTTGTTTTTCAAATGTTGAACCATCCCTACATCCCTGGTATGAATCTCACTTGGTCATGATATATTGTTTTTTGATATGTTGTTGGGTTCTATTGGCCAGGATTTTGTTGAGAATTTTTGCATCTATGTTCATGAGAGCTATTACCTGTCATTCTCTATCATTGTGGGCTCTTTGTCTGGTTTTGGTATCAGGGTTATGCTGGCTTTATCAAAAAGAGTTTGGGAGTTTGCGGTCCCTTTCTATGTTCTGAAAGAGTCTGTGTAGGATTGGGTCAGCTCTTCTCTGAATACTTGATAAATTCCGTGAGTTGTTTTTAAGGAAGGACGCACGCAGTTCTGTGGGCATAAAGAAAGAAACCAGACCAGGTCATAGAAGACTAGAGAGTGCAGCAGAACACTCTTAACAAAAATTTATGAAGCTCCAAAGAGAGAAAGTATAAAGGAGCCTAAAATACATCTTGTAGCAGGATGAGAGGCGAGGGCTGGGAGAATCAGCTCCACGAAAGTGATAAATATGTATGGTGAGTGTAGAGAAAACGCTGTTTCATGTTGGTCTAATGTGACCTACCTGATTCTGGGCAGAATAAGTTCAATAGTCATTTTCTTAATGTACTTTTCAGTTGTGACTTCTGCCTTGGGGATGATCAAAGGTGGGAAGCTGGCTGTCTCAAAACCTGTCCAAATGGGGTTTATGGTAAAACTCTTCCAGCATCAGTAGAGGAACCCCCCTCAGTCCCCATTAAGGGGTGGGGAGGATTACATCTCTGAGGAGCCAATGCTGTCATTTTACCTCAGAGGAGAGCTAGCGAATTTAGGAACTTTCCACCACGGTCAGAATTTTGCAGGATTTATTTGAGGAAAGTAAACTCTTTCACAGAAATCAATTCATAAAGACTCTCCAGTCAGACAGTCTTTTGAACAATTAACATTTAACTTACAAGAAAATGAGGGAAAGAGTATTGTGGTACAGCCGAGAGACTTCCCACACCACACTAGCAGAGAGCGCGCCCTCAGTCACAGTAGTTGGGCTTATTCCTGTTCTTTGTTCCTTGGAGAGGAAAGTGGAGACTGGTGACTGATAAGGAAAATCCAGTGAACAGCAAGGTCACACTATGCATGCATGTACCCTAGTGGGAGCCTAATATAGTGGCTAAAAATGCAAAAAGCAAAATGACAATTTAAGTAATACCAAGTGCTAGTGCTTCTGTTTCCAATACTATTGTGAATCAGCAAGTCATTGTCAATTTGAAACCTTAGAAAAGAAAGAAAGGGTCTGCATGTCCACTCCCGATTCTGGGGAGACAAGACCAATACTCTCCCCCTGGGTGGATTAGTGCCCTGCTCCCTCCATCATCATCTCACTGTCTCACAACACACAGAATCTAGGAACAGGAGTGGGAATAGTGATACCAAACGGGTAGGGGGAAGAGGGGGAGAGGAAGGGAGAAAGGGGGTACTGACTGCAATGATCAACACATAACCATACACCGCTCTACAGGGGGAAGAACAACGGAAAACATGGGGGAAGGGAGATAGCAGTTAGTTCGAGAGATACAAATAATAAAAATAACAATGTACAATCTATCAGGGGTTTATGGAGGGGGGGAGAACTGATTCCAAGATCTCAATAGAAAAGAGTGAAGGCAACATATGTACAAACATGCCTGATTCAATTGATGTATGGATTGTGATAAGAGTTGTATGAGCTTCCAATAAAATGATTTTTGTAAAAACAGAAGAGAAAAAGACAGCAAAAGCAAACAGCAAAAAAGTCTACTAGAATGATGTTAAGATTTTCCTCTGATCAATGATAAAGGAATCAAATATCTTGCAGACACGTGGGTAGCCCGCCAGGCCTTTCAGGAAGAAAGGAAAGGATGAACTGGAGGGTCAGGAAGAAATATGATGGACTGATCAAGTCAGCTATGGAAACAGACGACGATGAACAGAAAGAGTCAACAAGAGAGATTCTTCATTCATTTGTCGAAGTTTTTCATGCAGATGAATGCTTGGACGACAATTTCTGAATATAATACCCCTATGGAATTCCATGCCGTACAGTATAACAAGTATTAAAGCTTATGCTTCTGTATATAGAGTTGTTTTCAGTGACTTTTCCCTCTGACACTGGGAGCCACATCCTTTTTGTGCATCTGTTCTTTGTCTGGATGCTCCCTTGAAACCTGTTCACTTTGGGGACCCTGCCGATATTTGAACAGCATCACAGCAATACACAGGCTACCACAGTGCAATCACCTGACAGATAAATGGTGAAAACTGTTGACAGTCTTATGGCTTCAAAGTACTATGCTGAAAGCCTACACAAAGGAAGCAGAATGCCGTTGGAGATACTGCTGGAAGATGGGCCCTTCCGGTCCAAGGACACTTGGAATGAGAGGATTTTGTGGAGGAGAGTTGACCACAATGACAGCTCAATGGTAAAGCCTGTGGAAGTGGCACCTTGGGGATCTTCATCTGAAGATGGGGCACAATTCAAGGTAAAGAGAAACTATTGCAAAAATCTTCGAATGATTGGAACTTGGAATTTGCGAGCTATAAATTTAGGAAACTTGGAATAGACAAACAATGAAATGGGATGTAAGAAGATAAAAATCGTAGACATTAGTGAGATGAAATGGACTGGTATTGTCCATTTTGAATCATAAAAACATTTAATGTACTGTGTGTCATGAATAACACAATCAAGAGGAATGAGTTTGCATCCATTTCCAGAAGGATCTTGTTAGATCCCTCATGATGTATAATGCTGTCTGTGATCAGATTGTATCTATCCGCCTTCAAGGAAATCCACTCAAAACAGCTATTATTCAGTTTTATGCACAAACCACAAAAGCTAGTGATGAAGAAAGTGAAGAATTCTATCAGTGACTTCAGTCAGAAATTGATCAAACATGCCATCAAGATTCATTGATAGTTATTGGTAATTGGAAAGCAAAAGTTGGAGACAAAAAAGAAGAAGCAGTATTGGAAAAAACAAACTTGGTGATAGAAATGAAGTTGGAGATCGCACAATAGAATTTTGAAAAACTAATAACTTTTTTCATAGCAAATATCTTTTTCAATAACACTATAGGTGACTGTATGCATGGGCTTCCTCATATTGAATACACAGAAATAAAATTGATCACATTGTGGAAAGACACAATGAAGACGTTCAATATCAGCAGCTTTAGCCAGACCAGGGGCTGACTGTGAAACAGATCATCAGTTGCTTATATTTAAGTTCAGGATAAAATTGAAGAAAACAAAACAAGTGCACAGGAACCAAAATATGACCTTGCATCTATCTCACCTGAATTTCAAAAACGTCTCAGGAAGACACTTGCTGCATTGAACCCTAATGACAGAAGACCTAATGAGCTGTAGGAGGACATCAAGAACATCACTCATGAAGAAAGCAAGAGGTCATTAAAAAGACAAGGAAGTAAAGCTCCAAGAGGATGTTGGAAGACACACGGAAGCTTGCTCTTAACTGTAGAGTAGCCAAAGTAAATGGAACAAATGATGAAGCCAAGGAGCTGAATAGAAAATTTCAAAGGGCAACTCAAATAGAGAAAGCCAAATATTAAAACTCAATGAGCAAGGACCTAGAATTGGAAAGCCAAAAAGGAAGAACACGTTCAGCATATCTTAAATGGCAAGAACTCTAGAAAAAAAATCAAAACTGGAATTGTAATTTTGAAAGATTCTATAGACAAAATATTGAATGAGGCAGGAAGCCTTCAGAGAAGATGGAAAGAATGTATAGAGTCACTGTACCAGAAAGAACTAGTTGACTGTCCATCATTTCAGGAAGCAGCATATGAGCAAGAACCAATGGTGGTGAAGGAAGAAGTACAAGTTTCACTTAATCCATTAGCCAAAAACAAGGCTCCAGAAATTGATGGAAAAATCATTGAAATGTTTCAGCAAGCTGAAGAAGCACTGGAAGCACTCACTCGTCTATGCCAGGAAATGTGGAAGACACCTACGTGGCTAACTGACTGGAAGAGGTCCATATTTGTGCCCATTCCAAAGAAAGGTGACCCCACAGAATGCTCAAGCTATAGAACGATATCATTGCTATCATTCTATCATTGTTATTGCGCACAGAAATTTTGCTTAAGATTATGCCCCAATGGCTGCTGTAGCACATTGACAGGGCACTGCCCAAAGTTCAGGCCAGATTCAGAATAGGATGCGATCTTGGATCAACGCAGAGAAGGATATTTACTTGTGTATCGTTGAGTATGCAAAGGCACCTAACTGTGTAAATCGTGTTAATTGTGAGTGACCTTGAGAAACATGGGAATTTCAGAACACTTCATAGTGCGTATTCAGAACTTGTACATGGATCGAGGGGCAGTTGTGCGTACAGAACAAGGGGATACTTCATGGTTTAGAATCAGGAAAGGTGTGCCTTAGGGTTGTATCCTCTCACCAGACTTGTTCAATCTATATGCTGAGCAAATCATCAGAGAAGCTGGAGTATTTGAAGATGGTGCAGCATCAGGAAGGCTTATTAACAACCTGGGGTATGCAGATGACACAATCTTGCTTGCTGAAAGTGAAGAGAAATTGAAGTACTTGCTTCATGAAGATCAAGGATTACAGCCATCAATATGAATTACAACTCAATGTAAGAAAGACCCAAATCCTCACAACGGGGTCAACAGGAAACATCATGGTAAATGGACAAAAGGTTGAGGTTGTCAAGGATTTTATCTTGCTTGGTTCTGTAATCAATGTTCATGGAAAGCAGCAGTCAAGACATCAAAAGACATTGCATTAGGTAAATCTGGTGGACAAGAACTCTGTAGAGCATTGAGGGGAACGGTTGTTATTTTGAGGACTTAGGCATGCCTGCCCCAAGCCATAGTACTCTCTATTGCATCATATGGACGTGAAAGGTGGACATTGCATAAGGATGATGGTGGAAAAATAGATGCATTTGAATTGTGTTGCTGGAGAAGAATGTCGAAAGGACAAACCAAATCTGTATTGGAAGAAATAAGGACAGAATGCTCCTTAGAGGCAAAGATGGTGAAACTTCATCTCACCTACTTTGGACATTGTCAGGAGAGGCCATCATGTTTGATAAAGTGGAGGGGGCTCGAAAAAGAGGAGGGCCCTTGCTGAGATGGATGGTCACAGTGACTTTAACAATGGGCTCAGGTACAGAAGCAACTTTGAAGAGGGCACAGGAGCATGCAAGGTTTCATTTTGCTGTGTTAAGCGTTGCTATGGGTTGGGGCTGAATTGCTGGCACCTAACAACAACAATACATAGGGCTGTATACATAAAACCCTGCACACAACAGGAGATGAAATAAAGGATTTACTTCTTTTGACTTATTCATTAATCTGCTTTATATACTTACATTAGAATCTAAACTCTTTCTATCATGATCTTCCAGTCTGTTGGTATGCTACGGTACACTCGGGATGACCTGGAATAAAGCTCCGCTGGGAGGAGCTTTCATAGTCCACGTTTTTCCCACTAGGTGAGCATTGAGCCGCTTACTCTGAGTTAGTGCACCCAGTGGTGTCGCCTTCTTCTTTCTGGTTACAATGAATTTTTTCATAAAAGTGGTTTTGCTTGAATTTTGTTTTATGTGATGGATGATTTACGAGAACAGCATGTGCCAGTGACATTGTGTTCCCTGCTCAGGAAAATGCCACAGAAACTGTCGTGATGCTGAACACAGCTTACAAGGACAGTGCTATGGGGAAAACTCGAGTGTACAAGTGGTTCTCTCATTTCAAAAAAGATGAAATATTGATTGATGACAAATCTCATTCTAGATGTTTGTCAATTTTCCAAACAGATGAAAATGTGAACAAAATTTGTGCACTTCTGCTCGAAGACTGAGCATGGACCATTGAAGAGATGGGGAGGTTATGTGGACAGTCTTGGAGCTCGGCTCAGTGAATTTTCATGGAATATTTGGGAATGGTCAGGGTTGCTGTGAAATTTGTGCCTCAGTTTCTGACTGACCAGAAAAAAGAGAGTTGAGTAGAAACATGCTGTGCTTTGAAAGAACAGCTCCAAAGGGACCCAGCCATCTTTTTTCCAAGGTCATTTACTGGGGACAGGACATGGTGCTGTTCTTATGACCTAGAAACCAAACATCAATCAAACCAGTGGAAGACACCATTGTCACCTTGCCCTCCAAAAGGTCTCCAAGAAAAACCAGAGATCAAGATGATGCTCATTTGTCTTTTTGATGTGAGGGGGATAGTGTATTTGGGGTTCATTCATCCAGGTTAGGCTGTTAATCAAGCTTTCTGTTTTGAGGTTCTGAAAAAATTGCCTAACAGGTGCGACAAAAAAAAAAAAGCGCCTGATTTGCGGCAGGTAGGGGTATGGTTTTGCCACCATGACAATGCACCTGCTTATGCAGCCACCTCAGTGTGCCAGTTTTGGGCAAAAAACAGCTTGCCTTTCTTGTCCCATGCACTATACTCACTTTGCTTTGGGCAACTTCTTTTTGTTTCTATAAATGAAGAGGGACATCAAAAGACAGTGATTTAATGATGCAGAAGAGGGGAAGGAAAAAATGAGGGAGGTGTTATCAGCCATCCAAACATGAGTTTGAAAAATATTTCTAAGAATGGAGTTGAAGATTTGACAAATGTATTTAGTGTAATGGAGATTACTTTGAAGGTGATAAGGTTGCTTTATAAAAAAATTTAAATACACAGCTTTGAGAAAAAAATTCCATGTTTTTTGGGTGCATCCCTCACACTGTTATTTTACTCCATGTCTTTCAAAACAATTACAAATAATTCCTTGGGAATTTTCCAGTAGTAAGTTGTGGGTGGTGGTACTGGTGGAGTTGTGTAAAGTTTTGCATTATTCACTTGAGGATATGAGCAAGTTTATTGAGTTGTTGCTACCATTATTTTGACTTGATTTGTGCTTACAGATTGATCAAGTTTGAGAAACTCAAGTCATGTAAGATGTAGTAAAATCCTAAAGTTTTCATCACAGAGTCTCCATCAAAAGTTCCCCAATTAATTATTTTGAAGACCTTTATAAAGTTTCTTTTAATTAGGGCCTCCCTCTGCTTCTTCTGTATTGTTACATATAGGCACTTAGTCTAAGTAGATATTATGTACTTACTACCAGATTAAAAATGTATAAACCCATACCTAGTATGGTAACCTAAATGAACAGTCTCTCTTTAAAAGGCTCAGTTTTCATAATGTTAAGTCACACTGTCAGTTTGTTATCCTATGAATTTAACTATCAGCATTATATATTTCATTTTTGATCATTTCATGCTAAGGCTAAGTACTTGGCTGTTACTCCAAAGGCTGGTAGTTTGGAGCTTACTCTATGCTACTAGGGCAGCAAAGATCTAATGTTCTGCTCCCTAAAGATCACAGTCTTTATGATCCCTACGGGGACACCATCATTCAAAAATCAACTCACTGACATGATATTTTGTCTTTGAAGGCTGATACCTGATTGATTTGACACCTCGTGGTCACACAGGCTGGTGTGTTTCTTCCATGTGGGCTTTGCTGCTTCTGAGCTAGATGGGCGCTTGTTCACCTTCAAGTCTTTAAGACCCCAGATGCTTTATACCATTGGCTTTCTTCATCGAATTTGCTGATGCACACGTTTGTCTTCAGTGATCATATTGGGAAGGTGGGCACACACTGATATGATTTTTTGTTTTTTGATGCAATGTAATGCATTGTAAATGAGGATGAGTGCAGAGTGGAGACCCAATGCTCATCTGTAGGCAACTGGATCCTTATAGAAGGGTCCTGAAGAGGAGAGGAGCCAGTCAGGGTGCAGGGTAGCGACGATGAACCATACAACTTTCCTCTAGTTCTTAAATGCTTCCTCCCCCGCCACTATCATGATGCCAATTCTACCTTACAAATCTGGCTAGACCAGTGGATGTGTACTGGTACAAACAGGAACTTCTGGAAACACAGAGAATCTAAGACAGATGATCCCTTCAGGATGGGAGGCTGGAGGGAAGGTGGGGTAGAAAGGGGGAACCAATTACAAGGATCTACATATAACCTCCTCCCTGGGGGATGGACAACAGAAAAGTGGATGAAGGGAAACATCGGACAGTGTAAGATTTGAAAAAATAATAACAATTTACAAGTTATCAAGGGTTCACAAGGAAGGGGGAAGCAGCAAGGGAGGGAGAAAATGAGGAGTTGATGCCAAGGGCTCAAGTAGAAAGCAAATGTTTTGAGAATTATGATGGCAACAAATGTACAAATATAATTGATACAATGGATGTATGTATGGATTGTGATAAGAGTTGTATGAGCCCCCAATAAAATGATTTTTAAAAGATAAGGTTTTCTACTTCCATAAATATTTACAGTTTCTGCAACTAAATAAAATCAACTCAATGACATCTAACAAAACAACACCATCTATAGTATATTATATGATTTCATGCAGATTACACACATTGTTTGCTGACTGTGAGGAGCACTTGAAGTACTTGCTGATGAAGATCAAAGACTGAAGCCTTCAGCATGGATTACAACTCAATGTAAGGAATCCTCACCACTGGACCAATAGGTCACATCATGATAAATGGAGAAAGGGGTGAAGTCAGGGATTTCATCTTGCTAGGGTCCACAGTCAGTGCTCACGGAAGCACCAGTGAAGTGATCATATGAAAATAGCATTGGGTGAACTGCAGCACAAGATCTCTCTAGAGTGTTGAAGAGAGGTTACGCTGAGGACCCAGGTGTGCCAGTCCCAAGTCATGATATTTCCAATCGCCGCATATTCATGTGAAAATTGAACACTGAATATGGAAGATTGAAGAAGGATCAATGCATCTGAATGATAATGTTTGCAAAGAATATTGAAAGTTCCGTGGATTACCAAAAGAACAAACAAACCTGTCTTGAAAAAAGTCTGAGCAGAATGCTCTTTAGAGTCAAGGATGGTGAATGTTCATCTCACCTACTTGGGACTTGTTGTCAGGAGAGACCAGTCCCTGGAGAAGGACATCATGCATGCAAAGTAGAGGGAAGTGACAAAGAGGAAGGCCCTGACCAAGATGGATGGACGCAGTGACTGCAACAGTGAGCTCAAGCATATGAGCAACTGTGATGAGTGATGGTGGTACAGGGCTGGGTAGAGGCTCGTCTGTTGTGCATGGGTTGGTATGGGTTCGCCTGACCAACAACACCATATGCTTTTATATTTGCTCTGATATCAACCACAGAAACATTTCTCTTGGGCTCTTATCGAAGCATGAAATGATGTACCGAGGTTGAAAAAGGTGAAACAGCTTTCTGCTTTCTATTACCAAGAAATCTAGACAAAAAACAAAACACATTTTACTAGGGACTCATACAGCTCTTATCACAATCCATACACACATCAATTGGATAAAGCACATCTGTACATTCATTGCCCTCATCATTTTCAAAGCATTTGCTCTCCACTTATGCCCTTTGCCTCAGGTCCTCTTTTCTCCCCCTCCCTCCCTGCTCCCCCCTCTTTCATGAGCACTTGATAATTTATAAATTATTATTTTGTCATATCTTGCCCTGTTCGGTGTCTCCCTTCACCCCCTTTTCTGTTGTCCGTCCCCCAGGGAGGAGGTCACATGTAGATCCTTGTAATTAGTTCCCTCTTTCCAACCCACTCTCCCTCTACCCTCCCAGTATCGCCCCTCACACCCTTGGTCCTGAAGGTATCATCCACCCTGGATTCCCTGTGCCTCCATCTCCTATATGCACCAGTGTACAACCTCTGCTCTATCCAGACTTTCAAGGTAGAATTTGGATCATGATAGTTGGGTGTGTGTGTGTGGGGGGGGGGAGGAAGCATTTAAGAACTGGAGGAAAACTGTATTCTTCATCGGTGCTGCATTGCACTCTGACTGACTCATCTCCTTCCCTAGACCCCTCTGCAAAGGGATCTCCAGTGGCCGACAAATGGGCTAGACACCCTTAATAAATATTATTTAAGTCATTCTGAGGCATCCAATAGGTAAACAGTGGTAGCTGTGTAGACAAGGTACAGAAATAGTACAGGAAAACAAGTAATTAATTCCATTAGGAGAAATCAGAGTTCCATTGTCGGAGGACATGGGTCCCACTAGGCTCCCAAAGGTGACTAGAGAAAGAAAAGTGATACCAAGCAGAGAAAATGGCATATGCAAATGTGTGGAGACATAAAGGACATGGAGGATCTGCTGTGTGTGTTTGAGAGAGAGAGAGAGAGCAACTCTATGTTCTAAGAAAGAAAGACAGACAGAAGCCCTGCCTGGTGCCTGACATCTTCACAACTGTTGCTAATGACTGCAGCCATTGCACCAATTTATCTAGTTGAAGGATTTTTCTTACTCTTTTTCTCTGATCCCTTACTTTTCTAAGTATGACCAGGTTTTTGTCTTTTCTGAAAAAATGTCCCAAATTATGTGAGTTGAAGCCCTGCCATTTTAGCGTCGAACGATATAGACTCATATTTCTTCTGAGATACATAGACTTGTTCATCTTGCAGCCCATGGCATATTTGCTATTCTTCCCTAACATCTTATTTCAAGGGCAGCAATTCTTCTTTGGTCTCTCGTCTTCATTGTCCTGCTCTTACACACACACGAGGCCGTGGAAAATGCCACGTTTGGGCCAGGCACACTTTAGTCCTCCAAGTGACAGCTGTGTTTTTAATTTTAAAAAATAATTGTGGTTTGTTTTATATTTTCTTTCTTTTTAAATTTTAACCCTTTAAAGGAGTAGAAAGCCCTGTCTTTCTCCCAAAGAGCAGCAAGTGGTTTCAATCTGCTGACCTTCTGGTTAGCAGCCCAACACATAAGCACTATGCCACCAGGGCTCTGTGGCTTTTAACATTTGAGAGAGCTCTTTTGTGGCAGACTTGACCAATCCAAAATATTTGATTTCTTGACTGCTGCTTCCATGGGTGTTGATTACAGATTCAAGTAATATGAAATCCTCGACAGTGTTAATCTTTGCTTTGTTAGTTATTTCATATTGGTCCAGTTTATATGTTAGGTGACATATAAATATGTGTTAATATGTTTCTTATTGGCCCAGTATGAGAATTTTTGTTTTCTTTATATTGAGGTGTAAACGATATAGGAGGCTGTGACCTTCATTAGTTCATGTTTCAAGTCCTCTTTGCTTTCAGCAAACAAGGTTATGCATTTCCTCCTGTGGTCCGACTTCTCAGATTATGTTAAGCAAAGACAGAGACAGAGACAGCAACACAGAGAAAGTGTGTGTGTATCAGTGATGGAAGATGAGCACAGAGAGACAGATAAGGTCTTAATGTTAACTTCTGTTTGCCAGGATTTATTTATTTTTCCATTATGGATTATTATTGAAAATGACTAGCCATGAGATAGTTATGGTCAACATGGTCTGTAAATTAACTGTGCTATGCATATTATTTTTAAACTAGCTGTGTTAGACAGGGTTCTCTAGAGAAATAAAACCTGGATAGTAATAATTTTATATGTATTTATATAGATATAAAGCACAAGAAATAGTTAATTCATCTATAAAGCAGCACAAATGACTCAGTGAAACTCACTTCCGTGAGACAGCTAGTACACTGGCAGTCCTTCAAGTCTTGAGGTCCACTGGGTAATCCTCTGTGGAGCAATTCAGGCTATCCGGCCATAGGCAACAAACAACAAGCAGGTCGCCAACAGTCAGAGAGATGACAGGGCCCGACAGTCCCCAGCTCAAGAGATGTACCTCCCAGTAGCGTTCCTAAGCAAGACTTGAATGAACCTCAAGTTACAGTGACACAGTCCCTGGGTAGGCGTCCCACAGGTAGTGCAGCTTGCAAATGTAGTCACAGAACAAGCAAGGCAGTCGCACACTGGTCCGATGAGCAAAGAGCAAGAGAGAGCGAGGCAAGGCTTGCCGAGCCATTTATCTCTCCGCTTTTCAACCAATGTCACCTGTGTTCATTGGCCACGTTAGCACAACAAACCTATCTATCACACTTGCTTTATGACATAAATAATATTATTAAAATATCATTGACATAAATATTCTGTACCATTAATGAAAATAGTTGTATTGGATTTCACAAGTCTTTTTACTGTTAACTGTGTCATCCCCTTGTTAAGCAATTAAGAAATTGGAGAAGTTAAGGTTTGAGGAGCAATAAAGACTTTAGGACATATTTTCCTTAACATGCTTATATTATAGTCAAGTTCAAGTGGGTATATGAAGAAGGTATGAGGATCTATAAATGTGGAATTGTAGGCAATTTTTGAAAATGTTTGCATAAATCTGTGTTATTTGTGTATTAATAATCAGCTATAACTCAATGGCCCAAAGAAAAGGTAAATGTACAATTAAAAAAATGAGTAAAGAGGGTGGAACTCTTTGGAAGGCAGGTTTTAAAACTGGATGTAGAGATCAGGTATTGGCAAAGAAAAGTCGTAGGAGTAGAGAAAATCTGGTGATGACTTGGGGAACGCAGGAGATTCCCTGAGTTAGATTCCCAAGAAACTCTTGAAGGGCTGAGACTGGATGCTCCCATTTTTCTTTCTGCCACTGAGCAGAGGCTAAATGCCTTGCCATGGCCAACACGGATTGCAAGTGGTACAACTGGATTGCCAGACCTAAAGTCTAGCTACAATGCTAACCGTTAACAGTGGATTTTAGGATTCAAGTAATTATAGAAGACTATAAAAGAATAGCAGAACAAGCTTTGGAAACAAAAACGAAAATGGAATCTGTAGGAGATATCATATATATAAAAAGAACATGTTCTTAAATTACAGCAGGCGAGACAGATATCCTAAAATAGGCTCAAGGAGAAAGCTGACAAAAATGTCTTTCAAAGGCTGCCTCGGTTTTCAATTTTGGGAATATTGTTGATAAGACGATCAATGAAATTCTAGCCAGTGCAGCCGATACTCAAACACAATGACGGCAAACAAAACAAACAGGGCTTAACTTGTTAAAATCTGCATTAATTTAGACTTACAGAAAAGTTGAAAAGACACAACAGGATTAACACACCTCCTTCACTCAGCTTCCCTTAGCTTTTTCTAATGTCAACAGTCTAAAAAAACCATCATGAAAAAAATCAAAGCATTGGAATTTCCATGTATCCATTCCTATTAACTGTGGACTTTTCCAAATTTCATGCTTTTCTCTTAATGTCCTTTGCTGGGTTCCAATTCAGGATGTCACTGTCCATTTAGCTAATAAGTCTCCTTCAGTCTTTCACAGTTGCCCATTCTCTCTTTGTCTTTCATGACACAGGCTTTCAATACAAATGATTGGTTATCATGTAGAAAGTCGCCCAGCTTGGGTTTGCTAGTCATGTTTTCCCATGATTAGATTGAAATGACCATCTCTCATTGTCTGTGAATCCTCCTATATATGTGCCGACCAGTGGAATCTCACATACGGTGGCCCTATGAGACAGAGTACAACTGTCCTGTAGAATTTCCAAAACTATAATTTTTTTCAAAACTATAATCTTTATGATGGTGGTTTGAACCCATGAACTGTTTCATGGGATAAAGATGAGGCAGTATGTTCCCATAAAGATTACCTCAAACAAACACAAAATTATAAAATCCAAATCACTGCCATTCAGTTGACTCTTATAGAAACCCTACCTAGGCTTTCCAAGACTGTAAATCTTTATGGGACAGAAAGCCTCATTTTTCTCCGACACAGTGGTTGGTGTTTTGAGGGGCCTACCTTGTGGCTGGCAGTCCAACGCTTCACTCAACAGCACTTCCAGGACTCTTCCTGGAAAGATTATAGAGCTGGAAACCCTATGGCGTCAGTTCTACTCAGTTTTCTAGGGTCTCTATGAGTTAGAATTCACTAGCAGTGGGTTCGGTTTGAAATACTTAACACAGACTGTCAAATCTTTCTCCCATGAAGTAGATGGTGGGTTTGAATTGCTTATATTTTGTTTGGCAGTCAAAGGCTTAAGCACTGGGCCACCAGACTTTTCTGCTTCCTATTATGGGTACACAATGTGAATATATTATAACTTGATACTAGCCTTGACCACTTGATTAAGGTGTTGTCTACTGGGTTTACTTCATCCAAAGGTTATTATGTTTCATTTTGAATTCACAAATATTGGGGGAAGATATTTTGAGACTATCTTTATATTGTATTTTCCTTTTACTTTTGGCCATTTATTTTCTTATCGAATGGTAGATTTTTGGCTACAATCATTAGTATGTAACATTTGCAGAATGTGGATTTTTCTTCTCTCCTTCCATATTTAATAATTGATATTCTTATGCAAGGAAAAAATTATGCCTCGCACATACTTATTTATTCAATTATTTTTATGGCAGTATGAACTTATATCTCTTTAATACAACTATTATTCAAATTTATGCACCAAACAATAAAGATAATGATGAATATATTGAAGAATTCTATCAATACTTTTTAATCTGAAATTTATCAAAAATGCGATCAAGGTACATTGATAATTATTGGCTTTTGAAATGCAAAAGTTGGAAACAGAGGAAGGAACAGGGTGTTGGTTATAGAAATAAAGCAGGAGATTGTATGCCAGGATTTTGCAAGATCAATGACTTGTTTGTAGTAAATTCTTTTCTCCAACAACTATACAAATACCAACTCTACACATGGACTTCTCCAGATGGAATCCACAGAAATCAAATTGACTCCATCTGTGGGAAGAGACAATGAAGAGGCTCAGTATCAGCAACTAGGCCAGGGGCTGACTGTGGAACAGACGATCAATTGCTTTTATATATGTTCAGGTTAGAGTTAGAGAAAAATAAAACAAGTCCACGAGAGCCAAAATACAACCTTGCATCTGAATGTTGAGAACATCTCATGAACAGTTTTACTGCCTTGGACACATGTGACAGAAGACCTGACGAGCTGTGGGAAGATATTAGGAAGATCATTCATGAGAATGCCAAAAGTCATTTAAAGGCAAGAAAATGATCCAAGCAGATGTCAGAAGAGACTCTGAAACTTGCTCTTGATCTTAGAGTAGCCAAGGCAAATGAAAGAGAAAATGAAATTAAAGAGCTGAACAGAAATATTTATAAACTATCAAGGGACCAGGGGTGGGATCGGGGAGGGAGGGGGATGGGGGAAAAAAAAGGGAAACCGAGCTGATTCCGGGAACCCAAGTGGAAGGTGAATTATGAGAGTGACGAGTGCAACGAATGTATAAGGGTGCTTTGCTCATTTGATGTATGCACAGATTGTGATAAGAGCCTTATGAGCCCCAATAAAAAGATTAAAAAAAAAGAAGAAAATGATTAGGGCAAAAAATGTACGGATGTGCTTTATACAATTGATGTATGTATATGTATATGTATGGATTGTGATAAGAGATGTATGAGCCCCTAATAAAATGTAAAAAATAAATAAATAAATAAATAAATAAAGAAAGAAAGAAAATTTATGTTAAAAAAAAAAAAGAAATATTTTAAGGGCAGCCCCAGAAGAAAAAATAATCATGAAATAGGGAAAGTTAGAAGACCGAAAAGAGAAAAACGTGCTCAGCATATCTTAAATGGAAAGAACTCCAGAAAAAGACCCAAGTGCGTTAGTTGCATAACTTCATGTCAACTTGATGTATAAAAATGTAGGGGTGGAGTCTACCTGTCAATCAGGTCAAAGCCTGATGGTACTTCCTTGGGGCATGGTCTTCTGCCTTCACCTTCCTGCTGGCTGACTCGGATAGGATCCACAAGACTTTTCATTCCCTGCCCTGTGATCTTCCTGCATTCTGTCTCATTGCATGTGGCTGGGGGAGTCTGAGGAGGGATTTATGGACTAGTAGCGGATTAATGGACTTGAGTTGGACTGGACTGGGATGTTTTCTTGATACATAAAATTTTGTGATAGAAAGCTCTCATATATATATATAGACATATATATATATATGACTGGATTTGTTTCTCTAGTCAATACAGCCTACCACACCAAGCTTTGAATTGCAATCTTTAAAGGTTCTAAGGGGAAAATATTGAATAATGCAGAAAGCATTAAGAGAAGATAGAAAGAATATAGTCACCATACCCAAAAGAATGAGTCACCATTCCATCATTTCAGGAGGTATCATATAAGCAAGGACCAATGGCACTTAAGGAAGAAGTTCAAGCTGCACTGAAAGCATTAGGAAAACACAAGGCTGTAGGAATTGATGGAATACCGATATACTGATGATGAAGCCCTGGGCACACTCACTGTCTATGCCAGGAAACTTGGAAGACAGCTCCTTGGCCAATTGACATGAAGAGATCCATATATGTACCCTTTCTAAGGAAAAGTGACCCAACAGAATGCTCAAATTATAGAACAAAAGTATTACTACCAAATGCTAGCTAAATTTTCTGACGATCACCCAACAATAGTTGCAGTAGTACCATTGACAGATAGCTGCCATAGATTCAAGTAGGACTCAGAAGAGGGGGTGGAAGAAGAGATATCATTGCTGTGTCAGATGGCTCAAAGCAGAGAATAGCAGGAAGATGTTTACTTGTGTTTTATTGACTATGCCAAGCCATCCAACTGTGTGGCCCATAACAAACTATGAAAATGAGAAGAATGGGAATTCCAGAACATTTCATTGTGCTCTTGTGGAACTTGTAAATGGATCAAGAGTCAGCTGTACTAACTGAACAAGGGCAGACTGCATGATTTAAAGTTAGGAAAACTGTGTAGCAGGATTATACCCCATCACTGTACTTATTCATTCTGTGTGCTGAGCAAATAATTAGAGAAGCTGGGTTATCTGAAAAAGAATGCGGCACCAGGATTTGGGGAAGACTTGTGAACAACACATGATATGCAGATGACATGATGCTGCTTGCTGAATGTGAAGGAGACTTGAAGCACTTGCTGATGAAGACCAAGGACTGCAGCCTGCAGTATAGACTGCAATTCAATGTAAGGAAGACCAAAATTCTCACCACTGGACCAATAGGTAACATCATGATATTAATCCAGAACATCATGGAGTTGTTAAGGATTCTATCTTGCTTGGATCCACAACTAATGCTCATGGAACCAGCAGTCAAGAGATCAAATGGCACATTGGTTTAGATACATCTTCTGCACAAGACTTCTCTATGGTGTTGATAGCCAGGATGTTACTTGAGGACTAAGGTGTGCCTGTCCCAAGCAATGGTATTTTCAATGGCCTGATACCCATGTGACAGTTGAACACTGGATAAGGACGAACGAAGAAGAATCGATGCATTTGAATTATGGTGCTGGAGAAGAAAATCAAAAGTGCCATGGTCTTCCCAAAGAATAAATAAATCTGTCTTGGAAGAAATATAGCCAGAATGCTCTTCAGAGGCAAGGATGTCAAGACTTTATCACATGTACTTGGGACCAGTCTCTGAAGAAAGACATCATGCTTGATAAAGAAAAGGGACAGCCAAAAAGAGGAAGGTTCCCACCAAGATGGCTTGACACAAACATAAGGACAAGTGTGGGATGGTGCAGGACAGGGAGGAGTTTCCATTGGTTGTACATAGAGTTGCTATGAGTCGGAACCAATTCAATGATATCTAACATTAATACCAATGAATTTATAGATAGAAATTTAATTTTCTGAATTGTATGCTGACATTTTATTGACTTTGTTACTCCCTTGTTCAACTTTTTGGTCTTGGTGGTATTTCTGCTTGACTCTTGTGTGAAAAAGTTATGAAAAAAACAAAACCCAAACTGCTTGGATAATATCATGTAAGTTGGAGGGGGGTGGGGATTAGAAAGCATGGGTGCCATTGTTTATTCAGGAGCTATGTAGCCTAGTGACTGCATTTAAACAGAACATGTGTGTGCAGAAAGGGAGACTAGCACTGTGTGTTAGTCTGGGTTGACTAGAGAAACAGATTCACAGACATTTCTATGTGAATAAGAATGAGCTGTATATACAAGAGCAATTGACTACTGAGAAAATATCCCAGCCCAGTCCAGATCAAGTCCATAAGTCTGATATTAACCCAAATATCTGATGCCAATCTATAAAGTCCTCTTCAGACTCAAGAAACCCATACAATGATGCTGAATGCAGGAAGATCACAGGCCAGTGTGTTGGAAGTCTTCTGGATCCAGTGGCACTGTAAGCATCTCAGCGCTGGCAGGGGTCTCTACGTGGTTCCTTCAGCTCCAAAACTCTGATTGCTTCAGGGTATCTACATGTGGCTTCAGAAATGTCTCACAGGGGGTGAGCTGAGAGGGAGAGTCTCCCACCTTGGAGAAGGAAATACAGGAGTTCCCCGAATCCTCAGTAGAAGGCCATGCCCACACAGAGGCCTCATTGGCTACATTCTGATTGACAGGCTAGACTCCACCCCTTCAACCTCAAATTGACACCAGATTATGTAACTACCACATTCTGGCACCTAACCAACAACTGACTGGAAGATCCTCACATAAATGTTTCCTTTAAAAATAATACCCGCACTGAGAGAACCAGTAGAAATGCTTATAGCACAAAATGGTGGGGCAAAAGCCAGTCTGGATCCAATGGGCTATGACAAAAGTGAGATTTCCTAATCAGAACATGTACTAGCCTGGTTTGTAACTGATTTCACATTTTCTACACTTCGTATTGAAGAGCATCGGTCAAGATTAGGCGAGGCATTTCTGAAAAAGAAGCAACTGTGAAGCTGCTTATAAAAAATGCTTTGCGCGACAGAAATGAAATACACTAATTAATTCAGAGCAAATGAATAGAATGCATTAGGGTTTTAAATACCATTCTTCAAACCTTGTAACGCCAACACCACCACTGACAGCAACCATCTGGCTTCCTATGGCTTACTCCGTGCCAGAGGCTGAGTTACGTTTCTGATGCTCCTGGTTTCAGTTAATCCTTGTGATTGCTTTGTCAAACAGTAGTATTATCTCCACTTTATGGTCGAGGAAATTGTAACTCACAGCGTTTAATTAACTTGCCCAAATTCCCATATAGCTAGTAATTTGTAATGCTGAGAGTAGAACACCGGTCTCTGTGACTTGACTATAATTCTTTCGCATAGGGGATTCTGCTTTACCAGATACACTAGAAACAGAATCACTGAATTATGCACAATCTTCTCAACTAGAGGCATCAAGATTAATTTAGGAGCAGACTAGTGTAATGGACTGTTATGTCAGTATGTTTTTTTTTTTTTTTAAGACCAAATACGTCTGGTAATGTGACTTTAAGATTTTCAACCTTGGCTTTTGTCAGGATGCTACTATTTTTGACCAGAAGGGAAGGAGAGAGAACTAGGGCTAGAGATCTGGTGATGGGATCATTTATTTTTCTCTTTCTAATTTGAAGTTCTCCCTGGTCATCCATATTATTGAAGGTCTCTATACTCTCTCTTTAGGAATAATTGAAATATAACTGCCTAAAACAAAATGCTAATATTTGTGACTCATTGTATTGGTGCAAAACCCATTTTCAATGTAATCAGACAGGCAGAATCTTGTCTCTTAAACAGCTAACTTAACACAGAGCCTTCAAAGCACAGAGTGAGACAGAATCTTATAGTCTCATATTGCAATCATGACTCCTCCCAACACCCCAGCAAAGTGATTGCTCAATATATTTTAGCTTCAATGCTGAGAAATCCATTGTCTCCCGGGGCAGTTTCATCTGTCTTTAAAGAGCTCTAATTGTTAACAACAACAAAAACAATGATAATAGCTCATTTTTTATTGAGAGTTTATGATGTGCCAAGTGCCATGCTAAGTGTTTTACATAAATTGTCTCATTTAATACTCATAATAACCTGTGTGGAATAGATGCTATTATAGTCTCCAATTTGTAGATTAAAAAATCACGGAGGTTTTTATCCATTTATCATAGTTCTACCACCTGTAGACCAACTTCTAATTCACTTGGCAACATGTAGCGATTAGAAACTAGAACAGAACATTCAAAAAGTCAATTTTAGATCCTTGGGTTAACCATTTCTAAATCTCACTGTTTCTCTCTATTTCACTGTTGTAGGAAATAGGGAACTAGGTGGACATACGGAGAGGGAGGAGGAGGATGGGGGAAGACAGTCTCTTTTTCTGGGCTCTCTGGGTTCTGGTATACCATCATCATTGCCCTCATGTCACTTCTGAAGATACAGGTTGAAGTCACAGGAGAGAAAATCACGTTACTCTATACTCTACCACAGTTTCCTGGACCCATATTTTCTGATCTTCACAACGTTTTGCATTTCTCCATTATTTTAGAAAATCATAGCTGCGTTGCAAACCCATAGCATTTCATTCAGCATTGCAAAAGCACAAAAATAATGATCATGATAAACATCACTGTTGGATGATGGTGAATATATGTATACTCATCTACGAGTGTGTGTCATCCTTGCAAGACTCTAATTATAATTTGGAAAATGTCCAAAGAACATTGTTAGCTTGATGGAATTCTTTCTTGGCCACGTGCTGTCCCTACAGCCTTAAAATTCATATATTTTTGTTATAAGATTAGACATTCAGAAGTCTTCAATTTTTAAGTCATTAAAACACAAAACTCAAAACCCAAACCCATTGTCATTGAGTCAGGCCCCACTCATGGAGAGCCTATAGGACAGAGTAGAACTGCTCCTGCTGGTTGCTAACGCCATACATCTTTATGGGAGCAGAAATACTCGTCTTTCTCCCACGGGATTGAAGATAGCGATACTTCACTGTACTGTAGCTGTGTTAGTCTAGGTAGACTAGAGAAACAAAAATTCATAAACACTCATATTTTAGAAGAGAAAGTTTTATATTAAGGGCAATTGTTCACTAAGCATCCCAACTCAGTCTAGTCCAAGTCCACAAGTCTGACATTGGCCAAAACACACGCAATGATGCTGAATGAAGGAGGAAAGCCGAATCAGTCAGTGAGCGTGTAAGCCACTCGGCGCTGGCAGGGGTCTCTACGTGGCTTCTCTGGCCCCCAGGGCTGCATCAGGATAGGTCCATGGGGCATCTCCTCATCTCTGAGGATGTCTAACCATCAGAGAACAAGAGACCAGAAAGGCGAGGCTCACCAAGCCATTTCTCTCGCCACCCTTCAATTAATCCCACGTCTTCATTGGCCAGGTTGGCACAATAAACCTTAACTATCACAGTATCCTTCACATTTTCCCCTTGAAAACGCCAACATCACATTGCCATGAAATAACTAAAAATCAGGTGAGAGATAAGGTCTTATAGTCAGACATTTGATCTAAGTCATGGAAAGTTAATTAATACATTAATTAATAAGCTTTCATTATGAGTTAAAAATCATATACCCCAAAGCCAATTTTTAAAATTATTCATAGATTACCTAATGCTTTGTCATGTTTAGAGAAAAGGAAAGCCACTTACTGGTGGAATTATCATTCCTCTCTTCCAACACGTAACTATGTTTATATATACGGACCCATGTCAGAACACACTAAGGCTGTTTTGGCAATGGCAAAATGTCTTCATTAATGAGAAAGACAAAAAAAGCCCTTCAAGCAGATAGCCAGGTTAAGTATAAAAAGTATGCTACAGGCTTCACTTAACCTATTGGAGGCATAAGTGAGGACTTACTTTTAAAAAAAAGGCAAAAAAAACCCAAACCCCAACAAACAAACAACAAAAAAACAAGACTTGTGATGCATTTCTAGCATCTTTCCTGGTGAATGAATGAATTCTATGCTTTCCATAAAATAGGGATCAAATTAAACTAAACTTCCAAAAATACACAATAATTTAATTTAAGATCATCAAGTTTCCTGTGTCCCCAATGCCATAACCCTTCCTTTGTGTTGGCTCTGTGGAGCCCCTCCTGAGTGATGGCCCATCTACAGCAAAACCACTGTTTCATGTTCCACCATGTCAGGGCACTTCCATTAATGTTGGATCACTAGTTCCTTTTGACAGACTGCGATTTATATATGTGCTATTTTAGCAGGATCAGCTTACACAAGCAAAATAATAAACCCAAACAAACAAAACCCCCTAAAGCACAAAAACACACTGAAGCCAAAACAACTTACTCCCACCTCTATCTTCCACTGTCTGGGTGGTCAGTAAGGGGAGCTATGTCTTAACGCATCTTAAAGCATCGTGTGTTCAATGCTGACTCACAGCGACCCCCTGTGGGTTTCTGAGACTGTACCTGTTTGCCAGAGTAAAAAGCACAGTCTTGCTTCCATGCAGCTGCTGGGGGTTTCAAACTGCTGACCATGCAGCTTGCAGCCCAAAGAATATCTGCCTGCCAAAACTCTTTGAATCCTGATATAACCTTGAAATAAATTAGAGCCTAGGCTTGAAGATAAACAAGCGGCCATCTAGCTCAGAAGCAAAAAAGCCCACATGGAAGAAGCACACCAGCCAGTGCGATCACGAGGTGCCAAAGGGACCAGGTATAAGGCATCATGCAAAAAAAAAAAAAAAGAATATGTGTGTTTGTGTATGTGTATATATATATGTTTATATTTATATATACACCACATTGAATGAAGGGGGAAGTGCAGAGTGGAGACCCAAGGCCCAAGTGTCGGTCACTGGAGATCCCCTCATAGAGGGGCTTAGGAGAGGAGATGGGTCAGTCAGGGTGCGAGGTAGTACCGATGAAGAACACAGCTTTCCCCCAGATCCTGGATGCTTCCTCCCCCAAACTACCATGATCCGAATTCTACCTTGCAGGACTGGATAGGGCAGAGGTTGTACACTGGTGCATATGGGGGCTGGAGGCACAGGGAATCCAGGGTGGATGATACCTTCAGGACCAAGGGTGTGAGGGGCGATGCTGGGAGAGTGTAGGGTGAGTAGGTTGGAAAGGGGGAACTGATTACAGGGATCCACATGTGACCTCCTCCCTGGGAGAGGGACGACAGAGAAGGAGGGGAAGGGAGACTCCGGATAGAGCAAGATATGACAAAATAACGATGTATAAATTATAAAGGGCACATGAGGGAGGGGGAAGCGGGGAGGGAGGGGAAAAAAAAAGAGGACCTGATGCAGAGGGCTTAAGTGGAGAGCAAATGCTTTGAGAATGATTGGGGCGGGGAATGTATGGATGTGCTTTATACAATTGATGTATGTATATGTATGGATTGTGATAAGAGTTGTATGAGTCCCTAATAAAATGTAAAAAAGAAAAGGGAAAAAAAAAGAAAGAAAAGAAAATGATTAGGGCAAAGAATGTACAGATGTGCTTTATATAATTGATGTATGTATATGTATGGACTGTGATAAGAGTTGTATGAGCCCCTAATAAAACGTTTAAAAAAATTAGAGCCTAGGTTTTGTTTATATTAGTTCTCATTAAATGTCCAAACTCGTGTCATATCTTCAGCATGAATAATTATTTAACCGTAAAATAATCCTTTTTTTTCTTTTAAGGAAGTTATCTTAAGTTTTCATTGTACTCTCGCCCAGAGAGCAGCGTTTCAGAAAATGTAAATATTTATCAGCAAATAGAAAACAAATAAGGAATAGAAAGCAACTGTAATCACTGATCCCAGTGAAAGCAATACGAATCACCACAGAGTGGCCAAAGGCTTACAGAGGGGGGAGAAGACATGCACTGAGAATGGGTTACTATGAGGCTGGAGGGCGTGGGGGGGGGCGTCTCACTGTGGCAATTATGCCAAAACACTGCTGGGACAAATTCTGAGGCAGAATCGGAAACGAAACAGCTAGGAAGGAAGCATCAAGCAAAGAAAGGGGAAACTGGAAGCAAGGAAGAAAATGAGTGGCAGATAGGCGACCTGGCAAGATCAGAATAAGCAAAGAGACACTTCCAGAAGCCAAGAGAGCAAGCGTCAAAGATGTGGATTAACTTTGAGGGAGAAGATCCTTAAGGTAGCAACAAGCAGATGGATACAACCCAGTGTCATTTTTTTTCTAATCTGTTTTTCTGTCCTAAACAACACATGCGATAAAAAACAACTCTGAAATTCAGAGTGACATTTAGTGCATCGTTTGTAAAAGGGTGAAGGTATGATCACTGCAGACCAAACATTTTATTTATTTAATTTACTTCTTGTGTAATTGTGTATAGTCCATATGAAGTATTATTACAAAATTAAAGGAAGAACTGACCCACTTTTTTTGGGGGGGGAGTGCGCTTGAGGATTAACTAAAGTTTTGGAACTCTGTAAAATGTTGAAGTATTTAGACTAAAATCTTCTTCCACTTGGCATAGCGTAAATTCAAAATGGGAAGGAATTCTCTTTTGTTTGAGAGAAGCCTGGCTTCTTCTCCTGAGGGGTTAAATTTCGGTTATTCAGTTAGAGCCGGGAAAGTTATTCATTTGCTCCAGAGATCGAATCTGATGCTGGGTCTCATAACCTCCTACGGCCTCTAGGTCAAAGTATTAAATGGTGGATTTGCTGAATGACAAGTACAATACAATACAGCTCCGTCATGCATTTATGTATTCATTTTCTACAGTTGCTGGAACAAAGGAAGACAGCGTTGTTGTAAGGTGTTGTGGAGTCAATTTTGGCTCATAGCCACCCTATGTCCAACAGCATAGAACACCGCCTGCGGGTCCTGCGCCCTCCCCCCAATTGTTCGTATGTTGGAGCCCATTGCTCTAGCCACTGTGTCAGTCCATCTTATTGAGGGCCTTCCTTGACTTTGCAGTTCCTTTCTTTTCCCAAGGCTGATACCTTTTCCCCTCAGGGACTGGTGTCTCCTGATACTAGGTCCAAAGTATGTGAGTCTCAGTCTCGCCATCCTTGCTTCTAAGGAGCATTCTGCTTGTACTTCTTCCATGGCAGATTTGCTTGTTGTTTAGGCAGTCCACGGTACTTTCAATATTTTTTGTCATAACCATCATTCAGATACACCCATTCTTCTTTGATCTAATTCAGTGATCCACTTTCATAGGCAGTTGAGGCGATCGAAAACACCCTGGGTTGGCTCAGGCACACCTTCATCCTCAAAGTAACAGCCGGGCTTTTCAGTACCTGAGATTTCTTGTGCGGCAGCTCTTCAAAAGTTTAAAAGTTTAAAGAGGTCTGTGTCTTCCTCCCTGTGTCTGTTTGTAGTCCTGGAACTCTGCTGCTGAGACTTTCCCATTTTGGGGGCCTTGCTGGTATTTGAATTAGGGTGCAATTCAGCAACACACAGCACACAGCGGCCATTGACAGACAAGTGGTGGTACCACACGCAGGCGACTTAAAATGACAGAAGTCGATTGCATCCTAGTCCTGGCTGGAAACCTGAATTCAGGGTGTGAGCAGGGCCATACGCTGGGGCCTCCAAGGGAGGGATTGTCTTTCCTCTTCCAGTTTTTCGTAGCTCATGCATTCTTTGGCTGCGAGCTGCAGGGGCACATGGTATTCTCTCGGGATCTCTTTCTCTGGGCCTTTTATTCTCTTTTATTATGAGGGTGTTACTCTCTTGTATCAGGGGCATGCAAATGAGTTAAGAGCTCTACCAACTGAAAGATGTGGTTTGCATCCACCCTGAAGTCTTCAGAAGGAAACGTCTGAAACGCTATTTGGGAAACATCCCAGCCATTGGAGACTCTTTGGAAAGTAGCACAACTCTGAAACACATGGGGGATCTTAAGTTGGAATCCATTGTACAGCAAATGGCTTAAACATTAAAAAAATGTTTTTCACTTCCAGAGAGTCAGTTTCCAGGGACCAGCAGTTAGGACTTTAATCTATTTTCGGGGGAAGGGGGACACAGTTCAAGCTGTAGCAACCTGGCACAAAGTGAAAGGACTTGGTTTGGCACTTCGATCCATAGTCTTTGTCACGTCCAAGGAACGACTAGGTGAGATCATGCAAATGAGATTTGGAGGACTCAAATTCCGGGATTAGTCTGTTTTGCCATTTCCTCGGGTGTAAAGGTGAGCCATCTCAGAAGCAGACCGTGAAGAAGGAAAGGCCACGAGTGGAGTGCTTGAGAGATCCCTGTCTGGAGTGTCAGAGCAGCAGACGCACCAGAAGCCCTGGCACCGAGACAGAGCAAAGACCAGCATGGAGGATGTGCAGCAGAGGCAGGCTTTCTGGCCCAGGGAATGAGTGAAGTTGAGTGCTTTGGAGTAGGAGCTGGCCTGCTGAGATGAGTACCCTTTGTGTCTTCACCAAGGCTGCTGGAGCTCAATACCACTTGCCCGAGCGAGGGAAAGGCCAAGGCGTCATATGGCTGGAAAGTTCAGGACCAGGCAGAGACATGCCTGATGGCATGGTTGAGAAGAGACATGATTGCAGACAAAATGACTTATAAATGCTTTCTGATCCTACCTTGTTAACTTCTCCAATAAACCTTCATAATCGCCAGCCGTCTCTGTGGTCACCTGGCCCAATGATCCAACTCTGAGGAGTGCCATGGGAGGGATGGATAAACGAATGGTGTCAGACTAGAACAAAGAAGGATGGAGGGTGGAGGAATACCTGATCTCTTCTTGATAGAATCATCCTGGAACAGCTATGGAATTGGATTCTCTTTCAGAGGAGGTCAGATGTGGCTCCCATGCCTCTTTATCATGAGCTGAGTCAATTTCATTTACTCATTCATGAGAAAACTGATAACACTTATAGAGAGATTTGTAAGAACTAGAACTCCAGGATCCTGGGGCCTCTCTCTCCTAGCTGTTGGTCTCCCCCTCTCTGGGGGTCACATCACTGGCCATTTTCCCTGCCCTAGTTTGCTCTAGCTTTTCAACTAGAGTAGAAGAAAATTAAATATTATTTGAAATGTTCACATGAGATCATAAAGGCTGTTAAAATCATGTTATGAGATAAAAGTTGCTGTAAAATTTATACATATTGGAAAATAAGTTTTGTTAGACAAGTAAATTTGCTCACTCGGCAAAACTGAATGCTTAAAATGTTAAACTACTAATAGCAGGAAGGGAATTCACAAATATAAAAAAAATTACTATAAACCATAACACTTTCTAATGAAAACATTGATCGCATTTATGGGAAGAATTATCCATAGAACACAGTCAAGAACAGTAGAGTAATAGGCATATACACAGGTTTTCATTAAAAAGATTACATCTTTTTATGACTTTAATTTTTGAAAATGGGAAAATATTTTATAATTTTAAAATATTCTCACTGAATATGTTAGTGAAATCTGCGTTCACATACTCATATTAGTTGAATGTATAATCTAAGGCTATTTCTTAGAATAGACTTCTAGTAAATTCAATATTTGGTGAATTAGATAAATTGGTCATTTTGAAAATTGATATTTCAGGGAATTACATTTTTATGAATGAAACTGCTTCAGTATTTTAAGGATAATAATATGTTTTTGAAAAATGGAATTAATTGCCAACATTCCAAAGCCAAGAACTTTCCTGGAAAGTTGTGCATTTGTTTTATCTCTTGAAGAGTCAAGATAATGGCACCAGGAACTTGCATTCCTGCATCACAACATGAGCTGCGATTGAGTAGGGACTCCTCCCTTTGGGAAAGCTAGTGGTAAGGTCACCGCCTGTCTAGTGCATCAGGGGAAACCTGGCCACTGGCAACTTGCCTGGATGGTTCCCTTTCACTATCAAAAAGGTCCATTTACAAAGATGAGCTATGTGCACACCCTAATTAATGGTTTCAAGTTCAACCTAGTTCAGTCAACACCCTTTGGATTATGGCTCTCCTTGTTCGTATGTCATCTGACCAGGTTTCCAAGGGCCTCTTCTAGCATCCCCGGCTCAGTGCGTTTATGCAGAAACACACTGCTGATTCTCCATCAGTGGTTGATTAAGAGGCCTTGTTGCATTCGCTTCTCTGATATTCTGTTTTCTTCTTGCACAGTATGGTTTTTCATTAAAGTTTTTGTGCAGTCATCGATTTTTTGTCCTATGTATGCAGGTATGTCTCTTCAGCTTAAGCGTGGGTGGCAGTCTGCTTCAGGAAACATTTACAACCTTGAAAACCTTACTCAGCAGTTCTACTCTGTTCTATGGGGTCGCCGCAAGTCAGAATTGACTTCACACTCATGGGCTTCGTTTGTTTGTATTTTGGCCCACTGTAAAACCAAATTACATCTTCCATTTAGCCACAGGGAGAGTCCTCTACTTTCTTCCCTTTGGTCGAATGTCCATCCATTTATGAGGGTGTCCTGAGTCTTGCCTGGCCTACTCACCTTGGTAGAGATGGGTAAGCAAAGAACATTTTAACCAACCCTTTTGCTGCCTAGTCAATTCCAATTCATGGTGAGTCCACTGTGTCGGAGTAACACCACGCCACACAGGATCTTCAATGGCTGTGTTTTCAGAAGCGGATTGCAAGGTCTTCTTTCTGAGGCACTTCAGGGTGGGCTCCAAAGTCCAACCTTTCAGTTAGTAATCAAGCGTTTTACAATTATGTCCCCCTGGGGTCTCCCAGAAAGCATTCACTTTTCCAATTTACAGGGGCTGCTTTTAGATCATCTAGCTTAGATAAGATAGCAGCCGAGACATTTTACTGACAACCCTGAAGTGATAGCGACAACATCATGATCCACAGAGAAAAGATCGACATCGTCAAGAATTTCATTTTACGTGGACTCCCAGTCAAAACCAATGAAAGCAGCAGTCAAGACAGAGCGCACTGTGAAGCTGATTCTGGCAGATGTAGTGTGGTACTTATAGAATTGTCCATTTGAGGGGATTATGAATGAAGGGGTGGAGTCTAGTCTGTCATTTGGATCAGAGCCAATGGGGCTTCTATGTGGGCATGACCTTCTCCTGAGAATTCTGGGAAATCTGGTACTTTCTCCTTGGAGGTGGGAGATATTGTCTCTCTCTGCTCATACCCTGGGAGACATAGCAGCTGACAAGACACATGGACCCACCCTGATGCAGAGACCTCTGCCAGTGCTGAGATGTTTCCAATGACACTGGATCCAAAGACTTTCTATCCACTGGCCTATGATCTTCTACATTCGGTATCATTGCATGTGTTTCATGGGTCTGAAGAGTACTTTATAGATTGGTATCAGACATATGGGCTAATAACGGACTTATGGACTTGATCTGGACTGGGCTGGGATGTTTTCTCAATGTTCAATTTCTGTTGTATATAAACCTCTTTCTTATCCACATATGTGGGTCCATGGATTTGTTTATCTAGTCCACCCAGACTAACACATGTAGTTAGGTTAAAACCTTAACAGCTGAACCCCTGATCCACCGCACCCCTAGGACTCCTCTATTTTACAACAGCAGTATGCATAGCGGTGGGATTCAACTGGTTCACTACCCTAGTGGCAGCTTTCCAATTATAAAAAACAATATACTCAAAGATGGCTTATTCTTTCAGACAGCTAAGACTTCAATAAGAACAATAAACGAGGTACACAAACACCATTCTTATAAGAAAGAGTTTTAAAATATAAATGAAAAAATATTAAATAATAGCTGACAAAAACCAATGAAACTGTTATTTAGGACATTTCTCTAGTGCTTCTTGCTTGGCATCCTCACTTGCAATTTTCTTAGATTGCATCTGAGCATCATCGGCTGTGTGATTTTTCTGATAACCATCTTCTGACCGCAGGAGTAGGATCCCAATTAGACAACAGTTATTCTGTATGAGATATTAGATATATTCACTTCTCTGAACATATTATGCTCATCTTGGAAAGTCCCTTTCCACTTCCCATGAACTTAAAACAATTGTCATTACAATTGTGCTAGTCTGGGTGGACTAGAGAAACAAATCCATAGAAACTCACATGTGTATAAGAAGGAGATGTATATACAAGAGAAATTGAACATTGTGAAAACATCCAAGCCCGGTCCAGATCAAGTCCATAAGTCTGATATTAGCCCATATGTCTGATCCCAATCTATAAAGTCCTCTTCGAATTCACGAAACACACGCAATGACACTGAATGCAGGACAACCACAGGCCAGTGGGTAGAAAGTCTTTGGATCGAGTGGTGTTATAAGTATCTTAGCAACAGGGGGCTCCACACAGTCTCTCCAGCACCCAGGGCTGCATCAGGGTAGGTCCATGAGGCTTCTCCTCAGGGATGTCTTGCAGGAAGTCAGCAGAGAGAGTCTCTCCTGATTCCAAGGAGGAAAATCCAGAGTTCCCCGAATTCTCAGGAGAAGGCCATGCCCACACAGAGGCCTCACTGGTTTTATCTTTATTGACAGACCAGATTCTACCTCTTCACTAGTAATCCTCTCAAATTGACACCAGATTATATAATAACCACAACAATAGTATTCACATTTGGTACACTTTGAGGATTGCATAATTCACTCATTATAACTCATGGGAATTTGGGTCTCAATACACAGTTCATACGAATGACAGCATGCTACCCTCTGGTTGTTTGACAACTTTTCTCTGTATGTTCTATGGTTGGTTACTGAACTAGCAAACCCAAAGGAATCAAAACGTAGTATTTCATCAAAAGTATAATGAATTTTATGAAATAAAAAAATAAATGTCACAAGCCTAGTTCTGTCCAATTTTTTACACTGATGGATAGAACTGACATTACTACGGGAGGTTAAAATATACTGTTGCCAAGATGAATGTTGAAAAGAGTAAGGAAGGTAAGTTTGTGATTTCCACAACTCCCAAACTTAGCGAGAAGTCAGATGACAAGGGCCAGAACTCACCCGAAAAGTCGGGATCAGCTGGTATGAACCGGCTGCATCTCACAACTGGACACAACATCAAGAGGAATGGAATATCAGTGGCAATTTACACAATTGTTACGGACAAATTCTCAATGAAAAGTTTTTCTTTGGTTGAGGATTGATAAATAATATCTGTCACAACACTTGCTAAGATAATTAACTCATTGGGTGGGGTTCTCTGGAAAAACAAATCTAGTGGCACTCCTAAGTGTATACGAAAGACTTTCATATTAATAAATGATTATTTATCACAATGTCATCCCAGCCCCATCCCACTAAAGTCCATTAATCAGATGCTCGTCCGTAAGTCCCTTTTCAGTATCACATAGTCCTTGCTGGTGATGTGGAAAGGTAACCTGGGAAGCCGGAAGTTCCAGGTCAGGGGTTTCATGGTAGGGCACTGGCAGCTCTCAGGGTCAAGGGCCCATAGTGGGCCACTTCTCAAGGCAGATAGAATTCCAGCAGGCAGGGAGTTGGAGGGGCAGAGAGAGAATCTCCTTTTGTCTTGCTCTTATATGACATCACAGAGGTGTCATCAGGTTGTGACTTGATTGACAGGTTTGATTTTACCCTTAGCCAAGAGTATCTAGTCAACATGATCCCTAAATACAAAAATTAGGATAGGCACAATTAAGTTACAGGCAATGAAATGCCAGTAACATGACACTCCACAAATGCAAGTTAATCAAGAGCTGTGATATCTATCAATATCCAAGGTGGCAAGGCTTATAACTCCAGGAATTTAAAAAATGAGATTGATAATGTATGAATATTTAATTGGAGGTGTAGGATCTGTGCAAACTGACCACAGTACACTTTTTCATACAATTTAGTTCTGAGGATGCATCTAGTGATTTCCTATTAATATTTTGATTGGATTCAGAGGCCACACTAATAAGCCACCTTTTATGGAGAGCTTTTTATGCAAGTAGCTGTTATTTGTTTATGTTGAACCTATTAGCTTCAGGTGTTACTGGTGACCCTTAGGGAAACCTGTCCTTTAAAGTGTGGGACCAAAAGAAGGCTCCTATGAATGTGTACATTTCTTCTCATTTACAAAATTAAGAAAAGAGTGAGCCGCAGAAGGAATTCAGTGAAGAAAATAAAAGTTAGCAGTCACATGTGACTTACATTGAGGACATTGGAAAAGAGAAAATGGAGTGAAAGAATCAGATAGATTTTTTAAAATAAGCATTAGCATAGGAAAAAAGAAGCTAGTATATTGGATGTTTGAGTGCAAAGTGAGGGTGGTTTGAGTGACCTCTGCATTCTGCATCTGCCTCACACCCAGCCATCATGTCAGTCCCAACTCCTATGGGCTTTGGGAGACAGAGTAGAACTGGCCCTGTGGGTTTCTGAGACTGTAACTCTTTGTAAAAATTTTGAATTGGGATTAATATATATATCAAACCACTCTGTAGTTCAATCACATCCAGAATTGTACATTTGCTACCACAATCAGTTTCTAAACATTCTTTTTCTATATGGATTCTTTGACGTCATCACCCTTCACCCTGCTGTCACTTCTGGGTCCCTGCCCCAATTCTTATACTACTTGTTGACTCTATACGTTCATCAGTCTTGGTTTCCATACCCCCCCAAATGAAAAAATATATACCACAACTACAAGAGGGTAACCCCCAATGACATAACACTCCCAAGATACTCCTTAATATGTTCAATCAAAAACCAAACAAAACAATACAATGTCCCATGTGTAAAATTTTGGAAACCAAATCAGGTCCAACGCACATCCTACGGGGAATCTGATGACAAGTTTTAACTGTTCAAGTCGGGCCTCTGCCTTTGACTTTCTATACACAACTCAACTCAACAATGCGCTCCGTTTCATGACCTATTCTCCAATGGTGGATAGAGGGAGTTCACAGGAGGTTTAATTTCTGTATAGTTTCACCAAGGAATCTTGGGATCCCACTGTCATCCGTAGCCTTCTGCAAACCAGGTTTTCAGACTTAGACTCTGATACTAATCCCTCCCTTCAATTTTGGATTGTATGCTTCACAATCCTTCGATGGCTGATGAGCATGCGCTCTTTAGGGAAGTAGAAAGTCTCATCTTTCTCTTTTGGAGAGACTAGTAAGTTTGAACTTCAGACCTTGCAGTTAGCAGCCCATCTTGTAACCCATTACACTACCAGGGTTCTACATACATCACTGAATTGAGTTCAGGGAAGTCCTTGGGGGCACCTTTAAAAATAAGAGATCCAACTCACTGCCATGGAATTGCTTCTGATTCATGGTGAGCTCGCTTGGTGCAAAGGAGGAGCCCTGGTGGAGTATGGTTAAGCATTGGCCTGCTAACTGCAAGATCAGCAGTTCGAAACCAATAGTTACTCTGCCGGAGAAAGAGTAGGCTTTCTACTCCTGTAAACAGTTACAGCCTTAGAAATCCCAGAGAGAAGCTCTACTCTTGTCCTCTCTGGTCATTATGAGTCAAAATCGAGTTGATGGCAGTGAGTTTGTTTTGTTTGGTCATGTGTTATACAATAGAATCAACCACTAGGCTTTTCTTCCACAACACTGCTAGATGGGTGTGAGCACCAGCCTTTAGGTTAGTGAGAAACAAAAGCCACTGCTATCAAGTCAATTCCTCTTGACAGGAACCCTATAGAACCGAGTAGAACTGCTTCCTAGGTTTTCCAGGGCTGTGACTCTTTAATGACATTATGTACCTCATCTTTTCTTGGAGAACAGCTGGTAGGTTTGAAACACAGACCCTCCAGCTAACAGCCAAATATGTAACCCAATGAACCACTGAAGTTCCTGTGCAGACACCAGCTCAAGGTTAAACAATTGCCGGGCTTCAGCTAAGCAGTCACTCTACTTCGACTAAGTGGACAATCCCCATGTGTCCTTGTGCCCCTCAGCAGGGCACCCTTCCCCAACAGTAGCCAGGGCAATGCAGCACAAGGCAGACAGTATAAATGCTCCCACCTCTTCCCCTTTGGGAGCCTGCCTTCTTTAGACTATAAAAGGCTCTCTTAGAGCAGTACTACTCAGCAGAAGCCCTTCTGTCCAGCTGGCTGCCGCTGGAAGTAGCACTCCATCCTGGTCAGCGACCGCTTTCCCCACCCATGCAAATAGAAATAGGTCTCTAGGATTCATTCTTGGTCAGCTTTTAATTTTTAATCTCTTGGCACCTATGTATAGGGTCTTTCCTTCAGATACTTTGTCTTACAAATTATACTATGGTAACAAATCGTGGTGTCAATTTTATGGTGCTATCCTACTATTGGCATGTATGGCTTCTTCATTAAAACATTTATCTGAAAATGTTTTACAGTCAACGGAGACCTTCCATTTCTATTACTCTAAATCTCTCCCCAGAAGCTGTGCCTGGAATACATCTGGACAACACCCAGTGTTCATGTTAAATTCTTGAGCTGACAAAGTAGGTAATCAGCAATAACATCCTTTGAGGGATGAAGGAAATGATGTTACCTAATGGATTTCATCTCCCCTAGAAATAGGCTGTTAGTTTCCTTGCCATGAGGGGGGATTTCATCTGCAGAATGCAAGAAAGGGAGAGCGGCAGAAGAACTGTGTCTCTGTCACAAGGACCAGGAACGTATTCAAGAGCAAGAGGTCAAGTTCGTTTCTAATCTCCTTGGGAAGTTTTCCCATCATTGTCAGTGACCTCATGGCTGGAAATTTTGAATTTTGCTAAGAATTGTGAAGAAATAGTGGCTTTAATTAAAGGAAAAGATAGTCAATAATTGTTGGTTTGACATTTATAAGACAATAATTCTGGTAAAATCATATTTTATGAGAAAAATGGAGAGTTCTATTATGCGATTACCAAAAGCTGAGAATAAAACTAATTTAACTCAAAATAAATCTTCACAAAAGTTGTAACAAACGTACCTGGCGGCTTCTGAATATCTCTCCAGGCATCTAAACACTGCTGCCTGACGAAGATGATTTCGGAAATAGGCTGGATTTAAAACAATGCTCCTGTTGAAAGATAGAAGATATGCAAATGCTATTAGGTTTTCAAAAGATGATTACCACAGGTGGATAGGCATGAAATCACAAACATTCGATTGTATGCAGCGTACATGTTAAACTATGTCATTGTCAGTTAAGACAAACAAGCATTATTAATGAAAACCAATTAAAAGTTTGCGAAATAAAAATATTTTTTATAGCACTAGATATTTTTGACAGGTAAGGGAAAGGCTAGAAAGAATTTGGACCCACATTATTTTGCAGGAGAGTCATGGTGATATTTTCTTTGCTTATGTCTATAACCCAAATCCAAACTCACTGCCAGATATTTGAGTAGACTCCTAGCGACCCTATCGTGCAGGGAGAACTGCCCAGGGAGTTTCTGCCACTGGGACTCTGTACGGGAATAGAAAGCCTCAACTCTCCCCCTTGGTGGTAGTTTTGAACTGCTGTGAGCTACTAGCAGCCCAACTCATAACCCGCTCCAGAGAGGGAACAATATCACGTAATAGACAACATATCTCCCATAGTGAAAGATGAAGTTGGTGGTTGTTCACGTTCAGCTGGAAGGAAGGAAGGAACTGGGATTTGACGGCCATTCTCATTTGAATCCCACCCAATTAGTGTCTACCCCAGGCAGATACTGTAGTGGAATTTGGTTAAGCGTTCTTAGCTTGAGTGTTGCTACTTTTAGTCAAGTGCCTTACTCACTTTGAGTCTCTAGTACCTCTTGATTGAAATGATAAGGATGGACCAAACTTTATAAGGCTTTTTCAGTTCTAGAATTCTATGATCTTTACCCAATAGAATAATGATTATTATTGTCTTCATGCTTGATGTTTCAGCAAATCCCATCCATGGTGTCGGCTGGAACGGAAGTGGCTCTCATCTTGTGGGTGATGGATTTCTCTTTCATTGTTCTCTCTTTCTTCTCATCAGGCCTCTGGGGTCTCAAATCAAGCCCCGTTGAGCAGGTGATCCTCCTCCTGCCTTCTTCATAAACCGGCAGATGCATCCTTTCTTGACTTCTCTGGCAGCCTTTTGTGGGTAGGGCACTGCTCAAAGCATTTGATGAAATGAGGCGAATCAGGAAGATACAGTTCAGGCATCTTTATTAAATGAAAAGATGACTAGCAATGCAAGTGTGAAATGTAGCAAATGCCAACCGACTGTGGAGTGAGTATTATTGATGTGGGAAACAGTGAGCCTGGTTTCACAAACTGAGATGAGAATTTTTCTGAAATTAGCTCATTGGTGAAGTCAATAATTCTAATCCTTTTCAAGGGGTTCACAGAGATTTTAGAGAATCAAATGACAGCGATGGGATGCTATCCAGAAAAATGCCTACAAACAGAATTGTTTAAAATAGTGAAATCATGCAACTCCTTAATGCTGTTCATGAACTCTGGATTTAAGAACAAAATATATCCAGTAAAATAACTTCATTCTCAAAAGTGTGCTTATGGAAATAAGGAGATGGAAACAGAACATTCTGACATGACTAGTAATCTCCAGGCCCATCAGGAGTTCCAGACAAAAGCCATGATCAATTGAGGTGGTTACTAAGAGTACGAGAAATGAACACAGTTCTAACTACCAGCTCCAGCCATATAACCAATCTCAGAATCGACGACTGGTGCCATGAAGCCCATTTCCTCCTGTGTGCACGCATCAGATATTTTTGTTTTGTTTGCTTATAAAGTATAAGATGGGGTTGGTGCTTGTGTAGTTGTACGCATATTATGTGCATGATGTTAGGCACGATTATGATGTTACAATGGTCTCTATTTAGGCATCATGTTATGGTTTGAGGAGATGGGCAGGTGCCAAGTTTACAAGGGGTAAGCGGTGTGTGTTAGGTTTTGTGTCAGATTGGCTGGGACAGGATTCTCAATGGTTTGGCTGTTAACATGTAGTAATCTCTCTTGACCGCTAATGAAATTTGATGTATACTCTAATGGGGTCTGCTATGAGCAGTCAATCAGTTGTAAGACGATTAGGTCACGGCCATGATGGCCATTGAAAGGAAGTTTCCTTGGGGTTGTGGACCGCTTCCAAGTGGACACTGGAGAGAAACACATTTGCTTTCGACTAGTCTTGATTCAACAGCAGCACGCCACATTGTCCACCAATCCCGGAAGCCATCAGTGGCCTGCCGTCTGATTTGCAATCTGAACTTGGATTTATACACCTCTGAAGCCGTCAGTCTGTGGTGTTCCTGCCAATCGTGGGTTCATCAATCCCCCAAACTGTGCAAGTCAGCAGAAGCCACCAGCTCAACATCTGACTCACTCACAGACTTTGAACCTGTCTGGACTTGGACTTCCCTGCTTTGATAACTGTTTGAATCATTTTCTTGGTGTAATTTTCTCTCTCAGTATACATATATAAACCTTGCTGGTTTTACCTCTGTAAAGAACTCAGACTAAAATATTACTTATAAACTTCCTTTGTGGACATTCTAAGGACACAAAAATAACAAATAGCGCTTACATGTGTAAACAAAAGTTCTCTCTGTTGGGGAAGAATGAAAACAATGCTCCTCGGCGCTCCTGCACGTCTGCAGGTCCTGTGTAGAAGGCACGGAGTAGCCTTCGTTCTGTACTATCTTTAAAAAATTTTTTTATGATGAACACTTTTGGCAACTATATCCAGAATAATGTCCCCCTCTGGAGCAAAACACCAGTTTTTTTTATTACAGCTTTGGAAGATAGAAACCGTGGTTCTCGCTGAAGCAAAGGACTCTCCCATGGCCATCAAGTCCATGTGGATCCCTGGCAACTCTGTTTAGGGTTCCTGAGGCTCTAAGTCTTGACCAGAGCAAGGTCTCAGCTTGCAGCTAACACTTCAACACTCCTCTGCCTGCAGCCCCAACAGACATGCTAATAGCCTATTATGAAAATCTGCATTTCTTAAACTCTGAATGCAACCTAAAAGTGAGAGTGGCACCTGGGCTTGTTTTGCCTCTTACTCAGAAGCTGTGCTCAGGGAGCCCGGACCACAGAGAGACACAACCCTTGGCAATTCCGATTTCTGTGAGTGACAAGCTGACTTTTGTTTTGACCCTGAAGGCTTAGGTGTCCCCACTGATGACATCATCCCAGGAAATTTTAGTAGCTTGAACGTAGAAGCAAAGCGCAGATCCCTCAGAGGACTTAATAATGTATTTTTAAAAAAATCATGAATACACTTGAAAGTCATTTATCCAAATTTCTCATTCAATCAAGAATTTCTTCTACACATCCTGACAGATGGTCTTCTAAATATCACGTAAATGCCTCCATTACAAGAAGACTCTGGGTAAGGCCCGTTGTATCCCTGATTGTTACGTCTTTCCTTATGGTGAAGGGAACTGCTCATAACTTCATATTATTAGGTTTTCTGGTCTCATCTGGTATTACATAGAATAATTATTCTATTTTCCATGTGGCAAGTCTTTGTATTTGAAAGTACTTATGAAATTTCCTAATTTTATTTTCTCTCTACGTATATCCATTTCATTCAGCATTCTTCATACATTGGGTTCTGTAGATCCATCAGACCCATTCAACATGGTAATAATTCTCAAAGAGCCTCAGATCACAGATAAATTCAAGACAGTATATGTCTAGGTCACAGTTCAGTAAAAATATTGCTTCTATTGATTAAAAATAAAATTATATGTACAATTTTTACAGCTATATCACATTGTCATGTCTCATTTGGTTTGCAATAAGTTAAAGTTTCTGCACCTTTTCTGCACTGTCAAATTCAAGCCATAACTATATTTGTAAAACTTATTTTTGAAATGTATACGACAGATAGGCTCTTTATTTAAAGGCAAAGTTTAATGGTTGTGAGGATGAGTCCCCAAAGCAGAAGACTGAAAGAGGCTTGAGTAAAGACAGCAGGCTCGAATTTTCCAAGATTTAAGAAAGGACTGTAAGGAGAACCCAATGAAGAAGCTCAGAGAATCTTAAGAGAATGAAAACAAAGTGAAAAAATGGCAACAACAAAAGTTTGCTGTCCTAAACCAGTGATTCTCAGCCTGTGGGTCACAACACCTTTGGAAGTTGGACATTCACAGGGGTCACCTATGACCTGAGAAAAACACATCTTTCCGATGGTCTTAGGAACCAAGACACAGCTCCTCTATCGTCTCCAGGCGGGTCTGCCCAGAGGCAGACACGCCCACAGACGAGTACCTGGTGTGAAGACTGTGACCCAGGCTACACCATGCTTCAAACAACATTTCATTGATTTGTCATTAGAAATAAATATTTCACAATGTATAATTACATATTGTTTTTGTGATTAATCACTATGCTTTAATTATATTCAATTTGTAACAATGTAAATACATACTACATATCAGATATTTACATTATAACTCATAACAGTAGTAAAATGACAGTTATGAAGTAGCAACAAAAATAATTTTATGGTTGGGGGTCACCACCACATGAGGAACTGTATGAAAGGGTCACGGCATGAGGAAGGTTGAGAACCACTGTCCTAAAAACAGTACAATTAAAATAGAAAAAAAACTCATGCAGATTTGAAGGAAACAAGCCCATTTTTATTTGTTGAAGACATAATGATCTATATAGATGACAAAGTATTAACAGAAAAGCTTTTCATAACCAATGAGTTAGCTTAGTAATATTGATAGCTACAATATCCACACATAAAAATCAATTGTTTTTATAAACTAGCAATGTCAAATAATAAATTGAAATTATTACCAATGACCTGAGATACAAGTATGTTACATGCCTTGAGATAAATGGAATAAAACATGTACAAGGTGTCCATGTGGAAAAAAACCAAATACTAAAAAACTAAAGATAAATGTAGCTAAATACAATCCATTATGGAGATATATACAGTAGACATTATACATTCATCAGAAAGGGCAGCATTATTGTCATTACCCCCTCTAAACCTTTAAATTTAACAAAGTTGCACTAGGTTTTTTTGTTGTTGTTTTTAAAGAAATGAATGAGTTAATTTCTGAAGTGTCTAAGGAAATACAAGAGTTCAACAAGCCTAAACAACTTTGGAAAAGAAGAAACGTGGAAAGACATACACTATCAAATTTCAAGACATCATATAAAGCTAAGCTAGTCAAGTGAATGAGACGTTGGCCTAAATATAGACATGGATCAATTAAACATATCATTGAGCCCAGAAATAGACCCACACATTTGGTCAGCTTATTTTTAGTTAAGCTTCTATGATAATGTAGTAGAAAAAGGACAGCGTGTTTCATAAATGATGCTATAACTGCACATTTTATCAAAAACAAAATGTCTTTCCCTTTAGTTATATCACATATAAAGATTAATATAAATTGTTTATTGACATAACGTAAAACTTTATACTATCAAACTTTCTGAAGAAAGCTTGTGTTACCTTGGATTAAGCAAAGTCTTAGAAAGGATATTATGGAAAAAGCAATAGAAGAAAAATAATCCATAAATTAGACATTATCAAGCCTTTTGCTCTTCAGAAGTACAGTTGAGAAAATCATGAATATCCACAAACTCCAAAGGAACCCTGGTGGCTCACTGGTTGTGTGTTGTGAGGCTAACCACAAGGTCAGCAGTTCCAAACCATTAGCCACTGCCTGGGAGACTGGGCTTTCTAATCCCATAAAGCATTACAGTCTCACAAACTGAGGGTCATTAAGAGTCACAGTCGACTCCATGGCCGGGAGTTTGGTTTTGATTTGACAAATTCAGAAATAATAGTTGAAGTATCTGTAGTTTAAAAATTATTTTTTGTCTATAATGTGTAAGGAGCCCTGCTGGTGCAGTGTTTACATATTGGGCTGCTAACCCCAGATCAGCAGTTGGAAACCACCAGCTGCTCCTGTTTCTCCTTCAGTAAAGAGTTGTAGTCTCGGAAACCTACAGAGGCAATTCTACCCTGTCCCATCGGGTCACCACGAGTCAGAACTGACCCACTGGCAGTGAGCTATAACATAGAAAGAAGGGTTGAAACTCAATAACAAGAAAATAAGCAAGGGCATTTTTAAAATGGGCAGGAGGATTAAGACATCTCACAAAAGAACATATAAAAATGTCAGAAAAGATGGCCAACACATTAATCGTGGGCACTTTTGTATTAATTGTCATCCAGTCTGTTCTGAATCACAGTGAACCTGTGTACAACAAAGGGAAGCACTTCCCAGTTCTGCAGCAATGATGAGGCTGGTGCAGTTTGGGGCAGGGTTTTATTCTGTTGATAGCACCACTCTGCATCGGAATGTGGGTGGCAGTCCCCAACAACAGCCTGGTTCGGCGCCATCCTCACCATCATTTTGATGGTTGAACCAGTGCTGCCGCGATGGCGTCACGCCATCCCCCTTTTTCACTGTTCCTCAACTCTGCCAAGCGCGCTGCCCTTTTCCAGGGACTGCTCTCTCCCGACAACATGTCCAAAGGAAGCGAGGTGAAGTCTCCCCATCCCGGCTTCTAAGGAGCCTTGTGGCTGTCTTATCTTCCAAGATCGATATGGTTGTTGGCAGTCTGTGATATGTTCAGTATTCTTCACCAACACCATAGTCCAAATGCATCAATTATTCTTGGTTCAGTATCCAGCTTTCACATGCATAGAAGTGGTTGGAAATATACCGTGGCTCGTGTTCAGGCACAGCTTAGTCCTCAAAGGGACAATTTTG
This sequence comes from Tenrec ecaudatus, assembly GCF_050624435.1. NCBI lineage: Eukaryota > Metazoa > Chordata > Mammalia > Afrosoricida > Tenrecidae > Tenrec > Tenrec ecaudatus. The sequence goes on from NC_134537.1 coordinate 13,178,790, forward strand.
CTGTTGAAATTTTAAAGAGAGATTGTACAACAGCTATCCCGAATGCACTATATTGTTTTATTTCTCGACTGGCTCTTACAGGAGCAATGATGTGGAGGCAAGCAAAATGATATCTTGCATGATTTCAGTCTTTACTCCATCACTCATGATCTTGCCTATTGGTCCAGTGGTGAGGACTTTTGCTTTCTCTGTGAGCGATAATCCATACTGAAGAATGCAATGTTCTAAAAAGTAGAGGATAACTATGAAAAATGAGAGGTAGCATGTAACACGCTTGACCTTTTTAAAAGTTTAGCATTTATTATAAAACCTTTCTATAGTATTGCTAACAAGGTTGAATGAGGTCAATATTATTTTTTAAAATTAACTGTTTGAAATAGTAGTAACCATCATTACAATATAGATTCAGAAATATTTCTGAGGCATTCCAGTGAAGGAAATGGATCTATATAAATTTTATTTCTGAAAATCTTATAAGATCACTATAGTCATTTATGACTTTAATGACTTTCAAGTAAAGGTTATATAATTTCTTCCACCGAGCATTAGCTTGAATAAATATGGTGAAAGGATACAACCTTTATACACCTCATTCTTGATCTTAAACCATGGAAATTTCCCTTTCTGTGTTTGAATGACTGCCTTTACATCCATGTACAGTTTCTGCAGGAGCAAAATAAATTGTTCTGAAATTGCATTTTCTAGATTTTACCTACTGTTTGTTATGATTCACACAGCCCAATACTTTTGCATAGTCAATAATACAAAAGGAAACATTTTTCTATAATTCTCTGCTTTCTGCAAAGATCTGTCTGACGTAAGAAAACACATCCCTTGTTTCTGACTTGAATTCCTGGCACTTTTCTTGGAAGTACTGTAACTGTAGCTGTAACTGTTGTTGAATCATCTTCAGCAAAATTTTACTTGCATGTGATGTTAATGATATTGTTTGATAATTACCACCTTCTACTGGGTCACCTTGCTTTGGAATGGGCACAAATATGGATCCACTCGCGTCTGTTGTCCAAGTCTTCTCAATTTCTTGACATAGGTGAGTGAGCACTTCCAGGGCTTCATCAGTTTTTTTTTTAAACATTTTATTAGGGGCTCAGACAACTCTTATCACAATCCATACATATACATACATCAATTGTATAAAGCACATCTGTACATTCTTTGGCCTCATCATTTTCAAAGCATTTGCTCTCCACTTAAGCCCTTTGCATCAAGTCCTCTTTTTCCCCCTCCCTCCCCACTCCCTCTTCCCTCATGAGCTCTTGATAATTTATAGATTATTATTTTGTCATATCTTGCCCTATCCGGCGTCTCCCTTCACCCCCTTCTCTGTTGTCTGTCCCCCAGGGAGGAAGTCACATGTAGATCCTTGTAACTGGTATTCCATCAATTCCTGCAGCTTTGTTTTGTACTAATGCCGTCAGCGTAACTTGGCCTTCTTCCTCCAGTACTATCTGTTCTTGACATGTGGAATGTCAACTTGTTCTTTTTGGTACAGTGGTTCTATGCATTCTTTCCCTCTTCTTTCGATGCTTTCTGCATCACTTGATATCTTTCCCCATAGAACCCTTTAATATGATCACTGAAAGCTTGAGCATTTTCTTCAGTCTTTCATCTTGAGATATGCTGAGCACGTACTTCCTTTCTGTTTTACTAATTCCAAGTCTTGGTCCATTTAATTTTAACACATAGTGTTCTTCAGCAGTCCTGGGAAGCTTTCTGTTCAGTTCTTCAACTTCTTAATTTCTTCCATTTGTTTTTAGCTAGTCTATTTCCAAGAGAAAGTTTCAGAATCTCTTTCTTCTAATAGATGATCTGGTTTTCTTTTTTTCCCTATCTTTCTCTTGAATTTCTTCTCTTCTTTGTGCATGATGTTCTTCACATCATCTTACATCTCGTCGTTTCTTCTATCCTTAGTATTCAATATGTCAAATCTGTTCTTGATAGTCAAGTGGGGTATTTTTAAAGTTGTATTTGAACTTGTTTTAATTTCCTTCAACTTCAGCTTAAAATACATGTGAGCAGTTAATGGACCATACCAGGCAACCCACGGCTTTATTTTGGCTGATGATTTCTAGCATCTTTATCATCACTTCCAGATATAGTCCATTTAATTCCTGTATAGTCCAGTTCAAATTTTTCTAGATTCATACTTCATACATTTCACATCATGATTTTTAATTAACATCTGCAGTGATTTCTGCTCCTTGGAGCCATCCTCCATCAGCAAAGGAAGGTTCCGAAAGCTTTCATGCATCAATATCATTCTGGCTGAATCGACTTTGAGACTGTAGCTCTTCCTCAGTCATATTTCGAGTGCCTTCCAAGCTGAGGGACTCCCCTTCCAGCAGCCTTTCTGACAAATTCCCACCGCTATTCATGAAGCTTTCAGTAGCGACTTCCTCGGATCCTTTCTTCACAGTCTCTTCTTGGGCTGGATGCTCCGCTGGAAGTTGCTCAGCCTGGGTAACGCTGGTGGAAGCGCAAGTACCAGGGCATAGCTCATGGCATCACAGCAACACACGAGCCACCACTGCAGGACAAACAGACAAGTGGTTGGCAGGACAAATAGGGAAATGAAGTGGAGATGTGGTGGTGATCACCACCCCTCCGCTTTCAAGTCCGTGATGGTGGCATGAATCCCTACAAACCCTCCAGGAATGTGCACGGATTTGGGGTTACTATTTGCCTAGGCAGGGGCAGTTCCAGTGGCTTCCTCCTGGATCTTCCGGCCATTGTAGCCCGTATTTCACTTAGGAAGGAGACACTATGCTGATTTTCCAGTTGTTGAATCTGTATTGCACGTGAATTCTAGACTTGAGGAACTTGGAAACACACTGTGAGAGACCCTGAGCAAAGACATCATTAATAACGACTTCCATAAACCCGTATTGTGACTGGTGGCCTTTGGAAAGTTTTATGTCCCTGTAATTAGTGTCAGTTCATAGCCAGTGTCTAGTAGTCCCTGTAACGTCTTATTCTTTCCTCGTCACCAACAAGCAATCAGGGGGAAAGACTAACAGTATAAATACATGTCAGGGAATTGGAGTCCTTCCTCAAGGTAGCCCACCTCCCCTTCGTTGAACGGTTCTGGGTCTGAGAATTGCTGGGGGGCTCAGGACCTTCTATTCCGGTGATTTGGGTTCGACTGCCATCTGCTCAATCCAGCATTCTTCCATCGGTACAGGTCAAGTTAAATATTTAGTAGGTTGCCCAGCTATCTCACTCCAAAGGCCATGCCATAAGACCACATAGATTAAGAGAATCTGATTATTACTTTGACTCTGCTGTCCATTAGAGTAGCTATGCCCACCTTGTCTCTGTTGATTAAGCGCTTCTACTTGGTCCGACCTCCACAAGGGGGCTCAATCAACCCCACCACTGTAGTTAGATGTCTTCATTTAATAGGGCAATTCCACTGTCACATTTGACATGTGTAAAATAACAATCACAGCCATCTTCAAAGATGTTGAGGCTCCCCTGACAGATCTGTTCCTCATTATTGTGGTAAAAGGTTTGCTCTCGGGGTATTCTAAGTGTGGGTTTAAGAGGCTGTCCTGATATATCCACTTTAACAGCTGTATCCACTAAATCTTCAGACACATTACAGTATACCAAGGTAAGTCTGGTATTTCAACTTACCTTATTGCACAATCCATGCTTTAGCAAACCAACCAAATAAACTAATAAACAGCCCTAGCCTCTCGAGCTGAAACACCGAATGAAGAATCTGGCTGAGTGGGCTCACATCCACAAACTCAGACCAATCTGGGAGCCAGTATTCCACATTCTTAATAACCATTCCCACATCTAGGTTATTATCTGTACATATTAGAAAAGTCCAGTGGTTCTCGTGGACTTTAGCAACCTTTTCCCAGGTCCCTGTGTATACTTAAACATCCGGTGCTTGCTGGAACTAGTCTAGTTAGAGGCACAGAAGCAATAATGGGTAGTGGGTATCTTTTGGGGGAACACTTAGCAATGTCTTGTTAGGCATCTGCCTCTGGAAATGCTCCAGACAGAGGCCCTGGTGTCATATACACCTGCAGAGTTGGACTAATCTTAAATGTGGGTGGAGGAAATAATGGTTTTACTGACAATGGAATGGCAGGCAAAGAAGGAGTAAATTCTTCAGATGGGGGGAGGGTTCTATTTTTGGCTGAAGTGACTCAATGCAGTTTAGGGGTATAATATCTCCATTTTCCTGATTATTTGCCCATATGTTACCACCAAAATTTCTTCTGCCAATATGACTCCATCCCCATTTCATCCTCATCGATGCCCTCATTTTAACATCAGATGCTATATCAAACTGAGAGTTCAATTGGAATTATAATTCAGCTACCCTTATAGTACATATAATTCGGGCCTTATTTTTGGAAATATTAGCTCTATTATTACTTGAAATAAGGCTTTCTTTTGTGGCACAAGTGAAAAGTTTGAGGTATTCTATGCAATTGTGTTGCATCTCTACAACCCTGAGCTCACCTCTTTCCTTAAGCATTTTGCCCATTTTAAGTAGCATCAGTCAGCTTCTTAATTCTTATCATCCTGAAATTTTGCTGAAAAATATCTAACAACGAAAGCCTTATTTATCAATAGTTAATCTAGTGATGGTGATATTTTATGTATTAACATTGCCATCACTAAAAGAGCCTGAGTTATCAGTATCAATGGATTCAGGATTATGAGTTCTTTGAAAACTAATATTTGAGGACCAATTTATAATATTCATCCTTCCTTTTTTTTTAAAACATTGCATCAAGAAAATGGCTCAAGCAGCTGTTGGAGTGGCCAAGTCCAAGTCCAGTCAGGTTCCAAGTTTGTGGCTGAGACGTTAAGTAGAAGGATTTTCCTAGCTTACAAAGCTTCAGGGGGTGATGAACCCATGATTGGAAGGGAGAACACAGCTGGTAGCTGCAAACGCAGATGACTCCAAGGTCAGCATATCAGATGTCAGGTCACTGATGGCTCCTCGCATTGGCAGATGATATGGCAGGCTGTCCACTCAAGCCCACAGCATTGGAAGTCAACAAACCAGATGGAGGAGCCAGACCCAGCAAAAAGCAAACAAGCTTTTGCATTGTGTCTGTATAGCAGTCAGGCCATATCCCTGAGGAAGGGTGTTGCTATGATCCTGAATCGAATCAGTGTCATTGAGTTTGGTTTTTGAATGAGCAGCCAATCGGTTGTAAGAATATTAGGGTAGGATACAAGACCCTTCCTTAGGTCACAGCCCTGATCGCAACCCTATGGGACAGAATAGAACTGCCTTTGTGGATTTCTGAGAACTCAAATAATTTCAGGAGTAGAAAGTGTCATCTTTCTCAGAGCAGGTAATAGTTTCAAAGTGCTGAAAATGTGGTTAGCACTCCAACATCAAATCTCATTACAGAGTTTATTACATTGTGCCAGGTCAGGTCATGAGGGATTACTAGGTGACAGCTGTTAAACCACTGAGAATCCGGACCCAGACGAGTTGACACACAACCAAACTATTATATCAAGAGAAATAAAAACTTAAGTAAAAAAGGAAAATGATGGAATGCACATTTTGTTTTAGGTTTGCTGATAGCTAATGGAAAGAGGGACATATATTTTATTTTAAACCAATTGCCCAGGAGAAGAAGAAATCTTTCTTGTAGCACAATCAGAATAATACAATGATGTCCCCCAAACTGAAACCAATTGTTATTGAGTTGATTCTTATGCATAGTGATTCTATAGGACAACAGGGAATTGCCCCTATGGGTTTCTGAGACTGTGAATGTTTATGGGAGTAGAAAGCTGCATCGTTCTCCTGTGGGTCAGCTGGTAGTTTTGAACTGCTGACCTTGTGGTTAGCAGCCCAACTCATAACCCACTATGCCAACAGGGCACCTCTAGATGACCGACATGCAATTGTCCTCAGTAATAGATTTGAGAAAACTAGCCAGTATTCAATACGGTTGTTTTTTAGACTCTCTTTTACTATGAGCTATTGCACTAAACCTTAAAGTAGGAACCTTAATCCTAGGGTGGGAGAAAGAAATGGGCATGGAAAGGGGATTTACACAATGATTCTGCCACTGAAAGAGATACAATGAGATTGTCTTTCTGGTCAGTTAATTTATTATACCAGTTTGATGATTAGACTGAACAGCTAAAATAAAATATAACAATCCTCTACTTACTGATATTTCAGAAATTCACATATTCATTTTCACTAGTTTTCATTAACAAAGCCAGTCAGAAAAATGGAATGACCCAATTTAATTTACATGAGAGGAATCAAACTATTTTATAAATTATTAGAGCATAAAATTAGAATTAAAGGGATTGGCTTTTAAAACAAGAAAACCACAATAGATTATTGTCAAATAAAGCCTATAGTTCTGCCCAAACAGAAACAAGAGTGTGTTTTCACAAAGCTTGAAAGTAAAACTTAACTAACTCTTCAGAGCAATTACAACATGAATAATCTCAAATACGGATTACTGAGATTCTAACGTGTGGCCCAGCAGAAGAAATGGAGTCTGAGAGAATGCAAACATGTGATAACTTAAATATTAACCCTAAATTTTGCTTGTCAAATTAATTATTCATATATGGAAATGATTAAGTTATGGAATTACCTCAAATAAGCAACAAGCACTTTCATTTTTCAAAAAACATTTTTTTGTGTGTGTGAATTAGAAGGGGGTTTTCCATATAAGTTCATCATTTTAGTATTAGACAACTTATCAAGTCTCTTAATTGCTTGCCACCAGGTGCCATCCACTGACTTTTGTACATGTGTCCCAGTGGAGCATAAAATTCACATAATCTAAGTACTTCTATTAGTATGAGATATGATCAACAATCAAAGGCAAATACATGATATAGAGATAGATAAATTGGCTGTTTGCAAAAAATATTCCAATTCCAAATTATTTTTTCTATTCTGAAAACCAAACAAAAGGCCTCATAGCTCTGGAGACTGTAATTGTATTTCCCTATTTCTTTCCTCCATCTGTCAAATGACTGATAGAGAAGGCATGGGATAGATTCTCATTTATTTTTTATCTGTATCGTAATCCAAAGAATGTCTGGAAGAAGTTGTTAGTAAATCACTTGGTCAGTTCTCCAAACCAAACAGTCTTTAAGTAATTCAGTATATCAGCCTATTATGTGACATTTTCTTTTTTTTGGTCTTGACATTTTCTCTTAAAAAATAATGCAGTGTTGGCACTGTTTTTTTTTTCAGGTCTGTGAACCAAATACCAGCTATCAACTCTCTTGTAGAAAAGCTATCAAGAATCAGAAACCAAAGATGTATATATATGTAAGGCCCCATTCACGTGTCTGCGTGAGATTGAGGGGGAGGCGGGCAGGGTCCTGGTGGTCAAGAACGGTGTGTCAAATTCACAGGTTTATTCTATTCTCCATTTTTCTTGGGTGGGATGAATTTTGGAATGATTACTTGGAAAAGTACAATTAGCAAATTCCCCTCTGTTCGAACCTACAAGAAATGACTCATGATTCCTTCAGCAGCAATTATTGGGTGCAAATCATGTTCCAGATACTAAACTGCTTTTAAAGCAAAGAGCCAGGAGGGTAAATACATGCTGCAGCTAACATTTTGAATAGCCTACATTCTATCATTGTTCCGCTGCCTTCCACTGGCAATTATGCAAGAATCTTTCAAATAAACTGAAATAAATGATAAAGGGTTCGGCTCTGTACATTCACGGGATAATGGAATAAGACGTTTACTCTTTTAGGATCTGAGCGTTAGAGGAGCTGTCAAGTCGATCAACAGAGAAAAATAAAAATCATTTGCATATTATCAGGTATTAAACTTGTTACTTTTAAGATCATGATTCTTTATTTTTAGTTTGGAGGCTAAATAATGTCATTCAAATAAGAATGTTGCACCAACTGTAAAGGCCCTTGAAGCCCCTCTGCCAAAAGATAATTTTAAAATTTAATATCTATGCTTTATGAAGTCGTTGGCCTTCTGTAAATTGCTATCCTTTTGTGGAATTAACAGAATCAGAGGGTTGTACCAAAGTGGATATTGCATTCATGTTTTCAATATCTATTCTAACTGAACACTTAGATTATTTATGTACTTTGCCAATATCAACTGAAAATTTGAATGGACTATGGACTTTAATATAAAAAAGAAACTTATCAATTCAACCTTTAGTTATACTTCACTCACAATCTCAATGCTAAAGTCACCACTTCTTTAGGTGATTCCAATAAAGGAAGGGTACTCATAGCTAGTTCTGCGGCTGTGATAGTGAAAGGTTTTGCTTTGGAATACAAGAAGCAATTTTCAGTTTTCTAATGAGTTTACCAATCCCTTCTTTATAAGGTTGACCTTATAAAGTTTGACATCTTATCCTCTTTGGCTCAATCTATTGGGTCACAACTGAATACTTGTACCAAGTAAAGAGTCAGAGCTCATTGTTTCTACAGGAACATAACATTTTCCAGTGAGCTTTTGAAGTGCTACCGTTTATGGGAAGAGAACGACAAGAGCTATGTCATCTCTCTTTTGTTAAAAAAAACTATAAACTATGTGATACTCTAAGAGACTAGCCACACTACAGTGCTAATAAGTGTATACAGTCATTACAAAGTACACACCTAACTGGGAATAATTCAACTGAAATTTAAAAACACAGATTCTCAGATGCACACAAAGAAGATGGAAAAGTTTTAGGCAAGAGACTGGCAATGACTTGAAAGAAGAAGAATTTTGAGGAGAATATGCTGAGAATTCCAGGAGGTGGCGAGTTTTGAGCTGCATTTGGAATTGATCACCTTTGGAGAAGAGAGATCCCCAGTGTATATGGGGAGTAGCCTTCAAATAACTTGTGGAGCTAGAAGGGAGTGAACTATGGGCCTGACTTCTATATGCATTCTATTGGCAATGTAATAAAATGACCACATGGGAAGGCAGGAGGCTATTAGATCTCCTTATTGGCTATTGAAAGGGTTTTTAAAAATTTTATGAGGGAAATTATTAACACATCAGGGTTTACTAAGTAAGTATACGATGAGGCCATTTTGAAAGAAGACCATCATCACAAATATTCTGGTGAGAGATATGAGACAAAAAACTGGGGGAGGGAACGGTACTAAGGATGCTATGAACTTGTAAAAGTGTTCTCAGTGTGGTCTGCAGACCAGCAAGAGCTCTCTATTGACACGTTAAGAAGACTAATAGGTCAAAACTATGCTGATGATAATGCTAAGGCACTGTTTTGTTTTGTTTTTTTCTCTGTTGACATTGGCCTTGATGTTGCAAACCCCATGTTGGGTAAACTCCGGGCTCCTTTGCTAAAAATGTATTCTTTACCACTGTGCCCACTTTCTAAAAACAAAAACAAAAGCCATTCTTGTTGAAGCAGCAAAGGTTAGACATTTTGTAAATCTCAAGTCTTGAATGCATGTCTTTCTAGCCTTTGGAAGGGGTTGTGTGCAGAAAGCACTTCTGTTTTATACCCGTATGCTGACTCCAGCAAAAGCACTTGTGTAGCTGAGCCATTGTTTGCATCAAGAACTGATCTACCTGCTATTTCCAAGGAATTCCTGTTTTACTGAGAAGGATGATGGATGACAATTATATTGTTCAGACTTGATGTCTAGTGGGGATATTTTAAAAAATAAAACAAGTGCACCTGTCACTTTAACAAATATAACTGATAATATTTATTGCCAGCAATAAAAGTTTGAGCTGTCAAGAAAAATTAGGATTTAAAAAACTTATATTCATCACCGTGAACTTGACAGTATCCAATACAGTCCAAAAGCCATTTCTGATGAAATTGGTGGTATTTTATTTTTTTGTTTTAAAATTTCTACTATAGAGTGAACGGTGTTAACAGTTGGAAATATCCAAAAGAATATAAACTAATATGTTGCAAATGACTAATATCTGATGTTACTAAATTATTCATGAGTGACCCATTCAAAGTGCCGTATTGGCTAGTCGTTTAAAATATGGCAGAGTACAAAAATATTGCTATAGTTTCAGAACCCTCATTGCAGTGAATTTTTAAGAAACTATCACTTGTCAATATTTGTGTTAGTTATCTAGTGATACTATACTACAAATACCACAAATTGGTTGGTTTTAAGAATCAGAAATAAATGATACCCCGGTTTAAGAGTCTAGACGTTTGAATTCAGGGTGCTGGTCCTTCATAGTGATCCTCGTGTGACAGGACATCAGTCTTCCCTTAACAGTGCGTGCTTAATCTTCTTTTATATTCTATAAGCGATCGACTCAAAACACACTGCACACTAATGCAGCCTCATTAACTTAACAAGGAGACCTTTTTGGAAATGGGATTAGGTTCACAGGGTAGGATTTACAATACTAATATTTTGGGGAGACACAATTCAATCTATAATACTTCAGAAACAAAGAAGAATATTTAGAATTATCTACAAAAGCTGTTAAAATGATCTTTCTTCCACAGGGAATCCAGGACAGATGACCCCCTTCATGACCAGTGGTGAGAGTGGTGATGCCTGGAGGGTGGAGGGAATGTGGGGTAAGAAGGAGGAAACAAATACAAGAACCCACATATAGCCTCCTCCCTGGGGGATGGGCAGCAGAGAAGAGGGCATGGGGAGATGTCGGACAGTGTAACATAGGACAAAATAATAATAATTTATGAATGATGAAGGGTTCATGAGGGAGAGAGGAATGGGGAGGGAGGGGGGAAATGAGCAGCTGATATTAAGGGCTCAAATAGGAAGAAAATGTTTTGAGAATGATGATGGCAACTAATGTGTACATGTGCTTGACACAATGGATCTATGTAGGGATTGTGATAAGAATTGTATGAGCCCCAACGAAATGATTTAAAAACTTATCTTTCTTCAATTTGGCAATTTCTAAAACATATGGCAATTGAGCTACCATACGACCCAGCAATCCCCCTACTGGGCATATACCCAGAGAAGGCAAGGAACAAACCACGGCCAGACACCTGTGCTCCATGTTCATCGCAGCACAGTTCACAATTGAAAGGAGTTGGAAACAACCCAGATTTCCATCAGCTGAGGGTGGATTAAAAAAACTGTGGTACATATATCTAATGGAGTACTATGCATCGTTAAAAACAGTGATGAATTCATGAAGCATATCACTGCATGGAAAGAACTGGAGGAAATTATGCTAAGCTAAGTAAGCCAAGCAAAGGACAAGCACAACATGAGTCCACTGAGGTAAGTTTATAAAAAAAATGCAAAAGGGGCACAGGGTAAAAGCTACTGTATACAAACATTCCTGGGGTGAGGTCTAGGTAGTTTGGCAGGGGCCAGATCAAATCCAGAGGTAAATATGGTAGTCAACTAAAAAGGAGGGAGTGGGGGAGGGAGAAAACAAAAGGATAGAAAGGTGTAGCAGGGGAACAGGGCACTAAATCATCCAAGGGGAAGGTATTGTTTGTGTCTCCACAGGGAAAGAGGGACCAGATTTAAATCCAGTGTTCCAGGATGCAAATGCAGGGTGCAGGCAAGGAGAGGGGAGAGGGGAGCCAGTGGAGGGGCCTGAGGGCTCAGCCCCAATCCCATCTACTTGGACAACTGCCCCTCCCCCCCAGGAGAATTTACTTTAGAGGACAGCACTGATGTTGCTGCTAGGGGAGAGGGACATGTCTGGTCAGAGCACACGGGAGCAAATGAATGGGGAGGAAGAGAGAGTGGAGCACATCCTGGCCTGGAGGACGATATTCCTGCTCCGAATAGCCAATGCACAGAGTGGACCATATGGCTGGTTCCACCATGAGACACGACATCCCTCGCTGGCCCAGGGCCCCATGGGGGATAACACAGGAGACACAATGTTGGGATTGGCCCAGTCTGGCCCCACCACACCGAGGCTAAACACTAAGGGTGTGCGGCAGAGCAGCGGAACAGGGTGCGGGGTGGGATGTGTGTGGGAGCAGTGCAGGGAGGTCCCAAGGGAGTGCCAAGGACAGACTTTCTGGCCAGAGTGTGGCACCCCATCAGACTTGACTGGAGGACACTCCTAGAGGTCAACAAAGAGACCTTGAACTATTTACAGGGTTTTCTTTCTTAAAGTGATCTATTTATTTTATTCGGTCATTGGTTTTTTGTTGTTGTTGTCGTTATGTTCTCTTTTGTCACTTTGTCTTACTATGCCTTGTTATTTTGTGCATATTATTATCTCTGCAGGTCTAGCTAGATAAGATAGGCTAGATGAACAATCTGGAGGAGAAAACAATGGGACCAATGGTTCCAGGGGGACATGGGAAAGGGGAAGTTGGGGGAAAGGAGGTGGTGTTGACCCACCCAGGGACAAGGATTGATCCAAAATTAGTGACAAGGAAGGCGGGAGAGGCCTGGTAGGGATTCAGCAAGGACAATGTAACCAAGAGAAATTTCTGAAACCCAAGTGAGGGCTGAGCATGATAGTGGGACAAGAGGAAAGTAAAAGGAAATAGAGGGAAGAACTAGGAGGCAAAGAGGATTTACAGAGGTCTAAATACAGGCATGTAAATATATTTATGTAGGATAGTGGGAGGAGATGAGCCTGTCAGCATGCAGTGTAGCAACAATGAAACATACAACTTTCCTCGAGTTCTTAAATGCTTACCCCCTCTCTCCCCCGATGATCATGATCCCAATTCTACCTTACAAACCTGGCTAGACCAGAGGATGTACACTGGTACAGATAGGAACTGGAAACACAGGGAATCCAGGACAGATGATCCCTTCAGGACCAGAGGTGAGAGGGGTGAAGGACCAGTGGTGATAGCAGGAGGGTGGACGGAGGGTGGGATCGAGAGGGGGAACTGATTATAAGGATGTACATATAACCTCCTCCCTGGGGGATGGACAACAGAAAAGTGGGTGAAGGGAGATGTCATACAGTGTAAGACATGAAAAATAATAATAATTTATAAATTACCAAGGGTTCATGAGGGAGGGTGAGCAGAGAGGGAGGGGAAAAATGAGAAGCTGAATCCAAGGACTGAAGTGGAGAGCAAATGTTTTGAAAATGATGAGGGCAATGGATGTACAAATGTGCTTGATACAATGGATGTATATATGGATTGTGATGAGTTGTATGAGCCCCAATAAAATGATAAAAAAAGTTATCTTTCCTTTATATAGCTGTGTATTTTATATAAGAATGGATTTCTTTCATATAGTTCAACCAAAACAATTTACTGTAGCAGACGGAATGCCAGGTGACATCCGAGAACCCAGTTTTGTTTTTCTATAAGACATTGAAGAGATTTATAAATCTATCTCTCTATCTTTGTCGATTTGCTTATCCTCTATGAAAAAATTGTATCATTATGCAGTATACTTATTTTTACTTTTGTTTAATGAGTAAATATTGTAATTGATAAAATTTAATCTTCAATATGATCATTTACATGATAAAATTTACATAAATAAAATTCTTTGGAATCCTCAAAAATCTTTACAAACTCCCAGGTGAACCCTGTAAGATAAGGAGTAATACAATGATGCCTATGTTCACCAGTGCCATTCAATATTGTATTGGAAGTTGTAGCTAGAGTCGTTAGGAAAGAGAAAGAAATGGAAGACATCTGAATCAGAAAAGAAGAAACATATACAAAACAAATATACAAAAGGTGGTACCCCCCATAAAAACCAGATTTCTCCCCCAGAGCTATGTATTTAATTTGTTTTCCAAAACAACCTTATTACCTTCAAAGTACTCTCCATTGCATTTAATACATTTGCCAAATCTGCGATTTTATTCTTGGAAACATTTTTCAAACTCATCTCTTTGGATGGTTGACAGCACCTCCCTCGTTTTTTCTTGACCTTTTTTACATTGTCAAATCACTGTCCTTTCACGTCCCTCTTCATGTGCAGAAACAAATAAGTCTCATGGAGCAAGGTCAGATGAGTAAGCTGCTGGGACAAGAGAGGCATGCTGTTTGTTGCCCAAACCTGGTGCACTGAGAAGGCTGCATGAGCAAGTGTGTTGTCCTGGTGGCAAACCAGTCCCCCAGGAGGAGGAGATGCTTTCTGAAAGTAGAGTAGAGCATGGTGATGTGGATGGAGGAAAGCCTGTGGAAGTAGAGTCTTTAGGATAGTCCTTTGCTGGTGGGGTACAGCTCAAGGTAAGAAGAAACAGCTGGAAAAAATTACAACAATCAGAACTTGGAATGTACAAAGTATGAGTCTAGGAAAATTGGAAGTTGTCAAAGATTAAATGAAACATATAAAGGGTGACATCCTAGGCTTTAGTGAGCTGAAATGAGCTGGTTTGGGCCATTTTGAATCAGAAAGTCATGTGATTTAGTATGGAGGTAATGACATAAAACAGAAGGAATGGTGATGCGTTCATGGTCAAAAAGGACAATTCAATACCAATCTTGAAGTAAAATGTTGTCTGTGATAGGATTCAATCTATTCAGCATCAAAGAAATCAAATCAATGCAACTATAACCCAAACTTGTGCACCAACCACAAATGCTAGTGATGAAGTAACTGAAAAATTCTACCAATGACTTCAGTTAGAAATTGATCATATACACAATCAAGATACACTGACAATTACTGGAGATTGCAATGCAAAAGATGGAAACAAAGAGGAAGCAATGGTAATTGGAAAGCATGGTCTTGGAGACAGAAGTGAAGTTGGAGATTGCCTGATAGACTTTTGCAAGATCAGAAACTTGTTCATAATAAATACCCTCCTCAATACACAAAAAGCATCTATCTCTACCTGTTGACTTCCTTAGATGGAGTACACAGAAATCAAATTGACTACTTCTGTGGGAAGAGATGATGGAGAAACTCAATAACAGCAGCTAAAACCAGGCCGGGGGCTGACTGCAGAACAGATACCAATTGCTCATATGTACGTTCAGGAGGAAGGTGAAAAATAATTTAAAACAAATCTACAAGAGTCAACTCTGTAAGAACCTTGAGACTAGTCCACCTGAATTTTGAGAATATCTCCATAAGAGATTTCCTGCATTGCATACTTCTAACAGAAGATCAGATGAGCTGTCGGAGAACAACACACACACCAAAATAGAAAGCAAAGGTCATTAAAAGCTCTGGAAAGAAAAGGTCAGACGAGGCCCAGAAACTCACTTTTAATCCTAGAGTAGATAAAGCAAATAGAAGAAATGATGAAGTCAAAGAGCTGAACAGAAACTTTCAAAGAACAGCTCGAATAGACTCCATAAAATATAATGAAATGCGCAAAGACCTAGAATTAGATAACCCAAAAGGAAGAACACACCCAGGGTATCTTAAATGGAAAGAACTCATGCAAAAAATTCAAGCTCAAATTGCAATATTGAAAGATTTTATGGACAACATATTGAATGATGTGGGAAGCATCAGAAGAGATGGAAAAAATACACAGTCACTCTACCAAAGAGACCTAGTCACCAATCCACCATTTTCAGAGGTAGCATGTGAGCAAGAACTAATGGTGTGAAAGAAAGAAGTTTAAGTCCCAGTGAAAACATTTGCCAAAAACAAGTCTCCAGAGATCGATGGAATACCAATTGAACTGTTTCAACAAGCTGATGAAGCTCTAAGAGCACTTACTCATGCGTGCTAGGAAATTTAGAAGACAGCTATTTGACCAACTGATTGGAAGAGATCCATATTTGTATCCACTCTAAGGAAAGGTGACCCAACACAATGCCCAAACTATGGAACATATGCAAGTAAAATTTTGCTGAAGATCATTCAACAATGGTACAAATAGAGGGCACAGCCTGAATATAGAAGAGGACATGGAGCAAGAGATATCATTGCGGAGGACAGATGGATCTTGGCTAAAAGCAGAGAATACCAGAAAGATATTTACTTCTGTTTACTAGACTATGCCAAGGCATTAGATGGTGTGGATTATAACAAACTATGAACATCCTTGATAAGAATGGGAATTCCTGAGCTCTTCATTGTGTTCCTGCTGAATTGTACATGGGTTAAGAGGCAGTCGTGCAAGCAGAACAAGGGGAATACTACATGGTCTAAAATCAGGAAAAGCATGGGCAGGGTTGTATCCTCTTACCATACTTATTCAATCTGTATGCTGAAAAAATAACCAGAAACACTGGTTTAAATGAAGAAGAATGTTGTATCAGGGTTGGAGGAAGGCTTATGAAGCTGGAATATGCAGCCAACACAACCTTGCTTGTTGAAAGTGATGAGGACAAGAAACACTTGCTAATAAAGACCAAGGATTGCAGTCTTCAGTATGCAGCATGAGGACCAACACGCTCCCAACTAGATCAATAGGTAATAACATCATGGTAAATAGAGAAAATATTGAAGTTGTCAAGGATGTTCCCTTGCTTGGATCCACAATCAATGCTCATAGAATAAGCAGTCAGGAGATCAAAATACGGGTTGCATAAGGTAAATGAGCTGCACAAGACCTTATAAGAGCATTAAAAAGCAAGGATATTACTCTGAGGACTAGAGTGGGCCTGACCCAGGCCATGGCATTTCCAGTGGTCTCCTATGCATGTGCAAGTTGGAGATTGAATCAGGAAGACCAGGGAAGAGCTGATGCGTTTGCATTGTGGTGCTGGAGAAGAATATTGAAAGTACCGTGGACTGCTAATAGTACAAACAAATCTGCCTTGGAAGAAGCGTGGCCGGAAAACTTCTTCAAGGCAAGGGTGGCAAGACTCCGCCCTATGTATTTTGGACATTTTGTTAAGAGAGACCAGTCCCTGGAGAAGGACATCATGTTTGGTAGAGGATAAGGGCAGTGAAAACGAGGAAGGTGTTCAATTAGATGGAGTGACATCATGGTTGCAGCAATGGACTCAAGCTTAGAAACAATTATGAGGCTGCGTCAGGACTGGGTAGTGTTTTGTTCAGTTGTGCACAAGGCAGCTATGAGTTGAGGCTGTCTCAATGTCACCTAACAACAACAACAACAACAACCTTAATATTTTATATGCCCTGTTTGCATGTTGGTGCGACTCAGAAACGGATAGAAGAACCACAAGTCATTAATTTCACTTCATAACAATTGCCTGGTGCTGGGTCTGGACCAGCATCTGACTCATCAAGCTCTAGTTCCTCCGACTAGAGCCCAGCGTCTGATGCCTTCCACAGCCTGCCATCTGACCTACTGACCTCGGGTGCATTTGCCTTGGCAACCACCAGCTTTCCTGTCAACTTGTGTTACTCAGTACCTAATTCTACAACGGTGTGAGCCTCTCTCTCTCTGTCTCCTCCCCCCTCTCTCTCTCTACACACATACACACACAGTTTCACTGGTGTTTGCTTCTTTAAATAACCCTGCCTAAGATAACTTGTGTGATGGAGTATTATTTTCTTTGCACGTAATCAAAATCTATTTGATACAAGTGCCTGTTTAAGAGTCTTGGTTTCACTGTTGGTTTGACATTTGGCCATGACCTAGGATGGAGCTCCATCCCACCAGGGTAAAGACGAGGTTCTCTTTTCCTATAAATATACAATCCTGGAAATCATTTATAAGAGTCATTATGAATAAGATTTGATGCCATAGGTTTTGTTTTGTGTATGTGCTGAACATATTCTACAAAGAATGTGCATTGGTACTCAGCAATACCAAACAAAAACCCAACCCCATTGCCATTGACTTGATTCCAACTCATAAGGTCTCGATACAGTGTTTCTGAGACTGTAAATGTTTATAGGGGCAGACATCCTCAACTTTCTCCTTTAGGATGTCTGGTGGATCTGCTCTAACAACCCTGGGGCTAGTGGTCCAACACCTAACCCACAGTACCACCAGTGTCTAAGAAAACAAAAGAAGGAAAAAAATTGTTGCGGTGACATACATAGTGAAGGTGTTTGTTTCATCTACAAATCTATTGTTTTGAATTCAAAAATCAAACAAGACTTTGAATTTATCTTCTGTGCTAAAGTCATATTCTTGTAAGAGCACTTATATCCAATTAGAAAATTATTTTGTCTCATGAGACCTAGAAAGGCATACCATCTGTATTTTCTCCAGTAGCGAACAATCATTAGACATGTATACAGCACAGTTATAACCTGTGAGTAAAATTGTAGACAACACAACCATGGAAATATTTATTCACAAACTAAAGGTGTTGTAGCTTAATGTATGTCTGCTCTTTAGTTTTCTGGGAAAAGTGAGGAAAGGTTATAGGTCTGAGTGGATGAACAAGAGGAACTCTTCCCATGCCACTGAAGAGGAAATGAGGGAGGATTTAAATAAATATGGCAGGGAGGAACAATAATCACAACATTTGTGTAATGCTCCTTATACACATGTTCCTTAAGGCTTGCATTGTGTTGTCCATGATGCAATTACGTGAAATATTCACAAAATATATGTATCCATCAAATATATACTCATGAATTATAAGAATTATCATGGATAATGCAGTGGGGCCCCTCTGTAATATAGCCAACTCTTCTATAGTAAATTATTCATGTGCAAGAAAAGTTAAGAGTGACCAAGAAGATATTTCTACTTGGAAAACAGGTAAAGAAAAAATTTAAAATGTCAAGAACAAACTGGCAAGAGCTATAAAATGAGTAAGAGTTAGCATTTAGGTCACGCTGTTGTCTTTTAAACAATGCTTTATTGTAAACTGGGTGAAGGTTTACAGAACACATCAATAATTCATACACTGTCTGCTTCATCTCATCCACTGCAATCCTCTCATGGTAACATTATCCAGACAACCATCTCCCAGCATTTCTGGTCGCTATCCCTTCTCTTTTCTTAACCCTTCTGAATGTTTTCCTTGGATAAGGACAACACGATCTGTATCCCAAATGGTCAATTATTCTAAGCTGTATATGCATCAGTAATTTTATTATTCCCTTGATAGACTGTTAACTGGATGACAATGGATCTATGGGGGCAAGTTCAGTTCAGGTCACCCTAGGGGTGACCAAGGATTATAGCCTTGAGAATTCCAACAGTCTCTATCCAACTAGGAAGGCTGGTCACCTTCATAATTTTTAGTTTTGTTCCACGTTCTTCTGGCACGGTATCCAGCACCTTTTAATGAAATTCCTTCCGGAAGAGTTCGTAAAGGTAGCTAGGCACCATATAGTGCAAATATCCTCTGTCTATATATATTCTCAGTTTTATGTCATATATATTATATATATGACAATATATACATATTGTCAGTCTCCCTCTCATACTTGCTCTGTCTATACTTGTCAATTACTGTTATTGCAGGATTGTGTATAATAAATAGTATTTATCTCTGTTGGTTTATCTCCAGTGTCTTCCTCCACCTTCATCATTCTTTGACCTCTCTCTTCTTATATACTACCCTTTTCTTCACCCCAGCTTCTGAAATCAAATTGACTTCCTCTCTATTCGAAAATTACGTAGCTACACTATTTTCTTATTTTACTTTGCAATTTTCTTCATTACAGATTGATATCTCTGGCTGCCTATTTTCAGCCCTGTAAGTTTGTTTTACCCTGAATACTTAGAGATCTGGTTCGACTTTGAGTGACTTGGTCATGTATGGTAATCTTCGTTGTTTTCTGCCATTCTTGATTTACTGTGTGAAGAATTTCCTTTGATATTACTGTAAGGTTGACATGGTCTTTACAAATTCCTTTAATTTCTGTATCTGGAAATTTCTTAATTCTCTCCCCTTATTGAAGGGATGACGTTGGTGGGCATATGACTCTTGGTTGGCCATTTTTTAACTTTCAGAGGTTTATATATGTCATCCCATTGTTTTCTTGTCTGACTGGGTTCTGCTGAGAAGTCAGAGATGTGTCTAGTTGGTTCTCCTTTGTAGACGACTGTTTGTTTTCCTCGGTCTACTCTCAGGATTCTTGTCTTTGGTCTTGTGAAGCTTGCTGTGATATGTGTGATGATTTTCTTTAGGGGTTTATCCTGTTTAGGGTTTATTCAGTTTCTTGAATGTACGAGATATTTCATCATGTACATATATCCCTTCATCATTCATAAAGTTAGGGAAGTTTACCTCCAATAACTCTATTTTCCCCTGCTTTCTCTTTTTGGAGCAGTATCTTCCTGTTCTGGAATCCAATCACATGTAAATTATTCCTCCTGATTGTGCCCCACAGTAAACCTTAGGCTTTCCTGAAATTCTTCTTGTTCTTTTGTGTGATTGCATCTGTAGCAGATTTAGTGTGAGAGATTTTTTTTATCCTCACCAAGGTGACCTTCCATTGATTAAAGTCTATCCCGTTTCCCTTTCAAAGCAGTGTCTATCTAAAATCTTAGTACTAATCTCCTGACTCAATTTGCTGGTTTTGTATATTTTCAATTATCTTTTCAGTTTGTTCTGGTAGTATTTTCTTGAATTCTTCTAAATTTTAAGTTTTGTTTCATTAGATTTGGTTGGCAGATTTCTTGATTTTACTCAACATCTTTTGAAAGTACTTCCATGTCATCCTTTTGAATTTCAATGTTATGTCTTCCTCAGAAAGGAGTTCTGGGTCCGTGCCTTGCTGACCTCTTTGAGCCACACTGTGTGGTTTTGATTTGTATTCAGTAGATATCACACCTGTCTTCTGAGAGTTGGGATAGGGAATGTGAATGTGTGGGCACTTGTCTGTTCCCTGTTAATGTGACACATTAGTCCTCTGTTCCCGGTTAATGTGGCAGTTCTCTGCTCCCTGTTCATGTACAACAGTTCTCTGCTCCCGGTCCATGTAGCACAGTTCATGATGGGTCTGGCTGTGATGGTTGCTGTCTATAGTAGTATATGAGCAGGTAGTGGCCACCACACAGTAGTTGATGCTGTAGGAGGTAAAAATGTGGCAGGGCAATGTGGGCATAATTGCTGATGTCCACTGGGTAAAACAGGAAAAGAAAAAGAAACAAACAAATGAACACCCACAACAAATGAACAAAAATGTCAACAGCAAAGCAGAGAGAATGAACTGAAAGAATTGAGCATAAGCCAGCAAACAACAAGAAAAAATAATAATTAAAAAGAAAATAAAGAATAAAAAACAAGGGAAAAGAAAAATACAATCATAAAACATTAATGAGAGTTACATGAGTGAAATGGTAAAAACATAGGAAGTGTCAAAAAAAAAAGATGGAAGGAACATACTGAATTCCTGTACCAAAAAGGGACTAGTCCAAGTTCTACCATTCTGAGATAGAGCGTATCATCAACAACAAGTGGTATTGAAGGAAGAAGTCCAAGCTACATTGAAGGCATTAGCGAAAACAAGGTTCCCAGGTATTACGTAATAAAAATTGAAATGTTTCAACAAGCTGCTGAAGCGCTAGAAGTACTTGTTTGTCTATGTCAAGAAATTTGGATGAGACCTGCCCTGCCAACTGACTGCAAGAGATCCATATTGGTGTCCAGTCTAAAGAAGATGACTTAACATAATGTGGAAATGATCAAACAAGGTTATACATAAATAAAATATGACTGGATATAATAAAAAACAAAAATCTTAAAAGCTGGACCAATAGACAGCTTACATCAGTAGGGAGCTGCCAGAAACTCAAACTGGATTCAGAAGAGGACGTGGCAGGAGGGATGGCATTGGAGATGTCAGATGGATCTTAGCTGAAAGCAGAGAATACCAGAAAGATGTTTACTTGCATTCTATTGACTATGTAAAGGCATTTGACCATGTGGGTCATAAGAAACTATGGATAGCATTGAAGAGTGGGAATTCCAGAACACTTCATTATTCTCATGTGGAAAATGTGCATGGACCAAGAGGCGGTCATTGAAACAGAACAAGGGAATACTGCATAGTGTAAAATCAGGAAACTTGTGAATCAGGGTTGTATCTTTTCAGAAGATTTATTTAATCTGTTTGCTCAGCAAATAATCCAGGAAGCTAGACTACATGCAGAATAATGGAGCATCAGCTTCGGAGGAAGGCCTCTTAGCAACCGGTGGTAGGCTGATGACACGACCTTGCTTGCTGAAAGCAAGAAGGACTTGAAATACTTGCTGATGAAATTTTTAAAAATTGTAGCCTTTGATATGAATTGTAACTAACTGTAAAGAAAGTAAAAAGCTTCACAAGTGGGCCCGCAGGTAACATGATGCTACATGGAGAAAAGTTTGAAGTTGTGAAAGATTTACTTGGATCCAAATAATGCTCATGGAAACAGCAGCCAAACCAAACAAAGGACATATTGACTTAGGAAAATCTGCTGCACAAGACCTTTATAAAGTGCTGAAGCACAAATATGTCACAGTGAGTCCTAAGATGCACCTGGCTCAAGGTGTGGTGTGTTCAATAGCTTTAGATGCATGTGAAAATTGGATAATGAATAAGGAAAATGGAAGAAGAATTTATGGATTCAAATCAGGGTGTTGGTGAAGAATATGGACGTTATAATGGAAGTTATAATACACAATTGTCTTGGAATTAGTACAGCAATAATGCTCCTTAAAGCGAGGGTGACTACAATGCTCCTTCAAGAAAGGAGGGTCCATGCAAAAGAGGAAGACGGGCAATGACACGATTGACATAGTGGCTTGCAGCAATGGGTTCAAACATAACAGCCATTGTGAGGATAGGTCAGGAATGAGCAGTGTTTCTATTTTTCATAAGATCCTACTGTGTTTGAATTAACTCTCTGGCGTCTAACAAGAACAGGGAGGAGTGAAAGAAAGAGAGAAGGCAAAAAGAAAACAATGAAGAAAACTAAGTGAAAAGAAAATATAAGGAACAGAAAATAGAAAAGGGGAAGAGTGTGTGTGGGTAGGAAAAAGGATGAAAGGAAAGCAGAAAAAGCAAAGATAAAAACAAAGGAAGGGAAAGAACAGGGGAAAAAACGCAAAGAAAACAAAAAATCAAGGAAAAATCTGTGGGCAGCAGGACCCCTGATATGGATTGGTACCCTCTGCCACCCAGTTGGGGATACAGGCAGGAAGGATGGATGCTTCCTGCTAAACAGAGTTTCTATTGGCCTATATGTTGTCAAGGTCAAAGCACCTGTGGAAGTAGTTTCTGTTGGCTCATATGGAACATGAAGTCAGGGTGCTTTTTTGTCAGAAAGGCAACTGGATATGGAAGAAAGTCTTACCTGTCCACAGGTAGGCAGGGACTTGACACTTGATGTTCTTCTGGTCTGATGAGGTGGACTGTACTTGCTTTCTGATGTTGATTTTCCTTATTCATTGTCCATCTCTCACATGCATATGAGAGGATTGAAAACAGCACAGCTTGAGTCAGGTGCCCCTTACTTCTCAAAGTGATAACTTTGTTTCAAACATTTTGAGGATCTCTTGTTCAGCAGATTTGCCCAATGAAATAAGTCATTCGATTTCTTTACTGTTGCTCCCATGCGTTGATTGTGGATCCAAGTTACAAAATCCTTGATAGCTTCAATCTTTTCTCTGTTTGTCACGATGTTGTGTGTTGGTCTATTTATATGGATTTTTGCATGTAGAGTGGGAGAAATTATTAATGTGAAAGCAAGCATGTCCCCATGGAGACCACCAAAACTGTTTTGTCTTTGTGGATGAATATTAGCTAGATTATTCATCATGTTAATCTGCGCAAATGGGTTCATAAAAAGATGTTTGTATATCGCAAACCCTTGTACGATTTCAAGTTAATCACCAGATATATTTGAAAACAGAACACAATGATTACTGTAGTGATTATATGTATGGATACACATATATACACAAATATATGTATATATACATATATACATATAATGGGTATACATATATGGATATATACATCCACAGATGCACATACACACATATATAGTGATTTTAAACACTTTCACATCTAATAATATCATTAGACTGTTTTTACAAATTCTGAGGCAGGCAGGGTTTTTTGCATTTTACAGAGATATGAAAGCTGAAGCAGAGAGAAGATAATTGAAAACAAGGCTTATCAAAGATGTTTCAAGGATTCAAATCCAGGATTTTTGTTGCTGAAACTTATTTTCCTGCCTTACAAGGAAAATTAAAGCCCATCCATTTTTCTATATTTTTAAGTACAGAATTGGTCCTTGAAAATGCCTAACTTGTTCTTCCCCAACAATTGGTGTCGCAGGAAGCAGAAGCAAGCGTAACTCTTCTGTCGTCATTTCTTGTACTTAAGGTCACACCACTTACATGTTGTTCAATGCTTCAGAATGTTAAGAACACTGATGCTTTTAATACCACAGTGAGAATTTACAGAGGAAGAGACTGAAGAAAGGCTAAATGCCTTGTTAAACCCATTAGAATGGATTGTAGAGCTGGTGTGTTAGGAAAGTAGGAAGCAAATATAAAAGCCTTCTCTTAGAATAACACAGACATAAAGCCCTCTGCAGAAGGATCTGCACAGCTTTTCTTCTTCTTTTTTTTTTTGCTGCACTCAACTGTGAAAAGGACTGCACAACCCGAAGGCAGTGTTCAGCATGGGAGCTGCACCATAGCATCCTCGCTCTGTTTTCCAAAACAACCCACAGGACCATCAAGGGCAGCAGAAAAAAAAAGAATCAAGCCAAATAAATCAATAAACAAACCAATAATCCTTGGTCTACAGAGAGATCCCAACAAGCACATTTGTGCCTAACAATGAAGACTTGGTTACACTGCTGTGTGACTCTTCCTTCACACAGCTTTTTTTTTATAACCATGTGCTTGGGCGCCCTGGAGTCAAGTCAGATTCATAGCAACCCTGTCAACAACCGAACGCCACACCGCGCAGGCCTGCGCCATCCGTACAAGTGTCCTGTTGCAGCCCGTGTCAATCCATCGCATTTAAGAGATTCCTCTTTTTTTTGGTTGGCCTGCATTACCAAGAATGATGTCTTCTTCCAGGGCCTAGTCTCTCCTGATAACATGTCCAAAATCTATGAGATGAAAGCTTGCCATCCTCATTTCTAAAGAGCATTCTGGAATTACTTCTTCAAAGACAGGATTTTTTGGTCCTGGTTGCCCAAAGTACTTTCAATATTCTTTGCCAACTCACCTACCATCATTCGGTTTTCACATGCCTAAGAGGTGATTGAGGACAACATGCCTTGTGTCCCACTCACGTAGAACTCCAAGTGACATCTTAACTCTTTAACACTCTCAAGATGTCTCGTGAAGCCCATGTGCCCAATGCAATGTGTCTTTCAATTTCTCTGTGGCTGCTTTCATTAACATTGTGTGTGCATTCAAGTCAAACTAATTTTTGATGCCTCCTACACTCTCTCCATTTATCGTGGTGTCTATGAGTCCAGTTGTGAGGATTATTTTTCTTTACATTTAATTGCAATCCATATTGAAGGATATAGTTTTAAAAACATCATCAGCAATTGCTTCAAGCCTTCCTGGTTTTCAGCAAAGCTTTGTCATTCATCGACTTATCAAAGACTAAGAGTAAGGCTTCTTCCAGTACTGATATTGCGTTCTTCTTTATATTGGCTAGTTTTCTAGATTATTGGTTCGACATACATATTGAATAAGTAAGCTGGATGAATACAATTCTGAGCTATTGTGAATTAAAGATAAAAATCAATTGGATGATGAATTCAGAATTAATACTAAATTGCTTGAAGAAGCTCACCAGTCACCAAGCTGGCAGTATGACAGGCACCTTGGTAGTTTATTTGCACAAGGTCATGGGCAAGCAGGTCTACCCTGAAACATATCGGGTCAGAATGGGTTGGAAAAGACTGAACAGCAATTCTTTTAAAATTGTTAGAAGGAACAGGATGGAGGCTAGAATGAGACATAACACACAAAGAAGGTTATTGTAACTAAAATACAGCCAACTTGAACTTTGGGGTGGGAGACCCATCTAGGTATGTCTGGATGAAGGGCCAAAGGAAGGATGTATTGAAGGCCCTATGGGACTGGTTAGGCAGGACTATCCTAATTAACCCCAGTTAATTAATTAGCCTCTTAATTAACACTAGTCTATCAGTTACAGGAGTTCTGCTCTCACAATACTTTACATGTTGGGGTGCTAACCACCAGGCTAGCAGTTTTAAAGCATCTCCTCTCTGTGGGAGAAAGGAGGAGCTTCCTCCCCCAGTGAAAGCTTACAGTTTCAGAAACCCACAGGAGCAGTTCTGCACTGCTTTCTAGGGTCACCGTGAGTCAGAATCAGCTCAGTAGCAGAGAGTTTAGCTTTGAGTTTTGTCTGACAGTTTGTCATACCGTGGTGGCTTGCATGTCTCTGTCTCTTCCTTCTCTTCCATTTTGGTGCTGGCCAGGAATATGGCAAGCACCATGGATTGCCAAACCAACAAACAACTCTGTCTTGGCAGAAGTACAGCCAGACTGCTCTTTAGAAGCAAAGATGGCAAGAACTTCATCTCGCGAACTCTGGACATGTCATCAGGAAAGACCAGCCCTTGGAAAAGGACACCATGCTTGGTAAAGTAGAAGGACAGAGAAAAAGAAGGCCCACAAGGAGATGGACTGACACAGTGCCTGCAGCAATGGGCTCAATCGGAACAATTGCGAGGACGGAGGAGGATGAGGTGGTGCTTTGCTGTGTTGTTCATGGGCTCTCTATGGGTCAGATCTGACTCCACAACACCCCACAATGATCATGAGGCTTTATGTCGTTGAGTGCCCTGAATGTGAACTTTGGTCAAGTGTCTGTTAATGTCCTTTGTCTATTTTTTTAAACCGCATTGTTTGTCTTTGTTGTCAAGTGGTTGATATTTATTCAGTATTTTAGAATTTAGACCCATAACAGATATATCATTGCCAACTTCATGCTCTCCTGCTTCATCAGACTTTATGTTCTCATTCACTCTCTAGGTATTTCTGATGAACACATGTAATTACTTTTCATGAGGGCCCATTCTTCTCATCTATCTTCTTTTATTTGTACACTTAGTTTTACTTGGTAGGCTAGGCCCCAAATTAGGTACCTTGATTTGAACCTACGTTATCTCCCAGGAGATTTATAGTCTTAACCTTAATATTTAGGTTTCAGATCCATCTTGAGTTCATTTTTGTGTACAGTGTGACATATGGAGACCTGTTCCATTGTATATTTTAAGATATTCATATGAGATATTACAAGACCACCTTGCCTCAGACAGTGATAAATTAAGAATGTATATTATAATCTCTAGAATCATCATTTAAAAATATAGCTGAAAATCCATATTTGACCTAAAGTGAGATGTTAATGTGTATTTTATTAGTGGAAAATTAATCAAGAAGGGAGGAGCAGAGAAAGAGAAAAATAAATCAAACACTAGAAAATAGGCAAATGATAGAGTTCAACTAAACTATATTAATAACAAAGTTAAACATGCTTTCATATATTAACTAAATATTTCAATGAAGTCTTAAAAATAATTATTTTCTGTCTTTAGATTTTGGGGGGAGTTTTTTGAGTGGGACTAAGAAACTATGTATTTTCAGCAATGAAAGTTTTTTGGATAAAGTGAAAAGAACATTTTGCAGTGATATGAATTTTGATACCGTTAGTAGGAGACCGATGGAGTCCTGGTAGCATCTTGGTTTTATATTGGTTATATATCAAAGATCAGAGGTTGGAAACCACAGCCACACCACAGGCGAAAGTTGAGCCTTTCTACTCATGTGAAGCGTTATAGTCTTGGAAACTCACACGGGCAGGGGTGCCCTATCCTACATGGTCATTGTGAGCCGGAATTGACTTGATGGCAGTGAGTTTTTTTTGTTTTGGGGGGTTCTTTTTGGAGAACACCCAAGTTTCAAGTTCACAGGTGGCAGAGTTGGTGAACTGAGGCTGTTTCTTCAGATTCATTGTTTTCCAGATGACACCAGAGGAAGCACCCAGTGAAGCTAGAATCGTAGCATCTCACTAAATGATAGTTCGACAGTGTTGGTGGACGCTCTATGTCCCATGGATCACAGAGGATTCAAAGACAGTTTTTTTTTGTCTGAATTAAATACCAAAATCCAGTTATATGGTATACCCCAAAATACACATAAGTAGAAAGTAAAAATTTGAAAAACAACATACTACGCAAAACGTTTCTTTCTTTTTTCTTAATGTTAGGTGTGGTTACATCAATATCAAACAAATTAGATCCAAGATGGGAATTCTTAACAAATTAACATAAAGTCAATTTCAAATAAAATAAATCTTGTAGAGATTGTTTTCTAATCACTTTAAAATTAAACTATAATTCATTTAGAGTGCAGTATATGGACATTAAACCATAAACATCTAAATTTGACTCATGTGAGTCAAATAGGAGGGGGCTTCAAAAGTTCATGGAAAATATAACTAAAAGATAATATAAGTTTCCTAGGAACTTTTCGTAGTCCTCCTATAAGAAAATAAAATATCCCAAAGCCCATATTGTTATTTTATGTAATTACTTCCTAACTTGATTTTTACAAGTAACTTAACTTTTTTTATTTTCAATTGTTCTAAACTAGAACAATTCCTGAATCTCAAGACATGTCAGTTTGTATATTTTTTCCATCGCCACCTACAAATTATTATCAATAGCAATAATAGTGATAAATCCTGTATGCGCATTTAGAAAACTATTATTTGTAAAATGCCTGACTTGGACGGCACAGATAACGTGGCCATTGACTTGGGTCAATGTCTTTGATTTATTTTATGAGGCCTGAGAGGAGGGCGCTTTCTGGGGGCACCTCAGATAAGAACGTAGCCTATTGTAGGACGTCCCCAATAATATACCGTTTGGGGTGTCATTGTTCACAATGTGAGGCTAATGAAGGCATTCAGGAATATGATCAGCTTAAAATATTCATGAGTCGTAAAGAAACTGCCTTCATCTAGAGGTAACCGTAATTTTGCAAATTTCTTGCAGCTTTTATGAAATGAGATATTTTAAACACAATACTTGCTTCAGTAGCCTAACTGAAAGTCTACAATACTACCAGCAAATTACATAGTTCACCTAGGGATTTTACCCATCTGGAGACCTACGGGCCTCGGTGTGGCTTTCTTTGTATTTTTCCCACTTGGGAAGCATACATATTTTTCAGTTGAATTTGTAAAATCAAATTTGGAAATTTTGCAGTAATTTTATTTTATGTCTCATTCTCATTTTCCTTTCCCTTTGGAACTTCAGTTATGTGTATGACAGATCGTTTGTACCGTCTTTTAGGACTGGACATTGAGCCATTGGTTAATTATTAATTATCCATTTTCTCTCCAATCTGAATAGTGGATAATCTCAACTGATTTGTCATCAAGGCCACTACCCTTTAGCTAGAAATCTCCAATCTGTTGTGAAGACAAATCAATTACAATTTTAATTTAAGATGTTTTATTCCTTAATGCGAAATCTCCATTTGATTCTGTCTATAATTTCTAATTCTCTTTTGAGATTTCTATTTCTTCACTCTTATTATCACATTCTTCTTCAGGTATGATCACATTATTCATAGCGGTTTTAAAATCCTTATCTGATCTGTTCAATATCTGGTCATCTTGGAGTCTAGTTTTTATTTGTTTTCTTTCTTTTTTTTTCACAAAAGAAAGGCTTGTAGTTTGTTCAAGGATCGTTTGCTGGCCCTTAGGAGCATTTTCCAGTCCAGTCTGTTGGGGCACCACGCCCTGGCCCCAAAGTCCACTTTCAGCATTCCCTGGGGACCTTGCCACTCCATTCCCTTGCTGTTCCGCTGCACTCCCCCAGTGCTTTGCCTCGGTGTGGTGGGATCAGGTCAGGTGCAATTCCCATACTGTGTCTCCGGTGCTGTCCCCTGTATCGCCCTTAGTCACTGATTGCCATCATGTCTCATAGTGGGGCCAGCCATGTTGTTCTCTCTGTGGACTGGCTGCTCTACTCAGGAACATCATCCTCACGGCCTGGTGGGACAGGCTGTGCTCCACTCTCTCCTCCTGCCCCTTCATCTGCTCCCGTGTGCTCTGATCAGATATGTACATCTCCCAGAGCTGCAGAATCAATGTCATCCTTTGAAACAAATTCTTCTTGGGGGAGGGGCAGGAATTCTTTTCAGGGGAGGGGCAGGATTTATTTGTTTTCTTAATTATGACTCTTTCCCTACTTCTTGTACGTGTGGTGACTTTTCAATTTAGATAGCACATTTCAACAATTGAATGTTTGGAGTTTGAATTATGGATCTTCTCTGAAAATACATTAAAATATTTTTTTCCTGAGGTCAGATGATCTTTTGGGTTTCAAGCTTGATTTTTATCATGAATATAAAGCAGGTCTATTTGGGCTTAATGCTTGAGATGGTCAGTGAGGTCTCTCTATTCTGGAACGCCAGCCTCTCCCTGGCCTGCAGGTCCTCTGATATTTCCAGTGAGCAGTCATGCATGTGGTGTACAACCTCTGCCAGGCCTCTGGGAGTCTCACTACTCACATGCGCTGCTCTGCCCACAGCTAAAAATTTGGGTCAAATCCTCCTGGAGACTTCTCCCTCACGCTACCCTTACCCACTTACTTCTTTGGCCCCTTTCCTTATATATTACAGATTCGTTTGCTTCCCGATATTCTGATCTCTGCCTTTTCCCCTCAGCAGGATCTAATG
Organism: Tenrec ecaudatus; assembly: GCF_050624435.1. Classification (NCBI taxonomy): domain Eukaryota; kingdom Metazoa; phylum Chordata; class Mammalia; order Afrosoricida; family Tenrecidae; genus Tenrec; species Tenrec ecaudatus. Next base: position 13,209,221 of record NC_134537.1, read on the forward strand.
TGGGCTCCATTTTCTTAAACGGGGGCAGCGAACGAACCCAGCAAAGCTGAGAGGATTGTATGTCTCATTCTGTGCATTGCCTCTCTTTCAAGGATCACAACGTGGCTGCGACCATTGTCCAGCGCCGAGAAAGCGTTGCCTCACCTATTTTGTCCAGGCTCAGTGCCAGTAGCTCATCCTCCGGGAATAGAAAATTCATGGCTTTGCATTGTATTTTCACAAAGCAACGTGAAGTCGTTCTGGGTAAAGTCAAATACAAAACCAAACCAAAGTACCCCAGACTCCATGGCCCCAGTCCATTCTGCGTGATGACAGAGAATTAACTTTCAAGTAGGTGGAGAAATGAGAACTTGAACCTAAGCGGCAAGATTGCAGACCCAGCGGTTTGGCTCAATTTTCCGGTCTCTGCAGCATGCAACCGTGTTTATTTCCTTCACAGAGAGTCTCCCACCCATTCATTTATCTCATACATGTGTTCATGTTTATTTATTGATTGCACTTTTGCTTGCTGCCTCTCCTACTAGTGTATAAACATTATCTATTTTCTACTTAACAACCGCCTCTCAACTGCCTAGGACAGGCTCTCAGTGAGTAGTCGATAAATATTTATTGAATGAATGAAGAATGTAGATGCCACTACGATGAAACAATATTGGAAATAGAATTCTCCCCTGCATATTTGAAACATCACACTTCATCTTGTCTGCCACCTTGTGGCATCAAGATTCTGCAATAAAAACAAGCAAAAACTAGCGTTGAGAGGGCAACAAACCATGGTATGTGTCATTAGAACCTTTAAAATTATGCACACCCCCATAAATTACATGAAATGCAAAGATTTATACTCTTGACAAGTTCGCAGTAACTGGAAATCATTCTACCCTCACTCGCTCACTCATTCACTACTGGCCATCCAGTGGATTTCGATGACATGAGCCCATTGGACAGAGCATCGGTGGGTTTCTGAGACTGGCCCTGCATGGAAGGGGGAGGCCTCATCTTCCCCTGTGGATGGCTCCCAACCCACTGCATCATACCCTCTGCCACCTGGGCTCTTAGGAGTATTGAAAATATCTATTGAATGATTAGTTTGATGCAGTGCATATGGAATCCATGTGTTTGGTGAGGCTAGACATTATTTTGACAGAAGTGAAAATATCTATCTTTGCCACTTTGTATATGCTTATTAGACAAAACACCAAAAGAAAGTCGATTTTGCTAAAAGGTGCTTCTAGAGTCCTTTGAGTTTACAATAGACTCACTTATCTAGTCTAGAATAGAGGACTTATTATCATTTAAAATGCTAATATTTGAGTAATTAATTTCAAAATATATCTTTGTTGGCCTTAAAAATAGTTATAATTTTTATACCTTCCATAGGACAAAACAATATTCATTTACTTTTATCAGAAGGAAAACTACGTGATGCTTTGAAACTAATTTTTGCGTTAAGTTTTCTAAATATATGCAGCAGAACTCACATTTACATAAAATTAAAGAAAGGGTGCTTCAGCAAATGCAAATAAGTGCAAAAATCATATTTCACTTCTGAGCCACCATTAGGATCAACCGTCACAATACAAAAGTAATAACTGTATTCAGCACATAACTTAATGGTTATATGCTATTTATAGAGTGAATATCTTGAGCAATTCATTTATTTATTTAGAGAAATACATTTATTGATTATATTTCAGACTCTGTTTTCAAGTCAGAGATCTTTATATTAGAATTATAAGTACTGACTTCTGCAGTTCTGCACTATGACAAGCCCAGAAGAATGATTTATTTCACTCGGTGCATTATTAATTGTATGAATTGACTGTTTCACCTCTATTGATTTGCATTTCTTACTTAATGTTCAACTTAGAAACAGGAGTAAAAATTATTTCACAGCAGGAAGAAAAGGGTATCAACGTTAATCCTAACATAGAGGGACTACAATTTTAATATTCACCATTGGTAATTTTCACCCTTGGTCCTTTTCAAGGTCCTGAAAGATCATTCCTCCCTTTAAAATAGAAGTTTTTTCAGTCTAAAGAGTGAGCCTACTGAAACTGATGTTTGCGTCTTTAAGAATTGTAGCACATTATTGTTCCTATATTTGGATTGTAGTGGAGTCTCTGGATTTATCATTCACATGACTTATTTTTATAACACTGTATTGAATTTTGACATGACACTTGGAATCCTTTATTATTAAAACACATTAGAAAACATATTAGAGCACTCAGATATTCAGCAGATGGTTTGTGAGATGCAGGTCATGGTGGTGCTTCTTTCCGAGGCGGAGGAAGCCATGGAGAATGGCAGGCATTATTACTTTCAGTCATCTCGCCTCACTATTGCTTACTTATGCATGCACATTATTTTTCTGAACTAGTCCCAACTTCGAACATTTTCCCCAGCAGGCTCACAAGTTACTCACATAGCCCGGAAATTCCAATAGTCTGACCTATTGAAATACACATCACCTTTCAAAACAGTGCTTCTTTCCAACGGAAATGAAGGAGAATTCCTTGACAGGGCCACAGGGCCTGGTGTTGTGTTTGGAAAATCTGATTGGATGAAATGTGTGCAGATCAGAGCTACCGAGGGTAGAATTTTCTTTTGGTGTCAAAGGGACTCTGTCTTAGGGTCGATAGTTTTCTTACCCAGGAGAGTTTTGTTTTGTTTTCTGGACAGGCTAACTTGAGAATTTCAAATTGTCTGCAGGTCCTTGATGTCAAACACAAACCCACTTAGTGTCCCAAGGGCTGTGAAGAATCTTGGATGGGACTTTTAGATGCTAGTGGATGCGGGCTTGTGAATGATCTTTACCATGCTGGCAGACCTTCCACTTACGTAAAGCGTCCTAACACAGCTGATAATTGTGTTCCCCAGGGGTTCTGTAACAAAGCAGGTGATCTGTCTTCAGGTTGCTATTGACTCTGTCGTGGAATCCGAAAGGACAGGTGTGAGGTTGGAAACTGGACAGCACAAGCGTTCTAGATAAATTCCTGGAAATCATTCAGGGAGAACAGGAGGCATCCTAATTGGGAAGAAAGAACTAAGAGAGAGGCATTCCATAATGAATTTGTGTATCCTGCAGATGAAGACGGATGGTGGTGCATGAGGAGAACAATCTCATGAAGGCTGAGAGCACGAGAGAGATGCATTTTCATAGCAGGCACAGTGGGGTTGAGTAACGGTGGAAGCCAAAATGGAAGAGAGCGTTCTGAGGACTAGAAATATGGTAGAGAAAACTTGAAGGGCGTAAAATGTTGTCCACCTTCGTACAGCTAGGGCACCCCTCTGGTGCAGCACCCTTTGAATTAGCTATGTCATCACGACGTGGGCCACAAACTTTCACATCTTCGATCACGCCTCCGTCAGAATTCCCTCCTCTGCTCCCTATCTAGCTCCTCTGCAGTTTGGGAAGTCCTCGTTCCCCTTCAGGAACACCTCCTTGACCTCCCTTCCTCATCCTTGCTTCCCATAGCACTTTGCTGTTAGAGGATCTATTTTTTAATTATACACTGCCAGATGAATAGTTGGTTTTTTTTGTGCCTATTTTTCCCATTATGTTACGAGATTCCCTAGGAAGTTCCCTAATTGTCATGCTTAACATAAAGTGAACGCTTAAAAAATGTTTCCCTGTTGTTGTTGTTGTTCCTGCTGGAGATTGAAATGAAATGGAAATGGATCTTACAGGTCCAACTAGGATCTTCTCCTTTCACAGACAGTACTTACTTGGGGTTAGTAAACACAAATGCAAAATCAAAAAAACTCTGGAAAGAAACCCAAACCAGTTGCTGTCAAGTTGATTCCCACTCAAGGTTCCCTGTATATTCTAGAATCTTTCTTTTGGGAGTAGATAGTGGGACCTTTTTTTTTTTTTTTCTCCTGAGATGCCTCCTGGTGCTACCTTGCAGTTATAAGTTAGAATCTCAACCATTGGCTCACTCGCTGAGTCTTTGCCTGTTTATACCATCTAGAAGTTAATTTTGTGTTATGAAGTATTTCCCATTACCTGTGTGCATGATTCAGAGCAAGGTCAGGCTTTCTCATTCGTAGATAGCAGGTGACAAGCTTTGTCTCAATGAAACTGGCCACACTGGCTATATCTCCAGCAGATGCTTCAAATGGTTTGCCCAAAACGGCTCCTTTGCTGCAAAGCTTTAAAAAAAACAACACAATACTTTAATTTTCATAATACTGCATATACTTTATATTTCAATAATTAAATATATATATATATATATACTGGCACAAACTTTTCTAGAAAGCAGCTAAGATATTACTACTTTGATTAAAAATTAAATAAATTGTTCCTGTTTATTTGGCCATAATATGAAATAAGCAACACCCTTTTCAGTAGGCTGTTTCCTGTACATTGTTTTTAAAAGTATCATAATAGGCTTTAAAGGAGTGCTATTTGTGAACAATGTCTATTTTAAATATAAAGCACCCTGTAAGCAAAGATATTAGCAGAAAACCAGGTATAAATCTTACTAAATACCAGTGCTTTTCTGAAAACCCAACTGAGCAGTGATCTAGCACACTATCAGCTGTGATTTAATATAATAAGGGGTATTGGAAGTAAACTCAGAGGAGCCATTAACATGATCGGTGATGAATTTGAGTCTGAATCATATTCTCTAGGAGGTTATTGAAAGGAAAGAAGTGAAAATTTATTAGAATTTATTGGCAGAGGCCACATTATCTGAAAAACATGGCAAGAATGTGGAATTCTTAATAAAAATTCCAGGAAGCCAATGGTTTCTGGGCACCATAGATAAACGGGACAGGAAGAAAATAATTAAATTTATGGAGCACTACTAAACATTAAGTGTCAATAATATGACAAGGATGGACCAGGTATTTTCTTGCCCTAAAGTGTCTTGTATTGAAGGCTGATGGAGCTGTAGAGAGCTCAGCATTCGGTTAGCGACTTTATTTAATGCCTCTGCTCCCTTTTCTTTTCTCCCTTCCTTTGCTCTTTTGGGCATATATCAGGGGGTGGGGGTGGAAAAAGAGAAGTTTATCAACAGAGGATAGCAACATTTGAACTTAATGCCTATTGATATGGGATTTTAGCATAAAATTTCTTGTATTCTTAATGCTCCTTGTTCAAAATGACATGATTTAAATAAATTCTCCTTTTATCGATTCATTCTTGAGACTGGATGACCTTTTATATTAATATCATTGTCAATTATTATTTATAAAGTCATTTAAGGATGCCTATATTCTGTCAGGAAGGAGTCTGGATAGTGCTGTGGTTAAGTGCTTCTTTGGTAACCAAAAAGCTGGCAATTTGAACTTGGGGACTCCCATAATGATCAGAGCCAAGAAAACCTTATGGGGCATGTGTTAGGCCAGGCTGACTAGAGAAACAAATTCAGTGACCCTCTCATGTATGTGTATGAACGAGCATTATATCAAGAAGCTTTATATATCAGGTAAATATCCCAGCCCTGTCCACTCAAGCCCATAAGTCTGATACTAGCTCATAAGTCCCCCTTCAGATGCACACAGCCACATGCAATGGTGCCGAATGCAGGAAGATCGCAAGCTGGCGGATGCAAGGTCGTGTGGATCCAGTGGCCCAGGGGTCTTACAGGTCTCAGAGTGGCTGGCCAGCAGGAGGGTGAAGGCAGAGGATCGAGGGGAATGTTTCCCATGGCCCCCTTATGAGCAGACCATGCCCATAAGGAGGTACCATCATTCTGTGACCTGGTTGACAGGCTAGCCTTCACTCCTACACTTTTATATAGCAAGCTGACATGAAATTCTATGACTATTCCAGTTCTACTCTGTCCAATAGGGTTGTTTTAGGTCTGAATCGACTCAACAGTAATGGGTTTGAATTTCTTTATAATTGGCTGCAAAATATGTTTCTTTTCCTAATTTACCCAGAAGCCATCAATTAAAAGACTGGGATATTCATATTTAGTACTGCTAGGTTGCATTGCCAGCTACATGGTGCTGTCCTGTTTGCTTGGATGTGCTATGTATTCTGGAGGTTCATATTATTTTTAAAACTCTACTAATCATATGGCTGAGAACTGGCTCTTGATTCATCAATTCAATAAAGATTTGTTGAGTGTTTATTGCGTGCCAAGCAAAAATTTCTGTGCTCATATTTTAATTTGTATTAAACAGGTCTTTTAAAGATAATTTGGCTATTTTTAGTTTTTCTGTAGTTATCTACTTTCTATTTCTTGCCCGTTTTCATTGGTGTTAATTATAAAAGCTCTATAATAGACATATAAGCTAATCCTGTTTCCCTTTCAAAACTATATTCATAGTCAAACACAGGGGCTTTCTCCTCAAGTTATTACGTGAACAAGAGAGTGTTAATTTATAAAGGGCCTTTACGCTTATAAAGGCCCTCAGAAAATATGATTTACAAACGGATTTTATCGAGCCTGTGGGAAAATTATCATTTAATTTCATTTTCCATAAACTTTTGAAAACGTTGGAGCTTCCTGATACATCCTATAGAGAAATGTTGTACATAGAGCTTTTCAATTGTTGCTATCACTTTGGTGGGAAGTGGAGACTGTGTGGACTATCCACTTACGATGACGTCAGTCAATGTTACGTTTGGATGCTTTTATAAAGATTAACTGATAAAAGGGAAACACTGATAATAGGCAAAGCATTTAACAGAGGTTGAGTAATTGCTCCTGAGTATCTGACCTTGTAAATGTTATTGTGATCGTAACTAATCTTTAAAAATATGTTGATATGAAGCATTATGGTCTGAACACATCGGCTTAGGACCGCGTTACCTCTCTTCTCTTAACGCAATACAGAGCCAGAAAAATCTGAACAGCGCCATCTCAGAAACAAAGCTTCTGTATGGCCTATCTCTTTACAAACTCTGATTCAATGGAAATAAAAAAGAGCCGAAACCGTATAGTTCTCTTAATATCTCATAGCAGGAACATTTGGACTTGTTTAATTGGCTATTCTGAATGAAACGAGGAGCAGTGCCGCCCAGCCAAGTTGTAAGTGCTCGAAGGTGAAGAGTCTATATTTTATGCATTCCTTAAATAAACTCTCAAACAAATCAGGATCAAAGAAGTCAAAGCCATTATGTGCTGTCTTTGACCTTCCTATGCAAGTTATTCTCTAGAGTACAGGCACGGACAGCCTCCTTTCTACCGCAGAGAGGCCATTCAGGGAGTCGCTTGCAGGAGGACATTCCCATCATTCATGACAGGAAGCTGACCTAAAGATTTAATAACAATAAATAATGAAAGTTTAATCTATGAACAGCAAGAGAAAGTAAAGAATAAATGGCTGATCTCCTAACACCTGCAATATTTTCTATTTCCAGGAGACTCCAGACCAGAAAAGGCATAAAATTGATCAATCTAAGCACATTAAAGAGAATATTCCATGAAACCAAATTATTCAAGATTGCAGTGAAAGATTTTAAAAAGTCCAATTCACATTTAAATAGGAACACAGAGAGCCTGCTGTGTAGGTTGCATGGATATTTTTGGCAATCTTAGTTACCAATTAAGTGTAGAATGACTGAGAACTTTACTGATTTTATCAAGAATTGTCTTATTTGCTTGTGTCAAAGCAGTACATCTTCGAAAAAAACCTTTGCGATAGGGCAGATCACTATAAAATGCACTACAGAAAAGGGCAGAAATAGAGGCACTTGTAGACTTGCTTAGAAAGACTTTTAAAAACTGCAGTACAAAGGGATCTTAAGGTCTGTTTAGAAACACAAACAAAAAAATAATGTAAAACCCAATAAGAACAGAGAAAACCCCAATATTAACTATTACATTGTGAGTGCAATTCTTAAAAGCATACCCACCAAATGGCTTTCTTTACATAGAATTATTAATAGCAAGATTGATATCGCCAATATGCATTTCCTTATTACATTATTGTATGTTCCAGGGGAATTATTTTGAGTGGTCTCTGGAGGGCTACTAGAACAGAACAATAAATATTGAACACATGGCATTATTTGAGTTATTCAATGTCTACAAATAAAAAATCATCCTCTTCTCAATAATTCTTCAAGGTTTTTATTTTGGATTTTGAAAAATAAAAATCTAAAGTGGGAGGAAAGCTACTTATCACCTTATCACTATATAATACTACTATTAATTTTTGGCAGGTTTCCATCTATACATTTTTCATGTTTCTGAATCATAATACATATATATTCTGCATGTACATGCATAAACATAGACATATATATAGGTTCTACACTGATGTTCCACATTTCGCTCTTTTATATAGGTTTTCCATTTGAAAACAGACTCGTATTTATTAAAAAATAATATTTCTAAATTACAACTGAGGAGTTCAATAACCGCTTTCAGAAAATGATAGTAGTGCTAAATAGAAAAAAAAATAAAACATAAATAAAATCTGAACAATAAAATCAACCTACAGGAGCCAATTGACAAATATAGACCACTCCAGCCAGCAAGAGTAGAATACACAACCACGGAAAAGTCACACTAATATAGATCATATTCTGCGCCAAGGAACTAACCTCAAAAAATAAGAATTGAAATCATGTGGAATGTATTCACTGACAAGAATGGAATCAAAACTTAACAGTAGAAGTTAAGTTAAAAACAAAACAAAAAACACATAAAAAACCCCAACTTTAAAAGGGGGGACAGATTGAACAAGTTCTTACTTAAGAGGATACACAAATGGCAAATAAGCACACGGGATGCTCAGCGTCATTGACTACACTCAACCCTCACCCCAACCCCCTGCCATGAATCCTCCCCTGACTCATAACAACCCTACAGGACAGAGTAGAACTGCCTTACAGAGTTTCTACTGCATCAAATGAGAACTGCCACACGTTATCTTGAGGAGTGGCTGGTGGTTTCAAACTGCCAACCTATAAGGTAGCAGCCGAGTGCTTTAACTGCTGCACTACTGCAACTTCTTCATTAGTTATCGAAAACAAAACCCATTGCCATCAAATCAGTTCTGAATCACAGCAAGCTTAGATTGGGTTTCTGAGAGTGTAAATCCTTACAGGAGGAGACAGTTTCATCTTCTCTCTCTTGAAGCAGTTGGTGAGTTTGAACCTTCAATCTTTTGGTTATTAGTCCAGTGTTTATGATCCAGAGGGTGGGGGAGGGGGATGTAAATTAAGAGCATAGAGAAATATCACTGGACAACTAGCATAATGGCTAAAAAGAGTTTTTGAAAATAGTAATAAGGCCAACTATTGTCTGATAAGTGTACAGAGACATTTGATCACTTACATATTTTTAGTGAAAATGTTAAAATAGTACAGTAACCATGGAAGCAAATACAAAACTAAACATATGGTTACCATATGACTCAGAGATTGAGTTCCTGGGTTTTATTACAGAGAAATAAAGGCTTCTGTTTACACGAAATACCACACATTCGTGTCCACAGTAATTTAATTTGTAATAGTGCAAAGTTGAAAGCAATCTAGGTGTTCCTAAATGGGTAGATGTTTAAACAAGTTGTGGTACATCAACACCTTGGAGTATTACTAGGTTATGAAAAGGAATTAACTGTGAATACAAAAACAACTTGAATCAATGCCCATGGAATTATGCCAAGTGTAAAAATTCAACCCCAAAAGTTAACTGTCCAGATATACCTTCTCCTCACCTTGGTAGCATTTTGTTATTTGGCAAATCACATTTATAACAGCGGGAATAATCGACAGCAATGAACACTGAGGTGATGGGCAATAGAAACACTGACTACCATCGCTAAGGTATCAATTTGACTGGGACCCGATTCTCAGTGGCTTGGCAGTTATGTGATGATGTGATTTGTCGGTTATGTAAGACTGCAGTAACTCTCCATTTCATGTCGAGACGTGACAACCCATCATTCTCAAATAACGTCAATTTTTGCATAAACACTTGGAACCTAATCACGACAATAGCGAGGAGAGAGTGCATTCTAATTTTTACTTCATTAGACAACAAAACCAAACATTGTTTTTACTGCATTTACTGTATTTGTAAAAATAAATTTGGGAGAAAAAAATCCAAACAAAAAACAGTTGTTCATCATCAATAATGAAAGAAAAGCCCTAATCTGCCCATCTAGAAATATAGATATTTTAAGAAGGAATAATAAAGGAGCTATAAATTATAAAAAGAAAAACATTATATTTTACTGTTAAAAATGCCCACTGATTAGTGTGGTATCCATCTTTCCATTCACCCACTTATAAAATGGCATTATTCTATCTGTACTATTATGTAGATGCCGCCCTGGGAATGAAGTGGGTTAAACATTGGACTGCTACCTGAAAGGTCAATGGCTCAAACCCACCAGCTGCTCTGTGGAAGAAAGACATGGCAGTTCAATTTCATAAAGATGCATGAAGATTAAGACTTGGAAACCTTATGGGACAGGTGTACTCTGTTTTACAGGGTCACTATGAATCGTGCAGTTGGTTTTATATACTAGGAATTTTGGTGGCACAAATGGTTGAGGATCAGCTGCCATCAAAAGTTCAGCGGTTCAAACCCACCCAGCAGTCACACAGGAAAAAAACTCGATGATTTGTTTCTGCAAAGACGCTAGCCAAGAAAACCTCCGAGTCAGCTCTGCTCTCTCACCCGCGGTTGCTATGTTTCGACAATGGTGATGAAACCTAATGCCGGCAACATACTGTATGTAACCGGCTTTTTGATTCATTTCTCTGAATGTATTATGGACATTTCCAAGTCAATAAATAACCTACCATTATATGCTTTTTCTAGTGGAAAAGTTCTCTAATGACATTGAACATTTCCAACATCATCATGTACACTGTACAACTCTGAATTTATGAGTACTTATTTGCCTCATATTTGATCAATTCCCAATGGTTATGTGCTTTTGCAAATACACCCCTATGTATTGCTGTATTTACTCATGTCTAAGCTGAGTCTTTCAGCACATTTTTAAAATGCAGTTTTTGTGGTAAAATTAGGTGCCTCGGCTGGTATTCGGGTTGGCTTATACTCGAGCATATACAGTAAGCTTTCTGAGTCAGGGTGCCTAAATGGCATGGAGGACCACATCTGACAACCTCTGGCCTCTCTGCTGCCACGAGGCAGAGAGGTGAGACAGGCTTCCAGGGCCCATCCTTCTTTATGTTATTCTGACGCCAACTATCCCCCCACAGCACCCTATAGCTATACTGGGTTTGATAATCCATTGTAATCGCCATGCAGAATTTACAGGCACAGCTGATCAGTGTGGGGGCCTCTCTGGGGAAGTTAACAGGTTAACACAAGTCAGGATCAGTAACAATAAGGAAATGGTCATTGCCTACAGCAGAATCTCTTCTAAGCCAGCAGCTAAATCTCTCTGGTCCTCAGCCTCTCAACCACTTGGTGCATTGGCTTGTGCAGGCTAGAAATCCCACCTGCTGCTCTCCTCATAAGGTCACACTACCTGTGCGGGTATTCTGTTCTGTCTCCTGGTCTTGCCTCAGCCTCTGGTTTCTATCTGGCTTCTTTGCTTTCTCCCATGGTCTCCATGCTGTAGTCTCTGGTGCCGCTGGTCTCAGCCTGCCTCTTCAGACAGAGGCCTTGAATGTGCTTCACGGGCGGCTCTTCTGATGGTCTTGGGACTTAGCTCTGTGCTTCTGAGATGCCTCTTATGCACAGAGGAATCACTTTTATGGCTAGGTGGCTTTTGTCAGTCAGCAGACCACACCCCACAAAGAGAGAGGGTGGTGGCTAGGTTCACAGCCTCTACGAAGGTGGTGTCATAATCCTACCTTTAGCCTGCCCATTAGAAAAACGACAGCTCCCTATAAAATGAGATGATGGTGACAGCCAGAGAGGCCAGAATACATCCCATACAGGATGAGAGCTCGGAAGGCCATGTTGAACAATGACTACACACCAAAGGGGTATTCAATCTAATCCAAGAAAATACTTTTGCATATACATGATTAAAACACTCTTCAAAAATGTATTATATTTTTACTACCAAGATATAAAGGGTCTTCTACATCTCCACCTATACTTGGCATGGTGTTAATTCATTTACTCTATTACTGCAAACTCACCTTCAGATTCATTATCATTGAGTTGATTATTGCACATGACAATAGGAGAGAGAGGTGGTGGGTTTGAACCAGAGACTTTACAGTTTGTTGTAGTCCAACACGTAAGCCACTTCATCACCAGAGCTCCAATCTTTATTAAGTTAGATGGGCTAAATTGGCACATTATCTTACATTCATTACTCGCTTCCAATCTCTTATGGTTATGGCCATTTGTACATGTATACTGTTTATCAAGGAATTTAATCCATTTTTGAATGGACTCTTCTAATTCTTACTAGCTTATCTTCATTTGATAAATATCTAATTATATTTTTACCCAGTATGTAATTTATTTTGAGTTTATGTTGATCACATTTTGATACAGGCTTATGCTAGTTTTGTTAAACAAATTAGAAAATGTCCCATATGTTCCATGCTACAGAACATTTTGAAGTAAATAGTTGGAAAAAAATCAGAGCCCATCTCTTTATGCCTCATTAAAAAAAATCTTTCTATTCAGATTTTCAATGTTTTGCATCAGTATGGCTAATTTGTATTTTCCTAGAAAATTCTTAGTTCCAGCCTGATTGCAAAATCTGTCATTATAGTGTGGGAAACTATATACTTAGACCACTTTACATGCGTGTGCCCAAGTGCTGTTATTCCCTCTCTCATTTCAGTAGTATGAATTTGTATTTTCTGTGTTCATTAACTACACTTGCCTGAGGTTTAATTATTTTGTTTTCCCTAAAAATACCAAACCCTTAGGTTTATTCATTAGTTTAACTCTTCTGCTTTCTAATGAATTATTTTTGGCAGTTACCTTGGCATGGTTATTTTCCTCTCTCTTACTGTCTTTGGGGATTTTCTTGTAGTTTTTGTTGTTTTGTTTTTCTCCCTTGTAATGTCTTTATTATTTCGGGCACGCACACTCACTCACTCTGCCATTGAGTGGATGGAGGCGGACTCACAGTGACCCTGTTGGAGAGGGCAGAACTGCCCCGGTGGGTTTCCGATACTGTAACTCTGTATATACAGGACTTGAAAGCCCCATATTTCTCCCATAGGTAGTTGATTAGGCCCCCTGAAACCAGAAAGGATGATTTCAGTATCCATTAATTTTCACTTAAATTTACTCTTCTTGGAAGCAATGAAAATTCTTTAATAAGATCATCTTGTTTTCAATAGTAATAAACATAAACTAATGAACAGGTCCTTCTTTTCAGGATTGATGAATAGATCCTGTTTTCAAAACTTCAGGGGGTCTTATCCGCAAGACTCACCGATCTTATGATTGTCTTGAAACTGTTTAGCTAAGATATGCAAATGTAAACTAATCAAAATTTTGTCCAAAGGATCCTGATAACTTTATGTGCAGCATTTTAAGAATCCTGGTTAATTAGGGGAGTTAATTACTAGGTAAACTATATGCGACCCATCTTTCAAGTTATGAATTAAATCTTCACAGCAATCTATTGATGGTTTTCTGAGTTATATATTTGTATTACATTTCTATCAGACTGTGCTCTGCTCAGAGGGGGAAAAAATCATAGTTTTTATTTCCATCCCTTTTGCCAAGAACAGTTTCAGAGTGTACAGGTTTATTATTACAGATATGTGTTGCTTACTGTCTGCAATGTGTTCTGTGAACTAAGTCATTGTGAGGTTTAGAGGTTGTGTAAACTCCAGGCTGAAACCTTATAGGAGCCGGTTTGTGAGTGCCCTTGCATTGCTGCTGCGCCGAAGCTGCTGGTGGAGACTGGAGAGGTGGGACGGGAGTGGCCCAAAGGGCAACGATGGGAGTGGAGCAAGAGGAGGCAAGTGTAGAGGGTATGAAGTATGTCCAACCCTGCCTGCTCTTTCAACTGCCTAAGAAACAGGAGCAGCTCATGGCCCCCTCACTGCCAGCAACTGCCTCCAGCCGAAGCCCAAGAGCCCACACCCTGAATAATGTCCTCAGCCTCCGCATGGCTGTCTGTATCCCCAAAGTGTTTATGTGATTCAATAGTTTTTGGGGAAATGATATGCAAAAGGAGAGCCATTTCCCTTAAAAATCAAAACAAAAACCCAACAAGGCCAAAGCAAGCCCATTGGACCCTGGGGGTATATATCATCAGACACTGCCCAGATATGTGTTGGGTGATGCATACGCATATTCTTTAAAATCTCACCACTTATGTACCTTAGTAATTGGTGAGATAAGGCCATTTAATTATTAGTCTGTCATAGTTCATCATTTGTAGATTATTTTTGTAGGTCATGTATCACATATGTTCTATAATCTTACTATTTTTCTTGTTAATCTTTATAACTTTTGTCATGGAAGCCACATGTCTTAGCAAGCCCAGTATTTCTTTCCTCATGCTATAGCACTCAGCTCCTTTAGAGAAATGCTTCTACCACACATGGTATCCTGTTTCATGCGCCGATGACTACAGAAGCCTAGTGCATGGAACAGGAAAGTAGAGATAGGAAGCCTTAGACTGATTTTGAAATAGTACATGAAAGACAATTTAACATCCCCTGGCTCTTTTTATGAGATTAGCATTACCCTGGTTCCAGAGCCAAAGATATGGCAAGAGAAGAAAAAAAATCCTTCATAAAATACCTGCAAGCCAAATCAAACACCATAATAAGAGGATTGCACACCTTTCAAAGTGGGATTTATTTCAGAAAATTAATGAATATATTACATCATATTAATAGGAGGAGAGAAAATAATCACAGGATTACCTCAATTGGCATAAGAGGCATTTGAGAAAACACAACAACCTTTTATAATAAAAACTCTCAACAACTAGCAAAAAAAGGGGGGGATTCTTCTCTACTATGATAAAGGGAATTCACATTAAAGAACAAACCTCGAGGTAACATCGCACTCAAATGAGGAAGTTTCACAGATTTCTCCATATTATTAGAGACAGGGAAAGGGGGCCCAATTTCTCAAGTGCTGTTTGTAGAGGAAGGCTTAGAACAGCGGTTCTCAACCTGTGGGTCGCGACCCCTTTAGGGGGTCAAACGATCCTTTCACAGGGGTCGCTGGATTCATAACAGTAGCAAAGTTACAGTTATGAAGTAGGAATGAAAATCATTTTATGGTTGGGGGCATCACCACAACATGAGGAACTGGATTAAAGGGTCGCAGCAGCAGGAAGGTTGAGAACCACTGCCTAAGAGAAATTAGGCAAGATAAAAATGATTTAAATTGGGAATAAAGAGGTAAAACTATTCGCCTTCACAGATGATATGATTCTATACACCGATGCCTCATTTATTGAAACGGTTAAGTCCAAAGATCAGGTTATAATGTGAAAATAAGGATTCTGCAAGAATGAAGGATGACCACATGAGGTCACAAAAATAGAGAATAATTCTATCATTATCTAACTTCCAAATGGCATCATTCCATAACTGCCAAAGTGGGGAGAGTCAGGACAGAATCCAGTTGACACACAGTCGTCACAGCCCATGGTACTCTCAGCTCAGATGTTGGCATTTGTTACAGTCAAGCTGTGCCGTTCATGTGCAAAATAGATAGATTTCTTTTTACTATTGTCATAAATGCAAAAGACTGTCTAGTGCAACAGTCAGTTGGTGAGGAGTCGGTGTGTATAGGAAAGCTCAACAAATCCCCAAGTGAAATTTACTAGAGCTCATCAATTAGCTCACCCAAGCGCAGGGTACATGCTCCACCCTCAGAAATGAGATGTGTCTTTATACAGCAGCAATAAACAATTAGAGAAGGAAATAATTAGGAGCTAAATAAATTGATAAGAAGACTTATTGCAATTTAAATATCACGATTACTCAGTGTTCTAGTCATTCAATGCAGTCCCTACAAGTGCTTATCAAAACTTCATCAACCTGCTTTACAGAAATAGAAAAGTCAACTCTCAAATGTATTTGAAACTGCAAGAAGCCTCAGACAGTCAAAGCAATCTTGAGAATGATCAATAA
The DNA here is from genome assembly GCF_050624435.1 of Tenrec ecaudatus. Taxonomy (NCBI): domain Eukaryota; kingdom Metazoa; phylum Chordata; class Mammalia; order Afrosoricida; family Tenrecidae; genus Tenrec; species Tenrec ecaudatus. The sequence goes on from NC_134537.1 coordinate 13,225,206, forward strand.
GGTAAGGAGACTCCCATTTCCTGGTTTCAAATCATGCTGTAAAGCTTCAGTGATCACAGAATCTGGTACTGGCATAATGATAGTACATGGCCCTAAGGAACAGAATTGCGAGTCTGGAAGTAAAGCCATACAGTTAGGGAAAACGAATTTCAACAAAATTCCTAAATCTGTCCAATGAGGAACAGAAGTGTGTTCACACACATACAAAAAAGGTGCTGGGACAACTGAGTGCCCTCATTTAAAAAAAAAAAGCTGGACTCATACTTCACACCATATATGAAACTTGGATCAAAATAGATCAAAGATCTACATGGAAGAACTAAAACCAGAAAACTCGTAGAACCAAATATAGGGATACTATTTTGAGATCTCATTTTTTGGCAATGTTCTCACACTATGATATGACACCAAGACAGAAAAAAAACTGTGACCATATCAGGAAATCATCATCAAGACGAGGTCACTGACAGAACAGGGAGAACTTATTTGGGAAGTAGACATCTGATACCAACCACCACTTGTCTCGACCTTGACCCAAGGCATAGTATTTTTAAATTGCTTTATATGCCAGTGAAAGTTGCACAATGATGATGGCTTCGTAGTGGGATACTAGGAATGGGAACTGGAGAAAGAAGAGGCTTACCATCTCAGGAACCACAAGGGCAGTTCTGCTCCTCTGTCCCACAGGGTCGCTATGAGGGAGTCGTAATAGACTTGATGGCAGTGAGTGTGGAGTGGGAAAAGTCCTGCTTAAAGGCTACTGAGCTTTTGTTAAAGGTGATGAAAAGTTGGAATCCGATAGCAGCGATAGTTGTATAACTGTAATTAATACCACTGAGTCATATGTGCTTGAAATGGCAAGTGGTTAGTAGTTATACATGTTTCATCGCAATAAAAAAACACCTTGAAAAGACAATATTTTGGGGACATCTTGAAAAATAACTGAGATCAGGAATGAAGAAAACTATAATGAAAATTACATTGGAATTTAAAATTAAATTATGGAATGACTTTTAAACTCGAAGCAATAAGTGAAGAATCAATATAATGTAAAATCAAATAAAAACTTTGGAGGACACATTCTAAATATGAAAGATATTATAAATGCTACTAGTAATACATTCTTGAAATTTCTGAGATACTTTCATGTTCCTAATCCCATTTTATCATCTCAGTAACTTCATGAAGCTGACAAAATAAGTGTGAGTTCCCATTTATGTACAGTATCTCCATGAAATAGCTAAAAGTAATGTCGTTGCCCCATTTTAGAGGCATTAAAATCCATACTTAATGAGGTCTTATGATTTGTCCCAATGAAGCTAAACTTCATTTTACAAAAACAGGACATTGTCTTTCCTCCATATCAGATCCATTGTCCAAACAAGTCTTACTCACTGAATTTCCTGTAGTTTTCAGGGTGTCTAGAACCTCTATTAGAAATTTAGGAGAACTTCTATTATACATTTCATTAAATCTTTTGGAAGATGTATGATTTCGCTCAAGTTTAGGTTTAATATTTCCTTCTCTTTATCACATAGGATATTTCAGAAGGTATTCTGTTTGCCTGTCTTTGTGTGCGTGTGTGTGTGTGTGTGTGTGTGTGTGTGTGTGTGTGTGTGAGAGAGAGAGAGAGAGAGAGAGAGAGAGAGAGAGAGAGAGAGAGAGAGAGAGAAAGAGCGAGCGAGCTTTCTTTGTGTTCTTTCTTAGTTCAGATCTTACATAAAACTTTCTTTGCTGGGTCAAGTAGAAAGGGGAAAAAAAATCCCTTTAACTTCCAGAAACCTAGCATGAAGTCCATTACTGCTTATCTACTTCCACCTTGGACATAATTAGTAGCGATTAAGATTTATCAATAAGTATAAAAAGAGAGGCTGTAATACAATACGAAACCGCAGGTGTGAAAAAGCACTGTGAGTCCAGGAAATGAGTCCCTGAGCAGAAGGGGAGCCTCCGGTGGCTGTGCGAGCTGCCAAGGCCCAGGTGTCTGAGTTGAGTGTAGGTAGTAATCTACTTCGGATTCATGCCTCTTCCTGGTTGGCTGCCAAGCCTTTGTTTTTATTTGTTGTTGCTTGTTTTGAAAACTCACTGTATCAGTTCTCCTACTTTTTTCATTTCTTCAAGTGGGTCAATGCCTCTGGAGCAGTGATTCTCAACCTTCCCCATGCCGTGACCTTTTCACACAGTTCCTCATGTCGTGTTGACTCCGCCAGCCATAAAATTATTTTAGGTTGTCATTTTGCTACTGGGATGAATTGGGTGACCCCTGTGAAAGGGTCATTTGGCCCCCAAAGGGGTCACGACGCACAGGTTGAGAACCGCTGCATCTGGAGGTAGGCGAAGGAGGCACAACAGCTAAGCTGAGAGTTCCTCACCTCCTTTCCAAATACCAAACTGAAGGTTCGGACGGCAAGCATCTGGTAATGAATAGCTTTCAGTTTCAATAGACACAGTTTTAGACTCCCTTAACAGAGTGGAAAGGAGATCTACACGGTAGAATAACACCCATTGGCTTTAAATTCTCTGCCATTTTGGCACCTGAAAGGGGAATGCATCAGAGAGCTCATCACTTGTAATTTTCCACGTAGTGCCACATAGATCTCCTAAAGTGTCTCCCTGGGAGCGACCAAGTCTGTGGGGCTGAGATACAGAGAATTATGTTCACACATCAGCAAACTTAAAAGTACCGTCAGGGTTTCAGGAGCAATACTTTCAGCCAAGTAGGCCACCAAGTGACCTCTATTAAATTTATGAGAATTGGAGAGATGAGGTTACTCCCTGGATGACAAGCGGTTGAATGACAGTAAAAGGTAATTCATCACTCATACTCCTGTTTGTTCACATTGCTATGCTTCGATTTTTTTTTTCTTCCAGTTTTCTGGGTAGCCTTAAAGGTGTGGTCACTGTGGCTTCATTCCATTGTGCTTCACCTTGATCTGACCAGCCAGTAATTTGCTTATGCTCTGCAGCATGTAGATGGCACACATTAACCTTTGGCTTTTGTTCAGGAATATCCCAAAACTCCAGCCATCTGATGGGCCAAGCAGATTAGAAACAGAGCAAGTAGTGATATGAATGAATACAATAAATCTTCCTTCTTGTCCCTGCATTCATTTCTAAAGGCAGTGAATAAATGTTAGAAGAAAATGCCAGTAGCAAGCTTCTTTAGGATAGTTGGTTGTATTACACATATTTGATCACATATAAGCTTGTACAATCAATGGCTACCTTGATCGGATACTGACTGTGTTGAGTATTGCCATAAAATCCTCACATATTCAAAAACAACCCAAGCCAGTTGTCACTGAGTAGATGCCGAGTCATGGCGAGCCTATGCATTGCAGAGTAGCACTATTCTCACCGAACTCATAAGGCTGTGAGCTTTCAGAAGCACATCACAGACCATCCTCGCAAGGCATCTCTGGGTGCATTTGAGGTGCCAACCTCTGAGTTAGTAGTCAAGCGCTTTGTGCCACCACTTAAGACTCTTTAGGGCTGTCTCTGGCACTTGTCATGAGTTTGCAGCAAACTCCTTTTGCCAACCATCTCCGGGAGAGCCTGTAAGACAAATGATGCAGACTGACTGGCATGTAAGAGGCATTTATTTCTTGTCCACACATCTTCAGCTTGACTATGTTGTCAGTTAGGGCCAGGTCGGGTGCATGCGAAGCAGCAGCTCCCTAAGACTTTTCATGGCAAAAGCCAGTGTGTGAGCGCATTTTAAGCCTCACTGATTTTAGGTTCATTAACATCTCAAGATTCATGGGAAAGATCAAAGTCAAAGGGTGAGACTATGATTGGGTTATTCTAGAATACCAGGACTATGGAATGAAGAATTGGGGCTGATAAAGCAATGTCCTACATACCGACACATTGTTTTCTCTCTCTAAAGAGCCTTCCACCAAATTCCTCACACAGGGAACCCCGTGTAAAGGAGTAGGGTGTGGGTTACACTGTAAGTTTAAAGCCTGGGTCTCTACTACCATTGGTGTTTTAAAGGCATATGTTTCTGAGATATGAATGAACATTTCTGAAATTTACAGATATGGATTCACAGGCGGCAGGGTGGGGGGAGGAGGGGGCTTGTCATCAAACCAAAAATCTCTTCTCAGATCAAATAAGTGTGGGAATGCTTCTCAAACTACTTAATATGTGCATGCTTATTGCAGATATCTAAGAGGAAGATATGCCACACAATAGCTCTTAAACTTATTGGACCATAGAGTCTCCATAAAGTAACACACTCTCTCTCTCTTTCTCTCTCTCTCTCTGTCAGGAACATCTTGAACACCTAGAGATTTGTGGAATTCATTACGAAAAAAACCGCTATCCTGAGGCAACTTCTACCTCTCTTGTCTCTATTCAAATGGGGTTGGTATCAGTTTAAAACCTCAATTTTGAGATAAATGTTTCTAAAAGGAATCTGCGGGGAGGAAGTAATTGGTTTAGCACATCCGATTACAAGGCAGCAGAATCATAGTATTGATATAAACGAGGGTGCTATCCTCCGATATAAATGTCACTCGTGTTACCTTTAACTTAGTCAAACCCAGGCATGGGTTCCTGTGTTTAAAGATGCCTGTTTAAGCATATCAGAGACAGTCATGCACATATTTTAAGCACCTTTAAATTAATGTTTGCTTATGCCAAGAGATTTCTATTTCTAGGCTCAAAAAAGAATAGAGTTTCCAAGGGTCACTTAATCCACGCTGTTCCAGCAGGTGTGAAATCCTGGTTCATATAAAATTATATTAAAAAGAAAAACCAGCAGCACCAATGGAGTGTTTCCCTCTCAGGTAGTATGTTTAAATGAACACCTTTATGTTATCTACAGATAAAAACACCCTCCCGCCCCTGCCACAGACAATCATGAAGTTTGGGACAGTTTTAACTCAGTAGAAAATATTTTTTACACCTAAAATTTTTATGTCATAGTATAAATCTGTAAAAAAAATATAATTTTAAACAGCTGAGACTTTATAGCCATTCAGGGAGAATAAAAAGTTTGAAGAATATATTATACTACATAGATGAGGGCAATCTATTAGTCAATTTTGTGACTTTCTATGAGTTTTGCTAAAAGGAAAATTGTTCATTAGTATTTCAGCTAGGATATCAGTCTTACTTTGTGAAATGCCTCCTTATCAACGCATCTGGTTATAAAAGGAAGTTTATGCACTGCATGGATGTTGTGGCAGCCCTGGCCAGCCCTGGCGTCTCCAACCTGGCAGCACAGAGCATGGCTCCAGACGACGAAAAGTAGCAAAGTTTTCAGAATCTCTAGAAAAAGCTTCTGTAGATCAGTTGGGAAAGTTAACTATGTGCCGCTGTGCATATTTAAGGGGAGCTTTCCAATCTATATGATGGGGCTTCAAAAAGTTTGCAGAAAAATCCAATTATCTTTTTGCTCCATTTTCCCGCAAACTTTTAGAAATTGCCTCAGACCACATATTTATATGTATTATTTTCTTTTCTCTGCACTGACACTCTGCGAGGTGGGTAGGAAGCCACGGCGACTACTTATTTTCAGATCCTAAAACTTTGATTCAGTGAGATCTTGTGATATGTCCAAGGTCATATAGTTCATATATAGCACATTAGCTGAAAGGAATTCTGACTTCAAATTCAGTGTTTCCCCCACGTCTTCCTAAAACATTTTGTGCACAAGGTTTGCTCTCTGATCACACATTATGCAATGAACTCCTCTTTCCTCTCTCATGACTTACAATGAAAAACAGGGGAAGGGCTGAGCTTTAAAAATACATATGTATTGTTTATGAATTTAAATACTTTGGGAGGAAAGGAGCATAAAAAATCAATAATAAGAGGATATGAATCCCTGAAATTGAAAGCCGTATTTATGAATCTATGCAGAAAAAAGGAGTCCAGGGCGCTACAGATGTGTAAGCACTCAGCTACTAATGGAAATGTTGGTGGTTCGAGTCTCACCGAGGTGCCTCAGGAGATAAGTCCCATGATGTATTTCCAGATGATCCCAGCCATGGACATTTTTACAGAAAGAAGTGTTCTGAGACAGATGGGGCCAGAATCAACTGCATGCAGCATATCCATTTTTCAAATGCAGAAAAAAGTATGTTTCTTGAGTGAGTAGAAACTATTCTTCCAGGCAAGGATTCAACTTTATTTAAAGCACAACCTTTGGAGTTTTATTGTTAAAAATAAATAAGCAAATAAATAAAGGCACGCAGTTTCAAGAGCAGGTGGTGAGATAACAAAAGAGAGGACTTTTGCTTGAGAACTAAGCAGGCTTTCAGGGCTGTGAGACCAGGTGATAACGTACTTTGATGGCTCTCAGTCCAAGTGCACAAGAAGGGAGTGATGATTTGCCCTCTCACTAGCTAATACCCTTCTCTCAGTCTCCGAAAGGCTCTGTGAAAATGTTCTCCATTTCTGAAAAAAAAAAAAAAAAAGAAAGAAAAGAAAAGGAAAGAGAAAGACTCACCCGGACATAGGGACAGTGAGTTTCCGTGCTGACCTTGCTTAGACAGTCTGGGCTAACCTGGAGACCTCCCCTCCAAGCTCCAAGCCTGGCACCTATTTGCTGCTGACAACAGCAGCACCTGGCAGAAAATGTATACAAATCTGGCTAGACCGGAGCATGTACATGGGTATGGATCAGAGCTGGAAACACAGGCAATCCAGGACAGATAACCCCTCAGGACCAATACTGAGAGTAGCCATACCAGCAGGGGAAGGGGAAGGTGGGGGAAGAAAGGGGGGACCAATTACAATGATCTTTCTATAAACCCTTCCCAGGGGGATAGACAACAAAAAAGTGGGTGGAGGGAGATGTTGGTCAGTGTAAGCCATGACAAAATAATAATGATTTATCAATTGTCAAGGGTTCATGAGGGAGGGAAGGAGGGAAGGGTTGGGAATGAGAATCTGATACCAAGGGTTCAAGTTGAAAGAAAATTTTTTGAGAATGATGACGGCAACAAATGTACAAATGTGCTTGACACAATGGATGGCTAGATAGATTCTGTTAAGAGCTGTACGAGCCCCAATAAAATTATTTTAAAAAGAGAAAAACTTATTTCTATCTCAATATGTCTGGTAGTCAGATGTGAGTGAAGAGCAAAGCCAACACATGAGGACATATGATCATGAGACCATGCCTCTAATGAAGCATAGTATAATTTAAATTTGTTAATAATCTTTAAATGAACAGAAATCGGTTACTGAATATTTACATATCTACACACTGTGCTGAGACACAGTGCATTACCAATGAGCTGATTCTGACTCCAGGTGATCCTATAGGAGAGAGTAGATGCTCTATTGAGTTACCAAGGCTTTCAGTCACTGACTGAGAGCTGACAGCTCATCCTTCGTCCACTGAGAGGTTGGTGGGTTTGCAGCCCAAAGCTTAACCTTCCATGCCACCAGTGCTTCTGCCATACTATTCCCATTTTATACCCACCGCCACACTCCCTGCAGTCCATTCTGTTTGTGTACCTAGGTGGATGACAGGATTTAGGCTTAGATGGTTGAAGGGACTTCATCAAGGACACACAGTATAGCGAGCACCTGAACTTGGATTCAAGCGCACGTGACTCAAAGATTAGCAGGCGTGCTGCTTTGAAGCACGGCGTTTTTAACTACTCATACTACTTACTCCTATACGAGGAGCTCTGGTGGTTTAGTGGAATACACACTGGACTGCTAGCCACAAGGTCAGTGGTTCAAACCCACTCACTGTGTTAAGGGACAAAGATGGTTTCTGCTCAAGAAAGCTTTACAGCCTCAGAAACCCACAGGGGCAGCTATTATGTTCTATAGGGTTGCAATGAGTCAGAATCGACTCTATCACAGTGAGTGTGGGTATAGATCCCAGGGTGGCACAGTTGAGTGATTGACTATTAGCTGAAAGGTTGGTAGTTTGAACCTGCCCAGAGCTACCTCAGAAGACAAACCTGGCAATCTGCCCTCTCCCCCCATAAAGATGACAGGCAAGGAACCCAAGCACAGCCATTATATTGTGTCACCCGAGGACAACTTGCCATACCAGTGACAAAGTACTGGCATGGTAGCCCTGGCACCCGGCACCAAAGGATGCATGTTTGGAGAAGGAGCAAAAATACCTATATTTTTAGGATGGGTAAAGTAGGCATTGGAGATCTTCCAGGCAATTGGTCAGATGTCATTTAAAACCCATCCAATTGAAACATGTCCTCATTCTGATCTTGGTGGCAGCTGCTGTTCCCTGTGGGCTCTCCCTGACCACACGAGTACAATTTTAAAATGAAAATAATATCCACAATCGCACAGACACTCAGTGACTAGAATGGAGAGATGATATTAAGTACCCACTTCCGCTCATCGGCTTCCCAGTGGCCAGATTTCCCTATTGTCTTCATCTCTTTTTATTGCCAAGAGGTGATATCAGAACAAGCGGGATGAATGAGAATCGCCTCTCTACTTATTAGCATTGCAGGTCTTCCTCCAGGTCCCTGTGAGTCCTGAGGCTGTGTCACTTTGTGAAAGCATCCGGTAAGCCTTTGCAGACCCTGTTTTGTGGCCCAGTTGTGGAAGCTACACACCCTGGTCCGTGGTGATGGTCAGTACCGCGCGAGGCAACGAGCTTGCAGATGAATCAGAAGACATCCTCATGCCATTCGTTTCCACTTCCTGGTGGTCAAGCTTGCGTGCAAACACACTTGACAACCTTGCCTGCACGTGACCCATAGAAATGTCTCTGTTACTGATGGCAACACCCACCCAGGCAGCCTGAGGATGCTTTAGTTGGTTCAGGAATTTCTCTAGGTGCCTGAATATATAAAGTCACTCCCTGAAAGATGATACTGTCAGAAGATTGATGGGGAGTTGAGAGTGAGGGGCTGCAGTTTAGGCACAATGTTTTGGTTTGTTTTTTTTTAAATTTATTTCTTGTGAGTTTGACAAGTCACAATATCTTATCTGCAATCTTCATTTGACGTGCAATCACTTCAAGTTCAAGGACATGCTGTTGACAATATTGTGGAGAACAGAAATAAGAAATGCACATCCAAGAGCAGTTAAAACAGTGGAACATCAAAAATCAAAAAAACAACCTCCCTTTAGTGCCCCTCGAAAAAGCAAGATTCCATGATCAGTGCTGAAATCATCACTTTTCTCCTCTTGTTATATGCAGTAGAGGCAAGATTATTCTTATATTTCTTAAACATTAAATACTCTGTTTGCAAGATTGTACAATCTCCTGACTACCTTTATTTATTTTTAAGGTAAAATTTTCCATTTCTGTTAGTACTCAGAGTGAACTAAATAATCGATACACAGCGATCAGTCAGCTAGTGTCTATCAAAGCAGTACCTCCCTACCAACAGAGAATTGTACAATAAAATCACTCTAGTTTTCTTCATTAACTTAATACTAAGCAATAGAGGAAAGAGATAACATACATGGCTGGCAAAATGCTATCAATTTCTTGAATAAAATTAAGTGTTGAAAAGCTATTTTATTGGTTCTTTATGTTTTAAAATATGGGATCTTTAAGGGAGGGCATGCTTAAGGAAAAACAATGTGATTAGGAAAAGAGTTTTGAGAAAGGTCACCGGATTTGTCAAATAAGAACGTAGGACACTTAGTTAAATTCAAATTTCAGATAAACAACAGATCACTTTTAGTATTATTCCATGCATTGCTTACATTATTAATTCTATACTAAATGTTCTATTTTTGCTATCTCAAAATATCAACAATGGTCATCTCTGAGTCATGCAATTATTTGGAATTCTATTTTTCGTCCTCTCAATTACCTGTCCAGTGTGGTATATGGAATGGTATAACTGTGATTTGCTAGAATGTTAGGCCCAGGAGAGGACGGAAAGCAAGTTTCACATTCTGGAGCTATCCTAAGATTAGAGACCCTTGAACCCAGTCCAGGACTCTGACCAAAAACAAAAATCAAACTCATTGCCATTGAGTTGTTTCCAACACATCGCAACTCTATAGGACAGGGTGGAATTGCCTTTGTGGGTTCCCAAGGCTGTCAGTCTTAAGCAGGAGCAGAAAGCTTCATCTTTCTCACTTGAAGCAGCTAGTGGTTTTGAACTGCTGACCTTGGGTTTGGCACCCCAGAGTCGAATCCATCTGGGTTCCTTCTTAGACTCCTTCCAGAAACAACTAAAAGACCTTCAGGAGGAAGGACTTCAAAAAGAGTGGAGACATTTCTCAGAGTAGAGACTGGGCAAAGACTAGAGGCTTAGAAAGCAGACGAGCAACTTTCAGGACTGAGTGAGGTCCATTCCTCAGAGAAGCAGCCACCAAGGGCAGAGTGAAGCTAGGTCAATTCCCTGTCCCTGGCTCATTTATATCTGGGACGTGAAACTGCAGGCGTGTGATGAGATGGGGAGAAAAAGAAAGAAGACAATGGCTGGATAGTGAGACCCAGTGGAAAAGTATCGAGAAAACCCCCTGTAGAAGTTGCCTATTTTATGGAAATAGTGTCTGACGGACCCCTGCTGTTGTCAAACTTGTATTTGATGAATAATGGAAGAAGCCGTCTCAGGCAATTTCTGATCTGATCATGCCAAGGCTTTGAATAAAGTGATGAGGGCGTCGATAGATAAATTTCACCACCGCTTTTCCCATGGCCTGATTTATGGACTTAGAAAATGGCACACAACTAAAAAGGCTCGTCTTCTACTAAACGTAGGAGAGCTCTGTATAAATGGGTGGACGTCCAAAAAATGATCATGGGTCTTAAATTGTTGGAGAGGAAAGCATTGTGTCTACTATGAGGCAAGATGGGAATGAAGTGCTTTCTCTCAAAATGTGCTAGGAGACAGGCAGCCTCCCAGTCCTCAAGTGCTTTATTGTAAAATTTGAGAGGGAATCAGAAAGTAATGCCCAAACTGTTGTTTTCTAAAGATGTCTTGTCTTCATAATGGCTGGTGTTTTAGTAACTATTCCCTGAGCTGTAATATTAAAATGTAAGAATCTTGTCGGGGAAATTCTAGTTTAGAAATAGAGACAAGGAGCCCAAGAGATCTACAGCATGGATTAGAAGGGGAGGTGGGGGTGGGGGTGGGGGTGGGGAGAGAGAGAGAGAGAGAGAGAGAGAGAGAGAATATGAATCTGCAAACATAGTAGGTAACAGATGCCTGGCAATAGCTAGCAAACAACTTTAAAATAGACTTGTATTCTTACTCACTCAAATTAAAAATGCCACATGACTTGTTTCTATTGGATTGGCTGCTTGTTCCTGTTCCTTGTCGCTAGCCAGGCCAAAGCTCCCGCGGCCACTCTCCTACTATGGCAACTTCCTGATTATGTGTCAGGACAGGAGGGTGTGGGGGGTGCTATTTGTCTCCCACGGAGGCAGATGAATAAGGAAGACTCAGGAACCTCTTGGGAGAGTAATGAGCAGCTTCCTGAGTCTAAACACCCAGCCCTGGGCAATGGTTGCCCAGCCAATTCAAAGACAAACATTTGAAATAAACCGGACTGTATTTTAACATTCATTTTCTATGATACACGCCTTCTGAAGGGATACCAACCAGCAACAACAATGGCTATACACCAGAGCAAGATAAAGGATTAAAAAAAATGGAATAAAAACGGATCTCTCATATAAAAATGTTTATCCAATTGTCATAAAAGGAAAAAGAAATAACACTCACTAAAAGTAAACCGTCTAGAAACCTAAGAATGGCATTAAATAGTTGAGTGCAGTTGGATCCTTGTCATTGCCTTGATTTAAAGGAAACGTTGCTAGTGTGCACCATGTAAATAGGATGCCAGTATTTAGTTTCAGATAGGTAATGTTTACTCTGCTAGGTGTGCTTCTATTCTAGAATATTAAAGTTTTATTTAAACATGACTTTGCCTCACAGTTTGAAAGGGTGTTTTGGGTACTTATTAAGATAACTTTATGGATTCCCTGTCTATAATATAGTCTAAAAGGGAATGCAGCATCAGGATTGCAGGAGGCTTATTAACAACCTGAGATCCGCAGATGATAGACGCTTCATGGCTGAAAGTGAGAACGACTTGGAACCGCTGGCAACGTAAATCAAAGGCTCCAGACTTCAATGTGCATTGAAACTACCTGGAAAGAAAAAAATCTTCCCAACGGGGCCAACAGACAACATCATGATTAAGTAGAGAAAAGACTGATGCTATCAAAGATTTCATTTTACTTGAATCCACAATGAATGTTCATGGAAACAATAGCCAAGAAATAAAAGGTCACATTCTTACATTGGATAAATCTGCTGCATGACACTAATAACTTCAACTAAAAGTCAGCTCTGATAGGCTTTAGCCTTTTACTAACTTGGCATAAAACTGGCACTATATAGCCTATATGTACACTAAACTCATCTACACAGAAATTAAGAAGTCCTTCTAAATGACAATAGAGACCAGTCCCTAAATGGACAATAGAGACACCAGGCACAGTAAAGTAGAGAGTCAGTCAGAAAGAGGAAGATTCCCCGCAAGATGAATTGACAAGGTGGCTATAACAAGGGGCACAGACCAATTGTGAGGATGGCGCAGGACCGGACAGTGTTTTGTTCTGTTAGACAGAGGGGTGCTATCATTTGGAATGGAGCTCAAACAATTGAAGTCTATAGGTGCAATGGATTACACTAAGAGACAAGCCTATGGATCAATCTGAACTTTTGAATCATAGTCTACTCTGAGAAATCTTTGACACAAGTTTAAGTCTCCATGTTAGGTGCCTTCGTATGACCTTGTACCATGTCTTCAGCCAACATTTGAACACAAGAAAAGAAGTGAAGACCTATGTCATATGTCACACACAGGTATAATTCAAATATATTTAGTTTAAAATGTAAATATGCATAATTTAAATAAACATAGTTGACATGTATACATATACGGTATATATATATATATATATATATATATATATATATATTGCTAACCAAGGATCCGATAAAATATGGATAATCTTCTTCCCTTCCCTTGACAAGTATAGCCCCACACCACCTGGATAAGTACATTCAAATTTAGAATTCTCAGACTCTCAGAGTTTGGGGCAGGAACATAACCATGGGCAAATGTGGACCCAGCCCCAGGTCTATGGTCAAGTCTCCTTTTCTTCCTACTCTGCTTCCTTCCAGAAATGTCAGGCCCTTCACCTATATCCGTGTGGACAACACTGGCCACACATTCAAGCACCATCTCTCCACATCGTCATCCAGGGGTACACACCTGTGTAGCAAGGTCCAGCTGAAGGAAGATGGACTCAGAGGCCTCTGTGCTGGTGAAGGAAGTACACCTGTGTTGCTGTAGTGGGGCCTTATGACATTCCAGGTGTGCAAAAGTGGGTCTAGCTTAGGGCTGTGCCTGCGTAGGCACAGGATGCTCCACAGATGTCCCACAACCTCTTTACCTGCGGAGGAGGGTACAGCCGAGGGAGGGCTGGAGTGGGGTTTTCTGAATCTCCCTGGCCAAGTACAGAGGCTTTCTATCTTTTAGCCTTGGTCAAAGGTTGGGAGTGCCTCTGCTGGTCTTATCACAATCTCCCGTATTTGATTGTAATTTTAAAAACTTTTTATTAATTGCTAGAAGTCCAAAGTGGTACAAATAGTACATTCAACTGCTAACCAAAATATTGCAGAGTGGAGTCTAACCAGAAGATCCCCTCAAGCAATAATTGAAAAGGAGCCCAGTGGCTTAGTGGGTTATACTTGTGCTGCAAACCACAGGGAGAGCAGATCAAAACCACCAGCTGCTCTTTGGGAGAAAGATGAGGCTGTCTACTCCCACAAACAGTTACAGCCTCAAAAACCAAAAAGGGTATTTCTAGCCTGTCCTATAGATCGCTGTGAGTCAGAATTGACTCTGTGTCAGTGGGAACCGTCGTGAACTTTATGGAACTCCATTTTACGTTAACACACACGCCACCACATGAATTGGGAAGGACTCAACAGAAACTAGTTTTATTCCTTCAAGGCTTGTGTGCCCTCAGGAATCTGCCTCTCTCGCTGTTTATATTACCAGCTTCTATCATGGGCCTGGCATCCATTAAGCATTTATAAATATTTATGAAACGAAAGATGCTAGTCATTTTGTAATGGACCTATATTTTTAAAGGACATGTGGAACACTTATAAAAAATGATAATGTCTTAGGACTTGATGAATAATTTCAAGTAAAAGTCAACTGCGATAGGCTTTAGCTTTTTGACTAAGTCGGCATCAAACTGGAACTATATATCCTCTACAGAAACAAACCTTATCTGCACCGAAATTAAGAAACCCTTCTAAATGACAATACAGAAGAGCAAATATTTTAAATATGGCAATCTATTTGAGGAAAAATACCACAAAGCTACAGGTAGAAATATTCCTAATGACATTTACATAAGAGATGAAAAACTAGAAACATCTTACATAGCCAATAATAAGAAGTTATGCTATATCAAATTGATGAAGTGCTCTGAAGGCGATGAATGTATAATAATAAATATTAAAAATAGCATGAAAATATGCACAATATTAAAGAAAAATTCAATGCAAAATACATACCATATAATTATACTAACTTAAGGTTATTTTTATATAAGGATAAGATAGGGTAAGCATAAAATGATAACAGCTGCTGCAATGTGGTAGAATTATGATTGAACTTTAAAAAATATAGCTTAAGATTATTATAATAAAGTCTTGTCCAAAAATAAAAATTAATTTGAAAATACTAAATTAAGCCACCTAACTGTGAGCAGATTTAGAGGGCCAAAGTATATTTTTTATAAATTAATGAGACTGCTCTTAATTAGGTTTTGTTTACTCATGCTCTGTACTTCGATGTAGCTTTATTTACTTAGAAAAGTAAATTAACTGAAAAATATATATCCAAATCGGTGGCCATTTAGTGGAATTTTTTCTCTGCTGAACAGATTTTGACTCCCTTGAGCAGAGTTGAACAGCTATATAGTGTTTTCCAGGCTGAAATCTCTTGTTTTCTAGAAGCAGACTGTTACATCTCTCTCCCATGGAGTGACTGGTGGGTTCAATCAACTGATTTTTTTGGTTAACAGTTGTGTGCTTGCCATGAGCCAAGAAGCCTGCTCTTGTACCTGGGGAGATCTGCTGCTCCAAACATAGCAGCTAAACTAGCCCTATAGAGAAGCCCTGCTGTGGGCCCCAGGGAGTTGAGATCAAAGTGGATGGCAAAGGGTTTGGTTTTATAAAGTTCTGTATATGATATTTATGTTTACCTAGACGTATTGAGACACATGGAGGGAAAGTGAAGGAATGGATCTGTAAAAGCATTGAACTTGAACCCTTTTCTTATTAAAATCAAAAAGAGTAAAGCAACTAAAATTTTCTAGTATGGAGAAAATGATACATTGTGTATGTCTTAGATGCAAAGGACTGTCCTTTAGCAGAGAACACAAAGTTGGCCTGTAATCATTCAGTTATGTATACATGTATGTATATATTCATTCATGCAATGCATGTTTCTTAAAAGCCTACAATGTTTTAGGGCCCTGTGCTAGGTCTTAGAGGAAACAATGGCCAATGGTACTAGACAGGAAAGTATCAATCCCTAAGAGCTACTGGGATGGCTGGAGCATGGGGAATGTACCTGGAGAATAGAGCATGTGGGAAGGAAGACTTCAGTGACTCCATGATTCACATCTAGTGGTGAAGGCTGACAAAACAACGGATGGACCGCCTGTGATGAAGTGAATTTCCTTTTAGGTGCCTTGACCCAGAGGCATGATGGCATTTTAAAAAGCAGATGACTTTTGAATTTGGAGAATACCTATTTCTCATGATATCCAGAAGAAAGCCATGACTGAATAGACCATGGACTTTCAGAAGAATGAACAAATAAGTCTTAGAAGACATACCACCAGAATGATCGTCAGAAGCAAGAATGGTGACTTTGAATCATTCGCTTGGGATGCATCGTCAGGAAAGACCATTTGCTATGCAAAGACATCATGATTGGAAAAGCAGAGGGACATCAAGGGGCGGGCTAGCCTCCCAAAGATGCACTGACTCAATAGCTTGCAACAGTGGGCTCAAACATACCCCCAAATGTGAGGCGTGTGCAGAACCAGGCAATATTTCTTTCTATTATTCATAAGGAGTTGACTGGATGGTAATTACAGAGAGGTGTGACACATAAGAAATAAGTACTCCAGAAATGAATAGACAAAACCAAAATACACAAACTGAATCAGTGGATAATTAATCTGTACGTAAGGGAAGAACTTACTGTACGAGTAATAATTTATTTTAGGATGTGAATAGAATTTGGAGGAAGCAACGAAACAGGTGAAAACATGCATTTTGGGTGGTGCTGTGTCTCCCCCAGAAACAGGAAGGAGGTCACATCCGACGATCCTAGCAAGTTTATCTTCACTTCACTATCGAAGTGTTA
This sequence comes from Tenrec ecaudatus, assembly GCF_050624435.1. Taxonomy (NCBI): domain Eukaryota; kingdom Metazoa; phylum Chordata; class Mammalia; order Afrosoricida; family Tenrecidae; genus Tenrec; species Tenrec ecaudatus. The sequence continues at coordinate 13,241,595 of NC_134537.1, forward strand.
TTACCTGTGGATGGGCTGAGGAAATTACTACCTAATAGAAAAATGCCACGCAAGAACTGGGAGCAGATGGGGTGATAAGGACCAGGGAGTTAACCGCTGAGATGGAAAGCATGATTGCCTGGATCAATGACAGCAGTCAGTGAAAACAAGGATAAGGATCCATTCACTTCTACAGGAGACAAGTCAGTAAAGAACTGAACAGAGACAGCTCTGTGAGCCGAGGGGCCTAAGGAAGTAGTAATGACAGCTTGCCTTGCAACTTGCAAAGGCAGGGTAAGGAGCTATCATGATTGGGGGTGAGCTGTGTCAGATGATGGGGCATACAGAAGACATTGATGGAGCAAGGTGAGTTGGAACAGGTATCAGGCAGTAGGAAGCGGGGATATACAAAACAAACGCACTGACATTAAGTCTGTTATGAGTCGTAGGGGTCTTATAGGACAGAGTAGAACAGCCCCTGTAGTTTTCCTCTTTACAGGAGTAGCAAACCTGCAGAATGCTGGTGGTTGCACACCTTGTGGTTAAGCAGCCTGATGTGCAATCCACTAAGCCACTCAAACTCCTTAGCGTGTGGGATGGTGCCAGTGAATGCAGAAGCAAGGGATCCTCCTAGCCTTGGCAGCTAAAGCCTTGGAAAAGGCTAATGAGACTTACAGGAAGACTTCTGAACTGGGCAGGGCATACATTGCGGTTCATAATCATACTCCTCCACCACTTGTCTGTCAGCTTTTCATACTTGGTGACTGGCATGTTGCTGCGATCCTGAAGGCTATATCCGTGGTATATTAAATACCAGCAGGGCCATCCAAATCGAACAGATTTCAGTATAGCTTCCAGATGACGAACAAACTACAGAGAAGGAATAGGTTGTTCATTAAAATGGAAAGCCCTGTGGATGGCAATGGAAATTGTCAGTTACTGAAATCCTAGTGACTAGAAGCAGAAGACTGTCAAAGAGAGTGACTGAAGCTGAGCCCTCCGGGTAGAAGGCACTCAGATGGTGACTGAGGACGTAGAGTTGAGTCAAAGTCAAGTTGACCATAATGAGTCAGATAAAGTAAAGACCTCTGGCCCTTCATTTGCTGATGGGGCACCACACAAAATAAGAAACAACTGCACAGATACATTAATCATTGTAACGTGGAATGTCCTGTGTATGACTCTAGGACTATTTCAAGTAATAAAAAATGAAATTGAACACGTAGGTCAATCTTGTCGGAGTTAGTGAGCTGAAATGGACTGAAATTGGCCATTCGAATCATAAAACCATGTGGCTTATTGTAGCAAGAATGACACAATCAAGAGGAATGGCATTGAATTCATCTTCAAAACAGACATTTGAAGACCTACTTTGAAGTACAAGGCTCTCTGTGATAGGATAATGTCTATTCAAGTATAAGGATATACAATCAATATAGTTATTATTCAAATGTATGCACCAACCACTAAAGCTAGTGATGCAGACATTGAAGAATTTTATAAAAGCCTTCAATCAGAAATTGATCAAACATGCCGTCACGATGCATTGATAATTATTGGTGATTGAATGCAAACATTGGAAAGAAAGAGAAAGGACTAGTCATCAGAAAATACGGTTTTGGTGACAGAAACAAAGCTGGAGATCAAATGATAGAATTTTGTAAGACCAACCACTTATTCACAGTAGATAACTTTTTTCAACAACACAAAAGGTGAGACTATATGTGTGGACTTCCCCAGATGGAATACACAGAAGTTAAACTGTCAACATCTGTGGGGAGAGACAATGGAAGAAATTCAATATCAGCAGCTAAAACCAGGCCTTGGTGGTGTGTTAGTCATGTATAAGAGACAGTTTTATAGAAAGCTTAAGTGCACTTAAAGAAAACATCCCAACCCAGTGCTGCTCAAGTCCACAAGTCCAACATTAACCATTAACCCATATGTCTGACACCAATCCACAAAGTCCTCCTCCAGGTCACAAAAAAGCCGCAATGATGCCAACTGCAGGAGGAAAGCTGAGTTAGTGAGTGTGTAAACATCTCAGCACTGGCAGGGGTCTCCACATGGTTGCTCCAGCACCCAGGGCTGCATCGGGGTAGGTTCATGTGGCTTCTCTTCAGGAATGTCTTGCAGGAAGTGAACCTTGTCAGCTGAAGCAAGGAACTAGCTAAGGGAGCTGCACCCTGGTCCGACCATCAGAAAGCAAGAGACCAGAGAACTAGAAAGGCGAGGTTCACCGAGCTATTTATCTCTCCGCCCTTCAATTAACCCCACAAGTGTTTATTGGTCAGGTTGGCACAATAAACCAACTACCTCAGGTGGATGGATTGTGGAACAGATGCTCAGTTGCTCATATGTAAATTCAGGAGGTCCACGCTTTACTGAAAGCAATAGCCAAATCCACGGTTCCAGAAGTTGATGGCACACCCACGGAAATGTTTCAACAAGCTGATGAAGCACTGGAAGCACTCACTCATCTATGCCAGGAAATGTGGAAGAAAACTACTTGGCCAACTGACTGGAAGAGATTCATATTTGTATCCATCCATAGAAAGGTGACCAAACAGAATGCACCAATTATATGTATCATTGCTATCACATACAAGTAAAATTTTACTGACGACCATCTACCAACAGTTGCAGCTGTACATTCAGAGCGGCATTCCTCAGCCTGTGGGTCGTGACCATTTTGGGGGTTTGCATGACCCTTTCACAGGGGTCGCCTGATTCACACAAGTAGCAAAATGACAGTGATGAAGTAACAACAAAAATAATTTTATGGTTGGGGGGCCACCACCACACGAGGAACTGCATCAAAGGGTCATGGCATTAGGGAGGTTGAGAAGCACTGATTTAGAGGGAGCTTCCAGAGGGAGGTTCTGGCTGGATTCAGAAGAGGACGTGCAACAAAGGACTTTATTGCTGATGTCAGATGGATCTTGGTTGAAATGCAGACTGCAAGATAGATATTGATCTGTATTTTATAGACTATGCAAACGCATTTGACTGTGTGGGTCATAACAAAATATGGATAGCCTTGAGAAGGATGGGAGTTTGAGAACACTTCATGGTTCTCATGTGTAGCCTGTACCTGGACCAAGAAGCAGTGGTGGGAACAGAACAAGGGACTACAACATGGTTTAAAAGCATGGTTCAATAGCACATGGTTCAATGCGTCAAGGCTGTATCCTCTCACTATACATTTTCGATCTGTGTGCTGAGCAAATCGTTAGAGAAGTTGGATTTTAGGAAGAAAAATGTGGCATCTGGGTCAGAAGAAGGTTTATTAGCAACCTTCAATATGCAAATGACACAACCTTGCTTGTTGAAAGTGAGGAGGTATTAAAGAGCTTATTGATGGAGATCAAGGGCTGTAGCCTTCAGTATGGACTACACCTCAATGGAAGGAAGACCTAAATCTTCACAACTGGACCAACAGGTAACATCACAATAAGTGGAGAGAGGTTGAAGTTGTGAAGGATTTTGTCTAGCTTGGTTCCACCATCAATGCTATGGCAGCAACAGACAAGAGTTGAAATGATGCCGTGCCTTGAGTCACAAGACCTCTTTAGAGTCTTGAAAAGAAAGGTTGTTACTCTGAAAACCATAGGGCACCTGACCCAAAGGATAGTATTTTAAATCTGTTCACATGCATGTGAAAGTTGCACATTGAATATGGAAGACCCCCCCATCCCAAACTGATGCATTTGAATTATGGTGCTGGTAAAGAGTATTGAAAGTACAATGAACTAGCAAAAGAACAAACAGCCTCTCTTGAAAGAAACACAGAGAGAATGCTCCTTAGAAGCAAGGATGATGAGACCTCATCTTCCCTATCTGTAGAGATCAGTCCCCGGAGGAGGACTTTATGCTTGGTAAAGAGGAGGGGCAGCAAAGAAGAACAACAAGGTGAAGGCCCTAGAGGAGATGGGGTGACCTCGTGTAGCTACAATGGGCTCCAGCACAAGAACCGCTGTGAGGCAGGACAGGACAGTGCAGGCCTGGATCATGTTTTTGTTCTGCCTTATGGAGGGTCGCTCTGAGTTGGAACTGACTTGAAGGCACACAACAACACGATCACACTCTTTGTGTTCCACCTAGATTAAAAAAAACTACTAATGACAAGGAAACATACAAACAACACCCGCTGTTTTCAAGTCCCACTCATGACAACCCCGAGTGTGAAAAATCAGAGTGACTCCATTGAGCTTTCTTGGATCTCACCTGTATACAAGCAGATTGTCTGTCCTTTTCTGCATGAATGGGTTGGAACTGCCCTTAGTTTAGCAGTTGGGCACGAACGGCTTGTACTAAGCAGGGCCTTTGTCACTGGATGGTGTCAGTTGTTGGTGCATCAGTTCAGACTGATGGCAACCCCACGTGTGCAGAGTAGAGCTGCTCCACGGGGCTTTCAAGACTGTGAAGGCTTCAGAAGCAGGTTCTCAGTGGTGTCTTCCTTTGGCCAGGTCCTGATAGTCAATCCCTAAGCTATAGAGTTATAATGGATGGCAGTGTTTTTTGTTTGGTTGGTTGGTTAAGTGAGTAATCAAATACATAACCATTTGCCCCACACAGGCTAGAAGGACTTATGTTAACAGATACAGAATGACTCTCCCAAGGATATCACAAAACAAAAATAAAACAAAGAGGAGGTGTAGGATGTGCGAAGCACCCATTGGCAAAGGCATGAATTTCACCATGCATAAAGAGACGATACCAAATGAGGCTTACCTAGGTCTGCCCATCTACTGAGTCTCCATCTACTGCCAGAGATACTGGGTGGAACTCAACTTCAGGCAAGACCCCAGGCACAGGGACTACACACTGGTGCATGGAGCTACACGGGCCTAGGGACTGGGAATTCTTGGACAGGGTCATGTCCTAATGCTTTGTGGTCAACATCTTCTGAATGAGTGTCTGCCTGTCTGTGTCTCCCTCTCCCCAAGCACCCTGCCTTCACACTCCCTTGCCCCTTGAACATCTAATAAATACTTGCCCATAAATTAAAATATAATAAAATCTAGAACAAAATTATTCTTCTACATATGAGCTAGGTGCTCCCACAAACACTGCATTAGGTGATCATGAGAGCAAAGACAGATAAGCACATTTTTGTCCTGAATTTGGGAAGGATAAAACTGAAGTGCCGAGTGCTGCTATCAAGGCAAAATGAATGCAGCAAGTGAGGGTTCTAACCATGGATAACTTCTGCTGTCCCCTCTCCTGATTACACACATGTTCAAACAGGAGCTGTGAATTTTATGTACAGTTGAGACACATATACAAGTCTGCATATGTATACACATTTATACTTGCATGCTCGTCTTAGCAATTCATGATGTAACCCTTTTAAAAAATGCCACTATAATGTTGGTGATCGAATGCAAAAGTAGCATATGCCATTTTAGTGGAATGCGATACATTATATTATAAAATTGTTAGTGGACGTGTTATGCTTAAGTTTTTACTCACTGCCAATGAGTTGATTCTGACTTATAATCATCGTAGAAGCCAGGCTAGAAACGCCCCTGGTGAGTTTCCAAGACTGTACCTCTTTTTGGAAGTAGAAAGCAGGTCTTTCTCCCTCAGAGCAGCGGGTGGTTTTAAACTGCTAACCTCTAATTTAGCAGGCCAAATCATAACCCACTACACCACCATGGCTCCAGATTTTTATTATAAATCAAATTTCAACAAAAGAATATTTTGCCTTATAGAAATAATATTCTGCAACAAAGAAACGGACTCAGTGAACTTAAGTGTTTCCACCATCAATGTAAAATTGTTGATCTCCTGCAACAAAAATAATTTTTCATCAATATTGCTTTACATGGTTTATACTTCCATTTTGAGGTTTATTTCTTAATAAATCTCACAATTATAAGTGAACAAATGAAAAGATGTCATAAAAGAAAATTTGAATCACTTGTTCACAAAAGTTAGGAGTCCAATGCACTATCCTATGCGCCACAGAGCCAGAGCAAGATATAACAAAATAATAATTTATAAATTATCAAGGGTTCATGAGTGAAGGGGGGAGCGGGGAGGGAGGGGAAAAATGAGGACCTGATGCCAGGGGCTTGGGTGGAGAGCAAACATTTTGAGAATGACAAGGGCAACGAATGTACAAATGTGCTTGACACAACTGATGTATGTACGGATTGTGATGAGTTGCATGAGCTCCTAATAAAACGATTAAAAAAAAGAAAATTTGATAATAAGAAAACAAATATTACAGTAAATTACTGTATTTTACTTTTAGATAGATCTTTTACCTTAAAATGCGTTAATTAAACACATTTATTTCTGTTCATTGCTTTTAGAGATTCTTCAGTGATTTCACTATAAATAAGCTCTAGAAAAATAATAACCTTTTTCTTCTTCTCCTCCTCCTCCTCCTCCTCCTCCTCCTCCTCCTCCTCCTCCCCCCCCTCCTCCTCCTCCTTCCCTGCCATTGGATGGATGGCAGCTCATAGATACCCTGGAGGAAAATGTAACTTCCTCTGTGGATTTCTGGGACTGGAAGTCCTTACAAGAGTAGAAAGCATCTTCTTTCCCTCTACTTCGATACATAATGAAGATAAAAAACTGAAACTTTCTTAAATCATTGTTGGATCTGTATGGAAATCAGCATTTTGTTGTGCCGCTTATGACTATTCAAGCTAGAAAAATGCATAAAGCAATCTTAACATTGGGAACTCCTTGTGTTTCATCTTCCCTTATTGAAGCATGCATGTCCACATGATTAAATTTGGTCTTCCCCGACTGTCAACTGAGTTCTATGTAAGAATGAAATGGAAGCACTTCTCTGTACGACTGCATGTAAGTCATCCGGATACCTTCTGCACTCAATAGGCATATTCACGTGTTTAGAAGAGGAAACCTCCATAAGATTACGGGTTTGGCTGCTAACCTCGGGCGTGGCCGTTTTAAACCATCAGGTACTCTGTGGGAGAAAATGAGGCGTTCTACACCTGTAACCCTCGGCGGAGCGCGACCCTGTCCTGTGGGATCACCATGAGTCGGAATGAACTGAATGACAGTGAGTTTCATACAATTGTTTTCCTGCAAGATTGAAGTGTGTCATGATGGTGTTGAAAGTCATCAGTTAGATGTGATTCGTATGACAGAAGGAAGCAGCGCCCAGTAATGCGCAAACCTCAAAATCAGTGGTAGGTTTGAGTCCATGGAGGCGCCCTGTTGCTCCATCTCCTGGCTCGTTTTGACCTACCCGATGCCCTTCTCCTGATAACATGTTCAAAGAATGAGACAGTGTCACCACCCTCACTTCTCAGGAATATCTGACTGTCCTTTCTCCAAGCCAAACAGGCTTGCTTATTTTCCAGCAGTCCCCAGTACTTTGCATATTTTCCCTCAACATCATAGCTATAAATTCTTTTCCTGCCATCTTTGACCATGTTCAGTTTTCACATGTATCTATGGCCACTGGAAGGCCATGGCTTGACCCAGTTGCACTGCACGTTAGTTCTCAAAGGACCATCTGAAAGCCTTTCCAGAGGTCTTATGGAGCAGATCCGCCCACGGCAGTCTGGCCTTTGAGTTCCTGACTAGCGCTTCCACAGTCATTGTGGATTGTGGACCCGAGGAAATGAAATCCTTTGCAGCTGTAATCCCTTCTCCTTTTATCCTTATGCTGTCTGTGCGTCTAGTTATGTGGATTTTTGTTTTCTTTGCACTGAATTGTAATCCATCCTGTAGGTTGTAGCCTTTGCTCTTCCTCAGTAAGTGATTCTGGTTCTCTTGACTCACTCTAGAATTCCCACTCTTCTCACTGTTATCCGTCACTTCTTATGATCCATGTTGTTCAATGCATTCACATGGTCAATAAAACACAAATCTTACTGATATTCTATGATTGGGGCCAAGTTTCATCTGTTACCAGCATTACCTTTTGTTTGTTTTTAATTTAGCATTTAAAATATTTATTTTCTAAACCATTTCATTGACATATAAGTCACATATGTAAATATTTGGGTGAAGTGCATCAAAAGAGTTGTGCGATCCTTGCTACAGTCAATCTGGAACATTTCCTCGATTCTTGTATTAACCGTTATTAGCATCTCCTGTTCCCCCAACCTCCGCTGGTGGAACCCCAAGGAACCATTGGTCTAGATGCTATTCCTAGAGGTCTACCCATTCTGGATTTTATATAAAGAAAACCATACTCTAAAAGGCAAAAGAAGAAGAAAAACCCAAAAAACAACAATGAAATAAAACAGAAAACTCTCATTCCAAAAGGAAGTAAAAATAAAAACTCAAATTTAAAACTGGGTCAAAAGGGAAAATATGGTAAGATGTTAAATTGAAAACGAACTGCATCTGCAGTGATTCACTTTCCATGTCCTTTCTAAAGAAATTTAATCCACAGGGGGTCCCTGCAAATGAACTTTGGACTTTCATTGTCATCCTTAGCCTTCTGCAAAGTGTTCAGAATCTATGCTGTCATACAACTCCCTCCTCTGATCTTGATTTTTACCATTTGAAATCCTTGAATAACATGGCTGATGTGCTACTTCCATGTGCACTGAGCTGGCATCTCACTTAGATGTCTGTTTGGTTAAGGCAAGTCTTTAAGACTTCAGATATTGTTCTTTCTGATAGTGGGTCTCCATCTGATTAATTCACTTATATTTTCAATCATCATTTCACGAAGGCAAGGACAGAGAAGAGCCATGTCGTAAGAATGAATGTTTTTAGATTAGGGTTTATGATTAAGTGTAGCTCACAATCCATTATATAATATCCCTGGCCTTCCTTAGAAGCAGCATTGTCATATTCTTGAAAAATAACAAGTTCAGCAGAGTCTATTGAAACTTTGCAATTGTCATTAGGCTCATTTCTGGAGCCTTACTTCTTGATCACATGCTACCTCTTGAAATGGATAAATGTTGCCTTTTCATTTTACAATATCTCTGTCTATTCTTTCCGTCTTCTATAGATTCACTGGCATTGACATAGTCTTCCCATAAAGTCATACAACATTAAAATTTAAATTTAAGTTTTTTTTCCAGAAATTTTATCTTGAGATATGCTCAGCATGTTCTTTCCTTTGGTTTTCTAACTACCTATCTTTGCGCATTTCACTATAATATTTTACTTGGTCATCTTGAACCGACTTTCATAAGGTTCTTTCAGTTCTGTTACTTTACTATTTCTTTCATTTGTGTTAGCAAATTATCAAGATTCCGAGGTTTTCTTTTTACTTCCATTTTGGTCTTTCTTTCTTTCCTGTCTTTTTAATGACCCTCTACTCTCTTCTTGTATGACATTCTGTTTTTGTTTCTTTCTTTTATTTTTAATTTTTATTCATCATTTCATTGGGGAGGGCTCTTACAAATCTTATAACAATCCCTAATTGGAATCATATTGAGCACACTTGTACATATGTTGCCAGCATCATTTCCAACCTATTTTCTTTCTACTTGAGTCCTTGGTATCAGTTTTTTTTCCTCCCTTCCTCACCCTCCTACCCATCTGAATCCTTGATCAATTATATATTGTTATCGTTATTTTGTATCTTACACTGTCTGCAGTCTCCCTTCACCCACATTTCTATTATTTGTTTCCCTTAGGGGTGTGGGGAGCAGTTATATATCAGTTCCCCCTCTCTCCCCTTTCCCTTCCCACCTTCCCTTTGTTTCTTTTAAAAGTTAGGTTTATTGAAACATAATTTACTTACATAAAATTCACTATACTCAAATGGATACTTTAATGATTTTGAACAATACAGTGAAGATCGAAGACAGCTACTATTAGCAAGAAGGCATTTGCTTTTCCCTGGGTACAGTTCAGTCTTGCCCTTTCCCCGTCCCCATCAACCCCTGAGAAGACATCTGTCTTTATACTTTTATCTCTTTAAAAATGCCGAATAAGTAAAATTTGTACAATATTCTTGATGTCATCCTCCAAGTCATCTGGTCATTGGTTACTAGTGTTTGATGAGTCAAATCTTTTATGAGCTGATTTCTAAATTCAGGTGGGATGCACTCGAAGCCATATGGTGGCTCTTATGGGCTTGCTAGAATTTTCTTCAGCTTTCAGGTTAATTTAATTTACCTATGGGCAATTCTCAAATGAAGGTATTTATAATGAAATTTTTGAAACATTCTGTCATGCAGTTTCTAGCTTTGTTTCTCTCAGCAAGGCCACGTTTTCCAACTAGAGAGCCCGTATGGCACAATGGTTACTTGTTGGGCTGCCTATCAAAAATTCAGCAGTTCAAACCTACCAGCTGCTCCATGGGAGTGGCGAGACACTGTAAAGAGACCCTGTAAAGAGTTACAGTCTCAGAAAACCCCGGGGGCAGTTCTCTGTCCTATAGGGTGGCTATCAGACAGAGTCCCCTCATTGGCAGTGAGTCTGGGGAGAGAAGCCACAGCCCGGGTTGTGTAATGGAGTATGTGCTGGGCGACTAACTACAGGGTCAGCAATTCAGTCAGAAAGCCATTCCACAGGAGGAAGAGGCAGCGCTGTGCTCCCATAAAGACCCACAGCCTGTGGCACCCAGAAGGGCAGTTCTTCTCTCTCCTATAGGGTCCCTATACATTAGAATCACCACGGTGGCAATGAATGTTTTTATCCTTCTTTTTGTTTTCAACTTTCACATCCCAATCACCAGTAATTATCAATGGAGCTTCGTTGCGTTTTTGATCAGCTCCTTTAGACTGAAGATGTTGGTAGAATTCTTCCATTTCTTCAACACTGGCTTTAGTAGTTGGTGTATGAATTTGAATAATAGTTATATTACTGGACTGCTTTGTAGGCATGTAGATAGTCTATCACAGACAGCATTGCATGCCAAGATAAATCTTAAATGTTCTTTTTGATGGTAAATATGATGCTATTCTTCTTGAATATGTCATTCCTGGAACAGTCAGCCATATGATTTCAAATTCAAAATGGCTAATATCTGTCTGTTTCAGCTCACTAACACCTGTTGGTCTCCACGAGGTCCATTATCCAATTTTCTTAGACTTATACTCTGATCATTCCACATTTCTGTTATAAATGGATGTTTGCAGCTGTGTCCCCTCTGTGAGTTGTGTCTTAACAGCAGGTGAAGGTCCCCAAAGCTTTGCTCCATCCACAGCATGAAGATGGACTCTCTGTGGAGGGTGCCAATTGTCCCCAGTTGCATTTCGAACGCCTTCTGATGCATGGGTCTCAACTTCAGCACCAGATCAAACAGTGTTATGCTGCTAATCATAGGGTTAGCAGTGGTTCGTGTCTCAGAATTGGATTGCTTCTTTCTTCTTCCTGATCTGTTCTTAATCTGGAAGCTCCACTTAAACGGCTTCATTTTAAGACCTTGCTGATATTAGAAAACAGCTTCCAGCATCACAGCAACACACAAGCTACCACAATACAACAATGTGACAGATGAATGGATACTTCAGGAGACATTTAAATTTTCAACTATTGCCTAAATATATTTTAAGAACTGCCCATCAGTTAAAAATATGAGCAACTGAACACTAGAATAAAAATCAATTGCTTTTGGACAGCAATCTATTATACTATATCCTTCAACTTCAAATAAATGACAGTGCATACTTTGAAAATAGTATTATGGGTTCTGTTCTGGAACTTTCTGTTGTATGCCTTTATAACACCTTGAACTATTGGTGATGCTGTCATAGGATTAGCCTAAGTTCTCAGAAAAATTGATTTTAGAAACTTCACATAGAGTGAAGTACTAGATTTGCAGCGCCTTTAATTTTAAAACTAGTAAGTGTAATAAATCACTTGAGATGTTTTCCATCTATTGGGGCTATGTATCTTAATACAATTCTCAGTATGAGAAAAATCAGATGTGGGATTTACAGGAAAACTGAAATATCGAGCTGTAGTTATTTTACCGAAAGTAGTTGATCCAGCTTTAAGACTCGCTTCTTCTTCAGACATTGTTTTACACACACACGATGGGTTGCTCCTTCCCTGGTTACCGTATGTTCCGGTCCAACTGAGCCACAAGTTCAAGTTAGTCTTAAAATACTTCACACTCTGCAATGGTTATAAGAGACGACAACACATGGCTAAACATCTTTCCGGTCCTGACAGTCTTCATCGAGTTGTATTTATGGATTATGAGTTCAGTCAAAACCATGTCTTTGGCTTAAATATGATCATGCAAGTGATCTCTGTACATCGTGCTTTCATTTTTACTTTTCACATTCAAGTTGCTACAGTTATTAAGTCTGTCCCTAGCGAACTCAGAAGGAAATGATTTTTTAATCAACTAGTTTATGAACAGAACAATAAACAGAGCCAATTGATGGAGACTACATCAGCCCTTCCGTTTGCAATTTTCACTATTAGCTTTGCAGTCTAGAAATATTCAGGCTATCGAACTTTGCTTGCTTACTACCCAGACATTTTTAATCCAGTTTTTCCAATGGTTCAATGGTATGTTGTTAACAGTTACGTGGTCTGCTTTTGACCCGATAATTTACATCATTAGAAGAAAAAATATTTTACAAATCGGGATCTGCGTTTCTGTTTCTTTTAGGGTGTGCAGATGCCATAATTACAGATTCTAAAATAGTTTCACTCCCTACACAGTTCTTTTTTAAAAAATCTTTTTATTGGGGCTCATAAGGCTCTTATCACAGTCTGTACATACATCAGTTGAGCAAAGCACCCATATACATTCGTTGCACTCGTCATTCTCATAATTCACCTTCCACTTGTGTTCCTGGAATCAGCTCGGTTTCCCCTTTTCCCCCCCGTCCCCCTCCCTCCCCAATCCCACCCCTGGTCCCTTGATAGTTTATAAATAATTATTATATCTTATCTTACACTCCCCGGCGTCTCCCCTCACCCGCCTCCCCATTGCCCATCTCCCAGAGAGGAGGTTTCACACAGATCTCCGTGATCGGTTCTCCCTTTCTACACCCCCTTCCCTCCTGGTGTCACCACTCCCACCGCTGGTGTTGAGGGGTTCGTCTTTCCTAGATTCCCTGTGCCTCCAGATCCCCACTGCACCGCTGTACATCCTCTGGTATAACCAGATCCGCAAGGCAAGGTAGAATTGGGGTCATGATGACTGGGAGGGAAGGAAGCGTTCAGGAACTAGAGGAAGGTTTTTAGTTTCATCATTGTTGCTACACTGAACCCTGAGTTCTTTTTTTTTTAACCACATCATATGATGGATTCAGATTTTGGAATACATTAAACTTAAACATGAGCACCAGCAGTATGAATACTATAATTTGTACCTGTTAAGCTTGAGTATTCAACAGAAGAGGACTCATCTGACTTATTAAACTTTAAAAATTAAAAAAATTTTGAATATTGTTTAGGAATTCACAATTCTTTTTCTTTATATCTTCTGATTTTGCACATCACGTAGTTGTTGTCATTTCATTTTATCTTGGTATAACACTTTTCCACTTTTATTTATTGGGTTATATTTCTTTTCATTCTAAAAATATTAATTTTTCCCCAACAGTTCCACTGGCACATAGTTTATATATCATACAATTCAAGTGTTCAATCATTAAGTCATATCAAGGAGAATTGTACAATCACCACCACATCAATTTTAGGACACAATCCCTCATGGTTAAATCACCTATTGGTGCTACTTTAGCAAAAAACAAAACAAAACTGGGTAATGGAGAATAAACGAAACTCGCAAAACTAGTAAAATTTACAAAATAATATTTACATTCCAATTTGTGTATTAACATGAAATTTATGTTTGAAAATTGATAAATTTAAAAAAATATCTGGAACACCCAATTTTGTTAAGGTCTTGATACCATGAAAATAAAAAATACTTAGGGCTCATTTCACTTGTTTGTCCTATGAAGGTTGTTGGTATGTTCTTTGCAAGTCTCCATGAGTATCTTTGTCTTGAAATAATACTTAGAAACCTGTGCTCCCTTTCAGTCCTTTGATGATATGACTTTCTAGTTCACTGAACTACTGGTGATACCCAACGGGGCTGAGAGTGGTCACTGAGAGCATGACATCAATACAAAAACAAACTCGTCTGGCAATGAATTTGATTAACTTTTTGCAAGAAAAGACCAGACACATTGCAAGTCACTTTGTTATTGCACAAGTAGCACATTCTAATGTGGCTAACAAGAGAGAGCTAAGTTTAAGTTATTTCTGATGTTCCCCCCCAAAAGAAAACATAACTCTTTTCATATACAAAATGTATAAAATGTGCATTTTATTTATTTTTGGAATTATTCAATTCTCAGATTCAGTGATATGTGCATAATTGGTCTAACCATAACACTACATCTCAATGAGCTATTTTTCAAGTCAAAAATATCACTTTCATATTTTAATTATCGAGATATTAATTTATTTCTTCAAGAAATTATTCAATTTCGTTAGGAAATACAGCAATATTTTGATAAAACATAAATGGAGTGTTCTGATAAATGCCTTTTTCTTTCTTGGAAGTCTGATTCTGAAATACACTCATTGTTGCTAACCAGGAACATATTTTGAACAATAAATATTGAATTGTGTCCTCTTAATGACTAATAAATCCTCCCTTATTAACATATCCAGAGTAATATCAAACACCATGTTCTGTATTATGATAATAAAAAACAAAGCCCATTTGATATTTAAGTGGAAACTTTTTGATATTATGCACTGCCATTGAGTTCGTTCCAACTCATAGTGACCTTTAGGACAGAGGAGGACTGCTCCTTAGGATTTCCAAAATGTTCGGGAGCTGCCGACCTCCTCTTTCTCATCTGGAACTGCTGGTGGGTTTGAAGCGTCAACCTTAAGGTTAACAACCCATCGTCTAACCCACAGTGCCACCAAAGTACCTTATTAAATAAATGTTAGATAAGTATTAATATTGGGTACTTGCTATGTTGCTGCTGCAGTTGTTAGGAGCCGTGGAACTGGTCTGACTCACAGCAGCCCTCCCTACAACAGCGCGGAACACAGCCTGGTCCTGTGCCACCTTCACAGTCATTCTTGTTTGAGCCCATTGTTTCAGCCGCTGTGCCAATCTCTTCTGTTGAGGGCCTTCCTGCTTCTCACTGCCCCTTCCACAAGCATCGTGTCCTCCTCCAGGGATCGGTCTCTCCTGAAAACATGTCCAAAGTAGGTGAGATGAAGTCTCACCATGCTTGCCTCTAAGTAGCACTCTGGCTGTACCTCTTCTAACAGAAGTTTGTCCTTTTGCAGCTCATGGTGGCATAGTGGTTATGCGTTGGGCTGCTAACGGCAAGGTAGGCAGTTCAAACCCACCAGCCACTCTTCGGGGAAAAAAAGACAAGGCTTTCTACTGCCACAAAAGTTACAGTCTCAGAAATCCCCAGGAGGAGTTCAACTCTGTCTTATAGGCCACTTTGAGTTGGAATCAACTCAATTGCCATGAATTTTTGCTCTGTTAGTATTACATTAAATTATTACCCATGTTAATATAATATTAAATGTATGCCAGATTGTGTATGCCAAACATATTTTAAAGCTATACATATGTTTATTCACCAAAAATAGGACATAATTCTGAACATAAATGTTGTACAGTTAAAAAGTAACCTGATTGGGTTCATTGAAATGGCAGTCTTAATTGAATTCCCTTGGTTTGAGAGTCATTTTAGACCGAGTTTCCATTGGCTGTTTAGCAGGAAGTGTCCCAAAGAATATTCTTGTGTATTCTTTGCATAATGGCCAAGAACATCTCAGGCCCCACTGACTGGACATGCTGCCAGACCTATTATCTATTAGTATAACCTATCTTTGTCCAGTAATCATGTATATTGGGCCCAGTTGCATATTGAGTGATTAAAGAGGCTACCTCTACTTCTTGTTATGAGAAATCGTATACCCCAAGAGATCCACAGAGATAAAACTTTCAGTGACATGCGAGGGGGCTGTAGGAAACAGGTCAAAGAAATTGTTGCAGTGGTAGGGTGCTTATAATGTAAACAACTTTTCCCAAGGCACCACCATGGCCTGTGTGACTTTTATTTCCAGTTGATACATTTTTATACACCCTAGTTTACTGGCTCTCAACCTTCCTCATGCCGCGACCCTTTCATTCGGTGCCTCATGTTGTAGTGATCCCCAACCATAAATCTATTTCTGTTGCTACTTCATCACTGTTATTTTGCTACTGTGATGAATTGTCATGTAAACGTCTGATATGCAGGATGTATTTTTATTGTTACAAGTTGAACATAATTAAAGCATAGTGATTAATCACAAAACAATGTCATTCTATATTGTGAAATATTTATTTCTAATGACAAATCAATGAACTTTTGTCTTGAAGCATGGTGTAGCATTAATCGACCCCTGTGAAAGGGTCCTTCGATGCCTCCCCAAAGGGGTCGTGACCCGCAGGTTGAGAACCACTGCTCTAGTTGACAGATGTAGTGTTTTGCCACTTTCTTTACAGTGAGGTGCCTGCTCTTTGTGTTCCTGTATCCTTGGCATCTGTGCGTCTTTACCATGGACAGTAGGTCCTCCTGTTTTCTAATGTCCTAAATGTATGTTTATTTTGCTTTTTGTCTAGTCTGTTCCTGTCCTCTGGATAGTATGTATCGACAGTATGGGATGGACTCAGGTTTCTGATCATCATTCTTAAATAGCTTCCACTGAACTGCTGCAGCGTTTGACCGTCACGGAAAGCAACTGCACTGCATCATGCGTCTCTTCAACTAAGTGCTTCTTTAGTGAGTCTATTCAAAGGAATAAATCCTGAAATAGCATAGGCCAATGGTGTGGGGAAAGTAGGTGTTATACCTTAGGTTTCTATAACCATCAATGAGGACAAAAATTATGAGTGACAAGCTTGTCATCACTACATATGATAAGTATAACCTAATTGGCTTCTGAGCAACTTTGTGCTATGCATAAAGACGGTCACCTCTTCTTTGATTTGGAATCTTCATGATGGCTGTAGAAAGTATTATGTGAGTTTTAGTGTTGGTGGAATGATTCACAATCAGAGAGTCTATTTTGACTCATAGCAACTGGATAAAGGATTTCTGGGGCTATAAATCTGTATGGCAGTAGATAATATCACCGTTCAGCTGAGAAGCAGGTGGTGGGTTTGAGTCACCAACCTTAGAGTCAGCAGTGCCATGCTGACCCAATAGCTGCACTAATGCTCCTGAGGAACATTGACTATCCCATGAACTGACAGCGAACAAACAAATGTGTGTTAACATAAGTACAATCAGATTTCCCCTTAGAAGTAAAGATGGCTAGATTCCACCTCACATGGATATGGTCATGTCCGGAAAGACCAACACCTGGAAAAAGACATTATGATTGGTAAAGCAGAGGGTTAATGAAAAAGAGGAATATGCTCAGATAGAGGGTTTGACCCAGTGGCTGCAACAATGGGCTAAAAACAAGCAAACAGTTGTGAGGATGGTGCAAAACCGGAGATGATTTTATTCTTTTGTGTATAATCTGTCGTACTGACTGAAAGAGTGATCCTCAGTATGTTCATTGACTTCACGAAATCCCTGTTTCCTCTTCTATTACACGGGGCGAGGATGACCCCCTCTTTTTCCTTTGTTGCAAAGATTGAGGATGTGTCATAGAAACTGCTAGGATACACTTACCATATCAAAATGCTAAATGAAGCACGCAAGCAACTAAGGAAATCAAAGTTAAAAACAAACATCTAAGACTTTAAATAAGAATCACTTTGGAATGATTTTAGAGAAGAAAAGTTTTCTTCTTCTTGTTTACCTCTTAGAGATAAACAATGCATAACATATCATTTAAAATCTCCCTCCGTATCTATCATCTTTCCATAGTTTGTCAGATGCTTTATGTTACAGGAATACTGAGGTTGTTATTTTTCAAAGCCCTGCACTACTCTTCTTCTGAGGCTATCACGGAGACGAGTCAGTTGTGTATTATGTTTAACTGAGCCATTACAGGCAGTCCTCATAGCCCTTCTTCTGGAGTAAACGTGTAGTAGGAAAATTCACATTATTTGCCTTTTTGAAATCATGGCTTATACCAGAGATTAATTAAAACATAACACTTTCAACAAAATGGAACATGAAAAAATTCATTCAAATTAATAGAACAGTTTTACCACATGCTACCTATAAAAGACATTCTTAATGAATATTCCAGGTGAGATCTATCTTGAGCTAGCTATTAACCTTTAGCATACATGTATTTATTTTATTTCTAAGGATTTTCAGGAGAAATGACGCCACCGGGTTTGGTGCATTGAAAACAACACCCAAATCTAACATGTTACAATCTCAAATCATAAACAATTCCTGAATGGCCAAAGTAGTCCTTATGCAGTTTACTGTCTTCCAGTATAAAAGAAATAATGCTTTTAAACAAAAGTTTTACTTCTAATAAAGAGCTTTCTGATTTTTATGGACTGCGGATATTTTTTTTCTTAAATGTGATTGCTTAACGACTATCCCATTTCTTAAAAATATGAGCACGCACTTCACTTTCAATACATTTACCTCAAACTGTACAGAATGGGAATTCAGGTCAGTCCAGGCTCTATTAAAGGATGGTAATTGGGTTCTAATGCAAGTTTATAGCTGAACACAAATTAAAAATGGAAATCATTGTTCTTGCTCTGGGGAGAAGTAGCACAATCATACGGGAAAAACTTATTTGCATTAAAGGGACTCTTCACACTTATTTTACTTTAAAACTATGGATCCCTCCTGTTTAGGGGGAGAAAGGAGACCCCATATTATTAAGTCTTAAAGGAGACAAAGACAAACCATGCAGATGATGGAGGGCATCTGCGCTAGATCATAGTGACCACGATGGCGAAGGATTCACAGAAACATGACCACTTAAATATGTCACGGAGAACTCACAAGAATGATTGGAGGCAAATCAATTCATCACAGTTGAAGCCAGAATTGCAGAAACAGGAAGGAAACCATGATTGAGGTGTCTACATTATTGATGAGGAGAAAAGCTTACAAGATTGGTTCAGGACCCACCAACCAAGGTCTTCAAGGTCCGAGACATCACGATGTGACCTTAGTACTCCAAGGACCATCAAGAGGAACACTCAGCTAAATCCCTGAGCGGGAGGCTGCTCCTCCCTGGGCGGATTAGCAATAATCTACTTCACACTCTGGAGGACGCAAAGTTTTTGTTTTTATCACTAGTCAATTGTCCAAAAGAGCTCCATGGAGGTGAAGTCTATGTGGAGACTCAAAAACAGAATTAGGGCCCCTACTATAAACTGAAGAGTTCTTAGTTCTCAGAATTCGATCTCTTTATATATTATTTTTTACCCAACAGTTTTATTGGCATGTAATTCACATAACATACCATTCAATAGTTTGATCACACCAAGAAGAGTAGTACAGTCATTATTGCAGTCTGTCGTGGAACATTCCTGTACACATCATTATTAGTTCCCTGTTCATTCCCAACCTCCCCTGCTATCCCCTGAAGGAACCATTAAATAAGAACTGTCCCCACAGATTTACCTATCCTGGATTTCATATGCAGAAAACTTTATAATACAACAAACAAACAAATAAAAATTCAACAAGAATAACAAAGTAAAACATAATAAAAGCCCCAGTTGAAAAGAAAGCAGATAATATTAAAAACTAGAACAAATTTAAACAGATCATAAGGAAGATCAAGTGATAGAGTGCTAAATGTTAACTTAAGCTCATTAGCAACAATCCATTTTCCAATGCGTTCTGCATGTTGGTGAGGCGGTTCACTTGCCTGGTCCTTGTTCAGAGGGGATTCACCAGGGACTTAATCCATGTGTATTTCCCACTTTAAAAAACAGAAACAGCTTTAAAATGGACCAAAGGGGAGATATCAACTAATATTGTTAACATAAGATTTATTTTTAAGTGAAAAAATTAAGTGGTAGAAAAATATTATATAATATTGTTTTTATTTAGTTGAAATATAAATAATTGTTACCCAACTTGGGGGCGGAGATGAATTAGGTGGCTGGAAGATAGAGTTGGAATGGAAATCTTCTAATTTCGCACTATGGGAATGCTATTGTCTTAGTTTCTTAGTGCTACTATAAGAAAAATAGCATGCATACATAGCTTTAATGAACAAAAAATTATTTTCTGAGCATAGGAGGCCAAAAGTCTAATGTCAGAATAGTGGGCTATAAGTTGGGCTGCTAACCACAAGATGAGCTGTTCAAAGCCAGTAGCTGCTCCATGGAAGAAAGATGAGGCTTCTGTTCTTGTAATGGAAACCCTTGGGGGCAATCCTACTCTGTTTTATAAGAGAACCATGAGTCAGGAATGACTTCACACCAGTGAGTGTGGATCTTGTTGTTTGTTGTTATCATTGGTTGTCTGGACTCTAGGGGAAGGCTCTCTGGAATAGGAGAGAAAATCCTTAACTCGGCTTTTCTTTTGAGATCAGCATTTACCATCTAGCTCCCTGCCCTTTGTGTTGGCTTGTCTCTGTGCCTAATCTCCTTCTTTTATATCTCAATAGTGAGTGGGTTTAAGACACACCCTGCCAAGCAATGTATCCATTAGCATAAAAAACAAATCTTCCTCAATTGGGATTGTATTCATCATTATAGGGGCTAGGATTCCAACACACAGTTAGGGGTGACATAATTCTATCCCAAACAATTCCCTATTTCAGAGAGTGAAAATGGTTAAAACAAAGCCAGTGGGTGGCACTGCACACCTCCTCCTTGTGGGAGGCATGCTCCACGGGGGGCGAGGTCATGGTTTACCCAGAGCATCTGCTGTGCTTGTTCTCATTCTGGGAATGCGCATTGGCAGAGGTCAATAACCTATCTCAGGCACCCGCACCCCTGTTCATCACAAAGCCTCTGGGATCCATATTCATCTTTTATCATTCTTCCCGTGACAGCCTAAAATAACCGGTGGCCATGCTAGCAACTGTGTGATTCCTTAAATGGACCTTTCCACATGTAAGATCATGTTCCCTGGGCCATCCCTTTGAGAAGCAGTGTGCCTAAATCAATCAGCCCACTAGCACTGCTTTAGACCTGCTTTAGAATGCACCCTCCGTGTTCAGGCCACTAGAGCCGAGAGAAATACACAGTGACTCAATTTTAAAGAGTCTGTGCAGACAACTCTCTGTGGGAACCAGACTGCTGACCAGGTCCCTCTTGTCAGCGAGGGCCTCCTATATCCTAAGTTGACACACGTGTCTGGTGTGAGAGAGTACTGTTTCACCTGCTTCTTTTGCTTAAGTGGCTGCTTGATGGCTGTGTTCATCACCCATAAAATGGTAGGATATTCAGTCATCGTAATCTGAGATTATTGTCATGTCTACATTATTTGAAATGAACCTGGCTATGTGTGTATGTGTGTGTGGTGGAGAGGGGGGTTGGAGGGTCCATCGGTGAGTAAATTGGTGGGATGTTTTTGTCAAATTATCGTAGAAACTTTGCGCGTTTTAGAAAGAAAGCTATAAGCAGGATGGGGGAAAAACTGTGGTTTCACAAATATGATTATTTAGAAGGAGGCTTTTAGAAAGATTGAAAAGCCTACTAATTTATCCCCATATATAGAAAGCCACATAAGTAGCACAGTTTTGAGACATACCCAAACAAATTGTAGGATTAGTTTACTGGCTCAAGGGCCTTAGGAACGTAGTTTTTTTTAAACATGCTTTTATTGGCAAAAAATTCACATATCGTACAATTTCCTTCTTTGATCATATTAAGAAGAGCTGTACAATCATCACCACAATCAATTTCAGAACATTTTCTTCTTATACTCATTGATGTTAGCTCTCAATCTCCCTTCAACCTCACTTGCTATGTCCCTAGGTAATTATTAATCCGGTTTCTATCTTTATAGATATACCTATACTGGATTTTATAAGAAATTATATAAAACATAAACAATTAGAGGGAATAAAACTGCAGCAACAACAAAAACAAGCAGAGAAACATCTCAATCAAAAAGAAAGCAGGAAATAGTTAAAACGGAAACGACTTTAAAATGGGTCAACAGGAGATGAAATGAGAGGATCTTATATTTTAGTCTAACTACATCTCTGTCGTAATGACCTTTACAGTTCTGTGTGTCTGACAGCAAAGCTATTCCATTCCCTCTACTGTGGCCAGACAGGACTCACTGGAAGCTCTCCTCACATGGGAACCCTGCCAGTGGATCCAGAGACTCTCATGTCATCCATTGCCTTCTACATACAGACCAGGTGCTCAGCATTTAAACTTTGATGCCATTCCTTCACATTTGGATTATATTATTTATAATTCTTGGACCACACAGGCTGGTGTGCTTCTCCCATGTGGACTTAGTTGAGGCCTCACTTAGACAGCTGCTTGTTTGAACGCAAGCCTTTAAGACCCTAGATCCTATGCTTTCTGATCGCCAGGCACCATCTGGTTTCCTCACCACGTTTGACTATGGCACCCCTAACTTCAGTGATTTCTTCCTGAGGCCGGGTATTGAGAAGGGCCGTACCTCAAGACTAATTGTTCATCGACTAGGACAAACCCCAAACCCATTCAGATAGCTGTGGTTCCGTTGTCTCTGGCTTGCCTTAGAAACATCATTATCATTTTATGAAGGCAATCATTATCAGTCCTCCCACTGGGGCATACGTTGATTCTACTGACAGTGCCATTAATCTAGGCAATGCTATGAAATTGGAGACATCGTTGAGAAAAGGAAATTTACATGGATAGACCTGCATTTCAGACCAAAATACATGAGTTGTTGACTTGTACAGATTAAACTCTCAAAGTGATTGGAGACTGTTTACATAATGACAATGAGTGATAAAGCAAAAACTCCATTAGTAATCATTCGCAGTCAGAATCATGCCTACTAGACTAATACATGTTCTAAGAAAACAAGGAGGACATTCAAATAGTACATACATAGTAGTCCTGGGTTACCATTTATTGGGTGCACTTGAAGCAAGAGAACCAAACCAAGGTCGAATGATCTGCTAATCCATAACCTTGGAATGGTAGTCATCTGCTTCTTGTCACACTAGGCATTTCAGCCGTAAATCCAAGGAAATATGTCATTTCCTTAAATCTGTTATAGGTGAGATGAAGTAAATTCCAGTTTCCTTAGTGGGGTTTCCACATTGAATCCTTCTGGTGTGACCTATCAAGGATGCTGTGAGCCTCAAACGGACAAAAGCTAAAGTCCAAGTGGTCTATAGAATACAGCCTGGTTCACAAGAGTTGGTTAGAAACTAGGTCAAGAATATGCAATTAGAACCTACTATAGAATGTATTTTCCCCTTAATTTCTATCTATGTATTGTTAAGTATTTTTGTTTTCCCTGATGGAAGTTGCTTCATCTGGTTTGCCAACAGAAATGTAATCACTTTCTCTGAAACATGCATCCCCTCCTCACTGATGATCCTGGCAATCACTCTTCTGATACAATTTTTCTAGCACCATTGGTTGAGGTTCTAGCAACTTATTTAAGATTTTTTTTGTCTTTTGTCAAAAATCAGCTGGCTCTAGGTGGATGCTTTCATTTCAAGATTTGCTATCTTGTTCCATTGGTCTATGTATCCATCATTTGACCAGTACCAGGCTGTTTTGACGACGACTGTGGCTGTGTAGTGGGTGTTGAGGACAGGTAGTGTGAGGCCTTCTACGTTTTTTGTGTTTTTGAGAAGTTCTCTGTTTATTTGGGGTCTTTTACCCCTCTCCGTATGAAGTTGGTAATTATTTTCCCCTTTCTTTAAGGAATGAAGTTTGGATTTGAATAGGAGCCCCATTGATTCCTTTTATGCAATACTGACATTTCCCCAATATTGTCTTCCTAACCATGAATACAACATATAGGTGTAGGTCTCTTAGCTTCTTGTAATACTGTTCTGTAATTTTCTTTGCTTCTTTGGTTAGGTTTATTCCTAAGTATTTAATCTATTATGTAGCTATTGTAAAGCCTTCTTTTTTATTGATTTCTTTTAGGGGTTCTCTTCTCTGGAATGTAGGATTTATGGATTTTTGCTTGTTAGTCTTGCATTATGTGACTTGGAAAATCCCTCCATTGTTCCCACAGTGTTTTTGCCGAGTCTTTGGGTTCCTTCTCTATAAAGACATACGATCCACAAACAGTGAGATTTTCACTTCTCCCCCACCCAATTATATGCCTTTGATCTCTTTCTGTCTAATGAGCCTGGCTAAGATTTCCAGCAAAATGTTGAATAAGAATGTTAAAAGGCATTATGCTTGTCCAGCTCCCATTTTCAGGGGAAACATTCTCAGTTTTTCCCTGTTGAATGTGCTGTTAGCCCTTGGTTTTTCTTATATGGCCTTTGTTTTATTGAGGGATTTCCCTTCTCTTCCAATTGTATTGAAATTTTTGTCTGAAATGAATGTTAGATATTGTAAAATGCTTATTCTCTGTCTTTTGATACGAGCAAGTGGGTCTTATGTTTTGCTTTGCTTCTGTGGTGGGTTACATTGATTGTTTTTTGAACATTGAACCAGCATGCATTCCTGATAGGACTCCCACTAGGTGGTGATGAACTCCATTTTGATTATTATTTTGGTAGGTTATTAGTTTCTATTGGTCATAATTTTGTTGGGAATGTCTGTGTTGTGTTCATGAGGAAGATCCGTGTCTAATTTTCTGTCTTGGTGGGTTCTTGTTTGGGTCTTAGCATCGGAGTTATTCTCACGTCGTAGAATGAGTTTTGGGATCTTACCGTCCCTTTCTCTATTCAGGAATAGTATTGGTGACAGCGCCTCCTTGAAGAATTGGTAGAATTCTCCTGGGAAGTCATCTGGTTCTGGGCTTTTCTAGGTTAGACGTTTCTTGATGATCTTCTCTATTTCTTATTTTGCTATGAGTCTGTTCAGATTTTCTACATTTGTCTGCTTTAATTTGGGCAGATGGTGTATTTCTAAGCATTTACCCATTTATTCTAAATTATCAAACTTGTTAGAGTACAGTCTTTTTTTTTTTCTTTTAATCATTTTATTGGGGGCTTGTACAACTCTTATCACAATCCATCCATCCATCCATCCATCCATCCATCCATCCATCCATCCATCCATCCATTAGTACCATCTTTCACAATTGTGTGTTACTACACTTTTTAATTTCATTGGGCTCTGTTGTGATGTTGCCCTTTTCAGTTTTAATTCTAGATATTCGTATCGTTTTCTTTTCCTTTGTTAAGTTTGCCAGTGGTCTGTTTATTTTGTTAATCCTTTCAAAGAACTACCTTCTTGTCTTGTTGATTTTTCTCTTGGTTTTTGTTTGTTTTGTTTTTGAGTTCGTTTTCCCCCTAGCTCTAACCTTTAGGATTTCTTTTCTTCTGGAGGTGGAGGATGTATGTTATTGCTGTTGTTCTAGTTTCTTGTTTATGGAGGTGTTAAGGTCTTGATTTTGGATTTCTCTTCTTTTGATGTGTGCATTGATTGCTATAAGTTGCCTACGGATAACAGCTTTCGCTATGTCACCAAGGGTTTAATAAGCTGTGTTACTGGTTGTGTTTGTATCAAGAAGTTTCTTAATTGCTACCCTTAGTGGGTCTCCTACCCATTTGTCTTTAAGAAGTATGCTGTTGAGCATCCATTTGTTTGTCTCTATGTTCCTGTTCTTTCTATTGTTGATTCCAGTTTTATAGCATTCTGAGAAAATGGACTGTAGGAGCTCAGTGTTTTAATTTGTTCAGGCTTGTCTCTCATTATGCTATTTTTCTTGAAGTTTATTTCTTTCAAAGATTAATATTGCCACTCCTGCCTTTTTTGATTTCCAGTGCCATGGTAGATATTTTCTATCTTTTGATTTTTAATCTATTTTTGTCTTTGAGTTTAAGGCATGTATCTTGTAGGCAGCATATAAAGGTGCCTTGTTTTCTAATCCAGTGTGCGACTCTATCTTCTATTGGTGCATTTAATCCATTGATATTCAATCTCATTATTGATCTTGTTAATACTTTTTGTTAACTCTGGTCTTATTTTATGAAATCCTTTCATTTTTCTTTGTCTGGAAATACCTTTATTTCTCCCTTCTGTTTTAGGGATAATTTTTCTGGATACAGGATTCCTAGTGAGCAGAATTATATAGATCATATAGATAGAGATATATCTCCCTACATTGTTTTCTTATCTATGTAGTTTCTTCTGAAAAGCCTGACTTTATCCTTATTGCTTTTCCTTCATGGATCATTGCTCTGTTTTATCTAGCTGGCCTCGGAATTCTCTTCTTTTCTTTGGTTGGAGAGTTTGTCTACAATATGATGGGGTACTTTTCTTTTGGGGTCTATTCTATTTGGACTTCTCTCAGCTTCCCGGGGAGTTATCCTCCTTTGTGATGGAAAATTTTCTTCCATGCTTTCTATTTCTCGGGAGATTGTTTTTGTTTCAACTTGCTCTGGAATTATGATGAGATCTAGGCTCTTTCTTTGAAAAGTGTTTCAAATAATTCTCGAACGTTCTTCAGATTCCATCACTTTTTTCACTGCTTGTTTCTCCCATTGATTGTAGCCTGACCGCTTGTCTTGGAGCTCACTGGTTTGATTTTCTTTTCTTCCATTCTATTCCTCAGGTCTTTTCCTATGTGCTTAATTGTGTTATCTCATTGGTTACCTTATGGGATTCCTTTTTCTTAAGGATTTTAGTTTTTCAATTACTTCTATTGTTCTCATGAGTGTTCTTCACATCTCTTGAAGGTACTTAAATATCATACCTCTGAATTGTGTTGATGGACATTCCAGGGCCTCTTTTTCAGAGTACTCAGGCTGAGTGATTTGGGTTGCTTGTATTTTTTTTTTTTTAGTTTCTTGTGGTTGGCTCCTCTTTTGTTGGCATTGAGTGGTGTGTGTAGTTGCATGTGCCTTGAGGCTTGGGAAGAGACTACGGGCAGCTGCAAAACATGTCGGTGAAATGCAGGAAAGGAGAGAGAGAGATGAGGACAGTGGAGTGAGGAAGAAGAGGGAATTAAACAAAAGCAAGTATAGTAATAATAGTTCAATAAATTTGTAACTTTGGATAGTTCAATAAATTTGTAACAGTAGTGAAAAATGTTTTTTAGGAGGGACAATCTGAATTAATGCTTTTAATGGAAATATATTTGACAAGGAACAAGAGAGAGAGCAGAAAGAGTAATGGGTGCATCAGTAAAAAGTGTAATCAAAGATTCAGGGCAAATTAGAAGGATTTATGTATATTTATGGAGTACTATTAAAGAAGAAAACAGAAGAAAGATAATGAAGGAGAAAATGGGAAGAGAATAAAAAAGAAAGGTTAAAAAAGAAAGACAAAAAGCGTGGATGTGTAGAGCAGAGACGGAGAGTCAGAAGAGACAACAGACGCATGCTGAGGCGGTGTGTGTGTGTGTGTGTGTGTGTGTGTGCCTGTGTGTGTTGGAGTTCTGTTGCTATGGCAGCACGAACGTGGGTGGGGCTGTTCCCTCAGAGGGAGGGAAGCCCAGTATTGGGCAGGTGTACCTGAATCTGCAGACTTGGCTGCTTTTGCCTGGGGAGAAATAAGTATTCTCAGGAAGGGCAGGGTTGCATCAGGAGAGGAAGTGGGAGAGAACTCGACTAAACAATAAAAAGTATTATAATAGAATAGAATACAAACACCAGAGAAAATGAAATAAAAAGTAAAACTGCCTCGTGGGTGGTGCTTTTGCTTCTTTATGTTTTTGTGTGTACACGTGTGCTGGGGAGGGGAGGGGCAGCAAGTGCAGGGGAGAGAAGTGGAGGAGGAGGCAGAAAGGATGGAGAAAGGAAAAAGTGGCAAACAGTGTAGCTTGGTTCCTGAGACTGTCTATACCAAGCTGCCCATGGGGTCTGCTCCCATAAAGGGCTCTCCGAGGCCAGCCGGGTAAGAGATCTGGCTGGCTGGATTGCCTTAGGAACCAGGAGCAGCAGCGCTCCCAGAAGTGGCTTGTGCCACTGGTCAGTGGTCAAGGGGAGTCTGTCGGCAGGTGATGCTACTCGTCCACTGTAAGAAACTTTAGAGCAGGGGTTCTCCCCCTTCTTCATGCCGCCACCCTTTCATACAGTCCTCTTGTGGTGGTGACCCCCAACCATCAAATTATTTTCGTTGCTACTTCATAACTGTAATGTTGTTATTGGGATGAATCATCATGTAAATATCTGATATGCAGGATGGATTTTCACTGTTACAAATTGAACATAAAGCATAGTGATTCATCACAAAACAAGATGTAATTATATATTGTGAAATATTTATTTCTAATGACAAAGAAATGAATTTTCTCTTGAACGCCGTGCAGTATGGGCAGCAGTCTTCACACTGGGTACTTATAGGTGGGCATATATGCATGTGGGTGGACCCACCTGGAGATGGATAGAGGAGCGGTGTCTCCATTCCTAAGACCATCGGAAATGTGAGTTTTCCAGTGGTCTTAGGTGGTCCCAGTGAAAGGGTCGTTTGACCCCCAAAGGGGTCGCGACCCACAGGTTGAGAACCGCTGCCTTAGCGTCTTCAGTTTGTGAGTTGGTAGTCTCACAGCCAGTAAGTGAGGGCATCGTTCTGCATCTGTCCTGCAGCAACCTCTCCGGCAGTTTCTAAGGAGATCTTCCTGGCATGTTATCTGGCATCATATTCCCCCATCCCTCACCCTGCTCCTGAATAAAGTTTTAAAATGCTTAAACTCATGAAAGAAAACAAAACAACAGGTGTGATATGATCAGCTTTCTACAGTCACCCTTAGGACAGCATCAGAAAGTTTGGACCCTGTTTCTTCCGTTAGTTTTAATTTTTTCACCATTCTTCTTGGCATCTAGAATGAACAGTCATTTAAGATAAAAGGGACCGCCTGTCCCCAAGGTCGAAGTACAGAGGGTTAAACATAGAGGGGAAGTGGGATACGTGATGGTATGTCGAGGAGATGACTACCCATGGGCTGAAACAAAATCGGTATAGATAGACAACCAACCATCTGCTTTGTAAACATTCACAATAAAAAGTCGCGTGGGGAAATGAGGAGCTGATAGCAGGGGCTTAAGTGGAGAGCAAATGTTTTGAGAATGATGAGGGCAACAAATACACAAATGTGCTTTACCCAATTGATGTATGTATGGATTGTGATGAGTTGTATGAGCCCCAATAAAATGATTAAATACAATAAAAATAATATGAATTTACACTTAAAAAAGTCGATGGGGAAAAATGCAAACATTTATGTTATGTTTAAAACTTTTGTTATTTCTATTGCTTGGTGCTCTCAACTAAGGTTTGAGACACAGTAACCCTAAGCACCATCATCACACATGTTGTATGATCCCATTGTTGCAGCTATTTGCATGCAGGGCCTTCCTCTCTCTCACTAGCCATCGCATTACTAAGCACGATGCTCTTCTCCGAGGATGTGCCCTTCCTGATAATATATCCAAGGCGAGATAGAGCAGTCTAATCATCCTCACTCTGGCTGTGCTTCTTCCACAACAGATTGATTCCGTCTTCTGAAGAAATCAATGTTCTTCTCCACACAGTATATAATGCAAACACATTCATCAGTCCTCCTTATTCATTATCCAGCTTTTGCTGGCAGGGGAGGTGCTGGGAAATACCATGGTCTGGGTTAGGTAGGCCTTAGTCCCCAACATGACTTCTTAGCTTTTCAACACTCTCCAGACGTCTTTTGCAGTAGATTTTCCCCGTGCAATATATCATTTGATTGCTTGACTGCTTCATCTGTAGCAATTGATTGTGGATCTAAGTAGAATTAAAATTTTGACAACTTCAATCTTCATTTATCACAATGTGGCACTTATTGGTCCAGGTTGAGGGGTTTTATCTTCTTTACATTGAATTATAATCCATATTGAAGGTTGTATGATCTTCATCAACATGCCAACAATGAATTATCATTCTTATATTAAAGTCAACGTCTAAGAAGCATCAAAAATAAAGTGTACTAAAGGCACAAGGCACACAATAGTACATAAGCGATACGGTAACAAAACCACTGAAAATACTTATTTATCAATATTTAAAATTAATTTTTTCAAAGCTGAAGGTAAATAAGAGTAATCCTTTCATCAAAAAAGTGTACTTACTATTCTTTGTATTTGGTATGCTTCTTATTAAGGAGTCATAAGCCATTATTCAGTAATATTTCAAAAATCAAAAACAAGTGAAAAATTTAATGAGCATAAATGAACATGTCGAAATATACAAACAACCTTGCTGACTTACTTCCAAGGGGTATTATAAAAGCAATTTATCACAGAGCAGTATACATTATTCTAGTAACCATTACTCCTTTTATATTAGCAGCAGCTGCACATAAGGACAAATGATGTGGGAAAACACAAGTAACGGAAAAAAGAAAGTGTCCTCACACTTTGCTGGGTATTAAAGACCTTTCTTCCTTTGTGCTTAAGGGGGATGCACCAAGCTCTCCAGACACTCTCAGCTCAAATGCCTTACACACTGACCTGCCTCAGAACCAAACTATGAATTAGTTAAAATAGGGAGGGGGTAGCAAATGCCTGCTGTCTGAAGCATCTTTCAGCACCATTGTGAATGTGCAATCCCTCCAGACTCCATTCCAACTATGTCCCATGGCTTCCCTTCTCTGTCAGATCTCTCATTATTGCTTAGTTTCTTTTTCCTGAATTGCTCTCGTAATCAATCACTCTGCCCCAGCAAGACATCCCTCTTTCCTCAACTGAAACAAGGTCCTCCACAACCTTTGCCACAGAGAAATCATTCGGTTTTCCTATCTCCTGGCACGGTGTGGTAGAAAGCCACGCTGTCTAGATAGTCTGCTTTCTGCGCTGCTGCTATCGGGATCTTTATTATTTTCCCACTTTTCCTAACATTTTTCACCAAATTGTGCTTATCGTATTTGTTCTTTGTCCCATATGATCCTGGGTGACTTCAGACTCATGACTGTGTACCACCCTTCCAGTATTCTGGTCTCTTAGTTTTTTCGCACTTCAGTGCTTCTACTCGAGAAACCAAATCTCTATGACTGCAATAGCTCTCTTCCATCCTGATATCCCCAGCTTAGCTCCACAGTTAACTTTGCACTATTCCTACCATTCTTTCATCGTTAACCTCAACGTCTACCCTTTCATCCTTTCCATCAAGGCCCTCAAGTCTGGATCAGTCAGAGAAACTTGCAGAAAATTACGTAGTAGAATCTTTGGTATCACTATAGATGTTACCATTCTCCGTCCTTGTTTTCTCTACTGCCTGGGAATTCTACGTACTTCTGATCACTGGTGTTCATCCTCTCTCTATCGGCTCTACTTATAAATCTTCTTAGGTATGTGCTATGGATCGAATTGTGCCCTCCAAATATATGTGCGGCAAATCCTAGCCCTATGCCCGTGCATATAACGCCATTTGGAAAGATGGCTGTCGTTGTATGTCAGTGAGGGGTGTGTTTTAAGTCAATCACCTTTACAGATATAGAAAAATAAGATTAGGTACAGAGAAGGAAACACAGGTGGAAGTGAAGATCTGAAAATTACCAAGGGACCCAGGAAAAGAAACTAATAATAGACAAGGGTCTAACGGAGTAGCGAGAAAGCCTTTCCTTAGAGCCACGGCTCTGCATTCAGACTTGCGGCCTCCTAACCTGTGAGAAAATTAATTTCTGTTTGTTAAAGGCATCCCCTTGTGGCATTTCTGTTATTGTAGTACTAGGAAGCTAAGACAATATCCATGTTACCAAAAACAAAACAAAAATCTATCCCATGATCTGACAGTCCTCTTTAGCACTAGTTTCCTTTAAGGACAAATTTGTTGGGTACCATGTTTACCTCCCCTCCCACCAATCTTTCCTCTGATTTTGTGAGAACAGTTGGTTTTGTTCAGGAGGGCTGTATCCTACAGCATTGCTTTCCCTTTATGAAAGCGATGAAATAGTCTTTCTGTTTCAGATATTGAGTGGTGGCTTATTTATTTTCTTGTGGGGGAATTGTGATTACATCATACACTCAACCAGGACAAAGACTAATTTGTTCCAATATGTGAAAAATTGGGTACCAAATAGGTTGGCATTTTTTAATACACACCTTGAACACAGTATTCAGCTTGACACAGTTAATATGGTTGGTATAACTTCTCAGGTCCAAACATCCCAGGCTTTCAGAAATTACCGTATATACTCAAGTAGTAACTGACCCAAATATATGCCAAGGCACCTAATTTTACCACAAAAACCTGGAAAACTTATTGGCTCGAGTATAAGCCTAGGGTGGGAGATGCAGCAGCTACTGGTAAATTTCAAAATAAAAATAGATACCAATAAAATTACATTAATTGAGGGATCCGTGGGTTAAATGGGTCAACAAAAACAATGTGGTATCAACAATACCTATATACACGCTGTGTTACTACATGCTCTGCATTACTGCATACGCTTCCTCACTGCATGTCCACAGCGCAGCTTGTATAGTTTGAGGGCTAACACAGGCTGATGATATTCTAGCATGCGATGACATGACTGTTTGCAGAGAGAGCTCATAATATACACGCTACATTGTGTATGCGCTGTGTTACTGCATACCCAGCGTTACCTACGGGAAGTGTTAACGGAACATATGCAGTAACACAGTGGGGACACAATGCAGCCTATGTACTATGAGCCTTCACACAGGCTGCTCTGTGCAAGCATAGTCAACACTGGGTCCAAATAAGGGTTAGTAAGAAAATAAAAAATAAAATATAGCAGACTAAGTACGGTAAATAATCATTCTGTATATCCAAGATCAGAGATATACCTATACTTGTATTCAGCAATGCTTGGGCGGAGCAAGGGGGCGTGACCAAGCACTGGTAAACTGCAAAGGTTCGGTCATCGGTCACAGCCTTGGAGAAGAGCGGGAGAAGAGTGAAGGCATCCCACATGCATCTGACAAGGATGCGGAACGCCCCACGTTCCAGCCCACAGAAGCGGGCAGGTTCTTGCCCGGTATGGCATGGGCAACCCAGAGGCTGCCAGCGTGCAGGAGAAAAGAAGAGCGGTGACATCAGCAGTCATCGGACCACCCACAGAGGGTGCAGACCCCCGCAGAGGAGCGCGAGAGACCAGAGCACAGCCGCATTGCACTGGACAAAGGGTAAGTGGGACCCTCACTCAAGTATAAGCCGAGGGGGCCTTTTTCAGCATAAAAAATGTGCTGAAGACTCGGCTTACACACGTGTATACAGTATGCAGCCTTATTCTTGAGGAAACAGGCTTTCTACTTTGCAAGGCAGATTAGATGCTCTCGCTAGCTATTCGCAAGTCAGTGCAACTTCTTAGCCGAGGAAGAGTAGTAGCCTCTTCATTCATTTAATCTGTTATAATTTCTTAATCAGAGAGATCTTTCTTTTCTCTTCATAGTCTCCAGGAGTCTGTTGTTCATCCCTTTTGCTTCTCATACATCAAATGCCATCAGGTGTCGATGACACCTTAAAGTCTACCTTTGTCTAGGTCAGTGTCTAAATCTCCCTCCCTACAAAACTCTTGCCAACACGTGTATTTCAATTGAATTTATCTCCAGCCTTCACACTGAAAACGTCTAACTTTTAGTGCATTTATCAATTTCACCTCTAAATGTGCTTTTGTCCATGATGAAGTGTTACCTGAATCCCTCGAAAACATCGATCTCCGCGTCATCTCTCCCTAACGTCTGCCAATTTCCTTCCCTTTCTCTTTCCTTTTTACCTTTGTATGTATTTGTGATCAGTGACCTGGTTTCCACCATCACGTTTTTCATTACCTGGATGATGGAACGTCATGAGAGTCTCTCATCTGATTCCTCTCAAAGGAACTCTCAAAACTCACTGCCGTTGCGTCGATTCCAATTCATAGCAACCCTATAGGACAGGGTAGAACTGCTCTTGCGGGTTTCTGAGACGGTAAGTCTTTGCAGGATTAAAAAGCCTGGGGAGTGACTAGTTTATATATTATATATATATATAACATATATAATATAATATATAATATATAAACATAATATATAAATATAATATATATTATATTTTCTGACCTTGCAGTTAATAGCCTAATGCATAGCATACAGATATTTTTTAACACGACCCTTGGTAAGAAAAATATTTTACACCACAATTCAGACACACACACATACACAGATAATATGCATCTTTTTTTCCTCTCTCTCTCTCTCGCTTTCCCTCTTCTTTTCTTTCCTTTCTTTTTTTGGTATTAGTATTTTTCAAAAGGTTAAATGCACCTTTCCTATATCCTTTGATATTTTCTATTCTATTCCAATCCATTTCAGTTAAACACGATGCGCTCAAAATTCAGTTAACTGTTTTCACAGCCTAGTAATGAATCATAAGCCACATCCTGGATGGTGCTTCCACTAGTTTATCATAGTCATGTTACTGAACGTTTTTCTCTAAAATCAACACTGGGAACCATGGCAAATAAAATATCTACCATAGGAGAGAATAACCATATTCTAGCTGTTACTAAAGAAGGATAAAGAGCTAGAATTTTGTGCTTCCCAGGATGCTTTGTAGTGAACAGCACAGTGCTGCTCAAGTCGTGCTCCTGCTGTTGCTGGAGGACTGTGAGGGTTGTTGACTCGTAGTGGCCCTGCGTTACAGAGCTTAACTGCCTCGAAAGGTGACAAAGGCTGAAATCTTCACAGTAGCAGAGCTCCTGAGTTTTCTTCACGGCCACTGCTGAGCGGATGCTAACGCCGACCTTACTGTAACAGCCAACCGTTTAATCATTGTGCTACCAGGACTTCTTAGATCAAGAGTTTATTGTTCCTTTTACTGATGTACAGTGAATCTTGCTTCTGTAGTATTACTTTTAGGAATTCATCTATTATCTCAACACTAATTCCAATTTCCTCTGATTGGTTTTCCAGGCTCTCCAGAATCATACCTTTACTTCATAATAAGGCCTTTTTGTTATTGAAGGTGAAACTGAGTCGAGCCCTGTTCATAGTGACCCTACATCCAAAAGAACAAAACACTGCTCAGTCCTGGACCGTCCTTACACTTACATTAGGATGCAGACCCTGCTGGGCGTGAGAGCCTGATTTGGCCCACATCTTTGCTATCTTGTCACATTTCAAACTTCTTTCCTTCATGCTGCTAACAATGAATCTGCTGCATATTACATTCACATTCTAGGCCCTCTCTCCACCCTATAGTTTCTTTAGACTATTTATTTGTTGAAGTATTGCCAAATCTCTAATTCAACCAAAATGTAAATTCTCCCAGTTGGAAAAGGGATGCCATTTAAAAATATTTTTAACTCTTAATGATAGTTGTTATCAATAAAGACCCTAATTCATGATAACCCATGCACAATGGAACAAGACACTCTCTGATTATATATTGTTCCCATGAGCAGTTTGTGCTGGTTCCCATGATCCTTCGGTGACCAGATTGTTGTCATCTATGAGGTTTTCAAGGACGGGTTTTCAAATGGATTTCCAGACCTTTCTCCCTGGGCTGTTTCAATATGGCAACTCTGATGAAACCTAATCAGCACTGTCATTGCTGGGGTCTCTCAATTGGGTTCTGACGGAAAGAAACCCCACGTACAACCAAAAAAAACCCCACCTGCTCCTGTGCCAACCTCACAGTTGTTATGATTGAGCCCACTGATACAGCCTCTGGGTCACGTCAGCTCATTGACGGTGACCTTTCCCTCTGATGATCATCAAATTTCTCCTTTAGGAAACATGATGTTGCTTTCCAGGGACTGTTCTCTCGTGCTGACATGTCCAAATTCCATGAGACAAAGTATCGTCCACTTCCCTTCTAACGAGCCCTCTGGCTGTGCTTCTTCCAAGACAGATTTGTTTGTCCTTTTATTTAATTATTAGTGAGAATTTAATACATATATCATTCCATATTTCAATCACATCAAGTAGCATTGTTCAACTGCTACTACAATCAGTTCCCAACCATTCTTTTTCTACATGCACTTGTTTGCATTGAGATCTGTTTCTTCTTTTGACAGGCCAGGTACTTGCAAGATACTTTGCTGGCACCATGATTTAAATAGGATTCTTTGTTAGTTTTCCTGTCAGTGTCCAACTTTCACATTCATACAAGGGTTTTGGAGATCTTATGGCTTGGCTCAGGTACACTTTAGTCATCAATGTGACAGATTTGCTTTTCAACACTTTAAAGAAGTCTTGTGAAGCCGAGTTTTCCAATGCAAGACACCCTTTGATTTCTTGACTGCTGCTTCCATGAACATTGATTTTGGATCCACACAAGACAACTCAATCTCTTCTTTGTTTATCATGATGTTTTTTACTGGACCATGTGTTATACAGGATTCTCTAGAGCAGTGGTTCTCAACCTTCCTAATGCTGTGACCCTTTAATACAGTTCCTTATGTAGTATTGAACCCCGAACCATAAAATTATTTCATTGCTATTTCATAACTGTAATTTTGCTACTGTTATGAATCAGAAAAACCCCTGTGAAAGGGTAATTTTACCCCCAAAAGGGTCATTTGACCCACAGGTTGAGAACTACTGCTCTAGAGAAACAAAACCAGGACACTTATGATTATATATGTAGATAGATAGATAGGTAAATATATACAGCATGAAAGAATATAACAGCAATTCATCCACACAGTGGTACAGAGAGCTCAGTTCAACTCACTTCCATGAAACAGTTAATATACTGGAAGTCCTTCAACTCACCAGGGCTGTGGAGTCCAAGATCAAGGAAGCAGACAACTGAGTCTTCCGTAGAACTATGCAGGCAGTACAGCCACAGGCAGAAAACAGCAGGGCATATCACCAACAGTCAGCCAGATGACAGAATCCAACAGTCCTAAACTCAAGCATTGTATACACCAGCAGCATGGCAAAGCAGGTCTCAAAGGAACCGCAAGTTCTAGCGACAATATCCACAGGGTGGGTGTCCCACAGGTAGTGTAGCTCACCAGTTGAAGCAGGTAACTCAGTAAGGCAGCTGCACCCTCGTCTGATCACCAGAGAGCAAGAGAGAGATAGGCAGGGCTTGCCGAGCCATTTGTCTCTTTGCCCTCCAATCAAACCGTGACCTTATGAATCGCACATGCTCCTATTGGCCAGTTGTGGGATCTTGGTTTTCTTTACACTGAGCCTCCACACTGCAGACTGCAGTTCTCAATATTCATCAGTAAGTGCTTCAAGTCCCCCTGGCTCTCAGAAAACAAGGTGTGTCACCTGCATATTGCATATTGTTAATAAGCCTTCCTTGAATCCTGATGCTTTTCCGCCCTCATATAATTCAGCTTCTCAAATTAGTGATTTAACATCCAGATTGAATAAATATGGCAAAAGGTTACAAACCTGTCATTTATTTCCCCTAATTGTAAACCATATAGAATTCCATTATTCTGTTAGAAAGAGTTTCTCTTGGGCTGTATACAGGCTGCCCGTGAACACATGTTCTGGAATTCCCATTCTTCTCAATGGTATCCATATTTTGCTATGATCCACGTAGCAATGCCTTTGATAGTCAATAAAACACAGTAAACACCTTTCTGGAATTCTCTACTTTCAGCTAAGACCCATCCGACATCAGCGATGCAACCCCTCATGCCACATCCTCTTCTCAACCTGGCTTGAGTCTCTGAGAGTATTCTGGTCGATGCACTGCTGCGGCCAGGTTGAACTATCTCCTGCCAAATTTCACTAGCTTATGATATTAATGATATTGCATGATGAAGTCGCTATTCCGTGGAATATACCAGATTCTGTGGAATGAGCACACACCTAGATTTTTTCCATATTTCTGTGGAAATTGTCTTTCAAACGTCTTGGCATGAACGAGTGGAGTGAGTGAGTGCAGTGCTTCCTCGGCGTGTTGAAGCAATTCGACTACAATTCTGTCAACTCCTGGACGCTTTCCCCGGATGCCTTCGGTGTAGCTTGGCCTTCTTCCTCCACTACAATCTCTGCTTGACTGTGTGCTACCTCTTGAAATGGTGGGATGTCAACCAGCTCTTACTTTTTTGTACAATGACCACGTCTTCCTTCCATCTCCTTCCATGCTCTTACATCATGAAGTATTTTGCCCCTAGTCTCGCTCAATATTGCCTGATGGTGTGAGTGTTTCCTTCAGTTCCTTCAGCTTGAGGAATGCTCAGATATGCTCTTCCTTGTAGGCTTTCTGACTCCACATCTTTGCACATTTCCGTAGAATACTTTGTCTTCTCAAAGCTTCCCTTGATAACAGCAGATTCTGATGGACGGCTGCTATCTGTGTGTGAGAGGCACCGTTAGGGAAGCAACCCTGGGCTCCTTCATGAACGACAAGGACTTTACCACTGGAATTTATCATTAAAAAGGGATGACAGCAGGTCCCAACCCACTGGGTAGTGTGCGGATGGAATGAAATAATACAGATACGTGCCTGCTACTTAGTTTGTGCTTATGAATGTCCATCAAATGTCACAGAACTTTTTGTTATTAAAACTTTGCTGTAAGCAGCCATTGCACATCCTTGAGGGCTTAATAGACGTAAAATTGCCCTCTAGTTAGGCTTTCTCTCTAGAGTTGATGCTATATTCCTTGACAAAGAGAGCTCCCTTTCCCATGCCACACAGTAGGTTGATTAAAAGGCCACAGAGAGCGCAGTCACTTTCCATGAGAAACTAATTACTTAATAATTTTTATTTATTTATGTTTGGTATAATTTATCCCACAATGTCAATAAAGAGTTAATTATGCATAGATTATTAGATAACTTGAATAGCAATATTAAAAATAATAGGCCAAAACAACTACTCCAGACACAAAATATATTTTGTTAGTGCCCCTCAAGTTCAGAAAAAATCCAATGTTCCAGGTTGTCCTAACAATTCATACAAAATAAGGAAACCTAGCTGAGCCAGTACAAGGAAAATTGATTTTCCTTTTGTATTTGCCCCTGCTTAACCTCATCCTTTTCTTGATTAGCGACTGAATCATAGCTTATGAGGAAACAGTCTAGGACTTATTTATAAATATCAAATGAGGCACAGACACGTTAAACCGTTAACTAGAGGTTGAATAAATATTGCCTCTAATTTCTTATAAATATATAGAATCAAAAGAAGAACCCCTACATTATTCTTGATTGTAATTCTAGGAACAAATGAATGTGAAGGTCACATTTTTGGTAGGTACTGAGTCTGTTTGAGCATCAGACAATAGTGGCTGTGAAGGCTGGAATGGGATAGAAGAAGAGATGAAGGGGAAGGGGTTGCTGCTTTTTTAACTTTATCTTGATTTCAGGGCTGTCTAATAAATTTGCAAAGCTGAATAGTGGGGTAAAGGTTTGGCTACATTGTCAAATACTTGAGTAAGAAGTGTGCGTGTGTGTACATCAACATGGAATCATCAAGTTGAATTCTAATTTAGGGTTGGAGATGAGTTACATTAAGAAATTGGTTGGCTTTTGACTCAGAGGGTTTTTGATTCAACAAACACACAATTAGTTAACACAGTTTTTAAAAGCGCAGTAACATTCACTGTCATTTGAACAAAACACCCAGTGATCACCTGTAAACTGTGGAAATGATCCTGCTCACGGAAAAGATCTCACTCAGCTTCTTCTAATCACCCGTTTTTGTCAAGTCTTTACTTCACTCATGAGATGCATTGAATATTTTAGAGACACATATTAACTAAACACTGACAGGAGTTTAGTATCATGCTATTTCTTAGGGTTAATAGCAAAGTAGTCATTAAGTAAGTAAGTTAATTTGCTTTTCAAATGAATATGCGATTTTTAAAGTGCTAATTTCCAAAGAGAAAATTTTCATAGCAATGAGGCTTCCATTTTTCTCGGTGTGTTTTAATCACTTGAGAATGTTACGACCATAAAGGCGCTGCTGATAAGTCAACTCAGACTCATAGCAACCACAAAGAAAAGAGTAGAGCTGCCCAGCGGGGTTCGAAAGCTGACAGCCTTTACAGATGCGGCTCTCCCTATCTTTTTCTGGTGGAGCAGCTGGTGGGTTTCAACAGCCAACTCACTGGTTGTGTTTTTTGTTGTCAAGTGTCGGTTCTGACCCATAGCATCCCTATGTGCAACAGAACAACACCTTGCCCAGTCCTGCAGCATCCTAATATAACCCTTCTTGTCATACTTCCTTATGCGATGCATTATAGTTCTGAGTTATGTGCCTGTGGCTATAAAACGTGCCGGAGGGAGTTCTTTGTAAAAAGGACTTAGGTGGGGTGTATCCTCGGTAGGCGTAACCTTCCTAGCAGGTGTGACGTAAGCCATTGGCCTTTGATTTCCTTGGAGATATGGTCTGCTGAGAAACAGAATCCACACCTCCATCCAAGTCATTCCTCTGTGTACAAGAGCCATTTGGGACACAGGAGTAAAGGCCAAGGACAGTTGAAGAAGAGCATGCTTGAGATTTCTGTCTGAAGTGGTGGAGGCTGAGACCAGAGATGCGTTGGGACTGTGAGACAGCAGAGGTTGAGGCACGGAAGCCATGAGACAAAACACAGGAGCAGGGACAGGACAATGGGACTGTGAGACAGCGTCACAGACGGTCATCCTGGTCCATAGACGCAGAGGTGGAGGGAACACAAGTCTGAGAGGCTATGGACGTGGTTCCAGAACTAAAGCTTTCCTGTTTACTGATCCTGATTTGTATAAATCGACTCAATCCCCTAATAAAACCCCATAATTGCAAGTTTTGTCTATGAGTTCTGGGGGTCATTGCCATGAATTCTTGAACCCAGCACAGATGTAGGATGCAGTGGAAAGAATGGTTGGTTTCAGAATATAAGATGAGTTTTTCAGCACATTTTTTGTGCTGAAAAACTGGGTTTCGGCTTATATACGGGTCAGTGCTACCCCGGCGAGGTGTAACATCTCGTGGGTGATTGCCGTTCCTCCGCTGTTCATTCAAAGTCCCGCTGACACTGCAGGGCTTTGGATGTTTGTTTCCTCACATCTAACCAATCAGAGCTGTCCTATGACGTGTATGGCTCCAATTCCCAGAAGCACCTGTAGTGAGTGATTCACTTATGCCAGCAGCTGAACTGGTAAGGATGTGTCTGTGGCTGCGCTCCGCCTCTCCCCTCTGGTCACTGTGTTAATTCACATCCTGCATTTCCCACCCTAGGCTTCTACTCGAGTCAATGAGTTTTTCTGGTTTCCCAGGTAATAATGAGGTACCTCGGCTTAGACTCGGGTCGGCTTATGTTCGAGTATATACGGTAGTTAAGGAAAGATGGAAGGGAAGGGTATGTGTCATCCCTGCTACGAGCCAATGGGGAAGCCAGAAGAAATCAGAAACAGCCACGTCTGCACCATTTTCACAGCAGTTGAGTGCTTAACTACTGTCAGTCAGTAGGGTTCTTTGTGGCATTACAAGATGCTACTTCCCATTAAAAAAGACACACGTAGTTAACACCTATGATAGATGATTTTTAAAGAAGAAAGTCGTGAGCATCACCTATGCTAGTGCTTTTCAACTTCTAAGTGTTCAGCATAATTAATTTGTGAGTGTGTATGCGTGAAGTTCAACATGAAATCATCAAGTTCAATGATAATTTAGGGTGGTATAAAAGTTCGATGACAAAGTTGGTCTAGACCTTCTTAAAAGCACCAATGACCCAGGTCTGTCCACTGTCTAGACTCAAGATACCGGTAATTTTACCAGACTGGAGCTGCTATTAGGAAATCCATGTGTATTTAATAGTTCTCCAGGCGATGGGAATTGTATTTATAATTCTTGGTTCGCAAGGTTCATGATCTTTTGATATGGCATGCCATTTGTCTTGCATGTGTAAAATGATGCAAATTATCTCATAGTCTAATTTATGGAAAGTTACCCTACCCAGTCTTCCTTGGCTCCCGACTCCGCTTACTCCCTACTCGACCACTACCTGCTTAATCGGGAAACCGGGCTCTCTCACTTCCCTTGTTGCATAGCTTCTCATGTTGAGTCTCCGCATATCCATCCTCACAGACTCTCCGGCCTCATGGATGCTACTTTCCTCTGCTCTGTCAAAGGCTGCTCATCAGTTGAGGTTTTCCATGAGTCAAAGTAGAAGGGCATGTATTCAGGAGAGCCAGGGCCATCCAGGTCCAAAGCCTCCCTAGCAGCAGGAGCCTAGCGCAGGGGGGATCTTCACCTAGCTATTCTTACCATTTCCTTTGTTAAAATATGATTCACCCTTAAATAGTCCACTCCTTTAGCCAATAACTAACTCTACTGTGTATATTAAATCTTTTCATCTTTTCTTTTATTTCGCTGGGGCTAGGGTGAGGATCACTGCAAGTCATTAGATTGCAGTATAATATGCAGGGAAACTTTATAAACCTCCATTTAAAGAATACATTGCAGAAAGACTATCTCAAAACACACATCACAGTAGTAATCACAGTAAAAGCATAAGCACTTATCTAACATGAAAATGCAAGTGAAATCTTGAAACTTCAACCTCAAAAGCCGAATCCATAGCCATCAAGTGGATTTCAGCTCATAAGGACTCTCCCGGAGAGAGAACAGCTCCTGCAAATATTTATCAGAACAAAGAGGCTCATCGTTACCCCACAGAGCAACTGACGGGCTTGATCTACCAA
Organism: Tenrec ecaudatus; assembly: GCF_050624435.1. Lineage (NCBI taxonomy): Eukaryota > Metazoa > Chordata > Mammalia > Afrosoricida > Tenrecidae > Tenrec > Tenrec ecaudatus. The sequence goes on from NC_134537.1 coordinate 13,284,040, forward strand.
CCTCGTGGTGATTACCCACAATGCAACCAGAGCTCTCTGAAACTCAGACAGCAGTATCGTATTCCTTCTTAGATTCTGGCTCCTTGAGGGTAGGCCTATGTTTACTGAATATTTGTACTTTCAACAAGGAGCACTATGTCAGGCTGAAACTGCTGATAAATATCAGTGGGATGAATATATTTTTCTTATAGCGGAAGGCTCTAATTTTCTGGAGATTTGTCCTATTTAACTAGTCTTTAATTATAGGTGCATATGTAACATTTTAATTGTATCTTTGTGGTTATAGGAAGCAGACATTCCTTTTTTATGTATTTTTACACCAGGTAAATTGTTTTCCAATTTTTGTTTCTCATTCAGTACTAATTGGTTATAATGGTCTTGGGTGCAGCAAAGACGGCACTAATCCTGAACACACAAAAATCCAACCATCAGCTTACAGAACACAGCAGTGTAAAGAATTCCAGGTGTAAGATCCAAAGGGCACTGCCATCAAGCTAATTCCGATTCTGACGACCCTGTGAGTGAGCAGAGCCTTTTCTCAGAGCTTCTGAGGCTGTGCTCTGCCTGGTCGCACACTGCTGCGGCTTTAGTTCTTCCTCTTCCGTGGACACGAAATCAAGGCTTCTGAACCCATCCTCAGTCCTGCCACAAAGTAGTGGCCCTTTAGTTAAGTTACTTACTTTGGGGGAGCGTTAGTTCTTTTTTTTTTCATGTGAAAAATGATGGTGGTTCTATATCTTACAGGGCTTTTGCAGTTATATAAGTGTGCCTCGGATTCAGCTAATTTAGAAATGCACATTGAATCCATGTGGAAACCTACAGTTTTATGAAAAGTCAGATCCAGTGCTCAGAGAATTTGGTAAAAACTCAAATTCCCGATTGTATTGCTCAAGGAAATGCCTGTGCTAGAAACATTTCATTTAAGCTTTCTGGGATACACACGTCGTTATGCCCTTAGAGCTTTGTCACAAGATTATTCTCAGCAGAACAATTAGAGGTGCGGCTGCCCTGTAATGAGATATATTTGCTACTTCATTAAATAAACCTCACTGGAATGGGATCCAAAATGGACCTGCCTCATACCAAATTCCATTACCCAGAAACTAATCTCATAATAAGAGCCTGGTGAAGGTTCAATAGTCTTGCATACCTAACATTTACCATAAAGGGAATGTGTTCTAGATTCCCCAGACTCAGTGCTGAGACCAACATTGTACTGATTGACGGGTGAGAAAGACAATTATTCAACTCTTCATAAAACCTGGAATGCATAATCTATTAATAAAGTTCTGCGTTTCTCTTTTTTCTTATTCATTTTTGTTGTTCTCCACCCTTCCTCCATACACTTCTTAATGCCCTTTCCCATACTCTTTTCCATATTTTATGAAATAATAGAGAAATAGATGATACTTTTTACACTACTCTTGTACAGTGCACATACAGTGTTTTAATTCCTCACTCTTGTTTTTAAAAAGTTACTGATCCTTGAAATGCAAACTTCTTTTACTAGTGTTCTAGAAAGAGCCTTCTATGAAGTCAGTATGCAGAGTGTTATTGTGAGGTGTTGTCCGGTCAGTATAACAGAATGAAACACTTCTCAGTTCAATGCTCTCAACATGATTATTGTTATTTATAAAGCCACTGGGTCAATCAATCCTTCTGGTTGAAAGTCTCCCACCTTTCAATGACACTCTAGTTTACCCAATATGGTATCCTTTTCCAGGGAGTGGTCTCTCCTCTTCATAAGTCCAAAGTAGGTGAGGGGAAGTCTTACCATCCTGCTTCTAAGGGGCATTTTCCTTGTACTTCATCCACAACAGATTTATTTGCTGTCAGTCCATGGTACTTTCAATATTCTTCATCAAGTCCATAATTCATATGAATGAATTCTTCTGCAGCCACCTGGTTCACTGTCCAGCTTTCACATGTATAGGAAAACACCATGACTCGGGTCAAGTTTAACTTCGTTCTCCAAGGAGTATCTATGCTCACTAACATTTTAAAGAGATCTCTTGTACGAGATTTGCCTCGTGTAAAATATATGATGTCTTTTGGAACAATTGTGAGAACATTTGTTTTCTCTATATTGAATCATCATCTCTACTTCTGGCTGGAGTCTTTGATCTTCATCAATAAGTGTCTCTAGTCATCTTTCAGCAAGTAAGGCTGTGCACATCACACATTATTAATGAGCCTTCCTGCAATTCTGATGCTGAATTCTTCTTCATATGATCCGGTTCCTTGGATTATTTGCCCAGCATACAGATTGAAAAGGAGAATTAAAAGACTACAACCCTGGCATAAACCTTTCCTGATTTTAACTGATTCAGTATCTCCTTGTTATAGTTGAATGACTGCCTTTTGGTTTATTGCTGTTCCATCAATCTCTGGGCCCTTGTATTTTGTCAATGGCTTCAGTGCAGTTCGGAAATCTTCCTTCAACACTGTTTGTTCATGATCATATACTATCTGTTGAAATAGTTGACCATCCCTCAGTTCTTCTTGGTACAGTGACCACGTAATCTTTCCATCTTCTTCTGATGCTTACTGCACTGGTCAATATTGTGGTCGTTATATAATCATTTGGGAAATCTAGTATTTCCTCCTTGGAGGTGGGAGACTCTCTGCTCACTCCCTGGGAGACATTGCAGCTGATAAGACACATGGACTACACTAGTGCCCTGAGCTGGAGAAGCTACATGGACCTACCCTGATGCAACCAGATATTTGAATCCAGAGAAGCCACGTGGAGACCCCTACCAGTGCTGAGATGCTTACAAAATCACTGGATCCAAAGACTTTCTACCCACTGGCCTGTGATCATCCTGCATTCGACATCACTGCATATGTCTCGTGAGTCTGAAGAGGACTTTATAGATTGGTATCGGACATATGAGCTAGTACCGGACTTATGGACTTGGACTGGACTGGGTTGGGATGTTTTCTCAATATTGAATTCCTCTTGTATATAACCCTCTCCCTTATATACATATGAGTGTCTCCATGAATTTGTTTCTTTAGTCTACCCAGACTAACACAAATATTTTGCCTATTGAATCCTTTACTACCACATTACACTTTTTCTCAATTCTTTCAACCTGAATTATGCTTAGCATGTTCTTCTAACTTCAGGTTTTAGCATATTTCACTATAATATTTTACTCAGCCTTCTCATGCTGCCCTTCAAATTTTTTTCTGCTCAGCTCTGTTGTGTCTCTTCTGATATCCATTTCAATCTACTCTTTCTTTCTTGTTTTTGAAACAACTTCCTTATTCAAAGATGGTATTCTTCATGGCATCCTACTATTGCCCTCTTCTTCTATCATTAGTGTTCAATGCAACCCATCTGTTGAATGGACCTTAAATTCAGATCGGGTATCCTAAAGGTCACATTTGGCACCCCTTGTACTGTGGTGGCTTGAATGCTGTCGTGCGTGAAGGGGGAAACTGGTCCACTGGTAAGTCAGTCTCTGGCAGGGTCGGCACGACGGTCAGCTGCTGGGCACTACAGACTCGCGTAAGGACTATGCAGTGTACTCCTATGGGTTTTATAACTTGAGCCTGCTGTTCGGTCACCTTGCTTTGGAAAGGATCCAACTACGGCTCTCTGCCTGTTAGAACAACTAGTCCTTAATACCCAACTCTACTCAGTATTCACCCCCAGGAAGAGATCACTGAAGATATTGATGCTACAATAAACTGGGGTGAAGAAACTAGACGGTGCCCATCTGCCAGAAATAATAGCATTTGGAGTCTTAAAGGCTTGTCTTCGAACAAGTAGTCATGTTGTGAGCGGTCAATGAACCACACAGAAGAATCAACCAGCCTGTATGATCTAAATGTTGTAAATCTTAAAACTCAACTCTGAAGGAAAGAATGGAATCGGAGCTTGAATCCTGAATATGCAATAGGCAGAAGGCTCAATGAATGACAGAAGCCCCCCAATCCATTTGCAGTGTCCACACATGGGTGAAGCATCTGGTGAGTCCTCTATGACCTTTGTGGAGAGATGCGATGAATTTCGCTATCAGATAGAGAACATTGCAAAATCAATTATGACAAATGTAGTTTGGTTAAAATGGTAAACTTTCTCATTTGATTTCCCCACTGATCCATTTTAAGTTGTTTTTGTTTCTAATACTTTCTGGTCTTTTTCCTCCAACAGTTTTATTGGCACATAATTTATATACCATACAATTGGATGGTTCAATCATATCAAGGGGAATTTTATAATCACCACCACATCCATCTTAGAGAATTCCCCATGCCCACCATGGTTAAATTGCCCTTGATATGAGTTGTGTAATCACGATCCGTTCTAGTGCTTCCTCCCATCTCTTGCTTTCATTATTTACTCCCCAAGTGTCCTTTCCCTCCCCATTTCCCATCCTCCATTCCTGCACTCTCTATAACACCTTATATCAGTTATTATCAGTATATACCCACTCTTCCTGTGTTTCATAGCTGTGAAACCCAACAGAAAACAATGAGAAACAAATCGCACTAAGGTGGTAAGAATAAGATCACATTCATATAAAGACAAAATTACAAATAATGTATAAAAGGGAGAAGACCCTAACAACATTCAAAAGTCAGGGAAGAAATTTCTGTCATGGAACAACTAAGAGACACTTACACCCAGTACATCTTCAGGTCAGGTCTATCAGGGGGACAACTGGCCTGGAACCGAGTTCTATCCAGAATAACGAGGATTACAATGGTCTCTGCCTGAGAGTAAGGCTGGTTGGGACTCTTGTCTTTGGCTAGAGCAGATCTGCCAGCAGCTCTGTTTGACAAGATACTCCGCAGATGGGTTTGGGCTCCCACTGCCCTCCGTAGCCTTCTACAAATACTTTTTGATTGTGGTTTCTCTGCTTAGTTTTGTCATTTTTGTTTTGTCCACTTATTTGTTTACTTCCTGTTTGTAATTTGCATGGTGTGTGTGTGTGTATGTGTATGTGTGTGTGAAATCAAGGACAAGTCAATCTACAGAAATAGTAACTGGATTAGGAATTACGAAGGAGCGTTGAAGGGAATGTGGCGGGGAGTGGGGAGCGATCAACAAGGAGAAGAAAATGCTCTGAAGCTGATTGTGCTGATGACCGCACAATTCTTCCTAAAATGACTGAACAGTTACACTCTCTGATGTGTAAAGAAAGAAAGACTAGGAAGTTGACATGTGTGCAAGACAGGGAGGGCAGGATAATGTATCACCAGCAGGGGGCCTTCCATATGGAAAAGTGGCCCTGGCCAACACTCTCAGACCAGAGCTCCCCTCACCTCCCTTCCCCTCCCCTCCCCTCCCCTTCCCTCTAAGGAACAATGAAGAAGCCAGCAAAACAGGAGGGGAGGAGGTTAGTAAGACCTAATACCTTGTAAGTTTCATTTCAATAAAGGCGAAGTAGAATTTTGAAAAATAAATAAACAATAAAAATATATTAGCACCTCCAGGATTTTTTTTTAAAAACATGATCAAATCAGAAGAAGAGAATGTTCTCATTAGGAAGAGATAAACAGTGGTTTGTCTTCTTTGATTGGATCAGTGGGAATGTTTGAAGTTGTGAATCTTGAAGATTACCTGCACATCACTTTTAATTCAAAGGTGAAGCCTCTTATTTACAAAAACCTTGCAATTAAGGTTGAAATAATTGTATTCTTTAGGCTGCATGTCACACACTTAGAAAAATCTGCGTGCCTTTTCTGTAAGGGACATGGTTACTATATTCTCGGACTTTGAAGTTTCCCTACAAGTCTTTACTAATAATTAATTCCACTTCCCCCACGGATGGGAAGCTAAAGGTTTATTAATTAATTCCTTCCTAGTTTTTATTGAAGAAAAGGTAAAGACACTCCACCCAGGACTTTGCCAGATGAAATATTCTACAACCAAATTGGCTGCATCTTTGAGACGAGACGATGGGGCAGGTCTTTATCAGCACCCAGAAAGAGGCCAGGGGCTGAGAGTGGGACAGACCCTCAACGCCTCACGTTGAAGTTGAAGAAAATGAAAACAAATCCACCTGAACCAAAATATAGCCCTGAGGACGTTTCACCTGGATTTAGAGAAGATCTCAAAAATAGAGTGGACTCACTGAACACCAGTGACAAGACAGTCATATCAGGCCTTAGTAAACTGCTGGAGCCTCCAGTAGTTTGCTCACCTCTATATTTTATTTCGTGATGAATTAATGTAGCCGTGATCTTTTTCCCTTAAAAGTAACGAATACATTTTTTACTAAAATTATTCAAAGGCAGAAAGTTAACTAAACTTACTGTAAAGTAATGGGTTTTGAAGATATTAAGAAATTTGTGATTTCAGCATGATTCATTTTAGCTTCCAATGTATTAAGCATTAAAGTGCACGAATAGTTTGTCACTGGAGGCCCCAAACTAGGAGTGTTTCTTGTAGTGCAGCAATCTGGGGCTTAATTCTTTGAGTCCTTGAAGGGACAAAAGCAACAGCCATCTCTGAGCACTGGGCTGGGGCACGACATAAGGGAGAAGACACTATGCTTGTAGATGGAAGCCCTGTGACAGAGATACAAGGTTGTTGATATTCTTTTCCCAATGCTCTCTGCTTTTTCAAATGTGTAAAGCTCTCCTTTAACTCTGTTCCAGGAGGCCATTCGAGAAACTGAACCCCGTCTCCTCTGTGACATCCATTAATAAAATGAACCGTCTCTTTCCCAAATGGTTGACTCAGAGTATGGAAGTTTCACTTTGCTGCCAAGCCTAGACCCACCTTTTCCAATAACAGCAGAAGGTGAGAGGACACCAGGACCAGCAAACATGAAGAGAGCAAACCTCATTAAAAAGACAGGCAAGAAATAAGAGATCGCATTGGGTGTCCGAGGAAGAGACTCTGACACCTGCTTTTGATTGGAAGTAGCTAAAGCAAATGGGAGAAATTTGTAAAGCAGTGGGCAGAGTGAAGTTAAGTCAATCACAAAAGGACACATATTGTCTGAGACCATTACTCTAAGGACAGACACCAAGACAAAGACGGGTACCTGGTCTCACGTCATGTAAGCATTTAACCCAGTCTCCCAAACAGTGTGGTGTTGCGTCTGCCTAATGCTTGCAATCCATTTATCACTCCTTTATTTGTGCATCTGAATAACTGCATCATCAGAGTGGGTCTCATCTTTTCTAGGGTCAGTTTTTAGTTATGGCTTAGAGGGACAGGACTAAATAAATGCTGCCATATAGCAATGTCCCATGGTTACCCAATGAATAGACACTCCTATAATGACAATCACTGGATTTCAGTGACCAGAGGATTGGGGTACATGTCTTACTGTTATTTATAAAGACCCCCAATGGGAGAATCCACCCAGTATTATGTTAATCATGCACTTTTGACCAAGTTTCTTTTCAGCTCTTGGTAGCCCTGTGATAAGCTACCTGGATTGTAGATGTTATCTTAATGAGATGTACAGATGTGGTTCAGAGACCACATCAGTTACATGATTTGGAAAGCCCACTAAGGACATTGGACTGTACCTTAAACACACCTATTGCAGATTAAAGGAACTGAAATAGTCCTTAACACTGAAACACCCTAGTGTAAGAAGCAGATAACTGCTAACCCAAGATAGTGAATCTCATCGCCAGTGGACTGTGGTTCAAACCTCTTTCTTTTGGAAATTTAAGACTACCACATATGTGCTCTTTTCATACTTTAATCACTTTTTGTGACATGTCTTGGTCCTGCAGACATTATTTTGCCTTAGTGAATGATCATGATTAATCATTTTTTGCCTTGTGTCTAACCCTTATTGCTTTCTTGAACAATGTTTAGTTACTTAAAATTTGAACCCGTATAAGTAAACATCCCATGCATTTTAGTCTAAAAAGCCTTCCTGTGTGTATGTTTTCCTTTTATCAATAGTACTTTGAGATTTGTGCCATTGGCTAGATTAATGATATTATTATTAGAATTCCTTAATGTTTTATACAAGTTATTTAAATTATTTCCCAACAAGCTGATGATTCTACCTCTAACTTATACCTGGAATATAGATATAAACTTCATATATATGAATGCATTTTGAGCTCACCTTAATCATGAACCTTAATCAAGGAAAAAGTAGTTTTATGATGTGGCCCTCCTCAATATTTGCCCTCATAAAGAGGTCACTGAAGATATGGGTGCTTTTGCGAAGTGTGGCATAGAAATCAGGTTGTGCCTGGCTATCAGAAAGAATAGCATCTGGGGTCTTAAAGGCTTGTCTTTAAGATAGATCTAAGTAAAGTGTCAGCTAAATCCGAACAGAAAAGAAGCACACCAGTCAGTGTGATCTAAGGATTGTAAACAATAAAATCCAAGACCGGAGGAGAGAGCTATACAAGAGTTAAAATTCTGAGAACTCAGTTTGCAGAAGGCTATGGATGACACTGAAACCCAAAATCCATTTTCAGGGTCCCCATGTGAATTAAGCCTCCATTGAATTCCTTCAGACTATTGTCTAGTGACGTGGATAATCTTGCCTGTATTACAAGAGATATAATTAGGTTAAAATTTAGCACATTTTCCTTTTGAATTTATTTTTAATTTGTCTTAGTTTCTATTATCTTCTGCTTTCTTTTGGATTGAGGCTTTTCTGTGTCTTATTTGCTGTCATTGTTGGGTTTTTAAATATGATATCTTTATATGAAATCCAAGATAGGTAGTTCATAAAGACAGTAACTAGATTAATCATAGTTCCTCAGGTTATGGTGGTATGGGTAGTAAATAATAATGGGTACAAGAATGAAGAAAATGTCCTAAAATGTGGTGATTGTTGCACAAATATTTTTAATATATATATAAATTAAATTGTATGGTTACATGAATTATGTGCCAGTAAAACTTTTAAAAAATAAAAGGCAAATGGAATAAATTATGACGTTAAAAAGAGCTGAACAAAGAGTTGCAAAGACCTGCCTGAAAAGAAAGTATTGTAATGAAATGTGCAAAGACCTGGATTTTGAAAACCTTAAAGGAAGAGTAGACTCAGCATCTATAAAGCTGAAAGAACTGAAGCAAACATTCAAGTGTTGAGTTACAATATTAGAAGGATCTTTGGATAAAATGTTTAATGATGCAGGAAACATCACAGAAGATGGAAGGAGTACACTGAGTCACTGTACCCAAACAACATCATGATACAAGGAGACGCGATTGGAGTCTTCAAGGTCACCGTCAATGCTCATGGAAGCAGCACTGGGAAAATCTACTGCACAAAACCTCTTTAAAGTCTTGAAGGGCGATGATGTCATTTTGGGAACTACGTGCATGTACACCAAGACATGGCATCTTCAGTCACCACATATTCGTGTGGAAGTTGGACACTGAATAAGGAAGACTGAAGAAGAATGGATGCATTTGAACTATGGTGCTATTGAAAGATGTTAAAAAATACTTCCTGCCAGGCGGACAAACTTGGAAGAAGTACAGTGTAATCAGGAGGGATCATTTCCTGGAAAAGGATATCAGGCTTGGTAAAACAGAAGTGCAGGGAAAAGAGGAAGGCCCTGATGAGACAGATTGATATTGTGCGGCAACAATGGACTTCAACGTAATACCTTTTGTTATACATGGACTTGGCACTGACTTGATTGATGGTACGTAACACCACCACCAACTTTTCATTGACAGTCAATAAATTTATTGACCTAAGATGCAAATACCCAACACAAGGCATATTTCTTGTATAAAATTCTTTATACTAAGCATAATTATTTTTACAACAGGTGAATTGAGATGCTATTACTTTCTATGTAGTTGATTCTGGATCATGGTAACCTCATGTGTTACAGAGTAGATTTGCTTCATAGGATTATTTTGCCTATCATCTTAGTGGATGCAGACTGGCAGGGTTTTTCTTCTGTGGAACTGCTTGGTGACTTTGAAGTATCAACCTTTCAGTTAGCAATCAAGTCCAGTCTGTTTGCATCATTTATGGCCCCTAGGGACATGGTATTCTGATGGTGACCCCATGTAGGGTTTCCAAGATTTTAAGTCATAGAGCTCAGGGAACTTTTCCATTTCTTATTTTTCTGCGGTTTTCCCTTTAATAACTAGCCTCCTGTCCAATTTTACAAAACAGACTTCTAGAGGTGCTAGATGTTCTTCAACATTTATTCTCTTTCCTTCCTCGACAATTACCAGCTGTTGCTGCCAATCAGATTCATGGCACCTCCCGGTGTGTCCGAGTAGAACTATGGTCCATAAGATTCTCAATGGCTGAGTTTTCAAAAGCAGATTGCCAGGGGAAAGCATTCTTGACTACTGGGCCATCTGCACTAAATATCATGTTTCTCAGCCTCTTTCTCTTGACGATATGTATGGGTCAATAACTGATTTCTATGTAATGAACAAAAATAGAAGTGGTTTATGCAACCTCTGTAAAGAGGCAGTGTACCTCTTCCTTCCCTTTTCCCTTTCCAACTGTCTGGAATGTGAATGTAGTGACACCAACCAGCACAGATAATTTGGAGCTTGAGGTCAGGATCTTATCTTGAAGAATAAGATAGATGACAGACAATCTTGCCAAACTAGTCCTTGAGTATCTAAATTCTCGTGTGAAAGAAATATACAAATTGCTATTTTGCTTCTGACTCTGGTATTTTGGGTTTTACTTCCACTGCATTCGAACCTAATCCTACCTTTATACCCTCCAGTATTCTCTGGTATGTGTCTGTCTCACAGGTATGATCATTTATCATTGTGTCTTGCTTTCTGCCAGCCATTCTATCTTATTCAGCCTTGTTAGGATCTAAAGGAAAAGGGGAAACACGTTACGTAATGTCCAAGAACACTCGATATTGAAGAAAGTAAATTTAATGCTTCAGGAGAAGGGCTAAGAAGGTTGCCACGCGTCTCTATTCCCTGTAGCTTTCGTTGATTAAGAGACATTGTAGGTAGGATTTCAACGTTAACTCTAGCGATAATTAGATGAAAGCAAGGCCAGATGTCTAAGCTAAGTTTTGTCTCAAAATAATTACCTTTGTTAATTACCAGTAATTAGTGTCAGCATCCAAAACTTCCCTAAAATCCCCGCGAGACTGAGACAGAGACAGAAGAGATAATGTGCACCAGAGAGACCCAGAATACAAGCATTTTTTCAATACAATTGTGCTTTGCAGTTATTAAAATTGATTTGATGGCTGTAATTTTGATTATTGGATCTTATGAAAAACTGGATATCTGTTTTCTAGTCTATAGGGATCTCGTTGGTTTATATCTACATTTGATTTAAATTTTACATAGCATCTTTATTTTATTCCTATCTTTTTTACTGCCAAAATGTGGTCCTTTTTGTTGTTATTGTTAATAAAACTTGTAACAACAGCAAACATGTCTGAAAATGACCCTCTCTGCTCTTTATGGAGTTCTTCAGTAATATTTTTCTCCTGGCTAGAGTTCTATTGGACTTTAGCTCAAAGGACAGCAAAAGGACTCTTACAGTAGTCCGTGTGTAACCTGGCACTTTGTACAGAGTCAAGGGTTCATGAGGGAAGGGGGAGCGGTGAGGGAGGAAAAATATGAGGAGCTGATACCAAGGGCTAAAATGTAAAGCAAATATTTTGAGAATGATGAGGGAAACAAATGTACAAATGTGCTGGACACAAGAGATGTATGTATGGATTGTGATAAGAGTTGTATGAGCCCCCAATAAAATGATTTTTTTTAAAGAAGTTTGGATAGAGCTTTAGTAGTGAGTGCATTGTACATTCTTGCTTTGTGTAGATGGCTCTTTATGAGGGCAGTGATAATTTATAGAGACAAATTTATTTGTGTGAGCCTTAATCACTTTGTATCCCTTTGAGCCTCCTTTTGGGTGCTTAAAGTTTCTTTTTCAATATTTAGGGGCATCACTGCCTGGTACAACCCATTCATAAAGTATTCTAGGCATGGTCATTTTAACTTGCAAACAGTGAGAATACTATTTACTCTTTAAAATATCCATGACAAATATCACATTTGATTTCTGCCTCTCCCCAGAATAGAGAATCAATCAGTTCTTTATGCTATCTCTATACACCTGTCAGTATGTCTTGTCTCTTTCAGTCAGGTGAAGTCTTCAATGTCTCCTTTTGTAGCTCTGTTGCCTAACAAAATGCCAGCCATACAGAATGCACTGAAGTGTGTGTGTATGATTAATGGTCTATGAATCATAGAACTGCCAGACAAATTGGACTTCGAGTCATACCTTTTGATAATTCTATAGGTTGAATGATGAAAGACTTTCCCTCGCCATCTCCTTTGTATGTCAGTGGTGACTTTCAAGGTTATTTTAGTCCATGAGCTACTTCTTTATTTCAAAATAGAGACAACCTTACCTGCTTACAAATAGAAAAATCATCACCCATAAAATTCATTAGAATGTGAATTTTGATGTTATAGTGATGTTTGAAGGTCAGGTGGTGTTTGTTTTAAGAAGTATTGTATGAATGCCATTAGCCCATGCTAAGAGATAGGGGTGGTTATGTTTAGTCATAAAGAATCCTTATCAAAAGACCATTTGTGAGATCCATTAACTGCTTGTTTTTACAGAATCTATCAGCTACTACTGTACTTAAAAAACTTAATTTTTTTATAGGTGTCCATCTAATTAAATAATCAACGGTGCTTTGATATATTTTACCATTCCCTGGCAGGCCTGTTAACAGAGGAAAACAAAAGGTGTGCTTCTGGAGTAGTTTCTCCATGTGAAGCGCACCTAAGCCTATTCCTTTGCAGGTGTATCTTGGTTGCTTTACGTAAACTGGGACTTCATAATCCTGACATGGTTCAACGTTTTCACCCCATGATCATTGTCATTACAGTATGATCAACACTGCACAATGTGATTGCAGCGTTCCATGTCACAGCCTCCTGCCACCAAATCTATACATTCTTTAATCTCATACCTCAAGTGCAGTTCTGAACTGTCCTGCTGCCACGGCATATTTCTTTTGTCGATAGCAAGAGCTGGCATCCTTTAAGGCTACCTGAAGCCATTTGTCCATCTGCGGCGGAAGGCTGAAATTAGGTACACTCAAAGGGCCTACTATTTCAGCGGCTTGGCTTGTTGGCTGCATCCCCGTGGACATGCAGGGCCCTGCAAACTCATAGCTCACGTGTTCTTCATCAATGTAGACCAACTTCATTTCCACCTCCATTACGTTCTTTAAGGGGATGTGAGGCAGAGGCATGGTGATTAATTGATTGTCAGGTTCTGTTGTCCTTGCCTCTTTCTTTCCAGCTGGCTTTTCTTCCCCTTCTGCCTTCCGTTTACAGCCTACTTTCTCTAAATCATTGCTTTGTTTTTCTTTAACGTTCTTTGCTCTTTTGATTCTTTCAACTGTGATTTCTACGCGCTTGCCTCCACAGTTCTTCTTAATCTGCGGGGGCATTTCCAAGAGGCTAGGTAGGTTCGCTAAGGTGGCCATTTTCTTGCTTGTGTTTATCTTTGGGACAAGCTGATCCCGATCGGCCCGGATCCCTGTGCCCTCCACGCTCCTATGGCTTCCTGAAGCCATTACTGTCTCCACGACACTCCTATAAGGCAGAGAGGAGGGAAAACAGTTAAAACAATATTTTTGAAATTCAACTAACTTAAACTAGAGTCAAATTCATGTCACACACTTGAGTTAGGCATTTTCTGCCTTGGAAGAAAAGCTGACTGTACCTCACTGCAGCGGGTGTTTCAATCTCAAAACTCACCAAGAGAGGAATTTGTTGAAAACACGTGTAGACAGCCCCTTATAAAATAATCATCCATAGCTGAACAACACTGAAAGAACTTTTTTTATAATGGGGTGCCCAAACTGAATAGGAAAATCTTATACATAAACACAGAGGACAAAAAGACCGGGAAAAAAATCCATCTTGATATTATTAATTTCCTCAGAAAGGCAGGTGGTCTAGAACTCATTAGAAAATACACTGCTAACCTGCACAATAGACTTGAGAGTCCAAAGAAACCACAGCTGCTTCCTCTGAAAAGCTTCCAGAAATGGTGAGAGCACAATGCTTCCTCAATTTGTTTCTTCTATTAATAATGAAAACCTCAAATTTAAACGGCCTTCAAGTTAACTATTATTCAGAAAAAAATTTAAAGTAGAATAATATGACCTTCAACTTATATCAATGTGGAGTCACATAATCATCGTGAGTCTGTATTAATGTTTTTAAGGAATGGTATCAGTGGTCGATTTTGAATGTGCAGCATTTGCCTAAATTATTAATGCTGTACAGTCTGAAAAATTAGTGGAAATGATGCAAAAAACCATATGCCTAAATCACTAATGTTTAAAACTATACAGTCTAAAAAATATATAGTGGTAAGTCAAAAAGTATTGCTACTGAGGCTTGAGTTTACACATGCATAGTTTTATTCCACTGAAATATGTTTAAAGATATGTTGGTAAGCCAGAGAGGGTTGTAGAAAAGTTCTCTCAATATTACATTTGTCTTAGACTCATTAGGGTACTATGGTAGTCACATAATTTCATGTCAACTTGAAGTGTAGGAGTGGAGTCTAGCTTGTCAATCAGCCTGATGGTGCCTCCTTGTGGGTGTGATCTCCTCATAAGGAGGGTCCTGGGTAAGCCCCACCCCTCTGCCTTCACTTTCCTGTTAATGCCACAAAGAGACCTGCGTGAGTGTTGGAGATGAGTCCACCACCAGTGGATCCACTAGACCAGTAGTTCTCAACCTGTGAGTTACCTAAGATCATTGGAAAACATATTTCTGATGTTTGGGGAGGGGGGGTGTCACCACAACATGAGGAGCTGTATTAAAGGGTCAGGGCATTAGGAAGGTTGAGAACCACTGCACTAGACTTTGCACCCACGGGGCTGATGATGTTCCTGATTCTGCATCATTGCATGTGGCTGGCGAGTCTGAAGAGGGACTTATGGACCAGTATTGGATTTATGGACTTGGCTGGGATGTTTGCTTGATATAGAATTTCTTCCTGATATAAAGCTCTCTCTTAAACACATATGGATGCCCCTGGATTTGTTTATGTAGTCAACCTGCTCTAACATACTACAATAAAAACCCTCATTTATGAGAGGACCTGCTGGGTCACTTATATCCAAGGCTGAGAGGTCATCTCAGATGTTTATGGTGATTGCTTTAGGAATTCCCAAAGGGTCATCTTGACAGATTTTCTAGAATGACACAGAAATGATCAAAAGGCCTTGGAAAGAAGAAGTTTTAAGACAACTGAAAACTGCATTTGTGAGAAAAGGGCTGGTAAAGCTACTCCCATCATGACAACACATCTACTCATTCTTCAAGGGTATCAGGAGTGGTTCTATGAGAATTTTGTCTGGAAACCTTTACAGAGAGAGCTCAAGTTCACTGTGCAACCTGGCCTATAAACACATGTGGGGTTACTTGAAGAGCAGAGACATAAATGGTTCAGTGAGCCTTGCCTTTCTAGTTCTCGGGTCTATTACATTGTGATGGTCAGACCAGGGTGCAGCTGCCTCAGCCAGTTCCCTGCTTCAGCTGGCAAGGCTCACTTCCTGAAAGACAACCCCGAGGAGAAGCCACATGGCCCTACCAGGATGTAGCCCTTGGTGCTGGAGCACCCATGTGGAGACCCCTGTCAGCACTGAGATGCTTACACTTTCACTGATTCGGCTTTCCTCATGCAGTCGGCATCATTGTGTGTGCTTTGTGAGATAGAGGAGGACTTTGTGGATTGGTGTCGGACATATGGGTTAATGTTGAACTTTTGGGCTTGGGCAGCGCTGGGTTAGGATGTTTTCTTGATGTGCCCTTACCCTTTATATAAAACTCTCTCATTCATATGACGTTCTGTGGCTTTGTTTCTCTAATGTACCCAGACTAACATACTTACTTTATTAACCTCATACTTACTTTATTAACCTGACAGCCTTAATTTTGTCCCTTAAGACTTCTCTTTATTCTCTAAACTCAAAGAAAATTTCAAAGGAACATAATTTGAACTTCTCAAAGATGCCCAAACTGCCATTTTGCTATGATATAAACAGAGTGCAGAATTCATCCAGGAAAGGATAGACAAACACTGTGCTATAAACACTGACTTCCGAATTATACCTACCTAGATGGAGGACATATCAAAAAACAAGAGCTTCACATGTTGATGTTTTGTTGAATTAAGACTTCTATGATTTTATAGCAATACTCATTGACTTACCCTACTACATTTAAAAATGGTTTGCCTTTGCTACCAGATTTATTGAAAAATATCAAATGATATTCTAAACTCTAATAATTACATACGTAGATCCTATTTTTAAGACTCTTTTGTGAGCAATGCCTCCGGTAAGGGTAAGTAGGAATAAGGACACTATTTGCATATGAACTAAGGTCATTAGCCGAATCTGACCATTCATAGCTGATCCAATCTCCCTGGGCCTCCCACTCATCAGTGCCTCCCCTTGGGTGTTTCCAGCATTCTTGTTGTGTGCCACTGAGGAGATTCTGACTCACAGAACTCTGAGGGCACAGATGGATCTTGCCCTCCATGGAGGAGCAGATTCCTTGTTCTTTTCTTTCTTGGACGGGTGGGTGAGATTAGACCAGGGATCTTTCAGTTTACGGCCAAGCAATTTACTGTTGAGCCATCAGAACTTCTTCATGTCCATTACATGGGCTATAAGTGTCATGAAAATAAAATTCATCAATCACAGCATTACATTTTCAAATGGAGCTTGATTGTTTTGCATGCTGCTATTTTTATTTAATTATATTTCTATTTCTGTCTTGTCCAGTGTTATTTGTGAAGAATAAGCAACATGAAGTTTTAGAAACTTGTGTAAAACTCTATCTACATGGAGTTTTAAAGCTTTCTGGTGTATATGTCATCTCATAATACACTCCAAAAGTCTAAACATAAAATGAGGGCCTAGGATTAAATATGTGAGAATTTTTATAGTTGGTTCTAGTTAGGAACAACATTTACCAATTACAGCACCACTGTCTATGTCTGGCACATTCATTTCACATCTCTTGAAGATATTGTATGTATATATACACACAGATTTGGACTGATTTATTTTCTGGTGATTAGAAAGCCAGACATTTGCTTATATATAAGAATGTTCCATGCACACAATATTTACTTTTTCCATTGTTGTTTCTAAGACAAAAAAATATGACTTCAATGAAGAATTATAATGATTAAGCCTAAAGTTTCTAGAGAATGATAAACCTTTCCTCTTGTAGGGCAGTCGAAGTGCAATGCATAGGATGCGTGGGAGAGTTTTGGTGGAGTTAGCGTGCAGAGAAACAGGGGAGAGGGGAGGGGAGAGGTAACAAATGAAAAGAGAGAGAGGATGCCTGAAATGCCTCTCTAAAGATAACTTTATACATGTATATGAGGGAGTATGCCTCCTTAAAAACAGATTTTTCCCCCGAAGCCATGTGTTTTTTATTTTATTTTTTACAAAACAACCTAATCACCTTCAAAGTACCCTCCATTACACTTAATACGTTTGTCAAATCAGCGATTCCATTCTTGGAAATATTTTTCAAACTCATCTGTTTGGATGGCTGATAGCACCTCCTCGTTTTTTAGTTCAGCAATCTACCTGATCAAATCACTGCCCTGTCATGTCCCTCTTCGTTGGCAGAAACAAAGAGAAGTTGCACGGATTGAGGTCAGTTTCTGTGGCATTTTTCTCTTGAGCAGGAAACAAAAATTCACAGCCACACGCTATTCTCTTAAATCAGCCACCTCAAAAACGAGGTTTGAGCAAAACTGCTTTCATGAAAAAAATTCACTGTGATCATAGAGAACCTTCCCAGGTGACCCCACTGGGTGCACTAACTCAGAGTGAGTTGGTTGAAGCTCCCCTGGTAGGAAAAATGCATTATTATGAAGGCTCCACCCAGCGGAGCTTTTTTTCCTGTGTGTTTTTTGGAGGGGGAAGGGTATATATCTATCTCTATCTCTATGTCTATATCTATATATATAATTAGACTAAATGCTCACACTGAATGTGTGGCCAAACCCAGCCATATTTTTTTCAGTGCTCCTAGCAACTCAATTTCATGACTAATATCATATATAGAGCATCTTATTTGCAAACGTTTGGCATTTGTACAGAATTACTATGAAGCCACTCATGAATAGCTTAAAAAATATAAGCTTCATGATCTAGAATTAAAGGCCTTTTACTAGCTGACACAGTGTGTGTTTGGAGAGACTTATTACTGCTGTAAACTATACTGAAGCTAAGCTCCATCTTTTACTTACTTTGAAAAGATGTTCATTTCTAGTTCTGTCTACTAGGAATGTCTCCTCTTCCCATTTCCCCCTCATTCTACCTATACAAAACTAGTCAGAATTACTCATCTCTTCCTCCTTAAAGTACTAACAATGTTTATAACATTTAATCTCTAAACAGCAGTTATACATAATAGAACCCAATAAGATGTCTAAACTCAGGAATGAGCTGTATTTTGACATCAGTTTAGTGTTTTTGCATGGAGCCATAATTGAGAAAATGTTGGTCAATTAAAGGCTAATTTAGACACTTTAAGGGAAATGGAATTGGATTTTTCTAAATGTATGGGCTAATATTTTGAGAAAGCTGACTTCAGGTGATTTCTTAGATTATTGTTTTGTTTTAAACTTGGTACTCAGTAAAGTCCCTTTTTTTAAAACCCCTTTGATAGTTTAAATGAACCATGCTCCAACTATATTTAAACTATCAACCTTTTAAAAGTAGTAGAACTGGTTAACATTCATCAGTGTTCCTGAGGCCCAGAGCTATACTTTTATCATTACTGGAATAAAAATATTTTAAAAAGAAACAATTATATAATCATTATGTATGTCCAAGAAGTATTTATTGACAGCGTGCTGTGAAAGTCTGCATATCCTTTCATTTAAAAGATAGCACTCTAAAATTGATTTCCTCCTACAGACATGCCTTTAAAGAGTTACCTTGAAAATAGTATAAAACATTAAAATGATGACCAAAGCTGTATAAAAAAATAATGGTACAAGAGATTAATGTTCAATCATTTCTAGGGGGTAACTATTTCAAATTTGTTTAACATTTATTTTTTTTAGACCACCAAGCACTCTGTTTATTTATGGGAAATTATTTTATGGGAAATTTATTTATGGGAAATTTATTTATGGGAATTCCTATTGCTGTAAAAATACAGCCTGCGGTGTGTGTAGCAATGAGTGCCACAAATTATTTATTAGATTTTTGATTGATATGGGCAGCTCAAACATGGGCAATTCGGAAAAAGAGAATCCTTAAAAATGCACTCTCTGAAAGGTTCAACATCACTGTTGCTATGGTTTTCTTTCCTTAAAAAAAAGAAAAAGAACGGAAAATGATCTAATTTTAACTTGCTGCTCAATGTAACCATGAGAAACATTATGAAGAAAAACACCTTGCCTGCTATCCCACCAGTACACCTGGATAATTTTTAAAGCAAACCATACAATGTTTATTTAGTGCAATAACCATGGACTGAGCACTGTCAACAAGGTGCTGAGGAGGGCTAAGATGGCCAAAGGAGGGTCTTGGCATTCTGGAGCTCCTGTATAAGTAGTTTTATACAGAAGAGACACTTCCTCACATGGCTGTAAACTGCAGGAGAGGTGGGCCTCTATCACAACGGTCTTTCTATTCGCTTATCGAGTTCCTTCAGAGCCTGGAACATAATAGGCCCTCAATGCAAATTTGTTGTATGAAGGAGCATTTGGCGGTGGTGAGTGAAATTGTGGGCGTCCTGTGGGAACACAGATTACTAATGTCGTTTCCAAGGCTGGGGAAAGCTTTTCAGAAGCCGATTACAGGTGTCCCTACACAAGCAATTTCTTCACTCTTTTATCCAAGTACTCAAACGGAATGGCTCATCATTATCAGCCAGAGGTGAGTTTAGTCTGCATGGTCTTCAAAGAAATATAATATAACGCAAACGATGATAACAAGCCGCAGGCACTCCCAGTTTACAGTGGTCTCAAAATAATAATTGTTAGCATAAATAGCACCTTTATTCCCCTAGATATTATTAGCTTCCTTTTATTAACAAGGACACTAGGAGTTGTCAAGCAACTTGAAGAAGATCAGTAAGCAAGTTTACTAGATGTAAAACATAAAGTAGGAATATTTGATTTAAATTCTATGCCTTTTGGTTCTTGGGAAAATAAATTCCCCCTTAGTGTACCCACAACTGATTGGGATTTATACTTTTTCTGCAATAAAAATGGTGTGTTAAGATTCACAAAAATTAATAAACCAGCTGTTTTATTGAGTGAGATGTCCTTTACAATAGTAGCAAGATAAATTGACAATTTCTTGTGAAGTTGAGCATATTAACCAAATTTTCTGAGAAAGGTTCGGTTTAAGTGTTTGTGTTTCAATTCAAATATATACACAGATAAGATCTTTAGTTGTAAGTGTAATTATGGCACTGTTACACTCTAGCAGTCATTAAATTAAGAAAACAGATGTAGACATTTAATTGTCATTGGTTGAATTCCATACTTTTCAAACTCACATTCACCAAACCATCTGCTGATCACTAAGTTATCAAAATGGGAATAATGTCATCAAAGCAATTGTACTTCTGTGTACCTGGCACCCTGTGACCATTCATTGCATTGCATCAGACAGAGCGCAAGAAGGACAGCTTTATTGAAGTATAATACAATGAAAAACATTCTAGTGGAGTTGGAAGAAAGATTTGGATTCTAGATTTATTTATTTTTATGAGTTATGTTCGAGAAGAAATTACCCAACATCTCTAAACTTCAGTGTTCCTTGCCTGGAAATTTGTAATGACTAGGTACTGGCCTCGAAGAGCTTTGTTGTTAGGTGTCTGTACTCCCTGGTCCTGCATCGTCCTTCCATCTGATGTTGTGTTTGAGCCCATTGATGCACCATCATGATTTAGTTAGTTTATTGCGCCAACCTGGCCGATAAGCACATGTGGGGTTAATTTGAAGGGCGGAGGGATAAATGGCTTGGTGAACCTCGCCTTTCGAGTTCTTGGGTCTCTTGCTTTCTGACGGTTGGACCAGGGTGCAGCTGCCTTAGGCAGTTCCCTGCTTTAGCTGGCAAGGCTCACTTCCAGCAAGACATCCCTGAAGAAAAGCCACATAGACCTACCCTGAGGCAGCCCTGGGTGTGGAGACTTCTGCCAGCGCTGAGATGCTTACACATTTACTGACTCAGCTTTCCTCCTGCAGTTGTCATCATTGGGTGTGCTTTGTGAGATGGAGGACGACTTTGTGGATTGGTGTCAGACATATGGGCTAATGTTGGACTTGTGGGCTTGGGCAGCACTGGGTTGGAATTTTTTTCTTGATGCACACTTAACCTTTATATAAAACTCTCTCTTATACATGAGTTTCCATGGATTTGTTTCTTTAAAGTACTCAGACTAACACACACCGTGTACCATCTGTCTTGTGGAGGCTTTTTCCTCAGCTTTCTACTTTATTAAGCACGGTATCTTTCTCCAGGGACTAGTTCCTTCTGACAACATATCCAAAGTAAGTCAGAAAGTCCACCATATTATGAGATTACTTCTTAGGAACATTCTGGGCATACTTATTCTGATACAGATTTGTTCATTAGTCTGGCAGTCTATTGTACCTTCTAGTTTTTTTGCCAACACCATAATTCAAAGGCATCAATTTATCTACAGTCTTCCTCATTCATTTGAGCATCCCTCACATGCAATGAAAATACCATGGCTTGGATGAGACACACATTAATCCTTAAAGTTACATCTTTTCTCTAACACTTGGAGAGTTTAAAATCAGGAAAGGCCTTTTGCAGTTGATTTTCCCAGTACACCTAGTATCGTAAGCCATTTAATTTCTTAACTGTTGCTCACGTGAATGTTGATTGTGAATCCCAGTAATATGAAATCCTTGACAATGTCGATCTGTTTTCCGTTTATTCTGATGTTGCTTGTTGATCCAGTTTGAGGGTTTTAATTTTTTTATGTTGAGATGTAATTTACTGAAAAATGTAATCTTTGATCTTCATCAGAAGTACTCTACATCTGTTTTCAGCCAGCAAGGTTGTGTCATCTGCATATTGTGCACTATTAATGAGTCATTCTTCATATAGTCTAACTTCTTGGATTATTTACTCAGTGTGTTAGTCTGGGTAGACTAGAGAAAAAAGCCCATAGACACACATATATGTGTATAAGAAAGGGTTTTATATTCAAGGGCAGTTGAATAAAGAGAAAACATCTCAGCCCCATCCAGAACAAGTCCATAAGTCTGATATTAGCCCATATGTCTGATACCAATCTATAAAGTCCTCTTCAAACTCACACAACACATGCAATGATGCTCAATGCAGGAAGATCACAGGCCAGTGAATCCAGTGGCAGTAGAAGCATCTCAGCCCTGGCAGGAGTCTCCACATTGCTCCTCCAGTTCCCAGGGCATGGAGTCTATCAGTGTAGTAACATGTGTCTTGACAGTAGAGCATCTCTCAGGGAGCGAGTCTTGAGTCTTGTCAGTAGAGAGTTTCCAAGGGAGTCAGCAGAGAGAGAGAAGTGTGTTCTACCTCCAAGGAGACATGGTAAAAAACTATCTTTTAAGGAAAATCAAGAAACACCCCCTTTCTGACACCACACCACCTTTATTTGTCAACACATGCGTTTGTTCTCCACTACAAAAATTCCCAAATATTCATTTTTTGGTCTGTCTGTACATTTTTATCATGCATTATCTTCCAAATCCATTTTCCTCAAACTTCAGTTCAAATACACACTATTCAGATAATCAATGATTTTTCATGTTACCAAATCCAATAGTCTTTGACCATGCCTCTTGCCAAGAGTTCCCAGTTGTTTTCTGGAATGGATGCTTACTTCTTAATCTTGTACACCACCACACTCTCCTAATTTCCCTATTACTTAACTAGACCACTCACTCTCAAGTTGACTGGAGTGGCTCTTTCTTTCCTGTATTGCCCAAGAGGTTTGTCCTAGAGCCCTTTCTTTTATCTAACTATTATCTTTCCTTAAGTGATCTCATCTAGTTCATGGCCTCAAATGCCATCATATGTTCTTGACCCTTCATCTTACAAATCTAGTGCTTATGCATTCCCATAACTTCAAAGTTGAATACCTAATGGTCTATGTCATAGGTTCCCAATTTATTGGACCCACCTCTCCCTTTCCAGAGAAGCAAAATTACTCAGCATCCCCTGGCCATAGCTCATAATCCAGGAGAGAGGATCGGTTTCTGCAGTGGACAGTGGTTACTCACTGGGCTGCTAGTTTCAAGATTAGCAGTTTGAAACCACCAGCTGTACCATGAGAGAAAGACAAAGCTTTCTATTCCCCCAAAGAGTTACAGTCTCAGAAACCCACAGGGGCAGTTCTACCCTTTCCTAGAGGGTCACTATGAGTTAGAATTGACTCAATGATGGTGAGTGAGTGGATTGTTCCAGCGTCTCCTAAGGGTGTGGTTTCACCCACTTTGGAAGCTCTACTTGGATTATCTAATAGGTATCTTAACATGAACAATTCTCAAACAGATGGATTAATTCTCACCCTCTCAATTTGTCGCTCATCCAGTCTTCTTCATCTATGTATATGTGACCCATCTCTACCCAACTGTGTAGGGTAGAGCTTCACCAATGATTCCGTTCTTTCACTTATTCTCCATTCCATAACCCATTTTCAAGTACTGTTGATTCTTTCTTTCAAAGACCTACTACTTTCCATTCCCTTGATCAATGGTTTCCTTCTGGATCCTGCGATTTCTCATCTAGGTGACTCCCAAGGCTTCCTCCCAGATCTCTCTAATTCTATTCCTGCCCACCCAACCACAGCAGAAGTCATTCTTTTCGATGAAAAATCAGATCCCACCACAACCTTGCTTGACACCCTTCATTTGTTTCCCATTGTACCTCGAATAGAGTAGAAATCCCTTATTTCTCTACCCTCCTCTGTAAAGTCCACATTATTTGCTCCTTGTCTACTATGTTCCAGCCACCCTGTCTTTTATTCTGGTCTAAGTTGCCAAATTCCTCCCCACATTTGACCCTTTACTGGAGTGCTTTCTCCAGTCTGCGTTTCATGCTACTCAGACCACAGTTTACTTGTCAGTTCCAAAGAAGTTTTCTCTGATGAACAAAAGTAAAGTAGCCTTGTTACACCTAGTTGTGTGTGTGTGTGTGTGTGTTTTTTAAACCTCTCTACACTACTTATTCAAAGAAAGGCTTGGAAATCTGGTTACAAAAATTAAGTCAATGAAAACTCCCATGAAGTGTGCATAGTTCTCTATGACAGATGCAAGGATGCCATAATGTGGAATTGAGAACAATTAAAAATGAATTTACATGTACATATAAATTATATGTGCCGCTTATCACAGTGATATTGCTTTATTAATATCCATTCTTCTTCTACTAGAATATAAACTCCAGAAGTGAATGTACATTGAAATGTAAAACTGAAATAGACATGGCATCTTTAGTGACAAGTTCATATCAAAGAAAAGCACAAAAAAGAGTAAATATCTTATTCATTACTATTTATTCAGATTGTGCTCCACACAGAGTTGCTATCAATAAACATTTGTTGGCTGAACAAATAGATATTTCTGTTATTTTATAGCAAAATTAATGAAGAATTCCAAATGATCATTTTTATTGTACCACAGTCCAAAATCTTATACAATTTTAGTTGAGTTACCTAAACATATACTAGCTTTTTACAAATTTGCTTCACTGTAGAAAGCCTCTCATGCACTGATCTCTCATTTTTTCCTGTTTTTATTGTTTTCTTCTCCAAGTCAAGTCAACAATATTTATGATGGACCTACCCTGTTCCCTTTTATTTTAGTCTTTGTTAGGGAGAGAATAATTTCTTTGATTCTTTATTGAAATAAAGCAAGGCTCATGTTGAACCCAAATCATATCTTTCTGGGGAAGCAATAATGGAACAGATTGCCATGCTTACAAATGCAATCTGTGAGGATACAACTATACTTCTCTGATATCTTTCGTCTAATTGACTGTACAAACAATAACTCATTTGTGTGGCAGGTATATGAGGGCTGGGGAAGTAATGTTTCAGTGTCCTTCAGAGAGCTTTGGCTACATTTCTTCTTGAAGCATAAATACAATCAGCCTGCCAAATTCATGAGCGTCTTGAGAGAAAGTTCAAATCTTGTTTCTTTGCAAACATTTCTCTGTCCTTCTATAAAAGTGATCCAAGTTTCTACTTACTTAAGAGGCCAAGACTGCACAGATGTGTGGAGAAAGCCTATCTTCCTTTTAACTTTAAGTTGTTTATTCAGTTGAAATTATTCTTAATTCTTAGAATTTTGATTTGTTTTAAACTCTCCAAATGTAGAATGGTAGGGATGGAGAGGCTCTCAAATATAGTCTAATTTAATCTCCTATTTTTGAAAATGCAGGAATGGAGTTTCAGGTAGATAGAGCAACCTTTTCCTGGCCACACACTGAACTAGTTCTTATGAGCACCTATTGTAGGCCACTGTCTTCTCAGGTCAATGGTTATTACAATTGACATTTTCCAAAAGAAGAGGCACAGTGTTGGACAGTTTAATGGTTTGTTTCTTTGTAGGTTTACAAAATTAACTGTAGTCATGAATGAGTCTTTATCTGTAGACCTACACTTTTAATTGTTTAACTAAATACTCACAAACATGCTTATAAAGTTCAAGTGACACACCGATAGGAAAATGCATCCTGTGAAAGTAGTTTTTATCTAGAAATAATAATTTCCACTATAAAGAAAAACTGCAAGAATGGTCTTAAGCACTAAGAATTGCAATGGATAAACACCGTAACCACCGAAACTTTTGTGTATGTGTGAGTATGTATGTAGACATCTATAGGTATGTAGACCTATACACATAAACATGGGGTAACTTCAAAATTTTGGAAACTTGGGAAGCCCCCTTGTACATTATAATAATTTAATGTTTTGAGTCATTTGAAAGTAGGTTGTGTACATCATACCTCATTATCCCATAATACTTGAGTGCACATTTTCTAAGCCTAATGACACTTTGCTTATGCAACACAATACATCTGTCAGCTCCAGGAACTTGAATGTTGACACAATATTATTATCTAAAATATTCAAATTTTGTCACTTGTCCCAATACTACCCCTTTGGTCTTCTTCTTCTTCTTTTAAAATTTCCACTGTAAGATCGAGTTCAGGATAACATATTGCATATGGTTATTATGTCCTTGTAAAAACTTGATAGCTGCGGGTTAGGTTGCTAACCAGCAGCCATGTGGTTCAAACCCTGCAGCTATTTTGAGGCATAAAAATGACACGATCTGCCCCAATAGAGAGTCACAGTCTTGGAAGCTCTAAGAAGTAGTTTCACTCTGTTCTATGGGGTCATGGTAAGTTGGAAATGATTCAATGCCAATGGGTTTGAATTGGGGAACATGTTCCTTAGTCTCTTAGTAATCAAGTCCCTTGGCCTTTCTTTGTTATTTCATGACATTGAAGAGGATGCACCAACTCTTGTACTCACGGAAAAGTTTGTCTGACAGTCCCTCACAGTTAGATTCAATTTTGGTCTTCCCATCCAGAATACTTACAAAATGATGCATTTTCCTTAGAGAATCACATTTGGAGACACAAATACACACTTCCTTTTCTTTGGCCACGCCAATGTTGGTTACTCTGTCAACTTCCAGATTAGGTCCTTTCAGTTTCTTCACTGTGTAGCCATGAACTTCCTATTTGCAATTTGTAAGCAGTCTGTGGAGTGACATTTGATAAGAAATTGTCCTGCTCCACATAACCCACTCCTCCCTGATTTCATATCCCCTGATGATCTTTGAAGGAACTCTTGTGGCACAGAGGGTTCCCCACTGGACTGCTAATTAGAAGTTCAGTAGTTTGAACCTACCAGCTGCTTGATGGGTGGAACATGAGGCTGAATACTCTTATAAAGATTTAAAGCCTTGGAAACCCTAGGGAACATTTGAAAAATAGTCACTGCATAAACAAATATCTTAGTGTGAAAAATGAGTTGTTAACATTTTAAGGAAATCACAAGAAGTATATACTCAAATTCCTTCATTTTAGAGCTGAGGCCCAGATAGGGCACATGCCCACTTAATAACAAGGACAGGGCTTCATGTTATTCTGCAGGCACTGGTGCTAGCTTTCCACCTACTTCACATAATTTTAAGGTTAATAAAAACTTATTTGTTAAAACAGACTATCGCAGGTTGCAGTCTTAATCAGACAAAAATTGATCTCAAGGTGTAATCCATAACAAGAGATCAGGAGGGGTACTATATAATGCTCAAGGGAACAGTAGACCAAGAACCAGTGAACATAATAAATATATAAGACCCCAATGAAAGACCTGCAAAATTCATCAAACACTCCAAAAGATGAAAAAAGAAATTACAGGCTCAACAATTATAGTAGGTGACCTTAATACATCTCTATCAGAGAAAGGTAGATCACAGGGAAATCAGCTTAACAAGGAGGCTACAGATCTAAATATTACATTAGATGACGTGACCTGATAGATATTTTCAGAACTGTCCTCCCAAATGCCATAAATTTAACATTATTTTCAAGCCCACATGGCAAATAAACAAAGACAGACCACATGCTGGGACTCAAGCCAAATCTGTGTAAATTCAAGTACATAGAGATCATACAGATTCTCTTTCTGACCTCTGTCCTAAGGCTGGAAATGAACACAAGGACAATAAAGAAAACAAGGACAAACAACTGGAGGATGAATAACTCTCTATTGTAAAAGTAGTGGGTGCTGGCTCAGAACAGAGATGATATTAGGAAGTTTCTAGAAACCAATGAGAACGAAAATATGACATACCAAAACCTTTGGGACACAGCAAGGGCAGCTGTCAGAGGAAGTTTGATAGCAATACATGCATGCATGAAAATGGAAGAGAGACTTATGATTGATAATGCTGGCACAAAACTTACAGCAATTACAGCAGAGTCAATAGGACAATCCTACTAATCGTAAAAGAAAAGAAATAATAAAAATCAGGGCTGAGATTCAGCAGAGGGAAAACAAGAAAACTATGGGGAAAATTAATGCTGCTAAAAGTTGATTCTTTGAATGGGTTCTTTGAATTGACAGACCATTGGCAAACCTAACCAAAGAAAAGAAAGAAAAAATTCAATAGAAGGATGAGGGATGACACAGGGGACATAATAATGGACCCCAATGAAATCAAAAGAAAATTACACAGTACTACAAAGGTCTGTACCCAAAGAATTCAACAACTTGGAAGACATGGACAAATACTTGGAAAAAGAATCCCTCCCTAGACTATTCCCCATGGATATCAAGAATTTGAATAGATCCATAGAAATACAAGGAATAGACATGGTTATCAGGGGATTGCCAACAAGAAAATCCCCTGGACCAGAATCCTTAACAGGAGAATTCTACTAAGTATTCAGGGAGGAACTGACACTAATCCTACACAAACTCTTCCAGAACATAGAAAAGTAGAGCAAACCCCCGAACTCTTTCTATGAAGCTAGTATAACTTTGATCCCACAAAAATCAAGAACTACAGACCAATATCCCTAATGAACTTTGATGCAAAAATCCTTAACAAAAAACTGGCCAACAGAATACAAAAGTATATCAAACAATTAATTCACCATGACCAAATGGGATTCATACCAGCGATGCGGGGATGGTTCAACATATGAAAAACCATTAGGATCATTCACCACATGGACATGAGAAATTATAAGAACCACATAATATCGATAGATGCAGAAAAAGCATTTGACAATATCCAGCACCAATTCCTGTTTAAGACACTCAAGAAGATAGGAATGGACGGAAAAGTCCTCAATATAATACAAGGTATACAAGAAAAACCAACAGTCAACAGGGTAGTCAATGGAGAAAAGATGAAAACAATCCCACTAAAAAAGGGAACTATACAAGGATGCCCTTGTCCCCTCTTGGTATTGGTACATGGTATTGGTGGTCCTAGCCAACAACGTAAGGCAAAGAAAAGACATCAAATGTATTTGCCTAGGGATGGAAGAGGTGAAACTCACTATTCACAGATGATAGGATTTTATATATGGAAAATCCCAAAAGCTCCACAAGGGGAGTGCTGGAAGCAATAGAGGAATGTGGCCGAATAGCAGGATATAAGATCAACAAACAGAAGTCTATCGGACTGCTTTACAATCGGTTAAGACCATAGAAGAGGGGATCAAAAAGTTAGTACCCTTCAAGCACAAATTGAAATATGTAGGAATATACGTGACTAAGAAATTAAATATTTTATAAGGAAAACTACAGAACACTATTACAAGAAACTAAGAGTGTCATCAGCAAATGGAAGAATCTCCCATGCTCATGGATAAGAAGACTCAATATAGTAAAAATGGCAGTTCTGCCCAAGGCACAATATAAGTTTACTACTACCCCAATACAAATACCATCATATTTCTTCAAACAATTAGAAAAAAACTGATTTCTAACTTCATAAGGAGAAGGAAGAAGTCCAGAATAAGCAGACAACTCCTTAAGAAGGTCAGAGTGGGAGGGCTTGCTTTACCTGACTTTATGCCTAATTTGCAGCCATAGTGGTCAAATTAGGGTGGTATTGTTATAAGGACAGATACTCAGACCATTGGAAAAGCACTGCAGACCCACAAATAAAATCATCAGCAAACAGACAACTGATCTTTGATAAGGGCCCCAAAAATATCAAATGGGAAGCAGATGCCCTCTTCAACAAGTGGTGCTGGAACAAACGCATATCTACCTTCCGAAAAATGAAGCAAGACCCTTATCTCACTCCATGCACAAGAATAAACTCACAGTGGATCACAGATCTCCAGGTAAAACCCCAAACTATTAGGGCCATTAATGAGGGAATTGGGACAAACCTGAGAACTTTGGCATGGGGAATACATAGGTTTTTGGAAATAGGGAAGGGCACAAATACAGATGAGGCACAAATTGACAGGTGGGATATACTGTAGATAAAACACCTATGTACATCAAAAGAATTGACCTAGAGAGTAATAAGAGAGCCTACAGACTGGAAAAACATCTTCTGCATTGACACATTAGATTACTAAATCTACAGTACTCTGCTGGCTTCAAAAAGAAAAACATCAATTGCCCTCTGCGGAGGTGGGCAAAGGACCTGAACAGAAGTTTCACAAGGGCAGAAATCCAAATGGCCAATAAACATATTAGAAAACATTCCCGATCATTAGCCATAAGAGAAATACAAATTAAAACAACAATGATATACCACCAAACACCCTCAAAGATAGCTCAATTCAAATCTGAAAGTAACAAGTGTTGGAGGGGCTGTGGTGAGAAAGAAACTCTTGTCCACTGCTGGTGGACATATAGGTATGTACAGCCATTGGAAATCAATTTGGTGATAGCAGAAACAAATGGAAATAGTTACTCTATGAACCAACAATCCCCCTCCTGGGCATATACACTTAAGAGGCAAGAAACAAACCACAGCCAGACATTTGTGTTCCGATGTTCATTGTGGCACAGTTCACAATAGAAACGAGTTGGAAACAACCTAAATTTCCATCAATGGATGAATAGATTAAAAAACTGTGGTACGTACATTCAATGGAGTACTATGCATCCCTAAAAAGCAGTGATGAAGGCATGAAGCATATTACTGCATGGGAAGAATTGGAGGAAATTATGTTAAGCAAAGTAAGCCAAGCACAAAAGGATAATTACAACATAAGTCTTCTGAGGTAAGCTTAAAATTGCAAAAGGGTCATAGGGGAAAAGCTACTGTATATGCATACATACATTCCTGGGGTGAGATCCAGGTACTAGGGCAAGGGCCAAATCTAGGGACAAATATAGTAGCCAACAAAAAAGGAAGGAGAAAGAAAGAAAAATAAAAAGACATGGGTAGTTGGTGAATAGGGCACTAACCCACCCAAAAAGAGGATGTTGTTTATATCTCCACAGGAGGAGAGAGAAATCAGACTTCATTTTGGTGCATCAAGACATGAACACAACATACTGGCATGAAGCAGGGAACCAAAAGAAAGACCTACAGGGCCTGTCCCAATTCCTACTACGTGGAAACTCCCCCATGTCCCTCCAGAAGAATTCACTTCAGAGGCCAGCACTGAAGGTACAGGTCCAGAAAGGGGGCACGTTTAAGCAGAGCACACAGGAGCAAACCAAGAAAGGAGAGAGTGTGGAACACATACTGGCACACCAAGCCCCCAAAGATGGTATCACTGCTCAGAGCAGCCAATGCAGAGAGGATCATAGGGCTGGCTCCACCAGGAGACAAGACAACCCTCACTGACCCGTAGCACTGCAGGGGCAACACTGGAAGCACAGTGCAGAAATTGTGCCCGATCTGACCGTACCACACCAGGGTGAAATGCTAAGGCCATGCAACAGAGCAGGAAGGAGAGCAAAGCAATGAAGTTTCCGAGGAAGACCAAAAATAGGCTTTGGGGTCCGGCATGGCACCTGATCAGACTCCACCAGAAAACACTTCTAAAGGCCAACAAACAGACCTGGAACTATTTATAGGCTTTTCTTCTTTTGTTGTTTTGTTTGTTTTCTTTTGTTGCTTTGCTTTGCTGTCTTGTTTTTGTGCTTATTATTATCTCTGCATGTCTATCTAGATAAGATAGGTAGGAGAAACAATCTGGAGGAGAAAACAATAGGACTGATGGTTCCAGGGGGCCATGAGAGAGGGGGAAGTGGGGGAAATGAAAGGGGGTGTCAATGAACCCAGGGACAGGGAACAACAAGTGATCTAAAATTGATGGTGTGAAGGGTATAGGATGCCTGGTGGGGCTTGATCAAGGCAATGTATCTGAGAGACATTACTGAAACCCGAATGAAGACTGAACATTATACTAGGACATTAGGAAAGTAAAAGGAAATAGAGGAAAGAACTAGGAGGCAAAGGACATTTATAGAGGTGTAAATATGCATGTACATATGTAAATATATTTTAATATAACAATAGGGAAATATATCTATGTACATATATTTATAGGATTAGTTAGTATTAAGGTAGAAGATGGATAGTGGGCCTCTAGTAAAGTACTCCCTCAATGTAAGAACACTTTGTTCCAATAACCTGGCATTCATGATGCTCACTGAGATAGTTTATTGTGCCAGCCTGGCTGATAAACACAAGTGGGATTCATTGAAGGGTGGAGAGATAAATTGTGCATGTGAGCCTTGCCTTTCTTGTCTCTCGCTCTTTGATCATTGGATCAGTGTGTGGCTGCCTTGCTTGTTCTATGCCTCAATTTACAGGCTTCACCACCTATGGGATGCCTATCCTATGGACTGTGTCACTGTAAATTGAGGTCCCTTTAAGACCACACAATTGGAATGTATATCTCTGGAGATGGGGACTGATGGTTGGTGACCTGGCTGACAGTTGGTGACCTGCCTTGGTGCTTGCTGCCTGTGCTGATATAGCATATCTCTCTCTACAGAGGACTACCTGGTGGCCCTCAAGACTTAAAGGACTGCTAGAGTCTCACAACTCTCTCATGGGAGTGAGTTACACTGAGTCATTTGTACTGCTTTATAATTTAACAGTTCATTTCTTATGTTATATATCTATATATCTTTATAATTATATAAAATTACTAGCAATCTGGTTTTGTCTTTCTAGAGAACCCTGTCTAACAGGGTTAGACACACTCACCTTCCTGACATTATCGTTGAAGACAAATGCGTGCATAAGCAAATATGGTGGACAAAGCTGATGGTGCCCAGCTATCAAAAGATATAGCATTTGGGGTCTTACATGCTTGAAGATTATCACACTATTTCGCTGAGAATCAATAAAGCCCACATGGAAGAAGCATACCAGCATTTGTAATCACGAGGTGTCAATAGGATCAGGTATCAGGCATCAAAGACCCATAACACAATGTCTTATCAATGTGAATGAGGGGGAGTGTGGAGTGGTGATCCCAAACTCATCTGTAGACAATTGGACATCCCCTTACATAAGGGTCACAAGAAAGAGATGAGCCAGTCAGCGTGCAGTATAGTACTGATGAAACATACAACTTTCCTCTAGTCCTTTAATGCTCTATGCTGCCCCTGCCATTATTATGACCGCAATTCTACCTTCCAAATCCGGCTAGACCAAAACATGTGCACTGGTACAGATAAAATCCAGGAAAAATAAAACCCTTCAAGACTAATAATGAGAGCAGTGATACCGGGAAGGGAAGGAGAAGGTGGAGGGAGAAAGGGGGAACGGATCACAATGATCTAAATGTAACCCCCTCCCAGGGGGACAGATAACAGAAAAGTGAGTGAAGGGAGACATAGGTCAGTGTAAGACGTGAAAAATATATAATACAAATTTTCAAGGGCTCATGAGGGAAGGAGGGGAAAAACTGAAGAGCTGATACCAAAGGCTCAAGTAGAAAGAAAATATTTTGAAAATAATGATGGCAAACTATGTACAAATGTGCTTGACACCATGGTTTTATGTATGGATTGTGATAAGAGCTGTATAAGCCCCTAATAAAATGATAAAATGTAAGAGAAAATTAAAAATGGGCAAAGGACATGATCAGACAGACATTGAGGCAGCCAACAAACACATGAAGAATTGGGTATGATCCTTAGCTAGTAGAGAGATGCAATTCGGAATCATACTAAGATACAATTTGACCTTAGCATGAATGACAAATTTCTAAAGAAACAAGCCAATGGAAAACAACGACGGTCAGGGGGAGGCTGGAACCATCATCTGTTACTGGGGAGACTGCAAAATGGCACAACCACTGTGGCAAAGGATATGGGACTTCCCTAAAACATTATAAATAACAATTGCACAAGACTGCTTGATGTGATTGAGCTGCAGAGTAGTGTGACATCCATAAGAGATCCCAATAAAATGGCTTTGGAAAAAATAAAAAAAATAAAATTACATTCTCATTCTGAATTAAAATAAAGTTGGAAATAGAAATACCCTATGTTCAAGAAATTCCATGGCTAGGTATATATCCTATAGAAATGAAACCTGTGATTAAAAATAGCTAAGTTCACACCCATGTTCATCAGAGTATCATTCGCAATAGCAAAAATAAGGGAACAACCTACAGTACAGACCTATCAACTAAAGAATGGACAAATACAATTATGGTATACACATACAATGGACTATTATACATGTGAAAGAATAATAATGAAATATCTCATAGTACAGATAAACCTGGATGATGTTATACTGGGTGATATTCAATCACTGAAGGGCAAATATTGTGTGGAACTGCTACTATAAAAGTTTTCATACCAAATGGAAAAAAAAGAATTAATGTTTACCAAGGGTAATGTCTTAACTAACTCTACAACCAAAAAAAAGTTTTCAGAGTCTCTTCTGATATGCATTTTGACTCATTCCTTCTTTCCTCTTTTAATGATCTTTTGCTTTCTTCATGTCCGATGTTCTTGATGTCATCTAACAGCTTGTCACCTGTACTGTCATCCAGGTGTTCCATCTTACTTGGATCCACAACCCAAGCTCATGGAAGCAGCAGTCAAGAAATCTAATGAAGCACCGCATTGGTCAAATCTGCTGCACAAGACCTCTTTAAAAGTATTGAAGAGCAAGTATGTCACTCTGGGGATTGAGGGGTGCCTGACCCAAGCGTGGTATTTCCATTTACCCCATATGCATGTGAAACCTGAACATTGAAGATGGAAGACAAAAGAAGAAAGAATGCATCTCGCCTATGGCGTTAGTGAAGATTACTGCTGAAAGTACCAGGATCCAGTGCCAGAACTACAGCCAGAATGCTCCTTAGCAGTGAAGACGGTGAAACTTCATCTCACTTTGGGCATGTTATCAGGAAAAAGCAGTCCCTGGAGAAGGACATTATGTTTGGTAAAATAGAATGGCAGCGAAAAATAAGAAGATCATTGATGAGATATATTGACACAGTGACTGTATCAATGTACTCAAATAAAGAACAAGTGTATGGATGCCGAGGTCTGGGCAGTGTTTTGCTCTATAGTACACAGGGTTACTACGGTTCAGTAATGACAAGATTTCACCCAACAACAAAGGGGGGTAGGGATAAGATATTAAAGCATTAACTAGAAGGCACACTTGCACTGATTTGCATGAAGGAAAATACAATATTGAATAAGTGGAGTAGAGGTAGAAGCATGTAATATTAAAGGCAAAGGGAGGCACTGGGTAGAACATAGAATTATAGGCAACAGAGGCAAATACTATTGCATGTATAATCCTGCAACAAGAATTACAAAAATAATCTCTGAATGAATACATAGACATGCAATTGAACAATCTTGAGAAGCTGAATGGGGAACTATGCCCACATACATATATAAGTTTCACAAAGAATATTTAAACACATATATTCAGTTGTGCTCTGAATATACCCATGAATAAAGGTGATTACTCTTTTGGTTGCGATCAGAAAGGTCAGCAGTTCAAAACCATCAGCCACCCATGGGAGAAATATCGGGCTCTCTGGTGCCATAAAGTTATACTTTTGGAAAGTCAAGACTCCAGAGGGTGGCTCTGAGGAAGCATCAGCTTAATGGCAATGAGTGTTTTGAATTTGATAGTAGAACATACAGGAGGACATTATTGAAATTTTAATATTATGCTGGGTTCTCTATAGAAGCAAAACCAGTAAAGTGTATACGTGTATGTACATATGAAGACATTTATCCAGTCCAGTCCAAGTCTGTGAGTCAGATGTTTAGCTGCTGAGGCTGATGATCCTGGAAGAAAGAAGATGAAGCAGGAAGACTACAATTAGGTGTGGATGCAGAGTTGACTGAATCCAAGGTTAGTGGTGTGCTGTAAGTTCCTGGGCTAGGCAAGCAATATGGCAAGGGATTAATGAACCAGACACAGATACAGACCCAGCAGAAATGATGAGTTTTCACGCAATGTCTGATTAAAAAGTAGGACATACCCCCTGAGGAGTCTTTTGCCCAATTGCATGAAGGCTGACATGACTAAGGGAGCTGCATTCCTCCACATCTGCTGGCTGCTCTAGAGTTGATGACAGTTGATTATATTATGTTGGGTCCCATCATGGAGTTTATTACATTGTGTTAGATCACATCATAGGAAACTACTTTTAAACCACTGAGAACTCTGGCCTAGCCAAGCTGACACCAAAGCTAACTATCACAACATCTTAGTCAGAGCCAAGCATCTTGATTAAGGAATGAGTCGCTGGGCCTGAGGGTTCAGGACCACAGTCTTGGAGGACATCAGGATCAACTGGCACAGGATCAAAAATGTCCTACACATCCTACTTACATGAGAGTGACTGGAGTATTGAAAGCTTCTGATCAGATAATTATTAATCCCTTCCCATCTGGAGCAAAGAAAAGTGATCACACAAACCTTAGTCTCCATGACCTTAAGACCAGAAGAACTATGTGGTACCTGAATGCCAACACTACTTGCTGCTGTTTTGGTTAGGTATCTTCCCGTTGCTTCTGACCCTATGTAAAATAGAATAAAATACTGTCTGGTCCTTAGCACAGTTGTTCTTATGTTTCAGCCCGTCGATATAGCCAATGTGTCAATATATCTTACTGAAGATCTTCCTCTTTTACACTGCTCATCTACCAACATGTCCAACATAAGTGAGACAAGGTCTTGACATCCTTGCCTTTAAGGAGCATTCTGGCTGTACTTCTTCCGAGACAGATTTGTTTGTTCTTTTGGAAGACTATTGTTATTTTCAGTATTCTTCACCAGCACCATAATTCAAATGTGTCAATTCTTGCATCTTCCTTAGTCAATGTCCATTTTCCACACACAGTTGAGGCAATTGAAAATGCCATGCTTCAGTCAGGCCTACCTGTAAACCCTTGCTTTTCAAGACGTGAATGAGCTTTTGTGCAGCAGATTTACTCAATGAGATGTGTTGGGTACTAGTAAGTACTCTGAAAGAAGTCACAATAGGGATTCCTGGAGAGAGTGGGGGAAAGTGTGGAACAAAACTCAAAACCCTACAAAAGACCAAGCTAACTTGTCTAACAGAGACTGGTGGAACCCTAAGGCTATGTCCTGGACTCACCATTGAGGTTTGAACTGAACTAACTTCTGTGGCTCAACTTTCAGTCAAGCAAAAGATGGGTCTCCCAGGTTAGTAATTGTTATTAGGTGCTATAGAGTTGGTTCTGAACCATACTTACCCTATGTGCACCACAATTACACAGGGCCAGATATTACCCCATCTCCCTAACTATTTTTATGCATGAGACCATCTTTATAGCCACTGTGTCAATCCATCTCCTTGAAGCCCTTTCTCATTTTTCACTATCCCTCCATTTTACCAAGCATGGTGTCCTTCTCTAGGGATGGGTTTCTCATCATCCTTACTGATAAGGAGCATTCTGGCTATAGTTCTTTCAAAACAAATTTGCTTGTTCTTCTGGCAGGGGGTCCATGGTGACTGCAGTAATCTTCACCAACACCATAGGTGAAATGCGTTCATTCTTCTTATGTCTTCCATCCTCAGTGTTCAACGTTCACATGCATATGAGACGACTGGAAATACCATGCTTGGGTAAAGCACACCATAGTCCCCAGAGAGACATCCTTGTTCTTCAACACTTTAAAGATGTCTTGTGTAGCAGATATGATCAATGCAATACTTTATTTGATTTCTTGACCATGTCTTCCATGAGCTTTGATAGTGGAGTCAAGCAAGACAGAATCCATGACCAGGTTAATATTTTCTTCATTTAGCATGATGTTACCTATTGGTCGAGTTGTGAGCATTCAGATCTTCTTGACCTGTAGTTGTAATCCATACTGAAGGCTGCAATCTTTCATCTTCCTCAGGAAGGTGTGTGTCAGGGTTGTGTCCTCTCACAATACTTATGCAATCCGTATATTGAGAAAATAATCATAGAAGCTGGATTATAGAAAGAAGAATGTGGTATCGATGTTGGGGGCAGGCTTATTAACAATCTGTAATCTGCAGAGGACACAGTCTCACTTGCTGAAAGTGACAAGGACTTGAAGCCCTTGCCAATGAAGATCAAGGTGAACAATTGCACTAGGAAAGTCTACCAACCGCAACACTATTTGAAGGGCATATTTTCCCCAAAGAAAAGGGTCAGAAGGCAGGAAGAACAGGAAAGACCAGTGGAAATGGAAAACATGGAGAACATGAAGAGTGTTGTGACATTGGGAGACGGCACTCAATGTCGCAAAACAAAATGTGTATCAATCGTGGAGTGGAAAACGAAATTGCTCAGTAAACTTTCAGCTAAACCGCAACAAAAAGTCATTAAAATGTCAACATAGTTTCTTGAGTAGTCAGAAACAAACATTCGTGTCATAGAGTAGGTGGGACAAAGGATGATTTTACAAAATGATGAGTCCATTTAATCACTGACTTGTCATTTCTAAAGCAACTATTCTGTTTTGTGGCCTGCTTTAGGCACTAGGGGAGTCCCTTCTCCCAAGAAGGGTCTCATTTCATGGATTACAAAAGAATCTTCTGGTTTACTGTATTTTTGCAATAGCACAGCCACAGAAATTGTATGCACACACACATAATGTGCACAATTCCCGCAGGAAACTAATGCATTAGGAGTTTGCATAGTTTGCAAAAACAAAGTAGTGTGTGTGATGTGTATAACAATAAGGCGGAAAGCAGGAGAATTCTGCTTGAGGAATACAAGGGGTCCACAGCATTTAAATCACTGTGGTACACGTTCTACTCGTTGCCGCTCTCACTTCCTTTCTACCTTAAGTTTTCTACCTACCAGTTTAAAGGAAATACAACAGTGTGAATGACCTGGTTTCTTTAAAAAATAATTTGCAAGGAAAAGGAGGAGATGTAGAAGGAAACTGAATTAATGGAGACTGTAAAGTGCATAACCAATTGCAATATACAGCTCTTAAGAGATCCCAATTTAAATGGAAAAATGCTTTAAACATTACAGTACCATCCAGAAATGTAACTGCTTAATGACATTAGAGAATTCTTGCTATAATAAAAAATATATAGTATTAGTGCAAATATGCCAAACAAAATTTTAAAAATAACAAGTATGTTCAACAAGATTTCACATGTCACCCATGGTAGTTCTATCTATGCTTCTTTGAAATATCAAATTTCTGCAGAATATTATTGTTTCATAATTATGCTGGTCCCCTAAGCATGTTCACAGTCAGTGCCATTCATGGTGTCCTGATAGGGGTAGTGTGATGATGGTGCTAGTCCTAAGCCAATGCATTCATAGGCTTATTTTACGAAAGTATGTAAAATTAGTCTTTGAGTCAAGGCTGATGAGACCGTTTTCAGGATGCTTGTATTACCTGCTGATGCTAAACAATGTCTACCTGCTCAAAAGTCAGCTCATGGGGCTGGATTGCTGTTACATAAGCCATGAGTACTTAGCGTACAGAAACAGTTATTGAATTCCTTCTTGGTGAAAATACAAGGCTAATTCCTGGAGAATTACAAAGATGAATGAAACAGAGATTGAGAGCAGAAGATCAGAGCCATTATCCGTCTCACCTATGAAGCAGGCTTCAGGTTCAATAATCAGACTAAGATAGAAGACATGGGATGCACTTTGCACTTAGAAACATCTGAGTTGGTATACCAAATCTGTCTCTTTGGAGTAGCTTGCAGCATATTTTGTAGCTTTGCTGGATTTTGGTTCTTTATCCTCAAAACATGAAATACTAACTCAATCCTCGTAGCATTGTTTATAAGATTAACTTATGTGCATAGTAAGTTCTTACAAAGAGTAACCATTGTAGTGTTAAATATATGCATAAATATTATATCATGTACAAAATGAAAATGTGCACCTGAAGCATGTTAATATTATTTCCTCATTGGTGCTTTGATCTTCTTTCATATACCTGGTGAAATAACTCATGAGCCACCAAGTAATTACAGTAGAGCTCATGTCTGTGTGTGCCTCTCTGACTTCACAAAGAGAAACGGATGAATGCAGATAAGATGATTCTGGATGATTTTCTTCTGAGACTGACCTTGAGCAGTTGTACAAATGATGCTCTGGAGGTAGGTCCCGGGGAACTGCTGCTTGCTGAAAAATCAGCCACTGAACAGTTGGTGAAACAAAGCCAAGTTTGACATAGGTGGGATTGCATGAATTCGTTGATGTGACAGCAACTGGCTTGGTTTGCTTGCTTTGGAGACGGAACTTAACATGTAACTTCACCTAGGTTATTATAAATATCTGTAAACTATCCCTTGGAACCTGGTGAGGATAGAGAGGGAACACAGCAATCTCCGATTCTCAAAACATACTATTTAATGTAGAACTTTCACTAGTGCTACTTTATAATACATTAATACTGCATTTTAACTAAACTAGCCCTAAACTGCCATCCCCTTTAAAGGTTAAAAAAAAAAGGGGGTCATTTTTAACACTTGAGAAATTGTTGTGCCAGACTTGTTTTGCTTCTCCATACAATTTGCCCAAGGACTGATGGCACAGTGCTGCCTGGCATTTAACCACAGAACCTGGCTCATAGGGAGAACAGAAAAAGAAAACCACTCCAAACCACAAAACGAAAATATCTTTTACAGATCCTTGCCTCCCTCCTGACCCAGCTAGTATTTTGGGACTAAGTCATTTCACCTCATGAACCACAGAGCCCAAGGAAGGACTCACCTGATCAACTGTAAGATTTTTGATTTGCGATCTTACTACATACAATAACGTAATTATGGAGTGTTCTCAAACAGAACTACTTAAATTTTGTATATATTTGTACATATTTATAATTATTTATTACTTGTATACTGTTTTAATACTATTATTTAAAGATTTCTTCTTAACTTTTTATGCTTTAAATGATGGGATTTAGTTATAATATGTACATGTACTGTGTAGGAAAGATTAGCTTTGTAATTAAGGTAGAAGGAATATCAAAATAGCTTATAAGCATATTTTAATTTTTATAATCCTGTTTAAATTAAATGTAATGAAGATTTACAGGTTTCTAAAGGTGAGAAATATTTGAAAGCTGAGAAGAAATTAATCAACACTAACATTTTCTATTTAGACTCATGTGAAAAGTGAATTGTAGAGTCAAAAAGTTTCTGGAAAAGAGTTTCGATGTTTAACAAAACGAAGGCATCCTTTTTAAATGATTATCTTGACAAACTGAATCGGACACAATGTATCATCCAAACTACTGTGTTGAATCTGATGTGTCTGCCTATGTGACAGATGGAGTCGTTTGCAGCAGATCAGAAGTTCTGCTGAGAATAAATAGGAAAGCAAGGTAAACTATCCAGTACTCTGAACGGAACGGAAAGTTAAAGTTTGAGAAGCACTGCACAGTGGGGAGGCGCGATTCCCCGGGAAGTGAACTAACATTAACGACCATTTTCTTTAGCATTGTGTGCTGTCGCCTATCATGGACGCAGAGAGAGGGGTGAGCAGCTATTTATTGAGGGAAGGGCCCTGCTGGTCAATACAGAAACCAGCCCAGCCTCCAGTTTTTGGCAGACATTTTGGGAGCCCTCAACTACAGATCTCTTTTGCCCTTCAGAAAATTTGCCAATAAACTTAGGGCAGGCCTTAGAAACCTAGATGAAAGACTGAAAACAACAACAACAGCACTCTGGCAGTTTTGTGAGACAAGGACCCAGGGGAGGAAGAATGGAATGGAAATTCTGGAGCTGAGGAATAGATGACATTAAATTAACTCATTTAATGGATTCATCAAGAGATTACACACAAAAGGAGACAACACGAATATCCTCAACAGGCAATTCAAATGTATCTAAACTTAAACACTTTATAAAAATAATGGTGAATGCAGAAAATAGTGTTAGAGATGTGGAACAGAGTGGAAAGGTCTAACAGGAGTGTTATTGAAGATATAGAAGGAGGATTGTGTGAGAATGTAGCAAACACAAGAAAAAAATATAGGAAAGGAGCTAAAAGTGATAGTAGGGGAAAATATGTCAACATGTATAAATAAACATTGGCTCTCAATGGAATATATAAAGCAATAATTAAAATGTTTCTCCTGACATTTAGATGTTTATGGGATTAAAAGGGATGGAAAAAGTAGTGCAAAGGATGGGAAGGGTAAATATATTTAAAGTATTTTAATTATTATATGCGGATGTACACTCCCTCCCCTGACAAAAAATTGAATTGCGCTGGGCAGAGCAGAGCTTTGGTGGTACACAAACTTTGGTAGTCCCACTAGGGGAGCATTCAGCACCCAGTGGTGTCACCTGGGAAGGTTCTCTCTGGTCATAGTGCATTTTTTAATAAAAGCAATTTATATGACAAAATAATAATTTATAAATTATCAAGTGTTCATGAGGGGGTAGGGAGTAGGGAAGGAGGGGATAAATGAGGAGCTGATGCCAGGGCTTAAGTGAATAGCAACTGTTTTGAGAATGATGAGGGCAATGAATGTACAAATGATGTATGGATGGATTGTGATAAGAGTTGTATGAGCTCCTAATAAAACGATATTTTTAAAAAAAAAGCAATTTCACATGAACTTCATTTTTTGTGATGTTCGATTTAAGAGAACAGCGTGTGGTTGTGAAATTTTGTTTTTTGCTCAGGAAAAATGCTGCAGAATCTGTTGTAATATTGAACACAGCTTACAAGGACAGCGCTATGGGCAAAAACTCAAGTGTACAAGTGTTTTTTGTTGTTGTTGTTGCAAAAAAGCTGAAATGTTGATTGATGACAAATCTCATTCTGAACATCCATCAACTTCCCAGAAGGACAAACATGTCCATTTGTAGTGCATTTGGAGTTCATTTAGCCAGGTCAGGCTCTTGTAGTCACTGGGTCAGTCCATCTTGTCGGGGGTCTTTCTCTTTTTGCTGCCCCTCTACTTTACCAAGCATGGTGTCCTTCTCCAGGGACTGGTCTCTCCTGACAGCACGTCCAAAGTATGTGAGACAAGCTTTCCCATACTTTAAGGAAGTCTGTGCATTCCCAAATGTACTCTGTCATTTGCTCTCTTAACAGCGGCTTCCAAGGTGGAAGTTAGTTCCTGCAAATACAGAGTGCAGGAGAAACACTACAAAGTTGGAAGAAGGGCTTTTCCCCCTTATGTTTTCCTTCCATCAGCAGCAATGGCACTTGTTTGGAGGAATGCAGGCTTTACCACTGTGATAGAGACACGGGAACTTACTTCCAGTACGTATTTTTGTTTTGTTTTTCAATCACCACAGAGGAAGGTTGCTTTTGGATGTCAGTGGTAGGTGCCCATCATTAAGTTTCTTCATCACATCACTTACCCATTCCAGAACCGTGCGTCACCACAGTGATTAGCA
Source organism: Tenrec ecaudatus (assembly GCF_050624435.1). Taxonomy (NCBI): domain Eukaryota; kingdom Metazoa; phylum Chordata; class Mammalia; order Afrosoricida; family Tenrecidae; genus Tenrec; species Tenrec ecaudatus. The sequence goes on from NC_134537.1 coordinate 13,327,354, forward strand.
GCATGCTCTTTTAGCCAGGTCTCCTTTCAAGACTCAGTCTTAATGCAGGGACCTCCGTGAGACACTCGTCTACTTGCTTATTTCCCTTCAGCCTCAGAGCTGTAGCCTGACTTCTCAAGATACCGCCTCTGTTCTTATTTATAGTTAGTTTCTAGTCATTGCATGAGGACCCAAGGTGATCTCCTGTATTACACAGAAGAACTGCTCCACACAGTGTTCTTAGTTATAATCTTACTGAAGGAGATCACCAAGCTGATAGGTGGATTCGAACCTCCAGTTCTTTTTTTTAATATCTCTTCAAAAGTATTTTATTTATTTTGTTGAGAATATACACACCACAGACCAATCAACGGCATCTATGGGCACCATTTAGTGACACAGCCTTCATTGGGTTGTCCACCTATGGTCACCCTCCTTTTCTCAGTTGCTCTTCTTCCTAATATAAATACACTGCCCTCTAAGGCTCCTGTCTATGATGGTGAGAATTCATGCCAGCTACACACTCATGGGTGAAGGTAAGGGTGGAGCTGAACCTTTCCATCAGATACCAGCCTGATGACACCTGCTTAGAGGTACAGCCTTTTGTATGAGAGGGAGGTCCTCAGCACAGCTGCATTCTCTTGGCCCCTTGCCTGAAGCTGGATGTTCTCCTGTATTTGGTTCATCAATCTCCTGCACTGTCATCTGCTGATCCCAGGAGCTGTCAGCAGATTGTGGACATTGGTTTTATTTGGCCCACCTCAGATTCATTTTACCTATGAATCCACCAACTCGGAGCCTTCCTGCTTCTTCATCCCACTTCCTGTTCATCAGCTTCTGCAGCTACATGAGCCAGTTACATCAACTCGCATCTGACCAATGGACCTGAACTGAATTGACCTTACCTACTTCTACAACTATGGACTCCATTTCTTGATATAAATCTCTCTAAATCTATGACATACATAAAGATACACACAGACACATGGCAGCACGCCAGTGTTACTAGCTTCGCTTCTCTATGTACAAGTGTCATTGGTTTTGCTTCTCTAGAGAAGCCAACTTAACATACTGTCGAATCTTTCAAGTTTCTGGTGCTGATATGTAGTTTATATATCATTTTTAAAGGAGTATAATGCTCAGGGTCTTTTTAATCCCATTTAGAAGATAGCCTCGATTTATCCAGTTAATAATTTTCATTAGGACTCTACTTAAATGGATACAAAGGATATTTTATAATTGAAAAAGGGTGCACACTTAGTCTTCACTTCAGTAGGGTTATCTGCACATGTCCCTCCCACCTAGACAACTACCAATCACAATGAAGTGGAAGCACGTACATTTTTTGCAAGGTTAGCCTCTAAGAGCCTCGGTGGTGTAGTAATTACGTGCTGGGCTACTAACCTTGGGTCGGCAGTTCAAAACCACTAGCCACTCCTCTGAAGAAAGATGAGGCCTTCTACTCCTACAAAGAGCTACAGTCTCAGGAACCCACAGTAGCAGTTCAGTCCTGTCCTATGGGGTCGCAACAGGTTGGAATCAACTGATGGCAGCGAGGGAACAGACACATAAGAATCCTGCTGGTGCTGTGGGTTAGGTGTTCGGTCGCCAATCACAAGGTTTACAATTCAAGTCCACTAATGTCCCCACTTAAGATGGGGCTGTCTGTTCTTGTCAATACTTATGGTTTTAGAGACCCTCTGAAGCCAGTCTATTGTGTTCTACAGAGGTGCCTATGCGTGCGAATCATCTTAATGCCAGTGGGTTTCCATGCGCGTGTCTTACTAGTAAATCAAGCACCGTCCATACTGCTCTATTGCTAACTGCAGTCTACCTCGTTGCCTGAAAGTGTGATGTCTTGCACAAAGGAAAGGCAATCAAGGTGCCCATGAAATGAATTGCGTTGGAAAGCTGACATAGCAGACAGTGAAGGTGTATTTCTGGCCTTGGTAGCCAAAGGCAAATTGCTTCTGGTGATCCTTCTGGCAATGTGGTAGAGTCATTCCTCTAAGGGACCTGGCCTCCTCTTTCGTCAATGGGTTGTTGGGTTGATAAACTGGTTCAAATCTGGGAAATAATTGAAATTTTGCGACTCTCTAGTCTGGTCATTCAAATTAGACTGCCATTCACTTGACCAACTGCCATTCATTTTCCCACTTGTACAGATCATGTAAACATTTAGTAGATTTCCCATCTATTTCACTCTTAGGGATACCATGTCTTACTAATCTATGCTATTGGTCCATAGGAGTCAGACTATTCTGCTGCCTATTTTGAGTCTGCTGACTACTACAGTAACCACACCCATTGTGTCTTGCGGATGAAATGCTGCATCTTGGCCCTACCACCACAGGCCCAATAAGGTCTATTAGACTTAGGTGTCTTAATTCAATTAGGGCAGTTCCTACAGTCCATCTCTAAGCAAATAGGAACCATAGCAGTCTTCAAGGATGCTGATCCTCTCCTCACAAGTTTGATCCTCACTGTTGTGGTCAAAGATGTGTCCTCTGGGCACTCCAATATGTGTGTGCATGGTCTCATCTGATCAGTTCACACTGACACGCCGGTTTTCCTCAGTCTCTGGATACCTCTTTCTACAGTACACTAAGGCACACCTGGTACTTTGATTTAGACCACCATACAATCCATGCTTCTGTGAGCTTACTAAATGCATTTCCAAATCTTTTACTAACTTCTCAAGCTGAATAGTGGCTCCAAACCAAGAACCTCAGATGGATCCAACTTTATATTCCATGAACCACTAGCCCAAACCCTTAATAGTTATTCTCACATATAGTCTTCGGGTTTCTGTTTGTACATATTTGGGGAAAGAAGTAATTCTTTCAAAATGTAGTCATACCTCTTCCTGAGTCTTAATGTGCCCTTCAATTTTGGGGTTTCGCTGAGATTTAAGGAGAGTTCTAGGTCTAGAAGCACTGGTGAGGGTGTGTCCTGGGAACATTCAACTGTATCTTGGGAGGCATCTGCCACAGGGTAGGCTTCAGACAACTCTCTGGGTGCCTTTCCAGGCGACATCTCAGACACTGACTCTTCAGGCTCATCCAGGTGAATCTCATCACATGTGAGTAAGAAAACGGGTTTTGTTGGCAGGAGGGAGTAATTTAATGGAATTCAGCAGCTCAGTGTCCTGAAATTCCTACTTATCTGCCCATATGTCTCCACCCCAAGTTTCAGGAATCCATTTCTTTCCAGTCAATGTCCTCACTTTAACTTCAGACGCCATTTGGTTGGGAATTAACACCACACACTACTCATCACTATGCGATGGTGGCAGAGTGCTGCGAGTGAACCAGATGAGGCTCTTTCAGCACATGCATGTAGCTCTGAGATGACACAGAAACAACGCCAAGGATGTTGTTCAGATAATGGAGATTTCATTTGTTTGTAAACATCTATTGATGCTCTTAAATCTTTAAATTGTGCAGGGTCAGGTTTGGCTTTTCCATCTCAAAGCTTGCCAATCCTTGGTCCAGAGGATGGGAATTCAAGTTATATTGCAATTTAGGTACTGTTATGATCAGACCCTTGGATTTTTTTTGGAGGGGGATGTCGGGGAGCAATATCAGCTCTGTCAAAAGAATTTTGAAAATATACGATCCTTTGAAATCCTACTTTCTATCACAGATAAATGTCCTAGAATTTTAGAAGAGATTTTTGAAAAAGAATCTTCAAAAATTTGGCTAGAGTTTGTACACAATCAAGCGGCTCTTTTGCAAAATACTATAAAACGTATTGAAGGTGACAAAATTTCGGTAATCCAAGTAGCAAATGAAGTTAATAATTTAAAATTTCAGTGTCAAGAGCGGTTAGATAAATAATTTTCTTCTGTTAACTATTTGTAATAGTATAAGCCAGCTAGAAGAACAAGGTACAATAAATCATGCAGATATCATGAATCACGTTAAAAAGTTCTATAGTAAGCGCATAGATTATTTAGACGAGTGGACGGTGCATTACAATGATATTGAATGTTTTCATTGGGTTACATTAAAACAAGAACTTAATTGGAATGATGTGCAAAAATCATTTGATCATATTACTCAAAATTTCCCATTTAATAATATTTCTGAAAATGATCTTTTTAATGAGGTATCATTATTAAAAATATATTGATAAGGAAAAGGTTAAATCTTGGGCATCAGCAAAAATCACAATAGAGAAAAATGGTTAGAAATATTTCACCAATTTGAAACAAACCATGTTCCACACAATAATGCACTAAAAATTGTGGAACATGTGCTGTCCTTAAAAGAAACTAATGCTGCGACTGAACACATTTTTTTTCTATGGTAAATAAAGTGTGGACATCAGAAAAATCACAATTAAATGTTGAGACGTTGAAAGCCATTTTATGTGTGAAATATAATTTAACAAATTCTTGTGAAAAATTTCATGACCTTTTAAGCAACGACAGCAATCTACTAAAAAAAATCACTCAAATGAGAAATATGCCAAAGAATAAAATAATACTATACATAATTTCTAATATATTATATTTGTAAATTGTACTTATGTTGAAATTAAAAATAATATTACAATATTACTTTTGTGTTCTATGAAAAATTTTGATGCTCCATATAGACCAAATTTTTAATCAAGAACCCACTCCCTGACCCTGACCCCACTCAATGGTGTCCTGCTATACCAATGTTCAAATCTGGTCACCTTAACCTAATGGGGAAACTCAAGTGGGGCAACTCATGGTGCTGCAGCTACACACCCATCTGCCCCCACAGGGTTGGCGTTGGCGTGGTGGAGGGTCATGGTCTAGGAGTGACAATGAGTGACTGTACTAAGTTACATGACACCAACTATAGAGATACTTGTGCCTTTGTGGCCCCTCTCTCCGTAGCACCAGCCCCACCATTGCTATAAGCATCCTGTGGTCACTTGGGCATCACCTCCACTCACAATCTCAAGTGTGCATTCTACACCCACTCCCCAGGGATGCTACTGACTCAATCATAAATCTAAATAGGATATTGTGGTAGTTATATAGTTGTTTGTCGATTTGAGAGGACTATGAGCAAAGGGGTGGAGTCTAGCCTGTCAATCAGGTGATAGCCAATGAACCTTCTCTGTGGGCATGCCTTTCTCCTGAGTATTCTGGAAACTCCTGTAATTCCTCCTTGGAAGCGGGAGACTCTCTCTCTCTCTCTCTCTGAACCCCTCCCCACCCCTTCAGATCACTCCCTATGAGACTTTTCTGAAGATAAGCCACAAGAAACTTCCCTGAGGCAGTCAGAGTTTCAGCTGAAGGAACCACCATGGAGACTTCTGCTAGCACTAGTGAGATGCTAACAACGCCACTGGATCCATAAGACTTCCCACCCACTGGCCTGTGATCTTCCTGAATTTGGCGTTATTACAGGTATTTCATGAGTCTGAAGAGGACTTTATAAATTGGTATCAGACATAGGGGCTAATATCAGACTTAGGCACTTGATCTGGACTGGGCTGGGATGTTTTCTCCATATTCAATTACTATTGTATGTAAAGCTCTTTCTTATACACATGAGTCTATATGAATTTGTTTCTCTAGTCTACCAAGAATAACACAAAAATATTTCACATCTTAGATGGAAATGAGAAGGGCCCAAACAATTAATCTTGAAGAAAACGAAGCAAAAAAAATACTTGGAGGATTAAACAACCAATCTCAAGAATTATTATAAACTTACAGTAATGCACTATGGTTTTGATTCAAGGATGAGCAATTAAACGAAATAAAAAGTTCAGAAATGGACTTACACATTGATGGTCATTTAAAATATCAAAAGAATTACCTTGCCAAGGAAGGGATGAGTCAATCAGGGTGAAGCATAGCACTGATGAAACATACAATATTCCTCTGGTTCCTTGAGGCTTCCTCATTCCCCACTATCATGACCCCAGTCCAGCCTTTCACTGTGGGCTAGACTGGAGTATGCACACAGGTACAGATAAGAGCTCAGGACACATGGAATCCAGGAAGAGAAATGGGAGTAATGATACCAAGCAGGAGGTGGGGGTGGGGGGTAGGGAGAAACCATGGGAGAAGGGAGACAGCACTGTAAGATATGAAATAATAATTTATAATTTATCAAGGGGTCACCAGGGTGGAAGGGGGGGAGAAGGGTAAAAAGAGGAGTTGATACCAAGGGCTCAAACAGAGGTGTAAGTGTTTAGAAAATTATGATGGTAACATATGTACAAATATGCTTGAGGTAGTTTATTGTGCCAACCTGGCTAATAAACACATGTGGGAAGGGATAAATGACTTGGTGAGCCTTGCCTTTCTAGTTCTCAGGTCTCTTGCTTTGTGATGGTCAGACCATGGTGCAGCTGCCTTAGCCAGTTCCCTGCTTTGGCTGGCAAGGCTCATTTCCAGCAATACATCTCTGAGGAGAACTAACATGGACCTACCCCGATGCAGCCCTGGGTGCTGGAGCAGCCATGTAGATAACCCTAACAGCGCTGAGATGCTTACACACTCACTGATTTGGCTTTCCTCCTGAAGTCCGCATCATCGTGTGTGTTTTATGAGATGGAGGAAGACTTTGTGGATTGGTGTCAGACAAATGGGCTAATGTTGGACTTGTGGGCTTGGGCAGCACTGGGTTGGGATGTTTTCTTGATGTGCACTTATATAAAACTTTCTCTTATACATGAATTTCTGTGGCTTTGTTTCTCTTAAGTACCCAGACTAACACAATGTTTGATATAAGTAATGTATGGATTGTTCTAAGAGCTGTAAGAGTCCCCAATAAAATAATCTTATAAAAAATAAAACTAGTATTGGACAAAACCAAAAAGAATTACCTTGCCATACACTGAGAGGAATTATGGTCTTTTAAATAAACGGTGCTGAGTCAAGTCAATGTCTATATGGAAGACATATCTTGACTTATAACTTTAGATAATGGTGATGGTTAGGGGATGGTGTCAATTAGACACTACTGGGTAGGAGTAGGGACAGGACCCAATCAATTGACTTGGTCTGAGCCTGATGATACCACCTTAGTGTCATCAGCCTTTTTGTCTATGAGTGAGACACACTGGGAACATATTATCCCTGCCCCTTTCCTTACTGCTTCCTGGGATTATGTCCACCTCCTGGGACCCCCCCATGTGGCTGTCCGACCCTGAGAGCTGTTGACACCCTGACAGGTTTCCTCTGACCTGGGATCCACCAGGGTCTGCACCTACTGGCCTGTGATGTCCTTGTTTCCTGTTTTACTTTCCTACATCACCAGCCTGCAGCTATGTGAGTCTGAAGAGGGGCCCATCTGGACTGGAGTTGGACTGGCCTGAAATGCCTTCTTGATATGGAACTACATTTTGATATAAAGTTCTTTGTTGCACATAGATGAGTGTCGCTGGATTTGTTTCCGTAGACAACTCAGGCCTAATACAATAATGCCCAGTAATAAATTCTAAATGCACTACAAAACTAAAGGTAAAAAAGGAAAAGGTTTTAGAGAATATATAGGAAAAGTAGAAAAAAAGTTTCATGACTTTGAGGTAGGCAAAAAAATATTTAGACTAGACATAAAAATAATAATCCAGTATTTTTCAATCAATAAAAATTCTGTTCATCAAAACATCACTGAGAAAATGAAAAGAAAATGCAAAGAATAAAAGAAACTATCTTTATACGTGTTTAACATGACACACAAGCAAAAGAGATTTAAAAATTGCTAGACTATCCAAATGGGCAATAAACCTATGAAAAGATTGCCAAGCCTACGCCATTAATCATCAAGGGCATGTAATTTGGGACAAATCTGTCATACTGGTGAAAATTAAAATTCAAGCAAAACCAAACATTGGGAAATGTATGGCGTAAGTGAAATTGTTGCATGCTTTTGATATGAATGTAAATTGTACAACCAATCTGAAAAACGTTGGCATTATCTATTTCCTTCCACCCCCTGCTCTTGGATAATTGTTATCTTACAGTTGGCAGCACAGCATCCATATGCAGCACAAAACAGAGGAACACGAATGGTCACAGTAGCACTACTCAGAATAACCAAACACTGGACAAAATCCCCAAAGCCTATGAACAGCAGAAAAGAAAAATAAATCATGGTAAATTTATACCATGGAAAATATTATACGGTGGCGAAAACAACCTAGTTCAAGCACCCAAAAGAAATACCTCACCAACAAAATACCGAGGGAAAGAAGCCTGGTGCTAGCACATATTGTATAATTCACTTCAAGGGTAAAAAAAGCAAAGTACTCCTATAAAGTCATAGAAACCCGGTTCAGACCTTCATTAAACAAAAATCAAAATGTAAAACCATTATTTCTCTGCATAGTCTCTGTCTATGCCTACACACTTCTGAAGGTGATTTCCATCTCTGTTACTCTTTGTCTTCCATCCTGCGGACATGTTGTCGGGAGAGACCTGGCCCTGGAGAAAGACCTTATGCGTTGTCAAGTGGAGGGGCAGCTACCGCGAGGTCGGTGTTTGATGAGATGGGCTGTCAGTGGCTGCACACGTGGGCTCACGCTCAGCACAGGAGCACGTGTGAGGATAGAACCGGACTGGCAGGCTTCGTTCTACTATGCGCCCGGAGACCATGGGTCCGAACTGACTCCATGGTACCTTTGCAGCAACGACATCCTTCCCCCAGAGAGTTTTGTTGCTTTTCAATTTACACCATTTCAAAGGGGCCATTTTGACCTCCTCAAGGGACTCAACTCATGTTGCTTTAAAATTTTCTCTGAATTTTAGGAGTCCGAAGGGGCAAGATCAGGGCCATAGGTGGATGGGGTAATATTTGCTAACAACATTTTTATATGGCATTATATATGAAGTGAAGAATGAGCACTCTTGTGATGGGGAAAAAAGTTCCTCAGTGCTTATTTCCTGGCCTTTTTCCCACCAAGGAAGTACTCAGTTCTCTTAGAGGGTCTTCATCCTAAGCCCCCACGGTTACCCTGTGTTCGTGAAAGAAAAGTCTTTCAAGATGACCCCTTTGGAATTCCCCAGACAGTCACCATAACTGGGTGAGCTGACCTTTCTGCCTGGAAATTTGCTAACCCAGAAGATCCTCGAAAAGCCACTCTTTTTATCAGACCTGTATTTTGAAGACACCCTAAAGGAAATTGGATTACTGAGGAAACTGGGCTACAAGACCATTGATCACAGAGACAGGTACAAAGGTGATTTTTTTGGAATAAACTTTTCTTCTCTGATCTAGAACACAAGTAGCAATGCTTTTTGGCTTACCAGCATGAAAAGGGCAAAGAGAGGTGAAGCTAAATTATGATGGCAAAAGTCAGAGGAGTCGTTACCATGAAGGAGTCAAGAAGTATCTGGAAGTAGGCACACGGAGGTCAATGGGTCATTCCTTATTCTGGGGACTCCTTACCCAAATGATTTCACTTGATAAGAAACAATCATTTATTTATACACGTATGACTTGTATATTTTACTAAATGCATGTTTCACATCAATAAAAATTTTACACGAATACAATCAAAGTTCATGAGAGTTTGAAATTTTACACGTCAGCAGCACACGGACTCACTCTTCCACCTACAATCTCTGCATTGTCTGCAAACACAAACAACAAGACTCTGTCAGCTAATTAGGAATATTCTCCAAGATGATCAAAGAGCACAAAACAAAAGAAATACAGTTCTTCAGGGTGTCTTGGAAATCATTAGTTTGCATGTGTGCTGTGTAGCATAGAAACAATTCTCTGCCTGTAGTTCTGAAGGCCCCAGACCATCTGGCTCACCGCACTGGATATGCAGAAGTTGTTCATTATAATGTTCAAAAATTTAGTAATGATAGGGGTATTTTGTTTTCATAGGCTCCGATTTCCCTGAAGCAGTTTGCTTTATTAATTAGGATCTGCAGGGTTGTTAGGAGGCCTGGTGGCACATTGGGTTAAAACTTGTCTCCTAAATGAAAGGTCAGTGATTCCAATCCACCAAACATTACACATAAGAAAGATGTAGAAATCTACTTCTATGAAGATTTACAGCCTTTGAAACAATGGAGATCTTCTCTGTCCTATAGGGTCACTAACCAACCCAACTGACATTGAATTGATTTCCAACTTACAGCTACTGCATGCAGCTTCCCATGCTTTTAACCTTGATGGCAGCTGTGTTAGTCCAGGTTGACTAGAGCAACAAATCCAGAGACTCTCACATATGTATAAGACAGAGCTTTATGTCAAAGAGTAATTATGTCTCAAGCAACCATCTCAACCCAGTCAAGATTAAGTCCATAAGTCTGATATTAACCCATAAGTCTGATAATAGTCCATACATTTTTATTCAGACTCACACAGCCACATGCAATGTTGCCCAATGCAGGGAGATCACAGGTCAGCGGGTGAAAAGCCTTGTGCATCCAGTGGCAGTGGCAGCATCACAGGGCTGGCAAAGGTCTCTGCCACATGGCTCACTCAAGTCTCAGCATGGGTCCACATGGCTTGTCAACAGGAAGGGGAAACACAGGGTGGGTGGCCTGCCTCCATGAGAAGGAGAGGAAGTTCCCAGAATTTTCATGAGAAGGCCACTCCCACAAAGAGGCACCATCAGGCTACGACCTGATTGACAGGCTAGACTCCACCCCCTCCCCCCCACTTATGTATCAAGTTGACATGAAATGATTAAATACCACAGGAACAGACAGCCTCAACATTTCCCCATAGACAGGGCAATATATTTGAACCTCAGACCTGTGATCAGCAGCGTACAGCCACTATCCATTGAAATAGCCATGATAGTAGTCAGTTTGGATGACAGGGTTGTTAAGACTTAGTAACGCCCAGGTTGGAGAATAAGAGGTTGTAAGCAGAACTCAAAAACCTGGCAATTTGCTTCTGATCTACTTTCAGATCAGACATTGAAAACACACAAGGAGATAGTTCTACTCACTAACAAATGGGGTCACCAGGAACCAGAATCAACTCAATTGCAACTGTTGTGTGTCTCCCCTTTTCACTCATGTCTCATGAGCATGTATTTACCCTACTTGTCTGCAAAGAGTGATCAATTGAGAGGAGAAAAAGTTCTGAGGGTGAATGTTTTCAGTTTTATTAAAAATGTATCCAAATATGCTACTTTAAATCATAACCGTGTTATCTCTGATGGGCAAATATATTCTCTCTTGCTCTCCCTAATCTTGCCTTCCAACATTAGCAGAAATGGAGCCTGGAGAGTCCCGTGAATTCTGCTGTAAAAATAAATCGTGGTTTCTACTCATCCCACATCTAAATCTGCCTAACCAGAGAGGACATCATTTGCTGGTATAAATGTCTCAGTTTGAACCAGTTCTGAAGCCAGGATCAAGAGCTGAATCAGACTCAGCTGGGACTTTTTCAAAGTATGCCTCCCCCTCCCACACCATTCAATCTCATTCCATTATTCTTGAGAGCATAATATGAATATGAAAGATATGGAATGTGGAAAGTTTTGAGAATTAGGCAGATATTGCTACTGAGAAATAAGTAGAAAACAAAGGTTCAAACCTATCAGCCTTTCTATGGGAAAAAGATGAGGATGTCTGCTCCCATAAAGATTTACAGCCCCAGCAATATTGTATACAGTAGTTATGGGTTGGAATCAACTCAATGTCAGTTGGGTGGGTTAGTGACCCTATCGAACCTAGCAAAACTCCATAAAGTTTCCAAAGCTGTTCATCTTCATGGAAGAAGATTTAGATCTTCCTCCCATGGGACAGTTGGGCTGGAATCACTGACCTATCATGGAAAGTATGATCTAAATGTGGCAGTTACATAATCTACTGTCAACTTGAGGAAGGGATGGAGCCTAACTGTCAATCAGTTCGCAGCTTGATGACCTCATTTAGAGGCATGATGGAGAAAAATAGCTCACTGGAGGTCAGATACATTCTCTCCCTGGGAGACATTCTTGTTGACAAGGCACGTGGAGTTACACGATGGAACCAGAACCCTACAGCTGCAGGAGCCATGTGGAGACCCATGCCAGTGCTGAGATACTTCCACTGCCACGGGATCCACAAGACTTTACAACCACTTGTCTGTGATCTTCCTGCATTTGGCATCATTGCATGTATTGAGTGAGTCTGAAGAGGAATTTATAGATTGATATCGGACATATGGGCTAATGGACTTGATCTGGACTTGACTGGGATGTTTTCCTAATGTACAATTGCTCTTTGATATAAAGTTCTCTCTCACACACATATGAGTCTCCCTGGATTTGTTTCTCTAGCCTACCTGGACTAATACACTAAGCAAAATGGAAAGTTTAGTGAAGGTGTTATTTGAAAAAACTCTGTGAATACAAACCCACAAACATAATAGGAGGACAATGGAAGAAGAAAATACAATTGCATGAAAAGACAAAGCTTCTGTGAGCTGCAGAACTTCCATTTCCTTATGCAGGAGATTAACCAACACATGGATGGGCATCTGAAGCCATTCCATCTATCTCATGGTCAGGTCGGAAGGTTGAAGACATAGGTGGCATTAGTTCTAATGAATATCAGGACTTTCTCCTCAATCCAGTCGTGGCCTTTGTGTGTAACATAATGTTTGCTCGTTGTTAACTACATTTAAAACCAAATGATTCTAATTCATGTGTCAGACTAGAACTGTGCCCTGCAGTATTTTCAATGTGTGGTTTTTCATAAGCAAAGTGCCAGTCCTTCCTCTTGTGGAACATCCGGGTGGACTAAAATTCCACCATTTGGGTCAGCACCCAAGCTTGTTAACCCTTTATTTCACCCAGGGACTCTTTAAACATCATTAGTTTGCTATTATGAAAGGTGAGATAATTCTTTAGCATCAGAACTTTTGAGAACCTTTCCTTAAGCCCTCCACTCAATTCCTGTGCTCCTGTATTATCCTCTTTGATTGAGGGTAATAACAGATTGTCCAACACACACACACAGACACTCCTTTCAAAAATTCAAAAATAGATGTAGAAACTCGCCATATGCTGAGAACTGCCTGTAAAAGGGAGGGGAGCCCTTGCAGCCCTTTGCTTTTGAGTTTTCCCTCTAGCCGAAGTGTAAGCTTCCAAATGCCTGTTTCACAGGCCTTACACTTGACGTTAACACAATTGAGCTGATTTCTAACATATTAAATGCACACTCCTTTCGGATGTCTGGGGGGGGAGGGTGACAATACAGCTTCTTCTCAAGGTGTAATTTAGGGGATTATTAAAGATAGCATTGCCTTCTTCTGCTTGCATGATGCTGGCTGATAGGAATGTAAGTGATGGCTGTTGGGAGCACTGGGCGCTGGATCAGATGACCCCTCTGAGGTGGCACTTCCTAAAGGAAGCTATTCTAGTGAATTAACATGGGCCCAGGTTGAGTCCCAGTACCTGGACTTCTAGCCCAACACGGGGACTCCCATTTTAATAAATAACAAAGAAAGGTGGCTATACAAAATGTAAGGCCAACCAGGGTTTCAAACTTATTTTAAAAACCGCAGCTCAAACAGCTACACACAATTTCCCTTACTCTGTAGAAAGAAAATGATTCATTCTTAATTTTGACTTCATATATTACTGCTAACTTCTTGAAATGCACATGGGCAGCTTACTGAAGCAAATCTAAACTAAATAGCAGCATAGGACAACTAATCGATCTATGAAAAAAATGGAGATCTGGGTCTCTGATATCTACTAATGGAACATTCGTCTTCCTGAGGGTCAGTGGAACAAGGAAGACTGAGACTGGCTGCAACCGTGGCTCAAACATAGCAAGAACTGTAAGAATGGCACAGGACTTGGCAGGATATTAGTGTATCTCTGGATTTCATGCATCAACACTGACTCTATGGCACCAAATGACAATAGTTTTTTTAAATCTGCCTTTCAAATGGTTTACTTAACACCTTTCCTCTTGTGCTTCTCATGCAGAATATAGACTGAAATGTGACTTCATCTTCAATTACTCCTCATTAATATAAAGGGACACATTTTAATATTTATTCCATGTCAAACCAACTAAATTCCTATTCAAAGCTGAAGAAGCACTGGAAGCAATTTCTTGTCTATGCCAGGAAATTTGGAAGACAGCTGCCTGGCCAACTGACTGGAAGAAATCCCAATTTGTGTCCATTCCAAAGAAAGGTGACCTAACAGAATGCTCCAACTGTAGACGCCCACCTTTGCTTTGGTTAAGATCATCCGACAACAATTGCAGCAATACAATGACAAGAAACTGCTGCAAGGCCAGGTCGGATTCAGAATGCGGGACACGGGGTATCATTACTGAAGCCAGACAGATCTTGGCTCAAAGCGGAGGCTACTGGAAAGAGGTTTACTTGTGTTTCACTGACTACGCGAAGCATTCGAGTGTGTGGAGCATAGTAAACTGTGGGTAATCTTGAGAAGAAAGGGAATTCCAGAACCCTTCATTGTGCTCATGAGGAACTTGTACGTGGATCAAGAGGCAGTTGGGCAAATAGAACAGGGGTGGCTTAAAATTAGGAAAGGTATACCTCAGGGTTGTATTTTTTGACCATATTTGTTCAATCTTTTTAAATTTAAATTTTATTTTATTGGGTGCTCTTACAGCTCTTATCACAATCCATTTTGTCAAACACAAATGTACATATGTTTTCATCATCTTTTTCAAAACATCTTTTTTCTACTTGAACCCTGGCATCAGCTTCTCATTTCCCCCCTCCGTCCCCCATCCTCCCTCCCTCTCCCATGCCCTCTTGATACTTTATAATTTTTTTTTGTATCTTACACAGACCGCTGTCTCATTTTACCCACTTTTCTGTCCCTCTGGGATGGAGGCCATACATCAATCATTGTGATCAGTTCCCCCTTGCTCCCCACCCCACCCCCTACCCTCCTAGTATCACTGCTCCCCTTATTGGTCTTGAGGGGTTTATATGTTCTGGATCCCCTGTGTTTCAAACTCTTATCTGTATCTGTGTACATGTTCTGGTCTAGGCAGATTGGTAACATAGAATTGGGATCATAGCATTTGGGGTGGGGAGAAGCATTAAAGAACTAGAGGAAGGTTGTGTGTTTCATGGGTGCTATACTGTACCCTGACTGGCTCATCTCTTCTTTGTGGGGTGTCCAATTGACTACTGATGGGCTTTGGGTCTCCATTCTGGTCTCTCCCTCATTCCCATTGATATGCTTTTTGTTTGTTTTGTCTTGGGTCTTTGGTGCCTGATACCATTGACATCTCGTGATCACACAGGCTGGTGAGCTTCTTCCATGTGGAGTTGGTTGCTTCTCAGCTAGTTGGCCACTTGTTTATCTTCAAGCCTTGAAGACCTCAAACACTATATTTTTTGATAGCCAGGCATCATCTATCTTCACCACATTTGCTTATGCACCCATTTTGTCTTCAGTGATCATGTCAGGGAAGGTGCACATCACAGAGTGCCGTGTTAGTAGAACAAATTGTTCTTACATTGAGAGAGTAATTGAGTGGAGGCCCAGTGTCCCTCTGCTACTGTAATACGTTATAAATAAATATATGTATATAGCTCTATTCCCATCATTGTGTATAAATATATTTACGTATGTGAATGCATTGGCCTCATTGGCTAGTATCTGATTGAAAAGCTAGCAATAATCAGAGAAACTGGATTATATAAAGAAGGATGTGGTATCAGGATTAGAGGAAGGCTTGTTAACCACCTGCAGCATGCAGCTAACACCCTTGTTTGCTGAAAGTGAGAAGGACCTGAAGCACTTGCCAATGAGGTCAAGGAGTGGAGCCTTTGGGATATATTACAACCCAGTGGAAGGAAAGCTACAATCCTTACAACTGGATCGATCGGTAACATCATGATAAATGGAGAAAAGATTGACATTGTCAACCATTTGTCGAAGGATTTTGTTTTACATGGATTCCCAATCAATGCTCATGGAAGCAGCAATCAGGAGACCAAAAGGTGTATTGCATTAGGCAGTTTTGCTGTACAAGACTCCGTGGTATTCTCTGTTGCATCATATGCATGTGAATGTTGGACACTGAATAAGGAAGATCATAGAGGAATCGATGCATTTGAACTGTGGGGCTGGAGAAGCAGATGGAAAGTCTCACGGACTGCTAAAAAGACAAACCCATCTATACTGGAAGAGGTAAAGTCAAGGTGCTCCTTAGAGCCAAGGATGGGCAGACCTTGGACAAACTGACAGAAGAGACCAGTCCCTGGAAAATGACATCATGTTTGGTAAAGTGGAGCGGTGGTGACAAGGAGGAAGGCCCTCTATGAGATGGACTGACACAGTGGCTACATCAATGGGCTCAGGTCTAGGAACAGTTGTGAGGATGGCGCAGGACTGTGCAGCATTTCGGTCTTTGTGCGTAGGGACGCTATGAGTCAGGGGAGACTTGATGGCACCTAACAACCACCACCATCAAAGTTGCCCCAATTTTGAAATAAATATTAGTGGTATGAATAAATTTTGCACATTTTAGTAGGTAAAGATACAATCAAAAATAAAATTACTATCTACTCCTGTAGAGACTTACAGCCTGGGAAACCCTGTGTAGGATCACTGTGGGTCATAGTAGACTCAATGGGGGTGGGTGTTTATTATTTTATTTTTTTAGCTTCTATTGCACTGTCATTTTCCATTAGATAAAAGAACAAGAAAAGCCGCCATCTTATTGGACTTATGGCTTCTACTCACTCACCATGTAGACTTTGAAATATAGTCAGGGTTGTGGCAAAATATAGTCTCTGCTTTGGTGATCTCTAAGAGTGCTATTAATATTTTATTTTATAACCCCCCCCTGAAAAAAATCTACTAGGCTTTTCATGGTGCAAAATATTACAGTTTGAACGTTATTTTCCAGGACGATGACTCAATATATTTTACACTAGCTGAGAGACAAAATTTCTGGCTCACTGATATAAAAGGATTTAAAAATCCTTGAGCATATGATATGAGCCTGCAGCACTTTTGTTATACAAGCTTATCATTGTTGGGGCACCTCTTTTCAACCAATGTGTCACATAGAAGGGAAAAGAAAACACCTTGCACTCAAATAATATCACGAGGGATGTGACTTTAGTCATTGTATGGCTTAATCGGAACAAAAATTATCTTGCAATAAAGAATAAACGCTGGGGCTACGCCTAGTGATCATTTTAAGGTTGTGTATCACATGGTTCATGAGCATGTGTTGCTTTTGTTTAAGTTGCATTCAGTTTTCAAGGTGCTTGTTTCACCGCTGAGAAGATGAACAACTTAATGAATTTAGGGCAGTTTCTGTTACAAATGGCTCTTTTCCCTCTTTAACTGTGACAAAGGAAAAAAATGGGTCCATTTTTCCTGAATTGGTTTAAAATTATTTCTCTTTTAAAGTATCTTTGAAAATGACCAGATTGCAAGTTTTAGCCATTTAGTTGTAATAGCATTGATGAGTAACAGATTGAACAGCGTCGAACCAGTACTTAAATGAGAAGTCCACTTTGGGAACAAAAAAAATCTCACTTCTGTCTTGTATTACACACCGTGGCAACTCACCAATTTAGAATGATTCTATGTGCTTGCAGAGACTGAAAAATTATTTTAAACCTCTCTGCAGCACAATTTCACAGTGTTTTCTCTAGCTGTATCTCTTTTTCCCCATATCAGAATTAATATTTCATTACTAATTCAATGTGGACAAGGAAGAAAACCACAGATTGTAACAGATAAGGCAGTTTGAGAAGGTTTTGCTTATCTCCTGCTTCAAATGTGTTTCACTTTATCTTCTATCTGTGTTTACCTTTTTAAAAAATAATAAAAATCTTTGAGTTCTTGCCTTACATAAAACAGAAACTTATAAAATACCATTGTTTTTAGGTGCCATTCAAGCAAGTTCTGACTCACAGAGAGCTTATGAACAACATAATAAAACACTGCCCAGTCCTACAGCATCCTCAAAATTGTTCTTTGAGTCCATTGTTGCAGCCACTGGGTCGGGGCATCTCATTGACGGTCTTCCTCCTCTTTTTCACCAGTTCGAAACTACCGGTAGAGCTGAGGGAGAAAGATGAGGCTTTCTACTCCCATAGAGAGCTAAATTCATGGAAACCCACAAGGGCAATTCTACCCTGTCGTACTGGGTCTGTATGGGTTGGGACAGACACCATGGCTGTGAGTTTCATTTGGGTCCATGGACTGGTATCTCCAGATCACTTCCCCAAAGTACAAGAGACAAAGTCTCACCATCCTTGTGTGTTTGTTCTCCTATAAGTCCATGATATTTTCATTTTCCTCACCAGCAACATAATTCAAATGCAATGATTCTATTTTGATCTTCCTTATTCACATGCATGTGAGGCAAAGGAAAATAGCCTGGTTTGGGTCAAGGGCACCTCCGTTCTCAAAATGGCATCCTTGCTTTTCATCACTTAAAAAAGAAGTCTTTTGAAGCACATCTACCCAAAGTGGTATGCCACTTGGTTTCTTGTCAGCACAGCCATGAACAATAGTTGTAGAATTGAGAAAAATGAAACATCTGACCACTTCTACCTTTTCTCCTTTATCATCATGCCATCTATCGGTCCAGTTGGGAGAATTTCAGTTTTGTTTACATTGAGTTGCAACCCCTACTGAAGTCTTCAGTCCTTCATCTTCATCAGCAAGTTCTGGTTACTTTGACAATTAATTTCAAAGTTTTTACTATGTTTTTATGAACCCTTAATTAATTTCAAAATATTTTTTCTAATGGGGGAACACCAGTCTATCTAGTTTGTGGTAATATTTAAAATAAAACACCTTTATGGTATCCAATGACTGACAGTGAAATCAGAAAAATCTAAAGCTCTTAGTCGTGTGTATTATAAGATTAGTATAATAAGAGAGCAGAGTACATCCTCATGCATGTATTTCAAATGAGTGACTTACTAAAAGCAGCAAGCATATCCCTGGCCTTCCAAAATCAAAGACTCTTACAGATAGCTGTAAATGTTTTATAGACCTGGAATGTTCAATGAAAGCTATAAACAACCTTGACAGCTATTTTTCATTGCTCAGGCTGAACCACCTTTGAACACAGGCTCCTGGTGAAAGATACACGCTCATTAATTTACTCACTCCTCCCTACATCAAACATTTCAGAGCACACATTTTATGCCAGGCTTAATGTGAGGATACTCAGATGAAGACATGATCAATGTCTTAAAGAAAAGTTCGGAATCTCTTTCTACCTAAAAGCCTATGCCGTGACATCCAACGTCTTCAATGCCTTGCGACATTATGAGTTAAGGCTATAAGAGCAAGCATATGCTCTGAATGATAAAATTTTGGATTGTCAAATACATGTCACCTCACTCTCGGCCCGAGGTTGACATCCTCGAATAACACATCTCTATTAAGGAATCGAAGTCAGGATAATACAACACAAAAACCGAGACGGTTTCTTGGAAGTCAAAAAAGCCTTTCCTTTCCCCGCCAATTGAACAGGATAGATGTGGCAGAGAACCACGTCGAAACATCTTGAGTGCTGATTAAATTTTAGGATGATTTTTTTCGGGGTGGGGGGAGGATAGGAACAACGTCCCTAGAATGGGAAAGATAAGAGCTCTTGTGTTTCCAGAGTAGGGAAGGCTTGAGGTTTATACACCTCCCCCACCCCTACTCGGAGAACTTAAACCGCTTTAAGGGGGCAGCTCTGAATCTCCTCCTACCTTGGCGGCCTTAGCACGGCCTAGGTACGGAGGGCACAGTTCTGGTCCTCATGGACTGGACCGCAGCATCCACCCGCGCAGCTGGGTCCAAACGTCCCAGTGGGCCACGCTCCTCTGTGCGCAGGCGCGGGAGTATCCGTTTCATAGTTCTGTGAGGGGGAGGGTGGAGATGGGGGTGGGGGTGTTTCACGAAGAAGCCACGCAGGCCACAGGTCCCTCCTGTGGTGACCCACCTGTGCAAGGATTTCCATGAAATCCGTGGCCTTCAACCATTCAGAGAAAGCTTGTCGTTTTCCTTTTAGGTTTTTTAAAAGCATCACCTGCTAGGTATGAAAATACAGGCGGATGTGCACAAACTATAAATCATCTGTAATCTAGAGTGCCACAAAAGGACATGGTTAGGGGATCTCTTTGTAGTCTCATTATGAAAAAAAAATCTCTCAGACATAGACGCCATCTACACAAACGATATTTATTTTAAATTTTGTGCATCTTTTCATGTTTTAAAGAAAAAATGTTCTCACCTTCCTTTTTACTCTAAAATATACGTACGGAGAGAGGGGTGTTTGCACGTTTTTGAATATATGAAGGGGTTTCAAAAAGTTTGTGTAAAAACATATCTGTTCTCTTTTTTTCTCCGGGAAGTTTTGAAGCCCCATGGTATTCAGGAACAGTTACTAAAGTGCAGTGTGTTGGGGCCCCGAGTCGTGCGGACTCTTCTGAGCTACCGAGGAGGACAGGTCTAGGGGATTTTCTTGGCGATAATTTCCACAGAAACAGTTTGCAAGGCCTTGCTTCTAGGGATTTGCTGGGTGAGATCCAACCGACAACCTAAGGGGGAGCAGCTAATGGCGCAGCAGGCGTCTATATGAAAGAATAAACCGCTTGAATAGAGCGGCAGCTGCCTTCCACACATGTTGAGAAACAGAACATCATCAATACATTTGAAGGAATCCCTGTATTGCTAAGAATTGTAGCACTCTTTGGGTCACCATTGCGAATGAATGGCAAACCTCCCTGTGGCTTGTCTCTTACTATTTAACAGGCGTGTATCTCTCCCTACACAGCACAGGAAAATGAATGAACTCCAAGCATGTTCAATGAATTATCACAAAGTGAAGCAATCACGGTACCCAGGACTAAATTCAGTTTCTTGGGATTTTCTGTAGAGATCATAGTATTGCCTTTGACTAACCACTAGACTTCCCACCCCCTGGCCTGTGATCTTCCTGCACCCAGCGTCTTTGCATGTGTTGCGTGAGTCTGAAGAGGAATTTCTAGACTGGTATGGGACATAGGGGCTAATCTCGTATTTAGGGACTTGATCTGGACTGGGCTGGGATGTTTTCTCAATATATAATTACTTTTTTACATAAAGCTATTTCTTATACAAAAAGTGAATATTTTATTTCTTTCTATATGCATATTTTGTAGGTACTTCTTTATTATTGTATCTCCTAGATCCTCTAAGGCAGTGGTTTTCAACCTTCCTAATGCCGTGACCCTTGGATACAGTTCCTCATGTTGGGGTGACCCCCCCCCAACCATAACATTTTCGTTGCTACTTCATCACTGTCATTTTGCTACTGTGATAAAACAGGCGACCCCTGTAAAAGGGTCATTCAACCTCCTAAGGGGTCACAAGACCCACAGAGTCTAGGGTATAATGTGGAGAGAAGAGATATAGAGAATGCTCTTTATCTGTTCTGCATGTAAAGGGAGAACTTTTAGTCTTTCACCAGTAAGTGTGATTTTAGCTGTAGGGTTTTTTTATATGAATGTAATCAAGGAGATCAAGTAAACTTATATTCCTACTTTGCCAAATTTTGTTTTGTTTTTAAAATCATGATGGGCACTAACTTTTATCAGAAGCTTTGTTCTTCATCAAGGAATATAGCCACTTTATATTTGTTCTTTTTTAGTCTGGAAATACCGTATATTACATCACTTTTTTGGAATAAGGTCCAGTCATATATTATCTGGATTAACCCAGTTTGAAAGTCGAGTACAATTTAGATTTTTAAAAACTTCTTGGTGAGATAATTGTACTAGGTCATCTGTTGGTATTGTTGTTACAGGCTGCTGAGTCCTGTCTGACCCATTTCAATGCTACAGATCAAAATACTGCCATTCCTGTGTTATCTTCACAATCATTGCTAAATTTGAATTCATTTTTGTATCCTCTGTGCCACTTCATCTCAAGGAGGTTGTCCCATTTTTTCATTCATAGTCTACCATGCATACTGTCCTTCTTCAGGGAATGATCCTTCTTGGTAATATGTCAGAACTACATAAGACAAAAATCTCACCAGGTTGCTATTCTTGGGTGAATTCTACACACACTGGCAGATTTTAATTCTTTTAGCAATCCACAGTATATCCAATATTCTTCACTAACATCATAATTCAAATATATCAATTCTCTTCTGGCCTTCCTTACATACTGTCCAGCGTTTGATGCACAAGACTATTTCGGATACTAATGCTTGCGTCAGGCACACCTTAGCACGCAACATGACTTATTTACTTGGTAATATTTTAAAGCATATTTTGTTGCAGATTTGCACACTATAATAATGGCTTTTGCTTCCATAAGCATTTATTGTGGATCCAAGCAAGATGAAATTCTCGATGATTTCACTCTTTTCTTTATTATGATGTTTCTTATCGGTTCACACGCGATTTCTGTTTCCTTCATTCTGAGATATAATCTGAAGGCTATGGACGTCCATCTTCATCAGTGACTGCTTTGTGTAAATGCTTCAGTAAATGTCTCACACTCACTTTTCTGAGGAAAATGAGGAGAACTTGAAACACTGCTTGGAGATAGTGAAGCAAGTTATCAGTGTGTTTCAACTCATATATCTTAAAATTGGTTTATTTTATTCTTATTATTTTAACTGGAAAACTTGTGATTGAATTGTCTTTTTTGGAGGGTAAGTAAAAAATTATTGCTACAAATTCAGAAACCTTTATTAAACAAAATATGGAGCGAATATTTATCAATATAACCCGTATCTATGTCTATATACTTCTGAAAGCAATGTTTCCATCTCCCAAACCACTTCGTGAGGTTATCTACACGTTTCAATTTATTCTTTGTTAAAATGGCAGCATTGGCATCCTTCAGACTCAAATCATGTTTCTTTTGAAATGTTTTTAAATTGCAAGGGGTGGGGTGGTGGTGGCAGTGGAGAAAAAGAAGTCTGAAGAGGCAAGATCAGGGTTGGGGGGCTGCATGGGGGCAAGGTGACCTAATGAAATTCTCGTAGGAAAGCCCTCATTACGCTCAGAGTGAGGAGGTGCACTGTCACGGTGGCAAAGAAATGCATGGGCACACCTTTCCTGGATATTGATCACCAATATAGTTTTCAACTTTCTTAAAACCATTTCATAATAAGCCCTATGGTTATCTTGTGTCCCTTGAAAACATCTGGCAAGATGACCTCTTAGGAATCCCCTGCAGTAAAAAACAGCTGCCATAACTTTCTGAGGGGATCTCTCTGCTTTTATTTCGCTGGCCCAGGAAATTCCCTCAAAAGCCACTCTTTTGATTGTATTTTCTCCAGAGGCACGCTAATAAGCTTAAGATAAATATATTACAGATACTCACAGACCACAGAGACGACTAAACACCCTTGTTCTGGTTAAATTTGTGCATATATGAATTAACGCTCCTTCCCCAGTCACAATACTTTTGGACTCACCCTACTATTTCAGATTTTTTTCTCTCTTTCTCTTTCCTTTTCTGTGTCTCTTTTTCATTTCCTTCATAAATACTACCAGACATTCCCCACTGCCCACCTCACTCCTATTTTTATTAATATTTTCAAAGATTCACCTTTCGGTTTTGGTATTCCTTTATATTGTCTTTTTGGTTTCTATTTTATTTCACTTCTATTTCTTTTCTCCTTATTTTATTAATTTAACTATTTTTCTTTTTCCAACATAGAATACACATTTTAATCCGTTAGTACTACATTGATGCATCCATGAAATGTTATTTATCATTCACTTACACGCTCTTTTTAATTTCCATTTTGATTTATTATATGATTCATAGACTCACTTAAAGAGTGTTTGAAAGTATTCAACATATGGACAGTTTTAAGAGTGAGATTTTCATTATTCATTTCTAAAATCATTTTACTTTAATTAAGAGTAATGTTTCTGAAAATGTGATTCCAAGACCAGCAGTAACAAAATTACCAAGGAACTTGTTAAAATTACAAGTCTTTGTTGTGTTTTTCAGAGAAGCAAATCCGGTGTGAGTGAGACCGATATTTACTTCATGGAAATAGCTCATGCAACTGTGGGTCTGGCAAGTCCCAAATTCGTAGATCAGGTGACAAGCTGGAGACCTTGGCTGGTTCACTGGAGTGTGGGAGCAGGTGTATCCAAAATCTGCAGGTAGGTGGTAAGCTAACAATTTCTGCTGGCCGCCATCTCAAGATCCAGAAGACAGGCAACAGAAAGAATATGGGATATATGAATGTGTCTGTCTATCTATCTATCTATCTATCTATCTATCTATCTATCTATCTATCTATCTATCTATCTATTTATCATCTATATACAGGGAGGGAAACATCTATATACAGGGAGAGAAAGATCTGCCAGAATATCCATTTATAATTTTGAGGCAGGCCTCACTCCATGAAAATCCCCTTTAGGAAGATTAATTGATCCCAGCAAATCACATCAAGGAAGGTGACATTATTAGGGAAGAGTAACCAGTCTAGTCTCTGGACAAAGCCACAAGAATCACAGCCTACACATCAGAAGGCTCTGCAGTTGGAACCCCACTGAGTGCACTGAACTTAACGGAAACTCACCTATAGCGGAGGTATGGAACTGACGTACTCCCCTGGACTTAAGGCTGAAACGCCCGGGTGTGAGAAGAGGCAGATGACTGCGGGCCCAAGGCTTTAGAATTGGTGGCCACTGGATTTGGTTCATATTCCTTGCTTGGTGGGTGCACAAAGTATGGAGCCTAAAACTACCAAATGTTTACTATTTTTGTGCTCTCCTTGGTTTCCTATGACAAACATTAATCTTGTAGGTATGTCTCTACTTTGTTAATGATTTTTAGTGAAAAATTTTCCCTATCACCAACCCCATCGTCTGTGTATACAGCATCCAGTCACTTAAGAGTTTAATCTCTACAAGTTCATGTATTGCAGTCTGAAGTTGGCCTCTATTTGTTTAATTTCATTTTATCAACAGTGTTTTAAATTCGATACCATTGGCTATATTAATGACACAATCCCTAGACTTACCTTATGCCCCAGGGACATGGTTGTTAATGTTCTCTTTTATAATATGATAATTATGTTTCTAAACTGAACCCGAGATATATGTAAACCATAGATATGTGAATGGATTTGGGGCTCACATTTAATTCTTGCTCCGGTCTAGGAACAATTAGTTCATAGGACATGCTTCTGCTCCCGGCTTGCCCTCATGAAGAGATCACTGAATGCATGGTTGCTATGGCTAAGTGGGGTGAAGAAATCAGATGGCGCCCAGCCATCAATAGGAATAGCAGCGAGGGCTTCAAAGACGTGTCTTAAAATAAACAGCCTTCCAAGGGAGGCATCCACTAAGGCCACATGGAAGGGGCATACCAGCCTGTGCGAACCAACCGAACAAACACCCCAAAAAGCCATGGCCAGCGAGTCAACGCCAGCTCATAGTGACCCCTGTGGGCTCCAAAGACTTAATCCATGGTGGGGACTCTGAAAATGGATTTGGGGCTTCCACTGTCTTCCATAGCCTTCTGAACACCTGGTGCTCACAATTTAAGCTCTGGCACCTTTCCCTCCTTCGGATTTGGATTCCATTGTTTCCAGTCCTTGGCTCAGAGGAGCTTGGGCGCCCTAGTGTTTATACGCTGGGCTGCAAGCCGCACGGTCCACAGTTGGTCTGCCATTTTCACACCCATTTCAAGAAATATCTTATTTAGTTTAATACTTAATAACCATAGTATGTGATTTCCAGAGGTGTTTCCACACTCAGGACTGTGTATAGGACACTAACCCTCCTCCGCAAAGGGCTGGGTGGAGATGAGCGGGAGGGGAAGTTTCTCGGGTTGGCTCTCTAGCTGTCGTGGGTCCTTCTCTTCCTCACCTAGTGACAAGGCATTTCCTTCCCTACTTTATCCCCTTTCATTCCACTCAAAGCGGCCAAGGTTTCCACCCCAGGATCCTGACTCCAATTCCAACCCCCGCGTTTCTCTCCTTTAAGGAGAGGTGAAACCTGGGGGGATGAGCCCCCATGGCCTCTCAATTCATTTCAAGAAGCGATGAGGTTGGGCGACACATTTGTGGGAGACCTAGAAAGATACCTCTCTTTTTGTGCTTGTCCTTGACTTCACATCACACCATCAAACCCCAATACCCAGGTGTAGGGATAAGCTATCTCTTTCTCATTTTGCTACAAAACACGTTGTTCATAACATATCAATGTATGTTATCATATTTATATCAAATAAGATTTGTTTTCTTGTTTGCTAACTTATTCTGAATAGAAACATCTTTTCCTCTTTCTAGTCTCAGTGTTAGGCTAGCATGAAGCTTGGTGGTACTCAATAGCAAGCTAATCGTATTAAAAGTATTTATTTACTAAATCGCTACAATGTGCCATGTACTGTGACAAATGTTTCATATGCATTCACTTAGTTATATTCCAAATGATCCCAAGACAATGGGAATGTACAAAGAAGTAACTTAAGCACAGAAGGCTTAAGTACTTACCCACAGACTCAAAGCTACTAGATGATAAAGCAGGGCTTCAAATTCAATCAGTTTTTCTAAAAAAAAAAAAACCCAAAAAACCCAAACCCATGCTCTGAAAAACTATTCTATATGCCCTGTTTGAGAAATGTCTGGTCACAAATAAATTATGAAATAAGACTCATAGCCTAGCCAGGTTAACACAAAATCACTGATCACATCTACCAAATAAGAATATTTGTGAATGAGATAGAGCAACTCACTTAAATAATCTTTGAAACCTATTTCAACACTCTAAAGTTTGAGAACCACTGAGTTAAAGAATTTGGTCTGCATGTACCAATTCTTTGAAAAATTTTGAGATTCTTTACATTGTATAGAATTATTTTTGTAAACGTTTCTTGCATGTCTAAAAATGTATATTATTGTATTTTCTGTGAAGATTTCTATGGGTGTATATTAGCTCAATCCCATGAATTGTGTTGTTAAAGCCTTTTGTATACATTTATATATGTACATATATGTATGTATATATAGGGAGGGGAGGTCACTTAACATTTTCTACTATGTCGGTGTGTTAATTTCTTCTTGTAGTTCTGCCATATCCTAAATTCATTTTAACATACATACACATGCAATTAATTAGTTACTTGCATATATTGAATTATTGTTGTATGTAGCTGAGATTATCTGCTCGGATAAGTTTAAAACAAAATGTTATGTGGGATATTTTAGGTCACATAATACTGCTAATTCCCTCTCTAAACCTGCCCAAATATAGGCTAATGGTTATGAATTCTATCTCCCTCCCTTATTTCTTTCTTCCTTCCCTTTCTACACTGAGACTCAAATCAAACTCATGCCCATCAAGACTATTTCAACTCCACTGACTTTCTCCACAGGGTACCATTTTTCTCCAGCTGAAGGCCTGCAGATGTTATGCTTCATGGCTCATAGTTTAATGCAGAGATCTTATCAGACCGATTCCCCCTAAAACATCAGGCTCTGTCTCTTACCATCCCTATTTCAGCGCCTCCCCCCCCTTTCTAATTGGACCATCTCATATCTGGTGAAATGGACATTCAAATAGTCCCTTAATCCTACAAACTTGTATTTGCTTTCCCTTTTATGGGGGTCTTTTATTGAAATGGTTGCTTTTGGTCGGGGATCTGGAGTTGGTTCTGACAGTGAGTAATCCTGTGTAAAGGGGACCAAACCATCGCCCAGTCCTGCAGCTCCCTCTCAATCACTGTTAAGCCAGAGTTTATTGCTGCAGCCACTGTGGCAGCCGATTTCATCATCAGTCTGCCATTTTTTGGCTGACCCTTTGATGGACCAAGCAAAATGTGCTTCTCCATGAATTGGTCTCTCTTGATAACATGGACAAAATAAGCAAGACAAAGTCTTACTATCCTTGCTACAAAAGGGTTGTTCTTCTGACAGTCTGCGGTATAGTTAATATTCTTGGCCAACACCAAAATTCAAATAAATCATTTTCCCATCTCCCCTAGTTGTTGTACAACTTCTGTATCTCCTCCCCCCCCCCCAAGTTGCACCCAGTAGTTTTAGTGTGTTTCAAGGCAGCAACTGAATTGCGTAAGGGACTGGATTCCCTCAGTGTCCCTTCACATTTGTTGACCACCTCTTAGGTGACAGGAACCTGCTGGCTGAGTCTGTGTCATTATCTCACAGCACCAACAG
Organism: Tenrec ecaudatus; assembly: GCF_050624435.1. Taxonomy (NCBI): domain Eukaryota; kingdom Metazoa; phylum Chordata; class Mammalia; order Afrosoricida; family Tenrecidae; genus Tenrec; species Tenrec ecaudatus. The sequence continues at coordinate 13,355,402 of NC_134537.1, forward strand.
TCAGGTTCGACTGTGGTCATTTGACCGAAGAAGGAAACAGCGCTCAGAGTCAAACTATCATGTTTCAGCTGGCTTAATGGAGATTTGAACCTGTGTCTTCCCACTTGAAAGGTTCCTACATTTGATAGTTTTGAGCAGACAGTCTCCCCTCTCTTATCACAGATCCAATAGTTGAGGTTTGTGTAGGTATTAATTAAGAAGGTATTAATTAAGATTTAGGAAAGGAGTTTGCAAAACTGGGCAAAAGGGTGGCCAAGAAAGTAAGTAAATAATTGATTAAGAATGCAAAACCTTGGTCCTACTAAGCTGTAATAATTACAATCTATGTCATGATAGAAAAATAACCCCACACGATATAAGCCCCTTACTACTATGTAAGGTTATGCAGGTCATACACAGTGAAGCTCCAGAGAGGAGGCTGAGAGTAGAAACGCCCCCTTGCAAATGAGAACAGAAAGGGATGATGCTCATCACCACTCCTATTCACTCTTGGAAGCCCTCCACTGCCTCACTTTTATCCAGTCTATTCTGCCTCATAAGTCACCCGATAGGACAGAGTCAACCTGCCCAGCGGGTTTCTGAGACTTTAACTCTTTACAGGAGTAGAAAGTCTCACTTTTCCCCCTCACGAGTGACTGAGGGTTTTGAACTGCTAACCCTGAGGTTAGCAACCCAACATGTAACCTGCTAGACTCTAACCACTGCAATAAGGGAGGAAGGGAAAATACTAGGTATCCAAATTTTAGACCACTTTTATATTTCTTGTAGTCATTGTTGTTAGCTCTCCATTTGCCCCCAACCTCCCCTGCAATGCCCACAGGTAATTATTAATCAAGTCTCTATAGAGTCACCTATCCCAGATTTCATATACAGAAAAACACACAAAACAAAAACAAGAAACAAATAAATACCATAACAATGATGAACTAGAACAGTGCTCATTGTTTGTTTAATACTATTTAGTCACATAAACTTTCAATCTGTCCAAGTTCACATTTCATGAATGTGGTCTAAAAACCAGTTTATGCATGTAAAATCTCCTTTTCTTAAGAATGTTTGAAATTCTATACCACTGCCTAAAATAATAATACCATAAATCATTACTATATACCTGATGGGGATGATTTATAATGTTCACTAATAAAATAAGAATGATGCCTCTAAAGTAAGCCAGCGACATATATATGAATGGATTTGGTGCTCACACTTAATCCTAATTCTAATCCTAATCCTAAAAGAACAATTAGTTCTTATGACATGACTGTACTCAATACTTGCCCACACAAAGAGATTATTAAAGAGAAGGATGATTTAGGGAACTGTGGTAAAGAAATCAGATGGTACCTGGCTGTCAGAAAGAAGAGGGTTGAGGATCTTAAAGTCTCATCTTTAAACAAGCAACCATCTACTTGAGACTTCCACCAAATCCACATGGAAGAAGCAGACCAGCCCATGGGAGCCAAGGAACATGAACAACAAAATTCAAATCTAAAGGAGGGAATGGTATTAGAGCTTAAATTGTGAATACCTGGTGTGTAGAAGATTGGGGAGGACAGTAGAAGCCATAAATCCATTTGCAGGGTCCCCAAATGGATTATGTTTCCAGTGAATTCCCTTAGACCACGATTTAGGGATGTGATAAGTTTTCTCTCAGACCAAGAGCATTGTAAAGGCAATTATGGCAGATGTAGTTAGCTTAAAATATAAAAACATATCATTTGACCTTACTTTTCATCCATTTTGAATTTAATCCATCATCTTTTGATGCTTCCTGTATCATTCAATATTTGGCTAGAAGAAACTTTCAATATTACAACTTAAAACATGACTGTTTATTCAATTTATTTCACTTCAGATATGCTCTAGTGTCTTCCCCCTTTGGCCTTCTAGCTCTAGGTCTTTACACATTTCATTTTAATGCTGTACTTTGTATCCTTGAGCTGACCTTTGACATTTTCTTCTCATCTCTCTTCATCATTTCTTCCATTGGATTTAGCAATTCCATGTCTAAAAGCAAGTTTCAGAGTCTTCAAACATCCACTTTTATCTTTTATTTCTTTCCCGTCTTTTAGTGACCTTTTGCTTTCTTTATGTATTATACTTGATGTCATCTTACAACTTAACAGGTCTTCATTCATCAGTGATCAATGTTCACACCTGTTCTTGGGATGCTCTCTAAATTCAGGAAGTGAAGAAGTGGCATGGGAGGTACATATGACCTCTTCGAGTTTCAGTAAAGAGAAGCAGATGCCAACCTGCCCCAGCCCAAGGCCAATTGCCATGAGATAAAAGTCAGAAATGCTACCCCTTTCCGTCATTCTTTTATCCTATTCTGACAGCAACCATCCCTCCCTTGTATTCCTCTTTGGGATTGGACAACATTTGCTCAAATGTTAGACGTGTTTCTGAATATATCTGATCTGATGATTCCAAAACTGACACCGGTCTGTCCCTAACACAGCGGTTCTCAACGTGTGGGTTGCAACCCCTTTGGGGGTGGAAAAACCCTTTCACAGGGTCGCCTAATCCATCCTGCTTATTAGATATTTTCATTACAATTCATAACAGTAGCAGAATTACAGTTATGAAGTAGAAACAAAAATAGTGTTATGGTTGGGGGTCGCCACCACATGAGGAACTGTATGAAATGGTCGCAGCATGAGGGAGGTTGAGAATCTCTGTCCTACCAGCTCTAGTTTTTGAGATACAGAATATATACCACATATCACTTTTCACTATGATAGTCCATTAAAAAAACCCAGGATATTTTAATGTTGTTTTAGCTAGCCTGAGCTAGAGGAAGTGCACACTGGCTTCATTAAAATCATTTGTGCTGTGCTAAATATTTAGGTCATGTTATAATTCACATGGTATCCTTTGATCCAAAGGTAAATATGAACAGTGCAAATTTCATGAACTTGGAATTTTCCCCAAATATCACTTCAATATTATTAGGAAATGAATCATGTGTTAATCTGGGTAGACTAGAGAAACAAATCCACAGAAACTCATATGTGTTTATGAGAGAGTTTTATATAAAGGGTAAGTGCACAGAAAGGAAGCATCCCACCCAGTGCTGCCCAAGCCCTTAAGTCACAAAACACATGCAATGATGCTGCGTTAGTTTGGGTGGACTGGAGAAACAAATCCATGGACACACACATGTGTATAAGAAAGAGATTTATATACAAGAGCAATTGAACATTGAGAAAACATCCCAGCCCAGTCCAGATAAAGTCCGGTGTTAGCCCATATTTCTGATATCAATCTATAAAGTCCTCTTCAGACCCATGAAACACATGCAATGATGCCAAATGCAAAAGACCACAGGCCGATAAATGGGCTTTGGGTCTCCACTCTGCCCTTCTCCCTTCATTCACTATGGTAAGATATTTTTGTTCTGATGATGCCTTATATCTGATCCCTTTGGCACCTCGTGATCGCACAGACTGGTGTGCTTCTTCCATGTGGGCTTTTTTGCTTCTGAGCTAGATGACCGCTTGTTTACCTTCAAGCCTTTGAAACCCCAGACGCTATCTCTTTTGCTAACAGGGCACCATCAGCTTTCTTCACCACATTTGCTTATGCACCCATTTGTCCTCGGCGATTGTATCATGGAGGTGTGCACCCAATGACATCAATGTTTGTTCTTTGGTGCCTGATAACTGATCCCTTCAGAACCACATGATCACACAGGCTGGTGTGTTCTTCCTTGTGGGCTTTGTTGCTTCTGAGCTAGATGGCTGCTTGTTTATCTTCAAGCCTTTCAGACCCTAGACACTATCTCTTTTGATAGTCAGGCACCATCAGCTTTCTTTACCACATTTACTTGTTCACCTGCTTTTTCTTCAGCGGTTGTGTCGGGAGGGTGAGCATCATAGAATGCCAATTTAATAGAAGCAAGGATTCTTGCATTGAGGGAGTACTTGAATAGAGGCCAATTGTCCTTCCACCACCTTACTACTAAACCTGTAAGTATAGGCACATAGATCTATTTCCTCATCCTCATATATATTTGCATATGTACATGTCTTTGTCTAGACCTCTATATATGCCCTTTGCCTCCCAGCCTTTTCCTCTATTTCCCTTGACTTTCCTCCTGTCCCACTATCATGCTCAGTCCCCACCTGGGTTTCAGCAATACTTCTTCGTTATATTACCCTTGATCAATCCCTACCAGGTCTGCCACACCCACCTCACCACCAATTTGGATCACTTGTTGTTCTCTTGTCCCTGGGTTTGTTAACACCACTTCCTTACCCCCCACCTCCCCCTATCCCATTTGTCCCTGGAACTGTCAGTCCCATTGTTTTTCCTCCAACTTGTTCATCCAGCCTATCTTATTTAGACAGACCTGTGGAGAAAATAACATGCAAAAAAACAAGACAGAGAAAAACCAAGCAACAATATACAACAAAACAACAACAACAAACCACTGACAAAGAACAAAATACAAGAAAGAAAAGCTTGTAGTTAGTTCAAGGATCGTTTGTTGGCCATTAGAAGTGTTTTCCAGTCAAGTCTGTTGGGGCACTATGCCCTGGCCCCAAAGTCCACCTTCAGCATTCCCTGGGTACCTTGCCACTCCATTCCCTTGCTGTTCCGCTGCACTCCCCCAGTGCTTTGCCTCGGTGTGGTGGGATCAGGTTGGGCACAATTCCCACACTGTGTCTCCGGCGCTGTCCCCCTAGGGCCATTGGTCAATGAGGGATGTCATGTCTCATAGTGGGACTGGCCATGTGGTCCTCTCTGTGGACTGGCTGCTCTAAGGCAACAAAGGCAAGTACTGTTATGTACACAATCCTGCAATAGCAGTGAACTTGGAAAGACACACAGGCTGAACAAATGTAGGAAGAAGAGTGAGTGAGAGTATATCCACAAATACATATACATGTAATATATGCCTGTGCGTATGTACAGGTATATGCACATGTATACCACAGAGGATAATTATATATCTGTATTTACCTTTCCTGCACATATATGAGCATGGTGGATCATATCGGGGTAAAGGTGTGGAAACTTGTTAGACATAACCAAACACCTGGAGGGAATGAGTCACGGATCTCTGGGAACCTCGTCTTGGGGTCACCAAATTCTGTTGGAATAACAGTTCAAGAAGACAGTACTCTGGGGTCCTCAAAGTCCCTGAACAGTCAGCCACGGTACAATTACTAGTCTCTCCCCCAACCTTTCCTGGCACCGTCTCTCCTCATTAAGAAGAAAGGAGAGTGTTTAAAGATGAAAGACAAATGTAAATATTTCATCCAATGGACTAATGCACCACGCAAACATCAATCTTCACAACTCTGAGACCAGAATCCTTGGACTGCGTCCTGTTACCAATACCAACTGCTCTGAAAAGGATCACCTATGTCAGAGGTCTTGAATAGAAGAGAAAAACATAGAACAAAACTCAAAGTCAAAAAAGAGACTAAGCTTCCTGGTTGGGTCGAATCTGCTAGAACCTTCCAGGTTTGGGTCCCAAGCCATCGTTCAGGTCTGGAACTGAACTTATCCTTATATTAGAACAATCAATAATTTGAGGTCACAAGGACAGTATGTCTTCAAGGACAAAGCACAGAGGGCTGAGAAAGTAGGGGGGATAGAATCAGGAAACATGGACAAAGTGGGATAAGTAATGTACATTGGATTACAATGGATGAGGTGAAACAAAATGTATATGAACTTTTGAATGTAATACTGATGTTCTGTTCTGTAAACATTCACTTACTTCTGAGTAAAGAGAAGGGGACTAAAAGGGCTCATTAAGACGCGTAGATAGGTTTAAACTCCGTATGCAGACAAGTATTTCCACAGCCCAGGAATTTCAGGAATGTCCAGGTACTGCGTTACTTGAGTCAGAATCAACTCGATGGCCATGCATCTGGGAAGCGCTGTCCCAGGAACCAACTCCTACATTTGACCTTTCAGCTTGCTGAACTGTGAGCAACGCCATTTCTTTTCTTAAAGTCACCCACTTTGGCGTTTCTATTACAGCAGGACTTGGTGACTAATGCAGCATTTGATACCAAAATTTGATGTAGCAAGGATCCTTGTACCACAAGACAGGAAACAATAAGAGCAATAAATTTAAAGGACATCTGGCCCTGTAGAATGATATAGTTGATGTACTACTTGTTGATATTTATAGCTATGTGCCACATATTGAAAACTAGAATTAAAAAAAATAACAACAAGCAAGTACAATATAGGAAATCTACTACCAGGAACCACGAGGGCTAATGAGTAGGAAAATACTCAAATGCATAGGGCACTGAATGGGGTTAGAACTTGGGAGCATTTTCCAGCTAGAATGTATCTTGTCTACAATGACCAGTATTGTGATTGTTTGGTCAAAGTCATTCAGCTTCATTTTGGAGGAGAATTAGATTGCAAACCACCCATCAGAGGCTCTCTTGGGTTGCTGAAAATGGGAGCCTGTTAGGATTTGCTAGGTATCTTGATGTTTCCCCCCCATCCAAACTCCACCTGAATTACCCTATGACTTTAAGATTTTACACACCACGGTTGATTGGTAATAGATTGATGTTTCTTTCTAGTAGACTAGCGTCTGGTAACATTATTAAGAACAAGTTCAGAAATAGCAGACTAGACTCTAGGACACTGGCCTTGAACTCTGTTTTAACACACTATCTTGAGTTTTCTCATCTGCATCTAGGACTTAAACTAATTGACTGTAAGGTTATTGTTCTGTTCTAAAATGTTTTCTATAAATGTACTTTAATGTGGCATTCCTCCTGAGCTATGAGCTAAGTCTAAGTTTTTAAAAAGAAGCATCAAAGAATTTTCCCCCCAAAGGCCAAGGTATAAACAGGCATACACACACCATGCATATATTTTAGATAGTGACCCTAGTCATTCATTTGCATAGCTTTTATAAAATGGCTATTTCAATTGCAATTGTAATTAAAATAGTTCATTACCAAAGCCAAAGAGACTAATACTCTCTGTTGCCCACACAAAGCAATTTCACTATTAGAATTGTCTTTCAATTTCTTCATCACGATCAGCAAAATTTACACAGAAAATATAAGAAATGTGTTTCTTTTCCATTTTTGAAAAAGTTCAGCAATTACCTGCCACTAAAGCACAAAAGCAATTATCTGCATGCCTATGAAAACACAGATTGCTTAAGGTTTGTCCCTGCCTTGAAGTTCAAGGAAAAGCAAATTAATGGACAACTTTGATATTGTCAAACAAGCTCAAGGGTGATCCCTGAGAATACAGCATGAGGTCTTTGTTATTACATTTTGGCCCCCCATTACTGTGCGGGTGTCCTGTGGAGTCTCAGAGACCATTAGGTAAGTTCCAAGTATAGGTGTATTTGGTCCAATAGCTATTTGTTTCTGTTTGAAAGTGGATAAAGTTGAACTCTACATCCACACCCTTCTTGCTTCTTTTGGCCTCACTTTCCCGGGTTCTGTACCAGTGCCCACAATCTTATTTGGTACTATCATGACCCAAATTTGAAGACAATACTCCTTAGAACAGCAAACGCAGGCATTGAGTCTTTCCAATGAAAATCCAGGAAATGAATAAAGCTAACATAACCATGCACATGCTAATGGAGGATTGGTTTCTACATTTAACTTAAAGTACATACTTCCTCCTTCATCCCAGCCTCAACCAAGTTGAGATGGATACATACTTCTTGGGTTTCTGTTCTGAGTCAGATTTAAGTTGATAAGGCTACTTTGGGGAAATTCTGGCAGACCCTGTTTTCCAAATTTACATCTCGGTAGGCTTTACCTAATCCCATGAACACACCCTGTAGTCCTAGACCATCATATGTGTACCCATTTTTGGGAAGGGGGTGCTGTCTGCTAAGCATTTGATTGCTAATCACAAGATGGGCAGACCAAAACCACCAGCTGGTCTTTGGGAGAGAGATGACTCTGTTTACTCATGTCAGGATTGATAACCTTGGAAGGCCTCTAGAGGGTCAGAAGTGACTGGACAGCAGTGGGTTTTTTATTTAGGGGGATGCGGGTTGGGGCCTGCTGGTCCTCTACTGCTCCCTACTGTTATACTGGGCTTTAGGTGGTGGACAGTACCCATTGTAGGAAGTTGCTGAGTTGCAGATGCAGAGAATGAATGGATTTTTATCATTTATCAGCCTCTATGCTTGCTATGGTCCTGGAAGTTTTGCCAATGGCGTTGTAAATACCACCAGGTCACCATGGTGGACCCATGGTGGACTGGGCATAGTGGAGCTTCCAGAATAAGACTTACACAGATGAAGAAATAGTGGGATGGACACTGGAAAAGGAGATCATGCTTGATAAAGTAAAGGGTCAATGGAAATTAATAAGACTGTCATTGAGATAGATTGACACAGTGGCTGTAAAAATGGTTTCAAAGACAACAGTTGTGAGGGTGATGCAGGACTGTGCAGGATTTATTTTCTGATGTACAAAGAGTCATATGAGTTGGAACCAATTTGATGGCACCTGACAACAACATGGTATACGAGAGGGTATCCCCCCAAAGCAGAATTATATTTCAAAGCTATGTATTTAGATTTTTTTCACAAAACAAACTTATCACCTTCAAAGTACTCTCCATCACACTTGATACATTTGTCAAATCTGTGATTCCATTCTGGAAACATTTTTAAAACTCGTCTGTTTGAATGGCTGAAACATCTCCCTCATTTTTTTCTTCGCCTCTTCTCTGTCATCAAATTGCTGTCCTTTCGTGCCCCTCATCATTCATGGGCACAAGAAGAGGTTGAATGGAGTGAGCTCAGGTGAGTAAGGTGTGTGGGGCAAGAGAGGCATGAAGTTTTTTGCCAAAAACTGATGCTCTGAGATGGCTGCGTGAGCAGGTGCCTTGTCGTGGCGGTGGAACCATTCCCGTCTGCCACAAATCAGACCTTTTTTGTAGCACACTGTTATGCATTTTTTTTTCAGAACCACTAAATAGAAAGCCTGATTAACACGTTGATGTGGTGGAACAAGCTTCAAATGCACTAGGAGTCGACATTTTCATCTGTTTGGGAAGCTGATGGACGTCCAGAATGAGCTTTGTCATCAATCAACATTTCACCTCTTTTGAAAAGAGAAAATCATTCGTACACTTGGGTTTTTGCCATTGCATTGTCCTTGTCAGCTGTGGTCAACATCACAACAGTTTCTGCGGCAGTTTTCCTGGACAGGAAATGAAATTTCACAGCTGCACACGGTTCTCTTACATTGGCTAGCAAAGTAAATGAGGTTCAATTGAAACTGCTTTTACAAAAAAGATACCAGAGAGTACCTTCCCAGGTCATGCCACTGGGTGCACTAACTCAGAGTGAATTGTTATATGCTTGCCTAGTGGGACAAGTGCATACTGTGAAAGCTCTGCTCTGCCCTGAGCAAGTCGGTCTTTCGGGGTGCCCCCTCGGACATACTTCTACCATTTTCAAGCTAACAGCATGAGGTCACTGCACGGAGTTCGGAAGAGAGGGCCACAGCTGATTTTTCAGAGCTAGTAAGCCGCAATATATGTCTTTACAGAGACCTTCTGAGCTTAAGGTCAAGATGTCTTCTAGGGCTTTTTGCTCTTATCCTTTAATTATTGTAAACTACATGGATTGGATCTTCTTTTAGATGGGTTCTTTGGTTTTGTCCTTCTGATTCAAGACACATCGTTCCCTTGTGCCTGTTTACATCAGTTTCAGCCAAGAGGCTCATAGAGAGCTCTTATCTCTTTTGGTTCAGAGCACGTGGCTATCTGCTAAATTCCCACTTCCTGACTAAGGAAAACCCCAGGTTTCAGCTCATTTGGAAGACAAAGACATTAGGGAATCTGGGTCCCCAGTTTCATGAAAGATGAAGTAGAGGGTTGAGCCTATTGTTTTCACTGAGTTTTGATGACTCCGTCTTTCAGGAGCCATAGGTCACCAAAGAGAATCTTTTGGTGGTCCTTTGAGAATCATATGTTTGCTATTTTTACAGTATCAGAAAATTATGCCTTATATATTAGGAAAACATAGCACCTATCACTTGGATGCAAGTTTTCCTTTTGTTAGGTGGGGGAGTAGAGTGAGGTTCATGAGGAGCGCAGACCTAGATGTCATCTGTCAGGATAAATAATTTGAATGTGTTTCTCTGAATGTATATTTTTTAATGGAATTTTTAATAGAAATGTGCCCATATATTCATTGGCATCAATTATAACATACATACCTTATCAAGGGAATATTCAACCTTGGCACAGTCCTGTGTAGGAGGCATTAGGTTCTCCTAGGGCTTTTTTTTTTTTTTTTTGGCTCTATAACAAGTGTGGGGAGCTTTTTTTTTTCTCTGCTAAGGGCTAGTTGGATATTTATAACATCAACCTCGAGCCATATAAAACTATGAACTTAAAAATTAGCTGGCTCTATTTGGTCAAACATTTAATTAGCTAACTCAACCTCAATGGGATGGCTGGAAGAGCTTCTCCTTGGTGAGGGTGTGATGTTAGCTGGTATCGAGGGTTGCACAGGTCTTAGTCAGCCTGGGCTGGACATTCTCCAGCCCTGCTGTATGAGCATGTAAGCCTCCTCTAGATGCTCTCATTTGTGCCCCCTTGCTATATACCTCCATGCCTGTCACCTTCCATCTCGGGCAGCCATTGATTTCCTTAGCATTCTATGTATGTAAACATCATTATGTATAGGCAAATCTATAAAGTGGGCATTTACATATATTTTAGAATTTCAAAGAGAAAGCCAATAACCATTTTCCACCCATTTCCATTTTTCTGCAGTTTGTGAATGGCATCCTGTAGGAAAAAGTGCCTGTTTTGTCCTGTCTAAAATCTTTTGGAAGGAGCTCTGGTGGGGCAGTGCTTAACTATCTGGCCACTAACTGAATAGTGAGTTGTTCAAACCCACCGGCTGTTCTGCGGGAGGAAAGTCTTGTTGACCTCCTCCTATAAAGCTAGCCTAGGAAACCCGAGAGAGCAATTCTGCCCCATCCTGTGGGGCACTACACATGGCAATTTACTCAACTGAACACCGCAAGACCAAGCCCTGTAGGTTATTAGAGAGAACACCGGGATTGTGCTTAAAAATAGCAATATAAGCAGGGACCCTCCCAGCTCCACCATCACACTATTATGTAACCTTCCTCAAGCCACTGTCCTCTCCACCCGTTTATGCTCCCAAGAACCTGGGTTTGGAGTCAGATCCAGGAATTCTTCCCAGTTGCACTTCTGATAAGCTCTTCAGGCAAAAATATTAGGTAGGGAGGTGGGTGGGAGTCTGATGACTAGATAAAGTAAATGATGAATAATTTTTAGTATAAGTATGCTCGAAGCAATATTTGGGACAGATTTATACTAATGGTTTGTTACAGATTCAGAATTCAAATCCAATAGCCACTATTTTGCCCGGCAACTCTGCATCATGGGAGATTACCATTCTAACGATTATTTGGTTTCCACAAATTGGGTTAGATAAGTAGGGCGTTTTAGTAGAAAATAGACTGACAGTTGTAAAGATAGCGACTGAGTAGCTTGTTTGGTACTTAAGCAGCTTGGGGTGGGAAAAGTATCTCTTTTTCTTTTTTGCCAAGGCTGTAATGTCACTTTTGTGATTTAAAAAAAAAGCATGTGATATTTTAATACTGACATAAAAAGTCACCAGGCTAATCCCTGAATAGACTCAATGACTCTACATGGAGTTGTTGAAAAGAAAGGTCAGTTACAAGAAGAAAAATAAGGGGGGAAAGTCTATTAGGTTGTTTCTTAAGAATTAAAAAAACACACACACCAATTATGTCTGCTTTAGAAGTTGAGGTGACTCATTTTGCAGCTTATATAATTTAATTGAGAAAGAAAATGAATACTAGCAGAATGTAAAGACTTTATAGGGGTTAAGTAAGTGTAACTTTTAATTAGAGTACTCGAGATGATGACATGGGAGGAACAGGGCACTAACGCACCCAGGGGGAGAATATTAGCTGTGTCTCCCCAGAATTGGAGTGTGAACCCCACCAAGACGCACCAAACCAGGAGGGCAACGTAACACGTGGAGGAATGCATGAAAAGACTGGGCTACAGGGCCGGCCCCAACCAGAACCAGCCTGACCCCCATCCTGTCAACAGCTCAAGATATGTTGGCCCCTAACTGGGGCATACGGAGACAGGGGACAATAATGGGGACGCACGGTCGGGAGACAGTGTGGAAATGGAGTGTAACAGATGAGAAATTAGAGTAAAGCCAAGCCACAGAGCCCCCAAGGAACCTCAAGAATGAACTTCGGGCGAGGAGGGGCATCCCCTGGATCTCACTCAGGACCAGCGGGGAGGGTCCCATGGGGATCAGCAAACAGACCTGGACTTATGTAGGGTCTTTTTTTCTGTTTTGCTTTTCTCTCATCTTTTTCTCTTCCTTTTCCTTTCTTCAACTGTGGACATGGATGGTTTGCCTAATTATATAGGTTGGACCATGGGAGGGAAGCATAGGGAGAAGGCAATGGGGCCAATGGCCCTGAAAGGTAGAGGGGGAAGAAGGAAGTCAGGAGAAACGGATGGCATCATGGACAGGGGAACAACTAGGGAAGTGGAACCAGCATCTAGGAGAGCGTAGAGATCCTGTGAGTAGTAGAGCAACACCAAGCTAGTGGAGAGGCAGCACTAAGAGGGGGAAGAAGGGAGAAAGTGATGGTGGGGCAGGAGGAGGCGAAAGGACACAGAGGCAAGCTCTAGGAAGCAAAGGCATAGGTAGGGAGATTAACAGAGGTGTGTACTTATGCAAATACATTAATCCATAACAATAGTGGTATTGGCCTATGTATATATACTTATAAGGCAATACACTGAAGCTGCAGACTGGCCTTGGGACTCAGCTCATACTTTCTCTCAATACAAGAACACTTTGTTCTCACAAATTGGCATTCTGTGATGCTCACACTGCACACACACACACACACACACACACAAGATCACTGAAGACAAAATGGGTGCATAAGCAGATGTGGTGAAGACAGAGGATGGTGCCTGGCTATTAAAAGATATAGTGTCTGGGGTCTTAAAGGCTTGAAGTTAAACAAATGGCCATCCAACAGTGAAGCAACAAGCCCACATGGAAGAAGCACACCAGCCGGTGGGATCATGAGGTGTCAAGAATGGGCAATGGGCACCAGAAGATTCACAACAGACAGTAAACAAACACACAAAACTGCATTGGTGAGAATGGAGCAGAGTTGGAGTGGGGATCCAAAGCCCATCTATGGATAATGGAGCATCTCCCACAGAGGAGTCGCAGGGAGGGGGGTGGGTCAATCAGGGTACAATAGAGCACTAATGAGTTACGCAATATACCTCTGTTCTCAGAGGCCTCCTCACCACCACCCCGCCTCCCCCCCCCCAACTATCACAACCTCAGTGCCGCCTCCCAATCTAGACTAGACAGGAGCATGTACATAGGTGTAGGCTGGCCTTCCCTAAGATGCTGAGTTTTGTTCCAGATCTGTCCAGGACCTTCTAATGAGACCCCTTTCACAGCAGTTGGGATTGGTTGCTAAGCACCTTCCAGCTGTTTTGGTCTGGATCTTGGAGAATGAATTTCCTATGGTCCATTGTCCATAGCAATGCTTGTTTCTCTACATTTAAAAATTTTATCTCTTCCAGAAAGAAATCAATAGGCCCACCTTTGAGGGTGACTTGCCAGCTTTTAAACAGGTCTATATCCTTCTGAAGAGAGTGTTTCCATCTCTCAAATTTGTCCCTGATGAATTCAATGTTCTTTGATTTGCGTCACCTCAAAATGGCAATTTTTGCATCCTACAGAGACCCAGAGATCCTCTGAAATGTTCTTTGAGTATGAGGAAGGAAATTAAGTCAGATAGGGCAAGATCAAGGTGGTAGGGTGGATGGGGTAAGGGTTCCCAGGCAAGTCTCCTAGGACAGCCCTTGGTACGTCCAAGAATGAGTGGATGCATTCTTGTAGTGAACAAAAAATAATAATGACACCACTTTTCTGGCTTTATGTTTGTTTTCCAGAAACGAACTATCCAAATGCCTTAAAACTTGTTCTTAACAGACTGTTATGTACTGTGAGAAAACCTAGCTAGATGACCTCTTTGAGAAGTTATTCCTTCAAAGATTTGTTTAAAGTGAGGAATGACAAGAAAGAAGTCCCATCTCACGATAGAGTTATAATAATTAAAGGATGCTAGGGCTATATGACAATATATAATGTTAAAATAAAAAGTTACCTCGTTCTTCAAAATCGTCCATCACCGTCTGTCCTGACTTCACTGCGTTGAATTGAACTGGCCCAGCCGATCCCCACTCGTAAGTTACTGCTGGATTGTAGCTTTTCTTTTTGAAGGCACCTAATGAGATTAAGACAAATACAGGACTGAGAGAAATTGTCTGTCACCGTGCCCTGAGCACAGAGAGAGGTTTAAACACATTTGTTTTGGAATAAACCTGTGCAGGCATAAACTGAAACCCAGGTAGAAATAAATTTTGACTTGCCCTCCTATCACCAGGCTCTGAATGAGCACAAAAGAACAGTGGTGGCAGAATGGTTACCCATTGGGCTGCTGGCTGCAAGGTCGGCAGTTCAAACCACCAGCCAACTCTAGTGGGAGAAAACGGAACTTTCCACTCTCATAAAAAGTGATTCTCAGAAACTCACAGAGGCAGTTCTACCCTGCCCTCCAGGGTCACTATGCGTCAGAACTTTGGTTTGATTTGGTTTGGTTGGATGTGAACACAATGGATTGTTCTGGATTTCCCATTCTTAGCAATATTATCCATAATTTGTTATAATCTGCACAGTGGAATACCTTTGCATGATCCACAGAACACCAGCAAACAGTTTTTTGTTTTGTTTTTCTCTCTTTTCAGCAAAGATCCATCTGACAGAAATGATATCCCTGTTTAAAGTGTCTTCTGATCTGGCTTGGAATTTCTATCGTTTACTAAGCCAGGGAAAGTAACAGAGAACCAAGAGAGAGGAGATGGTTATGTGAGATTCCTCAGGTGGGAAATACCTGGTTTTTGGCCTCTCATGAGAAAGACATTCATGCCAAAGCCTGGCTTGTGGTCCAAGTGAGTCTTTATAAAGGAAAGAAGTTTCAGGTTTTACACTCACCACCATGGACACCCTCAGGGCACTGCACACCCACACATGGTGCCCCTGAGGCCAGCGAGAGAAAGAGAGACCAGCAAGGCCCAAGGAAAGGATAAAGAGCAGCCGGAAAAGAGCGGCGGTCTCCAAGTTCCAGTTTTGAGGGCTTTCCGCTGGGAGGTGTGGTCTATGGTACTGGCTGAATTAAACCCACCTGCCCTAGATTGGGCCAATCCAGGTGGACCACCCACCTAGGTGAACCGCCCTGCCCCCTTCTGGCTCCGAGTCTGAATTGGCGCATGCTCACTGGACACCCTGGTCCCTGTTCTGCTAACGAACAGTTACTGCACGGCAAATAAGTAGATTACGAATTGTGCTTGAGAAAGTTAGGTATGTATTGCATGTCCTAGCAAAAATGTATAGTAAGCATTTGCATACACTGGGCTATAATTCTGGAAGAAGCAGCCTACTAGCTAACGGAGACTACAAATGTGAATTACATCATTCAAGGCAAATAACATAGGAAGAGAAGCAGGGGTGGAGGGCGCGTAGGACGTCCAGGTGCCTGCCTTAAATAGATAGGAAGAAAAAAACTGGGAAAGGAAATTCCAGGGCATATAGTACCTTAAAGGTGGGAAAAAGATAACTTTGGGGGTAGGTGGGGTGGGTATGGAATAATCCAAAATATCACATGGACTCAAATGGTCAAATAAGAGTAGGATAGATAATAGTAGTACTTAAGATTAACTCGCATTTATTAGTAGATTATTATTAGAAGGGCGAAGCATGCATTAGCTTCAATGATTGGAGCTCATTGAGGACTGTCAAGGGCATTCTAGTGGTGTAGGAGGTGCGGTCATATGCAAGGACTGAAGAATTGCACAAGAAAAGACTAGTCCCTGGTCACATAAATGGTTGGGTAAGGCCTTGGCTATTGATCCCTCCCAAAGGTCTCCGATTCTGAAAGGCCATGGAGGACACACATGGAGCCAAGTCACCTCTACAGTGACTAACTGTAGTTTGGAAAGGGACAAGTGAAACTATTTTCAGATTGGTGAGATTTGGGGAGGGGTCGTGTTGTTGAAAAGGAAGCTGCATGCAAAGGGGGGGGTTGAAAATGGAGAAAGGAGCAGACTGAGTGAGAGGAACTGGTCTTGGAGGAGGCTAGGAGCCGTGTTACAGGACAGCGATGGGGTAAAGCCATGAGACACGGCTACACTCAGCATTAAGGGAGGTCCGAGGCTCTTGCCTCCCTTAGGCTACGCGCAGCAGGCCACGGTAGGGACAGATTAGGAGATGGCATAAGAGGTCTGAGGAGGAAAAAAGATTGGAATTGCTACCTCAAGCCTGGGACAGGGCTGCCTTGGGGGAACATAGAAGGTTTGCCAGGCCATGGTGGGGGCACAGTGGATGGGGAAGCCATAAATGGGAATTGGAATCGATCCAAGCAGTTGTGTGTGATTCTCTCCATCAGAGCTCAGAAGTGCTGATGTAGCAGCGAAGAAAGCGGGTACTGAAACTGATCCAAAGCAGAGTGTGCAGTCAGGCACTGTGATGAATGGACAATGGCCTCCTTCCTTGGCCAAGAGGCAGAATTGAGACAGGTGTGTAGCTGAAGAGGAGCTTCACATCTTCAAATGAGACCCTCATAGAGGGATTTTGGTTTGCAAAGACGGGTGTTTGCCAATCCTTTCTTAAGAGATTTGTAAAGCTAGATATAAATGAATTCTAAATTACAACAATGTACTATATTTGAAATATTACATGACTGCAGGAAAGAGGAGGAGCAGTACTTGAAAATGAAAACTGTTCAACATATATGCAACATTTAGGAAGACACGGATATTATGATTTTACAATTAATAGCTGCAGTAGGAAACAACTTTTTTAAATGGCTAAAAAGACTTCAAAGTCAGCAAATAATTTGTCTTTGTTCACACGTAAATTTTCTTTGTCCTTAAAAATTTATAAACTTTTATTGTGAGCATACATTCTTTTTAGACCTAATTGATATTTAATAAAGTATAGGAATATAAGGCTCTTTGTGTTCCAAGAAAAATAAATAATAAACATTGACAATTGAAAACATAGGATATTAATATAGATCTACCTCTGAATCACCTTCACCAATGTCAGAATTATGCATAATGCTTGTTAGAAGCAAATGGTTTTGGAAATAGCACATTGCCAGATCGAAAAAAAAAAACTAGGTCTTTAAAAATCTATATAATTAAACTATTAAATGTCTTGGTGCAAGCACAGTCAAGAAGTATTAGTTGGAGTGTATAATTATTCTTATTAAAATGAATTCTAAGTGGTAATCAGAAAAAGCTCAGAAGCTTGGTGGTTGTTTAAATCTCAAAGCATCACCAAGAAAAGGGACTTTACTATTTCACTGCACATTTAATTTTCCTACACATTGAAGAAAAAAATTGCTTTCCATGCTTTTTAGAATGTTTCTAGGAAAAAGGTGAAAATATATTTTGGCAATCCTTCAGCCTATAAGTGGAAATCTGGCTGGACAATATTTAATATAAATTGCTACTTAACATCACTTGGTGTTCCATGTTTAAAAATGGCAACTGTTCATGTTGGGTAACTGTTTCATAAATGCTTTAATGGTTATAGTATTGAACTCCATTAAGGCCAATTTGGGCCCTAAAAATACAGTCTTGTGCCCAGAAATTATTGTTAAGCAATTTAGAAGAATAAAATAGACATTAGATGTGGGGCACATGCCAGTGGTGGGCGTCTTATTCCATGAATGGTGCTGCAAAACCCTGCCTTCCCCGAGATATCTCCCACCTGCCCTGCCCTGATAGGTTTTCTGCTTCACTTGAACCCAAATTCGCTTCATTGTAGCACATTTTCTGGGCTGTGCCAAGAGAGAAGGGGCACTGTCTTTTGGAGGCCAGCGTTAAAATGATACCAGAAGAAAGGAGGCTTCTCAGTTCTTCTACAATATGTCTTCGTCTCTATATGTCTATACAGGGTGTGGACATAGGGGTGTGGGCACCTCCCTGTTCCCTTTGGCTGAGTGTGGGAGATGGGGAGGGATGAGATGACAGGAGTAGGAAATTTGCAAACCAGGGTGAGAACGAAGATGTAGAGGGTATTGGAAAGGGGAAGAATGATCAACTTAAACTTGGTGTGTTTTAGTTTTGCCTAGAATTAGCCCAATTAGGCTAATTAGGCTACCTGCACCTGCACAGTTCTTCACCCTAAGAAACCCTAGATAGGGCTGTGAGTCGGAATTGACCCAATGACAGTGAGTTTGAGAGTCCCTGAACCTTTAAGATATTAGAGAAAAGTAATGTAAAATCCTGGGGACCAAGCTTGACTTAACACTTACATTGGCTTTTGAGTTTACATGTATTATCTCTACAGGCTGAGTCTATATCACTTCGCTAAGATTTCATAAAGGAACACAACAATTTGAACATAAACTTTCTGGTCTTGGATGTATACATGTTTTTCCTATAGGAAACTGTCCTATAACATACATGTTGGAGATAGAGAGGGCTTTCTAATGTCTTAAAGAGGTACAGTCTTAGACACCTACAAGGGGTCACTATGAATCAGAATTGACTTGATAGCAGTGGGCTTGAATTAGGGGTTATTAAAGTAATCCAATTATCACAAGAATTGCAAATGGTAACTTCATTTTATTCTTTCTTTCTTTCTTTTTCTTTCTTCTCTTCTCTAGTTTCTATCCTGTAAGGTTGACACCATCATACTTAGCAGAAGCCTAAATTTAAAGGTAGGAAGGAATTTAAAGCAGAAATTTAAAGCTAGGAAGGCAGAGAGAGCGAGGGAAAGAAACAAACTTTTCAGAGAAACACTTCAAAAGAACTTCTTTTCTCTTTCCCAGTTGCTCATAGACGTCTCATTGTCATTTCAAATTCAGGTTTTCTAGGGTGTGAAGCCCATGTTTTATTCTTAGTTTTGCTAATGAGTCATTCTCTGCCCTTGGACACCTCACTTAACACGTTGTAACCTAGTAAGAGTTGGTTTTTTTATTTTCAGAACTAGATTGTGTCTGGAGAGCGAGAACTTTAGTCTTCCTCGTGACGTTCCTCTGTTAAAGCACTGGAGCTCCTGGATGTCCTGCGGTGACTGTTTCAGCATAATTTGTCGCAGAGACACGGTTGAACTGTCTCTGAGGTTGTCTAGATTTCGCGTGGGGATGTCTACCAAAGGCATCTTCAAAGTGGAAGTAGGCCTAACCTGTCACTTTATTTCTATTGCCTAGTCTTGGGTCATTGGACAACAAACTAACAGGCAAACATCCACTGCCCTTTTCCTCTGAGGCCGTAACTCTGCTTGCTAGCCGCAGAGAGGATTGATCCTCTCAGCTTTTCCTTGCGTTTTGCTCCATAAGTAGGAATAGGATTAAATGTTGGTTTTCATTTTAAGGTTATTAGGTAATGAAAAGAGTTATTATTGTTATTATCAGTAATATTTACTTGTGCTCCTCATCCAATATGATTTGCTCCTCATTTGTTCCCTCAAATCTATAAGAATGTTTGGGTTTACCTTAAAACTACTAGAAACTGTTTTTTGTTTTGTTTTTTTTCCCCTGCATAAATTCATCCTTCATAGGGCTTTTTGAGTGACATCTAGGTGAGGTGCACTATGAATTATGTATGTCTGGTGACAAACTACTCCCTGCTCTCAAAGCACTTATAGTTTTACTGAAGAAATGTTACATTTACATTCAACATTAATAGGAGCTGAAAAAATAAATTCACCTAAGAGCTGTAACAAGGTGGCATGTGATCGTCGGATTATGGATATAGCTGGGAAGCTGAAAAGGTCTAAGTACAAGAGATAGTCCTTGAACCAAATCATGAAGGACCATGGGAATATTCTTTAGGAAAATAGACATTTAGAAAGGCAGACAAGTCTGCAGCGTGACCTGAATAGGCAGGAAATAACAAGAAATGAATAAGGATAAGCAGAAGAGGAACTGAGATTGGTCAAGTAGGACAGATTAGGGAAACAGGAAAATGACTGGACATAAGAAGCCAACGCAAATTTTATGTTAGAGAACCCAGGTGATGGCAATACCACTCATGCGGTTAAGATCATTTAAAAAGCACATAGGATAAAATAGGTAAGAGATCTGTGGGGTGCCAACCCCCACCACCGAATGAGTCCAAGAGGGCGGTGGTGTGATTGAAGGATAAATTAAAGAGACATCAGACAAGACAAAGCACGCAAGGGATCTTCTCTGCCTTCTTAACTTCTGTAGCCAGGTCCGTGGAGAGAGAGAGAGAGAGAGAGAGAGAGAGAGAGAGAGAGAGAGAGAGAGAGAGAGAGAGAGAGAGAGAGAGAGAGATTATATTTCCAACACCAATTTATATACTCTCTGGCACACAAGCCCCCTTAATTATAGGTAACCATGTATATAACACATTGGGCTGTAACCTAACCTTAAAGGTCCCTAAGTTCATTGGAGGAGTGACCTAACACCATTGCAGGGGGGAAGGGAACAGGAAGTGACTCAGAGACTCGAGGGCAATAGCAGGTGTCTGTTTCTATAGTTAAAGCTGCAGGCCTAATAGCAATCAGCTGTGTGCTTGTAAGAGGTCACTTTAAGGCAGTATTATGCGAGGATATATTGGGGAATAATATTAATCATGAGAATATGATTGTGACTCGTCTCCAACTCACAAGGGTGGAGGCCTCCCTTCACCCCAGAAACCCAGCCTGTCAGGCTTCTGAATATATGAGAATAAAGGAGTCATCCACATACACTTTCTTCCCATTCTCTGTTTCCCACAGAGATTTGTGCAGGAAGACGAGTTCGTGGGAAGTAGAGGTATTATCTAGGAGGATACAGGCTTGAACAAAGCCAGTGAAAATAGGAGTGTATGTTTATTCACCCCTATCTTTAGTGATCTCTTAAAGGCAAGCAAAAACCAGGCTGTGTTATCATAATTGTTCTTAGTTGCAGCTAGAATTAAGTGTGAGCAGGTGGGAGATCTTTAGAACTTAAATGCGATCCCTGTCAGAGCAGTTGATCATCGTAGTTCTTCTGGACTCAGAGTTGTGAAGACCGTGGTTTGGTGAGTTTGGTCTAGGACACTAATTGTGTCCGTGTGTCTTTCTATTGTCCTCACTTCTCTTTCCTGCTTATGGGGAGACACCGTCAGTTGTTCCTTAGATGGCCTGTGACAAGCTTTGGTGACCCCAGTATAACTCACCAAAAGAGGAGGTGAAGTTTCTGTTTGTTGTGGGAAGGAGCACGTAGGCTAATAAGATCTAATGTACATCAGAAAGTGACCAGTCTTGTGCCATCCTCGCCAGCGTTGTTTTATTTGAACTCATTATTGAAGCCATTCTGATGTAAATAGGTGAGATCAACCACACCACTATATTAATAATTAAACCTTTATGAAACAGCTGGGCCAAGAGTCGGTTAGCACCTGGAAATATCTCAATCCACAACAAAAACATTCCAACCTTTTTCATAGTTCAAAATAGTGGGATGGGTCAAGGGGAGGAATGGCCTAGCTGTTACCTTACTTTCAGGCTGGCAGGATAACAGGGTTGGGGGAACAGCACAGCTGCAGATGCTAACTCAGGTCTTTCAAGCTAGTATACATTTCTTGCTAACTGGGCAGGCCCTGGGTTTGGAGAAATCTCAGAGGGGTCACGGTCTTGCTGGGAAAGCCGGGAGAGGGAAGAGAAGAAGGGAGGCAAACTGCTAGCAGATGGTGAAGGCCATTTGAAATAAAATGAAGCTCCTCGTGTGAAGCTAGGTTACCATAACTGTGTCGGTCTATCTGGTGGAGGATATTTCACCGACCTTCTTTCTACTTTGCGAAGCCCGGTGTACTTTTCCAGGACTGGTTTCTCCTAATAACATGTCCAAAACATGTGAGCTGAAGTCTGGCCATCTTGTTCTCAAGGAGGCGTCTCGCTATACTTCGAACAAGACCTATTTGTTTGTGGTTCTGGCACTTCACAGTACTTTCAATATTCTTTGCCAATATCATGATTCAGATGAAGCAACGCTTCTGTGGTCTTCCTTATTCACTGTCCAACTCTCACATGTGTATGAGATGGGGGAAATTCTATGGCTCGGGTAAATCTTACCCTAGTCCTAAAAGTGGCATCTCTGCTTTAGGACCAGTTAAAGAGAACGTGTAGGGCAGATTGGTCCACTATTACCCATTGAGTTTTTGGCTGCTGTTTTTGTGAGCATTGATTATAGACCCAAGCAACATGAAATCCTTGACAAGCAGTTTCTTAATGTATCATGCTGTTACCTACTGGTTCAGTTGTGAGGATTTTTGTTTTCTTTACATTGAGTTGTAGTCCATCCTGAAGGCTGCGGCTCCAGTTAGTCCAGCTTCTCAGATTTTGCTAAGCATACAGATTAAATGAGCACGGTGAAAGGATGTAATCCTGACCTATACCTTTCCACATTTAAATCACTCAATGCTTCCTTGTTCTTTTGAAATACTTGCCTCTTGGCACTGAGGTTTCACATGAGAATAATGAAGTATTCTGGACCCCATTTTTCTCAACGTTACCCATAGTTTGTTATGACACACAGTCACATGCCTTAGCGCCGTCAATGACGCACAACCTAACATCTTTCCGGCATTCTTTGCTTTCAGCCAAGGCCCAACTGATGCCGCCAATGGTATCCCTTATGTCACATCCACTGCTGGATCTAGCTTGGATTTCTGGCAGCTCCCTGTCAATAGACTGATTTTTTTAAATTGTCTTCAGGAAAATTTTAGTTGTAAATACAGGGGTAGTCAATTATTCAATATGGCTCTGCTAGCTAAAGTCTAACTCCCACCAACTAACCTCTGCCTGCATGAGTCTGGGTAGGAACGTGGAGGAAGACATTGCTAGGATTCACCTTTGAGTAATTGTTAGCAGGATTCATTGGATGGCCTTCCACTGGGTATATAATGAGCTCCCTGAGAAGCAGAAGGGGGATTATCTCTATGAGCAAGAGCCATAGTGGCAAAAATCCTCTGGACCCGAGAGAGAGAGAGAGAGAGAGAGAGAGAGAGAGAGAGAGAGAGAGAGAGAGAGAGAGAGAGAGAGAGAGAGAGAGAGAGGCAGAACAGTAGCAGTAGCAAAACCAGCAGCCAGAGTGTAAAATAGAGTAGTGAACTTCCCAGCCCACAGAACAAAGAGAACAGAGTATGCTTTCTGGGCAAGAGGCTGACTTGTAGAGTAGCGTGCTAACTGGGAATTGAGCTTACTTGCCCATGGAGGTGGGACTGAGTGCCTTCAAGTGGAGGCTTAATGGCATGGGGTA
Source organism: Tenrec ecaudatus (assembly GCF_050624435.1). Taxonomy (NCBI): domain Eukaryota; kingdom Metazoa; phylum Chordata; class Mammalia; order Afrosoricida; family Tenrecidae; genus Tenrec; species Tenrec ecaudatus. The sequence goes on from NC_134537.1 coordinate 13,378,768, forward strand.
CCTCTGTGTACTTAATTAGGGGAGTTGGATTTGCTTAACCATGGAGTTTGAGCTAAATGCCTGAGGGTTGGATTTTACAGTGGAGTGGCATGACCATTGGGAATTTGTTAGCTCTCTTGAAAGAACTTTGTAACACATCCTGACCGAACCTCTGTATCCTGAGCGTTTCCCACCTGCATTGTAACTCATTAATTTCCTTAATACATGCTGTCATTGTCTGTTCTTATTCCCAAGGAGCATATAGTAATTTTACTGATAGTATCTTTAATTTAGTCAATAACAGAATTAGAATAATTGGTTGAGAAAACCATAGTATACTTGCATGGGACTACATTTTAGACTAAAAATTCATGGATTCTTGACTTAGACTAAAAACTTAAGTGAACAGGTACTGTTTACACATGGAGAATTGGAGATAGGGCAAGACTTCCAATAGCACTCATTCACAAAGACAGAACCATGCCTGCCTGATTACCATATGCCCCCCAAAGCAAATACATCCAATACCTTAAGATAGCAGTCACCTGCTTTTTCTCACACTTGAGAGTTTCAGCCATAAGTCCACGGGAGCATTTCAGTTCCTTAAATGTGCCCCAGGTTATTTTAAAATAAAGTCTAGTTCACTTGGTGGGGTTTCCAAATCAGAGCATTCTTGTGGCTCCTATGAAGGATGTTTTGCATCTCCAAAAGACAGACTCTAAAATCCACGTCATCTATAGAACACAGTCTGGGTGAAAATTCTAGATCAAAATGAGGAAGATAACACTTTCTGTAGTCTCCCCTTGGAGATCTCTATCAGCAATGTTACGCATTTTTCTCAATAGCAGCCCCATCTGGTTTATCAACCCACAGAAGTGTAATCAAATGCCTTCTCCAAAACACGCATGCCCCTCACCTCAACTCTTGACTTGAATTTCAAGTAAGATTCACTCATAATTCTTAAGGAGTATCTGTTGATTTGTGGTGACCGCACAACCATGTTATATGGTAGAACTGATTGGTCTTCTCCCTCTCCCGAGAAACTAACCCCTACTAAGGTGAGACCTACCCCGGTAAAGTGGTTTTAAGATATACAAAGCAGAGGTGGAGTATGGTGCATAAACACTAGGCAGGCACACTACCTCATTGCTTTGGAGTACAGATTAGAAGGTTACAGGTGCTGAGAAGAGAAGCCTGCCTTCATCTTTGTGTTATCCTGATGGTAGTGGTCCAAACAATATTTGTTCTTTTTAATTGACTAACATCACCCGATATGATGTCTTCAGGCCCATACATGTCATGAGGCATTTCTTGGTTTCCTCATTGATTTGTAGGGATACACAGGATCCTCTGTGTGTATGTGCCAGTTTCTTTATGTAGTCTTTACTGGTGGCTCTGTGAGCTGTTTACAGCTTTTTGCTACAATGAACATAGGAGGGGCTGTGTCTGTCTGTGTTCTGCCTTTAGTAAATGACCAGTAGACGTATTGCTAAGTCACGTGAGAGTTCTAGTCCTAGGTATTTTAGGTAGTGTCATATCGCTTTCTGCAGTGAATATACATGTTTCCAGGGTCACCAACAGTCTATCTTAGGCTATTTCAGTGAGTGCCGGGTGATATCTCACTGTTGTCTTCCTCTGCGTCTCCCAGATGGCACCTTTTCCCCCGTGTGTTTGTTAGCCGTCTGAGTGTTATTTTTTGGTGACCTGTCTCTTCATGTCTTTTGACTGCTTTTTTTGTTGGATTATTTGTTGTTCTCTTACTGATTTGTTTCAGAATTCGATAGATTTTACTAATTGGCTTCTGTCCATTGTGTCATGACTAAAGTTTTTTTCCTGCAAGTAAGCAATCAATCGACTCTTGATGTGTTTAAGTATTTTATTTTTTGCTAGTTTCCAGTCATCTATTTTGTCTTCCACTGAGTGTGCATCCTTTATTCTATTCGGTAGCATGTTTATGCTCTGCAATGGGGTTCTTACATTTGTCCCCATTTTTCCATCGATAATCCTTATAGCTCTGAGGTTTACATTTCAGTCTTTAATCCATCTTGAGTTCACTTTTGTGCATGGGGTACTATGTGGATCCTCTTTCATTCTTCTGCAGATGGAGATCCAATGATTCTAACATTATGTGTTGAAGAGGTTGTCTATTCCCACTTAATGGTTTTTGGTCCTTTGTTAAAGGCCAGTTGCCTGTAGGTGGATGCATTTATTTCCAGGTTGTCTATTCTGTTTCACTGGTCTATCTCTCTATCACTGTATTGGTACCAGTCTGGTTTGTTTTGTTTCTTTTTAATCCTTTTATTGAGAGCTCTTACAATGTTTATTACAATCCATACATCAATTGTATCAGGCTATTTGTACATAAGTTGCTATCATTGTTTTCTAGACAGCTACTTTCTATTGAGCCCTTGGTATCAGCCCCTCTTTCTCTCCCACCCTCGGGACCCCTCCATAGGTTATAAATTATTATTTTCATGTCTCACACCGACCACTGTCTCCCTTCCCCCCATGGTTTCCATTGTTCTTTCCCCGGGAAGGGTGTGTGGTTGTGTGTTGATCAATTTTCCCTTCCTCCTCTCCTCCCCCCACTCCTTCACCCTTCCCATCTGGTATCTCTCTTCCCATTCCTGCTCCTGGGTTGCATGTGTCCCGAACTCTTCTCTCTTATCTACGGCTGCATACATGCTCTGGTCTAATCACTGGGGTCACGGTGGTGGGAGTGAGGAAGCTTCAAGGAACTCCCTTGTTCTTAACCATATGACTGTTTGTTTGATTATTAAGGGTCTTCTGATGCCTGTTACCTGGTCCCAATGACACTCATGCTCCCACAGGATTTTTCCATGTGGGCTTGTTTCTCTGCTGGATGGCCGCTTGTTTCACGTCAAGCCTTTAAGACCCCAGATGCTATATCTTTTAATAGCCAGGCACCATCTGCCTTCTTTACCACATTTGTTTATGCACCCATTTTGTCTTCAGCGATTGTGCCAGGAGGATGAGCATATCAGATTGCCAATTTGTAAATAGAACGTGTTCTTCTATTGAGGGAGGGTCTGAGCAGAGGCCCCAAAAGTTGGTTTACTATCTCAGTGTATTGCCATATAAATAGATGAACATAAGCCAATACTTCTATTTTTATGGATTAATGTAATTACATACAGACACTCCTGGTTTTGCTTCCTAGATCATTCCTCTGTTTCTTTTTAAATTCTTTCTGCCCCACCATTATGCTCACTCTAATTCTGCCTCTTAGTACTTCCTCTCAGCTAGATTTCTGTTGTGTCAGCGCTCCCAGGATCTCTCTATCTACCTCATTATTGTTTTTATTCCCTAGTTATTTTCTTGTCCATGGTTCTGTTTGCCCATCCCACCTTTCCCCCATCCATTTCTCCTCCTAAGTCCCCCCAGGACCATTGATCCTGTTGTGTTCTCCTCCAGCTTGCTTCCCATGCCTGTCTTGCGTAAGTAGGCACACCAACAATGGCATAGTCCAAACCAATAGGAAACAAATGGTTGATCAAAAATAGAGAGAGAGAAGTAAGAAGAAATACCCCTCCTCCAAAAAACCCAGAAACAACAACAAAAAAAAACCCCAAACAGAAACAAAGTAAAAAAAAAAACAAAAAAACAACCACAGCAAAATAAAAAATAACCCCCAAACATGCATGCTTCCAGGTCTGTCCACTGACCTTTATGACTATCTCCCCACTGGTCCTGGGGGAATTCTGGGAACTGTACCTCCTATCCTGAAATCTATTTTGGGGGCTCTTTGAGGGCTTGTGGCTTTTCTTTGCTCCCTTTACTGACCTATTGTGTTCCCTTCTTGGTTTGCCCGGCTGTGGGGGATTCAGACTGTATGTCCTTTCTGCCCATGTCTTAATTGGATTGTCTGTCTTTTTCTTGTTGAAGAGTTAAATTTTCTATAACTTTTAGAGGTTATTCCTTTGTTAAATATGCCATTGCCTCCCTCTCCCCAATATCTGGGTTCTCTTTTAGCGAAATAGTTTTAAGCACATAAGCGTGTGTTTTCAGGCGGTCTTGCTCATATAGTTGTCTTCTGCTGTTTGTGTAATTTCCGTTATGTTTGATTTTTATGCCATGTATAAAATACTTTACATTTGTTTCTATTTTTTTCATTGATCTTTAGTGTTCTAAGTTTTTCATTTATGTCACTGATCCATCTGCAGTATGGTTTCATATGCATTGTGATATATGTGCCTAATTCTTCTGCAAATATATATATATTGAGCTTTGTTAGCACCATTTGCTAAAGGGAATCTCTCCATTTAATGTATTGTGGCATTGTGTCAAAGATCAGCTTTTGGTAGGTTGATGGATTTATTTGCAGCTTCTCAATTCTGCTCATTCTTCTATATGTCTTTGGTTATACCAGTTCCAGGCTATTTGGAGCATGGTGGCTTGGTCGGTGTTAAGATGGGCACTGAAGGCCTCCTACTTTGTTCTTTGGTAATGCCTTATTTTCCAGCTCACTTTCATTTTCATATAAAGTTTTTGATTATTTTTTCCATCTCTTTGAAGAGTGAAGTTGTATCTAGATCAGGCTGGCACTGTATCTATAGTCTGATTTGGGTAGTACTGATATTTTTATAATGTAAAGTCTCCCTAGGAGCCCTGGTGGCATAATGGTTATGCATTGGGCTGCTGTCTGCATGATTGACAGTTCAAACCACCAGCAGGTCCCCGGGAGAAAGACTAGACTTGCTACTCCCATCAACAGTTACAGTCTCAGAAACCCGGAGGAGATCACTATGAGTCACCATTGATTTGATGGCAGTGAGTTTGGAGATTTTTTCAAAAGTCTCCTTTTTCTTGAGCATTGGCATATTTATAGAGGTCTCTTGATTTCTTGTAGTAGTGTTTTATAGTTTTCTTTGATCAGATCTTTTGCTTCTCTGATTACTTTTAATTTTATGTATATTATCTCTTGAGTAGCTTTGTAAATGATATCATTTCCCTTATTTGCTGTTCAGAACTCTCTTTGTTAATGTATAGCAATCAATTGATTTTTGTATGTTTATCCAATATCCTGCCAGCTTGCTGAATCTTTCAGTTAGTTTCAATAATTTTCTTACTGAGTCTTTAAGATTTTCTATGTATAGGAAAATATCCCTTTCAAACAGAGAAAGCCTTACTTCTTCTCTGCCAATTTGAACGGCTTTAATTTCCATTCCTTGCCTTATAACTCTGATTCATACTTCTAGCACAAAATTGAATATGAGTGGGGATAAAGGGTAGCTTTGTCTGGTTCTTCTTTAGAAGGATAATTTTTCAGTTTCTTTCAGTTGTGCATAATGTTGGCCTTTGGTTTTATACATATATCCTTTTTTATATTTTAGATGTTTATTTACATAAATATAAAAATTAAATTAAATCAAAGTACATTTACATATTTTAAAAATTCCCATTTACTATTGAAGAGTTTATTATGCATTTTAACTATAGCTTTATGGGGGAGATTAATTTCAGAGATTTGGTTTTATTAAGTGATTTTTAAAAAACATTTTATTAGGGGCTCATACAACTCTTATCACAATCCATATATATATATATATATATATATATATATATATATATATATACATCAATTGTATAAAGCACATCTGTACATTCTTTTCCCTAATCATTTTCTTTTTTTTCCTTTTTTTTAATACATTTTATTAGGGGCTCATACAACTCTTATCACAATCCACACATATACATACATCAATTGTATAAAGCACATCTGTACATTCTTTGCCCTAATCACTCTCAAAGCATTTGCTCTCCACTTAAGCCCTCCGCATCAGGTCCTCTTTTTTTTCCCCTCCCTCCTCGCTCCCCACTCCCTCACGTGCCCTTGGTAATTTATACATCGTTATTTTGTCATATCTTGCCCTATCCGGAGTCTCCCTTCCCCCCCTTCTCTGCTGTCCATCTCCCAGGGAGGAGGTCACATGTGGATCCTTGTAATCAGTTCCCCCTTTCCAACCCACTCACCCTCCACTCTCCCAGCATCGCCCCTCACACCCCTGGTCCTGAAGGTATCATCCACCCTGGGTTCCCTGTGCCTCCAGCTACATATATCCTTTATGTTCAGGGATTTCACTTCTATTTTTGTTTTGTTGTATTTTTTTTTAATCATGATTAGATGTAGAATTTTGTCCAATGCTTTTTTGGTTTTGATCCATATGATTATGTGGTTCCTTTCCTTTGTTTGATTTGTTTGATGGATTATACTAATTGCTTTTCTAATGTTTAATAATTCTTGCATACATGGTTTGAATCTCACTGGTTATGATTCATTATTTTAAAATATATTTTTGAATTCTACTTCTGAAAAAATTTTGATCAATGTTCCTTAGGGATATTGGTCTATAATTGTATTCCCCAGTGATCTGTTTGCCTGAGTTTGATATCAGAATGATGTTTTTTCCACCAAGTTACTTCAGGACCTTTTCATCCTGTTCTGTACTCTGACAAAGTGTGAGGAGATTGGTATCATTTCTTCCCTGAATGCTCAGTAGACTTCCGCAGTGAAGTTTCTTGGTCAGAAACATTTTTTGTTAGTTTTTGTTGTTGTTGTCTTGTTACGATCCTGTTCAAATTTTCTACCTGTCATCAGTGTTAGTTTAGATTGGGGATTCCTAGGAATTTGTCCATTCTTCTAGGTTGAGAAATTTTGTTGGTTATGTTGTGACATAACCCATTTCATTTCTGAATTGTGTTATTTGTATCTGCTCTGAGGGGAAAAACATGAATCTTTCTACTCCCATAAAAAGTTAGCCTTTAAAAAACATGGGAAGTTCTACTCTGTCCTATAAGGTCACAGTAAATAGGAATTGACTCAATGACAGTGAATTTGGTTTGGGGATTGCCTGGTGGCTCAGTGGTTCTGAATTGGGCTGCAAACTCTAAGGTCAGCAGTTTGAAAAAAACCAGCTGCTCTGTGAGAAAAAGATGAGGCTTTCTACTCTCAGAATGATTAAAGTCTCATGGTATGATTTTATATAGAAAGAATCCTAAGGTGTCCACAATAGGATTGCTGGAAACAATTGAGTTTAGTAGAGAAGTAGGATACAAAATTAACAAGCAGAAATTAATTGGATTCCTGAAGAGAAGACCTAAAAAGACATTAAAAAAAACCCAACAATGCCATTCAGAGTAGCCATCTACCTAGGAATAAACCTAACCAAAATCCCAAAATGCCTCTACAAAGAAAACTACAGAACAATATTTCAAGAGACCAAAAGGAGTCTACACAAATAAAATAATATCCCATGTTCAAGGAGCAGAAGACTCAATATTGTGAAAATGGCAATACTACCTATAAAACAATCTCCAAATTCAATGTAATCCCAATTCAAATTAAAGCATCAGTCTTTTAAAAAATGGGACTATTACTTCCCAACTTCATCTAGAGAGGGAAGAAGCCCAGGATAGGCAAAGAACTCCTTAAAAAGAAGAACAAAGCAGGTGGTCTAGTACTACCTGATCGCAAAGCCTACTACACAACCCCGGCTATCAAAGCATCCTGGTATTGGTATAATGATAGTAAATAGACCATTGGATCAGGATAAAAAAAAACTCAGAAATAAAATATATGCATACAGACAACTGATTTTTGACAAAGGACCAATAAGCATTAAATGGGAAGCAGGTACCCTCTTCAATAAAACTGCTGGAAAAACTGGATATCCATCTTCAGAAAAATGAAACAAACCCCATATCTCACCTCATGCACAAAAACAAACTCAAGGTGGATCACAAACCTAAATGTAAAACGTAAAGCTATCAGTACCATCAATGAGAAAACTGGGGCAGATCTAAGTGCCCTGACGTAGGGACTACATGGGCTACCAGAGATAACAAGGGAAGCACATTCCATAGAAGACAAAATAGATGAGTGGGACCTATTAAAAGTAAACCACGTGTGTACACCAAAGTATTTCATCAGAAGAGTAAAAAGAGAGACCACAGTTGGGAAAAGCTATTTAGCAACAACATAACAGACAAAGGACTAATTACTAAACTCAGTAATATACTGCAAGCCTACAACAAGAGAAAACTAACCTTCTGAGGACCTTAGCAGATGATTCATAAAGGATAACACTCCAATGGCTAATAAGCAGATGAGGAAATGCTCTCATTCATTAGCCATCTGGGAAATGCAAGTCAACACAGCCATGAGATACCATCAAAAGCCAATAACCATAGCCCAATTTTTAAAACTGAGGACAACAAATGCTGTTGAGGGTGTGATGAGATTGGAACTCTTATTCACTGATGGTGGGCTGGTACTTACATGCAGTCACTGTGGAAAATGATATGGCTATTCCTGTAACAAAACACGATTGAAATACCATATGATCCAGCAATACCATTCCTGGGCACATACCCCAAAGAAATAAGAAAATGATCACGGAAAGATGTAACCTCCCTCACGTTCATTGCAGCACAGTTCACAATAGCAAGAAGTTGAAAACATCTGAATTCTTATCAATAGAAGATTGGATAAAAAAAATCCCAAATTCTGTAGCAATGAAGCCATGAAGCACCTCATAACATGGAGGGATCTGGAATACATTATGCTGAGTGAAGTTAATCAATCACAAAAAGAAATAATGTATGAGGTAGGAGTCCACTGCTGTAGTCCACTGCTTGTAGCAACAAGACTGGCCCAAGCTCAGGCTTGCAGGGGATGCAGTCTGCTGGCCTGGGTGGCCGGACAGCCTGGTAGAGATCCCGACTGGTGCCAGGGAAGCATACATCATCCTCTGTAGGTATGTGTGTTGAAGGTTGTTTGTCGGAGGGTGCCTCACTTCAGCTGGAATCAAGTTGTTAAGGAAGGGGAAAGGGGTGTCTTCTGCATGGCTGTCGTGCAAAGCTATAACAAGATCCTAGACAGGTAGAGAGCACTATCAGAGGGATGAGGGATACTGATGGGAAAGTCAAGTCAGGAGGGGAGAAAGGGAGCAAACACGTCTAGGGGAGCACAAATGCATGGCTATTAGTAGAAAACTCAAGAGGACCGACCGCTAGGTGTGGGGAAGAATGACTGACATGTTTGGGGGACTCTAAGTAGAGGAGTTTTCCTGGTGATATGCTCCAAATTGGCCGCATTGACCCGGGCTTCTTGGTGCATTCTGGGGACCCAGGCTGGGTGCTGTAGAATTCTGGGGCATTAAATCCTGGATCTTCTGGGAGCATTGTATGCTCAAGAGGCTGTATCAGTGAGATCCTATGCTGAAGCCCACTGGGTGGGCTGTACTCTACCTCAGACACACTTGTAATCTGAGAAGTTAAGTTGGAAAGGCATGGTGTCTGAAGAAGTGGAAGACAGCTATACTAAGATTGTTGAACTTTTGGTAAACAATCATGATTTTATTATATCAAATCCTTACATGCTGTATTAAAATATATATTACAATATATTTATATCTAACAAGGAAATAGATCTATGTACATATATTTATATGTTAAGGATTAAAATAGCAGATGGATGTTGGGCCTCTACTCAAGTACTCCCTCAATGCAAGAACACTTTGTTCTAATAACCCTGATTCTGTGATGCTCACCTTCCCAACACGATCACTGAAGACAAAATGGGTGCATAAGCAAATGTGGTAAAGAAAGCTGATGGTGCCCGGCTATCAAAAGATATAGCATCTGTAGTCTTAAAGGTTTGAAGATAAATAAGCCGCCATCTAGCTGAGAAGCATCAAAGCACGCATGGAAGAAGCACACCAGCCTGTGGGATCATGAGGCCTCAGTGGGATCAGGTATTAGCCATCAAAAACCCAGAATAGAAAATGATATCAATTTGAATGAGGGGGAGTATGGAGTGGTGACCCAAAGTCTATCTGTAGACAATTTGACATCCCCTTACAGAGGGTCACAAGGAAGAGATGAACTAGTCAGGGTGCAGTGGAGCACCAAAGAAATATACAAATTTCCTCTAGATTTTTAATGCTTCCTCCAACCCCTCACTATCATGACCCCAATTCTACCTTACAATTCCAGCTAGAACATAGTGTGTACACTGGTGCAGATAAGAGCTGAAAACACAGATAATCCAGATCAGAGAAACCCCTCAGGACCAATAATATGAGTAGTGATACCAGGAATGTTGGGGAGAGAAAAGGGAAACTGATCACAATGATCTACATATAACCCCCTAATAAGGGGGACAGACAACAGAAAAGTGGGTAAAGTGAGACAGCAGTAGTATAAGACATGAAACAAATAATTTCTAAAAATAAAAAGATAAAAAATAATTTATATAAATCATCAAGGGTTCATGAGAGAGGGATGGTAGGGGAGGAGTGAAAATGAGCTGGTACCAAGGGCTCAAGTAGAAAGAAAATATTTTGAAAATAATGATGGCAACATATGTACAAATGTGCTTGACACAATGGATATATGTATGGATTGTGAGAAGAGTTGTAAGAGCCCCCAATAAAATTATATATATAATTTTATAATATATATATAATTAAAATTTTTGTGAACTAAAGTGAATTGTTCTCAGTGACTATTATTGTAAAATTTCCCTGATAATCAATCAATCAACTCCATGGTTTGTGTAAATAGTATCCAGCCATGAAAAGATTGACTCTGAACTAATGAATAAATCAGATACTGTGATATGGAGTTAACCTACATTGGCCCAATATCCCTCTCTCAACTGGGCTTTAAAAATTAGTATCAGGGGCTAAAATAAGGCAATATTAATGGAAGATCATATGCCCAAGGGGGATGATCTATAAGACTTTATTAACAAGGAAGTTGAGCAAGGGAGCCAAACTCAGGTAAAACAAACAAAACCCCCAAAACACATAGATTCAGGATTGGGTTTGGGGCTCACACTAAATCCTAGCTCCAATTGAAGAACAATTAGTTCTTACCTCCTGGCTCTGACCAATGCTTGCCCTCAGGGAGGGAACACAGAAGCTATGGATGCTATAGAAAAGTGTGGTGAAGAGATTAGGTGGTACTCGGCATTAGGTAAAATATCATCTGGGACCTTAAAGACTTGTCTCCAATCAAGTAGCTGAAATAGAAAAGCTCATATCACCACATTGAACCAGAACTATGCAGAGAACACTTTTCCTTGCGGTCATCTCCCCCCACCCTCACCACCCCCTGAAAGCCCACTGCCTGGCCTGAGGTCATCCGGTTTAACAACACAATAAAATGCAGGTTTGTAAGTGCCTTGAGAGCAATTCCTGTTTAAACAACTTCTCTCTCTTTATCAAGAGAGGCTGTATGTCTTTCTCTCCAGGGCAGCAGCGTTCATTGTTCATTTCCCGCCCCAGCTAGGAAGGCAACCTAGCCACCAAATCTAGGAATGGGGTCATAAAACTAGGTTCCTGACCCCTTACCTAAATACACTTTTGTTTTACTTCTGTCAATACCACTTAGTGATACATGTATTTTCACTTGCTTTTTCTTCTCCTCTCTGTATTCGGTCCTCCCTGAATAATATATAAGAGGCTTGGCCAGGGAACACAGGGCTGAAGCCCGGTGAAGAGTACCCTTTGAACATATCAGACTGTAGCCAGGGTAGACTGATATAAAAATAAAAACTCAATAATTCTAATTGGACACTATTGGATAATTCTTTTATCCAAACCCACAATACAGACATCGGAGTGAGATGTCAAGTAAATCCACATGGAAGAAGCACACCAAAATCAGTGACTGAAGGATTGTAAATCATGTAATCTAAAGCCGAAGGAGGGAACGGTATCATAATCTGGTTTGCAGAGGCTATGGATGACAGTAGGAGTCTAAGATACATTTGTGGTATCTATATAAGAAATAACCTTCCAGTGATTTCTCCATATCTATAATAGACGGACAAGAGAAGTTACCACATAGGTGCATTGGAGAAATGTCTGCAGAAGATCAAACTGATAAACCTGACTTGAACGGTTAAAACATTGTCAGTTGAACACACACACACACACACACACACACACACACACACACACACACCCATACACACACACACAATTGCCTGTTAGACCTGATCTGTGTTTCAATACTTTCCACTTTCTGTTTGTTCATATTGTGTATCTCAGATGTGTTATGTTATTTGAGGTGACCCTCTTGAACTTTTCTTATTTTTTCTGTTTTTCAGTATATGAAACCCAGGATGGATGTGTTAGTCTAGATAGACTAGAGAAACAAATTTCTAGAGACACTCATATGTATATAAGAAAGAACTTTATATAAAGAAAAATTATACATTAAGAAAACATCCCAGTGCAGATCAAGTCCATAAATTCAATATTAGCCCATATGTCCGATACCAATCTATAAAGTCCTCTTCAGACTCACAAAACATAAGCTATGATGCTGAATGCAGGAAGATCACAGGCCAGTGAGTGGGAAGTCTTGTGGATCCAGTGGTGATGTAATCATCTCAGTGCTGGGAGGGGTCTCCATGTGGCTTCTCCAGCTCCCAGGGCTGCATCAGGGTAGGTCCATGTGACTTCTCCTCAGGGATGTCTCCTAGGGAGTGAGCAATGTCAGTAGAGAGACTCCAAGAGAGTGGTCAGAGAGTGTGTCTCCCGCCTCCAAGGAGGAAATACAGGAATTCCAAGAATACTCAGGAGAAGGTCATGCTCACCCAGAGGCCTCTTTGGCTGTGACCTGATTGACAGCCCACCCCTTTACTCTTAATCCCCCCAAGTCCTATATTGACACCAGATCATGTGCCTACCACAACTGACGAACGTATAGGGACAGCAAGTAGAATAAGGGTTTCTGGCTGGGTACACTGGTGGTAGTGGGTGGGTGAGTGGGGGGTCAGTAAAGAGGGGGTGATGTCAAAGAGTTTAAGAAGGGAAAAATGTTTGAAACTGATTGTGGTAGCCATTGCACAATACTGCTTGATGTGATTAAACTGTGCAATGATGTGATATCTGTATTAACTACAAATAAAATAGTTTTGGGGGAAAAAAAGATTTGCAGTCTCAGAAACCCACGGGGGCATTCTGCTTTAATTTACAGGTTTGTTATACGTCAGCATTGACTCAATGGTAGTGTGTGTGAGGGATTATTACTATAGAACTGTTTCTCTTTTAAATTCTACGAGTTTGTTTTATGTATTTTGAGGTTTTCATTTGGTGCATAGATATTCTTCGTGGCATGTCCTCTTGTTCAAGTGACCCTTTGTTCATTATGCAATGATACTCATTGAATTATGCTGGGTTTTGCCTTAAAGTCTATTTTATTATCAATTTATGTTTCCACTCCTGTTTCTTTTTGAGTTTCATTCGTTTCTCCTCTCACTTATATTATTTATTGACGTGATCTTTTTTATCTTTTGAGTTTCAGTGTATTTTTGTTTTGGATCTAGAGTGTGCCTCTTGAAGATGGCATAGGATGAGTCCTATTTTGTTTCACCACTTTGCTTCTCTCTGCCTTTTCACTGGTGCATTTAATCCATTCACATTCCGTGCAGCTCTCTGTAGGTGTGATTGTATTGCTATCATTTTTGCTCTGTGTGTCCATTGCTACCAGTTTCTTTGTTCCATATAATTTTCGTGAACTCTGTGTTGACTTCATTTTATTATTGAGGTTTCTTTTCACGTTCTTCATTGTTGTTTTGGTGTTTATTAATTCATTCTGATTTCCTCTTCTATTCAATTTATTTTCTTTGAAGTTATCCTATAACTTATTAATGTCTTCCCTAGTTTAAAACAGTATGTTGTCTATTGAAATCTACCTGGATTCTTCTACCTTTGGAAGGTCTGTTACAACTTCTTCATGGGGTCCCTTACCTCCTTTATTTTTATTTCTTCTCTTTTGTCTTTCTCCTTTCTGCTTCTTATGGGTTTCTGTATGAAAAAAAACAACTGTGTGTGACTGGTTGGATGTATACACAAACTCCTCATCAATATCAAGACTTGATCTTCTAACTCAGACCATGAACTCTCCAATACCTGCTATCACAGACATTTCATTTGTATAGTAGGTGATAATGACTTCATAAGCTAGTGTATAGACAATGCATTTGTATAACATATCAGCAATATTTATGAAGTGTATATATAAAAAATTCAAGCTGTAATCTAAGGCCAGACAAAAATGATCAAACCAAGTTTTGTATTGTTTACCCTGGAAATAGAAAAACTCCTTTTGGGGTAGAAAATTAGGGCAGATATAACTACTCAGGGCTTAGAAGAAATATTTTTCAAACTGATTCTAAAGAGTCAAGGTAAAAAGGCCACTAAAGGAACTCATTTGACTATATCCAGATAAATATTTCTGGTTATTAAGGAGCAATTCTTGGATATTGGGATCTTGGATATTAAGGAGGAAGTCTACAAAAATACTTTGTTTACACATGAATAAAGAGACCAAAGCAACATAAGACATGATTGAAACATAAAGTTACCTGTATTGTGGTAAATAGCAGTAGACAGTGTAACAGAAAACTCAGGTGCTTAATAATATTTATTTCTTGCTCATGTCACAATATAACACGTGTCACTGGGTTAAGTCTCTGTGCTCCTAATTCCTCACAATCCTTTCTACTCAGTAAAGAAAGAGTAAATTTAAAATGTGATCATATATGGAAAGTTTTCATGGAAATGATGTATATTACTATTGTTCATATACTTATGACTAGAATTCAGAAACAGGATGTTATCAGTCAAGGTATGTCTTAATTACTACATGAACCATAACAAAAGAAGGTGGCTTTTTAAGAACTGAAATTTATTCTGATGGCTAAATGCAAGATCAAGGTCTTGGGTGTATTTATAGTCTATGTGGATCTTTTGTAGTTTCTGATCACAGTTTGAGATCGCTGGCTAACTTTGCTTGTAGCAATCCTCTTATGAAGTCTCTCTTTCCCTGTGTATGTGTTCGAGTTTCTATTTCTGCTTTTTCTATAAGATTTCACTTAAAAGTTATTAGGCATGAATGACCTCATTAAACTAATACCAACAGCAAAAACATTTTGAAAATTACAGGTATAAGGATTAAGACTTCAGTTCATATTCTGAGGAGATACAATGAGATACAATTTAACTTATGAGAAGGCACAACTAGACAAAAACAAAACAAATAACTCAAGAGAGGAAACAGAATGGGTTCCAAGAAATCTTTGGAAGAAAAGAGTTGCATAGGCAACAAAAGTGCTGAGATGCCAGCGAGGCAACTCAGATCAACAATAAGAATCTGTTACTTCTAGTTTGAGTATCGAATGACAAGAATCTAGGTCGCTCTGCATACTGGAAGCTGAACTCATGGTGGGCCATCTGGTAGGAGCCAGAGTCATGCGTAGATGTAGTCAGTGGTATAAGCACCATGCGGGGTTTCCCTTCCTTCTCGCCCACTAACATCCCTTGCTTATCTCTCATTTACCAAACTCTACTTGAAGCCACTCCTAAACCTGGGAGAGATAGACCATGGGTTCACCTGCCATACAGGCTTATCCAGGAAAGAGAGAGAATCTGAAAACAAACATATCACAGATGGTCACCTTGATCTAACCACATTATAAGAGCATCTGGAAAATATGGTCCATGTGCCCAGAGGAGAATGCTGACGTTAATGAACTCTGTCAGCCTTTACACAGTAGCCTTTTCCTAAATTCACTCTGCACTGGATATAGCGGGAGGTTTAGGGAATCCCAAATGGAGGGAGAGGAGGACTTTCATAGTCAAGTGGTGAATCTTTATTACCAAGCCTATTGTCATTGAGTTTATTTTGAATATAGCCACACTATAGCACAGAGTAAGATTGCCCTCATAGTGTTTCCAAGATATAATCTTTACCAAGACAGGCTGCCACGTCTTCTGGGGTCTTGCTGGTGGATGCAAACTGCTGACCTTCAGGTTAACAACAGAGCACTGTAGCCTCTGCTTCATGAGTGGTCCTACAAATCCTTATAAAAAGATACCAAATCACTACTGATAGTATCTATAAGCCAACTTCTTGATAGACTTCCATGGGGTATGGTCTGCCAAAATTAGCAGTTTAACATCTCAGTATTTTAAATAAATTCAACAAAGCATCCGTGCATTTTAAATAAGCTTAGCAATTTTGTAGAAAATGCAATTCTATCAATAAGGAAGGTGGGGTAGTTGTATGACTTTAAATTTGTATGGCAGTGTGGTGGGGGAGTCCAACCTGTCAAGTAGGCCACAGAGTGGGGATGCCTCCCTAGGATTGTGCCCTTATAAGGAAGAAACTGGGAACTTTCTCTCTCTCTCTCTCCCTCCCCCTCCCCCTCTCCCCTTCCCCTCCCCTTCTCCCTCTCCCTCTCCTCTTTCACTTCATCCTTGTTGGGAATATGTTTCTGCCTCATGGGGTGGCCCCATGTGGACGGCCAAATCCTGAGAGTTGTCTGCCCTCTGTTATTTGCACCGATCTTGGATGTATGCGACTCGACAGTCACAAGTCTGTGATCTCCTTGCATCCCACTTCACCTTTCTGTACATTAAGGTAGACACAAGATTTCTTGACAAAATTCTAGCCAGTAAAAATAAATAGCTTTGATCTAAAAAAAAATTACATGACCTATTGAGACAGGCACCAGGTAGGTAAGGATAGTTCATCATTAGAAAATTAATGTAATCCACCACATAATAAAACAAAAGTAATGCAGAAAGGGCAGTTGAAGAATTTCAACACCCATTCCTGAAAAGAAAGAAAAAACTCTGCGAAATAGGAATAGAAGGAAAATTCCTCAGCATAGTAAAAACATTTATACAAAACTGACAGTCTCAATTAAGGATTCAAAACACAACATTTGAGAAAAGGTGTCTCACAAGGGTGACCATTATAAATACACATCTTCAACATTGTAATGAAGGTCCTCGCTAGAACTGTAAAGTATGAAAAATAAAAACCATTCAGCTTAGTAAGATTGAAAGTAAAATGATCTGTATTCATAAATGATAGGGTACTATATAAAATGGGTCTCAGGCATAGGATAAATTGTAAAGATGTCGCAAGATTAGGTAGAGTTTTGTATTGTTGTGCATGGGGTTCCAACTATGGGTTGGAATCAGCTCAATGGCACCTAACAACAGCAACAACAACAACAACAAAGATTCCATAATAAATTTACTGTAACTTATAAAAAATCTACTAAAGTAGTAGGGTACAATATCAGTATAGAAAAATCAGTCAGATTTATCTACATGAACAATGAGAACTTAGAAAAGGCAATCAGCAATGCAGTATCTAGCAAACTAGAAGTCAAAGAGATAAAATACTTAGGAATAAATACAATCAAGGATGTAAAGACACGTATAAAGAAAATTTAGAACCACTACTGAAATATAAATACAAAAATACACCATGCTCATTGATAGAAAAGCCTAACATTGTGAAAGAATGCCAATCCAACCCAGTGGGATATATAGATATAATGAAATTCCAATATAAAGTCCAACAGCATTCTTTACTGAGATGGAAAAACTAATCACAAAACTTATATTGACAGGAAAGAAGACTCAGATAAATAAAGCATCACCAAAGAATAATTTGGTCTTCTAACTCAATGTCTTTGCCCATTGCATTATTATACTTTAGCATCTGGAACAGCCTTTTCAAAATTTCTGTTCTGCTCTTTACGGCATCATTTTAATTTTTTCATGTATTTTGGCTATTTTAAGTTCATGTACAAGTTTCAGAGTCTCTTCTCACTTTCATATTGTCTTTTATGATTTGTTTCCTTGTCTTTTCAAAGAACTTTTGCATTTTTATATATGATGTTTTCAAGTCCTTACACAACTCAATGGATCAGATCTGTTCTTGAGATAGTCTTTAAATTGCAATGGGTCATACTTAAGGTCATGTTTTGGTCTTTGGGAACTTGTTTTAATTTTTGCCAGCTTCATCCTGATCTTGCATATGAACAATCAATAGCCTGCTCTACAGTCAGCTCCTGGCTTGATTTTGGCTGATGATATTAAGCTTCTTTAGGATATCTTCCCATAGATGTACTCAGTTAGTTTCCTGTGTATTTCATTTCATGAAGTCCATATATACAGTCAATATTTATGCAGTGGAAAAACAGTATTTGCACTAAAGATGTCAGTGGTTTCAGAAATTTTGTTGTGTGATCTAGTTTCAATCATCAAGGTCATATTTTAGAACTATTATTTTTGTTTCCAATTTTTGCATTCCAAATACCAGTAATTATCAATACATCTTGGTTGCATGTTCAATCAATATGGGACTGAAGAAGTTGGTAGAATTCAAGTTTTCCTTGGCTTTAGTGGTTGGCATGTACATTTAAATAATAGTTGTATTAACTCATTTTCCTTACAGAAATCTATAGATTACTCTACTATAGACAGCAGTATATAAAGATAGGCCATGAAGTATTGTTTTTGATGCTACATGTGATGCCATTCTTCTACTTCAAAATTCTACTTCAAAATGGCCAATAACAGTTCATCGATACCAATTTTTTATCAATTTTCATGCAGTCCATTTCAGTTTTGATGACTTTCAATTCTCCCAGATCCACACTTTGCACATTCCACATTCCAATTATTAGTGGATGTCTGCAGCAGGTTACAAAAGTTCTTGCATGGTGCCCCATTGGCAGGTAAACTTTCTGAAAGCTTTGCATCATCCAAGAAATTAAGGTCAACTCTACTGTGAGAAGGCAGCCCGTTCCCAGTCATATTTTGAGTGTCTTCCAACTTGAAGGGCTCACCATCTAGTACTATGTAAAACAACATTCATCAAACTTTCAATGGTGATTTCTTAAGTCTATTCCTCCTTCCTAGTCTAATAGGCTGGGTGCTTTGCTGAAACTGGCTTACCAGGGGTGACACTGCTGGTATTTGAAACGCTGGTGGAATGGCTATGAGTATTACAGTAACATGAGCGCCTCCAAATCACAACACATTGGTAAACAAGTGGTAGAGCTCTCTATTATAAATAGATTTCTTCTGGGTTCTCCATTTTGTTCTGTTGGCCTGTGTGCCTGTCATTGTACCAATACGACTGTTTTGACACCATGGCTGTGTTTTGAGATTAGAAACTGTGACATATCCTATTATATTCTGTATTACTGCTTTGCTTATCTGGAGTCATTTATTTTTCCATATAAAGTTGGTGATATTTTCCCCATCTCTTGCAATGTGTGACTGAAATCTGGATTTATTATAGCAGTGTTTTGTAGATACCTTTGGATAGACATTTTGCATATCTGGCTAGATTTATTCCTAAATATATTGTATTTGGGTTGGTTATTGTAAATGGTATTTTAAAAATTTCTTTTTGAGTGTTAAGTGTAATGAGAGACAACTCATTTTTGTATGTTGTTCCTTTATTATGCCTTTGCTAAATCTTTCAACGACTTCCAGTTATTTTCTTGCTGAGTTTTCAGGATTTTCTATCAACTACAAATCAAAATAATTTTATTTCTTCTTTTCCAATGTTGCTTCATTTTATTTTACTCTTTTGTCTTCCTGCTCAAAGACCTCCAATTCCAGCGTGATCTTGAAGAAGAGTGGTTATGCAGAGCACTTGTTTAGAAGGCTTATGCTTCCAGTCTCTCTCCATTAAGACTAATCTTGGCCATCATCTATATAATCCCAGTGTCATAGAGTCAATTTCAAGTCCTAGGCATGCGGCAGGGTTTCTGAGGCTTTTCTATTTTGCTGGAGCAGACAGTCTTATGTTTCTCTTGTGGAGTGGCTGGTATGGTGGAGCCACTGACATTGTAGGTTGCATTGCAGTACTTACCGAACATTGAATTTTTTTCCTTCCATTCCTATTTTATTTATTTTTATTTAAAATAAAAATGGTTGCTGTATTTTATGAAATATTTATTTCCTGCATTGATTGATATGTATGTGTAACCTAGATTCTGGGTGCTCCAAGGTTATTTTTTATTACCCCCCCTTCTCGATCCCCAAACCACCTGCCCCCTGAAACCATCCCTGCAGAATCCAGAGCTCAGCATAGCAGTTGCTCTCTGCAGTACTCCCTCCCCCAGATCAACAACCCTCTGGTGCAAGGGACTCACCTCCTTCTAACCTTCCCCTGTTTATCTGCCCTTTCTCACCTCATGCTCCCATTCCTCCTAGGCCTTTGCCCACTGGGACCCCTGCATGGAGGTTGAATCACATGGAATGGCTTGGAATTTCCTCAAAATATAGGCCATGTAACATTTTACCTTTTCAGATACCTCTTTCCTTTTCCCCAGAGACCCTCGGCATCCTTGTAGGAGCTCAGGCCCTACACCAATTGATCGGCTGTTTGCGATACAGCAAGCTGACTGCTGCCAAACGAGGAGCCAATTGTTATAAACACAACATCATAGGTCTGCTGCACTCTCCCTATATTTTATAGTGGGTTGGTAAAGTAACCCTGGCAGATTACCATATACACTCTCCATCTAAGCCACCTCAAGATCTTATTTCCCCTTTCTCAGTGAGACACATTTCCACATAAACTAACAAGTACTAGCATACACCTTAGAATCCCCTTTTCCAATTTATTAAAAATTATTATATTTAACCTATTGTTCAGGCCATTATGCTATCATTTAAACCTTGCTCTCGTGCTCCATACCCCCATTTATGATTGAGACCCAACTGTGTTACTTCCTCATCTCCACAAAGTACAATTTCCATCCCCCTTCTGGTCTTTCTCTACTAACCCAAAGAACCAAGCTCTCTTACACAATTCTGAACCTTATACAATATCTACATCTGGACTCCTGTGCTGCATAAACTACAGCCAAACATAGTAACACCAAAAAAAATAAAGAAAACAAAAATCAACAATTGAACATTACCTAAACCCAATGAAATCCACAGAAAAGGAGGCCCTGAAACTACTAGAAAGAGAATACAGGAGAGTGAGGTTTAGGACTGTACTAGAGATCTGGGGTTCAAGCTTGAAAACAGAGGAAGAAATTGAGTTGCTACAAACCTTATACCTCAGAGACCTACAGGCTAAACAATGAGATAACAGAAATAAGAAACACTGTACAAGAACTAAGCAATAGAATGGAAGAAAATGAAAATCACATCAGGGAACTAGAAGATAACAATGTAGACCAACAAAAAAGAGAAACAATCGAACAAAAAGAGCACAAGAATCTGAAGAAAGCCCGAGGATTATGCGGGACACCATGAAGAGAAATAATAAACGGCATTGGAATGCTGGACGGGGAAGAAACAAATCTATCTACAGATAAAATAGTAAGAGAATCCATAAGGAGAAGTTCCACAATATCACCCAGGAGGGGATGCTAAGGGGAAGTAAACAAAATTCCAAATAGGTTCTAAAGAGGTTCAAGCCCAGAAAAAAAGCATCGACATCTAGCATTCAAATTATGCAATGTCAAGGAAAAGGAGTGACTGGAGAGAAGCTACAGAGGAGAAAACAAATACAAATGTAGATACAAATGTAAACAGATAAGGAAAACTTCAGACCTCTCAATAGAAACCATGCCGGTGAGAAGACAGACCATGGAGCAATGTATGCCAAACTGAAAGGAAAAAGAAAAATGCCAACCCAGAATCATATATCTAGCAAAGCAATCTATATCAGATATGAAGAAGAAATAAAAGTATTCCCAAAGAAATATATAGAGAACTTCCAAGAGCAAGATCAGAGTAAAACATATATCTTACGTGAACCTCTTTGGTTAGAAAATCAACAGCAGCACACAAGCATGAGACCACCACAGTGCATAACACTATCCAGAAATCAGCACACTGAAACAATACCTAAAACAAGGCAGGTACCGAGGAGAAACAAGGCATAAATAAACTCCTTCATGCTGTGGAGAAATTCTTTTTTATTTCCTTCTAACATAAATTAATAAATTCCATAATTAATTCTGCTGTGAGCCACCAATCAATTGTAAGAAGATTAGTCACAATCCTAAGGCAATTGACGGGGCATTTTCCTTGGGATTGTGGTAAACTATATAAGTGGATGCTTGTTTGCTTCTTGCTCAGTTTGAGTTCTAACTTTAGTTCATTGACCTCAAATTTGTTGGACCTGCTGACCTTGGCTTCACTACTGCTGCAACCTAATATCAACTTGTGCTGTTTCTGCCAGTCATCACCCCATCAAGTTACAAGAGTCAGGAGGAACTTCCAACTAAATATCTAACCCATCGGACTCAGGCTACATGTATCTGCTTCTACAAGTAAGTGAGCCATTGTACTGATAAATCTCTCTCTATATCTCTCTCTTTCTCTCTCTATATATGTATACATACATATATATATTCATATCTGACCTCCCATATTGCAACTCCTCTATTGTACATCCCTTTTACCCACTTTTACACTAACTTTTCCTTGCACACCACTCTATATCTATGCTGTTTGATCAATCATTGAATTGGCCACACAAAACTCACAGATAATACTCACAATTAAGGAAGCTTATTAGGGAAGCTCATAGGTTACCACATGTCAGAATCAGCAAATTGTAAACATAAAGTCATTGAGATTCTAAGCCAGCAGTCAAGTGCTCTGAGTTCTCAGCCTCTCAGCCACAAGATAGCCAAGTCTCTCACTGGTTCTTAGTCTCAACCACATCATTCTTTGGTCATTGCCTACATGGGCCTGAAAGTCTTCTCACTTGTAAGTTTGTTCCACAGTTCCAAAATATCCAGCCAGATCAGGAGGATAACTCATATTCTCAGAGTTCCTCTTCTGAGTCTCTGGGCCACAGTCTCTGATGGTCTTTGCAGCCTCCACCACTTCAGACAGAGCCTAAATCACTCTTCCAATGTTCTCAGGATTTCTTTCCCTGCCATATTTCAAAGATGGGTCATCATCATAGCCAGGGGGTGGTAACAAAAATGTACCAATCCCTTCTATTCATGTTATACATGTCCTATTTGGAGAGTCCCATCCAGTCACTGATGAGAGTTATTGAAACTTGGGTAAAAGAGCTAGGTTAAGAAATTTCACTCCACCACAATACACACACACACACACACACACACACACACACGTCACTGGTTCTGCTTCTTGAAATACCTAAATGCACACAATGTTACAGATATGCCAAATAGTTCCTGTGTCATTTGTAGCTAATTGACTTCAAGACAGTTTTATACTGCATTCATGATTTACTAATTTAAGTCATAAATATTACTATCTTCATTTTATAAAAGTAGATTATGGATCAAGCAAGGTCTCATTAAGAGGAAATTTAGACCTAGATAGTGAGTAGTTTCATATCCCTATATCACTGTGATAACTTCTTGATTATTAGTGTTTTCTCAAGTACTGTGGGAAGAAAGCATTTGAGGCCAGGCCTATGCTTAACTGTTGCTGTTGTTATTGTTGTTGTTTCTAGGTGCCATAGAGTCAGTTCCTACCCTTAACAACCCAATGTACAACAGAAAGTAACACTACCCGGCTCAGCGTCCTCTTCACAATTGCTCCGTCTCTTGAGCCAGTGTAGACACTGTGCCAATTCATCTTGTTGAGGTCCTCGTCTTTTTTCTACTTTACCAATAATGATGCCTTCTACCGGGACTGATCTTTGCTGATAACATGATCCTGTATCACCTAGTTAATCCTTGAAGAATCAATTAGGGAGCAGAAAAGGGAAGAGAGAGAAGCCATCATAACCAGCTATAAAAATCAATGAATTTTATTGTTAATACATTCAGTACTTTTGGACTATTTTAAAGACTACTAAGTTCATAATGCTATCCACTGAGAAATTCCTTGTTCCAATTTCATCTTATTTTACATTTAATACAGAGACTCATTAATCTCAAATCTTGAAATAGGAATGGTGAGTTAAAGCAAGGCATCAGACTAAGCTCAGGAAATATGTCATTTTATGCTGCTGAATCTCATTCAGAGCTTGTACATAGATCAAGAGGCAGTTGTGCAAACAGAATACTTTTCTAGCTATTAGACATGAATGTACTACTTACTGTCTCTCAGCCTGCCATAAGGCAAATATAGAATGCATTAGATTGATCATTTTGTGCTTTCTGTCTCTCTCTTCTTTCTTCTGGGTCATGTGACATAAAAATAAACAAAAATTGAGATCCAGATTAGAATTTTGTTTACATGTTTTGCAAAGTCAATGGATAATATATGGTGAAATGGGAAAGGGAAATAGAAAAAATGGAAGTTAAAATTTGTTGGGAATGATAGGGTTTTTTGTTTAGATTGGGTACATTTTTAACCTCAGTTATTTTAGTGCACATGACCTCAAAAATAAAATGAGCATTTATTTAACAAATTGTGCATGCCAACCATAGGGAAAATAGAGAATTCATAATTCCATTGTGTTTGCTGACCTTTTTTTGTAACATTTTGTTTTATACTGAGTGCTAGAGCTATTAATATGAAGACACTTGGGGTTTAAACAAACGTAAATCAATGAATTATTCTAGAACATTCCCACCGAAAGCATTTTATTCATTAGTTAAATTACTTCTCTCTCTCTTTTTGTTTTTCTATAAGTACCACAGTTTTCCACAAGAATTTTTTCCAGATAAAACACTTATTTTTAATTAATTTTCCCATTTTGTGTAGTTATTATATCAAAATGCAGAAGCATTAAGGGCATGCCCTTATCCTATCAACTCCATCTTCTGAACAGTTATTTTCTCTTCCATTGCCTATTGTTTGACTTTTTCCTTTCTAGTACTTCTTATAAGTGACTATTCAATGTCTACTTTAGTATGTATGATTTATTTTCTTTAGTATAAAATTTTTCAGATTCCTCTGTGTAATTAAGTGTATCAGCAAGCAGTACATTGTTTTTCATTCTTGAATAATATATTAATATCTCAGTGGGTTAAAAATTTTATCCTCTGGGTGGCCTTTTGGGTGTTTCTAAACTTGGATATTGAAAACAAGATGACTATTATTTTTGTAGAAATCTCTTGTGGATTTCTCATTTCTCTTGGGTAAGTTATGACATTTCTATATTTTAGAATATTTACATTTGTATTCATATTCATTTTTATGTTTAACTTTTGGATACCAGAGTAATGCAAAATCATTTTTAATCAAAAGGTTGTTAGTATTTAGGAGTCTTGGAAATAGTAGGAGAGCACTGTGGAATGGAATTCAAAATCATTAAAAATACCAGGTTGTGTGGTTGGCTAGAGACTGGTGAAACCCACCGGACTAAGTCCCTTAGTCACCCTTCAAGCCTGGAACTGAATGTACTCTCAGAACAACAACAGACAGCTCTTTAAGGTGAACAACACTACCACAAAAGTGTAGATTTCTTAGAAATACCTATCATTGGAAACAAAAAAGACAGCATTTCCCCAGGGACAAACTCCAGAAGGCAGTGAGGGATAGGGAAAAAGAGGCAAATGAAAGCGAGAAACATGGTGAAATGCTGTTTCATTGTGAAGATTTTAGTCAATAAAAACAACATTTTATCTGCAAATGTATACCCAAGTCACAATTTTAAAAAGAGAGAGCGAGAGAAACAAGGACAGTGAGCCTTCGGAGCTACCTAAACACTGAAACCCTACCAAGCAGCACTCTGCTCTGACACTCCTGGGTTGCCCTGTACCAGATCTGATGAGAGCAACTAGACATATTTAATTTTTCAAATGTAAAATTTCCCAAAGGGGTTGTGTCACGTTAGGCACCCATAAACAAAAATTGATGAGCTCCATGTATGATCTTTGCATCTGTTGGGCTGCTTTCTACCCGTCTTCCAGTTTATTGATAGTGCGTTTCTCTCTCCAGTCCACTACTAAATTTATTTATATCATTTATCCTATCATACTTTTAATTTCCATGTAGAATTTTGATACAGATAACTTGTTGAATTTGTCCAATTAATCATGCTTGCATACCCATCACTTTTATTTTATTATTTAGCATGTTAGTGTAGCTATTTTATGTTTCCTAAGATAATCAATCCCAATATTAAGCTATAACTGGATCTTCTATTGATTATTTCCTTTCTTACTCATTGTTTGCATCGTCTTGCCTTTTGATTGCTTTTAATCTTTTTTTGGTTGCAGGACATTTATAAAAAGCATAGGAAAGGCGGAAATAAATACAATTTGCTTCTAGAAAAGGGTTCACGTATAAATCAAGTCATGGAAGGAAGAAATGAGTCAAATGATCTGGTTGAATTGGGTTTGCACTTTATTTCAACTTAGTTTAATTCAACTTTCCTTTCTTTTCAATGACTTCACCATCTCTAGGATTTGGGATCAGAGCATTACCAAGATTCTGAAAATCAAACTGTGTTTCATAGCTGAGTTCCTGGCTTTGGAACTATGTGATAGCTGTCCTTGGTTTATAAATTCCAAAGTGTTTGGGTTTCTGGAGAGTTCTCTTTTCAGTTTTGTTTTTTAGTTTTGCCCTGTACTTTCTGAATATTGGGAGGTCTCTTTCAGTCTGCCATCTTTCCTTTGGCTACATATTATTGCCTATATTCTAGGTGCAGAGGACCTTAAAGATGTTTCCCTCTAACTTCTTAGCCTAGCCTGTATTGGGAACTTAAAAGTTAAAGTGTAAGTGAGTGAGTGAGTGACAGAGAGAGAAAGAAAAAGCGCTCTATCCAGATGCCTACAATCTTCCTTACATAATAATTTTTTTCTGCCTCTCTGTGGTGATGCCCCTCCTCTGTGTGAGATTTGTGCTTAGAGATGCGAGCTCCATTGTAGCCCGACTGGGGTGTGCATGGCCTCTTCCAAGCTACACACTATTTGTTTTCAGTGTATTACTCCCTAGACTCGATGTGAAAACCCATGAGTAATATCTGGCAAGTGGGTACAGGCTTGGTTGATGCTTAGGATTCCTACACATTCTAGACTTACAGACCACTCTACTAAGGCCAGTAAATATTCCTCAGGGTGTATCTAATTTCTCCTTATTTCCACCGAGCCACCTCCCTTGCTCCTGGCATATTCTTTTCCAGCAGCTGTTAGTCTCCTTTATTCTACGAAGGGCTTGACACATTATTATGGTTTTTAATTCATTTAGGATTGTTGTTTCCCTTAGTGTTTTAAATGCATTTTAATAAGTATCATTCTATAGCCTGTTTTTTGTTGTTTGTTTTATTATCATTAGGTGGAGAGTAAAATGTCTTGTAATATTTCTCATCTGGTTAGATGAGGAACTACATGTACTATTATGTATGACAGCTGGAAGCCACTGGAGACTTGCACAGCTGCTGGCTGATGGAGCAGGGAGCTGGGAGACCATGGGCCTGGAGTTGCAGAGTCTTGTGGATTCCGAACTGTGGGCATATGGCAGGTGCCAACAGGTCCCCAGGTCAGCAAGCCGCATGGGCCACTGGTCACAGAAGTCAGACACAGGGTCCATACGAGGAGACAAAGGACAAGAGAGACGAGTTCTCCACAGCATCTCTGTAAATAGATCACACTCTGAAGGAGATTTCAGTAGGCTGTGTTCTAATGGAGAGACTCCACCCATACTTTCCCCAATGGTGTAACCCAATTGTCAAAAAACCTATCACAGTGTTGATCACAGAAAAGAATAAAACAACAAAACCCCCATATTCTCACTAGGAAATGTTTACATACAATTAGATTCTGTTTATTCATATGCGTTTAGCAAACTGGATTTTGTGATACTTAAAATGAGGAAATTCTGGAGTCGGCTATCTCAGTGACTCACACTCTACTTCTGGTTTCCTACAATTCAAATTTGGAAACATTAGCAGGAATGTTTTGATTCTTTGAACTGGGATGGTGTACAGGGGATCCTAATTGTTACTGACTCACTCCACAGAGAATTTTTTCCATTTGCATTTTATTTCCTACTTCTTGAATTTCCAAGAAATACTTCCAAAAACGTCATCAAGAGCTGCCAATTCATGCACTGCTACTATAGCGCTTTATAAATTAAGACAACCCCACATTCCTGTTTGCAACATTCCCAATATTTCATAATGTAATTATACTATCAATCACTTTAATGCCAAAATTCAGATATTTATTTCTTTTACTTTTCCTGGACAAATTGTTGCCTTTAACCACTTAATTACTTTTGCTGTTACTTAAATTCAATTCAGGGTGCTTATTTAAGATTCTGGTGAATTTAACCAAACACAGTCAAACATAATCATGTATGTATGTATATACAGCTTAATAGATGTGTGTATTTTAACAGAATTTCCTTATAAACATGTCTTGTGTGCTACATTAATATGATGTAGACTGAGCCAGTTTTATAACTTGTTTCTCCAATTCAATATCCATCTACCCTTAAATATATTGCTAGCTTATTTTTCTTTCTGTTTTGGAAATTGTCATATTTACAACTTTGATAGATCAACATAGCAATTTGATCAGACACCTTGTTCTGATTGAATTCTACCTGGACAAGGATAAGCAGCTATCTGACACACATTTGTTCTCCTTTGCTGCATATAAATCTCCAATTCCTGGAATTGAAAGTGAGTCTCTCTTTCTCTCTCTTTTAACTTTTTCAGCTTGTGTTTGCAGAATTCTCAGATTATTTTCCATTGCTAAAATCTGCTTTCCTGGTTTAATGTTTTGTGGCTTCATGAAAATAACATTTCATAGAGTGAATATTGTTATTGGTATTGTCTGGTGTCATCAACTCAGTCCTGACTTACAGCAGCATATCTAGGTACAGTAGAATGAACAGTACTGGTTCTGTGCCATTTTCACAGCATTGCTATGTCCGAACCCATTGTTGCACCCGCCGTGCCAATCCATCTTGTGGACGATCTCGTTTTTTTCTGACGCTGTCTATACTTTACCAAGCATGCCAGTCTTCACAAGGGACTTTTCCAAGGTGTTCAGATTGACTTCTTTAATGGATGCCCCTCTGACATTGAAAATAATCTGTGCCCACTAAAAATACTACTCTAGATCTGAGCAATGGAGTCATGTGCTCAGAAATGGTACATTACACATTCCTATTTAGCAGAAACACCCTCACAAATAGAGAAACAAATGAATAAAGGATGCTTCTCAGATCTGGTGCCTGGCAGTAGCACAGCAGCATGACCTGTCATCTTAGAAATCCCTTCTTGTGGACAACTCTCTTCAGTCCAGTGAAGGGCTTCTCCACCTCCAGGAAGTCATAGGAGACTGTCCAAAATGTGAAGTAGGTTTGCGAATGATGTCCTCACCAACATCTGAAGTAGACACTGCTTGATAGGACAGGGAGGGTTTGGGGAGAAATGCTTTAGTGAGAGAAGAGACATGTTATTTAACTTGTCAAATGCTTCCTCCCCTATAGAAGGACTGCAGTAGATTTTGCAATATGATGAAGTATTGTGTCTAGGTAGCGATGACAGTTCTTTATTTTGTTATTTTCCACTTCTAATTCTTGGTTCCTGAAGTACTAATGATAAAGTGTGAAATTTACAACAGTTGTGTTCAATGGTTGAGCAATTTTTACAATAAGAAAACATTCACATTTACTCTGAAATTTGACTGGCTGGAGGTTTCGAGGTAATTTTTGTGAAGCATGATAACACTTTTAACATCAACAATTTGATGACATTGGATGCAAACATTGAGAATTGTTGTATTATTGAAATATGACTCAATTAAAAATTCAAAATATCAAAAATACATATCAACTTATATGATTTTAAAATTTTACACATTTAGAGTCACTAAATATTGTGTTGGAATTGATTTGCTGATGGTGGGTTCTGTTTAATTTTAATTTACATATTTGATAGATGTTTTGCATACTTTAAAGGAACAATAACAATTTTAGAAGACACGAAAATAGTTTCAATTGAAATTTTGTTATTTTTGTTGTAGTCGATTTAATTTTTATACTTTGGAAATAATTGAACTATTCTCATTTAATTCATCACAAGCATATAAGTTATGTCAAAACCATAGTTGAAATTATAAAAAATATAAGTGTTTTCAATTAAATGAAAGCAAGAAAAAGAACATCTTGGTAATAAACATGAATTATGTATATCTGTATTTTACTACAAGAACCCTAGTGGAACCGTAGAGGAAGTATTGGATCCCTAGCTGCAAGATTGGTGGTTCTGGCTCACTAATTGCCAGAGACAGGGGAGGCTGTTGCTCCTGTGAAAGTTTATGAGGCCTCTGGAAACCTATATAGGGTCTCTAGGAGTCAGAGTAGACTCAATGGTAGTTTGGGGGTTTTGATATTTTATTACACCTCTAAGCATTACTAGCTAAAAGCAGAATCTATAGACATGTACAATAATAATTTAATGTATTCATATTTCGGTATTTTTGTAAACTTTCAGTTATATAAATGGTAATGTATAACCTCAATTTAAAAGTTTTTGCTATTATAAAAGCGCATTTATTGAAATGGGAGAATAATATAATTTAACCATTTGTCTATTTGAGCTATGGATTTTAAATATTTAATGTTAATATCTAATATGATAATTATCATGTTTGAGTCTCATTTGAATTTTAGATAGGTTTGACCCTGATTATAAAAAATATATGACCATGGGCCGGTTATTTATATTAAGGAGTTATTTCTAATTGATTAGGCATAATACCGGTGTTTTACAAGATCGATATCCATACTTTGTGGATACAAGCACAGGGCTATGTAGCAGTTAAAATTCTGTAATGTTGGAAATGTCTGAAGTTTGTTTCCTTGCTGTCAGGTGGGCCTGTGCTTCTGTTTTCCTGGTTTCCCTCATTCCCTCCCACGGCAACTTTCACTCTATACTTAGTGGCGGTGCAGCAAGTCCTCAAGATTCAAATATTTTGACCTCCCCTTCTGTGCCCAGCTGGAAAAAGGTTCTTTACTGTGAACCTCTCCACTCTGGGCCACCTTGAGAATCCAGGCAGTCTTCTTCACCTGAGGTAAACAGACAACATACTCATGATACTTCATCACAGTCACCCATTTCAGGGACTTAGGAGAGACCTTTGTGGGGTCATCTTGAAAGTCTTTCTCCCACACCTGTCGTAAAACCCATGGGAACAAATACAAAGTCAAAAACAGCCCGAGATACTTCTCCACTGACACTGGAGTCTTAGATTGTACCTGATGGCTATTATTTAACTATCTGATCTACATCCTGGGATAACAGGGAAGAAAGTCTCATGCAAGGCACTACATAAGCCTTACAGACCCCTACAGGGTCAAATTGGGCAAAAGGTTTGACAAAGACAAAATCAAATAAGTTTTTAGTTTTTTTGAAAAAAGGAAAAATAGAGCAGGAAGGCTTAACTGGATGTATAACTAGACAGGTTATAGAAGAAATTCATAATAATCTTAGAATGAATTAAAGGAAAATAATGAATGTGCCATCTCAGTCATTGAAGTGCCAATATTTATCTGAACCTCTGCTCTCTGGTGTTTCTAGTCTTAGGTTGAGGCGAGTTCCTCCTTGCAGCTCTCCGCAAGTAGGCAGGAGATTCACTTCAGGAGTCTGGTGACTTCCCATTAGGACAACCGTAATATTCTTTCAGACCATTCTTGTCAACTTGAGCGGCAAGGTTTTTATTTTGTTCTTGAAACCCGACGTTCATTTGATAGCCTGTTTCTAAAACTACATTCCTTCAATGTATTTGAATCCCTGAAAATGTGCGCCTTGGTTAAATGAATTAATACCATGTATCTGGAATGCAATAGGCCTTCATTAAATATTATTTATTTATACTGCATACTTCACTGAATATTCAAGTATATGTTACTTAGATAGTTTTCAAAACCAGTAGTTTTGAAAAATTATCTTAATAGTGTCCTTTTTTTTGCTCTCCAAATCTTCCTGGTTTGGACAATAAATTACATTGTTATCGTATGTGTAGGCCAAACTTGGCTCAAAGTAGAGAATACAAGAAAGATGTCTACTTGTGTTTTATTGATTATACACAGAGTTTCTGTGAGTCAGACCCAATTCAAGGGCACCTAACAACAACACAGTATGTAGGTCAAGAAGATAATAAGACTTAAACATTGATCCTGTCTAAATATTTGACTGTTTAAGGATTAGCACTTAAGGATGGAAGTAATTCATAATTATTCAGAACATTCTCAAATGGATTACTGTGTTGAAAGGCCTATTGTGAAGATGAAAGGACATACCCAATACCAAGAGCACATGAGTTTAAAACAATAATAGACCGAGCACATTATTGTCAGGCAAGTCCAATTCATTCAGAATAATCCAGAACTGCCCAGGTCTGTAATCTTTAGAAAGAAACCTGCCACATCTTTCTCCTGTGGAGTGGCTTCTGACCTAGCACCTGCATTACTGAACCACTAACCACCCAAAAAGCAAAATAAAATTCTTTCCTGGTGTCAGTTCTGACACACAGCAGCCCTGTACCACCATGAAGTTTAAACAACTCACATATAAGCTAGCAAGGAAAGGTGGAACCTTCCTCCTGAGATTTAGACACTTCACAAAACAAACAGAATAGATAGATAGATAGATAGATAGATAGATAGATAGATAGATAGATTAACTGTATTTGAAGTGAGATATTGAACAAGATAATTCCCAGAACACAGGTTGGGATATTGATACAATATTGATAAGTATTAGAGATACAGATGAATTATCAAATCACTACATTTAACATTTCTTTCTGGTCTACTCAGAAAAAGCTCTCAAATAAAATGAGATTAAACCAAAAGAGTGAATTCCAAAATAAAAGAAAACATCTCACACTTCGAATGAATTTCAATCTGTAAGCCTGAAGGCATCGCAGCTCTGAACCCTGCAAACATTTGCAGATTCTATGCTTGAATTACTCCATCAATAATCACTCCATAACTTGTAGAAAATGTGAGAAATGCTATTGAAGATTGTCAAGTGTTGTGGTTTTCAAAAGGATGAAAATTTGATGTCAATTCAATGGTAACTAATATTGACCTCTTTACAAAGATTAAAACCTTATGAAAGAAATGGCTTGGAGATAAATCAGCACTTCCTAGTGCACATGAGTGTGGCAGATAAAGCCTGTATGACTTACTGCATTTCTTTCTAATTTTCTCCTTTTTTATTAGTAAATAGCTAGACTAACAGAAATAACCTGCCAGGAGAGTGCTAGTGGGGGAAGAGGAAGACTGGTGCTTTGATGTGATCTTGTGTTTTGGGAGCAGGGATGAGGATGGCATGGCTCAGGAGGTGAGATTCTGGATTAAGGAGGGATCATGGAGCAAGATGAGGGAAGAAGATATTCCAAGTGACGAAGGATCCTCAGAAAATAGAGAACAGTAAGAAGAGTCCAGTACAATAGAAATTAAAGATAGGTAAAATGTTCTGAAGGGATACATTAACCAGGATCTAACAGGAAGGATAGAATCCTTGAAGTATACTGCTGTAAGCAGAGAGCAGGTGCTTCTGCAGGGAGTATTTGGTGGTAAGCAGGAGACTCAGAGAGAGTCCACTAGATGGTCCATTGAGGAGGATACCAGAATGAGTAGGACTCTGTGCTATACCACTCAGTGCATCAGTTCTTCTCCCTGGTCTCAGGGTTGTTGCCAGGGGTTATCGAGTCCATTCCAGCCCATAGCAGCCCTATGCACAATGATGGAATGTGTTAGTCTGGGTACTTTAGAGAATCAAATCCACAGAAACTCATATGTATAAGGGAGAGTTTTATATAAAAGGATAAGTACACATCAAGAAAACATCCCAACCCCGTGCTGACCAAGCCCCCAAGTCCAACATTAACCCGTATGTCTGACACCAATCCACAAAGTCCTCCATCTCACAAAACACACACAATGAAGCTGACTGAAGGAGGAATGCCGAATCAGTGAATGTGTAAGCATTCCAGCGCTGGCAGGGGTCTCCACATGGGTGCTCCAGTGCCCAGGGCTGCATTGAGGTAGGTCCATGTGGCTTCTCCCCAGGATGCCTTGCAGGAAGTGAGCCTTGTCAGCTGGAGCAGGGAACTGGCTAAGGCAGCTGCACCCTGGTCAGACCATCACAAATCAAGAGACCCCAGAACTAGAAAGGCGAGGCTCACCAAGCCATTTATCTCTCCGTCCTTCAATTAACCCCACATGTGTTTATCGGCCAGGTTGGCACAATGAGCTTTTGCTATCTCATGTAAACACTTCCTGATCTTGCACTGTTCTCAAAATTGTTCCTGTGCCCACATCCGTTGTTGCAACCACTGTGCCAATCCATTTTATCCAGAGCCAGCATCTTTTTCACTGCCCTTTCACCTAAGCATGATGTCCATTTCCAGAGATTGTGTCTTCTGGCAACATGTCCAAAGTATGTAACATGAAGTCTTGCCATCTTTGCCTCTAAGGAACACTGGCTCTACTTCAAAGACAGGTCAGTGCATCCTTTTGGCAGTCTTCCTTCACCAGCACCACAATTTAATGCACCGATTCTTCTTTGGTATTCCTTATTCTTCTCAAGGTTATCCATAGTTTTTTTTTGTTTTGTTTTTTATGAAGCACACAGTCAAATACCTTGGCATAGTTAATAAAATACAAGGAAACATCCTGTTACTCTCTGTGTATTAGTCTAGGCACTTCAGAGAAACAAATCCACAGAAACTCATGTTTAAGAAAGAGTTTTATATAAAGGTTAAGTGTGCATCAAGAAACCATCCCAACCCAGTGCTGCCCAAGCCCACAAGTCCATTAGCCCACATGTCCAACACCAATTCACAAAGTCCTCCTCCATCTCACAAAACACACACTATGATGCCGACTGTAGGAGAAAAGCCAAATCAGTGAGCACATAAGCATCTCAGCTCTGGCAGGGGTCTCCACAGGACTGCTCCAGCACTCAGGGCTGCATCAGGGTAGGTCCACATGGCTTCTCCTTGGGGGTGTCTTGCAGGAAGTGAGCCTTGCCAGCGGAAGCAGGGATCTGTGAAGGCAGCTGCACTCTGGTGTGACCACCACAAAGCAAGAGACCAGAGAACTAGAAAGGCGAGGTTCACAGAACCATTTATCCCTCCACCCTTCAATTAACCCCATAAGTGTTTATCATCCAGGTGGGCACAATAAACTAACTAACTTAGTCTACTTGAAGTCAAGATCCATCTAATGTCAGTGATATCTCTTGTTCCATGTTCTCTTCTGAATCCAGGCTTAGACTCTGGTAGCTCCCAGTCAATGTGTTGCTGTAACCATTGTTGGAGGGTCTTCAACAAAATTTTACTTGCATGTGATAGCAATGATATTGTTGTATAGTTAGAACATTCTCTTGGGTCCTCTTTCTTTGGACTGGACACAGTTATGGTTACCTTCTAGTCATTCAACCAAGTAGCTGTCTTCTGAATTTCCTGGCATAGATGATTGAGTGTTTTCGGTTGTCAGCTTGTTGACACACTTCACTTAGTATTCCATTAATTGCTGGAGCCTTGTTTTAGGTGATGCTTTCAGTGGAGCTTGTGCTTCAGTACTATTGGTTCTTGCTCATGTACTACCTCCTGAAATGCTGGAAAACCACTAGTTCTTTTTGGTACAGTGACTATGCATTCATTCTACCTTCTTCTGATGCTTCCTGCATCATTCAGCATTTTGCCCATAGAGCCTTTTAAGATTGCAGCTCAAGGATTGAGTTTTCTCCTGAGTTCTTTTAGTTTAAGTTAGGCTTAAGTGTATTCTTTCCTTTTGGTTGTCTAGTTTTAGGTCTTTGTAAATTTTATTATATTATTTGGCTTGGTCTTTTCAAGCTACCCTTGAAATTTTCTACTAAGCTCTTTGACTTTATCTTTTCTTCCACTTGCTTTAGCTACTCTATGATTAAGAGACATTTCAAAGTCTCTTCTGACATCCACTTTGATCTTTTCTTTCTTTCATGAATGATACTTTGATATCCTTCTTCATATCATCTCTGTCATTAGTGTTCAATGCAGCAAATCTGTTCTTGAGATGTTCCTGAAATTCAGGGACAGACTTGACTTTGTATTTTAGCTCTTGTGGATTTGTTTTAATTTTCTTCAGCTTTAACTTGAGGTCACATATGAACAATTGATGGTCTTTTCTGTAGTCGGTCCTTTGGTTGACGTTAGCTGCTAATATTGAGAGTCTCTATTATCTCTTCCCACAGATATAGTCAATTTGATTTCTGTGTATTCCATCTGTAGAAGTCCATGTGCATCATCGCCTTCTATATTATTGAAAAAAGATATTTGATATGAACAAGTCATTGGTCTTGGAAAATTCTAACATGTGATCTCCAGCTTAATTTCTATCACCAAGACCCTTTTTTCTAACTACTTTTCCTTTCTCTTTGTTTCCAATGTTTAGATTCTAATCATTAATAATTATCAATGCATCTTGATTGAACATTTGATCCATTTCTGACTGAAGTGGTTGGTGGAATTCTTAAATTTCTTTTGTCATGGTGTATATATTTGAATAAGTGTACTGATTGGCTTTCTTTGAAAGCATATATATATATATACATATATATACAATCATATCTTGGACAGTATTGTACCTGAATATTGATTTTACAATGTATTTTTGACAATGAATGCCATGCCAATTCCTTTTGATTGTCTTATTGTGCAAATTACTGTCCTGGGATAGTAAATCATGATTTTCTGATTCAAAATGGTCAATACCAGTTCTTTTCAGCTCACTCATGCCTAAGGTATGATATTTAAGCATTCAATTTCATTTTTGACAACTTCCAATTTTACTAGATTCATACTTCATACATTCCAAGTCATAATCCTTAGCAGATATTTGCAGCTGTTTCTTGTTCCCTTGAGTAGTGCCTGGTCAGCAAATGAAGGTCCTGGAGACTTCACTCCCAGGGGCTTTTCCTGACTCAGGTCATAAAGGTCGACTGCAGTCAGCTAAAGCAGCTCCTCCTCAGTCACATTTCGAGCATCTTCACTCACGATGGGCCCATTCTCCAGCACTTTCTCAGATGATGTTCTGTGTCCGTTCATTAGGTCTTTAGTATCTGACTCTGTGTATAAGGTTTTCAGCACCTACTTTCTCCAAAGTGAGCAGCCGACTCCTTCTCAGTATGTCTGACAGTTTGTCAGTTTGTGGTGGCTTGTGTGTTGCTGTGATGCCAGAGGCTATGTCACTGGTGCTTCAAATGACAGCAGGCTCACCCAGAGTGAACCGATTTCAGTGGAGCTTCCAGACTAAAAACTGACAATGAAAGAGAAACTACTCCCAGTGGGAACATTAAAAAAAAAGTTGTGAACAAAGCTGATAGTGCCTGTCTATCAAATGATATAGCATCAGGGGTATTAAAGGCTTGAATACAATCAGGTGGCCATCTAGATAAGAAACAAAGTCCACATGGAGGAAGCACACCAGTCTACCCCAACATGAACACTAAAGACAAAGTGTGTGCATAGGAAAATCCGGTGAAGAAAGCTGATGATGCCCAGTTGTCAAAACATATAGAATCTGGGGTCCCATGGGCTGGAAGATAAATAAGGGGCCATCCAACTGAGAAACAACAAAGCCCACATGGAAAATGCACACCAGCCTGTGAGATGACAAGGGATCGAAGGGATCAGGTATCAGCCATCAAAGACAAAAAAGAAAACAATCAAAGCATTGTGAATAATGGGAGTGCAGAGTGGGGACCCAGGGCTCCTCTGGGGGAAATTGGACATCCCCTTGCAGAAGGGCTGTTGGGAGGTGATGAGCCAGTCAGAGTGCAGTGTAGCAATGATGAGCCATACAATTTTCCTCTAGTTCTTAAATGCTGCCTCCCCCCACACTATCATGATCCCAATTCTACCTTACATAACCGGCTGGACTGGAAGATGTACACCGGGACAGATAGGAACTGAGAATCCAGGGAATCCAGGACAGATGAACCCCTCAGGATCAGTAGTGAGAGTGGTGATATCGGGAGGGTGGAGGGAGGGTGAGGGAGAAAGGGGGAACAGATGACAAGGTCTACATATAACCTCCTCCCTGAAGGACTGACAGTGGAGAACTGGGTGAGGGAGATGTCACATGATTTAAGATATGATGAAATAATAGTTATTTATAAATTACCAAGCATTCAGGGGAAGAGGGGAGTGGGGAGGAAGGGGACAAATGAGGAGCTGATACCAAGGGCTCAATTGAAGGCAGGTGTTTTGAGAATGATGATGGCAACATACGTATGAATGTGCTGGACACAAATGATGTATGTACTGATTGTGAAAATAGTTGTATGAGCCCCTAATAAAATGATTTAAAAAATAGTAAAGAAAATAATCAAAAATTGAAAAAAAAAAGTCATTTCACTTTATCCTGTGGGAATTAGATCATGCTTCTTCAGACGACAGAGCTTCGGGACAGGGTAAAACTGTCCCTGTGAGTTTCTGAGACTATAAGTCTTTAGAAGAAAGCTTTGTCTTTCTCCTGTAGAGCATCTGATCTGGTGGTATCGAAGTGCTGACCTTGCGCTCATCTTACCGCAAACCAGTGTTATTACAGAGCAGAAGCAACACGTGTTGGAAATGTCATGGATAAAATAGGAATCAAGGTTTTGCTTGTCCTTCTTCTCTGCTCTCCAGTCACTTTGAACTGAGGTCACCCCGAGTCATAACAGGATCTTCCTGATGTTTTCCATCAGGTGTTTAACGAAGGCTTGTCAGTACATCACCAAGCCTTTCTTCCTCGTTTGCCTTCTTCCAGAAGCTCTGCTTGAACCTGCTCAGCCTCCTAGCAACACACAATCCCCCGCAGACACACCTTTGGAGGCTGGGGAGTGAACACAGGGGTCCAGTATGTAAAAGAGGGGGGGTCTACCACTGATCCTCCCCTGTCTTCAATGCTTATTTTATTTTTCAGGTCTCTGAAAAATTGCGTGACCCAATTCAATGGGAAAAATTGAGCGGGAAGTGGTTGAGAAAGTGAATCATTGAAAACAATGTGTTTTTTTTTTTTTTAAAAAACAACCTAGTTGCATTGTGGCCACTGAAATACTCAAAAAATATTTATGAATGAAATGACTGATGGAGTGAAATTCAGAATCACAGCATTCAGGAACTAACCTTAGAGAAAGAGCAGTAGAAGGTACCATTTACCTGATGCTAGAACTTCTCAGGAGCTTTGCATAAATAATACAAGAGCTACATTGTTCTCCTTATTCCATAGGTTCAGAAAGATAAAGTAACACCCAAGATTTCACCGTGTGTGAATGATGCAGAGTTAGGATTTTAACATCGGTAGTCAGTCTTACCTTCTAAATCAATGCTTCTCCAACATGCTGTGTTGTTCAATTTGCAATTACTATACTGCAGGTTTATGGCTGATATTAATTAATTTTATCCTTGTAATATCCAGAAGCATTAGGTGCTGTCAGTATCTCTCTGTTAAAATGAGAAAATTGAGATAACGCTAGTTCCAGAGACTGGCTCTTTACCATTAGAGAATATTGTTAGTCTAAATGATAAAAGATAGGAATTTGGTTCAAAATAATAACAAAATCTTGGTTAGAAATAAATTAAGGCTTGGCAAAACACACATCATTTATTATTTTATGGGAAAGAAAAAAGAAGACCTGGTTTAGAGTTTGATATTATCATTTGTTAGCTATGTACCCTTTAGCAATTACATTAACCTCTCTGTATATCAGTTTCATTTTTTATACACTATGGAAAATACTATCAGTTTCCATACCTCATAAAACTTTGTTTAGAGAGAATGAAAGATGGTATAAGAAATTAAGATGCAACTCTTATCACAATCCATACATATACATATGAGCCCCTAATAAAATGTTTAAAAAAGAAAAGAAAGTGACATATACAAAAAAAGATTTACCAAAAAAAGGGAAAAAAAGAAATTAAGATGAACTTTATTATGCAAATATGTTTTTGTTTTGGTTAGTCTTTTGAAATAATAGATAAAAATCAAGGAGAAAAGTTATTCAGCAACTTGAATGGGGAGATTCAAATGTTTTCTTTTTAATTTTATGTGAACTAAAATTATTTGAAAATATAACTTTAAATATTTAAGGAAGTATAAGTGTGTCTTTGTGATTACAATAGATATTAAACATGCTGAAAAGCCGAAGGCAATAAGGTACTGTATGGATTTGAAGCATAATATTCCCATAAAATCCCCAGGGTTTTATTGTTGTTAGGTGCCATTGAATTGGTTTCTGCTAATAGAAACTCTAAGCACAACAGACTAGAATAATGCCCCGTTCTATGTCATCTTCACAATTATGCTTGGGTCCACTTTTGTACTTACTGTGTGAATCCATCTCATTGAAGGTCTTCCTCCTTTTAACTCACCCTCCAGTTTACCAACCATACTGTCCTTCTCTGGGGACTGATCTCTCATGAAACACTATCAAAATATGTGAGATGAAACCTCAGCATGCTGGCTCCTCGGGAGAATTCAGGCTGCTCTTCTTCCCAGATGGATTCGTTCATTCTTCCAGCAGTCTATAGTAGTTTAATCATTTCCACCAACACCGTAACTCAAACATTTCACTGCTTCTTCAGTCTTCTTTATTCATTCTTCAACACACTACAATGGCTTGGCATAATCAAATACAGGTAAGCATCTCTCTGGTATTTTTTGCTTCCAGTCAAGATCCATTTGATATCAGCAATGATATACCTCATTCCATGTCCTCTTATGTGTCTGGCATTTCCCCATAGGCATTTGGCTGCAACTACTTTTAAACTGTCTTCAGCAAAATAGCACTTGTGTGAGAATCATACTGGTTCACAATTTCTACTTGCTGTTGTATCACCTTTCTTTGGGATGTGCATGGATATGAATCTCTTTTTTTTTTAGAAATCATTTTATTGGGAGCTTGTTCACCTCATCACAATCCATTCATCCAGCCATCCATTGCATCAAGCATGTGTCGATGGGATCAGGTATCAGGCATCAAAGACCCAGAGCAAACAATCATAATGTGAATGGCGGGAGGGGCAGAGTGAAGAGTGGAAGCCCAAAGCCAATCTGTAGGCAATTGGACATCCCCTTAAAGAAAGGTCATGGGGAGAAGACAGGCCAGTCAGAGTGAAGTATAGCACCGATGATACATATAGCTTTCCTCTGGTTCTTTAATGCTTCCTCTCCACCCAACCCCCATACACACTATCATGAAATAATCTCTTTCAGTCAGTTGGTTAGATAGCTCTCTTCCAAACATATTGAAATAGAGGAGAAAGTGCTTCCAGAATTCCATCCCTTTGCTGGAACTTTTCCCTTGGTATTCTGTAACTTTCTGGAGACTCGTGTTCCAAGCGTGCTTTCAGGGAAGCTTAGACTTCTTCCTTTAGTAGAATTGGTTCTTGATCATACACAACCCCCTGATAGAGATGAATATCAATCAATGGGGGGGGGGGTAGTGACTCTAATATTCCTTCCATCTTCTTTTGATGCTTCCAGCAGGGCTCAATATTTTGTTTATGGAATTCTTCAATATTGAAACTTGAAACTTCAGGTCTTTGAGCTGGAGAAATGCTAAGCATGTTCTGTTCATTTGTGGTGTTCTACCTCCAAGTCTTTCTGCATATCATTAGTCTATACTACTTTGTCTTCTTCATCTTCTGCTTAAAGTTTTCTGTTCAGTTCTTTTACTTCATCAGTGTTTCAGTTCCCCTTAGCTGCTCTCCATTAGAGTGCAGCTTTCACTTTTCTGAGATCTGTTTTGGTCTCTCATTTGCTTTCTATCTTTGTAACTAAATGTTCCCCCTGTGTGATGGCCTTGATTTGAACCGACAACTTGTTTGCTCTTCAGACACTGCTATTCAATATATCAAATCTGCTCTTGAGATGGCTTCTAAATTTAGGTAGGCTACATTGGAGGTATGCACCACTTACATGGAAGACCAGAAGGAAACAAAGGCTCTAGCAAGGAGGGCTGTGACTACAATAAGATACAACTGCATACAGAGGAGAAGGTCAATGACAAAAACAAGCAAACAAACAACAGAAAATAGATGTTGTTGAATATTTGGAGAGGTCAAAACCCTGACACATTGGTAGTGGGAATATAAATTGGGACTTTCATAGGAAAAACAGTATTCTGATTTCTCAAAAAATATTTATATATAGAAGTATCAAATGGCCCAGTTGTTCCACTCTAGGTAATTACCCTGTGGACACTATTGGTTCACATGCTGTTGAGTTACTTTTGACTCCTAGCAATGCTCTATGACAGAGCTGAACTTTTCCACAGAGGGGTCAAGACGCAATCTTTCTGGTACATACTGGTCCTTCTTGTTTTCCCATGGAGCAACACATGGTTTCAAACCATCAACCTTTTGGTTATTAGATGAGTGTATAACCAATGTATCATTAGGACTCTTTGGTATAGCCCCCAATTGCATAAAAGCCCCAAACAGACATCTATAACTATGTACAATGCATCACTATTCACGATATCAAAAAGGTGGAAACAACCAATACGCTCATTCACAGATTATTAGACAAAGCATGTTCTATCCTTAAAACGAAGGCCACTCGCTCATAAACTGGAAGAACTCATAAGGCTATGACAGAACATTCTGAAGAGAGCCACCAGCTTCGAAGAGGTTCTTTTTATGCTGTCTCTAAAGAATGGTAACCAACAGCATCAGGAAATTATCAAACAATATCATCAAGATCACACGCAAGTACATTTTTGCTGACCTGACACATTTGAATTACTTGATATGGTTGTTCTAGCCTTAGTTTTTTATTACATCCACAGGTGACAGGTGGGAGTATGGAAACAGGTATCTAGGATTCTAACATTAGGATTAGTCCATTTTTGCCATTCTCCTGGATACAAAGTGAGTCTACTCGGAAGGAGGACTGAGGAATCTCACAAGCTTCAAGAGAGAAGAGCCAAGAACTGAGTGTGCCCTTTGGATTCTCAGGTCTTGGTGCACAGAAGCAATGGCAACAGATGCGACAGCAGAGGAAGCTAAAGACAGGGCGGCAGGCTTCCCAGTCCACTGAAAGAGTAAACCCTGGTGTCTTTGTGCAGGAAATCTGGCTTCTGAGTGGATATTCATCAGTGCTAATGGAACTCTCTAATACAGTCCCAAAATGGCAGCAGCTGAAGGCCTGCTGGCAAACCCTGAGATAGGAGAGAGGTGTTCACGACAGCACAGCTGAGATGATTATTCCATCTCCTGAATATTGTTTATTCTGACTTGCACATCTTAGGTGATAGAAAATATCATTAATATCACATGAAGTAAAATTTTGCTGAAGATCATTGAACAATGACTGCAGTGATACATTGACCAGGAGCTGCCAGAAGTTTAGGCCAAATTTGGAAGGGGATGTGGAACAAGGCATATCATTGCTGATGTCAGATAGATCTTGGCTGAAAGTAGAAAATACCAGAAAGGTGTCTACTTGTGTTTTAGTAACTATGCAAAGGCACTAAACTGTATGGATCAGGGAAAAACAATGAATCGATACCCTTGAGAAGAATGAGAATTCCAGAACACTCCATTGTGCTCATCCAGAACTTGTACATGAATCGAGAGGCAGTTATAAGTATAGAACAGGGAATACTGCATGGTTTAACATCAAGAAAGATGTACATCAGGTTGCATTCTCTCATCATACTTATTAAAGCTCTAGGCTGAACAAATCATCAAAGAATTTGGATTATGTGAAGAAGACCATGCATTTGAATTGTGGTGCTGGCAAAGAATATTAAAAGCACCACGGACCATGGAAAGAACAGACAGATCTATCTTGGCAGAAGAACATCTAGGATGCTCCTCAGAGGTAAGATGGATTCTCATACATTTTAGACATGCCAGGAGAGACCAGTCCCTGGAGAAGGACATCATGGCTGTGAAAGTGAAGGGGCAGTGAAAAAGAGGAAGGTCCTCAACAAGATGGATGGATAGAATGGTTACAACAATGAGCTCAGGCATAGGAACGGCTGTGAGGAAGGTGCAGGACTGGGCCTTGCTTCCTTCTGTTGTGCAGAGGGCCATTTTGGGTTGGAATTGACAGAAAGGCACCCAACAACAACACTGGGAGCGGTGATAAGAGCTGATGCAAGGAAGGGAATAACATGGCGGTGCACGCATTCTGGCATCCCCATCACTGAGCATCACTGCTATCATAAGAAAGAGGCCCCCTGGCCCACCTGCTGGGTACTCTTCTGGGTCCCTGCTTACCACTAAATGCTTCCTGTAAAAGCATTTTCTATGGGTCTCTGTGCTTCAGAACTGGCTCGATGACACCCAATGACAACCATCTTTACCGAATCAGAGTGGCACATCTGTCTCCCTCAGAGTGGCTAGTGGTTTCAATTATATACCTTAGGTTAGGTTAGCAGCAAGCACTTAACCCCTCTGCGCCCACAGGCCTCTTTCCTATGAGTACAGAGACTCTAATTGGCTCTTTGGGGGTACCTCACTATTAAATAAGGATAAGCTAGTATGAAATACACATCTAGGAAGACCTCTCACATATAAACCCAGCACCACAATAAAAAGTCTCTGGAAACAGACAAACAAATCAACATAAATGTACATGATGACTAGAGTCCACTCACAATGTGTTCTTGACAAAGGAATAAGATGGGGTTCCCCAAACACTTGAAGAGCAAAAGAAAGTTTTTGGAAATAAAAGCATGATACCAGAATAAACTTAAATGTCGAACATTTGGCAGATAACATTGAGGAGTAGTCTTCCCACTAAGTAGAACTAAAGAACAAAGAAATGGAAAGTAACAAAGAAAGCTAGATTATTCGTGTGGGAGATTCAAAATGGAAATAATCGACTTTCTAAAGAAAATAGACAGAGCATGAGAGTGAAAAAGAAATAAAGTTTTTAAGAATGAAAGAGGGACCTTGCTAGATTAAAACTGATTGCCCAGCCCACTTAAAGAAAATGACTCATTTTAAGGAATTTTAGGACACTGGCAGCA
Source organism: Tenrec ecaudatus (assembly GCF_050624435.1). Lineage (NCBI taxonomy): Eukaryota > Metazoa > Chordata > Mammalia > Afrosoricida > Tenrecidae > Tenrec > Tenrec ecaudatus. The sequence goes on from NC_134537.1 coordinate 13,423,489, forward strand.
ATAGTAATCGGAAAGGCATAAAACCAACAGCAGAGCACCTCCTGTTGAGAGTGGCATACCATTTGGCTTCTCAATGATTCATTAGATTAAGTGAAGATATGTTTATATGTCTCTCATGAGTGTCAGGTTTCTTTTTTCTTATATGTGGTGATAAGGATAGCTGGTGGCACAACGGGCTAAGCACTTGATGGGTACCTGAAACGCTGGAGGTTCAAATCGACCCGGAGCTCCAGGGGAGAAAGATGTGTCTGTCTGCGCCCTTAAAAATGAAGTTTCAGAGACTCGAAGGGGCAGTTAGTTCTCTCCAGAGTTACTGTGAGTCCCAATCAAGTCAGTGGATTCCATTTGTGGGGTTATAAATTTATATAATTAAATAGAAACAATTTATTTGTAAAAAGAAGAATTGAAATTTATCATTCTGCATGACATACACCATAAGATCATGTTGTGATTTCCCAGGATAGGCATCTGAATATAGTGGTTAAAAGCCCAAATAGCGGAGGAGCAAATCTTTGCCATAAACTACCTTCCCTAGCTTCCTCATCTGTAAAGTGGATGTGACAATAAGATCTAGCCTATGTCATTCTTAGGAGGACCACATGAGAATATTTGGAAAGTTTTTAGAACAGTGTACAGTCCATAGGAAGCACTGTGCAAGATTTTCTTAATTAAAAAACAATCACAAGTTATTTCATTTGTTGTAAACTGAATTATATTTACTGTCCTGAATTGTGTGGGCTGAATCATGTCCTCTAAAATTATATGGTTATGTCCTAATGCACAATATTGGAAAACATGACTTAGAAATAGTATCTGTGCAGATGTAATCAAGTTAAGATACCATAATGTTGCATTAGGGTGGGTCTTGCTCTTAATAGGGTGGTCTCTGGTAATGTAGGGGGGATTGTATTAGCCTGCTAACTGCAAAACCAGCAGTTCGAAACCACCAGCTACTCTGTGAGAGAAATCTGGCATTGTAAAATGTTACAGTCTCAAAACCTGGCAGGGATAATTCTCTACCCTCAAGGGCCACCAGTAAGAATCAACTTAGAGTTTAGGTCTGTTCTTTTTAAAATTTTGTTCTTGGAAGGAAATACAGACAGAGACACACAGAGAGAAGGCACAGGAGGAAAAAAAGGGTTACGTGAAGTTGGAGACAGAGTTGAAGTGGTATACATTCAAATTGATACCACCAAAGATTTCTAATAATCACCAGAAGCTATGAAAGGAGCATGGATCCAATTCTTCCTCATTACTTGCAGAAAGAACCAAATCTACCAACACCTCGATTTTGGATATTTAGTCTTCAGACCCTTTAATAAATAAATTTGTTGTTTTAAGTCACCCATTGTGGTTCTTTTTTATGACAGTCATAGAAAATGAAGCACTTAATAAGATATTATTATAGAACCTTGAAAAAATATAAAGGTGCAAACAAGATTTACTCTGCTCCGAGGATTGTTTTTATCCAAACACATAGACAAACATAGTTACATACATATATGCATACGTGTTAGGCAGGTTTCTACAGAGCAGTGGTTCTCAATCTGTGGGTTGCAATCCCTTTGGGGTCGAAGGACCCTTTCCCAGGGGTTGCCCGATTCATCACAGTAGCAAAATGACAGTTATGAAGTAGCAAGGAAAGTAACTTTATGGTGGGGGGGTGTCACCAGAACATGAGGAATTGTGTTAAAGGGTCATGGTACTAGGAAAGTGAGAGTCACTGCTCTAGAGAAATGACCAGGATACTTATGATTATATGTATATGTTTATACAGCAAGAAGGAATATAACAGGGAATTAGTCCACACAGCAGTAAAGAGGGCTCCGTTCAACACACTTCCATGGAACTGTCAATATACTGGATATCCTTCAACTCACAAGGGCTGTCAGACTGATGTCAAGGAAGCAGACAGCTGAGTCTTCCCTCAGGCAATACAGGCAGAGTCTGCCCACAGGAAGCAAAAAGCAGGGTGGGGCACCAATAGTCAACAGCTCAGGAGTTTAGCTAAGCAGGCCAGGATGAGATATTGAATTCAAACAATGCAAGATGACAGAATCTACCAGCATCAAGCTCAAGCAATGCATATACCAGCAGCATGGCAAAACAGATCTCAAAGTAATCTCAAGCTCCAGCAACACGATCCACGGGTTGGCTGTCCTACATGTAGCTCACAAGTTGAGGCAGAGAACTAGCTAAAGCAGCTGCATGCTGGTCCAATCATCAGAGAGCAAGGGAGGGAGGGGCAGACCTTGCTGAGCTATTTATCTCTTTGTTGTCTAATCAAACTGACCTGATTAATCCCACGTTTCTATTGGCCAGATTGACAAAATAAACCTACCTATCACAGTGTACATATGAATCTATATAGAATACACAGTACATAAAATAATTTGTGTAATATAGTATCTTCATTTTTACTTCTTCCAATTTCCCTTAATTATAATATATAAACATGTAAGAAGGCTTCTATAATAGTTTATTTTAAAGATGTGTATTATTTTTTCAGCCATTCTCTTATTGTGCTGTGAGTTCTCACATAATTTTTGAACAACAGATGTCTGGAAGTGAAAAAATAAGATGAAATGTTTTGGTATAGTTTAGGTTTTTGATACATTTTGTCCAACTGAATCCAGGATAGATTCTCATCAAAAGATATCATTGTCATACTGTGTTGGATACTAAGGCTGTTTTAGTTTGGGTTGACTAGAGAAACAAGTCTAGAGACACTCATATGTGTATAAGAGAGACCTTTATTGTTTATTAAGAAAATCTCCCAGGTCAGTAAGATCAAGTCCGTAAATCTGATATTAGCTCGTATGTCTGATACCAGTCTATAATTCCCCTTCAGACACACACAACATATGCAATGGAAGATCACAAGCCAGTGGATAGAAACTCTTGTGTATTCAATGGTGGTGGAAGCATCTCAGCAAGTGCAGATGTGGGTCTCCATGTGCCTCCTCCAGCTCGAGGTCTCTGGCTGCCATCAGAATAGCTCCATGTGGCTCATCATTAAGAAGGTGAAGCAGAGAGAGAATGTGCCCCACCTACAGAGATAAAGAAGAAGTTCCTAGAATCCTCATGAGAACACCAGGCTCACAAAAAGGGATCAATCTGATTGACATGATTGACAGGCTAGACTCCACCCTTTCACTCAAGTTGACAGGAGATTATGTAACTACCACAAAGGCATTTAAAAATATTTGACTATTTGAAAAATAAAAATGTGTTGTCTTTTAAAAATTTATTGTTTTCTTTGCATTTCTAGTTGGGTTAAGTCTTCGCACCCTCAACTTGGGGAGATATTTACCTTACCAGTGATGAATACTGCCATAATTTAAAGTCTTTGCTGATTTAGTCATTAAAAATGATCCAAATAGCTTTCAGTTTTTTTCTTTTTTAATCATCAGATATACTAAACAGTTTTTGCACTGGTTTAATTGGCCATATAGGAAATGAGTCTTTCTTTGTGATTTGTAAAGATTCTATACCTATAAGGAATATTGAAGCAACTGCCTTGCCAACTGTGAGCATTTAGTAGTATGGCAATAACTCTCTCTCTTTCCAGCATTATAGCCACTAACCTAAATGTATAGACTCATTCCACGTTTATTAAATTTTAAAGCTAATATCTCAATAAATGAAAACTCTCTTAAGTATTTCTTAGATTAACATCCTATACCTTATTATAGGAGCCCTCATGGCAGAGCTGATCAGCACTGGGTTGCTAACCACAGGCTCAGCAGTTTGAAACCACCAGCTACTCCTTTGGGGAAAGATAACATTTCTATTCCCATAAAGATTTAGTCTTGGGTCTCAGGGGATGGCCCCAATTCCAACTGCGCGAACAGCCCCCATTCACTTCAGAGGACAGTGCTGAAGCTACAGCTCGGGGAGAAGGACATATCTGATCAGAACACACAGGAGTAAATGAAGGAAGAAGATAGAGTGGAGCACATCCTGGCCCACCAAGACCTGAGGATGATGTGCCTGCTTAGAGCAGCCACTGTACAGAGAGAACCACAGTGCTGGCTCCACTACAAGACACGATGTCCCTTACTGACCTATAGCAATATGGGGTACAGCACTGGAGACACAATGTGGGAATTGTGCCAAACTGACCCCACCACACTGAGGCAAACTACTAACAGTAAACAGCAAGAGGAGCAGAGCAAGAAAGACCCCAGGGAATACTGAAAATAGACTTTGGGGCCAGGGCGTGGCACCCCATCACACATGGCACCCCATCATACCCGACGGAAAACACTCCTAAAGGCCAACAAACAGACTTTGAACTATTTATAGGCTTTTCTTTTTATTGTTGTTTTGCTTTCCTTTGTAGTTTAGTTTTGCTCTGTCTTGTTTTTTGTGCATACTATTATCTCTGCAGGTCTATCTAGATAAGATAGACTGGATAAACAATCTGGAGGAGAAAACAACAGGAGCAATGGTTCTGAGGGTACATGGGAGAGGGGGGAGGGGGGGAGGGGGGAAAGGAAAAGAGTGTTAACAAACCCAGGGACAAGGGAACAAGTGATCCAAAATCAATGGCGAGGAGGTTGTTGGAGTCCTGGTAGGGCTTGATCAAGGGCAATGTAACCAAGAGGAATTACTGAACTCCAAATGAAGGTTGAGCATGATAGTGGGACATGAGGAAAGTAAAAGAAAATAGAGAAAAGTTCTAGGAGACAAAGGGCATTTATAGAGGTCTAAATAAAGGCATGTATATGTGCAAATATATTTATATATGATCATGGGGAAGTAGATCTAAGTACATATATTTATAGGTTTAGTATTAAGGTAGCAAATGGACATTGGACCTCTACTCAAGTATTCCCTCAATGCATGAACACTTTGTTCTATTAACCTGGAATTCCATGGTGCTCACCTTCCCAGCATGACTGCTAAAGATAAAGTGGGTACATAAGCAAATCTGGTTAAGAAAGCTGATGGTGACTAGTAATCAAAAGATATAGCATCTGGGGTCTTAAAGGCTTGAAGATAACAAGTGGCCATCGAATTGAAAAGAAACAAAACTCATATGGAAGAAGCACACCAGTCTGTGTGATCACGAGTTGTCGATAGGATCAGGTCTCAGGCATCAAAGAACAAAAATCATATCATTGTGAATGAGGGGAAGTGCGGAGTGGAGACCCAAAGTCAATCTGCAGGCAACTGGACATCCCCTTACAGAAGAGTCGTGGGGAGGAGATGAACCAGCCAGGGTGCAGTATAGCACAGATGAAACACACAACTTTCCTCTAGTACTTTAATGCTTCCTCCCTCCCACTATCATGATCCCAATTCTACCTTACAAATCTAGCTAGACCAGAGGTTGTACACTGGTACAGATAAGAGCTGAAAACACAGAATCCAGGCCAGATAAACCCCTCAGGACCAATAATGACAGAAGCGATACCAGGAGGGTAAGGGGAAAGTGGGGGAGGGCAACCGATCACAAGGATCTACATATAACCTCCCCCCTGGGGGATGGACAACAGAAAATTGAGTGTAGAGAGATATAGGACAGTGTAAGACATGAAAAAATAATAGTAATTTATAAATTATCAAGCATTCATGAAGGAAGGAGGGTTGGGGAGGGAGGGGAAAGATGAGGAGCTGATACCAAGGGCTCAAGTAGAAAGAAAATGTTTTGAAAATGATGGCAACAAATGTGCTTGATGCCATGGATGGATGGATGGATTGTGATAAGAGTTGTACAAGCCCCAATAAAATTATTTTAAAAATTTTAGTCTTGGAAACCTATAGGGCAGTTCTACTCTGCCCTATGTGAGTCACTATGAGTCAGAATTAACTCAATGGCAGTAAGTCTTAACACCTTATTAGAAATTAATTTTCTATTTATATATGTATATAAAATACTTATCTATGTACACAAACACATACCTTTCTAAATGTACCTTTAAATACTGGTTTCAGTGGATAAAGATATGACCATTTACTGAAATAGACAGGTGATGGACATATTTAATATGTTTAAGATATAAAGTATTAAACCAAAAAGCGGCATAATTAACTTTTAGTTGTAAATTTAATTATAGTTAGTTTTAATCCTTTCTCTAATTGTTAAAGTTAAGTAGTGTTAAGGATACAGCATAGCTTAGAATAGACATGGGGAAAAGGAAATTGAAATGGGATTGAAATTTAATGGAAAACAGATGAATTGGATGCTTTTTAGCAAATTTTGAAAGTGTTGCTAATCTCCCAGTATATACACCATATTGGTATGTATCTTCACAGCGTCCAGCCTCTATCAAAAGTTTTCCATTAAGAAAGTACTCTTTTTCTATTAAATAATGAGAGGAATTGTTAACACTTCATTCAACTAATATTGAGCACACACAAAATTTTAAATGCTTCTGAGGAAAATTATACTTGCCCGTGGTCTTGTTAGATAGTAAAAAACAAAAACAAAACTCTTTTTTAAAAAAATGCAATCCAGGCAAAGTTCGTCCAATCCCATGAAACTATAGGAGTCCTAAATGAAAATAAAGTGAGGCATTTCAATCACCTTCTCCACAAAAATATCATTACAGGTGGACTGACATAAGCTGAAGTTTCTCAATGTTGGTCCTTGAAGTGAGGCAAATATAATCCAGGATCATACAAAATGGAACTAAAGGAAATCTGAAAAAAAAAATGACCTTAAGGAGAAAAAGGTGGAAGTCAATGTGATCAAGTAGAACCCCAAGTCTGAAGAGAAGGGGACTTCAAGGAGGTTGGGGAGTTCTTTAAAGTGCTCATCAGTAGAGACAGCGATGCAAGGGTTACATTTTGGGCTGCTAGCCACAAGGTCAGAAGTTTGAAACCACCTGCTGCCTTAGAGGAGTAAGACAAGGTTTCCTACTTCTGTACAAGTTACAGTGTCCGATGGAGTGGCCAGTGCTTTGAACAAACCAGTTACGCCGCAACCCTTACATGATATGAAAGTATGGATACTCAAAGGGGCAGTTCTCTGTCCTATAGAGTCCCGATGAGGCGGACTTGGTTAGATGGCAGCAGGTTTTGTTGGGGTGTGGAAGGCTGTCTAAGGCACACAGGGACTACAAGTTGGATAATGCAAAGTGTGGAAAATAAAAAACAAACAAACAATTGAAAAGGCACCTGTGTGTAGAATGTGAAGGAAATTTAGAGTGTCTAAAATGTAAGCCTCCCTATCAATTTTCATAAATATTTTCAAGATCTAAATTACTCGGAAAACATTTTAGTACACATTTTAATATCTAGAAGGCAATGAATAATTCATGTTAAACATTTCAGAGGTGAGGTTGACGCTAAGCTTCTGCTTAAGAAAAAGTCTAACTTTGCATTTAAAAATTTCTGTGCACTGGTGCACAAGTTGTGCCATCTTATTACAAAATGATAATAGTTTTATTTTAATAAAGGAGGTTGAATTCTGACAGACCTATTTGAGATTTCAGAATAGGTGAATCTCTATTTATTGTACCAAACTCAATCCATCACAATTCATCATGACTCTGTATACCAGAATAGAACTTCTGTTGGTTTCTGAGGCTGTACATCTTCATGGGAGCAGAACGTTTCATGTTTCTCATGCAGAGCAGCTGGTGGGCTCAAATAGCTGAGCTTGGGGTTAGCAGTCAAACACATAACCATAACAGGACACTCTTTTATTTCTGGCCCCCTTTTAAGATAACAAATTGGAACTGCCTGATATTCAGTTCCTCATAAAGGCCAAAAGATACTTGGAGAAATTTTTAAGTTCATATAATTTACACTATTCTAATATATCTTCAGAGCAACTGACACCATGTGAATGAAGTATAACTTGACAAAAATATCAAGAACAACCCAAACTCTTTTCAATAAAGCTGGTGTGCACTTAGTCAAGTTAGGTAACACTATATTAAAATCCTGATATTTTTATGGGGAACAGAGTGAAGAGTAGTACATGCTATATATCCTGTGTCTCAAAAACTAGAGCTGAAGGGGGAAACTAATGTCCTTTTTGGAACCAGCATGGCAAATGTACCCAGAAATAAGTCTAACACCAGAGACACCAAAATGTGTGCTCAGCAGCTTAATCAATTTCAGACTGAGAAATTTGGTATAAATTTTAAATTTCATTAGTAGTTTTAGTGGTTGGTGCTTAAATTTGAATAATAGTTGTGTTAACAGAATTTCCTTGTACGCACACCAATATTATCATGTCAAAGACAGTATTGTCTTTCAAGATAGATCTTGAAAAGGAAATTTTTTTTTGCTTGATAAATGCAACACCATTCCTTTTTAATTTATCGTTCCTGGCATAATTAAGCCATAGGTTTGTTTGATTCATCATGGCCAAGCGAGTCTATTTCAGCTCTCTAAAGACTAGGACATTAATTTTATGGGTTCCATTTCTTTTTTGATGGCTTCCAATTTTCCTAGATTCATATTTCGTACATTCAAAGTTATGGTTAGTAATACACGTTCATGGTTCTTGTCATTTTGAGTCATGCTCCATCAGTACCTGAAGGCACTGAAAGCTTTATTTCATCCATGCCATTATGGGCAACTCTTTGAGGAAGCAGCTCTTCCTCAGTCATATTTTGATAACCTGAAGGACTCATCTTCTGGCACAAAATCTGACAATGTCCTGCTGCTATTTATAAGGTTTTCAGAATATAACATTGTTTTACTGTGATTGCTAAGACTTTCAGTGGCTAATTCCTCAGAAGGAATGGGTCAGTCTTATTCCTCATTCATAGTCTACAAGTTCTGCAACCTATTCACTTTGGATAGCATGTCTCATATTTCAAATATGCACGACCTAGTTTCCAGGATCATGGCATAATGTGGTATGATGATATAGCAAAAGGGTGGAGGATTTTGATTAGTTTATGATCTTTTTTTCATGCAAACTCAGAGAATATTTGATAATTGAATCATGACTAAATGGGGCAGGGGCCCCATGAGACATTTTTCTGCTTCTTTTCTCCCCTTCTCTGATACCAACTGTACCTACCAATAATTCTACTTCTGAGGCTGGATTTGATCATTTATTTCAATAGCAACACAGAACTCACAGACAAAACTCTAGGTGATAGGGTTTATTTTTGAAGTTAACAGGTTAAAAGTCAGATGGGAAATGCTCAGGATACAGTTACTTAGTCAGAATACTTTATTTTCTGCTCTTCCTGGCCCTTAGCTTCTTGACTTGGTCTCAGCCCAGCTCAGTTAATGTAACGATGCTCCTTTTGGGTTATCAATAAATGCCCAAGGGGACATGCTACTTCACTGTAAACCTCAATCCAAAGGCATTCAACTCCAGTTCTGTGGGTCAGGAAATGCATCTCCCTCGATTAAGTGCTGAGAGGCACCATACTCCATAAGCAGCTCCTTCCAAAGAACTCTAATTTCCTTGCTCTAAATATAGGATCCATGTTGGAATGGTGGTTACATGTTGGACTGCTAACCATGAAGTTTAACAGTTCAAAATCACCAACTACTCAACAGAAGACATATGGGGCTTTCTACTCCTTTAAAGAATTACTGATTCAGAAACTCACAGGGGTAGTTCTACCTTGTCCTTCAGGTCAATATGAGTTAGCATCAGCTCTATGGAAGTGAGTATTTTTGGAAGGTCTCTGAAGCCCACTGTTCTGTTTCATTCTTCGGCTCCTGGTTCTGCTGGTACTATTCCTTTGGCATCAAAGCAGTCTTCTGTATCAGGGAGGTTCAATACATGAGTTATCTCACAGCCCAAAATATGTGCTCCACTCCTGGCCCTTCTCTTTGGCTAGTAGTAAGATTTATCCAATCCCTGCTTCTACAATAGCTCATTTTAGATCCAGCAGGATGGCCATCAATATTATCTCTTTTAACAATCACTGACAGCTGAATTATAATCTAATCAGTATCTTCCACCATCTTCTTACCCATACGTATAAGGAAATCCAAGGTGGTTGTGTGGGATGAACAAAGACTATAGTTGGAAGAGCCTTATTAAATAGCTCAGTGCACTGTACTGAGAATTAATTAAGCTTTCCTTATGATCTTGACCAGGTTTCTTGGGGACAAAACTTTTCCCCCTGGAGCAGTATATTTGGAGATAATTCCTAGGATAGAAATGATCTCCTTGACATAAAAAGGCCACTCCCCTTTGAAGCTCTTTCAGGTTATGGTCCGGTCATGGACCATCCAATTTTGAAAATGTTGTAGCATTTGGAGGAAAGAGACAATAGAAAAGGCACCGGAATGTGCTGACCAAGGAGGAAGAAGGTAGGAGAAGAGCTGAAATAATGAATTCCAGAACAATGCTTCTTAAACTTTAATGCGCCTAGGAATCTCCTGGGGGACCTTGTTAAAATGCAGACTCTGATACGGTGGTTCTGCCAAGAGGCTCAATATTCTGCATTTCTAGCGCACTCCCAGAAGCTGTGAAGGCTGCTGATCCATGGACCACATTTCGAGTAACAAGGCACTAGATATCAAAGGAGAGGATTTTGAAACTGAAAGCTAAAAAAGGTTTCCGCACTGCATCTTTGCAGTTTGCCTTTGCAGATTCACCTTCTGCTGTTCGCCACCTCACACAGTGTGGCCCAGGAGGCTGACCTTCATGGGCTGTTCTGGTTTCCTGTTGATTCTCGTCAGTCCGAAGCATCAGCAGAGGCTAGAAAATGGGAGGGGGATAGGTCAATGGGTGTGTAGTTTGCTTTGCTATAACGAGACTGATGCATTTACTCAAACAAACTGCAGCATACAAACCAGGCGATTAAAAACACAAAGCTATGGAGAAATGGGATTAGAGGCGCGGGACTCATACATATTTTCCATAAATAAACTAGAGAAGACAGGGAGCAAACTTATGGATGCTATTTAGCCATAACCAAAATCCTTGAGGATGAGTGGATGGGGCTGGGGCTCAGTATCATTGTCATTATCATGGTCTTGAAGGACGCCAAGGTCAATTGACATAACCGTTTACAAGGAGAAGCTATAAATCCTACTTTTATGAGTAGCAGTTGGGGGCTTCATGCTTGTGAGCAGCTATCCAAAATACAATGGCTGTTCTCTCCCCTCTGGAGTAAAGAAGAGTAAAGCACCCCAAACGTATATAGAAACAACTAGTGCAGCGGGCTAACCCACCATGGGGACCTCAGCCTCCGTGGCCCTCAGACTGGAAGTGCTGGATTGTGATCACCTGTCCAGTTTCTAGGTGGGATCATCTGGGAAGTTTCTATATGGAATGGGAGTCAAATGTAGAATGAAACTCAAAAATATGAAGCAGGGTAGGCTTACTGCTCAAATAAAGACTGGTGGGACCTCCAGGATTATGACTTTCAGTCCCTCTCAGGTTTGCAAACAAGCTCGCTCCTGTAGCTCAGTGTTCAGCCCAACAGTAGTGCATTCTCTAAAGAGAGCGATGCATTTGTTATAATAATCAGCTATTTGAAGTCAACGGGCAACACTTGCCTAAGGACAATGTTCACAAGGTCGAAGGGTTAGAGAAGAAGGAGGAAACGGAATGGGGAACCCAGGAGGAAGTGTGATAAGTGATAGTAGATTGTGGGGACTGCAATTAATAACACGAAACAAAAATGCTCATGAATTGTTGTGTGGAAAATGTATTTGCTCTGTAAACAATAACCCAATTCACAATGAAAGAGCCAAACAGAAAAACACATCTCTCTTAGTAACGGGTTGAAATAGAAAAAAGGGAAGAAATTTATAAAAACAATAGCACAGCAGTACAGAGTAAGCACCAAAGAAATATCTACAAATGCTGCAAAAAGTATGACACTTTATTATAATATTGACAACGATCTGATGTATGCTTACAGAAGTGGGCAGTAGGAAGGTTTCAGTTGACAAGTTATTTTGAGGTGATTGAAAAGAGAATGATCTGAAATTGTGAAGCAAGTTGATCGCTCACTATGAATGTATTTGGCTTAGCATACAGAGAGCCGAGATAGAAGTTAGAGGTTTGTGTATATTTTGTGTATTCCTACTAGTGTGGTTCATTTCCATGCAGCTTTCTATGTTCACCAAGTATTTCTCATGGAGAAAATCATGCATAGGCAAACACAAAATTTAGTTATGCTAAAGTTGTTTCCTAGCCTATCCATCTCATTGAAGCAAATCTGTGTTTTCAAACAAGAGTTTTGCAACATGTTGCTGCAGGCTGTCTGAATTCCTCTCTGTCGGAATGTGATTCTTATGGGGTACCCTCTCACTCAGCTCAACCAACTCCTGTTGGGTTCTGGGAAGCCCCGCCTATCTTGCTTCCTCGGTCCTCCTGGTGATAACAGCTCCTTGTTACTTCTAACCCCCCGGGGAATTTCATCATTCTGCATTTGTTTCATTGAATCTTTTTTTTAAAACATTTTATTAGGGGCTCATACAACTCTTATCACAATCCATACATATACACACATCAATTGTATAAAGCACATCTGCACATTCCCTGCCCCAATCATTCTCAAAACATTTGCTCTCTACTTAAGCCCTTTGCATCAGGTCCTGTTTTTTTTTCCCTCCCTCCCCGCTCCCCCCTCCCTCATGTGCCCTTGGTAATTTATACCTCGTTATTTTGTCATATCTTGCCCTATCCGGAGTCTCTCTTCCCCCCTTCTCTGCCGTCCCTCTCCCAGGGAGGAGGTCACATGTGGATCCTTGTAATCAGTTCCCCATTTCCAACCCACTCACCCTCCACTCTCCCAGCATCGCCCCTCACACCCTTGGTCCTGAAGGTATCATCCACCCTGGATTTTGAATCTTATCCACACTTTTGTAAATAGTAGTCCCTTCATTGCATGCCCATTGAATACCTACGATGCGTGAGTTTGCCATTTGTGTTCTTCCCATGACATGAAGTTCATGTCTGATTAGTGATTGAGAGGTCAAGTAAAATGAAGGCTTGGGAAAAGTTTTGAGATAAAATCATTGTTGACACCCACAAGTCTTTCAATGAACTGCTTGTGCATTTGGCTGCCAGAGAGAACACCTTAAAAAGTAAATCAGATAAAGCGGTTTCCTTGTTCAAAATCTTGCGATGGTGGTCCTTTCAATGGACAAGACTCTATGCAGTCTAGTTTCCCGCTGCATCTCTGGATTCATCACGCAATGCCCTCTATTTGCTCTTTGCTGTGAGACAGGTTAGGAAAGAGGCTGAATCCTTTTATTCCCATATTTCACATTTGGAAAATTGTGAGCAATTTCCCAAGGGAAACACATAGGGGCGCAGTCACACACCACATCCACATTTGAACTTGTAGCATCTTACAACAGAGCACGTCATTTTTTATATTCCCCACCCCCCTTCATAAAGAGTGTGGCTTTCTCCCCTGTAAGAATAATACATTTTAGTTTCAGACCTCCCTCTGTAGCATTCAGCCTTTGTTCAGTTCTGACTGGACACAGGTACAAGAAGACCCAGCCACCCATGGCCTCAGGTTGAACCCAAGGGTAAAGAACACCCACGAAGAGGACTTGAACTCAAGGAGCCAGTTTCTCAGTACATTCCCCCCAGGAATCTTTATGGAAGCCCCCTTTTTGGACACCTGTTGCATGCATGCTCAATGACCATAACCCTCACTGTATGGCAGTATTCTCCACCTCCATTCTTGAGTAAATATAATGTTCCTCCTACCTAAACTTCCTTAAAAACCCATTTTCCCTTGTTCAGAAGGATGTGGTCTATGTTGCTCTAGGCCCCTGTATCCAACAAACCTTTTTTATGTGTGACTCATAAATCTTTTTGTTGGTTCAGTGAACTCTGAGTTCGGCTTTGCTATTCTTACTCAGCGGGAAAAGAAACCTCAGAGGAGACCTCAGATTGGCTGGAGTCACTCCTTCAAGAGGGAGGAAAAGGGAGAGGGCCATCCACTCGATGCTACACATTGACACAAGGCTGAGACAAACCAATGGGCCGTCCATGGGAATGGAAGGAAAATCTTGCTGGACAACTAAGTTAAGATCAGGGGAGGGGAGCAGCTACATTTTGGAGAAAAGATGCATATTTCTGTTGACAAGAATGGTGGGTACATGGGGAGGAGCAAACTCAAATTGGGAAGGGATGCTAAACAATGATTGTTCAGAACCTTGGGCACACGAGACCAGATTTTGTGTTCCTGGGTAGACACTATGAATGTTTCTGCTCAACCCTTGGTGAACCATGCCATGGACTAAGCACCACTATGACCTTGGACTCTGACCTTGCAGGCAGTGTGGTATCTTCTAGGAGCCACATCAGAAGGACTCAATATAGAGGCCTGACTGAATGAACTGAGCCCCACCTCGAAGTTGCCTGTACCCCAAACTGAGGACTGGGGTAAAAGCACAGAGGGGAAGTCCTGAGGCTGTGGAAGTGGCAGCCACTGGACATTGGGTGGAACCCCTGGTTAGGTGGGTTTCCAATGGAAAGGGACCAGAATCACCACACATTTCGTTCCTCGGTACTCCCCTTGCATTGATATGTCAGGTTTTGAACTGTTGGGAAGGGAACTGCACTTGAAAGAATTGATTTAATAAGATTCCCCCTGACACCATCCCCATACTCAATGGAAACAGAGACAATGCAGGGCAACAGTGGGGTTCAGTTTGCAGTGTTCTCTCCTAGGCTACTCATATTGACAGTGGCTTGAGTTCTGTGTCAGTAGAACAACTGTGGATGTTGTCAGTGTGATCGCCTTAGACCCCAGGGGGATGGTTGACAGTGTTTTTAGGCTTTGTTTCTTTGGCTTTTTGTACTTCTGCCTTTTGTTTGTTGTTTCTGGTCTTGGGCTTGTTGGGTGTTTTTTCCTTTGTTTCCTTGTTTTCTTATTTGTTGCTATTGTTGTTTTTGGTCTTGTAGGGTTTTGTCTTTGTCATACTATGACATCCCCCCAAAGCAAACCAGAGTCCCGCATAATCCATGGACAAGCAGATGGATTCTGGACTTCCACTTAGAGTTAGTTTTGATATCATGGCCCTGCTCCATACTCCCCTTCTTGAAAGAATCACTGAGGATAAGGGCGCTATAACAAAGTGTGGTGGAGAAAGCTGAAGGTCCCCAGCTCTCAATTTGAAGTCTTAGGACTTGTATTCAAACACAACCATGTAAGAGATGAGTCAATTATGTCCACATGAATGGAACACACCAGTCTATGTGATCTAAAAATGACAATAACAAATCAAAATAAGACAAAGGAAAAAGTATCATAACTTAAATTGTGAATGCTCAATGTGAATATGTAATTTGTGGGAGCCCCAAATCCATCAGCAGTGTATCAGTTAGATTAAGCCTCTGGCAGATCCCTTCTAGCCCAGGCAAGGGTCCCAAACTTCTTTACTATCCAACAAAGGTTATTGTAAACTTGATTGTGGTGGATCGAACATGGTATGATTTGATACTTGGTCAGGTGATCTCCATCTTGATCCAACCTGAATTTGATCTCGGTTCAAGTATTTCTTGCTTGTTCCACAACAAAAATTTCTTCCTTGGCTTTTGAAATATTGATGGTGGCCTTTTCTTCCTTACTCTTTATTTATATAAGTATTTTTATATTATTACTTTTTAAAGTAACTATACAATTTATTTAACATTTAAACTTCATTAAGACGTGTGCGCTATGGCAGTTGTACTGGGTTTTCTTTCACTCTGCTAGGATATGATTGCTTGTTGGGGTGTAACCACAGGGTGCAGTGCACACTAATTAAATACTTTATGAAATAAAAACCTACAAAATGCCCTCAAATACCTTTAAGACTGAACAATGCACTTTTATATTATTATTCTTTTTTCTGGTCATTGTATCTTGTTTTTGTTTTAATTGTCACTGCTGGGTTCTGTGAAGGAGAAGAAACATAGAGATAATAACTGATGCAATGGTCTATCAGGGATGTAGGGGGTGGTGGGGAGAGAGGACAGGTGGGGACATTTATGGAATGGGCACTAAACTGATTGTGATGGTGTATATACAACTAATTTTAAAAGCAATTTAACCATGGAAGTGTATGATTTATGAATACTATATCAAAAAACCATTTTAAAAAGAATGTTGACGTAAATTGAAAAATGTAGCCAATGTCATTGAACAGAATGTATAAAATTGATTAATGGGATCCTAATTGGGATCCTTTAATGAGAGTTTGCTATGTAAACTCTCACCAAAACACAACAACATTTATATATACTATAAATATATATCATTGGACCCAGCTGTTTGGGTTTCCTTGTGATCCCGGAGTCAGTCAGGCACTTCTGCCGTAGGGGCTTTGCCTGGCTCTTCCCCAGGTCTGGACCAGCAGTTCTCAACCTTCCTAATGTCGTGCCCTTTAATACAGTTCCTCAAGTTGTGGTGACCCCCAACCACAAAGTTATTTTCCTTGCTACTTCGTCACTGTCATTTTGCTACTGTGATGAATCGGGTGGCCCTTGTAAAAGGATGGTTTGACCCCAAAAGGTTGAGAACCGTGGGTCTAAAACATATCACTATGTATCAGCCTGACTGAGTTTAAAGGATTGAAAGCACTTGCTGGTGAAGATTAAGAGCTGCAGCTTCGGTGTGAACTGCAATGCAATGCAAACAAAACCTACATCACGACAAGTGGATCAATAAAGAACGCCATCAGCAATGGAAAAAAGATTGAAGTTGCCGAGGGTTTTTTTCTGGCTTGGGTCCACAACCAATCCCCCAGAGAGCAGCAGTAAAAAAGCCAATGATGTTCTGCACTGGGTCGAACTGCTGCCCAGACCTCTGTAAAGTGCTGCTGAGCAGGGACGTCCCTCTGAGGACTACAGTGCACCTCTTTCCCTAATGCCACGTTATTTTCATCACCTGGTGGTGTCGTGATTGTGCCTTCACCTGTGAACCGTGAGGTCAGTGGTTTCAAACAACCAGCTCCTCTTTGGGAGAAAGATTTTTTTAATGCCTGGAAATACAGCCTTGGAAACTCACAGGGGCTATTTACCGTATCCTATAGCATTGCTAGGAGTCGACATCCAATTGATGGCAGTGAGAATTTTTATGGTAGCATATTGGTTGGGCTGTTAGCTGCATGGTCAGCAGTTCACAACCATCACCTCCTCTGCGGGAGAAAGAAGAGAGTTTCAACTCCTATAAAGTGTTACAGTCTAGAAAACACAAGGTGGGGTGGGGTGGGGATTTCTACTCTGTCCTATAGGATCAATAGGAGTTGGAATTGGCTTGATGGAAGTGACTTTTCTTTTCTTTTACTTTTGGCGTGTGTGTGTGTGTGTAAGTTGATTGTTGCATAATGAAGGTCAAAGAAGAATCAATGCATTTGAGTTATGGTGCTGACAAAGAATATTGAAAATACTTGATGGAAGAAGCGCACCAGCCTGTGTGGTTACAAGGGGCCGAAGGGATCAGTTATCAGGCATCAAAGAACAAAAAATCATATCATTGTGTGCTCACCTTCCAGATATGATCGCTGAACACAAAGCGAGTACATAAGCAAATGTGGTGAAGAAAGCTGATGGTGCCCAGCTATCAAAAGATATAGCGTCTAGGGTCTTAAAGCCTTGAGGTAAATAAGCAGCCATCTAGCCGAGAAGCAACAAAGCCCACTTGAGCAAACTCCACTTGAAAGAAGCACACCATTCTGTGTGATCATGAGGTGTCAAAGGAATGAGGTATTAGTTATCAAAGAACAAAAATTCATATCAATGTGAATGAGGGGCATGCCAGGTGGGGACCCAAAGCCCATCTGTAGGCAACTGAACATCCCTTATGGAAAAGTCTTGGGGAGGAGCCAGTCAGGGTGCAATGTAGCAACGATGAAACATACAACGTTCCTAAATGCTTCCTTCCCATCCACTATCATGATCCCAATTCTACCTTACAAATCTGGCTAGACGAGAGGATGTACACTGGTGCATATAGGAAATGGAAACACAGGGAATCCAGCATGGACGATCCCTTCAGGACCAGTGTTGAGAGTGGTGATAAAGGGTGGGTGGTGGGAGGGTGGAGTAGAGAGTGGGAACTGATTATAAGGATCTACATATAACCTCCTCCCTGGGGGACGGACAACAGAAAAGTGGGTGAAGGGAGACATAGGACAGTGTATAATATGAAAAGATAATAATTTATAAATCATCAAGGGTTCATGAGGGAGGGGAGAGCGTGGAGGAAGGGGAAAAATAATGAACTGATGCCGGACGCTTATATGGAGAGCAAATGTTTTGAGAATGATGAGGGTAACGGATGTACAAATGTGCTGTATACCAGTAATGTATGTATGGATTGTGATAATAGTTGTATATGCCCCCAATAAAATGATTTTTAAAAGAAAATAGAAAGTACCTGGCATGACAAAAGAACAAACAAGCATGTTGTGGACGAAGTATAGTCAGAATGCTCATTGGAAACAAGGATAGCAAGACTTTGTTTCATGAGCTTTGGTCCTGTTATCAGGAGAGGCCAGTCTCTGGAAAAAGATACGCTTGGTAAAGTAGGTGGGCTGTTAAAAGGAAGATCCTAGTTGAGATGGGTTGGCAAAGCGGCTGCGACAATGGGCTCAGACATCACATGATTGTGTGCATGGCGCAGGACCCGGCAGTGTTTTCTTCTCTTCTACACAGTTGGAGCCAACTTGATGGCATCTAACAACAACTCTCAGTTCTGCAAGTATTTATTAAATAGGTCACTTCTCATGGATTGGATTGTGCCTTCCAAAATGATAAGTTGAATTCCTAATATCGATATCTGCGCATGTGTCTCTATTTGGAAATAAGATCTTGAAAGGGATCAGGGTAGTTAACCAAGTCACACTGGGATAAGCCTTGCACAGAGACACGGATGCAGGGGAAGGAGGCTCGTGTTGAAAGCTAAGGTACATTTGGAGCTACCGGAAGCCGCAAGAGCCACAGAATGGAACAGATTCTCCCCCGAAGATTTGGGAAGAATCAACATGATTGACACACTGACCTCAGACTTTCATCCTCTAGAACTGAGAGACAATACTTTCCTGTTCTTATAAGTCACCTACATATTAGCACCTTGTGACAGCAGCCCTAGGAAATCAATACATCACCCTTTCACGGAAATCTACACTGTCCCCTCATGTAGCATTCCAATCCACTCTCAAGGGCTCACAGTCCCTCCTACCCTGCCCTGCTAAAGCTTATGTTTCCAAACCACTCATCATATCTTAACCCATTGCATAGTTCATGTAACTATTGACTGGATATCCTTCTATGTTGTCTTTGAGTTGATTATGAGTCACAACAGCCTCATAAGACAGAGTAGAACTCCCCATAAGGTTTGCAATGCCGGAACTGTTACAAAAGCAGACTGCCACCTATTTCCCTCATAGAACAGCTGGTGGGATCTCACCAATGAACTTTCAGTTACCAGTCAAGTGCTTAACCACTGCACCACCAGAAACCTTACTAAAGTATAAATCTTATGAAGGAAGGTATTTTTTGGTATATTTTTTTTCACTAACACAATTAGAAGTATGTTTTTTTCTTTAGTAATGCAAAAAAATCATTAAGTTTAAAATGGATTTTCTAATTTTTTGTGTTAATTCTCTTCCTTTGAATTTTGGAAACCAGTATAACATCTAATGTGTTATGCATGGTTCTCTAGAGAAGCAAAATCCAAACACTAATTTTACATATATATATATATATGGATATATATATATTCTATACTATATAGTTAGTATTCATATAGTATATATAATATACTATATAATTCTATATATAGTTTTTTGTATTATATATTTTATCAGATATAATTACAGCTTTCTAAAATTATAGCATCAAGCTTTACTGAAGGTTATTATATACTAATATAATCTCAGCCTCTTTAGATTTCTAGACATATATAGGGACATGACTGTAATATGATAAAATAATGAAGACTGAAATTCTAACTTAGGTATTGCTTGCTTTGCTTAAAGTTGAACTAATTTGAATTACTATTTTCCTGCTTTCTGCCTTGCTTATATTAAGGAAATTTATCCAACCTCTCTGAAGTTACTTATCTGCAAAGATGGTACTGTGACCCCTTTCTCCCATTATAAGGGTGATGTTGAGGAATAAACAAAATATGCAGAGGCTAATACTGGCCCAATCCTGTCCTGTTGTAGGAGCTGGGCAGTTAATATATCCTCCCACCCCTACAATATTATCTTTAAATTACAGGATAACCATATCTTAGGATGAACTTTCATGTTTGAGTCCCATAAATGTCTTTTTATCACCATAATAAATGACTCCTGGGGGGAACTGATTACAAGGATCCACATGTGATCTCTTCCCTGGGAGAGGGACAGCAGAGAAGGGGGGAAGGGAGACTCCGGATAGGGCAAGATATGACAAAATAACGAGGTATAAATTACCAAGGGCACATGAGGGAGGGGGGAAAGGGGAGGGAGGGGAAAATAAAAAAGAGGACCTGATGCAAGGGGCTTAAGTGGAGAGCAAATGCTTTGAGAATGATTGGGGCAGGGAATGTATGGATGTGCTTTATACAATTGATGTATGTATATGTATGGATGGTGATAAGAGTTGTATGGGTCCCTAATAAAATGTAAAAAAAGAAAAGAGGAGAAAAAAATGATTAGGGCAGGGACTGTACAGATGTGCTCTATACAATTGATGTATGTATATGTATGAACTGTGATAAGAATTGTATGAGCCCCTAATAAATTGTTAAAATTTAAAAAATAAAATAAAAAAAAATAAAAAATAAATAAAAAAATAAAGGACTCCTGGTGGCACCGTAGCTTAGGTGTTTGGCTGCTCGCTGCAAGGTCTGTGGGAGAGAGTTGAGCTGGTCTGTTCCCTGTGGTGATTTACAATGGTAAGAGTCCTGTATAGGATCACTATGACTTGGAACCAACTCAATAGCAGTTGGGATAAAGTTCTAAGAAACCCTCGTGGCTAAGAATAAGCTTATAATAAGTACATGTATTTGCCACATAGTCATATGCTAGCCTACATGAATAATAGGAGAGTCAAAGAAATCTCAGGGCAGTCTGAAAGCCATAAACATACCAAACAATTAAGGTGGTTTTCTAATTAGCCTACTACAATAACGGGAGTACTGTGGTCACTATAACATGTCTATTAAGTTACTTGATTAAAAACTCACCATATTTGGGGTGTTGTGTGGTGTTGTGGTTAAGTGTTTGGCTGATAACCACAAGATTAGCGGTTTGAAACCATCAGCTGCTCTATGGCAGAAGGATAAGGCTTTCTATTCCTGTAAGCATTACAGTTTTGGAAACCCACAGTGGCAATTCCCTCATGTCCTATAGGACTGCTATGAATCAATATAGGTGTGTTAGACCAGGTTGACTAGAGAAACAAATCCAGGGACACTCATATATGTGTAAGAGAGAGCTTCATATCAAGAAGTAATTATATATCAGGCAACCCCCCCAGACCAGTCCAGATAAAGTCCATATGCCTGATACTAATCCATAAATCTCTCTTCAGGATCACACAGCCCCATGCACTGATGAAGACTGCAGGAAGATCACAGGCCAGTTGGGTGCAAAGTCTTGTGGATCCAGTGGCAGTGAAAGCATCACAGGGATTGGAGGTCTCAACATAGTGACTTCCCAGCAGGAAGGTGAGAGGAAAGAGAAAGAGAGAGAGAGAGAGAGAGAGAGAGAGAGAGAGAGAGAGAGAGAGAGAGAGAGAGAGAGGAAATTCCCATGATCCTCCTCATGAGAAGGTCACGCCCACCAGGAGGCATCATCAGGCTGTGACCAGATTGACAGGCTAAACTCCACCCCTTCATTCTTAGCACCTTCAAGTTGACAAGAGATTGTATAATTACCACAACAGGGTGGCATCGAGGTGATGGTGACTAAATCAGATGCTCAGTTTTCAGAAAGAACAGTATCTGGGGTCTTAAAGTCTTGTCTTCAAACAAGCAGCTGTCTAAGTCCATGTGGAATAAGCGCATCAGCCTGTGTGATCCAAGAATTGTCAATAATTTAATCCAAATCAAAGGAGATAATGGTAGCCGATCTTAAATTGTGATCACTCAGTTTGCAGAAAGACATAGATGACAAAGGAAGCCCAATGTCCATTTGAAGGGACCGCCACATGGATTAAGCTTCCTTTGAAACAGAAAGAGCATTGTAATGTCAATTAGGACAGATTTTGTAAAATGAAAGTATAACATCTTATCATTTGAATTCCCTTTTGTCCCATTTTATAGTTTTTAGTTTTTAATATTTTTTGCTTTCTTTTTGATTAAAGTTTTTCTACATTTTATTTAAACATTACAGTTGCTTTGTGGTTGTTGTTGTTTGCTTTTCTCTTTGTGTTTTATATGACTTTCTGTATATGAAATCCGGAATAGGTAAATTTATTGAGACAGTAACTGGATTGACCATTGCATATGGGCATTGCAGGGGTGGGTGGGGGGAGAAATGGGGAGCTAAGGATGAGTACAAAAAGAAAATATTCTGAAATGGTTGTCTTGATGATTGCACAAATCTTAGTATGGCTGAGTGACTAAATTGTATTATAAGTGAGGTATATGCCAATAAAACTACTTTTTAAAATATTCACTATATATATTTTGAGAACAAGAACAAATATTTTTCAAAGAGAAATGGGTATTGTGTTCCTGAGTTTTAAAATACATATATTAGGGAGGAAAACAACTGGTCAAATTATACTATAATAAATTAAATTAAATTATGATATAGTAATGACGTAACTATACACAACTTTATTACCGAAATAACCCAAATCCACCGCTGTTGAATCCATTTGACTTGTAGCAACTTTATGGATTTTGTATATTTTAAATCTTTACAGGAGCAAAAAAAAACAACTATGTTTTCCCTTAGAGTAGCTAAGTGAATTTAAACCATTGATCTGCGGTAAAGATTTACAATCTCAGAAATGCAAAGGGGCAGTTCACCTCTACCATAATGGTTGCTTTGAGTCTGAATTGACTTGATGCTGTGGGCTTGATTTCTTTTGGTATTAAAGTTACATGTTTTATATCTTTATTTTTCTTCCTAATACATGTATTTTTTAACCTCAGAAACACACCTCTTCTCCTTTAAAAAGGATTTGTTCTTATTCTTAAAATAAATATCAAGAATATTGAGTCAACTGGGTTACCATTCACTTTTCCAACATAACCACCGTTGTGAGGTGATGGTTCTTTCTGTTGTACATAGGCTTGCTATGAGTCAGAGTCGACTTGATCCCACCTAATGACAACAACAACAGATGAGCCTAGTCTTCTCCTAGTCTTTTTTATTAAATCTTGTTATGCAATCCACTGTATATATGTCCTATTTATATAGCTTTCAAACTGAGTTTTCTTGTATGTCCTTCATACAAGACATTAAGACATTACAACATCTACAAGCAGGGTTAATAAGTATGCTAGCCACAAGAAGAGTAGATCCTGAATTATGAATGAATGAACCTACTGATAGATGAAGACTCTACTTCTTGACATAACCTAAGCTTTGGGATTTCTTTTTCAGTGATGAGTACAGGTTTTTGTGGAATTAAATCGATGGAGTATATTTGAAAGCTGTTTTCTAGATTAGAAGTAAAATCCATAACTGGCACCAAATTTCCTAAATATAAATACACCTGGTATTTTTAAATGGGCCAGATTACTCATTATCTGAAAGTTAAGTTATGATGTTCAAATTAAAATGTTTTCAACTCATGAAAACAAAACTCAAGTGAAATGTAAGGATTACCAAATTAGCACAGTCTCTTGGAACTCAACCTAAAAGGTCAATGCCGGGCCCATGTAGGAATCTCCTTAACATTATCCTTGAAGGTGATCATCTAGTCAGTCTTGAACTAGTTCAGGTTCATGTGTTATTAGATTTTCATAAGCAATATTTTAATAAAATATTTCTCTTATCAAATAACTATACCCAAGCATTATGCACTAGAATATCACAATTTGTTCCATTGAAATCAAGATTTTTGTGTGTGTGTTTAAGTTTTATTTCTATTAAGTTCTAAAACTCATAATTTTCTCTCACGGTCTGACAAGCACATGGAGCCCTGCCTTTAGCCAGAACACAGACAGGACCTGGGCTAGCACAGTAACTTTAAGATTCATGTTTTTCCTCCTAGAAAAGGTTGTGTTTTACATTCTTACAATGATCTCTTGTGAGCATCATAAGGGCTAGATGACTTAAGGCATGCAAAATAAGAGAACACGACTGATGATAGAAACATAGATTTCATATTAGGATATTTAAATACTGTGGGGGTTTTCCCTCCAACATTCTTAGCTTCAGCTAGATAAATTCTCTCCAAGCATCTGGGTTTCCATAAACAGCTCAGTGCTCTTCAGAACTTCCAGAAGTCCAGTTCCTTAGGGTTCTATGTGATAATTACATTGGCTACATTGAGTTGTCCATAAGGCCAAGGTGTCATTTTGAGAATGATGTAACTGAGTCTATAAAATATCTGTATTGGGACAATTGCATTTCTCAACTGAAAGGTTCAAATGAAGGTCAAACTTTAGCGCATATTTAGAACCATTACAGTGATTCTCAATTCGATACTTCTTTAAGAATACTAGTGGACTTATACTATCTACAGGATAATAATATTAAATGATCACTTTTATAGTTATCCAGTATTTATAGAGAATTGATCATGTGAGGGGTATTGTATTGAAAAGACAAGGGTGACTGACATTTTACAGTTTCGTGTTTTCAGATGGAAGGACATATAAAAACTGGTCAATGACAGAATCTTTACATCAGTTTTTGCTTCATCGTGATACAGATCTGCCTTATATAGAAAATGCCCCCAAATAAATGCAATTCCCTGACTGTTTATGATGTATTCATTTGTTTCTCATTGATTTGAAGCCAAATACTTGAAGAACAGGAATCTTGTGATTCTTCTGTCTTCCTCAAATGCCTAACAGAAGTGTGAGGCGAAGTGTAGAAAATGAATAAATATGTGTTGATTGATGTAAACTAATTCATGTAATCATGTGGGTGTTCAATGACTGAGCCGATGAATCATCGGCAAAGCTGCATGTCTATTTTCACAGGTATTCAGTCGCTGTCTGCTGTGCACACTGCTGAAGGAAAAGGAAACCCTTACCTTAACTAAATAATTCCTAACTTTATGGTGAATTATAGATGTTATTATCAAGTCTTTGAAAAAATTACTTGGAGAAAGTCTGAATCAGGGATTATTTTCCATCCAAAAATTGTGTTTTCTGTTTTAGAAAGTCAAATGCCCAAGAAAAGCATGATAGGGAACTACTTCAGAATATAGCAGACACACAAACATGATATTCAAAAGCCCAGTGACAAGATTCTTAGACAATGACACTGAGAAAACAAGCAAACCAGAATAGCCATTGGATGGTTTGCGCAGACAGAGAATGTGCATAAAGATGACACTGGATGAAATGATTTTATATCTTTTGACAGCTAGCTAGCAGTGAGGCGGTGAAACAGGAAGGTCTACTCCGAGACAGGCATTGATAGAATTGGCATTAAGTGCAGATCAACAGTGATTCACTTTCTGGGCCAATTTTCTATTCTTGTGTAGACACAGAAAACACACAGTGATAGATGCAACATCTGCTGGCTGGCTTTTAATGTTCCAAGTTAGAATGGGCTTTCAGTTTGAGAAACGGGGCTTAAGAAAATAAATAAGGAGAAAAATGCGGCACATAATTAAGAAGGAAAATATTTATGTAAAAAGATCTTCACCAGAAACACTGTAAACTCATAACTGAAAAATAGGTTGACAAGCAGTTTGATGTTATAGCTGAGGGAGACAGACTTGAGATTCTGGGTTTTATTTTTCCATACAGAGACAATGAAATGCAATAGTAATTTAGCAAAGTAAGGCTACAGAGAAGGGGTGATTTTTGTCACATGTATCTCTGCTGCATATTAATTTATGTGAAGAAAGAGGTATTGAAGGAAAGAGTGTAATAGGCCATCTGTGTAGGGTGAGGAGGATCTCATATAACAGAGGTCATAGGAAGGGATGAAAGCTGACTAAAGGGGGTGCTCCCCATTACAAAAGCCAGATAGGATTTAACATCAAACAAAAAGTTTCACATAAGAAATAAGAGCAGACACCTGGACAGTGTGATTATATGGGGCCTAATAGAGCCAAGGGGTCCTGATGGTGCTGCCAGGTAAATTGGACTGGTAAGCATAAGGGTGGCAGTTCAAACCCACCTGTAGCTCAGAGGGAGAAAAATGAGGGTGTCACCTTCCATAAAAATACACAGCCTGTGAAATCCTGTATAGGTAGCTATGCGTCAGAATGAGCTTGATGGCATAGGAAATAGAAAAACAAAGGGGATTCATGCCCATTTTAGGAATGTGTCCAATTAATGATAAAATTACAAATTAATTATAATTGTTATACATTCATTATGTCTGATTATATTCTTTATTTGTAGTTTAAAAATTATTTATTAAATACTTTTATTGGAGGCTCTTACATCTCTTCTCACAATCTATGCATTCATCCATGTGTCAAGCATATTGTACATATGTTGCCATCATTGTTTCAAAGCATTTTTTCCTACTTGAGCCATTGATATCAGCTCATTTTCCCCTCCCTCTCTCATGAACCCTTGATAAATTATAGATTATTATTTTCATATATTACATTGCCCTCTCTCTCCCTTCACCCACTTTTCCGTTATTCGTCCCCCTGGAAGAGGGTCGTATGTTGTTCCTTGTCATTGATTCCCTCTTTCTCCCCCCACCTTCCCCTTATCTTCCTGGTATCTCTGTTCTCATTATTGGTCCTGAGGGGTTTATCTGTCCTGGATTCCCTGTGTTCTGGGCTTTTATCTGTAGCAGTGTTCATGTTCTTGTCTAGTCAGATTTGTAAGGTAGAACTGAGGTCATGATAGTGGGAAAGTGGGGGGAGGAAGCATTAAAGAACCAGAGGAAAGTTTTATGTTTCTTAGTGCTATATTGCACCCTGATTTGTGACCCTTCTATAAGGGAATGTTCAATAGTCTACAGATTGACTTTGGGTCTCCACTCCGTGCCCCTCACTCCCATTCACATTGGTATGATTTTGTTCTGGGTCTTAGATGCCTGATACCTGATCCTATCGATACCTCATGATCACACAGACTGGTGTATTTCTTCCATGTGGGCTTTGCTGCTTCTCAGCTAGATGGCCGCTTGTTTATCTTCAAACCTTTAGGACCCCAGATGCTATATCTTTTGATAGCTGGACACCATCAGTTTTCTTCACTACATTTTCTTATGTACTCCTTTTGTCTCCAAAATGGTCAGGATCATGTCGGGAAGGTGAGCATCATAGAATGCCGGATTATTAGAACACAGTGTTCTTGTGTTGAGGGAGTACTTGAGTCAAGGCCCTATGGTCTGATGACATTCTTATGGTGCATCAAATACCCTGAAAGTTACAGCCCATTTACATGTAGTACATGACTGGTATTGTGAGAAAAATAGTGCCACTTGTAAACTGAATTGAGCTGAGAACTTGCTAAAAAACTGTTGCTGCTGAGTGCGTTGTTAGCCTTGCTTTCTAAAATATCATTTTTCTCTTTCTCTGTTCCAAATGCAATTATTATTAATTGGGCTCAGTTTCTCCAGAGCATAAACCTGGCTTATAGTTAACTGAAATTCTTTTGGGGGAAAGCACATAGAGATGAAAATATTGCCCCAAGAAGTGTATGGATCTAGATGAAGGGGATGTCAAGAAACAATAGCCTCACATTATGATAGTTTCGTTTAATAAAATTTTCTGATTTTGTAGCAATACTATACTTGCCCTCATACAAAAAACACTCATTTTGTATGGTTCTGATATGCATGAATTTCACCTACCACAATTTGGTTAACACCAGTCACAAAGAAGCCATTCACGTTTCAACTATCATTATTCACTTATTTAAAAACAACAAAAAATAAAATGCATGGCCCTCAAATCCATTCCAACTCACAGTGTCCTATAGGAAGTTATTGCGTATTAATAATTATTGTAAAACAATACACTTGCTGTTGTTAAGTGTCATCAAGTCAGTTCTGAGCCATCACGACTTGACCCACAACAGAACGAAAACCGCCCTGTGCTGTTCCATCTTCATGATTTTGCCTACGCTTGAGCCCCTTGTCTCAGGCATGGTTTCAAGTCGTCTCCTGAGGGCCCTTCTCTTCATGGCTGCCCCTCTACATTACCAAAAGTGATGTGCTTCACCAAGGACTGATCTCTCCTGATAACACGTCCAAAGTATGTTAAAACAAAGTTTCTTCATCCTTGCATCTGACTTCGACTTCTTCCAAGACACACTCACTTGTACTTCTAACAGTCTATTATATTTTCAGTATTCCTTGCCGGCAACACAATTCAAACATACTGATACCTCTTCAGTCTTTTTTATTCGATGTCTAACTTTCACAGGGATATTAGGTGATTAACAATACCATGGTTTGGGTCAAGCACACCCTAATCCTCAAAGTAATATACTTGCTTTTCAACATTCTACAAAAGTCTGTAGATTTACCCAGTGCAATGCACCCAAGAGCACTGATTGTGGATTCAAGCAAGATTAAATCCTTGACAACTTTAACTGTTTCTCCATTTATTGTGGTGTTGCCTATTGGTCCAGTTGTGAGGATTTTTGTCTTCCTTACATTGAGTTATAATAAATCTTCTCAATCCTCAGGCCAGATTCTTCTTCATATAATCCTGTTTCTTAGATTGTTCATAATGCAGACTGAATAAGTATGGTGAGCAGATACAAACCTGACACAACTTTTTCCTGAGTTCAAACATGCAGTGTGTGGTAGTCACCTAATCTGATGTCAATTTAAGGATTAATAGTGTAAGGGTGGGGTCTATGCTGTCAATCTGGAGTTAGCCAATGAGATTTCTGTGGGCATAGCCTTCTCCTGAGAATTCTGGGAAATCTGGTACTTCCTCCTTGGAGGCAGAAGACAATCTCTCTCTGCTACTCCTTGGGAGACACTGCAGAAGACAAGCCATATGGATGCAACCAGGAGCTACAGAGAGACCCCTGCCAGCACTGAAATATTTGCAATGATACTGGATCCAAAGTGTTTCTACACACTGGCCTGTGATCTCCTGCATTCAGCATCATTGGATGTGTTTTGTGAGCCTGAAGAGGTCTTTATAGATTGATGCTGGAAATATGGGTTAATATGGGACTTATGGACTTGATCTGGACTTGGCTGTGATGTTTTCTCAATGTTCAGTTGCTCTTGTATATAAACCTCTTTCTTATACACATGTGTGTGTCCATGCATTTGTTTCTCTAGTCCACCCAAACCAACACACAGGGTTTCCTTGTTTTGTTCTCACAGCTACCTCTTGATTTATGTCAAAGTTCCTCATGAACACTATGAAGTGGTCTGGAATTCCCATTCTTCTCAAGGCTATCCATAGTTTTTTTCATTTTTTTTTTATGGATGCCTTGGCATAATCAGCACAAGTAAACATCTTTCTGGTATTTCCTTTTCTGAGCCAAGATTCATCTGACATCAGTAATGATATCCCTTGTTCCATGTCCTCTTCTGAGTCTAGCCTGAACCTCTGGAAAGTCCCGCTCCATGTTCTACCGTAACCATTGCTGCTATAACAGTTGGACCGTCTTTAGCAAAAAATGCACTTGAGTGTGATATCATTCTATAATTTGAGCACTCTGTTGTGTCACCTTTCTTTGAGCTGTATACAAAAACAGATCTCTTCCAGTCAGTTGGCCCAGTAGCTGCCTTCCAGACTTCCTGGCATCAGCCTTTTGAAGCATTTCAGTTAGCATACCATCAATTCCTGAGGCCTTCATTTTGGCCAATGCTTTCAGTGGAGCTTGGTCTTCTTCCTTCAGCACCATCAATTCTTACTCATATGCTACATCTTGTAATGGTAGAATGTTGCCTAGTTCTTTTTGTATTCTTCCCATCTTTAAAAAAAATTTTTATAAGGAGCTAAAACAGAAAATATATTATTCCATAATTCAATCACCTCAAGGACTCTTGTAAAATTTCTACCACAATCCATTCCCAAACATCCTCTTCCTTCTTTAACTCCTTGATATCAGCTTCCTTTTACTCTTTCTTCCCCACTGTACCGCCCATGGACGCTTGCGGGGTTCCTGTCTCTTCCTGTGTCTATAGGTTTATCATTCCTGGGTTTCACATACTGAAAAATAGTAAGACACATGCTTCCTACATCACTGAATATTTTTTGCCTATAGAATCATTCAAGATTATAACTCAAAGGTTGAATCTTTTCTTGAGTTCTTTCCATTTAAGGTATGTTGAGCATGTCTTCCCTTTTGATTTTGTGATTATTGGTCTTTGCACATTTCATTATAATATATGGCTCTGCCTTCTCAAGATGCCCTTTGAAAATTTCCACCCAGCTTTTTGACTTCATCATTTCTTCCATTTGCTTATGCTGTTTTAAATTTAAGACCCCGCTGCACCAAGGATACTTTCTTTGACTTTTGATCTTGTGAGTTTGAATTATTAACAATGAAAACACCCCAAACTTCTAATTAACTTATAAGACCAAAATGCGCTGTTGATTTGCTATCCTACCAGACAAATAACTATGACATTGTGGAAAGACATAATTGTTTGTGCAGCTTCCTCCAAACATAGGCCTACAGATTCTGAAACCAGGCAAGGACTTCCCACAGAGGCCACTCAGGTGGGTTTTCCCCTAGTGGCAGCCCCAGAATTAGGAATCCTAGCATCTTCAGTGATGAGAATAAATTTCCATTTGTTGATCACTAAATTTTGGCATTTCTGTTATAGCAGCACGAGGTAACTAAGACACTCAGCTGGAAGCCAAGTTCCCCATTTCTCTTCCACCTACAGCAATGGCCATTAAAGAATTTTAGTCAGCAATTTAGAACGTACGTATAAACGCTAAAATCCACCCTCTGTGTCAATGCTGTGTGCGTCGGTGGGGCAATCGTATTAAGAGTTAGTGGCCTAATTTCATTTCCTTCTTTCTCCTTCCTCTTACCTGACATATGGGCATCCATTTCCTGAAGGAATGGCAAAAGAACAAACCCGGAGAAACTTGAATACGTCGATAACCAAACAGATCAGAGCTACACTGCTCTTCGGTACCAGGTCCAACTCAAGACTCACAGGAAACCTGTCTCACCTTTCGAAACTGCATTAACTATTTCTTATTGAGGCAACCAAGTAACCACCTTCGTCTTTTGCCCAATCCAATAATTAAGCCCATGAGTAGTGAAGAAATGAGGCCAAGAAGTCTGTCATGGATAAAAATAAATGTATATACCCGGTAAGTCGAAGGTAATAAACTTGGTGTAAGGGTGATCCAAATGATATATTGAGCAGCAACGCATCCAAAGAAATGGGAGAACGGGTTTGAGACATAAGTAGAGAAAACAATTGCCATTGGAAAGAGACAAAGATTAAGAAGAAAAGCAGAAACCTTTTAATGAATGTGAGCTTTCAATAATAGAGTGAAAATGCTTCAGCTTACCAATAATCACTCACAATGTATGTTGTTGACTTGGCTTGCTTCAACAGCATAGTAGACCTTAAGAACTTTTTCGATTTCAAATTTTCCCCATAAATGTTTTGAATTCTCAAACAAAGTTTGATTGACATTTCTGGAATCATTTTGATTAAACTGTTCAAATAAGAGCCAGAGGAACAAAGATGATTGTGTACAGCTTATAGGAATCGACTTATTAATGCAGCTTAGTAAATCCTGATAACAGTTTGCTGCAGTTAGTCCCTTTGATTGCTCTGCACAGCCGTGCTTGTCAGTGGAAACGAGTCTGCCGACTGAGGTAATATAAAGCAACCCTAACAATCATTGCAGAAATAGCCACATGACCTTACATTTTCCTTGTCACAACACTTAAACTGTAAATGAAGACAAATGAGTAGAACTAATGCGTGTTTGGTGTACTGTAACTTAAAACACTGAAATGCTGAGGACAAAAGTGTCTTATTTCTGAGAAGACACTGAACCGAGTGGTGTGAGCAGTGTTTGTCTTCTTTTCATTGTATAACTTGTGACAAGTCCTGAGAATTTTTTTAATCTCAGTAAATGATCATTTCCTTTCTAGGCGTAGATCCACTTCTTAAAGCCTATCCAACGTGTTTTCAGTGTTGTGAGTCATCTTGGAGGATTGTTTAATGTGGGTTTTTTTTTTTGTCAGAATAAATTATTCTCGGCCATCTTCATCCTTTTCATTGCCACCACTTTTCTCCTTCTGTTCATGCGTTCACCTTCACCTCACTTGTCCTTGCTGAATTCTCTGGAGGCTTGCAGCAGACATTTTCTCAGAGTCAAGTATGTCTTCTATCACTCCATGAAGAGCTCAATTAATATTTTACTTTTTTTCCCTTGCTGCATTTTCATCCTTGATTTACAAGTCTGTGTTTACAATATCCACTTTTGTGAAATGTCAGATGGATTTATGAGTCAGAGGAAACAGCAGCACGACTATACCATGCTTCTTCTCTGTGACTGCACTGAATAACAAATCCAGGGCTAACTATAACTAACCGACTTTGAATGAAGTGTACACGTCATACGGCCCATATACTACTTGAAGAACTAAGTGCAGAACATTGTCAGAGACCGTGTCAGAGGATGCTTCCCTTGGGTAAAGGGGACTTCAGATGTGACCGAGGAGAAGCTTACTTCTTGGGATGGGGTGGGCCCTGGTGATCGGAGTTGGAGAAAGCCTGTGGGAGGAGAGTCTTCAGGATCTTCATGTGTAGGTGGAGCGTGACTCCAGGTAAGGAAAAACAGCTGCAAAATTTGCTAATAATCAAGCCTTAAAATGTGTGAAGTGTGAATATAGGAAAATCACAGGTCGTTAAAATTGAAATGAAACACATAAAGATCAATGTCCTAGGTATTAGGGGACTGAACTGGCTTGGTATTGGCCATTCTGAAGCAGAAAATCATATGACTTACCATACCTGGAATGATACAACCAAGAACTATCTCATGGCATTAATTTTCAAAAAGGACATTACAAAGTCAATGTTGCAGTGCAATCCTATTTCTGATAGGATTATATATATCTACCTTCAAGGAAATCCCATCAATACAACTATTTCAATTTTTGTGCTAGCCACTAAAGCTATTGATGAAGAGATTGAATTCTGCCAATTACTTCAGTCTGAGATTGATCATACAGGCAGTAAAGACACATTGCTAATTATTGATGCTTGGGATGCAAAAGTTGGAAACAAAGATGAAGGAAGAGTCGTTGGAAATATGGCCTTGGGGACAGAACCAAGTTGGGAATCACAGGATAGGATTTTGAAAAACCAGCAACTTGGTCCTAGATAATATCTTTTTCAATAACACAAAGGACTGGAGCGTGGACTTCTCCAGATGTTAGACACAGACATCAAATCAACCACATCTGTGGGAAGAGATCATGGAGACACTCAATATCAGCAAATAAAACCAGATGTCTGAGGGTGTTCAAACCTAAAATTCATTAAGGAGCAGAAAGTCTCATTTTCCGCCCCTGCAAAGCTGCTCATGATTTCCAACTGCTTACCTTCGGGTGAACAGTCTGCTGGGAAATCACTAAGTCACCAAGGCTCCTCTACCCAAAGCAATAGTCATTAAAGAATTTTAGCCAATAATTTAGAACACATATATAAACGTTAAAAGTCACCTCCCCCATGTTGGTGTTGGATGCTGATGAGTTGGTTCTGATTCATAATGACCATATATACAATAAAATAAAATACCTCCTGTTCTGTGCCATACCCTTAATTGTTGCTAAGCTGTTTGCAACCAGTGTGTCAATGCATCTTGTGGAGAGTCTTCTTTTTCAATGATCCACTACCAGGACGATGCCCTTCTATTGGCCCAGAGTAGCGAATGTTTCCAATGCTGTGTCAGTTGGTTGAATCATTCCAATTGATGTTTCATAAATTCTGAAAACCCTGCTGCTTTCTTCCACCCCAAAGCTTTCAGGTCACCTTGAACATAGTTTTCAAAGCCCTCAGTTCTTGATCATATGTTTGTTAGCTCCTGAAGTGGTTGAATGTCTGACGGTTGTTTTGGGTAAATTGGCTCTGTGTACTCCTTCCATCTTCTTTTATTTCGTTTCCTGAATCTTTCATATTGCAACTTGAGTTAAAAATATTTTTCTCTTTCTATGTTTGTAGCTTGACAAATGGCAAGCGTGCTTTTTCTCTTTAGGGTTTCTACCTCCAGTTCTTTGTACGTTTCATGATAATAACTTTGTCTTCTCAGCTTTATTCGGTTCTTTTATTTTGTCTTTTTTTCTCCCTTCCCTTTAACTACTGAGCACACATCTCTGAGTCTCTTCTGCCAGACAGTTTGGCCTTGTCTTTCGGATGCCCTTTTGCTTTCTCCATGGATGGTTCCCTTGAAGTCAATCCACAGCTTCTCTGGTATTTGATCCTCCTTGTTCATTCAGGGTAACATCTGTTCTTCAGATGGTCTCACCATTCAGGTGGGACAGACTCAGTGCTGTCTTTGGGTTCATGTGGATTTGTTTTAACTTGTTCACCTACATCTGAAACTCTCCTAGGGTAGTTTGTGGTCAGTTCCAAACTTGTCTCCTGGCATTGTTCAGAACAATGCTATTGCATTTATTCTTTCTCTCTTTCTTGGGATTCAATCTCCTTGATTCTGATGCATCACAGATGGAAATGTCCATGTGTATAGTCATGAATGTGGTGGGGAAAAGATATTTCTAATGAGTAGTTTCTTGGTCTCACTAAGTTCTATCATGCACTCTCCAGTATTATTTCTATCACCAGGGTAATATTTCCTAACTATTGTTTGTTTCTAACTTTCACATCCCAAGCACTAATAATTAGCAATGCACTTTTTATTTCATGCTTGACCAGTTTCAGATGTGGCAGTTGGTAAAAAATCATCAATCTTTTTAAAAACCTTGCCACACAAACCAGCCATTACTGGTTGGTATGCAAATTTGAATAATAGTCATATTGACTGGTCTTTGTGAGCTAAGCCTACCCTCCTATCACTGACACAGTTGTTCTTCAGAGTAGATTTTGAAATGATCTTTCTGACATGATGATGTTTCTTTTCAAATTTTCATTTCTGGAGTAGTAGATAGTATGATTGTCTGATTCAGAATGCCTAGTACATCTAAGTTCAAGTGTTCCATTTCATTTTATATGGCTCTGGATTTACTTAGATTCATACTGTATACTGAGATGTAGTCAATTAATAAGCTCTTCTAGCTGTAACAATTACTTAGGCAATATATTAGAATTCTGGATTCTCTGCCTGTGGCTATAATCCCATCTTAGAGGGAGTGCTCTGTTACAGAACCAGAGTCAGCTATAAAACTAGACTCTACTAGATGGTGTGACTCACCATCTTTTGTTTCCTTGTGGGTATGGACTGCTAAATGACAAAATCCATGCCTACAGCAAAGCCATTCCTCTTTCTATAAGAGCCATCTCAGACAGAGAGAAAAATCCCCGGACCATTGGAAGAGCAAGTGCCACATATCTTTCTGAAGTGGTGGTGACTGAGACCAGAGGCATCAAGATGAAAGGACAGAACCTCAGGAGCAGTGCCAAGATGATGGGACTGTGAATCAGAGTGACAGGCAGGCATTCTGGTTCAGGGAGGCAGAGGTCAAGGAACCATGTGTCTGAAAGACTGAGGACCAGAGAGACACTTGTATTCTGCCTAAGAAAAAGTATTTCTATGAACCAGAGACTATATCCTTACTGTCTACTGAACCTAACTTTCCGGTAACCTATCAATTCCCATAATAAGTCCTTGCCCCATAATTGTGTGTGTGAGTTTTGTGTGGGCCTTGCTACAGATGATCAAACTCAACATAGCAGCAGTGTAAGTGGGGGTGTCAGAGTAGGTGAAGAAGGAGGGGGCTTTGAATTGTGTCTGGACCCTGCCTCTTGGCAATAGGAATCTACAGGAGGTCAGAGGTGACCTCCCAAGTCATTTAGCGCACCTGAATTTTACGTTCTGATTATAAATGGATGTTTGCAATTGCTTTCTCTTAAGTGCTGCCCCATCAGCAAATCAAAGCTTTCCTCCATTCATTTCATTGAAGTTGACTCTACTTCGAGGAGGAATATGACATGATCTTCCCGAAACATATTTTCAATGTCTTATAACCAGAAATGGCACTGTGGGATAAATGCTGTCCTGCTAACCATGGGCAGCTGATTTGGGGGGGGGGGGTTGATGTGACTGTTTATCCCAGTAAAGACATGGACTTGAAAGTCCTATGTAAGGTCGTTATGAGTTAGAATAACACTTGTCTGTCAGTTTGTCCTACTGTGGTGGTTTGCATGCTCCTGCAATGCTAGAATCTATGTCACCTGTATTTTAAATCCCAGCAAAGTCAACTAAAATGAGAAGATTTCAACAGAGTTTCTAGTTTATTAGGAGAAGACTATGAAGACTAGGTTGTCCACATCCGAAGAATTAGCAGCTGAAATTCTTCTAACGAGTATTAAACCTTGTCAGATGCAGAGATCCTCATGAATAACTACAGAGTATTGTCCGAGACAGTGCCAAAGATTAGTTCTCATGTTGGAAACATTAAAACATAACTGAGAAAGAGCTGCCTCCTCAAAGTAGACATGACCATGAAGACGTGGCTGCAGTGAAACTTTCTGGACCTTCATTTGCTGATGGGGCAAGACTCAAAATTAGAAGTGGTGGCAAACATCAACTAATAATCAAAATTGGAATGTGGAAAGTATGAATCTAGGAAAACTGGAAGTTGTAAAAAATGAAATGGAATGCATAAAAATCAATCCTTCTTAAAGACATTAATGTGCTATGCTACTGGCCATTTTAAATAAAAAAATCCTATGGTTTACTATACTAAGAATGAAACATTCAAACGAAATGGTATTGCATTCATTGTCAAACAAGACATTCAAGATCTATCTTAAACTACAGCGCTACCATGATAGGATAATATATATTTACCTATAAGGAAATATATTTATTATTCAAATTTATGCACCAACCACCAAACCTAGTGATGAAAAATGGAAGAATTTTACCAGTCTTCAGTCTAAAGTTGAACAAACAGGTAATAAAAATGCATTGATAATTATTGGAATGGGGGTACAAATATTAGAAACAAAGAGAAAGGGGCAGTGGTTGGAAAATATGGTCATGGTGATAGAAACCAGCTGGAGACTAGATGATAGAACTTTGCAAGACAAAAGACGTCTTCATAGAAAATACCCTTCTTCAACACCACAAGTGGCAACTGTCCACATGACCTTCTCCACATTGAACATACAGAAATAATGACAACATCTGCAGAAAGAAAAGATGGAGCAGCTCAGCATCAGCAGCTAAAACGAGGCCCCTGCCAGAATGTGGAACAAATCATCGACTGCTCAGAGGGAAGTTCAGGTTGAAGCTGAAGCACGTTCAATCAAGTCCGTGAAAGCCCAAATACGACCTGGAGTCTATCCCACTTGAATTTCAAGAACAGATTTGCAACATTGAGCGCTGATGACACTTCTTTCACTGTAGACCTGATGAGCTGTGGAGTGACATCAAGAACAACATTCTCAAGGAAAGCTAAGGCAGGAAGTAAAGGAGTGATGAAAATGGATGTCTAAAGATTCTGAAACGGACTCTTAATCTACAGCAAGTGGTAGACATGATGACGTGAAACAGCTGAACTGTAAGTTCCAAGGGGCCACTCTAGGAGAAAAAGTAAAATGTTTTAATGAAATATAAAAGACCTAGAGTTAGAAAAACAAAGAGGACACACGTAGTATGTCCTAAACCGAAAGGATTCCATTAAAACCCAATCCCTTATGTGGCAATACAGATAGACTCTATGGCAAAATATTGAAGGAAGCAGGATGCATCTGAAGAAGATGGAAAGAACACACAGTCACTGTACCAAATAGAATTAGTTAACATTGAACAACTTCAAGAACTCTCATATGATCAAGAACCAATTGTACTGAGAAAGAAGTTCAACCCACACTGAAGGAATCAGACAAAAATAAGGCCCCAGGAATTGACAGAGAGTTTAATTAAAATATTGAAACAAACTTATGAAGCACTGAAAGCACTCATTCATCTATGTCAAGAAATTTGGGAAATTTTTCTGAAAAAAAAATCCAGATTCCATTCCAAATAAAAGTAACCCAACAGAATAAACAAATTATAGAACAATATCAATATCACATGCGAACAAAAATTTGCTGAAGATCAACACTGGTGTGGCAATACATCGACAGGCAGCTTCCAGAGGTTCAGGACAGATTCAGAGGAGGATAGAGAGCCAGATATTTCATTGCTGATGTCAGATGGATATTGGTTCAAAGCAGAGAGTAGCAGAGAGATGTTAACTTGTGTTTTTTTTAACTGTGCAAAGGCATTAAACACTGGAGAAAATAAAGTATGGGTAGCCCTGAGATGAAGGGGAATCCCAGAACACTTCATTGTGCTCATGTTAAACTTGTACAAGTATTAAGAGGCAGTTGTGCAAAGAGAACAAGGAAATACTGCAGGGTCCAAAATCAGGACAGGTGTGCCGCAGGGTTGCATCCTCTCTCCATCCTTATTCAGTCTCTATGCGGAGCAAATAATCAGAGAAGTTTGATGATATGAGGAAGAAAGAGGCGTCAGGACTGGAGGAAGGCTTCTTAACAATCTGCGATCTACAAATGACACCTTGCTTGCTGCATGTGAGGAGGACTTGAAGCACTTGCCCGTGAAGACCCAGGACACCAGGCCTCCACAAAGGTTACAGCTCAAAGTAAAGAAAACAAAAATCCCCACAACTCTCACCATTGGTCCTGAAGGGATCATCTGTCCTGGATTCCCTGTGTTTCCAGTTCCTATCAGGACCAGTGGTGAGAGTGGTGATACCAGGAGGGTGGAGGGAAGGTGGGGTAGAAAGGGGGGACCGATTACAAGGATCTACATATAACCTCCTTCCTGAAGGATGGACAACAGAAAAGTGGGTGAAGGGAGATGTCAGACAGTGTAAGGTATTACAAAATAATAATTTATAAATTATCAAGGGTTCATGAGGGAGGGGGGAAGGAGAGGGAGGGTGGGAAATGAGGAGCTGATACCAAGGGCTCAAGGAGAAAGCAAATGTTTTGAGAATGATGATGGCAACAGATGTATAAATGTGCTTGACACGATGGTTGTATATATGGATTGTGGTAAGAGTTGTATGAACCTCCAATAAAATGATTTTTAAAAATCCTCACAACTAAACCAATAGGTACAATCATGATAAACAGAAAAAATAGTTTTAAGTTATCAAGAATTCTGTCTTGCTTGGAACCTCAATCAATGCTCATGGAATCAAAAAAATCAATGATGCACTGTGTTGGGCAGGTCTGCTGCGCAAGGCTTCTCTAGAGTGTTGAAAACCAGGGATGTTACTTTGAGGACTGATGTGTGTCTGACCCAAAAAAATGGTATTTTCAATTGCCCTATATGCAATGCAAGTTACACGTGGCATAAGAACGATGAATTGATGCATTTGAATGACGGCGTTTTAGAAGGCTGTGGAAAGCAACTTGGACTGCCAACAGATCAATCCGATCTTTCTTGGAGCAAGTTCAGCCAGACTGCTCCTCAAGAGACTTTGTCCCATGCACTTTGGGTGGTTTCAGTAGAGACCACTCCCTAGAAAAGGCCTCACGCTTAGTAAAGAGGCATGGCAATGAAAAGAGGATGGCAACGAAGTACGGTGGATTGACCCGGTGGCTGCAATGATTGGCTGGATCATATCAATTGGGAGGATGGGGCAGGGCTGAGCAGTGCTTTGTTCTGGGGTACAGCAAGTCACTATGAGCCTGGACCTGTCCGATGGCACCTAAACAGAACAGCACAGGTCAGAATGGACTCAAAGGCGGTGATTTGGTTTTTGGATTTCAACACTATCTCAGACAATATTCTATGGTTTTTCACAAAGTTTTCACTGGTCATTTTTTAGCAGTAACTTGCCAGGTCCTACCTTCCCTATCGGAGTCTGTAAACTGAACTGAAAGCTGTGCATTGTTGGCTTTGGAAATAACCTAAGGCACAGCAACACATTAGCCACCACAGTGGCACAAAGATGAGTTAAAAGTTTTATCAAGTTTAAAAAAAAATACTTGTCCCTGCCTTATGCAAATTATTTTAGAGAAGAGAAAAACTGGAGACATTTCTTTAGAATAGAAAAAGGCACTGAATAACATAAAGGAAATTTCTAAATAAAGAATTGGCAAACCAGTCCAGCTACTTATTCAAATAACCAAGGTGGTGTGAAAAGGTAGTTTAATAGTCAAAAACCGTAAAAGTGGTTCATTGTATTAACAAACAAAGGTGAAGTGCGATTGCATTGTATCTGTTAAGACAGAAATAAACATCTTTCCTAAAACCCCTCACTATTGGGTCATTAAAACAAAACGAAACTCTGTCATTTATTGTCACAGAGCAATGGTTCAGTCTTCAGTCTGCTTCAAACCACCTGGGGTCCTGTCAGAAATACAGATTTCTCTATGGCACCTCAGTAAACCTCCCTCCATTTGCTGTGAGCCATCCAGTGAATTTCAACTCATAGAGATCCTGTTGGTTATAGTATAACTGCCTCGTATATTTTCCTAGCTTCTAATATTTCCAGAATAAGATTTTCAGGTTCTTTCTCCTGAGAAAATCGCTAATTATTGACTTTTAGATTAGTAACTCACTTCAGCATTGCACTACCAGGATTCTTTATAGGAGATGTGCCTAAGACAAGTTTTCTGGCTTATCAGGTATATTCAAAAATGAGAATTTTTCTTTAAAGACACAGTTGTTTAAAATGTTGAAAAATCCCAATCAGTTATGCCTCTGGCCAATATCTGACTTGTGTATATGCCTCTAGTAACTCTAGTAAATGACGTTTTGTGACTATTAATTCTCCTGCAGCTTATGCAGGTTTCCATTTATATTACTATTGAAGATAGGCTCTTCTACCCTACCAATGTAGTTATCCGCTGCTTAATAATCATATGTACACTGGACTCCATATCAAGGATTCTAGACTTTGAAAACTTACATTTACCTCCTTGCTACCAAATACTGTTTGTACACAATTTTCTTCCTTTCTTTTTTTTTCCTTTTCA
Organism: Tenrec ecaudatus; assembly: GCF_050624435.1. NCBI lineage: Eukaryota > Metazoa > Chordata > Mammalia > Afrosoricida > Tenrecidae > Tenrec > Tenrec ecaudatus. Next base: position 13,464,574 of record NC_134537.1, read on the forward strand.
AACAGAAAATATAATGATTTTTTAAAAAATCATTTTATTGGGGGCTTAAACTCTTATCACAATCTGTATATATCAATTGTGTCAAGCACATTGGTACATTCATTGCCCTCATCACTCTCAAAATATTTGCTTTCCACTTAAGCTTTTGGTATCAACTCTTCATTTCCCCCTCCCTCCCCCCTGTTCCCTCCTCATGAACCCTTGATAACTTATAAATTGTTATTCTCTAGTCATGTCTTACACTGTCTGATGTCTCCCTTCACCCACTTTTCTGTTGTCCATCCCCCAGGGAGGATGTTATATGTAGATCCTTATAATCGGTTACCCCTTTCTACCCTATCTTCCTTCCACCCTCTGGTATTGCCACTCTCATCCCTGGTCCTGAAGGGATCATCTGTGCTGGATTCCCTGTGTTTCCAGTTCCTATCTGTACCAGTGTACATCCTCTGGTCTAACTGGATTTGGAAGGTAGAATTGGGATCCTGATAGTGATGGGGAAGAAGCATTTAAGAATTAGAGAAAAGTTCTGTTTCATTGTTGCTACATCTCACCCTGACTGACTCATGTCCTTCCCTCGATCCTTCCGTAAGGAGATGTCCAGTTGCCTACAGATGGGCTTTGGGTCCCCACTCCTCACTTCCCCACATTCACAATGAGATGATTTTTTTGTTATTTGATGCCTGATACCTTATCCCTTCGACACCTCGTGGTCACACAGGCTTGTGTGCTTCTTCTATGTGGGCTTTGTTGCTTCTCAGCTAGATGGCCGCTTGTTTACCTTCAAGCCTTTAAGACCCTAGATGCTATATCTTTTAATAGCCGGGCACCATCAGCTTTCTTTACCACATTTTTAAACAGAGAAAGATTCTTGTCAAAGAGATGTTTTTACTTCACAAGGTAACACTTTAATTTTAATCAGGGGGGAAAATGCATATTAGATGTGAAAAATAATTTTATGAGTATTGTCTTTGATTTTCATTATGAATTATGACTAAGAATAGACAGCTCCAATCAAGTTAACTCTGACTCATGGCTACCTTATGTGAAACCGAATGAAACATCCTGTGTTATCCTCTCAGCGATGATCATCAACATGCTCACATGCTTCATTGAGGCTACTGGGCCAATCCATCTCATGAATGCTCCTTTCACTCCCAATGGCCTCCTAATTCACCAAATATGACATCCTTTACTAGTGACAATGTGTCCAAAGCCAGTACAATGTTCTAATGTGACACATAAGGTTTTCATTGGCTACTTTTAGTAGATGGTCGGGCCATTTTTTCTGTCATAAGCTGGAAGTTCTCTCGAAACCTGTAGATCATGAGTGGCCCTTCTGGTATTTGGAACATTGTTGGCATCAGAGCAAGCCGCCAATAACACAACACACTGATAAATGTTGGTGGTGAGTACCACGTAAATATTAAAATGCAGAAGCTTAAACTGTGTTAATAATCTTTACATAGTTGAACATGCATTTTATCTTCAATATTTTCCCATGCCTGCCTTATTTTATATTTGTTGTTTTTGATACTCTGTAATAGCATTTAGCATAGTGTATTTAATTATAGTATAATCAAGACAAAAATCTAGAAAGCCTTTTTGTTCTCTGACAACATTCTAGTTGATTTTCATATAATTATTTTTGTTTTGAAGGCATTCATAATCAATGATGCATTTTAAAACGTACTTCATAGTGCTTAAATCAATATTTAAAAAATAAATGGTATTTGTAAGACTGGTGTGTTAGGCAGGGTTCTTTAGAGAAATGAAACCAGGACACTTGTGATTATATATATGGATATGTTTATACAGTGAGAAAGAATATAATAGCTAATTAGTCTACACAGCAGTACACAGGGTTCAGTTCAACTCACGTCAGAACATTTAATGTACTGGAAGTTCTTCAACTCTCTTGGGCTGCCAGATCCAAGGTCAAGGAAGCATACAGCAGAGTCCTCACTAAGGCAAAGCAAGTAAGGTCCTCCGGGCAAGGCACCCAGCAGCAGAGTGGGTCACCAACAGTCAGAGGCTTGAGAGCTTAACCAAGCAGGCCTGAACAGGATATCAAACGGAAGCAATGCAAAGCGACAGAATCCACCAGCTCAAGTGATGTACGCACCAGCAGTGTGGCTAATCGGGTCTCAAAGGAGCCTCAAGCTCTAGAGACATAATCCACAGATTGGGGGGGGGGGGGAACCACAGATAGTGTCGATCACAGTTTGATCAGAGAACTAGCTTCAACAGCAGCACGCATGCTCCAGCATGCTCCAATCACCAGAGAGCAAGAGAAGGAGGGGGAGGGGAGCGCAGGAGCCCTGCAGAGCCAGCCATCTCTCTGCTCTCCAATTAAACTGCGACCCAATCAATACCACATGTTCCTATTGACCAAGTTGTCAAACATGCCCATCCATCACAAATTGTATCAAATTTTTCATAAATGCAAAAAAAATTTAACATCAGTATTTTTATAGTTATAAATCAGATCTTTTACTATACCAGTAAATGATTGACAGTTGAATGTGATAGGTTTGTTGTGGCAACACGGCCAAAGACCACATGTGAGCTTAGTTGAAGGGTGGAGAGATACATGGCTCAGCAAGCCTCGCCTCGTTCTCTCTTGCTCTTTAATCATAAAATGAGTGTGCAGCTGCCTTGCTTTATCTGTGTCTCCAATCACAAGCTACACTACCTGTGGGACACCTAACCCTTGGACTGTGTTGCTTTGACTTGAGGTTCCTTCAAGACCGGCTTCGCCACGCTACTGGAAGGTACATCTCTTGAACTGGGGACTCTTGTACACTGTCATCTGGCTGACTGTTGGTGACCTGCTTGCTGTTTGCTGCCTGTGGCCGGATAGCCTGAGTTTCTCCATGGAGGACTGCCTGGCGGGCCTCAAGACTTGAATGACTGCTGGTGTACTAGCTGTCTCACGGAAGTGAGTTTCACTGAGCCATTTGTACTGCTTTTTAGATTAATTAACTGTTTATTTCTCATGTTATCTATCTGTCGATCTATATAAATATATAAGAAATTATTAGTGTCCTGGTGTTGTTTCTCTAGAGAACCCTGGTTAACACAGATGAGCAAGAGTGTTCTCATTTAGTTCTGGGTGGAGTCAAGTTCATGGCTGTGCAAAGGGCCCCGAATGGGGAGTGGGCTGGGCTCCAAAATGAGCCTTTTGGTGAAGAGAAAACAAACCAACCAGTGGCCTCCCAGTCAGGGGCAACTCATAGCAACCCCTGGGTATCAGAGCGGCAGTGTGCTCACGGGTTTTCACCGGCTGAGAGATCAATTGGACATTGGTTGCAAGCCCCTTCTTCTGAGATGGTGTCAAGCTGCTGGCCTTTCAGTTAGTAGCTTAACCATTTGCATATCTCAGGAGCTGCATGATGAAGAAAACGATTCCTAAGATTCATAAACATTGGAGAATATGAAAAAATATCATTTACCTGCATGTTATACATGTCCTCGAATACAAGTACACTATTAATTTTCAATTAATTTTCAATTTTCACTATTGATTTTTAAAATGTTAGTTTAATGTTGAGTTATATCAGGGAGATTCCTCTTCACTATGAGGTGCTGAAATATATATATATATATATATATATATATATATATATATATATATATATATATATATATATACATTTGACAAAATATGAACTCAATTTCCTCATGAAGACGATTGGAGCAGGAGTGAGAAATGAAATGGATAGTGCAGGTTATCATGAAGAGGTTTCTTTTCACTTTTTTTTAAGGGGGAATCTGAGAAATAGAGAGTGACTTTTTAATTTTGTGTGAGAAGCCAGTCATTTGCAGTCTCAAAAGATTTATTTGGGATTGTAATTTTTAAGGTTAGTCATACCGAGTCTAGGTATTATCCCACATGTTCAACTGTCACTTAGACATCCTGTCCTCATTTGCAGCCCTTTATTCCTGGGATGCTTTGTAAGTGACTTACCTCTGTGCTTTTGCATGCTTTTTCCTCTGTTCTCTTTAAAGTTCGGTTTTCTTAAAAAATTGTATCGTCCTTCAGCCATCAAGGATATCTGTGCTTTAATTTTATGTCCTCTTTGTATCCCCACATTGCTAGGTGTACTTGGTTTCTTTTTGATATCTTTTGAATTCCTGTATCACATCAGTTTCATTCTGACAGATGCAGCCTCTAAAATAAGCTGTGTGATGCACTCAAACCTAAAATAAACCATTATTTGAGGGTTAGGTGCGTCATACCTGCAAATAACCTCATTTATCTAGAGAAATGTATTTAATGCTTATTGTATAAATACCAGTGTTTCAGCATGCTTTATAATACCATCTGTCACTTCTTTTTGTACAACACATAATTCAATGTATCCCTTGTTCTTTTTTTTGAGATTCAAAATTCTTCCAAATATCTTTACATACTCAGACAAGAATCCAGCTGCATTATGAAAGTTATATCAAACATTACTCCAGATAAAATATTAGTGCATGTTAAGTCAAATAGTTTTTTAAATTATTGTTGTTGCCCAGGTATGCATCAAGTTAATTGAACCATTGGCCTCTCTCACCAACCTCATTTCAGGTGTACCTTAGTCATTGGAAAGTAAGAAAATCGCTGCTGTTTCTATGAGAGGACTTCCACTTTGTCTCTGGTTTACCCTAGGGGTTCCTCTGTTATAAAAACAGGGAGAAAGGAAAAGGAAAGCATAAAGTGCTCATCTGAAAGTGGATAAATGGCTTCATTTCTGTCCTCTATCTCTCTTGAAAGTTGTTTGTTTTTCTTTCCAGGTAAGTAGGTCTCAATTAGGCTGATGATTTTAGGAATGCACATCTGGAATATAAACTACAGAAATGATAGGTTAGGAAACATTTGTTGAGTGAATACTGTGTGCCAGGCACTGAGGTAGGCTCCAGACAATGAGGAGGCCCCAGGCGTCCATCTCCTACAGGGGCTGTGGACATGCAGAGGCTCTTAAAGCACTCAGGGAAGGCTCAATGGAGGAGAGTCTGTGGTATACGCAGCTGCCAAGAGCAGTGCATAATTAGACTCCTGGAGAGTAGGAGGGGCCAGGAAAAGCTTTTTAAAGGGAGGTTTTTACCTGAGTAACATTTTAAGAATGAGTAGGAGTTAATTATTTAGGTTGGTTTTATGGTATGCATTCCCTAAGTAGTTTCAGGCAGAAGAGAAATTCTGAAATTATCTTGTCACTCACAGTTCTGTAGGTTGGATCCGGGATAATAGTTCATGTCTTCTCTTTTCCCTCTTTTTACAAGCACGGACATATACAAAAGCATGTTTTATGTGTTGGATCTACTAGCTACTTTTTAGTTAGCAAAATTTGGTGTGCATGTGTGCTGGTATGTACAAGGGAGTCTCGGGTTGGTGCAAACACCTGAGCACTCAGCTACGACCGAAAGCCTGGGAGTTCAAATCCACCAGTGGGTGCCTCAGCAGAAGCAAGACCTGGGGATTCGCTTCTGCCATACAACACCCAATCAACATCGTATGGATTACAGTTTTATTCAGACACACAATGGACTCCCATCACATTAGAGTTGACGCAGAAGCAACTCATTTTTTATATATGTGTAAGAAAAGATGGCAGGGATTGTGTATTCGATCACCACTCAATGTAGCTAATTCTACCTTCTAAGGCATGATTATCTATTTCTTTTCATCCAGCATGCCCTCTGGACACAAAAAGCACATGTTCTCAGGACCTGTGGCACTGGAAGTCTATTGGTTGTGATCTGGATTTCTTTTGGACACGTCGTCTCATTTCTATGGCAGATTTGCCTTTATTTTTAATCTCCCTAAAGTGGAGACAAGAGAATGAAAGCTCACTTGTTTCACAGGCTCTCTGCAGAGGGACAGATACTCCAAAGCCTTGCTCCAACACTTTTCCATTTCACGTTTTTGGAAAAAAGACGACCATTATCCTAATGCACACATGATTTTTTTGTCAAATGGTGAAAATCAGTTTGTGAATATGTATGTCACTCTATGCCGGGTTAGTTTTACAAAGAAAGACAGGGTCTAACTTTGGCTAGGAATTCAATTTTCTATAAGCAAGTATACTAGAAGGGGACTTTAATCAGAAGCCTAAAGAAATGGACCATTTTGATAAGCTGTTTGGTTGTCTTCTTCAGTGATTTGCCTCTGGCAAGGCATTAAGAACAGACAAATATTCATAAGTAGTTAATAACATACCCCTTCCTCTTTTCCTGAAAGACATTGATTTTTTTTTCTTTCTAAGCTCTAATTAAACCAACATAATTACTTTAGGCCACAGTGTTCAATGCATGTTCTCTTATCTGACTGGATAGTTTCCTAATGTTTTGTTTTGCTTGTTTATTTTATTTATAACAAGTAAACAAAATTCATACATAGCACTTGCTTGAAATCACTACACAGCTTAACAAAGAAAGCAGTATCAGTGACCTCGTGTTGTGCCCCTCCTTGGCTTCCTTTCATGAGACCACACCAAGAGCTCGCCAGGACCCTACGTTTACGGTTTCATCTTCTCCTTTCCCATTTAAGTGTATACCATTAAATAATATACTGCCCCATTTTGTATATTTTAGTATTACATTCTGTACAGCCGATGACAATATACTCATACTACGTGAAGTACAAAAAGACAACAGGGCAATTTTGACTCGCATGGTACTTTTAATTTTCTTTTATATCTTAAAATATGTGGCTTTATTTAATTAAATCTTAAATACTCTGTAATATTCCACTGTATAAATTCACCACCATCTGCTTGTTTTCGATGGTGACCTGTTTGTTTTCAGGGTCATCTATTGCAAGCAAAACTATGATTAACACTTTCGTTCTTGTCCTCTGTGACTGTGTGCATGGATTTTCTAGGCAATATTGTATAACTGTGAGATTCCCAGTTTGGAAAAATGTGCCTTGAAAGCCATTTAAAAATCTGGCAAACTGATCTCCAAATCTTTTGAACTAACTTACACTCCATTACTGTTTTTTTTTAAGAATTCCTGTAACTTATATCATCCCAAATACCTGGCAGCATAGTAATTATGTGTTTGACTATTAACCAAAGCTGGGCAATTCAAATCCATTATCTATTCCATGGAAAGAAGAAATAGCAGTCTGCTTCCATAGAGATTTAAATCCTGTAATTTCTTCATGGCAGCTCTCTTCTGTCTCATACAGGCATTCTGGATAAGAATCCACAGTAACATGTTTATGATTTTAATAACCAGTATAAGACAGTTCCAACATTCTTGAACCTATAAAATATTTTAATAGTATTTGAAACGGGATATAAAGGAAGTCATTTTAGAATGCATTTATATTATATATTTATATTTATGCACACACATACACATAAGGGTGAGTCAAAAAGTATTGCTACCAAGGGTCCAGTTCCCCCGATATGGGTGCATTCCACACAAAGCATGTTTGACAATGTCTGCCATCGTGGGTGGTTGCAGCCCAGTTCTTTCAGTGATGCACTGAACCTTCTAAGGTGCTGTAGAGCAGACACAGGTCCAGTCAGAACCCTGACTTTTGAGGCAATCTGCTGAGCCAGTTTAATTCAAGGTGGAGAGGGCAGCTCAGAAAGCTATGGCACGTTGGCGGGGGTGTGGGGGGGGCAGGGGAGGGTATTCTAAATGAGTAAGCTTGATAGATTCACTCACAAGACACAGAACCATCATGAGGGCTTCCAGGAAGACATTTTAAGGAATTCGAAAACTGGGTGGGTGGGAACATGTGCAAGAAAGATGGACAGAAGAACTTGTTTTTCCACCATGGCAATGCACCTTCTCCTTCTTTGAGGGTTGTCCTTCGAAGCAAACGCTGTCCTACAAGAATTGCACTGGGAAGCCTTATCCCACTCTTGCCCATTGAGGCTTCTTTTTGTTTCCAAGCCTCAAAGAACTTTTAAAAGGATGAGACTTGGGTATCACAAGGAGGCCAAAATATGTTAGAAACCTGAGTGCAGAATTCTTTGGGAGAAGGGATAGAAACATGGAAACATTGCCTTCAGAAGTAAATTGACTTGGGTGGAGGGTATGTTAAGAGAAAACAGCATCACATTTTGATATTTGTTATTTAATATAAATGTTTTTATGAGTTTTAAGGATACATTTTCACTCCCCCGAAGTACATGAGATGCAGTCTTGCCATCCTTGTCCTAAAGAGCATTCTGGCTGGACTGCTTCCAAACAGATTTGTTTGTTCTTTTGGCAGTTTGCGGTTTTTCAAAATTGCTCACCCACACCATAATGTGAATACCTTGATTCTTCTCCAGTCTTCCTTCTTCCATGTCCAACTCTCACACGCATGTGTGGCAGTTGAAAATACCATGGCTTGGGCACCTCCATCCTCAAAATGACATCCTTGCTCTTCAATACTTCATCTGAAGCGGTCTTGTGCAGTAGGCTTACCCAGTGCAATATACTGTGTGATCTCCTGACTGCTCCTTTGATGAGCCTTGACTGTGGATCCAAGCAAAACAAAATCCTTGACAACTTCAGTATTTTCCCTGTTTATCATGATGTTCCCTATTGGTCCACTTGACGTGGCCAGCCTATTCCTTCTTTATAGTCTGTCCTTAGCCTGCAAGCTCGGCTAAAATCTGTTCCCTGTGGGTGACATTGCTTTGATATTGAAACAAGTGAAATAACTTCCAGCAACATGTAAATCACCACAGCATGACAAACTGACAGACAAGTAGTGGGTGTGTTTGTATACATATATGAATTCTGTATAAGCCTATGAAATTTAATTTGAGTTTCCCTAATTACCAAGCAAACGTGAGTCTCTTTTATAAATGACCAGATTGCATATTTTGTGCATTTTCATTTCAGTTACTTTTTTCCCTCCTTTGGGTTCTTCATACATTTTGAATATTAAAACATCGCCCATTCTGAATTTCTAACATTTTTTCCGTTCTGAGATTTTATTCTTACTTGTTATGCTGGTAACTCCTGATGACTCATGCTTCCTGATATTTCCATTCAGTGCTGTCTCTTGCTTTTTCATGTCTGGGTAGGGTTACCATGAACTTTTCCCTTAAAATGCACCAGAGGCGAAACCATGGAAGTTGTAGGCCTAGGCTTCAAGGTCTGTTATATTTTTTACCTTATTTTTTCCCTGAGAGCTCTGAGCCATCAAGTGAGTCATCCGGTGGGAGATAAACCGTAGGATTACATGGAGAAGAAAGGACACGTAGGTATATCAGTAGCACATTTAAGCAGACCTATTAACCCACTAGCAGCTTGTACCCACAGAAGTGACCACCAACATTAGCAGAAGAATGTTCAGCTAAGCCCTGCCCAGCGAGGAGACCTGTAAGAAAATAAATACCACTAACTTTTTTGGTGGTTTCATATATGATTACATACTTGAATCATCTTAGAAAAATGTTTTTTGATGGACAGAAGGATTTTTTTTACTTAATGACAAATTTATCAATTTATTTTTACTATGGTTTATGCATTTTGTGCCTAAGGTAAAGGGACTTTACAAATCCAAAATGATGAAGAGATTCCCCTAAATTTTCTCCTAAAGGTTTTAAAAATTGTCTTCCACATTTTGGTCTCTAATATAATAGAAATGCATTCTATATACTATATGAGATGTGGTCCAGTTATCGTTTTTTCCCCTATAGATAATTGATTTCCCTGGAACCATTTAATTTTTTGGTATATCCATTCTCCATTTTCCTGAAATGGCACATATGTGGCCTTCTCAGATATGTAGGGGCCCCTTTTCAGATACTCCATTTGGTTCTATTGTCCAGTCTTGTGCCAAGACCAACTGCACTGTTTCTTAACTTTAAGTAATTTTGATGTCTAGTAGGAAAATCACTCTTCCTATTATCTCTTGTTTCTGTATCCTTTTCATATTTTTTATCCTGTATACTTATGTGTATATTTTGAAATCAGTTTACTAAATTTTTCAAAAATAGCTGTTCAGTTTAATTAAAATTGCATTTAATTTATAGCTTAATTGAGGGGAAAACGTTTTTTACTATCTTTCCATTCATGAATGTAGTTTGCAGATCCATTTTATTTAAGTCTTCAAATTTTGATAATTTTATTCTCCAAGTTCTGTTTTGTTAAGTTTATTCCCAATTCAACAACTCAACTCACTGCATTCATGTCAATTCCGAATCATAGGGAGCAACCGTATAGAACTAGTAAACTATCCCTACGTATTTCTAAGGCTGTAAATCTTTATGGGAGCAGAGTCTCAACTTTCCCCTGCAGAGAAGCATCTGACATCCAAGTCCCCAAATAGTGACCCACCTTAGATACCAGGCTTAGATACCTTAAATTTGGGGGACTATTCTAATTTTTTTTTCTTTTAAGTCAACTTTATTGAGGCATACATAGCAGAAAGTATCCATACTATAATTATTCATTTTAATGATTTTTTAAAAAATCTATAAATTGTGGAATTACTATCCCACTTAACCCAAAGAATATTTTCTTTACTCTAAAACATTCACTAGTGCTTTGTCATAGGTGGGTTTATTGTGCCAACCTGGCCAATAGGAACATGTGGTATTAATAAGGTCATGGTTTGATTGGACGGCAGAGATAAGTGGCTAGGCAAAGCCCGCCCTCCTCTCTTTTGCTCTCTGCAGCTGCTTTAGCTAATTCTCTGCCTCAACTTGTGAGCTACACTACCTTTGGGACAGTCAACTGTGGATACTGTCACTAGAGCATGAGGTTCCTTTGAGACCTGATTCTCCACACTGCTGGTGTATACATCCCTTGGGCTCAAGGCTGGCAGAGCCTGTCGTCTTGCATTGCTTGAGTTCAATATCCCATCCCGGCCTGCTGTGGCAAGCTCCTGAGCTTCTGACTATTGGTGACCTTCCCTGCTGTTTGCTGCCTGTGGCTGGACTGCCTGCATTACACTGGGGGAAACTCAGCTGTCTGCTTCCTTATCTTGGATCCAGCAGCCCTTGTTAGTTGAAGGACTTCCAATATATTAACTGTACCAAGAAATTGAACTGAGTAATCTGTACTGCTGTGTGGACTAATTAGCTGTTATCTTCCTTTGTGCTCTATCTATCATCTATGTATCTCTCTATCTATGTATCTATCTAACAGCCTAAGTGTCCTGGTTTTGTTTCTCTGGAGAATCCTCTCTAACACAAAGGTCATCGATTGTATCCCTGGTCAGAATAGTTGGTAGTGGTAGGTGGACACCATCTAGTTCGAGTCTCAGAATAAGTGAATCTGTGGTTCCCGTAAGAAGCCCTGGTTATATAGTGATTTATACTTTGGGCTACTAACCTCAAGAAGTCAGCAGCTGAAAATCACCACAGGCTGTTAGGAAGATAGGTGAGATTTTCTACTTCAACAAAGATTTACAATCTTGGAAACCCCTGGGGAAGTTCTATTCTATTGGGTCACTGTGAGTCAAAATTGACACTCTGACAATGAGTGATTTCATTTAAGCAACTAACCTGGTGGACTAGGGAAGCAAATTCATAGACATGCATAGGTGCAAATTCATAGACATGCATAGGTGTATAAGAAAGAGCTTTATATACAAGAGCAATTGAATATTGAGGAAACATCCCAGCCCAATGCAGGTCAAATCCATAAATTCAATATTAACCCATATGTCTGTTACCAGTCTATAAATTCTTCTTCAGAGTCACACAACACATGAAATGATGTCAAAAGCAGGAAGATCACAGGCCAGTGGATGGAAAGCCTTGTGGTTCCAGTGACAGTGGAAACATCTCAGCACTGGCAGGGGTTTCCACGTGGCTCCTTCAGCTCCAGGGCTCTAGCGTAGCTCCATGTGTAGTGTCCACAAGCATGCTTCACAAGGAGTGAGCGTACGTCCCACCTCCAACTAGTTGTTTATCTCCTGAGTGCTTCCAAATGAGGTCATCAAGCTGCAACCTGATTGACAGCTAAACCCCACCCCTTCACTCTTAAGACTCCAATTGACAACAGATTATGTAACTACCACGTGTATCTGCCCAGTTTATTCCTTTAGCCCTTTGGTGACAAGTAACTGATAATCTAGCTCCTATGAGTACATGTCAGATTTTTAAAATGTATTTCATATGGCACCTGCGGTTTATGTCTGGCTTTGCTTACATGTTGCTGTTAGCTTCCAATTCATAATGACCAAGTGCACAAAAAGAACAAAAAAATACTGCCTACTGCACGGTCCTCAAAATTTTTGCGATATTTGAGCCTATGGTTTTAGCCATTGTGTCCATTCGTTTCCTTGGTGGACTTCTTTTTTGCTGATCCCCCACTTTACCAAGCATGCTCTTCCAGGGACTGGCTTCTCCTGATAATATTTTTTTTCTTTTTGAAATCAGGGGACAGCACAAACGTAGTGCCCCACTACCACAAATTATGCAGTTGAGTTTCCCGCATTTGGGGAAATGGCAGAGGTCAGCACATCCAGAGTGCAATGGATCAGCCTCGCCCTGGGAAAACCACCTTCCTGATCATGGAATCCCCCCTGCCAGGTAAGTAGTTCCTGATAACAGTTTTAAAGTACTCGAGTCTATGTCTTGCCATCCCACCTTCTAAGGAGCATTCTGATTGTACTTATTCAAAAATATATTCATTTGTTCTTTGGCAGTCCACAGTATTTTCATTTTCTTTGCCAACATCATAGAAGAATTTGTTAATTCTTCCATGGTCCTCTGGTTTTTGGATTCTTCTTCTCCCCCCCTTTTTATCTCTCAATGATTTGATCCTTTTTAAAATGGAAAAATATTTAATTTTACAAATTTACCAAAGTTTGTCAATTCACCCACACATCCATGAGTATTTGGATTATTCCAAGGTTGTGCTTATTGTGGAACAAACTGTTATGAATACTTATGTGCAAATATTACATGAGTTTTTTCTTCATTAACTAGCTAGCCAGGGAATTGCCATGTGATACAGAAGATGCATGTTTAAAATTGTAAATACTGTCAAGCTGATTCCCAGCCTGTGCCATTTTTCACTCCCCTCAGCAATGTATGAGAATTTCAGTTGTTCCACATCCACAACAACACTGACAGTTGTTGGAGTTCTGGGTTTTAGCTATTTTTATCCTTGTTTATTGATTGGTATTCCATTGTAGTTTTAATTTGCACTTTCAGAGGCTTATTGATGTGAAGAATCTTTCAATATACTTATTAGATGTGCATATACATTGCTTTATGAGTGTTTGTAAAACTTTTTCCTATTTTAATAAAATTTGCAGTATGTTTGATATTGTATTTTTATGTGTTTTGTGTGTCATTGAGTTGATTCTGAATCAAAGAAACTGCTTCAATATATTGAATGATTACTGATGTCTTTAGGTTGGAGTAGAGATTTCAGATCATCATTTTTTATATTCAACAATTCTAAACTACTTATTAAATCTCCTAATAGCTTGCCCCTTCTCTCTCCTTCATTTTATCTCCTCTTCCTTGCACAGTAGCATTATACCCTTCACCCTCGCTTATAGCTCCTTCGTAGCTATTTCTCCCACCCCTGGTAACCAGCAAAGTCTGTTTCTTTTGGTATGAAAAAACTTTATCTGATTTTATATTTTGCTACAATGGTCTCATACAATACTTGTCTTTTAGTGACTGACAAATTTCACTTAGCATCAGGCCCACCAAATTCATCCATGTGATGAACTGTTGCACGGTTTTATCTTTACTCTTTAGCAGTACGTAGCATTCCAATGTATATGTACCAACATTTACTTACCAATTCCTCTACTAATGGGCATTTAGGTTGTTTCCATCGTTTTGTGAATAGTGCTGAAATGAATATCAGTATATCTGTTTGTCCTCTGGCTCTTATTTCTTTAGGGTATATACTCTAGTGGATTTGTTTTAATTTTCTTCAGCTTTATCCTGAATTTACATATGAGCAATTGATGGTCTGCTCTACATTCAGCAACCGCCTGGTTTTAGTTCTTGATATTGAGCTCCTCAAGTGTCTCTTCCCACAGAGGTAGCCAATTTGATTTCTGTGTATTCCATCTAGAGAAGTCTATTTGTATAGTCACCTTTTGCATTGTTAAAAATGGTATTTTCTATAACAATTCATGATTTTGCAAAATTCTATTTGTGATCTCCAGTTTCATTTCTATGACCAAAACCTTTTTTTCCTGCTACGGGTCCTTCCTCTTTGTTTCTAACTTTTGAATACCAATCACCAATAATTGTCAGTACATCTTGATTACGTTCTTGATCAATTTCTGACTAAAGTCCTTGGTAAAATTCTTCAATTTCTTCATGACTAGCTTTAGTAGTTGGTATATAAATTTAAATAATAGTTGCATTGATTGGATTTCCTTCATAGCAGATAGATAGAAGCCTATCACAGACAGACAGCACTGGACTTCAATATAGGTCTTGAAATGTGCTTGTGGATTAAGAATGCAAAGCCATTCCTTTTGATTGTTTCATTTCCAGCATAATTAAGTACATGATTTTCTGATTCAAAATGACCAGCCTGATTCCATTTCAGCTCACTAGCACCTAGGACATCAATTTTTGCATGTTCTATTTTACTTTTGACCACTTGCAATGATGCTACAGTCATACTTTGAACATTCCATGTTCCAATTGTTAGGACCTTTATACAGGTATTTCTTTTTAACTGGAGTTGTGCCTCATCAGCAGCGGAAGGGTTATTAACAACTTGTGAGATGCAGATGACACAATATTGCTTGTTGAATGTGAGGAGGACATGAAGATCCAGGTTTGCAGCCTTTAGTATGGTTTACAACTCAATGTAAAAAAATAAAAATCCTCACAACTGGCCCAATACAATGCTTTCTACTCAAAATTCAAAGACTGGATAGAATCATGGCACCATTAGAAAACAGTGCCTCACTCAATCCCTCAGTATTATTTTGCTTTGTATAGAGGAAAAATATATATTAAATTAAAAAAGATAATTTCTCACTGGATAGTCCTGATTTGTGTATGACTTGAGTTACAGGACTTTTACAGATTTACTGGGGCTTATTTATCTTCATTTACTTGCTCTTGGAGTCATATCAACAACTCCCTGCCATACATTTCCACGATTGCCACAAAATGGCGGCCAAATTGCCATCACTTATATTTTCAAACTTTTTGCTAAGTGGAAAAGAATGTAAACTTCTTCACCTCTAATTTCCACTAAAGTCCCAACATTCATTCTTGCCGATGTCTCTTAGACTCCATTCTCTCAGTCATATGGAATGGAAAACCACAGTCCTGATGGGTTTAGGTAAGGCAGCAAAGTCATCCTGTGGAGAGAGACAGAATAAATTCCATCAGAGGTCATGAATACTTTTAACTGGTTCTATCACTTGAAATTTCTATTTGATGACACCGATTCCTGAGATAAGCTTTGGGTGACAAATCACAAGATGGGATGTTCAAACCCACCAGCTGTTCAGCCCCTGCAGTTCCGGAGAAAGATGCGGCTGTATGCTGCCGTCATCATTTACCTCTCAGAGGCCCTATCTAGGGTTGCTATGAGTTATACTTTCCTCGATGACAATAGGTTTAGCTGAAATACTGCAGAGAGAGAAAAAAAGGAAAGATTAAAATATAAAAAGGAATGCTGGTATCCAAATATTTCCATAACTGCCTTGCTGTACTTATTCTTGCCCTTAATCCATACTCTCAAAAACTGTTTGTGACCATGTCTGTCCACATCCACTCTAAAATGGAACCACAATTTACAATCTCTGATGATGCGAAGGTTAAGTTCTCTTGGTGATACATACGTGTTTCAATTCATAATTAATTTTAGTTCTTCATCTTTTTTCTATTGTCAGAGAAAAAAAACAACAACAAAGAATCACGGCCCTTCAAAGGATTGAGTTGCTTGATCAGCTAGTTCGACCGAATCAGGTGTTATACTTCATGATCTGCATCCACATTTAAGACAAGTGTTGGGGAGCACGATCTTTATTGTACCACACTCAGTTAGCATCACATTTATGGTTGGCATAGTTACAGATGCCCAGTTTAGCTGTACAGATTGAGTAAACACAAAGCATTGATAACTTTGATTCCATCTACCTGTACAGCTCATTTGGAGAGAATATTGGGCCTTAAATCAATTTTCATTTGCTAAAATTCATGCTCTGGTAACAAAACTGAAAATCTGTAAAGACTTATTCTTTTGAGTCTAAAACTCAGTCAGATAATTTCTGTCTCTTAGCAACAGTACTCAGTTCTCTACCAATCCCTTAATGCACAGTGAAATAGTTTTCATCTTCCTTTGGCTGCAGACAATTTGAAACGGTGACCTTACTATTTTTCTACTGAATCTCCAAAGCTGTAGGTTAATATCTGTGCAACAAAAGGTAATAATTTCTCGACTTCTCCCCACACTATCACACCCTAGCAATTGTTCATTTTGGAGTTCACCATTTACAAAGCTATAATTTCCAGTGAGCAATATTTGTAATACTTTTGGTTGCAAATGAGAAAAGAGCTAACCAGACTGGCTTCACCTAACAAGAGCTCTATTGGCTTCTGTAGGTTAGAGCACTTTCTCTTTAGCGTGGCTTGACAGGAGGGCTGAAATAAATTTGTCCTATTTAAGCTGAGTTGTGAGAAATATTTCCACTAGAGTTTCAATTCATACATGCATGGGTTTATTTCAGAGAAAATGTGTTCAAACCTGTGATCAGTGAATGGCTGCAGAGAAGCTTTCTCAGTAAAGCACTTGTCTTAGTCTTCTTAGGGCGTCTTTAAAAAGAAGAAAGATCCTATCAAAAGAGTAGCTTTCAGAGGGATTTGCTTAATTTAAGGCAAAGACACCAGCTCAGAAAGTTATAGTCGCTGTTTTATGGGTTCCAAATGGATAAACTTGATGGATTTTCTTGAAGGACACAGGGAAATCATTGGAATTTTTAAGGAAGAAGATGGAAGAAAATTGAAAACCACACTGGTGAGAAAAATGGCAGGAAAATCATGTCCATGATTTTTATCCCCATAGTGACAGTGCATCTGCACATTATTTGAGTGTAGCGAGCATTTTCCTATGAGAATTTCATTGAGAAACTTTATACCGTGCATCCTACAGCCACGATCCAGTCCCTCAAACATAATTTTGTTCCCCAAACTCAAATAATATTGAAAAGAAAAATGATTTGAGTTTTGACATTGTGCAAATCAATGATAAAATTCTTGGGGGAAAAGGAGAGATACTGAAATTCCATCTTCTTAAGTGTATAGACTTAGGTTGATGATAATTGGAGAAACAATAGCTTCAATCATTATATTTTTGGTTTGATGAAAGTTTCTGTGGTTTTATAACAATAGATTTTTAGTTACCTCATATTTAACTTCATATTCTATCAGGTACCTTACTTCATGGTTCAAAGGTGTCTACCACAGTGCCTGAAATCAGTTACATAAATTCAAGTTTGATAGAAAAGGGATAAACTGGCTTCTTATTGGGCTAATTTTGGTCATAAGTCAACTCCTGAACCAATTCTAAGGGACAAGAGAATGCAGCGCCCTCTTTAGGTTGGGCCTGTCATTTGAGTCAAAAATCAGCTTCTCAGCAACAATATAGAGAAACATGGAAAAGAGTCATCCAGGTATTGGGATCATTTGCTGAGTAGCTAATAAAACAATAAATATCACCATTTATATATTCAAAATAGCTTCACTAAAAAGGTGTTATTAATTTTCCTTAAGTGAGCATTCTAAGTTATAAAAATAGTACTATATATTCAGTCTTTTCAGTTTGTAATCTACACTATTAGTCTCCTGCTTTTCAGGGTATTGCTCTCAGGGTCCCCTCTACTTGGAAACCCCTCCCTGCACTTTTCTCCTCTGCTTCTCTCTTCCACAAGGCCCTTGAGAAAACTTTTAGTTCATGGGTTGTTTTGAGGGGTCAAGCCTTTCCAAGGCATTTCTCACCCACTTGTAGAAGAGATTAGTAACCCTGTGGACATTCACTTAGCTTCTGGAAATCCCTCCCAAAAACATATTCAGGGAATTTCTTTATAAATAAAGTAGCTCAAGGCTCGCTGTGGATTATTGTGGAATGTAATCCAAATGCTAGTAGCAATTTTCAGTGTTCTTGTCATCCTTTATTATAGAGGATAGAAACCTACCTACTCACGTTCTATATTCTCTGGTAGGTATTTTACACATTTGGGGAGAGTAACTTGTAAATGAAAGCCTATCGGGCATGTTTTCAGGATACTTTCTGTTGTAGGCCGGTTTCTCTAGAGAAATATAATTAGTGAGATGGGTGGATGATAGATAGATAGATAGATAGATAGATAGATAGATAGATAGATAGATAGGGAGGGACAGAGGGTTATTTCAAGGTAATGGCTGTAGCACCTGGAAGGTTCCAAATACATGGGTCAGATGTCAGGCTGGAGGCTTCTCCTGACTCCTATAGCTGCTCTGGCTGATAAACTCACGATCAGTAGATCAGAAGGCAGGACACTGGTGACTCCTATGATTGTTGTACAGTTCAGCAGGCCACTGGCTCAAGCCCAAAGAAGTGGATACCAACTAATGAGCCAGGTGCAGAATCCAGATCCTGCAAAAAACAAGCAAGCTTTGTCTGTGCATCACATATAATTGGAAGCAATTCACACCTTTGAGGTAACTCTCTTTCAATAATTGGCTACTCTTAGCACTGTAGAGATGATTACATTACAGGAGATCTCACCACAGAGGATGACTACATCTTAACTGCCAATCCATGGAGTATCCTGACCCAGCCAAGTTCACTAGTAACCATAACTATCACCACTTATTATTGACAGTCTTTTTACTCATTTCACCTTTTCTCTTCAGGGAATATAAACCCATACCTGTCAATACCATAAATGTCTGGTGGTTATGAGATGACAAAATGAAGACGAAATGCGCAATAGAAAGGCAGGGGGGAAAGAAAGAAAAGTCCATTTACCCAGGCATCTTTAATAATCCATTGCTGCCTATCTTCAGACTCATTGTTATGTGAGAAAAAATAAATCCCTAACATTTATGCAGGGAATTGGACATCTAATTATTATTGACTTACTTTATCATACAAAGAGTTAAAATTACATGTATTACCATAGCTCAAATATTTTTGTGACATACCACTGAATATTATAAAGCTGCATTTTAATTTTATATCCTCAAATACTGTTATAAATCAATATACTCTTAATATGAAAATTTGCATCCATACTATAGATTTTTAATTTTTTTCACAAGGCAAAAAATCATGAAAATCTTTATTAAAGATATTTTTCTACACAATGGCATTCACCTGCTTACCATGATTTTTTTAATTAAAAGAAGATAGGTCATAAGCTAGAACTATAAGGTCCATCTTGTAGAATTTCTAATACATTATTACACAACTTCACATGCCTCTCTCCCTCTATGGGGACTGTTTGCTTGATTATGTTTTATTTGTCTTTTTATCTCCAATGTGATATAATATGAAATGATGGGCTTAACATAAGCACTTACAAAATATTTTCTAAAAGAATCAATTAATGAATGAGCTGTGATATTTCTTGAATAACAGAGCTAGAGAGACTCCTGGGAGATGGTCTGATCCTGTTGTATTTTCATGAAAATGTCTAAATGAGTACAATGTCAAATTAACTATTACATGTGAGACAGAGTCTGTAATGCTTTCTTTCACACACACAAAAAGAATCTTCTGGACTAACTATACTTAACTAATCTCTAGATCTGATCTGGTGTTGTCAGTGAGGGGCGTCATGTCTCATAGTGTGGCCGGCCATGTGGTCTTCTCTGTGGACTGGATTCTCTAATTGAGAACATCCTCCTCACAGCCTGGTGGGCCAGGATGTGCTCCACTTGCTCCTTCTTCCCCTTCATCTGCTCCTGTGTGCTCTGATCAGATATGTCCCTCTCCTGGAGCTACAGATTCAATGCCAACCTTTGAAATACATTCTTCTGTGGGGAGAGGCAGATATCCACTTAGTAGTTGAGGCTGGGCCTGGCCCCCAGACCTCTCCACTGGTTCCCTATTCCGTGCCAGCATGTTGTATTCACTTCACCCGGGTTGAAGTCTGGTCCCTCTTTCCCTGTGGAGATATAAACAATACCCTTCCCTTGGGTGAGTTAGTGACCTGCGCCCCCGCTACCCTTTTCTTTTTTATTACTTTTTTCCCTTTCCCCACCTCCATTTTAGTTGTCTACCATGTAGATCCCTGTATTTGGTCTGGTCCCAGGAATGTTTGTATACCGCAGCTTTTTCCATATGCCACTTTTGTTTTTTTTAAAGCTTACATCAGCGGACTTGACTTTTTTCCATCCTTAAGTCAATGCTATCTTGGGAGCTGTTTTCTCTTTGTTGCCCTCTGGGTGAGGTTGGTCTATGTGGCAGTCTCTTATTTATGCTTGGTGAGTGTTGTCAAAGGGCATTTATCGAGGTCTAGATAAAGACATGTACGTATGCAAATATATTTATATATGAGGTTGGGGAAATAGATCTATGTGCATATATTTATATGTTTAGTATTAAGGTATCAGAAGGACAATGGGCCTCCAATCAAGTACTCACTCAATGCAAGAATACTTTCTTTTATTAAATTGCCATTCTATGATGCTCACATTCCCAACTCAACTGCTGAAGACAAAGTGGGTGAACAAACAAATGTGGTGAAGAAAGCTGATGGTGCCCGACTATCAAAAGATATAGCATCTGGGGTCTTAAAGGCTTGAAAGTAAAAACAAGTTGCCATCTAGCTCAGAAGCAACAAAGCCCACATGGAAGAAGCACACCAGCCTATGCAATCACGAGGTGTCGAAGGGATCAGGTATAAGGCATCATCAGAACAAAAACTCTTACCATAGTAAATGAGGGCAGGAGTGTGGAGTGGAGACCCAAAGCCCATTTGTAGGCAACTGAATATCCCCTTACAGAAGGGTATTGGGGAGGAGATGAGCCAGTCAGGGTGCAATGTAGCAACGACGAAAAATACAACTTTCCTCTAGTTTCTAAATGCTTCCTCCTCCCCCACTATCATGATCCCAATTCTACCTTACAAATCTGACTAGACCAGAGGATGTACACTGGTACAGATAGGAATTGGAAACACATGGAATCAAGGGGTGGGGATGATTCCTTCAGAGCCAGGGATGTGAGTGGTGATACTGGGAGGTTAGAGAGAGGGTGGGTTGGAAAGGAGGAACTGATTACAAGGATCTGCATGTGACCTCCTCCCTGGGGGACGGACAACAGAAGAGTAGGTGAGGGGAGTCATCGGACAGGGCAAGATATGACAATATAATAATTTATAAATTTTCAAGGGTTCATGAGATGGGAGGAGTGGGGAGTGGGGAGGGAGGGAAAAATGAGGAACTGATGACAGGCGCTCAGGTGGAGAGCAAATATTTGGAGAGTGATGAGGGCAATGAATGTACAAATGTGCTTAACACAATTGATGTATGTAATGTATGGATTGTGATAAGAGTTATATGAACCCCTAATAAAATGATTAATAAATAAATAAATCTCTAGATCTTAAAGAAGAATCACTGTCACATTTTCTATACCATAACCTTTAAAAAATTGAATTACCTTGAGCAAATACATCTACTAACCCCTCTCAAGCCACTCAAATCGCTAATATACTACAAAGATTTAATCACCCACATCTCCTTGGGGCTATTAGATTTAGTTGGTCTTAGAAATTGTATTGTTTTTCCTTGGGCACGAAGATCTGTGAGACAATTGACCATTTATAAATCCTACATGTGTTTTGCTTATTTATTCCTGATTTCTTTCACAAATGTCATAAAAATTGAATACAATTGACATTTTAAAAATTTACATCCTTTTAATAACTCCTTGCCAACAAGGGAGTGCTGGCTGCTGACTTGCATAGTCTGTAGAGCATCACCATTTTAATCTGGTCCTCACTGGGTTTGTTAACAATTATAAAACCTGCCGGCCTGTCAGCAGTGGTCTGGTGGCTTTTTCTAGACGTGTGCCAATAATATCACAATTTTCACCACAATGTGTGTTATTCTTTCCAGTTGTAAAGGAAACCCTGTTGATACATGGGTTACAATTAGGCTGCTAAGCTCAAAGTCAGCTGTTGGAGACCGACAGACACTCCATTGAAGAAAGATGAGCCCTTCGTTTCCCACTGTCCTAGCGGATTGCCGTGAGTCAGGCTTGACTCAATGGCAGTGAGTTATTGTTTTGTTTTGGGTTTCCTTTGAAACAAGTTTTATTCTAATGCAGCATGTCCAACGCTTCTTTCATTGGTTTAGGTTGCATTCTAAAGCAAAATCCGTGAAGCACATCTATGTTGTTATTGTTGCTGGGTGCCAGCCACTCAATTCCAAGTTATGCCCTAGGTATAGTTGTACCCTAAGTACAACCGAATGAAACATTGCTCATTCCTGTGGCAGCCTACACTGTGTCAATCCACCTCGAGTGTCTTCCTCTTTGTCATTAACCCTATGTTTCCCAAGCGTGACATCTTTAGAGACTGGTCCCTACCCAGTATGTGAGGCTGTTTCATCATTCTCATTTCGAAGGAGCATTTTGCCTGCACTACTTCCAAGGTAGACCTGTCAATTCTTCTGGTAGCCTAACATATTCAGTACTGGTGAAAGGGTATCTATTCTTCTTCAGTCTTCCCTATTTACTACCTACATTTCATAATATATGTGGTGATTGAAAATACAGTGGCACAGGCCAGGCACACATTAGTCCCCAAAGTGCATCGTTGTTTTTAGTTCTTTAAAGAGATATTTTGCAACAGATTTGCTTAATGTGTTTTATCATCTGATTTCTTGACTATTGCTTCCATGAGTATTGATTGCACATTCAAGTTAAATGAAATCTTGGAGAACTTCGATCTTTTCTCTGTTATAATAATGTTGCATATTGGTCCATCTATGAGAATTTTTATTTTCTTAAAGTGGAGGTGTAAGCCATGCAATGAGACTGTTAGGTTGAATTCTCTGGAAAAGCAAAGTCAATGAGACATGTGTAGATAGATAGATAGATAGATAGATAGATAGATAGATAGATAGATAGATAGATAGATAAATAGATAGATATAGTGATTTCTATCAAATGGTTCACACAGTTCTTGCTAGTCATCTAGTCAGTTCCAATCCACAGCAACACGCTGTAAAATAGAATGGAACACCGCCCAGTCCTGTGTCATCCTTATGTTTGAGTCCAGGATGACAGCCATGGTGTCACTTCATCTCATCCAGGCTTTCCTCTTTATCCCTGCTGCTCCACTTTTCCAAGCAGCATGTCCTTCTCTGGGGATCTTGTCTTTCCTCCTAACATGTCCAAAGTATATGAGACAAAATCTTGCTGTCCTTACCTGTACAGACCCTTCTAGATGTACTTCTCCCGAGATAGATCTGTTAGTTCTTTTGACACTCCATGGTACTTCTAATATTCTGTCATCCTCAGAGTTCAAACACATCAATTTTTCTTTTGTCTGCTTTATTGAATAGTCAACTTGCACATGCATATTAGGCAATTGAAAGCACCATGGCTTGCGTGAGGTGTACTTTAGTCCTCGAAGCAGCATCCTTGCTTTCCAACCCTTTAACTAGGTCTTGTGCAACATACTTATCTAATAAAATGTTTCCTTTGATCTCTTGACTGCTGGTTCCGTGAGCAGCGATGTGGATCCAAACAAAATCTTTGAAAACTTCTAATTTTTCTCCATTTATTATGACCAATACGTTGTTGTGAGAATTTTCATCTTCTTTACATTGAGTTGTAATCCATACTGAAAGCTACAAGCCTTGATTTTCATCAAGTACTTCAAGTTCTCCTCACTGTTTCAACTGCATATTGAAGGTTGTTAACATGACTTCCTCCAATACTGATGCCTCATTCTTCTTCATATAATTTTTTCTCTGATTACTTTCTCAGCATACAGACTTAATAAATATGATGAGAGGATTCAACCCTGACACACAAATTCCTGATTTTAAATTATGCCATATTATCTTTTCTGCGCCTACAACTGCCTCTTGATCCAAGCACAGATTCTGTAGGAGCACAATGAAATTTTCTGGAATTCCCAAAGTTCTCAAGAATATCTACAGGTTGTTAAAATACACACAGTTAATTACGTTGGCATAGTCAATGCAACACAGGTAAACATCTCTCTGGTATTCTCTGATTTCAGTCAAGCTCCATCTGACATCAGCAATCATATCCACATCCTCTTCCGAAGCTAGCCTGAACCTTTGGAAGCTTCCGGTCAATGAACTGCTGCTACCATTGCTGGATGATCGGCAGTAAAATTTTACTTGCATGCTATACCAATTATATTGTTCTATAATTTGCGCATTCTGTTGGATCGCCTTTCTTTGGAATGAGTACAAACAGAGATCTTTTTCAGTCAGTTGATAAGCAGCTGTCTTCTAAATTTCGTGGCACAGAGGAGTGAGTGCTTCCAGTGCTTCATCAGTTGTTGAAGCATTTCAATTGGCATCCCATCGACTCCGGGGCCTTTGTTTCTGGCTAATGCTTTCAGTAGAGTTTTGACATCTTCCATCACTGCCATTGGCTCTTGCTCATACGCTGCCTCTTGAAATGGTTGAATGTTGACTTGTTCTTTTTGATTCAGTAACTGTGAATCGCTTTTTCTTCTTTTGATGTCTCCTGCATAATCCAATATTTTGTCCATGGAATATTTTAGTATTGCAACTCTAGGCTTGAAATTTTTCTTGAGTTCTTTCCATTTAATATATACTGTGTTCTTTCTTTATGGATTTTTAAATTTAATGGTGTTTCCAAAGGTCTTTGAACAGTTCATTATAATATTTATTTTTTCTTCTGAGTTTCTCTTTGATATTTTCTTTTAAGCTTTTTGGTTTCTTCAGTTTTTCCATTTGCTGTAGCTGATCCATGAGCAAGAGCAAGTTTCAGAGTCTCCTTTGACATCCACCTGATCTTTTCTTTCTGTCTTTTTAATAAGCTTTTGCATTCTTGACATATGGTATTCTTTATCCCACAGCTCATCAGATCTTCTGTCATCAGTGTTTAATGCATCAAGCCTGTTTTTGCAATGTTATCAAAATTCAGGTGGAATATACTCAAGGTAGTGTTTTTAGTTCTCCTGGACTTATTTTAATTTTCTCCAACTTCAACCTGAACTTACAAATGAGAAATTGATGATCTGGTCCCCCGTTAGCCTCTGGCCTAATTTTAGCTGCTAATATTGAGCATCTCCGTCATCTAGTCCCACAGATGTAGTCAGTGTCATTTTTGTTCCTTCCTTTTTGCTTTTAATTTTTGCACTTTAATCACCAAAAATTCACAATGCATCTTGATTGCATTTTTGATCAATTTTAGATAGATGTTGATAGAATTCTTCAATCTCTTTGTCACTAGCTTCAGTGAATGCATTTTAATAATAGTTGTATTGATTGGATTTCCTTGCATGGGGATCGACATTATCCGATCAGAGATAGCATTGTAGATCAAGATAGAACTTGAAATGTCCTTTTGTCACTATGAATGTGATGCCATTCCTCTTGATTGGACCATTCTCAGCACAGTAAATCGTGATGGTCTGATTCAAAATGGCCAGTGCCAGTACACTTAGGCTCACCAACCCCTAGATGTTTACACATTCCATTTAGTTTTTGACAAGTTCTAATTTTCCTTGATTCACACGTTGTACATTCCAAGTCCTGACTGGTAATTGTTTGAAACTGTCTCTTGTCATTTTGATTGGCAAATGAAAGTCCTGAAGGCCTCACTCCGTCTGCAGCATGATGGTTGGCTCTACTTTGAGAAGGTAGCATTTCCTCAGTCATCGTTTGAGCGCCTTCTGACCGGAAGGGTTCGTCTTCTGGCACTCTGCCTGACAATGCTGTGCTTCTATCCATTAGGGTTTCAGTAGTATGAGGTTTCCAGGAACACACCGTTGTAGAATTTGTTAAGTCCTGACCAGTTCAACTCTGTGGGTCTGCTGGAAACTAGAGGCTTCTCGATTGGTGTAGCTGTAGGGACTGAGGAACAGAAAGCAGAAAGATAAGCAGGCGCACTTTGGGCTGGTGGTTTTCAGAGCTGAATTAAACTGCGTGGCAGTCACCTGTGGCTCCTAGGCTTGCCAGTTGATATAACAGGAGGTCAGTGAGCCAGAAGAAGCTTCACTCAGCTGTATCAAGACTATGTCCTGAAAGGAGGTGAAACTCCACCTTATTTTTTTCTACACCTGCTTGGCTCTTTCACAGAAGATCCCATCCTGGAGTTGACCATGTTATATTGGATCATATCATGGAAGAATCCTGGCCCATCCAAGGTGACATAAAACCTATCACAGAGATTTCAAAAAGTTCATGCAAAAAATTCTATTATCTAAAATATCTCAATTCTATTTGGAGCCACCTCATAACGAAGGCTATATAGAGTCTTTGGTCTTCATCAGCGTCAATGGATTGCCCTCAGCGAACAAGAATATGTCAACTGCATATTTCAGGTTGTTAATGAGCATTTCTCCAGTCCTGCTGACGTACTCTTCTTTAGATAGTCAAGTTTGGGTGTTTGTTGTTCGCCCTCCCCACCCCCCACACCCCACCCAGTGAGTTTATGGATTGACTAAGTATGGTGAAAGGATTTAACCCTGGTGCACCCCTTTCCTGATTTTTGACAAGGCAGTAATGTCTTGTTCTTTTTGAACAACTGCTGTTGGCCTATGTGTAGGTTCTACATGAGCATAATTAAGGAGTTCTATAATTGCATGGTCATTAAATAGAGGTAAGCATCTCTTTTTATATTCTCTGACTTTAGCCAAGATCAATCTGACCTCAGCAATGAGATCACTTGTTCCACAATCTGTTTTGGATCCAGCTTAAATTTTTGGCAGTTTCCTACCAATGTGGTTACGCATTGGATTGTGATCCACATGGTTGGCAGTTCAAAGCCACTGGCGGCTCCCTGGGGAGAAAGCTGGGCTTTCTATTTTGGTAAAATGTTACAGTCTTAGAAACCCACAAGAGATCACTGTGAGTCAGCATTGACTCCACAGCAATGGGATTTTTTGAGTTTCAACGAACGTTGATGAAAATATTACTTTCATGTGATTTTAATGACACTCCAGAGTGCCCACATTCTATTGAATCACTTTGACTTCATGTAAATCCACAAGTATAAATCTGTTGGTCAGACAGCTATCTTACAAATTTCTTGCCACAAACGAGTGACTGCTGCCAATATTGCTTTGGTTTATGGAATCATTTGAATTGGTTTCACCAGTTCCTAAAGCCATGTTTTTTGAGAATGCCTTCACTGCAGCTGGTTCCTGGTTACCTCCTGAAATGGTTTAATGTTGGACAATTATTTTTGCTACATCTATTCTGTGAATTCATTCCAACTTCTTTTGATGTTTTCTGCATCCTTCAACATTGTCCCCATAGAATATTCACTATTGCACCCCAACACTTATTTTTTATTCAATTTTTTCAGCTTGAGACATTCTGTATGTTCCTCTGTTTGGTTTTCTAAATCCAGGTCTTTGCGTATTTTATTATAGTACTTTGTGTTCTTGAACGGCCATTTCAAATCCTCTGTGCAGGGACTGAAAAATCCTAAACCAGCTGGTCAGAGGACAGGCAATCGGACCAGAGGAATGCCCGATCTGTCAATTCTCAAAACGTGCACGTCAAAAGATAGGTTCTGGCTCAGGTCATAAGAACCAGAGCTCAGTGGATGATTAGTTGGATGAAGGATATCCACAGAGGAGAGTGTCCCAGAATATCACCCCCAAATAACTGGGTGGAGTTCAACGGCTTGACTTTGCAGCTGAGTGACTGCTCACACCAGAGCACGAAATGGAGAACGGCTGCTTTATGTTGAAGTGTGGAAGAGCGATTAGTCCAATGCCTGCCAAACCACTGAGAAACATAACCTAGTCAAGTTGATGGACATTAGCTCTCACAAATGTCTGGGGACCACTGTCTCTTTAATAATTTTTTCTTCAAAAAACGTAGTATTTTCCTAAAATACTATAGTTAAGAAATATTTATCTTACTACTAAAATGTAGAAGTAGCATTTCCTCCCATAGATAGGTTACTTTGGCAATAAGTTTAACAGAAACAATTGTGATCTAGTTCAGCATGAGAGGTTGGGATCTGAAAAATTAAAAGATGAGGTCATGCCAACCGTGGCTAATGAGCCGATTCTGACCCCTAGTGACCCCACCTGGGTCAAAGGAGACCATGTTCCACAAATTCCCGGCTGGGTTTTCAGAAGTTGACCATCAGGCTGTTCTTTTGAGGTGCCTCAGGGTAGACTCTAAACTTGAACTTTTCTATTAGCAACTGAGCTCATTAACTGTTTATACTACTCAGGGATTTCTATCTTATGTTATAAAGGTGTTACTTACATTTTAGCTTTAAATGAAAATTTACTCTTTGATAGGCTTGATAGAAGACAAAATCACTTTTTTCTGATCTGATTATTACTATTTTGCCATGACCTATTGTCAAATCTTATGTCCAGGGTTATGTTATCTAAAAACCTTTTTTAACTCATTAAAGCTCATACTTTGGGAAATGTATTCAAAATAAATATCTTCAGATATATCTTATAGTGCTTAAGAGTTGTGCTTGTATGTAGACATTTGTGTGATGTGAATGTATTACTCTGATATATGTATATAAATCAGTTGCTTATTTGTGAATATGTAAATGTTTCCTTATAGAACGAGAACACCACCTACAAATGAAATTTATATAGGCTATCTTTTAATATAGTCCATTTAATATATTTATACTCTACATAATATTTAATATTCTAATAAACAAATTATATTAAATATTTTGATTTAGCATTTTAATAAATATTTTTAAAGTGGTCTGATTTAACTGATGGATTTTCATTTACATAGCTCAATATGCAGCTTAGAACATGTTTTTTTTTAGTGTGGCCTTCATCCTGAGGATCTTCCATGACCTGCCCCACTCTACATATTTCCCTTATATCTCTCTTCCTCACCTCATGAGCACTGCCTTAATTTTTGTTTCATAAACATCAAGTTTTATGTGCTTTGGATGTTTTTCACTTGCTCTTTTATTTTAATTTTTACTGAAGTTCTCCTCCTTTGGAACTTCACTTGTCTGGTTCTTTCTATTCTTTAAATCTTTCATTGATTGTGCTCCCATACATCCTTGATACTGCAGGAGAAAGATGGGCTTTCTATTCCCATAAAGAGGCAAGAGTCTCACAGGGACTATTCTACACTGTCATATAGTTTGCTATGAGTCAGCATGGACTAGATTGCTGTGAATTTGTTTTTGTCAATTCTTGATACTTGAGAACACCGTCCCATATTTTACCTGATTCCTTCTTATGCTCAGTGTTTTGGAGTTTTATATTCATCTTTTGTCCCTTTTTAACTTCTCTTCAAGTTTTGAGTGTAGACTTCAATCGCCCTTGCATGCACTGTCCCAGAGCAGTCTTTGGCACAAAGGCGGTGTTATAATTAGCTGCCCTTGAGTCTGCCCTTCGTCATGGTGACCCCCTACAGAAAGGCCCTGTCACCTCCTCATGTTGGTGGGATACTGGAGATTGTGAACATAGGATTTTCATTGGCTGATGTTTCAGAAGTAGATTGCCAGGCCTTTTCCTAGTTTATCTTAGTCTGCAAACCCCACTGAAACAAGCTCAGCATCATAAGAACATGCAGGACTTCACTGATGCACGGTTCTTGGCTGCTCATAAGGTGAATTGGCTAGGAACCAAATCCAGATTTTCCACATGGAAGTTGAGATTTCTACTATTGAGTCATCAAATTGCCCTTGATACACAGAAGCATTCAGTAAATAGATGTCTGTCACTGAATCCTCTTCAAAGAATTGTTTCATTTACTTCAGAAGCTCTCAACCAGTGGGTCACAACCCCTTTGGAGATCAAATGGCCCTGTCACAGGGGTTGCCCAATTCATCACAGTAGCAAAATTACAGTTATGAAGTAGCAATGAAAATAATTTTATGCTTGGGGGGGGTCCCCACACCATGAGTAACTGTATTAAAGTGTGACAGCATTAGGAAAGTTGAAAACCACTGCTGTACGTGAGAGGTCACCACAACTGTAATGTCTTTTTTTTAATGATTACTTTTCTTTGAGAAAGGAATATGTGCCATGTTAAATACTCAGAAAGAGTAGAGGAAAAAATTGAATAAACAGTTTTCCCTTGTTTGGAATAGTGTTTTAAACTAATTGTCATGACTGAGCATAAGGGGCAGCTTAAGCATCAAAGATATATGGTTTTGCAGCATCGAAGGTAAAGCAGCAACACTGTTTTAAATCTTCTTCTAATGATCTTATCATTATGAATCCCTAAGAAGAAATTCAACAGCTTTCTATGTTTGGAAATCTGCTTAACTATGCTTAATTCTTTTGCCTTGGCTCATTTCCAAACTCAGAAACTTTCCTTGCATTTGGACTTAGGGAAGAAGCAGTTATTGTAATACATTGGTAGGTGTGAGAACTAGCGGCTAAAGAATTTAAATTTATTTTAAATGTGATTTCATTAAAATAATTTACTCCACAGTTTCAGCCCTCAGACTAGCACCTTAATGCTAAAATTATTTTGCTTTGGAAAAGTTAAAGCTATTAGTTAACATTTTGATATTTCTGGCTACTTCATTAGTAAACTAAATGCAATTATTTATTCTTTCCAATTCCCGCATGGGCCTTACTTATTATTTCTGGAAAGAAACGGGCAAATACACATAATAAGTATTTAGGTAGAACACACATGTCCATTGAAAAATATACTTTCTATTGATAAGTGGGCAGATATGGTGAGCTGACCGCACACAATTTGTTCTCCATTCAAAAGTATGGAGGTGTTGCTGAGCATTGGATGCCCTTCACCAGGGACTACATTTCCAAGCTTCCCTCTTCCTTCATTACAGAAGAGCCCACCTACCGATGAAACGCACTTCCTTGCTAGAATGAGATGGGCAAGCATTCAATCTGAGGTCTTTTCCCTCAGGATGATTGGCTGAGTGTCACTGGTAGAACCGTAAAATGGAACGGAAGATTCCTGAATCACAACATGCAGACAGGTTTCCTTAGAGAGTCACATGATGGGAGCATCCGCTTTGAACTTGAAGTGAATGACAATGAACGTCCCCTTTCCTGAACCACTGAGTTTCAGAGTTTGTTTTTTAGAATAGTGGGAATATTAATGCTGATGATCAACACATTATATGTATGATGTTACGTGTATCTATCATCGTATGGTTGCATACATGCTCACAGAGCTGGTTCAGCTAGTTTACACAACAGGGTTCTGAGGAAAGAGATGGCTTGAAGTGATAAACAAACTAATCCAAGTTAGAGAACACATTAGCTTAAT
This sequence comes from Tenrec ecaudatus, assembly GCF_050624435.1. NCBI lineage: Eukaryota > Metazoa > Chordata > Mammalia > Afrosoricida > Tenrecidae > Tenrec > Tenrec ecaudatus. The sequence goes on from NC_134537.1 coordinate 13,495,902, forward strand.
AAGAGCTAAGTTAAATTCAGTGCTTTATCTACTTCCTCTTTCTGTAAAGGTCTATTGGAACCTACGCATACCCTTCCATTTATGTATTATCTATAACTGTTGCGTTGCCCCAATATCATAGCAGAGTTGAACGGTTTCAGCAGAGGTCAGATGATTTGCAAAGACTAGAATACTCTCTGTTTCTTTACAGGAAAAAGTCTGCTTTTCCATTTATTCTACCATGGACCCTCTTACTCCCAGGCAAACTCTTAATAGGAAGATAGGAAAGATCACTTAACGGCCATTCATTTTTGTGTTTTCTTTCTCTCTCAGGAAAGAAAGATATTTGGCATTTCTATTAAATTCAGAACATTTATTTTAGTGGTTTCTGTCTACAAAGATCCTTTCTTTCTCTATGGAGGCATTTCACACATTATATGAGTGTGCACTTCTATCGCTTTCCTTTTGTGGTAATTAGATTTTATGTGAATTCGTATGAAAGCGTCAGAGCAGAATCCAAACCTCTGAATTAGGGTACAGCATGCTGATGCCTTCTTGGGGGCGGGGTCTTTTCTACAAGAGGCAGTGAGAGCTGCTCCTTCCTTCCTTCCTACCCCTTCACTGTCCTCGTTGCTGGGACTCTGTGCATGCCAAGAGAGGCAGCCCCGTGTGGACCACCTAAGTATGAGAGCTGCAGTCACCTGCCATGTTCCCACTGACCTTGGATGCACTTGTCTCCGTGCCTACCATCCTGTAATCTTCCTGCATCTTGTTTCCCTCTCATCTGCTTCATGGACCTGCACCTAGGTGCGTCTGAAGAGTGCCCGGCTAGCATTGGACCTGTGGGCTTGTTATGTTAGAGTGGGCGTGTTGCCTTCTTCATATACGATTACTTCTGGATACCAAGTTCTTTCTTATAAGAGTGTCACTGGTTGTGTCTCTCTGGATAACTCAACCTAACACAGTCTTCTCCTTTCTCCAATTACATCAGAATGGGAGATAGGGCCATTGTTGTAGGACTTTTGAAAGTCGTGAGGAGCAACGATGCCAACTTGAAGACTAAGGTGTGCTTGATCCAAGACAAGGTTATTTTTAATTGCCTCGCGTGCATGTGAAAACTGGACAATGAACAAGGAAGACGGGAGGATGATTGATGCATTTGAAGTGTGGGGTTGATGAAGAAATATTGAAGATACTGTGGTCTGCTAGAAGGACACACTCTTTTGTCTTGAAAGCACGACAACCCAATGCTCCTCGGAAGTATGGAGGATGAGGCTTTACCTCAGATCCTGTGGGCATGTTGCCAGGAGCGACCAGTCCCTGGAAAAGGGCATCATGCTCGGTAACGTGGAGGGCCAAGGGAAAAAGAGGCAGACGCTCCACAAGATGGATGGCCGCAGTGGCTGTAACTGTGAGGAGAGCACAGCACCAGGAAGCATTTTTCCTATTATACGGAGTCCCGCTGTGAGTCAGAACTGATTTGAACAAGCAAACAACATGGGCTGCTAGCAACAATGTCAGCAGAGTGAGACTGTTAACAGCTCTGAGGAAGAAGAATGAGGCTTTCTACTCCTACAATAGAAAGATGAGGCTTTCTATTCCTATTCCTTCTCTATTCCTACAGTCCCAGAAAGCCACAGGAGCAGTTATATCCTGTCCTTCAGGCTTGCTGTACGAGTCAGAATCAACTCGATGACAGGGAGTGTGGTTTTGGTTGGAACCACAATAACCTTATACCATTATAGTTTATTTTAAATGTTAATTTTAATGATTCTCATTAATGTATAAAGCATTTGATGCAATATATAGTAAACCACCATTCTAGTGATCTATTATGGTATTTAATTTGAGCGATCATGATGATTAAACTACATAACATCAATAAAATATCTGTTCTATCACTCGCCACTGATTCTGAGTTAAAAATTTTTATAGCATTCTATATAAACACAACTTAAACTACATGAAAGGGAAAAAGCTGAGAAGCCTAAATAGGAAATTCTGGGTTTTTTTCCAGATTGTAAGTTGCAGTAAAAAAACAAACTCCATATAAGCAGACAAAACCCAAAGAAAACTCAAGCACCTTGGAAGGACCGATAAGAGTACAGACGCATGCTGCCCTGTTTCTCAGTGGATCTGGGAGGTGAAATATGTGGGCCAGACTCTAAAGGCAATGCTTGTCAGCAATCTAACGGCCTGACCGGCACGTGTGGATGGCAGTAAAAAAAAGTGACGGCTGCCAACTGGCATCTGAAGTGTTTCTAAGACATCACAATGCCGTTGGGACTGAGTGGTCGAAGGTCATCTTTTACACCGTGTCTCTTTTTACTTCCAGTCACATGGTTTCTGCTTCATCTCATTGGAATCTTTTCCAGTGGCTTGAAACTCCTTCAGTCTCCTTTCAACTTCCAGGTCAGTAGGAGTGGGGTTGGAAGGGTCCTGTCCTTCTTTCGGTCGCAATTTGGGGTTTGCTGTTGGCATTTCACTCCTTGTTGTACACGATACATGACTTCCATTCTTTCTCTAAAAGGCTGGCACGTGGTTGTTGGTTGCCATCTTGTTGGTCTGACTCATGAGCCCCCAAACAGCAGAATGAAACGCTGTCTCTTCCTTCCCAACCTCACAGTGACGGAATCCATTCATATGGTCCATGTGTGTGTTATGTGCCTTCTAAACCAGGGACTCATCTTCCAGTATTATATTATTGGGCAATCACCACACTGTTTTAATCCATAGGGTTTTCGTTGGCAATTCTTGGAAGTCATTTTGTCTTTTATCTTTGTCCGTCTTAATCTGGATGCTCCGAAGACATCAGTCTATCATAGCTGAGTCAGCCAGTACTTTAAATACTGATAGTATCACTTCTAGTATAATAGCAAGAAATAAACCATGGTATTATAGTAATCTGACAGATTAGAGTCAAACTAATTTCTCAGGTTCCTGAGAATATATCATCATGCGAATCAATATTAGTTTGATAAAATGTGTTCAAATAACTATTGAAAAAATGTATTTGGAAACAATTCATTGATAAACTAGAGATTGCCTATGCATTTTGCCTTGAAAAGGAGAAGTTTGGTGTACAGAAAGCTTAAGATGGTGGGCCAGCTTCGGCTACCATTGCAGTGGGTATGTTTGGTGATACAAGGACAGCTCCTACAGTGAGAGTCTCTTGGGGGGCAGTTATATTGATAAATCATTCCTACTGCACATGTTATAAAGGAATTGTTAGTGCGAGGAAAACTTGCTTTTATCAAATTCCATATGAATAACTAAGAAAATTAGAACTAATACACACCAACAAAAAGAGCCCTGCCTGGGGGAGAAGTGAATTGAGCCGCTGACCACAAGAACACCGGTTCAAATACAGCAGCTGCTATGAGGGAAATAGATGAAGATCTTTGCTTCTGAAAAGATTGACAGCCTCAGGAACCAATGAGGTGAATTCTAATCCTATGGAGGCACTATGAGATGGAATTGATTCAATGGCAGTAAGTTTGTTTTTCTTGGCCACCAGAAAAAGCTCATCATTCTGAAGAAGATTGCCCCTCATCTACTTTTCTCTACGTCTTTAAAAAAAATTAGTTTTCTTAACTCCACGAAAGACAGCTAAAATTATATAGCATTATGTATGGCATAATATCGACATTAAGTTCATCTTTACTTAAGTGTTTTATATTTATTTTTTAATAACTTATGATGGCCACATGGTATAGCCTTTGTAAAGAAATAAAAATGGTGACTGAGAAATGTCATGCGATAAACTCATGCCTAAAACATGAATCCCATTTCCAGATAGGAGGAAATAAGTAAATGATTATTTAAAAATACACAAGTGAATGCATACAAGAGGGCAATAATAGGGATATGCATATTGCACTATGATGTCAGCTGCATAATAATTTTTCTTTTTCTTCTCTTGCTTTAAGTGAAATTTTATGCTTTTCAAGTATTAAATTCACCAAATTTTAGAAAATTTATACAAGAAATAAAACCTTGTGCTAAATGATATTGATCTTTATTTATAATCACGTTGGTTTTTTAATAACACAATGTGATGGGAGATTAGTAAAGGAAATAAAAATTTTTTTCTTTAATATAAAGTCTCTTTTCCTATCGCATGCACTTCCCTTTCCTGCCTAGAAAGCACCCCGCCCCTTTGCTTTCCGTTTGCTAACACTGAGCGAGAGCTCACACTCCTTCCTGTCTGCTAGCAAGGCCAATTTCAGCTATCTTTTTTCCTTTTCAGCAAAGATGTGATTTTTAAAATTTGATTATAATCTAGCCTACCGTTTGAGCAAGCAGTTTTGCCGATGATGGAAAACTTAATTCTGCCAATTCAGGGCAATGTAGTCATTTGTCGAATAAAATGTATCCTTTTTTATGTAAACATTCAGTCGAATGTATTTCTTGTCACTTGAGGAAGAAGGTCTCTTGTCCTATGAAGAAGGCGGTTGCTCCTGTGTTGGTGTGTGCTCTTGTAACACCACCTGTCCTCTTGGTTTGCTTTTTCCCTGTCAATCCCGTTCTCAGCCCGAGCGGACAGACAGGAACCTAAGGCTTCTAGTGATACTCTGAAGGGGTCCTAAAACTCAATGGTGTGGCATCAACCCTGACTGGAAGGGGCCCTTATGTGTGACAGAGAACTGCTCTATAGGGTATTCTTGGTTGTAAACTTTAAAAATAGTTTTATTGGCATATATTTCACATATCATACAATCTAAGTGTCCAATCATTTTAAGAAGAGCTGTGCAGCCATCACCACAATCAATTTCAGAGCATTTTCTTCTTCTACTCGTTGTTGTTAGTGCCCGGTTTCACCCCAACCTCCCTTGCCATGCCCCAAGGTAATTAATAATCCAGTTACTCTCTCTATAGATCCATCTATCTTGGCTTTCATATAAATAAAATCATACGAAACACAAAGAGGAAGAAAAAATGACCAAAACAATAATTAGGCAAAATAGAGACAAAACTCAATCAAAAAGAAAGCAGAAAGTATTAAGAGCTGGATAAAAAACATTAAAATGGATCAAAAGGGAGATCAACTGATAAGGTGTTACATGTTACTATAGCTACATCTGCCGTAATTGACTTGACAACACTTGCTGTCACATAACAAGGCTATTTGCGTTCCTGGATGGTGGTCAGAGTGGTTCGCTGGACACGTAAGCCACGTGGGGTCCATCACATGGATTGTGGGCTTCCTCTGTCAACCAGGGCCTTCTGCAAATGGGGTGTTTACAATGTAAGCTCTAATGTCTTCTCTCCTTCAGATTTGGGTGTTATTCTTCATGTTCCTTAAATAACACACTTCTCCCATGAGTACTGAGCTGACACTTTACCCCCTGATGCTGTTCTTTCAGAAAAGAGGTGGGCACCATCTGGATTTTGTTTTTTTTAACCACACTTTGTTATGGTGCCCATATTTTCATAGAGCTCTTCCTGTCAATAAATATTGAATAGGGCCAAGTCATAAGAACTATTTTTCTTTGATTAGGCTACCTATAGACAGAATTCAGACACAATACAAGTCTGAAATGTTGACTTGTGCAAATTAAATTATTAAATGACTGGGCACTATTTACATGAACAATGGAGATTGGTGATAGAGCAAAACTTTCAATAACACTCACACACAAAGGCAGAACCATGCCTGCCAGATTAACATGCCATTGAAAGGCAAGAGGCATTAAAATAGTAAATATAGAATACTGCATGGCCACCATACACAGGGCACACTTAAAACAAGAGATGGTGGTCCAGTGACCACCAATTCTACAACCTTGGGTCAGTGGTCATCTGCTTTGACACTAGGGTATTTCAGCCTTAAATTCAAAGTATTATGTCCGCTCCTTAAATCCTCCACAGGAAAATTTGAGGTGAAGCCCAGTCCACTTAGTGGGGCTTCTGAATTGAATCCTGGTGTGGCCTATGATAGATGGTGTGTGCCTTCAAAGGACAGAGTTTTAAGTACCATTAATGGATAGTGCACAACCTGGGTCACCTGGGGCTGGATAAAAACGAGGCCAAAAGTGTCGCCTTAGGAACCGAGCATCCACCATATTCTCCCCGGGGTTCTCTGTGAGTCTTATTAAGCAATTTTCCTCAACAGGGTGTTGCTTCCTATGGTTTGCTCACCAACTGAAGTGTAACCACATTCTCCAAGACAGATGCCCCACCCCACCCCCAACTCCCTATCTTGACTCGAATTCCCTGTATGGTTAATGTCTCACTCTGGCAGCAGGAGTGTCGGTTGATTCCGTGTGACCTTAGCACCATGCTGCATGGCAACAATGGAATGGTCTTATCCCTCTCCCCTATATCTTGAGACCCTGACCCCAGCTAAGATGAAGACTCCGCTGTCAAAGTCGTTTTTAATATGTATACACACATGTTCATGGTCACTTGAGAGGCTCTTTATTCTACCTTATTGCTTGTAAGACTGGGTTCGGATATTGCATCACCTGAGAGCAGAAGCCGTCTTCTTCTTGGTGTTTGTTTATCCTTATCGGAGTGAACTCAGCAATCTTTGTCCTTTTGTGATTGTGTGCCTTCACTAAGCATATTGGTTTCCAGGTCCAACGTGTCATTAGATGTTTCATGGCTTCTTATGTGTTTTTCAGGGGTGCATAGTATTCCATTGTGTGTATGTTCCAGAGAGATTCTGTGTCCATTCTTCTACTGATAGACATTTGGACTGTTTCCAGTCTCTGGATACTGCGAACAATGCTGCAATAAATGGGGAGAGCACCCACCTGTTTATGTTTTATTTCCTATTTCTTTGGCATGCCCAGCACAGGTATTGCTGGGTCATATGGTATCTATATAACCAGTTGTTTTATATAGTGCCATATTACGTTCCACAATGACTGTTCATATTTACAAGCACATCAGCAGTTTGTAAGAGTGCCAATATCTCTAGTATTTGATGTTTTCTTTTTTTAATTGGGCTATCATAGTGTTTGTATGATGATATCTCACCATGTGTTGATTTGAATCTTGTGGATGACTAGTGATTATGAGCATTTCCTTGTGTATTATTAGCAATTTGACGGTTATCCCTTGTGGATTGTATACTCATTTACTTTGCCCACCTTATCATTGAGTTATTTGGGTTTTTAAAAATTTTTTATTGACATGGTGAAAAATTCTATAAGTTTTAATCATTAGCTCCTTTTTTGTTGTGTCATTGCTAAAGATTTTTTCCCAATCAGTAGACTCTCATTTTATTCTTTTGATGTGTCTACGTGTTTTATTTTTGATATGTCTCAGTTATCTGTTTTGCCTTCCATTGTGTGTACTGCCTCTGTTATGTTTGTTAGTCTCCCCATGCTCTGCGGGAGGGCCTTAGGTTGGTCCCAGTTTTCTCATTGATGGTCTTTATAGCTTTGGGGTTGACATTGAGGTCTCTAATCTATCTTTGAGCTCATTTCTGTGCATGAGGCGAGGGGTCCTGTTTCATTCTTCCGCAGATGGAGATATAATTTTCCATTACCATTTGTTGAAGAGATTGACCCTCTGTTTTTTATTTTTTTTGGTGTTTGATGGAAATTAGTTGCCTCTATTTACCTGCTTTTATTTCTGGGGGTTTCTACCCTATTACTTTGGTTTATGTACCTATTATTGGACAGTACCAGGCTCTTTTGATGACTGTGACTGTGTAGTAAATTTTGAGGTCAGATCGGACAAGGCCCACTACTTTTTTCTTCCTTTTGAGAAGTTCTTTGCTTATCTGACTTTTGTTATATTGATTACTGGGTGGTGTAGTGCTCCCTGGTGCTCTTAGGTTTGCAGGTTTGTTTATTGTTGTTGAGACTCTTTCCATATTGATCTGGTGTGTGTGTGTGTGTGTGTGTGTGTAATGTTGGTCTTGTTTTGAATAATTCTTTAGTTTGTCCTTGTCTGGATGTGGTAGTTACATAACTGTCAATTTAAGGGTTAAGTGTGTAGGAGTACAGTCTAGCCTGTCAATCAGGTCATAGCCAATGAGGCTTCTGTGTGAGCATAGCCTTCCCCTAAATATTCTGGGAATTTCAGTATTTCCTCCTTGGAGGTGGGAGACTCTCTGCTCCCACCCTGGGAGACATAGCAGCTGACAAGACACATGGACCCACCCTGATGCAGCCAGTGCTGAGACGTTTCCAGTGCCACTGGATCCAAAGACTTTATAATCACTGGCCTGTGATCGTCTACTTTCGGTGTCATTGCATGTGTTTGTGAGTCTGAAGAGAACTTTATAGATTAGTATCAGACATATGGGCCAATATTGGACTTATGGATTTGGTATGGACTGGGCTGGGATGTTTTCTCAATGTTCAATTGCTCTTGTATAGAAATCTCTTTCTTATACACATATGTGTGTCCATGGGTTTGTTTCTCTAGTCTACCCAGACTAACACACTGGAGATAACCTTCATTTCTTCTTCTTATTTGAGATAATTCTGTTCAATAGGATTCTTGGTTGTCAATTTTTATCTTTCATAATTTTGTGTATGTCACGTCATTGTCTTCTTCATGCATAGCCTCTGCTGAGAAGTCCAAGCTTGTCCTTATCAGGTGTCCTTTATAGGTAACTCTTCTTTTTCCTCTGGTCGCCCTCAGGATTCCTATTTTTCCTCAAAATTGGAGAGTTTGACTATACAATGTCAGGATGTTCTTCTTTTGGTAAGTCTGTCCTAATTGAGCTTCTCTTAGCTTCTGGAATAATTATTTTCTTCTCCTTTGTCATGTTGGGGAAATTTTCTTTCATGATCTCTGTACTAATTACTCATTGGATTTTTGCTTTCTTCTTGCTTGGTGATCCTGATAAGACATAGGCTCTTTTTCCTGACCGTGTTCCAGCTCATTCACAGGCTTCTTTCTGATTCCTTTGCTTTTTCTGTGGATTGTTTATCTCATTAATTGTAGTCAGTGATTGCCTTCAAGTTCATGCATTCAAATGTCCTTTTCCTCCATCCTATTTCTCAGACCGATTACTTTATTGCCTAACTCTATGATCTATTTGTTTACCTTCTAGGATTTTAGCTTTTAAATCTCTTCCATTGTTCTAATGAGCATTTCCCATATCTCTTGAAAGGATCTAACCATAATTTTTATGAATTATCCCTCTGGTAGTTTCAAGACCTCTTCAGAGTACTCCCTTGGTTGGGGGTGATTTTAAGAAGTTTGTGCTTATTTTTTCTTGATATTTTGGGTTACTACACTTGACTTCTTTTGTACTGGGCAGCCTGGTACAGCTATTCGTGGTGTAAGAGCTGGCTGGTCAGTCAGAGGTAGCTGACTGTCTAGTGACATGAGCAAGGTCTAATAGAAGCTGTAAATCATACAGTGGAGAAATAGAGAAAATGAGAGGGGGTTAAGTGAGGAAAGTATGAGGATGAGGGAGTAAGAGCTGATGTAAAATAATAGTAATGATAGTCATTACAAGCAACTGTGTACATAAGCCAACAGATTTGTAGAAATGATGGGAAATGTATTTTGAGAGGCATATTCAGAATAATAAGTTTCCTGGAAATATATTTAATGAAGGTAAAAGGGAAGACAGAATGAAATGATGGGTGCAGGGGTAGGTCAAAGAGAAACGAGAGGTGAAGGCGCTGGTGACTCTTGTCTGACCGCAGCGCAGGGATGTGATTCGCCTCGCTGCTGTGCTGAGGGCACTGGACTTGGATTGTTCCGAATGCAGTACGGACACAGCTCGATCGTTCTTCTGATCCTTTTTAAATTTGCTCCAGCTTTTGATATTTTCTGTTTTCTTTTCGATTGAAGTGTTCATCTGTTTTACTTTGTGATTGTTGCTTTGTTTAAAGTGGTTTTTCTGTATATGAAACCCATGATGGGTAAATTGATTGAGATCCTGAGAGAGACTCAGGGGTGGCTTGAGTGTGGGTGCTAAATATCTGTTGTTATGGCAACATGAATGTGGGTGGTCTGTGCACTCAGTGAAAAATGAAAGAAAAAGTCGTTGTTTGGGTGGGTGCGCCCCAATACACAGGTGGCCTGCCTGTTTCTCTGTGAGGGCAATGTGTATCGCAGAAGCGTGGGGTTGCACCTGAAGAGGAATGGGAGAGAACGCGAGAGAAAGAGGGAAAGGAGAAAGTATTATGAAAAGCAAAGGTACAAAGACTGAAGAAAAGAAAGTAAAGTAAGAGAGAAACTGCCTTGGGGGTGTGGTTCGGTACAGATTGTCTGAAATGTCCGTAGAGATATTGTGTGTGCCATGTGGGGAGGGGGTGCACATGGGGGGTTGGGGTTGGATTGGGGGGGAACAGGAAAGAAGGAGCAATGGACCCAAACACTGGTGCAAAGGGCAGTTTAGAGACCTCGAATATCTGCACCGAACTGTTCACGTGATCTGCTATGCACACAGGGTCCCCGCAGGCCATGTGGTCAGATGTCTTGGCTGCCTGGGTTGCCTGAAGGGCAAGGAAACCTAGCTGTGCTGGGGAGCAGTGGGGTTCACAGAAGTAACACATGTTGCTGGTCAGTGGTAAAGGAGAGCCTGTCACCGGGTATTGCTCCTTCTATCCCACTGTTGAAAAAAAATAAAGACTATGATTTTTTTTGTTTTTAATTATATGCTATGAAATGTTTTTATTTTTTTGTTTAATGATTTTATTGGGGACTAACACTATGATTTTTATTGAGGGTAAATTAAACTCTTGCACATCATTCAAAGTCCAAGTTGATCAGAAAGCTAGCCCATGCTCATATATATGAGGGGAATTCAGAGTTCTTGGGTAAATGCCATTATCTTCTCATTTGATTTTTATGAACTTTTTAAAGTCCCTTCACATATATATGAAGAAGATATGTGTTTATCTTATGTACAGTATATGTGTGTGTGAACTTTTGTAACTTTGGGAAGATAAAACAAAGCATTATAATGAAACATGAAAAGACTTGGACTTAGAAATATATATGTGTGTGTATATACATGAAACATATGAGGAAGCTTTATATGTATATTTGAAGCCTATATGTGTGTGCATGTGTCTATCAAGCCCCTCACATATGTGATCTTAATTCTGTTATTGTTATTGAGAATGTATACAGCAAAAACATACCTATTGATTCATTTCTTCCTGTGCAACTCAGTGATGGCATTGATTACATTCTTCCAGTTGGATGACCATGCTCATCACCCTCAAAAAAAAGAAAGGAACTTTGGTCTCCTTTGCTTTTAAGTAAAATTTCTCCCTGTCAGCAAGTGCAGAATATCCCTTCCAGCAGAGCATCTCTGGTCCTTCTTCAGCAGATCTTCCTGGCTCATCATCCGGCAGCCGTGTGCTCCTGTCTCCACCAGCTGTAAACCTCATGGGAACTCTTTTCCAGAACTTTCCTTCAAGGAGCTGCTAGGTGGGTACAAACCACCAACTTACAGCTTGGGCATAAGATGCCAACTGCAGGCACCACCCAGGCCACTAGCAAAGCATTTGTTATTAAGGATGCTTGCAAAAGTACTTTTACATGAAAAAAAAAACACGTTAAAAAACACCCTAAACTTGCATAAGAGTTGCGTTTGCTATACAAACACCATGGCCTTGCCCACTCCACATGATTCTGTGGTATGCTATTAACCTGGTGCCCTATCTCTTCCATAGAAACCGGCTTATTCCTAAAAATATAGTTTCTCTATAAACACAATATAGCCATTGAAAGGATAACATTCATGTTGGCACATTACTTAACTTGAATGCTTTGTCAACTGTCTTAATAACGTCCTTCAGAGCTGTGCTGCCTTATTGTTGGCCTCCTTCAGGGACGTGCTCCCAGCGGGTTTGATGAACAGGCCAGTTCATTGGAGACTCTTCCTCAAGTTAGAGTCGCCAGACGTTTCCTCAAGGTTACTTTCAAAGTATGCAGTTTTGATGATATGCATAAGAAGGGTGATGCTGAGGCTACTGCCTACCTTGTATCACTTTTGATTTATCTTTGTCTCAATGAAATAGACTTTGACCCCTTGGCTCCAGAGATCAAACTTCTTCACCTCACTGAAGATGCTTTTTGTAAGGATTATGCAGTCTGAGACTTTAGAAAGAATTTCTCATCAAATCTGTTACACTCTCCTCATATCCTAGATTCATCTTAAAACACACACACACAGCAACAACAACTATATTATTATTTATATCACATTTGACTCATTAAATCTTATTTTACTCATTCTATAGTGACCTAGATAATTATTAGTTATTTTGATATTTAATTTGTCCTAGAGTTCTGCATTTGGTTGGTATTTGAGTATTGTTATCATTCCTTTAGTGCTTTTGTATTTTCTGGTACAAAAAGTTTATCTTGTCTTTTATTCCCCTGGACCCAGAATCAGCCAACGATCCAAGGAACACTGGTCCCTCTTGTGGAAAAATGGCAGTTAGGAACCAGTATCGGTATGCTCTGTATGCAAATTTGCATATTGTGCCCTTTGATTTTGGGTTTTACTCTTCTTAGGCCTTCTCAATGCATTTATATAAACAAAGGCAAACACACTGCCCTGGAGTAGATTCATAGCACTCCTACGTAGGGTTTATAAATCGTTATAGGAACAGATAGCCACATGTGTCTCTTACGGAGAAGCTAGTGCGTTTGGAACCACCGACCTTGTGGGCAGCAGCCCAACACCTAGTTCATAGCGCTACCAGAACTCTGAGGTATGTGTGTGTGGTGTGTGAGCACATGTGCACGCATGCCTACATATACACATATACACAGGAGGCATCAGAAACTGGAGAAATGGAATAAAAAGATAATGAACATTTTCCATGCATTCTTAAAGCAGCTATGCACGTGTATGCAATATTTAAAACTATGAGTTTACACCCATACCTCCAGTTTCAACCTAATATCATGACAGGATCACAACGTTCATTCCAATGTGCATACTCTGACTTTTAAAATCCCCCCTCTGGCCGTAGGAAGCCTTCTTCTCATTTTGGTTGATAACTTTAAAGAACCTGATTCATGTCCATTTCCCTGACTGCCTCTCTGTCCTTCCCAGCCCTCTGTGGTGCCCTTCTTGCTCTCCTTAAAACTGGACGGCCCTCCCTGGAGTGCCATGATCACCCACCTGCACGTTAGTATCCCGTGCCTGCTGGGCTGGGCAGCCAGAGGGAGCTTTACCCCTCACGCTTGATAGCCGAGCACTGGATAGGCCGTGCGCTGCTGCCTCTCCTTGAGGTTCTGACATCTGACACTGGGCGTCTTTACTTAGCTTCTTCCCCCTGTAAGTCCTACCCCTCTGGCATGAGCATCTTCCATACTCCATTTAGACCCTGATTGGCTGTACAGGACTGTCCCTCATCCCGGTGACGTCACAGTTCTCGCTCCTTTCAGGCTCAGGCGTCCTGCACTGAGCCGCTCTCCCCCTTGGGCACCACATCTATTCCACGCTACACAGCATCTTTTCTCAACTCGGGCTCCGGCACCTTGTTTTGAGCTGCCATGCCTGCACATTCCCTCCCTCCACAAAGGTTTCCCCCACTCGGTTCTACCTAATGACTCTGAGCTGAATTGGCCTGGAAAGAGAGAGGAAAGGCCGAGGAAGAGATCCGGTTTCCTTTGATGCCAGCTTTCACTTTCCCTCGTGCCCTGCGCCATCGATGATGATTCTTTATCATTTACTTCCCCCTCCTTCTTGGCCCCTCTCCTTTCCTCCATCCCATGCTTCATTTCGGTACACATCCATGTGCACAGAGCCATGCACACAAACACAGGCTGATAACTATGGGACGTAAAATAGAGACTCGAAATAAGTGCACACCAAATGCGAAAATGTTGGCAGGGACTGGCACATCGTGCACTTTTAATATGACCCATCAGGACACATTCCATATACTGTGATAGCCATTGAAAGATTGCTGAATGGGGGATGAAAGGAACAGATTCATATCATTAATAAAAGCAAGGACTCTGAATGTAAGAGGCGGTGTAATGGTGAACTATTACAATAGTCCAGCTGAGAGTTCATTCATGAAGGCAGTAGCCATGGGGGTGGAGAGAAAGGACAGCTTTAGTGATGTCCTCCAGTAAGACTGCCTGCGTTCTTTTCTCGCGACCTGTTCTCCAAGTAACTTGAACTTCTTGGTATTTCCTACCATAACTCCCATGTTTTAAGGAATTCTGGTGGCGTCGTGAATTAAGAATTGGGATGCTAATTACAAGATCAGCAGTTTAATTTCACCAGTTGCTCCACGAGAGAAAGATATGGTTTTCTACTCAGACAAATATTTAGAGTTTCAGACCTACAGGGGCAGTTTGACCTTGTCCTACAGGACCCTATGAGTTGTAATTGACTCAATGACAGAGCATGTTTGCTTTGTTTTTTTAACCTAGATGTGTGTTCCTATCTTGATTTTCTTCTCAGTCTCTAATTTTCCTCATCCTTTGAGGTTCAGGTCAGATACCATTTATTCTTTGAAGTCCTTTTTATTCTTTTCATTTTTAAAAATTTTATTGGGCGTTCTTACAGATACCATAACAATCCATAGTTCAATTAGATCAAGCATAATTGTAAAATTGCTGCCACCATCATATTCAAAGCATTTCCTTTCTTCCTGAACTCTTTGATATCAGCTCCCTTTTAATTCCTCTCTCCCCCTCCCTACCCATATTGTTATATATTATCATTATTGCCATATCTCATACCATCCAATGTATCTGTACACCTACAATGCTGTTATTCGCTCCCCTCAAGTGAAGTTATACAGTCATCGTTGCTATCTGTTCCTCCTTCTCCCATCCCCACTCCCTCTTCCCATTTCCTCAGGGAATCATTACTCCCATTACTATTTTTGAAGGGTTTGTCTATCTTGAATTTCTTGCATCGGACTACCTTAATTATACAAATGAACATATACAGGTTTCACAAGATCAACGAGGTAACATTGAAATATTAAAGAGCTAGAGGATATATATATCGGTGCTGTACTGTATCCTGGATATATCATCCCTTCTGTGTGGCCCTTCCTTGCCCCCTTCCAAAGTGCTCAGCACATAGCCATCTTAATCTACGATGTAAATTGAGAGAAAAAAAGAAAAGGCACCTTAGACACGAGTCGCTCAGATGATTATCTAGGAGTTGACTGCGTTTTGTCCAGTGGAGGCGGGAGAGAAACGTCATCATTCTCAGGAATTCCTCTTACAAGTGCACTACATAGATGAGGTCTTAGGTTTGAGCTTCAGCTTCCGAGTCTATAGACTTAGATGACTTCTGCCCCTGTTGTTGGTCCCATTTTGGGGAGGTTGGTGTGTAGTGTAGATCAGAGGTCCCTTTTTTGTTGTTAGAGGGAGCCAAGCAGAGTTTAGGTATGATATGGATTAAGTATGCAATAGTCCCACAACATTTTCTCTCTATCCGTTAGAAGGATAGAAAACAGTTTTAGCATTAAAAATAACTAGTTTCACTTCTGGCTCTTTAAAAGTACTTACTAGCTGTTTAACCCTGCAAAGAACTTGTAACATTTCTGATGTCAGTTTTCTCATTTGGGAAATGATGACAGTGAATTGTACTTGTCCTTTATCATGGTCTTGGGATCCTGAAACGGGAACTGTACAGCTAGACACCTGATTCATGTTGAGCTTCCTGGACATTCAACCAATGTTCATTCTAATCGTTCTCCTTTTTCCAGTTTACACCTGCTTCAAACCACGGTTCAGACAACACAGTCACCCAGATAGTTAGTAAAATGAAAATTACATTTTGTAGCTGACATATTTTACTAAATCATCTTCCCACCCATACACCGAGGATTGCCAAAGGTCTGAGGACATGCAGATCAAAAATGCACATGAACTACACACACACACACAGTCAAAGGTTTGTTTGTGTTGATGTGCCCTGAATGATTATTATTAAATTTGGATAAGTAAAGAAGCTTGGATTCCACAAATTTAGTTACTTTACCAATGCTTTATGAGTTACTCTCTTTACACTACTGCCTTTGATACACATCTCGCTATCTAATATTAATTGCGGTCTGACTTTCTAGGTACAATGGCATGTCAGCTTACGCACTTTCTCTGTTTGTTTGTACCTGTTTACAGGTGCAATCAAATGCTAATTTCCTCCCGGTCACCTCCACCTCTATCAGCCTGGAATAGCTGCCCTTCCTCTTCGCTTCCTGTACATTGCTCTCCGAGCGAGCGGTTAGCACACTGTCCCCAGTGTCTTTGTCTGTGTGCTCTACTGGACTGCAAGGACAAAGAAAGACAAAGAACATCAGTCACAATGTTTCCGTTTGTAATCAGTGTGTTTAAGAATTATGGGTTGAATGAGAGAATCAGCACGGACAGTGACTGGATGACTGAAATGGCTATTCAAGTCTGTATGTGAGAAATGCGAAAATAATCGGAATGAATTCATTATATTTGTGGGTCAAGGGGGATAAGGACAAAGATAACTGCTTTAATCTTGATACGGGGTCCCCTCACATTGGCATGATAAATGTTTAGGAACTCTATCATACTAAAATAGCTAGTATGAATCTTGGAGAGGAAAAGATGTGACCATCTTTTTTTATAGAGTGAAAACTGTCCAAGTTAGAAAAATGAAACCCAACCTTTTACTTTGCTTGTGGTGCCAATCATGAGCTTGCTGTCCTTTTGATAGGAAGGTGGCTCATTCTTACCAGTTCAGCACCAGAAATGTAGCTTTCTTTCTGTTGTCCTCCAAACTAATGCTATATAGAAGACAACAAAACAAACCAAATTCTCTGCTGTGGAGTCAATTCTGAGTCATAGCAACCATACAGGACAGAAGAGAACTGCTCGTTAGTTTCGTAGACAGTCTGTCTTTACAGGAAATAGCTGGCCTCATCTCTTTCCTGTAGAGGGGCTGGTGGGTGAGAACCCCTGTCCTTGT
Source organism: Tenrec ecaudatus (assembly GCF_050624435.1). NCBI lineage: Eukaryota > Metazoa > Chordata > Mammalia > Afrosoricida > Tenrecidae > Tenrec > Tenrec ecaudatus. The sequence continues at coordinate 13,512,742 of NC_134537.1, forward strand.
GGCTACTCAATACATAGCCCAGTGTGACACCGGGACTCCTTTGAAGACAAAAATACAGTTGATTTTCAGAGGAAGTGAGATACGTTGAGAACTTAATCTGACTCTAAGTAAGAAGAAGGAAGAGTGGAAGAGGAAGCTTATGTTTAGAACCAAGACACGTTTTTATTTTTCATAGGCTCTTCCAGAGAGAGATGCACACGATGGAGGAGTTTCTTAGCTCAACTGATTCCAGGCCCCTACTCTGGTGCTGGTTGTGTTGGTGCGGATCACGATAGATGGCATTTACTTCTCTTGAGGAGGTTGCTCGTAGCACCCACCCGAGGGAGAGCTTTGAACTCACCCACACTTCTAGAAATTAGAACATTTGCCCACAGATTTCACATTTCTCTAGTGTCTTAATGATCTTCCCCCAGTGCCTCTGATAGACTTTAACATAATAGGAACCAATTTTGACTTTAATTCAATGTTCTCCGTAGGAGAGGATGACTGAAGCTTAATTACAATTCTTTTATACCAAATGTGTGTGCATTTTCCAGCATTTGATGTGATTTCCCCCAATTTTCCATCTCAAAATCAGCCCATCAGTAGAACAGTCACATGCAGCCCAGTTAATTATAATGGAATGTGATGGTTTAGGGCTGTAATCCAAACAGAATACCAAGACATCTAAAAACAAGCTTCTAAAAAACTAATAAGCTAAGGACCTTTGTGTTTCTCCTTTGTTCTGTTCTGCCCCTCCTTCTATTATGTGAAATACTGAACAAAGTCTGCTGGGGAAAAATGTTGGTTATACATTTGCTTTTTTATTTTTTTCTTCTAAGTATGTAGGACATTTTGTTCTCTCTCTCTCTCTCTTTCTCTCTCTGCCTCCTATGTGTACCTAGGGATAAAATTCACAGTTAGAAGAGCTAGAAGTTCAAAACACATTCTGGGAGCTAGAAGTTCAAAACACATTCTATTATATGCTGGTTTTAAAACAGGCCTACTGTTTCTTCTAAAAATATTTTTTGTCATGTAATTTACTTGTAGAAGAATTTAGAAGATGTATCATGTGTTGAAGGCAAGATCTGGGTTTTATGTTTATTTTTGTGTCTCCTAAATCACAGATTAAACAATAGATGCGAAACATTAAATCATATTTCATAGGTCGCATTCACATGTGTGGTAGTGATATAATCTGTTGTCAATTTGAGAGGATTAAGAGTGACAGCGTGGAGTTTAGCCTGTCAATCAGGTCGCAGTTTGATGGCCTAAATTGTAGGCACTAAGATAAATATCTCACTGGAGGGAGGAAGTAGGCTCACTCCCTGGTAGACATTGCAGCTGCAAAGATACATGGAGCTGCCCTACTGCCCTGATGCTGCAGGAGCCAGGTGGAGACTCCTGTCAGCACTGAGATGCTTATACCACTGGATCCACAAGACTTCCCACCCACTGGCCTCTGATCTTCCTGCATTTGGTGTCATTGCATGTTTTTCATGAGTCTGAAGAAGAGGACTTTATAGATTGGTATTATAGACATATGGGCTAATATCAGACTTATGGGCTTGATATGAACTGGGCTGGGATGTTTTCTTAATGTACAATCATTCTATATAGAAAGCTCACTATTATACACATATGAGTGTCTGTTTCTCTAGTCTACCCGGACTCACACACTATGTATATTTCATGTACATATATGCAAAATGGGCTGACCTAGGGCTATTTCTCCCAAAATAAAAATTATGATCGAGATGGCAAAGATGCTTCCAAACTGAATGGACACCCTCAAATCTATTACCAGGCAAGTCCAGGGGTGCTATGCGAAGGCAAACATCTGTGAGGCACAAGAAGTCTTACAAAAAATTTTTAAAGGTTTATTTACTGGGACCCCTCTTATGTAGAGAGATTAAATACTTTAAAACCTGATAGGCCACTTAAAGCAGAAGTTGAGATTCTAGTCTGAGTTCCTAGGTGATGTTCAAAGCTCCCTCTGAATAGAATGGGTCTGGGTGGTGCAAAGGGTTAACAAGGTGGTCTGGAAATTCTGGTCTGCACAGAGACTCCTTGGAACAATGGCTTGACAATCTACTTCCAGTAGGATTAGTATTAGGAAATCCTGCAGAACACCCTTCTCCTCTGACACAAAAGGAACCATGATAGGTTAACATTATTTGATGGCAGTGTATATGTTTGTATGTATGTGTGTGTGTGCTTGTGGAGGGAGGGATATAACTAGAACTTTTCTCTTGTTGAATGATCATTTATTATGATGGCTTATTATTATGATGGATTTTTTTTCAGTATAATAGAAGACAAAAGAAAAAATCTTCAGGTTGATTTTCTCATTGTGTTCAGCCCTATCTGGATACATTTTGAACTAACATGTAAAGGATGGGAATATAATGGTGTATCATATTATGCACCTGCCTGAGTCCAGTAGTCCAAGGCCTAGTGAATGGAAAAGTTTAGACTGATTATTTATTTTTAAAATGTTTATAATAGGATCCAGAATCAGAAACATGCATTAATCCCAAGCAAGTATTAATATACATAATGCATAATATGTTCCAAAGGAAGGACAAAGACCCTAGGTAGTTAGGGAGTTCAGTATTCCACCACCTTACTTATGAAGATAAGGCAAGTCTTTTTTTCTGGTAAGCTTTAGGTTCCCAAAGCTTCTCCGATTAAGGGAGAAAAGGCATATTGGTCCCTGGATCTCGGCAGTCATTGTAATAAAGTGCTGTGTCCTGCCGGCCCAACCGATCCCAAATCAACAAGAAAACTTCTCCCTTTGGTGGATCAAGTTTCACGTAGACTTCTCTCTAATCAAATTGTGGACTGGCCTCAGAAGTAATATATTAATTCGTATAAAATATATCTTTAAAATCCAACAAACAGAATTCTTCATAGCATCAGCACTTCAGTCAACTGTTTTATTATAGATAGTTTGCTTCAACCAGGTTTTATGAGTCACTAATTTCATCTAATTTTGAGAATAATCTGGGGACCAGAAAATGTCTTGTTATCAAGTGGCCCTTTAAAAGGGGTCCCTGGTGTACCGTGTGATTTTTGTGGTGGAAAGGGTGAACTGTCTGTTACATACAAAGCAGATACCGTGAATGAATCAAAATACATTTAACATTCTAAAATAATTTAGTTGAATAGAAATGTACCGAATAACTTCTGTGTCCAAAATATTATATGGAAAGTTAAGGGAAATTCAAATGAAGTAAAAGTATGACACCTGAATCAATTGGGATATTTTGCCTAAGGTAATTAGAATATTCTTAGCTATCAAGAAGTCTGGAGGCTAGCAGGCTCCAGGAGTAGTCAGTTCCCCCCTTCAGGGACTTCACTAGGACCTTAGATTTTTCTTTAATTCTCATTTGTTATCCTCAGGATGGTATCCCCAGTCTCATTTCTTCCAAGTTACAGGATGGTGTTTACCTTTTCACGGTTGCATCCAAAGAGAAAAAGGAGGAGTTTCTTTTTTTTAAGTTGTTTTTCTGATTTATTATCTTCAGGTGCTAGGAAGCAATACATTCCAGAAGTTGCCAGTAATCCTTCTCTCTCATCTCATTGAATAGAGTCACACCATAATCCCATGTCAGTAAATTCAGCCAGATAACCATCTCTGCAGGAAGAAGCTTCAAAATGTTCATGGAAAAATATAATTAAAAGATTGTAGAATTTCTCGATGAACTTTTCGAAGACACCCCCCCATGTGTGTGTGTATTTATGATAGTCTACCAATCTATGTATATATGTATGAGTCTGTGTGTGTACATGTGTATGTATGTATATATATATATATATATATATATATATATAGCTTTTATCTCCCAGGTTACTTCTCCCATAACTATTAATATCTTTGGCTAAATCCCCTTACCCTTGAAAGCCTGCTTGGATTTCTTGATTTTTTTGAGAGACTTCTTGGAGGCTTTTCTTTGCATTTGTGTTATGAATTGCAATAATAGATTGGGTTAGTTCTATTTTTAGTCTCAAGGTGCTATAATACAATTTTGATCTCATTTTTTCCTTCAACTTTTAAAGACCATACTTAAAAGGAAACTGAAATATTTAGTCTTAATTATTAAAGCATTCTCTGAAAGCATCCATTGACTGTAATTGGAACCCATCTTATTAATTACTCCAAAATAGGACTCTTGCCTTAAAAATGAAATCCAGAGACACTGTTATTTCCTCACCCAATTCCATGACCTTTGCTCAATTCTTTCTTTCTGACATAGCTATGGAACTCCATCGTGGTAAGTGGTTTCTCCTGAGGAAAGAGTCTCCTTCAAATCCCAGGCCCTGCCTTGTTCTTGGCCAAGTTAAGAGTTTACTTTTTTCTCTCCTTAAATGACCAGATAGTAACTATTTCAGATCGTGATGGCTACTATAGAGTCGTTGTGATAATTTTATAGTCTTTCCATTGTACCAACAAAATAGCCAAAATAAATATATAAAGGAATGTTTTGGGCTATATTCCCATGAAATTTAATTCGCAGACACTGAAATTTGATGTTAACATAATTTTATTCATGAGAAAATATTATTTTTATAATTCCCCAACTATTAATGTTAAAACAAAAGCTGTGTGTGTGTGTGTGTGTGTGTGTGTGTGTCAATGAGCCAGGAGTTATGTCACTGGTATTTTAAATACCAGCTGGGCTACTTGAAGTGAACAGGTTTCAGCAAACTAGACCATTTCTAAGAAACTGCAAATGTCATGAATGCCATCAGAACGTTGTCTGATATAATTCTGGAAGCATACACTGCTCAGGTTATAAGTCATTCTAAATACAGCTGAGGAAGACCTGCCTCCCGGGATAACTTGGACGGAGCAAAGCTTTCAAGACTTTCTTTGGCTGATGAGGCATAACTCAAGATGAGAAGGAAAGAAGCTGCAAATAACCACTAGTAATCAGAAAGTGAAATATACAAAGTATGAATTTCAGAAAATTGGGATTCATCATCAATGAATGGAATACCTATGGATCAGTGCCCTGGGCTTTAGTGAGCTGAAATGGACCATTATTGGCTGCTTTTAATCAGATAGTCATATGGTCAACTGTGTTAGAAATGATATTTTGAAAAGAAATAGTGTTGTTCTCATCTTTTACAGAAATTCAAGATATATCTATAAATATGTTTCATCACCTCTAGGATAATATTCATATGTATACAAGTGCGACCAGTTAATATGACTGTTATTGAAAGTTATGTAGCAACTACAAAAGCCAGTAATGAGCAAATTAAAATTTTGACCATTTTCAGTGCTCTGATTGGTCAAACATGTATCAAGATACACTGATAATTATTGATGATAGTAACTCAAAATTTGAAACAAACAGGAAGAACTTGTGGTTGAAAAGGGGGACCTTGGTGACAAAAATGATGCTAAAATTCACATGATACAATTTTCACACCTTACTTGTTGCAGATGCCTTTTTGAAAACGTAAAGAGCAGTGATACAGGTGAACCTGAGCATATGGGATGTACAGCAATCAAATCAACCACATCCGGAAAAAGACAATGGAGAAGCTCAATATCATAAGCTCAAACTGGGCCAGGGTTCGACTGTGGAACAGAGCATCAATTTTTCATATGCAAATTTGGTTTGAAGCAGAAGCAAATTAAAATGAGTCCACAGGAACCGAAGTATCTTCATAAGTCTATCCCCACCTGGATTTAGAAACTGTCTCAAGATCAGTTCTGACATAGTGAACCCAAATGACCAAGACCAGATTAGTTGAAGAATGGTATCAAGAATATCATATATGGAGAAAACAAAATATGATTCAAAAGGCAGTAAAGAGAGAAATTACCAAAGTGGATGTTAGAAAAAGATATAAGACTTTCTCTTGAACATAGAGAAGCTGAAGCAAATTAAAGAAATTATAAAGTAAAAGAGATGAACAGAAAACTTTAAAACATTTATTCATAGCATTATAATGAAATGTGCAAAGACTTGAAGATAGAAAACCCAAAAGAAAGAAGATGATCAACATCGCTCAGGTAGAAAGAACTGATGAAAAACTGTAAGCCTGGAATTAACAAAGCTGAAGGATTGTATAAACATAATATTTAGCAACCGGGGAAGCATGACAAGAAGATAGAATACCCAAAGACCTGATACCAAAAAGAATTGCTTGTCATTCAGGGTGTCAGGGATTGGCAGACTACTTAATGAAGTGTTTCCACAAACTGCAATGTTTTAACAAACTGACTCAGCCCTTGCTTGTCTATGCCAATAAAATTGGAGGACAGCTGGCCAACTTCAAGAGATCTATATTTAAGCCCATCTCAAAGTAAAAGTAACCAAACAGAATGGATCATTAATACCATTAACATATCATAAAAGTGAAATTTTGCTGAGCAAGATTTGAAAATGGTTGCAGCAGTGTATCCACAGGGAGCTGGCAGAAATTCAGGCTGGATTCAGAAGAGTACGCAGAAGGAGAGATATCGTTACTGACAACAGATACTGAAATTAGAGAACACCAGAAAGATGATTGCATGTGTTTTATAGACTACGCAAAGACATTTCACGTTATGGATCAAAAGAAACTATGGTTAAGCTTGAGAAGAATGAGAATTTCAAAGCACTTAATTGTGCTCATATGGAATTTGTTTATCAACTAAGAGGTGCCACTTGAACAGAACAAGGGGATAGTGAGTGATCTAAACTCAGGATGGTGTGCATTGACATTGCACCCTTTATAATACTTATCCTATCTTCACAGTAAGGAAATAGTAAAAACAAACAAAAATCACTAGACTATCTGAAGGTGAACAAGGCATCATGATTGGAAACAGGTTCATCAGGATCAGAAAAAGATTCATTAATGATCTTTGATATGCAGATGACACAACTTTACTTGCTAAAAGGAAGAGAACGTGAAGCTCTTACTAATGAATATCAAAGAATATTGATGTTAATATAGATTAAAGCTCAATGTAAACAAAACAAGTCCTCACATTTGGACCAGTAAACATCATGATCAATGGAGAAAGACTGAAGCTATCAAAGATTTGATCCTACTTGAGTCCACAATCAGTGCTCATGAAGACAACAGTCCAGAAATCCAGTGATGTTCTGCATTGGGCAAATCTGCTGCACAAGATCTCCTTGAAGTGTCTAAAAACAAAGATGGCATTTTGGAGGCTAAGATGCAGCTGACCCATGCCATGGTATTTGCAAATTCCCCCTATAAATGGAAACATTGACAGTGAATAAGGAATAATAAGGTATATTGGACACATTTAGATTGGGGTGGTGATGAAGAATTTTGAAAAGACATGTATTGCCAGAAGAATGGACACGTCTGTCTGTCTTGGAAGAAGTACAACCAGGAGGCTTCTTAGAAGCCAGGGTGGAAAAAACTTGTCTCGTGTACTTTGGGGATATTATAAGAAAGGACCGATTCTTGAAAATTGATATCACACTTGAAAATGAGAGGGTCATAAAAAAGGGGAAGACCCTCAACAAGTTGGATTGACACAACGATTACAACAATGGGCACACACGTAACAACGACGGTGATGATGTCACACAGGAGAGCCGTGTTTCACCTGTTGTATGCACAGAACAAGGGCACCCTACAGGGCTTAAAATCAGGAGGGGTGTGAATCAAGGTTGTTTCCTATCATCATGCTTGTTCAACCTGTCGGTTGACCAAATAATCAGAGAAGTCCTCTTATATGAAGATGGATCAGGTTTGGGGAAGGCTATGAACAACCTGTGATATGTAGATGACACAACCTTGCTTGCTGAAAGTGAGGAGAACTCGAAGCATATGCTAATGTAGATTAAGAATTGCAGAATAGATTGTTAAATTATCGTACATACATATAATGGAGTTCTATGCAGCCATAAAAAGCAGTGATGAACACATGAAACACACCACCAAGTGGGAAGAACTGGAGAAAATTATGCTAAGCAAAGTAAGGCAAGCCCAAAGGGACACTGAGGTAAGCAAAAAGAAAAAAATGCAATAAGGGGCAGATGGGAAAAGCTGGTACGACAGCAGGTGCCAGACCCAATTAAGCCCACTAAAAATGATGGGAAGGGGAGAGAGAGAGACACGGGTATCCGAGGAAAAAGGCACTCACCCACTCAAGGGGAGAGTGTTTTTAATATCTCCACAGGAGAGGGAGAGAGGGACTAGACTTCAACCCGGCATGCAGCACAGAACCAATAAAGAGGTCTACAGGCTGGCCCCCAATCCTAACTATGTGAGCACCCCCCCCAAAACCCCTCCCCAGAGGAATGCACTTCAGAGGACAGCACTGAAGCTGCAGCTCAGGAAGTGGGGAACATCTGAGCAGGAGCAAAGGAAGAGGAAAGGAGAGAAAGTGGAGCACAGTCTGGCTCAACAAGCCCTGAGGACAATATTCCTGCTCAGAGCATCCAATGCACAGAGAGGACCAGAGGGCTGGCCCTCCACAAGACATGACAACGTCCCTCACTGACACATAGCTCTATGGGGGAACAGCACTGGGACATGGTGCGGGAGCTGTGCCCAATCTGACCCCACCACACCAGAGTGAAGCACTAAGTGCTTATCACAGAACAGCAAGGGGAGCAAAGCAATGACGTCTCCGAGGAATGCCAAAGGTGGACTTTGGGGCCAGGGCGTGGCACCCCTACAGACTCAGCTGGAAAACACTCAAAGGTCAATGGACAGACCTGGAACTGTTTGAGAGCTTTTCTTTTTTTGCTGTTGGTTTTTAACTTTAAAAAATTGTTTTGTTGTATTAGCTGTTGGGGATTTCTTTCTGTCCTTTTTTGTCACGTTTTGCTTCGCTTTGTTTTTGTGTGTATTATTGTCTATGGATGTCTAGCTGGACAAGATAGGCAGGATGAACACTCCGGAGGAGGGAATGGTGGGACCAAAGGCTCCAGGGGCACAGGTGAGGGGGAGATGCGGGAAAAGGAAGGGGATACTACTAAACTTAAGGACAAGGGAAGAATGAGTGATCTAAAACTGATGGCAAGGAGGGCATATGATGTTTGGTGGGGCTCAATCAAGAGCAATGTAGCCGACAGGAATTACCAAAACGAATAAAGGCTGAACATGATAGTGGGACAGGAGGAACGCAAAAGGAAATACAGGAAAGAACTGAGAGGCAAAGGCCATTTATAGAGGTCTAAATACAGGCATGCATATATGTAAATACTTTTATATATAATGATAGGGGAATAGATCTATGTATATATAATTATTTATGAAGTATTGCAGCAACAGATGGACATTGGGCCTCTACTCAAGTACTCCCTCAATGCAAGAACACTTTGTTTTAATAGCCTGGCATTCTGTGATGCTCACCTTCCCAACACAATTGCTGAAGACAAAATGGGTGCATAAGTAAATGTGAAGAAAGCTGATGGTGCCCAGATATCAAAAGATATAGTGTCTGGGGTCTTATAGGTTTGTAGATAAACAAGCGGCCATCTAGCTTAGAAGCAACAAAACTCACATGGAAGAAACACACCAGCCTGTGTGATCATGTGGTGTCAGTGGGATTCATCAGGAATCAGACAGGCATCAAAGACGTAAAACAAAATAAACAACACAATCATATCAATGGGAATGAGGGGGAGAGAAGAGTGGAGGCTCAAAGCCCATCAGTAGTCAATCAGACACCATCTGTCAGAAGGGCCACAAAGAAGAGATGAGCCAGTCAGGGTACAGTATAGCCCCGATGAAACACACAACCTTCCTCTAATTACTTAATGCTTTCTCCCTCCCCACCATCGTGAACCCCAATTCTATCTTACAACTCTGGCTAGACCAGAACATGTATACTGGTACAGATAAGAGCTCACAACACAGGGAATCCAGAACAGATAAACACCTCAGGACCAATAGGGAGAAGTGATACTAGGAGGGTAAGGGAAGGGGGCACAAGGGGTAACTGATCACAATAATAGACATATGGCACCCCTCCCGGAGTGGATAGACAACAGGAAAGTAGGTGAAGGGAGACAGCATTAGGTATAAGACATGAAAAAAAAGAATTCATAAATTATCAAGAGGACAAGCGGGGGAGAGGGGAAAAAAATGAGGAGCTAATTCCAAGGGCTCAAGTAGAAAGACAATGTTTTGAAAAAGATGATGGCAACATATGTACAGATGTGTTTGACACAATGGATAGATGTATGGATTGCGATAAGAGCTGTAAGAGCCCCCAATAAAATAAAAATTTAAAAAAGAATAGCAGCCTTCAGTATGGATTACAACTCAATGTAAAGAAAACTAAAATCCTCGCAACTGGATCAATCGGTAACATCATGATAAATGGAGAAAAGGTTGACGTCGAGGATTTTGCCTTGCTTGGATTCACAATCGATGCTCTTGGAAGCAGCAGTCAAGAGATCAAAAGGCGTGTTTCATTGGGTAAATCTGCTGCACACGACCTTTGTAGTGTATCTAAAGCGAGGATGTTACTTTGAGGACTAAGGTGTGCCTGAGCCAAGCCATAATATTTTCAATAGCCTCATGTGCATGTAAAATAGAACACGGAAGACAAAAGATGAATCAATGCATTTGAACAGTGGTGTTAGAGAAGAATATTGAGAGTAGCATGCTAGAAGGACAAACCGATCGGTGTCAGAAGCATGGCTAAATGATCTTAGAGGCAAGGATGGCTAGACTTCATCTTACATAATTCATGGACATGTTGTCAGGAAATACCAGTCCCTGGAGAAGGACATCATGCTTGGTAAAGTGGAGGGCCTTCCAGGAGATGGACGGACACCAGGGCTGTAGCAATGGGCTCAGACATAGTAACAGTCGTGAGACTGGCACATCATCAAGCAGTGTTTTGTTTCTTTTGTGCATAATACTGCTATGGGTCCTAATTCACTCAATGACACCTAACAACAACATAAGGTTACTCTTAGTTGGAAACATCTCAATGACAGTTAACAAAAACATAAGGAGTCAATGAAATTCTTTCACAGCCATGGAAGAATTTCTTTCTTACATGGTTGGAGAGGCTGATAAATGCTGCCAAGCCCATTGGCCAATTCCCAGGCTGGCGGCTTTTTCTGGTGCATGTAGCTAAGGAGCTGATGAAGTCAAGGTTGGCAGGCTATTGATTCACAGGCTGCAGAGGCTATTGACTCCAAGGATTGAGAAGTAAGATGAATCAAGTTCAAATAATAAGAGAACAAATGATGAGAAACCTAATGCAGGATCCTGATCTAGCAAAACTTAAGAGAATTTTGTCAGAAAGTACATGTATGTTGGAAACAAAGTTTGCCTCCCATGAAACTTCTTTTCAATTGATGGGCTGTTCATGACATAGCTGCTCATGAGATGATTACATTGTATGAGATCTCTTTCCCACCCCCTTCAAAATTAGTCCACAGTGTTATGTCCCATGGTCCTAAAGCCTTCATCAACACTTTTGCTCCTTTAGTCTTTTGTACCTTATGTTGTATGTTTTCCCATGAGCTTCCAGGGCCTGGCTTCTGGCAAAGTTCTATATCTTTTAATACCATTTTCCCCATCAACTTTTTAAAACTCCCCTCCTGTATCATATTGCACAGAGTGAATGCTGAGAGAAAGATGGTAACATTTTTAATGAATATGAACAAGGTTACTAAAACTTGTTTACTTATTTCTGTCTGATATTAGTTAAGGATACTGCTCCAAATATAATTAACGGAAAGGCGTTCCATGGGGCTAGAGTATGGAGATGATAATGAGGGCAGTATGGATACTTCAATGATTAAATGTCGGGGAGATTAGTTTATGTTAGAGTAAGTAAGAAGGGAAATTATTTGGTGGGATTTGCTCGTTTTACTCTTTAGCTCAAAATTTTCATTCTGCTTGAAATTTTTGTTAAATTTTTACTTTACAAATTTTTATGCTTTTATTATCTCCACACACTAAAATTATAACAGAAATTTTTTTATTGGAAAGGTACTAGGTATTTTGCTTGGTCTGGTACATCTTATAGAAACTATATGTGCATATAATATTTGTATGTACAGACACACAGATACATCCATGTATATGATACACATTCATGTCTGTACATAGAATTGTAAGTGGTATAAAATGTGACATTTAACAAAATATAGTGCACTCTAGCAGATATGTGTGCCTACTTTTAGTCCTCCTTTTAAAAAGTATTGTAATTTTTTTTTATTAAATGGACCATCATTAAATTTAATCTTCCAATGGCTGGATAAAAATTATATAATACATTCACATTAACCAGAATTAGTTGATACCCTTAAAGTTATTATGATAAAAGTAGATAGAAACACGTAGATGCAGTCTTTTATCCTATAAATACTCTTTCAGAATGTTCACATGTAGTTTATAATTCACACTGTTGTAGTTATGGTTAATGAAATAATACAAATTGTACGCAGATTGTTCACCTTTCACTTTACGTATGGGGGAGCAAAATTGCTTGGGTAATAACTTTTAGAAACGATATGAAGAAGTACCTTTATATAACAAGTTTGGCTTTGCACATTTTCCTTATTTGCTGTCTTTAGCCCGGTCCCATGTGAGGTGAATGAAAGTGTTTCCCTGAAAAGCCTAAGAGTCTGGGGGGCTTCCAAGCCCAAACTGAGTCCCTAAATGCATCACCCCTGACCTGTCATTTTCTACTGTGGAGATATATTCCTTTGGGTCTTGAAGATTTAGCTACGAGAGACATATTGAAATTCAAATATTCCTGGGAGAAATAACATCCTAAAATAGAATCCACGTATACTTTCTTAGAGTTTATTTACCTGCAAAGAGAGCGAAGAAATGGGACACAGGAAGGACTTCCACGGTGGAGAAGGAAAACACTTAAATGCGGTGAAAGAGTCAGATAAAACATTATATCCACACAATTTCATGAGGCCAACCAGATTGTTTTATAAGCTTTCGATTTTTCCAAATATGTGTAAACTGAAACCGATAACGATAAAGCAACACCGTTTTGTTAAAATGCTGTCTTCGGCAGTTTTGAGGCCCTGGCTGAAGGCTGATCCTTTCCCTTCTAGAGCGGCTGATTAAATCCACACATCTTCCTTACTGGCTTCACACTGGTCGGTGCCACTATGCAGCCTTCTTAAGCTGGATCTGGGTATTGAGCAAGGGTAATCACTAAGCCTTCTGAGCCTGAAATTAAAAAAACAAAACCAAAACTCCATTGACAGAAAGCCTGGAAAACCTAGCCAATCCCACCCTGCTGGCCATAACTTCTCTTATAATTCCACTTCTGGTTACTTTGTTCCGGAATGCAGCCTCTTGCCTGAACTGACATCATGGTGTGCTATTTCTTCCTGCCTCACTCCTCTTTCTCAAGTCAAACCTGGTTTAAAATCACACAATTTATTCAAAACAAAAAGCAAAAACCAAAAACGTTCTGATTCAGTGCCATCGAGCCGATTCCAACTCATAATGGCAGTCTAGGACAGAGGAGAACTGCCTCTGTGGGGTTCCACGACCATAAATCGTGGAAAGCCTGACCTGCTCCTCCCTCCACGGGGCTGGTGGCTTCAAACCGCTCACTGTGTGGTAAGCAGCCCAATTCGTGACCCCCAATGCACACCGCCAGGCCTCCTATAGATTTGTTAGAGTAGGCTAATATATTTTTGCTTGAAATTCCCCAATTTGAGATGATGATTATGAAATATTTGGTTTTTGAGTTAATAGTAAAAAGTCATCTCTAGAATTCATGAAGAAAAACTCATTTTCCTATGAAAATTTTTGTATAATCAAGATATAGGAATAGGAAATTCTCAGACATGTTTTTGTAACAGGTGATGGTTAAGGTTGTTTGTCAACTTGACAGGACCCTGATTCTCAGTAGATTGGCAGTTATGATGACCCAATCCTCATGGGAGATCTGATATAATGTAATTGCCCCATGATAAGATCTGCGGTAAGCAGCCAATCAAGTTGAAAAGCATTTTCCTGGAAGGTGTGTCCTGCTTCCAATAGATATGAACTGTCGGACAACATTCCCCTACCCACATCTGGTTCATCACCATCTGACTTCAGGTTCTTTGGACTTGAGTCAGTAGCCTAGCATCATGGTTGTTCATTCTTGGAGTCATTAGACTCTGCAGTCAATGGGTCAATAGTAGCCTGTCTGTTGATCTTTGGTTCATCCGCCCCAGGAGCTGTATGAGTCAAGAGAAGCCTCTAGCCTGACACTGGACTTTTAACTTGTTATTTGCCAGCCTCTGCAACCCTGTAAGCCATTTCCTTTAGAAAAATCTCTTTCTCTGAAGATACATATATAAGCTTCACAAAGTTTGCTTCTCTAGAGAACTCAGCCTGAGACCTAAGTCTAGGCTCTTATACCCTCTACCATAGCTCCATACCTTTGCTCAAGTTATACCCCACCTGAACTATCTTTGTCCATTCCTATACCCCTTCACCTATAACTCAGATACAACCTTTACCACCAAACGTTTCCTGAGCTTCACAATTCCTACAGATTGTTCCCTTCTTCACTCGCACGTATTCTGCTTCTCTGCCTAAGGTTGTAGTTATTTAATTTGGGCTTCTGTTGTATTTAAATTGTTTTACTCACTTGATTGTCAGGCTGTTTTAGGGAAGCGTGCCCTTTCATTATTCATATTTTTATTCATTTGGTTTGTATATCATTGCAAAAAGGCTATATATTTTTAAAGTAAACATATAATTAGATAATGAAATAAAAGGGAAACTGTTACCTGCAATTTTATGGGGAGAAAGGGAGCCAGCAGAAATAAAATATTTAAGGAAGAGAAACTGAAATAATTGCCAAGATAGGGGAATTGAGAAATCTAAAAATATATTTATGAGAACAAAATGAAATTTTAGAACTAAAATGCAGTAATTGAAATGAAACTCACTGGAAAAGTTCAATAATAGAACGGAGAAGACATAATAGGGACGTCATTGCATTTACAGAACATCTAATTAGCCCATCTGAACACAGAGAAGGATAGGTAGAAAAATAGAGCCTCGGTGACCTGCAGGACAAACAAAGTCTCAGTATGATGTCCCCCACGAAAGGAGGAAGAGAAGAGTGCAAACGTATTTCAGGACATTATGACTGAAAACTTCTAAACCATGGATGAAAGACCACCTCACCTCCAAACTCAAGGAGCTGGGTGAACATAAAAATACCCAAACTCAAATAAAGTCAAGACGAAATCACAGACACCAAAAATATGTTTCAAACAAGCAGATAAAAACAACACACTACTTAGAACAGATAAAACTTGCTGACCAAGTGGAGACTTTTTCATCGGGAACCTTGTAGGCTGTTGGGAGAGGGGTGGCATTTTTGAGGTGCTAACGTGAAAAAAAATGAAACTGTGAGCACAGAATTCTTTATAAGGGACACTTTTGTCAATAGAAAACTTACTTTAAAAGAGTCATTAAAGGAATTAATTCTGGAAACAAACTTGGTAAACTAGAAATGAAAGAATAGCACAGAAATAGTAAATATCTGAGAAAATGTAAATATTTTACAGAGGATTTTCAAATATATTCAGAAGTTTAACAAAAAAATTAGAATATTACCTGATTTGATTTACTATATATTCACATAATAAGCAAAACCACTATAACATAGAGTTGGCAAGGTGAGAAGATCTATATAACTGTAAGATCTCTACATCCCATCTGAGGAAGTAAAATATGTGTTCCAACTATACATTAAAAAATTACAGGCAAGAAAACATACTAATACTAGAGTTGAATTAATTCATGCATAGATTTATTTTCAAATAAACATGTCTCTACAACCATTGGAATGCTACAGAAAAATTCTCTGAGTAATAACACTTGTAATATCATTACAGGGCCTTCAAAGTGAGATGACAAGGGAAATGGGCTAATAATGAATTTTAAACAAAACTCAAGAAGAAATCTTCCCCAATATTTGGGATGGATGAAGCATTATAAGGAAGATCAGGAAGATTCCACCGTTGTATTCAAGATAGTGAGATTAGCTTAGAAGGATACAGTGACAGATTTTTTTAATCTGGCTCTCTACCAAGCATGATGTCCATTTCCAGGGATGGGTCTCTCCTGGAAGTCTGTTGAAAGGACATGAGACAGAGTCTCACCATCCTTACAGCTAAGGAACATACAGGCTGTACTTCCTCCCAGAGACATTGTCTTGTCCTTCCGGCAGTCTACGCAAGTTGCAAGATGCTTTTCCAACCTCATCATTCAAATGAATCATTCATCCTGCTCTTCCTTACTCATTGTTCACATGCATGGCTTCCTTATTCATTTGACAGATGTGGCTTGACTTGAGTCATGGGCACCTTTGTTCTCAAAGTGACACCCTGCCTCTTCAAAATGTTAAAGAGGTTTTGTGTAGTAGATTTGTATGATTCAACACAAATTTTAGTGATTCGGGTAGAATGAAATCCTTAACAATTTCCAACTTTGCCATTTATCTCGATATTATCTACTGATCCATTTGTAAAGATTTTTGTTTTCTTTATACCATGCTAAGGCTGTAGCTTTTGATCTTCATCAGTAAGTGCTTCAGGCTCTCAAATTGAATCACAAGGACACAGAAAATTAGAAAGGATATGGAAGAACTGAATCTAATTGTCTCAGCAGAACAGCTATACTTTCAAAGCACATCTGGAAGTTTTAAGTTCGAATTTATTCATGGATCAAGAGCAAGACATCAAATTGAAAATAAGAAATCAAGCAAAGCACTTGTGTATTCTGTGATGCTGATGGAATTAAACTACAGATCAACCTCAGGAAGATAGCAGGAAAATTTCTCAACAATTGGAATAACTTTTCTAAATAATTCATGGGTCAAAGAGGAAATCTCAAGATAAAATTTAAAATGCTTTGAACAGAGTGAAAATGAAAATGTAATGTATCAAATGTTGCAGATGCAAATTAAAGCAAAAAAAGAACAAAATCCACGTAAAGCAAGCAGAAGTAATAAGCCAATGAAATAGGAATGGGCAGTGATAAAATTTAAATCACAAAATAATAATCGATTAAAAGGCCATATTTGGGGGGAAATGGGGACATCTGATGAAGTTTGCCAAAGGCTAAGGAGAGAGAGAAAATACAAAGTGCCCCTATCAAGGATGAACAAAGGGCTATCACTGCTTGCCCTCACAATATTGAAAGTCATAAGAAAAGAGTCTACATAACTTTGTATGCAAATTTGAGCACCTAGAGGAAATTGATCACTGCCTTGAAAACCATAAAATACCAGCCTAACCTAAGATGGAACATATAACATGGCTAATCTTACAACTGCTTAAAAGAAATTGGATCCGTAGCTAAAAATATTAAAAGAAAAGAATAAAAAATCTCCACCCTGAAATAGTTTAACTGATGAATTCTAATTGCTCTGTACCCTGATTGTGGGGCAATTTTACAGATCTCTGTGATGCTGAAAATCATAGACCTACATAATAAAAGAAAGAAGCTCTGGTGGTGTCGTGGTTCCACACTGGGCTGCGACCCCCAAGGTCTGCAGTTCAAACCACCAGCCACTTCACGGAAGAAAGACAGGGCTTTCTACTCCTGTAAAGAATCAAAGTCTTGGAAAGTCACAAGGGTGGTTCTACTCTACTCCAGGGGGTTGCTGTGTGTTGACAGAGACTCAATGGCAGTGAGTTTGGTTTGGAGTTTTATGCATCAAAAGGGCATCTACGTTTGCTGTTAAGTGCCATCTAGTCAGAATGAAGCATGGCGGGTCCTGTTCCATCCTCTCAAGTGTTCTTATGTCTGAGCCATTGTTGCAGCCACTGTGTCCGTCCATCATGTTAAGGGTGTTGCTCGTCTACTTTACCAAGCGTATTGTCCTTCTCCAGGAATTCGTTTCTGCTGATAACATGTCCAAGGTATGTAAAATGAAATATCACCATTATTGGTTCTGTGGAGCATTCTGGCTGTACTTCTTTCAAAACAGATCTGTGTGTTCTTTTGTCAGTCCTTAGTATTTTCAACATTCTTTAGCACCATAGTTTAAAAGTGTCAGTTCTTGTTCGATATACCTCATGCAGTGTCCAACTTTCACATGCCTGTGTGGCGATTAAAAACACCTTAGTCCTCACAGTAAGATCCCTGTTTTTCAATACTTTTCAAACTTTTAAGAGGTCTTGCCAACAGATTTACCTAAACAATGCATCATTTGATCTCTTGACTACTGCTTCATGAGCCTTGATTGTGGATTCAAACACTGAAATCCTTGATTTTAATCTTTGTTCATTTATCATGATGTTATGGATGGTCTCATTGTGAGAATTTTTGTTTTCTTTATACTAAGCCGAAATCCGCACTGAAGGCTGCAATCCTTGATCTCCATCAGGAAGTAATTCAACGCCTCATCACTTAAAGCAAGCAACATTATGTCATCTGTTTATTGCAGATAGTTAATAAACCTTCCTCCAACCGTGCTACCACATTCTTCTTCATATAATCCATCTTATCCGAGATAGATTGAATGCATTTGATGAGAGGATTCAGCCCTGACGCACACCTTGCTGGATATTAAACCACGCACTATTCCTTTGTTCTGTGTGCACAACTGCCTCTTGATCTGTGTGCAGGTTCCACATGAACACAATGACGTTTTCTGGAATTTCCATTCTTCCCAGGCTATCAATCGACCTGTACAACAGCAATACCACCACCAACAAAACTTTTTAACTTCTTTGATATTTTTCAAGGCCAGGGCTAATATCCTATCATGAACACTAACCTGGTTTACATAAGAGGTTTATATGCTTTCTGAGCACATGTATTTTGAAATATATCAAAATCAAAATGCTAAAATAAAAAAAAAACTAACTTTCTTTTTTCCTCCTCCTCCTCCTTCCCTTCCTCCCCTTCCTCTTGTTCCTTCTCCTCCTTCTCTTCCTCTTCCTCCTCTTCCACTTCCTTCTCCTCCTCTTTATCTTCTTGATCTGTGTCAATCACCAAAGGTTTCTATTCTCTTAGCTTTAGGTCAATGGTTCTCAACCTTCCTTATATCATGACCCTTTAAGTTCCTCGTGTGGTGGTGACCACCCCCTGCCATAAAATGATTGTTCTTGTTACTTCCTCACTCTAATTTTGCTACTGTTATGAACCGGGCGACCCCGTGAAAGGGTCATTTGACCCCCGCAAAGGGTTCCCGACCCACAAGTTGAGAACCACTACTTTAGGAGATACTAGCCCCAAAGATACTTTGCAAGATAAGGGCACTCCTGCTGGTAAAAGTTGAGTAACTTGGGGTTTAATTTAATAATTATTTAGCAATACAAGGCCCAAGTAGTCCCTAGGCTAGGAACCAAGCTCCTTGTGTCTTTCCTTTAAGTGCAAAGCAGACTGCACATGAAAGGACTGAGTGGCATCTTGCCTGGCTCCCAACCTACACCACATGCAGCTACATGGAGGCTTTCCACAACCCCTCAGCTCAAACTCCATATCTAACAAAGCCCAGGGCGAGGTGGTGCTGTGTAGCGCACACCAGGTGAGCATCCATGCCGTGCATAAGGCTGTCCCGAAGTTGGCGAGATCTCCATCGGAGGCTGGCAGAGCCCTGCACTGAACAAGAGGCGACAGGCTCTGCATGGCCCAGCTGGGCACCACTTCAGCATTGTTGGTGGTTAAATTGGGCACGGTGACACCACAGCCCACCCATGTCCTAGTTGATGTTGGTCCTGACCTCGTTTTACCTTTACCCCATCCCGTGCCCTACACTGTGCAGTCCAAGGCTGGCTGCAGGAGATGGCGTGAGGAAGAAGTCAGTCTTGAGAAAGACAGAATCCCAGCCCCTGTAGCCAAAGGAGTCATGAAGCCAGCACAGGCCACCCCCGGAAGCCTGGGAGCCAGAGTGGCTGTCATCCAAGCTCCGCCTACATGGGATAGTTTGTAACATATTATTATTGTTGTTACTACTGCAGTGCTATGTCAATGGTGTTTTATAGTGTTTTATATTCCCAAGAATATGTGTGTGCGTGTGTGTGCGTGTGTATAGAAAGGTACACAATATACTAAGAGGGTTGAAAATGTCCGTGGAAAATTGCCATTATCTTTTAATTTCATTTTCCATAAGCTGCTTCAAACCCACTCACATGATACACTAAGACAAAACCTGACTCAAAGATTTTTTTTTACATGAACTTTATGTAATTGTTCTGATTTAGGAAGAAGTTGATTTAAAGGCAGATCTAGGAGCAGGGTGAATTCCTAATCTGGCAGACAGGCCTGACTCCTTCGACTGTCAGAGTCCTTGTTCTATACAAGTCACTAGAACCAACGAATTCATCTAGATGCTGGTGGAATCCTTCCATGTCATTTATTTACTGATCTTTGTAATCACCTGAGCCCATCCCTCTCTGCCTCACTTTAGCAGTGGTTGTTGTGAGGTACCGTGAGGTGGCTTCAGATCCTGGAGACATTCTGTACAGCCCACTGAAGCGCTACCTGCACCATCATTGTGATTAATACTCTGCTGGCCGGGATGTCCTTTTAAGGATTGCTACCCCAAAAAATTAAAACCTATATTAGACTAGAAGGCCACATATCTCTCTTCTGATTCTCGAAGCAGAGCTGACTCAAACTGTTTGGCTAAATGTGACCATTGTCTCCTGCTGTTTTTGGTTCAGAAACAGTTGGTTTTTCCAACCCAATCCATCAATTATGTAGCAGACTCAGGGAGAAAGAGCCCTTAGTAGCAGAACTATTTTCTCTTCTATCTCTGCTTGTCAACCAGTTCATTCTTGCCTGACTGCCCCCCTCTCTCGTAGTTCCTTACTAAGAGTAGCAAAGAATAATCAACATATTGGCCAATAGCCTTGACTTTTTTGTAACTGCCTTCCCACAGCTTCGGGCCGGATGGGAAGCTGGCCAGTCTTTGGAGTGTTTGAAAATAAATATGTGACCAAATGTTTTGCCATGCCATGATAGAGTTCATGACATTTCCTAACGACGTGATTTTCTCTGTACTTCCTTCTCCATTGTTAAGCCAATGCCATCTTTGTAAAGAGCTTATTATGGCCGTAGCCCACTTCCCAGAGCCAATTCCCATATTTAGTTTGTTGTGAGCTAAACTGCTGGGGGAGGAAAATCAGACCCGGGGATGCCGGGGCACAAACAAAAGAAACTCTTATTTCTCTTCCTCCAGAGCAGGTGGTGCATGAGGTCCTCTAGAGCTTCTGTTTCTTTTTCTGATTGTTTCCCCTTCCCCCAGTGTGCTGTCACTGCCTGCAGTTGGACAGCGAATAACCACGACTATGTGCATGCATTACCCCCCAAAAAGGGCAAGAGTGGAACAGAAGAAACGAATTGTTTAAAACTTGAGACCTAAACATTGCCCTCATAATGTCCTATAGTCCATTGACCAAACTATACCGTGGTCACACCAAAATGTCAAGAGACATGTGCTCTTTATTCAGTCTCTCACTCGCCAGTGAAATATGCAGATTTCTGTCATTCAAAGGCAGAAAGCAAACTTCCATTCACAAAAAAAGACCAGGCTTCCTGGTCTGATAGAAACCATGTCCCCCAGAGACACCCTTCTACCTTTGAATTGAAGTCACTCCTAGAAATCAGTTTTCAGATACATGGAGGACAGGCCTCCAGGATGAAGCATACCAACCAGGAAGAACATGCACTTCAAACAATCCAATATCTGAAATAAAAAAGGCAGTATAAGCCAAATACTGCCACGTGGTGTCAAGAAGGCAGGACATCAACCGAATTCACTGCTACTGTGTCATACCAACAGTCTAGGGTGGAGGAGAACTTACCCTTCAGGTTTCCGAGATTGTAATGATTAAGGGGGGGGGGGTCTGGGGCAGACAATCCCATCTTTCTCCAGCTGAGCACTGGGTGGGTTTGAACCGTTGATGCTGCTGCTCGGAGCTCCATAAGAAACACTCTGTGCCACCAGGACTCCAGAGGGCAGCAAAGGTCAGAAACACCAAGTGAACAGAAACAGAACACAGAGTGGAAATGGGGAGAGTGCGGACACCTTTACCACAGCAAAATACGCGTGTAAACGGCTGTGGGAAAGTAATTTGTTCCATCAACTTTCACTTGATCGTAGACTATTTAAATAAATAGTGGCTGCATGTGTGGCGGCAGGATGGGCAAGCTGAGACTCCAGGGGCAGTGGTTCTTCATAGCCCAAGCATAAGAATAGAGCCAGGAAGTATCAATGTGCTATTCCTGCTTGGACTGAAAGCATTTTAGTTGCATTAGGGTCTCAAGGGAAGTACGAAGGCCCTGAACATAGGATCCGAGGTCTTCTGAGGCAGGATGAGAATAAAAGGTTCAAGATGACTGATGCTGAAAGCCACCTTTTATGTGATCATCAAATTTAGGTTGATAAGATGAAAATGAAAAGTTTAAATTTTTCTGAATCTTAGAGTTTTCTTTACAATCTGGTTGTGAATTATTAACCCTTACAGTACTCGAGTGGTTGACGACATCAGCATGTACTGTGTTTGAACCTGCCACTCTTATTGACTAGGCTATGTGTGTGTCTTCAGCTGACTGTGGACACTTCCCAGCCAATGTTTCTCTTTTTCTTTCCCTCGAGAAGTTGAGCTGGGTTTTACCTTTCTTTTTTCGCGCTTTTTTTTGCCATCATTCCCTTTTTAAAAGTTCCCTCCCATGTTCTCTGAAAAGGTTTGGTGTTCCTAAGGACTGGGAGTTCACAAACAGGTTTAGAGTGAGCCCCACTTCGGTCTCAATATGATGTATTTACTGCTTAGCCGACCTTTGTCCTGGCCCTGAGCATCGTAGTGTTTGATTTTGATGGCTGATTATGCTGTAAATGTGGGGGACATGGTTAGCCCTTTGGAGGTCTCACAGAGTATATCTGAGGTAATGCCATAAACTATTAATCAGAACTAAGAGGAAGATTCGTGGTATCACCGGTATGTATGATAGGAATACATTTCTGCCTCATTGTGCACCACTAGGGATCCTTAGAAAAGAGCAAAGTTAAAAAAAAGTTTTTTTTTTAATTTCACCTCTATCAGGTTGATGTCAGTCCATCATGACCCCATAGGAGGGCATAGAAGTGCCTCTGTGGGGTTTGGGGACTGTAACTCTTTCTGGGGGTAGAAGGACTCCTCATCTTTCTCCTGGCATGTTGAATGCTAATCTCGTGGTTGGCAACCCAGTGCTTCACCACCATGCCCCCAGGGTTCCTAGTGGGCACAAATAGGTACTTGCTGAGTACA
Source organism: Tenrec ecaudatus (assembly GCF_050624435.1). Classification (NCBI taxonomy): domain Eukaryota; kingdom Metazoa; phylum Chordata; class Mammalia; order Afrosoricida; family Tenrecidae; genus Tenrec; species Tenrec ecaudatus. The sequence goes on from NC_134537.1 coordinate 13,535,925, forward strand.
TTTTAGTAGCTATCAAGTGAGAATTACCCACCGTTACTTATTTTCCCAAGTTCGATAATAGCTCAATTAAGGCTTACTGGTAAAATACCCTGTCATGTCTTTCTTTCTTTTTTTGGATTTTTGATTGTGAATCAGGTGAAGGTTTCCGGAGCTGGTCATCTGTGCTACTTTCAATAATTGACACGCATTCTGTTTCCTCTCTTTCACTTCAACCTCCTCAAAGTCCCATCACTTATCTCACTTCCTCCCGACACTTCCTGTTTCTACCCCTCCTCCTTCCTCCTCTTTTTGAAATTTGCCCTTGGTTAGTACGACCTTCTGATCTCAACTGGCTGATGATGCTAAGGTGTTTATACCTCACTAGAGTTAATATTCTACTATTACACATGTATTTGTTTGTTTGGTAAAATTTGTTTGTGTTATTTGGTAAAATTAAGCCACAGGGTGAGTCCAATCCAAACCTGAAGGGTGACTAGAGGCTGAATCACAGCAGTTTCACCAAATTATCGGATCAGCAAGCCTGGCTCTTTTAGGATCTTGAGTCTGTTCTACCCCTTTTTCTCTCACTCTCTCCAGGACCTATTAAGGATGTTCCTTTTGGAGCAATTGGTCGTGGTAGGCAGCCCCCATCTGGTGCTGGCCTTGGCCGTGGAGACTGAGGCTTGCAGGGGCCATGAGTCCAGTAGACTCATGGGTGTGTTTGTCTTTGATGATCCCCCTTCTTCTCTCCTCCAGAGAGGGAGAGACCAGTAGTGCCACGTCAATGGCTGCTTACAGACTTTTATGACCCCAGTTGCTACTCAGCCAAGTAGGATGCAGAACAGCAACTTTGTGGGCTAGGTTATGCTAATTAATTTTGGTGTTCCTGGAGACTATAGCCCTGAGCCCAGTGACTCATTCTCTTGACGTGTTTGCATATGTCTAAGACATCTTCGTAATTTGGCTTACTGTAATAGTCTGACACATTCATGACCATACCTGCAGTAAATATGCAAATATCTTCCACATACAGGTGTTGCCCAGGTTTGTCCATGTTAAGACATGTGTCATAGATTCATTATTCTGGAACATTCAGAGCATTTCATTGCATGTATGTGCCAATGCTTGTTTAGCCCTTCTTCCATTAATATGCATTCATATTGTTCTTTCTTTTTCTTATTGTGACTAGTGCTACAATAAACATTGTGTGTATGTGCCTATCTACTCCTGTTGTAGCTTGTATTTCTCTAGGGTATAAACCAAGTAGAGGGATTGCTGGGACATAGGACAGTTTACTGCTAAATTCTCAAGGAAGCACCCAACCTTTTTCCACAGCAGTGGCATCATTAATTTTCCCACACCCTCTCCAGCATTTGTTGTTTCCTTTCTTTGAACGTTGCCAAAAATACTGTAGTGAGTTGCTATCTCATTGTGGTTTTCATTTGCATCCTTCTAAGGAGCTTTGAGTTTTATGTTAATGTCTAATGACCTCGAGCATTTCTGCATGTTTGTTGTTGCTTGAACAACTTCTTCAGGAAGTGTCTGTTTCCTCTTCCATTTAAAAAAAATTGTTATGAATTGGGGGAAGGTTTTCAGAGAAAATCACCAGTCTTATATTGCTGAAGTTTTCTATAAATGTCAGAAATGAATCCCTTGTCTATTATACTACTCCTAACAATTTTTCTGTCTGTTTTGATGCACCGTAAGTGTCTGGTTTTTAGGAGGTGCCAATCATCCAGTTTGTATGCTGATGCTTGTGTTTTTGCAGTTATGTTTGAAAGGCCCTATCTTATTAATAAATACTTTAAATGCTTTGAAGAGTTTGGGTAGCCCAGTAAAGTGTTCAGCTGCCAACCGGAAGATTGGTAATTCAAATCAATCACCAATCTGCAAGCAAGTTATGATAAATGTTTACAACCTGGTGTACTTCTGCTCGGTTCTTCTGGGTCACTCTTGAATGGACTCAATGGTGGTGGGTTAATAAATGCTCTCACGTATGTACCCTCACAACAAGCAAAAGAAGTAGTAGTCATCACCAATTTTTCCCATTTTCCTGATGAAGATGAAAGAGATGAAGTCATTTAAATGGTAGACTGGGATTCAATTCAGGCAGTCTGGTCTCAGAAGGGCTACATTTAAGCACAACATGCAGCAAGAAAAAAAAAATCCTAGAAATCTGAATCAATGTTTTCAGGAAAAAGTATATGTTATAATATTTTCCAGAAAACTATTCCATTTCATCCAAACATTTCAATATGTATTCTACAAGGTGGCATTTTTGTTAAATAACTAGTCTCAGGATAGACTATTAAACAGATGCACGTATGTTGAGGGACATTTGAGGGATTGACCTCTGTAGGGAATCTTTAATCTCTTTGAAAAATCCTTTGTTAAGAGGCCTCTATTTAAGTGATTGATTTCGTAATTTGCATAACACAGATTTGCAAAACAAATTGAGTTAATTTTCAGGTGTGAAAACGCTCTGGGAATTGGTAGCTTTTCCTTGATGTAGCAAATATCTTGATCACCGAGACCAACATTTCAAACACCATCTCTGCCATCACAATCAGGGGCTGGATCCTATAAAGCCAATAAGGTGTAATTACCTCAGAAGTGCTATTGCAACAATGTTTAAAAATCATTTAAGCTGTAGCGACCTGGTGGCATGGGAGGTCTTTAACCGAAGAAAGGTGAAGTACTTTGTTCATGTAAAGATGTGGTTTTGCAAACCCCAAGAGCAGATGACTCTTCTCTAGGGTTACTTAGAGTAAGAATTGACTCGCTGGCAGTGAATTGGGGCTGCGAGAGCACTGTGGAGATTTTCACAAAGCTATCTACATTCACACAGACACAAAAAGTCAAGCCTTTAGATGAACCATTTCTACAAGTTAAGGACCACCAAAATCTTACGGGACCATGAGAAATACTTTCATTTATATTTTAAGAAAAAAATGCATCTCAACTTTGATCATATTTTCTGACATCTGCAATTTATTTCTAGATATTGTATCTGCCATTTGCTAATACACTACAATTCTATACAGTGAAACCTGTGAGATCCAGTACTAACCAGAACTGCTGTGCTTCTTCAGGTCTAGCAAGTTTTCCATCCTGAAAGGGTTCGGTCTTCCCACTTTTTTATGGATGCCTTTGGGAAGCATCATTATTTAACCTGCCACAAATCCTAGCATTTAAAAAAATACATACTTTATCAGACTAGATTCTATTTTTGTTCTTTCATTTTCACTTAGCAGGTTTTATTGGAATGTAAATTAATTAGTTGGTTGTATCCATTCATTTATTTGTGTGTAAGCATTATAGTCGGATACGTTTAATGGACTTCCTTTTTTATTTTCCTGTGTTGTCCTCCTTGAAATCATTTTAAATAGCCCAAAGTCAAACCTTTGAAAATAAAACATGAAATATATAAAGCATTTATCTTTAGCCATTTGACACCCATCTCTCGTTTTTAGAGGTCACACATTTTCACATGTATTCAATTTTAACAAGACTTTCTAATGAAAAGATTTAAGAAATCAGTGTTTTTTTTTAAAAGCAGCCAGATAGAGTATAAAAGAGTTGCAGGGTGGAATACAAAGTGAATAAAACAACAACAATTCAGTGGGTACATAGCCAAATGACAGAGTAGTGGGAAGGAGGTGCTCGGATTCTTGCAAACCTAGCCAAGAAAGAGTTGGCCAAGGCGCTGTGAGCTCTGCTCATCAGGGATGAGTGTGCCTCCATGCTCGCACCATCAGCATGTCCATAAAAACACATAAGGGGTTTGGGTGGGGTTCTTCTTTCCCGGGAAACCACACAGGAAAAGAACACGCGGCTTTGTTTATCCGCAGTAGAACATCCTCAGATGATGAGCAAGGCTCCACAAAGGACACTGCGCCACAGAGTGAGAGAGAGATACCTGGGTTCTACTTTGGCAGGGGAGACATTTTTACAAAAATAAAGGAGTCTGAAGTTTTTACATAGTCTTCTGGTGCTGAAGGTGCTTTGTTTTGTTTAGGATTTATTGTGAACTTGATTTGTTGTGAATTCTATGGTCTCCTTCTGGAGAGAATAAGACTGTGTTCATAATTAGCAAGCAGTGGGAAAGAAAGGAAAGAGCTGACAAGGGTAAGCATCCCCAGGTTATGAGCATCTAACTTATAGACAACTCCTACCTCCTACTTGCCCTTTAATATTATGTAAATTTGCTCTCACGTTGAAATGATTGAACCAACTCCTATTGCAACAAATTCTTCATCACAATCACCTTCCCTTGCTGAATGTCAGCTTTTAAATTATGGAAACAGCTTTGAGTCTTTTCTTGTACTAAAGTAACGATATAGAAGAACTGCCTGCACCTGTTCAGACAAACCTGTAAATCCTTAAAGACACAGAAACAGATTACATTAATAACTGGGATACTGCCTGCATCGAGAGTGGTACTCCTAGCCATTGGATAGGTTAGGAACCAAGAAGATCTCAATGAGATTTAGTGAGCATGGGCATAGGGTAAGGAAAAATATTGGACAATGCATCTGATTATGTGTCCTGTGCGTGATGCTGACCATGTGATAGTGCACACTTTAGTCAGAGTCTTCATTAAATAAATGACGAGTCAGAGAAATGATTAAATAAATGGCCTTAAGATGTCCTCCACTCCCCATCATCATCTTTCCCCCCCCCCATATAGTCTTTAAATATCACTCCAAAAGTATTTATTTTATGCTTCTGTCTATCAGGCTGTCTGCTCTGTTCTAAGTCAACAAAACAAACACCTGGGATTCTGGGACTTTATAATCCATTAGGAAAAGATGGACATATAAATAAATACCTGGAACTAAGACTTCCATGGAAACATGGACACCAGGCAATCAGCACAATAAGATCTCCTCGGCAGCAACCCAAAAAATTCCAAGGAGCAAGGAATTCTGCACTCCCTGGAAGCCAGTAAAACTTAAGGTTTTAAAACAACTTAAAGGCTAAGTAGACCAACGTTTCTCAAAGCCAGAGTTTGTGGGAGTGGACACAGCAAGAGGAGAAGCAGAGCGTAGTCATCTACATGGAATCAGGCAATGCTTACTGGTTGCCACTGGCAGCCAGTGTCCATTTACCTACCAAGAGCGGGTGGTGAACCTGTGTTTCTCTTTTACCATTGAACATCAGCCGCTGCCCTTCACAGACACATACACACACACACACCATCACCACCACCACCCCTCTCCTCTCCTGACTTTTCTGAGACAGAGCCAGATAAGCGAACAAGCTGGCTCAGCAAGAAGCCCTCACAGACCGCCCCCCCCCAGAGTGTATCATCCTAAAAATGTTTTCTCTTTTTTTTCTCTCTTCTGCTTCAGGCCTTCTCCCATGCACCCAGCCCATGTGGCACACATGCCTGTGCTGAGTAAATATATAAGCTTGCTGAGACAGACACAGAGCCACTCATCTGCCCCACGCCACTTTTCTGCTCCTTCTTCACTCTGGACACCACCACCACCACCACCACGCACCCTCCAGGACCCAAACGCTTGCCTGTATGCCACCAGAGAATCGGAATTTAACACTCTCTACCAAAGCCATTCCCCTTTTTTCCTAATCCTTTTCTTTCCTTTTTCCTGCTTTTTCTTCCTATTATTTTCCGTTCTCCCTCTTTCTTTCTTCTCTTTTTCTCATTCTGTTTAAGTTCTATTTCTTTCTCTTTCTCTTTATCTCTCAGAGAGAGAGAGAGAGAGATAGGAGAGGGGAGGAGGCATTGGCCAACCCAGGGACAAGGGAACAACGAGTGGTTCAAAACCAGTGGAGGGAGGGGATGGGAGGACAGGTAGAGAGTGACCAAGAGCAAGGTAACTGATAGGAACTACAGAAATCAAAATGAAGGCTGAACATGGTAGTGGGACAGGAGGAAAGTGTAAGGAAATAGAGGAAATGAGTAGGAAGCAAAGGGCATATATAGAAGCCTAAATACAAACTCACAACCTTCTTCTAGCAAGCAAGGTCATGTCATCTGCATATCTCAGGTTGTTAAGATGCTTGCCTCCAACCTAAAGCCACATTCTTCACATAAGCCGGCTTCTCTGGTTAAAGTCTGGGTATGACATTAAAGGGTGCGGTCTTGTGACATTGGACTCTCTATGCTAAGTCCTGCTGCTGGAGGAGCCTCTGGAAAGTGCGAGGGAGACGAGTCTGAGACCAGGGTGAAGAAGGAAGGATATCAGTGTCCAACTTAGCTTCCACGGGAGCAAAAACACTGAATTTACCTGCCTAGAATATTGAGTTTCTGCTCTAAGCCAACAACTGTGCCCCAGGATCCATACCTACCCCTCATAGTCATGGCTTTTAATTAGTTGAGACAATTAAACAGCATTTGACGTGCAATCGTCCAGAACAAACTATTGGACAGATTTCATCACTTGTGCCATGTTGTCACAGGGCTAACTTGGACAGAGAAAGAGGCATCCCATCCACAAAACGTTGAAAGTGTAAATGTTACAGAATACCTCATGCCAAATCCATGTCCCTTCCTTCACCCATTTCAGCCTCTCACATTTAAATGAAAAGAAGGTATTCCTGCTGCGTGGCAGAAAGAAAATGAGGGAAAAGTAGTCAGTTGGGATATTTTGGAAATTTGGCTGTTTGTTTTCATCCTGAGAGGTTTGATATTTAAAATACACTATCATTAGACAATTCATGGACTTAAAAAAAATAAAGCCATCATACACCAGATATTGAAAAATATATGCCCTTCACCTTTCTTCAAGTATTTTGCAAAGAGAGGAACGAAGGAAGAAATAAAACTTGCTGATAATCTAGTTGCACAAAGTTATTCTGATTTGAGGTTTGGGCACATTTTTTTAAAAAGGAGATTGAGAAGCCAGGAAGCCAGAAGACAACCCCAGAAGGGAGCAGGGCAAGGCAGGGAGACCATGGCTGGAAATGCAGAGGTGGTTCAGCAGCAGGTCAGACGTAATGGCAGCTGCTGATAGCCCCCAGGACCAAGAGGCTGTATGGCGGGTCATGGGTTCAAAGTCAAGGAACTGGAGGCCGATGCTTGCAGGATCCACACCAGCAAAAATAGAGAGCGGGCGAGTTCCCCACGCTATTTATAGCTATAAAAGGGGCCACAATGCCGAAAAGACACCAACAGCAAATTATGGGGAGGCCTTCCTGCCAAACTACTGAGGATCCTGGCCCAACCAAATTGACCTCCAACCTAACAACCCCGCATTGTATACTCTGAGAAGGACTCAGCTAATCAGTAAAAAAAACCTTAGGAATGAAAATGAGGTTTCCTTAGGATTTGTTCTGCCTCTGGATGATAAATAAATATTTTGCCATACCTATCAGAAGAACAATCAAACCTGTCTTGGAAGAAGTACAATAAGTCTTTATGGGGGGACAAAGAGTCTACATTTTCTCCTGCAGATGCCTGGCAGTTTTCAACCACTGACCTTGCAGTTAACAGTCTGATGTTGACCCAGCAGTGCCATCACGACTCCTTTACGACAAGAACGCCAGTCTAAGAATGCTCCTTACATGTGAGGATGGTAAGACTTCATTTCACATACTTTGAGCATGTTAGCAGGTGAGACCAGTCCCTGGAAAAGGACATCATGCTCACTCCAGTATAGAGTGCGGGAGAAAGAAGAAGACTGTGGAGGAACTGGATAGACTCATGGGTGCAGCGGTGGGCTCAAACAGAACAAGGTGAAGCGAGTACAGGATCAGGCTGTGTTTCACTCTATTGTTCATGGAGTCGCTCTGAATCAGGGGTGACTTAATGGGATTGCACAACTTTCGATTATTTCTCTATCTCCTAATATATATTTTGTTATTCAAACTGGCAGGGTTTTTGCAGACAGTCACTTGACCTACAGGCTTTGCATTGGCCAGTTCTCAAAATGGAATGAGAAATTTTTTAAATAAATAAACTTCTCTCTCTCTGCATGCACATACACACATGTGCACACACACATGCACATATGAAGGGAGAGAGAAAGAGGCTCTGGGAGGCGCAAAGTGAAGCCCTTAACTACTTGCCAAAAATATTGGCAATTCGAACTCACCCAGGGCTGCTTCCAAAAAGAAGCTGGCAATCCATGTCAGAAGGCTCACAGCCATGAGAATCGCAGACTGCAACCCCGTTCTGCACACACGGGCTAACTCTGAGTGTGAGCTGCCTGCACAGCAAGTACCAACAGGGCCACATGCCATTAGTCTGGTTCAGAGACCTCTGTTTAGGGAAAGGATAACCCCCCATCCAAACCCACTGCATCAAGCCGATTGTGATTCACGGTGACCCGACCCAGAGCTGCTGAGGTTTTAAATCTTTATGGTGAGGAGAAAGCCTCCTTTTCTCCTGGAGAGTAGCTGCTGGTTTTAAACTGCTGACCTTGCAGTGAGCACTTCCATGCTTACTCCAAGGAGCTACCAAGGCTCCTTTAAGACAATAATACGATACTTTGATTATTTACATTTTTAAAGAGAGGGAAATTGAGGAGGATGAGAAAGGTAAGATATAAATTAAGATTTGGATACATTATGTTTTAAAAGGGCCTGGGGAATCCGGGTAGATATGTTCTATAAACTCATGAGAAAGAATTGAGGGAAAATTTTAGTCTCAAAGAAATAGGTCTGACCAGCATAGAGAGGTAATACAAACAAATTATAGAAAGAAAACTATTCTCAGAGATAATGTGTACTCAGAAGATGAGGAAAGAATCCTAAGGAATACAGATTTTTATTAAAAAAACAACAAAAGACCCCCCACAAAGAAACATCAAGGAAAGGAACTGAGCAACAGTGATTAGAGAAGCAGCATATCTACTTCATCTTTATCCATGCGTATCTGTGCGTGTGTCTCTCCTTTCTTCTGTGACTTTGCTATTTAAGGAAGGAAGGCATTTCGTAGTGCATTCTGAAATTGAAAACTAGTGAAAATAGTACATGAATAAATGTTGGTTGCTTAAGCAAATATTGTGGGTATGCTAAAGGCTCTATACAAGTCATCCACCACCTGTCTGTCCTACTGTGGTGGCTTCCATCCTATGTGATTCTGGAAGCTATGCCACCAATAGATCAAATGCCAACAAGATCACTCACGATATATAGGTTTCAGTAAAACTTTTATTCTAAGGACAGATTCAGAATAGGGAATAGTTTATTCACTTCTGAGAGAAAACTTTATGTACAGCCACAAAACTGTTGTCAGATTGAGTGTCAGAAGAGGAGCCCTTCAGGGTTGTAGGCATGCTGAGTACAACTGTGGAGACGTTGCCTCTTCGATGTACAGTTAACCTTACTGACATGAATGGAGCAAAATATTCAGGAACTTTACCTGTAAGGGGAGCAAATGAAAAGGTAAGGAAACAATTGCAAACATTCATTAATTGGAAAGTGGAATGTGCAAAATACAAATCTATGTAAATTGGAAGTTGTCAAAAATGAAATTGAATCCATAGTGATGGATATCCTGAACATTAGTGACCTTTAATAGACCGGTATTGGCCATTCTGAATCAGAAAATAATTTGATTTACTACGCTGGGAATGAAAAAAAATCAAGAATATGGCAGCACATTTATCATTAAAAATAGTATTTCAAGATATTTCTTGAAGTACAATGCTGCCTGTGATGAAATAATATCTATAGGTCTACAAGGAAATTCAGTTGATTCAACTATTATTCATATTTACAGTCTAACCACTAAAGTTGATAAGAAATAGTAGAATTCTATCAACTTTTTCAACTATCACATCCAACTAAAATTTGACTATGCAAAAGTATTCAACTGTGGGAAACATACCAAAATGTGGGTAACATTGAAAGAGTGGAAATTCCAGGACATGTCATGGCACTCACACGGGACCTGTACATATGGACCAAGAGGCAATCATTCAAATGGAGCAAGGGAATACAGTTTTAAATCAGGAAAGGTGTGTGCCAGAGTTGTAATATTTCACCATAGATTTTTACCCTTTATGTCTGTATGTAAATATATATATATTCTGAGAAACTTGATGTGTGAAGAACTTGGCACTAGGATTAGAGAAAGGCTTATCAACAATATTCAGATGACACAACTTTGCTTGCTAGAAGAGAAAACGATTTGAAATACTAGATGACAATTAAAGACTGCTGCTTTCAGATTGGATTACAATTTAGAGTAAAGAGAATACAATCCTTTCAATGGACCAATAACCATAAGATCGAACAGAGAAGGATGAACATTATCAAGGATTGCATTTTACTTGAATCCACAGTCAACACTCAAGGAAGCAATAGCAGAAATCAAAGACCATCGCGCATAGGACACATCTGCGACACAAAACCTATCTTAAGGGTTAAGAGCAAAGATACCACATTGAGGATTCCTGGCCTAAGCCCTAGTGTTATTTTCAGATATATGTGAAAGTTGGCCAATGAATCCAGAAGACCATGGGAGAAGTTACATGTTTGAATCATGGCGGTGGCCAGGAATGTAGACTGCTGTGAGCTACCAAAGGAACGCCATGTCTGTACTGGGAGAAACTCAGTATGAATGCTCTTTAGGAAAAAGGATGGACAAAGTTCATGTCATATACTTTGGACATGATATCAAGAAGGACCAACTCTTGGAAAATGACATCAAGCTTGGTAGAAGATAATCAACATAGATTAGGAAGAGTCTCGACAAGATGGATTGACTGGGACAAGAACAATTGAATAAAGTATATCAATAATCCTGATGATGGAGTAGGATCAGGCAGTGTTTTGTTCTGTTGTACAAATGTCCCTATCGAGCCAACTTGATGGAACCAAAGAACAGTAACAACATACAAGTCTTTCCCCTACGTGTTTGGAGGTTGTTCATAACTAAACCAAGTAAAGATAATCATTTTTGTATAACATCTTGTAAACATTTTGGGAATTATAATTACTGCTTTACATGACTATTGCAAATGAAACAGGCAACCATAACTGAATTTTAAACATATTGGTCCAAACAATAGGGAAAAGCATTTGAGAGAGCATGCACATATGAATATTGTTCACTGGACCAACAAACAGTCCTTGAACTAACTACAAGTTTTTCTTTCTTTTTGTGTTTTGTTTTTTAGTTTTTTTTGTCATTGGTTTGATGTTGGTGGTGGTGTTTTGTGGTATATTATTGCTTGGTTTTGCTCTGTCTCGTTTTTGTGCTTGTTATTATCTCTGTAGGTTTTTCTAAATAAGATAGGCTAGATGAACAATCTGGAGGAGAAAACAACAGAACCGATAGTTCTAGGGGGACATGGGAGAGGGGGAGGAAGGGGAAACGTAGTGGTGTTAACAAATCCAGGGACAAGGGAACAACAAATGATCCAAATTGGTGGTGAGGTGGGTGTAGGAGGCCTGGTAGGGCATTATCAAGGGTAATGCAACCAAGAGGAATTACTGAAAACCAAATGAAGACTGAGAATGATAATGGGACAAGAGGAAAGTAAAAGGAAATAGAGGAAAGAGCTGGGAGGCAAGGGGCATTTATAGAGGTCTAAATAAAGGCATGTACATATGTAAATATATTTATATATGGAGTTTGGGATATAGATCTATGTGCATATATTTATAGGTTTAGTATTAAGGTAGTAGAAGGACATTGGGCCTCCACTCAAGTACTCCCTCAGTGCAAGCATACTTTCTTCTATTAAATTGGCATTCTATGATGCTCACCTTGCTGACACAACCACTGAAGACAAAGAGGGTGAACAAGCAAATGTGAAGAAAGCTGATGGTGCCTGGCTATCAAAAGATATAGTGTCTGGGGTCTTAAAGGCTTGAAGGTAAACAAGCCATCAAGTTCAGAAGCAACAAAGCCCGCATGGAAGAAGCACACCAGCCTGTGTGATCACAGGTGCAGATGGGATCAGTCATCAGGCATCAAAGAACAAAATATTATATCATTGTATGCTCACCTCCATGATACAATCCCTGAAGAAAAATGGGTGCATAAGCAAATGTGGCGAAGAAAGCTGGTGGTGCCCAGCTACCAAAAGATATAGCATCTGGAGTCTTAAAGGCTTGAAGGTAAAAAAACGGCCATCTAGCTCAAAAGCAACAAAGCCCACATGGAAGAAGCACACCAGCCTGTGTGATCACGAGGTGTCAAAGGGATCAGGTATCAGGCATCATCAGAACAAAAATCATATCATAGTGAATGAGGGGAGGGAGGGAATGTGGAGTGGAGACCCAGAGCCCATTTGTAGACAACTGTATATCTCCTTATAGAACAGTATCAGGGAGGAGATGAGCCAGTTAGGGTACAATTTAGCAAAGATGTAACATACAACCTTCTTCTAGTGCCTAAATGCTTCCTCCCCACCCACTAGTATGATCCCAATTCTACCTTACAAATATGGCTAGACCAGAGGATGTACTCTACTACAGATGGGAACTGGAAACACAGGGAATCCAGGGTAGATGATCCCTTCAGGACCAGTGGTGTGAGTGGCGATACTTGGAGAGTGGAGGGAGGTTGGGGTGGAAAGGGGGCACCGATTATAAGGATCTGCATGTGACCTCCTTCCTGGGGGACGGACAACAGAAAAGTGGGTGAAGGGAGATTCCAGACAGGGCAAGATATGAAAAAAATAATTTATAAATTATCATAGGTTCATGAGGGAGGGGGGAGTGGGGAGCAGGGAGGGAGGGAAAAATGAGGAGCTGATGCCAGGGGCTTAGGTGGAGAGCAAATATTTGGAGAATGATGAGGGAAATGAATGTACAAGTGTGCTTTACACAATTGATGTATGTATGGATTTTGATAAGAGTTGTATGAGCCTCTAAAAAAGAATTTTTAAAATAATAAAATAAAATATGATTCATTGATTTTTTTCTGATTTCCTTTTAACTTTTTAAGTTTTATTGACATATAATTTGCAAATCATACACTTGAATAGTTCAATCATAGAAGAGTTGAGCAATCATCCTCACAATTTTATAATATTTTCTTCTATTTTGTACTCATTATTTTTAGTTCCCAATTTCTCACCAACTTTCCCTGCCATAATTCCAAGAAAATATTAGTACAGTTACAGTCTCTATGGATTTACCTGAATTTCATATGCAGAAAAACACACAAAAACCACAGAAAAGATAAAGTAACAAAAAAACAACATTAGCAAAATACTGAAAATCCTTATTTTGGAAGAGAACAGAAAATAATAAAAACTAGAGCAAATTTAAAATGGGTCAAAGGGGAGAACAAGTGATATGCTAGTGATTTTTAACCAAACAATGTCTACATTAGTCCTCTTTTCCAGTGTATTCTCTGATAGTGATGCTATCCATAAATCTAATCAATAGCCAGACGGTTTTCATAAAATCCTTATTCCAAGGGGGGACCATGTAAAAGCATTTTGGACTTTTTCATCCACAGACTTCTGCAAACTAGGGACTTAAAAGTTATACTCTAATACCATTCATTCCTCCAGTCTTGAATTATTTTTATTTATAATGCTTGGATAATACAGGCTGGTGTACTTCTTCCATGTGGACTTAGCTGACTCCTCACTTAGATAACTACCTGTATTAAGACAAAGCTTTACAACACCATACGTTATTCTTTCTGATAGCCAGGCATCATCTGATTTCTTCACCACACTTTGTTATAGCAGCCATATCTTCAGTGGTCTTTTCATTAGGTGATGTCATAAGAATGAATTGTTCTTAGTTTAGGGCTATGATTAAATAGAAGCTCAAATCCCTTTATGTCTCTATATCTGTCCCTGGTCGACTTTAGAGACATCATTGTCCTTTTATTGGGGAACATTATAAATCATCCCCATGGCCTTTATGGTAAGTCTATTGATAGTATCTTGAAGCTAGCCAGTTTTGTGGAATTTCAAATGTGGTTTAGGAAAAGAATTAAAGTATCCATATATAGGACAGTTTTTTAAGATGAAAATACAGAGTTCTTTGACTTATAGAGACAAAAACCTCAAGGAACTAGACACAACTTACTCAAAGAAATGAGGGTTAGAGAGAAGGTGAAACTTTCCATAAGCCTCATTCACAAAGGCAGAACCCTGCCCATTAGACTAAGACATGTCATAAAAAAGCAAAGAGCATGCCAATAGAAAATATGTGGTTGTCTGGAGTCACTTATCACTAGGAAGCCTCAAAGCTAGAAATTTGCACCAAAGTCCAATGATCTCAAACTTCATAACCTTGGGATAGCAGTCATCTACTTTTTTTACATACTAGCCTTAAGTCCAAGAAAGTCAATCAGTTTCTTAAATCTGATCCATGTAAATTTAAGATAAAGTCCAGTTCACTTAGTGGGGTTCTCTACCCTGAGCCTTCTGGTGTGGTTATGAGTGATGTCGTGCAATTGACAAGGACAGAATCAAAAGTCCTGGTTGTCTAGAACACATGGCTTTGGTCGCCCAGTGCTGCATAGAAATTAAGAACATAAAGATGTATTCTCTCCTAGAGGGCTCTGTATGAGCATTGTTAGTCATTTCCCCCATTTAAGTTGTCCCGCCTGGTTTAGCTACCAATCTTCTCAAAGGCAGACATGCACCACGACCACCACCCACCCCCTCAACCACTGGTGTTGAATTTCCATTAAGTTTCACTAGACCCCCTAGTTGGAGTGTATGTGGATTTGTGGTGACTGTAGAACAATGAGATTTGGCAGGAACGAGTTGGTCTTTACCTTCTCCACTTAAGATGAGAAACTCACCCCAACTGAGGAAATGACTTCATTTTTAAAGGGGTTTTGAAGATGCCTAAAAGAAGGTGATATATGGGTCATGAGGCAGGCGCACCACTTGGTTGCTTGAGGACCAGGTTAGAATATTATGTGATCTGAGATCAGGGTACTGTTTTGGGCTTAGTTGTATGCTTAGTGAAGTGGTATCACACAATATCGATTGACTAGCTTCTTCTAGCACAATGGTTTTCAGGTCCATTCATGCTATGAGCTGTTTTGTGGTTTCACTGCTGTTTAGGGATGCGTACATGTACCGAAGTTTCTTTAACCACTTTTTTATTGGGCTATTTCCACTTCTCGCTACCACTGACTGTGCTGAAATGAACACGGGGAAACCAGTGTATGCTAGCGTTCTTTGTCTTACCTCTAGTCATCTACCAGAGGGAAGACTGGATATTCTGGTGTTCCTATGCTCTGTCGTTTTAGGTAGCACTGAATTGTTCTTCACAGGGGTAATATGCGTTGACAAGCCTAACTGCAATATACAGGAGCTGTACTTCATCCATACCCTCTACACCAATTTTTTTCCGTTCTTTTAATTTGGCGATCATTGTAGGTCTAAAATGATATCTCATCATAGTTTGATTTGCCACTCCTGGATAGCTAGCGATGGTGATCATTTTTAAGTGGTTGTTAGTCACTTGAGTGTCATATTTGGGAAACTACTCATGTCTTTTGTCCAATTTTAATTGGATTATTATTTTTTTCCTATTGAAGTATTGCAGAATTCTATTGATTTTATTAGCTAGTCATTTGTCTATTTTTGTCATTGCTAAAGTGTTTGTTTTTCTTTTTACCTCAGTGCATGGACTCTCATTTCATTCTTTGAGTGGAGCTTTTTTTTTAGGGGGGGGGTTCCCAGGTGTCTTATTTTTAGCAGATACCAGTCATGCGTTTTGTCTTCTACTGTGTATGCTTCCGTTATTATATTTGTTAGTATGTGTATGCCCTGCTGTAGGGGCCTTAAGTTTGTCCCAATTTTCTCATTGATGATCCTTATAATGTTAGGATTTACATCTAGGTTCTAGTCCATCTTGGGGTTTATTTGATCAATTCATTCATTCATTTATTTAAAATCACTTTATTGGGGGCTCATACAATTCTTACCACATTCCATACATGATTGGGGAGGAGTAAGTGTACTGTTTTCATTCTGCTGCAGATGGAATAACCAATTTTTCCAGCACCATTTGTTTAAAAGGTTGTCTTTTTCCTAATTAATTTTTTCGATTCTTTGTTGAAAAAGAGTTTTGTGTAGATGGGTGCCTTTATTTCTGGATTTTCTATCCTGTGTATTGATCTATGTATCTATCATTGTACCACTATGGGAATGTTTTTACTATTTTGGCTGTGTAATAGGTTTTGAGATAGTGTGAGCCATTTTACTTTGCTGTTATTTTTAGGCATTTTTTTGCTTATTTTATTTCTCTTACTACTCCATATGAAGTTGGTAATGTTTTTTCCTATTTGATTAAAGAATGAAGGTGGTATTTGGATCGGGTTTTCATTGTGTTTATAAATTGCTTTGCATGTTACTGACATTTTCATGACATTAAGTCTTCCTATCCATGAACCTGAGATATTCTTCCATTTGTGTAGGTCTCATTTTGTTTCTTGTAATAATGTACTTTAGTTTTCTTTGTAACAGTCTTCTATTTCTTTTTTTATCATTTTATTGGGGGCTCATCAATTCTTATCACAATCCATACATACATCTATTGTATCAAGAACATATGTACATTTGTTGCCATCATCATTCTCAAAACATTTGCCTTCTACTTGAGCCCTTAATATCTGCTGCTCATTTGGTTAGGTTTATTCCTAAGTATTTCTCTTTTGCATAGCTATTGTAAATGTATCCTTGATGTCTTTTTCAGAGCTGTATGCTGATACACATGAATCCAATTGTTTTTTGTTTCTGCCTTGTACTTTGCTATTTTAACATATCCCTCGATTGCTTCTAACAAACATTTTGTTTGTGTATTGTTTAGGATTTTCTACATATAAGATCAAATAATTTGCAAATAGTGAATGCGAAATATTCACTTTTTCTTGGCCAAATGTATTCCCTTGGTTTCTTTTGCCCTCTAATGGGTCTGGCTAAGACTTCTAGCATGTTATTGAATAAATATGGTGATGGGGCAACCTTGTCTAGTTCCTATTTTCAGGGAAAATGTTTTCACCTTTTCCCCATTGAGGAGTGATGTTGGCTATTAGTTTTTCATATATTTTTCAGATTTTTAAACCACCGGGATGCCAAGTATCTCGGAAATACCATGATTACCGATGGAAAGTATCTCTTTAGAGAATAAGAAATACGGTAATTTTCTTCTATAAAGGTATTTAACATTCTTCACTGCTCTTATAAGTTAAATTAATAATATTTCCACATAGTAGTTTGAATTCTTGTGAAGTCTATACTAGAATTCTGAAAAATATTTTATATCATAATGCTATTTCTAGCTATAAACTGTCTGACTGTCATGAGCTGTATACAAGGATGTCTTCAAAGCACTTGAAGGATCATATAACCCCTCAAATAGGCCTCACCTGCTCTCTGACCCCTTCTGATTTTCTTATTCTGTTAAAAAATCATTTAAAAAATTACAAACTAAACACCCATTTTAAGAGGCATATAACTTAATTTTAAAATACCAAGTTTTATGAAAATTTCAACTTTTGAAAATGGAACAACCTTGCATTTGAGAATTGTTTATAGAAAAGGTGATTAGCTCTCATTGGGTATTTAACCCTTGTCAACTATACAGTAAAATATATGAATTTCATGATTTTTTTTATAGCTTTTGACAATTGGTTCTCTAAATCTTAAAGAACATCACAGTCATTAACATGCATGCTTTTTGAGAATGGTGTGGCAGTCACATAATCTACTGTCAACTTGATGAAGGGTCGCAGTTTGATGACCTCATTTGGAGGTGTAATGGAGATATATAGCTCACTGGAGGCCAGATACATACTCTGCTTTGTCTTCCTGCTGTCATGACACATGGAGCTAGGCTGCTGAAGCCAGAGCCCTGGAGCTGGAGGAACCATGTGGAGACCCATGCCAGCACTGAGATGCTACCACTGCCACTGAATCCATAAGACTCTACCAACTGGCCTATGATATTCCTGCATTCATTACATGTGTTGTGTGAGTCTGAAGAGGAATGTGTAGATTGGTATCAGACATAAAATCAGACGTATGGACTTGATCTGGGCAGGACTTTTTTGTCATTATATAAAGCTCTTATACACATATGAGTGTCACTGGCTTTGTTTCTCTAGTCTACCCAGAATAATACAGGTGAGAACCACATATTAATCATTTTATATGCCCCCATCCATTTTACCTGCAGCTGGTATGAGGACTTGCTTACAGAGGAGATAGAGGGAATGAATAAGTATATCTCTGTCACAAAGGAGTTAAAAAGGAGAGCAGGAAAAGGGTGAAGACAAAGAAATCTGGGGACATAGAAAGCTAATGACCCAAAAGAATTTCTGATCATTTGAAACGCAATGGTGAAGAGGCAGGAGCAAAATCATATTTTTCTTTTGAGAGACTGACCAAGAGCCTTCTCTGAAAAGGAGACTTCGTTACAGCCTTGATACCTTTCCACAAAATCAGCAAAGAACAAACTCACTATTACTCAGTAGATTCCAGCTCATGAGCCCTAGACCTGATGCTAGGTTTATGTGTGCATGCCATTTGGGAGTCCAAAATAGCATCTCTTTGGAATGCTGGCTTTGTTATTACTCATTGTTAGGACTAGCAGGACACTGGCATGTTCATTGCTCGGGGAAATGTTATAACAAGTAGCAAACTCCTCAGCAGTGCATAGTCTACATACCATCTGGAGAAAGTTATGAAAACAAGTGATTTTCAGGAGGGTTATGATGTAGTCTTCTCACAAAGCAAACTTAGCGCACCGAATTCAAAATAAAGAAATCAAAATGTCTCTCAAAAAAAAGAATGTGGAAAGCCTAGGTTATCCCCTGAACTTGAGGGGAGCCCTGTGTGTTCAATCTCTCCCACTGCCAGGCTAACCTGTGCTTGCTTCACCTGGATCACACACCCCGCTGTTGGAGATGAGGTGGAAGGCCAGCCCCTGAGGTGGGTACCACAAAACCCACCAAATGTGCTATCTCGTTCAGCTCACACTCACTCGCTGTCTCCCCAAAGTAGCACTGTTCCGTGAGTTAGGAGAATAGGGAGTAGATAGCCCCGAAGATCGACTGGTGGTTTCAAACTCCTAACCAACACATCAGCACTCCACTGCCAGGGCTCCACCTGGGAACTGGAAACCATTTCACCTGTAGCTTGCAGAGGAACTCAAGCAGACAACAGTATGTGGAGGGAATCAACAACCTCTGGGACCAGTTATAGGATAACGCATGCAAGTTTCTTGTTCTTGCTGTGTGCCTTCTAGTCAAGTCCGACTCAGAAAGACACACACACCCTTTCCAAAATAAAATTATGCTTATTAAAGATTTGAGGAAGTTTAGTGGTGATGTGATTATGCATTGGGCTGCCATCTGCATGGTTGGCAGTTCGAAACCACCATCAGCTCCGTGTAAGAAAGACTGAGGTTTCTACTCCTGGAAAGAGTTACAATTTCATGGACCCACAGGGGGTCTCTATGAGTCAGCGTTGACTCCATGGCAGTTGACTTTGGTTTATTGCAGATGTACCTGGCTCAAGTTTCAACCGTCATACACCTGCAGCTTGAGTCACCACTAGGTGGCAATATGTTCTCCTAGATCCCAAAATAGGTTGAATGGGCAGATAATACTTATTAATATCAAATGAAGACATAAAAGACTTTTCTTACACTAATTCTATTTTTACAAGCAGAATATTAGAATTCAATATGTAAATTCTAAATCTGCATACTAGAATAAATCAGAAAGAGGGCACTTTCTTTTTTTCCCCCTCTTGTCTATGGGTATGCTTGATACATCATATTTGCATTGCATGAATCTTAACAAGGTCTATAAAAGGTGCTTTCTGGCATTTAATCAGAAACTCAGTAACGCACACTGTAACTTGTGTCAGTGAAACACCTTTTGGGGAACTCTCCCTTGCCTGGTGGATTCACACCTGTGTAAACCACAGAATAATCAAAGAACATCCTGAGAATTAGTACCAAGTATCCGTCGAGCCTGATTTTAAAATTATTTTCAAAATAGAAGACACAGAAAAGTGCATTATAGAGCTAGATAAATTTTCACAAATTTAAGACATCTGTTAATTTTCTCTGAAGTAAGACGACAATTACCAGCACCATAAAAACCCTACACGAGTAATCATTTTTGATATCTGACAACATAGTTGAGTTTCTCTTGTTTTCATTCTTTGAATAAACAGGATTGTACAATCTATATTATTTCATTTTGTCTTCCTCTGCTTATCCACATATATATGAAAATCATCTATATTATTGCCTCTAATTATAAGCCATTTATTTATATTTCTGTTACTACTCCTTTGTGAATGTACTATACATTTCTAGTTAATTATTGATGATATTTTGTGTAGTTCTAGCTGAAAGATGTTATACAAATGCTTCCATGAACACTCTAGTGTCTCTCTTTTGGTGGCATATTTATGCATTTCTGTTGAGCATATAATTAGGAGTGGAATTGCTGGCTCCTAAAGTTTGCACTCAACTTTAATGTAACGGACACTCTCAAGGTGCTTTCCAAAGTGGCTGCACCACATCTTAAATTTCAGTCACCTGCTTAGGTATGTTATCTTCATAGGTCTTATTGACTATATGCCTGGTCCAACCATAAGTCATCATTGTATACTCCATCCCTAGTCCTGGAGATTCTGGGTGGCTCACACAGTTAAACTCGCAACTACTAGCTGAAACATTCGCACGTTGGTACCACCCAAGGGCCATCTTGAAAGATAGGTTTGGTGACCTGCTTTTAAAAAGTTTTAAAAATTCTGTGGAACAAATATGAGAATGCCATGACCAGTCGCAGATAGATTCCCATTTATCTGAGACCACATTCTTTCAAAAAATAAAGTCTGATACAATTAACTGCGCTACAAATCACTCTGTTCTTGTGGTTGGTAGCTGTTGCTAACCCTCTGATCGCTTTCAGATCAGATTATTGTGGCTGAACAAATACTTTGAGGGCCATGTCTGGCGTCCCCTGACTACCTCAGAGAAAAGGAAAATCAAACTCTACACCAGCCAAAGGCTGATTCCCACAAGTCAGAGGTCAGGCACGCCTCCCTCCTCCTCCTGCGTTTACCCTACACTCACACCAACCATCCCTCCCACGGCACGCTACTCGTCTACTGGGTTCAATAACCTATTCCACTGACCACACAGAACTCACAGACAAGTATCATGATTATGGGGGTTGATTAATAAAGCTAACAGGCTACAAGTCAGGATCAGAAACATTAAGGATATAGATCTTTTCTTCAAATCTCCTCTTGTCCGTCTCTCTCTCTCTCATCCTTGGCCTCTGCTACTTTGTCCCCTGGCTTCTGTCCTGTTCTGGTAAATGTTACAAAGCTCCTTTAGTGCTGACAAGTGTCCACAGGAAATGCCACTTGAAAAACTGACCAATGCACTCTATTATTTCCACACACCCTATTTGCGTATCCACCCAATCATTTGGCAGAAGTTGCAAAGACTATGGAGCCAAACCAAGTATTTTCAGTGCACTGAACTGATTCATAGAGGTTTTCATGGACTGATTTTTAGAAGCAGAGTGTTAAACTACTTTCTGAGTATAGAAGCTTCTGTTCAGCATCATAGCATAGCAACATGAAAGTACCCTCAAATAAATAACTTGGCTGCTCTTTTATCCCCATTTTGTGTCCAAATGAAATGGGTATGCCAAGTCTATAGAAATAGTGATTAAAGTTGCCATAACTCTTAAAACAATCCAAAAGCTACCTCACGGCCTTTGAGTCGGTGCTGACTCATAGCGACCCCCTCGTGTGTTCCTGAGATAGTTTGTGGGAAGAGAAACCTCCTGCTTTCTCCCATGGAGGGGCTTTCCCAGTGATTTCATGTTTGGGATCCTGCCCCACAATCTATGGGGCCAAAGGGACAGTTGTATAAATAAGGAGTTAATTAAAGAGACATCAGGCAAGAGAAAGCATGCAAGGGCTCTCCTCTGTGATGGCTTCAGAAACCAGGTGCAAGCAGAGAGGGAGTACAAGGTATATTCATGAGCTTATATAATCTGACACAGACAAGCCATGGTGAGCACATAGGTAACAGAAAGGGGTTGTATTAGAGACGTACGTGTGGCAGGAAGGTAGATATGTAACCATATGGGCGGGCTTTAGAGTTAAATGGCAGCTTACCTTGGTCCTCTCTGAGCTGCCTTGACCTTAGATGTCTTTGAGCTCCTCTCCAGAAGAACGATCTATGATGCTCTTCAGAAAGGAGTGGGCTGTACGTAGGGTTAGATGGTTTGCTTGCTTTTTATGTCAGATAACCTGTGGGCAAATAGCCTTCAATCAGTTGACCTTCAAGAGTATCGTGAGTGGCCATGCGTTTGCAAACAGCACCTTAAAATTGGATTATGATGGGGGACACTGAGGGGAATGACATTTGCTTAGGAGAATGTGACTGGGGCGCATCTCCAATGTTATGAATGTGAAGCCCCCCTCCATGGGAGCCCCAGCCTCCCAGCCTCCTTAATGTATAGCGTGGAGAGTTAGTCCCACATACACTCCCTTCCCAGTTCGGTTTCCCACACTCATGCATTGTTATATTTGTGGTTCTATCCTCAGGAAACACTTCCAGAGAGTTTAGGATTCCCCATAGGTGAATAAATTGTGTGGGCTACCACAGAGATTAGTTCAAGGTTTTTCATTCCAAGGCCAAGCAAATGACAAATGATTCTCATAACACGATGCCACCTAGTGACTCCTTTCAAAGTCACATTGGACACAAAACCACCACACCCTTTGGCTTCAGATACATTCCAGTTCACAGTGACACTATAGGACAGTGGTTCTCAACCCGTGGGTCGCGACCCCTTTGCGGACCCAACGACCCACATATTTCCGATGGTCTTAGGAACCAAAACACCGCTCCTTTATCCTCTCCAGGCAGGTACGCCCACAGGCAGATACGCCCACATACCGGTAACCAGCGTGAACACTATGACTCATGCTACACCATGCTTCAAGACAACATTTCATTTATTTGTAATTTAGAAAGAAATATTTAGCAATATAGAATTACATATTGTTTGATGAATCACTATGCTTTAGTTATGTTCAATTTGTCACAATGAAAATACATCCTGCCTATCATATATTTACATGACAATTCATCACAGTAGCAAAATGACAGTGATGAAGTAGCAACAGAAATCATTTTATGGTTGGGATGGGGAGGTCACCACCACATGAGGAAATGTATGAAAGGGTTGCGGCCTTAGGAAGGTTGAGGACCACTGCTCTGGGGCAGGGCAGAACGGTCCTCTGTGGGTTCAAACAATAAATCTTTAAAGAAGCTGTCTGCCACATCTTTCTCCCATGGGCAACCGTTAGATTCAAACCACTTACCTTTCAGTTAGCCACACAGTGACTCTAGCTCTCATAAAACAAACAATTCTATGGATTTGGGTGGACTCAATTCTGACTCACAGTAAGCCTGTAAGACAGAGAGGGAGGGACGCACCATAACGTTTCCAAAGGCTAAGACTTTACAAAAGCAGACTGCTTGATCTTTTCCCGTGGATCACTGGGGAAAAAATGAACTCCCAAATTTTCAGTTAGCAGCCAACTTTTTTATCCACCGTGCCCCCAGTCTGCCATGCCAACTCAGAGAGATTGCTTTGTAAAGGAGTCGTGCCCTCTGATGTTCATCATAAGAAGATGTGAACGATGAAAACTAGTTAGAAATTTTAGGATGCCATTTCGTCATCCTAGTAGGTACATCTGAGGGGGCTTCCGAAAGATGGTGGGGAAAATTCATGATCTTTTCCTTCCATTTTAAACGAACACTTTGAAGCCACACACCACACACACACACACACACACACACACACCACACACACACCACACACACACCACACACACACACACCCACACACCCCACACACACACACACACCCCACACACACACACCACACACACACACCACACACACACACACACCACACACACACACACCACACACACACACCACACACACACCACACACACACCACACACACACACACCACACACACACACCACACACACACCACACACACACACACCACACACACACCACACACACACACCACACACACACACACCACACACACACCACACACACACACACCACACACACACACACACACACACATCTTAGATTCAAACAAAGAAACACTACAGTTATGGTTTATTTTTTCTGATTTTAGTGCACTGATGCAATATCTTATGAATAATATAAGTGAAAACGCTAATTCTGTGTTTTATAAATCTCTTCCTCTGATGTAAGCCAAGGCCCTTGCGATCTGCGTTGATTATCAGGAGACAGTTTTCTGTTTTCTAATGCAGTGAAGCTGCTTATTGGTTTTCAGCTGGTATCTCTGGTCACAAGCACATTTCCAGGCGGTCTTTCTCGTTCTCCAATTGCCGTGTTATCATGTTGCTCTAAACAGTTTCCCTTAGCCTTGCTGTATCCATAGTTGCCCATCTTTTAAATGCTTCTGTATATTGGCTGCATATCATCGCATCACACAGTTAGAGACCAAATATCCAGTTTTTGCACATGTCATTCTTGTGAAATTTGTTGAGGCAAATGGAATTAGTCGATCCAGTATCAGTATTCTGGCTTTGTCCCATGACCTCTGAGTTCATGATCCTCTCTTGCTGTTTAGTGTTAATTATAATTTTAAATAATGTTGGTGAGACAAAGAATAAGAAATGATTAATATAAGGGATTCAAATTACTTCTGGATATACAGATTACATAGTGTCTTTATTCTATAGGATTTTACTTGGGTTTGAAATAATGTCTTTTACTTTTTGTCCTCTTTATCATAATTAAGAAAGTATGCTGAATGAGAAAATTTGCTCAAAGACTGAATGGAATTAATTCACTGTGCTGTCATTCTCTTCAAAGAGTAAATCTTTGCCCTTGATGAGATCGCTATTGAGAGCCACAGGTTCTGTCCTTGTACCTGTGCAAGTCACCATCGTAAGCAAGGTTAGGATTAAAGGACAAGAGGACCACAAAATAAATTTTACGACACTGGAAAGTGTAGTAAATTCAGAATTTGGGGATTAAGATTCAAAGGATTTCATGCGGCTGGACTACTGTGCAGAAAAAAAGCAGGGGAATTATAAATATAAAATAAAAACTAAAGAATTCATTGAAGTACATATAAAAGACATAGAATCCTCACCTGAAAGGAATTCCTAAAAAAATTTGGAGGATTTAGTTCACCTGGATTTAGGTGTTAGACAAAATTATGAAGCCAGTGTAATCTCTTCTCAATTTTATTAAGAGTAGCTACCAGTATAAAGTGATTACTATGTATCTGGCATCATTTCTAGGCAATTTTACGGGTTATCTGCAGAGGATAGAGAAACACTTCAAGTGATAAATCCTCAAACTTTGCTTAAAAATAGAAGCATAACACTCAGAAATAATTAACTGACAGACGCTGTAGGGCTTTACGGTATTAAACCGATGTATTCTAGTGACATCCCCTGCTTGGTATTTAAATGACTTCATGAACAAAATTTTAAAAAATTAAACTATGTATATTGATTAAATGCTTTCTTTGATGACACAATTGTTAATCAGGAGCTGTTGGTCCCACATACTTCATGATTTTAGCAGTCTTCATTAATTTGTCTTAGCCTTTGTTCACAAGTATTTGAGTTGCCAATGGCTTGTGTTGGTGATAAAACATCCGTAATAGTTTATACCCCATTAATAGTTTGTTGCAGAGATAATTAGGGGTATTTTTTCCTCCAAAAAGGTTTCTTTTTTGAAATACAAAACTGTTTTGAAATACAAAATTATTTGTCAAGTGTTTGATCAAAACCCCTAGGTTATGCACTTGAAGGCACAAAAGAGCATATTTTAATCTGGAAATTTTGTTGAGAACCATGAACCATCAGTTCCTTCAAGGAAGAAGAATTAACTGTTGTCTCTCAAGAGTTCAGTATGAGTGGAAGTAAACCTGATGAGTCTGTCAGTGTGGACTGGCTTCAAAATAGACCCCAAAGGTCGTTAAATAAATGTGTCCATGGAAACCTCCATAGACAGACTTAAACATAGCTGAGGATCCTTTTGGATGGGGATGGGCTCTAGTCCTGGGTTTCAGATGATGTGCATTGAGTTTTGCAATCTCAAAACACTGAAATTCAATTATTTCATAGTTTGGTCCATTTCTTGACATGAGTATATGTTAAGCACTTGCATTCTACATAGCAATACTAATACTGATATGGTGTCTAGTCCTATGCATTGATCTAACAAAACAGAAATGCAGTGTATTCATTTCCCAGTGCGTATTTGAACACTTGGATGAAATGGCTGTGGTATGGTTACAAACCATAAAAAGGAGTGCATCTTAGCCTAAGGAGCGGAATATTCAGTAAAAGTTTTAAAGCCTGTGTGGACTCTCATTCAAGGGAATGGGATTTTCATATGCATTTTACGAACATTATAGGGATGCCCTGAGGGCCCGGTTAGATCTGAGTCACCATGGGACAGTTTCTCAAAAGCTTTCACAAAGCAACTAAGGTTATGCGAAATTGATTTTTTGCAGTGTAACGTGGACACCTATGTGAAGGAAGACTGGAAATACATTTGTATTGAATTATATAGTTCTTCAATATTTTTAAATTGCTGCAGTAACTGTGTCCTCCTTCTGGACCACATAGATCAGAAGGGTCATGTTTCGCATCTCTAAGAAATCTGAAATAGCCTACCACAAAGCAACAGGAAGTTCAGGTTGAAGAAGCCCTCTAGCCAGAGAGACTTCAGGTCGGAGATCAGGTCCACCACCAGGTGAGGAAACCAGGACAGATAATAGCTAGCTTTCTACCATGGACGGTGTGAAAATATTCTGAGTCAAGGCTGTTTGGGGTCAAGAATGGTGAGAACAGAAGTAGGTGATGAGTTCCCAGACATACACAGAAAGAGCATGATATAAAGCCGAGAGAACAGTATTCTTCTGGGAATTCTGATCTCCATGACAAAAAAAACACACTTACTTTTTATCCTCTACATGAGCGGTGTATTAAAAATGGCATGTCTTACAAAATCCACATCATGTGCACTATAAATTTTCCATATGGGGGTTTGATTACAATCTTAATCTTGATTTAAGTATTTTAATTTCGTTGGTCATAAATTTCAGACCTGAAAACAATGACATCCCCAATCCGATACATGTTAACTTACATTGGGGGGTCTCACGCTTTAGAAGTTTAGAAGTTTTGTTTAGTTTAGAAGTTTGTGGTGGTAAGCTTTAGAGCATTGTGCATTGAAGGAACCTTTTCTTGGGGTACACACATCATTAAAAAAATAGTGTTAATTTATCTTGGCTAAAAAAAAAAAAGAATCATTTTCCCCAGGAACCCTGGTATCACAGTAGGACAACGGGCTGCTAACCGCAAGGTCAGCAGTTAAAAATCACCGGTCAACTCCATGGGGTAAAGAGCTTTTCTAGTCCTGTAAAGTGTTACACCTTGGAATCTCTCAGGGGGCAGTTCTGCCCTGTTCTATCGGGTTGCTATGAATCGGCATGGCTAATGGCAGTTACCTGAATCTGGAATTGTCTATTGTGGCATCTTGGACAAAGTGTTTTTAGGTTGGAAAACATTAAACATCCTATCATTTTATATTGGATCTATAGCATTACTGCTAGATGCTAATCTTATCTGATTTTATATATCAGTAAAAGGAAACATATAAAGAGCCTTTAAAATGTTAGTGGACAAATTCCAGTATCTTTTAATCCAATTTTCCCATTAACTTTGACTCAACACTCACTGCCATTGAGTCAATGCTGACACACAGAGACCCCTGTGGATTTCTGAGACTGTGACTGGTTCTAGGACTAGAAAGCACATTCATTCTCTCGTGGAGCCACTGATAATGTTGAAGCACAGGCCTTGTGGATTACAGCCCAATCTGTAACCACTACCCCACCAAGATTCCATTGAAGCCTCCTCCCAATAACTGTCTAGGTGGCATTTTTCCCCCCATTTGGAAGGCCTGGCCTATTAAAAAGTTTCTCCTATTGAGAAAAATGTTTCATAAAAAATAGAATTATGACCCAAGACACTATTGTTTTAATAGCCAGCACCTTCTAGTTTCTTCACCACACTTTGCTATGACACCCATATATTCAGGGATCTCTTTATGAGGGCAGCATCCAGCAGGACCATGCCCCAAGAACTAATTGTACTTAGATTGGGGCTGGAGTGAACTGCAAACCTAAAAGCCATTCAGATAGCTATGGTTGACATATGTCTCCGGTTCACCTTAGAAGCACCATTGTCATCTATGTTAGAGAACATCATCAATCTCCCTGCAGTAAAAGGTAATTCTATTCTATCATAATTATTATTTTCTGTCATGTGGTGATTCTGTCATAACTTTTGTCAGTGATGTAGAATTTAAAAGACAGTTGAAAAAAAGGAAATTATACAAGTATAGGCTGGCTATGAACCATAATACATGAATTATTGACATAAAAATAAAACTCTGAGATGATTGGATGTTATTTACACAAACAATGGGGGTTTGTGACAGGACAAAACTTTCAATAATCATTGAATATTCGTTCACTTTTGATGAATATTCAATAATATTAATGCATGCCATGGTAAAGCGACGAGGACTTCAAAATAGTAAGTATATGGTAGTCCCAGCCCACCATTCATTGGACACGCTCTGGGGGTCTTAAAGACTTGTCTTCAAATAAGCAGCCATCTAAGTGAGGTATTAACTAAGTCCACATGGAATAAGCATACCAGCCTGTGCCATGCAAGTATTTTAAATAATAGAATCCAAATCTAAATGAGCGGATGGTATCTGAGTTTCAGTTGTGGACACCTGGTTCGGAGAAGGCTGCGAATGCACACATAGATTGAGCCTCTGCTAAATCCCCCCTCGCCGAAGTGTAGGGGTGTACATAGCCTTGCTATCCAAGAGCACTTCAAAGTTGATTATGGTAGATAAAGTTAACATGTAATGTCTTCGCATTTGATCTCCCCTTTGACCCATTTTAAAGTTGTTTCAGCTTCTTAAGATCAAGTGAAGGGGAAATATACTTGGATCAAAACTCTGGTGAGTCCTGAGACCAGGGATGTGGATCGGTTAAAATGTAACACCTTACCATTTGGTCTCTCGTTTGACCCATTTTATATTTGTTATAGTTTTAAATATTTTCTTCTGTTTGCTTGAGGTTGTTCTCTGTTTCACTCTGAGGCACAGTGTCCTGCACAGCATGGGTTCAGATCGAGGGATTTGAAGCAAAGGAAGTACAACGGGCCCATGCGCATGTAATCCATCGGCTTTTACCATGTGTCCCACCATCTGAAACAGTTGGCTTAATAAAACCATGCAATGGTTTTCTAAAGACACAATTAGGATAGGTGGCTTCTAGGTGGCAATACTTTGCAGGGTTGGGGCTATGTTCTTCAGGAGTCTCTAAATGCTCTAACCAGTGTCCAACATATGGGGCTCATTCACCCCTAGTAAGGATTCACAGATCCAAGGACAAACCAAAGGGTAGAAATGGGACAACACGACTCATTTTTACTCCTAGTGACCTACACAAAACTTTTTTGTTTCCTGTCCTTGCGATCCTATGTTCTCAGGTCTGAATGTCTCAGTTCCAAAGAAAGGGATACTCCGACCTGGAGACCCAACACTGGTCCCATCAAATTGGAAGTTAAGAATGCCTCCTGGCCATTTTGGTCTCCTCGTGCCTCAGGATAGACAGGCAAAGAAGATTGTCACTCTTTTGAGTGATGTAAATGATACTGATTACCAAGAGGAAAGCGTATTGGTATTACATAATGGAGCAAAGAAGAATATGTCTGCAATCCAGGAGATTCTAAGTCACCTCTTAGTATTATAATGTCATGATTAAAGTCAATGGTAAAATAAAACCAACCAACCAAAGCAAACAAACTCAATGCCTTGCAGCCTTATAGGACAGGGTAGAAAGGCCCCTGCTGGGTTCCGGAGGCTGTGACTCATTAGGGGAGCAGGGAGCCTCGGCTGGTGGTTTCAAGCTGCTGACGTTGTGGCTCACAGCCCAATGCAGCACCACTGCTTCACCAGGGGTCCTACTCCTGGCAGGACTACTGATGGCGAAGACGCTTCAGAAATGAAGGGTCAGGTCACCACACCAGGCAAAAAGTAAATGGTGTTTTCAGTTGTATACATTTTAGTTGTATCATGTTAGGTGCTGGCATGACTTTATTATTGTCTTTGAAGGTTATGTGTGGTTTAAAGAGACGTGTATGGAAGCCAAGTTTACAAGGGGAGACAGTGATAGTTAGGTTTTGTGTCAACTTGGCTGGGCCAGACTCTTCCGTAATGTGATCTAATTCCAAGATGAGCAGCCAAGCAGTTGAGGGAAAAATAGGATGGAGCTGTATCTGTTGTTGTTGTTATTGTTATTGTTAGGTGTCAAGGAGTTGACACACTGAATGACACACTGCCTGGCCCGGTGCCATCCTCCCATTTTTTCTTGTGTTTGAAGCCATCAGTGCAGCCACAGTGTCAATTCAACTTGTCAAAGATCTTTTTCACTCGCCCGTAACTTTACCGAGTGTGATATCCTTCTCCCGGAACTGGTCTCTCCAGACAAGATGCCAGGAGTACCCGCCTGAAGTGAGATGAAGTCTAGCTATCTGTGTCTTTGAGGATAATTCTGGCAGTACTTCTTACAAGACAGATTTGTTTGCTCTTTGGGATGTCCATGGTACTTCCAATCGTCAGTACCTGCACCATAATTCAAACGCATCAATTCCTCTTCGGTCTCCCTTATTCAATGTCCAACATTCACATGCATATAAGACAATAGAAAATTCCATAGTTTATCTCAGTCACACCGTAGTCCTCAAAGTAATATCCTTGCTTGCTTTTCAACACTTAAAGGAGGTCTTGTGCAGTAGATTAACCCAATGCAATGCGTCCTTGGATCTCTTGACTGCTGCTTTCTTTGTTAAATGTGGATCCAAGCAAAATGAAATCCTTGGAACTTTGGTCTTTTCTCCATTTTCTGTGATACCACCTACTGTTCCAGTGCTGAGGATTTGGGTTTTCTCTACATTGAGTTGTAATCAATACTGACAACTGCAATCCTTGATCCTTATTAGAAATCGCTTCGAGTCCTCCTCCCTGTCAGCAAACAATACTGTATTATCTGCATATCACAGGTTAATAACCCTTCATCCATTCTTCTTCATAGAAATCCAGCTTCTTTGATTATTTGTTCAGATACTGATTGGATAATCTGGAGCGAAAATGCAACCCTGACACATGTCATTCCTGATTTTAAACCATGCGATATGCCCGTGTTCCTCTTGGTTATCTACCTCTTGATCCATGTAGAGGCTCAACATGAACCCAGGGCAGTGTTCTAGAATTTCCATACTTCTCAAAGTTATCCACAAAGTCAAATGCCTTAGTGTAGTCAATAAAACAAAAGCAAACATCTTTTTGGTATTTTCGGCATTAAGCCAAAATCCATCTAACATCAATAATAATATCCTTGACCTTCTGGCAGCTCCCGGTCAATGTACTGTGGCAACCATTCTTGGATAATCTTCAGCAAAATTGTACTTGCATGTGATATTAGGAATATTGGTTGATAATTTTGGCATTCTGTTGGGTCACCCTTTTTTTGGTAATGAGCACAAATTTGGATCTCTTCTAGTCAGTTGGCTACATATCTGTCTTCCAAATTACCTAGCATAGACAAGTAAGTGCTTCCTGTGCTTCAACAGCTTTTGATACATGTAAGTGAAATAAAATGATACATTTGACTGGGAAAATCTGCTGCACAGGGCCTCATTAAAGAGTTAAAGAGAAAAGATGTAATTTTGAAGACTGACATGCACCTGTCCCAAGATGTGATATTTTCTTTATTTTTAAAATCATTTTATTGGGGCTCTTACAGTTCTTAACACAATCCATCCATCCATCCATTGTGTCAAGCACCTTTGTACGCATGTTGACATCATCATTTTCAAAACATTTTCTTTCTACTTGAGTTCTTAGTATCAGTTCATTTCCTTACCCACCCCCACTCCCCCACCCTCATGAAACCTTGATGATTTATAAAGTTTTTTTTCATGTCTTACACTGACAGATATCTCCCTTCCCCCACCTTTCTGTTGTCCTTCCCTCTGCAAAGGAGTTATATGTAGATCATTGTGATAAGTTTCCCCTTTCTCCTCCAACCTTCCCCCTATCCTCCTGGTATCACTACTCTCATTATTGGTCCTGAGGGGTTTATCTGTCCTGGAGTCCTTGTGTTGAGAGCTTTAATTGTTATTAGTGTACATGCTCTGATCTAGCCAGACTTGTAAGGTAGAATTGGGGTCATGATAGTGGGGGGAGGGGACAGAGAAGGATGCATTAAAGAAGTAGAGGAAAGTTGTATGTTTCATTGGTGCTATACTGCACCCCAACTGGCTCTCCTCTTCCTTGTGAGCCTTCTGTAAGGAGATGTCCAATTGTCTACAGATGGACTTTGGTTCTCCACTCCACCTTCCCCCTCATTCACATTAATATGATTTTTTTCTGGGTCTTTGATGCCTGATCCCTGATCCCATTGACACCTCATGATCACACAGGCTGGTGTGCTGCTTCTATGTGGGCTTTGTTGCTTCTCGGCTAGATGGTCACTTGTTTTTCTTTAAGCCTTTAAGACCCCAGATGCTCAGTCTTTTGATAACTGGGCACCATCAGCTTTCACATTTGCTTATGCAATGTAGCTGAGCGGAATTACTAAAACTCGAATGAAGTCCAAACATGATAGTGGGAAAGGAGGAAAGTAAAATGAAATAGAGGAAAGAACAAGGAGGCAAAGGACCTTTATAGAGGTTTAAATACAGGCAGGTACATATATAAACATATTTATTTATAATATATTTATATATAATAATAGGGAAATAGATCTATGTACATATACGTGTGTATTAAGATAGCAGATGACATTGAGTCTCTACTCAAGTACTCCCTCAATGCAAGAACACTTTGTTCTAATAACCCGGCATTCTGTGATATTCCCTTTCTGGATGCAGTCACCGAAGATGAAATGGGTGCATAAACAGCCATGATGTTTTCAATGGCCTCGTATGCATATAAAATGTGGACAATGGGAGGACTAGAAAAGAACTGATGTATTTGAATTGTGACTTTGGTGAAAATATTGAAAATACTATGACTTGCAGAAGAACAAACAAATCTATCAGGGAAGGTGGAATGACAGAATGCTCTCTAGAAGAGAGGATGGCAAGTGTTCACCTCACATATTCTAGATATGTTATCAGGAGAGACTTGCTTCTAGGAAAGGATATCATACCTGGTATAGTGGAGACTCACTGTGAAAGAGGACAACACTCAAGGAGATAAATTGACATGGTGACTGGAACAAGGCACTTATGCAGAATAAGTGTGAGGATTGAGTTGTCCCTGGCAATGTTTCATTCATTTCTTCCATGCTCTTGCTATGAGAAGGACACTCAATAGCACCCAACAACTGCATAAAGAGTTCCTAGCCACACCACCTGACCTTGTGACTGGAGACCTTACCTTGAATCTTCTCCGTTTCTTCTTAACATCTGCAGATCTTTCAAGTGACTATTGTTCTCGATTCCCACATCATATTAATATCTTTCTTCTGATTAGGTTCGGTGTTTATGTTATTAGAATTGCTTTGGCATGGCATACATATCTGATCACAACTGGCAGCAAGTAGTTTTTGTTCAGAACAAATTAGAAAGGAATTGCCAACTTCCTGGTTTGAATAGTGCAGTAAGATAAGATCAGGCTTTTTGGTGCCCATATTGATTGTTCTAGACATTGTCCATATTGTTTGTCACCCACTTTACTTTGTTACATGGAACCTTCAATGGCATGCTTGTAGTTTCTGCTTGTGAAGTGTGTAAGAAAAAGTTGTCAAAAATTGCAACTTAGAACAACACTTTGATCTGTGAAATATACTTTCATAACCTACACAATTATTCTCACAAGTTTTGCTTCCTCACCGATATATAAGAGTCAAGTTGTGTTCCACGGGATTTACATGGACTGCTTGTTCAGACGATCACTAGATATCCTTCAACGTACACCTGGGTGAATTCAAAACAATATTTAGGTTAGTATCCAAGCACATTAACCATTTGCATGACCCAGGGGTTCCTCCCAGATCCCTGATGGTGCTGTCTGATAATTTTGGGTTGTTAACTGCAAGGTTAATGGTTCAAACCCACCAGTCATTCCTTGAAAGGAAGATGAGGCTGTCTACTTCCATAAAGATTTACAACCTTGGAAACACTGTATAGGATCACAATGAACTTCAATCAACTCGATGCCATTTTTTTGTTTTATGTTTATGTATAGGTACTCCAACACTTAAAGTTGGAGACATAGAAAACAAAATTTACATTGCACTTGTTATTTTAGTTTTTATTACTAAAAACCAGCTTCTCTTCAGTAAGTTAAAAAAAACTGTTAACGAAATTCTAAACTGATTTTACTAAAATGCAAATAAAATATACTATACATTTGAAAGAGTACCTTTGTCATTTTGGTCTAAAATTATATATCTTCTTTGAGATTTCTGACAAGTGCAAGTTTTAAGGAACCTTTATTTTTTTACACTTTATGCTTTATTTTAGGACTTATGTAAAGACAGCCCTAAATATACTGCATGTTACCAGATAAATGCAACTTTTGAAGTTTTTAGTGCTAACTCTCTCTCCTTCTGAATCCTAACTGACCAGACTATATACGGTATGTGTTATTTTTATCTTCTTGGATTTGCTCTTTTAAAAATAATTAAGGATTTCTGATTCAATTTTTTCATATTTTTTGCAACTCTTATCTTTAAATCCCCAAATAAAGATAATCTAATTATGTTCATATGTGCAAAGAAAAAGTGAACTAAGTATTCAAAAAGGAGAGGGGATAACGAAAATTTAACTATTTTTAATTTGCCAGGTGATTTTAACATCTGAACTTACCTAGAACGTTATCTATACTGGCCCAAGAATACCAGGAACCACTGATTATTAAAGCATAACTTCAAATCATGTAATATGTGGCAGTTACATAATCTCCTATCACCTTGAGCAAAGGGGTGGAGTCTAGCCTGTCAATCAGGTTGCCGCTTGATTACCTCATTTGGAGGCACAATGGAGATAAATAGTTTACTGACAGCCAGACCAACTTTCTCTTCCTTCCCATTCCTGCTGTTGAGACACTCAGAGTGCTGGAGGAACCATGTGGAGACCTGTGCCAGCACTGAGATGCTTCCACTGCCACTGGATCCAAAAGACCTTCTACCTACTGAACTAAGATCTCCCTGCATTTGGCATCATTGCATGTGCTGTGTGAGTCCAAAGAATTTATGGACAAGTATCAGGTGTATGGGCTAATATTGGACTTATGGACTTGATCTGGACTGGGCTGGGATGTTGTCTCAATATATAATTGCTCTTTTACATAACGCTCTTTCTTACATACATGAGTGTCTATGAATTTGTTTCTCTAGTCAACCCAGACTAACACATTGTATTACAGTAGTCCATTAGAATCAATAACAGCTGGCAAAGAATGTCATTGTTATCATTAGAGAGAAAGACATATCAGATAGTAATCTTTAGTATGAAGGTCATATTTGAGAAAAGACTTAATAAATAATATATACTTACAGTGACAAATTTGAAAATTACAAGTAATAGACAAATGTAAGGTGTGTTTAATATTATATACAATGTACACATATCAATTTAAAAAGACATGTACAGGTGATTATAATGATTAAGGTTTTGTGTCAAGTTGACTGGGCTAGGATTCTCAGTGATTTGATAATTGAGGTATAGTAATTTACCTAAAGTGAGATCTATTAGTGTAATAATCTCCAGGATGACAGCAATAAAATAGAAACCCTTATGCATTGTGCACAACAGTGGAAATATTGTGGAATATGGTATGGCATTTCCTTAAGAATTGGATATAGAAATACCATACAATCCAGCAATCTGACTACTAGGTATATATGCTAGAGAAATGTGAGCTATGGCATGGACAGACACATCATGTAAGCATTATTGACGATAACAAAGAGATGGAAACACCCTAAGTGTTCATCAAGGAATGAATGAGCAAATTATAGTTGAAACACACAATGGATTAATATGCAACATTAAAGATGATAATGAATATGTAGACACCTCATAAAATGGATCATTGTAGAGAACATTATGCTAAGTGAAATTAGTCAATAGCCAAAGGAAAATATCGTAGGAACCCATTACATGCACGCACACAGACGCGCACACACACACATTCTATAAAAGCTACTGGGGTGGGAGAGAAAGATCCCTAACAGTGTGATCAGGCAAACACACAACTGCTATTGCCAAAATCAGTGGTTCAAACCTACCAGCAGAACTCGGGGAGAAAGATGAGGCTGTCTATCCTTAAGAAGATTTACATTGCGTCAATTTTGGAGGGGTGGGAGGGGAAGAAGAGGTATACCACAAAGTAGAGGGTAGACACACATTAGCCTTAATGAAGAAGAAAAAAAACAAAGCACACTGCCAATCAGTCAATTCTGACTCAGTGATCCTATTGGACTAACAGAATGCCTTTTCAGGAGTTCCAGGCCTGTACTTCTTTATAGGAACATCTTTGTAGAGCGGCTGGTGGATTTGAACATCTTCCTTCTGTAAAGAGGTTTATTGAAGGCTTTGAAGCTCTGATCTTGTGTTTGATAGCTCAACACTAAACTCACTGCACCTACTGTGCAAAGGGAAAGGCAATATCATTGCAATATCACAGGGAGGTAAAGGCATGATTATTAAGGTAAAAGAAGGCCTTGTGAGACGCACAAGAGTTAAAGGTCAAAGGTAAACATTATTGCATACTTAATCCTGCAGTTACAGTTTAACAAAAATCTATAAGTGGATGTATAGACAGACACTCAGGATGAACAAGGTGCGAAGACAAATAGGACTAAATGCATGAATATGAGTAGGCATCAAAAGATCCATGGAAAAATTTAGATTCAATGATGATGGATTTTTTTCATCGAATTTCTTGAAGTCCTCTCATGTATATGTATCTGACTGAGTATATTTCTAAATCTGCATTTATATGTGCTTTAAATGCATCCATAATTTATACTACAACATACAGGAGGCAGAATTACGAAACACTTCTTAGCCATAGTGGAACACCCTAAGGGAATACGTCTGGGGGCTAGGGACCATCATCTCAGAGAGCATCAAGATCAATTCGCATCATGAATTAAAAGCCATTAAGGCCCCAGTAAGGAGGGAGCCTTGGTGGAGAGGTAGTCTAAGCACTGGGCAGCTACCTGCACACTTGGTAGTTAAACTTCACCAGCCCCTCCACAGAAGCAATACGAGAATGTCTGTCCCTAGAAAGAGTTACAGTCTCTCAAGCCCTATGGAGCAGTTCCACTTTGTCCTATAGGGTTGTTATGAGGTAGCATCGACTCGGTGGTCATGAGTTATCTTCTAATACCGCACAGACACACTGTAAGCCACCAGAAGGAAGCAATGCACCCACAGGACCACTTTTACCTCTACACCATCCACAACCAACAGTATAGGATGTCTTAAGGTCCTTTAATGACCAAATCAAATTAAGCCACGTCTCTTCCATGAGCTCAATTTTTGTTGTTGTTGTTTATTTATTTATTTTTTTATTAAAAAACATTTTATTAGGGGCTCATACAACTCTTATCACAATCCATACATATACATACATCAATTGTATAAAACACATCTGTACATTCTTTGCCCTAATCATTTTCTTTTTTGTTTTAATTTTTTTTAAATTTTAACAATTTATTAGGGGCTCATACAATTCTTATCACAGTTCATACATATACATACATAAATTGTATAAAGCACATCTGTACAGTCCCTGCCCTAATCATTTTTTTCTCCTCTTTTCTTTTTTTACATTTTATTAGGGACCCATACAACTCTTATCACCATCCATACATATACATACATAAATTGTATAAAACACATCCATACATTCCCTGCCCCAATCATTCTCAAAGCATTTGCTCTCCACTTAAGCCCCTTGCATCAGGTCCTCTTTTTTTTTCCCCTCCCTCCCCTTGTTTGGGGAAAGATAACACACTTGGCAAAGTGGAGGGTCAGTGATGGAAAGGCAGGCCGTCAGGAAGACAGATTGATACAGCGGCTGGAACA
The DNA here is from genome assembly GCF_050624435.1 of Tenrec ecaudatus. Classification (NCBI taxonomy): domain Eukaryota; kingdom Metazoa; phylum Chordata; class Mammalia; order Afrosoricida; family Tenrecidae; genus Tenrec; species Tenrec ecaudatus. Next base: position 13,574,078 of record NC_134537.1, read on the forward strand.
GTGGACTCACAGTTAATAGTGATTGTGATGATGGTTCAGCACTGAACAGTTTCACTTGCTGTGCATGGAGTTCCAATGAGTCCGAACTGACTTAATAGCACCGAACAGCATGCCAGTTGAATTAAATCTGCTCCCTCTGATCAGGTCTAACCTTAACAGTGCTTTGAGTAAAAGCAAACTATCTATCCACTGGGTTTTGGTGAATATGCAAAAAAAAAAAACACAACAACAACTAAAGAATAGAAGAGGAGGAGTTTGACACTTAAATGAAAGAATTGGATGTGATGATTCAACTGTGACATTTTCACTTTGAAAATATTCTATTTTTTCTTTTGCCATAAATCCCCCTGGGCTATGAAAAGCATGCAAGGAAAGCATATATTGATTGGTTCATCGTCGAATACAGTTATGAAAGACTACCTCCTCAAAGAGGCTTGGCCTGATCAAACCTCAAACTGGGCCGATGGAAGCAGATGCTGTAGGGTGTTTCTGAACTTGACTGCAAGTCAGAGTGACCCCAGGGGACAGAGCACAATTTCCCCAGAGGGTTTTCTTTTCTATCATCCTTCAAAAAGTTGATGGCTGCCGACCGGACACCCCCTTACTGAAGGGTTGTGGGGAGGAGATGAGCCAATCAGGGTGCAGGGTAGCAATGAGGAAACATATTACTTTCCTCTAGTTCTTAAATACTTCTTCCCCCCCACTATCATGATCCCAATTCTACCTTACAAATCTGGCTAGACCAGAGGATGCACATTGGTACAGATAGCAACTGGAAACACAGGGAATCCAGGACACATGACTCCTCCAGGACCAGTGGTGAGAGTGGCGATGCCTGGAGGGTGGAGGGAACATGGGATAGAAAGGGGGCACTGATTACAAGAATCTATGAATAGCCTCCTCCCTGGGGGATGGAGAGGAGAGAAGAGGGTATGGGGAGATGTTGGACACTGTAACATATGACAAAATAATAACAATTTATGAATTATGAAGGGTTCATGAGGTAGGGGCAAGTAGGGAGGGAGGGGGAAAGGAGTAGCAGATATTAAGGGCTCAAGTAGAAAGCAAATGTTTTGAGAATGATGATGGCAACAAATGTACATATGCGCTTGACACAATGGATGGATATACAGATAGTGATAAGAATTGTATGAGTCCCCAACAAAATGATTTTTTTAAAAAGCAACTTCCCATTCTTCATTTCTCCCTTCCCTAGCCACACAAAAAGTTACTTTCTATACCAATTATTGTCTTATGTGAAACCATCCAATAAAAGGAGCCTCAAAAGGCTCATTGAAAAAAAAGAAGAAGTTGATGGCAATGGATCAGGAGCTTAAAAGCACTGACGTTTCCTATCAGCAGCCTGGCACTCGCATCACCACGGCTCCTCGCACACCATAGCCTGTCTGACCGCCATTCCCTCTCAGGGGAGTGGGCACATAATAAGTGCTCATTAATCCTAGTTTTTAGGATTTTATTGGCTTTTTGAACACATTGTGACTGTTATACCAACATTTTGGATCCTAGTGAAAAAACATAGTTTTTATGGTTTTGTCAATTGCAGAGCATCCCCCATTTATGTACTTGTTCCAAGATCCTTGGTGTCACTGTCGCGTAAGTATTGGACAGCTGACCACATGGTCAGTGATTCAAACTCACCATTTGCTCAGAGGGAGAAAGCCGAGGCTGTCTGCTGCTATAATTCCTAATAACGTCAGAAAACCCTGATAGTTTCTCTGTGCGTCAGAATCAACTGGACGACAGGAGATTTGCTGTGGTCGTCCATTAATAATAAAACCTTTTTATTACTTTTACCTATTCATGAGATAAAACTAATCCATTACCTATTTACTCTTTACAGATATGCTTTTCTTTCATATTTTCTCATTGAGTTCTGTTGTGAAATTAATGTATTCTGAGTTTTCTCCCTTTTCTTCTCTTTTACTACTATGAACTTAGCTTTAATACTGAGGAAAGGGGTTTCTAAACTATGAAGTATATTTTATTTTTAAAATTTCCTATTAACCTTTTATATTAATTGAACCTTTAAACTTTTAACTGGTCTGCAGTTGTTTTCTATTTTTGTAAATTTGTCTTCATTTAGCATTACTAAGAAATAGAGGTTCTTTACCTATATCCGTTTTGCAGTTCTAAGTGTATATTTTTATTTTATATAGCAAAGATCTCATGGTAATAAGATAGCCGCGGTGAATCAGGAAAGTTGATTCAACCTCACATCTCTTTTAGTAATTTCTCAATCTATAACACAGGAGAATTCATTAAAACCCCATCACAAAATTTAAAAATAAATGTGTTCTCTAGGAAATATTTTGATCTATAGTTTAAACAGTGCTTCATAGCCAACATTCCCATTATCTATGCTAATATAGAGAATATCTGGCCCAGGTAATCCACAACAGTCCCAAACCTCCAAACCCTTTCCTTAAATTTCCAACATATTCACAGCTTATTAAATATGTCCTATGATATAAATCATTATTTCTAGAATAATTCACTCAAAATTATGAACAAAGGAAAATCTAAATTATCCTTTTTGTGGCCTATAGGATATATAGTACCCACCTACATTTTCCACCTCTTGTACAGTGGGTTACGAGTTGGGTTACTAACCATAAGGCCAGCTGTTCTGGACCACCAGCCTCTCTGTGGGAGAAGGGTGAGGCTTTCTATTCCAAACAGATTCATAGTCTCAGAGGCGGTTCTGCTTTTCCGGTAAAGCCATTGTCAGTCAGAATCAACTCGGTTACAGTCCGTTTGTGTTTTGCTTTGGGGGTTTACTTGGAAGCTGCTTTCCCACTGACAGTGTGTGCTGACAGAAGTCAGGGGCATGTATTCATATAACTGTTTGAAACAGAAAAAATAGCCATTATGCTGCAAATTACTGTTTAATGGGTATGTTATGAGGAGGTGCATTCTGGAGCTACGATTTTGCAAAATTTTGTTTTGTTTGGCTTCTTTGCTGGGAAATAAGCACTGTAAGTACTATTCTGTTGCTCCTTTGTGTTTATTCAACAGTCTGTTTTGCATAATGATTCCACTTCACATGATTACCTCATTTTCAGATTGCTGGTAATGTACACACCTGTGAAAGAATCTAGATGGAATCCAGAGTGGATGGGGATACAGATGTGCTAGTAATTTGACTTCTTGGGTCAATAGAGATGCATGGGTGTCCACATAATAGGTGGCAAAATGTATATCCCATAATAACATTTCAGAAATACTCCTTGATTCAACATGCTTTCCTTTAATGGAAATATATGGCAACAAAAATTTCAAAGTTGCAAACAGTTGGGTCACGAAAGGGTTAAAGCAGTTTGTTCTTGTTCGATGCCCTTCCCTTGGTCCCAATTTATTGTCATCCCAGTGCAACAGAGTGCAACACTTCTGCATCAGCCTCACTGTTGATGTTATGTTTGAGTCCAGAGTTGCAGCCACCGTGTCAATGCATCTCATTGAAGATCTTCCTCTTTTTTGGTGACTCGCCTCTTTACCAACCATGATATCCTTTCCAACGATTATTCTCACCTGAAAATATGTCCAAAGTGCACGAGAGGGAAGTCTTTCCATGCATATTTCCAAGTAGCATTCTGCAGCATTACTTCAACAACAGGTTCTTTGTTCTTTGGGCAGCCCAAAGTGCTTTCAATATTCTTCGCCAACACCGTAATTCAAATGCATCAACTCCTCTGTGGTCTTCCTTATGGAATGTCCTATTGTCACAGACATGTGAGTCAACTGTAAATCCCATGGCTCAGGTCAGGTGCATCTTAGTCTTCCAAGTGACATCTTTACCTGTTGGTTTTATGTAGCAGATTTTCCAAATGTGACATGCCATTTGATGTCTTCATAGCTGCTTCCAAAAGCATTGTATGTGTGTTCAAGCAAAATGAAAATTTTGACCTCAGTCTTGTCTTGGTTTTTCATTTTTTTCTTATTGGTCCAGCTGTGAACACATCTGTGTTCTTTGCATTGTGTTGCAATCCACGTGGAAGGCAAAAGTCTTTGGCTTCAATAGCAAATGCTTCAAGTTCTCCTTGCTTCCATCAAGTTGCATCATCTGCACGTCACCAGTTGTTAATAAGCTTTCTTCCAATCCTGCTCTTTCATTCTTCTTTTTCTTAATCTTTCCACTTTATTGGAAGCTCTTACAGATATCATAGCAATCCATAGCTCAATTAAATCAAGCATGGTTGTACAATTGCTGCCACCTTCATTTTCAAAACATTGTCTTTATTGTTGCACTCTTTGATATCAGCTCCACTTTATCCCACCCTCGCCCACCCTTGTTTGTTATATTTAATATTATTATGATTAGTGTTATTTTTTCCTTTTTTGCCATATCTTACACTATGCAGTGTATCTGTTTGTCTACCATTCTGTTAGTCATTCCCTGAGTTAGTTTATTGTGCCAACCTGGCTGATAAACACATGTGGGGTTAATTTGAAGGGCAGAGGGATAAATGGCTCGGTGAGTCTCACCTTTCTAGTTCTTCAGTATCTTGCTTTCTGATGGTTGGATCAGGGTGCAGCTGCCTTAACAAGTTCCCTGCTTTAGCAAGGTTCACTTCCTGCAAGGCATCCCTGAGGAGAAGCCACATGGACCTACCCTGATGCAGCCCTGGGTGCTGGAGCAGCCGCGTGGAGACCTCTGCCAGCACTGAGATGTTTACACGTTCACTGACTCGGTTTTCTTCCTGCAGTCGGCATCATTGCATCGGTTTTGTGAGATGGAGGAGGACTTTGTGGATTGGTGTCGGACATATGGGTTAATGTTGGAATTGTGGGCTTTGACAGCTCTGGGTTGGGATGTTTTCTTGATGCGCAATTAACCTTTCTATAAAACTCTCTCTTATACAATAGTTTCTATGGATTTGTTTCCCTAATGTACCCAGACTAACACCTTCCCCTAGAATGGGGTTGTATTTTCATTGTTGCTGTCAGTTCCCTCTTCCCCACTTCTCCCCTCCACCCTGAACCCTCTTTATGTGCCCTCAGGGAAACATTACTCCATTACTATTTCTGAAGGGTTTATCTATTTTGGATTTTATGCATCAAATGATCGTAATTATACAAATGAATATACACAAGTCTAATGGGATTAATGAAGTAAACTAAGACCATAATAGTAGGATATTAAGAAACTAGAGGATAGGTATGTATTTTGATAGTGCTGTATTATACCCTGGATATATGATCCCTTCCATTTGGCCCTTCTGTGAGAGACTGTCCAATTGTGTTACATGTGGTCCTTTGGTCTCCACTTTGTCTATGATCCTTCACATAAATTTGGTTGTTTATTTTTGATCTTTTGATAAATCCTCCTGATAATACAGACTGGTGTGCTTCTTCCATATGGACTTTGTTGCTTCCCTGCTAGATGACCACTTAATTCAAGCCTTTAAGACCCCAGCTGCTATATCTTTTAATACCTGGGGACCCTCAGCTTTCTTCACATTTGCTATGTACCCATTTGGTCTTCAGTGATTGTGTTGGGAACATGAGTATTATACTTTGCCACATTATTAAAGTGAACTGTTCTCATACTGAGGTAAGATTAAAGTAGAGGTCCAAAGCCCATCTGCTTCCTTGTTGTGTATATATGCATACATACATGTACACACACAAATCCCCCTATCTTTATATATTTACATATATACATATCTATATTTATACCTATAGATATATAATTTTGCTTTCTAATTCTTTCCTCTGTTTCTATTTTCTTTCCTCCTGCCCCACTATCATGTTTACCCATCATTTACCTCTCAGTAATAACTCTCGGATACATTTCTATCGCTCAAACAGGACCAGGAACACTCCCCACTTCCCACTATCACTTTTAGATTCCATGTTATTCCCTTATCTCTGTTATTGCCTCATCACTCCCCTCCCTCCCTTCCTTTCCCTACGCCCCCCACCCCGACCCCAGAACCTTTGGTCTCGCTGTCTCAGTGGGATTGCTTCTCCTGCCTGTCTTGTATAGATAGACCCCACAAGAGAAAGAAAAAGGAAGAGCCCATGCAAACGGTTCCATATGTAACTATTGTCCTACCCATTAGGAGATGAAAAGCCCTCTGTTAAATAGGGAGCAGGTCCTGATATATTCTATCGGTCCATTCCCCTTTTCTTTCAGGATCCATCTCCCAGGACCTGCTTTCTTAACAGCACTTATACCCTTTTAGTCCTCAGCCTTTGTGTCTGAGGGGCGCGCCTTCTACAGGACCCCTTTGCTCTTCCTGCAGTCAAGGCTGGAGCAGTCTAGTGGCCCAGCCCCAATGCCATTATACCTTTTACTTTCAGTGTGAGTCCTTTGTGAATATTTCCCAACCAGTTCAGATGAAATGCAAAGTGCTGGCCCCAAGTCAGATGTTTGCTATGAGATTCCTCAGGGACTTCATGTCTTTGCTCCCATTGCTGGTCTATTGCACTCCCCTCTTGGTTTGCCCCCATGCAGGCTGGTCAGGTCATCAGCTCTCAGCTCTCCCTGACCTGTATCTTCAGTGTTGTCCGCTGTAGCACTGTCATCTAGGGAGGAGACATCATGTCTCAAGCTGGGCCAGGCCTGGACAAGCTGCTCTAAGCAAGAGCAGTACCTTCAAGGCTTGGCACCCAGAATGAGGCCTATTCTTTCTCTCCCTTTCCTGTGAATGCATAAACAATAACCTCCCATTGGGTGGATTAGTGCACTGTATCCCATTGTCATCTATTTTTCTCCGCCCACCCCTCTGTGGGCTATAAAGCCACGGGGGGGGGTGGAGATGAGGGGAGAAGTCTTTCCACACAGTTGCTATCTGCATCCTTATCATTTTTTTCCTTTTCATTTTTGATGGTGTACACAGAGTACCTGGTCCTCAGCCCAGGATCTGTGTGATATGTACATTATCCCCTGTGCCTGTTCTGTTGTTGGAACTGACCTCTGCAGACTCATGTTGCATTTGTCCTTTTGTGCTTGGCTAACTTCACTCAGCATAATGTCTTCCAACTCCTTCTATGAGACAAGGCGCCGCATCATCTCTTCACTGTGTTTTAGAGATGCATGGTACTCCGTTGTGGGTATAGACCAGAGTTTTTTAATCCATTCATCTATAGATGGACATTTAGGTTGTTTCCAGTTTTTAACTGTGCAGCGGTGAACATTGAGCACCTATTTGGTGGCCTAGGTCTGGGCATAAGTCCAGTAGTGGAATTACTGGGACACAAGGCAACTCAATGAGACCACCAGAAGTGAGTGAGAGTTCCTATCTCACCACATCCCCTCCAACAGTTGTCGCTTTCTGTTTTCTTGAATTGGTCTATCCTTATGGGTGGTAGGTGGTATCTCATGATTGTGTGTTGATTTGCATTTCCCAGATGGCTAATGATTAGGGACATTTTCTCATATGTTTATTGACCATCCGGGTTTTCTTTGTGAATCTTGTGTTCATGCCTTTTGCTCACCTCCTCAGTGTAATAGTTTGTTTTGTTTTGTTTTTTCCTTATTATAAAGTTGCAGGGTTTTGTAGATTTTAGAGATAGGAGCTTTGTCTGATATGTCATTGCTAAATGTCTTTTCTAAGTTTGTGGCTCAATCATGACTCTCTTGAGGAAATCTTTGACTGCACACACGTGTTTTATCTCTAGTATGTCCCACACGTCAATGTCAATGTTGTCTTCCTCTGGGTGAGTGCCCTTCATTATTGCTGATAGCCCATGCATTCCCTGCATTAAGGGTCATAGTATTGTCTCTACTTGTTCATCGGTGAACCTAATAGTTTGTGTTTTACCTCTAGCTAAATTTGCCCTTGTGTATAGGGTGAGGTAAAGATCTTGGTTCATCCTTCTGTGAATTGATATCCAGTTTTTCCAGCACCATTTGTTAAAAAGGGCATCTGTGATTTGGGGGTGAGGAGGATGCTTATCAAAGATCAGTTGTATGTATTCTGCCATTTTTATTTCTTCACTTTTGTTCTTATCCACAGGTCCAAGTATCCCTCTCTCTACCAGTACCATGGTGTTTTAACAACCATTGCGGCATAATAGGCCTTCCTCCTTTTCTATTAACCATCCCAGCCACATTGAGGACATTGGAGAATGGATAGCATGGTCGGATGCAGTATGACTTTGTAGACTACTTTCCACTAGTATTCGTTTGAGGCCTGCAAGGTGCTCTGGTTATCGATTTTTTTGGTTCTGTTTTCATCAGGCTAATACACCAGAAATGTGTGCATCACGGTCTGTTGCCCAGGACCTAGAACTGGCTTTGATTGTTATACTGCATACAGTGCTCATCTCATGGTTCAGGATGACAGCCTTTGCACTACGCGCGCGCACACACACACACACACAGTGAGAAAGAGGCATATAGTCTAATGCATTGTATCTTAGAGAATATTCCTTTAAGCTCCCACATGGTTTCTGCTTCATATTCATTGCAACAATCACAGGGTAACAACTAATTGCAAAGGAGATGGGGAAATGGAATCTTTGTTCTTAATGGCCATATATCAGCTACAAAATTTATTCTTCTGGAGAAAGGGAAGAAATACAGATATTGAGAGGCAACCAGGAGATGCTGACACATATGACCTAAGAAAATGATGTATTTCTATATGTGTGCAAATGATACAATATTTTTTTCTGTAACATCGTTAAGATTCTTTTTCCAAAAATAAAGGTAGAAGTCATTTAAAATGTACAAAACACTTTAAAGCAGCACTAGGAGAGCCAGCAGTCATACTCAGAAACAGACTCGGTCATCTTTTTAGTTCCAGAAAGTGATGACTAGGTCTTACTTTGTGTTTCAAGAGTCCTCTGCAGTTGTTATCTGACAGTGGCTCATGCCATTCTTTCACGTTTTCACATTACTTAGTTCCCCAGCACACCTGCATGCTGGAAATTTCGTGAGAAAGAGGTAACCATCTCTAGAGATAGAAGGAAAGAGATCTCTAAGAAGTAGGAAAAGAATGTAAATCCAATTTAATTCTTTTTTTTAACTCCAAGATTGTGCCATTAAAAATAGCGAGCTCTTTAGGCTCTCTACATCGAAGCTGTTTGTGTCTGTGATGTGGGTCTTTCTGCAACATTTTCTAAAAAACAATCTAAGATAATGATCAGCTCAACCGTTTAAAATGTGCAATCTTTGATCAGACTAAGTTTTACCATTCTACTTTGACAGTGTGTATTTTTAAAAACATCTCTTACAAAAGTCTCCAAGCACTTTATACCTGAAACATTAAGATCACAACAGAAAAAAGTTAGAATTTGAAGCAGTGGGAAGCGTAGATCAATTTGGGAGTAATTACTTCAATTATTTCTAATAAAATCATTTGGTATTAAGTGAAAATAGTCTTAAGTATTAAACATTCATTGAGGATTAAGTGGGGAAAGCTCTTGCCTTTTTCTTTCCACACTTTAAAAAATCACTTTCTTTATTCTCTATTGAATTCATAGACTTTTGTAGTCTTTAAATATTTTTTAGACAAAGGAAAGTATATAATTGATCAAGAAGACTGATCTAGAAGGATAACCAAATTCCCATTTCCTAAGTAAATTCTCATTTCTATACTATGAAAACTAAAGAAGCGGACAACCACGTCCCTTCACATGGCCAAGCATTTGCATGTTTTCAACCCAATTTCATGCAGTATGCCTTAATTCCTTTGGGAATGACCCTTGGACTTAATATTGTTTAAGAGCATAGAGTCACAAGATTGGTTTAAATCTCAACTTGGTACTTATTGAGCCTCATGAATCTGGGAAATCACTTAAACTTTTTGTGACTCAATGTCCATCTCCATAAAATAAAAACAATAATAGTATTCATTGTGATGTTGCTGAGATTTGTCAACTTACTATTCTTAAAGTACCCAGAATAGTATCTGTGTGATCCTGGGTAGATTAGAGAAACAAAATCCATAGACACACTCATATGTGTGTGAGAAAGAACTTTTTATACAAGAGCAACTGAGTATTGAGAAAACATCCCAGCCCAATCTAGATCAAGTCCATAAGTCTGATTTTACCCCATATGTCAATATTAGTCCATACATTCTTCTTCAGTCTCACCCAGTCATGCAATGATGCTGAATGTTCACAGGCCAGTGAGTCAAAAGTCTTGTGGACCAGTGGTGGTAGAAGCATCCCAGCACTAGTGTGGGTCTCCTTGACACTCCCCCAGCTCTCGGGGCTCTGGCTGCACCAGGGTAGCTCCATGTGACTTCTCAGCAAGCATGTCTCACAGGGAGTGAACATGTGTCCCGTCTCCAATGAGCTATTTATCTCCTTAGCACCTCCAAATGAGGTCATCAAGCTGTGACCTGATTGAGAGGCTAGCTAAACTCTACCCTTTCACTCATAATAGTCTCAAATTGACAACAGATTATGTAACTACCACAGTGTCTGTCACATAGTAAATGCTATCTAAATTGATGTCTTTATTAATATTTCTATGCTTCCTTCCAGCTCTAGTGTTTAGTTAATTGATAATCGTGTCTATGATATCCATTGCATATAAATAAATACTCGTAATAGGTGCTTTGTGTTTCAGTGTATTTATAAGCATTGCTTCAAATAATTAAATAGTCCAAAATTTGTAATATGTAAATTAAGTAAAAATTTACCTTCATAAAGCACCTTCTACAAAGGGTCCATCAATTTGGGGCTTACACTGGTCAGACATCCAGGAATCTTTCTGGAACAAGTCAGAATTTTTTCTTCAATTTTAATATATATATTATATAATATTTATATTGTTCAGTAATCTATAGAAAGAAACTCCTAATTCCTCTTCAATATGGAACGGGTTAAAATCTTTAGTTATAAGAGAAGAGTGTGGTAGAGTGAAATTTCAAAATAGGACACCTCTACTGAAGGGTATGTGTAACAGCAAGCGAGGGGACTGGTCGTCTTTCATTATCACCTCTCTGGCTATAAGAATGATTCATCTTTAAAGCAGCCACAGCAAGAAAAACTCCAAGGACCTTGGAAGAATCCTTCTGAGATCTTTGACTGAAGTGGTAAAGGCCACGGAAAGCAGAGACATCAGAGACTGTGGCATGAAGGCTCAGAGGAGCAATCTGAGACTGTGGGGTACCTTCTCCCCATCTATCCTACAACGATGGAACAGCGAGACAGAACAACAGGCAGGCTAACTTACTGGCCTGCAGATAAAATGATCAAGGGATCATGTAGCCAAAAACTGAGGACCATAGGAAAGGGAGACATAGGTACCACGTGGCTTAAAACCTGAGAACCAGAGAGAGACTTATCTGCTCGTGGAGAAGTCTAAGGACTGTCCTGACTGTTTGCTGAAACTGACTTGTGGTAACCTATTGACTTCCTTAAGTAACCTCTTCCACTACTTGTCTGTCAGTTTGTCGTACTCGGGTGGCTGTGCGCTGCGATGATGCTGGAAGCTACATATCACCCGTATAGTAATTCAAATGTCAGCACAGCTGCTCAAAGTCAACAGTCTCGGCAATTTCCAGACTAAGAACACTACAAAGAAGGAATCAGCTGTCAATTCTGAAGAACAGGCCACTGAAAACCTTATAGACCTGAAAACCTTGCAAACAGAACTGAAACGCTGTCAGAGACTAAATACCTCCTGAGTATCAGCAGAACATTGCAAGAGAAGGTGCCAGAAAATCAGCTGCTCAGGACAGTAGGCGCTCAAAATATAGAGGAGGCAGAGCTGCCTTCTTCAAGTGGAGTCCACCATAATGACATGGTGGGAGTCAAACCGGTGGGGGTAAAGTCTTTCTGGACCTTTGTTTGCTGATGTGGTTTGACTCAAAAGAAAACAGCTGCAAACATATGTTGATCGTCTGAACCTGGGGTGTACGAAATATGAATTTGGAAAACTGGATGCTGTAAAAAATTAAATGGAACACAAAGATTGACTTTCTAGGCATTAGGTGAGCTGAGATGGAAAGTGCTGATCATTTTCAATCAGAAAATCGTGTTTTAATATGCTGATATTGAAGCATCTGGAGAGATGGCATTGCATTCATTGTCAAGAGGGGCATTGCAGGAGCAATCTTAAAGTACAACACTGTCTGTTAGAAGATTATATCTCTCTGCATTCAAGTAAACCCAATCAGCACAGCTATTGTTCAAATGTATTCAACTACCGAAACCAGTGATGAAGAAGTTGAAGAATTCTACCAACAACATCAACCTGAAATTGATCCATGATGCAATCAAGATTCATTGATAATTATTGGAAACTTGGGAAGATGAAGTAAAATATTATATTGAAATGTTCAAAGACCTAGAGGTAGAAAATCAAGATGGAAGAACAAGCTTAGGATGTCTTCAACTAAAAGAACTGAGGAAAATTTGAGTTGCAATATTGAAAGATTCTATTTTTTATATATATTGAAAGATTCTATGGACAAAATGTTGAATGATGCAGGGAACATCAAGAGAAGATGGAAAGAGAACACACAGGGTCACTGTACCCCAAAGAATTAGTCTTCATTGTGCTCATGTTGAGCTTTTACATGGATCAAGAAGCAGTTGTACAAACAGAACAATGGAATCCTGCATGGTGTTAAATCAAGAAGTCTGCCCAGGGTTGCATCTTCTCACAATACTTATTTCATCTGTATACTGAGCAAAAGATCAGGGCAGCTAGAGTATAGGACCAGTTCTGACCCACAGAAGAATTCAGTATCAAGATTGGAAGGCTTATTAACAATCTGCAATACGCAGCTGACACAATCTTGCTTGCTTGCTGAAAGTGAGGAAGACTTGAGGCATTTACTGATTAAGATCAAGGATCGCAGTCTTCAGCACGAATTACAACTCAATGTGAAGAATGTAAAAATCTTCACAACTGGACCAATAGGTCACATAACGTTAAATGAGGGAAAGATTAAAGTTGTCAAGGATTTCATCTTGCACGGGTCCACAATCAATGCTGCAGAAAGCCCTGGACAACAGATCAAAGGATGCATTGCTGACGAGATTTCTTTAAAGTCTGGGAAAGCAAGGGTGTTACTTTGAGGACTAAGGTACAGCTGACCCAAGCCACGGTATTTTCCATTGGCCTCATAAGCATGTGGAAGTTGGACATTGAATAAGGCAGACTGAAGAAGAATCGGTGCATTTGAATGCTAGCGCTGGCAAAGAATATTGAAAGTATGATGAGTTGCCAAAATAACGAACAAATCAGTCTTGGAAGAAGCACAGCAAGGGTGTTCTTAGAGGCCACCTTAGAGGCAAGGATGGCAACACTGTGTCTCGTGTTCTTTGGACGTGTTGTCAGGGTAGACCAGATCCTGTAGAAGGATATCATGCGTGGTAAATGAAGAGAAGGACCTTTGACAAGATGGACGGGCACAGTGGCGGCATCAATATGCTCCAACAGAGGGAGAATTGTGAGGATGGCACAGGGCGCTGAGTCAGGTCTGACTCCAGGGTCCCTCACAGTACCAATGAGCTCCCTTCACAGTGAGGATTGTCGGTGAATGCTATGTCCATCGCGATGAATTGTCGGACCCAGAATGCATGTAGAGTGTTGCTGGAGAATTATTGGTGTCAGAAAAATAACAAAGAATGGAGCGTGGAGGCGTAGCTGATCCCTGCCTTGTGGCAATCAGGAAGGCAGAGGAAGTCAGGTATGAGCACCTCCATTGGCATTTAGCACAGACAGGAGAACCGTTTCTTTCTGAAGCAGTCCAGTTGTCAATCAGTTGAATATTTAATCTATTTGTGTGCAGTTTAGGTTTTTGCAATAATTTTAAATGTTCCCCAAGGCTCTCATTGACACTGTAAGCAATAAATTTAATACAAACACAGACATTTCAGCCACTCAGTCTGACATAATTCAATGTTCAAAATTTAATTGCAGAGTGTTATTAATTTTGTTTTTGCTCTTCTAGATTTTCCTCTACTGAAGAGGGAGTAACTTTCCATATTGTGCTCTTTAAAGAGTATTGGGGAAAAAATATTTTTCTTGGTTAGGATATCTACTTGCATAACTTGGTAAATCTCATCTTTTGTTCTCTTGTGATTTTGATTTTGAACAATTAAAATATATGAAACATTTTCTAATCAATGGTTTTAAAAAGGCAAACATGAAAATGAAAAGGCATTCTATAAATTAAGGACTTTGTGTTAAGGTGTACCCAACCATCACAAACTCACTGCCCTCGAGCCAATTCTGACCCACAGTGACCTTATAGGACAGAGTAAGACTCCCCCTCTTAATTTCTAAGACTGTAACTCTGTATGGGAGTAGAAAGCTTCATCTTTCTCCCTTATAGCAGCTGGTTAATCTGCACTGACTAGAGAAACAAATCCAGAGACACTCATATATGTGTAAGATAGGACTTTATATCAAGAAGTAATTATACACCAGTAAATCATCCCAGCCCAGTGTAGACCAAGTCCTTTATAAAGTTCGATATTAGCTCATGAATTTTTCTTCAGACTAATGCACTACATGGAATGATGTCAAATGTAGGACAATCAGTGGCTGGTGGATGCAAAGTCCTGTGGATCCAATGGCAGTGAAAGCATCTCCAAGGCTCTGGATGCCATGAGTTTGGCTCCGTGTGGTCTGTCGACAGTAAGGTGAAGCAGAGAGAGAGTGTGTCTCACCTCCAGGGAGGAAGAGGAGGAAAACTCCCAGAATCCTCATGAGAAGGCCATTACCACAATGAGGCTCAATCAGGCTGTGACCTGATTGACAGGCTAGACTCCACCTATAGTCCCTATTTAGCAAGTTTACTTGAAATTATGTAGGTCCCACAGCGGTATTGAACTGCTGACTTTGTGGTAACAGCCCAATTCATAATCCTCTGTGGCACCAGGGTTCCATGTTAAGGTGTATGGCAGTTATAATAAAATATAAATATTAAATGAAGTATTAATAAAAGTATTTTCCAGCATAACTGCCAAGTTTTACTTATGCCTATTTTATTTTCTTTCTCATGTAATCCAAACATCATCAGTATATTCCCCAATTAAAAATTTCAAACTCCACTAAATATGATATACTTCTTTCCACTTTTGCAAAAATGATATTTTATAAATCAACATAGTGCTCACATTTCGGAGTGGAAGCAAAACTTGGTCTTCCATTCAGTGATGGTAAAATATGAATGGTGCCACATTTTCTCATAATGAAAAATAGATTCCCAGGAGGCCAACACAATGTCTGAAATTCCCTCCATCAACATTATTCCTTGAAGGCTTGGTGGATACATGCATTTTAATTAGGTTAAGACATTTATTTCCCTGGTCACTCATTTGCTACCCAAGCACAATCGTATGAATTTCCCATCATATTAAAACTCATTACCACACAGCAGAACCCAGAGGAAATGACATGAGAGAGAAAAAAAACAAAGAGTGTATCTTTTAAAGAAATGAGATGATGGAGATGATGTGACAGATGTAGGAGAGTCACCGGCTTCCAGTGAGCATTTCTGGACCAACAGAGAACATCACGGGGTCTCGAGAATCTTTTATGGTTTCTCCTAAGTCCTCACCAAATTATTTAGATTGAAAATAATTTTTTTTGTTTAAACTTTGTTTGTTTGTCTGTTTGTATTGTATTGTCTTTGTTTTTGCTTTCTTTGTTTCAATAGCTAGGACTTTAAAAGTGCCACTGGCCCACATTAGGCATGGACTGCCCTAGTCCTGTGCTGTGGACTCATAATAACAGACTGAAAATTTCATCCCGATACTGCCCCAAGAATGCACATTTGCTGCACGCTTATGAAATGTCCCGTTAATATATAGTTTTATTGTCATATACTTCACATATTGTACAGTTTGATTGTTCAATCATATTAAGATTTGCTTAATTGTCACAATCAATTTCAGAACATTTTCTTACAGTCATTGTCATTAGCTTCTTATCCAAACTCCATGTCCCCCCCGTCCCCTCATGTCTCCCTACCTTTTCCCCATGTCCCCCGACCCTCCATATCCCCCAGGCCTGCCCCATGTCCTGCTCCCCATGTCCCTCCTGCCAATGTCCTGCCCCCCATGACCCCCCTGCCCTATGTGCCCTGCCCCCGCCCCATGTCCCCCACCCCCATACCCCCCACCCTCCACGCCTCCCTTGCCCCATGCTACTCTCCCCCCTGTCCCATGGCCCCCTGCCCCAACCCCAGGTCCCCCTGCCCCTGCCCCATGTCCCTCCACCCCCTATTACCCTCCATGGCCCCCACCCCTACCTTATGGCCCCCCACCCCTGCCACATGGCCCTAGGCAATTATCAATCCACTTTCTGTTTCTATAGATCTGCCTGTTCTGGATTTCACATATAGAAATTCTTACAAAACATAAACAGGAAACAACAAACACCACCACCCAAACAACAATGCCTAGACAAAACAGAGGAAAACCTCTATTGAAAAAAGAAAATATTAAAAACGGAAATAACTTTAAAATGGGTCAAAAGGGAGATACAGTAAGTTATTACACTTTAACCTAACTACACATG
The DNA here is from genome assembly GCF_050624435.1 of Tenrec ecaudatus. NCBI lineage: Eukaryota > Metazoa > Chordata > Mammalia > Afrosoricida > Tenrecidae > Tenrec > Tenrec ecaudatus. Next base: position 13,590,543 of record NC_134537.1, read on the forward strand.
CCATAATCGGCTTTACAGTGCTCTCCATCTGATCGCTAGGCTATTCACATGCCTAAACTATTCATGAATTCACTGGAAGCTTAATTCATAAATTCTTTATTAGAAAAACAAACAAACCAGTGTACAAGACGCTATTGACACACGAATCCATGGAATCCTGGGTATGAATTTTTATTATTGTTTCCTGAATATGAAAATGATATACATTTTCATTTCTGATCATGCATTTCATTAAATATCCTGAGACCCAGCCTCCATAAAAAAAAAAACACAGTTGTGAAAACTCTAGATATGAACCAGTAAATGAAACAAAGCAAAAGAAAAATCCCAAAGCCCACACACATAGGCACACTTAAAGGTAGCTGAAATTGAAAGAAATGCGTGGATCTTGATGTTTTTGAGGTATGTAGTTTGTAATCTCACAAACAAGAGGTTTTCATTGTACTAACTATGAGGAAACAGGAGACCAGTCCTTGGCTTCCCAAAACATGGTGATCAGAGTGAAGTTCTCTTATGAAGTGGATTTTGCAATAGATTTCATCCTAATAAAATGAGCTCATCAACAATGGGAGAAAACAAGAAATCTTTTAAATTTGACCCCTGGATTTAACCTAATTTAATTTGACCTAATTAAATTTGACCTCTGGATTGCAAAAATTTTTTTCTTGAGAAATGAGAATTAGAGATAATTCTCTTATAGATTGGTTTTTCAACATTACCCTATCTTGTTGGCACAGAAAAATCCAAGCTGAGACACTGACATGGTATTTTGCCACAATAATAGCATTCTTTGCCACTGGATAGAGTAAAATACAAATTTTCTGTGCAGAATTCACACCATATCCAAGGATATTTACATTAAGAATGCAAGTATATGTTAATATGGGAACTAATAAAACAAGTAGACAAAGTATATCAGAAAGAATATAAACAAATGCAACAGCACTGTAGAGGATCAGTGAGTATTGAAAGTGACTCAATAACAGTGGGCTTTGATTTTTATTTTATTTTCCAGTAAATTGGATCCAAAGAACATTTCATCCACTAAAAGTAGAAAACATTTTTTAAGTACACTTGGGACATTTGATAAAATAGACAATATGCCATACAATATAATAAGCATCCCTATATAAAATTATTGAAACAATAGATGATCACACTGGCATTTTTGCAGAAATATATTTATTATATCCCCAAATATATGGACACAACTTCAATCGTATGTGACATCAAGGAAAAAATCAGAAGGTTAAGTAGAAACTGGTTGACACACAAGGAAAATGAAAATAGAATGTATAAAACCTTTGTGGGATGTTATCAATAGCCCAACACCCTTCTTGCTTAGCTCTAACAGAAATAAAGAGCTATTCTAGTGCCTAGGACCACATTAACAAGAAATTCTCGAGAATTTTGGCCAAGCCTTCACTGGATCTGCAATGCCTTCTGCAAACTGAGCCATGGTTGTAGATACCTTACAAATGTCTTCTGCAGGTTGGGAATTCCATAATTGAGTGAAAGTACTTGAAGATGAGAGTTTATCTGCTATTGGATTATGGGCTGTCATAGACGCTATCTTAGTTTGAACAAGGATCTTCACATCACAAATCCAAAGTCCACTGTCGCTATTCACAGGGAGACTAAGAGTTGCCCTCCTCGTGCTCCAACCATTGAAGAAGGGCAGTACTCAGGCACGGGGCTCTCACTTGAGTTTGACTTTCTTTGGATCTAGGAGCAGCAGCGGTCTCGATTTTAATGCTAAGTGTTATTCTATAATCACTTCTGACAGCCCTCTTTTGTAATTAAATACTTCTCAAATTAACCTAATTGTCTATACGTTTGTGTGGACCTTGACGGATCCAATGTTGTTGTTTTTGTTAGGTACCACGGTTCCTAATGATAGCGAACCTCGTAAGCTCCACAGAACAAAACGCTACCGGATTCTGAGCCCTTCCCGCAGCTGAGCCCAACGCTGCCCACAGTGTGTCAATCATCTCCTCAGAGCCTCCTCTTTTCACTGCTGCTCCGCTGTACCCAGCATGGGGGTTATAAGACCCATGACCAGATTTAAAAGTTACGTTACTGCTTTATCTCCAACATTTAGAGCTGCTTTTTGTCTATTTTGAGAAACTGATTTTTTGTTTTTGCTTTTAATTAAACTAAACTTATCTCAGTAGGCTTCAAAAAGTTCGTGGAAACTGCAATTTTTTCTATGAATTTTTGAAATCCCCTGGTAGATGTTGTTCATTGCTATTCATTTGGCTATGACTCATAGCAACCTTATGCACACAAGAATAAATAAAATATGACTGAGTCCTGCAGTAAAATAGACATAGGCAGTATATTCTATTTGGTCACAATCCACACAGTTGAATGCCTTTGCGTAAGCAAGAGAACACAGGTAGACCTCTCTGCTCTCTGTGAGGTTCTAGCTGACGTCAGTAATATCTCTCATAACATGCCACTGACCTTCTTCTCTGGTGTCTATTTCCACATGTGTAGTAGACTTGATTCCCATATATCCCTTCAATGAGGTCCATATGTACAGTCACAGTATATGTTGTTGAGTAGAGGTATTTGTAAGGAATAAGACATTAGTCTTATAAAATTCTCTCATGTGAGCTCTGATACAGTTTCTATTACCAGGTCATGTTGTTAGCTACCAATCCTTCTATGTTTCCATCTTGCATATTCCAATTCTCCATAATTATCAAGCACTTCAATGAGTTTTTTATCAAATTCTGACTTCAGACATTGATAAAGCTACCAAATTTCTTCATCTTTGACATTAGGCGTTGGTGCACACATTTAAATAATGGTCATATTATAGATATTATCTTATCCTATCCTAATGGTAGGATAAAGCCATTGCTCGTCAATCTTTTATTCCCAGTACAGCAGAGAATATGTTTGTCGGATTAAAAATTATCATTATTAGTCCATTTCAGCTCCTGAATGCCTGGGATATCCATGTTATATGTTCCATTTTATTTTTTATGATTTGCACTTTTCCTGGATTCATACTTGTAAATTGTATTTTCTGATGATTAATGTATCATGTAGCTGTTTCTTCCCAATTTCCACTGTGACACTTCAATAAATTCAGGTCTGCTAGTTTGACTCCATTCATGTCATTCCAGCCAACTCTACTCTGAGGAGGCAACTCAACCTTAGTTGTATGCTGAGTGACTTCCGGCCTGAGTTGTTCATCTTTTGGCGCTGTATCAGTCAATGTTCTACAGCCATACAAAACGTTTTCACCAGCAATTTTTTAAGAGATAGATTGCCAGCTCCTTCGTGCTAATCTTCGTTCATGTAGAATCTCTGCTGAAACCTGCATGTCCATTCTGGGCCACCGGCTGGTATTTGGAATACCAGGGGTATAGCTTCCCACATCTTAACCAGCTGGCAGCCACCACAGTAGGAGAGACTGAAAGGGGAACAGTGTGGCAAGTAAGCTTATTTTTCAGAATATATTATACAGTGAAATAGAAATGTGAGTGTTTAGGGATGTACGTAGTTCTTCATCATATACGGAAGAATTAAGGTTGAGTTATAATTGTGTGTGCGGGATGAACAGGGCAATTAGGACGTTTTGATTGGCATGAGGAAGGCTAAACTTTCTGCACTAATGAGAAGACTCTATTTGTTGACCTAGATGGAGTTCTCCTGATGGTCCCTTGAAAATAATTAATCTGTTATGTTTATTTATTCTTTTGTCTGTACTATTTTCGCAGTATTAATTTTAACAAACAGCTCTGATTGCCTCCACATCAGACTGCAGTCACATATTCTCATTTCATACACACACAATTTATAATAACAGGTTTCCCTAGAGTTATGTCATATTTCAATAGTTTATGAACTTTTTCATGTACACTTTTATACATGGCCCAGGAGAGGAGGTCAGCAGCATAATTTGTCATATTGAAAAATCTCTATCACTTTTCTCTGATCTGACATTTTAAAAAAATCATTGTATTGGGGCTCGTACAACTCATCACAATCCATCCATCAGTTGATCAGGCACGTTTGTACATATGTTGCCTTCATTCTTTTCTAGACATTGACTTTCTATTGAGCCCTTGGTATCAGCTCTTCTTTATTTCCCCCTTCTCCCCCCTTCCCCATCCCCCCACACATGCGGACCTTACCATGGTGCACCAAACCATGGCCACAGGGAAGGATGCATGAAATGAGAGAGCTACAGGGCCGGCCCCAACCAGAGTCAAACTGACCCCCTCCCTGGAAGTGGGTGTGGTGGAGAGCAGACCTGAACCTACAGGTTGGGGAGAGGGGCCAGCATGCCACACCCATAAGAAGGCAGGCTGAGCAGGAGGAAGAGAAAGAGAGAGCTGGACTGAACCCCATGCTGGTACACCAGGCTTGGAGGATGATGTACCTGCGGGGATGCAGTGGGAACACAGAGGGGACAGGCAACTGGCAACAGCACTTGTCACGCTGTCCCCTTACTGGAGCAGACTGCGACAGAGGACATTTCTGGGGTCACATGGCCGGGAGGCAGTGTGGTCTTAACCCCCCAAAACGGAGCAAATCAAGAAGGGAGCTTACGCACAGCTGGAGTAAGGCAGAGCCACGAAGCCCCTGAGGGGCGCTCCAGGCAGGCAGTCGTAAAGGCCAGTGAACAGACCCAGGATTTTTGTATATTTCTTCTCTTTAAAATTCTTTTTCTTGTTTATGTACTATTTTCTGATCTGACATTTTAACTTTTTTGATTTCCCAATTAACTATCAGTCCTGATAAAGTTGAATCGGAGATCTTCTACGATACATCGGTCTAAGTCTATGTCTACATCTAAACAAAAATAATGTTATGGTAAAGATAAGGTTTTTTGTCTTACTCTGTTTCTTTGAATGTTTTTCTCATGAATATTTTCTCACATTAGTAAACATTTAAAATATCCATTATTTAAATGACCCTGTAATATTTAGGCATATGAATATACATGCAGTATTTTACCATTTTTCTATTTCTTATTAGATAGCCTAGTTTTTCATAATGATTTGGACTAGTATCTTTGCACATGACAATCTTATTATATACTTAAATACAATCTTAAGTGTAGAATTATTAGGTTAAAATTAATTGAGGAACCACTAAGTAAAATATATACATATTACTAGAATTTTTCATACTTAGTACCAGATTGTCTTCCAGGTAATTTTTGTCAATATAAACACTTAAAAACACTATATGAAATTCTGTATTTCAATATAAGTAGTGGGTATAATAATTTATAAAAGTTTCCTGATTTAGAGAGTTAAAGTTATATTTCTTTTCTTTTTTTAGGGCAGGACAGGAAAAAGAAAACTTTGGGGTGTTTATAGGACACAAGAGACAATATTAATGATGTGCTCATGAGATAAAGAAAGCACAAAGTACTTTACATGTATAGCCTTATCGCACCCTCAGAAACAATGGACAATATCCCCTTTCTACAAGGGAGAAAACTGAAATAATTTTTCAACTTAGGAAAAGTTGGAACTAGTCCTCAAGTTCAAGGCTATCTGACTCCAAAGGCCATCATCTTAACTACTGTGCCACACCACTTTTGTCAGATTATGGGAAACATTAGAGTTTATCGAGCGAGACCAATGTTTGCCTGTCCCTAAGTTCAAGAGAAAATTTATTGTGTGGATGTTGAGTAACAAAGATGGATAATGTCTTCTCCCCAGGTTTTACAGAAAGTAGAAGCGTATTTTTCTTTTAATGGCCATTTTTCATACCCGCCTTTGGTAACAGTTCAGTTTATAACATTGAATCATAACATAGTGCAGGCATTGAAATGGTCAACTCGGTTGGTATCGTTCAGATTTTGTGGCTGTCTTTGATCAGCTTGGTTCCCGAATGTATTGGTCAAATACCCACCCTGGGGAGAACCAAAGAGGACCAGAAGGAATGAAGCATTCTCCTTAGAAGGGTGGACATAAAACGTATTCATAGGAGGCAGACATTTTACCTCTACCTGTATGATGTCATGCCACAATGCCTCCGGTTCTCTGTCATTAGTGTGCAATGTGTCAAATCTATTTGTGAGATGGGCTCTACATTTGTGTGGGGTATACTCCATGCCACATGTAAGCTCTCAGATTTGGTTTAATTTTGTTCAGTTTCCCTCTGAATTCTCTATGAGGAACTCATGATCTTGAACTCAGTTGGCTCTGGAAGTGTTTTGACAGGAGATAATGAGCTTCTCTGTCATCACTTTCCACATATGCAGTGGCCTTGACTCCTGTGTATTTCACTTGGCTGGGTCCATGTGTACAGGAGTCCTGGTGGCATCGCGGTTAGCCCGGGGCTGCTACTGGAAAGGTCAGGGTAGACCTTACAGGATCCCTATAGGATTGCTATGAGTCAGAAGTGATTCATGGGAGTGGGATCTTTTGGTTGATTGGTTTTTTTTTTCTTGAGTTAATGTGTACACTGTCAGTGAAAGTAAATTGGTATCCTTCCCAAGCGAAAGCAAGTGCACCTAGTTCTCTGAGATTTTCAGAGAAACAAAGGCATTTGAAAAGCCAATCACTGAATACCAGTCTCCTTTCACTGGAACAGCTAAAGCCACAGGTAGGACTATTTGATTTAGGCCTCCAAGGTCTATTGCCCACCTCCATTGGTCATTTGCCTTTTACATGGGCCATATGCGGGGGTTTCAGAAACTTGTGGAAAACAGAATTAAGAGATAAGGGAATTCCTACACACGTTTTATTAAGCCTCCTCTTGCAAAGCTGTATATCTAGAATTTGCTAACGCCAACACTTCAGCCTTCTATCAGAACATTGAACTCCGTTTTCGCCCGTCATGTTTCCTGTGTGGTTTCAAAGTAACAACCAGAGTGGATTCAGATACTCCTAATGATTCCCACTTAGTATGTCCAATCAATACTGGCCTAACAGCAGACAGACACTCTCCGTTTTCTGTGTCCTATAGAGGTGTGTTAGTCTGGGTACTTTAAAGAAACAAATACATAGAAACTCACGTATAAGAGAGAGTTTTGAATAAAGGTTAAGTGTGCATCAAGAAACCACCCAACCCAGTGCTGCCCAAACCCACAAGTTCAACATTAGCCTATATGTCCAACACCAGTCCACAAAGTCCTCCTGCATCTCACAAAACACACGCACTAATGCCGACTGCAGGAGGAAAGCCAAGTCAGTGAATATTTAAGTATCTCAACGCTGGCAGGGGTCTTTATATGGCTGCTCCCACATCCAAGGCTGCATCGGGGTAGGTCCATGTGGCTTTTCCTTGGGGATGTCTTACAGGAAGTGAGCCTTGCAAGCTGAAGCAGGGAACTGGCTAAGGCAGCTGCACCCTAGTTCGACCATGAGAAAGCAAGAGACCGGAGAACTAGAAAGGCGAAGTTCACTGAGCCATTTATTCCTCCGCCCCTCTACTAACCCCACATGTGTCTATCAGCCAGGTTGGCACAATAAACACTACCTCATGAGGTAAACTTGCTGCTAGCAAGTCAATTCTGATTCATAGCATAGAATAGAACTGGTCTTATTTTCTCAAAGTTGCAAATCTTTATGGGAGCAGAGAGCCTCACCTCGCTCACCTTGCAGTCAGCAGCTCACCTAGTAATCCACTACTCTGGCAGGGCTCCTTCTGATAGAGGTCATGTTCCCCAGTTCATCATGGTATGCATATCAACACTGCTGTTAGTAAGGGAGATGCAATTACTTCATAAAAGGCCTGTTTAAATCACCCAGAGACTTATCTTAGTCTCATCAACCACTGTATTCTGGTTTAGCTTAAGGTCTCTTTGAATTTTTCTTGAGAAGATTTGGAATGACAGTACATTGGGGTCTTGTTACAGGGTACCAAGGAGTCCTAATGTTCCTGTTGGACCGCTAACTACAAGGCTGGTGACTCAAAACCTCTATCTGCTCCAAAAGAATGATGATGCTCAAATAAGAGCTCGCAATACAGGGAATCCAGGACAGATAAACCCCTCAGGCCCAATAATGAGAGCGGGGATACCAGGAGGGGAAGGGGAAGGGGTTGGGGAAGAGAAAAGGGGAATCCATCACAATGATCAACATATAACACCCTCCTTGGGGGTGAACAACAGAAAAGTGGGTGAAGGGGTCAGCAGTTGGTGTAAGGCATGAAAAAAAAATAATTTATAAATTATCAAGGGATCATGAGGGAGAGATGATGGGGGCGGGCGGAAATGAGCTGATACCAAGGGCTGAAGTAGAAAGAAAATGTTTTGAAAATGATGTTGGCAACATATGTACAAATGTGTTTGACACAATGGATGTATGCATGGATTGTGATAAGAGCTGCAAGAGCCCCCAATAACATGACTTAAGGAAAGAAAAAAATCTTTATGATCTCAGAAATCCTATGCAGGGCCAGTATGAGGATGAATCGACTTGAGGGAACTGAGTTTGGTTTGGGCTGTGTTTAATACAGTATCCCTAAGAAGGTACTTTTGCTACCCCCAGACTATTTTATCCATCTATATGCCATGATCTTAGGTCTCTTGATGAAAGCTGGACCAGAAGACCCCATCTCCACATCAATCTTTATCTTAAGCATTGCGCTGAACCTCTGCTTCACATGATCCCAGATGGGACTTCCCATCATTAAATTCTTCCTGAATGGATAAATAGAATGGATTTGGTTAGCCCTATTTCACACCGGGGAGGGGAGAGGGGCAGGAGGAATTGCCATTGTCCACTTAAACTCCTGTACTAAGTCCTTAGAATTTTTGTCTCAATTATACCATTGTCTGCATTTCTTTGTAACCATCAAAATATTGTATCCCAATTGTCGCTTCCTATTCTCCTATATATCATCCTTACGGTTCTTTATCTGTAAAACCCCTGTGAGTACGCAGATCTGACTATATTTCTGTTTGTTCCTTTGTTTTACAGTAACAAGTCACATGGGCTGCCCATGTAGACGGAGTCCCCTTGGTTTCCATAGCTACTGTGACCCGTGTCATAGGTGTTCTCACAATCACCTTAAAGCGATCCAAACTTGGCGTGCATCTGCAGCAATCAGCAGCTGCCTCTGCCATGCTCCCTTAGGTACTTAGATGGTGAGAGGGAGATTTTCCTTTCTCAGGGTAAAAATCTTGCTGTATATTTTATCCAATCCACTAGACTAGCTGTCCTCTCTGGGTTAAGCTTCTATGTATAGGTAACTGGATTGTGTATCATCATTCATAACTGTTCCATCCTGACTTGTGGATCTTGACTTAATCCAAATATACTTCCATTCTATAGCATTCCAAACTAAAAGTACTTGCTCTTACAATGTGTTTTAATAATGATTCCCCAAGAAGCTTACCCCCCAAAATCTACAAATTGAAGCAGCTGCCCTCCCTGGTTTTAATAATTTCTTGTCTTTGCCCGTCCCTCTTCTAGACTGCCTTTGCAATGGCCCTGTTGTTATGTGAGATAGTTAACATTTATTGTGCCAACCTGGCTGATAGACACATGTGGGATTAATTGAAGGGCAGCGAGATCACTGGCTTGGTGAGCCTCGCCCTTCTAGTTCTTGGGTTTCTTGTTCTCTGATGGGCAGACCAGTGTGCAGCTGCTTCAGCGGGCAAGGCTCATTTCCTGCAAGACCTCCCTGAGGAGAAGCCACATGGACCTACCCTGATGCAGCCCTGGGTGCTGGAGAAGCCACATGGAGACCCCTGCCAGCACTGTGATTCTTACATTGCCACTAGATCCAAAGACTTTCTATCCACTGGCCTGTGATCCTCCTGCATTAGGAATCATTGCGTGTGTTTTGTGAGTTTGGGGAGGACTTTGTAGATCGGTGTCAGACCTATGGGCTAAGTCAGACTTATGGGCTTATACTGGACTGGGTTGGGATGCTTTCTGAATGTACATTTACCCTTTATAGACACCTCTCTCTTATACATAGATGAGTTTCTTTGGATTTGTTTCTCTAGTTTATCCAGACTGACCCATGATGGCATGGTTTTGCCTTCTCTGGTCAGCCCGAGGCTAGTGATCCCAACTCTGACAGTGCTGGAATTGAGTTTGGTTCACTGCTACAATACACTCCTACAGTCTTTTTCCATTACCATTGTAACCAATAGCGGAAGCAGAAGCTAAGGACTGCCCTATTTTCCTTATCATTCTCTAATTTTATATGCATCCAACTAGCCAATTTCTAGATTCCTCAGAATTGAGCCCTCCTCCAGCATTCCTCTTATGGATCCCTTTGGCTTTGGGCAAAACAACATCATCGTTTTGTTTTGTTTTTATCCATCTAGAAAGTGTTTCTCCTCTCCCATTCATTCCTTTTTCCTCAAAACCCCTTGTTCCAGGGAGTCTGAACCATTGAAGTGAAGCTCCTCATTGGGACCCCAATTAAATTAGTTATTATTGTTTTTATTAGGGATTGGCGCAAAATTGTCTGCAAGGGGATGGAGTTGTTAAAGAAGGACAATGTCCAATTTTGTCAAATGACGGCACCAGGTCATTTTCTCTATCAGCTCTCTTCCATGGTATTTCCTCCGTAATTCACTGCAATAGCTGACATAAAGTATGAACTACCAAGAAAATTACTCACACACTTTTGGAGGCTGGTAAGTCACTCACTTCTGAGGCAGGCATGAGGCCAGTTCCCAGAACCTCAGTTAGATGGTAATGAACTGGATGTGGGACCAGAGCAAAAGAGATCATTTGTACAGAACACTTACATATATTGAATGCAGACCATATCCTCAAAGAAATTCCTCTTACTTGATCACAGTGGGTCAAGGGTGTTACCTCAGCATTAGTGGTAATGTGGTGGCCAAGGTAAGGGTGGAGATTTGCACCATACCTTCTAGTATACCCCACATTAATGCTGCTTTCTTAACTTAATGGAAATATCACTTAATTTTGAGGCCACTGCCATAGGTGCTGAGGTTCAAATTTACAACATATCACTAAATGGAGAATAATTATATCACTAGATAATGAGCAAACTACTGAAAATCATGGGCCAGCTAGTTTGACACCTAACTTTACCCATCACATGTCCATTACATTAGATTTGTATAGTACTGTCCTATCATTGTGTGAGAGTCACACAAACAATCACTAGAATGGCTATCTTTTTTTTTCTTTAATTTATTTTATTTTAAAATAGTTTTACTGACATATAATTCACCTATCATACACTTCCATAGTTCAGTCTTTTAAAAAGAGTTGTATAATCATCATGACAATCAGTTCTAGAACATTTTCTTCCTTCTTGATTTCATTATTAGCGTTCCGTTTCCCATAAATCTCCCCTGCTATAGACGCAATAAGTCATTAATCCAGTTATTGTCTCTAAAGATTACTTATCCTGGATTTCATAGACTGCAAAACATGCCCCCAACCCCCCCCCCCAAAAAAAACAACCACAATAATACCAAAATTAGCCTGGAGAAAAACCTCAATCAAGAAGTCAACAGAAAACATTAAAAAGTACAAATTTAAAATGGGTCTAAAGCAGCGGTTCTAAACCTGTGGGTCATGACTCCTTTGGGGATCGAACGACCCTTTCACAGGGGTTGCCCGATTCATAACAGTAGCAAAACTACAGTTATGAAGTAGCAACAAAAATAATTTTATGATTGGGGGGACACCACAACATGAGGGTTGCGGCATTAGGGAGATTGAGAACCACTGGAAAGGGAGATGAAACGGTGAGGTATTACAGTTTAACCTACTTACACCTGGCACAATAGCATTGACAGTCTTCTGTATAATAGCAAGCTTATTCCCATTCCTCAATCATAGTCAGAGGGGATTCACCAGAGGCATAATCCAAGCAGGAACTCTGTAAATGTATTTTGGGCTCCCACTGGCAGCCACAACATCTAGCAAATTGGGTGTTAGCTCTAAAAGCATTCCTTCCTCCAGATTTGGATTTTATTACTGATCATTCTTGGATCACACAGGCTGGTGTGCTACTTCCATGGAGGGGCATTTAGCTGATGCTTCACTGAGATGGTTGCTTGTTCGAAGACTAGCCTTTCACACCACATGCTATTCTTTTGGATAGCCTGGCACCATCCACTTTCTTCATCACATTTTGCTATAGCACCCATTTTTCAATGTTCTCTTCATGATGGCGGGCATGAATGGGGCTGTGTTATAAGAGCTAATTCTTCTTAGATTGGGGCTAGGAATAAGCATGGACACCAAATCCTAGAATGGCCATGTTGAGTAAGTAATACGCTGCCCCACGCAAGAGTCAGGGCTTAGTTTTGAAGAAATATCAGGCAAATGCAGGATGCACTATGAGGAAAACAAGTTATACAGAAAAGTCTGTGTGCGTTAGCAGTTACCTCTCTTAAATCTATTCAAGGTAGTCCTGTAAAGAAAGGACAGTGTAAGACAAGAAATAACAGCAAAATATAAGGAAGAGCTGAGACCAAGGGCTCGAGTAGAACGAAAATGTTTTGAAAAGAAATGTTGATGGCAACATATGTACGAGTGAGCTTAACACAACTGAATGATGGATTGTTATAAGATTTGTAAGAGGCCCCAATAAAATGATTAATAAAAAATAATCATTTTTTTAAAAGAAAGAAAGGATAGAGTTGGGAGCTGAAAGAGGGCTGCTTACATGCTTACTGGATGTGAAACTCTAAGAGACATGTGGCCTTAAACTCAGTGCCAAATCAATAACCATCAGAGGAATGCAGGGCACCAGAAATGTGTGTACCTAAAGCGCCACTCTATCCCATCACTCATCAACATTTGGGCATAAATCACAAGTTGTAAAAAATATTCTGATATAAGGGAATCGCCACTCGAGTGAAAGAATGAATGAAAAACATAAAGCTATTATTTTCTTGGTGCATGTGTGTTTTAAAGAACTGTGTAGACAGTTTCCTGGTCACTTCTCAGTCAACGTATTCTTTTAAATTCCTAACAAAATATGAATATTTGATTATGGTTTAATTTTCTTTAGTAACTATCAGAGGCGGTTTTTATGTAATTAACAATGATGACACTATAAATGTAAATGTTAACTGGATGTTTTCCTCTTTGTATATTATTTTAATAGTTCTTCAGCAAAATCATTATAAGTATGACATATTTCCTTTTCCAGATGAAGAAAACAAAAACTCAGAGAGATTAAAAATCCTGCTCAAATTTGAATAATTCATACTAGCGTGACATGTTTTCTGTTCAAGCTATCTGGTACCCAACAGTTAATGATTCAGTATAACATTTATGAAGTTACATATTTTCTCTTTCACCACTTTGAGGAATTATCATTTTAATAATTTCAAATAGTCCTGAAATTTAAAGGGAAGGCCTCTTTTCCCCTAAGAGGTAACATTTTCCTATATATGTCAATTTGTTCTTTAATTTTAAAATTGGAAGATACTAATAATTGGTTTTACTCTGATGGTAGCAATTGAGTAGTTTCATTTTTTAAAGCTAATATAATGATAAAAGAGAAACAAATCAGGCCACTTGTTGAGGGGATAAAATTCAGGACACAGAATATTATATGTATTTGACAGAAAGGTTTTTTTTTTAGGAAAGACTTATCCATTAGCCAAGATATGCAAGATCTAGGGTTCAAAATATATTAGGGCTGGTGAAAGGATTTTTATTAATTTTAATATCAGGAAATCATAATGGCCTGCACTTAGTTGAATACAAAGTGAATTAGTATGGAAGGAGACCAGGCTGATCAGTAGATTTAGTAGTGGGAACAGAAGAGATTTCCCATCTGATCAATTTATAATTCCTATTAAAAGTGAGTTTAAGGGCACAAGGACTTGGAGCTTGGGTAGAAGTTAATAGAACTAGCAAAGAAAAACTGTGCATTGGGCATTTGTGAGAACAGAGAATTTGTAAGAGTAGAATTGAAAGCATGTTGTTGTTGTTAAGTGCCATCAAGTCTGTTCTGAATCATGATGACCTTTTGTGCAACTGTGCCTCACGACCTTTATGTGAATTGCATATCACACACACAAAAACTGGTCATTCCAATGTCATCCTCACAATCGTTACATTTGAGCCCACTATTGTAGCCAGTGTGTCAATCTATCTCCTTGAGATTCTTCCATATTTTTGCTGACTTTCTAATGTACCAAGCATGTTGTGTTTCTCCAGGGATGGGACTGTCCTAATAACACATCCAAAATACATGAGACAAAATCTCATCATCCTCACTTCTAAGACTGTATTGCTTCCAAAACAGATTTGTTCATTCTGGAAATTCATGGTATATTCAATATGCTTCAAGAATACCATAATTCAAATGCTTCACATTCTTCTCTTAGTTATTACATGTCTAGCTTTTGCATATGTATGAGATATTTGCTTAGCTTGAATCAGGCTCATCTTACTCTGTCGGTCTAGTGGTGAGCATTTTTATGTTCACCACAATTTGTTGCAAACCATACTGAAGGTTGTAGTCTTTGATTTTCATCATCAAGGGCTTCAAGTCATTCTAGTTGTTTTCAACAAGGCTACAGATATAAGAGGTATACACTTAGGTGTGTACATATGCACATACATTCATTCATAACAATAGAAGTATTGGCCTGTGTACATATATTTATATGGCAATACACTGAGGTAGTGGATGGATTTCTGGCCTCTGCTCATACCTTCCCTCGATACAAGAACAATTTGTTTTAACAAACTGGTATTCTATGATGCTCACCCTCTTACCACAATCGCTGAAGACAAAATGTGTGCATAAGCAAATGTGGTGAAGAAAGTGGATGGTGACTGGCTATTAAAAGATATAGCATCTGGGGTCTTAAAGGCCTGAAGTTAAACAAACGACCATCTAACAGAGAAGCAACAAGCCCACATGGAAAAAGCACACTAGTCAGTATGATCATGAAGTATCACTGGGTCCAGGAAACAGGCATCAGAAGACCCATAACAAACAAACAAACAAAACCCGTATTGTTGACAATGTGGGGAGTCAGAGCAGAGACCCAAAGCCCATCTGCAAACAATGGGACATCCCCCCACAGAGGGGTCACATACAATATTCCTCTGGTTCCTTGAGGATCCCTCCCCCCCACTATCATGATCCCAGTCCTGCCTTTGACTGCAGGCTAGACCGGATCATGTGCACAGGTACAGATAAGAGATAAGAGCTAGCAACACATGGAATCCAGGAACGGGAATGGGAATAGCGATACCAGAAGGGTAGAGGGAAGGTGAGAAGAGGAAGGGGAGGAAGGGGGAATCAATTGCAATGATTGACTCATAACCACACACACACCACTCCATGGGGAAGAACAACAGAAGCCATGGGAAAGAGACAATGGTAGCAGAGACAATCAAGGAGCTATGATATCAGTTCGTAGAGATCATGAGACAGAAAAGTGGTTTCCTGGCCCACAAAAAATTAAAGCTGAGTGCCTTGGGGCAGAAGGTTAACTTGCAAATTGTGGTGCATTTGGGAATTTATCAGCTTCAGAGGACTTTTAGGAGTCCTTCCGGCATAGTAGCATTGGGCTGTTAACTGCGAGGTCAGCAGTTTGAAACCACCAGCTGCTCCACAGGGAAAAGACAGGACCTTTTTCTTGTATAGAATTACAGTCTCAGAAACCCACAGGGGCAGTTCTACCCTGTCATATGGGGTCACTCCAGTCCACATCAACTCAAGGACAGTGATTTGGGTTGTTTGGTTTTTTTAAAGGACTTTTTAACTACTCGCTGAAACATGACAAGGATCTTGGGTCTGAGATGCCATCTTGTGTCACAGAGACATGCCAGTCAGCGTGGCTGAGAAGAGGCACTGAGGACAAAACATATGCTATCCTTACCATGACATAACCTTTTATCTTCCCAAATAAACCTCCATAATTGTCTTATTTATGGATTCTGTGTGACTGTTATCATGAGTTCTTGTGCCCAGCAGGGGCAGAGAGTGCCATGGAGAGACAGTGGTATCTGAGTAGGCTACAGTAGAGGTGGGTCTGACCTGTGCCTCACGTTGGGCTGGTGTCAGCTGGATTCTCTTTCCTCCTGGTCTAACCAGAGGAGGTCACACGTGGCTCCCACGCCGTTTTCTTGATGTCGTTATGGGAATGGGGTGTGCTGTCAGGGAAACACTGGAAAGCGAACTGCACCATTGCCCGTCCAGACCCCCCTGCTTGTCCGTGGGGAAACAAGGAAACTCTCTGCTCCCGTAGAGATTTACGGCCCCAGAAGCCTTGTATAGGGTTGCGTTGTGTCTGATTTGACTGAATGGGGCTGGGTTTTGTTTTTCATCTGGACATACACCAAACCTCAGACTTCAGTTACTTTTCAGCCACATAACACTGGACAAGAGATTTGCCTTTTCTCTTCCTTAGTTCTCTCATTGGTAAAATAGATATACTATGCACATTGCATAAGGCCTTGAGATTGGAATGAGCTACTAGATCTTAATCACTTAGAACCGAATAGCCTCTACAAAGAGGACTACAAATGTTAGATATTTTCTCTCTCTTGCCTTTCTTTAAATTCTCATTTTCTACGTTAATATATATTACATTTTGCCTTAAAAATTAACAAAAATTAAAATCAGAGAACATATGATATTTTTTAAACATGGTATTTTTGAATCTGTATTTTCTTTAGACCTCAGTTGTTAAGATTAGGAAATGTTGTGGTTACCTTGTATTTTTTTAATCATTTTATTGGGGGCTCATACAGCTCTTATCACAATCCATACATCTATTCATTATGTCAGGCACATTTGTATGTTTCTTGCCACCATCATTCTCAAAACATTTCTTTTTACTCGAGCCCTTGGTATTAGCTCCTCATTTTTTCCCTTTCTCTCCCTCATGAACCCTTGATAATTTCATAAGAAACTAGAAACATGGACCTGGTCCCAGAGATCTGTGCTAATAGTTTTGTTGCCTTGGATCAGAGAATTCCCATCTGAGCTTCACAGAGTTGTGGGGCTTTGCAATGTTCCTCTGAGGTAAGAGCGGGGAACCGGACTAAATGGAGGATGAGTTGTGGCATCCAAGATATTTTTCCCTTCCTTCAATATGTTAAATTTCATTTTTGTTGGTTTTAAACAGTAAACGTATGGAACAATGCCTTTGAAAACAACTGATCAAATAGAGCACATCTTACTGAAGTTGGAAGCTTATCAAGCCTACAAAGATAACTCATCTGAACAATGAGAAATATCTGTGCAATAAGCAGAAGATGATTTTCTTAGAATACACACTGCTTGTCAACTTTATGAGAATGATTAATGAGAACATTCTTTAATAAAAGAAGATACCACAATGACCCAAGATTCATTAATTATCATAAAACTTCTAAAGTTTAAAGTGACTGTCACCAATTTTCTGATTCTACAGACAAAAATTATTAACAGATATCCTCAATGTTCTCAGAATTTTGAGGTCTAAGAAACTCTGAAGCATGATGGTGGCAATTTTCACAAAGAAACCCAATTTCAAAGGAACCTGTGGAATTAATGCCCCAACAGGAAAGGCTCTTCCAGACATGACTCACTGTAACTCATTTGCCGGCTCAAGTTGGAGTCTTAGAGCCTCTTTACAAGGCTGAGGTTTTATACCAGATGCCTCCAATCAAGATCAATTCCAGGAAAAGTTGGCCCAGCTTATACTCCTTAAAAAATGTTCAGGACTTGTTGGACTGCACTCATTTATTCATGGTGAGTTAAAAATAAAAATTAAAGAGAACTTTCTTTAGAATCAGCCTTTCTTTCCCTGAGAATTTTGTGATATCACAAAAAGTCTATTTATTCAGGAGTATGAAGAATTACAAGTGGATAGAAAGAGGTGTTGATTTTAACTGGGTCAACTAGAAACCTTTATAAATGGAAGATGCTTTATGTTGATGGTTAATGGGTATGTTGCAGAAACTGTGTGTTTTCATCTGGGTAGCTTGCAGCTTTCTGATTATACAGTCTGGAAGTTTGTGTTTTCCATTCTAAGTGGTGTGATTTTCGAGGTGGCAGATAAAATTTCCTATCTTTCAAATAATCAATGTCAAAGCACATTACAGAAAGACTCCAATGGATGTTCTAGGGCTTAGCTCTTGGAACACGACAATGATGCTGTGGGTAAGTAATGGTATTGAAGAAAGAGGCAGTAGCATAAACAGGAATTTCCAGGGAAATAGACAAGATCAGAACAGCTCAGAAACAGAAAAGCAGAAAATGAAACCTAATAAGGAGCAGTACACATACACTACAAACTCTTGCTATCTAAAGATTAAGTAACTTGTAAAGGAAAATCACTTTGCTGCAAACATAATCCTGTAAGAGAAGCTGTGTAATTTAGTTAGCAGATGCAATGACAATGTTAGGCTTACAATTAGTGATGGGCCAAGAAGTGAATGGACAGGCTGAAACCAAGGCCAAGGCTTCAGATAAGACAAACTAGGACTCGTGTTTCCATCTCCTTAGGGTAGAAGGAATGATGGTTAAATTGGACTCAGATTGTCTTGTCTATATTTGCAATGAAGTTAGGCACATTAATTTAACTGCTTCATATTGTTACAAGTTATATATACTGTAGATAGCGGGAAACTCTCAAAAATTCCTTTTTTTAATCTAAGTCTTTATTTAAGAATCGAACTAAAATTCATCTGTTTTCCAGTATGCTGCCATGTTATTAACACAGTTGGGTACATTGTCTTCTTCATAGTCTAGAATCCTGACCATTTAGTTATTCTAAGAATAATTTATACCTCAATTGATCAGTATTTACTAGAACACTTTTCATGGTAACTTTATTTTTCCATCCAGGCTTTTAATGTTTGTTGATGAAATGAAAGACGGATTCCCTTTTAAGCTGCTGTATTTCTCCAAACTGGATATTAAAAACTTACTGGACAGATCACTAGCAGAATACCAAATGTAAATAAATAGAATATTGATTAATAGTCAATTAATATACCTTTCTAGCCAGGATACTTATAATGCTGGGCTTTATGTCCTGGGGCTATAGTCCCATCTTGGAAGTCATTCTCTATTAAAAAAGGGGAAAGTTGTTAGTTCCCACAGAGTGACCCTATGTTCAACACACAACATTGTAATGGTCACAGAACTCAAAGACAATAATGCTTGTTGTGGGGGTTTATTGTTGGTAAGTACTGTTGAGTTGGTTCCAACCCAGCAACTCTATGTACAACAGAACGGAACACTACCTGGTCCTATGCCCTGCTCACAATTGTTATGGGTGAGCCCATGGATGCAGCAACTATGGCAATCCATCGTGTCAAAGGTCTACGTCTTTTTCATGGCCTCTCTATGTTACCAAGCACGATGTCCTTCTCCAGGAACTGGTCTCTCCTGACAACATAGCCAAAGTATGAGATAAAGTCTCCTTAGTTTTGCCTCTAAGGAGCATTTGGGCTGTAGTTCTGCCAAGAGAAATGTATTGGTTCTTCTGGTTGGTATTGTTGGTTCTTGGCCAGCACCGTAATTCAAATGCTCTGAGTATTGTTCGGTCTCCTGTTTTCAATATCTAACTTTCCTATGCATCTGAGACAGGGGGCCTCAAACTTTTTAAACAGGGGGCTAGTTCTCCCTCAGGCCCATCGCAGGGCCGGACTATGGATTTTTTTAAAAACTAGGAACAAATTCCTATGCACACTGCACATATCTTATCTTGAAGTAAAAAAACAAATGGGGCAAAAATACCTGGCGGGCCGGATAAATGTCCTTGGCGGGCCACATGTGGCCCACGGGCTGTAGTTTGAGGACACCTGAATATGAGATGATTGAAAATACCAGAAATCTACACAGATGCAAGGTAATATCCTGACTTAAAAGGCATCTTGTGCATCAGATTTACCTAATGCAATGCTTCCTTAGAACTCTTGACTTGCTTCCACGTGCACTGATGGTGGATCCAGACAAGATGAAATCCTTGACAACTTCAAACTTTTCTCTGTTTAGCATAATAAATATTGATCCAGGGCGAGGACTTTTCTTTGCATGACATTGAGTTGTAATCATGCTGAAGGCTGCAATCCTGGATGATCATCAGTACATCCCTCAAGTCCTCCTCACTTCAGCCAGCAAGGTTGCACCACCTGCATCTTTCAGGTTATTCCTAAACCTTCTTCCAATCCTGACGCCATGTTCTTCTGCCTATAAACCAGCTTCTCAGACTATTTGTTCAGCAGTACATATTACGAGAAGGTGTAGCCCTGAGGCACACCTTTCCTGATTTGGCGCCATCAGTCTTCCCTGGCTCTGGTTTCACAACTGCCTGGTCCAGGTGCAGGCTCTGCGTCAGCACAGTGAAGTGTTCTGGGAGTCCCATTCTTCTCAAGGCCATTCAGCGTATATTACGGTCCCCAAAGTCAAAGGTCTCTCAATACTCTCTGCTTTGAGTCAAGATCCATTCGACCTGAGAGCCTTTGTCCCATGTCCGCTTTGAATCCTACCTGGCCCTCTGGCAGCTCTCTGTTTAAATACTGCTGAAACCATTGTTGTATTATTTCAGAAAATTTTTACTTGCATATGATACTGTTCTATAGTTTGAGCATGCTTTTGGATCACCTTTCTTTGGAATGGGTACAAATTCAGATCTCTCCAGACAGTGGGTCAAGCAGCAGTCTTCCAATGTCCTGGCATAGATGAGTGAGTGCTTCTTCAGCTTGCTAGAACATTCCATTGGTGTTCCATCAATTCCTGGAGCTTTGTTTTTGGCTAATGCTTTCAGTGCCCTTGACTTTATTCGTTTAGTACCATTGGTTCTTGCTCATATACTACCTCATGAAATGGTGGAATGTCGACTAGTTCTTTTTGGTACAGTGACTCTGTCTTCCTTCCATCTTCTTTTAATGCTTCTTGAGTCCTTTAAGTTCAAGATATGTTGAATGTGTTCCTCCTTTGAGGTTTTCTAAATGTAGGTCATTGCACATTTCATGGTAGTGTTTTACTTTGTCTTCTCGAGCTGCCCTTTGAAATTTTCTGTTCAGCTCTTTGGTTCCATCATTTCTTCCATGTGCTTTAGCTATTCTAGGACTCAGACTAAGTGTCAGAGTCACTTCTGATGTCTACTTAGATCATTTCTTTCCTTTGTTTTTAATGGCCTTTTGCTTTGTTCATTTATGTTGTTCTTGATATCATCTTATGGCTCATCAGGTCTTCTATCATTAGTGTTCAAGGAGGCAAATAGATTCTGGAGTGGTTCTTGAAATCCAGTTGGGATATGCTCTAGGTCATATTTTGGGGCAAGTGAATGTGTTTTCGTTTTCTTCAGCTTCAACCTGTACTTACCTACGAGCACTGATGGGGAGTGCCCCAGCCAGCGCCTTGCCTAGCTCTCTCTGCTGATCTTGCACTGCTCCTTGGCTGCATCTCACACTTATAGCCAATCGGATTGCTGTGCGGACTTCTGGAGAAGTCCATGTGCATAGTGTTGTTGAAAAAAGGACTTGCCACGGCGAGGTCCTTGGTCTAAAGCACAGGGGAGAAAGGATGAAATCAAATAGCTGAACAGATTAGTCTTGGAAGAAGTGAATCCAGAATGCTCTTTATAGGCCAAAATGGGACGACTTTGTCTCCCAGACTTTGGACATGTTGTCTCTAGTCCCTGGAGAAGGACTCACGCTTGATAAAGAAGCTAGGCAACAAAAGAGAGGAAGACCTTCAATAACCTTGATTGACACAGTGGCTGCATCACTGGGCTCAAACCTAAGGGCGAACATGGGAAACCACAGAGCCAGGATGCGTTTTCTTTGTGGTACTAGTGTCACCATGAGTCAGAACCCACCAGTGGACTGACTAACCACGTGAACACCCCTTCTTTTAAACACTCCACTGAAATATAACTGACATGAAAGAAATGGTGATATTTCACCTAGAGCTTGTACATTGTTCAAGTTATAATTTGCTCCCTTCTAGTTCTGTTCAATTACCATATAGTACATGCCATGCTGCAGTGGCTAATTTATTTATATTATCATTCTCAGATGTTCATTAGCTGAAGTTCAAGGATCAGGTTAATAAGTGTAAAGATAACATAAGACAATAATAATGAAAACAAAACAGAACAAAGGTAGCTGATTTGCATCAAAAACAATTTATGATGGACCCATGGGAATGGACTACATGTGTATAATTTGTTTAATTTGGACAAAAGTATATTCTGTCAGAAACTAAAGCTACCATCATCATCATAATTTTTTCCAAATTGCTCTGTACACTTTACAGTCTATTACTCTCATGCTTTACAGCCACCACCTGTTTTTCTGGACAACCACTGATAGCTAATCTATAACTAGATAATTGCATTTTCTAGAGTTTTATACAAAAGGAATGATATAATATCTACCTTTTTTTGTTTTCTTTTGGCTTCTTCCATTCTACAATAGTTTGGATAGTCATTATGTTTTACTATGTATCAATATAATTCATGATTTTTATTGCTGAGCAATATAATATGGAGAAACACCAGGGTTGGTGAAACACTGTTCATCTGTTGATTGATAAACGGCCAGATTGAGGCAATTACAAATAAAGCTGCTATGAAAATTTTTGTACGATTGTGTTTATGGGAGTGGAATGGTTTTAAGACATACATGTGTAGTTAGTATAACTACAGGTTATAAGCATGATTAATTTTTAAAAGA
The DNA here is from genome assembly GCF_050624435.1 of Tenrec ecaudatus. Classification (NCBI taxonomy): domain Eukaryota; kingdom Metazoa; phylum Chordata; class Mammalia; order Afrosoricida; family Tenrecidae; genus Tenrec; species Tenrec ecaudatus. Next base: position 13,613,126 of record NC_134537.1, read on the forward strand.
AACATAAAATTATTGTATCATTTTGCATTCCCACTAACAGCGTATGGTATTAGTATTCTTAGCAATACATGGCAAGTCAGCTTTGTGTCTTTTGTTTTGTTTTTGCTTCTTGCTATTTTAATAGGCTTTTGATGGTGTCTCAGTGTGATTTTCACGTTCATTCCCCTAATGACTAATGACGATGAATGTCTCTTCATATGCTTAGTCATCATTCACATTCCTTAGGGGTGAAAAGATTATTCGAGTATTTGGCCAAATTTTACTTGGTTTGGGGTTGAATTTTGAGAGTTGTTTGTATATTCTCAAATGCATTTCTTATAAAATATATGATTTAGAAATATTTTCTCCATCTTGCATTTTCTCACTGAATGTGGGCATGGCAACTGGAAAGACCAATCCCTAGAAGAGGATCGTATAGCAAACAGAAGGAACCCTTCAATGAAGTAGACTCACCCAGTAACTGCAGCAATCGAGTCAGTGTAACCAGTAGAGAGTAATACAAGGCAGCCGGCAGTCAGAAGGCACTCTGACGCAAAGAACATCAAGCAGTGTCTTTCAAAAAGTGAGTCATTTTAATATTTGATGAAGTCAACGTTACTACTTTGATTTTACATGTAAGTCTATAATGTTTTTTAAGATAATGGTTACATGCTGTAACAGATGGATAAAAGTTTGCTTGTTTTTCTCCCTGTGAATTCCAGTTATTCCAAAACTTTTTTTAAGGTTATTCACTCTCCACTAGATCTTTGCTGGAAATCTGTTGTCTTTATATAAGGGCGTTTTAAAAGTTTATGGAAAAATCTTATTTTCTTTTCATTCCATTTTTCCAGACATTCCAATGCCTTTCCATATGTGTGGTCCTATTTCTAGGCATTCTACTCTGATGGACTGGCCTAGTTTCCTCTTTTGACAATGATGTCACTCTGTCTTAATAACTGAGGATTTATTTGTAAGGTTTGAAATCAGAAGAATTCTAATGGTTTTCAATGTTATATTCACTGTTCTAATTCTTTTTCATTTACACATGAATTATAAAATCATTTCATTAATGTCTGTCAAAAATCATGCTGAAATTTTTATTGAGATGGAACAGAATTTATAGAGCAATTTGGGGGAGAATTGGTATATTAATGAAATCGAATCTTTCCATCTAGGAACACAGTATATTTCTTCTTTATTTAGATATTGATTTTTTTCTTAGGGACTTCTGGTAATTTTCATTTTAAAAAAAAAAAAACCCTGTACTTTTCATTGAATAGGTCTTTCATTAATTTGTTAGTTTTATCCCAAAATATTTCATATTTTTGATGTTATTATTAGCCTTATCACTCATTTAAATTTGAATTGTTTATTGGTTGAATATGTAGATATATGATTCTTTTGCATGTAGATCTTGCATCCTGAAACAATGCTAAAGTCACTAAAAATTTCACATAACTCTTTTTGTAGATTGTGTCACAATTCTTATCTAGATGGTCATGTTTTCTACAAACAAAGAATTTTACTGATTTCTTTCTGATTGTGGATATCATTTAAATAATTTCCTTTCTTTATTCACCGTCTAGAAATTTCAGCAAATTTTTAAATAAAACTGTTAACAGAAAGCATCCTTGCCAATTTTTGTTCCTTTAGGGCGAGAACATTTAGTCATTTAAATATGAGGCAGGGCGCAGGATTTTTAGAGATGCCCCCTCCCTTCTACTCCTAGTTGTCTGAGAGTTTCTTCAGGAACAGATATTAGATTTTGTCATATTTATTTTTATTTTTGCATCTCTTGAGATATTCTAACGTTCTACTTTGTTTTTGATGTATCAACATGGTGGCTACATTGTTTAATTTTTATATATTAAACAAGCCTTGCATTCTTAAGAAAAACTTGAATTGGTCATGATGTATAATTCTTTTAATATATTATTCAATGCAATGCACTCTGATTCACCAATAGCTTTTGCATCTATTGTACATAAGTCTTTTTTTTTCTTTGCAAGCATTGTGTGTACATTATATAAGTGTAAGATGGCTTTATCGAGTGAGTTGGGATGTTAGCCTTTATAAAATTTACTGGAAGATTATGCATGTCATTAGCATTATTTCTTTCTTCCTCAAATGTTTCAAAGAATGATCCAGTGAAACAACTTTTGCCTGGTTGTTTTCATTGTGGAAATATTTAAACTATCAATTTAATTGAGGTACTAGGGATTTCATATTTAATAGACTTATTTATATGACCCTGTTTCCTACAACAACAACAACAATAATAATAATTGTGATGGAAATACATTTGATGACTTCAAAAATCTGAACGCAGTGAAAAACAAATTTTACCACCCGTTTCCGGTGGAGCAGCAGGTGGTTTCTAACTCCTGTCCTTTTGGCTAGCACCCCATGTCCACTGTGTCACCTGGTCTCCATGAAAGGCTCAACCCGACAGATTCCATTCACATCCAAAGGAGGGGTGGTTATGCAAGAGGGAGTGTCACTGAGGATGAACTTAGCATGCTGCTACCTCAACATTGTTTATAATATTCTCTGATGAACTCCTATTTGTAAAATATGTTGTGATGTCATCTTACTTATTCCTGATAATTCACTGGAGCCAACTTTAAGGCACCTAGCAACAAGAATCAGGTATATGTTCAGAGATGCATTCAACCTTCAAGGCTCCAGGAAGTCCAATTCCCTCTGATGATCAGGATTTTCCTACGTAATCTTTGGTCAAAGTATTCATTATTTATATGCAGGCACCATCCAGTCCTTTTGGTCTCATGGCAAAAGAGACAGTTGTCTATGGAAATAAATAGCCACATATTCCATATCATCTTTTATATTAGGCTGGGTTTACTACAGAAACAAAAACAGTGACACTCACATATGTGTAAGTAAGAGCATTATATAAAGAGGTTATTATAAAATCAAGAAAACATCCCACCCCAGTCCAATTCAAATCCAGAAGTCCAATACTAGTCCGTGAGTCCTCTTTAGACTCACACAGTCACATGTCATGATGCAGAATGCAGGAATATCACAGACCAATGGGTGCAAAGTCATGTGGATCCAAGGTTGGTGGAAACACAACAGGGTTCCGGCATTTCCCCAGGTGGGCAGCAAACGAGAAAGTCAAGTCAGAGAGGGGCGGAGGTTCCCCAGACACTCCTTATGTGAAGGTCACATCCACAGGGAGGCACCATCAGGCTGTGATCTGATTGACAGGTTGGATACCACTGACACTTCAGTTGACATAAAATTATGTAACTTTCCCATCCTCTTATTCCTTTCTGTTTTGTTGTTGTTCCAGGTGATACATACCAACATTTCTGTCTTGGCTGGTATTTTGAAAGTTTTAAAAATCAGGTATTATGCAGCAAACCACAAGGTAGTCCAAAAACAAATTGCCTATTCATTCTCAGTCATAACAACCCTATTGAGAATTTCTAACACCGACTGAGAAAAGAACATCGAATGAAGCATATTCTAGCAGATTTTAGATGAACCTTTACTGAAAACAAGAACACCAGAAGGATGGCTACTTGTGTTGATTGATTATGAAAAACCTTGTACTGTATGGAACCTGCGAAAATATGGAAAACAACAAAATATATGTGGATAACACTGCTAAGAACGGGGATTTCTGAGCATCTCATTGTGCTCAGTGGAACCTTCACATGGGCCAAAAAGGTGTCTTCCCAGTACAATGTAGGATGCTGAATGGTTAAAAATCAGGAACTGTAGAACCGCTCCTGTGGACTTCCAAGGGTGTAACCTTCACAGGAGTAGAAAACTCCATCTTTCCACCTCAGAGCAGTTGATGGTTTCGAACTGCTAAACTTGCAGGTAGTAGCAGTAAACACATAACCACTATGCCACCAGGGCTCCTTAAATATGAAAACAGAGAAGACGTAAACGCTTACTGAGCAAAACCTGTAGTCTTCAGTATGGATTGCAAATGAATGTAGAGAAATTCTTATGACTGGACCAATAAAAAAGGGAGGACTGATTACAAGGATCCACATGTGACCTCCTCCGTGGGAGATGGACGGCAGAGAAGGGGGGAAGGGAGACTCCGGATAGGGCAAGATATGACTAAATAACAATCTATAAATTATCAAGGGCTCATAAGGGAGAGGGAAGTGAGGAGGGAGGGGAAAACAAAGAGGACCTGATGCAAAGGGCTTAAGTGGAGAACAAATGCTTTGAGAATGATTGGGGCAGGGAATGTGCGGGTGTGCTTTATACAGTTGATGTATGTATATGTATGGATTGTGATAAGAGTTGTATGAACCCCCAATAAAATGTAAAAAAAGAAAAGAAAAAAAGAGAATGATTAGGGCAAAGAATGTATAGATGTGCTTTATACAACTGATACATGCATATGTATGAATTGAGTTAAGAGTTGTATGAGCCCCTAATAAAATGTTTAAAAAAAACATTATAATAAATGGAGACAAGAGTGAAGTGGTCAAGGATTTCAATTTACTTGGATTTATAATCAATGCTCCAGGAAGCTGCAGTCAACAACTCCAGTGATCTATTGCACTTGGAAAATCTGCTGCATGCAATCTATTTAAAGTGCTAAAGTGCAAAGATACCACGTCGAGGACTGAAGCACACCTTCCCCAAGCCATGGTATTTCCAGTAGCCTCCCATCACCCATGGGAAAGCTGGACAGTGAATAAGGAAAACTGCAGAATTGATGTGTTTGTATTAGGGCGTTGGCAAAGAAGAATATTGAGAATGCCATGGGCTTCCAGAAGAGTAAACAAATCTGTCATGGTAAAGGGGCAGCCACATGCTGTCTGTTAGTTGTTATCAGGTGCCATCAGGTCTGTTCGGACCCATAGCAACTCTGTGCACAACAGGACAAAATACTGCCTGGTCCTGGGCCAGTCTCACACCTGTGCTTCTGCTTGAGCCCTTTGCTGCTGTGAAGGTAGCACCCCATTGCCTTGAGGGCCTTTCTCTTTCCCGCTGCCCCTCTACTTTACCAAACACGATGTCCTTCTCCTGGGGCTGGTATCACTCGATCACATGTCCAAAGTATGTACAATGAAGTCTCACCATCCTTGTCTCGAAAGGGCTCTCTGGCCTTCCTTCTCCAAGGGAGCATAATCAGACTTCCTCTCATGCACTTGGGATAAGTGACCAGGGGTGACCAATTCTTGGAAAGCTATATCATGGTTGGTAAACAGAGGAGCAGGGAAAAGGGGGAAGGCCCTCAGTGAGATGGATGGACACAGCAGCTGGACTAATGGACTCAAATTATTGAGCCCAAAGACAGCAACACTGTGCAAACGGGTCAGGACCAGACAGTCCGGGTTTCGTAGTGTTGCATTCGGGTTGCCAGGAGCCCAAGTGAACTGGATGGCATTTAACCACAGATGGAAAGGGTTTCAACCATTATTTCTTCAAATATTTTCCCCCTGTCCTTTCATTTATCTCTTCTACTTCGGTGGCTTCTGTTGCACACATTCAATTGCCTGATATTGTCCACAGTTCATTGATGCTTTGTTTATTTTTTCAATATTTTACCTATGTTTCACTTTTTATCGTTTCCATTTTTATATCTTCAAGCTCACAAATACGTTCTTCTTTAGTGTCTAGTTACTTTTTAACCCAATCAGTGTATTTTTAATATCAGAATTTTGACTTTTATGAATTTCTTTTCTATCTCCATCTACAATGCTTTTTCTCCATCTTTTTGAAAACAGAAATTATAATTATAGTTGCTGATTTACTGTCCTTGTCGATTAGTTCAATCATCAGAATTATTTCAAGGTCTGTTTCTGCTGTTTGATTATTCTCCTAATTATTACTTGCATTTTCCTGCATTTTAATGCTTGCTAATTTTTTACTGGATGGTTGACATTGTGGGTTTTACTTGTCGAATGTAAGATATTTTTGTATGCCTATAAATATGCTTGAGCTTCTTTTTCTGAGAATTGGTTAAATTACTTGGATAGAATATGAGCTTTGTTTTAAACTTTTGTTAGATATGATCAAAAAGGCCTTTAAGATCAATTTTATCTCACTACTGAATAATGATCCTTCTGAATACTTTATTTATGGCTCTGGAGACTCGGAGGTTTGTCACTTGGGTGTGCGGGGCTAGCTTTCTCCTTTCTTTCATTTTATTTCCCAACGTGGATGTCTTCCACTTCGATCACTACTCACTTAATGACTCCAGAGGACATATTTGCAGATAGGCAGAGTGGTCTCTCTGAGCAACTTTCTTCTTAGGGGTTCTGTATTTCCAACTGCCTCTCGGACACAGAGCAATCTCTCTGGATGACCTTCCTCCAGGAGACCAAAAAGTGTCAAGCCTAACCTTGTTTATTGTTCTCACTCCCAGGGGTCACTGGCCGCCTGGTGCCCAACAACTAAAACTCACTGTTCTTGAGTTCCTAAACCATCATGTTGTTCAGGGGAAATTCTTCTTGGCTAGTAGTGATGTTTTCTTAAACACCTGTTGGTTCTCCCCATTGCCTGAACTGAACTGAAAACCACTCTGAAAGAGAGTCAATGAAAACAGTTAGGTCTGGCTTTCTCCAGATTGAGCTGGTTTTCCAGGAATTCAGGATGGGAGTGCATGCAAAACAGAAAGATCTCCCAGCGTGGGTATAGTCTCCGGGCGATTTAAAAGATCCTGAGGAATTTCAGATTTCTACGTGACAGCGAGAACCATATCTGGCCCCAAGGGCTCTCGAGCATTTGAGCAACAGTATGCTTGACCTGAAGGTTCTAGAATTCCCCAGTGTCGCCGAGGTTGTGTACTTTGGCTCCTACTCGTACAAATGACGGGCCAGACGGATGCTCACGTTTCTGGCCCAATAGCACCACCAGCAACAAGAACGAGGAATCCTGAAATCTGAGGAAGCCACAAATGCTCTCTACCTCGATCTGGATGCAGGGAAGCCAATTCCTAGTCAAGCTTCCCGGAGAAGGATCTGGAAGGGTTCAGCGGGCCAGGAGCTGTAGGGAATGAAGCTGGCTGCTTTCAATTCTGCTCGAGCCTGCCGAGTTGGAAGAGAACGAGGATTTGGGGGTATCTGTCGTAGCCTCTGAATTGTGCCATGAAGACTTGTTTCCGAGGTTACAAATGAAAGGAAGTCCTAAAGAAATCATTCCTACAAGAATGAAAGTCTATTGATGTGGAACAAAAACAGACATCTGCTTCTTAAAGTATAGGGCCCAAATTAAAGAAGGGGATCTTTGATGTGATGAATAGCCTTAGTGGCTGCCACAATGATCAAAAACATATACATTTTAAGAGTGTCGAAAAAATGTTGTACAAAAGGTCGGAGCTGACTTGATGACCCCTATCAGCTTGGTCTTGTTGGGGTGGATCGAAAACAGGGGGTGAAAAATAGACAAATTCCGAAGGGGGAAATAGAGGATAGCTAGTTTAACTGATATTCATCCAATGTGGGTTTCTTGGGATTGCTTAAGAAAAGTATTCTCAAAACAAACAAATAAAAACCTCAAACTTCAATCTTATTCTCCATTCTAAGCATCCAAAAATTCTTGCTAGAGGATAAGTTTTAGACAATTAAGAGCACAAATAGGTTCTCTTAGTTTTCATAATGGTTTCTCAAGCTATGACTATATCTTGTAATATCAATGTATCAAGTGTAATATAAGAGAGTAAGTCAAGAAGTATTGCTATAAAATCATAGACACATTTATTAACTATATGTATTAGGCCAAGTTAACTAGGGAAACAGGTCCAGAAACACTCAAATATCTGTAAGAAAGAGCTTTATATCAATGCAAAATTGTATATCAAGGAAACATCCCAGCCCAGTTCAACTCAAGTCCATAAGTCCAATACTAGTCCATAAGGCCCTCTTCAGACTCACACTGTCACAAACAATGAAGCAGAATGCAGGAAGATCCCAAGTTGCTGGGTGCAGAGTCATGTGGCTTCATTGGCGTTGGCCGGGCTCCAGCAGCAATCAGGGCCACCCCGTCAGGAAGTTGGAGGCAGAAAGAGATGGGAGGTTCCCAGAGTCCTTCTGAGAAGACTCTGTCCACAAAGAGGAACCATCAAGCTGTGGCCTGATTGGTTGAGTGCCACCCCAGACACTTTCATATAGCTTCAAGTTGACATGAAATTCTGTAACTAGCACACTATAAATATAAAAATGTGAACTCATTGTTTCTTGACACACACTACATTTTAGTCCATATTTTTCTGAAAAGGTGATTCTATCTTTTAACCCTTTCCCAAAGAATCCCGTGTTCTTTGATCACACCATGTTAAAACAGACATTGTGGCACACCCTCCCCCACCCCCACCCCCAAGGACTCCATACCCATTTCAAAGGTCCTTGACTTTGGAGAACAAAATGAAGTCTGAAGGCGCAAAATCCGATTATAGTATAGATGGAGGAAGGTTTCCCAAGGAAATTCTCCTAGGATAGCCCTTGCTATCCTAGAATAACATGCAAGTGGATTTTTGTGATGGAAAAAATAATCCCTGGGCACAATTGTTCTGGACTTTTGTTCAAAGAACTTTGTAAATTTATTCGAACATCTTCAAAATAAGCCCCTGTGCCCTTTAAGAAAATATAGTAAGGTGATTCTTTAGAGTCTTAAAAACAATCATAGAACTTTCTGACTTCTCTTTCTGGAATTTCACTGTATATTCTCCATAGCCACTTTTTTCACTGGGCTTTTTGTTTTGTTTTGTTTTCCTAATGCAAGTATATTACTGAGAGAACTTGCCTGAAACCATCCACTAATTGCAAAGGCCTGCTTAAACATATATTGTTATGAATAAGACTCGTACATGTATGGCTGAAACCCTAGTGGAATACTTGTTTACTTACTTTATATGCATTAAATATTGGAATATCCAGGTATGTTATGAAATATGATGCATAAAGAACAGAGTAAATCATTTACAGGCATTCCTCTTATGTGATCATCATGCTGTCTTACAAGGAAGTTTTTTGTTAAGTCCTAATTTGAAAATGATAAAATTGATAACGTGATTAAATGTATTCACGAAGATTAAATAACATGCAAGTAATATGTTATTTTAAATTCCAGCTTTGATCTTTGGGACACCAAAGCACATTCTTAAGACTGCTGCTTCTTTTGCTATGGGAAAAGAACAAAAAAAATTAAGTAACACAAGTTCCAAGACTGTCTTCATTGTTGGCATGCAGAAAAAAAGCTAAATGAAGAGAGAATTATTCCCATGCTCATTTCCAATGTGAAGGTTAACCAAGTATCCCTTTAGGCACCTTGCCCAGATTCTACAGTGTCTCCTTGCTACCTTGTTCTTTCTGCCATTTGGCACTTCCCTCATACTGAGATGGCTCCTCTTTAAACAATTCTGGGGCAGTAAAAGCGAGTGTGCTGGGTTCCAACCCTTGCATTTAGTTACAGATCCTGAAACTTTCTAAGGAAAAAGTCTGAAAATGTCTACTTTCAAAAAAGGGTTGCTTGTCATTTTAAAATAGTATCATCTATGGAAAGTTAAGAGCATGCTATTTACAAATCTTCCTTAAGACAAATGCATATGATGTTTCAAGGATTCTTTTCATCTTAGAACTGTAAGGTTTATTCCTGTTTTCTCACTTAGTACTGCATTAGAAATGACCCCAAAAAGTGTGAATTGAGTTCTGATTGCCAATGCATTGTAATGCACGGGTGGATAGAAGCCCGTTCCTTACATATATATTAACTGATTTTCTGTTGCATATGTATTTTCTTTGCATCATTTAGAAAGAATTTCTTCATTGTGCTTCGTGTTTGTGTGTGGAAAAACTCTGGAATTAAAAGGGGAAATGGTCTCTGTTTTGGATTCATGGTCACAGAGCTAGGGAAAGGGGAGTAGTCTTTCGCTGACTGTAAAGGATAGGTGCAATCTGACATCAAAAGAAATGCCACAAACGAGTTGTAGGAGTTGATGCTTTCAAGTCATATGTTTATGGAATCTCTGCCACGAGAGATGTTTCAGAAGAGAGAGACACGTGGAGCATATGTTGATCATGTTTGAATAAAATCGAAGTGTGATTGAATGCTTTCATAGGTCTCTAAGCACTGTCCTAGCTCAATATTCACATGGATTCACAAGTAATTCCATTGCTATGAACTTGTACTGCCAATGGAAAACTCTAAGACCAAAGCATAAATATATACAATAAAACATGGAAAATTTGGATTTTGTGTGTGTAAAGCAGTCACTGGTCAGAGAAGAAAAATAAAGTATATTCCATTAGTAGAGAACAACAGAAAAATGATCAGACTATCAGGGGTAGAATATTTGTGAGCCCCATGAAAACAAGGTAGTTCTTTTGAACTCTGGACTTTTGCAGGTTTCTCTGTATCAAATTTTAGGCCTTTTCATGACAATTTATGTGGTGCAAAATGTAGAATTGTGATTTTTTTGCTGTTAACCTTAGCTGCCATTGAAGGAATCCAAATTCCTGGTAATGAAACATTGCCACGTCCTGTAATCATTGTGATATTTAAAGATCATTAAATTATACCTTTTATTTTACAGATGAAAAAAACAAATATGAATAGATTTAAATTCCCTGAGTTATCTACTGGGAAATCTGGCAATTAAACCACAGGGGCTTAGTGCGATGTTCTATCTTCTATACATGCTATTTTATTTTCACCCCGAGAAAGGCTTATAAAATGTATTACTTCTTATCACATCAGTGTGTTACATCATCTGCTTATTTTATATATTTCACGACTCCATCAATACAATAGATAAACTAATGCCTTCTTCCTAGAAGTCATATGAATGTTGCTTCCTATTTGTAATTTTAAAATGATAATATGGAACATGTTCTATGAATATATATGCTTTATATATTTAAATGTTTTTAAAAATAACCAGAAACATTTTTAAATAAAGCAAAGTGAGGGCAAATTTAGGTCTGGGTGCATATTTAAGGGGTGCCTGAGTTTGGTTGGGTTGTCTAGTCAACTTGGCTACATTAGTATTTTCAGTGGTTTGGTTGGTTAAGTCCTGATGACACAATGTAATCTACTCCCTAATTGGATATACTATAAGCAGCCACTCAGTTATAAGAAAATTATTGTGTTCTCTTGTCCCTGGGTTTCTTAATACCACTTCCTTTCCCAAGTTGGTGGTGGGGTGGGTGTGGGAGGCCTGGTAGGGCATGATCAAGGGTAATGTAACCAAGAGGAATTGCTGAAAAACAGGTGGGACTAAGCACGATAGTGGGACAGGAGGAAAGTCAAGGGAAATTGAGGAAAGAGCTGGGAGGCAAAGGACAATTATAGAGGTCTAGATAAATACATGTACATATGCAAATATATTTATATATGAGGATGGGAAATAGATCTATGTGCATATATTTATAGGTTTAGTATTAAGGTAGCAAAAAGACATTGGGCCTCCCCTCAAGTACTCCCTCAATGCAAGAATACTTTCTTCTATTAAATTGGCATTATATGATGCTTACCTTCCCAATACAACCACTGAAGACAAAGTGGATGAATAAGCAAATGTGGTGAAGAAAGCTGATGGTGCCCGGATATCAAAAGAGATAGCGTCTGGGGTCTTAAAAGCTTGAAGGTAAACAAATGGCCATCTAGCTCAGACGCAATAAAGCCCACATGGAAGAAGCACGCCAGTCTGTGTGATCACTAGGTGTCGAAGGGATCAGGTATAAGGCATCATCATAACAAAAAAATCTTACCATAGTGAATCAGGGGGGGAGTGCAGAGTGGAGACCCAAAGCCCATTTGTTGGCCACTGGAGACTCCCTTGCAGAGGGGTCTAGGGGAGGAGATGAGCCAGTCAAGGTGCAATGTAGCAATGATGAAAACTACAGATTTTCTGTAGTTTCTTAATACTTCCTCCTCCTCACCCCACCCCCCCGGCACCACCCCCACACCACTATCGTAATCCCAAATCTACCTTGCAAGTCTGGCTAGACCAGAGGATGTACACTGGTACAGATAAGAAGTGGAAACACAGGGAATCCAGGGCAGTTGAGCCCTTCAGGACTAGTAGTGTGAGTGGCAATACTGGGAGGGTAGAGGGAGAGTGGGTTGGAAAGGGAACCGATTACAAGGATCTGCATGTGACCTCCTCCCTGGAGGATGGACAACAGAAAATGGGGTAAAGGCAGACATCAGACAGGGCAAGATATGACAAAATAATACTTTATAAGTTACGAAGTGCTCATGAGGGAGGAGGGAGCAGGGAGGGAGGGGAAAAAATCAGGACCTGATGCCAAGGGCTTAAGTGGAGAGCAAATGTTTTGAGAATGATGAGGGCAATGAATGTACAGATGTGCTTTACACAATTGATGTATGTATGGATTGTGATAAGAGTTGTATGAGCCCCTAATAAAACGATTAAAAAGAGAGAGAAAATTATGGTGAAGTGCAACCCCCTTACTCAAGTTATAGCCTTGATGAAAATGATAGGAAGTTTCCTGAGACGCATCACCTACTTCCTTTACAAGTGGACACTGTGAAGAAGTTAGCTTGCTTCTTGCTTTGTCTGGATCCTGCATCTGGCTCATCAACCTCTTGTTGGCCTTGAGTTAACAGCCTGTCATATTGCCTCAGAACCATGAGTAGCCAACCACCTGACCTGTCTGATCTGCCAAGACTTGGGTTCACTGGGCTCTACAGCCGCAAGCCTTACCTGCTGATCTTGGAGTCATCCGTTTCTTCACCCACCAGCCTTTGGCTCTCCTTGTTGATTCCCTGCTTCCCGTTGATATTTCTGCTTCCCGGTTCTTTAGTCTTCACAGCTACATAAAACAATAAAACCGACAACTTAGAGTTTGACCTACAGATTTGAATGTTACTGAACTTATCCACTTCTATAATAGTATGAATCATTTTCTTAATATACAGTTCCTTCAATGCCTAGGTATATATCTATCTATATCTCTATCTCTCCATATAGAGATGGAGAGATGTAGATAGATGCATATTTATATATATATCACTAGTTGTGTTTCTCTAGCGACCCCAGCCTAAGACATGTCTGATTTGAATAAGTAGTGTGACTTTGTCTCACATACTTTGAACATCAGGAGGAACTTTGAGAGAGTTTAGTGAAAAGGACAAAGCCCCTGAAAGAGACGAGTTGACACGGAGGTTCCAGCAATGAGTTGAAACATAACAGTGATTGTAAGGATAACACAGTACCCAGCAATGTTCATTCACTTGTTCGCAGCATTTCTATTATGAGTCAGAATCAACTCAATGGCACTGATAACAACTACTATGGATAACAAAGAGGAGCCCTAGTGGCATGGCGATTTCCTATTGGGCTGCAATCTACAAGGGCAGCAGTTTGAACCCAGATGGGGGCTTTCTACTCCCATAAAGAGTTACAGTCTCAGAAACCCACAGGGGCAGTTCTACCCTGTCCTATAGAGTCACCATGAGTTGGCCTTGACTTGATGGCAGTGAATTTTAGAATTTATTGATAAGAAAAATTATGCATAATACAGTCTTCATCATTTAGCTGATTTTCTGTAAACCTTCCAGGTGGTTTCAAACCCTATTAGCTATATATTTGATTACCTGTTAAAAAAAAGCTTTGGCTTCAGATATGAACAAAACAAAATAAAAACATATTGCCATCAAGTCAATTTTCACCCATAGCAACACTATGCAACAGAATAGAATTGGTTTCCTGGTTTCTGAGACTCTAAATCTTTGGTAGGTTCAAACTGTCAGTCTTTTGGACATCAGCCAAATGCTATCCACAGCTCAAAAGAATACCTTGTGAGAAGTACACAGTACTTTATCGCTGGGGTCGTGGTTATGGGTTGGTCTGTTGACCGTAAGGTCAGCTGGAAGCCACCAGCCACTCTGTGGAAGAAAGCCAAGACTTTCTACTCGTATAGAGTGTCACTGTCTCAGAAACTCAAAAGGGCAGTTTTACTTTGTTCACATTGAATTGCGTGGGAAATGATTTTGTACACATCTAAATTGCGCTTTACAGGACTCTTCTGAGACAAATAGGAAATGAAATATCATTGGTTCAGTTTTGTAAATGTCAAGAAATGAAATTATTTTTGCTCATTGGACAGCAATTGTAGTCCCTCTGCAATCTCAAATTTAGCTATTTTCTAAACGCCTTTACCACTGTTTTTTAAATGGCGAGCTTCCTTTTGTCTTGAATAGCTCCTGTTCCATCAACCCTATTCAACCAAAATGAGATCTGAAAAATCCAGATCTGCTATGGATTTATTATTGTTTGCTCTCGTTGCCTCTAACATCAAGTTTAAGTCACTTCACGTCTTACATGATCTCAGCCTAGCTTCCTTGTTGCTATTCTCACAATCTCAGTTATAGCTATGTAAAAATTCTTTCTCCTTAATTTCCCTAATCTCTCTCTCTCTCTCTCTCTCTCTCTCCCTCCCTCCCTCCCTCCCTCTCTCTCTTCCTCTCTTTTTCTCTTAAGGCTTTAAGGCTTGCCAAAAAGCTCTCTCTCCTGCTAACTCTTCAACTCTCAATCTGTGGCTGCCTTCCACTAATGGTTTCATCAGAAATTGTTTTATTTTTAACGTCTGATTTGAATGCCCCCACCATGTGTTTCCAGAGCACACTGTACTTCATCATGTTGCCGGACAAACTGCAGTCCAGTTGCTTTCCTAGTCACTTGTCTCTGTCAGTAGGCTGAAAGTTGAATAAAAGTGGTGACTATATAGCTCATAAACACTTCCTGGATGAATACGTACACAGTCTGTTCATCTATACCAGAGACCAGAACAAATGTGTAGCTGTACATCCCACGAACTGGGCATATTTTTTGTTTGCTTGCTTGTGTTTTGAGAATTATGGGGAAAGAGACCGAGGGAAGGAAGCACCCACCGAAGACGGAGTTAGAGCATGTGACAAAGAATATGGAGTCTCTGGGTAGTGAAAAACAATTAGTACACTTGGTTTTTCACAAATAGGTTGACAATTTAAGTCCACCGAGAGCTGCTTCAGAAGAAAGTTGTGGTGATCTCCTTCCAAAAAATCTGCCATTGGACCCTTGATGGAGCACAGTTCTACTCTGGCATCCATGAGGTTAGCATGGGTTGGGCTTAGTTTGTCACCATCTGTGTTAGTCTGGGTAGACTAGAGAAACAAATTCATAAACAGGCATATGTATATAAGGGAGAGGTGTATATACAAGAGGAATTGAACATTGAGAAAATATCCCAACCCAGTCCCGTGCAAGGCTGTAAGTCTGATATTAGCCCATATGTCCCATACCAATCTATAAAGTCCTCTTCAGACTCATGAAACACATGCAATGATGCCAAATGCAGGAAGATCACAAGCCAGTGGGTAGAAAGTCTTTGGGTCCAGTGGCATTGTAAGCATCTCAGTGCTGGCAGGGGTCTCTCTGTGGCTTCTCCGGCTTCTGAGGTCTGGCTGCATCATTGTGACTTGTCTTCTGTGATGTCTCTCAGGGAGTAACACAGAGAGACTGGTGTCTTCTGCCTCCAAGAAGGAAGTCCTAGATTTCCCAGAATTCTCAGGAGAAGGCCATGCCCACAGAAGTCTCACTGGCTATCTCCAGATTTACAGCCTAGACTGCACTCCTGCACTATTTTTAAAAATCATTTTATTGGGGGTTCATACAACTTTTATCACAATCCATACATACATTAATTGTATAAAGCACATTTGTGCATTCATTGCCCTCATCATTCTTGAAACATTTGTTCTCCTCTTAAACCCCTGACATCAGCTCCTCATTTTCCCCTCCCTCCCTGCTCCCTCTCCCTCATGAACCCTTGATAACTTATAAATTATTATTTTATCATCTCTTACACTGTTCAACATCTCCCTTTACCCACTTTTCTGTTGTCTGTCCCCTAGGGAAGAGGTCACATGTAGATCCTTATAATTGGTTCCCCCTTTCTACCCCACCCTCACTTCAACCTCCCAATATCACCACTCTCACCACTGGTCCTGAAGGGGTCATCTGTCCTGGATTCCCTGTGTTTCCAGTTCCTATCTGTATGAGTGTACATCCTCTGGTCTAGCCAGATTTGTAAGGTAGAATTGGGATCATGATAGTAGTGGGGGCGGGGGAGGAAGCATTTAAGAACTAGACGTAAATTGTATGTTTCATCGTTGCTACCCTGCACCCTGACTGGCTTGTTGCCTCCCTGAAACCCTTCCATAAGACAATGTCCAATTGCCTACAGATGGGTTTGGGTCCCCACTCCGTACTCTCCCTCATTCACAATGCTATGATTTTTTTTTTTTGTTCTTTGATGCCTGATACCTCACCCCTACACTCTTAATCCTTAAATGGACATCAGAGTAGGTGACTACCACACCATCTATTTTGAAGGGTGCAGGGTACCAAAACCATAGGTGACCCGCAAATGTGTTGTTGTAGGCATTGTCAAGTAGGTTCCAAACTCATAGCAACCTTTGTATAACAGAATGAACCCTTCTCCAATGTGTTACCATCCTCATGATTGTTGTGAGAGTGGATTGTTGTATTCCGCTGCTGGGTCAGTACAACTTGTTGAGGCCCTTACTCTTTGCTGTTGATCTTCTACTGTACCAAGCATGATGTCTCTCTGTAATTAAAAAATCAGCAAGTTTGCCCTTTATGGAAAACTTTGGCTGACCTATGATTTCTGAAAGAGTGCAAATATTTTTATTCCAAAGCCTGGCTTCTTTTAATGGATTCCTCCTTAGATACCTTCCAAATGTCTTTAGAATCCTTTGGTTATAGAAGGGGGGAGGGAAGTCTGAGTCTGCATGCACCTTCTAAATGCTAATTCACTTCATTCATTCATTACCACAATGAAAAATGATGGTGTGCATGGCGAGGCAACAGTGTTACTAGTGGTGTTGACTGGGTCCCTGAGGCTGGAGCAAAGAGCTTGCCTTCTATCTGCCAATTGTCTGAGAAGCTGGACAGACATTGAGAAGAATTAGGATAAAATTGTTTTAAAGAGCAAAATCAACCCGATGCTTCTGACTTCCTCCTTTGCTTTGTTTCCCAAAGCATCTTATACCTCAGTTGAGGTTCCATATTTGTAAGAAGAGAAACAAAACTTTCATTTTGGTTCACCTCACATCTTGTACTGTTTTTAAATACGCATATGGTCTAGGTAGTTTTCAAAGAAAGAAAACACTTTTCATTTCTGCTGCTTCTTAATGTGTTCAAAGTTGTTATTTAAATAGCTAGCATTGCTAAGGTCTATTATGCATTCAACCACATGCAATTTTATGTATTCTGCCCTTAGCAACCATAGTTCTTTCTTGTCTACCTCGAAATGAAGATGTTTATGCAAACATTTTCACTTCCCAATTTTTATTTCCATTTAACAACTTTGATACATACTTGCTCATTCTCTACAGTCAATTCACAAATAGGATGTGCTGTAGATTGAAATGTTGTCCTCCCTCCACCCCCCCAAAAATGTGTTGTAAATTCTAACATGGATGCATGTGATTATAATCCCATTTTTAATGGGTTGCCTTTGCTATGTTCATGAGACAGGACTGGTGTTAGGTGTACCTTTAATCAGAGATACTAAAGAGATTAAAGAATCTGACAGAGTGAACGTCTTCCTCTGAAGCCTGCACACTGAATTTGGACTTCTAGCCTCCTAAAGTATTAAAGAGTAAATTTCTGTTTACTTAATCTACCCTTGGGTGATATTGATGTGATAGTAGCGCTAGATGACTAAGGTAGTATGATTAAATATATTATTTTTTAATTGATATCTATTTTGAAAACATATTGGACATCAGAACTTGTTTAAAAACAATTAAAATATTTTAGTGTATATAAGGGGTTACACACACACAACCCCAAAAAAAGAAAAAAAATATTTTTCTTTTTTATGTGAGGGGGGATAGTGCATTTGGAGTTTGTTTCACCAAATCAGCCTGTTAATCAAGATTTTTATTTAGAGGTTCTGAAAAAATAGTACAATGGTGTGAGATAAAAAAGGCCTGATTTGTGGCAGATGGGGGACTGGTTTTGTCATTACCACAATGAACCAGCTTATGCAGCCATCAAGTATGCCAGTTTGGGGCCAAAAACAGCATGCCTTTCTTGCCCCACACATCTGACTCACCTGACCTTGCTCTGTGGGTCTTCCTTTTGTTTCCATGAATGTAGAGAGCCATGAAAGGACAGCAATTTGAGGATACAGAAGAGCTGAAGAAAAAAATGATGGAGGAACTGTCACCCATCCAAACAGATGAGTTTGAAAAATGTTTCCGAGAATGGAATCACAGATTTGACAACTTTACTTAGTACAATGGAGAGTATTTTGAAGGTGATAAGATCATTTTGTAGAAAAAAACTTTAAATACCTAGCTTTGGAGAAAAGACAAAAAAAAAAAGAAATTCTGGATTTGGGTAAGGGGCAGTGGGTTACCCGCTCATATATCTTTCTTATGATAAAATGTTGTGGTACTTCAAAATAAATCAAGAGAGCATCTTTTTGTGAATCTTCTTTATAATATTTGAAAGCATATTTACAAGTATAATATCACAAGAAAACTATAGTTCACAGATTTTGCAGAACAATTGATAAAAATATGTTCCTTCGTTCGTTGAATTGTTTATTGAAATTCTATCAATTTGAGGCTATAATCTATTCCCCAAGAAGCAATGCAAACCAACAAAGAAAATGCCACATCTTGACTATCAGAACTGGTTGGAAGTATTTGAGAACAAAAGTAAATAAATTGTGTTGAAAATCTTTAAGTATCTATGTTTTATATAGTGGGAAAGAGTAAAATAGACAATAAATTGTCTGTTGTATTTAGAAATACATTTAGCTAATTAAGGGAATTAAACTGGAATTCCAAATGTGTGTATTGTTGCTTAGATTCTTGGCTCATTCCTTCATACTACTTCCAAGTCGTTCATTACAGTTCTGACTAGAATGATGGTTGTGCACAGATTCTTCCTGGGGGAATCACAGAAAATGCAGAATCTATTCCTGCTTTAGTTCAGAGGAGATCACAGATTCATCATTCAGGAATAAGTTAGACATTTAGTCTCAGAAAACTGTCGCTGGACTTCTGGTGAGGTGGTGGACTAAGCAGACACTACCCAGACCCTCTACCAGAAAGGCAAAAAAGACCAAATGAAACAGCTGATCACGCTGGAATGCTGAGCTTCAGGGAGAAAGATAGGGAATTCCATTGAATACTAATTAGATGAAAAAGCTGGGGGAAAGAACCACAATGAGGGAAGACAGCAAGGAGGGGTGAACTGTCAGTGGGCCCAGAAGTCAATTCAGATCGAGAAGTATTTAAAGTAAAACAATCCTACATGATGGATAATAGGGCACCAGAGAGATCAATGGTTAAACAAAATGATAAAGTAAAGAGGGGACATAGATAGTATCATTATAGAACCTTCGAAAGGACAGGAATTCAAGTAGATTTCAGGATAGAGCAGATTATTTCAAAGATAGAATAAATTAATAAATTGCATGCTAAGTGCAAAGAAAATAAACCTCCTTATCAAAATTAAAAAGACTTAAATTATAAATAATTCGTGAACAGTAAAGCAACATCAATAGAATAAATGACAAGAAAATCCACACACAAAATGAACTCAGCAGACAGAACTATGGGAAAAGAAACCAGGAATAACACACACACACACGCGCACACACACACCAAGTATAAAGACAGCAATAAAGCCACGCCTATATTCAACAATTACAATGAATGTAAGTGTATCAAATACACCAGATAAGAGATAGAGAGTCGTAAAATGGATCAGAAAATAGACCTCATCAATACACCTACAGCAAGAGACACCGTTAGCAACAAAGACCAAAAAATGACTAAAAACCCAAAGATGAAAAAGATGGATCAAGCTAACAGAAATCCTAGAGCAGGATTGGGCATATTCATTTCTGATAAAATACACTTTAAGGCAAAAATCAGCATTATGTACTGAGGAAACGGTGGGGGGTGGGGGGCATGTCTAGTCTCCCCAGCTTCACATCGGGAAGGAGAAACCAGATCTAACTGATCAAAACTGATCATTATGAGGCGGAGGCCAGACATGCCGACACCAGCCGTCAGTCCACAGCACTCTACTTCTTTGCTGGACTCAATAATTCTTTGCAATGGCTACACAAAATCCATAGACGATATTCATGATTATAGGGGTATACTAGGGACGTTAACAGGTCACAAGTCAAGATCAGAAAATATTAAGGACACAGCCTTTCTTGTCTATTGCAACTCTTCTCAGCCCGGCCAGTAGGCACATCTCTGTGTTTCAGCCATGTGGCCCCTGGGTCTCTGCTCTACTTGGTAACGTGTTCCAAATCTGCTTTCTAAACAAAAATCAAACTCTCTTCAAAGCCTCTAGGACAGGGCGGAATTTCCCCTTTGAGTTTTGAAGAGTGTGACTCTTTACAGGCATAGAAAGCCCCAACTTTTCCCCACAGAGAAGCTGGTAGTTTGGAAATGCTGACCTTTCTATTAGCAGCTCAATGGGTAAGCACATTCATCAATGACAAAGAGCACCCCACTTTGAAAGTCCACCTCCTGCCTAAAGGCAATCAGCTTTGCCATTCTCAAGGCTGGGAAATCTGCTGTTCTACCTTCAGGTTTGCAGCCAGGCTTGTGATGGGAGAGCCAAGTGAATTCAAGGTCAGCAGACAGGATGGCTGGTCACAGGTGGCTCCCTAGATGGACAGACAAAATAGCAGGCCAGATCCTGCAAGAAATTTTAAAAAACAAGCAAGCTCACTACCATGAAGTCAATGCTGACTCATAGCAACCCCCTGGGGTGTTCTGAGATGTAGCTGCTTACAGGAGTAGAAAACCCAGTCTTTGTCCCAAGGGGCTGTTAGTGGTTTTGAACTGCTGACCATAGGGATCACAGATCAACGCATCACCACTATGCCACACACATTAGATTCTGCACAGCGCCCACTTGAATAGGAAGGAAATCGTTCGCACAGTCAAGGAAATGCTCGTTTACTCTTCTGCAGGTTGTGTCCTGAGTCAGGAGGTTACATCCCCCCTCTAGTCTTCTTACAGCTGATTTGCTACTGATGGAAACCCCCTTTTGCAGTTGGCTTTCGTGTATTAGTCACATAATGGGGAATTCCTAGGCCTTAACTGTCAACCCCTGAGGATCCTGGCCCAGACAAATCGACACAAAAACTACCACAGCCACCTTAATCTAAGGTCTCAAAACTTAGAAAAAGAGCATAAAATAGTTCTACAGTTACCAAGAGATAAGAAATAATCAAAATCTGGGAATAAATGAAACAAAAATCAGAAAAAATCTATAGACAGAATAAAAAATACTAGATTTTCTTTATAAAGATTGTTAAACTCAACAAACCATTGACAAGAGTAACAAAGGAAAAAGAGTACAAGATGCAAATAGCATGAATCTGAAATGAAATGAGTGATACTGCAACAAAGCCAACGGGAAGAAAAATGAAAATTATAGAATGCTGTAAAGATTGTACACCAACCAATTTAAAATAGGCAGATTTCTAGAAAGACTCTACCTACCTAGTCTTGCATAAACTGAAGTGGCAAAATTGGTCAATCAGGTCATTAAAAAACTAAAAACATAGAAAAATCTAGGTCTAGACAACTTTGCTGAGAAATTCTATCAGACATTCAGAGAAAATCTGATACCAGTTCTACTCAAAGTATTCCAGAGTATAGGAATGGATACTGCTGAAATCATTTTATGAAATGAGTTATAACTCCAATACAGGAACCAGGTAGACATATCAATGAAAGGGAAAACTATGCCTAGGAAAAGGAAATTAATGGCACTCAAATTGGCAAGGAAGTAGGAAAACTCCCTATTGGCAGATAATAAGTCAGCGAAGTGGTAGATACACAACCAATATGCAAAATAATAAGCCAGATTCCTTTACACTAACAAACAACAAAACAACGTCCCTGGCATTAAGTCCATTCCGACTTACAGCAACCCCATAGGACAGGGTAGAAGTGCCCTTGAGAGTGTTCCCAGACTGTAACTCATTAAAGCAATACAAAGCCTCATCTTTCTCCCAGCAATAACGTCAAAAGAGAGATTTCTAAGAAAGATTCTGACAACTCTGACTCTCTGCCTGCTTCAAGTGCTTATAAGGAGCCTTGGGCTGAGTTGGACAAACCAGGAAAATCTACCTTACCTACCCAATACCCACCCAATAGATGAAATGTTTAGGAATAAATCCAACCAGAGAAACCAAAGATCTCCAGAAAGAAAAGTATAAAGAACTATGACAAGCAACTAAAAGCGATCTACATACATTGAAGGATATACTATGTCCAGGGATAAAAACACAACATACTACCCCCAAACAATCTACAGATATAATCCACTCTAAATCCAAACACCCACATCATTCTTTAAAGAAATAGCAATGCTAAACACAAGCTTCATATCGAAATGAAAGAGACCCCATATGCATAAAACCTTACTAAAGAGGAAAACAGCAGGTATCACACTTCCTGAGGTCAAAGGCTATGAGCATATAAGCATCTGTGCCATGGCTCTTCTTTCTAATAAACAAATCTTACTGATAGTGTCTTCACTAGCTTTCCATTGCTGCTATAACACTTGATGACAAACAAGGGTTTTAACAACGTTATATTAGTATTGCACCCTTTCAGAAGTCATGAATCGGAAAGGAGTGGTACAAGTATAAACATCAAGTGGTGAGCCTCGCTGTGTTCTTTCTGGAGATTCTAGATGAGAATCTGCTCCTAGACTTGTACCAGGGCATTCCTTAACACGTGATTGTATCAACTGACCCTGGGTTTTGCTTTTATATCTATTCTGACTCTCCCATCTCCTATTCTGACTCTCTGCCTCCTTCTTGTGCTTATAAGGAGCCTTGGGCTGAATTGGACAAATCAGGAAAATCTACCTTTCGCCAGATATTTAATTTAATTACATTGGCAAAGTTCCTTTTGCCACAAAAGGTAAACTATGTTAAAATCCTATGGATGAATGTGGACATTTGGGGGGCTAAGAATATGTCTAACACAGTGTCCTTTATTTGAAATTGCTTTTCACTGAGAAACATACGGCAAAATTTGCACAAAAGGAAAAAAATTATTAGACATTTTACAATATTACAGACTAAATTTTCAGTTAGAATCAGGCCCATATAGCCATTCTAGTTCTTCTCAATTCTTGCTATTCTCATATTACTTTATTTCAAATATTTGGCATTTTTATTTAAGACTATGGGTCTGGTAACCTTATGTAGTTTTATTGCTTTATTCGTCCCATCTTTAATCTGTATGTACATGTCTATATGTATTGCACATGCAGACATTCTCTGTCTGAAATTTATAGGCAGCCTTAGAATGCTAGCAATAACCAATAACAGGCATATACTGGTAACAACCGTTGAACCAGATACGTGAGACGCATGCATAATATGATAAAGTGGAAGCTAGTATTTGCAGAAGCAAATAGTAAACCATAAAATAACCCCAAAAGAGAAATGACTACCTTTCCCAAAATTGTGCAGGTCCATTCTCATAGCCCTCCAAAATGTGGATACCATTTCAAGAATAGATTTGACATATGGAACACCAGATGAGATGTAGAAGGACATCAAAGACTTCATATCTGAAGAAAGTAAAAGGTCATTAAAAAGAAAGAAAAGATGGAGAAAAATAAATATTATGAGACACAGACACTTGCAGTTACCCATAGTGTTTCTTTTAGGAGCTGTCTAGTCGGTTCCAAATAACAGTGACCCTGTGTACAGGTCCTGAGTCATCCCCACAGTAGCTGTTTTGTCTGAGACCATCGTGGCAGTCACTGTGTCAATCCATTTCAACAAAGTCTCCCTCTTTGCCCTGCGCATCTACTTTAACACGCATGATGCCCTTTCCAGGGGCGTGTCTCCTGAGATAGCATGTCCAAAATACATGAGATGAAGTCTCACCCTCCTTGGAGAATTATGGCTATACTCCTCCCAAAACATATCTGTTTGTTATTTTGGAAGTCCATGGTACTTTCATTAATCTCCACCAGCACCAGAATTCAAATTCATTGATTCCTCTGTCTTCCTTACTCAATCAATGTCCAAACTTCACATGCAGCTGAATGGAAAATATCAAAGCTTTGATTAAGGGCACGTTAGTCCCCAAAGGAACATCCTTACTTGTCAATACTTTACATAGCTCGGGTGCAGGAGATTTAACCAATGCAGTGCTTCATTTGATCTCTTGAGGACTGTTTCCATGAGCATTGCTTATGTATCCAAGTAAGATGAACTCCCTGACAGCTCCATTCATTTCTCCATCTCTCATGATGTTAACATATTGGTTCAGTTGTAAGGAGTTTTCTTTTCCTAACATTAAGTTGTAATCCATATTAAAGGCTGCAATCCTTGATCTTCATCAGCAAGTATTTCAAGTCCACCTCACTTTCAGCAAGCAAGGTTGTGTCATCTGCATATTGAAGGATGTTAATAATCCTTCCTCCAATTCTGTCGCCACGTTCTTCTTCGTATAGTCCAGCTTCTCAGATAATTTTCCCCGCATACAGATGGAATAAGTATGATGAAAAGATACAACCCTCACACACAACGTTCTTGATTTGAAATAGTGCAGTAGTCCCTTGTTCTGTTCCCACAACTGCATCTTGATGCATAGTTTCCACATTTCCTTTCTGCTTAAGGCTACCCATGGTTTACCATGAACCACAGTTCATGCCACAGTTGGGCCAAGATCTATCTGATATCAGCAATGATATCCTTTGTTCAATGTCCTCTTCTGAATCCAGCCTGAATCTCTGTCAGCTTCCTGTCAGTGTACTGCTACAACTCTTGTTGGATAAAATTCAGCAAAATGTTGTTTGCATATGATATCAATGATATTGTTCTATAATTTGCACATTCTGTTAGATCATATTTGTTTGAATAGGTACACAAATATGGATCTTTTCCATTCAGTTAACCAACTAGTTACATTCCAAATGTATTGGTATAGACAAGTGAGTGCTTCCAGCACCTCCTTAGCAGGTTAATTAGCATCAATTCCTGGAGACTTGTTTTTGGCTCATGCCTTCACTACAACTTGAATTTCTGCTTTCAGTACCTTTGGTTCTTGATCATACGCTAACTATGATAGTTAGGTTTATTGTACCAACCTGGCCAGTAGGAACATGTGGGATTAATCAGATTGCAGTTTGATTGAAGGCAAAGAGATAAATGGCTCTGTAAGGCTTGCCCCCCTCTCTCTAGCTCTCTGGTGATCTGACAAGCATCCTGCTGCTTTAGCTAGTTCTCTGCCTTAACCTGTGAGCTTCACCACCTGTGGGCCAAGCCAATCTGTGGATCATGTAGCTAGAGCTTGAGGCTCCTTGAGACCTGCTTTATCATGCGGCTGGTGTTTACATTGCTTGAGCTTGAGGCTGGTGGATCCTATCGCTTTGCTTTGGCTTGTGTTCCACCATCTCCGCCTACTTCGCTCAGCTCCTGAGCTACAGACTGTTGCTGTCTCACACTGCTGTTTGCTGTCTGTGGGCTGACTTTGCTCGCCTTGCCTGCGGGAGGATTCCTTGACCTTGGAGCCAACAATCCATGTGAGTTGAAGGACTTTCAGTATATTAACTGTTCCATGAAAGTGGGTTGAACTGTACTGCTGTCTGTGTGCGCTAATGAGCTGTTGCATTCCTTCTCGTTGTATAAACCAATCCCATTATATATTGATATAATCTTAAATGTCCTGGTTTTGTTTTTCTAGAGAACCCCGCCTAACACATCCCTCATAAAATGACTGGATTCGGGTAGTTATGTTTGAGACAGTGACTCTGCGTCTTCTTTCCGTCTTCTTTTGCTGCTTCCTGCATCGTTCCATATTTTGCCCGTAGATCCGTTCAATATTGCAACTCAAGGCTTGCATTTTTCCTTCAGTTGTTTCTGTTGCAGACACGCAGAGCGTGTTCTTCCTTTTTGCTTTCCTCACTCCAAGCCTTTTCACCTTTCATTCTAATAACTAATCTTCTTGAACTGCCCTTTGAAATTGTCTGTTCAGCTCTTTAACTTCATCTTTCTTCCCTTTGCCTTAGCTACTCTATGATGAAGAGCAAGTTTCAGAGACTCATTTGACATCCACCTTAATTGTTTAGTTCTTGTCTCTCTTTTAAATGAGCTTTCACTGTCTTCACGTGTGATAGTCTTGTTGTCAACGGACAGCTTATCAGGTCTTCTGTCATTAGTGTTCCATGCAGCAAATCTGTTCTTGTAATGTTCTCAAAATCTGGGTGGTACATATCCAAGATCATATTTTGGCTTTCTTGGGTTGTTTGAATTTTCTTTAGCATCAACTTGAACTTAAATATGAGCAATTGTTGGTCTGTTCAATCACGGCAGTCTCTTCAGTTATGTGCCCACAGGCAAGCCTCTGTTTGACCCTCAGGCTCTTGGCCTGGTCTCTGTCCTGATTGGGCAATGTAACCAAGTTTGTTTTCTTTTAAGGTCTGCCAATAAACACCCAGAGGACATACCATTGCCCCATAAGTCATAAGCAAACCTAGCTCCCCCAGTAAGTGCCAGGACACACCCACTCCATAAATAAGCATCCTGTCTACAGGGACATAACTTTACTAGCTAGTGGACTTGGAAGTTCACTGCTTTGGCACATGCATGGGCTCCTGGCTGTGCTGTTAGTGCTGCTCTTCTGCCACCTCTCTGCTGGCACACTTGTCTCCTGCTCACGGAGGTTAAATACACAGGGATCTTGGAGTTCAAAGGCTACACTCCACTCCTGGCTCCTCTCTGTTACCGGTATCCACATAACATCGCTGCTTCCGAGATGGTTCATTTCATACCCAGCCAGGATGGCAATCACAATTAGCTCTGTTGAAACACTCATGGTGGAATCACATAATTTTATGAGTGTCTTCCCCCTCCTTCTCTTAGCAAGACTCATCAGGAAAAGGACTTTGGCAGTACTCTTAGAGACTGTGGCTAGAAGAGCCACAATAAAGAATTCACTGTACTGTAGGTAAATAAAAAGCAAAAGGAAGAAATGATGGAGTGCAAGTGAGGAATAGACGATTCCAAGAAGTCAAACTAAAGTATGAAAACAAAATGTGCAAAAGCCTGGGTTTAGAAAACTAAAAGTACACACTAGGCATTTCTGAAATGGAAAGAACTGAAGAAAACCTCAATTTTCAATATCGAAAGATTCTATGGGCAAATATTGAACTCTGTAGGAAGCATCCAAGTAAGAAGGAAAGAATACATGAGTTACTGTACCAACAAGAGCTGGTCAATGTTCCACCATTTCAATCGTAGCAAATGATCGAGAACGGAGGATCTTGAAGGGAAAGCTCCAAGCTCCAGTGAAGATGTTGGTGAAATCCAAGGCCCCAGATATCACTGGAATATCAATGGAAATGGTTCAGAAACAGATGCACATTGGTGTTACCAAGAGGAGGCTCCGTGTTTCAAGCCTCTCCACTCCTTTGTTCTGGTCCCACTTACAAGAAATATTTCAGATAAGGGACAAAATTTAGACAACAGTCAAAGTTTTGAACAGAAAGTTTATTGAAGGAGTATACGCTGGACAGGAAGGATGAAGACCCTTAGCTAATCTAAAAGACCAGGCAAGTGTAAAATTGGACCTTCTATTGGGCTAATAGTGGACCTCCCACCAAAGGCTGGCTTTCTGGTGGGTCTCCTGTTATTGGCTGATCCTCTGTAGTTCCAAGTATGTGAATTCTGGCACTCTATCAACCCAGTACCTTAGATTTCATGCTACATACTTGTCACAGACCCCAAGCTCAAGAGTATATTCAGTCATTGTGGGAGTTGTGTGAACCTTGTGTGAACCTTCTATCTTTCTTCCCAGGCCATTTCATGATCTCCAATATCTCTGATTTTTTTTCTTTGTATGGAAATGTATACTCTTGTGGTAGTTACATAATCTGGTGTCAATTTGTGACTTGAGAGGATTAAGAGTAAAGGGGTGGAGTCTAGTCTGTCCATGTGGTCATAGCCAATGAGGCCTCTGTGTGGGCATGGTCGTCCCATGTGTTTTCTGGGAATTCCTGTAATTCCCCCTTGGAGGCCTGAGACACACACTCTCTCTCCACTCACTCCTTGAGAGCCACTCTACTGATAAGACACATGGAACTATACTGATAGACCCCATGCACTGGGAACTGGAAGAGCCATGTTGAGACACCTGCCAGCACTGAGAGGCTTACACTGCCACAGGTTTCGCAAGACTTCCCACCCACTGGCCTGTGATCTTCCTGTGATTTTACATCATTGCATGTGTTTCATGAGTCTGAAGAAGACTTTATCGATTGGTATCGGACATATGGGTTAATTTCAGACTTATGTACTTGATCTGGATTGGGCTGGGATGCTTTCCCAATATTCAACTGCTCTTGTATATAAAGCTCTTTCTTACACACATATGAGTGTCCATGAATTTGTTTCTCTTGTCTACCTGGACTAACACAACTCTCCTGTCACTTACCTTTACTTTCCTTTGTGCTGGAGAACCATTTGAGCAGGGGTGTGAGCCAAAGCCCTTTGCCACCTCTTTTTTGTTTAAGATTCTTGCCAGTTTCCTTCCACTTGCCACCTTTATCTGACTTGCTGACAGTGGGCTCTGCTCACTTGTCTATATCAAGAAATTTGGATGACAGGGACTTGGCAAACCACATTGACGAGATCCGTTTTATGCCTGTTACTAACAAAAGGGATCAGGGAGAATCAGGACTTAGCAAATATTAGTATCATACACAAATAAAACTTTTCACTTTATAATCACTGTATAGCCTTGATTATAAGCTGACCCAAATATCAGCCTAATTTTAACATAAAAACCACATTTAAAATGTGCTGAAAAACCTGGCTTATACATGAGTATATACAGTAATCTGGTGGTTTCAGAAATACATTAGCAAATAACTGTCAGAAATTCTAGCTGATTTCAAAGAGAGCATGGAATGAGAAATACCATTGCTGAGGTTAGATGGATCTGGGCCCAAAGCCGAGAATATTAGAAAGATGTTTATCACTTCTTGCTCAACTATACAAAGGCATTGGACTATGTAGCTCATAAAAATATGGATAACATTGTGAAAAATGAGAATTCCAAACATTTCATTGGGGTCATGTGTAACCAAGTGTCCAAGGAGCAGTCTTCACACAGAGCAGGGAGAGACTAGGTGGTTCTATAGGCTGGAACAAGACACACATTGTGAAGATGGTTCAGGACTGGCACTATTTTGTTTAGCTCCTGATCAGTATGACATAAAACAGACTTTATGGCACCTGTGGTAGCTATATAATATGTCATCAGTTTGAGAGGATTCTGAGCGAAGGGGTGGAATCTAGCCTGTCAATCAATGAGGCCTCTGTGTGAGCATGGCCTTCCCCTGAGGATTCAGGGAATTCCTGTATTTCCTCCTTGGAGGCCGGATACATTCTCTCTCTACTCACTCCCTGAGAGATGCACTACTGACAAGACATATGGCACTACACTGGGAGACCCCGTACCCTGAGAACTGGAGAAGTCACGTGGAGACCCCTGTCAGCACTGAGAGACTTACAACGCCACTGGATCCACAAGACTTCCCACCCACTGGCCTGTCATCTTCCTGCATTTGGCATCATGTGTTTTGTGAGTCTGAAGAGAAATTGATTGATTGGTATCAGACACATGGGCTAATATGGGACTTGTGGACTTGATCTGGACTAGGCTGGGATGTTTTCTCAATATTCAATATTAAATAGCTCTTGTGTATATATATAACATATATATATTATATATATACATATATATGTATATATAATCTTTCTTATCCACATATGAGTATATGAGTTTGTTTCTTTAGTCTACCCAGAAAACAGTGCACCTAACAACTACAAATTCTTAAATTGCTGGGTAGGTATGTCATGGTTCCTATCAGATGTTCATGTCATCACTGCTGCCTCACGATGCTGCCTGAAACTTTTGCTCCATCTCTGTGCTTTGCTTGGACTTGCCTTACAGGTGGGAAGACCTTCAGTAAAAGATGTTGTGAACTTCTGCCCCCAGGCTCTTCTATGCCTCCTTGTATCCCACCTGGGACTCCGCTACCTAGGAAGGTTTGGGTCCAACCGTTGTAAGGACACGCAGACCTCTCCTGAACTGCTCGAGCAAGTGTTATACATTTTGAATTCCCCAGTAATCCTCTTTCCCAGGGCCATCTAGCTTTACTGTGATGTGGGAAGACTCTTGCAGAGAATCATTGAAGGCATTTCCTGCACAGAAGAACACTCAGGGCTTTTCCCCCTGCACTGGCAAATGCTACAGCTGTTGTAGCTTCGCTGGAAAGCCTGCTGTCTAATTGTACTCAGCTCTTGCTCCATGGGCCAGCAAATGTACCATTCCTGTCTCTCACTCTTTCTTGACTTCGTCAATGTTTCTTAATACAAGGACCCTGAATCCCGGGTACAATGGACATGCTTCAATCCTGACTCTTTGATGGTAGTGAGATTCCATTCAACCTCTGCAGGACTGATCACTACGTAAGTGGACTTCTCGTCAATTTCAAAGCATAGTTTTACCACTATGACCAAAAATGTACTGTCCTTTCAGTAGACTGCAGATCACTTAATTTCCATAGTAAACTGACAAACCCCTTTTTAATCCTCTTTGCAGAATTAATAGATATTAGATAGAAATTCCATAAGAAATCAATTCACTTCATTAGAGTTTTTTCACTAATTACAACTGCTTCATAGCTACCATTGACTAAGCGGGGGGGGGGGGGAGTTGTACTGGAGCCTGAAGCTTCATCATATATCCATATTATATTTGTTTCCACAATTGTTTATGCATAAAGGTCCAGTGAATGGCACATAGTAAACACTGGACTGAAATGTGTTTTTATTTACTTTACCCATTTCAAAGCCTGGTCACCATTTGAGAAAGAAGGCTATCCATTCTTGAGCATAGATCACTTTGGTCCAGAAATTTGTTTTGAAGTTGATGTTCTTGAGATTCTTGGACCTGTTCAGTTACTGGCCAGAAATAGCTTTGTCTTTCACCTGATAGCACATGAGCTTGTGATATCCTTTCATTCTGAATGGTTAACCAGAAATTGGACTGGATAATTTTGAGAATGAGAGTTGACAGAGTCATAATAAACTATTATATGGAACAGTGTGCAAATGAAGAGTGACCATTTATGCCTGGTCTGAACCAAAAACATTTTGGCATGTACAAAACATGAAGCAAAACAGAGCTTGAATCAGATTGCTGAATGATTCAACATTTGTTTAAATTGGATCTTTTAAAATGCCATTTCATTAATCCACATTTTTGTTTTGGTTGGGGTTTTTGACATCTAGAAGCACTTAACTATTATATAAATAAGAAATATAAGAATATATGTTTTTAAAATAATGATTATGCAAAGCTTATTTTATTCTAAGATAAAATGTTGAACATCTATGATTAATGTTATTAACGTAGAGTTTTAACTCTCATTAGCTGAACACTGAAGCTCTGATGCTTGTGCCTCAGAATCTGCTTGTGCTCATCTTAAAAACTTCAGCCAACATTTATTATTGATGTTCATCCATCAGTCTCTAGAAGAATGATGAGGATTTTTCCTACAATAATGTTTTACAGCCTTAGGAATCAAAGGGTCGATTTTATCCTGTTCTACAGGTTCACTATGAGCTACAATTGACTTGATGGTAATGAATATATGGGAAAAGATCCCTGAGTGCCTACTGTATTAGACATTATACTACACAACAGCCCTGTAAGTATATTAAAGAATTGAACCCTACTTGCAAGAAGGTTATAATCCAACCAACATGCAAATCCTATTCAAACAAAGGTCCTCAATCCTGGTCAATGGGCACAGCAACATAAATAAATTTGGTCCCGCTCCTCCAATGCTAATGTGGAAGGGACACAACTGAAGAGGATGTGCAATGTAGAATGAGTGTGTATGTGTTGCATGGAAGAGCTTTAGCTGGGAGAGAGTTAGTAAGTAAGCGATCTCAAAGATTAGAGGGTGAGGTATCTTATCACAGTCAAGAGTATGTCATCCTTCATCCCAGACGCTGGAAAAAATATCAAGGCATTAAGAAAACTGATCAACCTCTCAGTCAGGAATCAATAAGTTTCATGGACTTTGGTAAATTGAAGATTTACTTCCATGAAAAGGATGTTCATATTTTCTATCTGTATCATTCCCGTTTCCTATTATCAAGATTCATAGAAAAGTCTTAGGAAGAGTTTACTATGGGTAATTTATTTACTCATTTAATCTTTACCACAAGTTTATGAGACAGGAAATAACATTTTCATTGTAAAGGCACTTAAAAAATATGCTATAGGGTTAAGAATACTGCCAAAGAACCCCTGGAAGAACAAGGACTTCAACCCAGTTTAATTTTAAAACCAATGGGTATAACTTCTATGTCGTATTGCCTACAAGTTTTTGTGTGCAAATATTTTTTAATGAATATTTTACATGGTGTGTTAAGTTGACTGCTATAGGGAAGTGAAACCATATATGTATGTATAGGTACATGAGAGGGCACCCAAACAGAACCAGAAAAAAAGCTCACTGGGCAGAGCTTTTGTAGTATGCACTCTTCCCACTAGGCAAGCATTGAACAATGGGCTCTGAATTAGTGCATCCAGCGACATCACTTGGGAAGCTTCTCTCTGGTCACAATGAATGTTTTCATAAAAGCATTGTCCCTTGAACCTTACAGCACTATGGGAAAAATTCCAGTGTACAAGTGGTTTTCTCTGGACCAAAAAGTGTAGGCAAAATTCATGCACTTGTGCTTGAAGATTGGCATTGGACTATCAGAGAACTGGGGAAGTTATCTGGACTACCATGGAGCGTGGTGCGGTGAATTTTAACAGAAGGTTTGGGAATGAAAAAGGTCTCTGTAAAATGTGTGCCATGGGTTCTGGCTGAACAGCAAGAGTGTCGAGCGGAAACATGCCGTGTCTGAAAGAACAGTGGAAGATGCCATCATCATCTTTCCACAAAAAGCTCATTAAGTGAAAGCAAATATCCATTGCACCAGGTCAGACTGTTAATCAAGCTTTCTATTTAGAGGTTCTGAAAAGATTGCATGACGGTGTGTGACAAAAAAGGACTGATTTGTGACAGCTGGGGAACTGGTTTTGCCACCATGACAATAAATCTGCTCATGTAGCCATCTCAGTGCTCCAGTTTGGGGCACAAAACAGCATGTCTCTGTTGCCCCACATCTCTTACTCACCTGACCTCACTCCATATGATTTTTTTGTTTCCATGAAGAGGGACATGAAAGGAAAGTGATTTGAGGATGTAGAAGAGGTATGAGTTTGAAAAGATGATTCCAATAATGGAATCACAGTTTTAATAAATGTATTAAGTGTAATGGAGAGTAATTAGAAGATGATGTTTATTTTGAAAAAAATTTTTAAATAGATAGCTTTGTAAAAAAAAACCCATGTTTTGGGGGTATATATATTTATACCCAAAGAGAGAGGGAACTTTATGTCAAGAAAATAGTTTACACTGTTGTAGAAGTGGGTGGGCAATTACAGTCTGATTTCAATCAGGTTCTAAGTCCATGGGTCAAATATTAAGCTGGAGGCTTCTTGTGATTGGGGTAGGTTCAAAGGCTGACAAATACAATATTGGCAAGAAGACAAGAGGCTGGTTATGGTATAGATGAAAGAACCCATAATTGGCAGGCCATATGGCAGGCCACTCCTTGATGGCTTCCAGGATCAGCAAGCAATATGACAGGCTATTGGCTCAAGTCTAAGGAACCAAAGGTCAGTGACCTAGCTGCAGATCCAATCCAAACAAAAAAGTAAAAAGTCTTTCCCATAGTGTCAACTTATATAGGAAAGAGGCCACACGACCAAGGTGAATTCCGTTCCATGGTTTTAGGGCTGTGACCTGAGTTAAAGAGGTTGTGTTGGACTGCAATCTCCATGGTTACTCAGACTCAAAGCAACCTTATCAAACTCCTAGTAAAAAAGTCTCCAGGGGATGGAGTTGAGAATGCATACTGATAAAAATATTTACTCTTTCTCTTCTAAGAGATTATCTGAAGTAACTTTTGGTGCCTTCAACCTCTAAATATAGCTATGATTCTATTAAAAGAAAAAACAACTCTTCCAGTTCCTTGTATATACAAAGTTTTTGTCTTAATCACAGAGTGAATGTTATTTCCTGTTGTATCTATTAGTGTTCATTTCTGTACAATTCGCTTATGACTGTAAAGCTTGACTCTCTGGACACCAGGCATCCTAAAACCTTAGACTTTGGTCCAGTTCTGAAAACAACTGGAAAAAGCATGTACACGCCTTTACTCATTTCCTTCTTATCATGGAGGTTTGTTTACTGTAGTCTCTTGCATACACAAATGAGTAACCTTGGATGAAATAAAGACAACAAAGTTACAGCCTCATGTTGTAATTAATTAGTTTTGCAGGTTCAAACTGAAGACCTTGTTAGTAGCTGGATGAGTAGCCCACAATGCTACCAAATGGCCTTGATTAGCTCTCTACGAGAAAGTAAAGAAGAAGGAGACTTAAAAAAATTATAATTCCTCATACACAATTTGCTTGTATATGAGAAGTGGTAAGCAAGATTAAGTGGTGAGGAGCTGAGGATTGGGGGGGGGGTGAAGACAGAATGGAGAGGAGCAGAAAGAAAGCAGAGAACAATGGAAAATGATCATGTCTGGTTCCCTTACTGAAGTTGGGGACAGTCAGAATGAGCATTGGAGGACTGGCAATTGAATCAGGGAATCCTGATTAAAAACAATAAAGTCAAGTTGGCTGATAAGATTTCTCAGAAAGTTTGCTATAGACCAGATTCTAGTATTTACATACTAGAAATGAGCAGAGGATCAAAAAGAAAAAGAAAAAAATTTCAATCTCCAAGAGGCCAATATCAAAGTCAGATGGACCAGTATTGGATTCAAAGGTCAAGATTGGATAAATCTATAGTTTACAACTCAGTAGTACTCTAAGCTTTTGGGGTCAACAGGAGCTTTTTATAATGGTGGGTAAGTATGTTCAAAACAGCTGCCAGAATTCAGATTGGATTCAGAAGAGAATGTGAAACTGGGGACTTCATTTTTGATGTTAGATGAATCTTGACTGAAAACAGATAATATCAGAAAAAAATGTTTTATGAACTTTGCAAAGGCATTTCACTGTGTGGAACTTAGCAAGCTATGGATAGGCTTGAGAAGAAAGGGAACTCCAGAATACTACATTGTGCTCGTGCAGAAGCTGTACATGGGTCAAGAGACAGTGGTGCAAAGGAATATGTGCTGCATGGCTTAAGATCAAGCAGGTTGGATGTCAGTGTTGTGTCCTCCCACCATATTTAGTCAATCTACATTCTGAGCACATCATCACACTAGTTCGTTATATGAAGAAGAATGTGACATCAGGATGGGAGGCAGGCTTGTTAACAACCTGCCATAGCAGATCACACAGCCTTGCTTACTGCAAGTGAGGGGGCCTTGCAGTGCTTGCTGACATAGATCAACAATTGCGCATTAAAACTCAATTTAAAGAAAACAATATAGGTAGCATCATGATGAATGGAAAACAGATGGGAGTTTTTAAACAATTTTATCTTGCGTGAATCCACAATCAATGCCCATGGGAGTAGCAGGCAAGAGATCAGAGGAAGCATGGCACAGGGTAAGTCTGCTGTACAAAACCTCTTTAAAGTGTTGAAAAGGGAGGAAATTAGTTTTAGGACTAAGGTGTGTCTGACACACGTGATAAATTCGATCACCTTATATGTATGTGAAAGTTGGTAGATTATAAATTATTCTTTTTTAGGCATAATTCACATCTATTTATTTCAAAATTTTGCATAAAATTATCTGTGCCCCAAACAAGAAACTTACTGATTTTTCCCTTCCTTCTAACTTTCCCCACTCCAAAATTAATCTTTTTATAATTTATCAAGGGGTCACAAGGGTGGGAGGGGAAAAAGAGGAACTGATACCAAGGGCTCAACTACAAAGTAAATGTTTAGAAAATAAATGATGGCGACGTCTGTATAAATATGCTTGACACATTGATGTATGGATTGTTATAAGATCTGTAAGAGCCCCCAATAAAATGATCTTTAAAAAAGAAAGTTGGACATTGAATAAGGAAGACGGGAGGATAATTGAGGCATTTGAATTATGGCTCTGGCAAAGGATATTGAAAGTACTATGGACTTCCCAAAGAACAAACAGAGCTCTCTGGGAAGAAGTACAACCAGATTGCTGTCCAAAGTATGTACTCTGGACGTGTCCTCAGGAAAGACCAATCCCTGGGGAAACATCGTGCGTGCTGACCTAGAGGGCACAGAGAAGGAAGAGAAGTCCTTGACACTATGGTTGACCCATTGGCTGTCGCAACAGGGTTGATGACAAGAATCATTTGGGGGACGGCACAGGAATAGCCAGTGTCATGCTGGGACACAGCGTCACTATGAGATGGAACCTGCTCGATAGCACCTCGCAAGGAGAACACACGGTGGCTGAATTATAGTAATGCAATTCAAGTTTATGTATAGCTGATATGCAAACAGTGGCCGGTAGAGCTATAACAAGTGAACAAGATTAGCTACAGGGGTTTGCGATGCAACGATGATGACAGTTTTCCTAAACCTCAACTCGGCCCTTCCTAATGGAGGAGAATGTTATTCTGTGTGTGCGTCCGTGTAATGACCACCATCTGTGCATTAGCACGGAAAACATCCTGTTACCACTGACACCTCAATGTAAATTGGCTTCGAAGCACCTCCTCTGCATTAAATTTGGTTGAAGCCACCTGCCATGTGCATTATCAACCCAGTGAAGGATGAAATCTCACGTTCCATAACTGCAGCTTAATACCTGTTTACTGCAAAAAAAACAAAACAAACCCTGAGGCCTGTGTTGACTTACTTTCTCTTACTAGCTCCTCCAGAATCAGTCATTACTCCTATTTAATCTCACTGTGCGCCATTAGACCACTTTCTTCTATACATACTGGCTTCCATTGCACTCTCCGTCATCAACACGGCACAAAACTACAACGCCGATTAAATCCCACTCTTTGCCAACTCCATGCCCATCTGTGTGCAGCTGGATGCATTTTTGAGAAAAAAATGCATAGTCTCATTGTGCTAAATTCATGACTGCAAACACCAAATGGGCCATTTCTTAATACAGTCTGGAACTAATAAGGTACTTCCCTAGTTTAATTACTTTCTCCTTCCAATAAGAAATCTAAGCCCTTGCAACTCCAACTTTAGTTCATGAGCCAGCAGCAGTGTAATCACCTGGAAGGATGTTAGCACTTCAGAAACTCGTGCTCCACGCAAGACCTACTGAGTCTGATTCCACACTGCGACAAGATCCCCAGGTGATTCGTGTCCACGGCAAAGTTTGGAGACAGATCTTCTCACCTCGCTTTTACTAAACACTCTCGCTCACTCTCCTCTAACCACATTGACATCCTGTCAATTCCTAAAGCATACTGGGGACACTTCTGTTCTAGTGTCTTCCTTCTGGCTACATATTCTGACTGGAATGTTCTTTCCTTGGTATCCACATGACTAATTCTATAATTTCCTTCCAACTTTGCTCAAATATAACTCCTTCCTTGAAATATAACCCGATCGACCTATGTGATATTCTACCCTCATTCCCCTTGGCACAGACGACACTGGCCATTGTATGATCCTTATGTTGACCATTGCAGTCAACACTTTTGACCATATTGTGCAATTTCCTTATTTATTACCTACCGCTACTTATCATTTGTTTGCCTTTGCATTTCTTCTTTTGCATAGGACCGCCATGAGAGTTGGTTCTTTGTGTATTTCGCCCACTGATATATTCCAAGCAATGCAAACATTGTTTGCTGAACAGTAGGTATTTAGAACATATTTTTTTGAATAAATGAAATATGTTGTTTTTTAAGCCTACGTCTAGTCCCCAAACATTAGGCCTGTGATGGAGACATCAGTTGAATTTTACTAAGTTGAAGCATTCTCCCTTGTACAAAGGACTGACAGGTGAAAGTGCCATTTCCAACTTTGCCGCTTTCTTCTAGCAAGTTTCTTGCCCAATATCTCCATTTATCTTTTATTTCTCTGGCCCACCTCATAGGCAGCCACACAAAGGTGTGCACTACTCTCTCACCTAATGTTGCTAGCATTCTTTCCTTTCCCCGAGTGCTTAAAACTCCTTCATCAAATTATTTCTTTATGTTCTGAAATCTTTCTCACAACATTCTTTTCCTTCCTGAAGCTTGACTCTCCCCTGAGGACAGCGCATGCTCTGCCAGTCTTATCAAGAGGAAGATCTTCATTTTTTTTCACCATCCACTCACTGCAGATAATAACAGTGTCCTTCACACATGCCCGTCAGCTTCTTCCAGAACACCATTGCTTCTCTACACTGCACAACTTCCTGCTACTATGTTGTCACTTTCTCTCTCCCTCGTTGCTCTTATTTATCAATGCTTGGTCACTCCCTATCGCTTTTTAGTTGTTTTAATGACTGTGCAAGTACGAATGGACACTCAATAACCTGGCTTCCATGATGCCAGGCCATCACTCTTCCCTTCAGGGCAAAACTTCCAGGGTCACTTTATTGATTTCTATTTGCCCAAACTGTTTCATTTGTGAAGTCATTAATTCAAACATTTCACTCTTGGATGAAAATATTCAAGAGGTCTATTCATCACCTAACCCTAATGTAAGTTTTCTTATTTCATCATGATTTCCCAGCAATTTCCTCAATACATTCTTCCTTAGCTGCCAATCTCATCCATGTCCGGTGAGCGTCCCTGGGACATTTTAATAGTGCTTTCGTCAATACGTCAGACACCTTTCCCACTTTTCTGGCCAACTACAAACCTGAGTAGGATCAATCAGAACAACTTTCCCTTTTCTAGTTTCTAGGATCCTGCTTGGCAAAAACCACATGATTAAAAACATGTATTTTTTTACTCTGCTTTTTGGTCCAGGTTTGAAAGAGTTTATTTTTATTGTAAATTGATTCCTCGGTACAGCATAGGAATTCCAGGGATGTTTTATAGTCAGAAAGCTTACCAGGCCCTCCAAATATTACTTCAGTTATTCAAATCTCTTTTCTCACCTTATGGTAGTTACATAATTTCTTGTCAAGTTGAAGATCTAAAAGTATAGGGGTGGAGACTAGTCTGTCAATCAGGTCACAGTCTGATAGTACTTCCTTGTAGACATGACCTTGTCATCAGGTAGGTCCGGGGACTCTCCCCTGCTCCTCTCTCTTCCTTTACCTTCCTGTTGATGAGCCATGCTGAGATGTGTGACAGTCCTGGGAAATGGTCACTGCCATTAGGTCCATGCAGCTCTGAACCCATTGGCTGGTGATAATCCTGACATTTGGACTACTATTGGACTTATGGACTTGAGTTGGGCTGTCCTAGGATGTTTATTGATGCATGAGTACTTCTTTAGATAAAGTTCTTTCTAATACATGAATGAGTATCTCTGGATTTCTTTCTCTATGCAACCAGTCTAACACAATATGGTACCAGGAGTGGGATACTAGGGAAAGAAATCATGAGATGGACAGTGTAGGCTTGTCTGATCTCTGCCATAGCAGTTTTTCTCCTTCGGCTAGCTGGAGGGCAGATATGGTCATGTGGCTTACAGGGTTATTTTGTGGATCAAACACGGGAAGTGAAGGTTTGCATTCCTAGAAGCTGGTTTGGGTTACACCTGCCTGAAATGGTAAAAATGAATATGATGAAGGTGAATTTTGAGCTGGGGGTGGGGTGTGTGAAATTGTCTCTTTAACATCTCTGAGGCCATGCTGCATAGTCAAAATGGCTGATTGAAAGTCTGACCCTAGCTAGATGCAGCCAGAGGCCTAAGGCAATATTGTATATTACTGGGATTGTTTGGATAAGAACTGATTGAATTTGACTGTTTTAAGAATTGTGTTTGCAATCTGACTGTACTAGGATTATATTGATTTCTTCTACTTATTGCTATTGATTAATGTGTGATAGATATGACTATTTGGAGAGTTTGAATATAAAGTTTTTAAGCCCACTGCCTTAAGTCATTAAATTAAATCTTTAAATGGGTAAAGAACATGGCTACAAAGAAGGCTCTGAAAAGATAAGGCCCACCCAGTGCCTTGAGGGCTCTGGATATTTGCATTCAAAAAGACTTGCTGAAAGAGCTATTGGTAGAGTGAAGGGAGGAGGGGGAGGAGCATTTTGCCTTTTTGAATTAAGAATTGGAGGTTGCCCCTGAAGCTGGAAAAATTTAGAGCCAAGAAGAAACTCTCCTCTCTAAAACTGAATGGTAAAGGAACCCTGAGGCCAGCCTGTGGCTCACTGGTGACCACCTGGATCCATTTGTTCAGTGGAAATGGAGGAAAAACAGCAATAGCTGAGTTGATTCTGGCTACTGACACATTGGACTTGGTTCACAGGGACTAGAGGAGAAGATGAGAAGGGGTTGACTGGACTAAAATGTATAGAGTTATATAGAACCTGAACCTATGGTGTGACCTAGTCCAAGGGGGCTAGAATTGTTGAGACTTTGTGAAGATACCCATGGTCTAAGTCAAGGTGGCCAATGGGCAGGTACCCTGGTGAGGCTAAGTGAGGCTGCACACATTGAGTTGACCAGAACCCAACCAGATGAAGATAAGATTTTTGAGACAATGATTGGTGCATCTTGCTGCTGACTTTAGGGATGGCCTGTCCTGATTTAACTGCTTATGGATGCAGTCACACAAGGTTCCAACTGAAATGAAGATTCTCCACATCAAGACGACATGTTTGTCTCCTCTACACCCACTGGCTGGTGATATTCCTGACTTATGGACTAGTATTGCACTTATGGACTTGAGTGGGACTGGGTTGGGATGTTTTATTGATGCATGAGTACTTCTGTAGCTAAAATTCTTTCTTAAACATATATAAATGTGTCTGGAATTTTTTTTCTCTAGTTAACCTGGCCTAACACACCTCTTTATTTTTTGTTACTTGGTGCCACCAAGTCAATTCTATCTCACAATGCATTTGTAGACACCAGAACAAAACAATGCCTCTCATATACCATTCTCATACTCAATGCTGTGTTTCAGTCATGTTTACAGCAACTTTGTCAGTCCATCTTATTAAAGATCTTCCTGTTTGTTTGTTTTTTAAACCAATTCCTTATTTTACCAAGCATGATGCACTTCTCTGGGGACTGCTCAATTCCTATAACATGTCTATGATAGTTATATTTCATGTGAACTGGATCTAACTCGAAGGTAGGGATGGAATTCAACTTCTCAATAAGGTCGCAGCCTGATGACACTTTCTTGTGTGTGTGGTCATTTGTAATAGAGAGATCCTGAGCAGAACCAAGCTCTTTCTTGCTTCTTCACCTTCTGCTCAGTATGAATCCTCCATCTGGTTTGTTCATCTCTTGCTGTATTGCTATCAACTGACTGCTGACCTCGGATTCACTCAACAGATGTCGGTTACATTCAGGTCAGCATTCACCAGCCCGTGGCACTCCTGCTTTGATTTCTTGCTTCCTGTTATTCAGCTCCTACAGCTACATGAATCTGATGAAGGCTCCAGATTACATCTGACCTATGGACTTAAACTGTACTGGATTTACCTACTTAAACTGTGTAAGTTATTTCTTGGTATAAACATTTCTATACATGCACACATGTCCAAGTGTCTGTCACTGCTTCTGTTTCTTTAGAGAACCTAACAACATATTTGGTACCAAGAGTAGGGTCCTTCTTCAAAGGTACCTGGCCAATACTCTCCAGGAGTCTGCATATGCTCGGGAACCAATGTCCAATACATGGTGCTGTTTTTCCAATGCCAGGATTCATGGGTTTAGGAACCAAGGAGTGAAAATGAGATTGGCAACACTCGTCATTCTAATAACCCATTTACCACATTTCTGCTCTTGTCTCTGCAACCTCATGTTCTTCAGGTCGGGATGTGTTAGTTTCAAAGGGAGGAAACCTCCCACTCTGAGACTCAGATCTGATTCTGTCCATCTGGAAGTCAAGAAGGACTCCTGGACCTTTTAGACACTCCAGGCTTGTGGATAAACAGACAAAGAAGGGTGCTACTATAAGAAAGTTTTATATAAAGGGTAATTGTACATTAAGAAACCATCTCAACCCAGTCTAGTCCAAGTCCATAAGTCAGATATTAACCCATATGTCTGATTACCAATCTATAAAGTCCTCTTCAGACTCATGAAAAATATATATGCAATGATGCCAAATGCAGGAAGATCGCAGGTCAGTGGATGAGAAGTCTTGTGGATCCAGTGGTGTTGTAAGCATCACAGTACTGGCAGGAGTCTCCATCTAGATTCTCCAGTTCCCAGGGCATGGGATCTATCAGCATAGTGCCCTGTGTCTTGTTAGTAGAGCATCACTCTGGGAGTGAGCATTGTCAGTAAAGACAGTATGTCTGTCTCCAGCCTCCAAGGAGGAAAATGCCAGAGTTCTCAGAATCCTCAGGAGAAGGCCATGCCCACACAGGGGCCTCATTGGCTATGACCCGATTGACAGACTAGACTCCACCCCTTCACTCTTGATCCTCTCAAGTCCCAAAGTGACACCAGATTATGTAACTATCACTGTATCACTACTCCCATTATTATTCCAGAGGGATTTATCTCTCCTGGGTTCCATGTGTCTAGAACTCTTATCTACATCTATGTACGTGTTCTAGTATACCCAGATTTGAAAGGTAGAACTGGGTCATGACAGTGGGGGAATGGAAGCATTAAAGAATTAGAGGAATGTCAAACCTCAATTTTTGTGATGTCCAATTTGAGAGAACAGCTTGTGGCTGTGAAATTATGTTCCCTGCTCAGGAAAAATGCCGCAAATCTGTTGTGATGTTGAACAACATTTACAAGGACAGCACTAAAGGAAAAACTCAAGTGTACAAGTGGTTTTCTCATTTCAAAAAAGGTGTCATGTTGATTGACGACAAGCCTCGTTCTGGACATCCATCAACTTCTCCAACAGACAAAAATGTTAACTCATAGTGTATTTGGAGTTCATTCCACCAGGTCAGACTGTTAATCAAGCTTTCTATTTAGAGATTTTGGAAAGATTATCCATCAATTGTGATATGTCAGTTTATTGTGTCAACCCGGCCAACAGGAATATGGGGGATTAATCAGGTCATAGTTTGATTGGAGGGCCAAGAGATAAATTGCTCTGCAGGGCCTGCCCCTTCTCTCTCTAGCTCTCTGGTAATCTGACTGTGCTGGAGCATGCTGGAGCGTGAGAGCTGCTGCTGTAACCAGTTCTCTGCCTCCACCTTTGAGTTTCACTACCTGTGGACCAGGCCAATCTATGAATTACATCAGTAGAGCTTAAGGCTCCTTTGAAACCTTCTTCTCCTGGCTACTGGTGCATACATCGCTTGAGCATGAGGCTGGTCAATCTTGTCACCTTGCTTT
This sequence comes from Tenrec ecaudatus, assembly GCF_050624435.1. Classification (NCBI taxonomy): domain Eukaryota; kingdom Metazoa; phylum Chordata; class Mammalia; order Afrosoricida; family Tenrecidae; genus Tenrec; species Tenrec ecaudatus. The sequence continues at coordinate 13,656,600 of NC_134537.1, forward strand.
GCATGCGTTTGATATCCCATCCTGCCTGGTCTGCTAAGGTCCCAAGCTACTGACTGTTGGTGACCCACCCTACTGCTTGCTGCCTGTGGGAGACTCTGCCTGCCTTAGCCCAGAGAGGACTCTGCTGTCTGCTTCCTTGACCTTGAACGTGGCTGCCCATGTGAGTTGAGGGACTTCTAGTATATTAACTGTTCCACGAAAGTGAGTTGAACTGAACCCTCTGTACTGCCATGTGAACTACTTAGCTGTTATCTTCCTTCTCGCTGTATAAACCTACATACACACACATCATAAGTGTATATATACTTATATATGTATATATACTGAAATATATATATATCATAAGTGTCCTGGTTTCATTTCATTAGAGAATCGCGCCTAACACAGCAATGTATGACCAAAAAAGACCTGATTTGTGGCACATGGGGAACTGATTTTGCCACCAAGTCAAGGTACCTGCTCATGCAGACATCTCAGTGCTCCATTTTTTGGCAAAAAAAAAAAAATGCATGCCTCTCTTGCCCCACACATCTTATTCACCTGAGCTCACTCCATGTGACTTTTTGTTTCTGTGAAAGCAGAGGGACATGAAAGGGCAGCGATTTGATGACATGGATTCTTTGAGAACAGATGTTTGGGTCACCTCATGAAGCAAAAAATCATGACCAGCCAAGATACTTGTTGAGAGCAAAGCAAGTATAAAATGGGTAGTGGAAGAAAGTTGTTCTAAATACCAGCTCCACCCTTGTGACAAGCTATAGAAAAGAGGACTGTAATTGTTATGAGCCAGTCCAGTCCTATTTTATACATACATCAATTATTTGTGTTTTGTTCATTTATAAGATATATGATGAAAATAGGGTTAGTGCATTTTTAGTTGTAAGCATGCTACTTGTATTATGTCAGGCACTTGTATAATTTTATTATTTTCTTTGCTGATTATGGGTAGAGCTGTGTACAGGTGTCAGTTGAAAAGGGTTGGTCTGTGACGGTTATATTATATGTCAACTAGATCTATCTGAATGACAGTAGTGGTGGAGCCTAACCTATCAACTCTCTGCGGGGGATGGACTTTTCTATAAGACAGACCCCGGGCTCTCACTTGCTCCTTTCCCTTCTGTTGGATCCAGATCCTGTGTCTTCTTTGTCAATCTCCTGTGTCTTGCTGATCCCAGGAGCTGTCAATGGGCTGCCAATCTAAGCTTCAATCAACTCTCCTACTTCATTTTTCCTGCTTCCCGCTCATCAGTTCCTGCGTCCATGTGAGTCAGGAGACACCTCCAGCTCACACATGACCTACAGACTTGAAACAGATTGGACTTACCTACATCTACATCTGTGAAGGACAGTTCTTTTGTGTGTGTTTAATGTACCATTTTTTTGTGTGCCCCTCCACCCCCAATCCCACCCCTGTCCCTGGCCCCTTCATGATTATCAAAGTCTTGTGTATAAACCACAATTCTTCTTCTTCATTTTTCCTTATTACAATACTAAGTGATGTTAAATGTTTTTCTTTCTAAGATTTGCTAATTTGCTAAGCATAAGGTTCTCTAGTTTTGCCCATGTCTTGGAGTGTTTAAGAGAGTTATCATGGCTTTTTATTTATGCATAAAATTCCATAGTAAGAATGTACCAGAGATTGTTTCTCCACTCATCTTGAGTTGGGAGCTTTTGGTTCTTTCCTTGTTCATGCTATTGTAGAAATTGCTTCAATTAACATAGGTGCACATATGTCTGTTCATGTTTTATTCTTAAATTCTTTGGGGTAGATACCCAGTAGAGTGATTCCTGGACCCCAAGGTATTTGGATTCCATTGTTTAAGCAACTACCAATGTGTAGGCCATTTCTTGATAGAAATCTCTTTCTATATACACAGATGGCAGTGAGTTTATGAACATACATGTATAACCATCACTGGTCATGCTTCTCTAGAGAACCCAACATAACACAATATCCAAAGCACAAGAGAGGAAGTCTCACATCCTTGTGTGTAAGGATCTTTCTGAAAGTACTTCTTCCAAGACAGATGTGTTCATTCTTGTGCTGGTCCATGGTATATTCAATATTTATTACTTCTAACCCTATAATTCAAAGGCATCCATTCCTCTTAGAACTGGTGTATCCCTTGTCCACCTGTTGCATGTATATGAGGTGATTGAAAACACCATGGCATAGGTGTTTCCTAAGTCTTTAAAGTGACACTTTGCTTTGGAATTATTTGAAGAGGTCTTTTGCATCCCATTTGCATCCTTTGATTTCTTGATTGCTGCTTCCATGGGCATTGAGTGCAGGTATAAATAGAATAAAATTCTTTGGGAGGGAAGGGAGGTAGAAAGGGGGAACTGATCTCCGGGATCTACATATAACCTCATCTCTGGGGGATGGGCAACAGGAAAGTGGGTGAAGAGAGACGCCTGGCCATGTAAGAGAAGAAAAAAATAATAATTTATAAATTATTAAGGGTTTATGAGGGAGGGGGGAGTGGAGAGAGAGTGAGGTGGGGAAAGAAAATGAACGGATTCCAGGAACCCAAGTGGAAGGTGAATTTTGAGAATGATGAGGGCAACGAATATATAAGGGTGCTTTACTCAATTCATGTATGTATGGATTATGATAAGAGTTGTATGAGCCCCAATAAAATGATTTATAAATAAATAAATAGATAAAATAAAGTAGAATAAAAATTCTTGATATGTTCAACCTTCTCTTCATTGATCATGATGTTGCTTTTTTGGTCCAATTTTCAAATTTTTGTTTCCCCTATGTTGAGGTGTAATCCGTATTTAAAGTCTCCAATTTTCATCTGTAAGAGGACATTTTCACTATTAGAAGGACTTGAAGCATTGCTTGCTGAAAGTGAACTTATCATTTACTAGATTTCAATTCACCTATTTAAAATCCATACCTATAATTAAGTTATTTGATTTTCTAGTATTTTTCTGTGTGTTTGTTTTTTTGGCCTCAATCTTTCTTTCTTACATAGATAGCTTCTAAAGAAAAATTATATTAGAGAATTCTTCTAGGCAAAACAATCCCACCTGTATTTGAAAAGGCAAATATACAGCACTTCTAGTGATCAAAATGGTTTAGTTAGCTATAAGTGAATAGTTACATAAGTGAAGAGAAATATGGGTTTATGGTAAAGTCCAGAATGTTCTTTTTCATAACTACAGGTTCATCACAATTATCGAGTTCTTTTAATACATTTTCCACTGTGAGGGAACTAGAATAAATATGAAATTGGTACTAGTACTTCAGGCTTATAATCTGTTTCATGAATTTCAAATCCACAATGATTATTTTAGCTGTTAAATATAGTACTTTTATTTCTCTGAAACAGAGGAAACAAGAAAGAAATGTGAGAGGGCAATTATCTCCAGCTTGAATCTTAAGATACTTAAATCATCTCTTGTTTCCTTTGCATTAAATATTGATATTGATTTCCTAATACTGTGTGAGACATTTAACACCTCTATTTATATATACACAACTGGAAGAACACTTTTAGACTTTCCACTGAAGTAGATTTTTAAGAAATAGGCACTTGATATTATATGAAGAAATATTCTTCTACTTTAATGTAGTCCATAAATTATAACAGAGTATATTTAAAACAAAACACAGAGAAGTCTGAGCCAAGTCTTTACTCTTCTATATTTAGCCCAATCATTTAAAGAAAAACATTATCCTATAACATTTTCTAGATGTAAAAAATTCTCTTCTAAGTTTTTATAGGAAAAAAGTTGACTTTAATATTCCATTTATATTCATAATATCATGCTTTTCATATCTTCCAGTCTTAAATCTCACATCAATCCTATTTCTCCAATGACTTAGATATTCTTCTTCAAATTTCACTTTTTTCAAGCATGTTCAATGTGTGTATGTGTGTGTGTATATACCCCTTGTTTGTTTTGGCTAGAAGTCTACAATTTCTTTCATTTTGAAGATATACATTTAGATGCTCTAATTATTTTTTCATTTACATCCATTCATTTTTTTCTATTAATTTAGAATAAACAGGTACTGAATGTCTCTCATTTCTCCAGGGCCAAATCAAATGCTTTCCTCTTCCAAAAGCATTTCAGAAGACCCTCTCTTCAGGTATCCAAGATATTTTTCCTTTTCAGAATTCCTTGGCGCACGCGCGTGCGCTTGTGTGTGCGTGTGTGTGTGTGTGTGTGTGTGTTTGTGTTGTATAGCATACTTTGACGGTTTCCTTATGGGTTTTCCCTAGGATGCTAATTAAATGGTCTTTGAAGTTCGCAACTCTGTCCTGTGTATCTTTGTGCTGCTTGAATGCCAGATACAATGCATAGACAATTCCCTTTAGTGAATATTCATTAGGTTTCCAACGCATGCACTAGACATTCGTTTTTAGAATTTTGATGTTAGCAGGCAGAGAGAAGTACTTCAAAGTATAAGAACTCAGTTGAACACCAATTCCAAGATGAGACGTGTGTGAGTAGCAGTTAGAAGCCAGGTTCAAGGTCCTGCAGGGAGCTGATGGGAGTAGGATAGGACCAGACGGCAGTAAAGCGTTCTGACTCCGTTCAAGTTTAACCAGAAAACGTTTTCACTTCCTTCCTGTAACCTTCCTCGGTTTTCCTTGCAGGACTCTCTGGCTCCTGTGAATTGCCAAGGGTCCCTTTCCTGGAGTCAGAACACAGCATGTGTCCTCGTGGGTGGGAGGTGCCCTTGAGTCGGTTCTGACTCATAGCGACTCCATGCCCGACCGACGGAAACTGCCCGTTCCGGACCCATCCTCACAGTTTTCTTAGGCTCCATATAAGAGGACCCCCATCCTCGGTAGTAAAAAGCATCACGTGGCGACTCCGTGGAGATCACTGCAAGCACTGCTGGAAGGGTTTTACGTTCTTTGTCTTCCAATCCTCCCTCGTGGTACTGCCTGAGCCATGCACCTGGAGTTGCCGGCGCTATCCTGCCCTCCCATGAAAAGAACCTGCCTGAAATCACATGAAGCCGAGCCAAGAGATGAAGAAAAAGAAAGGAACAGCTTAATGATATAATTTAAGCTTCTAAGTACACTTATGCTGAGAGCTAAATGCACTCTGATTTTCTCAGTTGCGTAACTCGATGAATTATGGTTTTGCTTTTTGGGCCCTTTCTTGTTTTGCTTAATTGGACTTGCGTCAAGCTTCTGCTGCGTTGTGAAGAGGATGGATGATGGAGAGAACGTAGGCTGTGCTTTTACGATGAAAATGGAAGATCATTAGTAGTTTTGAGAAAAACGCGACGTAACCGAAGTTTTAGCAACTTTCATTCATTCAGGCTGTGATTGTTTTGTTCTTTTAACTCCTGCAGGTCTCCTGCTTTTTTCTATTCAGAACTGTTCTCACTAGCTTGTTGTTAGGTTCAATGACCTTTGCGTGGTTTGTATTTTCTTTGAGATACTTTGTGAAGGATGATATTGACAATTTATATTTTGGAAAATAAACGGTCAATATCATCCCACATAAAGCCTATCTAAGAAAATGCCAACAGAGGACGAAGGAGATGGCTTGACAGCGTGGCTCGGGAACAGGAACAGTGGTAAGGATGGTGCAGGGCTGGGCAGTGTTTGGCTCTGTGGCATATCGGGTTGCTGTGATGGGCCTGACGGGATGGCACTGACAGCAGTAAGAGATCAGCAGAACGGGTTTGGTGTCCAGGTTTTATTTAAATACCAGCTGTCCTGCATTTTTAGTTGTAAATAGAGCGTTCATGTGGGATAGCTACAACATGAAAAATTAAAACAAAATCTACTTCTCCAATGTAACTATAGATAAAGTATCTGCTGTGAATACTTCCGTAGAAATATGTCTGTGTGTACAGAATTCTTTCTTTTTGAATCAATAAAACTCCAAATAGTTTTTCCTTTCAAGTGTCTCAGATTTATCCTTTCATTTCTACTTGTGACCTGGTAAGGTGTGTCCTGATCCTCTGGGTGCAGTAATATCACTTACTCTTCCAGTCTGTTATGCATTCTACTGTTAGGTCAATCTCACTACAATATGCTTTTTTTCCTAAACAAGATTCTATATTCTTCCCCCATCTATAATCCTAGTGAAATGTATTTAACCCAAACTCCTTCACTCCAGTTTTAATTATCTTCCATAAGACTTCCATAACCCATTACTGTTCCACTACTTACCATGTATTTTTACATATCTTATTTGAGTATAGCCCCATGTGATAGATTTCTGGTGCCAGCATAGCAACCTTAAGAAGACCTGTCAGATCGCAGCTTGATGACCTCATTTGAAGGTGCCACCGAGATAAATGGCTTGCTGGAGGTGGGCCACTTTCTCTTTCCCTGCCTTCATCTTCTGCCACACTGAGACCTGCACACGCCCTGTGATGCTTCTACCCCCATTGGACCTACCTGACTTTGCACCCACTGTCCTGTGATCTTCCTGCATTCTGCATCATTGCATGTGGCTGCGTGAGTCTGAACATGGAAGTACGGACTGTTATTGGACTTGTGGACGTGGACTGGGCTGGGCTGTTTTCTCCATGTACACTCCTTCTTGATCTATACAAAGCTCTTGCACATATATGAGTGTCCCTGGATTTGTTTTTCTAGTCAACCTGGCCTAACACACACTCACACTGTGAAATTCATCCATTTTAAGTGTGGGGTTTTGTGGATTTGAGCAATCGTCTATAGGCCTACTACCATTACCACACTTGTAGCCTTTGATCTACAATACAAATCCTGCTCCTAATCTTTTTCTATTACTATAGTTTTGCATTTTTCAAAATTTCATAGATATAATATCATCAAGTAAGCAATTTTTCACATTGGACATCTTTTTCATAGCATATTTTAAAGATTTATTTATCAATATTATGCTAATTTTGCTACTAAATCATACTCTATTATATGGATATAATACAGTGTGTTTATTAATCATCAGTTGATAGACATTTGAAGTGTTTCCAGGTTGAAACAAATTTTTTAAATGTTGCTATGAAAATTTGCATACAAATCTTTGTGTGCACATGTGCATTCATTTCTACTGGGTAAATGCATATAAATGGGATGTTGAGTCATATAGCAAGTGTACATTTATCTTTATAAGAAAGAAGCTAAACTGTTTTCCAAAGTGGATGCAAAATTTTACATACAATATACAAAAACTCCAACAACCATTTACCTTCACATATAAACATATACCCGGGCACAGACATACAGTCTCTGTTCTTTCACTCACCTTCTGGGTTTCCAGTAGGTCTATGTCCTTTCTGGAACCTTTATTCTTACTTTCAAAATCCAGTCATCATTGCTTATTATAAAACCAAAACTAGACTCACTGCCATCGAGTCAATTCCGATACACGGTGACCCTACAGCCCAGGATAGAACTGTTTCTGGGGGTTTCTGAAGCTGTAACTCTTTACAGGAGTAGTAGACAGGCTCCATTATTTCCCCAGGGTGGTTGGTGGCTTTGACCTGCTGACCTTTTCAGTAGCAGCCCAACATATGGTCACTATTCCACCAGGGCTCGCTGTTATACAGGAAGGCAATGAAGGTTTGCGTATTGTTTTGTGTCATATTTCTAAAGATTACAGAAACCCATTTATAGTTACTGTTGCTTTTCTATAATCGCTTATTAGTTCAAAGCATGTTGTCTTGCCAGTACTTTGGGATTCTCTGTGTACACAATCATATCAGCTTGAGCAGAGATTGTCTATTCTTGCCAATCTTTATACCTTTTTAAGTAAAATGTTAAATAGTGACAAGAGGGATATTTTGTGATAATTCTTGTTCTGAGAGCATATCTAGTTTCTCACCAGGAAGCATGGTCCTTCTGTAATTGTTCTTTCTCCAGTTACGGAAGTTCGCCTCCATCCCTAGCTTGCTGAGAGCAAAGGACTGCTGAATGTCTCGGTGTTTCTCAGTGCTTTGGCGGCTGTGGATGGTGGGAGTATCATCTCTTTTGTGTTCTACGGAAACCGTTTCAGAATTGACATCCCTGTCTTCATCCTTGACATGCCTTCCCTATACTATTTTTCTAAAAGGCAAATGTAGTCAGAGTACTTCCCTGTACCATGCCTTCCACGGGCCCTGTCAGAAGAGTGCAGCCCAAACTTACACCGTGGAGAGTGCATTTCTTGTCACTCCCCTTGCAAGTTCTCCATGCTGCTGCTGAGCTGAGATGCTTGCCCTTAAAAACACGTCCTAGGGACCACATCACTTCACACAAGTTTCTTCTACAACTTAAGACGTCCTTCCCTGAAAGGTTTTCTTTCTTTTGTGCATGAAAGTATCATAGGAGCTCAGCCTCATCGTGACTCAGAGATACTGTACATTTCAAGTGGCAGAAGCTCGTGCCTCATAGTTCGTCCTATAATGCAGTAATCGTTACAGAACAGAACAATGGATTAGTGAGATTTATTGAATAAGACAAAGTAATCTTGATTACTTATGAGCTAAATATGCATTATAGAATAAAGTGTGATTTTTTTGTTTTGATAACCGTTTCTATAAATTACAAGGTTCATATACACAATTTTAACATTCAAAATAATTTTAGAACCAAACTTAAAGACGATCACGTAGAGAACCTGTAAGGTCTCTCTCTCCTGCCTAAATTTCAGCCTCTGTCCCTGGCTCCACGCGAGAAAGATTTCACGCCGAAGCCGGGCTCGTGATCCAAGTGAATTTAATGAGAGTTAAAAGAAGTTTCAGGTTTTACCCGGCACCCATAGGATTCCTTTTGACCTTGCGGCCTGGCAGAGACTGTTCGGGGTCACGCAAAGATCTCTCTCCCAAGTTTCCTCCCAGGAAGACAACAAGCCCCTCTCCCTCTCAGTTCCTGCCTTTTTCAAGGATTCCCGGGGGAGGCGTGGTGAACGACCCCAGGTCACTCCCACTGGCTGAATTTCAATCACTTGGCCCAGGTGGGCTTCTCCAGGTTTAACGCCCATCCTTGCCCACCGGTGGGAAAATTCAGCTTTGTCCTATGCTGGCTCTCCTGGGCATGCGCCAATGGACCTCTCAATCCCTAGGCTAAGCTGCCTAACAAAACTTAAAAATAATAAAATTCTGAAAAGTTAGTAAATGTAGAAGCTGAAGGGAGATGATGAAATGGCATTGGTGCTTAGATGAATAAAATATCTCTGGGACAAAAAAAGTATATTTTCTTTATAACATCATCTCAAAAAGTAAGATACATGTGCAACCATTATAACATTGATCTGTTTTAAACACATTGTGCCTTAGAAAAGAAACAAACCCAACTGTTTTTTTCAAGAATATTGAGCAATCCCTATACTTTTATGTTCAGTTGTCTGCTGAAAGAAAAGATGACCTGAAATCATGTTCCCAAAATTGCTAGTACTAAATCAAGTTGATATCATTCATTCATTCATTCATCCATTCATTATTTATAGAGCTTGGCAGTGAGTCAGTCATACCTCTAAATGCTAGTCATAAAGCAAAAGTCAAAACAGACTTAAGTTATTCATGTCATGACACTTACCTTCTGGGGCTAGAAACAAATAATAAATAAATAAGTATAACTAAGGTTTAATAAGCAATTTGAAGCAAATGTAGGAAGCTACAGAAAGAGGGGCTAGGGAGGAGAGTGCTGTTTTAGATCTAAATGAATGAGGGAAGAAGCCAGTCAGCTATCTGGGGAAAGAGAGGCCCACAGAGGACACCTGATTAGGAAAGTCCTGGGAAAAGAGGCTGATTGGAGTCTTGTAAGTATGCTAAAGGAATCAAAAGCTACAGGCGTAATGATAACTCAAGGTAGCTCAGTAAATGTATCAGGGGGATGGTAACTATTGACATTCAGAGAAAGTGAACATAATTTGGGCTAGGGAGGGGTCTTTGAGATAGCATGTTTGTAGGAGGTATCAGCTGATCAAAGTGTTTACTGATGGGTGAACAATTAATCCCCTGTGCCTCTGTCTTTGCAGACAAAAGCATTGCAAAATGACTGTTATTTGTGACCTTGCTGCTAAAAACATTGAGAGATAACTCAGTTTTTTAAGATCTCTTTTAAGGTTCTTTTGAATCTTGCATATCCGTGTGATTGTCTTACAACATAGTGCTTTTATTATTCAAATTTAAGAAAGTGTGACTAGTTAAGTAACATTTGCATAGTTGAGTTTAAGAATGTTGTTTTTTTTAAAAGTTCCTTGATGTTTGTAGTATAACCAATCCCTTGTAAGAAGAGTATAAAAAACGAAGCTTTGAATATACTCAGGACTTCAGTCCATCAGAATGTTGTCCTCCCGATCCCATGCTTTGTACATATCTCTTTCTTTTCCTTTCATCCGCATGCCTCAGTTCAAACCCAGCTTGGTGCGGGATAGCTGGTCTAATCCCCACATTAGTAGTTTTCAGTAGGTAAGAGATGGTGTTTGGGGTAATATAAGAGAAGAAATCATTGGACTTGTCCATGGAAACCAGTGAGTAATCTCTCTTAGAAGAAATATAGAGATAAGAAATGAGCATAACAGGAGAGATAATTAACTAAAAATGTGTGGAACTGAATCTTGGACTTGGTAGAAAATAAATACAGGAGAATTTCAAGAATGACTTTACTTAACTGGAACAGATTTAAAAAGGATTAATTTGGCCACCTCACATAGATTGTATAGAGTGACAGGATGATTTGTTGGTAGACTAAAGTTGGAGTTTAGATGGAAGGTGGCCAAATAGATATGCTACCAGAATAGAATGGCAATCCAAAAAATTAGTGCTTGTCTTTTCAGAATAATATTATCTACATTTGCTAACCAAGTTATAATACAATACTGCCAGGAAGCTGTACAGATAAGTTGGCTAACTTGTTAAAGCCACAACTCAACAGATAACTAGGCTCTACCTTCTTTTTCTTTTGGAAAAGAAATATGAGTTACCACCTGTATGTATTCTCTGCATATTATTTATATTTAAATCATTTTAGGAAAATAAGAAACTTAATAAAATTAATAAAAGAAAGTCACAGTAAATTTTATCTAATCAGCCTTTTATTAATATATTTTCTTCCATTTATTACATTTCCCTTGGAAAAAAATGAATTTTTTAGAAAGTGCTAATCTCCTGTTGTGAGTCTTCGGGGTTTTGGATAATACTCTTGTTTTTCTTTAATTTAAGAGAAATATATATATATATGGGATTCTGTCCACTTAATGACCTTTTTGAGAGGATTCTTGTGTTCTTTACCTTGAGTTGTAATCCATATGGACGTCTGCAATCCTTGATCTTCATCAGCAAGTGCTTCAAATTCTCTTCCGTTTCAGACACATGGTTGTCATCTACATATGGAAGGTTCTTAGTCAGCCTTCCTCCAATCCTGATGCCATATTCTTCTTCATAAGACCCAGCTTCTCTGATTATTTGATCCACATACAGATTGAATAGGTATCATGAGAGGATATACACACATTGACTGCTTTTGAACGATGCAACATTCTTTTCTTCTGTTCACACAATTACCTCTTGATCCATAAGCAAAATGCCACATTCTAGCATTCCCTTTCTTTTAATTCTTCATGGTTTGTTATAATTCATAGTGGAATGCTTTTTCATAGTCAATAAACTGAAGCAAAATTCTTTCTCGTATCTTCTGTTGTCAGCCAACATCCATCTGACATCAGCAATGATATCTCTTGTTCCATGTTCTCTTATCAAAAGTAAATCCCATCAATAGGTTGGATTATTAAAAAAAAAAAGGGGGCCTGTGGCCCACCAAAGAGATTGACTAGATGGTTGATAATGCCACAGCCTAAATGATGAGATTTTGGCTTGTGGAAGGCTACTGATGACAGTGGAAGCCAAAGATACACTTGTGAGATCGACACAGCAGATGAGCCTCTGGTGATTTCCTCTTATCCTTAATAGAGGGATCAGAAGACACTGGTTAGCAAACAGAGTGCTTTGGAGAGATGTCTACAGGAGATCAAATGACAAACTTGACTTGAACAGTTAAAACCTTGTCACTTGACGCCCCTCTGATGCACATTGGGCCTGAGCTGGTTTTCAACATTTTGGTTTTTTGTTTTCATGTTGAGGCTTATCTCTGATGTGTTTTGTCACTGGGGGTAACCCTCTTGAATTTTGGTTGTGTATTTTTTTGTCTTTTGGTACATGAAACCCAAGCTTAATGAACCTATAGAAAGAGCAAGTGAAATAAGGCTCCTGGGGGTACAGTGGGGAAGAGGGGGAAAGAGGAGCTGCTATCAAGGAGTTCAGGATGGAAGAGAATGTTGAAACTGATTGTGGTACCAATTATACATTCCTGCTTGATGCGATTGAAGTATAGAAATATATGATATCTGTATTATCTCTGAATAACATGGTTTTGAAAAAAAAAAAACCATAACAGCATCTTGCAGTGGTGGTACCATGCAAGTCAGGTCTACATAACCCTCACAAGGAACTGGTTTCTTTGCTAACCTGATAGGCTTCAAATGAGCCATCCCATAGACAGAAAGGCAGGATTATCAGGACCACCATGGTAGAAGAGGCAGGAATGGGCATCTCTTTGGACTAGGATCTCTGTGCTGAGAACTCCTTGATGCAGGACACAGAGAGGGTAAGAGATTATGTGAAACAGTGACATAGAAACAGCAGCTACAGAATGAGACTGTTTATAGAAGACCAGCAGGAAAGGACCATGTGGACTACTGGGCCTATGGAGTGAAAAAAATTTGGGCAAGAGGCTGATTTTAGGAGTTGGGCATCTCATGTACTACGTAAGGCAAGATGTGGTGACCTACAGAGTTAGAGGTGGGGTGCTACAGGCTGTGACTTACTGGTAGAATGAGGTCTTCTGAGTACTTATCAACAGATTTAAGCAGCTTTGAAAAACTTGCTCAAGCACAGCAGATACCAAGGGTATCTATGACCAAGGGTCATAGAGAGGTATGCCATCGAGCACTGCTGAGAAAAGCCTGTCTCTGTTGAAGAGCTGTACTCTGTGTAATTTCTCATACTGAGGTGTAAGGCTTTCCTAATAAGCCTCATAATCATGAACATTGTTTGTGAATTTTTTCCTGGCCATTTCAATGAATGATGGAACCCAGAGGAGTAGAGACTGTCAGAAGTAAAAAAAAAAAAGGGGGGGGGCGCGGTGGGGGTGGGGGTGGTGGCTGGAGAGTGGAGACCATCTGAATTCTGCCCCATAAGAGTCATCGCTGGACTGTGTCCTTTCATCATTCTTCCCTTTTTGGAAGTTAGAGGAAGTCCGATCCCTCCACCGGGACCTTCCAGCACAATGAGCAGGATACAAATCACACCACCAACAAACTATCACTTGGCAACAATAGCACTGATCAAACAGAAGAAAACCGAAAACAGTAAGTGGTGGCAAGAATGCCAGGTGACTGGAATGCTCTTACATTGTTGGTGGATTTGTAAGATGCGACAGAGACTGTGGGAAATGGTATGGCACTTCCTTACAACGCTAGACATGGAGACATCATATGATCCAGAAATCCTACAAGTAGGTGGATATCCTAGAGACATAAAACCCATGACACAAATAGATATAGACACAACCATTGTGGTAGTTACATAATCTGGGGTCAATTTGGGACTTGAGAGAATAAGAGTGAAGGGGTGGAGTCTAGTCTGTCAATCGGGTCACAGCCGATTTGGCCTCTATGGACATGGCTTTCCCCTAAGGATTCTGGCAAAATTCTGGTTTTTTCCTCCTTGAAGGTGGGAGAGACTTTCTCTCGGTTCACTCCCTTGCAGACGCTCTACTGATTAGACTCATGGCACTTATAGACCCGTGCCTTGGGGACCAGAGAAGCCACTCTGCCAGCGCTGAGACGCTTACCATGCCACTGGATCCAAAGACTTTCTACCCACTGGCCTGCGATTGTATTCAGTCAGCGTCATTGTACGTGTTTCCTGAGTCTGGAAGCATCTTAGCGCTGGCGTGGGTCTCCATGTGGCTCCTCCTCTTCTCTGAGTGTGGGTCTTCAACTGGTGGGTGAAGGCAAGATGAGAAGAGAGTGTGTGGCTGCCTCCAGGTAGAAATGGGGAAGTTCCCAGAATCCTCACAGGAAGACCGTGCCCACAAGGCGGCATCATTAGGCTGTGACCTGATGGACAGGCTAAACTACACCCCTACACGTACTTATCAAGTGGACAAGAAATTATGGAATGACCACAGGATTGCACAGAAAACAATGAGTAAGAATCAGCTCGATGGTAGGATGTTTGCTTTTGGGGTTTGCTGAGGGGAGGGAAACAAAAACCAAACACACTGCCATCTTAATTCCAATTCATAGTGCCCTCATTGGTCAAAGTAGAATTGCCACCTAGGGTTTCTGAGTCTATAAATATTTACACGAGTAGACAGCCTCATCTCCTTTCTACAAAGCATCTGATGGGTTTGAACCACCACCCATGTGGTTAGCAGCCCAACCCTTAATCCACTGTGCTGTTGGGGCACCTAGTAATTGGAGTGAAGGGGAAGGCAATTTACAAGAAGGGAGGTCAGCACATGGTGAGGGTAAAGGAAAAATACTGGGAGGTATATGAGAGTACAATGCAACAAGATGACATACTATTATATTCACAAACAATAATCTATCAGTGGATATATAGGTAGATCTGTATGAAGAGCAGATGCGGGATATACTATACCTTTGCGTATATATAAATGGCTGAGGTTATTTCTATATGTTTATTTATATGTGTTGCATAAATATACCCAGGTATATAGTAATGCATATAGGGGCAAAGTTATGACAATTTCACCATAACTAAATGCATTAAGGAACTGAGTCACTGGTTTTGAGAGTTTGGGATTAAAATCTCAGGGGACATCTCCGTCAATTGGCACAACATAGTTAATTAAGACAATATTCTGCATCATACCTTGATTATTAGATACAGGTGTCTTGAAAGATTAGGGGCAGCCATCTAAGAGCAATGAAGAGTGAACAGAAAGCTTCAATCTAACAATTCGTCCAAAAGTTTAAGGGACCATGGGAGCCATTCTGCCATGCACTTCACACCAGAAGAACTAGGTGGTGTTCAACCACCACTATGGACAATTTGACCTAAATCACTCTAGAAGGACCTGGGCAGAGAGGAAGAAAAGGGTTTAAAAAAATTCAAAATAAACTTAAAAGAAGACCAGACTTACTGACCCGATAGTGACTGGTGGAGCCCGCCCCAAACTAAGCCTCATACATATCTCTGAAGCCTGGAATTGAACCTAACCCCTGACATTGCTTTTCAGTCCAAAGCAGATCGATAGAGTGAATAATAACACCGATGGGCAACATGTTCTGCAGAATAACCCTATAAAACCAAAAGGGTTGCGTGTGCACAAAAGTAAAGTTCAGAATATGGGAAAAGGCAGCAAAGATGGGCAAATGCCAACCCGAAACCCAGGGAGGTAAGCGTGCTATCGTATTGAGGGGATTGTAAGTAATACCCCCAAACCGAAAGCAGATAAACTACTGATTTACTCTGTAAATTTTACCCAAATTATAATAAAAGGTTTAACATAAAATAAAAAACACTTAGGTCTCGTTCCAAATCTTCAGATGAACAAATGGGTTTACATAAAACTTCAAAGGGTTTTTATTTGTATTGGGCCTTACAAACTTCCAGAATTCACTCCAAACAAGGAGCCACGCCAACCCTTGTATGGTTGTTTCAGCGTGATTGTAACCCCAGAGGTCCGCAGGACTTACAGTGAAAATGTAATTCCATTTTCTCTATGTTATTAGTTACTCCATTTGTCATTACCTAGTCACCCCTCCCCCTAGCTTATCCACTTCTAATATTCTCTTACATTAAAATGAAACCATAACAGAGAATAATAATATTAAAAGAAAATGAAAAGGCAACAAGGGCTAGAAATTACTCTCCAACCAGGATTACATTCAAATCTTATGATTATTTTTCAACTCTAAATAGGCAACACACCACATGGATGCAGCAAAAGAAAGAAAAACAACTTTGACTACTGAAGAATTACTTCCCATTTTGGATGTTTGTTATAGTGACTCGACCAGGTACTTACTGTTATCTTCATTTGGCAGAAGCAGATTCAGAAGCTTCTAGTCCTGTCGGGTAAACATTGGATTATTAACCTTATGTTTGCGGGTTCAAAACCATCAACTGCTCCAAGGATGAAAGATGAGGCAATCTGCTCTGCCAGTAAAGATCCAACCATTCATAGGGTCACTAAGAGTTGGAAGAACTCTAGTGGCAGTGAAGACTATGCTGTGTCAACTGAAGGTCGTCAGATTGAAATCACAACCCACTTCACTAGGGAGCCCTATTGATGTAGTGGGCAACAGATTGGGGTTGCTAACCCCAGTCACTCCTCTGGAGAAAGTTGAGTCACTCTACTCCCAGCCAGAGTTACAGTCTGGGGAATCCACAGGGGCAGTTCTATTCTGTCCTATTGGGTTGCTAAGAGTGGAATCCACTGCATGGCAGTGAGCAGGAGTTGCCGCCTCACTGAAGAAAGAGGAAGCTTTCAACTCTTGTCAGGATGTTTAGTCTTGCAAACCTACAGGGGCCAGTCTGCTCTTGATTTGGTTGCAATGACTTGGAATCCACTACAGGAGTGAGGGAATGTGTGTGTGTGTGTGTGTGTGTGAGAGATATATTAGATTTGATATTGATGGCAGTGGGCTTTTGATTTACCAGGCAATGCCAAATTAAGTGCAGATTCAGGACTGAAATTCAGGTGAACGGTAATTTTCTGGTATGTCTGGAAAAGCGATGGTCGTGTAAAGCTATATAAAGAAAAGAAAGCACTGGACATCTTGCCATTTAATTTTAGGATCAAATGTCTTGGGGGTGGATTTATTCCTTTGAGCAGATTTGACTGGGAAAGTGGAAGGAAACAATGGATAAGAGAGTTTGGGCTCATTTTCCTACATTTCCCTGGTTGTGATAAATGCTGCTTGCCTGACAATCCTATTTTGCTAAAATTTGGGGTTTTTGTGTGATACTAATTCATACAAATGAGATTATAATGCCCAGCTGATAAAATGCAGCGGTGGCAAGAATAATGGAAATGTCCCAAAGAACCTATTTAAAATAGCTAATCTCATGCTCGAAATACCAAATAATATAGATGAAAAATTATCCCGTCATGACTTTTGGGGTTCTGCTATTCACCTCACTAGAGGAATTCCGAAAGGGGTGCACATCGCTCCCCAAACATGCTAGTGAACAGGTTACCATGACCGCTCTCATCATCTTTTTAAAATGTGTGATCCTGCCACCCTCTGGCTGCTACCCCTTTGCTGGTTCTCTTGCCTGTGAGGCCTCATGGAATTCAAAAGACCTGAATTAGGGACTTGGACCGCTATTAGAGTCCATGCTTATTTCTCAGCTTTTCTAGGAAACATTAGAGAAGTTTCACAGGATTTAGGTTTTCAAATTGGATAAACATAGGCAGTAGGTGGAACTGTTACCAAGAATGAGATGCCCGGTTTAGTAGATAGACCTTTCACTTTGGGGAACAAAGTAGTTATAACTGCATTTGTCAACACATCATCCATAGGCCACTTAAAGAAAAATGGGGTGGGAGGGGAATGACAAGATACACTGAATGCTAAAGGACTGTCAGGAAAATGCGGAACAGAACTTCTAAATCCAAGAAGTTAATCTCTTTTTTGTCAGCAGGTATGGAGTCCTAGTCCTTTTAAACTGTTGTTAAAAACAGTTTTTTTTTAAACTGTTCAAAACTAATTTGTGATATCCGGTAATAACAGCATTCTGTTGGTTACATTCATTGTAAAATTCCTTCTTTGAACTTGAATTTTAGAGTTGGAAGCATCCAGGCCATCGATAAAATGTGAAGTAAGGGTGTAAACAATAAAAAGAAAACAACCAAAAAAGCTCACTTCTCTAGACCAGGGGACAGCGATTTCTGTCGTCATTTCTTTCTTCTGGATTATCAAACAAAAAGGTCTCATCAAGCCATCCCCTAGGGTCCTTGGCGAAGCCTCCTCTCCTAACTCACAAGCTTTACCAGTCTGCAGGGCCGAAGCCAGCCAGTGAGAGGTGCTTAAGAGGCAACAAAGGTACAGTGAGTCACAGCCACGAGAAAAGTGGACAGTAACTGAGATACATTAAAAAAAGTAAATAAATCGCCCCTCCCTTGGCAGAAGATGTAAGCAGGCCTTGCATTTACACTGGTCCCATCAGCAAAGCTCCGAGTGAGAGCTTACTCTGCCTCCAGCTGGAGGAAACCCACAGAGGGGCAGCTTCCTCGGTAAACCATGGACTGAGGGAGGAGACATTGAACTGCGCTCCCAGCGCTCCAACCACTGGAGCCGAACCACGCTGAGAAGACCACAACTCCTTGTGTCCGCAGCCGGGCTGCCTTCCTGGGGCACCAGCAATCTCCTCCGGGAGGATTGGTGGGCGCCCCACGTGACGCCCCGGCCCGAACCCCTCCTGATGCAGCCAGTGGAGGGAGGAGATCCGTGGGCCTGGGAGGAGGGTGCAGGAGGAGGGCAGACTTGGCCAAGGGCGGGACCGGCCCCTGCCCTGCGCCTGCCGTGGACATGGACTTGCGTCCCTTGAAGTCCACCCTTGGGGAGACCGCGGCAGGGAGTCGGGGGAGGGGACCCCTAGGGCGAGGGAGGCTGCGCAAGGAAGCAGGCGGGGAGGGGGCGCAGGGACAGGCCGGACCGGGTTTGGAGAAACGGTCCAGCTGGATTCCCATTCCTTCTGCCCGCACCCGCGGAGCCAGGGCAGGAGCCCGGGAGCGAGGCGCTGAGTGCTGTGTGCGTGCGTGCGCGCGCATGTGTGTGCGCGAGTGTGTATGTGTGTGCGCGTGTGTCTACAGGTAGCGGCGGCGGCGGGACTGGAGCTGGGGACGCATCTGCAGCCACCTCTCTGCCTGTGGTTTTCGGAGGCGCTTGCTTACTTAGCTGATGGATACGTGGCCCCAGGAGAGCTTCGCAGCCTCATCTCCTCTCGAAGCTTCTTAGGGAGGCTTCCACTTGCAAGTGTGCGTGTTGGGTATTCTGTTTCCGTTTGAAATCAGTTTTTTTTTCTCCTCCCTCTAAACCTTCTCAGAAATTCTGCATAGCGAAGCAGGTGGCTCCTGGTACACAATTTTTGGATAGATCTGGCTGGCCAAGTTTTTCCTCTCCACCCATTCAACCCCCCAGATCCCCTCCTGTTTCCAGAGGCATCTGGGCTGCTTCTCGTGTTCGGATTTATATGCTGAAAACGTACCTATGTTTACATACCGGCCGCATACGATGTAAATACCAAGTGCTTCCTTTGCATCTGCGTTCCCGCCGGTGGGATGTGTTGGAGTCGATGGAGAAGGAGAACAGTTCGCACATTCTTTTAAGCCTCTTTCTGAAAGCGGGGAGGGCGCTCGAAGACTGGTTGTACAGTCGGCCAACATCGGGCTGCACGCTGACCACCAAGAAGTATTCATGGTTGCGGAGCAGGTGCACCCGGGGCTTAGAGAGCAAGGTAAGGGAGTGTCGTGCGTCCGCCAAGCGCCCCCGCGTTGGTCTCTGTCCAGGGAAAATGCTGCCAACTTCCTACTCAGGCCTCTCCCTCTCCCTCTTCCTCTCCTTCTCCACCTTCCCCCTTGTCTACCCCGAGAGGGCAGGTCAGCGCTCTTTCCCCCTGCTTCCAATTGTACTGGGTTATTGGGAGACGGGATGGAGATGTCTTCGTTTGTTAGGGTTCAAAATCTCTCAGGGTCTCTCCAGCTGGGTAACTGAGTCCCACTCCCCTCCCATTCTCCTCTTGGCCCTTTAAAACAAACAAAAAATTTTCTTTTAAAGAAATGCATCATGAAATAAAATCGTGCTGCCTAGGCAACTGTTTTCTACATCTCTTGGTGCGAATCCCTGTCCTCCCCAACCCCCATCTTTGGACAAAAATAAAAGCAATAAAACATAACGAACTTGAATGAACTGGGTGGTTTCTTTAGCACAGGGGCTCAGGGAGCCTCCCCATCGGCGTATTTCCAAGAAAAAAGAGAAAGGCAGTCAGCATAGTATCCAATCCCACCCCACCCCAGAGGGAGACATCTGAGGCTGCAAATCCCACTGGAGTGGCTCCAGGGAACCCAGTCTTTTCCCTTGGACGGCCCTTCGCCTGAGTTGAGTGACCTGGAGCTGGGGACAGCGCAGGAAAAGCTACCAGACAGTTCCTTCCTTGGAAGTCCTGGAGTGACTCCGTGGCCCTTTCTGGTCCTGTGGCACTCCCCTGCTGGAGACCAGGCTTCAGACCGACCTTTGGGGCAGAGGCGAGACTCCCTCCGGCCTGGCCTCTCCCCCTTGCCACCTCCTAGCTCGGCCGCCTGTCATCTCCGGCCCTGGCCGTTGGTCCTTGCCCTCGTCTCCCACCCTTGTCGGTGGGTGTTCACTTCCCTCTCCACTCCTCCCACCTCCTTCTTTTCTTCCTTGGCGCGTGCCGAGCGAGTGCATCCCTCTCTTTTCTTGGGGTCACTCTACCGCCACGCCACCCCTCCCCACCTGCTTGGCGCCCCTCGCTCCGCCTCCAGCGTCCCCGCAGCCACTTGACCTTTTCCTCCCCAGTCCCCGCCTGCGGGCCTGGGGGACACCGGCTCTGTGCGCTGAGGACCAGCTGCGGTGGCCTGGCGCGGACCTCCTTGGAGGCGTGAAGGCCAACCAGGCGAGCCTGAAGTGGTGATTCGAGGCCGGGAGAGCCCGTCAGAGCCGGAGAGGCCGGGAGCCCCGGAGCCCTGCAAGAAAGCGGGGGTGCAGCGCGCACGCCGGCCGAGCCCAAGCGAAACGGGTGCAGTCGCCTCCAAATCCTTAGAGCGGCGCCCCAGTCCCTGCAGCTGTTCCTCGCAGCGCTGTGCCCCGGGACCGCGGAGACCCAGTGCCGCGAAATCGGCCCCGAGGTACTGGAGGAAGCAGAGACCGGATTCCGAGCACGCGGGGAGGGTTTCCTGGAGCCAGACGGAGACCGAGTCCAGGGAGGAACAATGCCGCCTGGAGAAGAGAAGCGTTGCTGAAGCCCCGGGGCTCGCGGAGGAGCTGCCTGCTGCCTTTAGGCTCGCCTGGGACCCTCCAGCTAGTGAGTGGTGGGCTCCGTTCCGCCTCTTACTTTGATGAGAAAGTTCCTCTTCAGCCCCACAACATTTCCTGCCATGGGATCCGTAGGAGTGTGTGGTTCAAGTCAAGATGTCCCTGCCTAGATGCCCCCTCTCCAAGACGAGCCGCTAATAGATGATGCGTTATTGGGCAATAAACTCCCCTGGGAAGAGAAGGGAGTCCAAACATTTAAAATGCTCACCGCTGCCTCCCGCCTGCCTCACCACAATGGCTCCTGAGTAGAGATGGAAAACCACCTGCAGTGAATGTAAGATTATTTCGGTTGCAATGTTGAATTGGGAATAGTTTATTCCGGAGGAGGTTGCTAGAGTGTGACAGAAAAGAGGGGAATGATGTGCCCAGTGTTTGACTTCTTAGGGAATATTCTAAATCAAGAGCAGTTGCCCTCCGCAAAGGTGCTCCTCGTTCTTTTTGCACCCGCCCCCCCGCCCCCCAAACCATGGTGATGGACTCAGGACTTGGGAAACAGATGCCGAGAGAGCTAAAATGGTACCTATTACTTTACAACTCCTTAGGCATTCAGGGCAATTACCTTTCTTCTTTTGATACTAAAACGACAACTAGACTGACTTGTTTAAATGGAGTCTTCCTGCTGGACAGGGAAAGGATAGGATTTTACTGTACTTTTTCCAAAACTAATTGTGTTCAATGACAATGAGGTTCCTAGGCATAAAAATCTCATTTGGACTAGGTGTGGGCACATGTGTTTGGGTACAAAGCGCACAGCATTTCTCAGCGGCCCCTGTCACCTAACAGATCACCACCTCTTTGAAATGAGCTCAGTAGCATGGGCTATGCATGTATTTAAAACATCAAATCTTAAGTACAAAAGGCATTAAGTTCACTGTACTGTCGGCAGAGAAGGAATCTGAGTCTGCCTGCACTGCTGAGTGATTGAATGATTCACAGAGAAAGCGAAAGTTAATCATTACCTTGGCCTCCTGATTACATGGTTTGATTAAAAGAAGTAACTGTTTTCTGTAAGCCTGCTATTCTACAGTTAGTCTTTCCCATCCTCTTCACGTAAGCTGGGATCCAGATCTACTAGAGTTTCTATAGTAAGGGGGGGAGAAAAGCTTTTATTTTTACTGTTCTTGCTTCTCAGAGGACTCCCTCCTTCCAACCCCCACCACCCCCACTGAAGAGCATTATGTCAATCTTTATCCCTCCGTTTGGCTTCATTTTGCATGTTTTCCCCCACTTATATTTAGATGTGACATATTTTCAAACTCATTTGACAAAGCAAGGCTTGTTCTGAAATTGAAGGTGGGAGACACATTCAGAAGGTACCATGAGAACCCTCCTCCCTCCCCCATGTGCTGCACATACCTTACTGAAGACTGAGTGACCTGGCAGGACTGGATGTCTTTCTCTGAGTCACTCTCTAAAGTTGCTTCCCATCCTGAAATTCTCCTACTTTATTCCATTTCTGTAATTTTACTTGGTTATCCAATGATACAATGTACATAGTCTATTCAATTTCCTTCTATGAAGTTGTTACTTTTGAAAAATAGCTAGTAACTGGAACTAGAGAATACAAATCTAAATCCTTTAAGTTGTTTTTTTTAAGCATCATGTAAATGCTAATGTTATGGACAACCTTTTGTGGAACACTATTAATGCATGAAGAGATCTATAATTGATAAATATTCTTTGTTTTCCATCGGTTGAACCATGCATTTTAAAACTTCTTTTGGCAAAGCATAGCAATGGTTTACCTCTGGAATTATTAATTTTTATTTTTATACAATGGAATTAATTCATAAATTACACATACTAATGGGTGGTGCTTGTGAGTAGAACAGAATGGAAATTCACAGTAGACTAGAAACTCTGAACAGTTTGACAATACACTGAGCATATCGTAAATTTTTAGAAGTTTGTTACCGGTTTCCATCCATTCATTTGTAAGTGGAAACTTTTAAGTCTGGCCCGCCAGTTTTTTTTCCCCTAGAACCTGGGCCAGGCCAGGTGGCTTTCTGTTTAACAACTGCCAGTGGTTCCTTATAACCTGGGGGGCTATTGTTTAGAATGGTCATGGCCTTCAAGTCTTGGGCAATTAATTTATTCAAGTTCTCTTAGTGGATTAGTATGTCGGAAGCAAGACACTCCTTCACACTTTACATTTTACTCCACCTATAGGATCTTCCCTTACTCAACCTGCTATGGTGCCTTGCTTTCACTGGCATTTCTCGTGCCCACTGCACAAACACCTACTATACAACATAGTCACTCCTGTTAAGTGGCTTCCCTAGGTAGAGATTGCATACACGGAGTCCAAGACCATAAGTAGGGTTTGTGGGTTTGAACAACTGACTTTGCAGGTAGCAGTTCAACGCTTACCCCCTGGTGTCCCCTTCCATTGCGGTCTTTGGCTGGGTTCTCACACTTGGAGTGCATCACAGTTCAAACTTTCCGGGGATTGGCTTCTTCAGGAGATAGTGGGTTCCAGAGGTCAAAACCAAACCAAACCAAATAAAAATCACTGATGGCTTCTTCCATTTCTAATAAATGCTATTCCCAGCCTCATGCCTGTACATAAAAATATACCACAAATGAATGAATACATAGATCATTTCAACTTTAATTTGCCTGTGAAGTGACAGAAACTTGGATGAAAAGTGGGCTAAACAAAGGAAGGTTTATCTTATGGCATAAAACAGTAGCTTAACCGTGGAGTCAGGGAATCAGGGCCCTACTGTGATCTTGTTAGTTCTCATGGTTGCACGGGAGCTGCTGTAGCTGACGGATGGATGAAGGAACTAAGAAAACATTCTCAAGTTTTCTTTTTTGTTATTGTTTTTTTATGTTTTTGTTCTTCTGTTTTTTATGTGTGTGGTGTGTGGACGAGGAATCTTGGAGATGTAGTTGGCTAAACATTGGTCTGCTAAGAATGAGACGAGCTGTTCAAACACACCAGCTGCTTTGTGAGACAAAGAGGAGGTTGTCTGCTTCCATGATGATTTATAGTCTTCGGAACCCTACGGGGCAGTTGTAGCAGGTCTTGCAGAGTCTCTATCGGTTGGAGTTTGTTCTATGGCTGTGGTTCAGTGTAGTGACTCGTCTCCCCAGAGACATCTCTTTCACGATCGGAAGTGAGCCAGATGGCCACACCTGCGTATGAGAGAAACGGGAATGTCTCCTATTGCTATCCTGACCAGAACCAGATTCTGTTTCAAACCAAATCCAACCAAACCAGGCCCATTGTCATGAGTTGATTATGACACAGAGTGATCGGGAAAGACAAAGCAGAACTGAATCCAGAGGGTCCCCAAGGCTGTCAATTGTTATGTGAGCAGACTGCCTCGTCTTTCTCCCACAGGCTGGCTGAAGGGCTGAACTACTAAAACTGCAGTTAACCATCCAAGGCTTAATGCACTTCACCGCCAGGATACGGTTCTCCATCAAAAGGAAGGAGAAAACATGAATTTTTTGGAGTTTCAAACTTTCAGTATTAGCCATTTTGACAGAATAAGTGAACATGTAAAATTTCCCTGAAATACCACTTTTTATTTGAGGATATGCTCTTTTTCCTGGTTGGCCTAGTGTTTCAACACTCATCCTCCACCCCATAGTTCTTCAGTTCAAGCCCACTAGCTTCTCTCTGGGAAAGCGGTGGCAGCCGAAGTCTGCAAAAGTTGTAGCCTTGGGAACCCTGGGCAGCTTGATTCTGAAGTACAGGTGGAGACAGCCAGAAGAGAGATTAGAAAAAATTTTTTTCTTGCTAAATATTGATAAAGCAACTATGAAAGGCATCTGATTTATGAGCATGGATGCTCACTTATAGATGATCACTTATTGACTTTGGCTATCTGCCATTTCCCATAGGATAATTTTGGCCAAACTTACCTCTGGCAGTCATAAATGACTAGGTAAAAGTAGCACTGACTATGATGGTGAAGTGTTAGCTAGTCTATCGAGGCCATGTTTATCAGTAGTTTGGCATTTATCTCATGGTATAGCTTGGCAGTTATATAATAATGTAATTTGACAGTTACATATGATGTAATCATCCTTCATTTTATTACCCGATGTGATCACCTTTCACTTTTACATAGTACTGCTTTTTGCAGAATGACCGGTCTTTAGAACTCATCCATGTTGATAAGTGAGGAGCAGGTATTCTGGGATTTTTGTTTTCTTTACCTTTGGGTAGGAGCCCTGGAGGTGTAGTGGTCACAAGTTGGGCTGCTAACTGTAAGGTCAGCCATTTCAACCACATTTCGATCCATGGGAGAAAGATGGGGCTGTCTACTGCTGTAAAGAGTGACAGTGTCAGAAACCCACAGGGGCAGTTCTATCCTGTCCTATAGGGTTGCCATGAATGAGGATCAACTGAATGGCAGTGAGTTGGTCCTTGTTTTGTTTTTACTTTGGGGTGCTCTTAACTTGCAATCCATGGGCACAATGGTGATGCTTTCCTTTTCCTAATACTTCTCTGGTCACTCTGTGCCTCCCTTATTTCAGTCTCCTGAATGAAACAACGATGTTTACTACGAAGATGCACAAAGCAGGCAGTGGCCCAAGGATGCTGACATGTGAGAAGTGTGAAGAGAGAGGAAGCTATAGCTGTCTTCTCTCTCACTCCTTCTGGTCCCATGTGTTTAGAAACTTCATGACAAAATAATGAAATTATTAGGTAAAATAGTGATTTCTTCACATAGCTGTGTTACCATAGATGACCAAATTAAACTCACTGTCATCAGTTCATTCCAATTCATGTGGCTCTCTGAGATGGTAGAGCTGTCCTTGTGAGTTTCTAAGAACAGAGTAGATCTGCCCCTGTGGGTTTCTGAGATGGTAACCCTTTACTAAGGGAGCCTAAATTTTCATCCATCTCTCATAGAACAGCTGGGGGTTTTGAACTGCTATACTTGGGGCTAGTCGCCCACTAGGCCACCAGGTCTCCTCCAGCGTTGAAGCTCGTGCCTTTAAATCAGGTGCACAATCATTTCTGTCCATATGGCCATAGTACTATTGGATGTGATTATAGGGGAGATTTATGCCTCACTGTAGTCTTATTACCATTGTTCCAGATGATTCGTGATCTCGTCCATTGTATTACAAATTATGTTTGGTTTTGTCTTATCCTTCTCTTTCAACCTCTGTGAGTTTGTTAAATGCCACATGTTTGCTCTGTTCTGTGCATTTTATGCAAAGTGTGAACACTTCCTGTTAGAAACTTTTGACAGCAAATTAAGTTAACTACTCCACTCAAGGCATAAACAATACTTTTATTATCATGTAGAACAATAATTCTGTAGGTGGGCAGGTCACAGATTGGTTACCTCAGGAATTCCAGGATGTCAGCCTCTGGTTCAGCTTCCTTGTGGTTCTCTCAGCTCCTCACTTTGGAAACCAGGGGGTTGCTACAGCATCAGGCCTCACCTTCTCTTATACAGTCTCTGCTGGAAAAGGAAAGAAACAGTCTCCTCATGGAATTTCTCTTTTTATTTGGCAAGTTTCTTTCTTTTCTTTCTTTCTTTCTTTCTTTCTTTCTTTCTTTCTTTCTTTCTTTCTTTCTTTCTTTCTTTCTTTCTTTCTTTCTTTCTTTCTCAGAAGCTATCAGCCGCCTTCCCGTGATGTCTAGTTGACTAAAACCATGCTGTATCCCTCTATGAAATGAGTCACCACCAAAGAAGTAATGTCTTGCCTGGTTGCTTTATTCAATGGTGAGCCATCACTTGGGGCTAGAGGCTAAAGTGCCTTTGATGTGCTCAACAAACCAGTCTTTGGGGGAAGATTGCCATGGAACCTAAGCCACCTGGCAAGGGGTACCATGAATATCATGCCTCATCCTCAAATACAATACATAAAGCGGACCACAAATCAAAATATAAGAACACTTTTATCCTCTTTGAATCCAGGTACATAAACTGTGGACCTTTTAGGCTACATGCTTCGGAATACAGAATGAATAATTTCATGATATCTCAGTTTGCCTGTCCATTTGCTTTTTGAACCAGTACTAGGGAATGATCAGGAGTCCTGTTGACATAGTGGGCTATGCACTGAGTTGCTAACCACAAGGTCAGCAGCTCAAACCCTCCAGCTGCTCTGCAGGAGGAAGAGGAGGCTGTCTATTGCTGCAAAGATTTAAAGTCTCAGAAAGCCAAAGGGGGACAGATCTACCTTGTCCTATAGAATTTGCTGTCAGAATGGTCTCCATGGCTGTGCCTTTTTGAGTTTGAGGGAATGATCTAGGCAGAAGAATTATGAACAGTAAATTATTCTGTGTTACATGCTTAAAACTGATACTTGACCTTTTAAACATATACTCCATCATGAAATACAAAGTAGAGTTGATCCAGAACATGTGCTCCTGAACAAACAGCTCCCACTGCGCTCGGCTGCTTGTCACAGGATCTTCCCATCATGCTTCTGGAACACTGTGAAAAGCGATTGAAGGAATTATTGTCATGAAGGGCTTGGTATCGGTTATGCACAATTAAAATTTACCCCTGTGCTTCAGGTAGCCATTTCATTTCTTAGGGGGCCCAGGGGATGAGTCTAATTTGATTAGCGATCATCTCTGTCATTGAACATTAAGAATCTTTGTCTTTGGTTGGGAAGGTTTCTTTCCCTTCTTTTTCCCCACTTTTGCTCAGAACCAAGTCCGCGCTCCCTTGAAAAGCCACCCTGAAGTGTCTCTTTTACATGGTTTAATTTTTTTAATCTGTTCTTTTATGTTTGCTTCCTCATTCCATTTGATTGGCTGGGCTTATTTTTTTTTAAATGATAAGTAGCTTCAAATTATTTTGGAAGGGGGAAGAAGATGATAAATACCTATACAAACAAACGAGTGCTGTTGTACATCATTCAATAAATGTCTGCTCAGAAATGAGAAGCTACGGAGGCAGTAAACTTCAGAGTTTGGTTGCAGTCAATATATGCAAGAGGATTACAGGAGGAGGAGAGAACACTAGCCGAGGCATTTGGATGGGCACACCTACTGCAGTTTACAGATAGGTGCGCAGCTAAGGCAGTCTAGCTTAGAGCTACGATGAATAAGCAGAAATCCTGTCATTTACATTCTCTAAGCTCAAATATCCATGGTTTCCCAAAGTGTTTTTCCTGCTATCCTTAGCATTTCAATGGTGTCATTTCTAGTTCTGTCTCCAGAGCAAAGGGATAAACGATCTGTAATCTCAGAGCAACAATGTGGAGTCATCCTGAGCCAGGGAAAGAATGGGTTTCCTGGTCTCTCTCTTTGTTGTGAGGCAAAAGTTTCCAGGGAGGCTGGCTCTCTCCCCAGTTTACCTGGGGCATTTCAGAATGTGCTTCACAGGGGGCTCATGTGTTCTCAGAAACCTGGTGAGGCCACAGCAACCAACCACCTCTTACCTTGGCTTCCTGCCCTCAGGGCAATGGATATTATAATCAAATTTCAAGTGATAATTAGTAACTCCATCTGGGTGTTTAAGACAAAAAGCAGATGCTTTCCCTTCTTATTATAAGTGTGGGGGGAGTCTATTTGACAGCAGATCTATCATGAAATTGGTGTTAGTGGGCACATGTCTGAAGTGCTGACCATCAAAAGGGATATTATCCCTGAGCAGTGGTCTGTCTGACCTTCTCTCCTGGGGACCTCCACAGCACCCCTACTTGAGCAACGCTCTGCCAAATGGTTGTGGCGCGGGGTTGACCTGATGGTTTTGCAAGTTCCTGGACTTCTCGTCCTGGGTGGTGTCGGTGGCAGTAAGTCACCTTCAGATCCCACTGCACCCTGTGCGCAGAAGAGAACTGTACCATGTGGATTTTCTGGGTTGTAAGCTTTCAGATGCAAGTCACTAGGCCTGTTATCCAAGATGCCTCTGGGGGTGATCTAATAGCCAGTCTTTCCGCGAGTCAACAGATTCTCTATTTGCCTCCCTCAGGGACTCAGAACTCCTCTGTGGATAAGATATGCAATTATATTTACTACATAATTTTGTCCACTCTAAGGGGGCACTAATAGTGGGTGAATTCTTACTTTATACTTACTTTATTCACGCTTTAGAAAGAAAAATGTGCCAACTAAATAACCAGCCAAACTTGCGTACCACTTGAAATTCTATATTATACTTTTATAGAAAGCAATTCTATTCTTAATTAGATGTAGATTTTTCATATATGAATTTTATACATGGGTAAAATGAATAGCAATGCATAATACATAGGGTTAAATATTCCAAATAGAATGATTCTTATTCGAAAATCTCACTGTTCTCGATATTCCCCCCTATTTTACCCAGAGTCCTCCATTTCCATGTTTGTCTTTATGATTATGCTTCTTGGTGTTGCAATCTTTCTCAAGATTGTCTTCAGGATTTGATCCTAGGCTGCTGATACCTTCTGAAAGATTTGATGGCAGCATTGTGTTGATCTTACTAAAAAGTGACCGTGGAAGATTTTGAGAAAAAAACCCAGGACTGGTATTCCACCCTTCTCTTGTCCAGAAATGTCGGGAATGGTGGTCTGATCATGCCAAGTGAAATACAATCAATTTTCACTTACCTAATTAATCCCAGTTATATCACCATTATTACCTAGCTACAGGGAATTATAAAATGTTTCCTGGTTTCAGAGATGTTAGACTATTTTTAAATGTATTTTAGAGTCAATGAAATATGGCAATTTAAAAAGTTTTATTTCCAAATAACTTGCCTATCATACAATCCAATAGTTCATTCCTATTAAGAAGAGTGGTACAATCATCACCACAATCAATTTAAAACCCTTTTCTTCTTTCTTTTACTCCTTGTTATTAGTGCCATACTTTTCCCCAACTTTCCCACCAGATCCCCAAGAAACCATTAATCCGGTTACCATCGCAATAGGTTCTCCTATCCTTGATTTTATATACAGACAGACAAATAAGCAAAACAATAGAAAAACTAACAATAATAACAAGGTAAAACAGATAAACAACAATAAAAAAAGAAAGCAGAGTCAATTAAAAAGTAGAATGAATTTAAAATGGGCCAAAGGGAGATCAAATGATAAGGTGCTAAATTTTAACCAAATGGCATCTGAGATAATCCCCTTTATAATGCCCTCTGCATGACGGCAAGGCCATTTAGATCCCTGAGCTCTGGTCTGAGGGACAGAAAAGTGGTTCCGCCTCCAGAAATACAGCAATTTTAATGTTATATCCTCGTTTTAAAATAAACTCATGCAGTAGCAGTACCAAACTAGCCAAACGATTTAATTTTTTAGCCTTGAGTAAGAGTGCAGCATCCCTTCTCCGAAACCGTGATTAGAATCTATTTCTATTTATTTTCAGTCTGGACTTATCATCCAATATATACATTGGGACTGATCTTCCCAAATGGAAAAAAATAGCACATGGAATCAAAAGTCAGACATTGAATCAATCAGCTGATGTTTACAGAAACATTTTTCTACTAGTTCTTCCTGTCACTTCCATTCACTTCCTCTGTGTTGGTCATGGTTTGTATAGGTTGGGTTTCATATTAATTAAGGGAGCTTTTTGGCACCGAAAAGCTAAGATAATCAGTGCTAAAGAATTTTAGTAATAATAGTGTATATCATTTAAGCTCGGGATATGCTGTCTAGTTAGAATGTTTTGCAGAATTGGGGAAACATATACATTTATACATTATATATATATGGCAATTATAAACAATTTTATATAAGGCAGATGATTTCATAGACTAGTCTTAAGATTTAGGGGCCCAGCTCTAGAAAACACTGGATCTGCAAGATTGTTGAATAAATCAAACCCAGATAGAGCATATGAAAGTGGAATGAGTCAAGGAGTAAATGCATTTTCTACGAAGAAAAACAATGTATGCATGGAATTAACCCTCACACGATGTAAATATTCTGCTAGAAAGGGCCATCAGTGAAAATGAGGAGGAAATTGGCAGGTGAAAGGGCGCTTTCCTTTTTGATTTCATTTTATCCTTACTCAACCAGACACCACTGATCTTTAAACATATGAATAAAAGGGAGAAGCATCTACAGTTGGGACCAGTCAGATGCTACTATTTGCGGATATATCCTGACAGTTCTTACTGTGCAATTCCGCAGACAACAGTGTTTCTTCCCTGTATTGTATTTGAAAATTGCTACTGCTCTTAAGTGGTCAGAGAGCTGGGCACTTACTTTCTGATGAATAACATGCTCTCCAGAGGTGTGCTGCTTGCTTCTTTCCAGCTGGAGCTGTACCCACCACAGAGAAAGCACTGTGTTGCCTCTCACCCACCTGTTTTGCTAAAAAAGCGAGTTGCTTTACAAAGCAGGAAGAAAACCCTTGTTTCTATATGTCTTTGTTCTTACAACATAATCTTGAAGTTCTCGTTGAATACAGTGAAATATTAACATGCGTAAGGTAGATCTCATAAGGTTGCAAGTGAGTAGGTTGTAGATGAATTATTAATACAATTATTTTAATCTTCTGCTTAGGCCATTTTTTCCCCATGAGAATAATACTCAAAATCTTTGTCATTACTATGGAGAATATTGCTTAATGGCTTAGAGTCTTAGGCCATTAAATAGAGTTCTGAAATCCTATTCCTAGTGCAATCACTTTTTTATATGATTGGCGGAGAAAATCACAATGCTCAATCCCAGATGATCTATAAAACATTATTCCTTTAAGAAAAGGAATAATACATTTTTGGAAACTTTAATAAATTCCCAGTGGCTTTTCCAGCTCAGGTGCTTAGAGGGCCGTGAGAGGTATGTACAGAGTTATGGGCAACTTCCTCAGTTGACAGGTGGCCAAGTTGAAGCTCAGCGATAAGAAAAGCTTGTTTTGTTTATCCAATTGTAGCGCTTACATTACACCCAAACCCCAATCTTCATGTAATGCCTTCATGCATCCATCTTATTTACATGACAGTGCTAATACAGTTATCCCCTTTACCATCATAGTATCACTAAGATGACATAGATAAAAGGTTACTGACATTACAGAATTATTTGATTCCTGGCAGTAAGGAACTGAAATGACAGAGAAGCAAGCTCAATGTTTCTGGAAGCTATTGTAGAGAAGATGTTACTTAAAGCGACGCTTGAAGGGGATTGCTGTTGTTCCTTCCCTGAGAGTCGGTTCCGACTCCTAGTAGCCTTGGGCACAACAGATCGAAACACTCCCGGGGCTGCTCCGTCCTACCAGTTTGATTCTTGAGCAGATCTTTTCAGCCATGGAGTCCATCCATCGTGTCAGCGGCTTGCTCCTCTTCACTGCCTCATGACTTTGACAAGGATGGCGTCCTTCTCCAGGGACTGGCCCCTCCTGACAACATGTCCAATGTATGTGAAACTAAGTCTTATCATGCTTGCCTCTAAGGAGAGTAGGGTAGAAATAAGTGGAGAAAAATGAGCAGGTATTGCTTGAACCAAAGAAATGTGAGTCAAGCATAAGGCACACTGCAGAGAGAATTGAATAGACTTTTACAAAATTAGTGTATGTGTGTGCGTATGTGCATGTCTGTTATGTAGCTCTGGTGCCACAAAATATCGTGCGTTGTTGTCAGCACTCTTGTCAGCAGCTGGGAACCACCAGCCCCTTTGAGTCTGAATTGACTCAGTGGCAGTGAGTTTGATTTTATATATGTACATATTACTATTGTAAAATAGAGCATGTAGGAGAGAAAAAACAAGGTCATTATTGAGGAGATATATCTCATATTTTCTTTGGAAGTTTCACTTAAGACTTCTATAGATCATAATTATCAACTATATATTTAGCATTGAATAAGCAGCACCCCTGAAAAGTTATTTGCTAAAGTGAAATCTCTCAGAGCTGAATTTGATGGTTTTGTCTTGTTTTTCGTTATTTCACAAGTTTTTCCATTTGATGAGGTGCTGTCTTAGTAGTTTGCTGTCTTCTCTACTCATGGGAAATATTTGAATTTTCCTTCACCAACAGGTTTCCATAATACACAGGCTCCAGCTATTACAAGTTTTACTGTGATGTTCATATCAGAAAAAGCTCGTTTCTACCAGAAAACTAGGGATCCTCAGTGATGTAGAGGTTACACATTGATCTGCGATCTGCATGGTTGATGGTTGAAACCCACCAGCTGCACCGTGGACATAAAGACTTGGCTTTCTTTCCTGGAAGCAGGACAGTCTTGGAAACCCACTTGGGGATGCTATACATCAGCATTGACTGAGTGGCAGTGCGTTTTTAGGACTTTCTTTTAACCAGAAAATGAATTACCTTTTAAAATGGAAAAGAAAACTTTATAAGCTTGTCTATTATCTAGTTGAGTCAAATCCATTTGATGCCATTTCATTGCTGGCCTTCAAGCTAAGAGCTTCCTTTTCTCACAAGCCTGGCTAAATACTCTTTTCTTGCCTGGGTTCCATGTTGCAGACAGCGCTGCAAACACTGCCCCTGAGAGCCTATCTTCTTCCTCATGCTTCCTTTCAATACAATATTCTAATCAGTCCTGTCACACCTGCTGATACCAACATATCTCTAGAATCAAATGTTTTAATTCCCCCAGGGAGCTAATCCATCTTTTAATACCTGATGACCCTACTCAACATCACTTAAAAAATTATCACAGTTTTAAGGCATGGGGATGCAATTTCAAGTGAGATACATTTCTGTTTCTACTAAATTTCACATGAAATCAACACATCCCTCCTGACTCTCCTTGAATCAATGCTCTGTGAAAACAGCAGCTCATTTTGAGAATCAGTGGTTAGAATAACCAGCACCCGGAGACTGGGAGGCAAGCAGTCAGAAGGGTGTGAATGCTTACTGTAAAAATCCATAAACATGGTTAAATTTTCTCACAAATCAGTGCCTTGCAGCTCCACCTGTCAGAAATATACTGGGAATAGTACTGGTGTTCAGCTTGGCGTGCCATTTCCTCACCAGACTTCCCTAAAACTCCGTGAAACACAGGGCTTCATGGAGCAATGTCTTCTGCCCTGGCCCCTGCTCCCGCTCATGGCTGAGAAGATCTAGAGAGAATGATATGATTGTGCCATAGTTGCAGGAGAAACATAACTATAATAGATAATATAGAAATGAGGTGTTATTACATAAAACTGAACAGCCTATTGGGGAGATATAGAGGATATTAAGAACATTGTTCAGTTTGTAATATTCTTCCACATTCCTGCTGTATGTAAGCATTGAATATAGACTCTGTATATCATCAGAAGTCACAGGCATTGGATTGATTTTGACTAATAGTGACCCTATAGGACAAGTTAGAATTCCCCACATAGGTGTCCGAGACTGTAGCTATGGGAGTAGAGAGTTTCGCTTTTTTCCTGCGGAGCAGCTTTTTTTTTCCCTGAAGACTTGACATTGTGAATAGTGCAACTTGTAATTCACTACACCAGGGTATGTGTACATGCATGCACACACACACACACACACACACTTACATGCATACATAACTAAATCCACTGCCATCAAAATGATTTTGACTCATAATGACACTACCTAGTTTCAAGATTGTGAATCTGTATGAGACAGATCATAAAGATGAGGCAGCCTCATTTTTCTCCTGCAGATTGGCTGGTGGGTTTGAACTGCTGACCTGGTGTTTAGAAACCCAACACCTAACCCACAGTGTTGCCAGAGACTCATGTGATACATACGTATATGCACATATGTACCGATAGACATACACACACACAAACCAATTTTGTTGCAGCTGTGTCCATTGTGACTAGCAGGGGCCATATTAACTGAATAAAACTTCCCCGTAGCGTTTCTAGTGCCAGAAGCCATTAAGGAAGCACACCGCCATGCTGTTTCTTATGATTGAGTCCTTGACCTTTCCGGTAGCAGAGGAGCACATCGCCACTGTATTACTCGGGAGGGTTCCTTATCTAGCTACCTATGCATGTGTCGATGTGTGCATGTATATATACTGTTCTTGTTAAGTGCCACTAAGCAATGTTGGCAAAACCATGTGATGGAGCAGAACTACCCCATGGGATTTTCTTGGGTATAATATGTATGGAAGAAACAGATGGTCAGGCCTTCCTCCCAAAGTTATTGGGAGAGTTTAAACTGCTAATGCTTCAGTTATCATTCAAGTGCTTACATGTTTCCACTACACAGAAAATATATAGAAATGTTTTAACTGGGAATTGTAAATGACTGTCTGACGTGATGGCGAGTAACAAGGAACAAATGCGTAGTTGGGGCTAGCTTATTCATGTTCTGTAAACTCTGTATGTGAGAAATCAGGCAACAGTTCCAGGAAATAACTCCATATCCATCTTGCAGTCTGTACACATATTCTTATCATCCTGATGGCTGTTTCCTTCCCTCCTGACATCTTTCTGACACAATATAGGTACATCTAGATTCCCAACTTCCAAATGTTCTAGAGGTTCTTTTGACGATCGTAAGGTCTCTTAATTGCTGGTGTCAGCCAAAGACATTTGACTTATCAAAACAGCATTTCATCCCTACTATGGTGCTCTGCTACATATTGAAACATAGAAAAGACAGGTTTTGATGGGGAAGGGCTGCAAAATCTGCTGAACCCAGGACAAATGCCAGTGAGGTGATACGTAAGGCCATTGCCAGGTGTTTACTAGAAAGATGCCTTAGGGAGACCTGTAGGGAGGTCAAAGGATGCCTGGCACTGCAGTGCTTCGTGACTCAGTTGCTAATTGAAACATTGGTGGTTCCCATGCAC
Source organism: Tenrec ecaudatus (assembly GCF_050624435.1). Lineage (NCBI taxonomy): Eukaryota > Metazoa > Chordata > Mammalia > Afrosoricida > Tenrecidae > Tenrec > Tenrec ecaudatus. Next base: position 13,692,305 of record NC_134537.1, read on the forward strand.
CGCTGGCTCTGTTGGCGAAGGATCTGGCAGTTTGCTTCCCAAAAGATCGTAGCTGCTGGTCAGTGCCCTTGCGTTGGGTCCAGTTTGTCGTGGCCGCTGCACCACAGACGCAAACACTGCCAGGTCCTGGGCCTCCCTCCCAAGTGTTCTTGTGTGTGAGCCTATTGTTGCAGCCACGGTGTGAACCCATCCTGTGGAAAGCCTTCCTCTTTTGCACCGTCCCTCCGCTTTACTAAGCATGGCGTCCTTCTCCAGGGACGGGCCCTCCTGCTAACATGTCCAATGTGGTGAGACTACAGCCTTAGAAATCCTATGGCATCATTCTAGTCTGCCCGGTCGGTTACTGAGAGGGAATTGACTCACAGCCCCATGTTCTTTCTTTTAGGGAGACTAAGTCAGGGTGCTTGGAGAGAATCACGGATTGAAGGGCTGGGGACTGGATACAGAGGAGAAGCACAAAGCCAGACTGAGAAAATGTAAACTTGCTACTTTGTACAATTGAAGCCCAAAGGTGGTGCTGTTGCTAACTTAGTACAAACAGCCACAGACTTCATCTTTCTTTCCCGTTGTTTCTGTCCTATAACATTGGGTGAATAATGCCACCTTTCTGGCTCTGGGCTGGGGGGAGGGAGGACGGACTAATGTGTGAAATCACTTAGTTCCTGGCACATTCAGAGCACGCAGATGTGTTTTGCATGATAACCCTGCATGTGCCCACATGCGGGCACACTCTCTTTGTTCACTCCATAATTGATCAAATACTTTCTACCGATTAAGCCTGGCCGAGAGCTGGGCAGCGTGGAGGACTCAGAGATGAGTCAGACGCCGTCTCCGTGATGGTGAGCACCCCTCTTTCTCTCTCCCACCAAAGCTTCAGCAGTTAGTACGTTGAGTGTTCTGTAGCTCTCTTTTGGCGAAGGCATGGGCGACAGGGCTGTTTTTGTTTCACTAGCACATTGAAAGAAGGATAAAACATTTAGAATTGGTGGAATTGGCAGCTTAGAAAAAATTCAAGGGCTCTATCAGCACTAGAATGAAAACATTTTGTGTCATAGGCTCGCCGGGGAGTGTTTAATAGGCGCCTTTGTAAAATCACCAAACTAAGCCGTATCATTTTCTATCCATGCTTCAATCTCTTAATTGCAAAGCTAGTTTAATTATACGTAAAGTATGCCTCCTCAATCATGTTTTAATCACACGTGAAAAAAATCAAATATATCCCAAAGTTATTTTCTGCATTTCAATTCTGATTTTTAAACTCTGGTATATTCTCTGTGCCCCCCACCCCCCAAAAATTGCATTAAGCTAATGTTTACACTTGCACATAATCCCACTTGTTCAAGGCAACACTTAAACTCTTCAGAAGAGCGTCACAAGAGGGAGCAGTTTAAGTCTGCTGTTGACTCAGAGCCATTGTTCTTCACAGTTACAGCTCAGCTGGCAGAGGCTGCATATGGTCACTTGTTCTCTCAGAGTGCAGAGAGATAATGCGTTAGCACTCTGGCTGCTGGTCGAGGGATGCTATGCTGTGCTTCAGTGGAATTTAGCAGGGAGAGTGTGCTGTCTCTTGAGCCAAAGGGAGAAGAAGATGGACATGGAGTTCCTATGCACAGTGCTTTACATGGTGATGCATGATCTGAGAGCTGGATCATTCTATTTGGAGTTTCCATACCCAGGATGGCACTTGGTGGCAGCAAGAGTGGTCTTCAGGGACAGTGGTGGGTCACAGCCATGAAGAGGGTGGATGCCACCCTTCTCTACCACGGCTATTCAGAGATGCTCCACTAGAGCCTTTGAATGAATTTTATTATGACTCCTCTTTTGCTCTAATCCCTGCTCTGTCAGTGCCAGACCAAGGGGAGCTCTGGGCTGGGGATTCAGGGAAATTTGACGTATGCCAGGAGCTTGTGGAGGTTCGTCTGTTCAGAGGTAAGAATGCACATGTGGTTTCTTTTACGGTTTGCCGTTCTCTTTGGTGCACATGCCTCCTCGGAAGATTCACAGACTTGGCAACTACACAGGGTAGCTATGAGCTGGAATCAACACAGTGGCACTGGGTAGTAGGTTTGGGTGTATATGAAATGAAGACACAGGTCCAGAGCTATATAAGTGTTAATTGTCATATCAGAAAGAACCACACTCATTAATTGAAAACATTTTTAGGAATGCTGGTTCTACTCATTGTTCTTCCCCTAGCCCTTGCTGTGCAGGAAAGAACATGCATCGGTGGCCAGTCGTGGCTCCAGAGGGAGCCACCTGCACAGGTTGGTCTCAAGTATCAGCAAATCTGCCAATAAGGCTTGAAATGCAGAAATACTAAGAGTCCATCATTTGTTCTTAAGAAGAATGGTCCCCAATTAGGTGATGGTAAAATACATTAGCCGCAACTCTAAATTATGGGGCTCGTTGCAACTGCTTAAAAGCCCTTGAGAATGGCACATGCCTGGCTACACTCCAGACAGTGAATCACATTTCAAAATGTAAAAATGTCATTTGGAGCAAGTGGGCCTCTTCCAGAACGTGGCATAGTCCCTTTGTAGGACACTGTTAGCAAGTCTGCATGTTTGAGATGTTTTGTCATGCAAATGATGCTACCACAAATAATGATGGATGACTAAAAGCTCTTTAGGTGTATATGACAATGGTCCCATACATTCACACCTAATCTCCTTCATTCCTCAACCCCCCCACCACAGAAACATCCACGTGTGCTCATACAGCGAGTGATCTTGATAAAACATACATTAGAATCCAGAGTGCTTTGCAGTCCTGCAGAAGCCACAGATCCTCATTACGTGTTGATCTTCTTTAGTCAAACAAGAGTGAAACAACCAAGAGTCAAGTGCAAACAGTCCAGAGTGACACCCTCTTAATTACCTTTCTGTCAAAATACTTCAGGGAAATGCTCTGTTTTCATCTTTTTGTTCTTAAATAGAAGGTTTCTAGCTCTTATGTTGTTGTTTTAATCTTGGCTAACAGTAACCCAAAACATAACAACACTGGGAAGGTAGAATTGTCATATTTTTTCTCGACAAAAGATTTTTTATTCCGAGTATTCCTCTGCCTTTCCAGATTGGACAACACCAGGAGAATTACCCTTTTCAGAAATACGAGAGAAGGATTCTTGTGATAAACAATCTTCTTTTTTTTTTTTGGTTTTAAACATTTTATTAGGGGCTCATACAACTCTTATCACAATCTATACATATACATACATCAATTGTATAAAGCACATCCATACATTCTTTGCCCTAATCACTCTCAGAGCATTTGCTCTCCACTTAAGCCCTCTGCATCAGGCCCTCCTTTTTTCCCCTCCCTCCCCGCTCCCCACTTCCTCATGAGCCCTTGATAATCCACAGATTGTTATTTTGTCATATCTTGCCCTATCCAGAGTCTCTGCCATCCATCTCCCAGGGAGGAGGTCACATGTGGATCCTTTTAATCAGTTCCCCCTTTCCAACCCGCTCACCCTCCACTCTCCCAGCCTCACACCCCTGGTCCTGAAGGCATTGTTCACCCTGGATTCCCTGTGCCTCCAGCTCCCATATGCACCAGTGTACAATCTCTGCCGTATCCAGTCCTGCAAGGTAGAATTCGGATCATGATAGTTGGGGGGAGGAAGCATCTAGGATCTAGGGGAAAGCTGTATTCTTCACTGGTACTACATCGCACCCTGACTGACCTGTCTCCTCTCCTTCTATTGGCTCAGTCATGCCTGGTGCATCGTGCTGACTACCTGTAGTTTCTTCCGTTCCTACCTGTCCATGCAGTGGTCGTTCTCCCCAAGTACTCCGTTATTGCTGTCTGCAGGAGAGATAGAGGGGAGAAATTGTGAATGAAGAGTACTCGCACTTGACCCTCTAACATAATTTGTGGAAATCCCTTTCTCATTAGTCTTTCCTTCTCTTCTTTCATTGCCCACTCTCCAGCAACTCGACTCCTTAACAAATTGTTCACGTTCAATCCATTACAAGGAAATTGGTGAAGGGAGGTCAGTTGGGAGAAAGCAATGGGACTGTAATCAAGTGTCTTCCCATGGGATTTTATAGATGCAAATTTACTTCTGACATAAGGAAGCAAATTTAATTTGTCTGTTTTAGTTTTGTCTGCATCCATCCATCCATCCACCTATCCAACTATTCATCTACATATTTTCTGTTTGTTTTACATTTCTAATTCTAGAAAGAGGTACTACGACCGAAGTAAGGCTCCACAGAAATTTTGCCAACTTCCAGGAGTATAGCAAACATTTTTTTGTCTTTCCCTGAAGAATATTGGCCCCTTGATGTCTAGAAATTTTCTGGATGTGGTGGGTCATGTCAGAAACTCTGGCCTGGACAACTTCAGGTGATCTGTTGACCCCATTGGCATCCATCTTGGAAAGAGGTGTCCTTGTCTAGCCAATGAAGGTGGAAGCAGCAGAGTTGTGGGAGGTAGTCAGGGAAGGCAGAGGCTTGACAAGACCTTCACATAGAGAGGACCTCCCACAAAACTTCAGGGGCATTTCCATACTTACATTTCATCAGAATGTGTGATGTGTGGGCAGAGGAGTGGAACTTCGGAGAGGAGATGAGTCCACTTTGAAATAGCCATCCCTAGGATGGACACGATAGCTTTGTCTCCAAGCGATGTCTGGTGTTTGTTTACCAATTTATGAGAAAGAGAAGGTGACTGAACATTGATTCAGTCTTCTTCTTGGTAGTATGCAAAAATCGAGGGGAGAGCAGGGGGAGTGCCCAGTAATGAATAAACTAGAGTTGAACTAGAAGGCAAGCCATCTTCAGGGATCTATGATATGAAATGAATTTATGGAATCAGAAAGAGGAAGCTAACGGCTCCCAGAAAGATTTACAGTCTTGGAAAGTCTAGATAGGGTCAGGTGGGTAGGAATTAGTGGATTTTAGTTAGGGTTTTAAAAGGAGACTTTGTAGCGTCATGGTTACACATTGGGCTGCTAACCACAAGGTCAACAGTTTGAAACCACCAGCCACTCCACAGGAGCTAGATGAGGCTGTCCACTCCCATAAAGACTTATAGTCTCAGAAAGCCACAGGGGCAGTTCCACCTGGCTTCATAGAGTCTTTCTGAGTACGAATCAATTCAGTGACAGAGAGCTTGTTTTTGATTGATTTTCTTGGTTAGCATTTAAGAAATCAGTGATTCCATCTTTGTCCTCTTTCCTGAATTGCCGTTCAACTTTTTTAGTGGCAGATATTTCAAAATACTGGTTCGAGGCAAATCAGAGACTCTCTCTAAGAAACTAGAAACTTTATGTAAGAAACTATATTGTGTGACTTATAACTTCTCTTTTGTTGGTTTTCTTTCCCTCTAGTGATTCTTAGTAAAACTCTTGACAAGAAAGGGGTCAGCATATTGATGCCACTGTGGGGAGAAGAAAGGACTTGGGGAGGAGTGGCTCACTCAGAAGCTGGGTTTGGACCTCAGATCTGGAGCAGGGTGCAAGGAGGGGTTGAGGAAGGCTTCCACAGGCCGAGGAAGACTTCACAATGGAATGTAGCCCAGGTTCCAGCTGTGATGAGGCTGAAATATATCTGGATAGATTGGATGAAAGAACTCATTATAAAAAGACACTTGAGAACCCTGTGCAAAAGGAATTGAACTGAGAACTTACAGTAACAGTTTCTATTGCCCTTGCGAGGTGCTGTCTAGTCAGAGCAAACTCACACTGAGCCTACTTAGGATAGAAGGAAACACTATGCAGGCCGATTCGATTACACAATTGTTACATTTGATTCCATTCTTGAAGCGGCTTCCTCCTTTTCTTTTTTTGCTGAATCTCTACCAACACGAGGCCCTTTATCCTTATTTTTTTAACTGAAATTTCTAGTATAATCCTTAATTTTTTTGTTAGTTTGCCTTAAATTTGGAGTAGTTTTGACTTTATTTGGAAATATTGTGGGAAATACAGATGTTACAACTTTTGCCACTTCAGTTATCACGATCATCCCACTGGACTCCACTTTTGTTTCCCACAAGTCATCAAAGAGTTAAGTAAAGAGAATTAATAACAAAAGTACAACATTGAAGATTCTTACAGCTAGACACTGCTCCCCCACCCATGTTCGATAGCTTGTAACACCATGTCAAAGGAACTTCTCCATCCACATAATTTTAGGCAGTTGAACCTCTTCAAAGTCACATGAATGAAAAGCATCATGGAACACTTGTTTTCCTAGCCCATCACGTTGACTCCATTTTTGTATGTCGGAGATAAACAGGAAAAGCCTAGTACCTCAGGGCACAAGGAGCTAGTACAAGGGTAGGGCAGAAAACCGCCTACACGGCGCAGAGGAGGTTGGTGGTACCGCTGCAGGTCCTGATGCTCTCTCCCTCTCCCCCTTCACAACGGCATTAGCTTTGTTCATGGGAGTGTAGCCTTTGACAGTATGTGGAGTGTCTAAGGACCACGTTGGTGTTAAATTTACATCACAAAAATACTGGAATGGTGAACATATCGTTTATAGCTGTGAAAAGTGAGCTAGTCCCTGTGGACCATGGTTGTGACTGACCATGTAGACATGCAGAAACCACAAAACTACCCTCATTCGTATTTGATGGACACAGAAGCTCAGATGCAGGTGGTTGAAATATCCTTTTCCACATCTAATGCTGGTGATTGATTGACTGAGGCTTTGAATGCAGGCCTGTCTTCCAGGTTCCAACTGAACCTGTTACCTCATTTCTCACAGAAGAGCCCTTTCCCATTGCGGACCTCTTCCTCTTTGTTTTAAAAAAAAGAAAAAGTATTTAGGGTTAAATCCACATAATATATCTTTTCCATATTTCAATCAGGTCCTATTTGCTGAACTGTTCTCTTTACATAACTCACGGCCATTGAGCCAACGGTGACTCATAGGGAACCTATAAAACAGGCATTTTTATAGTTGATTAACAAATATGTATAGTTTCTGAGACTCTAATTGTTTAAAGGAGTAGAAACCCTGCCTTTCTCCCTAGGAGAAGTTGGTCGTTTCAAACTGCCAACCTACAGATCGCAGCCAGGCATCAGATTTAGGCTCCTGTCTCTCCAGCTAACATGTATAAAGTATATGAAGCAAAGTCTCACGGTCCATGATTCTAAGAGGCATTCTGGCTGTACTTATACCGAGACAGATCAGTTTGTCTTTCTGGCAATCACAGAGGATGGTAAGGCATTGATAAAGGAATAAAAGGCAAGGAGAGTGAGACTTTCCTTTGTCTTTGGTTAACTGTTTATCAAGTGATGGCAGATCATTTGGAGTACCTTTAAAATCTCAGTTGTTTCTCAAGTTAATCGTGATTAAAGGGATATTTCAAATAACCTAGATTTAACTTTCCTGCAAACAATTATAGTAACTCAATGGTATATGGCTAAATTCTAGACCTTCAAGCAATGCTTTCAGTACAAACCTCATTTGTCAAGTAACAAAATAGGAAAATTTACAACTCCCCATTATATAGGGATTGCTATTTAAATCTAACGAGACGGCAGGGGGTAGGAGGGGGAGATAATTTAAAGCAGCTGACAGGCATTATATCTCTTTCTGTGATTCTTATTTTTTTTAGTTCTAAACAAGTAATTCAGCAGTATGAAGACAAATTTTGGTGGTTCCTGAACATGTAGGATGGGAAAAAAGTAGTGCTGAGGCAGTCGGTATTTTGAACTCACATTTGGATGCTAGAGGTGCAAGCTTTAATTTTGCCGCATGTTCACTTGATTCAGGCTGCTTACCCTTCCATGGTTTTCATGATAGAGGTGAGAAAGACAAACATCTCCTTACCTGTTTCATAGTCACGTGAGGATCCAGTTGGTCAAAATCCGAGAAGGTGTTTTGTAAACCATCAATCTTGATCCAAATACGGGAATGTTGATGAACACACAAGAGCAAAAGACAAGTGTCATGTTGTGAGTCAGGACACGTGAAGTTCAGAGCTTAGGACTTAGAAAGAGAGGGAACCCCACATGAACTTCAGCCTTGCTCTCAAGGATTTTACCCTTTTGGTGCCTGCAGTTCCTTATTGGCAGATGTGTTAGCTGTTGCACCTTTGGAGCAAAAGGGGGGTCCACCTAAAGGATGTGGTTCCCAAGAAGGCTGCATAACGAAATCAGTATTAGCTGGAAACTAGATGAGTGGTAATTTTAACATGGGAAGATCATCAAAGGTGAAAAGGTTGAGGGCAGAGACTCCATACGAAGCACAGACTGCCAAGAAGGAATAGGCCATCCACTTCTGAGTGATCCGTTACTGGAAACATTACAAATGCCAGTGTGCTATTGTCAGATATACAGAAAACTTTATGGAAAGCAGCAGAACATTGACAGACTAAGTGCTGGTAGGTGAGCAAAAGCTGGAAACACAACAGGAGAAACAACAGCTAGAAAATAGGGCTGAAGTGGTAGAAAGGAGGCTGGAAGTTGTGTGGTAGAATTTTGCAAGACCAACAACTACTTCACTGCAAACCCCCCTTTATTCCCCCAAACAGCATAGACCGTGTCTATACATGTGGATTCACCAGATGGAATGTAGAACAATCAAACTGTGGGGAAACATCTTTTGGAAACACAATGGAGAAACTCAATGTAAGCAGGCGACAATGTGGCCAGAATCCAACTGTGGAACCATCATTGGTCAAATGTAAGTTCAGGTGAAAGTTAAAGAAAATGAAAACAAATCCAAGAGAGCCAAAATATGTTTTCAGGTATATCCCGTCTGAATTTCAAGACGATAGTAAGGAAGAGATTTGACCTTGAACACAAATGACAGGAAGCCTGATGGGCTGTGGGATTATGTCAAGAACATACATGGAGGAAGGGGAGGTCATTTAAAAGATGTGAACGAAAGAAAATATCAAAGTAGATGTCAGCAGAGGCTCTGAAACTTGCTCTAGACTTAGAGCAGCTAAAGCCGATGGAAGAAATGATGAAGTAAAAGAGCAGAACAGCAACTGTCAGAGGGCAGCCTGAGAAGACGAAGTGAAGTACTATGATGAACTATGCCAAGACTTGACATTAGAAGATCACAGCAGAGGAACGTGCTTAACGTCAGCGGGCACGCCCCCCAAAAACTCAATGCTCATTTGTTTTATTGATATGAGGGGATATAGTGCATTTGGAGTACATTCTACCAGGTCAGACTGTTCATCACGCTTTCTAGAGGTTCTGAAAAGATTGCGTAACAGTGTGCGACCAAAAAGGCCTGTTGGTGGCAGAAGGGGGACTTGTTTTGCCACCTTGACAATGTACCTGCTCACGCAGTCATCTCAGTGCGCCAGTTTGTGGCAACAAACATTGTGTCTCTCTTCCCCCACGCGTCTTACTCACCTGACCTCACTCTGTGCGATTTCTTTTTGTTTTCACAAATGAAGAGGGTCCCGACCTGACAGGGATTTGGTAACATAGAAGAGGTGAAGAAAAAAACAAAAACGAGGGAGGTTCTGTCAGACATCTAAACAAATGTGTTTGAAAAATGTTTCCAAGAATGGAATCTCAGATATGACAAATGTATTGAGTATAGGGGAGAATACTTTGAAGGTGATTAGGTGGTTTTGTAAAAAAACTTTTTTTAATACATAGCTTTCAAAAAATAATTCCAGTTTTTTGGGGGTACCCCTCAAACACAAAGTCACTGTACCAACAAGAACTGGTCAACAGTCAATCATTGTTGACATTCACGAGGTATTATACGAAACAGTGTTACTGAAGGGAGACTCCAACCTGTGCTATAGGCGTTAGTGAAAACCAGACCGACAGGATATCCGTTGTAATGTTTCAACAAACTAATGAAACACTGAAAACATTCACTCTTCTATGTCAAGAAACCTGGAAACAGCTACTTGGCCAATTGACTGGAAGAAACCTTCATTTGTACCCATTCCAATGAAAGGCTTTCTATCAAAATGTGGGCTTTATTAAACAATGCTATTACTATCTCATGCAAGTAAAATTCTGCTGAAGATGATCATTCAGCAACAGTTGCAGAAGTAATTTGGCAGGGAGTTCCCTGAAATTCAAACCACATTCAGAAAAGACATAGCATGAGATGTGCTGCATCATTTCTGAGATCAGATAGATTTTGGCTGAAGACAGGTGTGTTAGGCTTAAACTCAGAAGCTCGCATATATGTACGAGAGCTTTATGTCAAGGAGTAATTATATATTAAGAAAACATCCCACCATAGTCCAATTCAAGTCTTTACGTCTGGTACTGGTCCATAAGTCCCTTTTCAGACTCACTCAATCACATGCAACGATGCAGAATGCAGGAAGATCACAAGCTAGTGGGTGCAATATGTGTGGGTCCAATGGTGAGGGGTTAGAAGGATCCATCGCCGGGCTCTGTCAGCCGGCAGGAAGGTGAAGGCAGAGAGAGAGCTGTGTATCTCAGTGGCGTCTCCAAGTGAGGTCATCAAGCTGCGGCCTGATTGACAGACTAAATTCTACTCCATTCTTTTGTATATCTTCCAGTTGACAGGAAAATTATGTAACTACCCTAGTAGGGTATATCAGAAATATGTTTATTTGTGTTTTACTGACTGTACAAGCCTTTTGACTGCGTGGATCATAACAAACTATGGATAATGTAGAAAAGAATGTGAATTCCAGAACTTTATTGTACTCCTGGGAGACCTGCATGTGGACCAAGCGTCAGTCTTTCAAACAGCAAAGGAATACTCCGTGGTTGAAATCAGAATAGGCAGATGTCCGTGTTGTCCCTCTCACCTTCCTTATTGAGCCTGGGTAGCGAGCAGGTGGTCAGGAGGCTGGACTCTCTGAAGAACTGGTCGCAGGGTTGGAGGAAGCCTTATTAACTCAGCGTTGCTTGCTGAAAGCCAGGAGGACTTGAAGTGCAAGCTGTGGAAGACCTAGGACTGGAGCTGTCAGTGTGGACTGCAGCTCACTATGATGAAATTAAAAATGTCCCACACCTGGAACAACAGAAAGCATCATGTTAAATGGAGAAAAGGTTAGTGTTGTTGAGGATTTAATCTTTAGTGGATCCACAATCAATTCTTATGGAAGCAGCAGTAAAGAAATAAAATTTCTTATTGCATTGGGCAAATCTGCCACACAAGACCTCTTTAAAATACTGAAGAACGACAGGGTCACTTGCAGGACTAAGATGGACCTGGACCAAGCCATGGTATTTTCAATCACGCCACGTACGTGAGTACTGGGCCATGAGCGAGGCAGATCAAAGCAGAATCAATGCATCTGAGTTAGGGTTGTAGAAAAGTATATTGAAAGAACTGCGATTGATGAAGAACAAACAAGCCAGTCTAGAAAAAAACAAACAAACCAGTACACCAGAAGGCTCCTTCGAAGGGAGAAAGACTTTGTCTTATGTACTTGGGTACTTTAGACATGTTTTCAGGAGAGGTTAGTCCCAGGAAAGGACACAGTACGTGGTAAAGCAGAAGGGAAGTGAAAAAGTGAACGTGGATGAGGTGCGCTGACACAAGGGCTGCGCCAATGGACCGCAACATCACAATTGTGACGATGGCGTGGGACCAAGCAGTGTTTTGTTCGGTGGTACATACGATGCTGTGACAGGGAACAGACTTAACACAACATCAGCAATATGGTGGTTGGGTTTTTAAGTTTCTTGCATTGTATACTTAAACTATATCTACTTACACACACTTATGTAACTGATATCAGAAATATATGTGTGTGCATATAGATTTATATATGCACATACATATATCTCAATCATCTCAGTTTCTTTAAATATATTTGAGAGCTAACACCTGTATATTTCGCAGTGAACAATGTGTAGGTCGTTCCTATCTGTGTGTGTGTGTGTATGTGTGTGTGTGTGTGAGGATACACACACATATAGTCACACATACACCAACACACACTCACTTGAATCTTCTCAGCAAATGAAAGCCTCATTGTTTTCCCACAGAGCAGCTGGTAGTTTAGAACTGCTGACTTTGCAGTTAGCAGCCCCACATATATTCCACTATGCCATCAGGGCCCTTTAAAAATAACATAGATGCATGATCAAAGAAAATTAACTAATCTCTTTGAGCATCAGTTCCCTCATGTATCTCTTACATAAATAAATCTCTAAAGGTTAATGTAGAATGAGTTCAATAAAAATTCTTTGTGTTTCATTTTTAATTCAGCTTTTCCTGGACATTTTAGTGTACTGGCTTGTGTTCTTAGAAAGTTTGTGATAATTTTCACCAACAGCTTTATAACAAGTATTCTTGGTAGTATTATTATCTATCTTTTATTCTTACGACTTACTTTTTTGCCAAGATTTTTTTATCATGTTGTCATTCTTGAAACATTAATTTCCACGCCATTCAGCGTTGATGGTGTGCTTTTATAAGTAACCTTTTGTTATGGGTCTGTTGAGGTTTTCCATATCCATCTGCATGAATTTGGGTAGGTGGCAGAAAAAATATCTAGGTATTTATTCAAGTGCAGTCTTTCGTATGTGTTATTATTCTTTTTATTTCATTTGGATCTACTATTATGTCACCCTTTCCATCTCTAATTCTACAATTTTGCATTTTCTATTTTTTCCAGTAAGCTTGTCAGAAGTCTGTCAATTTTATTGATTCTTTCAAAGAAGCAACTGCTTGTCTTGTTGATTTTTTCGTTGCTTTTTGGTTTTCAGTTTATTTTTTGTTCTAATCTTTATGATTTCTTTTCTTCTGTTGCTTGTTTTTGTGGCCTTTGTTGCAGCTGTGGGAGGTATTGCGTTATAAAGTATTGACTTTGGACTGATTCACTTTTCTCATATATGTGCTGATTGCTATAAATTGACACTTGGTATCTTCTTTTGCTGTGTCCCAGAGGTTTGGGTATGTTTGTTATTGTTCTTGTTTCTTTCAAAGATTTTGCTTAATTTCATCTGATATTTGATTTTTATCAAGCTGTTTTTAAGCAGTTATTCATTCTCTATGTATTTGCCTTTGTGTTCCAATTCCTTCTGTTGTTAATTTATTTTTATAGCATTGTGATTTGAGAAAATGGATTGTATGATCTCAGTTTTGTTTTTTCATTTAAAAAATTAATGCTTGTTTTGTGGCCAGAAAAGTAGCCTATTATTGAGAATATTCTGTGTGCACTGGGGAAGAATGTATACTGTGTTGCTGTTGGATAGAGTGTTCTGTATACAGCTAGGAAGTTCAGTTGGTTGATTGTGATGTTTAGTTCTTTTATGATCTTATTGAGTTTCTTTCCTGATGAACTGCCTTTCCTTGAGATTGGCATATTGAAACCTCCTCCTATGACTGTTGAGCTGCCCATCTCTCTCTTCGTTCCGTGAGCATTTGATTAATGTATTCTGAGGATGTTTCATTGTAATTATATGGGCTTATTATGGTCATGTCTTACTCTATAATTTCTTTAATCATTATGTACTGCCTTTTCTTGTCTTTCATTATGGTATTTGTCTTTAAACTTATTTTATTTTCAGTGATTAATGCTACCACACCTTTTTATTCTTTTGCAGTTCATTTGATATGCTTTTGTCTATCCTTTTATTTTCAGTCTGTTTTTATATTTGTGTCTGAAGTGTTTTTCCTGCAAACAGAATATTGGCAGATCTTGTTTTTCTATCCAATCAGCTACTCTCCATCTCTTGAATGGTGCATTTAATCCATTAATGATCAGTGGTATTATATGGATATGTACCCATTTGTTTCTGTTATTTAGATTTGAGTGTGTGTGTGTGTGTGTGCGTGCGTACACATGTCATGTATACGTTGTATAATTGGGTTCTTTGTTTTTCCTTTATTTCTGCACTGTTTGGGGCACTGCTTTGAGTGCATTGGTTTTTGTGAGGAATTGTCTCTAAGGTTGGGCTCAGATTTTTCTACTACTGATATTGATGGTCTCAGATTTTTCTACTATCATAGCACCCTGTTTAGAATTTTTTGTTGTGGTGATCTTGTTTTTGAAAATTAATTTTTTTTCTCCATGATATTTGAGTGATAATTTTATTGGATGCATGAATCTCGATTGCCGTTTATCTTCTTCCAGACTTTACACTTGTCATTCTATTGTCTTTTTGCTTGCATAGTTTCTGCTGAAAATTCTGAACTTATTCTATTTATTGTCCCTTGTATGTTACTGTTTTTTTTCTCTCTGACTTTTATCAGAGTTCTACCCTTGTCTTTGTTTTTGGCCATATCACATCATGCTATTTTTCTTTTGGGGACACATTCTGATTGGGGTTCTTTCAGGTTCTTGTATAGTTCTTTTTTCATATTTTATGCAGTTCAGGAACTTTTCTCTGAGGATGTCTATGCGGATTCCTTCTGGAATTTCTATAAGTTGTAGGCTCTTCCTCTTGATTGTGCCCCACATAGTCCTATGACTTTCTTGGGTCTCCTTTGCATTTTTTGTTATTTGCTCTTCTTTAAGATTGGAATCAAAAGATTTGTCTTCAACCTCACTAATTTGAGTTTTCATGTCTTGCAATCTGTGTCTCCATTCTTTTAGCAGACAATAATTCTATTATCTTTGTGTTTGACTGCTGGGTTTCTGTTTGAAATTTTTCTTGTAAGGCTTATGGTGAGGTTTTTCACTTTTCTAATCTCTTTTTTCTCTCAGACACATGTCTCATCCATTGAACATGCACAGTCACCATTCATTTGGATTCTTCAGATGATTCTGCTGCCTGTTCAATCCCAGCTGTTTCCTGTAGGTCTCGGTGTTCTCACTTATTTGTGCCTATTTCTCTTTGTTATTGGTGTTGTGTGTGTGTACCTGTAAGTTCTCTTTTGTTTCCTGGACATCTTGGTGTAGCTATAAGGGGGACAGGGAGGTAGGTTGTGTGTGGGTAACTAACTCTGTTGAGCGGTGCAGTGGAAGAACAATAGACACATTGGAACAGTTAGTGGGGATAAAGTGGCAGAGTAGGCGAGAGGGGAACGATTAAAAAATGGATGGGAAAGTAGTAGAAGAAAGAGGGAAAAAAGAATCAGATAGTTGTAGTTTAAAGATTGTGAAAAATATATTATTTTGAAAGGATGAAATGAAGGTTAGAACTAATGGAGAATAATTATAAAATATATGGAATATCTCACAAACTTGTGTGATATCCTTGGGCAGGGGTCATGCTAATCTTCTCTGTATAATTCTAATATCATTAACCTTTTTGGTTTATTTTTACCCCTCAGTGTACTTTTTTCCCTCCCATAAGATAATGTCATTCCTCACCTTTTCCCTTTTGTGGATTTTATACTTTTCTCACAACACTTCCTTTCTGAGTAAAATCTTAAATATGGAACCTGGGAAAGAAGCTATTCAAAGAGGAAACAGTGCAAAGTTCTTGCAGGAATGCATGGTTGATATATCTTGTACATGGAAAATGAAACTAAGACTTAGGAATGACAGAGAGATGAGGGTGTAGAAGCAGGTATAAAAGGCAATGTGTTCCCAAGTGGGTGATACTGACAGTTGTAGGGTGCTTGAATGATCCGGGGTGGGGGGGCTAAAAAGGCAGATACATACAATTTACTCTGAATTATTGGCTAGGGTGCAAAAGTTTTAATTGTGATGGGGACAATGAATGGTATTTTTAAATGGGGTGCATTAGGTCAAATAAGTTTGGGAACCATGATATAGGGTGCTACAGAACTCTTCTCTTTAAGTACCATGGCTTCATCTGTAACATGGACATAGCAATACCTTTCTCACAGCATGAAAGGGCTATGTGAGGCTGTGTATGTAAACTATGTCGCAACACATTGCATTGATTTTTCATATGTTGTTTAAATCAAGAAGCTTTATATATCAGGAAAACATCCCAGCTCAGTCCAAGTCAAGTCACTAAGTCTGATTCTAACCCATAAGTCCCTCTTCAGACTCACACAGTCACAAGCAGAATGCAGGAAGATCTCAGGTGGGTGGGTGAAAAGGTGTGTGGAATCAATGACAGTAGTTACATCCATCTCCAAAGCTCTGGTCAGCATCAGGATCAGCCAATGGGATGGTGAAGGCAGAAGGAGAGAGGGGAGATTCCTAGAAGAAGGGCACACTCACCATGAGTCACCATCAGGCCATGACCCGTTGGACAGGCTAGACTCCACCCCTACACTTTTATGATGTCATCAAGTGAACATGAAATTATGTAACTAGTGCAGAGGTGGGTGATAGATAGTTGAAAATAATAAGTATATCCTTTAGAAAATAATATAGTTAAATGGTTGTAGTCACGGTGCAAGCACAAATCATACTTTAAAATCTATAGCCAAAGTGAGTCTAATGAATTTTGGCGGTGCTATTTGAAAAGACTAAGTGTTTATTTTGACTCTTCTACAGATACAGCTTTGAAACCGAACCATAATATTTCATCTGTGTTTTAATTCAACTCTTGTGTCAGAATTATCAGTATGTACTCTCATAGCTTTAAAATGACCACTTTATAAAATGCTGGAGTGAGAAGGGAGAGGGGTAGGAGATGATTCCATTTCTTTGAATTAATACTTTGTGTTACTAGGTTTTTATAGAAAAATACCCGTTGTTCCCGTAATTGGTGGTATATTTAACACACCATCTCACGTCATCGCAGGTGCTCTTTAAGACCCCACAAATTGCATTTGAATTACTTTTTATGCCATTGAATTTAGATATTCTAAGTTCAATCGAATTTGTGAAAACAAAAACTCTTTATGATGATGCTTATAAGTGGTCTTTTTCTATTTTAAGATTATATAATTAGACAATCATTTAAACATTCACTAATTAAAATAATTTTAAAATGGTTCTTAATATGAAACTCCTGCACAGTTCTTTAAATCTATATCCATTGAGAAGTTTTCTTATTTTGTTTAATTATCTGGATCATATAAGCATTTCTAATGACATAAAAGAATCATATTCTTTATAAAACTAGTCATGCCTGCTTTCTTTTCAGTATGTGAATTTAAATATCATATTAGCAAATATTTATAAAATCCTAATGCTAACCCCTTTGGGCAGCTTAGTTTTATATCATATGTTTGACAGAAATGTAATAAGTTATAACAGATTATAAACAATAACTTGTACTTTCAAAGATAAGATATTTTGATATTTATTAGTTATGTTTTTTGAAAATAAATAGTGCTACATATAAGTTATATCATAAATACTGTAATACAAATATTAATAGAACATATAAAATGTAAAATTACCTACATTTTTTGCTGTTATTTCTTCTTTAACATTTGCTTTTGTAAAATTCCTGCCTCCTCGATCCCCTCACAGAGGTGTTTAGGGGAGGAGATGAGTCAGTCAGGGTGCAATGTAGCACCGATGAAGAATACAGCTTTCCTCCAGTTCCTAAATGCTTCCTCCCCCCCAACTACCATGATCCGAATTCTACCTTGCTAGTCTGGATAGAGCAGAGGATGTACACTGGTGCATATAGGAGCTGGAGGCACAGGGAATTCAGGGTGGATGATACATTCAAGACTAGGGGTGTGAGGGGCAATACTGGGAGGATATAGGGTGAGTGGGTTGGAAAGAGGGAAACAATTACAGGGATCTACTTTTGACCTCCTCCCTGGGGGATGAACAACAGAAAAGGGGGTGAAGGGAGGGGCAAGATATGACAAAATAATAATTTATAAATTATCAAGGGCTCCTGAGGGAGAGGGGAGAGGGGAGGGAAGGGGCTTAAGTGGAGAGCAAATGCTTTGAAAGTGATGAGGGCAAAGAATGTACAGATGTGCTTTATCCAATTGATGTATGTATGAATTGTGATAAGAGTTGTATGAGTCCCTAATAAAATGTTTTAAAAATTCCTGCCTCCTTTTTCCTTTTTTTAAATTTTTTAGGTGAAGTGCTTCTCATCAACTGATTTTATTATATTTATTATATAAAAAGTGCATGTTCATATTATTATAATTAACTCAAAACCAAGCTCCCTGCTCTCGAGTAAATTCCTCCTCCTCCTAACTCTGGAGAGAGCACTGTGGACTTGTCCCTGTGGGTTTCCAGACTGTACATTCTCAAGGAAGCAGGAGGTCTCATCTCTCGCTGAGTGGCTGGTTGAGTTTGAAGAGTGAACAGTGTTTAGCATCATAACACATAATCCCTTATTCCCTCAGGGCTCCTCCTCATTATAATTAGGGGAGGGGGAAGCAGATGAGTGGAAAGAAAAAGCTAAAATTCTATCATTTTGGGAAAACTTTTACTTTCTCTTTCCATTATTATGTTCTTACTCTGACATCAGTTAATTCTGTATTTCTACATGTGTGTCTGAGAATATCTATAGAGAGATATAGATATATACTTTGAAGCATAAAATATACTTTTAAATCCAAAAACAGTCTTTAACGTTCAGTTATAAATGTATTTCATAAAATATTATAGAATTGTTCATTGTTTATGTGGCATAATTTATTTAAAATCTTTTATTCAATGATCTTCATTATTTCATTTGTTTGCCATTACAATGGACATTTCACATACATCTCTGGTCATGTGTTTATTTCCCAGGGCATATTCTTGGAGAATCTGAAGGATATTTGCATTCTTAATTATTTCATATATATTTCCCTAGTGCCCTTCCACAAGTGTGCAGTTTGTGTTGGATTCCTGGGGGAGGTTCAGTGTGATCTTCTCAATGTCTCCTTATTGAAAAAAAACCAAACGCCAATCAGATAGGTGGAATCTACTTCATTAGCTTATGAGGCAGGTTTTTTGAATACTAATGATGTAAAATGTTTGAAGATATATTTGTTGGTCATATATATCTAATCTCTGATGCATATCTAACTTTCCCAATATGTTGTATTTCCATTCTCTTTAAGTAAACAAGGCAAGGACAAGTGTCCTGTATTCTCCCTTACCTAACTGTTTAAAGACATATTTGTTCAGTAATTAAAAAGAAGGGGCACACACGAGACTAAATCTCTTTTGATGTCTTCTCATAAAGTGCCTGCTTTTCTTTTTAGTTTTCTTTTAGATTCCTCACTCCCTGCCATCAAGTCAGTGATGACTCCTAGAGAGTCTGAGACTAACTGTTTACGGGAGTAGAAAGCCCCGTTTCTGCCTGGGAGCTGCTGTTATTTTCAGCTTCTCACCACAAGAATCACAACCCAATGCGTAACCCCCACCCCACCACCCAGTGCGTAACCCCCACCCCACCACCCAGTGCGTAACCCCCACCCCACCACCCAGTGCGTAACCCCCACCCCACCACCCAATGCGTAACCCCCACCCCACCACCCAATGCGTAACCCCCACCCCACCAGGGCTCCTTGAGTTTGAGACAGTTCATCTCTTTGTTCACATTGTGAACCTTGCTTTCTGCTCTTCCCCTCTTGTTATTGGTGGCCTTTGGGGAAGTTTTCATTTATACTTTGAGTGTTTTAACTAACCAAAGTTTTGATGATTTTTATTAGACATAATCATTTCCTCTTTTAAAAAAATCATAATTTCACTTTCCAATTTGGTCTATTGGCTTTTTCATATGTATTTAATCTGACTTTTTCCCTAAATTAGTTTCCATATCATTTAATGCTCAATGGAAGTTTCCTGAACAGATGATAGTCCTTTGGCGTTGAGAAGCTTGGGGCCCACATGTGTAATTTGTGTTTGTTGGAAAGTCGTTATTTAAATAAAAGTGTCCATCAAGTATTATTACTATTCAACACTAAAATCTTTTTAAAATTAATATATAAACAAGCAATTTCAAAGATTGAAGCTTTATGAGAACTTCTCAGAGTTAGTGAAAATACTGATTGATTTTATTTTTAAGCTTAGATTTTGTTTTTCTTTTGGAAGTTGGAAATGGAAAATCCACAATTACTCAAAATCCTATAATTGACTTAAATCTAAACTACTTGCCCAGAGACAGGAGTGGAAATGATGAAATTAAATTATGTACTGTCATTTCATATATAATTTAGGACACCATTGACATACCCAAACTATGTTTTTCTTCTCAGTTGTACTTTTCTTGGAATCTTCTACAAGTGCCAAAGGCATAGGCAAGTAGATTTTAGTGTGCATATCCTTGTTCCTGAAACAATGCTGAGGCCTTGGTAGAAGTTGTTTCCAACTTTCATGAATCCCCGGGGTTCAGGATGGGGCTTTGAGGTGTGTGGCCCTCACTTAAAATGAATCAGAGGGAAACAGTGACTAAATAAGCATTTCAGCTACTACATTTGCTTGAAGTGAAGGGAAAAATGTAGAAGTGTTTTTCCATAGAAGATATCAAACTTCAGGGAATAAGAAACATCCCTGAATTCTGAGATCCTGGACTCCATTCCATTCTTCTGCAGATCTACCTGGAGAACAGGCTGTGTAGATGATGTTTACCATCTCTCTTGGGGATGAAGAGTTAAGTATTTCTCTCCTTTCTGAGGATTTTGGTGAAATGACACATACAAAATAGTCTAAAAGGAATAGTAAAGGAATTCCACATTATAGTTATTTATTTCCTTTAAGAGTTTAGAAGTTCAGAGTGATCCGTGAACAGCTACAAAATAAAGATTGTTGCTTGGAAGCTCCTGAGTATAGCACAGGCTTTGAAGGAAATTATGAGGTCATCTGACCTAATGTAAAACGGAAAAATTCACCTGAAATTTGTCCAATGATTTAAAATATGTTCATGTTCAGTTCCGTGTAACTAATACTCAATTCTCTCGGTGGGTCTGTTTGCTTTCTGTCACATCTGAAGACCAGAGCTGTAAAAGTTGAGGCCACTCAGGTTCCAAAATTGTGACAAATCCCCCAGGGCTCAATGAAGTGGCAGTAAGTCCTCTCAGTATGATATCCTTTCAACCACTGAAGCGTTAGAAAAGCAGCAACAAAGACTCCACAGAAAACAGCAATCCTGTTTCCTGACGAGCCGATATAGTCACGACTTACTTCCTTTGTTCCATTGACTTTTTTGTGTGTTGAAATATTTTTAATAGTCTTCTCAATGTAACATGTTAGAGTTTTCATAAGCAGGCTTAGACCCTCACCTGTGATTTGAACATAGCCACTCACTCTTTCTCATATCCTTCCTCCTTTCTCCACATTATTTAAAAAGTGGGTTTTATGTTTACAAACATCATTAGCACTTGAGCTATTTTATTTTAAATATTTATTGTATACATTTTCGTTCAATGACGTATACAGATAGGAACAATCTCTGAAAGTTCGTGGATGCATTCCTTTTGTGGAATCTTGTCAGCAGCCTAATAAAACACTTCCTTTGTAGGGGAGCAAGTACAATACGTCTACCCTGTGATTCCGTTATGAAAGAAGGCAAACATTGTTTTTAATGAGAAAGGGCTATAATGAGGAGGGTAAATCTAGCGATTTTAATGTAGACAGAACTACTCTGGATTGAGAACAGAGCTGAGTCTCTGCTCTTTGTAACTTTGAGCAGAATACGTGGTTTAATCTGTGAAAGCAAGAGCAAAATAAAACAACACAGGATCTCCCTTATTGCCACTGTATTTTTTACTTTTGAATATGTCTAAGACTTCCTTAAATCAAGCTATCAAATGCTAAATGAGCTAGCACTTGTCAAGATGAAAGACAAAGATGATTTCACAGAACTTTTGGGATTGATTTTAAAGAACCAACCTTAAAACCAACACAGACATTCATTATCATCTTTGTAATCTGCTAATTGAAATAGGTGAATACATGTTGGATAAATTGTTTAGAATGAATTCCAGAATACGCCGTTGTGTTTCTGTGGAACCTGTGCATAGAAAAAGACACAGTTTTGAATCAATCAAGGGGACCCTACATGGTTTAAACTCAGGAAAGATGTGCACCAGGGTGACATCCTTTGACCACTGGATGCCCATCAGAAGAATGCGGTTTCAGGATTGGAGGGAGGGACGTTAACAACTTGGGATAGGCAGGTGACACAACTGCTGTTGAAAGCAAAAAACTTGGACTTCTTACGGATAAAGATCAAGCACTCCAACGTTCAGTATGAATTACAACTTAAAGAAAATAAAACTCTTCCTAGCTGGACAAATAGATGATTGAAAATATTAATTGTCCAGGATTTTGATTTCTGTGCATCCACAACCAAGGTCTACTGAGCAGCAGCCAATAAATCAAAGATAGTGCTGCACAAGACCTCTTTAAAATGTTGAAGAGTAAAGAAATCACTTTGAGAACGATGACACTTCTGACTCGAGGTGTTTTTAATTGCCTCATATGCATGTGAAATTGGGCCAGGAATAAGGAAGACCAAAGAGGAATTCCTACATTTGAATTATGATGTTGGCAAAGAATATTGAAAGAACCCCAGATGGCCAGAAGAACAGTTGGGTCTTGTGAAATGTACAACCAGAATGCTCCTTAGAAGCGATGCTAAGACTTATTCTCACGTGCTTTGGACATGTGATGGGGAGACTCCTGTCCCCATACTTGGTAAAATGGAGGGTCAGCAAAACAGTGAAAGAGCCTGGATGTGAGGGATCGACATGGTGACTTCAGCAATTGGCTCAAACATAGCAATTCTGAGGACGGCACAGGATAGGGCAATGACATGCTCTGTGGTTCGTATGGTCGCTCTTAGTAGGATCCAACTTGAAACTACCTAGCAACAGTGACAATAAGGAAACATCTGTATTGTATTTCCTAATATTTAGATTATTTCAGAATTACTTAGAAACAAACAACAAATAATATCATACAATTTCTGTTTGTTCTGGTTGAGGGAAACTCAACTTTGGCCACCCATGTCTGGTACATATATGAGTCCTTGGGCGTTTTCATAACTGAAGTTTTTTCCACTCTTGGATCATCTCATAATTTTGGGATATCTAACGTAATGGCCCCTCGTGGCTTGGTAGGCTAAGCATTGGCCTGCTTGGGGGTACAAGGTCAGCCTTGTGAAACCACCAGGCAATCCATGGGAAATAAGAAGAGGCTTTTGCTTCTGGAAAGATGTATATTCTCAGAAACACAACGGGTCAGTTCTATCCTGTCCTATAGCATCTGTATGAGTCAAAATTTACTTGATGGCAGTGAGTTTTTTGGGTGGTGGAGGTGGAGATATTTAAAGGAAAGTCAAATGGAGAAAGCTTTTCATTTAGAACCAGAATAATTAATTCTTAGGTATAGTTCAAATGTGCATCCAGTCCACTAATGTTTTTACTTGTAAGGAGGTGGCCCATGTCACTATGCTGTTCTATGTCCCAGGAGTCCAATTTTATCTGCTGTGAGCTGAAGAAACCCAGGCTCACTTGACAATTATCTTCTGTGGAAATACTACCACTGAAAGTGGAGCCCAAGAGACCAAAAGGATAGGAAGAGAGAGTCTGGTTTATTTGTTTTCCCCTCTTTTGTCCCCCTCTGGGCACTACTGTACAGCAGTAACTGGATCCTTTGATGAATACAGTCCCCATAAGATGGTCCTCATCCGTTCATTCATCTCACACTGCGCTCCATTAACAGTGTTGTACCCTGGCCCTTCGATCAGGTCATGGCTTCCTTCAGTTGCTAATCTCTGCTTGCCACAGCATTGCTTTCTGGTTTTTCTTATCTGTGTCTAAATCACTAATAGCCATCATTTCTAATATTTAGGAAGCTCTTTTTGGCATGACTGGCAGTTTCTACTGTGAATGAACACTGAGTGACGCATGGGCTTGTCCCCTCGACTTCGCTAAAGCTGCCCGTGCTCTTGATTTGACATCTCTGCCTTCCCTGGCCCTGACTTTCTTACCATCAATTGCCCTCAAGCCACTGCCACCCTTATCGCCATCGCAAATGCCATCCTTTCCAACAACAGGCAATTTAACGGATTGTTTTCTTCTGGATTTCAGCCATAAACTGAGCTCCCAAGTATCTGAGTCCCCACAGATGATAAAGTTTGGGATTTTGGATTTTGTTTTTAACCGTGTAGAATGCTTCTAAAGGAAGGCTAATCCTCGAGGATTCATTAGTTTTGGGTTTATAGCAGATGCCCATGAATATATTTTTCTCTTGAGAAAATCAGAATATGCCTTTGATCATTTGGTTGTTTTGATATAAATTTCATTTTAACAGCATTTTTTATTTCCTTCCTTGGTCTCAACTTTTAAATCAAAATCCTTTCCATTTAGCAGTGGAGAAATCTTGTATCTTGGATATATAAATGTTTTGCTTCATAACGTCTCTACAGCAGAATTCCAATTTCCGAGTTGAAATTGGAGTACGGTTTACTTAAGGTGGGAAAACTATGAGTATTTATTACACATTCCCTCCCTATGGAATTCTTGGGTGGTGTAATTGGTTAGTAGGACAATTGGAATCTCCTGGAAAGATAGACCTGTGTTGAGCCGCTCCCAAAGGCAGCAGCCTCCAAAGCACTAAGCAGCAGTTCTGTTCTGCATGTATGAATCCAAATTGACGCACTGGCGACTCATGACAACATGTGTCCTAATAACGTCTTTCAAGAGAGAATTATTTTCTGCTTGGGTTTTTGTTATTGCCATCAAAACCCTGTGCTATCAGAAATGGAAGGTTTTTTTAATGAAGTGGAAAATATTGT
Source organism: Tenrec ecaudatus (assembly GCF_050624435.1). Lineage (NCBI taxonomy): Eukaryota > Metazoa > Chordata > Mammalia > Afrosoricida > Tenrecidae > Tenrec > Tenrec ecaudatus. The sequence continues at coordinate 13,716,756 of NC_134537.1, forward strand.
TTTGAGGGACTGGGTTGGTGGGATGACACTACATGGCAGCTTTCCCTAGAAGAGGGATGCCCATTTCCCACTAAACCCTAGATGTGGAAATATAGATGGGTGCCTTATGTCCTACAAGTTATGGCAAGATTCGAACCAGATTTAAAGAGGACATAACGAAGGGAAGAACTTTATTCGGGGATATGCCAGTACCATGCAGATTAAAGTTATACTATGTAATCTTTCCCATGTAGTATTTTATATGATTTTCATTTAACAATTAACATTGTCCTGGAATTTAGTAATGACAAATCCCATCTTTGGGAAAAAAACCTCCCTTACTTTGGTAAAGTATTCTTTTCAAAGTTTAGGCATCTAATTTCTCAGACAGCCTTAGACAAAGTGCATGAACATTTACAACATTAAGAATGGCTTGTGAGTTGTAAACTGGAATCTATGATGAAAGCTTCAAGGGATTAGAATTAATTAGTAAAGAGAAAAGACGAAGATGCAACCGCCTTCATAGAGTTAATGGACAGCAGCTATTTTTTTCCATAAATATAAGATACAGGGACTGGAGGAGAGGCCACCGAGCAAAGTGAAGGCATAGCTCATACTTAGACTTAAGAACTGACTTTTCCAGAGCTCTTAAAAAACAGACTTATCTGGGAAAATGCTCCAAGCTCCCTCAAGTTACATTTTAATAGGACCCCACGTTATCAGAGATAATCATGTTTTTTAAGGTTCTCGGGCAAATGGACTTAGGATAGATGCACATTAAATTCTCTTGTACAGTATCAGTAACATATATTAGCATATTAAAGATACCCAGACATTTCTGGAAAGAAAACATGCACACATGCACCACCACCACCCCCCAACACACACACACACACACACACACACACACACACACACACACACACACACACACACCGAGAACAAAAACCTCAGGTAAAGTGGGAGATGATGTCACGGAGTCTATGTCCACAAAGGATGGTTGGAAACTGATGTGTTAGCAATTGTACAATTCTACTTCATGTGATTGAACTCTGGAATGATGGGTTATATGTATTAAATTTCACCTAATGATAAAAAGGAGAGAATGTGAAAGACTAGGAAATGCCTAGGCAAGTAGAAAACCGGTTGATTTGCACAACGAGCAGATCTTTTTCTTCTTCCCCTTTGCACACAGCAAGTCCTCCAGGATAGTTTTCTATTAACACTTGTTTGCATATTAAGCCCTTTAACCGCAAAACCGTGGCACGTGCACTCAAATTATGAAAAAATGTGTGCAGACAGAAATTTACTTAAAAATGGAGAAATGAACATGTCCCTATCTGTTGGGAAAGTGCCCTAGTTAGAAACTTCCTGGAAGTTAACCAGTTTCGCCATGCGCTCACTAAGTGCACTGTCAAATAGCGTTGATTTTGGAATTATGATGATGTGAAATGTGTTGAGGTTTGGAGATGGTAGTTGCATTTAAAATGTGTTGTGTTTAGGAATCGTTTGATGTAAAAATATTAGAAGTTTCATGGAGAAAATAAACACTCCCTTGCTTTCATTCTAGGATTCATTTGGTGTTCTCTCTCTTTAAAATACGGCAGATCACCAACCAGAAATAATATGTAACGTTCAAAGTGTCTATTCCTCCCTAAAGAAAGAATCTCCTACAGATTTATTTGGGCAATTCCCCAGTGTCAGTACACTACTGACTCTATTGGGATGCTGATGTTGAAGGGATTAAATTTCATTTAAATTGTATACATGGTCAGCCATGATTTACTCAACATAAAACTAAAAGCCTTAAACTATTATTTTCCTGATCTTATTAAAACAAAAAATTGGATAATTTTGGGTCCTTCTAAAACAAAAATCATGTTGGATCCTATTACAATAAGCAAAGGATCGTTTTGGAGGGTGCGTGATTAATTGTGGTAACAAAGTTTAGTGATATTACCTATCATTTGCAAAATATCTTGATGAGATTACGTAATCCAAGCTTCCCCAGCCCCGCTTATTTGTCAGTTTGTTGTGGCACAGTGGTTGTCATATGGCTGTGGTCCTGGAAGCTATGCCTTGCTATCACAGGTGCACTCAGTGTCACTCCTGGTGGACAGATTTCAGCAGAGCTTCCAGACTACCTCATGGTCGAGTGTTTTTCAGTTTGATGGAATAGAGAGGCTTCATTTGATAATAGTGCCTGACTCAGAGAAGAAACCATTAAATATCAGAATATGATGTATGCATTATGAATCTAAGATAACCAATAGCTGTTAATGAAATGGAATACAAATGATCAATATTCTAGGCATTGGTGGAAACCATGGAAATCAAGTGATATTGGCAATTTTGAATCACAGAGCTATTATAGTCTACTATGCAAATAAAGACAAATTGAAGAAGAATGGTATCATATTCACTGTCAAAAATACCATTTCCAAACCTGTTCTGAAGTCCCACTCTGTCAGTTTACAATACTGTCCATGAGCACACAAGGGAGACCAGGTAATGTGACTGCCATTCAAATTGTGAACCAACAGGTAATGGCAAAGAGGATAAAAAAATGAAGATTTTAAAAATCAAAATCTGGTGGTGCTGTTGGGTAACCACTGGAGTGTACTCTACAGTGTCAGGTGTTCAAACCTACCCTATGCTCAGCAGGACAAAGGTGAGGCTATCTGTTCCTGTGAAGCTTACCAATACGTGGAAACCTTACATAGTGTCACTAGGAATCAGCATCAGCTCTGTGGCAGTGAGTTTGGTCTTTGGTTTTCTGTCACTAGGAATTGATCAAGTATGAAATCAAGATGCACTGGTGACTGGTGTGCAACAATTGGAAACACAAAAAGGTTGTTGGTTGGAAAACATGGACTTGGCAATAGAAATAAAACTGGAGATCACATGATAGAATTTATCAAGGCTAACAATTTATTCATTGCAGATACCATTTTTCCTCCACATGGATGTTTGCTGTACATGTGGACTTAGCCACATAGGTACAAAAGAATCCAATCAACATTTGTGGAAAGAGACCTTGTAGATGAGCGTCACCCAGCAGAACAGTTTAGAGACTAACTGATGAACAGATTACCAATTGCTTTTATACGAGTTCACATAGAAACTGAAGAAAACTAAATCCACAAGATTCCAGGGATGACCAGGAATGTATCAAACCTGAAATTAGAGATCTTCTCAAGAACAGAGATCCCACGAATGTCCTTTCTGGATGGTCCCAGGATTCCCTATCATCTTGTTTCATAAAGAGCTATTTGGGCAGAGGAATGACAAAACTTCTGACTAATCTCCTCTATTGTTTTACACAAGCTTTTTACATGGTTCTACCTTATCGCTTGATGGGAGACATACGCTGAAAAGTCATATTTCAGCAATTTCACTTCAGAAGGGCACTTAATCCAGCCAATCTGCTACCAAAGGACACTTTAAAGGAGTTTAGGGGGCGTGGCAAGAATCCAAAGATGTCACTCTGAGGACTAAGACGCATTTACCCACGTGATGGCATCTTCAATTGCCTCAGCTGCACGGGGACACTGAGCAGTGTATGAGAAAGATAAAAGAATGAGTCTCTTTGAATTATGCTGTCAGTACAGATTTTTTTTAATATACCATAGTCTACCAGTGAATGAACAAATCTGCGTGGAAAGAGGTCCAGCTAGAATGACCCTGAGTGAGGGTGTCAAGTCTTCATCTCATGTATTTTGTATCCTGAGGGACCAGATCTTAAAGAAGTACAGCCTGCTTGGTGGATAGAAGGTCAATGAATAAGTTGAAGATTTTCAAAGAAATGGATTGACACGATTGGTGTGACAGTGGTACAAGACTGGACCATATTTTGCTCTATTGTAAAAGGATTACCAAGAGGAACACCTGTCTAGGTGGTACCTAAAAGTAGCCTTTCATATGGACTACAGCTCAATGTTTAAAAAAGACCAGTATCCTCACAATGAGACCAATCGGTAACATCATGATGAATGTAAGAAAGGTTGATGTTATCAAGGATTTTGTCTTGCTTGGATTCATAACCAATGCTCATGGAAGCAGTAGTCAAGAGAGCACAAGATGAGCTGCATTGGGTGCAAGACCTTTGCAGAGTATTGAAGAGCAAGGAGGTTAGTTGGAGGACTACTGTGTACGTGACCCAATCCATGGTAGACTCCATTGCCTCTGATGCGTATGAAAGTTGAACACTGAATAAGGAAGACTGAAGAAAAATGGATGCATTTGAATTGTGGTGCTGGGAGGGATATTGAAAATAATGGATTGCTGAAAGGACAAACTGATCTATCTTGAAAAGAAGAAGGCCAGAGTGCTCCTTAGAGCCAAGGGCAAAAAGACTTCATCTTACATACTTTGAACATATTTTCAGGAGAGACCAATCCCTGGAGAAAAGGAATTCATCATGTTTTGTAGAGTAGAAGGGCAGCAGCAAGAGGAAGACCATCGAGGAGAGTCACTGACAACGCCGCTACGACAAGGGGAAGGGGCTCAGGCATAGGAAGAGCTGCACAGATGGCACAGGATCGGGCAGCGTTTCATTCTGTTGTGGGTAAGGACATCATGGGTTGGTCCTGATTCAGTGGCACCTAACAACGGCAACAACGAAAGTAGCAAAAATCGTGTTTCAGAATTTAAAGCTATTGATATGTTGGTTTTTATAAGCTGTAAATATCTTTGACATTTTTATATTTTGGCCCGATTAATTATATTGTGAATCAGTCAAAAAATTAGGAGATCTGTATGTACCTTTTCATCTCCTCTATATTAGTCACTTCATCTATTTAGTATCTACTTCATCTCCTGAAGGAAGCCAGCCGATTACTTTCACTAGTAATGAAATGCAATATTCTCTTGTATTATCAGAAAATGACCGAGTAATTTGAAGCCCAGTGGAGTATATACCTGCATTGCCCTCCTTTCTAGGGGAAGCAATTGGTTGTGTATTTTTAATTGGAATAAAATAATTGAAATTGAATACTAATGTTATTTTTTCCTTTAATAATATATATTCATTAGTTGATAGGCAGAAGATCTTCATGATTAAAATATTTCATGTGTGTGTTTTGTAAAAAGCACCATGCATTTCATGTTTTATGCAACTATCATTTCTATTACTTGAGATTTTTCTAAACACTGTAGCCTCTTTGAAAAGTGTTTAATGAAGGGGGGGACAAGAGTAAACAACACATTTATATTTGCAAAATCAACAAAATTTGGCCATAGATCACTATAGATCACATGATTGCCTGTATAGACTATTATAAGTTTTATTATCTATGGATAATACCGTTAGTTTGCTTTCAAACTTGGACCTTGAGTATTTCATTCTCAACTTTTGGCAACATTTCATTTGATGGTGATTTACCAACTTCCGTTATCTGTTGTTGTTGTTGTTGTTGTTGTTGTTGTTTGGTATTGTCGAGTTGTGTCTGACCCATCATGACCCCATGCACAGCAGAAGGAAACACTGCAAGGTTCTGTTCCATACTGAGATTGTTCCTATGCCTGAGCCAATTGATGCAGCCACATTGTCAATCCATCTCATTGATGGCCTTCTTCTCCGTTGCTGCCCCTCCACTTTAACAACCATCGTGGCTCTCTCCAGGGTCTGGTCTCTCCTGACAGCAAGTCTGAAATATGTTAGATAAAGTCTTGCAGTCCTTGTCTCTAAGAGCGCTCTGACTGTACTTCTTCCAAGATAAGTCAGTTTGTCCTTTTGCCGTCCATGGTGCTTTCAATATGCTTCTCCAGCACCCCATTTCAAATGAATTGATTCTTCTTTGGTCCTCCTTATTCAGTGTCCAATTTTCACATGCATCTATGAAGAATGCCATGACTTGGGTCAGGCACACCTTACTCCTTAAAGTAGCATCCATATCTTTCAACATTCTAAAGAGATCTTGTGCAGCAGATTTACCCAATGCAGCTCATTTTGTGTTCTCTGGACTGCTTCTTCCATGAGCATTGATTGTGGATCCAAGCAAAACAAAATCCTTGACAACTTCAGCCTTTCCTCCATTTATCACGAAGTTACCTGTTGGTCCCGTTGTGATGATTTTGGTCTTCCTAACATTGAGTTGTAATCCATACTGAAGTCTACAATCTTTGATCTTCATCATCAAGAACTTCAATTACTCCTCACCTTCAGCAAGCAAGGCTGTGCCATATCACAGGTTGTTAATAATCCATCATCCAATCCTGATGCCACATTCTTCTTCATATAAGCCATCATCTCTGATGATTTGCTCAGCAATTGAACAAGTATGGTGAGAAGATACAAAACTGACACCTTTCCTGATTTCAAACTATGCAGAATTCCCTCGTTCTCTTTGCATAACTCCCATGTACAAGTTCTTCCTGAGTGCAATGAAGTATTGGAATTCCCATTCTTCTCAAGGCTATCCATAGTTTATTATGGTCCACACTGGAGAATGCCTTTGCATAGTCACTAAAACACGAGTAAATATCATTCTGGTATTTTTAAATTTGAGCCATGATCCATGACATCAGCAATAAAATCCCTCGTTCCACATCCTCTTCTGAATCCAGCCTAAACTTCTGGCAGATCTTTGTCCATGCATTGCTGCCACTATTGTTGGATGATCTTAAGCAAAATTTTACTTGCATGTGATATCAATGATATTGTTCTATATATAGTTTGAACATTCTGTTGAGTCACCTTTCTTTGCAATGGACACACACTTTGATTTCTTTCAGTCCGTTGGCCAAGTAGTTGTCCTGGCACAGACAAGTGAGCACTTTCAGTGCTCTTTCAGCTTACTGAAACATTTCAATTGGCATGCCATCAATTCTGGGAACGTGGCTTTTGGCTAATGCTTTCAGTGTACTTTGAATTTCTACCTCCTGAAACAGTGGAATGTGGACCAGGTCTCTTTGGTACAGTGACTGTATTCTTTCCATCTTCTCTTGATGCTTCCTGCATCATTTAATAGTTTGCCCATAGAATTTTTCAAGTTTGCAACTTGAGACTTGCATCTTCTCTTGAGTTCTTTCAGGCTCAAATATCCTGAGCATCTTCTTTCCTTTTGTTTTCTTTGACTCTAGGTCTTTGCACATCTGTTGCTTTAGAAAAGGAAAATGTTCTAGTTTAATACTAATGTTGATATTTTTCCTTCTCTGTTCCTGTTGGAAAGAAACAATGTAAATGTTAATATTAAACTGTAAACATTTTAGTGAATAATTTGAAAGCGTTTTATCATAGAAAGACCGCTATGAAAGTTAAACCCATCAGCATTAAATACTGAAATTCAGAGTGCTATAAAGAATTAGGATGGATTAAAATCTTTCAAAATAATGCAAATTTGAATTAGATAATTTACAAATGTGCCCATTTACACGTATTCATTGACAACATATTGTTTTGTCAATAATAAGGCCCTTGACTAGTGTCTTTACTTTCTTGAATAAAAATTATGTGTAATAAATATATTCATTTACTCCTAATTAAAACTTCACTTTATTCTTAGTAATGCCCACATGTTTTTAACCTTAAATAACTGCAGAAAACATCATTTGCAGAATATATCACATATTGGGCACCTTTTTACAAATCTTGGGAAGTTCATGAACTATCCTACTATTATAGAAATGTAAAATTTCTCATGTTTTTCAGTTAAACATTTTTCAGACAATTCTATACTTGCTTTTTTAAGGTTATGATAAAATGCTGCCATTTTTGACATTGTGTTGTGCATCTAGAGAAAATGCTTGTCATATTCCTGTGGCTACCTGTCTGGTCCGCATAGCAGAAGGAGACCAGGGAGTACCGCTCTTCAGAGTGGATAGCCTTTAATATCCATGCAATGGAAGATCGTACCGCTCTTCAGAGTGGATAGCCTTTAGTATCCATGCAATGGAAGATCAAATTTAAGGTTCTGTTTGATTTAAATGAATTGCTTTTGTCATTTCGTGCCAGTCTGATATACCTTTATTCCTTCCATTCTGCCAATCTCTTCCTTCATTTCTCATGAAGCAACTCTTGCCTATTTCATTCATCATCTTGAGATCACAACTATTACTACTTCGAGTACATGTGTGTCAACTTTAACCTTTAAAAACTACCTGCTTCAATTCTTAGCATTCTGTGAAAGTAAAATCTGAAAGTAAGATCTATATGGGGGGCTCTCTTCATTTCAGTTTCTTGGGGAAAAAAGGGTAATGCAAAATAGCTTAAGTTTGGAAAATATCATTATCAATAGTTATATTTTGTCCTTTTTAGCCGCCAATGCTAGATGAAGCTAGTTACCGGCTGCAGGGGCTTGTTGATATCATTACCTAATATTTTAATATAATACAAAAGGATGGAAGTCCTGGTGGCAGAGTGGGATTAGTATCGCAAAATAGCAGCCACTGAAGAGGCTATCTGCTTCAACCAAGATTTACAGCCTGAGAAGCGCTAGGGAGCCATTCTCCTCAGTCTTATAAGGTCCCTTGGTGTCAGACTGGACTCATCAGTAGTGGGTTCTAGGAAAATATAAAAATGATATTTTGTAGGGTTTTTTAAGTATAGAAAATTACAGGGGTTGTAGAAATACTTTCTTTGGTGCTGTGCTGGACACTTTCCGAAATGCAGCATGTAAGGGGAAGCACATAAGATTATGCATGTGCAGAAGAACCATTATGATTTTCTGTCAATCAGTGTCTTTTCTTTTATCTGGAATTATAGTAGACTGGCCTGTTCCATATGCATGACATTCCCAGGTTAATTAAAGTTTAATTCCCAGGCTCAAAACAACTCTTCAAGGAAGGCATATATATTTCAATTTATATATGCAAAAACCGAGACTTGGGGAGATTAGGTAATTTGCCAGTGATCACACTGCTAGGAAGCGGCTGAGCTGACTCCACTTCCTAAGCTTGTTGCCCTTCCCATGCAGTGAGCTCCGTTGTGCCCCTCTGCAGTAACTCACTAATGCCTTTAGAGCCTGCTGAGATGTTGGACGGTTTGTTTACACACAAAATGGCCACCGATTGCTCAGCCTTTGGAGACATTGTGCTTTTAACAGAGCACCAGCTTGCTTCAGCATTCGTGGTTGATCTCAGTAGGGTATGTTGTTGTTGTTTTTTTGTTGGTTTTTCGTTTGGTTCTGGCTTGCACAAGGGCAGCTGCACAATGTTGGAGGAAGTCAGAAACCAGGGAAGTTTGGGATCAATCACAATTCCACACCAACCAACCTCTGTCGGGCTCTCAGCACAGCCTGACCATACTCCTCTTGGGTGCCAGTTCGATGTAATGAAGAGTGGAAAGCTTGTGCAGGTTCTCCTGTCAGTGGTTCCATCCACTCTCCCCGCTACAGCCTGCAGATGACCCCGTTCTCTCCATAGAGAACACAGAAACCTGAATGTCAATCGCTTCAGCTTTCCTGTCAGCATTCACATTTTCTTTCTTGTCTCCAAATAATGCATCCCAAGTATGTAGGATGAAGTCGGTTGTTTTTGTTTTGTTTTGTTTTCCATCTTTGCCTTTAGGGAACACTGTGGCCATTCTTCTTTCTAGAAAGATCAGGTTGACCTTTAAGCAGCCATGGTTCTTTGAATAGGCTTCATCCACCACAATTCCAAAGCAGAGATTCTTCATCAGTGTTCCTTATTCAAAGTTCAATTTTCACCTGCATAGGAGGTACTCCAGTGGGAAGTACTGTGACTCGGGCCAGAGCACTTTAGACCTCAAAGTGACATCCTTTCTTGTCAATACTCTAAAGAAGTCTTGTGCTGCTGATTTACCTCATGTTAATACATCTTTTGATCAGTCGATTTGGATGCTAGGAAGACAACAATGCTTGATAACTTCAACCTTTTCTTCTTTTATCATGATGTTACCTATCAGTCCACTTGTGAGGATTTTGACCTTCTTCACATTGAGCTGTGATTCTTACTGACGCTTGCAATTCTGTATATTCATCAGCAAGTGCTTCAAGTTCTCTTCACTGTGGGTTCGGACTCGCATGTACTGAAAAAGGTCACATAGTATACTGAAAAGAATTCATTTGAAGAGACTTTGATGAAGGGGCCATTTGCAGAGGTAGGATTTTAGCTAAGGGAACCCATAGAAGTTTGTGAGTCAACCAGGTCCTGCCCTTCAACCCACTGGAATCAGAGAGGGAATGTTGTCATTTTCAACCCACTGGAATCAGAGAAGGCATGTTGTCATTAACCCTAGTCTGTCTAGTGGGAGTGGAATAGGAGCCGTGGTGGCCCAGAGAGTTAAACGCTGATGTGTTCACCTCCACCTTGGTGCTTCAAACCCTCCAGCCACATACTCTGAAGGAGAAAGATGAGGCTGTCTGCTCGCAGAAAGGCTTACTCCCATAAAGATTCCTAGTCTCAGGAGCAGTACTGTAGACACTGTCTTTCTATCAGATTCCTGAGTCAGAATCTGCTTCGATGGCAGTGTCTGTGCAGGAGGAGCTCTACTGACCAGAGCCTCCATCAGTAGAGAGACTTGGGAGGTGGCAGCCTCTCCTTGTCACCCTCCAGGCACCATTCTTACCATTTTCTTTATTGGTGGCGTCGCAGTTACAAGTTGGACTGCGCTCCTCATGGTCAGCAGGTCCAAGAGACCGGCAGTTCCACAGGAGAAGGACTGAGCTTTCCACCCTCATGCACAAGGACAGTTTCGGAAGACCTCAGGGGATTGCTGTGAGTCAGCATTGATGGGACGGCAGGGATTTTTGTTTGTTTATTTGAGTGAAGATTATTTTCAGAGTAATCTTCAAGTCACCCAAACCATTTCAGGTGTGTATGTGTGTATGTATATATGTATGTATGTGCGTTTGTGTATAGCAAATAGCCTTGGAAAGAAAAAAATACTAGGAAACCCCAAGTTACTACTGCATGAACTAAGTGAAACTTATTTGGTTAGCCAGAAGACTTACATACTGATATTTTTGTCCTGAATTTTGTTGGAATAAGTAGAGATTGAAAAATAGATGGCTTCAAAAAAGATAAGGAATAAAAATAGATGGCTTTGAGAACAGTGAGATTATTATTTTCTTGTTAAAAATAATACCCTGGAAAATCATGGTAGACTTTTCTGTGCTAACATTTAAAAAATAAATCTGAAATAAAGTGAAAGGACTAGTCTGATTGCACTTAAAGAAGCAAAAAAAAATACCCATCACCATAATTATATTTATGATAATATTTATTTTATCATGATCATCTTTATACACACCCATTTCAAGAGCATTCTTATAATAGGTTTTAGGGAGAGACAAGTCCTGAATAATTAACCCTGTAATACCCTCTAATATAAGAGTGTGCCATACACATTTTTATGTTATTCAGAAAGAAGTGATAATCATGATAATCAAAGACATTATTTATAAAGCTATTTCCTAGAATTACTGGGAATTTTTAAGCCCTTGCTTAAATAAAAATATATGACAAGCAATTATATTTTTAGCATGTGTGGAAAACATTGAGACCTCATAGTTGTTTTTGCTATGAAAATTTCTAGGTAATGTAGAAAATATTTTTAAAAAATCAATATTTACCAATTAACATATTAATCAACAACTATTTAGAGAGGTAATATTGTAGGCCAAGCACTATGATAATAAGAGTTAATTGCAAATTTGAGAGATAAATTATATATATTTATAAACTATGTATCAATTTTAAAATGCTATCGTTGCTCCTTAGGCTTGCAATAGTGTACTGTAGGTATTCTCAATTATTTGTAAAAACTTCTTAAGAGAACTGAATGCAGACATGAAAAAGAAACAGCAATATTAAGTTACAGGCATCTACATACTCTATACGTGAGACAATTGACGTGACTTCAAGAAAATTGTAAGTCTTTTCCAGAGGCCTTACAATCTAGTTGTGGAGAGCACACATGTGTAAGATATTTTTTTTACATATTATTATGGTAAAATAATGGAAAATAAAGGCTGAAATTTGTCTTTTCTCAAATCCTGACATCCATTCACCTGGAAAGACCAACTAATTATGAACTGTTAAAGTGCTGTAACTCAGCACCACCTCTGAATGCAAGGACCCAAGGCATGCCCTTGTAAATGTACCCCAGAACTAACAGAGCTAATAGTTAGCTATTAGGAGCAGGCAGTTGGTTCTTTGGATTCTTTGTCATTGAATTGTCTGCCAAAAGTTAGATGTGGTCTGTATTTCAGAATTTTTGTGTAACTTACCAAGGCAAAACTTGGACCTCCAAAGGGAAGGGGAATTTGAATGTTGTCATGCTAAGTTCTTGTCACTTACATGATGGTAAAAGCGGGGTTTTCAGGGAAAACTAGTCTGTCTCTGAAGTAGACATTGGGCGCAGTGTTCAAATTTCCCCTCACCCTGGTGATCTCATACTGTGAAGAGCTGCCGTGGGAATTCTCTCTGTATTGAAAGTGTGTCTACGCTGCACTCGTCTCTTACAGAGATGGGCTTGACAGGTGCTTAGGCTGTTCCCCTAGCGACATCTGGACTGTATCCGCTATGTGGATGAATCACAGTGAGACAGGGGTTTACTCTAAAAATTATTGAGCACCAGGGAGGTTCAGTACAAGCTAGTCAGATACATCTCCCAGTCAACTCCAAGCAATTAACACCTATATGGTTCTTGATGTAAGGAAATCAATCAAACAGATTGACCTGTCTATGCATGGCTGGAATCCTTGATTCTGAATTAAAGCGTGGTAAAGTACTAAATTTAGCTAGAGCTTTTTGTGAGCACTCGGGGCATTTTATCCTCCAGCCATCCATATGGATATCCAACCCTCTTGGGAAAGGAAAAGCTCCTGAGCCCATTAGTTTCCCACATCCCATTTTGTTTCATTATATATATATATATATATATATATATATATATATATATATATATATATATATATATATATATATATATATATATATATATATATATATATATATATATATTAGTTCTCCCACTAGCCAGGCACAGTGCTGAATTTGGCATGGACCAGAAAGTTTAATTCTCCATTAGGGAATGTTCTATTACGTTGACTATTATAGAGATGAAAAAAAATTGAGGTTTAGGGAGGCTATGAGCTCTCTGAGTTTTACCTAAATATCATGAACTCTAGTGTCTGTATTGCTTCATTATACCTATAATAGGCCTATAAGTCATATTTGAGAAGCTGAGTAATAACTCACAAATCAACATCAATACCACTTCAAGCATTTAAGTTAGTTCTTTATGTTGTCTCATAAACACTTATCATTTAGTTAATGAAGATAACCAGACCATATTCTAGACACTGTGCTGCAATACTCTGTCCACATATTCCCTTTCTGTCTCCTCACCCACTGTCTGGTTTCCATAAACTGTATCGGTGACATTTCCTAACACTTACTCCCAGCGTGTGCTTGTCCAGGTCTCCATTCTCTATCTATAGAATGCACGTCTTAGCGGCACTTACTGCCTGGCGCAGCTGTCAGAAGTCAGCTCAATACCCCACGCAAAGCTGTGCCACCTGAACTGTCTCTGGCGAAGGCTCATTTTGTATTATTTGTCATCCAGTTCAGATGGATGCTTTCGTATAGTATCTAAAAGAATGCATTCAAGAAAAATAAAATGTAAAGCAGAGACTTCATGATCATGTTTATCAGATATCCTGTTACTGGGGTGAGTTGCCATGAACATTTCTCCATGGTTACTTTCATTTATGGATTTATCTACATACAAACAGGGATGCAGCAGTTCACTGAATGGCAGTAGTTGGCCAATTGCTAATGAGGAACCTTGTAGACAGTAGATCTCCATAGAGTTTCCTGAAGTAGACTGCTTCTTCTTTTTCCCATGAAGCTGCTCATGGGTCTGAACCACCAAGGTTTTGGTTCCACGTGCAATGCTTAACCCAAGGATCCACCATGGGTCCCATTAACTGTACTGATCCTCTTCAAAGAATGTGCTGTGCATATTGAATGCTCACTAAGTATTTGCATTTCTGTTGAAAACGAGCAGGTTGCCAATGACATTATTAGTTTTCCTCTTTCTTGATTGGTGTGCTGCGTTAACCAAGAGGGTCTAATGACAATTTTAAGGCTAGATATTGACTTATAGTTTTATAACTACTAATGAATTATGCTTGCTAAAAGATTATAATTGAGAGGTCTGCTAAACACATGATCTCAAACCCAAACTGTAACCCTGAAAATAACCCTTTATTCTAATTATGCTAATTTTACATATGTGGAAACTGAGTTTCAGAGAAACTAAAGGATTCCCCATGTCTTCCCAGAAACTAAGTGGTAGAATCTGATTTTACAAACTTGTTTGATCCCAAACTATTTTGTACTCTTTTCACATCCTCTTTCATGAAAACATGTTATCCCTCACACTGCCTCCCACAGTACATTGGCTACTGTTCTGTGCACAAGAAAGAATGAACAAAAAATGATGGCCAATAAACCTGGCCAATAAACCTGGCTTTCAGAAGGCTTTAATGATGAGAGTCACTTCTTAACGTACTTATTCATCTTTAGAACTTAAGGAAATAATAATGCTTTCAGTGTTGAAAAGGCTGAGTACTGGTTTGGGGAGCCAGGCAGTTTCAAAGAATGAACCCAACTTTTATGGGAATGTGCTTGCAGAGCTTAATCTTACATTCCTTCACCTCTGGATGCGTAAGTTAATCTGAACAGTATTTTATAGCTCCGTTTTGTGGTAACAGGCTTAGTCGTTTTTTCCAAGGAAAAAGGTGAGATCTTCAAAGGCATCAGTGCACACATTGAACTGGTCTGCTGCCAACTTTCAGAAGATGGTGTCCTACACGTGGGAACCAGGTGCCACCAGAGATGCGGCTCTTGAAGAATGAGCCAACATGGGTCATCCAACCTGCAGAAAAATAAACAACTGAGCAGTGGATTTTATTAATATCTGAGGATTTCATTGAGGAATGAGCTTTGCTGGACAAGTGAGTCATTGTATATTAATGGATTAACCTTGTCTAAGAGAAAATCTTGGTAGACAACAAATTCTAGGGTAGTAAGGAGGGAAAAACGCCTCTACCTTGCCTACAAAAACACAAGCACTATCTGAAGAAAATGAGTTTATAAGAAAGATATACAGTTGAGTTTAGCAAAATTCAACCAAAGAGCTAGATTTTCAAATGAAAATGTTAAGTTGGCAATGAGTTAGAAATTAGAAATAATCTAATTTCAAAATTTGAAATTTAAAAATTAATCTATAAGTTATCAAGGGTACATGAGGGAGGGCAGGTGGGGGAGAGAGGGTGAAGAAATGGGGAGCTGATCTCAGGGGCTCACGCAGGAAGAAAATGCTTTGAAAATGATGATGGCTGCATATATGTAAATGTGCTTGACACACTGGATGAATGTATGGATTGTGCTAAGACTTGTAAGAGCCCCCAATAAAAGTATTTAATTATAAAAAATTTTAGAAATTAGATTAAATGTAGAGAAAGAAAATTTCTTCATCATTAATTTCAGTACTTATTGTTTACATTTGAATGATAGTTGTAGTGACTGTATTTTCTTATGTTTGGATAGATATTGTCCTATGACAGAAGGCCAGGTACTTAAAAGATTAAAACAAACACCACCATGAAGTCCATGCTGACTCCTAGTAATGCTATAAGGCAGGATAGAATTATCCCTATGGGTTTTCAAGACTCTTTATAGGAATAGGAAGCTCCATCTTTCTCCCTTGGAGGTTGACATCTTTTCATGCCTACCAAGGTCCTGGCCCTGAGCTAATTAAGCACATTAAAAGAGTCGGACTGAGTTGTACACAGTGGTACAATGGCTCACTAAAATTAAATAACAAGAATCCATGATATAATGTTTGCAGGGTTTTCAGGTGTAAATATTCCCACAATGGCCAATTTCAAGCTGCCAACAGGACAACACTGATGAGAGTTGGGAAAAGCCTGCGGACTGGCTCCCAGGGAACAGTATGAACTGGCGTCACCACACTGGTGTTACTGCCGTGTCTTCTTTTCTATCCTAAGTGTATTCACACACACTGGCCTCACTTTATGCATCTGTAAAGTGGGAAAATAACCGGCAGATACTATGGGAAGCTACTCTATATGTGGGTTTTTCTAGTAGATTCAAAATCAGACTTACAAGCTATCAAATATATCACCACAACTCATGACTATATCTTTATATGTGGAAGTGATTTTAAATTTATATTTGAAAAACCAAAGACAATTAAAAAATAAACTCACAGATGGGAAACAGCTTTCGGAAACGCTGTAATAACAGTTCACTTATCTAACTTCATCAGGGAGTGAGCTGTTTCACATGGAGACTTTTCTAAATAAATGAAATTTACAGATTTAAGCACTCGCACTTTTTAATTTTAACAAGCTTATGTGGAAACCTTTCAAAACGGATTAGAAATTTCTTTGCTTTCCTTATTTTTAAAACATGTATTTTGAGTGTAACAATAATGCATAGTCATTATATAACATTTTCAAAATACAGAAACATGGGGAGAAAATAAAAGTCTGTCCAACTCCAACATCTAGTGATGACACACATTAACATGCTGGTTTAGTAATTTTCCATTTAACAACTTGTATTTGTGTCTGAAAATATTGAATATGTTGTGTTGAATATATGTCTCATAAGTGTATTTGTGATTTCCCCATCATTAAATATCCTTGGTTGCATAATTTTTAATGATCTTATATAATAATTTATCCAAAGAATACAGTGGAATTATTTTAACTATCCACATATTTCTGCTATTTCATTTATTTCAACTTCTTATAATTAGAGTGTGTCTATAGACATTCAAATAAATTTGTGGAAGGAGCATTCGTGGGACCAAAGTTGAGGTTATGGGAGGCAGTTAGTGCAGCTGGTTGAACATTTGCATTAGAAACATTGTCTCTCTCTATTCTCTCCATGAGCAAGGCTTATTACTGTTACATTTTGAAACAAATGTAGAATGTCCTAAATTCTCAAAGATCATCCTCTATCTAATCTCCATACCAACCCACTACCATCTAGTTGATTTCTGGTTCCTCCTAGTGACCCAAAGAACAGAGAACTGCCCTTGTGGGTTTCTGGAGCTGTAATTCTTTAGAGAAGCAGAAAGCCTTATCTTTCTCCCCAAAAGTGGTTGGTGGTTTCAAAATGCAGACCATGCTGTCAGGAGCCCAACCTGTAATCCCCTACCCCAGTAATCTCCTCAATATAAACAGAAGTGTTAAGATACATGAGAGAATGTCCTAGAAATCCCCTAGCATACTGCTGATGCTTCCTGACACATAGTAAGTCCTTAGCAAATATCTGCACAGATCAAAGTTTGTGGTTTAGCACAATAAGCATTTTTAATTTCTCTCATCCATATGTTAGTGTGGGTCGGTGAGGAGTCTCTCTACTCCATGTAGCCATTCAGAAATCCAGGTCTCTTCCGTTTGATGGCTCCCCCATCACACTCTTTCTAAACTCCATGTAGCCATTCAGAAATCCAGGTAAGATGTCACACTCTTTCTAAACTCACTTTTGGCTAGTGGTGATCGCGGGCGATCAGCTGTCATTGTTTGACTCAAGGACATGGTGCCTTATTCAGATATAGGGATGCGCCAATGAGTTGCTGAGGGGGTTAAGCCTGATCATCATTACTATGTAGCATATTAGCCTTTCTTCAGGGGAAGCATTATTTAGCACTCTCTACTATGCTCTGTTATTTTTCTTGGCCTTGAGAGTACACCTTGAAGCCCTTTGAGGGCAGGCATTGAGTTGTGTTCACGTTGTTGTCTCTTCAGCACTCGATAGAGTATCTGGTACTTCATAGCAACTCAATACATGATGCTTGAGGCAATGAATACATGTTCAAGTAATCAATATACGTCTTGTTCTGCTACCTGGTTTGGTACTTCATATTTTCTTCCACCTGGTTCTTTTAGTCAATCTCCTTTTACCCATTATCATAATCTCCTTTGAACATCTTGGAATCTTCTGGGGTTGTACACCCCCAAACACAATGTTAATGCTCAGTGGGGGTGAAAAACTCCTCAAGGAGTGAAATGTAGAACAATTAATAAAATTCCAAAGACATTTGCTTGTTTTTCTGGTTCATGGTTATGTTCTAGATAATAGAGCCTATCAAATAAATAAATTTGAACAAATGAAGATAATTTATAAATTGACATAGGTATACAGTCTACTACTCAAAACTAGATGAGCACTCTCCTCATTATTTGCGTGATCTAATGATGATTTGGATACTGAGGATGTATGTGGTTCTTGAATTCGAAACTATATCATACATAAGTGAGTTGCGTCAACTCAATTTCTTACTGTTGTTAAAACATGAAAATAATTCTATTATCCACTGCAGTTCCATTAAAAGTCAGTATACTGTTGGAGTTGGTAGAGTGGGCTCTGGAGTTGGGGAACTTCTCTGATTTATTGCATGACGAGGGTGTGGTAGTAGCAATGAGTTTTTTTTCACCTTTACTTGCTGTATAGTCTTGGGGAGACCTCCATCTGGAAAATATGTTTTATAATACCTGTTATGCCTCTATCACGCATAGGCTTAGCAAAATCAAGTATTTTCAAGAAACAGAAAAGTAAACTCAATACTATTTATTCTAAACTCACTGTCATAGAGTCAATCCTGACTCCTGAGATAGAACTGCTCCCGGGGAATTCTGAGACTAGAACTCTCTACGGAGTAGAAAGCCTGCTCTTTCTCTTCTGGCATGGCTCATGGTTTTGAACTGCTGACCTCATGGGTTTCTAAATAATATACTTTACTTTTTAAAAAATAGCCCTAATTTTTACTCAGCAATATTTTTTTCTAGCTATTCCTGGTCTGGACACATTTTTTGCAAAATGACAGTAATTTATTCTTGACATCACCTTTGCTTTTACCTTTAAAATAGTAACTAAAATCCTTTTTAAAAAAAGAGCAGCTTTGCTAATTTCCAACTAGGCCTTTGACCACTCCTAGGCAAGTAAAACATAGAAATACTTCCCTGATTGTCAATTAGTTTCACTCCCACTTACACTGATGATTGCCTCCTCTTCTCTAATGGCTCCTGGGGAATCAGTCTGATTACATAGGCCGTTATATATTCAGATGACCAATTAATACCGTGTCATTTGAAAAGGCTCTTTGACTTGTAGCACTTGTGCCACTCATGATGAAACAGTGAAGAAACTTAGGCTAGATGAATTGCAGCTGATGTTCAGGGGCTGTCTATGAAGCAGAAGGGAATCCTCAAAAAGTTGATCAATATAGGAGGGGGCTTCAAAAACTATGAAAAAAATTAATTGCATTCTCCATGAACATTTTGCATGACACACACATACACACACACATCTGACTTAAACACAGGTAACAACATATCTATCAAGTTGTTAAGCCTGTAGATGTTGTTGTTCAATGCCACCAAGTCATCTCAAACTCATAACAACACGGTGTGTAACAGATTGAAACTCTCTGGTCCCATACCATCTCCACATTCATTATGTTCCAAACCATGGTGCAGTCATGTCAACCTAGCTCCTGGAGCAGTGGTTCTCAACCTGTGATTTGAGACCCCTTTTGGGGTCAAACGACCCTTTCACAGGGTCACCCGGTTCATAACAGTAGCAAAATGACAGTGATGAAGTAACAACGAAACTAATGTTATGGTTGGGGGTCACCACACATGAGGAGCTGTGTGAAAGGGTCGTGGCATGAGGATGGTGGAGACCCTTTGTGCTGCCCTTTTCTTTACCAGGCCTGATGTCCCTCTCCAAGTGTGGCTCTCTGTGGCTTGTCAACAGGTGGAGCAGAGAGAGACAGACAGACAGACAGACAGACAGACACCTCCAGGGAGTTAGAGAGGGAGTTCCCAGAATTCTCATTATTAGGTCACGCCCACAAGGAGACATCTTCAGGCTGTGACCCGATTGGCAGGCTAAATGACAGCTCTTCGTTCTTTTATTAAGTTGACAGGAAATTATGTAACTCCCACAACATGCCATCCTCCAATCCCGATGCCGCGTTCTTCATATAGTTAACCGCTCTGATCCTTTGGTCTGCATACAGAGTGAATTAGTATGGTGAGAGGACACAACCTGGAAGCACATTTTCCTGATTTAAAACCATGTAGTATCCCTTGGTTCTGTTTTAATGACTGCCTCTTAATCTCTCTCCAAGTCCCTTAGAAGCACAATGAGGTATTCTGGAATTCACCTTCTTCTCAAGGCTGTCCATAGCTTGGTATGAGCCACACAGTCAAATGTCTTTGCATAGTCAGCAAAGCACAGGTAAAGGCCTTAGCAGCGATATTCCTAGTCCTCTTCGGATTCACACTTGAATTTCTTGACCGCTCCGCGTCCGTGTACTGCTATAACTGATGCTGAATCACCATCTTATATATATTACTGATCTTGTTTGATAATTTTCACATTGGGTTCAGTCACCTTTCTTTGAAATGGGCATAAATATGGATCTCTCCCAATCACTTGGCCAAACAGCTGTCTTACAAATTTCTTAGAATATACACATCAGTGCTTCCAGGGCTTCATCAGCTGTTGAAACATTTCACTTGATACTCTGCTAATTCTGGGAGCATTGTTTTTTGCTGATGCCTTCAGTGCAGTTTTGACTTCTCTTAAGTACCATCAATTCTTGGTCCCATGCTACCGCTGGAAATGTTTGAATGGCGAGTAGTTCTTTGCGGCATTGCCAAAGAACCTTCCAATATTGCAACTGAGGCTTGAATTGTTCTTTAGTGCTTTCAGTTTAATATATGCTGAACATGTTCTCCCTTCTGAAAATGTCTAGTCTCTTCATATTTCATTATAATACTATGTCTTCTCTAGCTATCCTGTGATTTTTTTCTGCTGAGTTCGTTTGCTTCAGCATTTCTTTTCTTTTCTTTAGATTTGGACTTTCTTCTGAAATAAACTTTGACCTTCTCTTTCTTTCTTATCTTTTTAATGACCTTTTGCTTCCTTAATTTATGATATTTTTGATATCATTACGTAGATTCTTAGATCTTCTGTCATTAGTGTTCAACGAGTCAAATATATTCTTGAGATGTTTTCTAAATGCAGGTGGGATATATTCCAGATTGTATTTTGGCTTTAGTGGACTTGTTTTAATTTTCTTCAATTTCAATTTGAAGTCACCTATGAGCAATTGATGGTCTGTTCCACAGTCAAGCTCCGGCCTCAATGTAGCTGCTGATATTGAACTTCTCCATTGTCTCTTTCAACAGTTGTAGTCAATTTGATCCTTGTATATTTCATCAGGAAAAGTCCCTGTGTGTTTTCCATGGGTCAGTTTTTGGAAAAGGTAGTTCTAATGAAGAAGTTGTTGACCTTTCAAAATTTCATCATGAAATCTCCAGGTTTGTTTATAGCACCAAGGTCATATTTTTCAAATATTATTCCTTCCTTTGTTTCCAACTTTGGAATTTCAGTTGCCAATAACTATCCAGGTATCTGGAATGCCTGTTTGATCAATTTCTGAGGGAAGAAATTGGTAAATTTCATTAATTTCTTTTTCACTGATTTTAATGGTTGGTTTGTAAATTTGAATAATAGTAGTATTAATTGAAATTCCGTGTATGCATATATATATTATATCATCACAGGCAGATCTTAAAATATCCTATTTGACTATGACTGTGGTGCCATTCCTATTGAATTGGTCATTATGAGGAACCCTGGTAGTGCATGAGTTATGAGTTCAAAACCCACACCCTCACAAAGGGAGAAAGACAAGGCTTTCTACTCCTGTAAAGCGTTACAGTCTTGGAAACTCCCAGGGGCCAGTTCTACCCTGTTCTATGAGTTGGAATAGCTTTGAGACTCACTCTGTGTTGGAATAGATTCAATGGCAGGGAATTTTGTGTTTTGGAACATAGTAAACCATAAAATTGTGTGTATCAAAATGTTGGAAACCACATCATTTAAGCCCAGCAATCAGGCCTAGGGTATTGATTTTTATGTTTTGCATTTCATTTTTGATCACTTCCAATTTTCCTAGATTCATATATGTAGAGATATAAAATTAACCCCATAGCCATCAAATACATTTGGACTAATAGCAACGGTATGTGGGTTTCCAATATGTGGATCTTTTTCAGAGTAGAAGGCCTCATCCTTTTCCCTTTGAAGTAGCTGGTAGATTGGAACCACCAACCTTGCAATTAGCAGTCCAAGTCTTACCTGACAGTGCCATCAGGACTTGCTTGTGCATGCTTCTCTGTCTGTACATATGAACATAATATATATTTGTGTTTAATTATTTTAAATCTGGAAATCATTTAAAGTCACAGAATGTTGAAAAAATTGAAAATGATTAAAAGAGAAAGCACTTCTGTTGCTGTTAGGTGTTATCATATCCGTTCCAATTTGTGTTGACTCTATATACAACTGAATGAAATATTATCTGGCCCTGCGCCATCTCACAATTGTGGCTATGTTTGAGTTCATGTTTACAGCCTCTATGTCAATCTGCTTGGTTAATGGTCTTCTTTGTTACTCAGACTTTGCTTCACCGTGCACGCTGTACTTTCCCAGGGATGCATCTTTCCTGAGACAATGTCCAAAGCCATTGAAATCCAGTCTTATCATCCTTGCTTCTACAGAGCATCTGACTGTACTTCTTCCAAGACAGATGTATGAGTTCTCCTGCAAGTCCGTCATAATTCCACTATCCGTAACCAACCCCGTGATCTAAATACATTACTCTTCTTCGGGTTTAAAATAAGGGAATGATGGAATCTCTTACATACTCAAAACCCTCTAGTGCCTCCTTTCACATCCAGAGTACTCTCTGAATTATCCTGCAGGGCATTCAGTGTGCTCCACATCATTACTTCAGACTCATTTCCGTCCTCTCCGGTTTCCGGTACATCTGTAATTATCATTACTCCCCTACAGAGTATGCTGAGGATTGGCTGTGGATGCCATCAGTTCTCCAGATGCTTCCATTTGACTTTATCTACTTTTAAGATTTACCCATGGGCGAGTTTCCAAGCACATTTGGTTGATGATATCCTGACCTCTTTCCCCCATCCCAAGCACATAGTGCCGGAGCAGTGGGACTAACACAGTGACTGTCTGAGTTGAAGTAGCTTTGTGAATGTGGGTTCCCCCTGAGTGCTATTTTTCTCATATCTGTCATTTTTAATATGTAAAGTTAGAGTAATAACAGTACCCCCCTACTAAATCAGTTATAGGGTTCCATGAACTAACCCTGTTTCAGTGTCTATTGCCGTCCCTGGAAGACACTTAGCACTCGATATATATTAAGTACGCTTACTACAGCACATAGCTCCTTGTATCTTGATTGGTTGTTTATATATCAGCCTTCCTGCACGGTTAGGAGCTTGTTAATTTTCCTGGAAATCCAGTAGAGGCTGCAGAAGGGTTTACTCCTCCACACAGAGGACCTCTTCATGTGGTGGAACCGAAGACAGAGCGGAGTCTTTAGTCCAAGCCCTATAACGCATGGTGTTTTCTTAACATTTAATTAAAAAATATATATATTAATATACATATGGATAACTATGAAAGTAAAGAATAAAAACACTTTTTCCTGAAATTAAAAATTCAGGGGTTAGAGGGCTAACTTCCTGTGCACTCTGTAATAAGCAAATAATAATTCCAATTTTTTTGGTAAGGGTTGAAATGAAAGAATAAGTTTACCTCCAGAGGAAACAGAACAAAACAATGCAATTCTTTTAGGAATTTATGGAAGAAAGTCATTACATTTTGAGGTACTTCTGTGAGCTTGAGTCAGCTTCAAGGAAAGGAAGGTAACTTCTAATAAATTGTTCCAGGTCAGTGGAGGTGGCTGATATTTGAAAGCGAGAGAGAGAGACTGTCTACAAAGAAACACACTAACTAAATAAAACATGTGTTGTGAGCCAGCAGTACCACAGTGTCAGCTAGTCGCTGTAGTAAACATGTATCGTACATGAGTGGCAACCATATTTAAAGTTTATTAAAAGACAAATTTCACTGTATGTGGTTTTCTTTTGTGACTATTTCCATAGAAATGGATTTTTGGTATTGGTTCCCCAAACCAAAATGCTCATAGCACACACATTTAATGCGTCTGAACTTGTGTCTACGCTACGTGATATTCCTCTGCACTAGAGAAATTCCTCATCAAATAGACAGGCTTCTGATTGCGCAGAGATCATGAACCTGAACTTTGCTGAAGCATGCAGGTTTGCAATTTTTAGCAGTGTTGACATTCCAAGAAAGAAGGTAATGAATTCCAGTTTCCAGAAATTTAAATCTGGTTATTAAGGCAGAAGTGTTTGAGGCTAATATAAAACTCACCACAAGTACATTATTTAGAGGAACTGAGGAGTCATCTTAGCATTTAGAGACTTAGGGAGCATGCAGTCTTTCTCTTAAGAAAGGGCAATTAGAGCCCAAGTAAAGGAAGCCCAATTCTCAGTCCCCCAAACACAGTGACAAAGCATTGGTACATTAGGATAGTAGATAAATCTGAAAATGCTTAGTTTCCAACTGTGCCCACTGGTTATATTTTTAAAAATTAGACCACATATAAATTTTCCTATCTCTTTTCTTGATTTTTTTTACTTATTAAAAATCTTTCCCATAGTTGCACAATTTCGTATTTAGTTGTGGTGACTTTGTGAATGGCTCTTTTGTTTCAGTGCCTCAGAGTTTATAATGAAAATGTAAATGTGAGCTTTATAGGAAATTATTTTATTTGCCTAGAAAGTACTCTGTCAAGAGTAGAATTTTCCTAAGGCAAAGTTAGGAATTGTACTAAATAGTTAAAAAGGAGAATAATTTCACTTAGCAAATTGGATTTGAGTTAGCCCTGAGGGGCTGCTAGTACCTAGTATTGTGCCTCAGGTGAAAGGAACTTATTAATCTCACAAAACCCTTGGACATATTAAAAATACCCTTTATGTAATACTCAGAACAAAATTAATATGTTGCTGTTTTATTATTACTAATAAAGAAATAGGATTTCCTGGCATTAGAACACATAAAAATTGTCATAAGGACACATACTTAGAGAATTTAATATCTTTGGCTACAATATTGTATTCATAGAAATTTTTCTGACCATCAGCTCAGCCCCACGAGAATTGTTAATGCAGTGTAAGGCATTTTTGTTCATCTCCTAAGTTTTTGATACAAATGAGATAAGCAGTTTGTTTTCATCTATCATCTTATGAAGCTATCTTCATGGAATTTACATCATGAATAATGAAACAGTGTTGACCTGTACATTCTATTAGAAACACAACATTTCAGAGATTCCTATTTGTTTGTTTCACCAACGATAGCCATACTGAGGAAGGATATCTGTCCTTTTTATGTAAAGTTCATTTTCAAGTGTGAAATATAAGGAATATTTTTTGTAATGATAAACTAAAATCCTGTACTTATGTAGCAGACCTTGATGAAAGGTCCATTATCCCTCTAAAACCTTTTCCATATTAAAATTTCCCCATTCTTGAGTTCTTTTTTATGTGAAAAATGTAAGCGTTATGTCCCTTTAGAAAGAAAATATATGTGAAATCTGTACTGATTATTACTGCAGGTTGAGCATCTGACCTGTCTCTTAGCAAGAGTACCTGGCTTTTTCTAGAGTAATGAAACAAAACTTCAAGACTTCAAAAGTGACATGTTAATTATTCTCCCTCTAGTCCCTTGAAATATTGGCCATTGGACTTAAAGTGGGGATTAACTCCCTACTGTGGAAAATGGACACTGAAATATTGAAAATACTGATTTGCAGAAGAGACGTTTAGAATGAATTCACCTTTCCCAGCTTTGACTTTCAAATACAGAGTTTGAATTCCAGGAAGCAAAAAAAAAAAAAGATAAAGAATAAATTTTAGTGAAATCATTGCCACCTGAAAAGTCTTGAACTTTGTGGACTGTAGATAGTCAGACAAACCTTTTCTCTTCCAGAAAGCTCCATTTCTTTTGGCTCCCCTCATTTCTGAAGCTGTCTGTTAAAATAGAAATATTGTATATTAAAATCATTTGTTCTAGGAAATAATCTATGTTCCATTTTAAAGGGTATGTACCTATTGAGTCTCAAAAGAAATATTTTTCAGGTCAGCTTTCAGTATTTTTTTGCCTGTCAGGAGGACAAGCCCATTGGGTGCCCTACAGCTCCTGAGATGTCCATGGGCTACTCACACCGCCATCCTGTCTCTGAAAATTAGACATGCTGGCGTTTGTTGTCATTGGGCACAGGATGACTTTTGCCTGGCAAACTTTCTTCTCCTATCGTTAGAAAGAGAACCTCTCTTATTTTCAAAGGCTGAGCAAACTGGAAGTAGAGTATGTTGTTAGTCTAGGCTGGGTCTCAAGTGGAATTTCTATCACTGCGTGTGATTCTTCCCCTCAGCTGCTGCTTCTTGTTTTCTCAAAGCATCTCTCTCTTTCTCAGAAAGCTTCTGTTTTCCTGCCCCACCCTCACAAACCCGTGATCATTTATAAACTAGTATTATTTTTTCATGCGTTACACTGTCCAATTTCTCCCTTCAACTATTTTTCTGTTGTCTGTCTCCCAGAGAGGGGGCTATATGTAGATCATTGTGATCAGATCCCATTTTCTCCCCCACCTTCCCCTTCCCCTCCTGGTATCTCTACTCTCATTATTGGTCCTGAGGGGTTTCTATGTCCTGGATTCCCTGTGTTTCCAGTTCTTATCTGTACCAGTGTACATCCTCTGGTCTAGCCTGGGTTATAAGGTAGAATTGGGATCATGATAGTGGGAGTGGGGGTAACATTAAGGAACTAGAGGAAAGCTGTGTGTTTCTGATCGTATCAACACCCCCTGATCACACGGGCTGGTGTGCTTCTTTCATGTGGGCTTTGTTGCTTCTCAGCTACATGGCCGCTATTTATCTTCCAGCCTTTAGGATGCCAATGCTATATATCTTTTGATATCCGGGCACCATCAGGAGCTTCTTCTTGAAATTTAGTTTGGTTACTGGACAGTATGAAAATCCCTCTCAAAAGTTTTTGTTTTTAAAAGGCAAAAACAGTGTAATAAAGCAAAGCATGTTGAACCAACATGCCTCAACAAAGAGCTCTAGAATGGACACATTGGAAAATGGTCAGTTCTGTGGAACATGGCATCATCTTAAAAAAAGAAAACAACCCCCCCAAACTTATTCTAATGTACTTCATTAAAATATTTATATATGTATAATTTATATTAAAATTATACATATCCATGTACAGATATGCAGAATTTAGAAAACATCTTCAATATTTTTATGAGGACATGAAAACCTGAAATCACTTGTCTAAGATGACATTTTAGAGGTTTAGTCTGACAAACAATTTTGATTAATATATATATAAAATTAATTTATGCATATGAATTGCTACAATTTTCATTGGTTGTATTAAAACTAAAAATAATGATTTGTATATTTTCATAAAATAGTGGAAGTTATATACAAGTTAATATAGTTAGCTTTCATAATAATTTATATGATCTTACATAGTTGTCATATTATCATAAATGCACATCAGATGTCCTAAAAATATGTATACTTAATAGATTTTCTGATGTAGAAGAGAAATAATACAACTTTTAGTTTTTATTCTTGTATTTCACCACCAAGTCCTCAATTCTAACCTACAAAATCTTGGAAAATCATAATACAGTTGCAAAATATAAGTTTCCGAGTGACTTAATGTAGACACTGCTATTTGTATAATAAGAACTGTACATTGTATTTGTATACTGCTTCAAACTTATTCTAAAGTGTATCATTCCGTTACTTGCTGATTAATTAATAAAGACCTTCAGAGTAGGTAAGCATGGATGTTACTTTGAGGTAAAGGTGCACCTGACCAAAGCCCTCGTGTTTTCAATTGCCTGATAAGCATGTGAAAGTTGGACATTGAATCAGGAAGACTGAAGCATCTTCATTTGAATAAGGTGCCAGTGAAGAATGTTGAAAACACCATTGACTGCTGAAAGAACCAACACATCTGATTTGAAAGAAGTGCAGCCAGAATGCTCTTTAGAAGCGAGGATGGCAAGACTTTGCCTGATGTTTTTCAGACATGTTCTCATAAGAGGCCAGTCTCTGAAGGAGGGCGTCATGCTTGGTCAAGTAGACGGGCAGCACAAAAGACCCTGGACAAGATGGATTGACATAGGGGCTAATACAATGGGCTCAAACATAAGCACAGTTGCGGCATGATTCAAGACCAGCGACCACTTCAAGGAGGCAAACATAAATGAATAAATAAAAAAATTCAGTTTACCTGCTCCTGGAATGGTTTACAACTTTGAAAACCCAACGAGTCGGTATGGACCGATGGTGATGGGTTTGCACACACAAAGTCACACACATTATATAGACTGCTTACTCAGATCTCCTTAGGAATCAGATTCAAAATGATGGTAGTGAGTTTGTTTCTTATTTTTTTAATACTTAGAGTTCTTACATTTTATCTCTAACATGCATGAATATAATAATCCTATTATTTGTATCTCCAGGTTTAATAAAAAAAGGAGCTATGAGAATCTGGTTCAAAAGCAAACAAACAAACAAACTCCTACCACTGAGCTGTTACTAAGATTTCTGGCTACTAAATAGTAAAAAAAAAAAAAAGAGAGAGAGAGAGCCTGTGGGTTGAGCAACTATTGCGTCATGTTCACTCTTGAATCTTCAGATTCTTACATGGTGACTGAAATATAACGGGGGATCAAAAGGTAGTTACAGCATAACTTAAAGAGTGATTCACTTACTCGATGAACAGCAATTACTACGAATCATACCGCAGATGTATGTTCTGTCCTTTTCTGACTTAGTATGTCTCTTTAAAAAAAAGATTTATAAAATCGTGGAAGTGATGTACAGACTGTTGTCTTTTCAAAGGAAACAACTACTGAAAGTGACCAATGGCTAAATGCTGTTAGAGATCAGTTAATTGGGTCTATTTATTAACTAAACAAGCACTGTGCTTTTTAGAAAGTGACATTACATCTAGCTAATGGGATGGAAGGAGGGAAGGGAGTCGTTTTCTTCTCTGAGAAATTGGTGGAGACAACACGGTGTTATGATATTTTACGACTGCTGTTCTCTGCCTCCAGTGTCTCATCAATATTGATTACTTGAGAGCAGAGTGAGAGATAAACTGGAGAATTACCTAAGGAGAAGGCCAGGAAGGGAACAAAACCTCATGTGGCCGGAAGACATAATTCACCTCAGAAGCAAGCCAGTGTCTCCCTCTTGACCAGTTGAACACAGCCTGAGCAGGAACTCTGCTCTCCGGAGACAACAGGACTGCTAGGAGTTGTCGATAGGTTTCTAGGGAGACACTGGCAGAAAGTCAAAATTAAGGGTAAATTATATAAACAATTAATTTTTCCTTATGCATGTAGTTATCATGTCTAAGTATTTTAACTCTGACAGGCTTCAATGTTAAGCTTATTCAAGCCTTTATTCTACATACAGGTTAATATAATTATAAATCTATTTACCACCTATTTGAAAAATTGCTCTAGAGAATTTTATTTTTTTGTGTGCATGCGCTTGCTAGACATTGAGGTGTGGGTTTCAGAAAGAGCAAACAGGACAGGAAAAGACTCGGATACATAAAAGGATCTGAAGCCCTTAGGGAAGAGCACAGTAGGTACGTGTTATAGATAATGGAGACGAAACCGAAGTAGGAAGTTGCAGTAGACAATGAAGGGCCCTGTGTGCTAAGTTATGGAATTTATACTCAGTCTTATCATTAAAGTGGGATGACAGACATATTCTGGATGTATTTGGAAAATGTCATTCGAACAATTCTGTGAAGAATGAATGGATCAGGCTTGACTGGAGAGGAGAAACTACTAGTAGAGTGAGTAGACTAGCTTAGGCAGAGTCTTTATTTGAATGTAGGAAAATGATGAATTAGAAAAAGAAATGCTCCTAGGTTGTGACCTGCATCAAAGTAGCTTTGAGAGTGATTGAAATAATTTTGACATTGACAAAGTTAAGGTAGAGAGGAGGAACAGGTTCGGGTGGTGACATGTTCATGATTTTAGGGATTGAACTTGAGTATCTGTGTATCAAAGTGGGATGTGCCAGTTGGATATGAGAGTTCAAAAAAGGCATCTGAACTAGTCATTAGTGAGTGAGTGGTTTACATGCAGGTAGTAATTGAAACCAGGGGAGTGACGTATGGCATGAGGGATCTGTAGTGAAGTGGAACAGCAGTGAAAAAATAAGCACTCTGGACAAGTTAGATTGGCAGGGGGCAGCAACAATGGGTTCCATGGGACAACGATGGTGAGAATGGATAGGTCCTGGTAGGCTTTCTACTCCTGTAAAGATTTACAGTCTTCAAACCCACCGGGGCTCTTCTGCTCTGTCCGGTAGGGCCAGTGTGGCTCAGAGTGAGTTGATGAGAGTATATTTCGAGAGATTTCTATTTGACCAAGCAAGATGTCTTTTTCCAAGGACTGCTCTCTCCTGGCAACAAATCCAAAGTTTAAGACACGAGTCTCAGCATCCTGGCTTGTAAGGATCCTTCTGGTTATACTTCTACCAAGACAGATTTATTTGTTCCCTTGTCAGTCCATTCTCTATTCAACATTTTTTTTTGCCAACACCATAATTTAAAGCCGTCCATTATGTATTCTTGTCCAACTTTCATATGCATATGAGGTGATTGAAAATAGAATGGATTGGATCAGGCAAAAATGTAGTCCTTAAAATGATATCTTTGGTCTCTAACAATGTAAAGAGATCTGTTGAAGGGGGTTGTGTATGTGATTTCTTGGTTGCTGTTTCCATGAGAATTGCTTGAGGATTCAAGCCAAATGAGAGTTTTAACCATCTCCATATTTTCCTTGTTTATCATGGTGAGAATGTTTCTTGGTGAGAATGTATCATGGTGAGAATGTAGAGGTACTGTAATCCACTTTGAACGATGTAGTCATTTGTCTTCATCGATCAGTGCCTCAAATCTTTGCTTTCAGCAAACAAGTTGTATCACATGCATATCACAGTTGGTTAGTTAGTCTTTCTCTAATCCCGCTTCACATTTCTTCTTTATCTCATCCAGCATCTGGGATTGTTTGTTCAGTGTACAGACTGAGTCAGATGAAAGGATGAAACCCCTAGCACCTTGTTCAGACAATTGCCTCTTGGTCTATAGTCCACATGGGCACATTTATAATTCTGGATTCTAGAATTCTCATTCTTTGCAGTGTTATCCATAATTTTAAAAAATGATCTTATCTAGTTTAATGCCTTTGCAGATTCAATGAAACACATCTTTCTGGTATTCTCTCATTTCAGCCAGCATCCCTCTGACAATAGGAACGATAGCCCTTGTAGCTCATCAGCTTCTAAATCTGGCTGGAATTTCTGGAATTCCACTGTTCAGGTACTACGTCAACTCATTTTAAATTCTGCAAAATTTTACTTGTGTGTTTTACTAATGATATTGTTTGATGATGGGTACATTATATTAAGTCATCATTTATTTAGAATGGGCACAAACATGGAACTCTTTCAATAAGTTGGCCAGGTAGCTGTGTTTGAAATTTCTTGACAGTGAACAGTGAATGCATTTAGCATTCCATCGCTTTGTTGAAACATCTCTGTTCTGTTTTCATCAATTCTTGAAATCTTATTCACCAATAATTTCAGTGCAGCTTAGAATTCTCCCTTCAGTATTAATGGTTCTTGATCATATGCTATCTCTTGAAAGGTTCATCCGCTCTTTCTTCTTAGTCTAGTGACTTTTTATATTCCTTTCATCTTCTTATGATATTTTGGGCATCATTTAATATTTTCCCAACTACTTTTACACTATTAAAAATAAATGCTTGAAATTTTCCTTAATTCTTTCAGTGGAAAATGCTGAACCTGTCCTTCTCTTTTGATTTTCTGTCTCTTTGCACATGTCATTACAATGCTTTACTTTGTCTTCAGAAGCCACCTTTGACATATTGTGTTGAGCTTCTTTACTTCCCTTATTTCTCCAATTCTTTTAGTTAGTCCATGTTTCAGATCAAGTCGCAGTCTTTTCATGACTTCCATTTGGTCTTTTATTTAGTTCCTGTCTTTTAAATGATCTCTAGCCATGTGTGATGGTTTGAGGGCATCCCATGATTCTAGTTTTCGGTGTGTCAACTCTGATCTCGAGATGGTCTGTGAATACAGGTGGGGTATACCCAAATGCTTACTTTGACTTTTCATGGACTTATGTTAATTTTTTCAGCTTCAATTTGAAGTTGAATATGAGAAATACTTGGTTTGTCCCTGAGTTTTCCCCAACCTTGTTCTGACTGCCAATATAGTACTTCTGAATATCCTGAGTGCCAATTTACTACATCTTTCATTGGATGTCAGTAATTTTACTCCTGTGTATTCTACCCATCAAAATTTCAGATGCATGTTGACTTTTCTGTTATTGAGAAAACTGTTTCCAATGAATAAGTTGTTTATCTTGGAAAATGTTGTCATTGTGATCGCTGGCATCAAATCTATCACCAAAGCCATATTTTCTAGTTAACTTTTCTTTTTTTTTTGCTTTCAACTTTTTCATTCCAACCATCACTAATTATCTTTGCAACTTAACCATGTGGTTGATCAATTTTAGACTGTAGACTCTAGTAAAACCCTTAATTTTTCAAATTTCAGGTTAGTCTCCAGCATAAATTTGAATGATAGTTGTATTATCTCCTCTTCCTTGTAATCATATGGATGTGATGTTCTCACAGAGAAAAATACTTCAGGACAGATTTTGAAATATTCTTTTTGATGATGAATGTGATGTAATTTCTCGGTTCGGGGTCATAGTTGACACAGTATACTATATATTTTGTGATTCAAAATGACTAATCCCAATCTATTCCAGCTCACTAATGCCTAAAAGATCTCTCTTTATGCATTCCTCTTTAGTTTGGATGACTTCTAATTTTCTTAGTTTCATAATTCACACATTCTAAATTTAAATAATTAGTGAATATTTGCAGCTATGCCTTCTCCCGTTGTCTTGCCACATCCGGAGGTGATGTCTTGAAGTGTTTTTCCCTTCACATCATTAGATGAACTGTACTTTCAGGTGGCAGCCTTTCCCCAGTTATATTTTAGGTGCCTCCTCACTTCAGAGGCCCATCTCCTAGCGTTATATCAGACAATGTTCTCCAGCTAGTCTTAAGATTTTCACCAGTCAATATTTTCAGAAATAGATTGCTCGGTCCTGGCTTTTAGTTGATCTTATTCTGGAAACACCAATGAAACCTGTCCATCATAGAGGATCTTGCCGGTATTTGAAACATGGGTGTTATAGCTTCTGGCATCCCAGCAGCATACCAATCATCATCATATGGCAGACTGACAGATGAGTGCTGATACAATGATTTAGCCTAATTAATGTGGCAAAGGAAATCTTAATTCCAAAAGGATCTTGACCCAGAGATAGAGGGGTTAGTAGTTCAACAAGTATTTGGGGGGGGGGGGGGCGCACACTTTTTCCCATAACAGATACAAATGCCTGCATATTTTGGAAAAGAAATTAAAAAATAGAATACATTTAAAATTAACCTTTATAAGAGGGAATCCAGGACAAATAAACCCCTCAGGACCAATATTGATAGTAGCCATACCAGGAGGGTAAGGGGAAGGTGGGGGGAGGAAGGGGGAATGGATCACAATGACCTACCTATAACCCAGGTTGACAGAAAACAGAAAAGTGGGGCAAAGGAGACATTGGTCAGTGCAAGAGATGAACAAATAATAATTTCTAAGTTATCAATGGTGCATGAAGAAGGAAGGGATAAAAATGAGGAGCTGATACCAAGGACTCGAGTAGAAAGGAAATGTTTTAAAAATGATGATGGCAACAAATGTACAATGTGCTTGACACAAAGGATGGATATATAGGTTGTGATAACAGTTGTATGAGCTTCCAATGAAAGGATTTATTAAAAAAATAAAATTGATCTTTAACTTTCATTGAACAGAAACTTTAAAATAAACCATAGTTTCTTTTCTCTTGTATAATCTTAAAATACATTAGAAGCTAAGCTGCTATATTTGTGATTCCATGCACACACACCCTTAGATTGGAATAAACCACAGGGAAATGTAAGAATAGGAATAGCATCCAAGTATCACGAGGTCTGTATCGATAGTAAGACAGACTTATAGCAGTTACTTTCCATAGCCCATTGCATAATTCACCCAATCAAGGGCATCAGCAGGATTTAGTCTGCTTACAATGGTAGCAGATGTAGTAAAATTCTTCAGTTATCAATAGAAATACTATAGATAACTTGGCTAGGTGATAGTTCTTACTATTTAATTATTCCCCTGAATTATTCTGAGCCTTAAAGTTCTTTAGACCAATGTTGCTTGAATAGAGTAATGAGGTCTGTGGATCTTCCGAGGTCACAGCAAAAGCAAGATGGCTTAGTTCATTTGTGTGCAAGCAGGTAGGGTAGTAAGTGATTATCACGTCACTCGCACAAGAAGCATATGGGTAAGTCTTATAGTGTGCTTATTATGTGTCACACACCATGTTGAATGCACCACAGTCCATTTTAATCAGTTCATCACCATAAATTTGCCCTGAGATGGGTGTTTCTATTAGTAGTAGGATTAATATTCTTAGACCCCTGGGTGGTACTAAATTTTCACATGAGGAAACTGATCCCCACGGAGCTAGTTTTCAAACCAAAGCCATTGAACTATACAATTCATACTATCAACAATACAATATATGTGTTATAAATACATGAGTTTTAGAGATACATTATAAAAATATTTTTAGAATTTGTACACTTTTTGTATAAAATACTTCATGAAAGAAGTATTTATATTCTTACTCTAGAGTATAGTTGGATATTTTCTTATTTACAAAGAAAGTACTAGAAACCAGCACAAAAAATCAAAAAAAAATTTTTTTAAAGATGTACATAAGCAAAGCTAATAACCTACTAGTTTGGGCTTATTTCTTTCTAAACCTATTATAATATTAATGTTAAAATGAGACACGGATCATTTTAATACATTTTATATGTTCTTTTAACAGTTGATAATGATAACCTCCACACAGTCTTCAAATTCTTCAAATCAAGAATATTTTTGGATAGAACATTTTTATGCGGGTGTTTCCTAATATATTAAATAAGTACTTAAAAGTTAAATAAGTGTTACCTTGAACAATAATGATGTTATCATTGTTGTTCATTTTGGTATTTTTTTTAAGGGGGCCACTTAGATGTGAGATTGCCAAATAAAAAGAAAGAAACATCTTAAAGTCTTTGAAAACCACCCTCAAAGTACTCTCCAGGAATTCATTATGCCAGTTTATGTCCTTGCCGTGGAGTGTGAAAGTACCCATCGTATCATATCCTAATTAGTGTGAATATTTTCACTTAAAAAATCTGACACATTTCATCCGTGCTACTTTTTAAGTTGATATTAGTCAAATGAAATACTTTTATGTTTATAGATCATTTGTGTTTTATTTTGAATTGCTAACATATTTGATAGCGTCTCTCATTATTATTTTATGCACAGCGCCTTGTTTTGCAAATCCGTCTCCACTCTATCTAAATTGGCATTGAACTTCTAATTTTGTTTGTGGTGATATTTGATTATGTTTCATTTGCTTGTAATCAAACTCACATATCATTTCTGACTTTAATGGCATATATGAAATCATCTATCTTACTCTAATTCTATCTGCCCACCTACCTATCTGTCCATTACTTCTATGTCTTTTTCTTTTACAATTACATTTCAATACTTCTGGTATATTTTTTTATGAATGGTGTGGGGAGGGCCTCAGTGTTTCCTTCCACAGCACTTGTTCAAGTCTCTGAAGCTCAAAGAGAGCGTTCCACTTTGGCCGATGGGGTTATATGGGTTGGAATTGACTCGATGTCAGTGAGTTTTCAGTTTTGCACATTTTCAAATCCTTTGATTTTCTTTCCACGTGTTTATTTTATCTTTTTAAGTTATCCCACTCTCCACCCACTCCAAACCTCCCAATGCACTGTCAAAAATTCTGTATGTATGATTTTTCTAGGAGAAGTATGGGAACCCCTTAGTACTCAAAATACAAAATGAGGATCCTATGAAATTTGGTTTCATCACTTGGTATTTTGCCTCGGATTCATTGAATTAAGATGTTTCTCTTGGAGTGTACTTCCTATCAGGGGATGCCATGCTGGCCTTCAGTGACAGTTGGGCAAGCGCTCGATTTAGAGAGGGAAACAAAACATGCATGCACTTGAGTTGTTGGTTGGCTTGTAGTGATTTCTTAAAATGTATTTAAGGATTTTAATAGCTCCTTACTCCTGTTTCCCTTACAAATCATGTTTTAATTTTGTTTAACCTGCTCGTTTCCCACAATCTAAAGGCGTTACTCTTATTTTCTGTAAATGTTTTGTAGTTTTGAATTTCACAATCAGAACTTCAATTCATTTGGATGTGAATTTGTTGTAAACTAAGACTATAGTTACTTATTTCAATGCAGAATGCCCAAAGCCCCAGTATCATTCAATTCATGAACCAATTTTACTCCATGTCAAATATGCATAGACTTAACTTTTTTGTTTATTGATATTTAGTTATGTAATACAACATTATTTACTTTCCCATAGTATGAAAAATCCATGTCATCTTTAGGATAAATATATCCTTTCCTGCTTCAAAATTATGCATAAATTCTTCTTTTCCTCTTACATTGAATTCCAGGGACTACTTGCCAAGTCACATAGAAGTTCTTCTTGGGAATAAATCATAAAGACAAAGTCATTTTTAAAACAGCAGCTCTTTCCTTTCATTACCGCATTTTATTCCTTAATATTTTCAGCTCATTTTAGCTCCTTCAATTCAGTTTACATTGTTATCTACATAGAGTTCTTTTCTAATATTGAAATATTTATTATATGAGGTGCCTTAAGTTTTTGTTGCTTTTGTAAATGACACTTCTTTTACAACAATGGGTGTTGAATTGCCTGACAGAATTGCAATTGCTTTTCATATATTTACATTGTATTCAGTGAAGTCTTTCATATATATTTACATATATATAGGTAATAAACTCTTCGGCACAGAGTATTTTTATTTATTTTATTGTCTTTGTAATTTTCTCCCCCTTCCCCCCATAATTGATTTGGCTAGATATTTTGGAAAATGTCATTTATTTATTTAGTTGTTTATTTTAGGTCTTTCATCTTTCTTTATCTTTCAGCAATCAGCCAAGGCTTTCCCAGTGTAGTGCTGGAAAGCACTGGTGGTTTCATCTTTGTCTCACGTCGAACTTTAGACCACATGCTCTTGGGTTTTATCACTGACTGTGATATTTTCTGTGGACTTTCAGCAGCGATCTTATTTCTATTAAGAAAACACCCTCCAATACTTTATACAATTAAAAACTTTGAATAGGTTCTGAATTTTATAAACTATGAATGTTTATGTTTATCTTACGGATTAGTTATTGTGGCCTGTGTTAGGCTGGATTGTGTAGTGAAACAAATCCCAATCACCTATGTATAAGAAAGAGTTTTATCTCCAAATCAAGAAAACCAAATTCACAGCTATCAAGTCCACGCTGACTCATATCAAGAAGTCCATAAGTCTGATGTTCGCCCATAAGCCTTCCTTCAGACTCATGTAGCTGCATGCCAGAGATGCAGAATGGTGAACTGAGAAGCAGAGAACACAGGCTACATGGTACAGCGTCTTTGAAGTCCTAGGTCAGTGGAAGCCAGGCAGGGTGCCTGCAGCTCTGGGGGTTGTGTGGCTCACATGGGGCCGCCCACTGATGCCGGCAGAGTTCTAGCAGAGCTGCTTGGGAGTCCCAGCACACGTAGTTGCATTCATGCAGAACCTGGGTGTGCAGTAAGGAGGTGGTTGTTTGAGCAGAACAAGGGGATTTGGGATGGTTAAACATCAGGAAAGGTGTGCGTCAGGGTTGTATCTTTTCACCATCCTTATTCACTCTGTATGCTAAGCAAATAATCTGAGAGGCTACAGGACCAGAGGAATTTAGCTTCAGGACCGGACGAAGGCTTATTACCACCCGGCAGTGTGTAAGTGACACAAACTTGGGAAGTCAGGACGACTGGAAGCACCTGCTGATGCAGCCTCCAGCCTGGATGGCAACACCATAGAGAAAACCCAAATCCTCACACTGGGTCAACAGATAACATTACCATAAATTAAGGAAAGATTGACATCGTCAAGGATTTTGCCTTGGTTGAGAACACTATCAAAGCTCATGGAAGCAGCAGTCAAGAAGTGAGATGGCACATCTCACCTGGAAATGTTACTTCTCAGGACCGTAAGAGAAAGGATGTTATTTGGAGGACTAAAGTGGGCCTGACCCAAGTCAGGGTATTGTCAATGCCCTCTTTTGCATATGAAAGGTGCACAGGGAATGAGGAAGACCAAAGAATGGATGCATTCAAATGATGGTGTTGATGAGGAACATTAAAGTCCCATGGACTGCCAAAGTAGCAAACAAATCTGTCTCAGATGAAGTAAAAATGAGGATAACAAACTTCCTTTCACATATTTTGAATGTGTAATCAGGAGGGACCAGGCCCTGGAAAAAGACAAAGACAGTGAAGAAAATGAATTCAATCCATGAGCTGGATTCACCAAGTGGCCACAACAATGGGTTTAGGCTACCCAAAGCCCCCACACTGCTTCTAATTTCATAGCTCTCTTTCCTTTAAACTCAAGATGCTTATCATTTATATTTCTCTTTTTGTTGTTGTCTGCTTATCACCTGGTTAATATCTTTCCATAGGCTTGTTTCTGCTTATCACCTGGTTAATAGGTATTTTATAGTATGTAGAGTGCTATATGTATGTGTATAGGTTCACATATGTCACTAGCCTTGAAATCATTTTAATGAATTAATTTTTGTGATGGTATAGTTTATTTTGATATTTACAAATATTTTAGATGAAATTTATAGGCATCAGAATATTATCGCAGGATTTTATGACTCATATATTACCCGTCTAGGCGTCAGCAGGGAAAACTGTAGAAACGACTTCATAAGACAGTTAGTTCATCTCCTATTTTGCTTCCTTCCAAGCACAGGGCACGGGTGTCATTTGATGTATGTTCTGTGGACACCTGCATCAGAGACGGGAGTCAGCAGGTCATAGAACAAGCATTGCTTTGTAGGAGAGAAAGAAGAGCATAATTCCAATAAATGTTTACCTTGGTATATTTCTATACTCATTAACTTTGTCTCCAGATCTGGAAGTACAACTGAAGAAAACCATGCTTTTCACCCCTGGAGCCGTTCAGTTTTCTCAATTTCTTAACAAATAAAACACTTCTGCCTTTCATCTTTTTTTAAAATCATTTTATTAGCTCATACAACTCTTATCCCAATCCATAAATACATCAGTTGTGTGAAGCACATTTGTACATTCATTGCCCTCATCATACTCAAAATATCCACTCTCCACCCAAGCCCCTGGTATCAGCTCCTCATTTTTTCCCCTCTCTCCCCGCTCCTCACTCCCTCATGAACCCTTGATAATTTACAAATTATTATTTTGTCATATCTTACACTGTCCAACATCTCCCTTCACCCACTTTTCTGTTTTCCATCCCCCAGGGAGGAGGTTAAATGTAGATCTTTGTAATCGGTTCCCCCTTTCAACCCACCCTTCCTCCATCCTCCCAGTATTGCCACTCTCACCACTGGTCCTGAAGGGCTCACCACTGGTCCTGAAGGGCTCACCACTGGTCCTGAAGGATTCCCTGTGTTTACAGTTCCTATCTGTACCCGTGTACATTCTCTGGTCTAGCCAGATTTGTAAGGTAGAATTGGAATCTTGATAGCTGGAGGGGGAGTGGGAGGAATCATTTAGAAAATAGAGGAAAGTTTTATGTTTCATCTTTGTTACATCGCACCCTGACTGGCTCCTCTCCTCCCTGAGACCCTTCTGAAATGGGATGTCCAGTGGCCTACAAATGGGCTTTGGGTCTCCACTTGGCCCTTTCCCCTCATTCACAATGATACGATTTTTTTGTTCTGATGATGTCTGATACCTGATCCCTTCTACACCTCATGATTGCACAGGTTGGTGTGCTTCTTCCATGTGGGCTTTGTTGCTTCTGAGATAGATGGCTGCTTGTTTACCTTCAAGCCTTTAAGACCCCATATGCTATATCTTTTGATTGCTGGACACCATCATCTTTCTTCACATTTGCTTATGCACCTGCTTTGCTTCAGTGATTGTGTTGGGAAGGTGAGAATCATAGAATGCCAATTTAATAGAACAAAATATTCTTGCATTGAGGGAATACTTGAGTAGAGGCCCAATGTCCATCTGCTACCTTAATTCTAAATCTATAAATAAATGAACATAGATATATTTCCTCATCTTCATATATAAATGTATTTGCATATATACATGTCTTTATTTAGACCTCTGTAAATGCCCTTTGCCTCCTAGCTCTTTCCTCTTGTCCCACTGTCATCCTCAGCTTTCATTTGGGTTTCAGTAATTCCTCTTGGTTACATTACCCTTGATCACACCCGACCAGGCCTCCTACACCCTCCTCACCACCGATTTGAGTCACTTATTGTTCCCTTGTCCCTGGGTTTGTTAACACCACTACCTTTCCCCCCACCTCCCCCTCTCCAATGTCCCCCCGGAACTGTTGGTCCTGTTGTTTTGTCCTCCAGATTGTTCATCCAGCCTATCTTATTTAGACAGACCTGCGGAGATAATAAGATGCATGAAAATAAGACAGAGCAAAACCAAGCAACAACAAACCAATGACAAAAACAAAACAAAACACAACAAG
This sequence comes from Tenrec ecaudatus, assembly GCF_050624435.1. Taxonomy (NCBI): domain Eukaryota; kingdom Metazoa; phylum Chordata; class Mammalia; order Afrosoricida; family Tenrecidae; genus Tenrec; species Tenrec ecaudatus. Next base: position 13,757,513 of record NC_134537.1, read on the forward strand.
AAAGAAAAGCTTGTAGTTAGTTCGACTGTTTGTTGGCCTTGAGGAGTGTTTTCAACTTTTTTTTATTGTACCTTAATTGTGTATCACATTAATTTCTGTCTGTTTAAGCAAAATTTTCTTCATTCTAGTGATTTTGAATGAATGTATTTATATTTTTAATATCTTAAGTTAGTAAGCTTAGTGCATTAATTTGACATTTTATCCTCTCACATTTACATATAAGTTTATGAATATTCTTCTAAATCATTGTTTTCCAAGTGGGTGTTACTTCCCTAGGGGGACACTGGCACTATCTAGTATGCAAAAGCAGAGACCTGGATTATGGGCTGTAGTGTAAAAGTTTGTAATGACCTGGGCTGTGGGTAGGCCACTGAGTTATTATCTTTTTTTTTTTCTGGTAAAGAAGCAGTAGGCCACATTAGCTTGAGAACAAATGTTCTAAACACTACTATCTCCATGTGCAAATATATAAAGTATTCCAATTATAATTTCATATACATATGTTCATATTTGCTTTGTAATTACATCTTTGAACTGGAGTTACTAAAACATACCATGAAAAATATACTAATATTATTCTGCTTCCTTTTGATCAGAGAATAAAATTTATGTTATAAATTCTCTTGTACTTGTTACTTGCAGTCAGTTATTGTAGATGTTCTATGGGTGTATAAAAACAGTGTGCATGCATTCATAGCTCTGCTTAGCACAGTTGTTCTCAACCTTCCTAATACTGCAACTCTATAATACAGTTTAATACAATTTAATATGTGTGTTGATTCACCAATCACAATTATTTTCATTGCTACTGCATAATCATAATTTTGCTACCATTACGAATCCTGTGAAAGGATCATACAACCCTCAAAGGGGTCATGACCCACAGGTTGGGAACCACTTTCTTAGAGAGTTTTACATATGATCAAGAACTTCTGGTATTGAAGGAAGCAATCCAAACTGCAGTGGAGGCATGAACAAAAAACAAGACTGTGGGAACTGATTAAATACCAAAGGAAATGTTTCAAAAAGCTGCCAAAGCACTCCAGACATTTACTTGCTTATGCCAAGAAATTTGGCAGACAGCTTTCTGACCAACTGCCTGGAAGACACCCATGTTTATACCCATTCCACAGAAAGATGACCTAAGTATATGCAAAAATCACAAGCAAGTAAAGGTTTTCAGTAATGCTCACTGCAGCACACCTACGTGTACCTTCCAAAAATTCAAGCTGGCTTCCGAGGAGGAGATGGGATTAGGTATATCATTGCTCACGTCAGATGGATCATGGCTGAAAGCAAAAAATACCAGAAAGACATTTACTTGTGTTCTATTGACCATGCAAAGGTATTTAACTTCATGGGTTCCAGAAATGGACAGAGAAGAGTTCATTTGCTCACGAGAAACCTTGATGTGGAACATTAGGCAGCTGTTCAAACAGACCACCGGGATCCTGGGTGGTTTCAGATCTGGAAAGTTGTGTGTCCAAAATGTATCATTTCACTATACTTACTCAATATACATGCTTAGAAATTAATGCAAGAAGCTAGACTATGTGAAGAAGAACGTGGCATCAGGATTGGTGGAAGGGTCATTAGCAATGTGTTCTATGCAGCCGTTTGCTGAAGGCAGAGGACTTGAAGGAAGACCACAGCATTGGTGTAGAATACAGCTCAATGTTAAAGCAAAAAATCTCACAAGCAGACCATTAGACAACAGCATGACACCAGAGATCAGACTGAAGTTGGCTACGGCAAAATTTCATTTGGATCCACAACCAATGGTTATCGAATCAACTCTCAAGAAATCAAAATAATTGAAGCAAGTTTGTGGCACATGACAGCTTTAACGTATTAGAGAACAAAGGTGTCACTTTGTGGATTAAGGTGCACCTGATCCAAGCCATGGCATTATCAGTCTCCTCATATGTCTGTGGACTGAACAATGCATAAGGAAGACCAGAGAAAAACATATACTTTTGAATTAGGTGCTGGCAAAAAATAATGCTCCTGAGAAGCGTGGATGGTGAAGCTTCGTCTTATGTACTTTGGACATAGCTTCAGGAGGGACCAACATTTTGAAAAGGGCATTCTGTGTAGTAGAGTAGATGCCGCAACACTAGATGAAAACAAACCAATAATTGTCGTAATGCTGTAGGACCAGGCAGTGTCTGCTTCCGGTGGACGGGAGGTCACTTTGAACTGGAGTTGGCTTGACTCTACTTGACAACACTAGTTCTTGTGTTCTGTGTCTTACGGGAGGATTGTCTTTTATTTTTCCTGGAATATATTCTTTGGCATTTCTTGCTATGAGCGTTTGTGAGTAGTGCACTTTTGCAATAGCTGTCTGAAAGTGTCTTTGTCGTTTTCAATTTTGAATCATGGGTTAGCTGAGAATAGACTTTTAGGGCAAGTGGTATATTTCATGGAACGCTTTGAATACCAGTGTATTATATACTCTATTGATGAAGTTGAAAAATCTGGGGTCATCTAATTGTTACTCAAATGTAATATGTTTTGTCTCCCTAGAGTCCAAATGGACTTGATGGTATTGACTGAGTGAGTGAGGAAGGGAGTGAGTGAGAGAGTGATTGAGTGAGTGAGCTGAGTGAGTGAGTGAGTGAGTGACTTGAGTGAGTGAATGAGTTCTCCCTTTTTGCCCACCACGTGCTGCATTTTTATTGCGGCATGCCTATGAGTTAATTTTATTTACTCAGCTCTTCGTATATTCTGCATAATCATTATGAATTTGAAATTTAATGTAGTTGATCTATTAAGAAAACATTCTCAGTAATCATGCCTTTCAGAAATTTCTTTCTCTCACATTTTCTTCTCTGGAAATAGTCTTATCTTTCTGGTTTCTTATTTTTTTCTTTTTTCTTTTTTTCCGTCTCTTCATTTCTGTGTATTGCGTTCTGTGTAAATCCTATACATTTAGTTTCAATTCCTTTTCACCCTTTTTCTCTCTTGGGCTACATCTTACATATTGCTTTCCTGATTTGGTCTCTGCTTGTACTGCCTCTGTGATGTCTGTTTGTCCTGCCATTCAGTCATCACTGCTATACTTAGAATGACCTGATTGGATAACTAGGACTTTTCTCAGTTCCAGGCTCAACATGAATGCATTTCCTTTCCTAAGGATGCTCGTAAGTCAGTTTTCTGTAAACCGAGTCATCCTTTGCTGAAGCTCGAGTCTTATACTGCATCCTAAATTACCATTAATCCGTCAACCAGATCCCATTCAGTATATACTTTCCCTGTGACGCAGCTCCACCCCTACAACTGAAACCCAAGCCAAATCAAAGAAGTTTTCTCATAGTTGATTCTGACATTCAATGACATCAGTTGTGGTAGGAAACTGCCACATAGGATTTGTAAGGCTGTGAGCATCTGAAAGCAGATTTCAGGTGTATCACCTGTGGGGCCTCTGATAGAGTTCAGGGTTTTCACCACCAGGGACTGTTTTCTGGGACTTGAAGCTCTATCCTTTTCACTTAATTCATAGAGCTGTCTCCCTCCCTGAGAAGGAGTCAGGAGAGTAAATAAGGGGCAGAAGGTAGCAGCTTGGTTTTAAATTACATTTCTGCCATTACTCTGTGACCTTTTTATAATTTCTCCAACCTTCAGTTCTACATTTAAAATGATAATCTGCTTCATGAACCTGATGAAAGCATTATTGATAAAATGCATGAGAAGTGTTTGGTACACTGTGTGACGTATGGTAGGTGCCCATGAGTGTTAGCTCTTAGGACTACTAGGAACCGGCCTCCTGTGTCTCCATTCTACAATGCCTCCACAAGGGAGAGCTGTCACATACAATCATTGAATGAGCCTAAGCCTTTGATGTTAACACTTTTAGATAACGCTGCTTAGCTCCCTTATTGATCAAGTCCCAGGCATACTCAATCGTCCTTACGCAATATTCTCCGATTACTTCTGTGAGAAGAGCTGAGAAGTGTTTGAATGCAAAGAAGATGCACGGCTATACATGATAGCACGTCTTACTTTCAGATGTCTGGAGGCCTAGCCATTTTCTCGCGGAACTTAAACTCACTGTCCTCGAGTGGATTCCAACCTATCAGATGAGGGGAACCATCCCTGTGGGTCTCTGAGACTGTAGAAACTCCTTACAGGAGGGCAAGTCCTGTCTGGATTCCCTCGGAGCTCTTGCTGGTTTGCACTGCAGCCGAGAGCATGGCACCACTGCCACCTGGGATCCTTTTAGATCGCCTAAAGGAAGGGCTTCAAGCCGTTCATGAAAAACTGGAATTAAAAGACAATGAAAATATTCATGAATTTCTGGGGATCCCTCATATGTGGCTCCTGTCTGTACTAAAAAACTTATTATAGAAATAAAAACCTATCCGGTAATGACTCACATTTACATAATAAACAAATTGTTGAAGGAAAACTAAAGATATGTTAAATCGCCATCCATTGCAAATGTAGTATTTCTCTGCATCCGAGAATTTGGATGCTCATTACAGAAAGAAAAGGAAACCTAAATGTTTATTAGCGTAAATATATTGATAGTTGAACATTGATCAACTTGGCAGTCAGAATGATATCTTTCTGAATTTCCCTGTTTGTTCATAAATGCAGAGATTTTTTTTCAACAGAGTATCTCTCCTCTCAAGATAAATCCAATCTCATTCTGAATGCCAAATAAAGTAGCTTTGAAGACGATAACAACTCAAAAGTAGTAAGGTATTCAAACAGTATGAATATAAACCATAAGGTCCAATCTCATTTCACATTCCTCAGGAAGCTTCCTTGTAAAAGTCAACCATCTCTCGCGGTCAATTGTTTTTAATGGTTTATAGCACAAACGACTATAGCAATAAGTTATAGCACTAACCACAGCAATAAGTTAGTAAAAAGACAAACACTGCTGTCTGTTACTGGAAATTAAGTTGCGCTAACAACACTGCATTGTGGGTTTATCCTCTGTAATTCCATTGGTTAGCATGGAAATTACACTTGGGCGAAAGAACTTTCTGGATGTTTAGTGCTCTCTCTCAGCTAGAGGTCGTTGTTTGAGTTTCCAGAGACATCTCAACATTATATATCAATAAATACTTTTCAAGTAGCAATAAAAATGATACAGTTATCAAATTGATATTACATGCTATCCTTTTTTTTACAAACTTTTTACATATCTTAAATTTCATTTATTCTTCAATATATGCCTAGGGGGTATCATCAGCCTCATTTTCCAAATGAAGATATTGAATTTCACAAAATTAAATATCACGCCCCAGGTCACACAGCTGTTGAGTCACTTGTATTAAGAATTCAATCCAGGCATGTTTATTAGGTAGGAACACAGCATGCCTTCCGGGTACATGCCATATTCTGCCTATTAGTGAAGGGACTCATTTTTGCTTGCTCCCTGCTAAAAAGAATATTAAATGGCATAATTTCAGCAATTTAAGAGAAAGTTATAATCTTAGAAGTTGTGTTTGGTGTTAAACATTGAAACTTATGAGTTGTGTTTGCTGTTAAACACTGAAATCAGTTACTAAACAACTTCGTGCCTGGAAACAACTCTTATCTATTGCAAATATGAGATTAAGTAAAAAAAGTATTATAAAAATCATAAAGGCTGTTATTAAACAGCATTATAAAAATGTGAAGCTATTATATCTCAAAGAATTTCCACTCCCCAGATGATTCTAAATTCTCCCCTATACACCAAGCCTGACGATAGTTTTGTCATCTTCATGGATTCAAATCTTTTATCTTCTCAAGGATTACTTTTAAGTATTAAGAACCAAAAAAAAGAAAGGAAGTCTAAAGAGCAAGATCAGGTCTATCGAGTAAAAGGGTAGACTTTCCAGGTAACTTCTCATAGGGATGTCCTTGGTGCATTGTCCCAATAGAAACAAATTCCTTAAGGGATCTGGTATTAGACATCATCAGAACAAAAAATCTTACCATAGTGAATGGGGTGGGGGGTGGGGGCAGTGCGGAGTGGAGACCCAAAGCCCATTTGAAGGCCACTGGACATCCCCTTACAGAAAGGTCTCTGGGAGGAGACTAGCCAGTCAAGGTGTGATGTAGCAACAATGAAAAGTACAACTTTCCTCTAGTTCCTAAATCCTTTCTTCCCCCGTCCCCCTCCACTACCTTGCAAGTCCGGCTAGACCAGAGAATGTACACTGGTACAGATAGGAACTAGAAACACAGGGAATCCAGGGCAGATGATCTCTTCAGGACCAGTGGTGTGAATGATGATACCTGGAGGGGAAGGGGAAGGTAGGGGGAGAAAGGGGGCACCAATCGATCAGAATAATCTACATATAACCTACATACCTCCCAGGGGTATGGTCAACAGAAAGTGGGTGAAGGGAGATGTCAAACAGGGCAAGATATGACAAAATAATAATTTATAAATATCAAGGGTTCATGAGGGAGGAGGGAGGGGAGAGCAAATATTTTGAGAATGATGAGGGCCATGAATGTACAGATGTGCTTCACACAATTGATGTATGGATGGATTGTGATAAGAGTTGTATGAACCCCTAATAAAAAGATTTTTAAAAAAAGAACAGAACAAAAGAAAGATAAAAAACAATTTCCTCAGCACAATAGGCCTTTATGGATGTTCTGTTTCCTTGGAGAAAATCTATCAAGATTACCTCCTTGGACTCCCCAAACAGTCACCATTGCTTTCTGAGGTGAATTCTCTGCTTTTTGCTCCTCTCTGAGTTCCCCTAGACTTAGTCCTTCACAGGGTGAGCATTGAAACCGCGGGTGGGTGGGGGTGGGGGGGTGGGGTACCTGTGGCACGACAGCCCCATAGGTTTCTTGCAAAGCTTCAATGTTTGGGAATGATGTCCGCTTGACTTCGGTGTACAACTCTGATATCCACCCAACTTCAAACGTTTTCTCTTCCCATGTCATGAGTTTCCTTTTTTTAAAGAAAGATTCCCTAAGGACAAGTATATAACTGAGAGAAATTGCCTGCCATCATCTGCCGATCACAGAGACCAGTTTAAATGCACTGTGGAGTAAACCCGTGCCTGAGTTGGATTAGTGGACACGTTGTTTTATTTACCCTCTTATGTATGGATAAACCCCGATTCCAAGCTCACTGCCATCTAGTCAAATTTGACTCAGACGATCTTGTAGGACATGGTCAACTGCCTCCGTGGGTCTCTGAGACTGTAACTCTTTAGGGGAGTAGTAAGCCCCATCCTTCTCCAGTGGAGCAGCTCGTGGTTTTGAACTGCCGGCCTTGCAGTTAGCAGCCCCGCTGGTAACCATTATGCCACCATGGCTGTTTATATAAGGAGAGACTGTAGAAATAAGCATTCATATGTATACAGATTGTATGTATTTGAAGTGCATACCGTACAATCAGCAAATCCAAAGTATTTTACATGCATGGGCTCTTTAAATATTTACAACAGTCTTAAAAGATTATACTTTTATTACCTCTTTTACTGATGAGGGAAGTAAGCCACTGAAAAATTAAAATATCTCTCCCAATTCGCACTGCTATTAAGTGGGACCTGTATTAAACACAATTACTTAGGCACCCATCAGTTTATGAAACACACACATAAAAACAGATTTATTACACGCAAATGGGATATCTCATAGAAATATATAATAGTATTTCCTAATGGTTTATATGTTTTAACTTCTGTTTTGGACAATACATAGATATCTATAGAGTGTGAAAAAAAACTATATTTTCCTTGTAATTTACATATACCATCCCCCTCGATTCGACAATTAAAATAGTTTGTCATACTTGTTGCACCTTTCCTTTTTCTCTTTGGATTTTCTCTTACTTTATTCATTTAAAGCAAATTCATGGCCACAGGTCACTTCCAAATTATTTTGTATGGTTCCCTATGACACATGGGCATTTTTCATTTTGCCATTCTTCCTCTTGGTGAAGAGCATTACACAATGGGCAGCCAAGTGCAAGGTTATCAGTTCACAAACACAAGGTCTTCCATGGGAGAAAGAAGGCTATAAATAGACTCCGGTAAAGGTTTACTTACACTTGTGGAAACTACAGGGGCAATTCGGTTTTGTCCTGTTGATCTCTTTTGAATGGGATCCATGATGTTCAGTGAGTCTTATCACGTTTGCTTGCTGCTGTGACTTGCTTCAGTAGATTCTCCTGGCCCCAAACAATCTTATTCATCATAGAATATGAGTACCACAATGCTGCCAGGTCATGCGCTGTCTTTATGATCTCTTTTATGTTTCTGTTTATTATTGCAGCTTTTGATTTTAACATTATATATTTCTACCACAAATATTTTATTTTATAAGATGTTCTGTGTTCCCGTCAACATATGGCCTTGTCAAGTATTTTTTTTCTTTTTAATTATACTGTGTGTACAGTAGATCATGATGAATTTTTTTTTCACATCTCTCACTGCTAAAGATGAGTAGTTACACGCTCTTACTTTTCATGTTTATGTACTTGTATCCTTTGTTGATTTCTTTATAAAATTTTGACCACTTAAAATAATTGGATATCCTTTTCTTAGTGGATTGTAAAAGTAACTTAAAATATTCTGGATGAAATTTACTTATGAGATAACTTTGCAAATAATTTTCTGAATCTGTGCACTGCTTGTACATTTTCTTTAATGTGTTTTTCAGAGAACAAATGTTTTTCATTTTGAAGATGTCTCATTTTTTATGAATTTTTGCATTTTAGATATAATAATAAGGAGCCCTTATGGTGCAGTGTGTTAAGTATTGGGCTCTTGGGCCAAGAGTCAGAGGCTTGACCTCATCAAATTATCTGTTGGAGGCAAATGATGAATCTTCTTCTACAAACACTTATTAGACTCAGAAACACTGGTGAACAGTTCCACTCTGTTTAATAAGCAGTGTCACCCTGACATGGAATCACTTGAATCCAGGGACTATGGCAAACAGTAGAACACTTTTTTCAATTCAACTAAAAGAGCTGAATCATTCTACTTTTTCCCTATAAGATGTATTCTTAATATGTTCACACTGATGATTCATTTTTGATTATTTTTATATTTGTTATACAATATAGGTCTAGGGTAGTTTTGTCACTTGAAAATGTAGTTGCTCTAGCATCTGTTTTTTTGGGGGGAGGATGATCACAAAAAGTTTTGTCTTTCCACCTAGTTTCCTTTCTACCTTTGTTACAAAAACAAATCCAATCCTAAATGTGTGGGCTCAGTTCTGAACTCACTCTTCTCCTCTATTGCTTTGGATGTGAACCCTTCCCTTGCTCCGACACTCTTTTGATGACTATTACTATAGTCCAAGTCACCAAAGTTTTGCCTATTTAAGATCTTTTGAATTTGCATAGTAGATTTATAATACGTGAGAAGCGGTGGCAGTGCTGCTAACCACCAGGTCGGTATACAAGCCCATCAGCTGCTTTGTCGGAGAGAGATACAGCTCTCTGATCCCATAAAGATTCATAAAAACTTGAAAGCCTCGAGACAGAGGTGCTATGAGTTGGAATTGACTCAAGGGCAGTGGCTTTCGTTATTTAATTCCTTCCTTGCAGTGCAGTCTGATTGATTCTGACTCATAGCAACTCGCATTTTCAAGGTTGTGAATCTTAAAAGAAGCAGGTTTCTCTTCATCAGAGACTTTATCTATCTAGCTAATCATTCTTTAAGATCTGGAGCCTTCTATTTATGGTCTTTAGGATTTTCTATGTTGACATTTATGCTGTTTATGAATAAGGTATTTTATTTCATTCTCTCATTTGTCTAGTTATATATTTTTCTTGCATTATTGCACTGACTAGAACATCTAGTGTGAAACAGAAAATTTCCCTGCTTTGTTCTCAGCCTCAAGGGGAAATAGTCCATCTTTCACAAGTAAGTAGGTTGATAGTCATATTTTTAAGAATATTGTCAACAAGGCTTTATTACTTTTTACATAATAGAACAGTTTAGAGCAGTGGTTCTCAACCTTCCTAATGCCGCGACCCTTTCATGGTTTTAGTGACCCCACAACCATAAAATTATTTTCCTTGCTACTTCATCACTGTAATTTTGCCTAAAGGGGTCGCGACCCACAGGTTGAGAACCGCTGGTCTAGCGGCATGGTGGACGCCCTGGCGGGAGGTAGGATGAGGGGGGTGGCGCAGAGATTACTTGGTGGGCTGGCCACTGCAAAGTCGTCACTTTGAAATTACCAGCTATTCTGCCAGAGATACAAGTCTTGGAAACTGAAGGAGGCAGTGCTGCTCTGACGCTAGGGATGCTGGGATGGCAGTGAGCGGGTTTCCTCAAAGATTTGCATCTATGACATTTATTTACCGAGCTGATTCAGCGATGTTATCAATATATGCGGTCCCCTCCTTCCAAGAGAATACCATTCTGATGGCTCCATTTGGCTGGTTCTAGAATAAATTATATTGCTTTTCTATTACTGTTATTATTTTCTTTTATTAACAATATCTTCACGTTTGATATTATTAACATTTGTGTTGGAGCCATGACATTAAATTTACATATATATTTTATGGCATAGCTACATATCAAAAATACACAAACAATAAATACACTGACAATGAAGAAGAATTGGGTAATATTGGCAGTTTGCCAATTGTGATAACCACGCTGTGGAAAGTTCTAGATTATCTGGAGTGTCTTAGAATGGAGAGGATGTCACAGAGGGGTCTAGGGGAGGAGATGAGTCAGTCAGGGTGTGATGTAGCACCAATGAAGAATACAGCTTTCCCCCAGATCCTAAAGGCTTCCTCCCCCACAACTACCATGATCCGAATTCTACCTTGCAGGACTGGATAGAGCAGAGGTTGTACACTGGTGCAGATAGGAGCTGGAGGCGCTGGGAATCCAGGGTGGATGATACCTTCAGGACCAGGGGGTGAGGGGCGATGCTGGGAGAGTAGAGGGTGAGTGGGTTGGAAAGGGGGAACTGATTACAAGGATCTACATGTGGCCTCCTCCCTGGGGGATGGACAACAGAAAAGGGGGTGACGGGAGATGCCGGATAGGGCAAGATATGACAAAATAATAATCTATAAATTTTCAAGGGTTCATGAGGGAGGGGGGAGCGGGGAGGGAGCGGAAAAAAAAGAGGACCTGATGTAAAGGGCTTAAGTGGAGAGCAAATGCTTTGAAAATGATTAGGGCAAAGAATGTACGGATGTGCTTTATACAATTGATGTATGTATATGTGTGGATTGTGATAAGAGTTGTATGAAAAAAATAAAACAAATACTTTATGCATGCACTCAAAAATAAAAAAAACTGTTCACTCAAAAAAAAGGATGTTCTCAGTCAGACAATTAGTGGAAGTTACCTGTACAGAATTTTGTTTTTTTCCTTCATCTATTTGGTTGTAGTATCTCACTGCTTCCCAAAATCTGCCTGTGGACGTTGCCAAGCCATCAATGTTTGGGATCATCTTTTCAAGCAACTTGCTTGAGTATAGAAACTTGCTTTAATACAGAAAAAGAGTCTAGCTAGTCATTTTACTTTAAACACTTTGGCAACTTCTCTACTTTCTTTATCTTATTTCTTTCTTCAGGATTTCTTTCCTCTTCAAAGCCCATTAAGTTCTGATCTGTCAAATCCTCTTCTTGGGGATTTAAGAGCTGTTCCACCTTCGTGATACCAAGTTCTAAATTGAGCATTCATGGCATGAGGACCTGTTTCCATCACTGACTCTTATCCTTTTATCCTGATCAAATTCTTGAAACATGTTCACAAACTCAACAATTTTTTCCATATCCTCTGCATGAATCTTCCCTCAATTTCCTCCCAAGAAGATGCAATGCTTCATTGACAGTGATGGTCAGAATATGGTTCACCATAACTCAAATACATTGTAAGCCAGGCACCTGATATTAATTTTTATACACAGTCTTATTGTCTCAGACATCCACAGTGACATCAGAAGAAATTCCATTATAAATATACCTTTCATATTTATTTTCGTAGAGTTGTATCTCATATTTCATGCATTTTGAAAAACTCTGTCTTTCAATTTCAAATGTTTGTCTCACTAATATAGAAATTAATGATATGCTTGAATTGATACAGTATGTTTTAGTGTTTTTCTTTGGTGTTTTGGTCCCTTTTTTGTTGTCCTACTCTCTCTTGGATTATTTAATATATTTCTAAAACTTTATTTTAACTTTTCTTTGGTGCTCTCTGTTGGTTTTTTTTTCACAGTTGCTATGGGATTCTTTTATCTACCTTCTTTACTTATTGTCTATTAAGATATAATATTTTACCACTTAATGTGAAAAATCATGGAGACATTTAATCCTTTTAGGTTGATCTATGACTATCAAAATGATGTCATTTTGTTATCATATATTACATGTGCATATAGCATTAATGCCACATTATAATAATGTAATCTTATTAAATGGTCTCATCCATTTTAAAGGAATTAAACTGGGTGAAGGAAAGGTCTCTTATCCTTACTCTTGGAAAACGGAGTTGCTTTAATCATCTTTGGATGCATTCAGACAGTCATTTATGGAAAGAAAGCCTGCATTGTACTTGACATTGTCCTGGGCAGCCAGGATGGAAAGATGCCTACACTGTAGTTTCTGGCTCTGGTTTATTCATACTCTCGCAGGATACACTCTTTCACCCATCTTTTGTCCTAACCTTCATCAGCTTCTAATTGAGGGCTTTATATGCACAGTATATTACTGACTTTAATTTCCAACAACACTATAGTTTTATAATTGGTTATATATGAATTACATTTTTTGTTTCATGTTGCATATTTTCTTTATAATTACAGTTCATTATTAATTGTGCAAAATTTTATTTATATATAAACTTCTTGAAATTCTAAAATTTTATTCAATTTTTACTGTCTTTTCTAATTTAAATTTCTACTTTACTAGTATTATTAATCCATCAATTGTTATCTTTACATGGCAATGAGAGGGTTGTACTAGAACTTGGTTTAGTAATTCCAATATTCAAGGTTCGTAGAAAACCATTCCAGACATTTCAGTGTGTATTGAATTACCTAAAAATCAAGATCCTGATTCAGAGTCTGTGAGGAGGCCTGGGTTTTTGTGTCATGGTCCCCCATGTGTTACATTTATTGCTGGTTGAAGGAAGGCCTAAATATAGAGTTGTAAGTGTCTATTTTGGGATAGCATGATATCTAAATGTCTACAAGGAATACCTCAAGTCTGTAAAGATTTACAACAAGCAGAAGCTAATATGGGGTTGCTGATTCAGACTCTAAATGATGCCAGTGTTTGTTTAATTTACAAAGAAAATGAGTTAATCTGACTTTTATTTTTAAACGCCAATGTCTAAAGGCGATGACAAGAGTCCGAGTGGCACCTGTGGGTAAGTAAGCATTGGACTGCTACATCCAACATCATCCTTCAATCTCACTAGGCACGCCCGTGGAGAAAGATGCAACCATCACCTCCCCGGAAGAGTCACAGCCTCAGGAAACACACACCGGGTTTCAACTCCATTGCAGTGTTTGTTGTTGTTAAGTTAATGATGAAGAATCCTACCCACTTCTTCCATCTGAAATTGATCCATGCTGGACTACACATGCAAATTAGAGTTACTCTATTAGAATGGGAAAGGGGGATACCAACACAAATGGTCTTCTGCTCACCGCCCTTGAGGCGATTCTGAATCATAGTGACCCGATGGGTGGTTTCCAAGGCTGTCAATCTATAGGGGTGGCTGCCCTGCCCTATGGGGCAAAATAGAACTGATCCTAGAGCAGAAAGCCTCATATTTCTCCCATGGGGGTGGATGGTGAGTTCGAACTGTTGACTTTGTCTTTAGTAGCACAAATGACACCTGGGTTCGCAAAGGAAGACTCAGTAGTTGAAAAATGTGGCCTTGGTGATAGAAACAGAGCTGGAGATGACATGATAGAATTTCGTAACACAATTGACTTCCTAATTTCAAATACCATTTTTTCCAATAACAATAATAGGAACTATATACATCAACCTCACTAGAAATATACAATAATTAATTTGCACCTATGCAAAGAGAGATGAAAAAGCTCAAGATCATCTGCCAAAACAGTGCTTGGGGGTGACTGGAGCAAACCATCAATTGCTCATATACAAGTTTGGTTGAAGCTAAAGGAAATAGAAACAAGTCCATAAGAAACAAAATATGCCATTGCTTATATTCACTCGAATTTATAGACCGTGTTAAGAACAGATTAGATGCTTTGAACACTAAGGAGTGAAAATCAGAAAAATTGGGGCATGGAATCGAGAGTATGATACACGAAAAAAGGAAAAAGTCATTAAAATGGCAGAAAAGGAAAAGGGACCAAAGGGCATTTTAATGAAATATGCAAATACATGGGTTTAGAAAACCAAAAGGGAAAAGAAGCACAGCATATCTCAGACTGAAAGAAATGGAGCCAAATTGAGGCTTTGTGATGCAATATTGAAGGGTCCTCTGGGTAAAATATTTAAAAATTCAGGAAATATCAAAATGAAATAGAATTAAGGTACACAATCACCAAACCAAACAAATTGTTCATTATTAAATTATTTCAAGGGGTAGTATATGTGTATGAGCCAATGATATTGAAGTAATCAGTCCAAACTACACTGACGTTTTAGCAAAATACAGTCTCCAAAAACTGAGAGAAACCATGATAAAGAAAATCTAAATAATCAAAACTAGCCCAATAGACATCATAATAAAGAGTGAAAAACTGAAGTTTGTTAAGAATTTCATCTTACTTGGATCCACACTCAAGGAAACTTTAGTCAAGAAATTACACAACACATTGCAATGGACAAATCTGCTCTAAAAGCACTTTGCAATAATGTTAGGGAACCAAGATGCTTCTTTGAGGACTAAGGTACACCTGAGCCAAGCCATGCTTGTCAACTGCGGCAGTGAATAAGTAAGACATATGCAGTTAGATTATGATGTTGGGAATACTGTTAAAAATGGCAGGGAATGGCCAAAGAGAAAGCAAATATGTCATCAATGAAGCCCAACCAGAATGCTCCTTAGAATTAAGGATGGCAAGGTTTTGTGTCAATTACTTATAACATGTTATCCTGAGAGATGAGTTCTTGGAAAAGGACATCATGCTGGGAAAAGTAGAGGATTATGGAAAAAGAGGAAGACCCCCAGCCAGATAAATTGATGCAGTGAATATAACCATGCGCTCAACATAACAAGGATTATGAGGATGGCAGTCATAGAGGCATGGTTGAACAAATGGTGTTACATTCATACTATTGGATACTATGCATCAATAAAAAAAACAATGAAAACTCAGACATCTCAAGAGCTGGTCAAAACTAGAGAGCATTACACTTAACAAACTCTTGCAAAGACACATGACCTCACTGTTCTAGGAAAAACAAAGAAGAAGAAAGGTGATCTATGCATCCATTGATAATCCTTTGATGACAACCAGGAGGCCAGGATGGGGGCAGTGGCAGGAGGTGGGGGTGGGGAGTGGGTGTTAGGGCAGAGGGGTGGGAAGGAGGTAGAAAGATCGCATATCTGGATGGTTAATAGGATATTGTTGTTGATTTCATTTCTTGAGATATGTGGTGTAAATATCTATAGTGTGTTTCTTTAATAAATAAACACAAAATAAAACAATTCCCTCAAGATCCCATAGCCCGCAAACCTAAACAGTGGTTTGGGTAGCTTAACAAAAAAAAAAAAAAAAGAGGAGAAAACGTAAAATATAAATGGACTGGAGTGTTTAGTGGCAAATAAGTTAGTCTCAAAGCAGCCAACCATTTAAAACGAATGTCCTTATGAGAACGGCATCACATGGTCAATGTTTCATTCTGTTGTCTGAGTCACAGTAGAGGTGATGGCATGGCACAGCAACAATAAAACGTCGGGGCACTGGAGGCAGATTAAAACAATCCAAACTCACTACCATTGAGTTGACGCCGACTCACAGTGACCCTTAGGACACAGAAGAACGCCTATGGCTGTAAATCTCTGGGAGAGCAGAAAGTCTCATTTTTCTGCTGACCTTTTGTTTATAAGCCCAACTCATGACTCATTACGCCACCAGAGCTCCTCGGTATACACACATGTGGAAAAATTTAATATATAAGTTTATTTATTTAACGTTTTTATTTATTTTCATTTTTAAAATTTATTTATTTATTTATTTATTTACATTTTATTAGGGGCTCATACAACTCTTATCACAATCCATACATATACATATACATACATCAATTGTATAAAGCACATCTGTACATTCTTTGCCCTAATCATTTTTTTAATCTTTTTATTGGGGCTCATAAGGCTCTTATCACAATCTGTACATACATCAAATGAGCAAAGCACCCTATACATTCGTTGCACTCGTCTCTCTCATAATTCACCTTCTTCCACTTGGGTTCCTGGAATCAGCTCGGTTTCCCTTTTTTTCCCCCCATCCCCCTCCCTCCTCGATCCCACCCCTGGTCCCTTGATAGTTTATAAATAATTATTATATCTTATCTTACACTCCCCGGCGTCTCCCCTCACCCGCCTCCCTCTTGCCAATCTCCCAGAGAGGAGGTTACACATAGATCTCCGAGATCGGTTCTCCCTTTCTACATGCCCTTCCCTCCTGGTGTCGCCACTCCCACCGCTGGTGTTGAAGGGTTCGTCTGTCCTAGATTCCCTGTGCCTCCAGATCCCCACTGTATAAGTTTATTTTAAAAGTAGGAAATCTGATATACATTTATCTCATAATCTGAAACAAGTATATAGCTTCTTGACATTAGAGGGACATTAATATGTTCTTATGTTTACTCAGCACAGTTGACATACATTATTTGGATACAAATTTGGAATATGAACATATACCTTATTGGTAGAAGGAATGGAATAATTTTCTTAGTAAGAATATATAAAGCAGGTTTGCTTGGTTAAATAATACTAATGAGTATTATCTATATGTTTCAATAGAACACACCCTTACTTAGAGTCAGATTTAAAATAATATGATGCTTTCTTTTAACTTGAGGTCTTATTATTAATCTTTATTAATTACCAAAGCCTTCTGAACACAACTCTTGGATTTTGAAGACTTGGGCCATTGTTTATAGACCAGTAAGATTTTTTTCAGCTTTTCCAAAGTAATATTTTTTAATGTTTCTAGTAAAGAGTACCAATCACTTCTCAAGTGGCATGAAAGAACATTTATGCAAAGTATGAGACTATTCTCCTTGAGATTCATTGTGATTACATTTTCTCTAGAAAATCAATTTTTATTTTCTGGTTTACTTTGCCAGTATTTCTTCAGAAATGCTTGTTTAAGCTCTCTGCCAATTTTGTGCTGATATACAGTAAGTCACCAATATTAGCTTGAAAGATCATTTTGACATTACTTTATAAAATTATAGAAAAAATTGTATCAGAATCAAATGCATGCGCACTTACTCCTATTTCTTAAAAACAAAACAAAAAACATACAAAAAGCCTTTAATAACAATTTTTAAAAAAATCTATCCAAGTTATTAGCAGCTACAAATTGGTTTTCAAACTATAAAACTTATCTTCAAATTATTATGTATATTTGAAAAAATCTTGAATGTCAACTGGTAAAAAATGTTGAAAATTGAAAAATTGGTGGTACATTGAAATTCAGTTATAAAATAAACATTTGCGATAGAAAGAAAATAAATTTACATTCAAGGCCTATACAGCCTATTTTAATGTTCCTTTTAAAATAATGGTTTTATTGACCTTTATACTTATTTTATTTATGATGTCTATTAAAGTAAACTTTATATAAAAATATTGCCACAAGAATTTTTCATACATACAGCTGAATTAATCTAGTATTTTATTTATTTAAAAATATGCTAGATTGGTCAAAATGCAGTCATTTCTTTAAGCTTTAACTATGATTGAAAGGAACCCTGGTGGTTTAGCGGCTTCCTAGTTAGGCTGCTACTCTAAGGTCAATGGTTGGAACCCACCAAAGGTGAGGCTATCTCATCCCCAAAGATTTGCTGTCTCTGAAACTCTTGGGAGCAGCTCTCCTGTGCCCGGCAGGTTCACTGTGAGTCAGAACTGATTTGATGTCAGTTGATATTAGCTATGATTGAGATCCCTCAGTGAGCAAATCATTTGCTCTTGGTTACTAACCAGTTGGCTGGTGATTTGAATGCACACCCAGTGAATTTGCCTCATTAAATATTATAGCTACAACAAATCCTCCGGATTGGAGTTCAAATTCTGTAACCCTTGGGAGTACCATGAGTCACAATGAACTTGATGTCAATGAGTCAGCTATGATTGATTCGAGGAAGTTAGTTTCATTTGTAAAATGACGAAGGTCAATTTCCCTAGCCTCTAAACATTGGGTAGGGTCATTGCTTTAAAAAGATTCATTTTCCTAAAGATGTCTTCTCGACTCTCTCATATGAGTTAATCCTACAGCAACAATTTCCAAGACATTCTAGTGGCTTCCAGTTTTCTTACCTTAATATTCCGCACACCAAATGGCTTTCTTCTCTCCTAGACTATTGGGTCAAGCAGGCATGAACTTGGTGTTGCTCATTTGTCCCAACACAGACACCAGGCTTGAAACATTGTGTACAGCGAAGACTATGCAAGCTGATTTTTAATGCAAATGAAATGAATATGTGCTTGTGGCTTCCAAGCTGACCACATCCAAACTCGTTTAACCCTATTTAATAAATGTCTTAACAGTTTTATGGACATTTAATTCACATACTATATGATTCAGTATTAATCATATCAATAAAAGTTGTGCAATCATCCCAACAATCAATTTTAGAGCATTTTCTGTTCTTGTTGTACACGTTATTATTTGCTTCCCATTTCTCCCAGCCCCCCTGACTTAACCCTAAGAAACCATTAGTTCAGTGATTGACTTCATAGATTTGCCTGTCCTGGATTTAATATGCAGAGAAACATACTAAAAAAAATCCAAATAAAGAAAAAACCTCAACAATAATAACAAAGTAAGAGAAAAACTTTATGGAAAACAAAGCAGAAAATATTAAAACCTAGAACAAAATTTGAATAGGTCAAAAGAACAAATGATAGAATGTGAAAATTTAACCTAAATATGTTTTAATCAGCCTTCCAATCCACTTATATTGAAGGCTATTCACATAACCCACCATGCAATGCACTCTTTCTGAAGGAGGTTCGCATCCTTGGTCAATGGTCAGAGGGGATTCGTGGGCAATTTAATCCACCTGCAAATGTATTTGGGCCTCTCATTGTCACCCATAGCCTTCTGAAAATTGTTCTTAGATTAGGGTATGAGTAAGTGTGAGCCCAAAATATATCCATACATCTATATGTGTTCCATTTAATTTTTGAGGACTTATTAATTTCCTGGATTCAAACTTTGCACATCCCAAGTTGTCATCACCAGTAGATGCGTACACATGCTTCTCCTTAAATGGAGTCTTGCTCCATCGGTAAATGAAGATTCCGAAGGCTCTGTACCCACATGCTTTGCCTGACTCGTGTCTCTGTGGTTGGCTCCATTCCGAGAAATCAGCTCTTCCTCCATCCCATCTTGAGTGCTCTTGGATCTGCGGGGCCCCTCCGCTGGCACCATCTCTGGCAATGCGCTGCTACCATTCTTTAGACCTTCAGTACATGACAATATTTTGAACCTGTGCATAAGGTTTGTAAAGACTTTGCCCCCATTTTTTGTTAGTCTGGGAGCTCCGAGGAAGCTTGTTCATTTGGGTGACCCCACTGGCATTTGAAATACCAGGGACATGGCTTCCAGCATCCCAGCGATACACAAGCCACCACACTGTATGACGAACTGTCAGACACGTGTTGGATTAACTGATAGAATTCCAAATGTGAGCTTCCTCAGGACACCACCGACTTTGGTACATTTATGTTCCTGTTACAACCATGTAGGGTGTGTGCTGCCATAGTCTGTACTTCTGTGACACATCTCACATCTCGTTCTCTTACTAGCTTGCCTTGTCATGACCTAGATTTTGCTAGACACTATCAACTTGACAGACTTATACCGTGATAATTTTTCCACACATTTGTATATAAGTTTAGATGTTTTCAGTGTTAAGTAGTTCATCTTGAAAGCAATTGAACTCTGTTATCAAGAGTGAGTATTGTGTTTTTCTGTGTTCAGAAGTTAGCACTATTTTGGGACATAAGCATTAAATTCCAGTTCTTGTCAATTTTCCTTATGTCTTTTGATCAGGGGGTCTTGCACCTCAAAATCTCTAAAGTATATACAATTTTCTAGGTCTAATGAAGTAATTTCTATGCAATATGATCCTTTTATTCGTGTGTAAACTGCTAGTTGACACAGTTAGGCTGATTTGAGATTTGTGCACTGTCAAGCTATATATTTAATAAATACTTGCAGAGAATTTATGAACATGAACTACTCTTCTGCTGTCGCCACGGTTCTGCTTTTTTTTAACTAGATGGCCATTTGCATATTTTTAGCTAAGACTTTCTTCATGTTCACACATCTGTTTTAAGTTGCTCGTGTGTGTGCTTGTGTTTATGTTATGCATGCTATAGGTGCTTTTTGGTCAAATACGTATGTTGGTCATTTCGACTGAAAATAACACATGTGGTTTCCTTTTTCTATAAAATCAGTTACCTGCGGAGATGCATCTATAATGAGTGCAATATATAAATACTCAGTGTAGAAAAATCTAGAAAGAGAAATCGCCGGTGACGCTCATCACTGAATTTCATCAACACCTCTCTAGTGGGGCTTCAAAGTTCCTATATGATTTTCACAAAGGGTGCTCCTCTGAAGCCATGTAGAGGAAGCTATGACCAACCTAGTTTCTGAATCTAGATTTAGTTCCAACGCTTGGTCCCTACTTGTATTTGAATCGCTCTTCTTTGTAGCTGCATACACGAAGGCTAAATTGTATGCGAATTGCATTGCCTTTATGAATTAAACATAGTTTATGGTCTTTTAAGCATTTTACAACGCCTGCATGTTATCTCTTTGCTCCCCATAATTAACAAGCAAGGTTCATATTAGCAACCTAAATTTATAAATGGGCACTCCGACATTCCAAGCCATTCTTTCTGAGGGTCTCAGTTATTCACTTCTGGGAATACTTAGGAGGCAGCTACTTGGTTACACAGAATTTTTTTTTTCAAAGTCTACTTTGTAATTATGAGTGTTTAAAATCAAAGTGATATGGCACAAAATAGAATAAGACAATTAGTGCACACTTGCTGATTGCCTACTATGTGTAAAGTCATGCAGGGTCCTTATGTTCTCAGTGGTCCGCACACTTTCCCAACCCCTGGGCTGTTTTATAGTCTCATTTTCCCATCGTTACAAATGCCTGACCCTCTCCTGGGCATCAAGCCAAACACTGCACCGCATGGGACAATGTTCAGAGGTTTATTTGTGCCATCTGATAATTGATAAAAGTGAATCTTCCACAAAATAACATTTCTATGAATTTTTTGGGGGGGTAAAATAGTTTACTTGTCACTTCACAGGAGTCACGTTATCTTTTCTTGGCCACCTGGGGACAGTGTATTAATTTGTTGGTTTACTAGCCTCTAATTATTCTGAAAGACTTAATGCCATTTCCAAAGGGGCAGCAGGGAGTATCGCTGCAGATTTGATACTTGCTGGTAATTTTCCCTCTAGGATGCCTTTCATGGGAAATACTGAAGGGACATCCGGGGGGAGTCCTGGCTCGTATTCATTTCACTTTCCCTTGTTACCCGAGATGAAGGATCTTTGTTTTCACTGCTCACTGAGGAGAAGAAATAGCACACATGAGTTATTGGCAGCAAAATTGTAAAATAGCAGTAGTAGACATGCGGTAATTAGGAGGTTTATAATGGGACATATGTCAGAAACTTTCAATTAATATTGATGCTTTGATAATAGTCGACTTGAGCAATCAATAAGCCCCTAAGCCCCTCTTCCCACACATCTTGACCCCAGTTTATGGTCTTTTTCATGGGCCATTATGGAAATGCTGTTTCGTCTCACTTATGATTTTTCTTCTGTAGACTGTGGGTAATACTCTGCTAGTTCTTGGTACAAGTACAATTTATACCCTAATCTACTTATACAATGAACATAGTTTGTGATTTTATTAAAAAATACCTAGAACTGAAAATTACATTTATCCAAAAATATTTAGAGTTTATAAAGCAATAGAGAGAGAGAATATATTCTGAGATTCTTAAACCGATAGTACATTTGAGTTCAGCATTTCTTGAAATATTTTTATTTCTTTTAAATTAAACTTACTTCCAACATATTTTCCTAAATGGAATTTGATCATTCCAACTTCAGCCTGAAAAAGACAACAACACAGAGTTGGTGATGTGCATGCAGGCATAATTCCTACAGGTCACATGAATTTGTAGCTTGAGAGTCCTCCCCACCTTCTTGACCCAACACTTGCTTTCTCTACACTGTCCTTCCCCGCTGAAGGGCAAGAAAGATCTGAGCACATTCACTATTTTCATATCCTCACTTCCCACCCCCGAGTCAACCCACTTCAGTCTGACTTGACCTCAACTCAGCCACAGCCATGCCAGAACCTGGGGTTCCCAACCAACATCTCCCAGCACTTTCCTTGTTTCCCTCTTCACCGCCTTTGACCTTCCTTGACCACGTCTACTTTTCCCTGGTCTCCCTGCGAGTCTCACTGCTTCTTTCAGAATTCCCGCTGTAGGCTCATCCTTCTCAAGGCAGTTGTGCAATGGTAGACTTCCTCAAGACAGGTCTCTCTCTCTCTCAATCTCTCTCTCTCTCTCTCTCTCTCTCTCTCTCTCTCTCTCTCTCTCTCTCTCTCTCTCACACACACACACACACACACACACAGACAGACAGACATCAAGGCCCCAATGTGAGGATGGAGAGCTGCCTGACACATTTAGCACGCTGTCTCATAGAAACTCCAGACTCAACAAGTCTGTAAAGCAAGGCGTTCCTTCCTCTCTCCCCCCAAACATGTATGGCCGATCCCTGGCCCCACCCCTGCCTCCTCCTTCTGTGCCTAAATGAGTATCATTATTCTTCAACAGTACCTTAAATCCTTGGAAACACTTGTCTCATTTTCATTGGGCTATCTATTTTTATTTATTAACCTCCCTGAATCTCCCTATTTATAGTTCCCATTGTTATAGCTCCTTGTCTGGGTGAATGTGTGAGCGGATCCAAACTAAACTCCTTCCATCCCATATTATTCCTACCTTGCATCCAAAGTGAACGTGGAAGGATGTAAAACTGCAGTGGTGTCCTGTCAATCTTCGGCTAACCATCAAGTATTGACGATAGGCTGGATGGATATCTTCCACAAGTTGATCCCTGCGATCTCCCCCACTTCCTTCTTGTACTCACTTCCTAGGGGTCTTTCCATGCACCAAGGTCCGTTCTGTCTTAGAACTTGGGCCAATTACTTTCTCTCTGTCTGGGAAATTGTTTGCATTCGTTGTCCCCGTACCTCAGCCTTTTCATTTAAGGAATACTGGCATAATTTTCAAAGCCCAGGGAAAATATCTTTCCCGCAGAAGTTTTCCTTGATGCTCTGAGGGCATCTTATTGTAAGTCTCAGTGGGTCTGGTCTAATTGTTGAATGTAGCACAATTCCTATTCAATAATTGTTTACTTGTTTACAGTATGTCCCTTGCCATAGTGTATACTTCAAGGGAATAATAATTGTGTTTATATTACTCAGTGCTGTGCAGCAGCCATATAGTATCTGGCTTGCTCATGGTATGAATTTCATGCATATTCATTTTGCAAATAATCAAGTAAGCGCCTACCAATTTAGCTATAACTTTTGCTAGATATTGCTAACATCAGCATCACTTAGTAAGCATTGTATAAATGTTTTCAAATAAAAAAATCGAATGTAATAGAACAGGAACTTTTTTTGTTGTTTAAATAATGCTCCTGATAAACCATGAACCTGACCCGATTTTTAATCATACTTTTATAATGAAGATGACATTTGTTACCTCTTGCTTTGACAGATAGATTTTTCAACCTTCTTAAGAGCATGCTTATCAGAAAAAATGACCTTGTAATCCTTAGACGTCAGTAAACTAGAGCTAATGGTTATCATTTTACTCAGAACTTAAATATTTCATATATTTAAATATACTTAGATAAAATGTTCTACAATTCTTAGACTTAACCAATTTATGTCATAGATTTTTGAAAAATCTAGAGTTCATGGTTATATTTGTATCCCAGTCTAAATTGTAGCATTTCCTTTCATTGAATATTTAGACAAGATATCACAGTATTATTAGCCATATTGTGCCTTTATCACCTGTAATTATCCCAAATATTTTTATAACAAGTTTCAATTATGATAAACCCATCAAAAGATCATCCATAATCACTGCTACTTGGAAAGTGTGGTAGTTATTGGAGTTGTTGCTATATTTTATTGCCTAATGTATTATCATTCCCATCACAAATTAAAATATTATAAATGTGATGTACTTACAGTATTAACAACTGTCATTTGGAACCCTGCTATTATTTTCTTCATGTATTTTGAAACAGTATTCTGTGAAGGGATTAATATTTTCTTACCAGGTTACCAACAAGTCCATCTGACAAAAATGATGAAGAATTTGGGCACCCTCCCGAGTCTTTCATTGGGTCATTCACTGTGTTTAGTGTTCATTTAGGAAAATGCTGGAGACCTTCATCTTCCCAAGGGTCGGCGCTGGAAAGAATGGCCCAGGTTTCTAGAACGCCCCAAGCTCTACATTAAAATTCACAGGCGAACCCTTGCTTTGTCACATGGATATGTCCGCTCCTCGCACGGTTCCTTTCAGTCCCTGACCTGCTTTGTGGCCAACTTTCCCTTAAGCTGAAATGGGTGTGGAAGTAGAACTGGGCTCCTCACCACTGTATAGTTCACACTTCTCTGCGGGGAAGTGATTGATTGGGGTTATGTTTTCCCTTGCACAGCAGGGAATAAATATATGTTTGCTGCTGATGAAAAGGAATTAACCTCTGGTTCAGTGTATCCCAGGCCACCAAAAATCTCTGCCTCTGGCAAGAAGGAGGCTCCCAGAATCACCCATATCATTGTGTCACACCGAGAGTGGAGTGGGTCGCAAAATCATTCCTATTTGGTAATTGCAATCAAATTCATCTTATTAACATGAATCAAAACAACGACACCCCAAACCCAAGCCAAGTGAGAACACATGACCATTTTATCTTCTTCTCTTGCTAAGTGCATTCGCTGCTGTTGGAACTGGGGTTGTCGTGTTTGTGGTCATTACTACCATCCAATCAGAGACGCTGTTGCTGGTGGGTCCCAATGAGTCAATTGCAAGGCATTGTGACTGCAGGTGACATGGTCAGGTTTCTAGTCTGCGATCTTTCTGGGCGCAGGTGGCCTGCTCATTCTGCATACAGCTGCTCTGTGGGTTCCAATGGCAGACCTTTGCCATGAAATATGACACCACTCGCTCTCCTGGTAATAAAACATAATCCATTTAAAGACGGTGATTTCTATCTAAACAATTATAGTTCCGCTGTATCTTTTTTTATCATGAAGGTTCAATGGCCTTCAATAAACTAGTCACTATCCTTTTTTTTTTTCAAATAAAATTTAAAGTTTTCCAGGTTGCAGACATTTTATTTTATATGTTTAAGGGATACTGTCCCTTGTAAATGCATATGTGCAGCAACTTGAAATATAATCATGTATAGTATAAATTAATATATGTATCTCATTAAAGTATATACACACACTTAGATGAATATATGTTGCATTAAATATCTGTCAAGTCTTTCTTTGCACATTTTGAAACACCCACCCCCCCTTGTATAGGGGTGTTTTGCTTTAAAAATGATAACATTTTTACAGTATATCCTGTTTCGACTCTGAAAAAGGTATAATCATGGCCTTTAGTTATGTTCATTTGTTAATCATGGTCCATTTTTAACAATTGTCATCAGATGACTAAACAGTGGGAGCAAGTGCTGGAGATTGGAGAAGGCATTGGCTTTGAAAGAAGACATCTGCGCTTAACCTCTGGATTTTTGTTTTCCATGGAGTTTGGGGACCATGGAAAATTGGTGTCATCTGAACTCAGTGTATTCAGCTGTCAAAGAGGATGTTAATACGGCCTCATTTTTCAATGAAATAGTAAGTGTGCATTGAGAGGAGTGTACCAGTAGATGAAAATGGTAGTCATAGAGGTAGTGGACTGGAATTTCCTGTCTTCTGGACAACTGATCGCAGAGTAATTTTTCCATGCTGAATTCTTGCTCTGCTGCTCATGTGTCCGCTTGGAGTGCCCCGCCTCTCTTTGCTGAAAGAGTATTTGCTGCTTTTAGCTTGGGCTACATTTTTCATTCTTGGGCTTTTTTTTTATTGCTTGGGCTTCTTCTTTCATTCCTTTCGTGGGACTCAGGAGCAGTGGTATTATGATTAGTAGTTCCTTTGTTTTATTACCAGGTTAGCCAACTCCCCTGTCACTTCTATTTGGTCACTGAACTAAGGAGTTACCTTGTGAAGCAAGCAATTGTTGTCTCGCAGAGTCTGTTGGCTCAGGTGGGCGGTTGGGGTGCTTGGGGGCTTTTCTTTTTCCTTGGTAGTTGGTCTCATTTCAGGGGATGTAAACTACCATGGGTAAGCAAATGTAGCTCAGGAATGCTTTCATGTGAATCCTAAACTCTCCACGTCATACACCTGGGGGGCATCATTGCACCTCTAGGAGTGCTAGAGAAAATGCAATGGGGACATTTCCCCACCAAATCCTCCAGCTCTATCTTCCTCTTCTCTGGAATCCCTTATTCCTGCTTTTGCTGTATTCTGTGTCCTGGTTCTGTGTGTGCGCATTTTCTGGTTCCTTCTGACTTGCACACCCAGGTGCTCATGTACTGCTCATTAAGAGAAGTCTGCAGGTCAAGGATACAATCCTGCAGTCACATCACATTTTCTTCTCCAATGAAGATAAGCATAGGACAGGAGCAGTGAGCAGGCTGGATTCTTAATGAGGTGCGCCCAATCCTAAACGTTATCCTTGGATTAATTCTGCACAAAGTGACCACACCTCTCCAGTCCAGCTTCAGCAGAGGTCTTCTCATAAAGAAAGGGACAGTTTTCCTTGAGGGTCCTGTTAGATGCTTTCTTGGAAATCCCACCTTCGAGTCCCATAGCCCAGGCCCGTTCAGACAGGGCTTAGCCAATGTGCCTTACCTCTTCCACATCCACTAGGAAGAGGAGGCCATTAGCCTTTGGCAAGAGTCCAAGATCAGTGCCTATCAGACAACCATATAAAGCCAGCTGTCCCTCCCACAGCCTCTGCATATCTCTGCTGACTGACTGATAAGCCATTGAACTGGCCAGCCAGAACTCACAGGCAGTGTGGAGTTTATGAGAGGTGTTAAGAGACTACAATCCAGATTCACAGATGGGGGGAGAGTTCTCCTCCTTGCTGCTGAGATGGCTCTCTTGTTTTCAACAAAACTGCAAAATTGACTAATCCCCACATAAAAGTTCCAAGTTTTTAACATTCAAAATTAACCCTATGAGTCATTCACAGCAGAATCATAGAATCCTATTGACATCTTCTGTACCTTCTCTTAACCAGAACCATCAGGAAAAACTCACTTGGTAGGACTTAGAAAGGCTACAGAAGTCATGTAAAGTAATATACTGTATCACAGTAGTGCTTCTTAATTAAGCTTAATTAACTTCCTTCCCCCAGGGTCCATATTTTAGAAGAGTTTCATACAGAAATTCCTCATTTTCTACTGGTAAGTCCCCTCCTTTCTCCCAAGACACGAACTATAATTCTAATGTTACCTAACATAGGTCTGGCTACATAAAAATATGCTTCTATGAAATAAGTGTGTCTATGCCAACTCTTAATATTTTCAACATTTAGTGATTTAGAAGAATGTAAAGGGCCATTTGACCCATTTGGAACTTTTGCCGTATGCAATTCCTATTGCCTTGTTTTCATGACCTTGATTTTTTTGCCTTCAAATTTTAGTTGTCAGAAATGTATTTAAATTATTAATAACAACTCACATACTTCTAAGGAGCATTCTGGTTGTACTTCTTCCAGGAAGATTTGTTTGTTCTTCTGACAGTCCCTGGTGCTTTCTGTATTTTAAAAATAAGTCACATGCATCATTTTTTTCTGGCAAGCTTTGTAATTATTGTCCAATTTTCACACATAGGTGGTAGTTGAAAATAGCTGGTCAGACTTTGATCCTCAAAGTGACGTTTTGATCTTCCGAAGTGTGAAGAAGTCTTGTGCTGCAGATTTACACAGGGCAACGTGTCATTTGCTTTCTTGACTGCTAACTGCTGAATGTATATGGAGAACGAGACCTCATAGCTCAGGGAAGGCTTATTGACATCCTTCGAAATACAGATGACAGAGCTTTGCTGGCTGAAGTGAAGAAGGTTTGAAGCTCTTGTTATGAAGCTCAAGGATTGCAGTCTTCGATATGGATTACAACTCAATGTAAAGGAGACACAATCTCACAACTGGACCAGTAGGTACCGTCATGACACATGGAGAAAAGGCTGACGTTGGTCGAGGATTTTGTCTTGCTTGGGTCCACAATCAATGCTCATGGAAGCAGCAAAGGTGTTAAAAGACGAGCTGTACTAGGTACATTTGCTGCATTTCAATACTATTGAAAAGCAGGAAGCTTCCTTTCAAGGTTAAAGAGTCATAGTTTTTCAATGGCCTCATATGGATGTGAAAGTTGGACATTGAATGAGGAAGACCCAAGAAGACTCGGTGCATTTAAATTATGGTGTTGGAGACGAGTACACAAAGTGCCACGGACCGCCAAAAGAACAAGCAAATCTGCCTTGGAAGAAGTGAGGCCAGAGTTCTCCTTCAAAGGAAGAAAGGCAAGACTTGGTCTCATACTTTGGACACGTTATCAGGAGAGACCAGTCTCTGGAGGACAGCATGCTTGGTCCAGTAGAGGGGCAGGCAAAAAGAGGAAGGCCTTCAAGGAGATGGCTACAGCCATGAGTTCAAGCACAGAGACCATGGTGAGCATAGCGCAGGAGTGGGCAGTGTTTCCTTCTGTTGTGCCTAGGCTATGGGTTGGACCTGACTCGATGGCACCCAACCGCAACAATTTCATAATCATGGATTGTAGGTCACAGCAACATGAACTCCTTGACCATTCCATCTTTTCTGCTTTGTCCATGATCTTTTACATTGTTCCGGTTGTGAGGATGTTCATCTTCTTTACATTAAGCTGCAAAGCACACTGAACACTGCCGGGTTCAGAGTTACCTGAGCAAGAGCTTCACGTCCACCTTGCTTTCATAAGCAAGCTGGTATCTTCCAGATGTACAGAAACATGTTCATCGAGGGGTGAGTCTGGTGGTATATGAAATACCAAATCCCAATGCTGCGTTTCTCAGCATCTAGTCCTTCTCAGATAATTTGCTCAGCATACCGATTCAGTAATACATTGTGAGAGGATACAGGCCTGATGTTCTCCTCTCCTGATTTCAAACCATCCGGTGTTCCTTTGTTCTGTTGGGAGGACTCGCTTCTGGTCTTTGTGTCGGTTCTGCATGAGCATTGTCAGGGTCTGAATTCCATCCATTCTGTCAATAGTTTGTCATGATCCACCCTTTTGAATTCCTTTACAGAGTAAAAAATAAAAACACAGGTCACCATCTCTCTTGTATTCCTTTTTTGCAGCAAGGCTTCATCTGACATCAGCAATGATAACTCTTTGCCATGTCCTTTTTTGAATCCTGTTAGAATTCCTAGCAGCTTTTTGTCTATATACTGCTTCAATTATTGTTGAATTATCTTCAGCACAAGTTTAAATAGCAATCCAAATCCAAAGGAGGGAATCGTATCAGAGCTTAGATTGTGAGATTCTGGTGTGCAGAAGGCTATGGATGACGATGGAAGCCCAAAATACAGTTGCAGGATCTCCCCAGGGAATAGGCCTCCAGTGATTTCCCTCTCTCCATAACTGAGGGGCGAGAGTAACCTGGAAACCAGACAGAACGCATTGGACAGACGACTATAGTCAAGTAAAATGTTCAACCTGATTTGAACGTTAAAACCTTTCCCCTTGATCTCCTACTGATACACTTTGGGCTTAATCTGGTTTTGAATATTTTCCGGGTTTTGTTGTTGTTGTTGATGTTGGGGCTTATCTATCTTGTCTTTGGCCCTTGTTGGTAGCCTTCTTGACTCTTTATCGTATGTCTTCTTGTGTTTTTCATTATGGGAACCCCAGAAAAGGTGAATCTATAGAGACGCTACTGGAATATAGATTTCTGTAGAGTAGGATGGAGGAGGTGGGAAGGGTAGGGAAGGAGGAGAGGGTATCAAGGAGTTCAAGAAGGAAAAAAAATGTTTGAAACTGACAAATTGTACAACACTGTTTGATATGATTGAACTATGATGTCCACATTAGCTTCTAATAAAATTATTTGGAATACAACATTAATAAATTATAATCTATAGTTTAAAAAAGAATGCAATCAATGTCAATGTGTTATATAAAAATAGTGAATTTGTGTTTAGTTGTGTATATTTAATCACAATAACATAAAATGCTATTGAGTCTAAATATAATTAAAATGAATTAAAATGTTATATCTAACCTATTAATTTTCTAATGTATAAAGCCATTTCAATTACACATGTCTTGCTTTACATTTGTACTAGACAAAACCGTGCTAAAACTATTTTACAAAAACTACTAAAGTTAAACTAAACAAAATCATAGATAAAGGTTAGAAATGGTGGTAAAATTTTAACATTTTTCAGCAAAAACAATCTTGTAATATCTATGTATGTATGTATAGCATATGTGTGTGCAATTGTGTATATTCTGAGAAATTAGGTCAGCGTTATGAAATGTATAAAAAGGCAAAATTTTCTTGAAAAGAGTTTACTAGAATGTGACATGAGTGATACTGTTTTCTGATTTTCACATTCTGTTAGACTACCTTTTTGAAAGGGGCACAAAAGTAGACCTCTTCTCATCAGGTGGCCCGCTACCTCCCTTACACATTTCTCAGCATCGGTGAGCACGTGTTTCCAGAGTTTCCACAGTCCATTGAAGCATCTCACTTGGTGTTCTGTCCAATGAGGAGCTTACTTTCTGCTAACACTTTCAGTGTAGCTTGGACTTCTTCCTTCAAAACCATCATTTCTTGATCCGATGATACATCTTAAAGTAATGGATTGTTCACCAGTCCTAATGTGACTCTCTCTAGTCTTTCCATCTTCTTTTGATCCTTGGAATCTTTAATAGTTCAACTTGAGCCTGGAATATTTTCTTTAATTCTTTAGCTTGATATATGTTGAGCCCTTTGACTTTCTCACTCCGGGTCTTTGCACATTTCAGTATTTTTGTTGTAGTTGTTAGACAACAAAAATGTTTTGTATTTTTTCACAATTTCTATATTTACATATTTTAGGAGGCCAAAAACCTATTTTTAGAGTATTCTAATCCAACACAATTTAACAAAATATCAGTAAGTTATTCAGATTCTGTACAATTCTTTTTTAGACAAATAAATATTCTTGGATACATTTATGAGTAATATATGGTGGTCTAATACATCAATATATATTGTAAAAGAATGTTAAAATGAGCCTTAAAATCACTATGATAATTAATAACATGACACTGAGGTTATATTTTAGTAAAATTTTATACAGTTCCAGAACTTATGCAATTTTTTCAATTTACCTGATCTAACAAACAAAATAAATAAAAATGAGAACATTTTCCTACAAAACATTTAAAAGTACATTTCCTTGACAGCTTATGCCATGCATACACTTGTCATTTCTTTTTGGGTGTATTCTTCTGAACCATTACACAAAATTTAAAACATCCACACTTATAAAAGTAATTATTCATTTAGTGTTTAACAATTGGGTTTCCAAATTAAATATGGTGTGTTGTTTACCAATGTATATGGCACAGAAGTAGTTAAATAACACTTAGAAAAACATCGATTTTTAAGAAATGGTTGCTACACCTTTATGTTAAGTTGGTTTTGTCTTGAACTTTTTATTGGGGTTTGAATAAAAGTTTATAAAGCAAATCCATTTCTATTCAATTTATACATCTTTGGTTCATGCCACTGGTTGTACTTCCCTCAGTGTAAGAGCACATTTCAGCATTCTACTCTACTTTGTCTCCTCCATCTACTCACTGAGACTTTCTGTTCGGCATTTTTACTGTATCATTCCTCTCATTTGCTTTAGGGACTCTCCATCCAAGAGCAAGTTTCAGAGTCTCTTCTGATACACACTTTATTAATTTCCTTCATGTCTTCTTAATGACCTTTTGCTGTCTTCAGGTAGGATTTTCTTGATGTCAACCTACAACTCTCAGATGGTTGGCCAGTAGTGTTCCATTTGTCATATCTGCTTATCAGATCTACAAATTCACGAATGATATACTTAAGAGCTTATCTTGGGTCTGAGGAACTTGATTTAGTTCTCAACTTCAACCCAAACTTACTTGTGAATAATTGATGGTTTTTTCCACAGTCAGCCCCTTTCTTAATTTTGACTTTTAACACTGAACTTCTCTATTTCTTCCCACAAATGTATTCAGTCTGCTTCCTGATTCCTGACAAACTCCAAAGGTATAGCTTCATTTGTATTTTTGGGAAAAAAAAGATTTGCACTGAAGTCGACCTTGATCTTAAATAATTTTAATCATGTGATCTCCAGCTTCATATTTACCACCAAGGTCATTTGTTCCCACTATTGATTCGCTCTCTTTGTTCCCCACTTCCTCTTTCTAGTAGGTAGTAGTTATTTGTGCATTTTGATTGCATATTTGATTTATTGCAGATGGAAGAAGCTTTTAGATTTCTTATGTTTCTTTTTTTTAATTGTTTTATTTTATCGGGGGGTCTTACAGCTCATATCACAATCTATTATATGTATCAATTGTGTCACGTACCTCTGTACATGTTGTTATTATGTTTTTCAAAACATTTTCTTTCTACTTGAGCCGCTGGCATTATCTCCTCGTGTTCCCCTCCCTCCCCCATGTCCCCTTGATAATTTATGAATTGTTCCTTTTTTCTTTTTCATGGCTTACACTGACCACTGTCTAATTTCACCCACTCTCCTGCTGTTCTATTTTTTCATCACTACTTTTCATGGTTGGTGTATACATTTGAATAATAATTGTATGAATAGGACTCTGTTGTTGGCATAAAATATTATCTTATTACAGGCCGCAGTGTACTTCAAAATAAATTTTGAAATATTCTTTTTTGTGATGAATGCCACATCCTTTCTTCTGTATTTGTTATTCCTGGTGCAGTGAACCATAAGATGGTTGGACTCAGAACGACCATAGGAGCCCATTTCATCTACTATATTAATCTTTAGGTGGTCTGTTTCATTTTTTCATGCTTTCTAGATTCATAATTGTCCATTCTATGTTCTGATTTTGAATGGAGGGCCACAGCTGTCTCTTCTCCCTTTGAGTGCTGCCTTATTAGCAAATGAAGAATCCTAGAGCGTGACTCCACCAACAGCATTATGTTTGACTCTCCTTTGAGGAGGAAGCTCTTCCTAGGTCCATTCTGAGTGCTTCTGAAGCTGATGAGAGCATCTTCTGTGACAATTTTCCACTGCTGTTCATACGTCTTCGGTGCCCAGTCCTTCAGAAGTGGACAGCCGACTCTTTCTTGCTAATTTGTTCTGAGAAATTTCACTGAAACATATTCATCATGGCAACATACCCGGCTTCATAGTATGACAGACTGACAGATGAGTGGTTTCCATCCTAGAGCAGCCATTCTCAACCTGGGGGCCGCGACCCCTTTGGGGGACCGAAGGACCCTTTCACAGGGGTCGCCTAAGATGATCAGAAAAGACATATTTCTGATGGTCTTAGGCACTGAGACACCGCTCCTCTCTCCATCCACATGCAGATACGTGCACAGAGCACCCAGCGTGAAGACCGTTACCCATGCTGCAGCTTGCTTCAACACGATTTCATGTATTTGTCATTAGAAATAAATATGTCACAAGGTATAATTACATATTGTTTTTGTGATTTATCACTATGCTTTCTTTATGTTCAATTTGTCACAATGAAAATACATCCTGTGTATCAGATAGCTACAAGACAATTCATAACAGTAGCAAAATGACAGTGATGAGGTAGCAATGAAAATAATTTTATGGTTCGGGGTCGTCACAACTTGAAGCGTTTGAAAGGGTCACAGCCTGAGGAAGGTGGAGAAGCCCTGTCCTAGAGATCTAAATGTTCTTGGCATTTGGGAACAAGGGAGTCTAAAGGGGCAAGGTCAGAGCTGCATGGGTAGAGGACGTGAATTTTCCCAAGACGTTTTTTTTGCAGGATGCTTATGCTAAAAAAGAGCAGGCAGAGGCTTGTTGTATCAGGGCAAAAAATGGGGTACAATTGTATGTCTCTTTTCTCATCTATAGTTTCCAATTTTCTTAAATATATATATAATAACGCTCCATTACAGTTTTATATCATTTGAGAAAATCCATAAAGATGATTCTGTTAAATTCAAGCAAACAAAATAGCTGCTTTAACTCCCTTTGTTGACATCTGTGCCTTGAATGTCACTGCCACAGAGGATTCTCTGAAAAGCCTCTGTTCTGATTGGCTGGATCTTGCTTTCTGGATAATCCAAATCCAAACCTCATTCCCAGTCATGATACATTCCAGAAAATCGCCTTACTTAGTTTTGATCTTATGGAGAGGGCATATTTTTTGGCAATGCTTTTGCAACCCAGTGAGCTGAAAACTTATTGTCGTCGAATATTGGCTGAAAATTAAAATGCAAAAGCATGTGAGATTCCAGCATCAGTAACTATCACATTCATGGTCATTCTATGAATTTTTGGATTTCAGTCCCAGATTCTTCATTCATTGAGCTTGATGGTCTTTGTCTTGGTTCAGATTTTAGGTCTTCCTGACCTGCCTGAAAACACTTGAACCGTCTAAAAACGACTGTTCATGTGCGGCAGCCTTCCCATAAACTTAGTGCAGAGCCACAGTGATGGGGAAAGTTGCCTGCTTGAGTTGGGTTAAACATTAGACATTAACCCGCATCTCAAAATCATTTTGTTGCAGGGCATGAAAAAATGGCTTGGAAAAGAACATAGAACCCAGCTTTTAATGAAGAATTATGTGCAGGTTACAATGCTGCCAATCAGCTTTCCATTCAAAAATTCATACACACTTTGTTTCACCAACTGCAGTCCCCTCAATGTGCCATCGCTTCCATCCACCCTGTTGTTCCTGCTTTCGTTCCGCGTTTCCTCCTGTTTCTGGAAGTCCCCCAAGGAGACGAAGACAAGTGTACTATTGCAAGAACGCATCTGCGACCGTTCGGTGTTTGCCGAGGTCCGTTCAAGAAGGTTGGTCTGGAATAAGCCAATGCACATATAAACTGAACCTTCATAGGGATGTTTCTGATTTCCTCTCCCCAGTCAGTGACAAATTAGAAACTCAAAAATCTAGAATTTGTGATTGGTAGCAAATGAGCATGACGCGTACATGTCGCATTTGAGTCAGTATGGGGAACAACATCATGTTTAATAAGAGAGCAGGCGAACGGTTATTAGTTGGAGTGTTTTTCTAGGAATCATGGAACATTTCTAAGTAATAAGTGCTGTTTATTTGAAATAATTGTCTAGTTCATTTCAGACAAGTATTTCAAATAAATAGAGCTTTCGTCCTAATGATGATTTGACTTTGCTCAACCCACTGTATAATCTATCTGGTGAACAGAACAAGATGTTTTACGATGCTAGACATAGAGAACCATCCAATAATTTCTTATTCTTGCCGCCAAATTCGCCATTGTGGAGAAACCCGATGAACTGAATGTGAAAGTTCTTTATTCTGTTTGAGAAGAAATTCAACAGATCCTGAATAGCTTTGAAAAATGCATTTATTTTTATCATAGAGGTTATTTTTTTCTGTAAGAATTGCAGTTTTATGAACTTGAAAGGGGTAATATTTAAAGTCAGAGAAAATGTTTTATTAAAGCATGTTTCAGGGTATCTATGTAATACTCCCACATATTCATTAGTTCATATATCAAAGTCAGTACCATTGTGTTGCGGTGGAGCATTAGTAAGTGTTTTTACATCCCCCTGTGTTTGTTGGATAGGAGCAAAATATTAATTTTCTTCCTACTAGATAGATATATACACAAAGATATTATGTGACCAATATAAGAAAAGAGCATCCCTCACCCCAAAAAAGACAATACTAGAATCATTACTCAACATTCTCCCTTCCTTCTTAATACTGTGGTTGTTTAGCGTATACTATTCTGTGCAGAGTTTACAAGCCTACACATTCCTTGGATTTCCCGAGTGTTATAAAGGGTTAATATGCTTGGCTGCTAATGAAAGGTTGGAAGTTGGAGTCCACCCAGTGAAGTCTCGGAAGGGAGACAGGTTCATGCATCTGAAAGATCTGGCCCTAAAGACCCCTGGAGCATACTTCTAGCCTGACACACACGGTCACCATTAGTCTCATCTGCTTGGTGGAAACTCACTTTTGACATGCTCTTTGGGGAAGCTCTTTCTTAATCTGACCCGTGGACTTGGCTAGACTCTTCCTGACCTTGGACTAAGTAAACTTACTTGCCCACTTCTACAACCCTGTGAACCACTTGCTCGATATCATTCTTTCTCTCTCTCTCTCTTGCTCTCTCTCTGTCACTGGTTTTGCTTCTCTAGTGAACCCAGACAAAGACAGACACCAGGCTTGCTCCAGGAGAGAGTCAGAGAAAGAGAAAAGGAACCTGAACCAGAAACAGGGAAAACGGTGACTGTATAAAGGGGATCAGTCGGGAGAACGGCTTGGTGATGGGACAAGACTGGCAGCAGTTTGTTCTGCCGTTCCTGGGCTTGGGATGAATCAGGATTAATAGAGCGCCACCCAATAGCAACAAGATCAATCTGGAATATCTTCCTAGCGCAACATCATCCCCTCAATTTTGTAGCCAGAACATGAACAAATCTGATTCTGTGAAGGATTCAAATCCATGGCAATACTAGATGGGAAGGTTTTAACTTTTCATTGGCATTGTTTAATGTTCATCAAAATGTTATGCTTTCCAGATGCTGAAAATTTATTAATGACCACATTGGCTCTTGGGCCTGGTTCTTACAGAAACTGTTGTAGGTGCCAGCAGCTAACTGGCCTTTTGTCATTCTGCTGAGTAAAGGATTGTTTGTCCTCTTCAGTTGATGAATTATCTCTGTGCCTTCTCATTATAAAAAGAAACTCATCTTGTTCACTGGACTGGCAGGAGAAGAGAATGCCCTGGAGACAACCCAGAGAATTTTCACGTTCACAAATCACGTGTAGGGTGTGCATTGTGGTTGCGGGTCCTGTCTCTGAACGAATGTGGAAGGAACCCAGGGCAAAGCATCGAACTTTCACTGTTCATATATGATCTCACATTTGCAGCGTTCATCCCTTGCTTTGCTCACACTAAATTGTTTTAAATTGAGCAATTGAAATTTGCATAGACAATTGTATTTTGTGTGCACTCTGGGAAGAAGGGGAAAGCTGAAAATTCTAATGCTACTTCAGATGATAGCAATGATTTAAGATTATTCTATTCATTTATGACAAGAAATTTTGATAGTTTATATAAAACACATGGTGGTGTATTTGAGATAAAAAGCTAAATTGTTGCTTTAAATTGCTGTGTGCACTAAACAAAATGTGTCAACACCTACAGTTGGAGAAATTGTCATAGTTTTCCTTCAGGCAATAAGAAATAGTAGGTTCTTTGTTTTTCCTAAGTTTTCCCTTCATTTTTCTAATATATTTTTCCTAAATTTTATTGCTGCATATCAGATTCATATTGCTTTTTAAATGCTAGTGATAATAGATTTTATCCACTTTCCTTTAAAATATAATAATGACCACACACATCAAAAAACATAAGTTCATATGTTTGAAGAGACCTGAATCACATGATAGCCCAGTAGTGTGCTTGAAAAATATATGTGATTATATATTAAAAGATAAATTTTAGTTGAATTTAGGTTTAGAAATGGGTTCCTTTGCTAGCTTCCTTTTAACTTCTAAGATTGTTATTGAATAATTCCTATATGCAAGGAACTATTTTGGGTACTTCAAATAGCGTGTTGATGAGGAAAATATGAGGTTACTTTTTAAATAGAGCACATGTAATATTAAGCTGGACATTTGTGCCTACTCTTAGTCATTACATTATCAACCCATTTTATTGATTGTACACAAATCAATATGCCTAACCAAAACAGCTTTATTGAGTTCCAGTTCCTATTTATACTTATCGGCTAAATTTTATGAGACTTACAGGCCTCTCAAATCCAGACTAGATATCCACAGTCCTATAAGATTTTAGGAAATAAAAAACAGAGCCTAGCTTACTGCTCCAGTGAGTCTCTCTTCTTGGATTTCTATGTCAATGAACGGCACGTCTGTTCTCCTTTTCAAACCATAACCCACAATACTGAAATCGTCCTCTGACTCTCCATTGCACTCCACTGTCCTCACTCTTCCATAGGGATTCCAAGAATGAGCTTCTGTAATGTAAGCTTGACTCTGTCCTAGGAAAGCCCTCTACAGCCTCGTGCTGCTTCAGAAACGTTGGCCATATTCCTGAGCATTGTAGTCAGTGCTCCACTTGCTCACCTTTGCCTTTATTCTCCCATAGAGTGCTCACCCGGCTCTCTCCATGAACTCGGCCATTTCTCCACAGCCTGACACCTTTAGCGTTCGGGAAACAGAAGGGTGTTAGGAAAAGAGCATGGATTTTGAATTTAGAAATAACTTTTATGTAAGGTCAATACGTTGATTTTATATATGTAATATAATGGCAACAGATTTATAGATTTTACATATATTCTATTGATCGATCTAGTCCTAGCATATTTTCACCCATCTCTTTCTATCTAAACAATTCTCACTCTATTTACATATCTTTAAATATTGGATCTGACACTAGGGATAAACAATTCACTAATGTAATTATTGCTATTATTAATATTTTCTTTATGGTCTCATAACACCTTTGTCAATTTCTATTCCTTAAATTAAGACATGAAAGATAAGAGGGTCGTGTCCGTGTTATTTGCCCATTCCATGTGTACAATGTCTGTCTCTCCAACTATGATCTCCTGTGGTTGCTTAAATAGGATAATGCCCAGGCGATGCAGGAATTCAGAGTCACATGGAGGCATTAGTTAAAGGGGAGGAAGAAGGTGCAAACGGAAACCTCACATTATGGAAGTATTCACGTCTGTCTGTCTCAAGAGCTCTAGTGGCATGCTGGAGTACATTTAAATGGCCACCAATCACTGTGAGCGAGAACGATCGGGCAGTCTACTTCTTGAAAATCCGTAGAGCCTTGGGAACCCCAGGAGTACTCGTACTCTTAGGAACCCCGGGAGTACTCTTACTCTCGGGAACCCTCTTACTCTTGCGACCCCGGGAGTACTCTTACTCTGTCACGTAGGTTCCCTACAGGTTGGCATGGAGGCCGGCAGTATTCTCTTAGGAAATTTCAAGCAAAGATTCTTCATTGCTCTCTCCTCTGTCTCTCTCCACTCTTAATTCCTCCTCCACCAGATACAATATAAATTCACTTTCCATCACCCAGTAACTAACCCAGTGACTAACTTTTAGCATTTTTCTTATTTATCCCTTCAGGTATTCTTGACACATCCAGACGACTCACCTCTTGTGGACACGCTCTCCTTTTCCGGTGCATTCTTCTCTCCATGTCACACGTCATGGTGACGTGAGAGAATCTTTGGCTTCCAATATTACACTTTTCAGAAACAACAATACCCACCACCAGGGCTTATTTTCACAACTGCACCTCCAGTTTAGGTCAATCTCCACGTGTTACAGGTCAATCTTGTCCAGTGCTGAGTGGACAGCTCCACCGGGAAACCTTTCAAACACTGCACCCCTCTGCTCCAAACGCAAACTATTGAAAACTAAATTCTAAACGTAGGCCCTCTTTTGTGTCCCTGATCTCAGTGAAAAGTATCCTCACATCAAGTTGTTCTTGTAGAGAAATTGGGGGTCATTCTTAGTTCTCTCCTCTTTCTCATCTACGATATCCAAATCTTGTACATTAGGCTTTCTCAGGATCACTTGAGTTTGTTCCATTTTCCACACTTAAAAAAATCCCTGTCGTGATCATCTTTGAGTGGGGTTGTTGCCATTATCTCACACTTGGTCTTCTGATCTTTGATTTTTTATCCTCCAGTTATTTCCATTTTCTTCCAGTGCTTTAAATACCAGGGTTGAAGTTGCATGCTCTTTTCAAGGATACCATGGAGTTTGCCTCTCACCGAAGCAGTGGCTCCCAACCTTTCTCATGCCACAACCCTTTCTAACTACCCCCAGCCATAAAATTATTTCCATTGCTACTTCATAACTGTCATTTTGCTACTGCTAGGAATCGGGTGACCCCTGTGAAAGGGTCGTTCGACCCCCAAAGGGCTTGCGACCCACAGGTGGAGAACCGCTTCACCAAAGAATGTATTCATGTTATGCCCCTTCACTGTAACACATGCTGTATGTCCTCCTTTCATCTGCCTCCTCTACTTGATGCAAGCTTCCCTGAAATCCATTTATGAACTCAGTGTAAGTGAAGTATCCCTGCGCTCTCCCATTGTCCTGTACCCTAGGAACACATTGCTTCATTGCTGCCTTACTGTTTTTCCCGTTAGATGGAATGCTCCCTGGTAATAGAGACCTTGGCTTTTTAAACTCTCATGTCTTGGAATCCACCACAAAGTATGACACAAATGATTGCCTGTAACACAAGATGGCGAATAAGATAAAATAGAAAACAGCAATCATAATTGCAAGGGTTTTCTGCACTTGTACACACATTCATTTTTCTATCTATCTATCTTTCTTTTTTGTTTTTTTGTACTTCTTTCCTCCTCAGATTTCTGATGCTTAAATGTGAATAAAAGGTGCCGAGCGAGAGGCTGTCTGGCATGATGTGGGAAGGAAGGAATGTAGCAGGAAAGGGCTTCTTGGAAAAGAAGGAGACAATCACTGTAGAGAAGAAATCTCTCTTAGTTTCACTTTAAATTAAACAGAATATTTTGTATTTTTATTGACCAGTATGTATACATTATACAAAACTAAAAGTTATGAAGGAAAAACAGTGGAGATGTAATCATCTTTGTCTCCTGTCACCGAGCTCTTTGGCAACAACAATACCAAGTGTTCATTTAATCGTTAGAGTCTATGTGGTCATCCCATACAACAGGCATTACTAACTCATCTAGAGTATGGATAAAAATGATACTTGATATACTTTATACAATTGAAAACATAATACACACTTTCAGGTTCTAGTTTTGAAATTCTCTCTTTTATCTATCTATTTATCTACATACCTATCTATCATCTATTATGTCTTCAAGAGCATTCTATGTCAGTAATATGGAATCTCCTATTCTTTTAAAAAAATTAATTTGTCTGGCACCTTTTTTGGACGTTTACACAGAAACGGAGGCTCCCATTTGCTAATTTCCGCACACATTTTCAATGACGTTAGCTACAGTGCTCACTAAGCGCCCATTGGGAGGGTTGTGTGCACTTGTGTCTTTGATTTTTTCGTTCCACGTTGGTACTCTAGTTCTTCTACCTCTGTACTATCTGATTTTTCCTTTAGGGCAAATACTGACCTTTGGGCCTCCTACAGATGAGTTTTAGTAGAGCACCATTTGTTTGGATAATAGTCTTTATTTTGTGTGTCATTGCGCTATTTGCTTAAAGGTTGGTCTCACGGTATAGTTTCAGTTGGAGGTTTAAAAATGTCTCATGGCAATAGTCTCGTGGAATTCTGTGGCTTCCACTGTTCCAGTTAATCTGACTTTAAAAAAAATTTTCAGCTTGTTCTACATTTCTCTCCCATTATACCTAGAAACATCTCCAGTGATCCACTCAGAAAAGTCAACGATTCCCCTAATTCTTCTGTCTCACGGTAAATAAAACTGACTCCTCTAGCCACTCAGATTGATAGACGGGTTTCTTCTCTGAGTTTACGTTCACATTCTCTTACTCTTGCCCATGTGTCTTACATGGCGGTCTGCCAGCTTCTCACTTTTTTGACATTCAAAACATGAACTTGATGAACTACGCTGTGCCACTTGATTGAGTTGTCCCAGGAGAATTCGTGGATTATTTTAAAGTTTGTATCTGGGGCAATTGAAAATGCCATGGCTTGGGTCTTTGCAATATAATCCTCAATGTCACATCATTGCTTGTCAACACTTTAAAGAGATCTTGTGCAGCAGATTTTCCCAATTCACTGTGTCATTTGATTCTTTTTGTTTCCTACAGAGCTTTTAAAAAAATTGTATTATTGGGGGTTCTTAACAGCTCTTATAACAATCCATACATCAATTGTATCAATCACATTTGTACATATGTTTCCATCATCATTTTCAAAGTATTTTCTTTCTACTTAAGCCCTTGGTATCAGCCTTTTTTTCCTCCCTCGTCCCACCTCCCATTATTGTGACACCTTGCTAAAATACTAATTATTATTATTTTCATTTCTTACACCATCCACTCTCACTCTTCACCATGTTTCTGCTGTTCGTTCCCTGGAGGGGTGGTGGTGGTTATACTTTGATCATTGTGATCAGTTCCCCCTTCCTTCCCCTTCTCCCCCCACCTTTCTCTTATGCTCATGGTACCTCGACTCCCATTACTGTGCCTGAGGAGTTTACCTGTCCTGAATTTCATGTGTCCAAAGCTCTTTATATGTACCAGTAATCCTGCTGGATTTGTAAGATAGAACTGGGTTCATGATAGTGGTGGGGAGGAAGTATTACAGAGCTAGAGGAATGTTGTGTGTTTCATCAGAGCTACGCTGCACCCTGGCTGACTCCCTTAGCCATTGAAAGCCTTCGGGAAGGCTGTTGAACTCTGAAGTACATAATACATGAGGTTTTCATCAGTGGGAATTGATTATACTACAAGTTTGCGGGGGTTGGTTCTTGTTCTACTTTCCTGTTAGAAATATTGCATGATAACAGTTTGTGATATTGCATTTTCTTGAAACAAATATGTATTGCTTACATTTTGTTTGTAGGCTCATAAATCTAGATCAGAGGTGGGAACGTACGACTCAGACTCATGGGTTCTCTGAGGCCCACAGAATCATCAGCCCTAGCGAAGATGACAGGCTTTCCCCAAGAGGACCAATTTCAGCCTTCACGTCCAAACTTTAGAACCCCAAACGCACTGCCTTGGTGTGGATTCCAAGTCACAGCGACCTTGGAAGGCAGAGTAGAACTGCTGCTGTTGGTTTCTGACACTAAATCTTTACAGGAGTAGAAAGCATCATCTTTCTACCTTGGAGGGGCTGGTAGTTTCAAACTGCGGGCCTGGCAGTGGGCAGCCATCCCGTTAGGGGTGATCTTACTAAATGCTCGAACAGCATGGTCTTCAAGTGG
Source organism: Tenrec ecaudatus (assembly GCF_050624435.1). Lineage (NCBI taxonomy): Eukaryota > Metazoa > Chordata > Mammalia > Afrosoricida > Tenrecidae > Tenrec > Tenrec ecaudatus. The sequence goes on from NC_134537.1 coordinate 13,800,961, forward strand.
TGTTATCAATATTCAGTTGGCCCCTGACAGAAAAAAAGGCTCCCCACCCCAGTTCTAGATGATTGATTCATCTTGCATGTGTTCATTGCTATTTTTTTCCCCTGACTACTTGATTCCAAAATCTGTGTGGAAAAAAAATAGGTGAGCAATGTTTAGACATATAAAACTTAGGGACCTCAATTTTAGAAGTTTGGAATTAACTTAGAAAAAAATAGCATGTGGATTCAGCTGAATACCATGGTTCTATGTGAGGTATTGAAAGGACAGTATTATAATTTCAAATTCTTTCTTAGTCTGTAGGATTTAAAAGGCCCACCTAGCCTGTGATATTCAATTCAGGAAAAAATAGCTCTATCGCATTTTAATCTCTGTTTCTTTGTTTTTTTTAGCTTTTTCAGGTTAGCATGATGCCTTAGTTTGTATACATATTTGTTTTACTAAAAAGGGGTGATTCGTTCTGCTTTGTAGAAAATAAAATACACACATTTCTTTAACTACATTGTAATTAACCAGTCAAGTTCTCATTTCCTTTATTCCAGCTAACACACCAACTGCCTATGAATCCCATGCTCCCTCTCATTCAGAGCCAAGCCAGCCAATTATTTAAACATGTAATTCTCAATAGATCTAAGAGTTCACCTTTGATTGGCAGCCAATCTAAAGCTCTACCTTACATTTTATTCCTTTAAGCCTCCAGATAGGGTATTTGATCCTTATCTAAGTCCTCAGCTCATTTTCTTGCCCTCATGCCACTCATCTGCTTCTAAAATCCTGCATTTCATTATTAGCTTCACACCATTCCACAAATGGCTGCTTTCCCACGTTACATTCCCCTGGGCGCTCCAGTTACAATATGAGCTCTGTTTTATAGAAATGCATTTCTACTCCTGCTACCAGTTTCCTTCCCCCCTGTGCTTCATTCTCCTCTTCTTACCACTTCTGTGGAATTCTTTTAATTTGACCCTCTTACTCATAAATTCATCAAAGCTATGTTCGTGAATGTCACTAGTAATTATTTCCTGATAAGAACATAAAGCCTTTACTCTTTTCTTATGCGTATTGAACTCTTGATTGCTGCGTGTCAGATTCCAAAAGTTCATGAAAAAAAATCCACTATTTTCTATTCTATTTTTCCCAGGAATTTTCTGAAGTCTCATACAATGGCATGGATGTAAGACAGATTACTCAGCTACAAGGCCTGATAAAACAGCAGATATTTGATGTCTTTTTTTTAACGTCATTTCTTTTGTATACATCCTTTAAACTGAAAAAAAAATCAGTTATATGAGTTGACATTTAGAGTCCCAAACCTTGATTATATAAAGGAATCGCTGAGCCTCCCCTTCCTCGATTTTCAGGGTTTGGTTCAGTGAAGAATAATCGGAGTTACTAAATGTCTAATGTTTTGTGCTTCCTTGTCTTCTGGCGACCCTGGAGCCTACCTACTAGGGCAGCTCATTGTTATTTAAATTGACACCAGAATTTATCAATTTGCTGTTATGGCTACACTCTTGCTTAAGTAACCTGAAAAATTCCTTAGTTCCCGGGAGCCATCAGAGGATTGGAAAGTACAATACTGTGTACCAAGAAGATGAAGAGCGAAAACATATAGTAAATATTACTAATGAATATATTATGGTGATTTTTTATTTTAGAAAATTTCCTCTAATTAAATTTCTTGTATTTGTCAATGCAAAATGAACTCTCTTGCCTGGTTGCCAGTGATTGATTACCTGGACCTACTATTTTGGCAATCACACCATCCACCAATGATGCCAAAGGAAGAGGCGACGTGGCTTTAGGGTTTCCTGGGTCGAAATGTTCACAGGACAAGAACACCAGTGACGTTCTCCTGTGAAGTGGCTTGTGGGTCTCAACCTCTGACTTTGGGGTGTTAATTATGAACGTTAGTTATTTGACCACTTGGACTCTTATGCAATGTTATAGTCCAATGAAATATGTATAAAATTTTAGAATTTCAGATTTTGGACATTTATTTCTTATCCTCTTGGCTTCTTATCTCATGAAGAACTTTGTGTCTTTCAGCAGGCTCTCAAAATGTGTTTCTAATTTAGTAGACTTTCTGTAATGGACACCACCATTTATTTATGAAATCACTAGAAGAATGCAGCTAGAAATGTGCATTTATTGCGGTTTTAATGTTGTACCAATAACGTTGCTGAAGCCAACTGATTCTTCTGGAATGTAAGACCTGTTATCAAAGAATGCTTGAGCCTCTTTTATGAGGTCCCATTCTCCATGTGTCTCAGTAATACCATATTTCAGACACAACTATCAAAAAAAGTCTTAGTTGATATGATGAAGTAGAGTGAAATGATGACAAGATTGGAAAGCGGAGTTTGTAGTTAGGAAACATCCGTACCACCAATAGTTAAGTGACATTAAACCATATATTTCAACTTAGTAAGCCTTACTTTCTACTCTTGAAAACAAAAACAATTCTGGGTAAGATATATATGTGAAAAGAAAAAACACAAAGCATATTAAATGTAGGCTTCTAGAATTATCAACTCACCAACTACCCCAATTGGGTAAGTCAATGAAAACAGTGGCCACGAGGGTGAAGACACTCAGTTTGGGGCATGGGGCACAAGGTGTGTTTTCATTAAGGATGTCATGTATTTTAGTGATTACTCAAATTTCAGTGTAATTTATTCATGAAGCATAGCAGGCCTTCCATTTTCTATTAGCAGAATAAGTAGAAAAAGCAGAAAATCAAGTGGCTCTTACCTTTTAAAATCTCAAACTAGGGGTTTCCGTTTAAACATAGCCAAGACTGTGCAAAGAAATGTTTGACAGTCTGAGTATCCAGTCACTGCTGTCAGGTCATCTCCCAGGATCACAGGCTCCTGGATGGACCTGCAAAGTCACTCTATTATGCAAGAGGAGGAACCTGTTGTTAGGTACCATTGAGTCTGATCTGATTCATAACAACCCCTGTGACACTGTAGAGATGCTCCATCACAATTCTGAGACTATAATCTTTACAGAAGCAGATTGCCAAGTCTTTCAAAGAGCCAGTGAGTGGGTTTGCACTGCGAACATTTGGTTAGCAGTGGAGTGCTTTACCATTGGGTCTTGTTTTTTTTTTTGTTTTTTTTTTGTACCTAGCAAACCACTGTGGCTGTGCAGCCAGGAGGATCAGAGAGCCTGTCCCATTGGACAATACAAATCAACTTGCCTCTGGATTCTTTCTTTGAGTTAGGTAGGAGAGAGGGGCAGCTCTTGAACTTAATTGACTTAGCAAATCTCTTTCTGTTGTTGCCTGTTTGCCACAGCTGGCCTGTCAAAGGATCTCTAGGGCAGCCGCTGATCCAGTTGAATTCACCAACCATTGATCCTTTGATAGATAACCAGGCCCAAGTCTCAGGTTCCTGCTATATTTTCATCACAGTGAATTCTTGAGCTGGTGAATCTACCTGATAATGAGAATTTAATTCTATTTTAATTGTTATTTTGAGGTGTTTTTTTTTACTTCCTCTCAGCTGCCATTTGTATCACCTCTATTCACTGTGAGTTAATTACTCATCTGCGTTTGGGAGAAAAGTAAACAATCTTTTGAATGTGTGAATAGTAAACTCTCAAGGCAGTATTCTCAAAGTGTGTGGGACCATTCTTCCCATCAGAATACCTTCATCTACTTGTTGAGATGCAAATTCTCCGTCCCCACTTCAGATTCACTGAGGTTGAGAATGCTACCTTATATAAACAAGCATGGCACAAAATAATTCTGCCTTCCTATTTATTATTTTAACAACTGAATGCTTTCCCATTACATAACAACACAGAAGACTGGTTAGCTGTCTTTCAATGTGTTTCCTTGCTGACCCCTTACAAGGATTCTGGTCCAAGCAGCCTTTCTCAACTGAAGGACCACAGGAGAATTAAACTCTAATGACTTGGGACATTTATTGTACTCGCATACAATAAACTGGTTTTTCATTTATGCCTCTAAAATGCTATTAGCTTGTACTCTCCTTGGAGCACATAACAAAAGAAGCACTTGTTTGATTTGATTTTTTTGGTCTGTATCTATGTTTTGAAATTTGGAGGAGGAATTTTGTTAAGAAGAAGAATTTTAAAAATATTGTTATTGAATGTTAAAAAGTGGCATTTTCCCCATGAACAAAGAGTGATGAATTTATGCTGTTTATAGTACATTGGAAGCTTGCTATATTCTTGCTATTTAAAGATGTCTTCTATCAAAGTAAAACATAAATCTAATAGTCTTCTGCAGCTGCCTTTTGCTGCAGTGACAGGCAACTTCATAATTGCAGTGAATTATCCTAAGAGGGCTTTTTTCCTTGCTCACATTACCTATTGATCCCCAGTGCCTTTCTATACTTGCTCAGCAACATAGCTTATCAATCTGGGGCTCAGACTAGTGGATTGGTCACTAAGAGTTCTGAGTGATGTGACAAAGAGAGAGAAGGTGGTGACTCCTGCACTGGCTTTTCACATTGTCCCCCTGACCGTGACCTATGTGAGTTTTCTTCACCAGTCATTGTCCTGACGTCTAACACTGCTCCAGCCATTGACCATGGACCACGAAGTGAACATTTCCGTCATGTTCTCAAGGGACAGAGAGCTCAAAATTTGGTGAATCATCCTAATTCTTATTTAGGTTAATGAACCTCCCTGCCCAAATGAAAACAGAAACACCGCCATTGAATCCATTCCAATTCTTTGTATGCAACCCTACCTAGGGCTTCTGAGGCTGCAAATCTTGATGGGAACAAGGAGTTCATCTTTCTTCCTCCAGGTGGCTGGTGGCTTTAAACTGTCAGCATTATTGTCAACAGCAGTCATGTACCCAGCCGTGCTACCAGGGCGCAAGTTGATAAATGACAATTTGTTTCTCAATTCTGCCCCTCCTTCCCTGCTTCACCCCCAGTGACATATATATATATATATATATACATATATATACACATATATATGACACATATGTAGATATGGATTAATACACGTGTACTGGATTCTTGTTACAAAAGAAAATGGTTCAGTGAGTTCACACCATCAATCTCCCCTTTCCTCCTTGCCCTCCTTTCATAGATTTGCTCACTTGAACAGATGAGTATGTGGCATTAAGGAAAGAATGGGTTTGTTTAGGAACACGGGTGTCATGCTATACCTGGATGATGGCTCGCTGTTCTAGAGAGCATGTACTTCCAAGGGAAGACTCAGACATACAGAACTCTGCGGGGGGATTAGACCAGCAATCCCGCATCAAGCTGGGTTCGAACTGAGGCATGCGGATGAACGGAAAACAAAGAGCTATGTACAGCATGGGATCGGGAGGACTCCAATCTCATGGACTGAAGTAAGGAGTATATTTGAAGCTTGGTATATATACTCCTCTTACAAAAGGGAATTGGTTACAAAACAAACATCAAAGAACTTAAACATTCCTAAACTCTTATCTATGCAAATGTTACTTAACTAGTCACAGTTTCTTAACTTTAGAATAATAAAAGCACTAGGTTCAAAGACAATCACATGGATATGCAGGATTCCAGAGAGCCTCAAACAGATCATAAATAACTGAGTTATCCCTCAATGTTTTATAGCAGCAAAGTCACAAATAGCAGTCATTTTGCAATGCTTTTGTCTGCAGAGACACAGAGATGCAGGGGACTAAATAGTCACCCATTAGTAAACACCTTGATCAGCCAGATGGTTCCTACAGAACTCTGATAAAGATACAGAGAATGATTAACTGATTGTACACATTTGAGAAGCTGGCACCAATGCCAGGAAAGTTCAAGTAGATGCGTGGCAGCTCCCAGTGTTTCTGAGGAGGGGTCTGCTCCTGGGCGGTTTCAACAGTTGCCCCACACTTGGCCCCTCACAGCCTTTAAAACTGTACGTGCTACTCCCCAAAGGAGGGTGCAGAAGACCCACAAACTGGGCTCAGCAGTCGTAAAAAAGTAACTGTCTATACACACACACAAACACACATATAGGTTTGACATGATATTTCTGCATATGCGTTTACATCTACAAGTATATCCATGAATCCAGTAGAACATACAGTGGGCAATGTTTTACAAACTTCTGTCTTTGTCGAATGTGTTGTGCCAATTCCTCTTGATGTTTCCCAAGACTATGGCCCTGAGCCCTCACCTGGCGATGTGATGTATTCCCTTAAAATGATTAGTTCCATTTCAGACGTGTTTTAAAAAAACTTGCCCACTGTATGTTCTACTAGATTCATGGATATGCTTCTAGTAGATGTAAATGCATATGCAGAAATATCATGCCAAACCTATGCATATATACCATTACCTTTCTATGACTGCCCAGCCCAGTGCGTGTGTCTGTGTACGTATGCACTCACAGATCATTGCTATCTTATTGCAGGATGTATATAATAATACATGAGGGTAAGTGAAAAAGTACTGCTATGTGGGTTCTAGTCCATACATGCACTGGCTTATTCCAAACAAAGCATGCTCAACACATCTCTGTGATGAGTGGATGGCTGGAGACCACGTCGTTCTCTGAGTGATGCACTTTATTCATTTCATTCGGGTGTCTTCCAGTCATGGCTGTGGGCATCTCCTGGGCCAGTCTCAGTCAGAGCAGAGAAGTCAGTCAGGAGGTTATGTTGACTGATTTTGGGGACCCCAAAAGGGGAAATCCCGAGAGACTTCCTCAGAGGACACAGGAGAATAACAGGGGATTATTAGGAAGCAGTTTTAAGAAAATTGGACACTGCATTGGAGAGAAGAAGGCCTGTAAAATTGAACGGGGTATTGTCATCTGTCATGACCATGCCACCAATAGTTTTCCAACAGTAGCAATGGCAAGACCCACCCACATTTGGTTGGAAAACCTTCCTCTATCTTGCTACAGCCCAGTCTTTTCTCTTCCGAGTTCTTTTTGTTCCACAAACTCAACAAACATTTAAAAGGTAGGGTCACAGGGAGGAGATGAGCCAGTCAGGGTGCAGGGTAGCAACAATGAAGCATACAACTTTCCTCTAGTCCTTTATTGCTTCCTTCCCCCACTATCATGATCCCAATTCTACCTTACAAATCTGGCTTGACCAGAGCTTGTACATTGGTACAGATAGGAACTGGAAACACAGGGAACCCAGGACAGATAATCCTTTCAATACCAGTGGTGAGAGTGGCAAAACTGGGATGGTAGAAGGAAGGTGAGGTAGAAATGGGGAACTGATTACAAGGAGATAATATATATATATATAATCTCCCTGGAGGATGGACAATAGCAAAGTGGGTGAAGGGAGATATCAGACAGTGTAAGATATGACAAAATAATAATAATTTATGAATTATGGATGGTTCATGAGGGAGGGGAAAGCAGGGAGGGAGGGGAAATGAGGAGCTGACTTTAGGGGCTCAAGTGAAAAGCAAATGTTTTGAGAATGATGATAACAATAAATGTACAATGGATGGATGGATGGATGGATGGGTTGTGATAAGAATTGTACAAGCCCCCAATAAAATGATTTTAAAAGGGGAACAGGATGCGAGTCCCTCTGGGTTATCCACAGGGTCATTTTGGTGGTGTGTAAATCAACGAGTGCAGGATTCTTTGGGGGAGAGCTTAGAGAGACAGAAACACCAGCTTTAGGAATGTGTAGACAGAGAAGGAGATTAGTTCAAGAAATAATAGCTTCACAGCTTGACATTTTTGTTTAATTCGGGTTTCTCTGATTTTGTATTAATACCTTCTGACTTAGTTCATATCTACATTTTATGTCTATCACTCTCGTGATTGTCCCGCTTGTTCATATCGTGGTCACCTGCCCTTTGTTGTACATTGCCTTTCTCTTCACCCACGTTCGTCTGTGTATGCTGTCCAGTTAGTGGTTTGTAATCCCTTCCTTTCCCAACCCTGGAAGTCTCCAAAGAATTTTTTTCTTTGTGTAAGCATTATCTTTACGTTCTACAGTAGTGCTTTTATATAATATCTGTCCTTTTATAATTGATTAATTATGTTCAGCATAATATCCCCTAGGTTCCTACATCTTTCCTATTATTTTTTCCTATTGCTCTTTCTTTCTTCAATTCTGCTTAATTATGTATTAGACCTTCTTGTCTGATTGCTTGTGTTAGGTATTTTATCACTTACTTAATATTTTCAATAAATTTATTTTCTTTCTAAAATGTCTCCTTAAATTTGATTTTTTAATATCACCCATAACTTTTTTATGCCAGATAGTATGTTTTCCTTTTCCAAAGGTTCTTTCTTGCTCTTTGCTCTAATTTTGTTGATTTTATCCTTGTTTTATTCAAGGGGTGTCAGTCTTTCAGATCTTTCTATTTTTTTAATCATTTTATTGGGGGCTCGTAGAACTCTTATCAAATCCATTGTGTCAAGCTCATTGGTACATTTGTTGCAGTCATCATTCTCAAAACATTTTCTTTCTACTTGAGCCCTTGGTTAACAGACCTTCATTTTCCCCCTCCCTCCCCACTTGTCCCTCCCTCATGAACCCTTGATAATTTAAAATTTATTATTATTTTGCCTTGTCTTCCACTGTCCCATGTCTCCCTTTTGGGAAGTCTTATTCTGTTTTCTAGATTTTTTGTGGGTTCTTTTTAGTGTTATAACTCCCCCCCCCCGCCGACATTATTTGCTTTCTTCAAATGCCTATCAATTATTGGTTAGTGTCAAGGTCAGAAATGAGGCAGATCAAAGCTCCCTTGATGGAATGGGGGAGGATTCATCATTAGTCTCTTTGTAGCCCTTATACTGGGGACTCTTACGTGCCAAGTGCTGTGTTTTCTTCGTGTAAGTTATTTTCTTCATGTAAGGTTGTTTTCTAAGCGGTGGACTAATGGGTGCTTAAAGGGTCAGGCCTTCTGGTTAATTCCTTCCCCCTTTTCTCAAGTCCCATGTCCTTCCTCGGGCATCATTTACATTTGGTTTTTCCAGTTGTTAGCTGTTGTCTTAGAGTGATTGAGAATCCATGCCACATGTCAATTGTTCTTTCGATTCTCACTAGCTATAGAATGGACATTATTGTGCTTAGTTGCCTCGATTCAACTTTGACTCGCGGTGACTGGGTTAGGCTGGGCTCCAGGGAAACAAACACAGTGCAGTAAGAACATGGCACAGACATGGGTAGCAGGGGGCACGTCCAGGGCAAATCACATGCGTGAGATACTAAGCTGGAGGCTTCTTCTGACTCTCCTAACTTCAGGGGCTAATGAACCCCAAATCGAGAAATCCAGGGGTTGATATCCGGCTGCAGAGGTGAATGCCTTCAAGGAAGGACGGTCAAGTGGCAAGTTGCTGATGGCTCCTGGGATCCGCCGGCTTCTCTGGCTCATTGTTGGCTCACGTTCAAGGAACCAGATGGAAGATCCAGGCCTAGCAAAAAGCAAGCAGGCTTCTTCCACAGAGTACTTATATAGGAATCATGGCACATCCCCAAGGAAACCTCTGTCTGATTGCATGAAGACTGTGACCTGAATCATGAGGCTGCATTGCACTCTGATCTTACATCTGACTGATGACTCACAGATGATCCCATCATGAAGCTGACTGCATTGTGTTGGTAACATCATGAGAGATTTCCAGGCCCCAACTACCAAACTTCTGAGAATCCTGACCCAGCCAATTTGAAGCAACACCTAAGGATTAGAGTGACATTTTGTATAATAATACAACTTTATGCCATCCTAATTATATCAAGTACATGCTTTGGTCTTTGCTCAAAAACTCAGCACCGTCCACTTGGTCCCAACTCCTGACAGGCCTAGAGTACAGAGTAGAAAAGCTCCTGTGGATTTCTGAGCTTGTAACACTTTATGGGAGTAGAAAGCCTCATCTTTCTCCTGCAGAACAGCTGGCGGCCCCGAACTTCTGAGCTTGTAGTTATGAACCGATCACATAAGCACTGCAAATAGCAGTAACATATGTGATTTGCTTCCATTGTTCTGACTATATCCTCTTCACTGTACTACTCTGTCAGGCCAAAATGACCTGTCTTCAACTGTTAACTTGAAGCGGGTTGTTACATCGCAGGAATACCGAGTCAGAATCCAATCACTGGCGGTCATCTGGGTTTTGTTTTGATCCAGTAGAGAGTAATGACGAAAATTTAGTATTGACTAATAGCATTTTTCTAGTTTTCATGATCAGCTGAGCAAATCTTTGTTGCATACAGCCTCGCTTAATTCTGTTCCATTTCAGGACCACCTTATTGGTTAATTTTCTTAAACACTAAAATGTCAGAAAAGTATGTCTTCGCACCAGAACTTTTCAGTTAGAATAAAAGAAGGTCCTTTTATAGCTTCCAGCTAATTTCACAACATATGTTCTGATTTTCTACTTTTGTCTATTAGCATCACACTTAACAATGTTCTGTAAAGAAGGGGCAGGGGGTGAGGAGCGGATGTACTGCTAATAAAAGTGAAATTTGTCACTTGAATGTGGGACTTCCCTGGCAGAATTTAGTAGAGAACGTTGGGCTTCTTCAAATGAATGATTCATTCTCAGCACTAATTTGCCTTTTTCCAAGTGGTACCCACACTCTTGATATATACTTCTGAGCATACCCATTAGAATAAGACAGTCCTTCAATAATTGTCATGGAGATGTTTTATGAATCCAACAGTAGTTATTGAGTGGAATGTTTATCAGAAGAGACAGATCATATTGAAACGTCATCTTGTGTTCTGAAACATGACTAAAATAAAGTGAAGCAACTTAGACACCACAAGAAAAATTTTTGTAAGAGTGGCCAAAGAGTCTTGGATGTCTGATCACAAAATATTGAAAAGATTAATGATGATGATTCATACGTTTGTATATGAAATTTTAAAATATTTGTTGAATATTAAATATGTGCTAGTTTCTATCTGTGCCCTTATGAACCTCAGCAACAACATAGTGGCAGTTATAATACAATTTGAGGGTACAGTAAAGTATTTGCTATAGTAGGGCAGAAAAGCAGCTCTGTAGCAAGACTTGAGTTGGAGTTGTGACAAGAGTAATAAAAGACTTATCAGCTGGAATACTGTCTTACCTGAAATATAGATGTGTCTAGCCAGGCAAGGAAGAGGTCCAAGTTATGTGTTTTACAATTAGTAAAGAATATATGGAAAAATCTGAGGTGTGGGTGGAAACATTGTACAGGGCATAATGACAATCATTTTATTGACTGAGGTATTGTATTGAATATGGGGCAAAGGCAGCAAAAGAAAACATGGTAAGTAATAATAAAAAAGCATGCTACTTTTGTCCCAATTATAAAACACTGGCCTTATTTGTTTTCTGTAGGAAAATGCTATTAGATCTGTGTGTGAGAGTGGTCGTGTATGCATGTGTGCATGTGCATGGCTCTGGCCTAACATTAGGCCTATGTAGAGAAAGGCAGCATTGGTGAGCAGAAATCCAAAGGGTTATTTAGCTATTTCATCCTCAAATATGTAGCTCCTTCATCATCATCCTTAGGGTCACGAGGAGTTGGAAGCAACTTGATGGCTGTGAGTTTGTGTCATTTTTGTTTAATAGACCAAAACAAACCAGGAAAACTGGAGGTCAAAATGCTTACATGCTCTAGTCATTGATTCAAGAGGGCTCCAGCCTTACAGTGGTTAAGGGTTCACATGCTGCCCCAAAGGTTGACACTCCAAACCCTGCTCCGCAGGGGAAAGATGGGACAGTCTAGTTCCATAAAGATTTTTGAAAACTCACTCTCCTCGAATCCATGTTGACCTATGGAGCTCCCTCGTGGGTTTCTGAGACAGCAGCTCTTTACTGGAGTAGAATGCCCAATCTCCCTCCAACAGAGCTACTGGTAGTTTCAAACAGCCGACCACGCGGATTGCAGTTCAACTCGCAACCACTATCCCACTGGTGCCCCACCCCCCATAAAGCTTTACAACTTTAAAAATCCTGTGTGGGCAGTTTGACTCTCACTTGTAGGGTCTTTATAAGTTGTAACGGATTTCTCAATGATAGGTTTTTTTCGTTTGTTTTTACTAGTAATTGACTCTGTATACATATGTGCATTAGGCAGGTAGCCTTAGAAATAAAATCAGAATGTCCTTTGAAGAGAGAATTGGGAGGCTTCAGTTCACACGCTTTGAAAGATCAATTGCTAGGAAGGGGAAGCCTGCTTGGAAAAGCCAGAGGCTCAGTTAAAATTAGGGAAACCCTCCATGGGGCAGATTGATGCAGTAGCCGCACCAATGAACTCAAACCTACGCATGATGGTGAGGGGGCATCTGATCAGGCAGTAATGTGTTCCGTGGTACATGAGTTCACCATGAGTCGTCGTCCACTCAATAGCACTGAAGTACACAAAAATAATTGATTTTATATACTGAATTAGACAAATAGACTCATGGAAACACCATATTGATAAGACAGTTATGTGGCTATTAGTGCAACTTCTTTAATAAATGTAATACAAGGAAAAGATTGGATTTGAAGAAATTCTTTGAACCAGTTTGTAATGTTCTGATTTTAAGCATTTGTGATACATCCCAGAAGAGACATACAATTGGAATCTGGAAAAAATGTGTTTAAAATGTTGCACAGAGGTATACGTGGAAAATATCAGTATATGGGCAATAAATGAGGCCAGAGAATTAAGAACATAATTCAGAAAGAGATGATAGATAGTCTAGATTGTGAAATAATATCGATAGGTCAGTAGTGATAACATATTTTAATTATCTATTAGATTTACCTATAAGAAGGTCATTGATGACTCAGCAAATAAGTCTTGTCAATGACAAACTGAAACTGCAAAGGCAGAGATGGAACTAAACATATACATATACATCAGAAGACTTAAAATGTTAACAATGTGAACAAAATGTGTAAGAATGGTTATTTCTTAAGAACTGCTGTGGAAAAAGAGAGACAAATTAAACAAGTGTAGTAAATAGGTGAATTATAAGAAAATGTCTGGGCTTTATAACTGTTGTAATACAAGAAAAATCATATAAATTATAGCCCACTGATCTCTAAGGTCCTTAGTTCTCTTCAAGCCATAGTCCTACAATTCAAGTCCCTCTCTGTATTATCCAAGGGGATAATGTCCCTTGCCCTTTGTATTGGACTACCGAACCTGCACTGTATTATTCACCTGACAATACAATCATGCTAACGGTTCAAGCACAGGCCTGTACACATACTTTCAATATTACACCTAAAATTCACTAGGAGCCACAGCACAGCAACAAAATAATTCTACATTTTGGATACATAGGAAAAAAATAAATGCCCTAAGTTTATTAAGAAGCAGCACTCTATTTTTTTAATTAGAAAAGTATCAAATACATAGGATAATAATAAAACGGTACAAAATCCAAGGCTATAAAAAATGCAATCTCTTAATATAAACCTCAAACTTACACCTCTGTGGGAACAATATCTGCCTAACTCTCCCCTGAATCTGCAAGTAAAATATGTATTTCAGGAGAGTCTGTCTACTTGGGAAAACTTGTTAATTGATTTGGTGGCTAGACTGACTTGCATGCTTGAAATTGTTCTTGATTACAATTACTATCTTCCCTCATGACCACCCTCGCGATCAACCGTCACTTGAGTTCTCCGTCTGCACTCCATTCCGGGGGAGCTTTATTCAGTCAACAGGATTGTAGCTCAGGCATTGAAGCAAGCGCTTTATCCTAATTAGTTCCACAGGTGCCTTGCTTTCCGAAAGGCAGTAGTTTCCACCCCGTCCCCAGAAGAATGTTTGTGGCTCGTTATGTGTTTGATAGATGTGCTTAGGGAAGAGCTAGGGTTTCCCTGAAGGGCGTCTGTTATGCACAAAAATGCAGTGTCATAACTTTTCATCCATGATTGCCCTAATTTTCCCAATTTATCCAATATTATATCCAGAGATGCAGTCCCCGACCACCAATGAACCACCTTGATGCTTCCTTGTTGATTTCATGCACTTAGCTTTCCTCAGGTTGGCAGTAAAGATAAGTTCTTCTCTTCATTGTGAGTATTTTCTGTCAGCTTTCACAGAATTTCCTGGTTTATGGCATTGAGGTGAGAATAAAATGCTTACAGACGATAGATTCGTGGTTTGAATTCTTCCCAGGCTATCAGTAATCAAAAGTTGTTAGTAGTCTCTTGGGGTCTACATAAAGTGAAGGTGGTCTGATCACAATTCCGGGCCAGCAGGAAGGCATGTGACTTCTATTACAGAGGACAGGAACAGAAATCTTGGTAAGGTGACAGATGTCTCCTTTGAATGACTTAGAAGAAAACCTGAACAGTAAAAAAAAAAAAAAGTCCCCAAGCTACAGCTCTGCATTCCCTCTCTGTAATCTTCTTCTCTTGCTCTAGCAATGCATTTCCTTATTTTCACTAGGTGCAGTCATCCTGAAAAGGTAGAACACTTCATGGACTAGGTTTCTATCTTTCTTCTTCCTGACAAAAACACCTCTATTCTCTCATTAATGGAGGAGGTCACTTAGTAATGGACTCCCCTGTGGACCCCACCTGGGCCAATGGAGACTGTATCTCAACCTTGCCTCTCTTACACTGATGGTGGGTCTCGACCTGGAGGAGCTCTGAGATACTGGACTAGTTTTCTGTATTTATATTATGTTACTATGCAAGGGAAATGGGAGTGATTGGTAAGCAGTATAGAGAAGGCAGTGTCTTTGTATGGTCAGCACATAAGCTTACTTTTGAGGCTACGTGATCCATCCACAGTCATTACACATGCAATGTGGTCGGCCTCTGGAATCCACTGAAGACAACACTCTGGCGGAAAACTATTTCATTTTAGTTTAGCGGTCAAGACTGGGATTTGATACTATTTACCACAGAAGTTTTCAAAAGTGTTTGACCAGGATTCACCAAAAGAAATACAAAGATAAATCAACAAAGTATTTCTCTAAACTCATGGGAAACTTTATTAAGCACACATGTCAAAATGTGACGCTGTTGTGGCTCCATCTCGGTCTGTGCACCACTTTAATGGTTAACATGCAAAGATGTCACTTTGAGAACTAAGACATACCTGATCCTCCAGGATTCAAATAGTGTGCCTTTTACATATTCTCTGCATTTTGAGGGCAGTACAGGAGAAGCAGTCTCATGAGGCTAGATCAGGGGGCTTGGGTGTATGGGATGAATTTTTCTAATGAAACTTGATACCTTATAAAGTTGAATGCATTGTCAGGATAAAAATAAAAACCAAAACCAAAACCCAAAACATAAATTCCCCAGCACAAATGTCCTGACCTTTTTCTCACCAGTGCAATTTTCAACTTTCGTTTGACTACTTCATCCTAAGCTCTCTTGATCATCCTGTGGCCCTTCAGAAAATTTTCTAATGATTACCCTTGGGGCAATTGGACCATGCCCTTCTCAGTTGACTTCTCTTCCTTGACTTTAACTGGACCGGCAGGTCCTCTTGGACAGCATGGCATTGATTGAACCACACTTTTGAAGGCATCCTAACAAGGCGAAGACTGGTGTATCTCTCAGAGAAGTTGTCTGCTGTGATTTATTTACAGATTTCGGACACGTGCTTAAACATGCTTTGTTTGGAATAAACAAGTGTATGTAGAAAGGGAACTCGAATAACAACACTTTAATTTTTTGCTTACGCATGTGTGCATTTAAAAAGATTACCCTTTTCATTCAGACTTCCCAGTGACCTGAAAAGACATGGCTTCCAGGAGTATTATCTAGCATTTGTCAAAGCACTGAAAAAACTTTCTCTTTTCTTTCACGTCCATCAAGTGGATTCGGACTCATAGCCACCTCATGGGACAGAGGAGAATTATCCCAGTGGGTTTCCAAGACTGTCACTTTATTTGGGAGTGGAACGCCTCATCCTGGTGATTTCGAACTGCTCATCATGCCCAGGGCATAGCACTACACCATCAGGACTCCCTGCATCTCTCCATGCCCTCAAGTCTGTGCCAACTCATAATGGCATAGGGTAGAGCTGCTCCTTTGGGTTTCTGAGACTGTAAATTTTGACAGGAGAAGAAAGCCTCATCTTTCTCCCAACGAGCAGCTGGTGACTTTGAACTGCCAAATGTCTGGTAGCAGCCCAATTATTAAAGAATACATGACAAAGGCTCCTTCCATCTCTTGTAACACCTTCTGAATGACTCACCTAAGCATTTCCCCTTATATCTCCACCTTCTCTAAGCCAAGGCCCTAGACAAGCTTCACCCCTCTTCTTTAAGCTCCTCCCTCCCACACTGCTTGCCTCGTTTCAGTACTAAACTCCTGAAGCTTCTTGTATTCTTCAATCTAGGACTTACACATCTTTCTCTTTGATTCCTGGCCCTTTATAAAACCACACTCATTTGCATAAGCGCCTCCTGTACTTTAACCCACAGCTCAAGCCGCCCCACTCTTGTTCTAAGAGGCACCAACAGGCTCCTGCCAGTTCTAGCTCAGGCCTGGCCACCACTTAGGCCTCATCTCCTCACACAACCTCCAACCCGTGGCCCCGCGCCCTCATGGTGGCTCCAGGTGCTGAGAGCTAGCCTTGTGTGCCTCCCCCATTCCTATCACATGAGGGCCCCGGGACCAGTGCTAAAAGTTCTTTGGAAAAAGACAACAGTGAACAGTTTAAGCTTCCTTACTATGTTATTGGGAGCTACCAACTCTTGGAGAAGAACACGATGCTTGGTAAAAGAGAAAAATCCTCAAGGGCTTAGACTGATGTCGTTACTGCAGCAGAGTGGTCACCCGGATCAGGCAGTGTCTTGTTCTGTACCTGGATGAGCTTGGAATCAGAAAGGACATATCACCTGACAGCAATAACAACGGCAGCTTTTCTGTCTGTTCAAGGGAAAGGTTGTTTTTCATTTTATCCTAAAATATATCTTGATCCTGAGTTCAAACAATCCTTCCTCATTTTTTTAGATTAAACTATTTACATGAGTAATGCTAAATCATAGCGTGCTTATAAGGAAAATTTCTCAGAGCAATTCTTCATGATGCTTATTTGATTTGTGGAAAGATGACCATGCAGATACTGAATTACAGGTTGCTTGCTGACAATGTCAATCGTTAGGATTTGGAGGGACATCCAATCTTTTGTAAATTGTTGTCTTATTTCCTTGTCCACAAGTCATCCGACAGTTTGCTCCACTATAAGAGTCAGTGACATATTCTCTCCTAAAAGCTAACCTTTCCCAGTGGGACATCATCACCGGCATAACCTTCTCTTCTACCTCAGTGATAGATTCCACAGGTCACTGGCAGATGGCGATGAGGACCTGTGTCCCCTGAGTTGGGCTTTGATAGCTGGAACCAAATCCCGAATCCTTTCTTTGAATTGGTCAAGATTTGACTTTTAATATCCCACTTGAACTTATCCACACTCCGTCTGCCATGTAGTCTTGAAGTTTGTTGTAGGCTTTGCTCTAGGACACTTGTAGGTATTTGACAACTGAAATATAAATGAGAATTAAATTGAGCCAATTAAGCTGGAGACGTTTTTGTCTCAAATTCATATAAGCAGAGATCTAGAGCAAAAACACACCAGAACACCCCTTTCTAACTTCTCTTGTTTAGGAGATACAATGTATGTCATGACTTGAAAAGTTTCATTTCTAGAGATACATGCATGGGCCATTCTAAATGGTGTTGTGTCCCCTTCTTCACAAAGGGTCCATGTCAAAGAACAAGAATGGAACCGATCTGCATCAGTTCATCCATAAGATTATGTACTTACCTTTTCCTGAAACACATTCATCACACAAACTGTGCAAACTATCTGGAAGCCATCAGATGGCTACATGGTATTTAATGCTTGTCTAAAAATCATTGAAAAACAATAGCGCATATTTAAATGCTTGGAAAACTCTCCATCTTCGTAAATCACATTTTTGATCGGGTATGTACGTTTGAGATCACTATGCATCTACCTATCAGAACCAAATGCATTGCCCATGCATCCAATGTGACAGAGTAGAACTGGCCCTAAGGATTTCCTATACTGTAATCTTTGTGGAACCAGACTGCTACGTCTTTCTCTTGCAACGTGGCAGCTGAGTTCGAACCACTAAACTTCCAGTTGGCAGTTCATGATCTTCTAATTCCATTTCCCCATCAACTTTTAGAAGTCCCCCTTATATTCCCACCTTAATATTATAGATGACGGCTTTCAACTGTAAGGAGTTAATTTAGATTTGAATTGCCCAAGGTTCTTCCATTATTCCTCTCTCTCTGTATATGGTACCTTTTGTATTCTGTGGGGGCCCTGGTGGCACAGTGGTTAAGCGTTGCGCTGTGATCCGAAAGGTTAGCAGTTCGAAATCACCCGCTGTTCCTTCCACAGGAGACAGAATGGGGCTTTCTACTCCAGTAAACCATGGCCGTCCCTGAGACTCACAGGAGCAGTTCTACTCTGTCTGTAGAGGCCCTGTGAGTCTGTGTAGCATGGGTTCCATGGCAGGGAGGGTTCTGTTTGTCTATTCTCATCAGTGTTTTCTGATATATTTAAAACTCTACCCCTCTGCTTTTTAGCCTGATAGCGATGTTTAAATAAGGCCATCCTGACTCTCTGAATATTTCTGCTAACTTAAATATTAAAAGTTCAAGTCTGCCCTCAGAGGAAAGGTCTAGCAAAACTATTTTTGAAAATTCCACCTGGGAAAACCCCACGGAGCACAACTGGACCGTGACACACAGGGGATCAGTGCACTAGGTGCTTCACGAGGTTTGAATCACTCCTGCCATTGCCTCGAACTTTTCTGTCACGTTCAACCACTGAAATACCAGTTTGAATAGGCCTGAAGTTGTGGGAATTTGGTAAAGTGGTTATCACAGAGAGTAAAGAAATATCACTATTAGTTGAATTTTCCACATGTTCCCAATGGTGTTTCATTCTGGGGAGGAAATAAGATTAAGGATCATTGTGTCTTGGGAAAGAAGCCACAAAGTGAATCTATTTCAAAGCTCAGCTAAAATAGAGCTTTTGGTTCTCATCAGCTGGTTAGGAACTCTGCCATGTAGTTGATAAATGAGTTTAAAATGAGAGTGTTTTATTTGCTTGTTTGTTATTGTTGTTTTTGTGATGGCAAGATCAATGCGTCTGGAAGATCTTCTTAGACACATGTATAGTATCCTGTAGTAGTTACACAATTTCATGTCAACTTGCCAAATAGGATATAGGGGTGGAGTCTAGCCTGTCCATCAGGTCACAACCTGATTGATGCCTCCTTGTGGGTGTGGCCTTCTCAAGAGGATTCTGGGATTTTCCTCTCTTCCTCCCTGGAGGTGAGACGTCCTCTCTCTGCTTCACCTTTCTGTTGACAAAGCACGTGGAGCCAAACTGATGGCAGCCAAAGCCCTGGAGATGCATCCACTGCCATCGGAAACACAGATGTTCCGCCCATTGGGCCTGTGATCTTTCTGCAGTTAGCATCATTGCATGTGCTGCGTGAGTCTGAAGAGGAATTTATGGGCTGATATCAGACATGTAGACTAATATCAAACTTATGGACTTGATCCATAACTGGCCTGGGGTGTTTTATTTATGCATATTTACCTCTTGTTATAAAATTCTCTCTTGCACATATATGAGTGTCATTGAATTTGTTTCTCTATTCTACCCAGAATAACACAACACAAAAGGCCTTCTACATTAAAAACAAAAGATTGTTTTGCCTTTTACATGTACTCTTGCTTTATATTATTACTCGGTTTTAAATTGTATTATATCAGTGTTACCATAATAAGTATTTTATATATCACTGGTAGCCATAAACAAGCCTTGTGGCTCTTAGTGTCAGAGCCATCTGGGTACAAATCCCAAGAGGGTCACTTAATACTCTTGTTACCCCAACCAAGCTACTTCCATTATGCCTGTGAACTTGTTTTAAAAACAGTTCCTTGCTAGTTGGCTGAATGTAAGCACGTACACTCCCCAGTGAACAATTCATACACATTTGATTCATGTCATTGACTGTAACTCCCACAAAGTGCCAGCACTGATCCCCCTTTCTCCCTTGTTCTGTGTTGAGCGCTCCTTCTTTCCGTACCCTTCCACACTTTGACCTGGACTCAGTTCGACCCTTTTGTTCTCACAGGATGGACCACTCTAAAGTGCGCACACCTCCCTCACAGTCTTCTTCCCATTACAGGCCTGTTTTTGGTCTTCTGTTTCTTCATCCCTATAATGCTGCCAATTATATATACTTTACAAGGTTCTAACAATCATGGAAGATGCCACTATTGGGAGCAGTAGTTATTACCATTGTTGTCATTCTTATAAAAAGCTATGTATTTAGTTCTAGATCCTTCTTAGGATAGTTAAGAAAAAAGTATATATCCCAGATGATAGCGAATGCTCTTTATAAACCAGCATTGGGAATGAGCAATGGAAATTTTTTTTTTAATTTGAGAGGAACGTGTTACTTCTTCCATTGTGGAATGGACTCTGGAGACCATTCTTGCTATAACCCATGTTTTAAAGTCTGTGTGTGAAATTCCTCAGAGAAGTTAATCATTTCCATCTTAGTGAATATACAGAAAATACCTTGGAATGGAAACAGCGAGAACTGGACACCAGGCAGGAGGGTGCCTTTGGAAATGAATCCCTTAATTAACAAGTAGTATATGGCCCGAGGAAGTTATGATGATTTTAATCAGAGCATAAACTTTGAGTCATTATAGGCTTGTAAGTGGGCCAAGATAACGTAAGGTTTTGTTTTGTTTTATATCCCTAGTCAAAGCAATTCAATATATGATAGTAAGAGATAGCCATGAAGGACTAATGTAATATTCTTTTTATTTTTCTGACAAATTTTAGAGCCTTGTGGTAAATGGCATATTTTAATGCTACAGTGGTAATGTCAGTTTGGCCTTCAGTGCATGTTTACATTAGATGAAAGAGTATGGACAATTACTGTGTATATGTCAAGCTCAATGAAATCCATTTAAGGAATTTTCTTTAAGCTCTCGTTCCTCAAACCAGGGCTGGTGGATCAGTAACTTGGGGTCATGTTAAAAAGGCATAATCCCAGGCCCTGCCTCAGGATTATTGACTCAGACACTGCATTTCAGTAAAATTCTCTGCCAACCCATACATGCCTTAACAGTTTGAGAGGCCCTGGGGTTGATTACAAGGCTATCCGTAACGCTGACATCCCCTATCCCTCTACTTGGAATACCCTTGCCAATCTAAAGTGGCAAAGTGATGGGACCCATCACCAGGTAACTAAGCCATCAAGAAATAGAGCATCAATTCCATGGGGACACAGGTGAAAAGGGAATTATCTTGTTAACCGAGCCTGATTTCTAGACCTACAGAAAGAACTCCTATAGGAAGGGCTACCCAGTAGAAGAAGACTTGAAATCACTCTAGGTTGGACCAGAGAACAGTTCTAGGACCAACAGATAAGCATTCACAGGAAAGGAGATGGTCATACCAGATACTTGAATTCACTGACATGACCTCTGTCTTTTTCTTTTAAATCGTTTTATTGGGGGCTCCTACAACTCTTATCACAATCCATCCACCCACCCATTGTCTCAAGCACATTTGTACACATGTTGCCATCATTGTTTTCAAAGCATTTTCATTCTACTTCTGCCTTTGGTATCCGCTCCTCATTTTTCTCCTCCCTCCCCTTCCCTCCATCATGAACCCTGGATAATTGACAAATTATTTTGTCATGTCTTGCACTGTCCAAAGTCTCCCCCACCCCCTTGTCTGTTGTCCATTCCCATAGGAGGACCTCTCTTTCACAAGGACAAGCTATCTCTCGGGGATACTGTTGATAGAGCCCAGAAGGCACGAGGTTTACACTGGAAAATCTCAAAGGAATGGTCTCAAAGGTCACTTTCAGCTCTGAAATCTGAGGGTTTGCCCACTCAGGTACATGCAAACGCCTATGGATAATTAGATATATGTGACAAGTGAAAAGAAAACTGTTTGAATGAACATAAGTAGTGGTTAGGTTTAGCAACTAATAAGAATAATCAACTACGCTGCCTGTGCAGATTTAAGAGGCAAATTACATGTTTAACAAAGCTGAGTAACAGAGGTGCCCTGAAGCTATTTTGCAAGGGCCTGGAAGTTCACTCATTGAGCCCTCTGCTGGCTAGTAGGCACTGCTTTTTTTATTTTTAATCTGGAAACCCAAACGAGTGCCAAACTCATGCCCTGGAATAGATTCGGACTCATAGCAACGCTGTCTTGGGTATTTATGACCATACATTGTTCCTGGAGCCATCTATCGTTCCTGGAGCACATCTTTCTCCTGTCCAGCAGGCCGTGGGCTCAGATAGCTGTCTCCAGGAAGAGCAAGGGTTAACCACTCACTGTTCACAGAGGCACCTGTGACAACACTATCACACGTGTTGTACTTATTTTGAAACATGAAATCAGCTTTATTTTACAAAGAGGAGGATAATGACATTTTCCTAAACTGAACCCGAGAGATCATTGAACATTACTTTTGAGGAAATAAACACTGGCTCAAGTTTCTTCTTGGGATTCTGGGTGCTTAGAAATCAATTTACAGGAAGCCTGAAATTGCAATATTGCAATTAATGGAGAATTTTACCCCCAAAATGTAATGATGATCTACCACATGGGACAGAAAAGTACTTCCCTATCTGGGGGTAGGAGGTGGGGGTCTGCTAGCATCTTCAGAAGTTTCCATTTTGATCTTTCATCCATTAAATCTCTAACACCTATACATCCAAAAAACCATTCTTCTGACTGAAATCACATTTTAATAACCGTACATTCCATTTGTTTTTTTCTCATTGTGAGATAATCTTGAAATAATAGTTTAAAATAAAGTATAAATGGATTTTCTTACTGTGTTTGGCTTTTCTGTTTTTATTTGGATTGAGAGATAAACCCAGGGTGTTGAAATTACCGGTAGTATGCTCCTATGATTGACAAACAGTATCCCACAATTTATCAGTTCCCTTGCCTGAACTCTGAGCGTGTTTCCAGGTTTGGGCTAATAGGAATAAAGCCGCTATCAGATTATATTATTTTTATTCTATAAACATATAGATGTTGAATTGCTGCTTCCCAGGGCCAATGGGAACACTGTGATGGCCTGCAGCATAGATTCCTAATGGTTGAGACTGTTCCCACCAGAACTGGAGCATTCCAGTTGCTCCATGTTTCCATTTCAACGCTTCTGGTGTCAGAGTGCTTGTGGCTTTAACTCACATGTCTATGAAGACTGCTGTTGGGGAACATCATTTTCTATCCTTATTGGTTATCCCATCTCTTCATTCATAAGTAATCTATTAGAATATTGGGTTATTTAGTTATTAATATTGGGTTATTTAGTCATACATATATATAGATACATGATATATGTATATATAGATATAATCTTTAATCTAAAGTCTCTGTGTCTGGTGCAACATGCATTGCTTGTGTAGAATTTATACCTCTTCCTAGTAGCTGCCTACTAATTGTTTATATATATATAATGATTCAGCCTTTTATTAGATCAAGAAGGTTCAGTGTTATTGCTGATTTCATGAGACATATTTTTTTAACTCTCGTCCAGTTGATTCAGACTCATAATAACCCAAGCAGGGTTACTGTGGCTGTAACCATAGTTACATGGTTATGCAGTTACTTAGAAACCAGGTTTCCTTACGAGAGCAGATAGCCCCATCTTTCTCTTGCAGGACACATGGTGGGTCTGAAACACCAACCTTGCTTACCTGACAGCTCTACCTTCCAAATGCTTTTTTCCATGAGTTTTCTTTATGTGGTGAATTATTATGAATAATACTTGAATTTTCAATCTGTCTTGAATTACTAGAATAAGCCCTAAACATTTAATCATTTCTATATATTCCTGGATTGAATAGTCTAACATATATTATGTCTATGTTTAGTAGAATTATTAGTGAGTATACCCCCTCTCTAATGTTCTTACAATATTTTCTATCAGGATTATGTAGAGCTCATAAAGTGACTTGGAGAGAGTTTTATCTTCTACTGTTTTCTGAAAGAGTTTTTGAAAGATTGATATCTTCACCACTTAAATGTTTGATGAAATTCAATAATGGAGCTTCAGAGACTATATTCTTAATCAAAAAGAGGCTATTCATATGGTGTGTTTGCTTAATTACTCTGGATAGTTGTACCTTTCAAGGAGATATCTATTTGATCCCTTTATTTTCTTCTATTACTTGAAAAATGTTTCCTTGATACTTTTTTAAATCAAGATATTGGTTATTTGTGTCTCCTATTTTTTCTCTGATTGGTCTTCGTGTTTTTCAATTTTTATTATTAGATTGAAAGAACAAGCGGTCAAAATATTTCCCTAATAATAATTTCACTATTAATCATATAAAATAAGGTGAAGAAGAGCATAACATATTAAGCCGGTTACAGGCCATGATGCTGAAAAAATATATATGGACATAAAAATATTAAGAAAACTATTATCTATACAGCATAGGGTTAGTTTTGTCTAATTTAATCTTATATCAAAGAAAACCCCAAACCCTGCTGGTCAGTAATCGCCCATCACATCTTAGAACAAAGCAGTACTTCTTTGTGAGCACAGATTTCAGTCACTACAAGCATATCTGTCATGACTTGCCCGGAGTCTTGAGTGGCCTCCCAGCCTTTCAATTTAGGAGTGGCTACTCTCTAGGAAGACTGTGAGTCCTGTGTTAGCAGACAAACTATTACTTTCTATCTGAGGGGCTCTTATCTTTACCCTAAAATCTCTTGTGTCTGGCACAACATGCATTGATGACTTGTGTAGAATTGATGTCTGTGCCTAGTATCAACTACTTCCTCCTATGTATTCCTACTCTTTGTTTCTGAATTCCACAATTCTCTACATCTTCCTCAAAACCCTATATCTAGCTGAATGCTGTTTGCATTCTGGTTTTTACTAAAAATCCAAATGGTTGACTTTCTGCCCAAAGCAAGGATGGACACCAAAATGTCTGTGGATGCATCTCTGATAACAAGATTCCCCAAGGGCCACAAACAGTATAGAAACTTTCAGCATGACTTTCGAAAATAAGACAGCAGACGTTAAATGTGATTGGCAGTAGTATAATAGAAACTAAGTACTATATAAAAGATAAACATTAATTGAAGACTTTTCTTTACCAAAGAACTATATATTCATTACCTCATTTAGTGACTCACTCTTTAAATTATTAAATAAGTTATTGAGCAAATATATCAGTCATTAAATTAGAAGCTGTAAAGAATACAGAGATTATTAAGACATTATCTCTGTCCTTAAAGGATTTAACCATCCAGCAGAAGAGATAAGATGTGCACATTAACAATTATAGCACAGGGTATAATGTGCAAAAGGCTATAAAACATGGGAGAAAAATTCTGTAATGATTCATATTATTTTCAGTGGTGTGGCAAACATATTGGAGAAGGTGGGCCATGGAGAATTAGCACAGTTGCACTTAATTTTAGAGATCAGGAAGGCTGAAAATACTTCAGGCCCCAGAAAAAATGTGGAACAAAAATCGAAGTGAGCCATTGAGAGCCATGAGCAAGGGAAGAAAGAATTCTGCTTTGATCACATGCGAGGGACTGGGGTGGGGCATACTCACAGGTAGACATAACTCTGAACAAGTGGTTACAGGTTATATTGGGTTTGTATGTTTGTGATGTGGCAGTGGGGAGTGTCATTAGTGGATTCAATTCAGTGACGGTCAGGGGTGGTTCTCTAGAGAAGCACAACCACTGATGCTTATATACACGAAGAAATGGCTAACACAATGGTATAAGCAGGTAAATACAGTCTTGTTCAATTCAGTGGGTTAGTCAATAAGCTGGAGGCTTCCCCTGACCTGTGTGGTGGCAGACACAGATGAATCAGGAATCAAAAAGTTGAAGCAAGAAGACCACAGGCTGGTGGACGCACAGCTCTACGAATCCAAGGTCAGTGGTCCCCCGTGACTCCTGGGATCGGCAGACAATCTACCAGGAAGTCAGCAAGGCAGATGGAAGATCTAGGTCCAGCAAAGGTTGCAAGTCAACTTTCTCACACCATCAATCTATATTAAGAGTGGCCCATACCCTGAAAGAATCCTTTCCATTGTACAAGGTTATGGTCAGATTAAGGAGGTGTTCCTGTACCTTATTCTTCCCACAATTGCTTTGTGCATTCACAGAATAGCCTAACAAGGAATTGATAGAATACTAAGTTAGAATGCCTCATGGGACAATCCTGGTTCAGCCAAGCTGATATAAAATTTAACGATCACAACCAATAAACCTAATGATATTCTAAATTTATATAGCACTGTGCAGTTTGAAAAGCATATTGACTTGCTATTTGATTTAATCTTCCAAAGGGTGGCTTTCGTTTGTTGTATCTTAGTGTCTTTTTTGATATCTATGTAGACATTTTCAAATTGGGGAACCCGAAGGTTCAGTCGCTAGTTCTCGTGCTGTTTTGACTTTCACTGATTCCTTTGCTTATTTCATCCAGCATCATGTGCCATAACCTTTCAACGGTGTACCTCTATTATAGAAAACTTGTTTGAATTCCAGATTTCTATACAAGGAAAATATATATTGTGGGTATATTAAACATCTCCTCCAAGATGCCTTATTGCATTTTACCTAACATGTGACTAGTTCAAATCTTAATAGCTCGTTCAGCACTGCAAAGTCATCAAACTCAACCCCCTGCACCCCCATCTTCCCCATCTTTCTTCATCTCAGATCATGGGAATTTGACTATTCTCACTTCTTGGACCTGAAGCACAATGTGCTGCAGAGATAGAGAAGCCTGCTTCCAATCTGGGTTATCCGAGGCCATGAGCTGGCCACAGGACAAACCTAAAGCTTTTCAGTGCCCAAATTGTATAGTGAGAAGTTAGTCATTAGTCAGTACATCCACAGTACATAAAAATTCACAAACACCAAGGAAACAACTGACCAACAGCAATACGAGATGTCCCACCTTTACTGGGAAACCAATGGATAAGAATCTCAGAATGAGTGAGTACATCTCTCAGAAAAGTCAAAGGAAGCTACATATAGCTAAATCTTGCTACACAAGTCAAGACCTCTCTTTCAGTTTATCCACTAACAAGGGAGATCTGTAGATGGTGCTAATGGCTAGGCACTTTGATGCTATCCTAAAGCTATTTCCCCAGAGGCACCTCAGAAGAAAGTCTTGGAGAACTAAAAAGTTAGTTATTGTATGGTATCAAGTTTAAGAAAGGCGATAAGTCCATGTCACTGAGGATTCCCGTCATTTTCTGGACTCCCGATTCTCTTCAATCTGCGCCTACATGTTTACTTTCCAACCAGTTCACATTTGACTAAGATCTTTGAAGATGCGGTAACATTCTGCAACAAGCTAGGAGAGTTTAGGGTCATCAGTGATTCATGTCTTTCTCTCACACACTGATAATCTCAGTCGGGCAACCCATTGACCTCTATCTTCACGAAAGATCCAGAATCCCACACTTTCTCAATGCATCCTTACTATTTTTCGGGATAAGGCCATGAACATTTTCACTTGGAATCCTCATTGGGTTTCTAGCAGCTGATTTTTTTTTTTCATTTCTACCCTTGGCTTTCTCCATCAACATTCAACAGAGAAGTCAGTTGAAATTGGTAGCAAGATAGCACCACTCTTCACTCAAAATCTTTGAACACATTCCTATTTATCCTAGGATGACATTAAAAGCCCGAGTACAAGTTATTCCAACTCAGTGTTTTAAGTCAATTCTGAAATAAGTCGTTCCTCTTCTTAACACTTGATCAGTATGATTGCACATTATTATCAATATCTTTATAAATCAGTTCTTTATTTGATTCTTAGGGTTGCCATAGGAATGCTAATCTCATTTCTGGGCTGCATATTGCTTAGCACTGGTCATGACCTGCAAAAGAGAATTTCAGGAAGTTCATGGCAGTGGACTTAAAAGATAATGGAATATATCTAACAAATAACCCCCCCTCAGAAATAGCTAATGACAAACAAACTGATCTGGTCTTTGATACATTATCTCTCATTTCTACCCCTTCATCTCCCTGTGCCCCAGTCACACTGGTTGCCTGAACATACCCTGTGTGTTTCTCTCTTTGGGTCCCTGTGTTTGCTATTCTTTTCCTTAGAGTCCAATCTCTGCAAAACACACATGCTTTCTCTCTCTCTCTCTCTTGTTAAAAGATGATTTTATTGGAGGCTCTTACAACTCTTTTAAGAACCCATACATCAATTGTATCAAGCATCTTTGTACAAATGTTGCTGTCATTATTTTCTAAACATTTACTTTCTATTGAGCCCTTGGTATTAGTTTCTCCCCCTGCCACCTTGTGACCCCTTGATAAATTATAAATTATTATTAATTTCATACTTTCTACAGACCGCTGTCTCCCTTTCTTCATGCTTTCTGTTGTTTGTCCCCCTAGGGGCTTGGGGATTATGAATCCATCATTGCAATCAATTCTCCTTCCTCCCCTCATTTCCCACCTCCCCCCTACCCACCTGGTATCACTACTCCCATTCTTGTTCCAGGATTCTGTGTGTCCTGAGCTCTTACCTCTTATCTGTACCTGTGCACATGCTCTCATCTAGCCCACAGTGAAAGACAGGACTGGGGTCATGACAGTGGGGGGTGAGGAAACCTCACAAGAAACCAGAGGAATAATGTGTGTTTCATCGGTGCTATACCGTGCCCTGGTTGACTCACCCTTCCTTGTGACTCTTCTGTGAGGGTATGTTTCCTTCTCTATTGATGGGTTTTGTGTCTCTGCTTAGATCCTTCATGTTCTAAATTGTTTTGTTTTTTTGTTTGTTTGACTGTTTGTTTGTTTTGGGTCTTCTGATGCCTGTTACCTAATCGTGTCAACTTCATGATCGCACAGGCTGGTATATTTCTTCTATGTGAGCTTGTTGCTTCTCTTCTAGATGGCCACTTGTTTACCTTCAGCTCTTTAAGACCCCAGATGCTATATCTTTTTATAGCCTGGTACCATCTGCTTTCTTCTCCACATTTGCTTATGCACACAATTTTGTCTCCAGCGATTGTAGGGTGAGCATCACAGAATGACAGTTTGTTAGAACAAATTGCTCTTGCATTGAGGGAGGGTATGAGCAGAGGCCTGAAGTCCATCCCCTACCTCAGTGTATTGCCTTTTAAATATATGTACATAGGTCAATAGCTCTATTTTTATGAATTAGTATATTTTCATATGTACACACCTATGCATATACCTCTATCCATAGCTTTCTTTCTTAGATCTTTCCTCTGTTTCCTTTTACCTTCCTCCGGCCCCATCATCATGCTTGCCCTTCTTCCGTGAGTGTGTTCTTATCACACAGTCCATCTATTAAAGCATAGGTTTCTGCTAAAGGTCTCTGATTTTTTTCTTTGTTCTTTATACATTAGGTGAAAAGAAAGAATATTAGAATTTAAGAGAAGTAATGAAGATTTCAGATTCAACTTGTCTTTTGTATTTGAGAAGTTTTGAACCCACATTTCAGTAGAACCATCCCGCTCATACTGGAATGAATGTGTACCTGGCATATAACCTACTTTGGCCATCTGAGTGAATATCGACAGATGTGCTACTTTTCTATTAAAAAGACCTCGGCTCATTTCTTCACATTATTTTCTCCCTTTTGAACTGTGAATTCCTGAGAAAATGGCACCATCATAAAATGGTTTAACCTCCAGTACCTTGTGCCCGTGAGTGACACCCTGAACATAAATCCAACTGCATCATGTTGAACACATTGCACAATAAATCAATCCTTGTTTTGAAAAACCCACAAGGAATTTTTTGAAGTTATTCCAAGGTAGCTTAGCTTACATTGAAAAGACACTGTAATGTCAATTCTCTCACCGATTTCTATCAGAATTGTTCATGGAGAGGTCAGAAAGCTAGCTGAAAGTTCTGAGAAAATGTACCATTTGATTTATTAATATGTGTTAATGATCATCTTTTGGCGGGCTCTAGGAAATGTGATGTTGCTAGCTACCTTTCCCATCAGTGCCAACGAATGCTACCCCTGTGCCCAACAGACCGAAACGTTGCCCAGTGCGATGCCCTCCCTGTGCTTATGATTTGTGTGTTTGAATTTCGTGTTGTTGCTCTGGCATCAGTCCATCTTACTGAGAATTATCCTGTTGTCGCTGACATTCTTCTACTTTACCAAACACCTGGTTCATCTCTAGCCATTGGTCTTTCGTGATGGCATGGCCAAAGTGAGAGAGTCTCACGGTCAACATTCTAGAACTCTGATTATATACATATTTTTTCCTGGCGCTTTGTTCATCTTTCTGACAGTTTGTGGCATGTTCAATGTTTTTTCTTAAACAATTCAATTTTATTTTAAACACCATTCTTTTATTCATTTTAAATACCAATCTTTTATTAATTTTCTTCCTTCACTGTCCTGCATTCACACCCATAAAAAGCAAATGGATAAACTGTGGCTTCAATCGGGCACACCTTGGTCCCTGGAGTGACACCTTTCCTTAAGCAAAAGCTTGTTGGATTTATTGACGGCTACCTCTATGGACATTGATTATTGATTCAAATGGAACAAAATCCTTAAATATTTCCATTTTTCTCCTTCATGAAAATTAGCACGGGACTGGTCCCAAGAAGATGGAAATTAAATATATCCCAGATGTTTCACTTTGGGCTCTATCATTCCATGGCTTCTGACATTAGCCACAACCTTCACTCTTGATATATTCCCTTACATTCGGGCTCTGCACTTTGCTGCAATGGCCACTCAGAACTCACAACATCAAGGTAAATGGCTCGCATCCTGTGGGTGCTACTAAGTCCCAAATCACAATTCAGATATCTGTCTGGAGGATCCTCCTTAACCCTGAGGCTGAAGAAGCCAGTGAAATCAGAGTCATGGATCAGATGTAGGATTTTAAAGCCATACTCCACTTAGGCATGCGCTCCTAGGAGCATCCTCCCTCCTGCAACTCGGGGAGCGGGATGACAGCACAGGAGGCAGCGGGTTAACAGTCACAATGCATCCTGTTTGCAGTCACTCACAGGTGAATTCCACCAGGGTCTTCCTCTACCTTCCTACCCAGAGCCATGCAGGAAAAGGCCACTTGATGGACGATACTGAAGCGTTTGCTAGAAGAGTCACATTGAATAATTCGCTGCCAAGAGTCCACACAGTCCCACTAGGCATAGAGTGATAAGACAATTTCTCTATAATGTGTGAGTCTGGATAGACTAGAGAAACAAATGCATAGACACTCGTGTGTATGAGAAAGAACTTGATATGCAAGGACATTGACTAGTGAGAAAACATCCCAACCCAGTCCAGATCAAGTCCATAAGTCCAATATTAGCCCATATGTCTGACACCAATCATTAATTCCTCTTCAGACTCATGCAACACATGCAATTACACAAAATGAAGGAAGATCACAGGCCATTGGTTAGGAAGTCTTGAGGATCCAGTGGTGGTGGAAGCATCTCCGTGTTGGCATGGGTCTCCATGTGGCTTCTCTAGGTCCAGGCTCTAGCATAACTCCATGTGTCTTGTCAACAGGAAAGTCTTGCAGGAGAGTGAATGTGTGTCCACCCCCAGTGAGTAATTTATCTCCATTGTGCCTCCAAATGAGGTCATCAAGCTGCGACCTGATTGACAAGTTAAATTCCACCCCTTCACTCTTAAGTCTCAAAATGACAATAGATTACATAACTACCACAATAGGGATATGCCAAGTTTTCTTGCTTTATAAAGCTAATCATGCAAGATAACTTGGAACCCAATGGTGGGTAGAGAGAAGTACAAGGTCAGCATATTGCCAGAAGGGGAACTCATTCAGGATGATGATGGTGATGATTGTGACAGTGATAATTACATACAAGGAGTGGGTGAAAACCTTGAAGGTGCTGGGCTATATTCAGTCTAAGGTTGGGGAGGTCTTATAAGACTTCTATTACTCAGTCCTGGGTCGGAATTAGGAAGAAGACAAGATCCATGACAATAATTCAACAGTGTTTCCCTCTAGTGATTCTGACTAGAGCCAAGAGAGCAATGGTTCTCAACCTTCTTAATGCAGCTCCTCTTGTTGTGGTGACCCCCAACCATAACATTATTTTTGTTGCTACTTCATAACTATAATTTTGCTACTGTTATAAATTGGGCAAACCTGTGAAAGGATCTGTCAACCCTCAAAGGGGTCGCGACCCACAGGTTGAGAACTGCTGCAATGGCGTAAGCCAAGCTAGCTAATGGATGAGGGAAAGTGGGTATAAAGCCTAAAGCAAGTATTTTGCAGTGGAATCAGTTATGAATGATGAAAGGAAATTTGAAAGTAAAACAGGAGTTGTTGGAATTTGGGAACAGGGCAGCAAAAATGTTGTGCGAACCTTGCTAAATTTGAGGACCTCGGCAGCTGAATTGCTCTTTGGTGGGGTGAAGCAGGGGAGGGCAGTAAATCTAGAAAATAGCAGGAGTGCACTGAGCAAACAAGATGCCCACTCTTCCTAATTATGATGGGATTTAAAAAGTGCTGGCACTAAGCGATAGGGGAAGAGACAGCCAATTTCCCAGAGAGCTACGTCTACTAGTTTGCATGAGGCAACAGGGGAACATTGTAAGCTATCCATCACCATGAGAAAAAGGAGGAACCATTCCGGCCCCTGATTTTGAGACCCAGATCTAAGACGGCTACTCATGTGTAGTACTCTGTACAGACAGGTGAGCTTAAGTTATTGCCAAGGTGTTTTGACATAAAGAAATGTTCTGAGAGACATGGCACTTTTAAATTCAGCAAAATTTGAGTGAATATGAATCTGATGCTACAATGAGAGTTTTATAAAAGCCATAATATATGTATTGAAAAGTGTTTTCTCTGAATGAAAGAAAACAATACCAATTAAAGCTATTTAGTGCACATTAGGATTTAGTGAATTAAACCAATTTTCTATTAATTGTGATTAGCAATTCCATCCTTCATTATCTTCATCCTCTTCAAACTCAAAGCAAACAGAATTATTTATCGAAAGAGAAGAGGGCTGAGAATACCAAGATTGTGTCAGAAACGGGCTGTAAGAAGTGAGGTTTAAGGGGCAGGTGTAATCCTATAATTAATGGCTGACAATGGTAACAATCCTTTATCATTTCAAATTACTCTAAAAAAAAAGAACGTCAAAAGATCCATCAGTTAACATGGTTCGTGAATGGGTTAATCAAGCCACAGCTTCTCAATGGAAAAGGATAGCTTCAGCACAGAGGTTGAAACCACAACCCCTAGCTCCTTTCTTTCCTGGGCTTCTACTTATTTTCAGGTATTGTTCATCACCTTTCCTAACCTTCATTTCAACCTCTTTTAGACAAATTATGTGGAGGTGATGTGACCCAAAGAAGCGTAATGTGTTTCATATATAAGTATAATCAACCTTATGCAAGTCAATACTGTACCTGTTGGTGTTGTTGCTGCTAGGTACCAACAAGTTGTTTCTGACCCATAGCAACCTATGCACAGCAGCGTGAAACACTGCCCCTTCTAC
The DNA here is from genome assembly GCF_050624435.1 of Tenrec ecaudatus. NCBI lineage: Eukaryota > Metazoa > Chordata > Mammalia > Afrosoricida > Tenrecidae > Tenrec > Tenrec ecaudatus. The sequence goes on from NC_134537.1 coordinate 13,834,418, forward strand.
ACCATCTTCACAGTTATTGTTATGCTTGAGCCCATTGTTGCAGCCACTGTGTCAATCCCTCTTGGTAGAATCTGCTTTTATGCTAACCTCTACTACCAGGTCTAGGAATTGGTAACAGGTCCAAAGCACAGGAGATGAACTCTTGCCATCTTGACTTCTAATGAGCTTTATCGTTAGACTTCTTTCAAGATAGGATTTGTTTGCTCTTCTACGACTACTTTCAAAATCCATGGCCAGCACGATAATTCAAATGCACTGATCCTTGTTGTTCTTCTTTATCCACTGTCTCAGTTTCCCATGTATTTCTTCTCAGCAGAGTGACGTCTGTGGGTTTCTGAGATGGTCACGGTTTACAGGAGTAGAAAGCCCAGTCTTTCTCCTCGTGGTGTTGAAGTGCCGACCACATGAATCAGAATCAAAAGAGTAACCATTACACCCCCAGGTCTCCTACCACCAGGGCTCCATCCCAGGCATTTAACGGAAATAAAAACATAGGCATTTGAATCAGGTGCACTTCAGCTAACTCCAGGCAAGGGACTGATAGAAGAGATCATCCATTACTCAAGTAAGGTCAGGATAATGCTGAAGAACGCTAAAATAAGTCGACGAGACCAAAGTAGGACCTTGAGTCTATCCCACCTGCACTTGGAGAACATCCCGATTTGAAATGTTGAACACTAATTATGGAAGACCTGATGGACTATGGGAGGATTTGAAGACCATCATTCATGAAGAAAGCAAACGGTCATTAAAAAGATGGGGAAATACAAGGTCAAAGTGGATGTCAGAAGAGACTCTGCAACTTGCTCTTAGTTGTGGAGTAGTAACAGCAACTGGAAGAAATGATGAACTCGGAAAGCTGCATAGAAAGTGCCAAAGGGCAGCTTGAGAAGCTAAAGCCAACGATTCAGCACATCTTCAACTGAAAGAAAAAAAATCCTCAAGAAGAGATTCAAGCCTTGAATTGTAATCTTGAAAGATTCCGGAGGCAAAATATTGAATGACTCAGGAAGCATCAAGAGAAGATGCAAAGAAAATACAGTCTTTGCTGATGCCAGATGGATCTTGGCTGAAAGCAGAGATTACCCTAAAGATGTTTACTTGGGTTTTCTCGATTATGCCAATGCATTCGGCTGTGTGGATCATGACCTACTATGGACCGAAGAAGAATCAGTGTCTTGGAATTGGGGTGCTGGAGAAGAATATTGAAAGTACCATGGACTGCTAAGAGGACAAACCCATCTGTCTTTGAAGAAATGTGAGTGGAATGCTCCCTAGAGGCAGGAATAGGGCCTCTACAAGAATGGTGCCTCCTAATCTTACATGCTGTCGACATACTGATAGCAGAGACCAGTCCTTAGAGCAGGTTATCGTGTTTGCATTGACACAGTGGCTGCAACCATGGGCCCCAGAGTAGGAGCCATTGTGAAGATGGAGCAGGACTGTGCACTCTCTGGTTCTGATGTGCATCAGGCTACATGGGTCTATAACACAATGAGGCTTTGATGAGAAAAATAGAAATTTCTTTTGCTTTGCATTTTAAAAATCTGTACATTAGTTTTAATGGAAGTTGAGATGCATATGCAGTAAAGTAAACAAAATACTTTAGATTTTGTACCTCAAAAATGTTAAATATTTGTATATACTTGAAAGCATAACACAGACTTTGCTTTCATTTCTTTTACCTACCCTTTACATGGATTTTTAGACATTTTTCTATATCCCTACTTAATCTTCAACTTATAGTCCACTCAGTGTATGTACCAGATAACTTAAATTGCAAAGAGATTTTCCCAGAAAGGTTCCAAATTTGGGATTATTTCCATGGGTTAAGTTTACAGAGAAAAAAAGAGCCATTTGGGGTAGGTTGATCTCCAACAAGCATTAGTTTCAGAGAAATAATTTTTTCCTGAATAAAATGTTCTATAGAACATTGAAACTCAGAGTCCATATTAATGACAATTACAGATTATAATTATGAATGATAAAAACTATTAAATCATAACAAAAGTACAAGCAAAGTAGAAAAATAGAGATGGTTCCAGGCGGAAACAGAGTTAGGGGAAGTTAATCCTTCAACAGATTATTTGTTTTCTCGGTGCTTTGGACTAAGGGGGAAATACAAGGAAAATGCGATGCTTTAAAAGTGTGGGATTTAGACTAATATTATGCCTCGTTATTTATTCCATCGACTTTCTAAGAGTATTGCATAGCATTTGAAAGTATTTTTATTAGATATTATTTTAAGTAAAATTAAGGAATTAAGGTTTTCTTGAAAGTGACTAAACAAAAACTAAAGGGAGTGTGTGTTGGAATATAAATGTTTCTCTGTCATCTGCTTTGTAATTCTTAAGAGGAGATTTTCCATTTATCTTTCAGTTCACAAATTGAACCAGTCATGTGCCTTCCATTACTAACTCAGGTATTCTATCAAACATTTTTTTTTCATTTTGAAATTCACATTCTATAAGAGCTCTTCTTTGTTATTTTATAGCCATGTTTCCAAAGAGGACTACTTTTCTATCTTTAAAGTAATGTGTTCTCAAAGCTCTTTCAAAGCAAGCGTATACATTAAAATATATATGCATATATTTGTTTCCTTAAATATGACTCCTCATAAAAATAGCTTTTTCTCCTTATTTATCTGTTCATTCCATTTAATGCTGTTGCTTTTCTTCATATTCCTTTTTTGTTTCTAGTTTTCTGCTCGTATTTATGGATAAAAGAGTAGATTGTTTATTCTAAGTATCTGACACATTTTTCTCTCATGGTAATGGAAATTTTTAGAACTGAGAATTAAGATCTGCTGTGGGGCATGGCTGTCCTATTTTTGGGCAGTATGATATAGCACATGCAGAATGCTCAACTGAAATCCACTTCCCTGGAATGCACATCACACTTTTCCATATTCATTCTTTTTGTAAGAATGGGCTCAGGTAATAAGGTTCATTCTGGTATTTTTTATTTTCATCGCATTTTGATTGTGCTCCTCAACAGGTTGAAATTAGGAGAGAACAAAGGCAGAAAAAGTAGACAGCAGTTTGCCCCTCGGTGAGCTTACAGTTTAGTGCAGGCAGTTGGTGGAAGTGAAGGTGTGATAAGAGATATGGAAAAGGTTATATTTACTAAGAATACGACTGAGCTGTGGGGTGGAATGATGTAAGACAACTCTGAGTCAAGGCATCCTGCAGTTAGATTTTGTGTATCTGTATAATTTAGAAAGGTGAATAGAATGAGGAAGTGAGCACCCAGGAAAAGAAAACGCTTTAGAGAGAAAACCACAGGCAGACGTCAAATTCTGGTGAAAGGTTATGGTGCACAGGGAGGTAGCTTGCCTAGAGAGGCAGCATGTGCCAGGAGCTGGACTACCTGGACCAGAAAGCAGGTGGTGGATTTGCGGGGGGCAAGTGAGGCTGCTACCAACCCATCTTTGAGCCATACCAGGAAGAAGCATGTGACCAAGGATCAAGACATTAGAAGTCACTGCTTGGGTAAGGAGGAGCAAATCGCTTGCTCATTTCTCTTAGGTCTCTGCTTCCTCATCTTAAAAGGAGCACCTTGTATGCAAGGAGTGGTTGGAGGAGTCTTTCAAGAGCAACTGCTTTTAGAGAAACCTGGGGAACGGACCTCCTCTGCTTCCCTCTTCCCTCACTTCTGCAAGATCAGCTCTCTTTTCTAAATTATTTCCAATGCAGAGTAGTATCTTTGGTCTTTCTGTAGCCTATGCAAGAAACACATCAATCGTGTCTACTATTATAAAGAACATTGTTTTGAGATCCCATCGATTGGAAGTCTACAGCTAGAAAGTAACTAATTACCCAGAAGGTCACCATTTATCTGAGATTTGTTTTCAATTGTAAAATAAACACTAGCTGCCTTTTTACTCCAAAATATTAATCAAAAGTCAAATAAAGTTACCGTATATATTCGAGTATAAGCTGACCCATATATCAGTGGAGGTACCTAATTTTACCACAAATACTGCATAACAAATGCGCTGAAAAACTCGGCTTACACATGAGTATATATGATGTATTTGCTCGTGTGACTTGAAAATTGTTAAGCAAACAACAACAGCAATGAAAACTGTTAAACATTTTATAAAGGACTGGCATGCTTGAGGAAAATGTGCCCTCTCCCTAGAGAGAGCGATCTACATAAGAATGTCTTATATAACAGATGCCCTTGGTTTGAGGCATACAGTCATTTTGTGAAGGGGTCAGTCTTGTGTCATATGTTCTTAGCTCAAGTTTCTCAACCCACACGTGAGATAAATGATTTCTGTGCTGAGTAATTTTTTCCACAAGTGGAAAGATCTATGAGCATGTGTTTTATTAAAAGAAAAGTGAATATTCATGAGCATTATATATTTAATGGTAACCTGGCATCCCATGATGTTTCTTGACTTCTTCATTCTACCTATGAACATGTATCAAATTGGCCTACTGTGTACCTGATGTTCATTGTGTGTACCTTTATAAAGCTCTAGAGAAATGAGTTTAGATGTTTGTTTGCTTTTTTGTTTTTGTTGTTCCAATGGAGTACTTACAGAACCCGTAATGCTTTTTTCTTTTCTTATTTATCATTCCCAGTAGCAGAACTTAGACATATGCTAGGTTAATAAATGTTTCCCTATGCCGGATGAACAGGGGAAATCATAAAGGGGGAGGCTCAGAAAGAGACAATTCTGTGTTTTTGTAAATATCGGAAACATCCTCCTATTAAAATAATGAAAGAGAAATGAATAGGGAATAACCTAGTGAAGAAAGTTTCACTCATAAGTGATAGACTTCAGCTCTCCAATGAGGTCTGTCTGAAAGCAAAGCCCATGGGCCTCCCGTAGTGGCGGCAGGGCTCATTTGATAAAGGCCTTTGTAGCCACTCTATGAGGTCTACAGTGGACCCTCAGGGTCAGTCTTCTTAACCTTGACCGCACATAGGCACCATCGGGGAGTGTTTAAAAATGTTCTTTACCTAGCCCATGCTTCAGAGATTCTGATGTAACTGGTCTTGCCGGAAGGTCCAGGCATTTGAGAGTTTTAATCCCCAGTCTCCACCAAGGGATGGTAAAGTATAACCATGGGGAGGACAATTAATTTGGAGTCCTCATAATAATTAGAGAAATGATTTAGTCATATGTGTGTTATTAAAAAATATGTTCCAGTGAATGTGAGTAATAGATTGGAGGCAAGTTAGGGGAGGATGAGAAGATGCTGGAAATACTAGGCCAGCTTCCAGCAAGAAGCGATGCAGGGACACCTCAAGAATCCCCATGGAGAGCCGGGAGTTCTGGTTAAAGAACCTCTGCTTATGTGAGATTAGGTCCTCTGTGATGTGTTACCCTAACCTCCATTGGCCCTTGTGCTGCCATCACTGTATCTAACATGCGTTTCCGGTGTATCTGGTTACATCTTTCGATGCTGTCTCTAGTTTCTGCCCGGTGTCCTTTCCCATAACAACCAAGAAGCCAATTATCTTGCTAGGAAATCAAAGTGCTGGTTGGGGCAGTGTGAGTCTTTTCTCTCCACGGACACAGAGGATGTATTCAATCAATGAGGATTGGTGCTACTATTTATTCTTATTAGTAAGTTTGCATAGCTTCAAGGCTGCTGCTGACAGGGTTAGGGGAAAAAATTGATACAAAAATGTTAGTGCGCAATAGCCCACGGGGCCCACATGTTAAAAACAAGGAAAGGGGAGAGGGTGGGAAAGGAGGTAGGACAGAGGCATGGGGCTATTCAGAGATTTTATTTTCTAGTGCCCCATATTCTTTGCTTTATTGCTATGTTAGTCTGGGTAGATTAGAGAAACAAATCCATATAAACTCACATGTGTATAAAAGAGAGTTTTATGGAAAAGGTAATTGTACATAAAGAAAACAGCATCCCAATCCAGTCTAGTCCAAGTCCATAAGTCTGATATTAGTCCATATGTCTGATACCAATCTATAAAGTCCCCTTCAGATTCACAAAACGCATGCAATGACACCGAATGCAGGATGATTACAGGCCAGTGGAAAGAAAGTCTGGATCCAGTGGCGTTGTAAGCATTTCTTAGGCTTCTCTGTGTGGCTTCTCAGGCTTCAGAGGTCTGGTTGCATCAGGGTCCATGTGTCTTCTCCAGCTTAGGGCACTAGCATAGTTGCATATGTCTTGTCAGCTGCAGGGTCTCCCAGGGAGTGAGCCAGAGGGTCTGCCTCCTGCCTCCAAGCAGGAAAATCAGCAGTTCCCAGAATTCTCGGGAGAAGGCCATGCCCACACAGAGGTCTCATTGGCTATGTCCGGATTGACAGACTAGATTCCACCCCTTCACTCTTAATCCTCTGAAGTGCCACATTGACACCAGGTTATGTAATGCCACAATAACAGGCATACCCCCCAAACCGATCCTGCTACCACAGAGTCTGTTTCATTTCTTAGAAGCACAATTTAGGCTTTGTAAGACTATGCATCTTGATGGCACCAGACAGCATCATCTTTCCCTTGTAGATAGATCATCTGTTGGGCATGAAGGCCAATCTCGCAGTTACCAGCCTGACCCCCAATCCACAGCCTCCCCAGGGATCCTCATTGTACCAGGAGCATACTCCTCAGAGATACTTTGGGTTCTGTTTCAGTAAACTACAGTAGAACAAGCATTGCAACTGAGAAATTCACATGAATCTTCTGGTCTTTGCAGTGCATATAAAATTCATGTTTACCCTCTAGTCTATTAAGGGAATAAGGAAAAAAATACTATGAGAATTGCCAACAGGTGGTACAGACTCGAAGTGAGTGCGTGATGGTGGGAAAATGATAGTGATGGACTTGTCCTGCGCAGTTATCAAAGACCTTGAACTTGTGGGAAAATGCAAACTCTGTGTGAGGCACAACAGAATGAGGTTCACCTGTATCTGCTTCCTGGTCTGTGATGGACTAAGAAAGAGGAGGAGAGTGCCAGTCTTTCTAACTCTATTGAGATTAGGGTTAAAGAGGAATAAACATATTGCTACTATATCATGAAAATGCACTTAAAATATCCGCTGCTAAATTCAAGATACTTATTGTTGTTGTTAGTACCATCGAGTCGGCTCCAACACACAGCAGTGCTACGCACAACAGAAGGAAACAGCGCACGGTCCTGCCATCCTCACCCTTGTTCCTAAGCCTGAGCCCGTGATGCAGCCACAGTGTCAAAGCATCCCAAGAAGGGCCTTTCTCTTTTCACAGCCCTTCTACCTTAGCAAACATGATGGCCTTCTACAGGACCTGGTCTCTCCTAAATATCTGTCCAAAGACAAAGTCTTGCCATCCCTGCTTTGAAGGCGCACTCTGGCCTTACTTCTTGCAATACAGATCATTGTGTCTTTTTAGCGGTCTATGGTACTTTCATTGTTCTCCAGCACTGAAATTCAAGTGTATCCATTCTTCTACTGTCTTCCTTATTCACAACCTTTCCCGATACAAATGAGGCAATGGAGAATACCATGGCTTGAGTCAGGCACACCTGAACGACAATATTGATATCGCACATAAGTAAAATTTTGCTTAAGACCATCCAATGTTGATAGGGACCTGCCAGAAGTTCAGGCCAGATTCAGAGGAGGATGTGAAACAAGGGATATCATTTCTGATGTCACATGGACCTTAGATCAAAGCAAAGAATAGTAGAAATATTTACTTGTGTTTCATTAATTATGTAAAGGCATTTGACTATGTGGACCATAATAAACAGTGGATAATCTTAAGAAGAATGGGAATTCCAGAACCCTTCCTTGTGCACATTTGGAACTTGTAGCTGGATCCAGAGGCAGTTGTGAGAACACAACAAGGGGATACGGTATGTTTCCAATCAGGAAAGAGGGTGTCAGGGTTGTGTCCTCTTACCAGTCATGTACAATCTGTATGCTGAGAAAATCATCAGAGAAGCTGGATTCTGTAAATAAAAAGCATATAAATCAAAATTCATTACATTTTGTTACATATGCTTAGCATTTAGGTTCATTTTGAAGTTTTTATTTAATGCATTTTGTTTACAATACCGAGTCCTTTGTAGTTGTTCATTTAAATATCATCAATAAGAAATACCTTTTGATAATAAAATATACTTACTCAGATAAGAATTTTTTGTGCTGTATCAGGTAGTAAACCAAAAATAAATAGCCTTGATCCATGATGTACCTACCGTATATACTGGAGTATAAGCCAGTTTTTCAGCACATTTTTAATGCCCTTTTTGTGGCAAAATTAGGTGCCTCAGTGCATATTCAGGGTGGCTTACACTTGAGTATATATGGTATAGGAAACTCCAAAATTAAGTGTAATGATTTTATTAAATTACATTAAAATTGAGTTTACAATTTAAATTAGATTATAAATTGTTTGAGCAGCAATATTGGAAAACACTAAGGCAAAAAGCAATTGATGGCTTTGGGTAATGTTCTTCAACTTGAAGTTTTAAATGGATCAAGTTAAGGCTGGTTGTTACCAAAGCCTGCCTTATGCTTTACCACACTTCCCACGTATTCACACGTACCATTACACTAACCTGCTAAGTGGGCTGTGGCCTAATTTTGAACCAAGTTCCTTTAGAAAACTTAATCCTAAAAAAAAAGGAAAAGTTGCCATTGGAGGACTTTTGATATTGTCATCGAATGATTATCCTACTTTCAAAAGATCAGATGACAACACAGCCGTTCATCAACATTGTTCATCCCTCGCAATGTCATTCTGTTAACAAGAAAATGAAAAGTGGCAGAAAGCCCTCGATAAGATATCAGATAAAAAATGGAAATAACTTTTTCCAAAAAAATCCACTCTTTTTGAAGTTCTTAAAAAAAAAAAGTCTTTTCCAACTTGACAAACTTATTGAACACGTGTGACCATCCATTTTAGAATTCTGGCCAATATCCAGATTAATAAACTCCAGCCACTGCAATTATATTTGAACCCCAGGGTAATTACAATTTTCACGACAGTTATGGTTCTTCATTTAAAATGGATACTATTTCCAAGAATACATCTTTGATTATCTACAGTGTCTTCAATTTATGCGGGATATCCTTGATGATGTCAGATGGAGCTTGGCTCAAAGCACAGAAAACCTGAAAGATGTTTATAACAAACCATGGAAACCATTGTGAAGAATAGGAATTTCAAAGCATTTAATTATGCTCATGTGGAACATGTACATAGACCAAGAGGCAGTCATTCAAAGAGAACAAAGGGATGCCGAACAGTTCCCTCTCTGAGAATGTGTTTCTATGATGCATCTTTTTACTATACTTACTCGGTCTGTATGCCAAACAAATCACTTGAGAAGCCACACTAGATGAAGAAGAAATCATCATCTGGATTGTGGAAAGGCTCATTAGCACCATTCAATATGCACCTATTGAATTCTTGCTTGCTGAAAGCAAAGAGAACTTTCACTTAGCTTTCAGTATGCCTTAACATCTGGATGAAAAGAAAACAAAGCTGGGAGAGGGACGGCAGAGAAGGGGGGGAAGGGAGACTCCGGATAGAGCAAGATATGACAAAATAACGATGTATAAATTACAAAGGGCACATGAGGGAGGGGGGAGTGGGGAGGGAGGGGGGAGTGGGGAGGGAGGGGAAAAAAAGAGGACCTGATGCAAAGGGCTTAAGTGGAGAGCAAACGCTTTGAGAATGATTGGGGCGGGGAATGTATGGATGTGCTTTATACAATTGATGTATGTATATGTATGGATTGTGATAAGAGTTGTATGAGTCCCTAATAAAATGTAAAAGAAGAAAAGGGGGAAAAAAAGAAAAGAAAATGATTTGGGCAAAGAATGTACAGATGTGCTTTATACAATTGATGTATGTATATGTATGGACTGTGATAAGAGTTGTATGAGCCCCTAATAAAACATTTAAAAAAAAAAAGAAAAAAAAAGAAAAGAAAACAAAGATCATCAACAACTAGATCAATAAGTAAACATCGTGATAATTGACATTTTCAAGGACAACCTTTCATATCCACAACCAATCCTCATGGAATCAGCGGTCCAGAAATCAAACACTGTATTCATTTGAACAAATCAACTGTGAAAGACCTCTGTAATGCTGTAAAGAGTACATATTTGATTTTCAGGACGAAAATGCATGTGACCCAAGTCACAATATTTTTGGCAAACTCATAGTCACGTGAAAACTGAGCAACGAAAAAGGAAAACTGAAGACGAATTGGTGTGTCTCATTTATGGTGTTGGCTAAGTTCATGGAATATGCAACTGACTGCCAGAAGAATGGACACATCTTTCTTGGAATAAGTACAGCTAGAATGTTCTTTAGAAGTGAAAATATCAAGAGTTCATTGCATGGAGTTTGTATCTACCAGAGGGATCAACCCTCTGGTAAAGCAGAGGTCAGAGAAAAAGACAAGATGCTCAATGATATGGATGATCCCAACAATCCACTCAAACATAACAATGTTGAGGCTCGCACGGGACCAGGCAGTGATGGCTTTTCTTGTGCTGTGAGTTGGAACTGATCGGAGGGCACCTAACATCAATAGGTAACTAATTTGGACCTGGATATTAAAAATGAATATAAATAAACTACAGGTTTATATTACATCCCAGTTGGAATATCATTTTTCTCAATGGAGATATTGGAATAAACAGATTTATGTGTTGAAATATAGAGATAGATTTAATGATTCATTCCTTTAGGAAATGCTATATTATGTGGTTTTTGTTTGATTTTTTAAAGAATGAAATAATGGAACTACCTTTTTGAGAGAGGTAAAACATGTTCATGTAAACACTAATTTAAGAATAATGCAAATTCAGGCCAGTGTTTATTTTTAAAGATAAGTATTTTTAGACATAGGTTATTTTAAAACATATGCAGCTAGCATAAAATTATTTTCAGAGGATGAGAAGCATCCATTCTATGTCTCTGATGTCAGATGGGAATGACTGAAATGTTTAAAATATTTTGTTCCATCTGGAATATTACTTTTTCTCTTACTTGTCCCTAATTAGGGAAATTTAAAGTACATTTTGCTAATCCTGGGAACATGGACTCAAACTGATATTCTATAAAAACTTTAATAAATGATGATCAATAGGATGTTTTTTTCAGGTTGTACTCTTCTGTGCTTAAAATCACTTACAGAAATGAATTCATTGCCGACTATACTGCTTGAGAGGTACTGTTCAGCCTCTTATGTACAACATAAAATTTACATTAAAAATAACAAAAAGTATTCTACAAAACAATAGTGTGTTAAGCTATTAGTTAAATTTTTCAGTTTTACAAATTAATAAGTTTTAAATAAGTAACAATTGTACCAAATCAATGAAAATAAACAATTATACCAAATCAATGAGAGATAAACAAAGGAGAGCTCCTTCAAAAATGAACATGATGGATTCTTAATTGTTAGCATAATGGCACCATCATTTGGAAGCTATTTAACAGGTCAAAATGATTGTTTTGAAAATCTGGATTTTTTTCTGATTTAAACCTCTGGGGAGTCCCTCTGAGAAAATGATTTAATGCCTTTGTGTTAGTGCGGGTAGACTAGAGAAACAAATCCAGGGAGACTCATGTGTGTATAAGAAAGGATTTTATGTACCAGAACAATTGAATATTGAGAAAGCAGCCCAGCCCAGCCCAGTTCAGATCAAATTCATATGTCCGATACCATTCTATAAAGCCCTCTTCAGAATCATGAAACACATGCAATGATGCCGAATGCAGGAAGATCACAGGTCAGTGGGTGGGAAGTCTTGTGGATCCAGTGGCGTTGTAGCATCTCAGCACTGTCAGGGGTCTCCACATGGTTTATGCAGCTCCAGAGTTCTGGTTCCATCAGCCTCTCTCCATGTGTCTTCTCCACAGGATGTCTCATAGGGAGTAAGCAGAGAGAGAGAGAGAGAGAGAGAGAGAGAGAGAGAGAGAACCCCCTCCAAGGAGGAATACAAGAATTCCCAGAATCCTCAGGAGAAGGCTATGCCCACACAAAGGCTTCATTGGCTATGACCTGATTGACAGCTTCGACTCCACCCCTTCACTATGAATCCTCAAGGTGACATCAGATTATGTAACTACCACAGTCAGTCTGTAACCACCCTTGATGAAAAAGCCCCCATTTCCTCAAGTGACAATCACAGCCCAAAATATCTGCTCTTGACCATTTCTTCTTTGGCTTCCATTACCAGTCTTGAAACCATGGAAGCTAAAGCTTCATCTGGCAAAGTTAACATCCAAGTCGGTGTGTTCTCCCAGTACACACCTGAAATATTCAGTTCAGACAAGTTTCAAGAAATCGTTGCTAATTAAGCAGGATTGTGTGAGAGCAGCTTCTCCCTGTGGAAAGAACCTCTGCATAAATAGCAGCTACCTTTGCAGTAGTTAGTTAGACCTCGTCTCACTGAAACACTTTTGTTTTTTAATGCCTTTCAGAATTCCCAGTTGCCATTCATTTAGATCCAAATGTTGATCACTTAATACGAGGTTACATCAGGGGACCTCCGAAGGTGATGGAAGAATATCTGCCCCCAGACTTGCCTTAGAAATCTGCTTTCCATATCTTATAAATAATTTCCTAGTTCTCTTTCTATTCAGTCACGAACACCAACCATCCACAACATTCTGAAATGTTGCAACCAAGCAGAACTTAACTGATCTGAACTGGTCATAAAATGTGTACTTTTACATCACTTATCAAAACCAAAATATTGGCAGCTTGTGAGTGAAATGAGTCAGTCATTGGAAAGGACAAATAAAGAGACCACTGGTACAAGGGAAAAGATTTTTTAAATTAAAAAAATAAGAACAAACAAGAAAAAGACTTTCGTACTAAAGGGAACAGGCTTAGGATACTGCCGGGGTGGTGGGCAGTAAGGGGCTGGGAGGATGAGGGCAAGAGAAGGGCAGTACAGCAAGAGGCTAGATTGTTGATGGGTGTTAATTCAAGTGAGATCGAAGACAGGAGTCCATAAGAAAAAGAAGATAAATCAAGGAGCAGGGGAAGTAAAAACTAATGTGGTGTTTGATTCACAGTTTAAACTACTGGATACAAAGTTGAGCTGTACTATACCCCCCTGCCCGATTTACAATTAAACAATGAAAACGCATACACACAAACAGGCAGTTGGAACAAACCCGCAGCTCCCCGTGATGGACTGCGTCCTTAGATTTTTAGCTTGGAAACATATCAGGAACTGACTTGCCTTCTTCTGCAGGGCTGATCTGGGTCAGCATTGATTCAATGGCAGCAGGGTATCAAGGAAATACTCCAAACATACTTAGCAATAATAATCATTCATCTGCGTTGTTATAGAACCTTTGTCAGTTCTTCCCAGAATCCCCTTGGTATGAATTAGTTAACCATGTCTTACGTTTTAGACAGTATGAGCAAAAACGGAATGTGTGGTTATACTAGGGATTTTATCAGAACTGAACTGATCTTGACACCATGAAAACCAGAACGCCCCATTACACTCAAACTTCACTTTTCTTCCTTTTCCCCACCCCTCCTCTTTTCCCTATGTCTTTCTTGCTTTCTTTTTCTCTTCTTCCTTCATTGACTTAAGTGAAGTTTAAGTTTGCGGTTCACTGTGCTGGAAATGGCCCTTCAGCCCTATCAAGAACATGTAGTATCTGTTTAGGAAGGGTGTCGAAGTATTCATTCAAACCTACTACTAGTAGTAATTAGCCAGCAGAAATCCATCATCAAGAAGACATCGATAGTGTACTAAAGGGTTTGTGCTGTTTGTTTGCTTGCTTTAAGGTCACATCTCCTATGGGATGCAAAACGAGTTCTGGTGGCTAGTTATAGTCAGTCAAAGCCACCAGCTATTCTTTGGTAGAAAGAGAGGGCTTTCTACGCCCATAAAGAGTTATGGTCTTAGAAACCGATAGGGTGGTTATTAGTCAGCACCAGGTCGATGGCAGTGAGAATCAGATGTTTGGGGATGGAGCCAGGAGATATTCAGTAAGTGGTTGCTGACAGCTTTTGTCAACCTCTCTAAATTTCAGAAGTTTTACATCTATTCTTCCCTTTTGTCTGTTCTGTCATCGATGAAAATTAAATTGTCCTTTCACTGTTTTCTTATCGCTACGCTGTCTTGGATAGTTCCCAGAAACTCTCTTCACAATGGTTGAAACTGACTGTTTGCTAGGATAGCTCTTTTTACTTCTCTGCCTGGCTTCTAACATATTTCTTTCCTAGTATTAAGTATCTTCAGTTTTTCAATAATTAGGAAAAACAGTGTTGTTACTTTGAAATGAGATGTCTAGTTTTCATACTTTGTATAAACACTGCATCCTTACTTGAATCATATATATTTTTAATATTTGCAGAGATATTTTTTTTGAGTTGTGGTTTGACTTCCCTAGCTTTGGACAGGACCTAATACCAAGTCAATTGCCTGTTTAAAACTTCAGAGACCTGTGAAATTTATTAGGTCAAAGAAAACTACAAAAAATAGTAGTGAGATTTAAAGAATATTTAAGCATATTTTTTAATGCTTAGGGGATAATTTTGCTTCTTAGAAATCAATACACCCATCATGGAAGTAATAACAAACAAACAAACATACAAACAATCTATTTCTTCTTCTTAGGCATAGGATGTAATCACCAATTTAACCAAAAGGGAATTTCTCTATAAAAAGTACATTATCCAGATGTGAAATTCCATCCTATTTTTCCATGCCCATATGTACTTATGCAAATGGGTAATGTATGCTATGTAAGTATTCAGAGAAATCATTCACTCTATTTCATGGTAGCATTTGATACATTTTGGTAGTAATAACAAACACCTCTGTACCCAGGATTCAGAGAGCCCTGGTGGTGGAGTGGTTAGTGTTAGGTTGCTAACTGCAAGGTCAGCAGTTTGAAACTGCCAGCGGTTCTGAGGGAGAAAGATGAAGTTTTCCCGCTTCATGAAGAGTTAGTCTGGAAAACTCACAGGGGCATTTCAACCCTGTCCTGCAAGGGCGCTAGAAGTCACCATCAACTCCATGGTTTGTTTTTTTGTTGTTGGATACCCAAGTTTTAGCTTCAAGATAAAGAAAATAAAGAATTGCTATCAGTCCAAGCTTCCTGTGATTCCTTCTCAATTCCAGGAACCTCAAGTCCTTTTCACTAGTAGTCTCTGAGCTGAATGTGCTGTGGATCCTTGCCAGATGTTTATCCATTGTTACTGCATATGCATGTACTCCTGAGGAGCAGATGCTGATTAGCCTGTGCTTACATTTTATACACACGTGGGATCACCCCACAGACATCGTCCTGCTGCTTACTGTGGTCTTGTGGTTCCACATTAGATGTGTGAGATTCATCTATGCCTATTCCAGTAGCTCTAGTGCCTTCCTTTGCCTTCTCACTGCTTCTAGTACAGATATGAGTTAAAGTCGGGGGTATGTTTTGTGAAATAAGACTTTATGTAGTTTGGGCTGGCTAACATCAGCTTCCCTAGCATGTATGGAGGCGGGAAGGAGCTTCTAGAACACTCATTCCTGGTTAGTCGTTCCTGGCATGCTCCTGTGGAGCATGCCTTCCTAACTAGAACCAGAGTCACTCTTGACTGGACCTGCAGTGACCGCATCAGAGTAGGAAAGGGTAGCACTCCACCTGCGAGTTCCTGACACTAACTCTTTACAAGAGTGGAAATCTTGGCCTTTCTCCTGTGGAGCTGCTGTCGCTTCAAACTGATGACCTAGTGGTTCGCAGATCAACTCCCAACCACTAAGCCATCAGAAAAGCAGTGGCTTAGCTGTCCGGCCGACTCTGCTTTCTCTGCGAAGCCAGCTACGGGCAAGAGCAGCTCACACAAGAGAGCCTGCTCAGGTTGACGATGGTGTGGGTCAAGAGAGTCAAGGAGGCTCAAGCCAGGACTGGGGCTCCTGTGTGCCAATACCCTCCCATTAGCCCTCTACAGAGCCATACTGGGCAAAAGAGACTAGACCTATTGAGTGAGTCGGAGGAACATGGAAGGGTGAGGAGTTTGGGCTGGGTCTCCATTGTCTCATACTTGGTGACTTCCAGACCACACCTGCAGCAGTCTGGCGGAAGTGCTGCCTGATCTAAAGAAGAGGGTTTGGTATCCTGGTCTTCAAACACCTAGGTGCCCTGACACATGGATGTACAATATTAGCTTTCGGCATTGCCTCAAAGGATGGTAAGGGCACATCCTTGTATTAAAACAGGCACATCGTCTGTTAATTCTGTCTGCATTCATTTATCCTGCGATATTTAGATTACTTTAACTTTTGACCTTTTCAAGTAATTCCGCAATAGTCTTTTCTGTACACACATTTTAAATTAGGAATGAGGTTCCCCAGGAGTGGAATCACTAGATTTGGGGTATGAGTGGTCATGGTGGTTAAGGCCTTGTCTGCTAACCACCCCGTGTCTCTGAAAAAGAAAGTTACAGAGATCTGCAATCCTGAAGATTATGGCCTAGACAGACCCCTTTGGGGTCAAACCACCCTTTCACAGGGGTCACATGATTCATAACCATAACAAAATGACAGTGATGAAGTAGCAACGAAAATAATGTTATGGTTGGGGGTCACCACAATACGAGAAACTGTATTAAAGGGTCCTGGCATTAGGAAGGTTAAAAACCACTGCTCTAGAGCATCCGCAAGATTTGGTGTGTGGGATTTTCAAATTTCAGCTGATTTTATAGCTTTGACTTGAAATCTTATCATTTCCACATGGGCTTCCTATTAAAAATGTTAAATATATGTTTTTGTTAAGTATTCACCGATCCTTGACAATCCTCTTCTGTCAATCCCTTGATATCCTTTGCACATTTTAAAAATCATTCACTGTGTCTTTTACATAGATTTACAAAAACTCTTTATGTGTTTTGAAATGAAGTCTTCTTTAGTTACTTGCCTTGCAAATCTTTTCTCATCATCTTAGGCTTGAGTTTTTTTGGTGATGGACATAATTTTTCAATCTCTAATATAACAATCAAGTGTAATATTTTCCTTTGTGGATTTGCTTTATTTGTCCACTTTGCTAAAATGTCTTCTTGTTTCACTAACATCAAATTATAAACCTATTTAAAATTTTTTCTCTATCTTTAGTTTACCTTACATAAATATTTAGGTATCAAATTGGAAGCTAGTGGAGTTCTTTATGAATGGCTAATATATTGTTGAATGGTGCACTTTTCCTTCTTGCTTTCTGTTTTTTCCTGTTAGTTATCACATTTTTGTAAATTCATGGATAGATTTATGAACTCTGTATACCACACCATTTCTATTTCTGAACCCAAACTACATGGCTTAAATGACTATCATTTTATAAGTCTTAGTAGATAAGAAGAGATGTCATTTTAACTAGTCCTTCAAGGTTGTCTTGACTTCTTGACCCTTTGTTTGTGCAAACCCATCAGAGAATGAACTTGTCACATTCCGTGAAAAAAATGACAGTGGGTTCTTCATTACAATAAGTTAATTCACAATATTGAGTTTTGGCATCAAGAAACATGCATTCCATTTATTTTCAACTACTCATAATTTTAATAGGAAAATGGACAACTGACAAAAAAGTGACTGTTGAAAGTTGTGGTAGTTACATAATCTGTTGTCAATGTGAGACTGGAGAGTGAATGGGGTGGAGTTTGGCCTAATGACCTCATTTGGAGGCTCTAGGGAGATAAGTAGCTCGCTGGAGGTGGGACACATGCTCACTCCCTGTGACATGTTTGCTGACAAGACACATGGAGTTACACTAGAGCCCTGGGAATGGAGGAGCCATGTGGAGACCCCTGCCAGTGCTGAGATGCCTCTACTGTCATTGGATCCACAAGACTTTCCACCCACTGGCCCATGATCTTCCTGCATTCGACATCACTGCATGTGTTCCATGAGTCTGAAGAGGAATTGATTGATTGGTATCAGATATAGGCTAATATCGGACTTAGGGACTTGACCTGGAATGTTTTCTCAATATTCAATTGCTCTTGTATATAAAGCTCTTTCTTATACACATGAGTGCCTATAAGTTTGTTTCTCTAGTCAACTCCGACTAACACAAAAGTCATATCCTATTAGCAGCAAACAACGCTGATTGGAAGAAGGCTTCTCAGTTTTGACACTAAAATACTTAGTACTGAATCAATTGAATGGAGATTTTAGAATCCCTGTGGCAACTAAACCCACAAGAAAGCATGTGAAAGACTGAACCCTGCAATAGCCTATTGTCCTAATCACCTAAGTATGACACTCCAGGGCTCAGCAGAGATGCAAGATTCCAGCCCTTGCATGCACCTACTTCTCAGATTCTGGGGTGATTAGTAAGCAGGTATATCAAACTTTGGGAAGCACTGCTTAGCACAGCTAAGCCTTGCGATTCACTTTCTCTGAACCATGTAAAAATTGCTAGTAGTCCTATTGAGGTTATTGATATCCAGGGACTTCTGTAAACAGCACGGAAGCCTATCATGCAAATTGACTATTGTCTTGCTCTTTGACCAACAAGTCACAGTACCCATCTCCTGCTTTCCCGGATGAACATCAGATGGCTCCCATGAAAAGACATGGTCTACGTGGTGCTTCCTTAACAGAACCAGATAGCTAGAACACGTTAAGAATTTTTCTAAAAGCGGCCTATTTCAGGAAGACTGAGGCGTCTTTTGATCTGTCTAGTTACTCGGGAAACAAATACATTTGCTTTGAAATCACTGTGCTGCCCTCAATTTGGCATTTTCGCTACTAAATGCCACTGGGGAAAATTCTCCAGAAAAAAAATAAAAAGAAGATGGGATACGGAGAAGAGAAGAGCACAGAAGGTTCAGTCTTTAAGAGTAAAACAAAAGAAAGATCAGATGATTTATTCAGGCAGTCTTATGCTATTCATGTTAATCGCGGTTCGGCCTTCTTGGCCTTCTTCTTGTTTAACCACCACAGCAGTTATCTACAGCGGGAGGGGGGAAAGGTGAGGGAAGGGGTGGGGGTGGGGGGAGAGTGGTGGAGGGGGGGAGTGACATCCTGCAATCTCGCCTCTAGCCACTAGGGGTATCTTTGTACCATTTTTCATCCTGCACCGATTTAGAGTAGAAACCTATATTGGGGAAAACCAGGGTCCTCGGCATTTTTTTGCTAGCAGTGCACCCAGAATCCGAAAAGATCTTCTTCGTCTTTTTTTTTTAAAAAAAAGAAATCCCACAGTTATTTTGGTCACTCGCGCAGGTCTACGAAATCGCTCCACTGGACATCGCGCCGGGGAATTTATTTTTTGAGGTCAATTTCCAATCGAGATAAATCTATTGGATTAGTAGGATTATCTGATTGCGGCGGAAAGAAGTAGCGCTGTTTGATGATTTGTATTTCTTGCCGGATGGTCGCATTTACATGGAGGCGGCTTTGGGTCCCCAGGATGCTGGGTGCCGGTGGCATCTGGAAACCAAGCAGGATCAATCGACACGTTTTGGAAGTGTCCGTGGGTGAATAAAAAAAGGAGGGGGGGCGAGCAAAACTGAGGTTGCGGCTGCTTAAAGAAGAGCCAAAAAGCAAGCAAGAAAACGTCTCGATTTCTTAAGCAAGGAGGACCGGCTGCCAGGGATTGTTTTGTGGGGTGTTTTCTACAGAGACTCTCAACTGGTAAATACTTTGACGATTTCGGCTTGGATTTGACGGCCAGTGCTGTTAAAAAAGGTCTCCTTGAATTATCTGAAGGGGACTGGGGGCGATGGGGGGCTGCCCCAGCGGATTGCTTGCATGGAGGGTAAGTTTGTGGCCGTGTCCCCTGGGAGGGGGCTGCCTGGGGTTTTCAGTGCCACCGCGCTTTAGGGGATGCGACACGGAGCCTGGGAAATGGGGGGGCACGCGGGGTAGAGAGAGGATGGGGGTGCTCTGAAACCACCTCGCATGTCCCTGGCTGGCTCGCTCCGGGGCGACCTCACTGGAGCCCAAGCAAATCCCGATTTCCTGGCGTTGGCGGGGAAGCCAAGCTGCTCCCCTAAAGCTCCCAACTTTGCAGGGTGAATCTCTGGGCTGGGAGAGCCCCCTGGGATTGGGAGAGGGGTACTTCCTGGAGGCGGCAGGCAGCTGGGAGCACCAAAGTGGAGATGGCTGCGCCTCCGCCCGTGGCTCCCAAGGAGCAGCAAGTCTGGGCGCCTGCGGGGGACCCTGCTGGGGTGGGGGTGGGGGTCGGGATGGGGGGAGGTCTGCTTCTTTCTTCCCTCCCCCCACCTGCCCTCCCTTCCTGTCCTCATCCCAGCCAACTCCCTCCGCCTCTACAGGGGACCACGAAAGGGTTACAGGGTCTCTGCATCTTGTAGCCGGAGAAGTGGGGGGCTGGCCCCTCGCACCACACTAGCAGCACTTGCCAGGACGCAGTCCAAGGGAACTTTGTTTCTCCGAGTTGGCCAGGGGCAAGGTGGCT
Organism: Tenrec ecaudatus; assembly: GCF_050624435.1. NCBI lineage: Eukaryota > Metazoa > Chordata > Mammalia > Afrosoricida > Tenrecidae > Tenrec > Tenrec ecaudatus. Next base: position 13,854,784 of record NC_134537.1, read on the forward strand.
CCCCTGGTCCCCTTCTCTGCCCAGGGCCCGGCCGCGCGTTGCGCCCTGGTGGCAGCTGCTTTTCCCAGGCGCCAGAGTCCCGCCAGCCGGGCTCCTCTCTCCCAAGGCATGGGGCGCGCATCCTTCCCCTTGGCTCAATGCGGGAGGTGCTGTTTCTTTGTAACTGGGAGGAACAAGAGATGTGGCTCTCAGGTTCAGCTCACCTTTATTTGCAGGCAAACAGGAAACCCGTTTCAGAAGATAGAGTGAACATGAATCGCTCAGTTCCTAGGAATGGACTTAGAAATCGGAAAGTTGCTTGGAAATGCAGAAAAGCCTATTGCTAGCAGCCAGTATTGGCATCTGCAGGGTTTAAGGACCTTGTTACAATAAGCCATGGACTTACTGAAGTGATAGAGACAGATGCTCTAATCTTGTGTTTCAGAGGTTCATCAGAGCCCCTCCTCTTTTTCCTCCCGACCCTTCAGCACATATAAACGTATACAAATATTTTTTCCCATTTAAGGCCAATTCCTTCACTTTTAGCTTTCAGACATTTAAATGCATTGCAATGCAATGGGAAGAAATCATTGCTAACAGATAAAACCTTTTATTTTTTACAAAATATATCCATTTTAATCTTTTGAAGGAAACCAGCAATTTTCCCCCCAGTAATTTTTGTTTACTGATGATGAAATGTTGTGAGATACCTGATGGTTTCCCCACGGAAGCATTTTCATTATGTGTAAACTCTGGGAGAGGCCACTCGTCAATGTCACCTGAAGCACACGCATAATCCAAATAATTTAGTTCAAGGATTCCACCTATCTCAAATAATAGATTTATCCGAATAAGAGCCTCCTCAAAGTTTCTTCCTTGATAGGTGTGGGTTTCTTTAATTCTCAAGTAAAGACATGCCACATACACAGGCTGAAACAATAAAACATGCAACTTTTGTCTCTCATGAATTCTATGCAAGAGAAGTTAGATGATTCCCTGATCTGCAGGCTTTATGAAAGCTTTTCAAAAGGGCTTAGAAGTAGCAAGACATTATACCCATAAACCTCATTGTTCATCTCATAGGAACTGTCTAAGAGACTTTAGGGCTCATTTCACAGGGCTGGGTCACGTGTTTCTAGTCTAAGGGACTAGAGCTAGAAGAAAGAATGAATGTGTATTGTTGCATGATTACATCCTGGACACTGCTCGGAACCACAGAGCCCAGGGATTTTTAACGTCTTTTTTTTTCTTTGAACTTTAAATTCATAAAGCCACTAGCAATTGAATAATGAAGCACATACTGAATAATGAAAGTGAGTGTTAGGTTGGTTAGGGTTTTTTCTTTTGGGGCTTGAAGAGAATGTAAATTGTTGGTTCTTAGCACTTCTGACTACACTCCTGTGCCTGGGGTTTCTTTGCCTGTTTTTACAATTCAAGATCTAAACCATATAAGACATTTGCACACTGATTTAAAAGAAGACCAGGTAGGCGGTTTACAAAATGAGAAAGAGCTACTTTTAAGAATCGATGGACATATCTTGAAGTCATTGAACCAGTGGTCTGGGCAGGCTCCATGGTATTGAAGCAGAAGACTTCAGTGAAAAGGCCATTATCATGGCTGAGCAATCTATTTCTCTATTAAGAATAATTTACACTCGGTACTCTTTCCCTATATTCTCTTTTGGCAATGACACAGGAAGGCGAGGGTTGGGCCCGCTCTTTGCTAACCTCTTTTTCCATGGTGGTGGTGAAGGGTCTTTATTTCTAAAAGCAGTTCTGACACAAGTTGTAGATAAATGTCATAGATGATCTAGTCACTCTGGCAAGCCGATACAAATGAATATAAACACAACAACACAATACACCACAAATTTCTTTAGAGCCATAACCAGTCCATGAAGAACAAGGTAACCCTTTAGATAAATGTAGATCATTCCAAGAACATGGTGGCCTTGGGCAATGGATCTAGTTTTGTGTCACAGTATTACAAAATGTGGTGTTTGGGGATAAAAGGATGGAAGCCTTTAAGTAGCCCTGAAAATAGCATGCATACTTCCTAATGAAAGTGACAAGAAATAGCAATAGGTCCTGCAACACTTACCACTCTGCACAAGTTGATGTTCACTCTCTGCAGCGTTGCTGCACCTGTCCTTTGGAAGCTTCCTGTAATTCTAACTGGTCTAAAATTTAGGGAAAGGTAACACATCTGAAAGAGCTTCCTTCTATGATCTTGAGACCCTTAACTGCAAGTACATTTAAATATTTTCCAACATTAACTGATTTAAAGAAAATACTATACTCATTCAATTAAAAGTAAAGTGAAAAGAGGATCCTTTTTTTAAAGACTTGTTGAAATTTAACTCCTGGCACTCCAAAAATGCAAATAAATCTCCCATCTCTGTGGCTTTATAAAGAAATGCAACTATACCGAAAAAGGCTATCATGGACTTTGAAATTTCCTTTTCAACTATCTCAAATTTGTGAATCTCAGAGCAATAACTTTTTTATAGAGAGCAGTAAGAGATACTTTTCCATACCCTCTTAAAGCACAACTAGAAATAGATATTTAATGGACAACACAGCACCCGTCCAAACGTTTCAGACCAGAATATTCTCAACTGTCAGCAAAAGAATGATTCTGGAAGGCTCACAGGTTTATTTTAGTTTTGTTATGGATGGAATCACATTGACAATGGACAATATTCTTATGCTTCTATAAAACAGTATGAATCATCTCTGCCCTCAAAACAGCCTTTCCCTTCTTCACTCAGACACCGCGTAAACATTCTTTTTTTCCTTAGCAAACCTGTGTTTGCTACGCTGAACGTTGCCTTCCCTCAGTTTCACGGCAGTCAGAGCAAAAGTAGTAGATCATTCTACCTATTTGAAATGATTAGACATTAACCTTTTGGGGAATTTTTATATGAATCCCTTTTATAACAGTCAGTATAATCTCTTCTGTGCCTATTTCCGTTGCATGTAAGAGAAATTCTAGTAAGTGGGAAAATGCTTTACTACTGCCATCTCTGCAGACTTTATAGATCAGAGATGGGTCAGCATGTTAGCGTTACCAGTAATGCCTCTTTTGTGTGAAACCTGATGGGCCTTGCCGGCACGCTCTCATCCTGACACTCATAAAACGCTCAAGTCCTCGTATTTATTACTTAATTTTCTTCCTATATATAGCAGCAGAGGACTTCAACATATGAATATGTAGCGAAAAGTGACAGGCAAGCGTGAATGGGACTAATGAGTTTTAATAATACACATATCGGGGTCTGCTAAAGGAAGTTTAATTAAGAAAAACAAGTTGAGCATGAAATTCATTTTGGAAGGAACGCAATTTAAGTCCCCGCTACAGATGTAAAATCAAAAACCACGATGATACCTCCCAGGAAGTAAAGTTCTAGACTGGGACCAGGCCTATGGCTAAGTGATGCGCTTGGGATCCCAGGACTTGCCTTTCAGTTGATGCGTTAGATTGGATATATGAACTACACCATTGGTACTTTGCCACAGGTTTTTGTGTGTTTGTTTCGTGTTTCCTTGGTTTCTACAGTGATGCTAGATGGCTGTTCCTGACTATGTCAGCACTGGTACCTTTTGTACTTAATACCAGTTCCCTTGGTACTGCAGGCCCCATAGCATTCTTTTTCTATAAACAACTTTTCTGCCATTTTTAGATGCCTGTGTTTTGAGCTCCCTGAAAAAGCCCAGGCCATTTTTTGTGCTTAAGGTAGTGTTTCAATGAGAGAATTGCTGATCGATTTGCCTGAATCCATAATTATGTTTACAGTTTTGGCATAATTTAGGAAGCTAAGATTCATTAAATTGTGCATTTCCTTTATCTATCTATCTATCTATCTATCTATCTATCTATCTATCAGGTAGTGGTGGTGGAGGAGGTGGTGGTGGTGGCAATGTGTACTGCAGGCCAGGAGCTGGGGAGAGGTAAACTATTAGACATGTATTTCCTGAGAACTGGATTTCGTATATGCTGCCTGTTTCTAAGTAACACAAATACACTTTGGAAAGGACAAAAGAAGGCAGCCAGTAATATGAAGATCTTAAAGATATTCTTCAACAGTTAACCTGGCTGAAACATGCACTTGTTCTCCTGATTCAGTCTACATACTGATAGATGCGGGCATCGCTTAGGTGGCTTTGTGAGATTGGGACTCAGCAATCCCATGTACCAGATGAGTAGTACCTTGTCACATAGGGGTTACTAGGCTCTGGCCTTGATCAGAGCAAACGGACAGGTCTCTCTGGTACAGCAGCTAGTTGGGTTTGAACAGCCAACGGTTCCATAAGCAATCACAGTCTTACCTGCTGTGTCTCCAGGGCACTTTTTGGGTAATAGTCCTGGTTCGTTTTTCTTTCTTGGATACACCCAGTGACTGTGGGTTTTCAGGGGGAAAAATACAGGTTATTTGTAAAAATGAAAGTAATTAAAAAAACATTGTTGCTTTAAAAATTACAACGATAGTTATTGATACCATCATATGAAATCTTACTATGCTTCAAAGTCAACACGGGCAAACAAGAATTCAGGGACTATTAATTAACAAAAAAACCAAGTTACATTAACACTAGTTGACTTTTTCTCTGTAGGAAAATCATTTTTCCTGCGACAGCAGTCACCAGGGAAAAGTGATTAGTACATGTGTCATTGACAGTTATCCTAAGATCCGCAACTGAAAAGAATATTTGAACCATTTGATAGTTAACCATGAAGCTTAAAGGAATAAGAATTCCCTTCAGTAACCATTATGTTACAAGTCAATGCATCTGTCGTTTTTTATTTGAATTACTTAGCCGTCCAAAACTTTACAAACAAATGACAGTGCTATCTCCCCTTTGCTTAGGGGTGAAAAATAAAAGTCACCTGTTTCATTATCTCCTTAATTGTGCCAAGGATTCTGTGTTCCTATGACTGATGTCAACATTCCTATTATGTAGGCCCTGGTTTTTCTCAAGGCGGTCTAAGGAGTTACCGCCTCTGCAAAGATAAACTGCTTTGTATGGTTGGAAGAAGGGTGTAGTGCATGGACCAACTCTTCTTGAGTCAATTCTGACACACGGTGTGTGTGTCAGAGTGGCCTTTGTAGAGCTGTCAATGACTGGTTTGTTTGGAAGCAAGTCATCAAACCTGTCTTCTGAAGTTCCTCTTGGAGGGCTGGAACCGCTAGCCTTTTGGTGAGGAGCTGCAGTCTTGAACAATTCGTGCCACCTAGGGACTCCTTTGTTGTTGTCTATGAGATCACCATGCTTTCAGGGATTTTTGTCTGGCTTGTTCAATATGTGTGTTTTTCCTAGAAAACATGGATTTTTATGCAAAGATAAGTAATTAATGAAACATTTTTATATTTTCACATAGAGATGGTACAAGGAGCCCTGGTGCCATGGCGGTTACTCATTGGGCTGCTAACCACAAGGTCAGCATTTTTTTAATGTTTTTTTTTAATAAAAGATCATTTTATTTGGGGCTCTTACAACTCTAATTATAATCCACACATCAATTGCATCAGATATATTTGTGTATAGATTATCATCATTCTTTTCTAGACATTTGCTCTCTATTGAGCCCTTGGTATCAGCTCCTCTTACCACCCACCCCCCCCATGGCCCCTTGATAGATTATGTTATTATTATTTTCTGTTTTTTTTTTAAGCAAAAGGGAAGAAATTTATTGGAGCCCATAGGGGAAACCCTAGGGGGTGGGGCCAGCATACCCTACTGTGTAGGCATGCCCAGCAGAGTCATACCATTCACTGTACCCCCATGTCCCAGAGGGGCTCCCCTTGAGCCAAGCCCCAAAGCCCCAGGACTGGCTGGGGGTGGGGACGTATTATTATTTTCATATCTCACACCAACCGCTGTCTCCCTTCCCCTCTGGTTTCTGTTGTTCTTCCCCCTGGAGGGGTGTGTGTGGTATGTGCCAATCATTTTGATCGGTTACCCCTTCCTCTACTGCTCCCCCACCCCCACCTTTCCCCTTCCCTTTTGGTATTTATTGCTACTCCCATTCCTGTGCCTAGATTCCATGTGCTGTGAGCTGTCCTGGTCCAGTGTATACCTCTTCTGGTCCAGTCCAGATTGAGAAGCCAGCACTAGGGTCGTGACAGTGGGGGGTGAGGAAGCCTCAAGGAACCAGAGATTGTGTGATCCATCGGTGCTCTGCTGTACCCTGGCTTACTCATCCCTTCCTTGTGACCCCTCAGTGGAGCGTTATTCCATTGTCTAACAGATGGGCTTGGGGTCTCAGCTCCGACCTTCTTCATTCTCAACATGTTTTTGTTTGTTGTTTGTTATGGATCTTCTGATGCCTGTTACCCAGTCCCAATGATACCTCATGATCGCATTGTCTGGCAGGCTTCTTCCATGTAGGCTTGTTGCTTCACTGCTGGATAGCCGCTTGTTTAACTTCAAGTCTTTAAGACCCCAGATGCTATATATTTTTTAATAGCTGGGCACCCTCTGCTTTCTTCACCATATTTGCCCATCCACCCATTTTTATCTTCAGTGATTGGGGCATGGGGGGGATGTCCATAAAAAAAAGCCAGTTTACTAGAACAAAGTGTTCTTGTATTGAGGGAGGGTATGAGCTGAGGCCCAAGGCCCATCTGCAGCCCCAGTGTATTGCCTTATAAATATATGTACATAGGCCAATACCTCTATTTTTATGGATTAATGTGTTTACATAAGTACACATCTCTGTTAATACCTCTATCTATAGCTTTGCTTCCTAGAGCTTTCCTGTTTCCTTTGCCTTCTTCCTGCCCCAACATCATGCTTGGCCTTCTTCTACCTCTTAGTACTTCCTCTTAGCTAGATTGCTGTTGTTCTAATACCCACACTATCTCTGCAACTTCTGCCAATGACCCTGGAGGATCTTGGAGGAGAAGATGATGGGGGTGGGGGAGGAAAGCAAGGCCATAGATAGGGGAACAACTAGGGAATTGAAACCAGCAACAGAGTCAGCATTTTGAAACTCCCAGCCAGCTCCATGGAGAAAGAGGAGGCTTTCCACTCACCTAGAGTCACATTCTTCAAACTCACCAGGGCAGTTCTACTCTGTCTAGAGGGTCACTATGCGTCAAAAGCATATTATGCTCTTCTGGTATATCATTTAAACACTCTGTAATGAGATTATTTGCATATAATTTACTACAAATGCACATTCAAGTCCTTTTGTACCTTGAAAAAATGTTATCTCAAGGATAACTAATCTTGGATTAGTTTCTTGGGGTCATTAGAAACTAATCCAAGAAGGGAGAAAGTGGGAAGCAAGACAGTAAGATTGACTATGCAAGGGGACTCCACAAAAGTCCATGGAAAACAGACACTAAATAATAATGCAACATTCCCGCCCTCGGCAGCCTCCCTGTAAGTGTGGAGTTTGGGCCGTGAAGGATCACTTTTCACTTCAGCGTTTCAAAGTCATTGTTCAATATTGTTCAATTGATGATCTCATGTAGCCACTTGTGCTTCAGGTCTAGATTATAGTCGTGGCAAGAGCAGTCATCTAGTCCACGTGTGGCTGTGAATGGCTTGGGTTGTGTAACTTGCTGGTCTCTGGCGTGAAGGGAAATAAAGGATCTCAGAAGAAGACTGCCAGTGTACTTTTCTTTCCGCTGTGGGGCTCTGGTGGAAATCTAAGACAGGTCAGGAGTGACAGGGAGCTATTATGATGTTGGGTGCCTCCCATGGAAGGAGTAGCTGCTCTGAGTTCACATCGTAGAAGACAGTTATTCCTTAAACAATAGTCACTATAGCGTTTGCCAATTACAGCAGGAGCCTGGAACTGAATAGGCACAAAGGTTTAACTACGCTCTCTCTGCTGATCATCCTGCAAGGGGTCACAATGGACACCCTCTGGCACAGGGCCATGCAGAGAAAGCCAGTATCTCCTCTGCCAAGGCTGTAGCTGTTCTCTGGCAACTAGAGATGTTTTAAAAGAGAACTTTAATTAAGGCACCAGGGCACCAGGCATGACAGTTCTCCACTCTTCCCAGGCACCAGCAACTCACTCAAAATAAAAATAAGCTTCAAGAGTGAATTAAGAACGTCACACTGTTCGTAGGTTGTCCTGACTTCTCTATAAAGATACTGGCAGGCATAATTAAGTTGCTGCTGGAAGCAATGTGACCCATTGACTTACGGCCCCTTTCAGACAGGAGCATCAATTTAATATCAAGGGAAGTAATCAGCTCTACCTGATGATCTCTTCTCAATGCTTCAGTGTGATCCATTGTCTTCTGGCGGCTTACGGGGTCTCTTAGAGTTTTGTGTTTTTTTTCAATATCTGGAAATATTTTCATGTACATTCACATTGTTGCCCACCCCACGCCCTCATTCTGTCTCTGTGTTCCTGTCCCTCTCACCTACCTTATTCTTCTATGCACGTCCAGTCGGAATTCCTAAGCAGAAGCGAGGCTGAATATTTGGACAGTTTTGTTGAGAGTGGATTCAGAGGAAATGGAAATGAAGACTTAGTTTATGCAGTTAACTGTCAAATGGTTTGCTTTTTTTGTTTTAGCTGTGTGTGTACGTGCATGCACGCACACCCAAAAACAGGAGACAAACCAGAAGTAAAACAAATGGAAAAACCTCTCCAGGCATTTAGCCATGTGTTTTCATGATGGTCAGAGCAGAAAGGGACAAGGATGCAGTGAAGAAGGAGATGCTATCACTCTCCTTTGTGTTGTCAGGAAAGTTGCCGTGCCATCTTAGAATTTCTACATGCATTAAAGAATGATCGTCTTAGCCAGCACTTTGTATGGACACGTTCGAACATCCACTATGGCGAAGCATTTCCATTATCCTTTCATTCGTTCCACCTCTTTTCCATTTCACCCCCTCTTGATACAACGGTAAATAAGAAAATGTCTTCCTAGAGATCAGGTATCTCAGACTGATAAGTAACATTTGAAGCAACCTTGATGGATGAAAAAACTAAAAACGAATGAACAGATTGTTCAGTCAATAACTGTGTTTGGAAAACCTTACATGCGACGCACTGGGCTAAAGGTGATTATTAAAATCAACAAATTAAAAGCCTTGTAGAGCCAGGGTAATCTTGTTATGTCATTTTGATGTTTTCACTCTTGTCATTACATTTGGCAGAAGGTCACATATCCCTAAAAGAACCCATACATTATTGAGTTATCAGACTCTCCCTTCTCTCCTGCATGGCTTCCCACTCCTTTCTCAACTCACATGGGTCCTCTCTGTCTCAGAAACGCCCTGGGTTTCCTGTTGCTTCTGCCTGACACACTCTCTGCTGTGGTGTTCACTGCCCACTGCGACCCACCCTTCTCCTTGCATCTTACAGGCCGTGGCCTCAAGGAGGTCACACTAGCTTCAGTCCTCCCCTCGCTCCCTCCAGCCTGGTGTTCACTCTCAGCATTCGACTTTGTCCTTTTGCGCATGACTTACAAGTGTTGTTAGGTAGCATCTAGAGGTTGACTCAGTTACACCGTAGGTGAAAAACGGCCTCGTCTTGAGACATTCTCACCGTCCTTCCTTAGTTAATGCACATAGTTGCCGCCACTGGGTCAATCCGTCTCATTGATGGTCTTTCTCATTGCTCCTGGCTCTTTACTTTATCAGGCATGTCATTGTTCTCCCTATATTCCCTCCTGGTAACTCTGCCAATTTATTTTGTTCTTGTGGCAGTTCATGGAATATTCTATTAGATTGGTCAATGTGATCACTCAAATCCATCCATCCTTCAGTCTTCCTTACTCATTGTCCAGCATTTAGGTGCATGTGAGGCGATGGACTGTACCCTGGCTTGGATCCAGTGCACATTTGTCCTCAAAGTGACTTTCCTTTGGGTGTCAGATTTTCGAGTATAAAGCTTTGTTTCATTTCTTGACTGCTGCCCCCATGAGCAATGACTGTAGATCCAATCTAGAGCTGAAAATAAAGTGAAATCCTTGACCACATTGACGTTTCATCCATTATCTATGTAGCCTTTTGCTGCTTAATGGTCCCATTGTGGTGGTGATGATGATGATGGTGATGATGATGATGATGATGATAATGATGATGGTTGTGGTGTACTAGGGAAATGAAGAGGACTCTAGCTTTGGGTTTGGTCCATTTACCTATCCCTCTGGGTACGAGAGCCATGGCTGAAGCAACAATAGGAATCATCCTGTGACCATCAAGAAAGGGGAGCGCCTGCAAGACCTTGGTCTGAAGTAGTGGAGGCCGCAGGGGAGCAGCACTTAGATCACCAGGCAAAGTGGCAGAAAAGTAGGTTTCCTGACTCAGGGGACAAGTCAGAGAAACACATGCCTGCTGGCAAAGAAGAGACTGATGTTGACCAAATATGATGTGCTGAAAGTTTTATGATCCTGACTTGTGGCAACTTCCTAACTCCCCTAATGAGCCCCATACCCATGAGCACTGAGTACTGCTTCTGAGACCTGCTTAGCTATCACAGCAGGTGATCAAACCGAGCAGAGGAGAAGAGTGAGTGTCATGGGAATAGCATTGGTGTCAGAAGAGAGAAAAGAAGGTGGGGGCCTGTCTGGCCTCTCCTTGTAGCAGTAGCCCTTGGGGTGGTGTGCGGTTAGACTCTACTTTTCCCTCTTGCAGCTGAGGAGGTAAATGTGCCCCCCACCACCATTTCCTCAGTAATTCACACTCAAGGCTGTATTCTTTGATCTTCATCTGTGTTTCACGTTCTCTTCACTTCAGCGAGCAAGGTTGTGTTAATAACATTTTGCAGGTTGTAAATGAACCTTCCTCAAATTCTTCTTCATAGAGATTTTTGGATTATAGACCTAGCATATGAATTGATTATATTGGTGAAAAGATCCAACCCTGACAGACATCCTTCCTGAATTTAAACTGTGCATTGTCCTCTTGTTCTCTTTGAAGGACTTGATCATTATGCAGGTTCCAAGTGGGCACGATTCATTATTCTGGAATTCCTGTACTTTCAAGTGTTGTCCATAATCTTTTAGGCCCCACATCGCTTAAATGGCTTTTCAAAGTCAATGAAACACAAGCAAACATCTTTCTGGGTTTCTCTGCTTTCTGCTAAGATCTACCTGCCGTCAGTATCAATACCCTTCATTGTAATGTGCTGTCGTATGTGTGTGTGTGTGTGTGTGTGTTTCTGAATCGGACTTGGATTTTTGGCAGTTCAATATCAATATACTGTTACAACTGTTTCAAAAGTATCTTACGTAAGATTTAAATTGCGTGTTACATTAATGATTCTGTTAAAAAATCTCCACATTCTGCTGGCTACTTTTTTTTTGGAACTCTTGTCATTGCTTTGCTCCATCACTGTCTGCTGGATGTTTAGGCATAAACATGTGAGAGATTCCAGCAGTGGAACCATTTCTTGAAATCCACTGATTGATATTTGGTCAATTTGGGCGACTTTAATTTTCACCAATGCCTCCAGTACAACTTGAACTGCCAGTGCCCTTGGATCTTGATCACGTGCTACCTCCTGGACGGTTGAAGGCCGACTACATATTTTGGGTACGGTTGGTGTGGGTATCCCCTATCTTGTTTTGATGCATCTTTTATCCATTAATATTTTGCTCATGAATTCTTTAATAGTTCAACTTGAGACTTGATTTTTTTTCTTCAGTGCTTACAGCGTGAGAAATACATTTGTTCTTTAAAATAGTTTTCTAGCTCCAAGCATGTGCATGTAGCTATGACATGAACTTTAGAGTTAAATAGGTAAATTTGTAATTATATATATCTGACAGCCCCATTGAGCGGCAATCCCCATTGCAATCAGCAATATTTTAATCCTCTTCATGATGACCTACACAACGCCTAGCACTAAATAGCAGCTGAAAGAAGACAGAGGGAAACTGATGTGACCATTTGCACTGACAAAAGGAAGGAGCCTTAGTGCCAACATGTGTTACCTTTGCCGCTGATAATTGCGAAGTCAGTCTTGGACCCCACTGCTCCACGATAGGACGATAAGATTTACAGTCTTGGAAACCCACAGAACAGTTCTACTTGCTCCTAGAGTATTGCAAAGAGTCAGAATCAACTCAATGGCCGTGAGTTGAGGGAATTGACAGGGCAGTGAGCTGCACGAACGTGTAATTGAATTATGTGTTCAGTGACTAGAAAGAAAGGAAGTGCTTTGAAAATTGAGAGAAGGAGGTGATTTTGAGACTTGAAGGATCAAGGAATTACATATTGCCATTTGAGTTAGGTATGCAAACTGGGCCTTTTCAGGTAGGAACTGATTCAGAGAGAATTTCCAGAGAAAAAAGCTCTTGGTGAACAAATTGGGCCAAATCCACTGACCCCCCTGCAAATGCACTGTGCGTTAGTATTGTTTACTCCTAATGGTTAGCTGCCAGGTTTAACCTCTGCAGTGCCCTCAAGTTTGCGTTTCCTGCACACTTTTAAATGCTTTTTTGATACAACGTGCTTCCCATATTGCAACCAAACTTTTAATTTACTTTTTCTCGTTAACACTCTATTGATCTGCCGTTGTCTTGAATCATGTCGAGGCATATTTAGAGTGGAGCGAGTCCAAAGGGAAATGGGAAACGTACAAGCACTTACATTTGCTGCAGAAGAAAGGAGGGTGGGACTTAAATATGAAACGAGTGAAGCCTGTTCACCGTCAGTGCTGGAAGGCGACGCTGGGAAAAAATTGAGCTGCAGGCTGAGAGTTATCTTTCCACACCAAACCCACGACTGTGGAATCAATTCTGACTCATGTTTTTAGAGTCCCTTCAATCTTCTATGTGTATCCTTTTCTATTTTTTGAAACTCCCTCCACCCATAAAACTCTGTTCTGTTGATGGAAGAATTCTCCAGTGGCTTTGTATTTCTGAGCTTCAATTTAATTATCTGTTACAGGGGAGTAATAATTACCTTTACACTGCCATTGAGTTCGTTCCAAGTCATAGTGACCTTTCTCCCACGGGTTTCCAAAGACCATAACTCTAGGGAGTAGAAAGCTTCATCTTTCTCCCAAAGAGAAGCTAGTGGTTTCGATAGGCTTGTCTTTCTGTTAGCAGCCCAATGCATAACCCACTGTGCCAAATGAGATGATGCAGTCAGCTCAGGGTCTGGTCTAGGGTATGTGCCTAATGGCGTGGTAGCCATGAATCCAATCTCCCAAACTCACTGCCCTTGAGTTGGTGCTGATGCTGGAAATTGATAGAGTAGAATTGTCCCCCGAAGGGCTTCCAAGGTTGAAATCTATATGGAAGCAGAACACAACATCTTTGTCCTGTGGATTTGCTTATACATTTGAACCACTGACCCTACAGTTAGCTGCTGGGAACTTTGACCACTTCATTGCCAAGGTTCCACCATTAATCCAGCCATTAATTAATGATAGTCATGGAAAAAATATACTTGGCACCACAATAGCTTTTTATTGTTCTGTTAATTACAATTTGATAACACGAGCCATGACTTCCCTTGAAATTCACATGATCAAAGCCTTGAACTTAGATATTTTCACCTCAGAGTAGAATCTTTTCAACTTTGGGTCCTTTCTCTTGGTCACTTTTTCCATTTTGTACCCTAGTCAATTTTAGTTAATTCCACTCAATCTGAGAAATGCAATTTCTGATGACCTTTGCTACGTGGAATTTCCCTCTTCTTGCCCGAGGCTTCCCCAACTGCAGAGCATTGTCCAAGAAGCCTTAACCTCAGCAAGTGATGGCCTGTGTGTTTACTTTTGCCACGACCTCATCCTGACCATATGACTGCCGGGACTCGACCTCCATGGGAGAATGAACAAATTGCTGTGGATTACAACAGTCCTGGTCATGACCTTCACAGTTCGCCAGCTCCTGTTTTCTTTCTTGGATCTACCACTTCCTGGTTTGGGGGTCTTTATGAGAGTTACCTGGCCTCCCAAACATTCCGTTTTCTCATCACCAATAACAGTGCGTGCTGCATTTGTCTTAAGGACTATGTAACACTGTGTCTGTCACTATCATTTTCACCTAAGTGTGACTACTTCACTGAGTGACACCAAGGGAAGCCACGTCCCTTTGAACTGTATATGAAAGCAGAGGATTAGGTCTGCGATCTTTATCACTGGCCCATGTCCTAATGGTCTCCACACCCCGATGATCATGTAATGATGTGCTTTTCATAACTCAATGCAAATGTGTGTCTTGAGCCAGTTCTGAGTAGGCCCGTTCTCCATTTGCCAGACTCGACTTGTGGCCCAGAGGAGTTTCAGTGGTTGATTTTTTAACGAGTAGCCCAATAAGCCTTTCCTCTGAGTAAACTCAACCCTCCCCTCCATAGACTCCTCCAAAAATATTTTTATACATTTTGCAAAACCCTGAAAAGCCATCAGCTTGAGAAAATATCTTGTTAATCTTGATATTTGTATTCCATCATTTGTTAAAACATAACATTCTATTGCTTCGTAAGGTACAGGTTAGAAGGGAATTGAGTATAACATTAATATTTGAAGTGCTCAAATAGGTTTTTCTGTCATTTTTCCTGATTAGATTGGCCTTGCTTTTCACATGAAGATGAATTTATACTCAAAATAGGAGAAATCTCAGTTACTTGTTCTTATATTTGTATTACTACTGCGTCCTTTAGTCTGTATTTATGTGATAGATATGTATCAATCCAATAGTCTATTTTTGGAGAGCAACTTTAATTACAGTTTGATAAAGTAAAAATCTGTGAGTGTGCTACTCCAGAGTTCTAAACTCTAAAACATTGTTGGGGGTTGAAATGACGAGTGAACACATTAACAGGTCACCATTTACAGAATTGCTTACTGTCCCAAGAATACTTAAGTGTCCTATGTATTATGATGAGTAGGGACAACACCGGTATTAAATAGTTTATCCACATTACACAAAAGTGAAGTTTGCCCTCTTTTTGCTCTATATAAAATTCATGGTAAATGAAAGCTGAACCCTTTATTTCCCTTCCTTCAGTTGACCACTCGGTGGATAGGTATGGATGTACCGCTTTGGAGATGCCGGCTCCCATGTACTGCCATTTTAAGTTTCCTGTGAATAATTTGATTAAATGGATGGACCCAGAGCCTGCAACAATGGGCTCAAACATACGAATCATGAGGATGGGGCAGGACCATAGTGTTTCATTCTGTTGTATATAGGATTGCTATGAATATGAACAGACTCCTGGGCACCTAACAGCAGCAGCAACAACAACAACAACAACAACAACAATTCTCTTCCTAGGAATACGTTCTGCTTCCCCATCACTCAGTGAATCACATCGGAACCCTCTGGTCTTTTAATGATGTGCTTGATGTGGAGCCAGCCTGCCTTTTTAGCATCATTCAATGCTCCCACTCCCTTACTGTGCTCTGGACACTACGTGGTAGCCACCTGAAGTGAACCTTCTTCATTTCTTCCCAGGACATGTTGGATTTTCTGGGAGGGTGCCGTGCTTGAGAAGGAAGTTTGTCTTATGCAGTGTCTGTGTAGTGTGCCATTGGAAACCACAAGTGTGGTGTAGTAAGGGATTCACAAACAGTCCCTCCCTCTGCCCAGTCTCTCTTTCAGAGGAGTTAGGCATCAGGACAAGAAGAGTGGACCTTTGACTTGTGTGGACCAGTCATTAGAATGTGGGCTTCCCTGAATGAGGATAAGCTCTACTGGATCCATCACACACACACACACACACACACACACACACACACACACACACACACACACACACTCTCTCAGAATGTGCCCTTTGCTGACTGGAATTCCTTCCGTGTGCATCAGTATTATTTCAAACCCCTCTCCTTCTTTGAGGCACATTTAATATTTTGCATTATTCATGTAAGCTTTCCTGAGCCAGCACTGGGAGAACAATCTGTCTCTTCTTTGAAATTCTAACACTATTTCGAGCATATCTCTTTGGGCGTGCCTCCACTTTTTATTTATTCATCTTATTTTAGTGTGTCAGGATTGACTTTGGCTTTGGGAGTTATGGGAAATAATTGCACAGGAGATCCTGTAAGTGTTCTGTTTACAGATTCACTCACCGCATATCTTGATTGGAAGAGATGATACAGTCCTGTGCGTGATACGGTGTTTCCATACCTGATGTTCACACTTCCTTGATTTCCTACTCCTTCCTTGCACCGGCTCTTTCTCCAGTTTCTGACCCCTACTTATGTTCATGCAGAACAGCTTGGTTCAAAGAAACCAAGATATACTGGTGGTCCAGTTCTCCTATATTGAACTGGCTATATGGGGATATTCCAGGTATGCAGTCTTAGCTGTCAGAATCCTTAGTCTTCCCTAAAACCACGTGCAAATGAAAAATGCAGTTATTACTAACTATCAAAAGTCTCAACCTCAAAATAACTCACAGATTCATGACTACGGGATTTTATTTATCCTTCATTTTTAGTCATTGTATTGCGTTGGCTAAGGGTTCCCATAGGGCAATAGGCAATTCTGGTGATAACCATGCAGTCAATCCAGAGCAGCTGAGATCTCTTGAAGTATGTTCAAGGAGCCCTGGTAGTATAGTGGTTACACATTGGGTTGCTAACCTCAAAGTCAGCAGTTCAAAACCACCAACCTCTCCATGGGAGAGAGGTGAGGCATTTAACTTCCCCAAATACTATCGCTCTCTGAAACCCAAAAGGACAATTTTACCCGGTGCTATCAGGTCTCTGTGAGTCAGAATCAGCTCATTGGTAAATATATTGATGTTTTTAAAGCAAAACCAAAATTGTAAGTCTTTTCTCTCACACAGCACTTTCATTAAAGAGAGCTGTTTTTCAATAAAAAAATTTAAGCATCAAGGGATAAAATGATGAATAACCAATATATTTCTCCTTACAATATTACAAGGTACTTGGGAGCAATGACTAGGTCTTAAAGTAATAATAAGGACCAGTTGCTGTCCGATCAATTCTTACTGCTGGTGACCCCATGTATGTCAGAGGGAACTACGCTCCATAGGTTAGTGAGGGGCTCACTTCTCAGATGTAAATTTCCACGTCTTTCTCCTGGGAGTCTCTGGATGGACTCAAACTTCAGACCTTTCAATTGGTAGGCAAGAGCCCTAACTATGTCAATCATCAAGAAACTTCAAGAAGGTCTCAGTTCTCTTCCAATTCTCCATCAAGTTCAGCACAAAACTTGCGTATGATGCCATGTAAATATTTGTTGAGTGAATGAAAGGTTAGATTAAGGAAGCCATTGCTTCTGACTATCTAAGGCCCCAGGCTGGTCTTTCTAGTCCCTCTCCAGCCTTAGCTCTTTGACCTGGGTCTTTTAGGGATGACTTGGGTGATGGACTGCCTCTTTTGATGAATTCACACAAGTGAGATTCTATCTTCCCATTTCTAATGATTTTAATATTAATTTTTGTTTTACTTACATTAGTGGGGCTAAATAGATGTGCCTTAAGGCTTGTATGACCACATTATTGAAATGCATTTATTATTAGATATCTTAAATTTATAACCATATGTGTGTGTTTGTGCTTTTCTTTGCTCCTTATTTAGGTATGAAAACTATTCGGTCACTACACATGGGGGAGGGCTCTCCAAAAAGTTTGTGGAGAAAATGCCTTTACTTTTAATTTCTGTTTTCCACACACACTTTGGAACCTTCTCCTATATATCTGTTAATATTTATAATATTATTTTGCATACTTTATTTAAATAGTATGTTACTATCACAAACCTTCTCTATGCATAGGAGTCCTGTTGGCTTAGTGGGTTACTAGTTGGCCTGTTAGCTGCAAAGGTCAGCAGTTTGAAACCGCGTACTACTTTTGGAGAGAAATGTGAGACTTTTGAGTACCATAGATACAGTCTCAGAATCCTACAGGGGCAGTTCTACACTGTGCTAGATAGGGTGCTTTGAGTCAGAATCAACTTAATGGCAGTGAGTTTGGCTTATTGTTACCAAGTAGCCTAATTGGCGCTGTCTGGTAAGCATGGGATTCAAACCCACCTTCCTAGCAGCCGGAGAAAGCTCCTGTAAAGATCTACACCAGCAGTTCTCAACCTGTGGGCCTCGATCCCTTTGGGGCATTTAATGATCCTTTCCCAGGGGTCGCCTAAGACCATTGGAAAACATATTTCTGCTGGTTCCTAAGACCTAAATATGTTTTCCGATGGTCTTCAGAACTGAGACACCCCTCCTCCATCGGCCTCTAAGCGGGTCCACCCATAAGCAGATATGCCTACAGACAAGCACCCAGTATTAAGACTGTGACCCATGCTACATCATGCTTCAAGACAAAATTTAATTTATTTGTAATTAGAAATAAAATATTTCACAATATATAATTACAGACTGTTTTGTGATGAATCACTATGCTTTAATTATGTTCAATTTGTCACAATGAAAATACATCCTGCCTATCAGATAGTTACATGACAGTTACATCATACGAGCAAAATGACAGTGATGAAGTAGCAACAAAAATAATTTTATGGTTGGGGGATTACCACCACATGAGGAACTGTATTCAAGGGCCGCGACATGAGGAAGGTTGAAAACCACTGATCTACACCCTCCAAATCTTGAAGCAGTACTTTTGGCTTATTGTTACCAAGTAGCCTCGTTGGTGCAGTCTGGTAAGTATTGGGTTCAAAACCACCTTGCTAGCAGCCAGAGAAAGAATAGACTGACCGCTCCTGCGAAGATCTGCATCCTTCAAAGCTCAAAGCAGGGTTGTTATGAGTTGGAATCCACTTGATGGTGCTAGATGTGGTTCTAGCATAATCTGTGTGACAGTTTGTGAAGAACCCACTCCAGAACCCCATGGACAGTCAAAATGATGAAATATATCTAATGAAACATCCCAAAGGAATCATGTCAGTTATATACATTTCTTTATATCTAGGAAATCATTGGCATATGTACCTAGAATTGTCTTCTGAAAGAACATAAAGCATTTTCATAAATTAATTGTAAATGTACTAGGGTCAATTTTGATGAGACTTGCTTGTGTAATGCTTACATGATGGACACTAACCACAGGTCAGCAGTTCAAAACCACCAGCTACTCTGAGGAAGAAAGATGGGGTTTTCTAGCCTGATACATAGTTGCAGTCTCTAAAACCCACAGGGGCACTTATACCCTGTCATTATTAGTGAAAATTGGTTTCGTGGCAGTGGACTTGAGTTGTGAATGAATCAATTTTATTTTTAAATGTTTTATGTTACATTAAATTTTTATTTCAAAATTAATTTTATTTGAAAATGTGAGTTGAGAGATTGTGTATTTAAAGTGGTTAAGAGGATAGCCTTTAATGGGATGCAAGGGGCTTCTGATTCTGCTATTGATTAGCGGAGAGAGCGTGGCCGAAGTATTTAACTTCGGCGTCTGGTATTTATTTAAGTTAAAAAAGGTGTAATTTTTGGAGCCATTTTATAAGATTATTGTAAATGAAATGCAAATGCAGAGAAATTAAGGTTTTGTCATATATTCATCTACAACTAATACATAAAAATCAAACAGAAGCCAGCAAACCACACAAGTGTGAACAGCTTTGATTGTGAACTGCTTTGAGCATCTTCATACCTAGGCATCTCTGTTTTTATGTTTTCACTAATTCAAGCAAGGCGTTTTAAAGAAAAAGAGCTATATTAGACAGGACTGAAAGTTATTATCATAATGATGATTTCCCAAATATCTTGGGAGTCAATATAGTGGGTCTCTGAACATATAAGCTCATGTGAAGTGGAATATTCTGGTAATCTCAGGCTAGAGCTCTGCGGGAGCGAAACATCCTTAAAGAACATTTCAAAATTCCCTGTGGCATGTGGCATTCTAAAACTCCTGTATTAGTGACAAAGTGACACAGCAGTGAGAAACAGGAGCCCCTTAATTGTAACATGCTTCAGGATTTGTAAAAAGAGGAATGTTATTTTGTTAACAACCAAACACGTGTATTTATTATTAATGAGATGCAAAGTATGGGAAGCAGAATGATTAGCAATTGCCATACTTGAAGGTTAGACTGAATTAAAAAAAATGGTGGAGAGTCTTAAAGCCTCACTATGGGAATCTTCATTGTAGGAATCTAGGTGGTGCTTTTTAACACTGAGAGGTAAACTGGGAAGACAGTTGTGTCCTGGCCAGTTGTGTTCTGCACCAGCATACACTGAATATACTCTTAATAGAAATGGGTTTGTGTAGTTAAATCTCCAATAAATACTGGAGATGTGGAGCAGGCTTCAGATGGGTCTAAGCCCGTCTTTTGTATGCTAATGTGCTTTCACAGCAAAGGAATGCGAATTAACACAGACCAAAGTATTCTTAGAGGGAGGCATTGATCTTCTTATTACCTTCTGAGATGGATTTTTGAGAGGTAAAGGAACACCAGGGCAGAACCAAATCTCCCGCTGCCCTAGATAAGTTTTACAATCTCCTGTTAAGTAGTACAAAGTCCGGGCAGCCCCACTGCCAGGCCAGTGCTGCTTCAAGAACCTTCCTGTAATATGACAGAGTAGAAACTTCTGTAATACAAATCTGCACTATCATTTTCAATGTAAGCACTTTAAAAGGTTGCGTGGACAAGAGGAGGCGCACTTTCTGAGTTTTAGTCTACTTTTCAGCTAATGCAATATTGTGTGCCGAATTACCTTGCACTGGGATGCTACATTTTAGTCTGATGCCTAACTGTGCAAACTGTGTTAGATGTTTGTTTAGTGTTAAGATGCAGAATGCCATGATTCCGTGTGATTGTTCTTTTAAACTACTGTAAGCAGTTTTTTGTGGGTTTTTTTTGGTGTTCCTCATTTATTCTTTAGCAGCCAGAAAAAAACATTATTTCTAATTTAAAATACCTTGACTGTGACTCATAAATTATTTTTCAAATTGCAAATTTCTTGATACCTAAAAAATATAATGTGGTAGTAAAATGACCTTTTCTTGTTGAAAAATGACAATGCCAACTCCTGTCTTTTTCACCAGTAATATTTACAGCCATGTTTGCTTTTAATTTCAAGAATCTAATTTAAGGTGTGTGATGGGGGTGCATTTGAGTCAATTGTTTTATACAAACTTTGAGAGACAACAACACGGAGGTTGAGCTAATTAGAGAGGTGTATTTAACTGACCATAGTTGGATGAGTATGTATTTTCTTGTTCTAACTTCTGCTTTGCCATTTCTACGTGGCATGGGCCTGGATAGAAAGCATCTTTTTGTTTGTTTTTAGACATGTAAAGTCATCCTGAAAGAATCTGTTCATGTTCCCTGATTTCTACCTATTTCTTTTAAAACGCACCCCCATCCTCTCCCGGTACTGTATTCTGGTTTTGAGTATGTTTGCTTCCTGTAGTCACGTAGAGTGATTGGAAACTATTATCCCGGGGTATATTTCATGCCTTGAGTAAATTAAAAATACTGTGCTGTGAAATGCTCCTGAAACTGTATGTTTTGACAAGATCTGCTTCCCCTCAATGTATAGAAAATCAGCAGGTATGTTTCTCAGGAAAATTCATTTTTTTTTCATCTGTCATTTCATATCAAACCATCATTTTACTATGGTGGTATTTAACGGACCCGGCACTAGCCAGTATTAATGTATTTCTGCAGCTTGTAAAACATCTAGTGATCATTCTGTCTATGTTAGCTTGTTCATACTAATGATGTATTTTCTCTCTCTCTAGGATATAGACCTGCAGCTAACTGGAGTTGATTTGTAAGCGGGAACGCTACAGTCCATGGCCACTCGGACGACAGCGCTACTATGGAAAACAGCATGGTCAATAGGATATGGTCTGATAAATAGAGATGATTGAAGATGCTGCTTCCGTACATGTGAAATCAATGGGAGTTACTTGCTGCGTAAAGAGCTCTCTGAGCCCCTCTCCATAAAAGCTCACCTTTCAGACATCGGAGGTGTATTTTACCATCGCCCTGCGCAGCTTCCTCGGTGGATACAAATACATTTGCCTCGCTGCAACCAGGCAAATGGACAACTAATGTGGGACTATGGCACCGCCCAGATGCACGTGGCCAAATTACGTCCGGGGAGCAGCAATGGCGTGTTTGGTACACAGAGGGTTGGCCGCCTCCTGGACTCTCTGTCTGTTGGTGTGTTTGCTGCAGGCTCCCCCTGTGCTCTCACAAAAATTGGACGATGCGGACCCACTGGTGACTACCAACTTCGGCAAGATAAGAGGGATTAAAAAAGAACTCAATAATGAAATTCTGGGGCCTGTTATTCAGTTCCTGGGAGTTCCATATGCAGCCCCACCAACGGGCGAGCATCGTTTTCAGCCTCCGGAGCCGCCGTCTCCCTGGTCAGATATCAGGAATGCCACTCAGTTTGCTCCTGTTTGTCCTCAGAATATCATTGATGGCAGGTTGCCAGAAGTCATGCTTCCGGTGTGGTTTACTAATAACCTGGATGTGGTTTCTTCCTATGTGCAAGACCAGAGTGAAGACTGCCTATATTTAAACATATATGTCCCAACTGAGGATGGTGAGTTTATTGCAGGAGAATCACACACACACACACACAGACACCAACAAACAAAACCCAGGGAGATCTTTGTTCTATATTTCTTTTCAATCCTAAGTTCTAACAGTATTAATTCATGTGTATTGGTAGCATGCATGGCTTCTCCTGTTGGCATGTAGGCATATTTTACATGCGTGCATGTCGCTCTTTTCGTTTATGTGTGTTGGTGTATATTTTCTTATTTATTTTTCCTATGCCTACTCATTTCTTTCCTCCACAGCACGTCTATTTAGGTAGAAATGGGTTCCTAATTTCCATTTCCTACCGAATGACTTCCGAGAAGATGCATCAACCTGTTTCCATTGCATGTGCAGGCTCAGCGAATTGGGGATCCTTTTGCTCTGAGTAAGCGCAGGAGCATATTAAGTGAGATAGTGTTGTTGCATGCTCCGGCGGTCTGTGATGGAGCGCCATGTTATTTTCTAGTCTTCTATTCATTTTTCAGTAAAAAGAATATCCAAGGAATGTGCCAGGAAACCCGGCAAGAAAATATGTAGAAAAGGAGGTATGTATCAAAGTGGAAACAAAACGATGGGGGATTAAAGGTCGCAGAGGAAGAGCAAGACACTCTGCCTCAGGATGATTTGCTGATGCTTGGAAGTGACTGGTTAGGTGATAGTTGGGATTTTAAGAAGACTTTCAAGATATAGAAAACCGGTTAAGGAGGCTTCTAGCTGAGTAGGTCATGCTGGCAAGGATTGTTGGTGATGCCTTGTATTCTGGAACAGATAGCACCCACAAAAGTGGACTATTTGCTTGTCATTTATGTTTCGAGGTGAAGATACTCCAGTGATCATGTTGCCTGAAAGGAACTCAGTCAAACCGGTTTTACCAACTGGTCAGCTTTGAACTCTGAACTGATTTCTGCAGATAGAGATTTCTATTCTTCTTACAACTGATCAGATTGACCACAAGCCTAGGTTTCTTCTTTGTTTGTTTTTTAATTCTCACCTCCTTCTCATTGCTTTGTGAACTTTCTCACCGGGGTGTAAATCGGTTATGAGTATTGGACAGTTGCCATTATTAAGTTATGGTATTTTTGTCCTCACGGTCTTTTAATTTCAGAAGTAGAATGGAATTTTCCAGAGTTTATACTCAATATTTCTAGTCTTGGAGTTACGCTAACATTTTGATATTTGTGTTAAACAGCACAGGGAAGAGCATGATTCAGATGCTACAATTTAATCAACCTTCAAATCATCCTCTAGCCAGATTGAGCTAACGTAGACACTGACAAGTGCAAGCTTGCGTCTGAATGTGGCTTGCCCACACTCCGTTTTTATAGCACATCCACTAAATCACTCATAGGAGAGTATGCTTTGCGATGGCAGTAAATCATCCAAGTGTTATTTTGACCTTATTCATAACTCTAGAATTTCCAGTCTTCATACAGAAGTCGTATTAATATTCTAGTGCTGCACATTCTGTTTCTCTATTCACTTCAAATCTCCTGGCTGGACCAAGTCAGATTTCATTACAACATCCTTGTGGGGGGAGGGAGTGTCCACAGTGTTCTCATTTATTGGGACTGCATTATGTGGAAGACGCTTCATATAATAAAATGCCCAGCTTCAGATCAGAGGTACTGGCGTAAGTTGAGTTTTGTCATGTTTTTGGTTTTTGTTTCTTCCATGCACTGTTAACGCGGTGATTTACCTTTTATTAGTAGTATTATTATTGGCACCATGATTTGGGCTAAGAGCATGGTGATCCTTAAGAAGATGAACGTGGATGCTCAAAGGGTATTTTAACCAAGTAAAGCAAACCAACAAACAACAATAACTCTTGTTTTCCCCCAAAGAAGAATACCTGCAGCGATTCACATGCCTTCAGCTCATGTACAATGCTGCAGTGGTTGCTCTTACGCAGCTCATCAAGCATGTGTAATTAGCTAAGTGACTTTCCCCTCCTATCACAATAATGTTGACTCACAAAGTCATAAATAAAGATGCCATTGAAGAATGCATAAATAGAACATAATGAATAGAAATATGTACAATCAAGTAAATGATAAGGACGTAAGATAAGCTAGTAAATGAGAGAGTGACCTTTCATCTCATATATAGCTTCAGAGGGAAACAGATTTCAGGAAAGCCTTCTTGATTGGTCTTTAGATTATTGGTTTCCTCTGCCTCATGAGGGAATGTGAAAAGAGGTGCATAGACCTGTGCTATTTACTCAGACACACTTTGAACTCATGATTCGTGCATGGACTTTGACAGATCACCACTTCTACCTGTGCAATTTATAGTTTAGATCGGCAGTTCATTGATATTAGGCATTCTCCAAAATTACTTTGCTTGGGAATGTATGCTCTTATTATTCTTCAATAAGTTCAGCTCGCTTATTAATGATATGGACATTATCCTAAAGTCTAAATAACAAAGAACCAAGATGCAGTGGTCCATATAGAGCAAGTCCGAGAGTTATGAATGTCCAAGTTAATGGCGGCTCCTAATTGTCCTTGACGTTATGTAAATATTGCCCTTGCTTTGAAGTGACTGAGCGAACTCCAACTTTCAACAGTGCCCATCACCATCGCTCTTTCACTTGCTGCTCCTGAAGGCTTTGTAGCTGGAAGGGCTTGTGACCTTTTCCTGCACTAAAGTAAGACGGAATAAGAACTTCATGCACTCTGCCACTTATACATTGCACTTAAAGACTAAGACAGGAACATATCTCATTCATAATCTGGGATCTGTCTGTCAACAGTCTATTTAAAATTCCCCAATCAACATGTTAGAACTTGACTTTTGTGTGGTGGTAGAGCATCCCCCCCCCCAAATATTTACTTTGGCTCTTTTTTTCCCTACCCCTTACTGCCTTCTCGATCATGAAAGGTTTATTTTGATCATTTTAAGAAATCATCCTGAATGGGGTAAATGCTCATCATTTTGTAGAGATATGTGTACTTACTAGCGTATTATATTACATGTGGATTTTGAGATCTTCAGCTGAATTGAAAACGTGTATAAATGATCATTTGGAAATTATAGAAGTTGTTTCATTTGAAGTTATTCCAACTTGCTGTTATTTATCTCTTTTTAAAAAAGAGTCAAGTATATTATAGTGTGTGCATATGATATTTGCTCAACATATTTCCTCATTGCCTATTATAACTCATGCATTATTCACTGGAGTCAGTTATGATTCAAACAGAGGAGATTCCTTTGTCCATGGAATAGACATTTCAGTAACTTTAGAAGGAACAACATATATTGTGCACTTTGGTAGAAATAACAGACAATCCCTTCTCTTCAGAGATGAAATGCTTTTTTATGAAGAGCTTTGTTATAATATTTTCCATGCAGTTAAAATGTACATTTCTTATCATTAAACTGCCTCTCCTTTAAATGCGGTCCCAGTTGTACTTTTTAATCTGTCTTTTATATCCCCATGATAGTTTTAGCCATATGTTAATCACTCTCTAGCTATTTTCTTCAGGGCTTTCTCCTTGCTGAATTGGAAGGATGAGCAAATGCTTAGAATTAGACAAAGGCCGACACTCATACAAATAGGCAGATGATATTGTGATAGGAACTGAAATGTGGACGGGAAGCTCTGATACCTGCTTTTACAGGCTAGGGACTTTGCATAATTTATTCATCGGAGAATCTCCACAGTTTTATGAGGAAGGTGTAGTATTGCTCTCTATTTTGTATCAAATGAAGAAGTTGATTTTGAGGAACCATGCCACTCCAGCAACTTTCTGCTGCTTGGGAACGGTCCCGTCCCTTTTGACCTCAGTGCTTGCTCACGTTAGCTGTGCTTCCGTGATTTTGCTTTATGTAGTGTGACCCATTTCTAGTAGCGCAGCCTGTATCTCTCCACTCGTCCTTCCCAATTGCTTCCTTTGCACCTGAAAATGTATCAGGCATTCTTTTTCCTACTCGTGAACACAGTTACGTAGCCTTAGCGCTCACCTGAACTGAGTGGATTAAGGCCATGCTAGCAACTGATTTTCAGTAACTAGGCTCAGTGTTCATCGTAGTTAATTTTGTTAATTAGTTCATGGACTTTCCTGATCCCAATCCTGGCAGCCTCCTTTGGAATGCCAGCTCTGAGTGGCTTTGACGTGTTTAAATTTTCCCTTGTTTCGCTAGGTTGTTCTCATGCGAGAATTGCGGGTGAACAGTTGGGTGGCCAAATATTAAGCAAGAAACATGAAAAGGAGGAACAAGGTACCCCGAGACGCCACAAATAGATTGGTTGGCCGAGCCTTGTGTAGTTGCTGTAGAGTTGTCTAGTTTGCTATTTCTCCAGCCACCAGACCATAATTTGCATAGGTATTCTGAGGTGTTTGCAGAATAATTTTTCATTTCTAGAGTTCTGAAAAAAATTCACTTTCCCAATTTTTTATTGTCCAGAACATTACAATCTTTGTAGATAACCCTGGTAGAATTATTTACTCATTGACCATTTTATTCCTAATTTTCATAAGTATTGTATTTGTCATGCTCTGTTTAAAAGCCCTTACCTGAGGCATTATTGAATCCATTCAAGAGCTTTTCCACAAATTTAAGGTTTACTTGATGGTTTGTGTAGCATGAGAATTGAATTTCCCTAATTAAATATATGACAATGACTTTTATTACCTTCAATGTCTCTGGGATTTTTAAAGGATATTCTATTCTAGAATGCCTTGCCTACTTGCTTTTAAATCTCCAATTAATTTTTCTCCTTAGTTAACAAATATTTGTTACTTACTCTGTTCTTTGCTGCTCTTGGCTCAAAGGATACATCTTGTGAACAAAGCAAAACATGTACCTTTGGCCTCCTGAAGGTCATATTCTAATGTGTGGGGACTGATCACAAATCATAAACACTAAATACAGAGCTGTTAAAAGGCGTGAAATTGGATGTGGGGGATAAAGAGTGCCGGGTAAAGGTTAGAGATGATTTCACATAGAATTGTCAGCACAGGCCTCATTTAAACAAAAGACCTGAAGGGATGAGAGGGGAAAGTGAGGAAGTGGCCCAGGAAAAAGCTAGTAGGCAGGCATGAAGGCAGGAGTGTGCCCTGAAAATTTCCAGGAAAAGTAGGAGAGTATTGTACCTGAAGGGAGTGGGGCAGAGGCCAAGACTGCATCTGAGAAGCAGGGGAGGGTGCTGGTGCAGATCCTATTGGATCTTGCTGCCTCTTGTGCAGAGTTTGGATTTTGATTCACATTCTATAAATGCACTGAGATCCAGTGGTTTCTGACCCCAGACAGGGCCAGACTGCCTCCTTTTGAGTTCCCGAGACTCTAACTCTTTATGAGAGTTGGTTGCCCTGCCTTTCTCCTGTGGTACTCAACTGCTGGAACTTTCAGTGTGTTGATGCTGCCCTCAGCCATCTAATGCATAACTACAAGCCACCAGGGTGGATACATTCCATAGGCAGGTGTGGAAGGATTTCATGCACAAAATGCTCACGGTTCACATTCATTTTGAAAAGACTGATCCATTCAGGGTGCTGCTGCTGTCGTGGTTAGAGGTGCAGTGAACAACATAGAGATCCTCCCCCGCCCCCTCTGGTATTCTCTGCTTTCAGCCAAGGTTCATGGACTATCAAAAGTGATATCCCTCATTGCACATCCTCGTCTGAATCGGGCTGGAATTTCAAGCAGTTCCCAGTTGATGCACTGCTTAAACCAGTTTTGAATAATTTGTGCAGTGTTTTCCTAGGTTATGATATTAGGGATATTGTTCGATGATTTCCATCATTCTGTGGGGTCACCTTTCTCTGGAATGGGCACAAATAAGAACCTCTTCCAGTCTATGCCACATAGCTGTTTTCGGGATTTCTTGCCATAGATAATTGATGCTTTTAGCATTGCATATATTTGTGGAAACATCTCAATTGGTATTTAAATGAGTTCTAGGGTCTTTTTTTTAAAATAACCTTTGTTTTCAGTGCAGTTTGGACTTCTTTAAATACCATGGATTTTTGGTCATTTGCTACCACCTGAAATGGTGGAATGTCAACGAGCTCTATTTGGCATAGTGCTTCTGTGCGTTTCTTCAATGTCATTTAGATGCTGGCTGTATCATTTGATTTTTTTGTGCCCAGAGTCCATTTGAAGTTTTTCTTCATTTCTTTCAGCTTGAGAGAGATTAGGCATATTCTTTCCTTTAGTTTTCTAATTCCATTTCATTATATTCATTATAACATTTCATTATAATACATGTCTTCTCAAACTACCCCTTGAAAGCTCAGATATTTCGCTTCATCATTTCTTCTTTCACTTGAGCTATTTAATACCCGAGGTCACATTTCAGGGCCTCTACTGATGTCCATTTTGGTTACTTCTTTATTTTCTACCTTTTAACTTTAAAAACCGACCTTGTTTTTCTTTCTGTATGATGCCTTTGGTCTCATATACATCTCAACTCTGCTTTGGTCATTACTAGTCCCTGTGTCAAAATTTTTTTGAGATTGTCTCTAAATTCAGATGGGATGTGCTTGAAGCTTTTCTTGACTCTAGTAGACTACTTTTAATTTTTTCTTCAGCTTCAACTGAAATCTCTTTTTCACAGAGAACTAGGTGGTCTGGTTCAGTCATCAGCTCCAGGCCATGGTCTGACTGGAGATAGAGCCTCTCTTGTGTCTCCTGTCCCAGATTCTGTCAGTTCCTTTTGTATTTTGCCCGCCAAGAACTACACGTACAGAAGTAGTTCTTTTGTTGGAGGGAGAGAATTTTTTTTGGGGGGGGGCCTGTGTTTTCAGTATATATATTATAACTCTTGCAAAATTGTATCATGAAATCTCCCATGCCTGTTTTATCACTAAGATCATAGTTTCAAACTATTGATCACTCTTTTTGTGGCTGCCATTTGCATTCCAATCATCAATAGTTATCAAAACATATTGCTTGCACGTTTGATAAATTTCTGACTGCTGCGGTTGATAAGCAGTCTTCCACTTCTTTATCTGTGCTATTAGTTACTGGTGTAGAAATTTGAATAATGTTTGTATTAATGGATATTAATTGTAGACACTGATTTTACTTCCTGATAAATCTTCAAATGTTCTTTTTTTATTTTATTTTATTTTCAAATGTTCTTTTTGATGATGAATAAGAAACCATTTTTCTTCATTTTTTTTTCAGCCCCTGTGTTGTGACTATATGTTTTTTCAGATGCAAAATGGTTAATGCCACTCCTTAGTAGCCCCCTCATGCTTAGGACACCAGTCTTTAACGAGGCCAGGTTATTTTGACAACTTCAACATGTCTCTGACTCATGTCTTTGATTCATGTTTCAGTTATGAAAGGATGTCTTCAGTCAGCTGTTCTAATTTCAGGTGTGTCCACATCAGTGAAAGTGAGTGGAAAGGCTTAAATCCCACTGTTCCGTTAACCTCAGGTCTGCCTTGAGAAGGCAGCCAATCTGAGTGTTCACCTTCTTATCCACTGAAACCCACCTACCATGGTGACCCTGTTGGAATTGGACATGCAGGTGACTGTAGCACCAGTGTCACAGCATCGTGCAGGCCACCACAGTGCAGCATGCCAGCAGACCGTGATGGATGTCCTGGGTAAATTGTCGTCAAGCAGGAGAGAGCATGGAGAGCAATTAGTGGCCTATTTTAGTCTAGACAAGATATAAGCCTGGTCTAGGCTCAAAACAAAGGGGTAATAATGGAAGTAGTCGATTTTGGGAAAAAATATATTTTTGAAGGTTAAATTTCTTGATTTTCATTTTTCATAAACTGTGAAAAGGAATAAATGGCCAAAGAACATTTCTCAATATTTGATTTGAGTACCTATAGAATGTAATTGCCACCCAGTAAGGTGATAGTGAGTAACGTTGAGTAGTTTTGAGGAGGGCATAGTGAACACATAGTGGTGTCATTGTAGGTGCACGAAATGGAGGTGTCTCTCAGATATCTATGTCTATAAGGATACTGTTTGGATTTCAGGAGAGGAGTCCGAGTAGAGATAGAAATTTGGAGATGATGACAAGGAGGAAATAAAATGTTAAAATCATAAGGCTGAGTAAGAATTACAGGAAATGCATGAAAATAGAAGAGAGAGAGAGAGAGAGGACAACAAGAAATAATCCCTTGGACATTTTGAGGATAAGAGGTCTGGGAGAAGAAAATAACTAAGGAACCTATGAAATGCAAGCAAACCACATTTTTTGTTGCCTGAAAGTTAACTGAGGAAAATACATGAAAATAGATAGAGTGTCCAAGGCCATTTGATGGGGGGGTATGCATCTGAGATGTTGTAGCGGGTCTAAGAAGTGGGAAAACTTAGAGGCTCAGCATAACCCTTTTAAGGACTTTTACTTTAAAAGGAAGGAGTCCTGGTGGCTTAGAGTACAGCTCAGTGGGGTGCTAAACCTAAGGTTGGCAGTTCAAAACCACTGGCTACTACACAGAGGAAAGATGAGGCTTCCTATTCTTGCAAAGATTTACAGTCTCAGACACTCCCAGGGGAAATTCTACTCTGGTCTATAGGGTTACTATGAGTCAGAATCCGCTAGATGGCAGTGAGTGAGGTCATTAGAGGTTGTTCTGTTGTAGGATGATGAAGATTGGGCCGGGGGGGGGGGGCATGTTGTATATATTACAATTATTAAACTGGGAGGCAGATGGTGGAATTGCTGGAACGATATTTTTGATTAAGTGAAGCATATAGGATTTAATGTATAATTGGAGGTTTTGAATGGCAAGGGGCATGCATGGATAATCCAATGCACACTGCCTGGTTACATTAGATTCCAAATTCACATGTACCCGGGCAGAGCGCACGACTGCAAGTACCTGCGGGGACTAGAAGTGGGGTTCCATCAGGTGCTCATCTGATTGTCTGCATTTGAACTTTCTGATGTGTCAGACTTGGAGAAATAGAGATAGAAGTAACATCAGCAAGTGCTTACTATGTTCTAGACATTTGGATTTATTAATGTGTTTAATACCACAACCATCCTGAGAGATTTTTGTCTTCACTTTATAAAGGCAGAAATAGAGAAACCAAGAGCTTAAGTGTCTTACTTAAAGATGCATACTTTATTGCTTTCCAGGTTTAATTCCTTGGAGAAGAATATTTTTCAATGGAAGGCATACAACAAAACAATACAGCAGCCACGACATCAAGTTTGTCTATCTGGGATCCCAGATCAAATAGGACATGAAAACAGTGGCCAATTTGCTAGGAGAAAAATCACTACAACAAGGGATAATTACAACTTCTGGTTCATTTGGGGTTTGAAGATGAAGGAAAATCAGATTGAATTTGAGATTTGGCTTCATATTTGAATTAGCCGTCTTAAACCAATGGTGTCAAATGTTTTAAAAGCTAAACAGCCTACATTGGAACGCTGAAGTAGGTCTAAAAAGTTGTAAAAATCTAAAAGAACAACATCAAGCATTTCATTATTTACTGACGGTCAGAGCAAAGATGATTAAAAGATCATTATAGTTGTCCAACTCGATATTTCTAGATAAAACCCCCTTTTTATCCTTTGTAGAAATAGGGTCAAAGTCTAAAACGTTTGAAACATTCGCCACCCGCAGAAAGACTTAGCACACGAAATTAATCTCCTATAGAATCTGCTATCTTTTCTCCATTCCTTTTCCCAGCGCATGCCACACTTCATGTATATTAAAAAAATATTAGCTCGGTAAGTTTGGTGTATTTTTTATTTTAATTCATTTTATACATTTTAAAACCCAAACCCCACTGCTGTCAAGTCAGTTCTGACTCGGAGTGATCCCATCGAGGGCATCCTAGGCTCAAGGTCTTCACCAGAACAGACAGCCTCCACTTTTGTCCTGCAGAGGGGCTGGGGGTTTGAACCCTCATCCCAGTGGTTATCAGCCTACCCTTACCAGAGATTTGGGACTTTGATATATTTTCAATGAATATTTCTTCTTCCTTCTCATGTGGCATTACCTGCAGAAGTAGCGTAGGACACGACCAAATTAAAAATTTGCACCCACAAACAAGAGGGCTTCCAAAAAGCCCAGGGACATTATGGAATGGAAAAAAAAATCTCATTTTCATGTCAACCTGTTGGCGGCACCTTGGGTGTACTGTAAAAATAACTCACTGTCGTCCAGCCAATTCTGCCCCCTGGTAATCTTATAAATGGAAAAGAAGTGCCTTTGTGGTAAGTCGTCATGGGAGTAGAAAGCCTCATCTGTCCCCCTCATAGTACGTGGTGGTTTTGAAGTGCCAACTTTGAAGTTCGCAGCCCAACCTCTTAGCACGAAGCCTTCCGGCCTCCTAATCTCATTGTAGAGTTGATAACTTTAGGTTCTGGGCTAGCTATGATAGCTAAATTTTAATAGCAGCTCTTCATGTGGCCCTTGATAAGTGACCACCGTACTCCATATAACATTTCCACATAATATTTTCAATTAGAATTTGAAGTTATTCACCAAAAATGATTTTATCATGACACTGATTTTGTAAATTGAAGAAGTATTGATTGGTGGAATATATCATTTGCCTAAAGTTATATGATTGATGGTTAAAATGTCAGGGCTCCCATCCGATCTAAGCCCTCCAGTTGCATGTAGTCGTCATTGATGTCCATCGCCATGGTCCCTCCTATAGCTATGATTCTCTTTATTATTCTGAGGAGTTTCTTTAATTTCACAGGAGGGTACTATGAATTAAACCAGATGCATTTAAATAACCAACTGCGATTCAGCACAGACAAAATGATGCAGATACTATTTTTTCCTCTTCCTGAAATTTAAAAAATTTCATCCAGATGGCCGCTTGCATGCAAACATAGTTTTAGTTAAAATTGAGATTAGTAGCATTGCTTTTCAATTCTGTTATATTTTCTTCACATTTAAGTAATTAGACAAAGTTCCTTTTGAAAATTTTTTTAAATTTAAGATCTCTTTCTATGTTTGGTATAATCCCGTTCATTTAGTACCTATGTGATGATAGTATTGGGACAATTTAATTACAGCCCAGACTGGTCATTAAAGCATGTGTAATGTTGCAGACATCAGTTTTAATCAGTGGCTAAAGAGTGTTCTTAATAAAAGGCCCTGGGGTCCTGGTCACCACGGATAGAATTTTCAAAAGGAGAAAATCCAATTAATCACCCTCAGTCTAAATTTTTGGCTCTGGTTTCAAGACTCTGGAGGAAATCTTCCAGCTTTCCTCTGCCCCTCCCTTTGGTGTTGTGCCCTTGAGACAGGGCTTTGCGGCTGTAAAACCCAAATGAAATAGCATCTTGTCCCCAAGTTCGTGAAGAATGGTACGAACCCCACCCTACCTTTTTCCCTTTGGGCACACAGCTTCATTCTGTCCCCCCCAGACTCTTCAAGGCTCTGCTTGTAGAATCTTTTGTCTTTTTCAGTTCTTAAGTGGAGGAGGGGGGGAGGGCAGAAGGAGCAGGAGAGACTTTTGAATAACACAATGGCATCAGGGCAAAGAGGGCATTCTGGCATTACAATAAGGAAGTATTTGTAAGTATGCAGAAAACTGCTTCTAGGGAAAGGAACAGGATTTGTATTCCTGGATCTCTCAAGAACAGATAACTTCCCAGGAGAAGAATCTCTGGAAAGAAGAGTACCAACAGCCAGCCCTAACCTTCTTCCTGCCAAGTTTTCAGAGCAGCTTCCTCTGTGCCTCTGCTTTTCAGGCGGCCTGCGGGTCAAGCCTCAGTTCCAACTCCTACCTACGTTCTTATCAAAATGAGGTTCTGTGGAGCAGCAGCTCATGGGTTGGGAAGGTTCAGACCCTCTGTTGGCCTCCTCCTCCAAACACCCACTTCCTCACCTATACCCCGCACCCACAGGACAGACTGGCAGTGATCCCACACACCTACATCTATGGGCAGTCCCCATCAATGCCAATTTTTTTGTTTTGCAAACAATGTGAGAACGGGGTTCAGCTGTTTAAAATAAAAGAAGGTTGTTACTCTAGGGAATCAATATCCTTTTAATGATTTATATATCTAAATTTATATAAATATATACATCATATATAAATTTATATATATATTTATTTTAAGCAGAACATTTTTTCTTTTTTTTTAAACATTTTATTAAGGGCTCATACAACTCTTATCACAATCCATTCATATACATATATCAATTGTATAAAGCACATCCATACATTCTTTGCCCTAATCACTCTCAGAGCATTTGCTCTCCACTTAAGCCCTCTGCATCAGGTCCTCTTTTTTTTTTCCCCTCCCTCCCCGCTCCCCCCTCCCTCATGAGCCCTTGATAATCCACAGATTGTTATTTTGTCATATCTTGCCCTATCCGGAGTCTCCCTTCCCCCCCTTCTCTGCCGTCCTACTCCCAGGGAGGAGGTCACATGTGGATCCTTGTAATCAGTTCCCCCTTTCCAACCCACTCACCCTCCACTCTCCCAGCCTCGCCCCTCACACCCCTGGTCCTGAAGGTATCGTCCACCCCGGATTCCCTGTGCCTCCAGCTCCCATATGCACCAGTGTACAATCTCTGTCGTATCCAGTCCTGCAAGGTAGAATTTGGATCATGGTAGTTGGGGGGAGGAAGCATCCAGGATCTGGGGGAAAGCTGTGTTCTTCACCGGTACTACATCGCACCCTGACTGACCCGTCTCCTCTCCTAAACCCCTCTGTGAGGGGATCTCCAGTGGTCGACACTTGGGCCTCGGGTCCTTCCTCTGTTTTGTCTTTGGCCTCTGGTCGAGCATTCTCAGGCAGTCAAAAAAAAAAAAGTGGGGGGAGAGGAAAAGCAAATTGTAGAATGATTACTGGCACCTCGGAGAGTTATGAACTGACAGCTCTGATTCTTCGAAGTAGCACTTTTCATTACTGAGTGCTGAATGCTCTTGGTTCTCTTTGACCAGTCCCTGGTAACCGATAGCCTGCTCGGGGAAGGAGAGAGTCCGTGAAAAGAGGTAGACCCTCAAGGAGGTGTTGGACATAGTGCCTCCCCCAGTGGGCTCAACCAGAGCAGATTCTGTGCTCAGGGCCAGGCAGTGTTTCCTTCTGCTGTGTAGCCCCCCACCCCCATGAGTTGCAACCAACTGGGCAGCATCTCACCACACCGACAGCATTCTTTTTGATGGCGTGGTCACTTGGTTCCGCTGTGTACCTACTGCGTGTCTAGGAGGGGCTGCCTCTGAGTTCCTCGATGGCTCTCTTCTCACTGACTTGTGGCCAGAGCGTACTGTGTTCAAAGCTCAGGTCCAGTACTTGCTGGGGACACTAGCGTAAGACACAATATTTGCCTTAAAGGGTCTTATGGTGCACCTGCGGCCTGTCCCTGCCAAGAACAAGACATGCGTATCAGTGATCATCTATCAGTGATTCACACATGTCAATACCACCAAGTAAATGTGAGTCTGAATTATATGAAACTCTGAAAACACAATTAAAGAATCAGTCCTTCTCTGGGAGAACAACAAAAAAGGGAAAGGATGTTGATATTTGGCACCAGCTCCCTATCATAAAACTTTTAATTGACTCCTTCATTGTGTATGGAGTACGAAATATGCCCTTTGGAATAAAACACATCAGGCACAACCCAAACTATCATTATTTCAACCTTGTTGCCTGAACCCACCTTAGTCACACTGCCAGGTTTGCAACTCCCTATCCATCTGAGCCTTCTTTTGTTGTTGTTGTTGGTTGTATGGTAATACCCGTGCTGTAGCTATCACATCGCTGTTAAGCTTCCGCAGGTTCTGCCTCTTGAGGCAGCTGTGGAATTAGAGAATTACGTCTGTTCCTTCTCCAGATGACTAACAGCTGCCGCTCTCAGCCCCGTCCACACCTCTGATGAGGTCTCCCCTGTGCTGTCCCTGGGGCCCGACCTGGAGGCAGTGCGATGGAAAGGGCATCGGTGAGCTGCCCTTCCAGAGACCACTGTCTGACAAGGGAGGCAGGTCCACAAAGAGAATGACCGCGTCCTAAGTGCCCTGAGGATGGGAAGCGAGGCGCGGTGCTGTGGTGTAGCGGCCTCCGAGAGGTTTTGTAGGAAAACAAGCTGTCCCTGCCATGGAAGCATGGGCATGGATAGCGGTCTCCCCACATCTTCAAAGGCAAACATGATCTTTGGGACCTTTTCCAGGCAAGCCAGATCCAGGCATGTGTGAGTGTTCGTAGAACACATTTGTCAGCTTGTATGTATGCCTTTCTCCATCTTCGTGAAGTATAAAAGTGTTACCCCATGCAAATACCTCCAGGGGGTGGTTTTCCGGAACAGAAACGTACTGTTCACAGTTTGGGAGGTGAAGAATCTCCATGAGGGGCAGCTCTTCCAAGAGCAATCCTGCCCCTCATTGGTTCTGGGAGGAAGTCCTGTCTCTTTCAGTCCTCAGATCCGTGGCAGTCTTCAGGTGGCCACTGCATTTTACTGGAAACTCTCTGGGGGCAGGTCTGTTCTGTCCTGTAGGGTTGCTATGCGCCAGTATCTACTGGATGGCAGTGAGTTTTGAGTTTTAGGACTCAGCAGTAGTTGGGTTTAGGACCCGCCCTGTACTGATATGATCTCATGAATCATTCTCCCATAAATCCCAGGGCCTTTGCACTTGCCAGCCCTCCTGTTTTACAGGTGAAAGGTTCAGTTCTTTTTTTTTTAATCATTTTATTGGGGGCTACTACAATTCTTATTACAATCCATATATCCATGCATTGTGTCAAGCATGTATGTACATATGTTGCCATCCTCATTCTCAAAACATTTGCCTTCTACTTGAGACGTTAATATAAGCTGCTCATTTTCCCCCTCACTCCCCCCTCCCCCCTCCCTCATGAACCCTTCCTACTTCATAAGTTATTATTATTTTATCATATGTTACACTGTCTGACATCTCCCCCTGCCCTCTTCTCTGTTGTCCCCAGGGAGGAGGTTATATATAGATTCTTGTAATCAGTTCTCCTTTTTTACCCCAAATTCCCTCCACCCTACAGGCATCGTCACTCTCACCATTGGTCCTGAAGGAGTCATCTGTCCTGGATTCCCTGTGTTTCTAGTTGCTATCTGTCCCAATTTACATCTTCTGGTCTAGCCAGATTTTTTTTTAAAGGTAGAATTGGGTTCATGATAGTGGGGGGGGGGGAGCATTTAAGAGCTAGAGGAAAGCTATAGGTTCATCCTTGCTACTCTGCATCCTGACTGTCTCATCTCCCCACAACCCTTCAGTAAGGGCATGTGCAGTTGGCTACCTATGGGCTTTGAGTCTCCACTCTGCACTAACCCACATTTCCAATGATATGACTTTTTGTTCCTTGATGCTTGATACCTGATCCCTTCGACAGCTCATGGCCACACAGGCTGGTGTGTTTCTTCCATGTGGGCTTTCTTGCTTCTGAGCTAGATGGCCACTTGTTTTTCGTTGAGCCTCCAAGACCCCAGACGCTCTATCTTTTGATAGCTGGGCACCATCAGCTTTCTTCAGTTCAGTTCTTCTAATAATCGACTAAGTGTTGAAACTAAAGCTTTGACAAAACTCCGTTGTGTTTGCAGACCACGCTGTGGCAGTAACCTCAAGCTCTCCCTCCAGTCATTCAGCTTGGATCTTTCCTTCCTTCTATATAGTTTTCTGTACAAAAATATAGGATTCTCTTATGGGCTTAAATATTTGGTCCCTTTCTGCTACGATGTCTCTCCTTTTGCTATGATATCCCTAACACTCGTTCCTGTGCTTGACAGAGAGTAAGACTCAATAAATATTCACCAAAGACATCAACAGCCGGATGAAACAATGCACTTTGTTGAAGAGAGCTTTCCATATACCTTTATTTGAGTAATACCACACCCGCTATCATTCCTCACCAGACATGGTAAATACAAATATGTTCTCTTCCTCTGTGCTAGGGATTAAGTATTTGTTTATGGCACAAGGCTCTTAAAATGAAGAAAATTTCAAAGCCAACATCAGAGTCCTTAACTAAGAAATAACAGTGTTCGGAGCTCAGTGTCTGACAGATATAACCTGAACTCTATTGCGGGCGCCCAAGGGGCTGAGTGGCTGCCAACAGCCCAGGCTTTTGGCTCTCTGCCTGTGCACGTTACTACCAGCCTTATGGCCTCTGCACTGAATTTATATTTTAATACAGGATGCCAGCGGCGCATTTGTGTAATAGGGGCATGGAGGATGATTTTCATTTTCCAGGCCAGAAACTTCATTTTCTCTCTCACCTTCTAATTTAATTTCTTTTCCCTCATACTCAGTCTTCACTTCCCTCCCCTGAGAAATAGCTCTTCCCTTTTAATTATTTTCTTTCTTTTCCCCCCTTGCTCTCCCATCCATTGCTGTGATAGGTCATTTTTGACAACGATTCCACTAAAATGTATTATTTGGAATGACCTAAGGGACTTAACTTGAGGGCAGCAGAATCCGAGAAGAGGTACAACTGCATTTTCTGCATCTCATGCAGTATCTTTTCTGGTGGGCTGTGCACGAGCTCCGTTCCTTTTGACTTGCCTGTCAGTTTCTTGTCATCATCACTAACATACACATACCTCCAGAAGATTATTATTTTCTCTCTTTTTTAGATAGTAGCAAATACTGGCTCTCTTAGAAAGTTCCCGAATGGTTAAGTGCTCAGCTGTGGATGGAGAGATGGGCGGTTGCCACCCACCAGCTCCTCCACCGCAGAGAGATGTGGTAGTCTTCGTCCATGAATAGTATTGCTTTGGGAACCCTGTACAACTTGGATCCTGCGATTACAACTTGATACGAAAACACTATGGATGTGGGCATTTCTACTCTGTCCTATGGCTTCATTATGAATGAGAATCAACTTTATTGTAATGGGCTTTGGGTCTGACTTGGAAAGGATAAAACAAAACAAAACAAAGCCACTTTGTAAAGTGATGCATGCCAAAGAGTTCATATGCATTGGGTGGTAGCATGAGCAGCGCTTTGGTACATGGTTGTTGCCTAATGAACGGTTGATAAGTGAAGGAACATTTGGAGGTTGAGAGACATTGGCAGTTTAGAACGCTGAGAGAAGCGGGCAGGTCACAGGTTTTTCTATTGCAGTACTGAGACCGAATCCTGGACAGCTCGAGGTGGTCAGCCTGGGGAAAGGATGATCGATGTAAACCCTCTCCATCTAGGTTCTGAGGCTAAGCCGGCAAAGATAGACCCGCACTGTGTCTCAGGAAGCCTTGCAGAACAAAGAGAGAAGCGGGCAGAGGTAGCTTCTTGGGTGAGTGGTCTGTGCAGTCGCATTGAACCACGTTTCAATGAGCTCCACCCTTGGTTTGAAGATCTGCTCTTTCTCCCTTGAAATTCAGAACGATATTTCTAAAGGGGATTCCGCACTTTTATTGTACACTAAACCCTGGAAATTAAGCAACTAGCCCTGCTGCCTTCTTTTTGCTGGCTTTCTGCCCCTTCTGCACACCCGAAGCTGCTCATCTAATACTGGAAACCAGTAAAGCAGAAACTGTGCATGCTGGGCCATTCGGTTCAAACACCATGACTGTGTGTGGCCCTGACAGCCCGTTCACATCCAAGCAGAACAATGGAAAGGGGACGTGTTTTGAGTGGGAAAAATGAAAATTTGTTTTCCTTCTTATTTCTGTTTATATGTATTTGATCATTCACCATCATTAGATGCTATTGAATATCTCATATATCATGGGAACTACACTAGACATCGAGGAGGAAAACACACGCACACACACACACACACATACACAAAGCCTGACATGTCCTTTTGTTGTAAGAAGCACTCAATCAAGGGATAATATGAACAAATATTAAAGAGATCTTCGTGTGGTTCTTACTATGGGCCAGCCACTCTTTTAGGAGTTTTATAGATTAACTTGCTTGGTTCTCAAAATAACCCTTTGTAACAGTTACTATTTGTAGCTTTATTTACTGATGAGGAACGTAAGGCAGAGAACCCCTAAATGAACTATGTAAGGTTAGATGGGCAGAAAAGGGTGGGGCTAAGATTCAAAGTCGGACAATCTAGCTCTGTTGACTAAGCCCCTAGCTGCTAAGTGTGACAAAATGTTAGACATGCTACGATAGAGTGAGTCAGTGTGTTAGGCAGGGTTCTCTAGAGAAACAAAACCAGGACACTTACTATTATATATATATATATATATATATATATATATATATATATATATATTAATATATATATATATTAATATATATACTATTTATATATATATACACATACTATTAATTATATAATGAATATAACAGCTAATTAGTCCACACAGCATTACAGAAGGCTCAGTTAACTCACTTTTGTGCAACAATTAATATATTGGAAGTCCTTCACCTCACATGGGCTGCTGGTCCAATCTTCCCTCAGGCAAGGCAGGCAGCGTCTGCCCTCAGGCATCAGATAGCAGGGTGGGTCAGCAAGAGTCAGTAGCTTAGGAACTTCGCAAAACAGGCCCCCATGGGATGCCTGACTCAAGCAGGGACACAGAATGCTCCAGCCTCAAGCTCGAACAGTGATCTCAAAGGAGCTTCAAGCTCTGGTGACAGGATCCACAGGTTGGCTTGGCCCACAGGTAGTGGAGCACATAGGTTGAGGCAGAGAACTAGCTAAATCAGCAGCATGTTGGTCCAATCACCAGGGAGCAAGAGAAAGAGGGCAGGTCTTGTAGAGCCATTTTCCTCATTGCCCTCCAATCAAACCGACCTGATTAATCCCTGCCTGCATGTTTCTATTGGCCTAACTGGAACATTAAACCTAAGTATCACAGTCAGGTAAAAGTTAAGTATGCTAGAATGTTGCCCAAGGGGGAGGGGTTCATCCCTTGGATGCAGATGGAGATTACTGAGGCAAGACTTTATGGTAGTAATCATGATGGAGATAAATGGAGCATGAGACAGTGGTTCACTCACTGAAGAGTGGGTGAAGGCATAAGTGGGTGAGAGTGTGACTAGGAAAATAGAATGTGAGCAAAGAGCACAGTGAGGGAGAAGCATGAACATCAATGTAACTCCCAGTCCATCCTCTCAGAGCAACATGACGTATTTCTTTTTCTAATCTTGGCGATGGCAAGTCACCTAAGGATGGGCAGGAAAGCTTGGCAGGGTCATAAGAGCATTTTGAATGCTCTAACATGAGTGCAAAGAGTAGAATGTAACAGTGAGAAACCATGGTAGGGTCTAGTTTGAAGGTTTCTGTGATGGTGGATGTTAGTGCCAACGAGGACCTTGCCGAAGACCATAGACAGTGGATAGGGCAGTAGAACTAGAGAATTCGAGATGTTTATTGGTGGCTTGATAGAATTTGGTTATTGACTGGATGTTGGATGGGATGAGGTAAGGATGTACCAATACGTAACATGGAGTTCAACGCAACTAAATGTTCAGAAAACATATGTTGAATCCAATCTATATGGATTTTCCAAGTTGCTGTGCTCATTTCACCAAAGTGGATTCCCTTTAATCTCCTCAGCGTGGATTCTGTGTCACTACTCCAGTCTGAAGGATGGCCTGGAGAGATTGTTAAATTACAGATGGAGAGAAGAGATTATGTGATTATGGAGAAAAACAGAGGAAAAGGGACAAAGCTCTAGAATGCAAACAAAAGAATAAGGTCGACTACTAAATAAAAATTGCAACCTCCCACCTGCCAGATATAAGAAACATTCGTGAAAGTATGCATCAATGTGTTTTGTTGGTCATGTACTCATCATAAAAAGAGAACTTGGGAGAGAGATAAGTATGTCAGAACAAGCCCTAGACACATGGCAGGGGCGTGTGACAAGAAGGGGAAAAAGAAACGTCCCAACTCAGTAACCTCTCCTTTGTCAGCCATGCTTGGAAAGTGAGGCAGAAGACACAGGCAAAGAGGAAATACAAAAGATGGCTTCGAATGAAAGAAAAAAAAACAGCCTTATAAGTGCATTGTTAAAAAGAACAGACCGTTACATAATTTATGTAGATTTGTATTCACCGCTCAAAAAGGGAATGTCATTTTTCAGAACACTCACAAAGACAGTTCATGTTCCTGGATTCAGCATGTAGCTTCTGAACGGTTTACTTTGTGGCTGTCTCCACACTAGGCTTGGACTGCAGATGCAGTCTCCGTGACACACAGAGACATACATAACCACAGCACCTTCAGGTTCTTCACATTTAGTGGCAAGCAAATGATAAGGAATTTAATGACTGTGCTGTAAGACTGAGGAGGTCACTGTGGGGAGAATGGGTAGGTTTGCTGTAGGCAGACACGTGAAGGATTTTGCCTACCACAGCAGTTCTCAACCTGTGGGTCCTGACACCTTTGGGGGTCGAACGATCCTTTCACAGGGGTCACCCAAGTCATGACAGTATCAAAATTACAGAGATGAAGTAGCAACAAAAATCATGTTATGGTTGGGGGGTCACCATAACATGAGGAACTGTATTAAAGGGCTGCGGCATTCGAAGGTTGAGAACCACTGGCCTAGCAAAATACAGATAGAGCAGTTTAGGAAACCTGGGGACCAGGGACAAGGACAGACCAGCTGATTAGATCACAGAAGCTATTGGTCATGCTGAAATGTCAGATGTCCTAGAAGGCCAGATTGAGGATGCTATACTCCATGAATGAGTAGGCATCAATTTTATTGGACACAGGTGCTATCAGGAGGTGTGCTTTCAGAGAAAGGTGGGAAAGGTGACTCGATA
The DNA here is from genome assembly GCF_050624435.1 of Tenrec ecaudatus. Classification (NCBI taxonomy): domain Eukaryota; kingdom Metazoa; phylum Chordata; class Mammalia; order Afrosoricida; family Tenrecidae; genus Tenrec; species Tenrec ecaudatus. The sequence goes on from NC_134537.1 coordinate 13,897,787, forward strand.
GGAGGGAGTGGCCATACTCTTTTGTGGGGCATAGTAGTTGACATTGGAAGTGGATGATGTGAGAGCGATCGGAAAGCAGAGATGAACACCATTGGGAGTGAGTTTCACATGGGCATAGAGTGTGGACAAGATGCATTGGCAAGGCTGGCTGTAGATTGCAGCCTCCATGGCCAGGAGAAGGTTACACCCCCTAAGAGATCTTATTCCCAAATCTACCCCAGGGATGGATCCCTTATGCCACTGATTCGATGCCACCTCATAGGTTTCTGAAAAGTTCAGCAAAAATCCGATCAGGTGAATGAGTTTGTCATCCTTTTCTTTTCTCCTTAAGAAAATCTACTTATGTCTTTGCAGGGTGTTCAAGTGATATATAACCTCATCTACCCTTCTCCCTTAAAAAAAAGCAACACTCTGAAAATTCCTATATTCATTTTTTATTTTTATCTTGGAGAGAGGGGGAAAAAGACAATGTGTTTTCTGCACTCAAATGCTCTATTAGTGTCATTTCTGTGCTGTGGATAGCTCTAGATTTCCCAAAGAGAAATGAATAGGATACATACGACTTCTCTCTGGAAATGGCCACCCACTGCCATGCGCTGTGTGAGTATAATTCTCGTTGACAGGCAAGATTGAGGAATGTATACACGGCCAATTGTACAGACTCAGCCTGTTTTCCAGGCATTTAACTCTTCTCATCAATTGCTGTGCTTATTTGCATGGAAGCAGAATGGACCCAAAGAATGGGAGGCAGAACCCTGACACATCTTTCTGGGAGAAGCACGGAAGGGACTGGGGATGCTCTTTCCACACACACACATACACACACACACACACACACACACACACACACACACACACACACACACACACCTTGATTCATTAAAACCATCGACGCCTCGGAGAAACAGTGAGACTACAGGAGGTGGGATGTGAAGCAGAACATGGTCTACAGCAGTGACAGGAAGAGCCGACGAGAGCGGAGCATGAGAGTGTGCCCAGAGAGCTGGCTGATACTGACCTGCTGGAAGGAAAACAGAAAGGGTCTCAAACGGATGGAGAGGAAAGTTCCGCTCATGCTGACGTTTTAGGGAAATGAATGGAATTCTACATTTGCCTGATGATTCTGCCGGTGGCAGGTCTGACTTGGATCAGTGTTGTTAATTTCACCCAGTCCAGTCTGAAAGGACCCCCTGGTGGCACAGAGGGTTAATCGTTGAAAATCACCCAGTGTCAGGTTGGCACTTCAAACTCAGCTTTCGCTCTGTGAGAGACAAGAAGCTATTTCCGTAAAGATTTATAGCTAGCCTGGAAACCCCGTGAACCAGGTCTGTGATGTCCTAGAAGGTGGCTATGAGTCCGAATCAACTCAATGGCAATGAGTTTGGGTTTGGGGTTGTCGTTCTGTCCTAAATGATAGCTACCAAACCTGTGCCATTCGTTCTGGTTGGAAATGATCTTTGGAAACACACATTGGAAAAAAAATATGTAGAGTGCTCACAAAAGAACTCAAAGTGTGAAAACCAAACCAAACCCTTATTTCCTGGCATCTCTTAAAAAAGGAGGGAGAGCATACAGTTACTAACTGGCCCAGTCCGTAAGTACAGCGAGTCGCCATCTTTCCTGCCCAGTAGCAGAGGCAGGCCTTAGGGAGAGCGCAAGCACCTTTCACATCATCGGACCAATGGCTTCTTCGGTGCTCGTTAAGTTGAAAGAGTTAACACAGCTTCCACACCCCAAGGGGGACTGGAGACCCAGGGATGCTCAGCTGAAGGAAGAAGCAGGCAGAGTTTTCCTGAAACAACAACAACAACAAGGTCAGGGTCTTCTCAATATTCTCCAGGCCAGCTTCTTTGCTTTGTTCATGCTGATGGACTGTGTTGAACATGGCCACCACATTATTCTTTGTAAGTAAAAGTTAAGGTCAACTAACGGGTGTGTGTTCTGTGGCCAGTTAAGATGACACCCCCCACCCCCCAATACTGGTCATGCTGAAGTCTCAGCTGGCCACCACAGCCAGCTGAAGCGGTTGGACTCCGTGGACTGGGAGGCAACCCGTCCAGTGCTGTCGGACTTCAGGCCAATCGTTTTCATCTTTGTGGACCTCAGTATTGAGTTCCTTGAAATGAGGATTGGGGCTTGTTAATCTCCAATGTCATTTTCATCTCGTTCACGTTTTCTGATTCTTCTGTAGGAAGAAATGTCATGGCAGTGGATAAAAGGGTGAACTCCTGTCTGCTTTTCTTTTGCCCATTTCACTACCTTGACAAGAATTCTAGGGAAGAGGTTGAGTTGAAGACGTCACTGAATGCAGGAATTTAACGGAGCACCAGCTCGTGTCATTGTTGCAGCAGCTTAACTACCATCTGCAATGTTTTCTTGGCTTGCTACGATTGCTGCCTTCTCCTGTTTCTGAGAAGCTAAACTTCTGCAGATGCCTGCACCCCATCCTACAATGAATTAAAGATGAATTAAGAATTCAGTTTCTTCTTTCTAGTTAAGAAGACAAGCAATACCAATTTAAATAAATTAGTGGTGGTGAAATATTGGTATATCCTAGTTTTATCTGCCAGGGAATAATTTAATTCGGCTAGCTATACCGTACAGTTGTTTAAAAACATGAATGTAAGACAGCTATTTTATGCAGTGAGAATACACAGAAGCTGTTTCAACGAACGTATTTAATTCTAATAGACTGGAAAAGAGTATTAGGCAACCAATAATAATATCTCCCAAATTAATTGGTAATTCACAAGTTGTCTCCCAACATGTTTTTTTTAATAAAGGAGAGAGATGATGTGGTTTGTAATTCTTTGAAAAAACATATCCACTCTTTTTTAATGAAAAATTCAAAATAATTTCACAGCAATGTCATTAGAAAACGTTGGGCGATAGTAAACAGTCTCTGGAGTGCATGATGAATATGTATTTCTGGTGGGATCTTCTGGAACCCTCTGTAGGTGGCCAAGGATTTCATCCAGACGGGTTTGGGCAGAGAGGTCTATAAAATGATGAGATCAAGTTTTCTTACTTCTAAGGACTGGCCATTTCGTTAACTCTAATTAGGAGATTGGCAACTAGTTCTGAATGTAGTGTATCCATATAAAAATAGTAGGAGCTTCTACTCTTTGTGGTGCCTGTGCCCCTTTTCATAGGCATGTTATGCACACCATACATGTGAGTCCTGTAGACGTGGAGAAACCCAGTGCTCAGTAGTTAGGTTTTAGCAGTATCTCACCAACCAGAGTTAGAATCTTCAAGAGAGTGAGGTCACGCTAATGTGTATCGCACACCTTTTCTTGACTTCTACAGAACCAGTGAACTACTACTGAGCGAGAGTGATGAGCCACTCACACGGGCATGCCATTATATCCTTTAGGAAACTCTTTTCTTGATCTGGATTTCAGAGCTAGCTTGATTTGAATCTGTCTCTCTCTCTCTCTCTCTCTCTCTCTCTCTCTCTCGTTGTAAGTTCCTATATTATGTGATTGCATTTAGTTGGAAAGATCACTCGTTCCTCCCCCCTCCGACACACACCCTGGGTTCTTCTATTCAGTTAACATGGAATAAGCACTTTTGAGTCTACGAATTGATTTCTGTAAATTTGGTGAACTGAAGATAGTGTGCATGTACTCAGGCTGCTGCAATTTCTTCCAAGTGGTATTTCTAAGATGGAAGCATAGCATACCAGGCCAGTTTGTGATTGGCTGCTAAAATGCAAAGGTTAGTGTTAGTTCTGCTCTGTAACGCACTGGGCGTCGATGAAGGGAATGGGGGGGGGCGGGCAATACACAGCAGCTAACAATGGGATTTCCAAGTAAGTATGCTCTGGTAAATCAGCCCTGTTAGTAAACCAATCCACTGCTAACCAAAAGTTTACATTACAAGCTATTTATTTAACATCTGATATGCATTATTTGTGAATAAGCTAACATGGATTTATGTAGCAGTTATTGAGGAAACATTAAAATACAATTCATTCTCCAATAGAATAATTAGATGATTAAAGAGTATCTCAAGTTGCCTAACCTGTTCATCTTAATGCCTAGAGCACATCAGACTATTTAATCTAATAAAAGATGGATTTGAAAAGTCGATAAATACAAGCGAATAAATTTTTTACCATAGTTTTCAGGTTGACATATTAACTCTTCAGATCAAGTTGAAATAAACTTGATATACGGTCTATGTACTTTGTTATAATAGAAAGGGGTATAGAATTTAGTGTTGCTAGTTTTTCTCATAATTAGAAACCTATCTTCAATAATTCAATTTATATGAGTAAGGATATAAAAATATTCCAAATATATGGTCCCCTTTCTCTATTTAAAATGGACAGATTAGTGCTGTACACCAGAACTTTCTCTAATCATGAAAATAGACTTTACCTGCTTCTGGTAAAGTGGCTATCCAATGATAGCCACTACTTCATGTTATGGTACCTGGTGGTTGCAGCAGTCAAGCAACTTTGTAGGAAAAAGACCTAGTGATCTTCCATAAAGATTACGAGGCCAGTTCCCTGGAACAGAGGTTCTCCGTGAATTAAAAATCTCTTGGAGGGCACTTAATTTCACGAGAGGGAAACATAACTAGTGTGATTGAAGAGCTGTTCTCTTATGCTGAGTTCCAATGAATATACATTCAAACTTAAACAATTCGCTGTGATTAATGGCCACCATTCTGGACAGCATAGCTAGACGTACTATTAGACTATTAGTTTCACTAGGAGAAAAATACAAATCACCGAGGAGTTTCAAATCTGAGGCAAAACCTACTCTCTGCATGTCGCCAACTTCTGGATTTCAAAAAATAATCACTAGAAATTGTCACAGGAAAGGTACTGACTCAAATAGAGGATGTTGAGTATGATTTATTTTTAGTCTGGCGTGTTTCAGAATAGAATAATATACAATTTATTTGCTCTACATCTTTGAAGTTCTATTTTCTTAAAATGTCATCAGTTTTTCAAAATGAAAACAAAATGAATTCAGAGCAGTCAGCTTCATCAAGGACTACTTTATATAGAATGTTTTTGCAAATATCTTTTTTGGAGAGATATACAGTGAATTATTTCCCCCTGAAACGAGTATTTAGCATATTTATACTGAGATAGTAGCCTTGTGGATTTCAGCCCTCTAACCTGAACTGGTCCCTGAGAAGTGACTCTACCCTTTGGAAATCTTTTTACCCGTTTGCCTGTGCTTATGATGACTCCCTGGTTACACATTGTTATAGATATTGTTTGGAGATGTTTCTAAGGCACCTTTATAACTTATGCCTTTTTGAAGCCTTTCCTGAGGCCGTGCTGCTGATCTCTTGCAAAAAAAAAAAAAAAAGGCAAAGCGATCCCAATTACAGAGAAGGGCAGATTTCCTGTGTGCCTGCTGAACTTCTCTGACAGGGAAAGACACTTGCACCTCTTCTCTCATGCCCCTCTCTCCTTCCGCTGATCTGCCAGGGTTTTCAGTTAGATGCATTTGTATGGAAAATTTTAAATGTGTGATGTTCTACCAGGTTAACCTGAAAACCAAAACTCTGCTTAGCAAATTTTGTAGACTTGGTATTCTGTTTGCGCTGTTAAGCAAGTGATTTCACTCCAAACACTTGGCTGAAAACCTCTTGCTTTTTTGAGGCTGCTCTTTTGAACAAGTGTTCTAGATAGCAGTTCGGCTTTCCCTCACGCTTTGGAAGCTTTGCTCTTGTGGTGGCATGCTGTGATTCAAACTCAGAATAACCCCGTTTGACAGAGTACAACTGCCACTGAACGGGGCCAACGAGGCTGGGTTTATTGGTTTGATCTTATGGAAGCAGATGTCCTGCAGAATTGCTAGTAGTTTTAGATAGCCCAATTTATTATTATTGTTACTATTTTAAATACGTGTTCTTCAAAGTTACTCAACCGATTGTGTAATTCATCCAGATTAGGTGTTTTGGTGGGTTTGTTTTGTATTTTAATGTGACGCCTGCTCAGGCAGAGAAGTCATTCCCGATAACGTCTGCATTATCCCGCATTTCTTGTTCTGTCTTCCTGTGAGGCTTTGTTGCGGTTCCGTCTGATTTCAGTATTTGTCCAGTAGATTGTATTTTTCTTCTGTGTAACTGTCACTGTTCTGAGTGTGCCTGCTTTCTTTCCTGCCCATAGGACTCTTCTCTTACATCTATTTGCACAGTGAGCGTTCAGGCAGGGGAAGTAATGTGTACTGACTTGGGCTGCCTGCCTGCTAAGGGAGCTCAGGAGGCCCTGCAGTCTGCTGAAAGGGCTCGGGTTCCACATATTCGGGATCACATTGCTCTTCTCCTGAAGATGGTTTTCTGAGCTTGTTTGGAAACGTGAGCTTGTCATTTGACATGAAACTTCCGGTGAGCTCACTTACCTGGAGGAAAGAACAAAGCAACCATCCCCCATCCCTGCAAACACACCTGTGTTCTCTGTTTACTGTTGACTACTTCTGTGTGAAATGTTTGGTTTTGCCTGTCAATAGTAGTCATTGAACATACAGACTTTGCAGAGAAACATACTTGGCCTTGTGGGTAGTTGGCTGTGTAGAAGTTAGCGTACACACACACCTAGAGAGAATTTACAAAATCCTCCAGATGAAACTTTCATGTGTCTCTCCAGTCAACTTGCAAGATGCTAAGTGCTTCAGGATGTATAATGATAAAGTGTTACAGGGTCTGCAGAGGTGAGGCCTGTGTGATAGGCAGGGACGGGGGATTTGGGGAGTAAATAAGGAAGGCGGGAGGGGGCAGGGAGCACTGAACCTGATTGTGAGTGTACAACTCATTTTAAAGGTGATTAAACCATTGGGGGAGGGAATGCTCTAAGATAAATGTGGTGGGGATTGTACAATTCCCCTTGATATAATTGAACGACTTAACTGTTCAATTGTATGATATGTAAATTATGTGGCAATAAAATTGTTGGGAAAAATGTTTTTTTTAATGGTTCCCAAAATTACTGTGATTGCTGGCTAATAAAACTGGGGAGAGGCTTAGAGATATTTTAATCAAAGTCTTCAGTTTCTTAGGAAAGAAACCTCTTGGAGTCTGATGTAACTTAAAATTGTTATCCTAAAGACTTTATGTCGCAGTATTCTGATTGCTTATTTCAGTGAGGTCAAACCATTGCAGAGCAGTATATAAAAGATATGATTACTCTAAAAGCAATTTTACAATATGCATGTACATGGTCTTCTTCCATTTAATGATCACAGTAAAAGCACTTGCCTGCGCTATGAAATATCATGGTGAATTTTTGGTTGCTAACTTCTTGATAGACAGGTCTAGCTGTTTCTTCATGCAAGACTCAAGAATTCCCATTCTTCCCATTTTACTCTGTTAAAAACTAAAATTCAAATAGCAAAATGACCAATGAACAGTGCCTTTCTTGATAGACAAATATGTCTCAAATTAAAGAGAAGTATTCTGATCTAGACATGTAGCTTCAGTTATTATTAAAAATGGAAATGTGTATTTAACTATAAAGGAAGTGTTATGTAACAAGAGGTCATAAGGTATTCAATGAAAAGTTATGTGAAGCTGGGGAATCATTTGATAAAGGGCGGTTAGCAAGTTCTAGACCAAGTTTCTGTTAGACAACTTCCTTTGAATAATTATGCATAACTCATCTTCTTAGATCCAACCACCTCTTCTCTATAGATCAGATTCAACACTACCCATTAAAATACATATAGTTTCATCACTTCATGAAAACAGGTATCCTTTCAGATTGTATCCAGTTTGTACCATTATACTTCCAAAAGCTTGAAAATAGATAGATTCCTTTTCTAACTTTTATATATGTATAATTTTCAATATTGTATACTAAAAATTCCAAAGAATGTGGAAAGTACTAAAGGTCAAAGCTGGCAGGAGTTGTTTGACAGGGTCTCCTGTGTCTCAGACAAAGGAAAGAGAAACAATTGTGCACATCCTCGAAGCAAACTCTGAGTCTTCATTGCTTGTGAGGCTCTCCCGGGACAGGGAACAAAGGCACTGCTAGTCAAGTGTAATTGGGAAGTGAAGCTATTTTGGAAGGCATTACCAAGTCTACACAGACAAGGAGACGTTATTTTCAGGGTGGCACCGTCATGGCTGACATCCTCTGCACAGTAACAGGATGAATTTCCAGCCCCTGACTAGCATTGCCCACCATCGACACCCGAGATGGGGACTGTAGTCTTTCTCTGATACGGAGTAAGGAATTCTTGAGTCTACCTACTGTCCTCAAGCCTTCATATGATCTCCTGTCATGTGAGAGTAAGCTTGAGGTGGTGCAGCAGGCAGAAATCAAAGAAGTTAAGAATGAAATTGAGTAGGACTTAAAAATGATTTTCTTCCAAAAATTTGTTAACATGTGCATGGATGGCATTTTCTGGGAACTAAGTGATCTTTTAAACTTTAATTTTAGTTCTGACTTCACAAAAGCCCTCCAACCGCCCCCCATTTTCCCATTAATACACTTTAATTATTTTTATTTGATGTCATCACCTTAAGGACTGATTTAAAGGCCCTTTCCTCACATGCTTTCTTGACATATAGCATCCTTGTTCTTTCTGTCCATGCCTTCCTTGAAGCACTAGGAATCTCTTGACTTTGTTGCCCTTATTAACATTGTATGCAAATATTAGAGTTATTGGATTTTGGGGATGGAGCCTCTGGGGAAGGCGCGCATTGGAGAGCCTTCAATAAAGAAAGTGCCCTGAAGGTGAGAAGTGGGGTAGAGTGGTGTGGTGTCTGAAAGGTGATCCCAGAAGGCGTGTTCTGAGAAAGTGCCAAGAGGAGCATTTAGGTAATTGTTCCTTCCGGCACCAAGGCACGCAGGACCTCTGCCCTCTGCGAGGTCGTTCCACTCGTCACTCTGTCGTCACTTCACATTTAAACCCTGGAGAAGAAACCACTTTCTTCTGAAAATGTCCTTAGAAAGCACAGTCCAGAACACTATCCTTAACAGCAACGTCTAAAGCACCCTCTGAATAAAGACAACTCCGTTAAGAAAGCCAAGGTGGGATTCTCAGGGTGTGGAGAACTCAAGTCCCTGGAGCAATTGCATGTCAGGGATATAAGTGGTCCATCTGTTCTACATGTAGGCTATTTTTGTTTTATCTTTAGAACTTCACTTTTCATTTATTTCCTTTGAAAAATTTGGAAACTTGACTTTCTCTTAACCTTGGAACAACAACAAAAAATCCCAACAAAGACACCAATAAAAGCCTTATGAATGTTGTGTGTTTTTTGTATCTGGACATGGGAAGAATGTTATTATATCCACATAATACATGCATGTCTACAATAGAGGCCTTCAAAACATGTTCTTATTTTTTTTTTGAAAATGAAAAAGTGGAATTACGAGATGATGGAATTTTCTAAGGCGTTTTTGTAGGGTCCTTGTAGCTGAGTGTTAAAGAAAAGATCTTATTAGGAACATGGGATTCACTTCTGTGTTGTACTTTTTGCCTGTTGACTTTTGCTCCAGAGTTAGCTTTGAAGGATATGATCATTTGGAGACAACCAAGATTATAGGAGTAGAGTAGGCTAGAACCCAATCTTCTCTGGAAGGAAATGGTTAATTTGACTGCAGTTATTCTGTAATATATATGAAAATGGGTTTCCATCCCATAAATTCCTGGTCATTAGCTTTCTTGCATTATTTATGAAAGTTTTAGTCCTGCCACACAAAGCCTTGGGAGTGATGCTCCACAGCTTGCAATTTCAAGATGGAGTTTAACATGTGGATGTGTGTGTAAATATCTATTAGTTCATAATGAACTTTAGTATTTTTCCTTGAGCCAACCAAACTTGAGCCTGGAACAGATTTTTCACAGCTGGGTTATAAACTCTTGAAAAAAGTGTTGATAGTAGAAATGCTGCCATAACTTTAAATCTGGTAGTGCGAAGAGACAGCTTTCAATCTTCGGGAATTGCTGACAACGTAGAAGTTTGTTTTCAGATACATCTGCAGTGACTTATCGTGAGCCTTCCAGGCTGGGAAATGAAGTGCTTTTCTCTTTTAGAGGGAAAAAAAGAGAGAGAATATATTCATTCAGCTGAGGGCAGAGCCAGTAGAAATGGGTTCATTATATTGTACATATCACTTACTGCTTCTTGAATTTTGTTAGATATTTTGGTTGCTATATGGGGCTTTGCAAATGATGGGCGTACCAACATTTGTTCTACCTCCTTTCCAAGTGCTAGGAACAGCGTGAAGGGTTTCCCCACATTCCACTTGTCGAATGAGAACCTGTCTTTGACTGCCAGTGGAGTTCAGCCCCGAAACAAGTTTGGCAGGCCTTTTCCCCTAGCCCAGCTTTGAAAGGTCGTCTGAAATCTGCTCGGCACACCGGAGCCACACATTAGCCTCCACTGACCGAAGGGGGCGCAGCCATGCTTGCAGTGCCCTGGGCTGGATGGAAACTGGATTTCTCTCTTGGATGGAGACAATATTGCCAGTGGAACACCATTTTCCTTCGAAAACCTGTTTTCCTGGTCCAAATGCTGTGCTTTCCCAGAAACTGCCAAGCAGATATGAGAACAAGGTCATTGCATCTGCATTGCTAGCAGGCACCTTTTGTGGTCAGAATGAAAATGATAACTGATTCTTTTTGAAACTGTGATGACGCATGTATGTTGGGGAGGGGGTTGAGGACACCTCTGCTTGTACCTATCTGTCTTGTAAAATATTGTGGTCACTGTAATTTATCAGAAGGGATTTTTGCCTTTATTGCCCATACATGCACAATTGAGGGGAGAAAAACCTTGTATATCTAGCCTATTGTTTTATCCAGGAGCCTCCAGTGGTTACTTATTGGTCTGCTAACCTCAAAGTCAGCAGTTCGAAACCACCAGCTATACCATGGGAGAAAGACGAGGCTGTATACTCCTGTAAAGAGTTATAGTCTCCGGAACCCACAGAGGCAGTTCTGTTCTGTCCTAGTGGTCTCTGGGCATCAGAAGAGAATAGATGGAGATGTTAAATCTATTTATTTTTTATCATGCATGAAGTCATTCGTATATTTTAAGGACACTGGTAGAGTACACTGACTTCTTTGAATAGTTACTGTAGGTTCAAAGACTTGTACCCTACGAAAAGCTTAAGGAGTCAGACTTATCTTGCAGCTGACTCAGCACCCTTTCTCCAATATTTCCCTCTTGAGATGAGCTGAGGACAACAGCCAGGCATTTATGTTTCCCTGGTATTTTGTATTCATGAGCTACACTGAGATTGCTTCAGGTAACTGCAAAGAGCTGGCCTTGAAGACATAGCTTTGCTTGTTGCTGTCCTAAAGAATTAGGAGTCTTGATGGTATAGTGGTGATGCATTGGACTGGGGTCCGTAGGGTCAGCAGTTCCAAACCACCAGCAGCTCTGCAGGAGAAAGACTGGGCTTTGTACTCCTGTAAACAGTGGAGTGGCAACAGTAGTGTCTCACATGCCCCGTTTGCATGCCTCCACTCAAGCGTTTGGTGGGAGTTTTGAAGGCTCGGTACAGAAGTTCCATGCCACCACACAATTCCATCAACCAGTAGCTGAGACGCTGAAGAAATTTCAGCAGCATCTAATTCAAACGTTTATGATAGGTGGAAAATTTGTCACAGAGGCTCTCTGTGGACGCCTGCAATGACAGAACGCTGTCTGCAAAGGAAGGAAGCCCAGTCTATTGAGGAAGTGCTGTTAGAAACAAGTTATATGAAAAAATGCAGTTCTGAGGAGGTCTGTGGAAGAAAGAAAACTATACTTTCAGAGGCAACAACAACATTTTCTGCTTTCCTTCGGATTTTCATTTAGTGATAAAGTATTTATATGAAAAGATATTGAATCAGATTGGATGTTTTTTGTCCTCCATAACATTCTCTTCTTCACAGATTTTCAAACTTCTTACTTGCAGTCACCATATATTAGCTTATACTGTGAACATCACTTCAACATGTTGTTCTGTTGCCTATTTTAATATAATTGGGAGATGCTGTATTATGTAACAGATCACTAAATTATTTCCAATCAGAATAAAAACCTTCTACTCAGGGTTGTGTCCACTAATACAGATACCCTTGCCTGAACCCAGATAGTAAATAATAACAAAATGGCTTTTGTTTTTGAAATTCCAAAAACATACATATGTATTCTTTATTGGAAAATAATACAGTATTCAATAGAATTAAGTGATAGTCCCATTCACTTCTCCAGTCTCTCTACAAAATTTGTTAACATGCATGAAAGGTTTGAGTACAGTTGAAGATGTAAAATGACGCTTAAAATTCAACAATATGCATTTCAGCTTTCTTTTTATTTTTTAAATAGAGTGTTTTATTGGTAATTTGGTCGAATTTATAATATCATCAAGGAGATAATTGTTCTTTCATTTGTTTTCCATTTGTTTTGTTCAAAAGCAAACTTCAGAGGCTCCTCCTATGAAATATATATTACTAATTTGGAATTAATACATCTATCATATTATTCCATAGTTCAGTCACGTCTAGCAGAATTGTGCAATAGCTACCACAACCAGTTTCCAAACATTCATTTTCTCCCTGGACTCCTTGACTTGGTATCCCTATAACCCCACCATTACTCCTGTGCCCTGCCCCGCCCAAACCCTTATTCTACTTGCTCTCCCTATAGGTTCATCAAATCATATACCGAATCATATAAGAACATATGACAACACTGCATGAGGGTGACCTCCAATGATACAACACCTCTGAGATACCCGCTAACATGAACAAACAAAAGCATCCACTCAATAATTCATATACATTTTGGTTCATCTCTTACATTGCTTCTCCCCCATGGTAACTGGACCTATCTAATGTCCTCCTGGGGTTTGCTATTTCTATTCTGACTTGTTTCTGTACTCTTCCGAACCTTGTCCTTGAATGAACACTGCCCTCTTGATCTCAAATGGTGAATCATTCTGTGTGTGTACCCCAAAGTGTTATTGTTCCCTTTGTGTTGTTGTGAGATGCCTGCCGATGTGTTGCAATTCGTGGTGACCGTATGTACAAACAACACACTGCTAGTTTTCTCCTGAGAAAAGAGTCCAGTACACGAGACTGACATTGAACTTTCTCACTACTCGGGATCACTGGGGCTGTGCTTCCTCCATGACAGATACCAGTATTCTGCTGGTAACTCATGGTACTTTCAGTCTCTTTTGGCAATCCCATAATTCAAATTCATCAGTTCTTCTTTAATATGTCTACTTGTTTAGCTCTGACATGAATATGAGATGATTGAAAATATCACAGCTTGGATCTGGTCTCCCATAGTCCCCAAATTGATGTCTTTGCTCTGTAACACTTTAAAGCAGTAGTTCTCAACCTTCCTCATGCCACGCCCCTTTCATACAGTTCTTCATGTGGGGATGACCCCCCAAATAAAAAGTAAAATTATTTTGGTTGCTACTTCATAACTGTAATTTTGCTACTGTTATGAATCATCATGTAAATATCTGATATGCAGAATGTAATTTCATTGTTGCAAATTGAACATAAGTAAAGCATAGTGATTCATCACAAAACAATATGTAATTCTATATTGTGAAATATCTATTTCTAATGACAAATCAATGAAATGTTGTACTGAAGCATGGTGTAGCCTGGGTCACAGTCTTCACGCGGGTTACTCACATCTGGGCGTGTCTGCATGTGGGCGGACCCACCTGGAGACGGATAGAGGAGTGGTGTCTCAGTTCCTAAGACCATCAGAAATAGGTGTTTTCTGATGGTCTTAGGCAACCCCTGTGTCAGGGTCGTTTGACTCGCAGGTTGAGAACCGCTGCTTTAAGGAGTTGTTCTGCAGTAGGTTTGCACAGTGTGATGTGCTAATTTATTATGATATTGTATGGAGAGGACTTTCATTTTCTTCTCATTGCGGCTGCCATGCTTACACTTTATTAATGAATGCTTCCAGTCCTCTTCTCGTTTAGCAAGCAAGGTTCTGTGCGCTGCATATTGCAGGCTGTTAATGAGCCTATTCTCCACCCCTCAGGCCTTGCTCTTCTTGATATTGCTCATTATCTCTGATTATCCGTTGTTAAACAGATTGAATGAGATTGGAGGATAATGTCCAGATCCATACTCACCATGTGCTCTGGCTTGGCTGCTGCTTCTCTGCCACCCTTAGGTCCCAGCTCTCTGTCTCCTGGATCTCAGGATCCAATAGTTGTGCTCCACTCCTAGGTCGTCTCTCTTGATGGTAAAGAGATTTCCCCTTCCTGCTTCTGAGGTGGCTCATTTAATACCCAACAGGATGAACAAACCCCACTTAGAGTGACAGATGTCCAAAACTCCTATTAGCTCTGTGAATAATCACAATCATTTCCCCAGACCTTCTCTAATACAGACCCATCAGGACATAAGGATGTGGTGGGATTTACAATGGCCAGAAGATCCATATCAAGCCATTTGCTGTGCCATTCCTGTAGCAACCTCATTCATTGTGCCCGTGTAAGATATTTCTAGAGACATATTTCAAATACCTATCACATGCTTAATTATGTAACTTTTAAGCCACATCAAAACACATCATTTATACTGTTCAGTGATATGTTTTTTTTCTGATTAATAATATATTAGAGACTTCACATGACATCAGTAATTAATATTTTAAACTGATTTTGAATATATGTATAGGTAAAAGAATACACTATGGCTCATTTAACCATTCTGTATTAAAACTTTAATTTTAAATGAATATTAGGCATGATTTATTACACTAGTAATTCAGCTTATTTATTATTGTTAATGTTTTAGGAAAATTGTTCTGCCATCAGTGTGTGGGATGAATTGAAACTAGGAGACGTTGTACATTGTTGATAGCAAGAGCAATAAGAATATCCCCCTGATCCTAGTGATCCAGATAAGGATCCTTTGTGGAGCAGTGAGTTAAGTGTTGGAACGCAAGCCAAAAGCACAATGGCTAAAATTAATTTGTTACTCTGCAGGAGCATGATGAGGTTGTTTGCGTCTGTAAAGACTTACAGTTTCCAAACCCTAATGTGTGGGATGACAAAGCTCAGTCCTACAGGGTCTCTGTGAGTCAGAAAGGACTACATGGCAGTGGGTGGGTGGCATGATCCCAAATCTGAGGTGGGGAGTGAGGAAACGTTGGAACACCAGAAGTGAAGCTCAGAGACAGAGGAAGTTGAGTGGGTAGAGGATCCTTTGAGATGGCACTAGAACATCTGAGTAGAGCCAGGGGTCCTCAAACAATGGCCTGCGGGCCACATGTGGCCCCCGCCGAGGACATTTATCTGGCCCGCTGGATGTGTTTCCCCTTTTGTATTTTTATGTGCAGTGTTCATAGGAATTTGTTCATAGTTTTTTTTAAACTATAATCTGGAACTCCAATGGGTCTGAGGGATAGTGAACTGGCCCCCTGTTTAAAAATTTTGAGGACCCCTGGAGTAGACAGTCAAAGGACAGAGGAGAGTACTGTGCTATGCAGTGCAGGGCTTGTGCCTTTGGGAACACACGGGTGGATTAATTCCTTTCTGAATCTCTTCTAAAATAAAGCATACCTTAAGAAGGCATTCGTTGAATTTATCAACATGAATGTTTTTCTAAAATCATTCATAATTTTGTTAGTATTATAAGAATGACAAATTCACAGACATTTGTATGTTCACCACCTCCAGAGAGGCTCAGAGATGGTAAGTAATATAAGTTGATAGAGTGATTATCTCTTGCACTAGGCTTCCTGAAGCAAATAACTTCAGCTGACACCTCTCCGGAAGTCAATATTCACCAGGCTATCTGAGGAACCAATGAACATCAACTTGTCTGTCTTTGCCTCGGTGTTTTCAACATTCAGAAATATTTTTACTTTATTATCTTAATTTTCTCATTACCGTTATTAATTAGAAGACATTTTATGTCAATGACTAATTTGAAATACTAATTCCTCTTCCACAAAGTGTTTCAAGAATATGTCTATGGGGAGTTTAATTAATTGGATAAAGCATTTTTGAAAGGAGTGTTTTTTTTTCTTTCAGTAAAACGAGACTCACATTTCTGTTGAGTTCTTTCATGATTGAGTCTGTTAATAATTCAGTGTGGAAGAAGATAGTGATCAAGAATATTAGCCAGACTCCCCATGAGTAATTGAAAAGCAGAGGGCTGCAGTGTATGTACTGGTGATGAAGAGACACAATGAGTGGCAGATTTTAAATTCCAAGTTTGAAAAGTATTTTAATTTTGCATTTGGTAAATTATCTACCTTAGTTTCTATATTACTATTTAAAAATTAAGGCAAGAAATTGCTATTGCCTTTATCAATGTGTTCTCCAGTAGAGTATAACTAATTGGTATGAGGAAGCATGACATATCTAAATTTTACCTGTGATTCCTCTTCTTTGCTTTTGAATTTTTGCACTGAACATTTGGATATTTATTTTTGAACTTCTACCAGAACTGGAAAGGAATGGAGGATGGATGGATGAATGGTTAGATGGATGGATGGATGGATGGATGAATGGATGGATAGATGTCAGAAAAAAGGAAAGGAGGAGAGGAAAGAAGGAAGGAAAGAAAGATGAAAGAAAGAAATCAAGAATAGAGGAAGAAAGCTTTGTGGTCACCACCTTGTTCACTGTACAATGATTCCGGGAAGTGATTCCATTGCATTTACAGAGAAAAGCAAGACTCAGTGTTAGAGTGAAGAAATTCTTACATGAAGAAATTATAGCTACTGTCACTATTTAGAAAGAGTCAAGAGTTGATTGGCAATCTTCTCTTTTCCTTTGTTTTTGCTCTTGGTCAAGTTTATTATCATTTTTTAAAAAGAAGAAGATTTATCATAATCAAAAGAATATCTGAATGTCTCATTCTGCAGAATTTTGACCAAATTTGAAGTAGAACATTTTTCACGTTATCTATTTTCTCTTTGGATAATTATATATTCATACCCTTTACCTATTCAACTACTAGGCTCTTGAGGTTTTTATTATTGAATTTTATGAGTTCATTAAAAAATCATTTTATTAAGGGCTCTTACAGCTCTGATAACAATCCACGCGTTCATCGTGTCCAGCACGTTTGTACATATGCTGTCATCGTCCTTTTCAAAACATTTTCTTTCTACTTGAGCCCTTGGTATCAGCAGCTCTTTTTTTATTTTCCTTCTTACTCTTGCCTTCACTTCCCTTCTGCATTCTCTTCGCATTCCATTCCTGAACTAGGACATTCCTCATTCTACCTGGAGTGTGTGATGATTTCACTGTTCCACACTGGGGCTTCTTTGCTATGTTACAACAAAACATTTGTAAACTAAGAGAATTTAGATGAAAGCCAGAGGAAAAAGAGTTTCCTCTTGGGAGTCCTTAAAAAATGATTTATGAGCATTTAACATTAATTTGATATATGAGGATAGATAGGATAATTGTCTTTGAGAGAGTAATACTGATTTTCAGATTCTTCTTGAATGCATTCATTACTGGGCCATTACAAATATGAGCATAGTTCAAAAAGTTTGTGAAAACATGGAATGAAAAGAGCATGAAGTATTTCACTAGGTTTTGTAAGATTCTAGTATAATGAAAATGATGGTCACAATAAGCAAAGACAGAAATTTACAATGTGACAGAAGAGAGGTCAGTAGGAGGTATCTGTCCATATTCTGACAATGCTATGCTTAAACCTGGGTGGGAAATACATTTCTCTATTGTTAACATTAAGGTTTAAAGTGCAAATTTTAAAAAGTTAATTTCTAGGGGGAAATTATCTTTTTTTACTAGTCTAACAGTGAATAAAGTAATTCCATTTGCCTTGGGATGCATCAGGAGCTTCGTACCACAGTGACTTAAAAAATGTAGATGTTAACCCAAAGGTTGACATTCTGGCCCACTGGCTGCTTTAAAAATCCTAAGGGGCAGGTCTGGTCAGTCTCATAGGATCACTGTGAGTCTGAATACACACTATGACAGTAGGTTTGTTTTTGCTTTATGATATTGTACAGAATATTAATGGTAAATATTGCCCATAATTTGCTTCAAAATAAAATTCGAATTACAGGGTTCATATTAACTATGACTCATATGGATCTTTTAAAGCCATGATTTCTTCATATATATATTTTTGATGCAGAACTCTGGGCTAGCTCTACATTCTGGTGAAAGTTGTGGAATAAAAAGCTCGTCAACCCAAAGTATACTTTAAAAAATCATTTTATTGGGAGCTCGTACAACTTTTAGCACAATCCATACATACATACATTCACTGTATCAAGTACCTTTGTACATCTGTTTCCCTCATCATTCTCAAAATATTTGCTTTATACTTGAGCCCTTGGTATCAGCTCCTCACTTTTTCTCTCCCTCCCTGCTCCCCCTCCCCCATGAACCCTTGATAATTTATAAACTGTTATTATCTTGTCATATCTTACACCATCCAATGTCTCCCTTCACCCACTCTCCACCGTCCTTTCCCCAGGGAATAGGTCATATGTAGATCCTTGTAATCTGTTTCCCCTTTTCCCCTCATCTTCCCTCTACCCTCTTGGTATCACCACTCTCACCACTGGTCCTGAGGGGTTCTTCTGTCCTGGATTCCCTGTGTTTACAGTTCGTATCTGGACCAATGTATGCCCTCCATTCCAGTCATATTTCTAAGGTAGAATTTGGATCATGATAGGTCAGTGGGGGGGTAGGGGGAGGAAGCATTCAAGAACCAGAGGAAAATTGTATGTTTCATCATTGCTACACTGCACCCTGACTGGCTTGTCTCTTCCCCATGACCCTTCTGCAAGGGGATATCCAATTTCCCACCGATGGGTTTGGGTCCACACTACGCAGTCCCCCTCATTCACAATATTATGATTTTTTTTTGATCTTTGAGTGTGAGGTCCTACAGGCTGGAAGATAAACAAGTGGCCATCTATCTGAGAGACAACAAAGCCCACATGGAAGAAGCACATCAACCTGAGAAATGACAAGTATACTTAAGACCTCCTTTTACTCAGCTCTGATTTGTATGATGCTGTATTGTTTGCCGAGCGTGTTCATAGATATTATCTGACATACAGAATACTAGAAACTGTCATATTATATAGCAGGTCCATAGTTACACTAATGTTTGTTCTTTGGAAGTTTAAACTCGTGTAAACTTACTCCCATTTAAATGAGCTTAACCTACCATGATGCCTTAGAATTGAGGTAGAGGTGGAAAGATGAAGAAGAACTTACAACGGTCAACTGAGCTGATATGCAGACACATGACAATGCTTGCTTTGTGCCCAGGTCACCATAGTATGCACATGGAATATGCATTTATCTAGATGTGCTTGCATGTCTGCTGCTATATTTTATATTTGACCCTGTAGACCCTAGAGCTTACCAAAATCCCAAGAAGTATTCTTTTATACTGTATCTTGCAACATTTGGAAATGAAAAGTTGTGGAAGTTTGATGGTAAACGATTCACTAAAACGAAGAAGTTTGTTAGGTATATTGCTCGATTATAGCACAGAGGTGTGCATTTCTCACACCCTCCGGAGTTCCGCACTTTAGGATGGGACTATTCGTCCTTCTGGTTTCGTGTCACTTCACTTTTGTCAATACAGCTTACTTATTTATTTTGCCAATGAATAAACGGGCAGTGTTTTGTGTGAATGGCTCTTTCATGTAGCCATGTGGGTAAGACATTGGCTGTGTTCTTAGGCTGAGAAAGTATAATTGTAGCTGTGAGATGAAGTGGGTGTAAAATGAGTTTAATGGCTCGGTCAACTTCAGGAGACCAATGTCGATTTCTCCTTTTGTGGCAAAGGTTTTGCAACAACCATTTTTAAAAACTGTTTTATTAGGGGCCCATTCAACTCATCACAATCCATGCATACATCAATTGTCTTCAGCGGTTGTGTCTGGAAGGTGAGCATCAGAGAATGCCAATTTAATAGAAGAAAGTATTCTTTCATTAAGGGAGTACTTGAGTGGAGGCCCAATGTTCTTCTGCTACCTTAATACTATGCCTATAAATATATGCACATAAATCTATTTCCCCATCCTCATATATAAATATATTTGCATATGTACATGCCTTTATTTAGACTTCTGTAAATCCCCTTTGCCTCCTGGCTCTTTCCTCTATTTCCATTGACTTTCCTCTTGTCCCACTGTCATGCTCAGTCTTCATTTAGGTTTCATTAATTCCTCTTGGTTACCTTACCCTTGATCACGCCCTACCAGGCCTCCTACATCCTCCTCACCACTGATTTGGATCACTTGTTGTTCCTTTGTCCCTGAGTTTGTTAACACCACTACCTTTCCCCCTGCCTCCTCCTCTCACAGGTCCCCCCCAGAACTGTTCCCCCATTGTGTTATCCTCCACTCTGTTCATCCAGCCTATCTTATTTAGACAGACCTGCGGAGATAATAACATGCACAAAAACAAGACAGAGCAAAACCAAGCAACTATATACAACAGAACACCACCAACAACAAACCAATGACAGAAAAACAAAACAAAACAGAAGAAAGAAAAGCTTGTAGTTAGTTCAAGGACTGCTTGTTGGCCTTTAGGAGTGATTTCCAGTCGAGTGTGTTGGGGCACCACACTCTGGCCCCAAAGTCCACCTTCAGCATTCCCTGGGGACCTCACTGCTCCATTCCCTTGCTGTTCTGTTGCACCCATTTAGTGTTTTGCCTCGATGTGGCGTGATCAGATAATCGCAGTGTGTTGGTGACACAGTGAAGGAAATGCTGCCTGCATTGGAAAAGTATATTCATGATATTAAACACTCAAACAAGGGAGATTCCAAGGAGAAGTCAACTTCACCATAGGTTTTGTACCATCATACGTTTAAAATCCAGCATATGTGTATTAACTGTTCCCCAAGATGAATGATTCACGTGACACATGTGTTACAGGATTTTATTTTTGTTGAATAAATAAAGAGTAAATGCTTGTAAAAATATTTTAATTTTTTGATGAAATTTTCAAATGAGTGCTTTGCAAGCCCTTGTGTTTTTTGCAGCCAGTGTTGTGTGTTAAACAGCAACGATACAAACCCACAGCCCTGGGGGTAAGGGACATGGGACTGCTGCGTTGGAAACTTTTGTACTCAGTTCTTCCTTCAGAGTTGGGTTGCATTATGTTTATTTTCTTAATTTAACATAAATCAAAGAAGCCATTAAGAGTACAGTATCTGATTAGCACGTAATTGTTCTGACCTTCATGCTCTTTGTGGCTCAGTTAGAGCTTCTTTCGAGGGAAAGGCTGCCAAGCAGTCTTCTCCCTCATACCTCCCAATGGAAGGAGGCAATCGTTCGGAAACTTAGCTCCCTGGTTCAACTTGACAGGCAACTAATTTGAGTCACAGGGTAAAGCAGAGTTCTGGGCTTATTCTGGCAGTGTGAGAATGTTCCAGGGCTCACAGACTCTTTGTAAAACTGAGCCAGACCTTCCTGAGGGGGTGGGCGGAGTGGAGGGGCTGTCTCCATCCGGTGGTGTTTTAAAGCCCGTGGGCCAAATCGCACGTGTCTATGTGGAATGGAAGGGGCCCTGTTCTCAAGGTCTGAGTTGACGTGGCAGATGTAGAGAGAGGTTTCTGCAGGGAGGCATCTTCTAGACGAGCTTTACGGTAGGCAGAAGTGTATTAGTAATTTCCTCGATCACGATGCTCTCGAGCTATTAAGCTAGGAAACGGGAAAGCGTAACGACCAAGGCTGATGTCAGGCTATGATCTTACAGCTGGAAGGCTGATCGTGGCTGTCTGAGGAAGTTTTGGCTCCAGGGAGCCATGTGCATTTGAGAAAGCACCCTAAGTCTCTTTTCTCCTATTTGTATCCTCCTTTTCTTCCCTTTCCTTTATCCTTCCTCTTTCCTCTCTTGTTCTCCTCACCTTCTTTTCTCCCTCTTACTCTTTCTATTCAAGAAGCACTGGTGGCGCTGTGGCTCCAGCAATGGCCGCTAGCCCCAAGGTCGGCAGTTCACACCCAGCAGCCATTCGGAGGGAAAGATTTCACCCTGGAAGCTTCTAAGGTTTCGTTGAAATGGGATGGAATCTATTGATGTGGGAATTTGGTTATTCTTCCTCCCCTCTTTTATTCTTCCACGATAGGCTTTTAGTGTGGATCCATATTCCTACAATCTTCAAAATATGTGAAAACAAACCAAACACCCATTTTCAAAAAACCGACTATGCGACTTTGGAGGAGAACAGAGTCCAGACTATCATGGTGAACACTCTACCAAGTTTGTAAGATATGACCAAATGAATCACATTATGACCAAATTATCTATCACTAAAATTATTCGGTGAAGCGATCCAGTGATCAAAAAGACTAAAGTTAATTGTTTCAAGCTTGCTTTTAAACAAAGAAGGACATTTAACAATTTTTAAGAAAAATCTACATTGTCTTCAACATTTCAATTTGGACCATTTTAAACATAGAGAAAACCCCAAGCACACCCGTTTCCACCAAACGGATTCCAACGCAGGCCCACCTAACATGCTCCATGGGGCTGTGTTCTCTGTTATTTGTTGTTTGGTGCAATCGAGTTGGTACCAATTTATAGCGACCCCATCTACACAGACTGGAATACCATCCAAATCCTCTCCAACCTCTTACATTTGAAACCAGTCAGACAGCCACTGTGTCAATCCTCATTTTCACTGCCCCACGACTTTCCCATGCAAGGTGCCCTTTTCTAGGCTGGACTCTCCTAATCACTTGTCAAAAGGACATGAGAAGTCTCACAAGTTTTGCTTCTGAGGAGCGTCCTGTCTATACCTTCTCTAAGACAGATTACTTTTGAAGGGGGGGGGGTGTCCTTAGGGCCGTCCATGATCCTCTCAATATTCTTCACCAGCACCATGATTCAAGTGTGGCAGCTCTTCTGCTGTCCCTACGCCACGCCCACGTTTCACACGCATGCAAGGTGATTGATGACACAGTGCGTTGGGTCAGGAGCCTCTGATCCCTCCCAGCCTCGCTTGGCGGCAGCCGTGACTGTAGATGAGCATAATAAACACCGGTACGCACGTCACTAATTACCGTAGTAGTTGTAGCTACTGAGTTTTTGTATTTTGAACTAGTTGAAGATCCCTTGTATATTTTAGGATATTTTACTCCCAAATATTTCAAAATCCTCTAAAGTGAGGTCTTTTGCCACGAGGACATAATAAGGTATGAAACAAGCATTAGTTCAATAAAATAATCTAGTATGTAGTCATTGTTTAAATAGACCCTCACTCACTCATTGCCACTCAATTGATCCTGACACCCAGCGGCTCCATTAGACCAGGAACTGCCTCCTGGGTTTCCATGGAGGAAATTGCCTCACTTTTCTCCCTCAGCCATACTGGTGGGTTCGAATTGTTCCCCTTTCAATTAATCAATTAATATCCCAGGAATAACTACTGTTCCTAATTTGAATGAACTGTTCCCAGTAGGGTATTTTAAAGATTGTTTCACCTTTTTCTTTTATCCGAGATGCAATACAATTTATAAACCATAAATTTAATATTTTTATCTAGTTCTCTCACTCTTTATTTATTTAGGTGCTGTTGTTGTTCATAAAATTTGACATTTTCATTAGCCCATCCCAGGTATTGATAATAACAACTCACATTGATTTCTTACAGGTCAACTTACATAATTTTGTGCACAACAGGTAAGTGCTGTTAGGGACTTCTAACAGGAAGCAAGCAACGTCAACATGTCCTGTGAGTGACACGGGAACGTATTTGTACCCATGGATATAAAAATGTCTATTATATCACATTATTTAGAATCCATTTTTTCCTTCTAATTAACATGAGGATGGATATTCTGAGATATTTACCACTGTTTTCCAGTATCCACTGGTAATCTTTGAGGAATCAATTATTACCTTAGAGGATGTCATTTAAAAAAATATTTGAATCCCTCTGTACTTGGGATAAATTAAAAGTGAAATTTTATATGGTTATATTCAATTATACCAAGTACAAATTCTCATAATATCGTTTCCAAAATGAGGCCATCGGCAGCTCCTTTAGCTCAGTGCCTGTGTGTCCTTCAATCCCCTTCTTCTTGGAGTCCTTTTCTCCCTCGGGAACAGCAGCTCTTTTTGTCGTTTCCCTGTCGCGGCCACAGCATGAAGCACTTCTCCAAGAAGCCCTGATTTCTTTTCATGGAAAATAGTATTTTGAAGACAAGATGCCAAAGCTAGGTTTGCTCATCGCTACCAAGAGCAATGTTCTAGGATTCAAGTGTGGACATTGTTGTCTGATTTCTATTTACAGATTCCAGGAAGCACAGCCCTGCTCGCTGTGTTTACATGTCTCCAGTGTTACTTTTGTATCATCAAGGCAACCTGGCGTAGTTGCAAGAGCTACCACATGGCCTGGAAAATCTAAATTATATGGCACCTAACCTTTTAGAAAAAAATATTATTTAGAAAAAAATGCAAGTTTGCCAAACTTTTATCTAGTTGCTTTCCAGTAAAGTTTTAGGAATGCATCTTTTTCCCAATGAGCTTTTCATTTGTGATTCTGACCCACAGAGTGCTACAGAGATCAACTTTATTTCCTGAATGAGCTTTACAAACAAGCAAACTGACAGCAACAGCCAAGCAGGCACACAAAACAAGAACAACAAACAAACAAAAATACAATCAACAGAGAATAAGGATATGAAATAAGAATTTCAAGGCTTTAGACAATAGATCAAGAAGTAGAAGAGCCATTTCTGATCAACTGGAAACAAATAGATGAGCTCTCTTGCTGCCTCAAAATATTGCTGTGAAATGATTTCTGGACACAGGCATGGAGAGAGGAATCAGGATGGACTCTAACTGACTTCCAGAGTGAGGCGCTCCTGGAGTTTTAGTCTGAACATGATTCCAGGAGACCAAGGGGTTATGGAGCATCAAAGAGAATAGAGCTGAGCAGAAAGAGTCTTAAAGAGTTTCAAATGGCCTCAGCAGAGTCTTCAGTACAATAATGATTAGAGCATCTCTATCAGAAAACTATCAGTGTCATGGAAACATTTTCCCTCCAAATTCAAGTCATAGAGAATCCAAGCCTACGAACTAAAAATGCACAATGAACCCCCAATCACAAAATACAGATGAACAAAAATGATACCCAAAACTCCAAAATCAAATTGTTCAAAACCAGTTATATAAAGATACAACATTTAAAACAACAGGGGAAAACAAAGCAAAACAAACCAGAAACCAACACTTCCCACACAGAGGGTAAAGATCATAATGGCAACAGATTTCTCGTCACACACAGGTGAGTAAAAGAGAGTAGAGTGAATAAGTTCAAGCGTTTAAGAGCAAACCAAAAATTAACCTATTAACCTAGAATTATCTATATATAGCAGAGTGAAATACAGTTCTTTTGACACAAAGAATTCATCATCATTAGACAAACACTAAAAATAAGAGAACAGAAGTGCATGAAGCAGAACTGTAATATCAGGTCATAATGTGAATCTACAGAAGGAAATAAAAGCATTGGAAATAGAAATCACTTGGATAAATGCATCATTTAAATCTCTTTAGATGATAATTGAATATTTAAATAAAACACCTGGGGCACTTATATGTATAATTAAATGTATGACAACGCATAAAGATCAAGAGGGAAGAAACAGAAACATAATCTTAGAATTTTTTAGGCTACAAATGAATTTGTATGTAATTACTTGAAGGTATGCTGTGATTCTTTAAAGATGTGTGTTGTGAGCCATCGGGAACTAAAATGATGGAGCAAAAAGTTATAGCTAAGGAGTCAAAAAAGATATAAAAGGCAATTACAAAAATAATTTAATGAAAGCAAAGGTAGACAGAAAAAGAGGGATGATAACACCGATTAACTCATGCAAATGACACAGGTTATTTGCATAGTCTAATACTCCACAGGAGCACTAATATCACACTGATTAAGCGCTTAGCTGTGGACCGGAAATGCTACGGGACTTTCCTAAAGGCACGGTGAGCCAGCTCCCATAGAGACTCGGACTCACTGCCATGGGTTGGTGCTGACCCCTGGTGACCCCTGATGGGTTTCAGAGCCTGTCACTTGCTGAGGGGAGTAGAGAGCGCCATCTTTCACTTGCTGTAGGAACTTGCAAGTCTCTATATCAGTGGTTCTCAACCTTCCTAGTGCCCCAACCCTTTAATACAGTTCCCCATGTTATGGTAACCCCCAACCATAACATTATTTTCATTGCTACTTCATCACTGTCATTTTGCTACTGTGATGAATCATTGTGTAAATATCTGATAGGCTGTATGTATTTTCATTGTAACAAATTGACCATAATTAAAGCATAGTGGTTCGTTACAAAAACAATATGTAACTAGGTATTATGAAATATTTATTTCTAATCGCAAATAAATGAAGTTTTATCTTGAAGCATGGTGTAGCGTTGGGAATAGTGTTTGTGCCGTGTACTCGTGTGTGGGAATACCTGCAAGTGGGCGAACCCGCTTGGAGACGGATAGAGAAGCGGTGTCTTGGTTCCTAAGACCATCGGAAATATGTGTTTTCTGATGGTCTTAGGTGACCCCTGTGAAAGGGTTGTTCGACCCCCAAAGGGGTCGCCACCCACAGGCTGAGAACCGCTGCTTCATATATTAGATAGACAGTATTTGTTCATGACCCATTTGCAAATACTCTATTCCATTTAGCTAATTTTCCTTTGGTTTTACTTATAGTATGTTTTACTGTAGTTTTTTTCTTTTAAATGTCATTGAATTTATTAATCTTTTAATGGATGTTTCATTACTTTTAACCATAATTAAGAAAACATGCTCACATTCAAGGTTGTGCACTCTGATTGACTTGTCTTCTAGCCATTACCCAGATGCCTGTGAACCTCTTAGAGCTCAGACACAGTATTATGAGAAAATCTAAGCAGCTCCACACAGAGCCTCAGATGGACAGGAATTAGGTATCAAAAGTGTCTGGCATGGGGTTTGGGGCTCTGCTCAAAGGGATTCCCTCTGGGACTTGGGGGTACAGTGAATGGTATGACCCTTTGCTGGGCATGCATACACAGTTGGGTATGCTGGGCCCCTCTAGGGTTTCCCATATGGGCTCCAATAAATTTCTTCCCTTATGCTTAAAAAAACAAAAGCAACCTCTAGCCAATAATTGTTCCAGAGCACTATATACTTAGCAGTCATATAAATGAGTCTCCATGGAAGTGGATGCCCCTGCTATCTGAGGGGTACCCCAGTGGGTGCTGCTTAGAGTGGAATGAGCCACCTTACACCCTGCCTGAATGTGTAATGTATGCACATAGGACACACTTACTAACAATTGCAGATCCTTTTAGGTAAATATTTTGGGGATAATTTATTACACAGAGCAATGATCTCAGAGCAAATTTAACAAGATGACTATCTTTTGATTCCCCACTTAGTACTATGGTAAAATTTAAAACATTTTTAATATAATATATATTCTATTAAATTATATTATAGTGTGATCTCTTTTAATAAGAAATTTAACCTTAAGTGCATTAGTAATAATAATACGAAACACTGATGTTGCATGGAAAAGCATTAGACTGAATAGTATTTAATATTTAAGAGAAGTTTTATTAAAGGTTGGTTATGAGTCAAAATTGATTTGATGGGAGTAAGCATGGTTTGGGTTATTATCTTTTTGTCTTACCTACTGTAGAAGACCTGGGATCTGAACCCATGCCGTCCGATTTTAACATTTATGTTGGAGCAGTTAAAAATCATATATATCAAAGTATATATAAGTGATGTCATATATATATATAAAGACACACACATGTAAATGTCAAGCTATGAAAGTGTACATGTTTTTTTTTAACTGTCCTAATGTAAACGCTGAACTCAGGCTGCATGAATTCAGTCAGATCTCAGGTCTTCCACGGTAACTGTGTTGCCTTGAGATATTGGGGAAATGTTGTCTACATTATGGTTTGTGTATGTGTACGAGATAAGATCTAAGGGACACCCTGTCCTCATTATGGTTTGTTTTAAGCATTAACAAGTTAATAGTATACAGCTCACAGGAATGTACTTGCATCTAGTACAGCTCATGGTGGTGGTTGCTATCTGCAGTTGTGTCTGTGACAGACCCCTGCCTCGTCCTGGGCCATCCTCCAAATGCGTCTTATGTTTGAGCCTATTCTTGCAGCCACTGTGTCAATCCATCCTGCTGATGGCCTTCCTTGGGTTTGCTGCCTTTCTAGATTACTAAGCATGATGTCATGCTCTAGGACCGATCTCTCCTGACAGCATGTCCGAAGTGTACATGAGATGAAACCTAGCCATCTTTGCCACTAAGGAACACTCTGGACGCACCTTGTCTAAGACAAACCTGCCTGTCCACTTGGAAGTCCATGGCAATTTTAATATTCTTCACCAGCACTGTTATTCAAGTGCACCAATTCCTCTTCAGTCTTCCTTATTCAGTGTCAACGTTTCATAAGCATATGAGGTATAGAAAGACCCTGGCTTGTGACAAGCACACTGTAGTCCTCAAAGTCCCACCCTTGCTTTTCAACCCTTTAAAGAGCTCATGCAGCAGGTTTACCCAATGCAGTGTGTCATTTGATCTCTTGACTTCTGCTTCCATGAGCATTGATTGTGAATTCAAGTCAGACAGCATCCTTGACAACTTCGGTCAGGTCTGCATTTTTATCAACATGTTACCAACTGGTCCAGGTGTGAAGACGTTTCTTTTCTTTCTATTGGGTCATAATCCATGCCGAAGGCTGCAATCCTTGATCCTCCTCAGTACGTGCTCCAAGCACTCCGCACGTTGAGCAAATGAGGTGTTGCTATCTGCGGATGGCAGGTTGCTGAGAAGCGCAGCTCAGTCTCTTAAATAAAACAGGGAAGAAAGGCAGGATGTCTGAGCAAACTCTAGCTCAGTGAATAGGATAGGGGCAAAGGAGAAGGAAACACAGGACTGGGGACATTGTTGGAGGACAGGATTCATTGAAGCAGATGACATGTCTCTGTGTCGTGTCCTATTTGCTCTCATGCAGGTCCCCCTGTGACACAGGGCAGCATGCAAGGAAATTCTGAAAAGTTTCCCGGACTTCGAAGATTTGAAGCCCTGATATAGTTAAACTTCTGTGCCTGGCAGTCAGTCATTCTGTTATGTACACACATTTTAGTACAGATGGCTGTTTTGAGAGAGTGTAAGCAAAACTGGTTATAACAAATGAATTTTGTATTCCCAAGATTTGTTTTTCTCTCGGTGTGTTATCATTTTGAGCTCCGATTCTGGAAGCATAGATGACAGGTGTGCTTACCAACTGTGCCTGAACTAATTATCTTTTCGGGAGGGGGGGGCATCTGCCACTGCAAACCCCTAACTCCCCATCCTTTCTTGTTGCATTTCTTCCTGCTTGAATTTGTTTACTTCATCTTTCTCGGGCGTCTACTTGTGATTGATGTTATGCCAACTTTCCAAAGGACCTTAAGGTGGCTTTTTAAAATTCATGCACGAGAAAACAATTAAAGTAAAAATAGCTCCTAGTCCAATGTATATGAGGTTATGTAAGGGCAGGCTTCTCCGTGGAAAAGTACAATTGTCTAACATTTTGGTCACTGATATTAAAATTCGGATTTGACTCCCCAGTCGTCAAGAGAAAAAAAGAGCAGCTGCTGAAGGACTCTTCCCAACTAAATTAGAACTGATAATGAATTTATTTTCCTGGGTTTAAATTTTGAAGAATAAAAAACAAAACTGTTGGGTGGTTTCTACCAACCCAGGACGTGCCTTTTCTATAGCTTTTTTAAATAACGAGGAAAGGCTTCCCATATTTCCACCATCGATGAGCATCAATGTGCGGTCAGTGAATGAAGGTAGTCTTCGTTTTCTTGCGCTTTTCAGGAGATTTGGCTAATGTGGTTTGATCCGGTTGCCTTTCCTTCTACGCTGGATACAATTAGAATAAGGAAGTGTTTGTCTAAGGATGGGCCTGCAGCACGTGCTTTCGAATCCCCGGAAAAGTTTACAATCCCGTGTAGTCTGGGATCTCAACGGTGACTTAGATTCTTTGGCAATGAATCGTGCTAATCCAGTGCTTTGGGTGATTTTTATAATATCTGACGAGGTCAGTTCGCTTCCTTAGACTCTCAAAGTACTGGGGGGAGGGGAGAGGGCAGCAGAGGGCAACACGAGCTGCAGAGAATTTCCGATGGGAAGACTTTGGTTGTCACTACCTGAGTTTTCACCGCTGGCAAGTGGATTTTTACACCGGAGCTGCTGCTTCATCGTAAAATGAAAGATAACCGTGTTGCTTCACCTACTGCAGAGCCTTTTTGAGGGAATTATATTAGACAAGAGCAAAGGCCTTGAAAAGTATGAAATACAAAATGAGAGTTGGTTTCCCTTGTTATCACAGAAAGCATATGATTTAATAGCTAGCTCTGAGAGGCGTTTGTAGAACAGAGGAGCTTTGGGGGACTGTGTTGGCTTTGATTCCTGAATTCCACACTCGGTGGGATCTCAGATCATAACCTTACCTTCTCGTGGTGGGAGAATCTCGTGACCCGTCTGTTCCTTCAATAGACTGTTTTTACCTCCCTTCCAACTTTGTGTGCGATGCTGTCAATCCCTGGGCCATTTGGAGCTCTTCAGTACAAATTAGGTGTTTTTGCCCTTTCCTGTAGCCAGTGACAGAATCAACTTTCTTAGCTAACTTGCTTCTTTTCTTCCTGCCAAAATAGTGCACCCGTCTGCTCTTCCTTCTTTGTTATTTTAGGCTATTGCCTCTATTCAAAGCTTTGTACTGACTGTCATTTTAAGGAGTATTGAGAGGTAGTAGAAACCACTAATCCAAGATTATTACTTTGAATATATTCTTCTGAAAAGTAAATCCGTTCTCTTTAGCATCATTAGTTAGAAATTTGATTCATGCTCTTATTTTAGAATGCTTTAAAATATGGTAGCTACATTTGCTTCAGTTAAAAAATCATCCCTCCCACTCAAAGCCCTAAATCCATTCACTTCAATCTTGGTAGCATAAAAAAAAAAAAAAGCCAACAAGATCTCCTGAGACGGACAGAGCCACCAAGAATGAATATTAATTTTGAAAATAACTGAGTGGAGATGTTGGCTGGCAATGTTCTCCCCTATAATTTCTTATGGCCTCACTATTTTTTTTCCTAAAGAAAGACTGATAAATAGTGCAGAAGATGAATTCCTGAATCTCCCATGAGATTGATAGATTTATGTTTGACTGCTGGTAGAGAATTCCACTCAAACCGAGTACAGTGATTTGAAATAAATTAGATTTGGGGGATCTTACCAACATGGGTAATTAAGAAACCAATATGGCCTAACTTGTGTGTATCAGTTAATGCAATTTAGCAAATGCGATGAGAACCAACAAGTCTGCCCTTGTCGGGTCAGGGAAGCAACATTTGCAAAGGTAACTTCAAACCCTTGTAGCATGTTTACAAAATACCCTTACTGATAACTCATCCTTTGTCGGCATCATTTCTTTTGCTGTTAGCACTAGGTAGAAGTTCTTATAGAAGAATCTTGGGAGTCATAAGAATGGAACAGCTGATGTACTTTCCAAAGTGAAATCTGACAGAGAAGACAATCAGCTAACTCTAAGGGTAGTTCTAAAGAGGACGCAGAGATGTCTTAAAATAACGTTTGACACTGGCCTCTAATGTCCTGGGCTAACTATGTGGAGCCAAGTACAAGTTTGTCTGTCTGCATCTTTCTGGCCAGTTCTTTGATGGTCGAGTTAGAAGGGACGCTTAGAGACCAACGTCTTTCATTATGCATTTTAGGAATTTGATGTTTAGATAAGCCAAGTGACTTTCCCAAGCTCATTCTTCTGCTGAGGGATTTTTAAGTCTGGTAAAACAAATGAACTTTGAAAGCTCTCATTCTCCGGGACATGTGAGACTGATACCACTTTAGGGAATATGAATTTGAGGGCTATATTCGATTGAATTATGATTTCACTTTTGCACAAGGTGAAAAATGATAAATTCATGGTTAATATATTTGAGAGCAGACAGTAGGCTGCACAATTCTAGATTATCAGTCACAGGTACCACATAACCATTAGCAGTCAGGAAGCCCATAGGCCTTTGTGGAGTCACTTCCCACTGCTGAATATTCCTCCTTGGAATCTTGTCCTAGGTCTGGGAATAAGGAGTTTTCATAGCCCAGACTACTTTATTGGTTGACTTTCTGATGAGTGGAATTCTAGAAATGCTTTGGAAGCATGGCGAAAAATAGCTGGGGACTGTCGCACGCTCAGTCTCGCCAGCAAGAAGGACGTGCCACAACAGGATTCTTCCACAGGCGTTTAATGCGGGTTCGATTTGCAGATGCGGAAAAAGTCCCCGAAGCCCCAAACTACTGCTGCTTATATGCCCTCTATGGGGACGTGCTGTGCATTGATTGGTGCGTTCGTCAGAACCCTTATTAGCATACTCCAGGGTGGAGTTATGACTACGTCATCTAAGCAGTGTGCATGCTCTAAGTGGTTGTTTACCACTTAACTGGGCCACCGCCCTGACTGCCCGGCGCCATCTTGTAATGGCGGCGAGAGCTGCGGCTTCCCACAGGGGACAGAGATTTTGAAAAGCATTCTGGACTGAAAGTGGAATGCGCACTAGTGACTTAAAGAATGATCATCAAGCGTGTGATGTGCCAGGACAGTCCTTTTGATCGCCAATTGAGGCATTCAGGATGACTGTAATTTACATTTGTTGTCATTGTTGAGGTTGTGAGGTGCCAGGGAGTCAGTGCTGACTCATAGCTACCAATGCCCAACTGAACAAAGGACTGCCTGGTCCTGCACTCTCCTCACAACTGTCCCTATGCCTGAGGACATATGTCAACTAGAGTAGCTCATTGAGGTCTCTCCTCTTTAGCCCTGCCTTCCATTTTACTAAGCACCACGTCCTTCTCCGGGGACTGGTCTTTCCTGACCACATATCCAAAATATGTACAACCAAGCCGTGCCACCCTTGTCTCTAAGAGACTTTCTGGCCATACTTCCAAGACAGATCAATTTGTCCTTTGACTATTCTTCTCCAGGAGCACAATGGACATGCATGATTCTTCTTCAGCTGCCTTAACAGAGTCCAATGTTCACACACGTATGAGGCAACTGAAAATATCATGGCTGGGCCAAGCGCATTTTAGTCCTCAAAGTAACATCCTTGCTTGTCAATGCTCTAAAGAGGTCCTGTGCTGTAGATAACTACTGAAATACATCTTTTGATCTCCTGCTTCCATGAACATTGATTGTGGATTCAAGCAAGACAAAATCCTCGACAACGTCCATCTTTTCTCTTTTATCATGATGTGACCTATTTCTCCAATTGTGAGGATTGTGGTCTTCTTGACATTGATTTTGGTCTTCTTGACATTGAGTTTGGTCTTCTTGACATTGAGTTGTAATTTATACTGAAAGCTGCACCTCTTGATCCTCATCAGCATGTGCTTCAGGTTTGATTCATTTTCAACAGGTCAGATTGTGTCACCCGGTTATCCCAAGTTGTTAATAAGCCTTCCTTCTGATGCCACATTCTTTTCCATATCACCCCAGCTTCTCTGATTTTTTGATCAGCTTACATCTTGAGTAAGTATGGTGAGAGGATACAGCCCTGAAGCACACCTTTCCTGATTTTAAACAATGCAGTGTTCCCTTGTTCTGTCACACACCTGCCTCTTGATCCTTGTTCAAGTTCCACATGAGCCCAATCTGCAATCCCCATTCTTCTTAGGGTTATTCTTAGTTTATTATGATCCAAACAGTCCAGTGCTTAAAAATATCTTTGTGCTATTTTCTGATTTCTGCCAAGATCCATCTGACACCAGGTAGCTCTTCTTGTAGCAGCTCTGAAGGCAGACACACAGTCATCTATTCTGGAGTGGCGAAAAGAATTAGAAGCCCACAGTTCTCTCATTAGATGGTTCAGATATATCAACTCCTGGAATTTTTATATTTAACCATAGACTCAGGGCTCCCATTAGTGTCACTGTGAGCAATGACTAGTGTAATTAATCATAAATAGCCATTGAAAGAAAGCACAAACATGGAAAATATGAGAGTTAACCAGACATATATGCATTCTCATAATATTTCATGGTGATGTTGAGCAATTAAGGACAAAGTAAATTTAAGGACAAAACAATTTATATTGTAGGTGTTTTAAATAAGTAAAAGGAGCTTTCTACCTTTTTTATTTTTCTATTTGCTGGCTTCATGTTAGCTGCAGTTCCAGCCCTGGGGTAGTGGAAATAGCGGTTGCAGCCCAATATAACCATCCACCTAGTGTAGACAAGGGTGCGTCAGAAATATCGACCATTTGGGACTCGTAGGTAAAGCAAGCAAGTGTGGCCGAAATCCTTCAGCACCTAGAAGCTTCCATCCCAGCAGTGAAACCCATAGCTCTGGGCTACAGTGCCTTTCTTCCCTTCCTTCAGAACATGTTGGGTTTATTAGCTAAAAGGAACATTGCAACAGCGGGATCTCTGATTTACAATTTGTAGAGCATTGCTGACTTCGGGACTTGACATGCATCTTGTTGTTGCTTGCGTGCGCCTCTCAACAATCTTTGTGAGCCTCTTGGGGATATGATCTGTCCTGTGTTTTCATTCGTGGCATGCGTGTCTTTGTTTGTAGTCCGTGGCTTCCTGTCTGTGGTCCCATATATGGTCAAAAGTCCTCCATCTGAAATGCCCCTGCATTTTCTGAGTTGTATTTCATTGAAAGTAATTGAGATTTTCTTCTGCTGCGCTCCGTTGGATGGTGTCGTTCTTCTGTCTGAAGGACACAGTGAGAGAGAATGTGGCAGATGTCGAGTAAAATCAGAGGTTATTCTAGCAGTTCTGTAGAAACCTATATGAGTCGGAGACAGGTGAATTATGTTGCACTATGTCAGCCCCAAGCTAACTGGCGCTTTTTCTTCGCTACATAGTGGAAACATCTAGAGGGCATGCAAAGTAGTTTCCATTGCACACTGCATCACTCATTAATGTCAACTGACACCCAAGGAACACCTGTTCCAGATATCACAGCTATTGGGAGTGGGAAAGAAAGTGAGAATACTACTTTGGGCCAAGCCTAACTCTCTTTCCTTTGTAACCAAAAACAAACACATTTGGAAAGACATTTATGTATTTTCTCTATACCTAAGTTTCCTATGTCATATTATAAGTGTCTGAACACTTTTGCATTATTTAAACCTCTAAAAAGGTACTGTAGGCACCATGGTGGTGCTGTTGGGTAAGTGATGAACTGCTATCAGTAAGGTCAGTGGTTCAAAGCCACCAGCTTATCAATGACTGAAAGGTGAGGCTGTCTATTCATGAAAATATTTACAGTCTCAGAATTCTTACATAGGATCTATCTCTATGTGTTGGAGTCGACTCTCTGGCAATGGGAAAGAAAGTCATTGAAACTCCTACAATGCCAGAGTGATTGAGGATCCACATGATTACAGCTAATTAATCTGAGAATGCCTTTTTGTATGAAGACCAGTGGGACATGATTGTGCATATACTGATTAAGCAGTGCAACCTTAAGGCAAACCTGAAAAATTACATGGGACAAACACTGCTGTAATATATTATTTCATTCAATTGAATGAAAAAGGATGTATCTGCTTACTCTTTGCATAACTGCAAGTATTGGATTCCTTTGGTCTGAGTTTCCTCCTTTTATAAAGAAATATTATTTGAAGATCGAGTAAGTAGAATTCAGTTACAGGTCTGTTATAAAAGTTCACTTGTGAATGAGCATACCTTTAATTAAGGTTGGGGCCACTGAAGTGGAAGGAGAATGAATGAATGAATGAAGAATATTTTTATGGTGTTCCAGTAATCTGAAGTAGAATAGGGTGAGTGAGCTGAAAATGGGATTCCAAGAGGAACAAGAGAGGTTGATGATGGGAATATATTAAACTGTGTGTTTATTGAAGGCTTACTGTTGTGGTATTATTCACATTTTTTTCAGATGAGCAGCTTGACGTCAGAGAAGACAGTTACGTGGCCTTCTGCTGAGTAGTGGGAAGGTTTTAATTTGACTCCATTATCTTTACATTTCTTTTGTCCACGAGTGTTTTTGCAGCCCTATGTTACAGATACCTGACTCTTGCCATTAGCTAAAGCTGCTTGTCGATCTATGTGGTTATCCTTAGGCTACAGAGTTGTGTTAGGTTGGTTAGGTTATGTTCGTAACATAGTTGGATACCACCTGTTGCTGTTAGTTGATGTTAAGCCACGGTTGCCCCATGTGTTGCAGACTTCATACTATTTTTAAAACTGTGACATTTTGGATGCAAAATGGAAGGGCTTTTGTCCTGAGAACCCACTGTGTGGGCATGAATTACTAACTCGTGGGTTCATGGTCCCCCCCCCCACCTTTGGATACTTATTTTCCCACTCACCCTTCAAAAAAGAATGTTTTCTTTGATAAAATATTTGGCACATGGTCCTAGGATTAAGGAGTTCTGGTGTCAGAGTGGGTTATGCTTTAGCCTACTAACCACAACGTGAACATTTCCAAACCACCAGCCACTCCTCAGGAGAAAGCTGAGGCTTTCAATTCCCACAAAGATTAAAGTCTTAGAAACATTCAGGGGAAGTTCTATGCTGTCGTCTAGGGATTCTATGAGTCAGAATCCACTTGAACCCAGTGAGTTAAAGATTTTGATTCCTAGAATTGTGGTTGGTCAGACACAAGTCTCTATTGTGATTAAGAAATGAATTTTATCCCTGGCCTTAAACTAACTCTTAATGCAGCTATGCTTCACGACTATAAATGATCTAGAATCGTTAAGTACGCAACCTAATCCAGCATATTTGGCTACTTAGTGCAGGTCATTAGAATACCATTGAGTTGATTAAAAAGAGAGATTTACCAATAGAGCTAATGTAAACAGTGATATGTTTATGTTATGTGCCTGGTTACAGGGCAAAGCAGAGCATGAAGCAGTTGTGCATTTTGGATCTGACTAATCAGATGGCAACAGTTTTTTATTAATTAAGTTGCTGTGAGAAGATTGCTGACGGCTTTGATCTGTCAGAATTCAAATGACAAGACCCGTGCAAGTGTTTTACATAGTGCATTCCTTAATCATTTCACCCTGTATTGTGTGGTTATAATTCCATTACCCTCCCACTGAAAAATAACCCAGCTTTCTTTCATTTTAGCAATGGTTACTAAAGATCCCTTCAATGCAAATGGATTCATGACATGAACATTATGGGTTTTTAGGGGAAGGGGGGAATCAAACTTGTAGCTGTTGAGTGGACTGTAATTCATATCAATATCCCTTAGTGTTTTCAAACCTGTAACTCTTGACAAGAAGTGGACTGCCACATCTTTTTTACCCGCAAAGGGGCTGGTGGGTTTGAACTGCTGACCTATGCATTAGCAGTAGCATTCTTTCAACACTGCAGTACCATGGCTCCTTTGAAAGCACTGTTGACGTTGTCCTATATCATAGAGCCACCAGAAACCCTATAGGGCACCATTAAACTGCCCAATACTGTTTCCAAGCTTGGGAATCTTTACTGAATCAAACTGCTGTGTCTGTCTCCCATACAGCAAACGGTGGGCTGGAACCACTGACTTTTCAAAGAATAGAAAGGATGTCCATTCCACTGGCAAATCATCCCTCACATGGGTATTTATGGTATCCTATATCTCATAGAATAAAGATAGAATAGGAACTGAAACTTAAATATTACACTTTTTGGCATAATTCCACTACTTTAAAATATTTACATATGTGTTTATATTTATTTATGTATGAATATGTACATATGGACTTACATATCATATGTAAGTGTATATGAAAGAACAACATCTGGGCCCAGTTACTTAACTCCGTTTCCTCACATATGAAATAAAGGGTTTTATAATTCAAGGGCATTTTTAGCCAGGGTATCCTAATATTTGTTCACCTAGTCAGTTTAAGTTCTTAAAATATATGAAATTATTGGAACTATCTGTATAATGTAAAGTTTATTAATTTTTCTACTTTCGGTATGTACTTTTTTTCCGGTGCCCACAGTTTCCCTGCTCTCATTTATACCTTATATCTACTTTATGTTTGATTCTCTATTGGAATTGGACTGTATTTTAGCTAGCAGTATAAAATTTCATTAGTTTTCTTTAATAGAATTAATAGTTCTTGATCTGGTATGAGTTCACCCATAGGAGATATTAAGCGATGCCTGGAGACATTTTGGTACCTAGTGGGTAGAGACCCACGGTGACTTCATAGGACAAGGCGAACTGCCTTGTGGGTTTTCAAGAATATGGATCTTTACAGGAATAGAAAGCCCCAACTTTGTTGCATGGAGCAGCTGGTGGTTTCCAACTGGCGGCCTTGTGGTTATCAGCCCAACAAGTAATCCACTATCCCACCAAGTTTCCTATGAATTGGAATCTGTTCTATGACTGAGTTTCTCTTTTGGTTTTTTATTTGTTTATTTTGTTTTCTAGTTGAATGGGTAGAAGGAAGGAATGCTTCTTTCCATCCTCCGATGCAGAGAATAATAAACTCCATCCAGGAAAACACCAACTTATCCAAAATGTCCAAAGTGCCAAGGTTTAGAAACCCTTAACTACATCTGTACTCTCAAGTTGAGAGGAATGGCTCTGGAAGCCCTATCATCATCATCATCATCATCATCATCATCATCATCACCATCATCATCAATTAGGCATTAGAACACAGTGTCAGTTATCACCTGCCACCAAGTCCATCGTGACTCAGAGTGATCACATGTGGCCAGAAGATCTGCTCTACAGGGTTTTCTTGGCTCAACTCCATGGAAGCAGATCTCCAGTCTTTGTCTGGTGGTACTGCCAGAAGGGTTGAACCCAACCATAATGTTAGTAACAGATTGCCAACGTGTTGCAGGGAAACCTTTCCACCACCTGTGGGAAAAACATGTAAATCGTTTTATTAGGCATTCCCAAAGCTTTCCTTATTGTACGTAATTCAATTGTATTTCCATAGAGTTCTAAAGGACAAGCAGCAGGTAGGAGCGTGGGTTTTGGTTTACACAGAGGTGGGTTCCCATCCTGAATTTGCCATTGACGCTCCATGTTACCGTGGACAATCCCTCTCCTTCAGAATCACAGTGATCTCTTCAAATTGCTTAATTATTCCAAACAAAATGGTAAGGCTTAAGATAGAACATTAAGTGCTTTTATCTGAAATCTGCTTAAAATGACAGATGACAATGATTAATCATGCTATTATTTTAGGGAATGCTTTAGTTTTGTTAATTGACTTACTATCGAAAATATTGTATGAATCAAACACTTTGAGTCCTGTTATGCTGCTTCTTAAGGTTATACAGCGGTGTTAATCAGGGTGTACTAGAGAAACAAATTCATAGACACTCACATATGTATAAGAGAGAATTTTATATAAAGGGTATTTAATTGTACATCTCATCCCAGTGCAGTCCAAGCCCTTAAGTCCAATATTATTCCATATTAAAAATCTATAAAGTCCTCTTCAGACTCAGAAAACACATGCAATAATGCTGAATGCAGGAAGGTTACAAGCCAGTGGGTAGAAATTCATGGATCCAGTGATGGTGTAAGCATCTCAGCACTGGCAGGGGTCTCCACATGGCTTCTTCAGTTCCCAGGGCAATATCAGAGTATTGTCATGTGTCTTGTCCTTAGGGATATCTCTTAGGAAGTGAGCAGAGACAGAGAAGTGTCTCCCATCTCCAAGGAGGACAAATACAGGAGTTCCCAGAATTCTCAGGAGAAGGACACGCCCACACAGAGGTCTCATTGGCTATCTCCTGATGGACAGGCTAGACTCCATCTCTCCACTCTTAATCCTCAAATTGATACCAGATTATGTAACTACCAACAGGAGATACTAAATATATATGTGGGTTGTTTGTTGAAACATCGAGAAAAAATAGTTTTCAAAAAAAGCTTTTAAAAATATTCTGCATTTTTAAAAGAATATGTGAAAAAATTCATATATCATATGAGAGGAAGCACTTG
Source organism: Tenrec ecaudatus (assembly GCF_050624435.1). NCBI lineage: Eukaryota > Metazoa > Chordata > Mammalia > Afrosoricida > Tenrecidae > Tenrec > Tenrec ecaudatus. The sequence goes on from NC_134537.1 coordinate 13,937,741, forward strand.
GATAGATTGTAGCTGCTGCCAAAATAATACATACATTGGGAAGATATTGTAAAGAGACCTGGTCAATAGGAGAAGCTCCTTAAGAAAAAAAAAATGAGGACCTGATGCCAAGGGTTTAAGTGGAGAGCAAATGTTTTGAGAATGATGAGGGCAATGAATGTACAGATGTGCTTTACACAATTGATGTGTGTATGAATTGTGATAAGAGTTGTATGAGCCCCTAATAAGTTGATTAGAAAAACAACACAAAACAAAAAGATAGTAAACCATGTACAAATCAATCATAAAAAACTGCAGAGAGAAAAGTCGAAGTGGTTTGGTAGACAATGTGCGAATGATCTTCCGCCTGACCCATTTCTAGGCGTTTCATCTTTTCTGCACTGATCTCTCTTGCCTGGGTCAATGGCTGCGGAAGATGGTCAAGCACAGGAGAGTGAATTCGCTGACACTTGCAAGCCAAGCTCCTAGGATAACACCGGCATTACTATCTGTGCATCAGGCCTCTTCTTTTCCATTCTGAGCAGTCTTTTCCCCAAGGCATCCTGCCTGGTGAGTAGGAGGACGTGGTTTGAAAGAACTGTGGAAGGACTTCTCAGGTGGTTTTGCCTTTAGCAAACTGTTGGGAAGATGGAGGAGTATTCAGCATGAGGTATGCTGTCATTAAATTTATTCTGGGCCTTTTCAGCACTGTAATTTATTTCCGTGCCAAAACAATATGAATTGTTAAAAAATGTACCTCTCCACAAAATGAAACAATTGGACTGGATCCCTATTGAATTATGCACATATCTTAACTAAAAGACTGGTATTTGCTAAATAATAAAATGCATGTCCTTTAGCAAAAACAAAACACTTCAAACATGTATCAGTATATTTTTAAGGGCTGCTCTCCCCATTGGACATAAAATAAACGACTTTCACTCAGAGAGGGTCTGGGCAACCCCACCTTACCTTGACTTAGAACAGTATTGGATCCACCATCTCTTATTAAGGCTGTGCCACCTGGGAATGAGCATCGAACTAGAATCAATTTCCATTTTAGAATTACAGAATCGCCTTAAAGTGTGCACATGAGAGAAGCATGTGAGAACCTTAGGTGGGGACATCGTTAAACAGCTACAAAGTGAATGGTGGATAATATTTGAAGTTCTGTTCACGCTCATCCAAAGACAAACGGGAAGAGAGTGTCCATTCCTGGTGCTCACAGGATGGATGGGCATCGTCTCCTGCCTTCCCATTTGTCCTCACACGACTCTCAGAGTCATACTACAGGGTGAATGAACTATATCAGCAATCTGTCATCAACGAGGGGAAAGAGCATCCGAGTTTACACTCCATCAACTGAGTAGAAACTCTGTGTTTGAATCCAGAGGGGCAGGTGTCTAAAGTTGAACGCGCTGCCCAGTAAACCACAAGACCTCCATATTTCTATTTTATAAGCATTCTTAAATACTTCTCAAACGACTTTGAATGATCCTTGCTGGATGAGTTTGCCAGGGTCAGGTGCTGTAACTTGACCCATTTTCTGGGCTCATTCTGTGCTCCATAGAGTGATTGCAAGGGGCTTTGGTGGCCAGCGGTTAAGGACGAACTGCTAACTGAAAGGCAGAGACACACTCGTCACTCCACAGGTGTGGCAGTCTTCTTCATAAAGGCGACTGCTAGGAAATCCTTGAGGCAGTTCTCTGCGGTGTTGTCACTGTGAGTTGGAATACACGTGGAAGCGCAGAACAACAATAAGGGGTTGGTGCTTATTATAACTGCTTGTTAAGTAGATGCCAGGCTTGGGACAGGCACAAAATACACCTTCCTATGAGTGTCAAAAAAAGGTGGCAGAATGGCATACCTGTCACAGCATTTAGATATTCTGAACATCCAGGTTATATCATAGCGAGGGTCTATTTCTGTTGAAGTGACAAGGTTTACACATTTGACATTAGCGACTTCAACATGTATCAACAGCACCCCGTAGGTGTTCAGGTAAACGGTTCAGTATCTGTGGAGGACAACATGGGAAGCACAGAAACACAAGCATTTAAAAGGGAAACCTTCCCTTCCCACCCCCCCTGCACCCCCACCCTCCACACAAACGGTTATGTGAATTTTTTAATGATCCCTAGGAAAAAGTAGACTTGTGAAGAACTCTAACGTAGTAGTGACCAAAGCCTTGTTGGTAAATTGTTTCCATAATATGAGGTTTGTTATAATTAGTCACACATTTTGAATCCTTAATTGGTAGTAGTTTCTAGCCCCCTTTGACATTATAATAGAGTGTTGCCCAACATATTTTTGTTTATGGGACTGAATTTTCATGAACACCTGGAGGGTAGAAACTAGCTATTCATCTTTGTAACCCTGCAGGTGGTTAATGGGGGAGCTCATACTCTGCCACACGGATATGAGGGATGGAGGATGCAAATTGTGTTCTAGGAGCGCAGGAATCCTCGCCGGACAAGGAATCTATCTGAAAAATCTCTTAAATGCCTTGAGTTTGGGTTCCTAAGAAGGAAAGTCATGGCGTTGTAGTAGATGCCTGTAAAATCCCTTTCCTCGCTGACAAAGGTCTTCTATTAGCGTAAGCAAACACACAAGCTTAAGGATCCTTTTTTAAAGAATTAAATCTCTAGTTAGGTGCGTTTCTGGCCAATATATATGCTAATAATCATTTCTCCCTAAATTAAAATGAATAGCATTTCCTGAATTTTAAGAGTTACATCTTGTAGGGAGTTGTGAACACATTGAATGTATTAGTGTTAAAACAGCATTGGTGTTAAAACAGCCCCCATCAAAGTTTCTCATATTTTTTCTCATGTGCAAACTTTAAAGTGATTTTTGTATTTCTAAAATGGAAATTGATTCCAGTTCGATGCTCACTTCCAGGTGGCGCAGCCTTAGTAAGAGTTAGTAGATCCAATTCTGCTCTAAATCAAAGGTGCAGTGGGGGTTCAGAGGACCCCTCAGAGTGGAAGTAGTTCATTTTAGGTCCAACAGGAAGAGTGGCCCTAACACACGTTCAGATAAATGGTTTCAGTATTGTTTTTTTGGCAAAAGGAAGTGTATTGTTTTTGAAGGCAAAGTGTGTTACGTTGGGAACAGCAGAGTTCTGCTTTAATCAAGGATGTCACCATGTAAGAATCTATTCTCCTGCACAAAGATATGATTAACAGATCAATCATCCCCTCCCAGGGACTCTCCTGGTGATGCTCTGTCCCCTTGAACACAATCCCAATTCTTTCTGGATATGTCATGTGTCATAGATTCATTGCTATCCCGATGGGGGAAAGCTCAGTGCTCTAGTGATCAATGATAAATAAATAAATAACCTAGATTGGTGTGCATGCTAAAGAGACAGTGCTGATTAAGACCTTTTTTTTACTCTATTGGTCTTTATGATACCCACCAGTGAAGCATCTCAACTCAGAAGCAACTTAGTTTTTTATTGTACAATCATGCATTTAAAATGCAAATGAACTAAACCCATTAACCTAACTCACCCAAACAAATATGATATTAAAAAGTAACTGGCAGCATTTTACATTGTATATGCTGTAAAAGAGACTGTTTTTAACACATGCTTAGAAATAAGAAATCTCGTGACTTAAGCATACAAACATTAATGAAATGTATTCACGTAGAGTAGGGGATGCCTGGCATGTATTATTCTGCCTTTTCTCACAAAACGAAGATCACAAACATTTTAATGCTGCATAGAGATTTGTGTGGCTACAGCTTAATTTATTTCTTGGGAATTTTAATCTTTTAAAACAAGGCCATAAGAGAACATACATGAGAACACAAATAGAACATCATCACATTTCTGAATAATTCCTTGATTTATTATTTATTTTTAATTACTTCAGATTTACAGAAGAGTGACAGATAATGCCTGGAGTTTCTCAGTAGGCCCTTTTCTGATAAACTTACTATCTAACTTCACCATGGTATATTAAGTAAACATAGAAAAATAACATTGGTAAAATACAATGAGCTGAATTATATACTTTAGTCAAATTTCCTAGGATTTTTTTTCCTGTCATATGTTTCACCAGAATCCTTTATGGTTCCACACAATGATTTCAGTTATCATTTTGTCTTTGTCTCATTTCCAGCATTGACATCTCAATCTTTGCATGTCGGCATGACTGATTCTGTGCAAGGACACCAGTCATTTTGGGGAATGCCCCTCAGTTGGGGATAGAAGATGCTTCTTCCACATTAGCCTGAAGGAAAGCACTTCTGACCAGAATATTGCAGAAATGAGGAGTGTCTTTCACAGTGTGTTGTGTGAAGGATACATGCAGGCCATGTGTCTAAGGTGATGACTGCTGGTTTTCCGCCCCTTCTTTTTCATTTTTAGTTAATAAGCATCTTGGAGGGGACATTTTGAGACTTTGCGAATGCCCTCATTCTCCTCAAACTTTGGCCTACTAACGTTAGCAACCACTCGTTACCCTTGTCAGCAGCAGGCTCCACGGTGGCGTTTAACTCGTGGGTCTTCCCTTTCCTCTCTCTCACTGCATCTCTAGGATGATTTCTAAAGATTCATTTCTGCTTCACGTATGAGGTGTTTTCAAAAGGAAAATATGGAGAAAATGGTCTGTGCACTCTCCATGTTTAAAAAATAGGTAATAGCAGTTTGCTGCATTACGTTCAGATCTCTTGTTGGGTATCTATGTTTTGTTTTGTTATGTCTTTAGAAATGAAATGTAGAGCTAAATTGTTTTCTTTTATCCTCTTACTCTTTGTCTCATGGAGCTAGTATTTCTCTCATACAATTGTGTGTGTGTGGGGAGAGACCAGAGCCTGCGTGGTACCTCATGCTTGGTGGCGGGGCAGTGAAAAAGAGGAAGACCTTTGACAGGATGGAGTGACACAGTGCCTGCAACAGTGGGCTCAAACGGGAAAACAATTGTGAGGCTGGCCCACAACTGAGCAGTACTTTTTGTTGTTGTTCATAGAGCCACTATGGGGTGAAAGCGATTCAATGTCAGCAAATGACAGCAGCGTATACTAGGGGTACTCCTCAAAACCAGACTTCTTTCCAAAGATATGTATTTAATTTTTTTTATAAAAACAACTCTATCACCTTCAAAGGACTCCCCATTACTCTTAATGCCTATGTTGAATCTGCGATTCCATTCTTGGAAACATGTTTCAAACTCATCTATCTGGATGGCTGGCAGCACCTCCCTCGTGTTTTTCTTCTTCTCATCTGCCTTCAAGTAGCTTTCCTTTCACGTCTCTCTTGTTCACAGAAGCAAAAATAAGATGCCCAGAGGGAGTTCAGGTGAGTAGGCTGTGTGTGGTAAAAAAAGGCATGCTATTCTGCCCCAAACTGGCGCACTGAGATGGCTGCTTGAGCAGGTGCCTTGCTGTGGTGGCAAAACCAGTCACCCGTTTGCCACCAATCAGGCCTTTTTTGTCGCACAATATTATGCAATCTTTTTAGAACTTCTAAAGAGAAAGTTTGCTTAACAGCCTGACCGGCTTTAACAAACTCCAGATGCCTTACCCCCCCCTTACAATATACATGCAGGTTTTTTGGGTACCTTTTGTGTGTGTGTGTGTGTGTATGAAATTATATTTACATCTAGTATTTATCGTTATTTATAAGTGCTCCATGTACCCATATAAAACATAAACCAAAGCCATAGCCACAGGGTCCCTGCTGGCTCATATCCACCCTGTTGACGGTACAACCCTCCATGTGAGTTTCCCAAACTGCAGCTCCTGCAGGAGCAGAAGGCCTGTCTTTCTGCTCGTGTACAGTCTCAAGTCCTATAGAGTGTCTTTAAACTATTGTCTAAACTGTATACTTTGTCTACTTATGTTTTATTTGTCAGAATGATGTTATTTTTGATTCATCACTATTCATCGGATGGATATAGTTCATTTAGTTTAACTGATTTATCAGTCCATTCAAGAAAAGATGCTTCGTAGTCAACATTGATCGAGCGTTTATGGGTCACTAAATACCCTGCTGGTTGCTTCAGAGAGAGAGAATTAATGTCTGAGTACAAATTGTATTATTGTTTGTAATAAAAACACTTGGAAACACAAAACTCTTAGAATTAATAATATTCTTTATTTTATTCATCGTGAAATGAATGCATGTTCAACTTCATTTGTAGGCTCTTAGCTTGCAGATTCCTCTCCTTAAGAACTTTGTCTAATATGACGTGAATCGAGGAGGAGGAAATAGACCCGTGGATAATAATAGTGGATAATAATATGATTGTCTAAATGCTATAATTGTCAACCTTCCAGAGTACCTCAAGTTCAGAAAGTAGGCAGTGAGTATATATTTCCCCTTCGGGAGAGTAAAACTCGACTTCACGGAAGAAGTGGCAGGTGCTGAGGCCTGGAAGACGCGTGTGAGAAGCAGCTTGGTTTGAGCTTCGTGGGCAGGGTGCGCGAAGAAGCACAGGCAGCTTCCATGAGCAGGGGCTGAGCCGCGTACCTGCCGGCTGCCTTCAGATGATGCTGACTCCTGGTGAAGCCATGCCGGTCACAGCAGAGCTGTGGTTCCAGTGGGTGCTGCTTCAAAATTGGAGCCCCAGGTCTTTTTTTCCTGAGGTGACTCTGAGTAGATGTGAAAATCCAACCTTTCTATTTGAGGCTGAATTCGTTAACTCTTCACACAGTTCAGGAGCTGCTCATTCACAAGGGATTCAGAGGTGGTAGGAGGGCCACTGTAGAGTAAAGGAACAATACAGAAGTACATCCTAGATAGAAATCGTGTCAGGAAGGGACTTCTATGCTAGTGTGGTTTGCTTTGGAAAAAGGCAAAAACCAAGCTTCCTGCCATTGAGTTTATTACAGCTCATAGTGATCCCATAGGTCAGGGTAGAACTGTCCCCGTGAGTTTCTAAGGAGTTTTCTTGTTGTGGGGACCAGAAAGCCTAGTCTTTCTCTCACTGAGCACCTGATAGGTTGCTGACTTCATAAGTAGCAGCCTACCATGTAAAGACTATGCTACCAGGGCTTCTGGGAAAAAAGACAACTCCAGGAGAAATCTTGACCTGGCCATTCTCTAAAGTGGTGGCCTTGGAAAACTCATTTCCTCTCTAAGTCTCACTTTCTGTCTTTTAATATGGGCTGTGATATGGGGCACCTGAATGCTCGCTTCTAAGGGACACTAGGAGGACAGAATTGAAGTGGCAAGCCCTTAGCATGCTGCATAGCTTAGTGCTGTATCACACACTGTCATGTTGCCACCGTTAAATGCACACGCACCGTCGAATGTGCTGTTCTGCAGATGCTATGAAATCATTGCAGGGTTCTCAGCAGGAGAGTACAATGATCACACTATGAATTTAAGAACTGATCATGTGATGGCGATTTGAGGGCTGAACTTGAGAAATATAAAGCACAGGGAGACTTCTCAGGAATTCTTTGCAGTGTGGGTGAGCGCAGAGAGAAATGGTACAGTCTTGTGTTTTAGTCTTCTTGCTTCCTTCAGGTCTCCATGGTCCTCTTTAGGTGTTCCTACACACTGGTGTGATGAATAAACCAAACCAAACTCCTGCCATTGAGTCGATGCCAACTCAAACTGACTCTGTAGGACAGGGTAAAACTGTTCCTGTGGGTTTCCAAGATTATAAGCATAAGCAAATTATTTTTTCTTATAAACTAGCTTGATTTGGCTTTTAATTATTGTCAGAGGTATACACCTTCTACTTACTTACTTAAGGGCACACTCTTGACTAAAAAATTCCCCCCACAAGCCAAACTCATTGACATCAAGTTGATTCTGACTCATAGCGACCCTATGGGACAGGTAGAACTTCCCTGCGAGTTTCTGAGACTCACTCTTTATGGGAGGGGAGAGGCCCATCATTCTTGCTCATAGCACCTCATGGTTTCAAACCACTTCTCTTGGGCTTAGCAGCTCATGGGGCTAGTTAAAACAATGAAGTGAGGTGACGTTTTTAAAAAGCAGAATACAAAATCTTATTTGCAGTTTTATTAGAGCTATGTAAGTAATAAGTGTATATGTATGGTTGAAAATATACTAAAAATAGGGTTGACTTTATTTTGCTGGTGAGAATATGATTTTTTTTCAAACTGATCATTAAGCCATTGTATTTCCTTACAAGCAAGGATAAAACAGAGAAAACTCCAAAACAATAACTGATAGCAAGATTGAAGGGTTTGAATTCTAGTACTTCATTTTTACACAATCAGAAAACTCATTTTCCTGGGCACACAGAAGGAAGTTAATACAAATTTGGTTCCTTGGTGGAATTATGTGTTTGACATCTAAGTTGTGACATAGAAAATGGGCAGAGCAGGGATGTCTTGCTTTCGTTCGGTTTTTAAGGATTAAATACAAACATTGTTTGCCACTAGAATTAAGTTTCATTTTGAGGCATGAAGAAGTGATTTGTAAATCATCCATTTACAAAAAGACTATGATATATCTTGGCAGAATTTCATTTTTGTTTTCCTGAAAAAAATAATTTTGTACTCAGAATAAAGATTCAGTGCATTTGAGTGTATCTTTATTCTGAGATTAAAAAAAAATTCAAGGAAGGTCACTATTTACTAATAATGAGGGATTGGTGGTATTTTTAGAAGTTCTTAAGTAGCTCCACTTAAAAACTATTGAAATGGACAAAGGGTCCAAAGTTATTTATGAAACAAAATAATCTCTGAATGTATACTTTTTCACATATTAAACTAATAAATAGTTCAGAAAGTCCTTTGCAAATTTATCAAAATGTCATCTTCAGGTATGGGTTGGAAAATTCATAAGCGCTGGACGGTGTGGCTGTTGAAAGATGTCACGATATGCAGATGTGCAGGGGACTCTCAGGGTTTCGCTTCTGGCTTAAAGCAATGATGCTCATCATTAGTGCTGAAATTTAAAAGTGCAGAAGTTCTGAGCATAAAAATGAAGATTAAAATTATGTATCAGTTATAATCCTCATGTACCAAATGAAAACTCACTACTCAAAAGTACTCAAAAGGATGTTTGGCGTTTACATATGGGAACCTACTGTCATAATGAGCTGCTAATGCCAAGGTTAGCAGAGAGAAAGCCCTAGAAAGGAGAGGCTGTCTGCTCCCCAAGATTTAAAGTCTCAAAAACTCAAAGGGCCAGTTCTAGTCTGTCCTGCGGGGTCGTTATGACTTGGAATCACTCAATACAGTGAATAATTTGGCTTTTAGTTTCATAAGAAGTACTTAAGTAAGTTATCAGAATTAAACATGACTTAGGCAGCAATAATCTTTGTTCAATGCATAAGCAAATTATTTTTTTCTTATAAACTAGCTTGCTTTGGCTTTTAATTAGTGTCGCTCTTTTGAGTCTTGGTAGAGTATTGTATATTTTTCATACCTGTACCATTCACTTTTGAAAAACCTGTGGCCATTGCGGTGCTTTGACAAACATAATTTTGTTTCCCTGAGAAAAAATCCTAAGTGTAAGACATAGCATGACATCCTAATGAAGTGATAAAGACATTGAATCATTTTACCTGAACCTAGTTAATTACACTGGATGGAAAGAGACACAGACACCAGTTTGTCTTCTCTCTGGCTCTGACAATTTCTTCTCCCTCCACTGTACAGTTAACACCGTGCAGTTTTCGGACACTTACACAGATAGTTTGTCTGCCGCTTCCCAGGAGGCACCTTTATATAATACAGGGTGAGGTTTAAATAGGCGTTACTGTTGGACAGATGAGGAAGCCGAAGGCTCTGAAATTTTGAGTTTCTGAGCAAAGGCAAACACGTGCTATTTGAATTAGATTCACATTCAAATTTGATTTCACAGTGAAGCATTGTCATGATGTGGCTTGTCAAGTGCATGGTAATATGAACTTGGTGTTCATCGGCGTTCAAATGGGAAAGTAGTAGTTCATCTATAGTCATGAGTCTATACCGGTCTGCAAGGTTTTAGGAGAAAAACCGTGTAGTTCTATGTTCTGTATCTTCGAAAAGGGAGACAGGAATTCTTCAAATGCTACTTATTTATACCTGTTAGAAAGCACTTGTAACTCTCATGGTCATCGGAAGTTGGTCCAAATTACTATAGAGACCTGCCCAGGGTGAGTCTATTGTGGCACCTGGTGTTAGCAACCCTCAGATAGATCAAATCCTGGCCGCGTACTCCATGACATTGGACATGTCTTTTAACTACCGTGAGCCCCTTGCCTGGTAGTAAAAAGGGGGCAAGAGCAGTACCATTGAGCTATCGCTAGTGCAGATAGGAAAGGATACCTGCATCGTCAAAGAGAAGCCTACCACATTCAAAAGACCCAATCTGTCTCTCTCCTTTCTGTTACGCAAGCCTCTTCATTATTTCCATATAGGTTACCTCATTCAAATTTAAATACTGCTTACCTCGCTACTATGCTCATAGTACCTTTCCGTTTTATTCAAAGTTCAATGTCTTATTGTAAAACACCTCCTTGAACTGTCTCCTTTAGTTCCCCTTGCTGACAAATCGTGGTCAGTGTCACTTCCTAGCAGCGCAAACGATTACGTGTGACTTATTGTTTAGGGGACAATTTTAGAAGCAGACAGACCTTTAGAGAGTCAGTGTAGGTTTTGGCCGGATTTAGCCTTGTCAATAAAGGATTGATCTATTTGAGTAAAGGGATTTGAAATAGCTGAGTTTGATTTTTAAAAACCGTTGAGGTATGGCAAGGGAGTTGGTTTGTGATAGATAAATGATTAAGTCATTTTTTAAAAGGATTAAATGAAGGTTTTAGTAAATTATATGGGTAATTCAAAGATTTCTGTGATCAGTATTTTTTCCCCTCCCCTGAATAACTGGGATAACTCTGCATGATCAAAATGCCATTTTCTTGATGCTGCGAAGTCTGTTCCCAGGATAATCAAGCCAGCAAAGTCACCCAGAAAGCTTTCCACCAAACCAGTGGAGGGATGAAGAACATGTCTAAGTACATTCATTTTAGTTTGAGCATAATTTACAGGAAGCCATTATCTTGGCAAGTATGAGACACCAGTATAAAGGAACCCTGGTGGTACAGTGGTTATACACTGGGCTGCTAACCATGAGCTCAGCAGTTTGAAACCACCAGCCAATCGGCCAAAGAAAGATGAGGTTTTCTACTCCCCTGAACAGTTACAGTCTTGGAAACCCATAGTCTAGGCATGCATGGGGGCAGTTCTGCCCTGTCCTACAGGGTCTCCATGGGTCAGAATCCACTCTCTAGAACTGAATGTTGTTTTGTGGGGTGCCGGTGAGTCCCTGATGCAACCCTGATTGTGTAGTGATTTGGCCACGCCAGTGTTGTTACTTCCTTGAACTCGGTTCCATGCTTGTGTCCAGAGTGGAACTGCTCGTTGTGCTTCTGAGCACAAAGACATTAAAAAATCAATCGCCAGGCCTTTATTCTGCACCTCCTCTGGAAATACGTTGAGTGTTCTGCTCATAGTTGCATCCTGAACCTTTGTGCTCTGTAGCACTTCCTACTATGTAAGTGACAGAATTTTCTCTTACTTGCTAGGGTGGAATAGTTGTGCATTTGTTCAGAAACCACCAGCAGAATATTAAAGTGTACAGAAAGAGAAAAAGCATTAAAATAGGATGGATTGGTAATTCCATTTGAAATAGTAGTCTGGTCTCTCAAGAGTAGTATATCTGCTGACCATCGTTTTTGTAGGGATACTGACATGTAAGTTTCATAGACAAGGATAGCAGTATCAGACATGAGGCCAAGTTATCTTACCTTTTTTTTCTTTTATTAATGCATTAATGTTCTCAAAACACCCCCATAAGCTCAGCAATGCTGTTCCTTTTCACACATGAGGAAACTAGGGCCAGGGATGGATAAGTACCCTGTCAATGACCCACAATTAGTTGGGTATCAGAACACCCACTTTGAATACAACTCCTATGTTATTTTTAATTTTATGCAGTCATCTAATAATTAGTATCGTCTGATGATCCATGTGAAGACCATCAAGTGTCACTCCATCTTGTAGTGTAGAGAGAGAGCGGTGAAAATACGTTACATGAGCTGCTTCCGGGAGATTTCTGTAAAAGGGAAAAGAAAAAATCCGAGCATACTTTCAGTCATGGTGCCAAGAATATTTGAGCCTTATTAATGTGCCAAGCCCTGTGAATTAATATTATTATTCAAACTTTACAGATAAGAATTAGAGATTTTAAATGACTTGCACTAAATTGAAAAACCATACTGGAAAAACTGGAATTTTTTTCTGAGATGTCCTTAATTACTATGCCCAATCTGTGGCTGGAAGAGGCAGCTCTGTAGGAAATTTAATAGTTGATAATTTTTGGATATATTATTCAAAACTACATAAAAATGTCTCAAGATCTTAAGGCCTGTCCTTTCAGAAAATGAGTAGGTGAATGTAGCTCTACGAGATCATTACTGAGGAATGTATTCAAGCAACTCTATAATTGAAGATTGAAATCCATGAATATTAGAATTGATTTTTAAAAAGATTTTTAGTACAAAGATTTATCTTTGATCTATATATTATTTTTTTTAATTTAAGGTTAAAAAAACATAGTGAGAGAATTGACCAAGTCCCTTCAGAGATGAGACTGTGGTTCTAGGTTAGATTTGAATAAAATGATATAGGTGAGACTTGGATAAAGTGACATATGTTAGGCATCAGGCTAGGTTTTCTGGATTCCATGAGTGTTACTAAACTACAGGTAAGCAATTCCAATCCACCAAGGTGCTTTCTGGGAGAAAAGAACAGGCAGTCTCTTCCTATTGAGATCATAGCCTAAAAACCAATGGGGGAGTTCCATTTTCTCATATCGGGTCACACAGAATCAGAATCCAAGCTGTAACACAACATCAAGAGGAGCCTGCAAAAGTCGCAATAGGAACTTGATATGTATCCTTATTATTATACACTTTTGCAGAATAAGCTTGATTTTCCCATATATTTTCATGATCAGGATATTCAGGCTAACTACACTTCTTACGTGTTTTTCCCAAGATAACTAACCAGTATGGGTGTCTTCTTTTGCCCCGCTTGCTTGAAGTTTAATTTATGGGCCTGTGCCTTTCATTTTCTCAGCTAGGAATGTGTTGACTCTTAATAAATGGCATTTTCAGCCTTTGATGACATAATATCTTTGGGCGTAGAACAAAAAGGAGAGCGGAAGCAATATAAAGGAAGGGAATCCTTGATGGCTACATGTTTGGAAATGATTGCTATGTGGGCCTTCCTTAAGGAAATAATTTCAACCTGACATGGGTGGATTTCAATCAGATTATTATTATGCTTTGTTTATGCATTCAGAGTAGCAGATTTTCAAATTGCCGGAACCCCGGGCTCATGTCATTACTGAGACGTCTCTGATTTGACTCTGGAACTGAAAATCACTTGGTTGCATCTGCAAGCTTCAGGTAGCAAACTGTAAGCAGATAACTTCTATTACAACAAAGCTAACCAAAAAACTCTGGAAAGCCTTTAGATAGAACAACTCAATCTCAAAACCAAACTGTAGTTCAATACGGAAAATGTGCAACTAGGGAAAATATCATCTTTTGTTGTTTGTCTGCACGGAGTCCTTTATGACACTTAGAGTGAGCCCAAGTGTAGAGCAAAATTGCCAGTAGGGCATTGAAGGCTGCGCGTGTTAGGAAGTAGCCTAGACTAAATAGTAATAAGCAAGATGTTGTCCTGGTTTGCAGCTAATACTATTGTATCCATCATTGATGGATGCCAGAATCCATGGGAGATACTTAGCAAATAACTACTTAAAACCCACTCCCCTCCCCAAGGAATCCTACTCCCTCCAAGTTAAAACCAACTCAGAGTGACCTATATAGGTTTTCCGAGACTATCAAAACCCTTGGGTTTGAACCCCCAACCTTGCAGTTAGCAGCCCAAGGCTTACCTGACACTATGTGCATGCATGTAGAAGAAGGTTAAATAGCTTGCACAAGGTTACACAGAGTGGTCTTGGGCCCAAGCTAGTCTGATGCAAAAGCCCGTGTTTCCTTCTGCAAAGTCCCTTTAAAAAGTAATGCCCCAGAATTAAGAATGGTGATACATTCTTTCCAGGGGATGCTACTCAACAACAACAAGGACTGACCTATGGATACGTGCAACAACTGAAGTCAGTTATGGTAAATGGAAAAAAAAACGTTCCAATCCTAAAATAATACATGCAGTGTGATTCCATTTATGTAACATCCTTAAAATGACACACATGATGGAAATGGAGAACAGATTAGTGGTTGCTAGGCATCGAGGAGGGTGTGTGTGGTGGTGGGGGGTGGCAAATGAGAGGCAGCTAAAAGTGGTTTGAAAGGGTGACACAAGGAAACCTCGTGGCAAGGGGCCTGTTCTGTATCAGGACTCAGGTGATCGACACATCGGCCTGCACTGGTGATAGAGTGGCACACACATGCACAGTGAGAACAGTGAGGGAAGGCTGAGGGCATTTAGTGCAATGCCCGCATGCCAACATCCTGGTTGTGAACTTGGACTGTGGCTGGCTTGTCACTGGGAGAGACAATAAAGGATGAGGGATTGCCCTGTACGATGTCTTCATGAAATCTACAATGATCGCAACAGTAGAATGATAACATTTCATTTAAAAACTATAAGGATGCAGCCATGGATGTTGGAGATTAAAGCCTCTTGTGAGTTGAAGGGAATGCTACTCTTCCTTGGCTTCGAAACCATCACAGAGCCGTGGGGGATCTGCTTTCGACAGAGTGTGGAATCTTAGCAAGCTGCCAGGCAGAGAAACAGAGCTACAGGTCAACAGGGCCCAGATGGAAATGGGCACAAACAACAAGACCTGGCGGTGGGACTGTGGCCCAGATATCTTTCTAAACAGCATGAAGCCCAGGCAAGAACCGTGGTCTGTTCTTTCAGTGCCTGACCGTGGCCATTCAGCTTCCTATAACTAAGAAAACCAAAGCGTACGTGTGCAGTCTTTTCTGGTACAACAAAATTCCACATCACCTGGCAGAGACAGCACATATTCTCTCTTAATTTTCTTAGTGATAAGAAATTATGTACAGTGTATAGATGATTGTATTTATGAATCGGTGGTATAATTTCCATTTCAGTTTGACAATGCACTTCATTGAAATATGATATTTTGTGTGGAAATATAGACACTACATATTGGAAAGATTAAGTATATGTCTAGTGTTAGTTTCACAAATTCTTACCCTTTCAGTGTGCATCTCATATTGTAATTATCAGCTTGCAGATGTTTCTCCACTAGACATTATGTCTTAAGATTATGGAACAATTCCTTCACATCTGTTTGTGTCTCCCTTCTTCAGTTTACCACGCTCATTTTACCCTGGGTCTTCATGTCATACCGAATAATGGACAAAGAAAGCAGACTTAGCAAACCAGTTGCCTTCAGGTTGATTGCAGCTCCCAGTGACCCTAGAGCCCACAGGAGACCCATAGTTTTCCCAAGGTCAGAATCTTTGGAGACCCAGACCACATCTCTTTCCCCAGGGGGCAACTGTTGTTTTCAAACCACCGCCTTTCAGGGACCAACCAAGCACTCAACTGGAGCCCCACAGAGCTAAATGGGTCAATTGAAAAAAAAATTAAAATATAAACAACAAACAACCACACTGCCATCAAGTTGGCTTGGGCTCACAGCCATCCTACAGGACAAAGTAGCGCTGCTCCCTAGGGTTTCTGAGGCTGAAAAGGAACACAGGAGCAAACTGCTCCCGCCTTCCCCCGGGAGTGGCTGGCAGATGCAAACATCTTGCCTTATGATGAGCAGCCCAGTGTGGAACTTGGGCTTCTTGCATGGGCAAATGATAATGTGCTTCCTAGCAGCATGTTGAATTGATGTAAAAGTAAATGATGGAGAACCAAAGCTTTGTGCTGTACATGTTCTTCCCGGAAAATGACAGAGCACGTGGTACAGCCATGCATCAGCGGGGGAGCGGAAGACCCTTCCAGAGGTGGACTGGCCTGGCCGAGGGGTTGCAAACCCAGCAGCCATCGTGGGGATGGCGCAGGGCTGCGGAGGAGGGTTTTCTTCTGTTGTCCAGGGGTTGCTATGAGTTCAAGGCCTCGACTCCACCCAACAGCAGACATATCTGTTCTGGATGTGTACCATTCTTCCTTCTGGAGAATGGAATATTCTCTGGAGACACAAGGAAGGAATATTTGTGTAGCCGTCAGAAAAGCACTTTGTGGAAGGAAGGGGGGATGAGCTGATATTCAGGAGGAGCCCAGGTGGTATAGTGGATTACACCTGGGGTTACAAACCCCGTCTGCCTTTGGAGCTGCCAGCCACTCGGTGGTAGAAAGTTGGGGCTTTATACTCCTATAAAACGTGAAGGGCAGCGCTACCCTCTCTGTAGGGTTGCTAAGCATTAGTAATTGACTTAATGCAGTGAGTTTGCTTTGGGTTTGGTGTGGTAAAAGAAGGGATTCATCCAGGCCAGAAGATTCCTCTGGACCCAAGAATCACACCTAGAGGTACAATTGGAAAGCAGATTCTGTGTGGAAACCAATCTTTTACTGCACCTAATGGTGATGCCTAGTTGCATCTTCCTAGAGCTAAAAGGGAGAATATCTTTCCGACGACATCCAGGCTCATTCAGCAACATTTGCAACCCCTAGGCCTTTCTGGATTATGACCTGCAGGCATCTAATCTATAGTTCATCTTCCATTGTTATTACTTGGTTTTATTTGCCTCATTTTATTAGTAAATTTATCATTTCAGGTTCCCAATGTATCAGGAATAGAGACTGTGATTTAATAGCTGTGTAACTGTGCTTGAACTTTACAGAGTGTAAGCACACGCCATTTTCACACACATACATATTGAGATTCAGGAAGCTGGGCAAATGTCATAAAGATATGATTTGTTGTGAATCAGGCACTATGTGCCATGGATACTCAGTCTTCATAACTGCAATCCTGTCTGGCACATTAATGTCCATATTTGGCAGGGATAACAATCAAGCTTTGCAGACAAGAAACAATTTGCTGAAAAGCACACAAAAATACTGGAGAAGGTATTAAAGTCCATATCTACTCGACGTCAGAGCCTTAGTCACTCGGCAACACCTAGTAACTATATGAGAGAAAATAGCAATAAATAAATAGTCACCTGATGTCAGACATCTAATTTTCAGTTATCTACAGTTCCTGGTGCCAATTTTTTCCCCTTTTGGTTCAGTTCAGAGTGTGTGTGTGTGTGTGTATGTGTAATTTCCTCAGTTTGACCCTTATCTTGCTACATACGGAGGCAATTATGGCACCAGCTGTTGAAACTCTTTCATAATTGAAAAATGATACATCTAAGTCTACCTGATGTCTCCCAGGCTCTTAGATCATTTTCTCAGGCTCTCTGAAGAAGTCATTCAACAAACAAATATTAAGCGCCTCCTATTTATCAAGGCTTGTTCGATATACTAAGGCACCAGGGATCCTTGTGGTATGGTGGATCACACTTTGGACTGCTAGGTGCTCACCAGCCACTCTGTGGGAGGAAAATGGGACTGTCTGTTCCTATAAAGATTTACAGTTTCCCAAACCCTAGGGCACAGGTATACTCTGTCCTGGAGAGTAGGGGTGAGTTGGAATTGACTCCAAGGCAGTGTGTCTGGTTTCTCATTATGGGATTTACCCAGATTGATTCTATATACTAGGATGATTACGATGAGTAAAAGAGCATTCCTCCTCTTGAAGCACCCACAGGCTGGTCATGCAGAGAAGACTCGGTTACCAGGCAGGTAGGAAAGGACCCATAAGGCAGTAGGGGTTAAAAGCAAAAACCAGTGGTTGTGCCAAGAAGGGAGGAATTAACTTTGCCTAGCTAATGTGAGTAAATGGGGAAATCAGGGCAGAGTTCACCAATGAGGTGATGCTTACATTATGTGATGAAGGAGTAGTAGGATTTATATGATGTGGTAGTTACATGATTTCTTGTCAACTGGATAAATAAGTGTAGGAGTGCAATCTTGCCTGCCAATCAGGTCATACCCTGATGATATCTCCTTGTGGGTAAGGCCTTCTCATGAGGATTCTGGGAACTTTCTTTCCCTGTCTGCCTTGGCCTTCCTCTTGACAAGCCACAGGATCCTTGCTGAGCCTTGCTAGAGTCTCGCTTTCTCTGCTTCACCTTGCGGTTGAAGAGCTACATTTGGAGAGCTGGAGGAGCCACATGGAGACCCGTACCAGCGCTGAGATGCTCCCACCGCCATTGGATCCACAAGACTTTGCACCCACCAGCCTGTAACCCTCCTGCATTCAGCATCATTGCATGTGACTGCGTGAGTCTGAAGAGATATATATATCAGACTTATGGGGTAATCTTGGACTTATGAACTTGCTGTGGACTGGGCTAGCATGTTTTCTTGACATGCAATGACCTTTGATAGCAAGGTCCTATACAGATATGCGTGTCCCTGGATTTGTTTCTCTAGTCCACCCAGCCTAACACTTATGGGTACTTTCAGTCTGAGTAGAAAGGTCCGTGCCTTGGATGTTGCAAGGGCACTAGGACAGCTAGAAATTGTTGTCAAGGTGACTTTGGTGAGGAAGTCAAGTGGTTGCTATAAATAAGGCTGAAAGGTAAGCTGTGAGACTTATATATACTCGCGCAGAATCTTTTGGTGGCTGGAATAGTTAAGCATTGAACTACTCACTGAAAGGCAGAGGTTCAAACCCAACCAGAGGCATCTCAGGGAAGCACAAGAACACATACAAAACAGCAACCTGCTACAAAGGATCACAGTCATGAAAATCTCAGCGATGCGCCTACAATATCCCATGAGTCCCGATCCACTTGATGGCAGAGTGGGTTTGTTTTCAGTTTTTCTGGTTACTTGTTTTTATATATCAGCGACTATGTTTGGACTTTATTTTCTTGTTAGGTATAAAGTAAATAGGTTTCGTTTATGCCAAGTCAATTAGAGTATGTATGGGGTTAGGTAGGGTTGAGGATACCCGGGCAACTGTTAACTAGTACTGACCGAGGCTAGCCATCTAGATGTTCCCATCCCGCTGTGCTACGCAGCTTAGATGTAGAAATGAGCAGGTGGTGGAGAGCACAAGTGGTGAAGAATTGATGAACGGAGACCCCTTGACGGATTTCATTGGTGAGAATAAGATGTAAGTGATCCACTAGGATCACTTATACAGTTGTGAGTGTCCCTGGATTTGTTTCTGTAGTCAACCCGGCCTAACACTTGTGGTAACTTTCATTCTGAGTAGAACGGCCCATGCCATACATGTTCCAGGGGCACGAGGACACCGAGAAGTGAGTGTGCCAAAGAAAGAAGACAGGAAGAAGTGGATGGATGGGTAGAAAATGCACAGTGCGAGGAATCTGAGGTGCTGTCATTTCAAAAAAGAAAGGGGAATGGAATGAAGAAGTGGTAAGTCATGTTCAATAGTTTGTAAGAATATGGAACAATCCTGAGTCACGTGGTAGTCTGTAGAGTGAGGTGCTCTGAGGGAAATGTTTGGGGAGGAAATGTAGTTTGAGAAGCTGAGAGGTTTGATAGGTCAGCTCCATGTATTGTAGCCACTCAAGATCATCACCTGAGTTAGAAGGCCAAAGGAGACTGAGCCAAGAGCCACTTTTTCTCTAAAAAATGATCTCCCTCCACCAGCACCTAATAACCTAAGGGAATGGCCTAGAGATAGGTAAAAGGGAAGAGGAGGAAGAGCAGAGCATAGTAGAGTACAGTGTACTGGACTCAGGAAGCAGTGACTTTGAAAAAAATGGAATAATTGTCAACGGAAGCAAGAAGCCAGGCAAGTATCCTAGTAGCCCTGTGTGTGATTATGCTTGTTATGCCGTCATAGGGGGCCGCCATGGTGCAAACCGTTCATGCCCGTCTGATGACCAAAGGATTGGAAGTTTGAGTCCACTCCAATGCAACACAGAACCCACTCGTTCAAAAATCAGCAGTTCTACTCTGACGCATAGGAAGTCAGTATCCACTGGAGCTGGCTCGGTAGTGGTGCCCTGAGACACCAGCCCTGGGGTGGCAAAGGTAGAGGTGGACTCAATGGATGGCATGTGGACACATGTCATCAGTAATCACAGACAGTCTCTCAAACCCACAGGGACCCTGACCTATAGGGTTGCTATCTGTCTGAATCCACCCCATGACAATGGGTTTTCTTGCTTTGATTTTGACTTTACTTGATAACATGTTTCATATTAATATAGATAAAAGATGCTAATTGTGAGGTGATCAGAAATCTGCTTTTAGTATTATATAGCACAACTTTCATGGTCCTAGAATATCTTCAAACAAAAGTGAAGGTTCAAAGGGAATAATGCAATCATTGAATTTCTTTTAAATGCAATCTGTTTTTAGAACACTGTTAGTCTGTCTGGGTACTTTAGGGAAACAAATCCACAGAAACTCATATATAAGAGAAAGTTTTATATAAAGGTTAACTGCACATCAAGAAAACATGCCAACCCATGGATGCCCAAACCCACACGTCCAACATTGATCCATATGTCCGACACCAATCCAGAAAGTCCTCCTCCATCCCACACAGCACACGATGATGCTGACTGCAGGAGGAAAGCAGAATCAGTGAACACATAAGCATCTCAGTGCTGGCAGGGGTCTCCACAGGGCTGCTCCAGCACCCAGGGCTGCATCGGGGTAGGTCCATGTATCTTCTCCTTGGAAATGTCTTGCAGGAAGTGAGCCTTGTGGCCAGAAGCAGGGAACTGGCTAAGACAGCTGCACCCTGGTCCAACCATCACAAAGCAAGAGAACCAAGAACTAGAAAGGCGAGGCTCACTGAGCCATTTATCCCTCCACCCTTCAATTAACCCCACATGTGTTTATCGGCCAGGTGGGCACAATAAACTTTATCTATAGCAAACACTATTCTCTGCATTGTAAAGGTGGTAAATCCGGTATTCTAAGAAAAACAAATTAATTTTGCATTCTGATTTCCCATGTCAAGCATGAAGGTGGACTGAGGTTATGATCTTGTATGCATTCTATAATCCTCTTATGACCATGATGACGTGTCAGCAATCATCAGAAATGTGTTAATAATAACAAAAAATTGAAGGAGAGGAGACTGGTTGCCAACAAGGTAGGCCTCCGTCAACAGGGGTTATGTATGGAGTCTACACAATTTTGGAGGCTTAATTAAGAAAAAATATGAAAATGCATTTACTTCCTGGCTCAAACATTTTTAAAAATGCTCTGGACAAGATCTAAAACAAATGCACACTATCTAATGTTAACTTATGCAGTTTGATGTCTTAGAACTGGAATTTCAGGTAAGGGCAACTGGGTCTGATTCTCTGTCTGCTCCAGGTTACATTAAAAAGAAATAAAGAAGGAGAAATTAGAACAATTCATCTTAGCAATTGCGCATTTCCTTCATGTTAAGGTAGTATTTTTCAGGAAAATAATATTTACCAGTTGGGATTTTAGCTACATATTTTTATTTGAAAGTTGGTAGACTGCCATACATGTGATGACAGGCTTGACTATTAACTTTGTATGCATTTAGACTCCACTCTTCAAAATAGATGCCGCATTTTCTGTCCTGTGAGATGAGAGAAGCGCAAGTTGTTTTCTATGCGGAGTGGTGCTTTTATTCCTGTTAATATGATAAGGAAATATAAAAATGAACTGTTTGCTCCAAGCCAAGGTAACAGAATGACTTTATGGTCAGTGTTTGGTATATGAAAGGAAGATAGAATGGGATTGATGTTTTGATGGATAATAATTGACTCTTAGCTGCTCTCACCCTTTCTAAGGGAAGGATGGATTTGCGCTGATGCTTCCTTGCTGCTGTTCTAAATAATACATTTCTGTGGCTCAAGCTGTTATCAGTAATTGTAAGTAAGCATTTTAGTGACAGTTGGTCTTCTGGTGCCTGCGTGATGAATCCATCCTTGGCCCCTGAGAGCCTCCCCAGCTGATGAGCTGGAGGTTGGAATCTCTGTGCAATCTACATTTCAGGACATGCACTGTCTGCTTTGTACTAGCTTTGTGTGAACGTCCTGAGTAAGACACATTGTTGTCTTAGATTTTGGATTCAGAGTGCCCTGGAATATCTACTAGGAATATGGTTTGGGGAAAGTGGTGACAAAATCCTGGAAGGGTAGGAGGTTGTATGTTGAGCTCCTAACTGCAAGTCCAGTGGTTTGAACCCAACAGCTGTGTTGTAGCAGATGTTTTCATTTGTTTGTTTCTTCTGTGAAGGTTCATAACCTGAACAGGGGTTCTGTGAGTCAGAACTGACTCAATGGCAGTTGGTTTGGTCTTGGTTTTTATGCCAGAATCTAACACTGGTTATGAGAATATGATCCAAACCCAAGGCCAAGTTCACTGGGGTGGAGCCAATTCCGACTCACAGCAACCTTGGCGACCACATAGGAACACAGAGACCATCCTTTCCTGTCGTTGAGTAGATTGGAATTGACAGAAACCCTGTAAGACAAGGTCTCGCTGCCATGGTAGGTTTCCCAGACTCTTATTCTTTATGCTTTAGGAGAGTAGTAGAAAGCCTCGGTTTTTCTCCCTCATGGTTAGCAGCCCGTAAGATAACCTCAACACCCCCAGGGCTCCATCGTGACCCTCCAAACCCCTGTGGGATTCTGACACTATCATTCTTTACAAGAATGAAAACAAAACAAAACAAAAACAACCTCATCTTTTGTCTTCAGAGGAGCTGACGGTTTCGGATGGCTGATATTGTGGTTAGCAGCCACATGCATTTCCACTATCCACATACAGCTCTGGGAATATTGTAAGATCGTGTAAAACTCAGTAACATCACTGGGGGGCGGGGTTGACATTGTCTATAAAAATATGAAATTTTTGTTCCATATTTCAGTGGAAAGGCATCATTTTAAATAAAATTTTCTTTTTAATATGGTAAGGAAATATAAAAATGAAATGTTAGTTATAACATCAAATATTTTGGCATGTAAACTCAAATTTAGCAATATGGCTATAGTGTCAAAGGGCATCCCTGGTGACAGCAGTGTGTGTGTGCGTGTTGTTGTTGTTTGTTTGGCATGGCCATAACACCGTGTTAATTTGCTTTTGACCAAAAGATGTAACTTGGTCATGGTGTTACCATGCGGTCCGGCTCTATTTTGCCTTGCAACCTAACCTTCCTCCCATTTCACATCATGCCGATTTTCAACATGAAGGGGAACATGTCCCCATATGACAAAATGGAGAATGACTACACCAGAGCCTAACTGCCAAACTACATCTTGACAAGGTGCCCAAACACGGAGGCTCGCTTCCCCACCGAGCTGACACAGAACCTTAAACAGCCCTGACAGTTTTACTCTCGCCTCCCATCTCAGTGTTCCTTCATGCCAGATGTACATACTTGGCATTCGAAATAGTGGCATGGTGGCGTTTTTACCATTGTTGTAACGGAGAGAGGGAGAGGGAGATAGTCTGTATGCAAGGAATACAAGTAAGTCGTTAAATAAGCAAAAGCTTCTGCCTCATTAATAATAATTCTGTAAGGAATAACAGTGCAGATTTTTTCCTAAATAATTTTGATTTTACTATTTTATAATCTAATAAATATTCCATTTAAGAATGTATAACAATATGAGGGTTGGAGGTACAGGGAATCCAGGGTGGATGATACCTTCAGGACCAAGGGTGTGAGGGACGATGCTGGGAGAGTGGAGGGTGAGTGGGTTGGAAAGGGGGAACTGATTACAAGGATCCACATGTGACCTCTTCCTTGGGAGAGGGACGGCAGAGAAGGGGGGAAGGGAGACTCCGGATAGGGCAAGATATGACAAAATAACGATGTATAAATTACCAAGGGCATATGAGGGAGGGGGGAATGGGGAGAGAGGGGGGGGGAAGAGGACCTGATGCAAGGGGCTTAAGTGGAGAGCAAATGCCTTGAGAATGATTGGGGCAGGGAATGTATGGATGTGCTTTATACAATTGATGTATGTATATGTATGGATTGTGGTAAGAGTTGTATGAGTCCCTAATAAAATGTAAAAGAAGAAAAGAGAAAAAAATGATTAGGGCAAAGACTGTACAGATGTGCTTTATACAATTGATGTATGTATATGTATGAACTGTGAAAAGAATTGTATGAGCCCCAATAAATTGTTAAAATAAAAAAAATTAAAAAATAGAATGTATAACAGTACCGCACAGTATGATATGATTAAAATAGGTAATAAGTATGACTAAGGATTCAGTATGTTCTGGTTTGGCAGGAGGCTTTTGGGTGGCAGGTGACACCATTGAGTTCCCAAACTGGATGACACAAATCCTATGGCACCACTAGTTACTCTCTCAGTGCCACATCAATATGTTCACGGGATATGCTCAAAAAGTTCACATTTGTTAAGAAATGTTATTTCAAGAGTTCATTTAACTACTTAGTGAGCCTTTTTGATTTCTAAAACAATTGAACATTATTTTTAAGGGTTTTGAGATTCATAACACGAGCTTACTAAGAACTGACAGACAGTCAACCCGGTTTCTTAAAAAAGTGGACTGTGAAGTCTGGGAGCCCTGATTTGAACCTGATTAAGACACTAACTAGTGTTTGTCTCTAGGCACTTAGTTTAAACTCTTTTGGGCTATTTCTATAACTCCAGAATGGTGATAATAACAGTCCTGGCCACCTCATAAGTTGAAAGAATTAGATAGGAGAACGTACATAAACTAGTTGTCATAGCAGATGTCGTAGTCAAGAATCTACAACTCTTATTAATATCTTTAATTGTTTTCAATCAAATGATTTTGGGGGGGCGGTTGTCTCTGCCCACATATCCTAGCAACAATTATTACTATAAAATAATGGTTTTCCATATCTGTGGTTAGCGTTGGGGGGAGCCAGCCCCCCACCACTAATCACGGGTTCAATAAGTACAATTGTAGGGTTGAGATATATAAATATTATATTAAAGTCATTGATAGCATGAGAGATAAAATGCAATACGTCACAGGAATGGGTTGCACTATAGGTTTTACAACATTGAGATGGGGTGGTCTAGGTACATACATGCAGTAGGAAGAGGAGGGATTGGGGGTATACATGTGACAAGATGGGTGGATCCTGGATTTAGGATGGCAGCTTAACTTTGACCTGTTCTTTGGATCTCCATAGGAACCATTATCAGTAGGGTGTGAACTCCACCTACATGAACCAAATCAATGACTGCAGGCCTGTCCATTGTCCATAACAGCAGGGAGTGCTCCCTGCAGTCTGGCAACTGATCCTCCTCAGGGGGGATACCTGTGAGCATCTGACCTCCCCTCCATGTATCTCCAAATTCAGATTTTTTAAATTGCTGCCTGATTGATTTACTAGAAAATTATAGAAAGCTGAAACCTGGGTTTCTATCAAATTTAAATATCTCTTTGGATGAAGAAAGCAGCAAAGCTGTCGAATGTAAGGAGTTTATTGCAGCATGAGAACATTTGGAGATTTTTATTAAATTGTCATCCTGTGTAAGTTGCAGCTCTGGCCAATGTTGACAGAGATTAAAGCTGTGTTTTTCATCGCAGGGCATTTTGTATACAGCATGTATTCTTGTGGTTAGTTTCACAAAAATAAATTTAAATGTTGCTTCCTTCCATTTAGTATTAATATGCAGCTGGCGTATATTTATAAATGATGTATAAGTAGCTGTTTTTTGCTCCTTTCAAAATACGGAGATTTCATTGGATTTGCTTTTCCTTCATTTGTTTCCCCTTCTGTTCTCAGTGGAAGAAACTCATGGCTGCACTTTTCAACTGCCCGCCTTACATTCCCCCCGCCCCCGCCGCACCCCCTCCAAGAAAGTAATACTGCTTCATGCCCTGTGTGTTTGGAAACACCCAGTTTAGTAAGCACTGCTATTACCTTTCTAGAACATAGAGTTGACATATCCCCGGATCCCATGGATCCTTCTTCAGCCTGTCCCTTAGAGGATGCAAGGCTGACTTCAAATCAGGGCTCTTGAAATGGCAGACCGGGGATAGTTGTTGAAATGTGTAAATGGTAAACGATTAGCGAATGGACTGCATTTGATAACCTAGAGGGAATCTCTTAAACTATAATTTCCTTGGTCTCATCTCCTGATTTCCCATTCCCCTGGTCACAACATACACAAACAACAACACTTTAATTTAGCATTTATTCCATGGTAATAATCTAACGGGAGAAAAGCATTCATTCTCAATCAACCTCAAATACCCTCCATTTACAGAGAAATCACACGATTCCTCTCCCTCAGTTGAGAGAATCAAATGAGACCTTGTAATTGGGAACATAAGGCGAAACTCTAAGTTGGGAATCGTGCGTCAGGCTTATGCTTGTATTTGACACTTATTTTCAACTATAATCATCCTTTAAGCCATCAAATACATGTAGTATCAGAAAGTTGCAGATAAAGAAACAGAGGCTAATATTGCTTGTCTGGTAAGTGATTCTTCAGCTTGATTTTACAAACAGCAGATCCACCTGATGCCCGAACTACTGGTTTGGTTTTAGTTTTTTGTTTTTTTTGAAATAATTTTATAGGATCTATTCTTATTATAGAATACTACATATGAAATTCAAAATGATCATGGAAAGATTGAAGTGAAAGATGATGCCATGCTGTATGGGCTGCCTGGTTGGGTGTGAACAGCCAAGCCCACGGGACTTGGCGAGAAAGGGGTCAGCTTCAGTAGGCAGGGCGGTGCTAAAACCCTCTAGAGACCGATGGTGGTGCCAAGCTATCTCTGTGTTGCTGACATTTTTAATAGTGATTTATAAAAAAAAAACTGTTCTCATCACAAAAACACAGCATCCCTGGGGAAGGGACCCAGCCCCGAGGTCCAGCCACTGCACAGGTTTCCTCTGTCACTTTGCTGGCACTCTCTGGCCCGTGGACCATGCTGTCTTGGCATGCTTCTAAGCTGTCAGGTTTGGATTGCTTCCTTTTATGTATTGTTTATGTTTACAGGCATCTTATATTTCCCTGAAAATAAAGTAAAGTTTGGGCCTTTTTAACAGGGAAAACAAAAATGAAATCTTTGAAGCCCATTCATAAGTAACAAGGGATATTTTATTCAATGGATTGAAATTCAAACTTGCAAAAACTGAGAACAATTAAAATTATTATTGTATTTTTGAAAACGATTAATTGATTTTGGAAACAGGAAAAAGTGCTTTTTTAAATATTGGGTTTTTATCAAGTGAAATTAAGATACAATTTTATTTTTATAGACTATATGTATGTAACTTTCCAGTAACATGCGTTTTGGTTACACTGATCTATCTGATCCTGGTGTGCATCTTCAATTCAGATTCAGGAACTGAAAACATCACATTTGACCAGAATTCCAACAACGCCTTATTGGACTTTTCCTGAGAGTGGAAGTTTCAAGGGCACCTAGACAATTAGCTTTCCATACATCTGGGCTTTGAAGAACCGGAACAAAAGGAAACTATGCTTGGGACAGCTTAGGAACTCAGTTTTTAAGACTGTGCTAACGCTATTCAAGTGCATATGACATTCTGCTTTGAAAATATTGGAGATGTCAATGACAGCATCAGATAGATGATTGTCCACGCCTCAGCTTTATAATCGGATACTGAGAATTTATCATTCCCAGGAGGGCTGGTGGTGTTGTGGTTACACACTGGGCTGTTGACCCTGAAGTCAGTAGTTTGAAACCACCAGACACTCCGCCGGAGAAAGATGGGACGTTCTACACCCCTAAGGAATCATCCTGGAAACTCACAAGGGCAGTTCTGCCTTGTCCGACTTAGTCCCTAGGAATGGGCATTGGCTGAATGGCAGTGAGTGTGTGAAGTATGGTGTAAGCGGTAAAGCATGTTGCTGATACCGCTGCTAATGGGAACAGTGGTTGTTTAAACTCACCTTGGCCTCAAGGCAGAAAGATTGATGTCCAGTTTACCCCCAGATCCCAGAAAAGGGCAATTCTATTCTGTCATATGGAGTCATTGTGTAAGAATTGACGCGTCAACAACTAGTCGTGTTACAGTGAAGATAAATGAATTCTGAAGTTTTTGCATTAGGTCTGTTGACTAGATATTGATGGAGGTATTTTGTGAGCCATAGAAGTTAAGATCATAATTCATCTATTCTACAACTTAGTAAAACGAGCAGTGACATGATATTCAAACACATGTTAAAAGCAAATCCTTTTTGTCTCGCATCTGGTCTGATTCTTTATAGGTCATTGTTTTTAATGAAGTTGTTTTGCGGTCTAGAGAATAAAGCAGTTCATACTGACAGTACGTAGTCAGTGCCACCATCATCATCTGTTGGTCCCCAGTGTGGCATCTGATGATTCTTACTAGCACGAGGTGAACTCTCTTTATTAACCCATTTCTGGGCCTTTCTCTTGAATGATAGAAGCCACTTTCATGAGGTATGGTTTGTGTAACATAAAGATTATCACAGGATGCCTAATAGTTGCTCCAGTTGAAAATCTATTTGAATAAGTTCGTCCCAATGTTACAATACACACAAAAATAAAGCTTATCAGTAATTACTGATTATTGAACAAAATCTTTCAGAACTCAGTGGAGAAGGAGAGAAAATATTTGACTAATTTTTAATATATAATTTACATATATAAAATATTTGACTAATTTTTATGAGTTAGATGGAATGAGATAACTAATATATTATGAAAGTTCAGTGCTAAAAGTTTTTAATGCGTCAGTAATTTGAAGTGCCCTAAACACTCTGGTAGAAATACTCCCAAGCTTCCTACCCAAACAATAACAGGGTGACCACTGATGCTTTAAGTTAATAGCTACAGCTGTCACACATCACCTCCAGCCTAGAGCAGAAACTCCAGGCAGACATCAAGCCTGAAGAACAGAGAAGGAGTTTAAGGTCCAATTATTGATTGGAAATCAGTGATTCAAGAAGGGAAGCTATCCATTTATTAGACAAGAAGACAGCTGCATTAGAGTAAGGATACGATTCCAATAAATTTAGGAAATCAACTAAAATTGCCAGGACTGCGTGGTTCTAGATGACTCTGAAGCAATGAGTGGGGCTTTCTATACACAGTGCAAACAACAACAACATGATAAGAAGGTTCAAGGTAAATGTGGGCAGTTCATTTTCTCTTCCTTGAGCTCATGGTCAGGTGATACATAATGAATACCCTTCATACTTGATTTACATGATCAAAACTTGAATTCATGTGAGGGCAGGGACCACATCAAGCTATTAGAAGCCATCAGAGACCCACAGAAAGCCATGGTATATTCTTACAATCACCGAATATGCTCCCTTGAGGAGTTGGCTAATGGCTAATAGCTTAAAAAACAAAAACAAAAGAAAAGCATTTGTAAGTAAGTTACGAGAAAAGTGCAAAATAGCCATTCTCTTTTCATTTCATCTTCCATGAACTTTTTGAAGCTCTCTTGGATTTTTAAGAAAATCCATTGACTTATAGTGATCAGGGCCAGAACATGTTCATTTGGTCTCAGTGCACAATGGGCCTCACGTAGCATTGCCTTGCAGCAATATTTGCTAAGTGTGTGGATCTGGGAAAATTTTGACTTATTATTCTTGTACTGCTGAATCCAGATTTCACTTACAATCTTTGCTAAGATGAGAAAGTAAGCACAAGGAATTAGCCCCCAAATAATAAACAAAACAAAATCAAATTATTTCCCAGCGTGCAATGAATGGCAGAGGAATACGAGGCTATCTCCTCCCATAGGGATTTAGTCTAGGGTCTCATGACTCAGAATCCAGTGGACAGCAGTGGGTTTCTGTGTACGGAGCTACATTTCCTTTTATTTCACCTCGTTTTTTTTCCAAAAGGGATTTTACTTTTCTTGTACTTCTCTAGAAAACATGAATAAATTCATGAATATAACATTTGAAAATCTTTGAATGCTGTAACTCACTATAACGGGAAACAAATGAAGTTTTGTGGTGATTTAATTAAAAATATCTTCGGCAAAGATATTCTATGATGGCTATGTTTTTTTTTTCCATCACCATCTGAATTTCTTCCAACTCCAGATCAGATCTGTGCCCTTGTTTATGCTTGCTTGAGTAACCACACCCCAACATGAGATCTGAAAATAGACCTGGGATGACCTCGACGTTCTGTCTCAACCACATACATGCGGTCAGGTGAGGCGGTGATATGCGTGTGGCAGAATATTATTCTAGAAACTGCTCCTTCTCTGTGGTTACAAAGTGATTGGAACCCACTTCAGATATTAGACATACCATATATACTTGTGTATAAGCCTAGTTTTTCAGCACAAAAATGCTGAAAAACTGGGCTTTGGCTTATCCACAGGTCAGTGATGTTGGGTCCCCACTACCAGGGAACAGGATGAGTGCCCCTTATTTCGCAGGTGATTGCCATTTCTCCGCTGTTCATTCAAAGCCCCACTGACACTGCAGGGTTGTTAATGTTTGTTTACTCACATCTAACCAATCAGAGCCGTCCTATGACGTGGACGGCTCCAATTTGCAGAAGCACCTGTAGTGATTCACTTACACCGGCAGCTGAACTGACAAGGATGTGTCTGTGGCTGAGCTCAGTCTCTCCCTTCTGGTCTCTGTGTTAATTCACATCCTGCATCCCCTGCCCGCAGGGATTCCCCCCTCCTCCTGGGCAGGGGGTACATTACCATTGAAGTTCTTTTTCAAAGTCTTGTTTTTTTATCCAATTAGATACACTTGAACCAAAACAAAAACACCGGTCATATGAGGCTGGTTTTAAAATGAAGGTGGTGTCAACAGCAGAAGAGAGCAATAACAGTATTGCAAGTAGGGAATTCTGTGTTGACGAAAAGCAAGTGAGGGAGTGGCGCAAAATGAAGGCTGACTTGGAACAGATTCCAAAAGCTGAAAAAGCTCATTGTGGTTTAACGTCTTTTTATGGGGCTCTAGAGAGTGAATTGCATAAATGGGTTATGGAGTGTTGTCAAAATGGTTACTGCATAACACGCATGGGAATCTGCATACTTGCTCTACAAACGGCTAAGGATGAAAAATATAAAGCACCAGGCCTTGAAAAAATTGCTGCATCAGCAGGATGGTGTACCTGCTTCATGAATAGGTTTGGCCTACTATGTTTGAGACAAAGAACAATGATTTCGCAGAAATTGTCATAAGACCTTGAAGAAAAAATTATGTCATTCCAGTCATTTATTATAAAACAAAGAAGGATGTATAATTATGACCAAGCAGATATTGGGAATATGGATGAAACTGACATGACTTTTGATCTTCCAAGCAACAGAACTGTGGCAAGTTTAGGAGAAAAAAATATTTTCCTCAAAACCACAGGAAATGAAAAAAAAAAACACTTTACAGTTGTTCTATCATGTTTGGCTAATGGAACTAAGCTGTGTCCTGTCATTATTTTTGAAAGAAAGACCTTGCCTAAAAAGATCAATTTCCCACCAAGAATTACTGTGCATGCACATGTTAAAGGCTGGATGGCTGAAGACGGAACAAAAAAAATGGCTGGAAGAAATTTGGAACCGACGACCAGGAGCAGCCTTAAAGAAAAAGCCATTGTTACTTGTTTGGGATATGTTCAGAGCCCACCTATCGGATGACATAAAAATATTGGCAAGATCTAGTAAAGTTACTTTAGCCATTCTTCCAGGTGGGCTTATATCTGAATTGCAGCCTCGGGATAGATCTTTGAATAAGCCTTTTAAAGACCATGTATGAAGGATGTGGCATGAATGGATGTCATCTGGTCAAACCCGACTACCAAAGGAGGAAATCTCATGATGCCTGACTTAGGGTTAATAGCAAAGTGGATGCGAGATGCATGGGAAGACATTCCAGAAGACATGGTGTGATGTGCCTTCCAGAAATGTAGTATTAGTAATGCTATGGATGGCAGTGAAGACTGTGCTTTATATGAAAATGACAGCAGTGATGGTGATGATGGCAATCTCAGTGAAGACAGCGTCTATGACCTCACACCAGCTGAAATTCTGCATTGGGATATGGATGATGATGAGAAATCCAGTTTTGAGGGATTTTAACTCTATATTTTAGCTTGGTTGCTGATTGAGCTCACGGAATAGTACTCTTAAGGTATCATTATTGATATCTTATTGTTTTTGTTAAACCGATGTTCCACTTACTGTGCTGGTTTACTAATGTTAAATGACTTGTTGTACTTTTTATTTATGTTTTAATTTAATATAGATATTTAAATGCATTACCCCGCTGATGTCTCAATTTTTAGTAATTTTATTTTCATTTGTTTTGATTATTGAAACTCACCAATAGCTTCTGCATTTTCCACCCTAGGCTTATACTTGAGTCAATCCGTTTTTCTGGTTTCCCAGGTAATAATTAGGTACCTGGGCTTATACTCATGTCAACTTATATTTGAGTATATACAGTAGTCATTTGTTTGTAGAACTCTGATGGATCACTGAGTAAAGTGGATTCTCAATCTGATCGGGTCCTATAGCCACTTAATATAAAACCTATATGAGAGCAATTGTTTTTCCTATACCTGAAGCCTCTCAGATTGCAAACATCTGACTTACAGAGAATTTCTACTTGTCCTTTAATGTTACACAAACTTACCTACACTTTGAGAGGTTTGAGTCAGTCCTTGCCTGCAACAAAATCTCCCTAATTGCCTTCACTTACTGCACACCCAGCTTTTCAATCTCTGAAAAGCTTTGAGTGTCTTTTTGCACAACAGGAAGGCTGAAGAAGGCCCTAATGCACTCGGTTCCAATGTTCATGGGAGTTCCACTTGCAGGCACCCTCTGAACAAACCTCATTCATCATCCAGAGACTTTCTGTCCTGAAAAAAAATTCATGTTCCCTGCCTGCAGAGGTAAGTTTTTTTGCGTGATAAGAAAAATTATTTGGTGTGACTTTGCTGCCCTTTTATCACAATGCAGTATTTGATCATTAAACAAACAAACTTCTTTGTAATAAGCCTCCATGATCTTCCCATGTCCTTTATTTTTTAGGATATTTTTATTGGGGCCTCTACATCTCTTATCACAATCCATACATTTCTCCAATGTGTCAAGCACATTTGCACATATGCCACCATCATCATTTTCAAAACATTCTCTTCCCAATTGAGCCCTTTATATCAACTCCCCATTTCTTCCCCTCCCTCCCCCTCTACCCTCCCTCCCGCCCTCACGAACTCTTGATAAGATATAGATTTTTCCCCCATATCTTACATCGTCCTTTGTTGCCCCTCACCCACTTTTCCATTATATGTCCCCCTGAGAGGGAGTTTTAAGTTGATCCTTGTAATCAATTCCCCTCTCCCCCCACGCTCCCCTAATCCTCCGGTTTCTCTACTCTCCTGTTGACCCTGATGGGTTTATCGATCTTGGATTCCCTGTGTTGTGGATTCTTATCTGTAGCAGTGTGCATGCTCTAGTTTAATCTGTTTTGTAAAGTAGAATTGAGGTCATGGTAGTGGGGGGAAGGAAGCACCAAAGAGCTAGAGGAAAGTTGTGTGTTTCATTGGTGCTATACTGTACCCTGACTGGCTCATCTCTTCCCTGTGACCCCTCTGTGAGGGGATGCCCAGTTGTCTACAGATAGGCATTGGGTCTCCACTCCATGCCCCCCTCTCCCCATTCACCTTAGGTATGTTTTTATTCTGGGTCTTACATGCCTGATAACTGATCCCATTGTCATTTCATGATCACACAGGCTGGTGTGCTTCTTCCATGTGGGCTTTGTTGCTCCTGAGCTAGTTGGCTGCTTGTTTATCTTCAAGTCTTTAAGACCCCAGATGCTATATATTTTGATAGCCAGGAATTATCAACTTTCTTCAGTACATTTGCTTATGTACCCATTTTGTTTTCAGCAGTCATGCCGGGAAAGTGAGCATCACAGAGTGCCGGATTGTTAGAGCAAAGTGTTCTTGTGTTAAGAGAGTGCTTGAGTTGAGGCCCAATGTCCATCACTTGCAGATATAATTTTGTGAATTACTTTTTAAATATATATCTTACTATATCAATGCATGGGGATGGCTTCCTTTGAAGATGTAACAACATATTCATATGCTTGCCTGTGTACCTAGAATCATGAAGATAGAAGACAATAGAAACACAACTAGATAAATGTGCTATAGAGGTGATGCAAACACGACCAGCGGCTCTACCTGCTGTGGGACCATCTGATTTCCCTGAATGTTAACTGACTCATTTTTAATCAAAACCAAACTAAACTCACAACAATTGTATTTAGGAAAGAATTTCTATTAAATTGCCACAAAGTTGAAATGTTTTCAAGTGGTTATGCAAATATGAGTTAGATTATGGGCTCAGGCAAGTACACACTGTATTTCACTTCCGTTGGAGACCAACAGGTATTTGAAATATGCATAAGACGTAAGATAATTCTTTATGGCATGGAATTGTTCTGTGAATGCAGAATATCTATTTTCTCTACTCCCTGCTCACAGATGATCGATAATGTCTGATGATCAATTAGAGATCCACATATAATAGAGACCAACTGAAGCAATACAAGACAAACAAGCAAACAAAGAACAAGGAAAATAATTCTACAATTTAGAAAGCAGAACTACTGCCGGGGAGAACTCTTTCTCCATCCCATTGTGCAGGGTTTGTGGTTGCTGACTTCCAATGGAAATTTAGGGAATATTGTTTTTCTCAGAGGGTTCTAAAGACAAATAGATGGTACACAATGGCAAAAGTCGATTATTATGAGGATTCTGCGACTCACAAAGAAGTGTATACATTAATTGGACTACCGACCTAGTTCAAATCGGA
This sequence comes from Tenrec ecaudatus, assembly GCF_050624435.1. NCBI lineage: Eukaryota > Metazoa > Chordata > Mammalia > Afrosoricida > Tenrecidae > Tenrec > Tenrec ecaudatus. The sequence continues at coordinate 13,972,455 of NC_134537.1, forward strand.
ATGAGATATTACTATCCATGTGGACAAATGTTGGCAATTCTAATACAGATTCCCTTAAGTGTTGATACAAAGATTGTTTTAATGGCTTCTGAGCACCTTCTACTAGGATCCTCTATTCACTTGCTCTTCAGAGTTAGTTAGTTTAAATGAGTTTAGAAAAAGTGAATGGTTATTTATATATAACATTTTACTGGTTTCTTAGGACTTTGTATTCTTCAGTGTCCTGCATGACTGAGCAGTGGGAGAGCCTATAAAGGTCACTCACGTTTTTGGTTCACCTTAGCAATACAGTGAAATCATGGAATCATGAAGCTTAGAGAGTGCTTTAATTATTTTAAGGAGCCCTGGTGACCTCTGGCCTAACTATTTGTCTGCTAAACACAAGCTTGGAGGCTCCCTTCTGTGGGACAGAGATGAGTCAGTCTGCTCCCTTCTGTGGGACATAGATGAGTCATTCCTATCAGGAATGAGTCTGGGACCCTCTCTAGGGCTATTGCTAGTCGGAATGGATTTGATGGCAAAGGGTTTGGGGTTTTGCTTGGCCGGGAGCGGGGGTTGGCATAGTTCTTTTATGGGATGGTCACAGTGTGGTTAAAGCACTTAATTGCCAACTGAAGGATACAGATTGCGATTTTGGAAACTGGACAGCTCTATTCTCTTCTTTCAGGCTTCATTGGTTCAGGGTAGACTCGACATCAGTGAGTTTAGTTTGTTAATTTTTTATTGTTCTTTGTGATTTAATACCGATATATCATTCCAAATTCCATTCATGTCAAGTAGAATGTACAATTGTTCCTACAATCAGTTTCCAAACACTTTTTATCTACATGGACTCCTTGACTTGGTCACCCTTTTGCCCCACCTCCAGTTCAAGTGGGATGATTACAAATACCATACCCTGCCCACAAAACCTCTTCTAATTAAACCAGGCTCCTCACCATTCCCCAAGTATGCCTTAAATTGCCCATTGGCATGACTGTGAGCTCTTTGTTTCTCATTTTTTGAATGACATCTCCTCTCACATCTATGTATTGTTTTTTTCCCCAGCTCAGATATATCTTTATTCGTGAATCTAAATCTGATGATCACATTGACAAATAATGTGTTATCTCCTGATATGACCTTATAAATTACTGCTTGAATTATTGTATTGTGGTATTACTGAAACTCATTAGTGGTCTAAAATATGTAAACTCATTTTATTTAATGCTTTGTCCATCGTGATCAGTAAATATTTGGTGAGTGAATAGATGAAGTATGTAAATGAAAGCCCTTATGCTAGGTTCCGCTTAAAATCTCCTAGTACATAATTGGCTCAATGGCTTTATAATCATATCTTGTAATGAGAGACTGTTCCTGATGGATGTATTCAAGGATAAAAGTATAAGGGGACATAAACATAGGTACTTGATGGATTGCAGTTGGTATATGCGGAGATCAGAGCCAGTGTGGTTCATGAGAGGTGCCAACAAGAGAAAGACCTGAGTTGATACTCCTGACTGAAGGCTTAGCTGGAGAATTATGGGAAAGGGACAGGGGGAACTTTGGGTCCTGTGGTTAGGATCTTCAGTTGTAGTCAATGGATAACTTGGAGCCATTGTCGGCTTCTAAGGAAGGGAACTTGAAGTACATGTGGGGAACACTTCCACCTGTGTCGCACGCCCACACTGTTTTTCCATTTGGAAGATCTATTTTCCTTCTTTTTCAGCTTCTGTCGATCTCATCTTTGCTCAAGGCTCAGTTGAAGATTTTTTTTTTTGATGTGTCTAGCCCTTGTGTTTCTGGTTTTATGTTTTCATCCCCCCCAGTCTCCCACATTGTCTGCATATATCATTTGGACCATAAAATTATCAGACTTCCCCCCCCCCCAATTTCTTTTTAAAAAGTTGTTCTATTATTATATGGTCTTGTTTAGTAATCAACAGATTCTGTGGAAGATAGACCCTTGAAGCTAGGAACACTTATTTTTGTCCTTTGTGTTCCCTCTACCCCAGATCAATTCCTGTGGGGCTTTTCTATGAGTTCTAAAGCATAAAGTGTGAGAAACTTTGATCTAAGCATTGATGTAGTTGAAGTGTTAGGATTAGAATAGACCTTGGAGTCTAGCTCCCTAGCTGGTTTGGGCATCACAAATTGTTATAATTATTTGCATCATATTTTAGACCTGCAGTGTTAGTTTATCAGATGCTTGGTTTTCCACATCTGATTCTGAATTATATCACCTCATCTCAAAGCAAAAGAAAAGTAGCAGCAACAACAATAACACAAAATATCTGTGTTCTCCTAGGGGAAATATTTTCACCCTTCAATGTTAAAAGGACATTGAGGTTGACATGGCATATAGATGTTAATTAAAAAAACAAACAAACAGTTAAATTCCCATTTATGAAAAGGCTCCCAACCTGTTGGAGGCAAGATTATAAAACACAAGACATATTTTTGTAAAAGCACGATAGTAATTTTATTTTGTTAACACAATTTGGGGTGGGGGACACTGTGTATTTATAATATTAGAAGGAAGTAGAATATTAATTTTTGTAGCAATAGTCAATGTATTGAATTTAATGTGCTACTAATTCTATTTAAAATTCTGGCAGTATTGTGATTCATTACTTTTTAATTGCTAGAGATGAGAACTTATCATCTGAATGGACCATGCCCAAGCCTTTTGAGCTTAAAGAAGAACAATGTTTGGTTATTCACCTGGTCCACCTTATTATGTGACTTTGTGGGATAATTACCATACCTCCCAATATAAAAAGAGGGAGGAGTAAATCTTGTTTGGTGATTAGCATATATTTGTGCACAGATGAAGCTCTATTCAATTAATAAGAAAAGAGAAACAAAATTACACGAATACACTCAGGTTTGCACTCCTCTGTTAGGTTATTGTGCAGAGTGGGTTGCATATTGTTAGGCTGTTGGGAAGATTTGCCAACGGTATTTCAAATGCCAGTAGGGGCATCTATTGTGAACAGTTTTCAAGATGTTTCAGACAGACTGAGACAGACTGGAGGAAGGTATTATTGGTCTACTTATAAAAAATGGCCTTTGGAAACTTCCTGAATAAAGCAGGACTTTATCTGTTAATGGACAGTGAATCTCTCAGGTTAGAAGACACATGAAATATATTAATGGAAGAGTTGCATCCTCAAAGTAATCTGCCTTAAAGATGTGGATGGAGCAAAGCTTTTGGACCTCAAAATGAGAGGAAACAGATGAAAACATCTATTAACACGCCAAAGATAGAACATACAAATTATGAATCTTGGAAAATGGTAGTTTGTCAAAAGTGATATATAAAAGTTTGAAAGTCACTATACTAGGCATCTAAATTGACACGGGCTGCTATTGACATGGGCTGCTATTGACATGGGCTGCTATTGACACTGGCTGCTATTGACCATTTTATTTAAATAGTCCTACGACCTACTGTGCCAGAAATAACAAATTTAACATCAAAACACGTATATCAAAACTTAGCCTGAAGTTCAATACTGTCAATGATGTCAATACTTCTATCTAGAATATGTTTGATGCGACTATTATTCAAATTTGCATACCAATCACTAATGTCAAAGATAAAGACATTGAGTATTTCTCCCCAACTCCTACCATCTGAAGTTGAGCAGCATGCAATCAAGAAGCACTAAATATTACTGGTGATTGTAATGCAAAAAAGAAATATCAGGGGTTGGAAAATATGACCTTGATAACAGAAATTATGATACAATTATATACTTTTGCAAGATCAATGGCCCACTTATTGCAAATATCTTTTTTTTGCAAATATCTTTTTTTTAACAATAGAGTACACAATAAACAATTCAGTTGATCTGTGGAAAGACAAGATGAAGAAGCTCAATATAATCAGTCATATGTAATTTCAGCTACACTGAGGAAATGTTGAAATAAATGCATGAGAACCCCAGTACATTCCACCTACATTTATAGACCAATCCAATTATAGATTTTACACATTAAAAACTACTCAAGTTGTTGGATTATACCAAGGAGTCATACATGTAGAGAGCAGCATATCATTTAAAAGCCAGGAAAGACCAAAGTGGATATCAAAAGAAACGTTTAGTCTTGCTTTGGAATGTAGATCAGCAAAATCAAACGGAAGAAATGATGGACTGAACAAATTGTGCAAACCCAGAGATAGATAATCAAAAGGAAAAAATATTTTTGGCATGTTTCCAAGAGCAATATTTGAAGAAAACTTAAAACTTAAAGGGGAAATCCCAAACAATTTTATGGACAAAATAGTGAACAAAGGAAATATCAAAAAAAGAGATAAGAACAATACGCAGAGTCATTGTCATTGCAAGAAGAACTAAACAATGCTCAGCCATTTCAGGGGATAGTACGCGATCCAGACGGAGACTAGTGGACATTTGGAGCTGCATGGAAGGCATTGGTAAGGAACAAGGCGCCTGAGTGGAAAGAATAGCATGTGTTGGAGAGTTTCAACAACTGGATGTAGCGCTGGAAGCACCAAGATGACTATGCCAACACATTTGGGAGTCAGCAACCTAGTCAATCAACTGATGAGATACGTATTAGTAGTACTGCGTCCGAATCAAAGTGACCCAAGAGAAGGAGGAAGTTAACAAATCATATCTTTTATATCACTTCCAAGTAAAAGTGTGTTGAAGGTAATTCTTAACGAGTTTCAGCAGTACATTGTTCAGGAACTGCCAGAAATTCAAGCTAGATGCAGAAGAGGTTGCGCAATGATGATGTTGGATTGCTATGGAGTGAAAGCAAAAAATACCACAAAGATGGCGTCCTGTGTCTTATGGATTAGGCAAAGGCATCCAACTGTGTGAATTAGAATACATCAACGATCACAGTGTGAAGTCTGGGAAACCCAGAACCCTCCATCGTGCTGACGTAAGAGCTATACATAGATTAGCAGGTATTCTGTAGAGTAGAGCTGAAGGAGATTTGGGGTGAGGGTGTCAGGATGAGGAAGAACATGGCCAAGGGATTGAGTGCTGACGACTCAGCCTTCTTGCTGAAAGTGAACAGGATGTTAGACACTTTCTGATGAAGATGCAATGCTCCTTCTTCCGTATGGATTTTACTCACCAGAAAGAAAACAAAAATTCGCACAAGTGTTCGGTAAGCGCCATTCTGATCATTGAAGAGTGTTTCATATTATAAAGGATTTTCTTTTCCTCTGAGACCCAATCAACTCAATGGGCATGGAACAGCAGTCAGAGACGGTATTGCATGGAGAACATCTGACTTTTTGAAGAGCGAAGATGACACTCTCAGCATTAACCTGGACTTGACCTAAGCCGTTGTTTTTTCACTCACTTCATTGGAGGCAAGAGCTGGATAATTAATAAGGAACCCCAAGTAAGAGCTGATGACTTTGAATTATGATGCTGGCCAAGAATATTTCACCTGCCATGCACTTCCAGGAGAACAAACACCTCTGTATTGGAAGAAGCACCGTTAGCTCCTTACAAGTGGGAAGAGTGAGACTTTGTCTTATATCTTGGACTTGTTTGGGGGTGGGTGCCATGAGGAACTGAGACCAAGGGTTCAAGTAGATAGAAAACGTTTTGAGAATGATTATGGCAACAAATGTGCACGTGTGCCTGACACAATGGCAGTATGGATGGATTGTGATAAGAATTGTACGAGCCCCCAATAAAATATTTTAAAAATAAAAAATAGCAGAGCATCGGGTTGAATAAACTAGAGGTTCAGTGAAAAAGTAGCCCTCCATGAGCTGGATTGACACAGTGTCTGCAACGGTGGGCTCAAATATAGCAAAAGCTGCGATGTTGGCCCTGCACTGGGCAGCATTTCATTCTATCAAACATAGCGCCACGATGAGTCGGTGCCAACTGAACAGCACCTAACCACAACTGCATGTGTGGCACACATATTAGCTGTCACTATTTCTAAAGACCCCCAAATGCCATGTGAGTACTCTATAATGGAGCTAGTGGTCGATGACTTTGAAAATATGTAGTTAGGTTAAAAGTGACTACCTTATCATTTGATTTACCTTTTAACTCATTTTAAAATTTTATGTGATTTTAATATTTTTCTTTTCTTTTATTTGTTTAAAAAAATTGTGTAATCATTGTTGTTTTTTTTGTTTCATCCTGTGTTTTATATGATTCTCTCTATATGAAATCCAGGAGTTAGATCCATAGAGACAGTCACTGGATTGATAATTTCCCTGGGCATGGCTGGGATGGATTGGGGTGAAATGGGGATCTTATAACAATGAGTAGCAGAATAAAGTGTTCTGAAATTGATCTTGAATATGATTGCACAAATCATCTTTATATGATTGAACAATTAAACTGTATGATATTTGAGGTATATGCCAATAAAAGTATTTTTAAAAAACACTATATAAATGTAAATTATAACTTTTTCAAGTTCTGTGTTTCTCTTCAGTACACAGGTAGGATTTGACTTATCAAATATCTGCAGTGAATGTTGAAAATCCTAGGTAACATTCTACTTTAACATTTATATTGAGTGTTTTAGAAATGTGTTTGATAGCTGAGATTTGGAAATGCACAGAAAGCTACAGAGCCCTGAAGGCAAAGTTGAGCTGTTGGAATTTAATGTGAAGTAAATGATAATACCTTATACTTAAAAGGTATCTCTTTTGCAAGATCCTCGATAATCTTTAGCTGCGTTAACTCTAATCCTCAGACCATATCTGTGAATATGGACTCTGTGAACAGGGTTAAATGTGAGGCAAGGCGAGCTGATGCAAATCAGGAAGGGTCACTTTCCTTTGACTACTGCACTCCAGTCTCCCGAAGGATACACGTATTCACAGGGCCATCCGAAGAGTTTCTTTTTCACCGGTAGGACAGTCAATCAAAATCAAGTAGCCTTGCTGTTTCACGTAGTAGACATTTCTGGCTGAGAGAGATGTTCTGTATGATTTCCTCAAGAATACAGGGTGAGTGCATGTCAGAACTAGTTATGAGAAGCTGGCTAAGGTATCTTTGGGAGGTAATTTTGTGGAAAAATAATAGAGTGAATGATTTGACATCTCGAGGCACATTGAGAGGGAGTACTCGAGATCTTGCTGTATTGGAAAGTATTTTGGATGACCGGTGTGTCTTCAAATGTCAGTCCTTGATACGTTTTGAAAGATGGGATTTATTTTAATCACGAAATTCAAAAAGAACGGAAATGCAATGTACCCATCCACTATGGAATCAGATGATATTATTACACATGTCTTCGTGGATAGACAGGTAGCATAAATATGTAACTGGTTCAGAGTAGAAACCATGGAGAATAAGTGAGGCTGGGGAAAATGAATAGTGCATGTCCTACTAACAAGTATTCAAATTCAACTGCATTTGACAATTGAGCCAGAAAAAGGTAGAAACATCTGCAAGCTTAATTTCAGACTGCAGGGTTCTGGCTTGAAGTTTCTGCTATATGTCAAAGGGGCTTGCCAGAAACATTAAGACAACAATTACAAAGACATTTGGTGGAGATATTTAAGTTTTAAATTCAAACTTGATCAACACTAGCAAACGTTGCATATCAGTTTGCTGAATCATATTGAGGTGATATATGTAAATTAAAATGGTCCACCCATGGAAGATCATTCTCTTTATTTAGGCATCACTTTGGCAGTCTGCTTATAGTCACATGTTATTAAAATTGTAATCCACATGATCCTTTACTCCCCTCTCCATCCTGGATTTTGGTATAGATTTTTTTCTCTCTCTAGTTTTGGTTTTAGGACAAAATCATAAATAAGTAGGGTTTAGGAAAAATGTAGCATGGGAAATAATGAATAATAATGAGAAGTGAAATTGTGGTTAGGAGGATATTTTTGAAAAGGAAAAAGGTGAATTTACCATAAAGGATAAGAAACTAGGTTTTCGTTTGTGTTGACCTTAGGCCTCTGGGTTTATCAATGCACATATTTTGTATAGAAGTTGGGGACAAAGTGAAAGTGATTAGGAAGCTATTCAAATGGAGATTGTACCTTATCAATTCTGAGCAGTGAAATTTATAGAAATTTATAGTATGAGGACTGAACATTATGCTGGTGATTGTGCACATAACATAGTTCTTGGAAAGGGGCTCTGGTTGAGTAGATATGTTAACCCAAAGTTGGCATTTCGAGTCCACTCATCGCTCCTGGGAGAAAGATGAGGCTCCCGTTCCTGTAAACACGGAGACACTTGGAAGCTCCCAGAGGCAGTTCTGGTCTTTCCTTTAGAGTCCTTATGACTGGGATCTACTTGAAGGCAGGGAATATTTTACTGGGTTTGTATTTGATAGTCACAGAGGAAATGGACTCAAAAGTACCGATAGAGTCAGTGTCTTGATGTGGACCAACCCTGCCAGTGATTTGATCTGACATGTCATCAGTGGTGGAGGCTGGAATTGTGAAACTCGGGTTTTTCTCCTTGCAGCCTGAATTAAATAAAATGAGCTGTCACATATATTTCATCTTTTCTGCGTTTAAGTCTATAACGCAGAGTAGGTCAAGGTATGAGATGACGAAGCACCTCATAAAACACTACATGATAAAGGAACTGATATTGTTTGGACATTTGGGGGCCAAAATACCATTTCACGTATCCGCATGTTTATTCTATTAGGAGACAGTGGTGTTTAAATCAGCGAGAACTGCAAAGCAATCCAGGTATCCATTTAATCAATAGCACATATTATGCTCTAATATGTGCAGCACCACAAAATATAAGCAACACTTGTACAAAAATATGTTTGCTGGTGAGAATGTGCGACGGGGTTTCTGGTTCTCAGAGTGAAAACGTGGCGTTCTTGCATCGGCACGGTTTGAAGTATTTCTATCCCATAGATCCATCCCAACTTGAATAGAAATTGAAAAGAACATAACCTAGGGCCCACGGTGTATCTAGGTAGTCCTGCAAAGATGACTATGCACGTGTGCAATTGTGTGATGGTGTTCATTCACTCTGATGTGTCATACACGCTGTGTGAACATAGCAAGTTCTTGGAGGGAATATTTGTAAAAAATGAATTCCAAGAAGTAAGGATAGAAATCTTTTGCCCACAGCCACCCATACTGGTTTGGACAGAATTAAAATATTGATAACTTTCAGATGGATTCTCTGTCTCTAATAGAGTTTACATGTATCTTTATTTGGCTTTTCTTTTCCAATAATGGCAATGACGTATATCCAGAGACTACTTAGCTATATATGTATGTTTTCATAGGGCCTCCATGACTTATAATTTAGTCTTTTTAATTGATATTTTTGAATCACATGCTGTGGAACAAAAAAAAAGTCGCCAACTATGCACTTCAAGGTTGATTTTTTTCAAGAGAAAAAGTGAAGATTGTCTATCTTCAGTGCCTATGATTTATTTCTTTACTTCGTTAGCTTTCAATATCCCATCAAACAGAAAAGCCCTCACGCTTTCTAGGAGTTGTGCTCTCACCCTTTCTTTTAGGCAATAGCTTGGGAATGAAAACAATACAATTTTATGTAGAAAATGATAGTTGGATTGGCATTCTGTCCCACAAAATCCTCCTCAAAGACAGGACCACCCACAGGGATCACTTCATACTTTGATTTTTTCTGAGTCATTGATAAAGGTTTCATTTTTGATCTGGTATTTCCCCACATTATTTGCACTAGCATTCTATTTCTAATATCTATAATTTCATACCTGTTAGAATCCGTAGTTGTTCTTTAATTTGTATTTGCAAATATGCCTCCCCTTTTCTTCTTCAATTCCTTCAGTAAACCTTTGATATAATCTCCTTTTAACACCCAGCATCTTTACCTGTAAAACTCAGCGAATCATCCTTGTGTCATGGAAGGTCTGTAAGCCTTAGAAAGAAAAGTGAAATGCCTAGTACAGATCCCAGCATGTATTGAAACATTCAATAGCTGGCTATCCAGAATTATTTGTGGTACATGTGAAGAAACTAAATTCTAACAAGCTGATCAAGAAAAGAAAATCTATTAGGTCAAAGATCCTAGAAAAGATTTAGCAATCAAATAGTGGCATGAGATTAGAACCACTGGTCTTCAGAAAGTTGCACAATCCAAAATCCAAATGCTGACAACATTCTATCTTGATCTTTCATGTTTTTGTGTCATGCCAATTGCCAATTATTTCTTCATTATTCTTGAGACAATAAAACATCACATGCAAAGTAAGTCAAGATAGGACACGAGGAACCAGCAAATAAAACACTAGGTAGGGGGTGAAATGCTATGTTTAGATTTCAAGTTTTATATTTTACAGTCATGCTTACCAACATAACAGCTTCTCTGCTCCAGTTCTTTAAGTCTTGGGAAAGGACACTTGAGTGATCCTATGATTCAGGTGAAAAACCACTGCTGAGCTGAACATTTGTGGCAAAAAGATAAAATTATTCTGAGCTAATGTGGAGATTTATTTGCTGCCCACAGGAAGGGAGTGTACTAAAGACTCAAGAAAATGGAAGATGAAGTTAGGCAAACTATTCTGTTCAACTTCAAACTATTTTGTTCCCTGCACTTGCTTGGTTATCTTTACTTCACATCCCTTCCATGATTTAAAAGAATATGTAGCTTTTGACAATTAAAATAGTGCCAGTAGACTGCTTTCTTTGTTTCTTTGTTGTTTTAATTTTGAGAAAATGCCGCCTTACCTATATGAGAAGGTATGGGTTTCTGTAAACTAATTGTACTTCCATGATTGTATTATACACATCTGTTTTCACCTATAATAGGTTCTGCAGAAATTGTAGGATGAATACTTGAACAAAATAGTTTGGTTTACAAAATTATTGCTCCGGGTTAGATTAAGATTGTAAGGAGGGGAAAAAAAAGGTCTTTCCTAAAAGTGGACATTAGACAAAGTTTTTATTTGTTTTAAGAGATGATTATACAAATTACGTCAGTGTTGCTGCCCTTGGATTGGTGCAGCCTCTTAACGATAGCATGTACACCAGAGCAAAAGCTCTGCCTCGTCTTCAACTATTCTCATAAATGTCTCCAGCTTTGGGCTCACTGGTGTAGCCACTGTGTTAATCTGTTATGTTTAGGCTCATCCTCATGTTTAGTAGTTTAGTAAACACAATGCCCTTATTTATTAAATATGGTACACTCCTTCAGAGATCGGTCTCTCCTGATAAGATGTCCAAAGAATATGAGAAATGAAAAAATCTTACCAGCCACGTTTTGAAGGAGCATCCAAGCTGGGTTTCTTCTGCTTCAGTTCCTGGTACATCCTCCCCAAAACTATCCCTTAGATACATCAAGTATTGTTTGGCCTTCTTTATCCATTACCCATCTTTCCAAAGCATAGGAGGCCAGGCCATTGAAAATGTCAAGATTTGGGATAGGTTCACTTTAGTCCATAAAGTGACATCTTTGGTTTTGACCACTTTATAGTGTAGCGGATGTCATTTGATTTCTTAACTGCTGCTTCTGTGGGCGTTGATTGTGTATCCAAGTAAAATTCAATCCTTGACAATTCCAATATTTTCTCTGTTTATTATGTTGTGTATTAGTCTGTCTGAGGGGGTATTTTTTTTCTTTATGTGAGGTGCAGTCCATACTAGAGTGTATGTAGGCTTTGAACTTGATCAAGCAGTGTGTCAAGCCCACTTTTCTCTCAACAAGCAAGTTAATGTAATTTGCATATAACAACAACAAGTGTCCTCCAGTGAATTTTGACAATGATATAGAGCTTGTTGACGTTAGGTGCCATCAAGTCAGGTCCAACCCATAAAGACCCTGTTCCCAGCAGAAGGAAGCACTGCATGGTCCTGCATCATCCTCACAAATTTCCCTACACCTGAGGCCTTGGATGCAGCCCCTGTATCAGTCCATACCATCATGGGCCTTCATCTTTTTGCTTCTCTGCTTGACCAAGCATGATGTTCTTTTCCAGGGCCTGATCTCTCCCGTCAATAAGTCCACAGTATGTAAGACTATGTCTCCCCATTCTTGCCTATGAGGAACACTCTGGCCTTAATTCTTCCAAGACAGATCTGTTTGTCCTTTGAGCAGCCCATGGTCCTTTCAATATTCTTCCATAGCAGCACAATTGAGAGCCATCGATTCTTCTTCAGTCGTCCTGGTTCAGTGTCCAACTGCCACATGCACATGTTGCACTGGAGAAAACCATGGCTTGGGTCAGGCACACCTTAGTCCTCAAAGTAACATTCTCACTCTTCAATATTATAAATTAGATGCTTCTTGTATCATTCAATATTTTGCCTACAAAATCATTCAAAGAAAAGGTTGAAGTTGTCAAGAATTTTGTCTTGTTTGGATCCACAATCAATGCTTATGGAAGTAGCAGTCAAGAGATCAAAGGACATGTTGGATTAGGTAAATCTGCTGTACAGGAAATCTCTAATTTAATTTATACATTTCTTATATTTGTTGGAACTATCTCACTAGATTCTTTCAATTCCTAGAGCCTTGCTTATCACTAATCCATTCTGTATAGCTAGGATTTCCTTCAGTACCATTGGTTCTTTATCATATACTACCTCCTGAGATATTTGAACATTGCTTAATTGTTCTAGGTACAACGACTCTGGGTTTTTCTTCCATATTTTTCCTGAGGCTTCATGCATTATTCAGTATTATTCTCATGGAATCTTTGCTATTAAAACTCAAGTCCTGAATTGTTTCACCAATTCTTTCAGTTTAAGAAATGCCAAATATTCTCTTCATTTGTCTTTTGCTACTCCAGGTGTGCGTATTTCCACACACTCTGTTTTTCTGCTTCATCATTGCTTCCATTGGCTTTAGCTATTATACGTTGAAAGGCAAGTTTCATTTGGGCTTTTACTTCATTGTCTTTGATATAATTCCCCAACTCATCTGGTGTCATAGCTTTAGTGTTAATATTGACAAATTGCTTGTTGAGATGGCTTATAAATTTACAGAGGACCAGCTCAATGTCATGTAAAATTTTTTCAATTGTTTTCAGCTTGAACTTGAGTTTTCTTATGAGTAATGTAGCACAGTTGGCCCCTGGCCTTGTTCTGACAGATAGTGATAAGCTTCTCTATTGTCTCTTTTCATAGATGTAGTCTATTTGATTCCTGTATGGTCCACATGTGTAGTCAACATTTATGTTGTTGAAAAATAAGTTTGTGTTGTATAAGGAATTTTGGTTGTACAAAATGCCAACTTCAAAGTCTCTATGGCCTTATTTCTACTATTCAAGTCATGATTTCCACCAATGGATTCTTTATTTTCAACTTCTACGTTCCAATCACCAGTGATTATCAATGCATCTTGATTATATGGTTGATAAATTTCTGATGGTAGATATTGTTCAACATCTTCAATGTCTATATCTTTGGCACTAGTGACTGGTGGATCAATTTGATAAAAGTCATATTATCTAGCGCTGCTTATAGAAATACAGATATTATCTTATTACTGATTTGTCCCTATCTACAGTGTTGTACTTCAGGATAAATGTTGAAATACTGTTTTCAGCAATAATTCAGATGCTGTTCATTTTCAGTTTATCATTCCTGCCTTAGTAGACCATATGATTGAAAATGTCCAATAACCATCCATTCATAGTTCTTATGTTGGACATGTTGATAGTTATTATTTGAAGTTTAAAGTTATATAATTTCATTTTACTCATGCTATATCAATAAATGAAGGACTATACATCTTTATCTATGTTGTCTAAAGCTGACTCAAAGTTGAGGAGGTGGCTGTTTAGCAGCTGTATTTTCAGTGTCTTCCGATCTGAGGGACTCATCTTCTGCACTATACCTTTTTATTCATAAGGTTTTACTGGCCAGATTTTATTCAGAAGTACATTATCAGGTCCTGCTTCCTAGTCTGTATTAGAATAGTCACTCTGCTGAAACCTGCCAACCTTGTGTTAATCTGCTATTATCTAAAATATTGATAACATAGCTTCTTGTATCACAACCCATAGCCTCCACAGGATGACAGCTCAGTAAATAATACCATTGCTGCTTTTCTCATATTATTAAAACATTTTATCAGAAATAATTGCTTTTATCCTGAAAGAAATTAAATATTTCTCTTTCCGTTGTTATGCTGCTTTCTATTTGCTTGATTAAATATTAATTACATATCAGTTGATTACACAATTACATATACAATTGAATACATACATGGACAACCTGATGAGAGGTATCAAAACAGTTTGTTTTATTTTTTACAAAACAATAAACAGTTTGTTTATTTTTTATAAAGCAGTTTAAAAAAAACAACATAGGCTTGGAAGTGGGCAAATCAGATCATACTTCTTTTGCTATACTCTGCCAAGCTAAGTGTGATTAAGTCAAATAAACCAAAATACTCACTATAGCAACCGATAGTGACCCTATGGGGCAGGGTAAAATCACCCTTGTTAGTTTTTGAGAATCTAATTCTTTAAGCCCCATCTTTCTCCCTCAAAGTAGCTGATGGTTTGGAACTTAGATATTGTAGCTAGCTGCCCAAAGTGTATCTACTCTGATACAAGAGCTCTTTTTACACAACATCATTTACCTTGTTTGTCTCACTATCTAGATCCGTTGAAACACACACACACACACACACACACACACACACACACCAGGTTAGTTATAGTTTCTACCACATGAGTGTCAGAATAAAATAAAATCGTACATGCAAATCAATCCATAGGACATTAGAATAAGTTAGCCATGCTAGAATTGATTAAAAATGACTCAGTGGCCACTTTTGTATTTTGACAAATGCTTTTTGACCAATATTGGGACAAACATAATAGAGTAACGTGAAAATACCTAGGTTGTATTTCTAAAGCGATAGGGAGAGGAAGGTAGATTTTTAACCCAGTACCATTTTCCTACCTACTCTCCTTTTTAGGCCAGACTCTATTTGTGATTAGAGTACAAATTGTTCACCTTTTAGTGGCACATTGCATTTTTTTCCCTGATAACTGGGACCATTTTGTAAATGTATGCTCCGGAGCAGGGAATAGTAACCAGTAGCCTAAAAGCATTAAGACAAGGCTTTAAAAAAAGTGAGGGAAATTACTTTCAGGATAGCTTAAAGACTGTCTGCTTTCCCACATTTTAAGTTATCAAGCCCATAAATCCTTAAGAGAATCACTGCTTTGTTGCACAAAATAGCTTATTGGTGGAGCTTGGCAGTCTTTTCTGCACCCAATAGATACTCAATAAATGCTGTTTAATGTTAGTGGTGGGGTATTCTACCCAAGATATGGGAATCCAAGGTAGAAAGGCACATCACATTGCAATATCAAATTATTAGATAGTGGATGTTTTCTTTCTTTATGCAAGGGGAAAACATCAGGGCTCAGGTGTTCTTCCTTCCAACATCTCATCTTGTTTTCACTAATGAGAAGTAAAATGCCCTTCAAATGATCCCATTAGAGAGTTTGGTCACAGAGGTACACAGGTACCTTCTATTGGGAGCGAACCTGTATTCTCCTCGGTGTAGGTGGCTTTCTCTATTGATTATCAAACACTTTAGAGCAATAGTCTTTCTCAGTCAATTGACCACCCTATTTACTCGGTAGGATACAATGTATTCCGTGGCATACAAAAAAAATATGTCCTCCAAGAGCAGCATTTTTGTCAGATTTCTTTCTTCCATTTTTTTTTTTGCACAAAAATACCTGGTACTCTGACTATAGGCCCCTGCTGTGCAAGGCATTTACAAATGAGTGGTTAATTTTAAAAAGATATATTGAAATTGGGAGGCTGAAAAAATGCAGAGGAAATGCAAAGAAGTATTGCACATGATGTAGGTAGAAAACAATGCTTAAACGGAAAGGAAAGGCTAGAAACGAATGCTTTATTATTGAAAACCAGTTCTGAAACTCATGATTATGTGTTTGCACATACCCATAAATCATGCTAAAATTCCTTCTCGAAGTGACAGAGCATATAAATATCTATTCATTGATCTATTGTATAAAACAACAAAATCAAGGAAAATGTTTGCTTAATCCAATTCAAATAGCAATTATAGCTGAATTAATTGACTAAGAGACTGACACATATGTTTTTTGACTGAGACTTTTGAATTATCTCACTTCTCCTTTGTGTACATAGTTTATTACTAATAATATGCTATTATTTTTCTCTCACTCTATTTCTTAAATCAAAGGCACAAATCCAAAATTAAATTAAACTTTAGAAATCTGGATTAATTATATTTCACACTTTTTAGAAAAATCATTTATGACAGCATGACTTTAACTTAAAACATATTTTAAATATTATAGACAGTCTTCTAATCAGTTAAGGTTCATTCAAAATATATATTTCCCCTAAAAACATAACAGGTTGTGAAAATATTCACTCCCCCATTAAAATAGCCTCACAATACCTTGAAACCTTTACCTATATGACCATGTTTTAAAATATATGGCAATCTACATAAGACATAGCTGCACATAAATAGATATTTAGTAACTTGATTATTAATATTTATGATATATCCTCTCTGTTCTTTTTTTCTAAAAACTGAATATTTTTTCCTTAAATTTTCTAAGCTAAAAGAGAGACTCAACACATAGGAACCACATTCATCTTAATTTTATTCTCTATTCTGTCTACCTTATCTATTTTTCCATTCCAAAGCCCAAATTTCATGATGGCTTACCAAGCATGAACATAAGAGAAGAGAATCCAACCTAAATATCACCAATGCAGTTTAAAAATGCACATCCATAAGTTTTAGGGCAAATTTAAAATCAGCCTGACATTAAATGTTAGGCTCCTCTTGTCAAGCTCAACTCTCTTGGCTTATTCTGACCTAAATTTTCAACCTGATGTTCTGATTCCAATGTGTCATGAGGGCAGCCAGATGGCCTCATTTTTCCTGCAGTAAAAACTATTCTGCTTTCTCTTGGATTATTTGAAAGATTTTTGTCCTTGCAATGAGTCTCACTGTCACCTTCATGTCGCTGTGAACGAAGTAACAGAATGAGAGTTTGAACATCACAGGTTCAAATCTGTTGCCAGTACCACATCCCCACATCATCTCTACAGATTGTTCGGTGTCCCTCTGAGGATGCATTGAGCTGCTCAGTGCAAGTCCGCTGATGGAAACCCCCAGCTGCTCTCCAGGGGAGAAGACAGGGCTTTCCAGTTCCTTAGACATACAGTCTGGGAGACTCTCAGGGCCAGCTCTAGCCTGTCCTACAGGGTCACTATGCCTCCACATTGGACGTGAGGCCAGTCTACTAGCACTAGTGCTAATTTAGTCTAGTCTGGGACTCATTGTCACTACTAGAGTCACAGTCTCGGAGACCCACAGGTACAGTCAGTCCCAGGAAACTCCCTGTCCTGGAGCGGGGCTCTGACTCGGATTGGGCTCAGAGCTTTGACAGAATTTGACAGGGCGTTTAATTTTCTCCATTTGGGAGAAGCTGGATGGAAACTGGTGTCGTCAAGGCGATGTTTTGAGGACTGGCTAACAGAGAGACCCCATCAAGCGCTGCAGCCATCGACTCCATCAGAACCATTGCGTCGATGGTGCCGGGCGGGCAGTGTTGCCTGCTGTTGGGCACAGGGTTGCTACCTAAACCGAAGTGCCTCACCGTGAGTTCTCCACTGACACCGGTGGGGAAAATAGTGCCCATCACTTGGGTGTTAAGAAAAGGAATAAGAAAAAAATGAAAGAAACGAACAACGTTGATGCTCCAGTGTACAATTTAGTGCACCGCAGCAGAATTTGCTAAGTGGACCTTAGTGGCTACAACGAGCTAATCCACCTACCAAACTGAGCAAATTTACATTCTTTCCTTCCAAAGGATGAGACCCTGTGTAGTTGCTTATTAATCTTTGGGGGAAATAACGTGTAAGATATGGGCAGTGGAGTAAATCAGCAAAATGAAAATGCATTCCCCAAATGCCCAGAACTGTGCACTCCTGGGGAATACGCCATAATGCGATTGTACATTGCAGATCTACACAAAAATTCCTGTAAATGCACACGTGCTAATCACTACTGGAAAAAGTGCTATGCTTCTTACTTTTAGACGTGTTCCATTTCTTAGAAAAATGCTAGATAATTTTGAAAGCAATCAAGAAAGTTAGATTAGTTCATTTTAATTAAGTCTTAGAAAAAGTGGCCCTGTCATCTCTGTGGTCCTTGGTTAATGTGACTTTCTCAAGGTGAGGAAAAACTGCATCCACACCTCTACATTATTGTAATGTACTTTGTGCTCTATAGGTAGAAGCAAATAAATTCCACCAGTATTAATACTTCGTGGCGAGTGTTGAACAGTGGTGGTTTATATTTTCATAACGAGTTTCTTGCATTGCACGCAGAGCTTCTGGAGCATTCCATTGTGTTTGCATAGCATCAATTTATAATGGGATACCTTTTCCTCCTTCCTGATGTAACATTTTAGGCAGACAACTGCATCTGTGGTTTCAATGTCTAGATAATACCTCAATCTAATCTTGCCTCTAATGATTTATGTTCACAAGTATTTTTCACGGGAAGGATTATATGTTTGTCCTAGAAAATATATAACTAAGAGATGGCCAGACAAACCAATTTTCCAGAAACCAGTCACCCACAGTGCTGCACTAATGTGTTTATTTGGGAGTGGCTAATAATGGGAGCGGTGGTCGAGTGGTGATGCTTGGGACGGAGTTCTGCAACGACAGTAGTTTGAAACCACTAGCCACTGCTTTGGAAAAAGACAGGGCTTTCTACTCCCGTGAACAGTCACAGCCTGGGAAACCCACCGGGAGCTCGCTGTGAGTCAGTATCGACTGGATGACAGTATGTTTAACAGAAATATTAAACTCCAGACCTCAGAACGGTACTGTCAGGAAATGTCATTAAAGTGTATCTGATTTTGTATCGATCTGAAAGTTATAAGGCATACCCATGTAGTGAGTCCCTGGTTGCAATCTGTGGTCAGTCAAGAAGAGTTCACCAGGGAGGTCCTCATTCTAATCCCCAAGGATGTCCACTTCCCTAATCCTCTCTGAATGTACTAACTTCCAAGGAAAAATGACTCTGCAGATGGGATTAAGTAATGGGTATTAGAAAGGGAGACACCCTGGTTATGCACCTAGGTGCAAGACATAGGATCCTTATAAAAGAGGGAAGCAGAAGATGTGACAAGGCAGAGATTGGAATGCTGTGTCCATGAGCCAAGGAATGAAGGCTCCCTCTAGCCCAAGAAACGAATTCTCACAAGCCAGCCGGCAAGAATGGATCCTTACTGACTTGACTGCGTGATTTTTAACCCTTTGACACTGGATTTCAGATACCCGACTTTCCAGAACTGTAAAATAATAATTGTGTGCTGTTTTAGGCCACTCAATGGTGGTTTATTTATTGTAGCTGCAATAAGAAGTAAAAGCACAGCTGTATTCTGAATTTGATTTTCAGATTTAGATGATAAAATGCTAACATTTAAATTTGAGCATAAGGATCCAGACATAACCCTGAGCCACATCCTTAGTCGTGTCAATACAACAGAGATAGATGAGATTTTAGTGAAACAAGGTTATGGCACTTGACTAACTACAACTGGGGGAAATAAATGACTTGCTCAAAGTAACACGGCTAGTGGCAGAGCTGAGACCTAACTTGGGGTGACCAGCGTGGTCAGAAGATTTCTACCACAGTGCTCTGCCTGATGGCGGGAAAGCATTTTCTTGCAAAGGTTAAAGGCTGTGAAATGATTTCAAATGTGATCAATGGGGCGAGGGGTATGATTGTGGCAGGATCATGATCTTGCTAAATTCAGAATGTACCAAGGAGTCAATCACTTAAAAATGGTCCTTGCCCTCCACATACCTGCTGTGCAGAAGACAGATATAAACAAGTAGAACTGCCATTAATTAATAAAGTACTTGCAAGGCAAACATGTTCTCAAAGAAGAAGTCATAAATCATAATATGCAAGGGATGCCCTTTTGACTAGGATGATAGCCCCCCTCCCCCTAATTACTTTTATCAGGAGATCATCATGTGGGTTTGAGGTGATATTCTGGTCCTGCAAAGATTTCATGGTTGTCCTTCACTCTGCGGGAGGATGTTTACAGGTGCTTTTCAATGTCTTGGGAAACCTACTTGTGTGTATTTTAGAAGCCTGGGTTTGTTGATGACACTTCACTGCAATTGCATCAGTTTCTATGGCGACGCTAACTATTGTGCAGTTAGGGGTGAGGGAAGACTCCCCCCTTCCCTGTGGCTTGAAAACGTTTTTTTTCTCATCTTTCTATTCCCCACTTTCAGAAAGAAAATTAAAGTGGTTTTCGTTTTCAAGAATATTGCTTGGATGCCAATACAATACAATACAACCTGCCATATAGGGGTTCGGTGTGTGTCAGTTGTACTGGCGCTGAAAGCCTCATCGTTCTCCTGGAGAGTGAGTAGTTTGGGGAGCCGGGCAATTGAGCCCTGGACTTCCGGGTTAGATGTGAAGCACGGTAACCACTGTGCCACCCAGGCTTCTGTGAGCGCCAACAGTATTCCACTGTCTATGACAAACAGGTATACATTAAGTAGCAGTAGGGCAGAAAATGAGATCTCTCCTGGCCATCCCACGGTGATGGAACAGAGAGTGTTTTCCTCTGTGGGGTTTATAAATCCCCATTTGTGTGTGGGTCATTATATTATATGAGATTAAAAAAATAACTTACACAAATAACACTACTAATACCATAAACATTGTTGTCTCCCCAGCTGTGGTGTGGAGATAACTGCCATTTGTATTAACTGGATTTACATTTTCTTGTGGTAGAAAAGGCGTGTGGCGGGGGTAGAAGACAAACTTTTCAGAACAGATTTAGTATGAAACTAAATATTAGGACAAATTTGGTCTACTTAGATTAGAAGGACCCTAACATTCCCATCAAAAAAGAAATTCTGCGCTAATAGTTGCTTTCTGGATTCTGTTGTGTCCAGTCTGCCTTCTTTTGAATCATTCATCTTAAATAAGTCTGTTTCTTTTTCCTTGCTGTGTTTTTAAATCTTAGGTTAGTGACAGATCCTCTTCTTGGGTCGAAACTCCCCTTTTAACAGTAGATTTGTTTATTGATTAATCCTGTTGGTTCATTTTAATTCCTTCTTCCAACACTGCAAGAATTTAAATCTACTTTAGCAAGGGATCGCTGTTTTTGTTGTCGGTGGTGGTAAGGCTTATGAAATACCGAGTTTCAGAAATATCAGTTAACATTGAACTGTTAGCGAAGCATACTATAACTATTAAACTTGATTTAAGAATGACAAACAAACCAAATGTCTCCCCTGAATCCACACATTCAAGCATATTTTGAAATGTGTCTTAAATGTCAAGCAGTGAATGTTAGCAGTGAATCCATGGAAATAGTGTCATACTTGGCAGTCCAAGTACTTTTACGTCACACCAGGTCTTTCAACACAATTAGCACAGAATATTGAACCCCACTAGAAAGATGAGATTCGTCATTAAATTTAGAGGCTTCTTTATCTCTCCGAGTCTAATCATGTGTGCAGAAGACTAATTGTTAATGGCATAGTCTTTATTGCTCATAGCTTCCTTTTATTTTAAGTGAAATGGCGTGCTTTGTGAGAAATAATTAGGTTTTATAGGCCTACCTGCATAGAGCCTTTTGTTAAATGTCTTATGGTTTTGCCAATTCAGATCCTGAGAGCAATTAGAGTCTGTGGCAGATCTGTTCTTTAAATCACACACATATTGTGTTATTGCCTTTCTTCTTCTTCTTCTTTTTTTACATAAACAGATGCAGAGGCTCTAGTTATTTGGGAGCAATGCAAAGTAAATATTAGCCAATGTTAAAACTTGGTTTTCAAAGCATACCTTAAGAAAGACTCATTATGTACATCTGTCACTTGGCAGTGTGTCCTGTCGTCAGACATGATTCCCAAAATAATTCTTTCCTCACCTCTAGAAAAACCGGGCCCTAGCCATTCTCTTCTAAGCAGAAAAGTATTTTGAATATTTAACAAGATAGTTATATTGGGCCTTAGTGCAATCCTGGAAGAATCGTGCATTTTTGAACCATTATAATTTATCTGCATCCATGGAACAGCCAATTGGGAAATACGTGTTATTGAGTGAATTAAATGATAGGGAGAGCCTTTTCAGAAGTGTCCCTCACAGTTATAACAATGACATTCCACACGAAAGAGCTCAAATTAGATGATGAATCAGATACTGAACCAAAGAGATTTAAGTATTTTCTAAAAGTTTTCCAATTTCAATAGTATTTTGAATGAAATTCATGTCAGGGTGGATACAGTTTCTGAATTAATTTGGCCATATTGTCCTGTTGCTTGGTCCATGACACAGAGCTCAATGGGAGTGGTGCTAATCATATATCTTACAGTAACGTCAGTATTGCTTTTATGCTAAGTGTCCTTCTAGACAACACACTGCCCCGGAATTGATTGTCAAACAATGGCGATATGTTGCTAGTCACGTTTCCAATGTTAACTCATCAAATTACAGTACATTCTCAGTGTCTCCTTTTACATTTGACTTGTATCTAACAATGTTTCTCTCTCTCTCTGTATCCTCAACATGTCAGCCTGTTGCCATTTGCTGATTCAACCACTCTCCCACTACCATGTAATCAATAACAGTCAGGATACATTCAATCTTGACAATTTGCTTTAGTGGAAAATTACTTCGCATAGGCTTTTCACCATTCCAGTTGACAATCTCCAATCCATCTTCTCTTAAATCTAAGATGCCAGGCATGATCACCCCCTCACCCCAAGCACTGACAGCCTTAGACATATGCAAGTACAAATCAATATTCCTTTTCTACTAATATTCTTTGCAAGCATTTTTTTTTACTGAAATAGTTGAACCTAGGTATATTTGTGACCTAAATCGAACGGCAAACCAGAAAGTGAGGTTGAAAATGTCTTGTGAAGTTGCAGGATCCAGTGACACAAAGTGGGAGGAAGTTGGGTGGGGCACACCTGTCATTTTTTGATATGAAAATACAGGTCACTGTGAGAATAATTTCATGCCAACCTGCCCTACTCAGATGTTTCTTTCCTGATTTTTTAAAATTTATATTCGGTCCCCGGGGAAGAGAGCAAAAATGAAAATATCTTTTGTTATCTGGCAGAATCCACTTTGGGTAATGAACTTCACACAGGAAAAAATTCATATTGCTGCTTTGAAGCATACCAAAGCCTTTTGAAATCCTAAGAGGGATACATAGTTGTATAAGAAATTGGCTAATTAAAATATTGTTGAAAGATTATTTGAAGAAATACTCCCTTTTATGGAAAACAATGAAAAAATAGAAAACCCAAGAATAACCTTAATAAGTACCACACTTTATTTGAAATAATTTGACTTTTTTTCCTTGCATAGGAATGGGATAATTATTCCGTCGTCTTGGAGAAATCCTAGCCCACCTGTCCTTTTTCTCTTAGACACGAGAGTATTTTACATTTAGGGCAAGAGCCTTTCAACTTGCTCAGTCTCTTTCTTTTCTTTGACATTTTGGACTCTCTCTCTCTCTCTCTCTCTCTCTCTCTCTCTCTCTCTCTCTCTCTCTCTCTCTCTCTGTGTCTTGTACTCAAGGGATAGTCTTATGAAAATAAGTTGCAGTAGTGGTATATTATGGTCTTTAGAAAATCAAACATAGCCAGGGCAAAACATTCTCATGGACATTTAGATGTATTCATGGAATTTATCCCCAAATGCTGTAGCATCTGAGAGAAGTGCCTGTTATGTGTGAATGACAACTTGGATTTTTTAAATGACTGATATAGAAATAATTTCTATGTTCCTTGCAAAAGATTAAAGGTGTCCAACTGCTAAATGGGACCTGGAAATTCCTTTTCCCCAGAGAGATGCATCGAGGCTTAGGAATAGACCTTTGCACACCTATGCTTCTTAAATGCAAGCGTATTCATCACATTGTAGTCTGACATTCGTTCCCTGCCTTCACAACACAGTGCCTTGGGAATGCATGTAGATGTTGTTACCTTAGGTGTTCACAAGTCGATTTCAAGTCATAGTATCTCCCCGTCATAGGGAATTGCCCTTTAGGGTGTTTTTTTTTTTTGTAATCTATGGTGGCGCCATGGAAAAAGGGTGGGGAAGGGACACAGGTCAGAACCACCAGTATAATGACACAGGGTAAAGAGACTGTTGTCTGTTTCTGTAAAGATTTCCAACCTTAGAAAGGGTTGTTGAGTCAACATCAGCTGTCCCCTGAGAAACGAGAGGGCACCATCTTCGTCTCAAAGAGATGTGCCATCTTGTGCATGCAGAGCCACTTGATGACCCCAAGCCTGGACCCTTTGGGTTAGCAGCCACACCCCCAAGTAGAGGTACTGCAACTAATATAAAAATCCCATATTATTATTATTCCTATATAGACTGTTTTCAAAACATTTGTTATATACCTTACTATATGTATAGTATATATGATATACATATGCATT
Source organism: Tenrec ecaudatus (assembly GCF_050624435.1). Taxonomy (NCBI): domain Eukaryota; kingdom Metazoa; phylum Chordata; class Mammalia; order Afrosoricida; family Tenrecidae; genus Tenrec; species Tenrec ecaudatus. The sequence goes on from NC_134537.1 coordinate 13,996,864, forward strand.
TACATACTTATTCAGTTTTCTTGTTAGAATAGAGTCCTAGAATTCAATTTGCTGCTAAAAGGTTTCTGGTAAATCATACCTATTTACACACCTGCCAAAAATGTATGAAATTTCTGATTTTCACAAACAGTAACATTGTCTTTAACTCTCATGTCTTGTCTGGCATATTGAAATAGAGGTATGTGTTGTTTTTATTTTTAATTTGCTGCCCTGTGTTATTCATAGATTGATTATCTTTTCAACAATGATATTAGCAGATATTCGTGAACCTCATATGATTTTATATATATACATAGACTTAGCGATAGATAGATGCATGCACACATGAGTACACACACACACACGAGTGCTTTTCCTCATCATTAAGGTTTAGCTTAAGCTGTTTCATCTACTTGGAAACTTCAATTTGTCCATAATCATCTTGGTAATACTTTCTCTACTGAGCCATTACCCTTTTGATAACTCCTGCCAGAAATCTGAACTCTCTCATCACTGCTCTGGCACCTGAATTCTTCTGTGAACTTATTTCTTTATCTCTTCAATTTGATTTAGACATATCTCAGCTCCTTGGCTCATGTGTCCTCGCTTATCTTCCATTCCATACAGCTGTCTTCCAGTTTAGCAATATTATGGGTTTGGGGAAGGTGTTTAGCCAGTGTTTCATACACGTAGATCTTCCTGGCTGTGGGATACTAAAGGACACATACACATTTTAAAGGTAGCCAACCTTCTGGGAAAAGGGATCCGGAGTCAGAGGACGGATGATGTAATTGCTGTGTGGCTTTGGGGTTTTCCCTCCTCATCTGTGAAAGAAAGTTCAAACATAAGGGCATGCTTTCCAAAGTAGTAAGGAAGACTCAGCCACATCATGGCTTTGCAGAGTGCTCTCTAAATGTTTCCACAAGCATAACTTATGTTATTATTGTAGCTAAGATTTAGAAATGCTCATGTTCATAGAAGTAACTAAGATGACTGGGTCCTGCTTCTCACAGGGTAGATCCAACCCTGTGAATCTGAAGTTCATAGATGGTTCACAAGATTGCAGGTGTAAAGGTTGTGCCCCCATGTATCGTTAGGAATTGCTTAGTAAAAGCATAAAGAAACATCAACTCTCAAATAGGGTGATATTCTTTTTCCCGTAGGATAAAATAGTTAAATTAATGGCTAAATCTAATTAAGAGACTGAAAAATTACGGCCTATCTGCTGCCAAAACTAAACTCAATGGACTGCGAGATAGGGATACGGTACGACTCCAACAGTGCTTCACCATTGTTGACTATGAAGGTGGCTTTGCTCCCTAACCTTAGGAATAAAACAGCCCCTGCAATTACATTTTGGAATTTGTTATTGGTTCAAAAATTAACGACTTTTACTGCTATAAATGGATCATCACAGGTGACAAAGCACAGTTTTAATTAACAGTGACAGGTAAAGCCCCTAAAAATCAGATTGAATTTATATTAGCAATTATATACGAAATGATGCTTTCATCATCCCAGTTTTACATTGTTGCAAGAGTTCGGTTCTGCCTCTGCTATTTTGTCAGACCTGGGGAAATATATAATATTATTAAATAAGCTAGCAAATAGTATAGCACACTTCCTGCATAACTTGACTAAAGAGGGGAGAGAGTACCAAAAAATTGAACTTGGCTAATCAGTGAAAGGCTGGTGCTTAGAACCCATCCTCTGACTCCTTTCTTCACCAGAAGAAAAGGATGATTGATCCTCTTTCCATAAAGATGACAGCAAAAAGTGTGTGTGTGTGTGGTGTGGTGTGTGTGTGTGTGTGTGTGTGTGTGTGTGTGTGTGTGTAACTGTTCTGCTTCACGGCAGCTGACCACAACCTTGGAGCACATTTTCACAATCACTTAGAAGCCCAGATGACAGGTCAGAACTATCCACCTTTGGGACTTCCAAGTCTTACCTTGGCTGGAGAGCAAGGTTCTCACTTATCCCGGATTGCGGTTCTTCCCCTTTCTTCACTCAAGCCTGCCCCAAAGATGTCTGTGCACACGTTTAAGGAATCCCACTGCTAACCTACGCTCATTCCAGTGCCGTCTCGGGGACCCGAGGGATTCAGGCTCCATCAGCCTTCTGCTCTGGAGATGCACGCTCAATGAGGACATTCTGCCTCCAAGACTGCAGGGCAAGAAAGAGGCCTGCCCCGGTCCCTGGGCTGGACTTGAAACTACTCTCAATCACTGACCGTAGCGACCCTATAAGACAGGGCAGAACTGCACGCGTGGGTTTCCTCTTGGAGAATTAGGAAGTCACTTCTTTCTCCAGCCGCGTGGCTACTTTCAAAACTGCCGAGTTCTCAGCCCAATTCGTAACCATTCTGCTGAAACTATCAGAGTAGGAAATATCAGTATTGCAGGTCTATGTGGAATATTCTAGAAAATGACATACTGGCCCCTCGGGTAACCCCACCCCTCCTTCAAAGTCCCACCAAGCAGAAGTCGTTTCCCCTGAGAAAAAATGCATGATAGCAGAGGGCCATCCTGAGCCCGTGTAAAAGGTATAGAGCCGATGGAGTAACTATGCTCGGGTGTAGGGATCATAATGATCCATCATGAAGTATTTAATTTCAGAGATCCTATTTCAATAATGGCGCTAATACATTCACTGTGATGGCCATGATTTAGATCACATGTAAGTTAGGAAAAAGGGAAGCTTTATTATTTATGCCCTTGCAATGCTCATATATATTGTGTTTCAAAAATAAAGTTCTTCAGAACTTAAGATTCCATTTGTGTAGTGCTGCTACTTCTTTATCATCTAGAGAGATACATAGTTAGTCAGTTATTGAGAAATCTTGGCTTCTTGCATTTAAGATACAATTATTTTAAATAATTTAATCAGTAAATAATTTAGATATAGCTCACAGCCATGAGTGTAGGCACCAGTCGAGAAAGTGTAGGTTTTGCTGTGGTAGAATGCTACGAATTCAATTATTTCCAAGAATGATTTACACCACGTGGCTACTCTGAATCAGTCCTGGCCTCTGCTTCATGACAGGACCCTTCCAACTGTGGGCCTCTCCGTGATGGAGCAGCCGCTCTCCGTGGCTCCAGTGGACGGATCTTGCGTTACCGATCATGTGCTCAACCCAGAAGTGACACACAACTCATTGTGAAAAATGAACAATGATCCTGAGTTATCGGAAGGAGACGGAGACTGCTTGTTGAATACAGCGGACACTTGCTGTACACTATACACATCGTTATAAATCCAAACCGACTGCCATCTAGTAGCCAATGCTGACCCATAGGGATACCCTCCCCCTCCCCCACCCCACCCCTAGGTTTCTGAGGCTGTAACTCTCTCCGGGAATAGGAAATCCAGTCTTTCTCCCGCGGACCTGCTGGTGTATTCAAACCACCAACCTTGTGGATCACAGCCCAACTGTAACCACTACATGACGAGGGCTCACACATAGCTATAGCTAGAAAAAGAAAAGTAATGTCATGAAGGACCTTGGAGATACATTTGGAGGGGAGGCCTTACTTCTAATTGCCATTTGTTATGTGTTCTTCCTAAGATATACATTAACGATTTAAATATCTAGTGCAATACCCATATGTTGAATATTAAAATATATTGTTCACCTAACAATAGTTTTGCTTTTATACCTTGATGAGATTTTAACTTTGGTACATAAAACTATTTAGAATTTTTCAAGGGTTTAAGATATGAATATACACTTAACCTGATACTACAAGAAAATGACAATATAGAAGATATTAACTCCATATTCATAAAAGGTCAATATGGTACCTTGCTTAGTCTTCTTAACATCATTGGCACACTGTAAACAATGGCATATTTATCTTTCATTTTATACTTTAGTTTTATCTATATACTTACATTTAACAAGATTTATGAATTTTTTAACTGGCCAGCACAGTCTTATTTTTTTCACTATTTATCTAAATTAAGTTTTAAGTACAATGTTTCTAAGTTATTTCTAAATGTTACCCCCTAAGAGTAAAATTACTGCTTAGAAATATTTCACATTCTGTTAGTTTAAGAATACCCCGGGAGCCTATGCCTACAACAACCATTGAGCGTTTCACGACACGCAAGTATGGTATTTCTGAATGCTGGGGTTCTGTTAAATTAATGAAAACTTAATAATTAAAATTTTAATTATTTCTAAATTTTTCATTAACTGAGGACTTTTTAACAATGAAGTCTATTTGTAATTGGGGCACTTTGGAAGTGACACACAATTTTGAAGTCATATAATTCAGGCCATTAAATGCCATGGTATATAAAAACCAATCAAGTACCATACCTAGTCGATGGGAAACCATAAGGTAATAGTACTGCTGGGACTTTGAATGACCTGTTTGGTTACATTCCTCTTGGTATGTGCCCAGTGTAGTTGGAAATATATGAAAGTGCTGTGCTAGTAAAATTAATCACTCTCATGGGCAAGATTGGGGAAGCTGACTACTTACCTTTTATAAAAAATCAAATCCCTTGCTGTCTAATTGAATCTTCACACAGAAACCCCTTAGGACAGAGAATAACTGACCCCACGCATTTCTAACACTGTCGGTGTCTATGGGCACAGACTAACACATCTTCCTCCTGCAGAAAGGCTGGTGCGATCCATATGCTGATCTCTTAATTAACAGCTGAACACGTAACGACTGGACCAAAGGAGATCCTTCCATTTATCTTGGGGCTATAGAATTTATATCCTCTCTTGCCAGCATAGTCAATTATTCAACACTTGCCTCCATGTTATGAGTGTCATGGCTTATCATTATCTAAATTAGAATCCTCAGAAGGACTAGTGATAAGTTACTTTAAGGATATACACAGATAAGTAAAAAATATGGTCCCCAAATTATAGAAACTTTTATTAACCAAAATAATAAAAGGTGAAGCTATTATTTTCAACAGAGCCTATAACTAGTTCCCTACTTCTGGAAAAAGTGTTTCCTTTCTTTCAGCCTTTCTCACAGAGAATCTTTACTCTTCGATGTACACCGCATCAGAATGCCAGTTAGTTTCCTTGAGAGATTAGAAGTGTGTTCCCTTTCCTTGTTCTTTGAGCTTTGATGGTATGGGATAGGATATCCAGTGGGATTTCCACAAGCTACCCTTGGCTATCCTCAAAGAACCAACAGGTGCATGTTGTGTCGGGAAAAATAATATTTCTCAGTAATTTTCCTGGCCTTTTCTTCACTGATGAAATTTTTCATTTTCTTAATGTTTCTTCCTAAAGAGCTAGGATGCCACGTTAAGGACAAATGTGAGCTGGGCCTAAGCCATAGTATTTTCAATTACCTCCTATGCAGGTGAAGGTGGACATTTATAAGGGATACCAAAGAAGCGCTGTATTCAAATTGTGGTGTTGGCGAAAAATCTTGAAAAGTACTGTGGACTGCCAAAAGAACAAACAAATCTGTGCTGGAAGAAGTACAGCCATGATCCCCCCTTAGAAATGAGGATGCTGAAACTTTGTCATATGTACTTTTCACATGCTATCAGGAGCGATCCTTTCCTGGAAAAGGACCTCTTGCTTGGTTAAAGTAGGGAGGCAGTTAGAAACAGCTCTTGACTAGATGGAGTAGCGCAGTGGCTACAACAATGGGCTCAAACACAATGGCGGGTGTTATGCTGGTGCTGTGTCCCCCTGCGTGACATAAAGGATCTCTAGGAGTCAGGGCTGATGCGATAGCGCCTCACAACAGTAGACCCCTTGATCTTTCTGTGTCCCTCAAGAAAATATATCCAGATTAGCCTTATGGAACCCTCCCCTCCCCCGCAACACCCCACACCCCCACCCAAGAAAACAAAACACCCAAAAAAGAGTCACCATAAAATCTGACCTAACCTCTCTGTCTTGAATTAAGCTGACACAATAGATCCTCTTGGAAATGGCTATTTGCCTGGACCCTTTTTTTGGAAAGCACCTTAATACCAATACAAGTGTATTCCTCAAATAATATGTCTGCAGCCATCCACTGAAGACAGAGACATGTTTAAACACATTTTTTGTTGGGAGTGAATCTGCGCATGTATACAGTTGAGCTCTAGTAGTCACTACTATTGGGTTTTCCATCCTATGGTTTTGCTGAACTCATCCTGGTCTTATTTGTTGGACGTAAAAGATTCAGATGACATGTTTTACAAGCATCAGAATTTAGATGCCTTAGGGGCATGGAACAAGAGGGGACTTGCTAGGTTGTTTCTATAGAGAGCAGAAGAAATGGCAGAGTATCACTTTTATTAGGAAGACAACGGGTGAGCTCCCCTATCAAAACACGGGGAATAAAGAAGAGACATTTCCCAATTCATCAGGCGTTTGGTAATGCATGAAGAAAGCATAGCTGATTATTTTTTATTTCCGGGTTAAAAGGTAATTAAAGGAAAATGCTAGGTATTTGTTTGTGTATTTGTTTGTTTGGGTTTATCTCTTACCTCTCTTTGGGAAACCTATTCAATGCCAATAGCCTTTTATACCTCTCACTGGAATTGCCCCACAAAAGATGACATTGAGCCTTCATGACCTGACAGTTCAACAACCAAAGGAGAGAAGTTACAGACTGGGACCTGATTGGTCCTGAGACTGCCTGAAAGCCTCGCAACATAAGGAGAAAATAGCTGGCACTCACTCACTTGGAGTGGCATGGAAATATCAAACTTGCGGCATCCTGTCCGTTCTGACCGCATGCGCCCTTATGCACAACAGAAGGAAATACTGTGTGGTTCTGAGCCATTCTGACAATTGATCCGATACTGAAGCCCACAGAGGCAGGCACTGTGTCAATCCATCTATTTCTTTGAGGATCTGTCTCTCCTTTGCTCTACTCAGCCTGATGTCCCTCTTGAAGGGCAAGTCTCTCCTGACACTATGTCTAAAGTACGTAAGACAAAGCTTTGCCATGCCTGCCTCTCAGGAACTGACCCTAACCAGAGGACCAAGACTGTTGAACTGTTGGTAGGCGTACAAACATGGTCATGCTATTCAATGCCTTGTTTCCTATATTAAGGTATCTACTATTACTAAATTCTGTTTTATTTTGTTTTTGTTTGTACATATTAGGGTGTATCTCAGAGGTGTTATGTCATTGGGGTTCACCCTCTTGAAGTTTTATGTTTTTCTGTAAATGAATCCTAGAATTGATGAACCTATAGGGACAGCAAGTAAAATACGGGATTTGGGGGGGCAGGGGATGCAAAGGGGTGGAGGTGGTAAAAGGGTGACAATGTCAAGGAGTAGTGGAAACAAATGTCCAATTCTGCTTCACTTGATTGAAATATGAAGCAATATATGTATTAACTCCCAATTAATAATAAATTAAAAACAACATAAATCCAGGAATGGGTTTAGGGCTTGCACTAAGCGCCAACTTAAGAACAGTTAGTTCTTTCACCATGGCCCCGCTCTATAATTGCCCTCAGGAAAGGAATGCAGAAGATATGGGTGTGATGGCAAAATGTGACATAGAACTTAGATGGTGCCCGACTAGCAGATAAAATAGTGTCTGGGGTCTTAAAGGTTTGTCTCCAAACAAGCAGTCATCTAAGTGAGATGGCAAATACCCGTATATACTTGAGTATAAGCCAATCCGAATATCAGCTGAGGCACCTAATTTTACAACAAAAACAGCATTAAAAATGTGCTGGAAAACTCGGCTTCTACTCAAGTATGTGTGGTAAATCCACACCATCATCAGTCACCAAAGATTTGAGTCATACAATCCGAAGTCAAAGTACGGATTAGTATCAGAGCTTAATTGTGAGAATCCAGTGTGCAGAAGGCTGTGGATGGCAGTGGGAGTGCAAGGTTCATTTGTGGGAACCACGTAGGAAATCAGTCCCCAGTCAGCTCCCTCTAGCCACAATTGAGGGATGGAAGAAAGGGGTTACTAAACGGAGTGCATTGGGAGATGAGTGTAGAAGGTCAAAGGCATCAATCTGACTTGGACAGTTGACCTCCCCTCTGATGCATACTGGAACTTTTTTGGTTTTCAACATTTTCTTCATTTTTGGTTACGTTTCCAGGTGAGACACCAGAGACCTGGAGAAGATAAGGCATTTACCTATGTGCACACAGCTAGTAAACAGTTATTCAGATTTCAGCTATGTTATATATATAACAGAATTCAGATTCTTGTCTGTTTGATATCCAATCCTTAACTACCTGCTATTTACTTGCAAAGATTAAACTTGCCATGCACGGGATTCTGAACCACTTAGCTTGTCTAGAAGCTTAGCAGCAGAGCCTGTCGTGGATGATATAACCGAGCAATTAAAATTTGGGCTGCCGTCAGGCTGTGTAAGTTTGGATTCTAGCAATACCACATACCTACTCTGTGACTGCAAACAGATTATGTTACTTTTTCTTGCCTTAGGATTCTTACTGCTAAATGTGGATAATATTACATTTAATTCTTGGGGGTTTTTCGAGCAGTAAATTAATTAATACATGTGAAATAGACTAAATGGTGTTTTGTTCATAGTGTGTCTTCCATAAATAGTAGGTATTATTGCTATAATGCCATTAGCATTAAAATTTTAATTGTTGAGCTTCACTAGTTCTACAAGTACTGACTGAACTAGTGTTATAAATAAATGAACTGTGGGTTTTCTCCCCATATCCCCTTAAACCTTGTGGTATTACAGATAGGTGTTTTAAGTTATAATGAGTAGATAATCTGTTTCAAAGTAAACAAATTAAGTTTAAAATTTCTAAATAAGCTGATATGAGTAAAGAGATAAATGAAGATGAGGGGGGAATAAAATGATAAAGGGGCAGACATAGAGGGAAGAATAGTGAGAGACTAAGCTTGAAGCAACCAAGTCAGAGACAATGATAGATGTAAAGATAAAGGGACACACGGACGTTTTAGAGGCTGCATTAAGTCAGAAAATGACTTGTGATTTCAAATGGACCTACAAAACTTTAAATAAAATTATATTATCCCAATTTTAGCACAGGGCATTTCATGTCTTCTTTGTGCATTGGTTCTGATGGAGGCGGAAATTAACTCTTCGAAAAAAAGGTTTCAGAAGGGTCACAGTATCATTGGACACTCTGTGCTAATGAGGAATCAGAATGGGGGAAAAAAAGAATCACAAATGAGTAGGAAAATACCGTATATGCTCTAGTATAAGCCAACCTGAATATCAACCAAGGCACAGAAAATGTGCTGGATAAAAATTCAGCTTATACGCAAGTATATAGTTAATTATCAGTTTTGTCTTTCTTCAGAACTATACCTATTGCTATGTCTTAAAAATTGCCTAGACATGGCTTCATAATTTCATTTTTTTATTCTCCCCAAATTCACTTCATTCTCATTCTGTCTTGGGAGCCCTGTTGGTATAGTGGTTAGCCATTGGGCTGCTATCCACCAGGTTAGCAGTTCAAAACCACCAGCCGATCTTCTAGAGAAAGAGTTGTCTGCTCCCTTCAAGAGTTACAGTCTCTGAAACGCGCCAGGGCAGTGAGTTTGGTTTGGTTTGGTGTTCGTCTCTGTCTTTGATGAGCAAAGTGATCATGGGTTTGTGTGGAGGTGCTAGGAGGGGAGGAGAAGGCTTTGTATTCTCCAAGTTTCTCTCAGGCGCTAAAATTATTCTATGCTATTTTGTAGACTTGTGAGTATTTCCATGTACTTGATGTATCTATTGTAACTTGTAGTAACACTGTGTCCTATCCCTATATCTCCCGGCTTTGATCTCAGTGTCACTCCTTGCTCTGTGACCGGTTGCATTAGATTCCCGTTGATGCTGCAGCAAATTGTGACTTCTTTGGTGGCGCGACACTTCGCACATTTATTATTTGACTATGTGGAGGCCACCATTTCAAGTCAGGTTCCCTGAAATCTCTTACTCGTAAGAACTGGGCGAATAGCATGGTGTCCACAGGGCAAATGCTTAAAGGCTCTCAAGGAGAACCAATTTCCTTTCTTTTCCATTTTTCACCCATACAGGACTCCTGTATTCCTTAACGTGTATTTACCTCCATCTCTCAAGCAAACAATAGCATCCTCAGCACTGTGAGGATGGCACGGTCTCCCTGCAATATCGCTGCATCCTCTTGAAGAGGGCACGATACTCTTCAGATTCTTAATCCCATAGGAGGACTCAGTTTTGTGACTCTGCGTTGCATATTAGCAGATTTGAGACATTACGGTATGGGCTTATGAACGGGAGGTATAATTCTGTCTGCCACGTTGATCTGGGACAGTTATTTGCCTGTCCTGTGCTATAGCACCTCATCTGCGGAGTGGCCTTGAGGGCCCTCCAAGACACTTGTTGGAATAAGTTGGCTCAAAACTCCAAACAAAATCACTGCTATTGAATTTATATAAATTTTGAACGACCCGACAGGACAGAGTAGATCGGTGTCCCTGTTAGTTTCAGAGATTGTGAGTCTTGGGGGAAATAGAAATTTCCTTCTTTCTCTAGCAGAGCGGCTAGTGGTTTCAAACTGCTGACCTGTGGTTAGAAGCCCCACCTGTAACCACAATGTCATTAGGGCTCCCATGCATGGGCTAGTAGATGCCCCAACGCCCGTGGCTGCAGTGATGAAGTACTCAGCTGGTAACTGAAAGATGGTCACTTTTAATCCACTGTGACACGCTATGGGAGAAATGCCTGATGCTCAGCTTTCATTAAATATCACAGCCTTGTAACCCCAATGGGGCCATTCTTCTTGCTCTATGGGGTAGCTGTGGGTCAGAATGGACCTGACAGCATGAGAGTATTAATATAGGAAAAGAAATTAAAATAGTGCCTAACGTTGATATTTATTCAATACAAGTTTACTGCTATTAGTAACTATTGGGTACGTGATTATATTCTGTATTAAACCAATCCATTACCATTGAGTTGATGCTGACAATATGTCAGAATTGATTCAAGAAGTCATGGTAGCCTCACGAACGAGTCATTGGAAAGCAAGGAAAACAGAGGGATTAGACACACAATTGGGTGAAATCAAGATTTGGTGGCTGACTAATATTTGCCTCCTCACTTATTTAAATGAGTGAGCTAGGGTTTCTTTAATATAGCTATTTCATAAACTGCTTTAATTTTGCTTCCTGACTTTAAATCTGAGCACTGATGCATATTTCCCTGAGAACTTACTCATATAATTCTCATGTTAGTGGCCTTGATATAAGTAGTGTTCATTTCCAAATTCACAGCTATCCTGGGGAAAATCTAAACTTAAAATTTACTGTTCATCCCAGTAGCAAGACAGTAATAAGCAAAAATAAATATGTCTTTTCTTAATGTATTTCCTAAAGAACGAATAATTAGTGTGCTTGGGATTCTTCTCACTTATCAAAGAATTCCGTGTCCCAGGGTGTGGTTTTCAGTATCTCAGAATGAAGCTGGCTAAAGAGAATGAGGGCCCTGAGCTCTGTGTGTATCACGAGTCGGTCTTTGTCATCTCCTGGATTACAAACAAACCTGACTTCAGTTTCCTCTTTATTTTCTCCCCATTGAACAAAGTACAGAAGTTCTTATTATACTTCCTAATATGCTATTGCTATGAAAAATTAAATGACTTAAATGATTTTCATCCACTGACTTTGTAGACAGAAAGTCTAGTAGTCAGAAGTATCAGAACTCCACACAGTGCTTTGGTTGGAGAAAGAGAGAATCCATGGCTGATCACGTTGATCTTTTCATGTGGCAACACCAGGAAAGACTAGGGCCTCAGATTTATATTTATTTGTTTAGTCTTATTTTGCTTAATGTATTTCAGCAGACATTTAGACAAAGTACTAGAAAACCACATTTGGAACATTTTGAAATATTTTAATACGCCGAATAGCAACACATGGATACGTTCTTCTAGTCAGACATATTCATAGCGAGATTCTCCAATTAATAGAAAGCTCTGCATTGTTTTATAAAACAACATGGAGTGTGGCTCCCTCTTTATTGGTTTCCTGTCACCACTGGCTATATGGAGGAGAGGGTAAAGACAATGAATTCAGATTTTCCAGAAGGGATTTATAGATATTCATCTTACAGACATGTCTAATCTCTGAATTTAACTAAAGTATTTGTCATTTTCTGAAAAGATAGCCCACATAGTTGGCCTAAGTGTTTGTTGATAAGATAGCTGTTTTATATATTTCGTTAGTGAAAGAGGCTATATATTACATACACAAAATATATCATGTTTGTATTTCCATCTAAAATACCATATGCACATATATGTACATGTACATATCTATGTATATGTATATCTATATATAGATATATAAAATCTTAACAACAGTGACGCATTTAAGTTCAAGTCTCTCTTCCGAGAGCCTCCTAAGTGCTGGTAATGTACAGGAAGCAAGACGCAGCAGGATCTTAGCCTCCATAAGGCCTTTGCATTGCACCCCATTGAAGCTCATCAGAGCCCATTCAGGTTTATCCCGAGGGGTCAGTTGATGCACCGCTTGCTACCCGTTCTTCCAGAAGGCTGAGCATACAGCTTCAGCAAGACACCCAACTCCTGCTGGCTTGAGAAAAGTGTTATTTTAATGATGATTATAATGAGCTTTCATATTGCTGGGAGCCAAATGTATCCTTATGTCCGAGCGAGAACTCCGCAATCAGGGTGAAGTATAATGTAGTTTAGATGATCATTTTATAAGTTGGCCTCTTAATTAGGATTCCCCCCTTCTTCTGCCCTCATTTATCACCTACTGTTCCAAGGTGAATAAGTGCCCTCTACCCTTAGGAAGATCTCATAGCAACTGCGACACAGTAAGAGAAGGGGTCTGCAGAAGGCTGCTTATCCTGACAGCTTAATCAATGAGACTGCAGCTTTGATCTCAGCTCCCGAATTCATTTCTAGTATTTGATTCCCCCTCCAGCCACCATTACAAGTTCCGTTTTATTAAGTGACTCCAATCTTAGCAGACAGCCTTTAACTACTTCTTAAGCCCATTCTCAAAGTGCATCATCATGAGAAGCTGATTGCAGAAACATCTACTAAAAGAAACTTTAGACATCGATTCAGGTCTTGATGCTTAGCAATCCCTAGGGTTAGTGTAATTTAGGTATAATGGGATTAAAATGTGTCTTATAATATTTAGTTTTTCTTAAGGATAGACACAGGCAAAGCATCTGCTAATTCAACACATATGCAATTCAGTAATGTTAATTAACCTACATTCTTTGATTTGTGGAACCAATCTCACCCTTCTCTTCTCTCCTCCTAAATTAGCCTAAACTCAGTGGCTCTGAATTTCCTACCCATTCTTCCAAGTGTCTTTTGTCAGTTAGGGCCCAGATACATAGTCCTTAAAAGATCAGCTGTTTTGGGCCAGTTAACATAAACTATTCTTTGGTTTTAAGAAGAATTGAGAGACCATTTTAATAGGCTGATTGGCGTATAATTCACATATCATCAAATCTACCATTTCATAGTTCAATCATATTAAGAGTGTGCAGTGCCCCTACAATCAATTTCAGAAATGGGGTATTTGTGTTTGAAGGTTTAAAGATAATCACAGGCAATAGTTTCAAGGGTTCACCCAGCCTCCACCATCCCCACCCAACCAGGATTCTGACTCACTGCGACCTTATAGGTCCCCATGGAACTACCCCCTCAGTTTGCTAATGTTATAGGAGCCAACAGGCTCACTTTCTCTTTACTGGAGTGGCTGGAGGGTTTGAACTGACGACCTTGCTGATCGCAGCCCAATTCATAATTCGCGACTCCACCAGGGCGCCTTAACCAGGTTCCATGGCTCGAGAAAGGGGCAACTCTATGAGAAATTTGAAATGCTACTGTGAATTCCCCCTGTTCAACAGGATTCCTCTACAGAATCTCCAATCAGATTAGTCAGAGCCGTAAGTGGGTCTCACATAGATTGGTGGGGCTCATTGCAAAGCAGGCAACTATTCATTGAGGCAATTGGCCCCACATTTGATTTCCTCCTTCTCTTTCTAACTTTTATTTCTTCTCTTGAATTACGTAAATCAAGATCAATTTTAACTTGGATGGACATTTTCAGGTTTCTAAGACTGTGGACATTTTGCAATAAACTAGGAGAAAGAAGGAAGCACTAGAGAGAAATTATATGCCAAGTCACTGAGCTGTCCCTTGAAACCTTGATCTTAAACCTCAAAACCAAGATAAATCCAATGGGATGTCTGATTGTAATATACCGCCTTTGTACTTTTTAAATGATCCAGATCGCCCCATGGAAGTTTGACTCTATCGTGGTTCATTTCCATTTTTATAAAAAATATAATTTAAAAATAATTTTTCAGTTTTTTCAAAGCTTTAATTTTTGAGAGTGTTTTAAAGCTAGGGAACTTGGGGTCTTAGTCCAGGTAACAGTTATAGATCAATGATTTTCAAACTATTTAGGCTGTGATCCATAATTTGTAACATCTTCAACACGGAATACACACATGGGTGTTTGTGCATTCAAACCAGGATGCAAGACTCACAATAGAATAGTCCGAGTGTAGGCATTGAAACTGGCTTTCTTTTCTCTTATATTTAATTATATCAATGCATGCCAAAAATCATAGACTTGATTTCACAATCCATGGGTGAGCCTCACTTGGTAAAAATCTGTTGTTGGCCTCATTATAAACCTAGAAGAGAGAAGGGAACACAATGTATTTCTAAAAGTTCCCCTCATCTCATCTCAAAGCTTTGTGACTCTCACTAGAAAATTAGTTCAGTGGATGCTCTTCCAGCCATGTAGGGAAGATCCTAGTGCATGTCTATCTTGAATGGGCCAATCAATGCGTTGCTACCTGTGTGACATTCTTCAAAGTATACTCTCATCTCATGCAAGTTATTTCTAGACTAGGTAGCCAACATGTAAGACTTTAAATTAAAAAAATATATAGAACTAAAATATCCTATTAAAATCATGGCATTTTATTATGGTACCTTACATGTGAGTATTATGATTAATGACTTGAGTGTATGTTTTTTTTTTCTTGAACCATTAAAATTAGAAGTGCTTTAAACTGCTGAGCAAGAGATGACGTAATCCATGTCATGAGATGTACTTTTTTTGACCACTTCGTTTCCTCTGCTTGCGAGATTGACCGGGCTGGCAGGGAAACTTCACGAGGACAAGAATCATTTCCATCTCTGCACATTATTGATCATTTCATCTTAACACCTGGGCTCTGATTTAGCCTCCATCCAGGACAGTTGGTATATACTTTCTGACTCTCGGTCGTCAGGAGGGACCAGTCTCTGGAGGAGGACACCACGCTTGTGAAAGTCGTGGGTCAGCGGAAAGGGGGAAGACATTGGACACGATACTGTGATATGGGCTGAGTCAATGGGCTCGTACTTGAAAACGATCGTGGGCATGACACAGGGCTGGACCGTATTTCGTTTCATTCTGCACAGGGTCACTGTGAGTCAGAACCAACAACAACCGCAACAATAAATGACTTGCAGGCCTTGTCTAGGAAGCTTCTCTGACTTCTCTTGTTGTCGGCCCTTAGTTCTCAAGGTGAGTGTGTTCTGGACTTCTGCTCACTGCCGCTCTGAGTTCTGGATCTTTCTGATTTCACATTTCCTGTAGAAAATTTACCTAATCTGTATCTGCTACTTCATTTGGTTATATACTAATCAATGCTAAGGAATGAAGAAATTTTAATGGCTTATATCAAAACTGCTCCCAGGAGGATTTAAATCTCACCCTCTGGGAAAAAGCATCATGTTTGATGTTAAAATTGCTTAGATCTGTGAGAGAGGAATGGAAAAGCTAATAGGGCCTATATTGCTGGTGACCCCCAAATAAGCTCTCGTACTTGATTGAGTTTTCCTTGGGTGGGAGGAGCTGAAATTATTTTGGAGATAGATGTTAACGGGAACCTCGAGAATGCCGAAACATTTAAATAAAGTCTGATGTGCAGACTATTTTCCTTCTTTCTGTCATCTAGGAGAGGGTTTCTCAAACAGGGGCTCTGGATCTGAGGCTAGTTCGAAACCACTTCCAACTTTTGAGCTACAAATAACCCCATGGAAATCCAAATGCCTGCGGGTGGTGTCCAGAAGTCTGTATTGTAAAACCAGTTTTTACAAAAGATGCATATTTATGAAAATGTGAGAATCAACCTTTCAGTGTTTTTCTAGGCCAAAAAGTGACCCAAAGATATGTTCAATTTTATTTTTACTATGTATTAGGACACCCCTCCCCTTTATAACAGGTGGCCATTGGAGCCATGTGAACCGAACACAAAACATAATCAATAAGGTGATTGTAAGGAACTCTGCTCAGGGCTCATGCAAAGCCTGTTCTGTAGCAAGCAGAGGTAAATTCTAGCCTTCAGGTCACAGGTTGCCTTTTCTTAGGAAGGACAAAAGATCCAAACTGACAAGATAGGAGTAAATGATTTTTTAACCCTGCTTAACCTCTAGGAATAAAAGATATATTTTATTAGACCACACATGATGAGTGAGTTAAATCCACAAATGGCAAAGCACACAACAAATTCATGTTTTATTTCTCTTCCCCTGAAAATACAGTTTTATAGTCCCACTACACCCTGCTGCTATCTTGTCAACCAGAGTCACAGAGACCCATTAGAACAGAGTAGAACTGTTCTCTCGGGTTTCTAAGGCTCTAAGCATTGTGGGAAGCCACAGCTCATCTTCCTCCCGCAGAGTAACTGATGGGTTTGCATTGCTGACCTGACAGCTAACAGTTAGTTGATGAATTCACTGTACACCACGCTCCTTTGTATATTCCAGTCTTTCGCATGTTCCTTTGGAGTCTCTGTTCTGATTCCCACACTGCACTCTCCACCTTTCTGCTACTGTCTGTTTTTTAGTTCCTGGGGACTTTTTGTGAGAAAAAGATAGACTTCCTATTCCCGTAAAGAGTTAGACTCAAACACCCAAAGGAGCACTGTCTCTCCCACAAGATCACTGTGAGTCAGCATTGACTCTGGGCCGTGAGTATGGAGTTGTTGGTCCACTTTTCAACTGGGATTGATAACGCAGTAAAATGGCCACACAACGCTCAAACAACCATTATGTTTCACCATTATGTTTTCTGTTTTGTTTTGTTTTTTTAAGGAAAGTTAACAAGTTTTTTAATTCAGGTGAGAAATGCTCAGGATACAGGTGTTCAGTTGTGACGTCTTACAAATTCGTTAGGGTTGCTAATAAATGTCCAAAGGGCATGCCACTCCACTACAAGCCCGAACCAGAAGCCACCCAGCTCCATCTTCATGTGTCAGCGAGCCCAGCTTCCCCTATTAACTGTGCAGAGACACCCCACTCTGCAAGACATCCTCCTGTTCAAAAGCACTCAAATTTGCCTGCTTGGTGGGCTGGGAAGTTCACCCTTCTCTCTCATGTGTCACCTCTTCATTCTGCCTCTGCTGCTCTTCTGGTGTCAAAGCTGCCTCCTAGATCAGGGAGTTCCCATGCCTTGGGGTCTCAGGGTCCCAAGGTTCTTCTCATTGGCTGTTGGGGCTTCTTGAAGTGGTTCATTTCATACCTACAAAAATGACAATCACAATGAACTCTATTAACAAGCACTGACAACCAAATCCTGTCCACGTCTTCCCCACCACAGTCCCTTACTCAGCCCCTTAGGAAAGGGTCACTTGGTGAGTCACAAAGGCTATGATTGGAGGAGCCATATTCAGTCATGCATGGCATCACAGATTTTCTATTAACAAGGATGACTGAAAGTTAAACTAATTAAAAATATGTTTGAATGCCTAGTCTAGATGGGATAATAGTGCTAAGATCTGGAGGGAAAGTAATAAGAGACTCGATAGCTGTTCTTGAGCTGTTGATCATTGTATGGGGAAAGTTGCTTTTTTTGTTATGGAAGTCCAGTTGAAGGAGGGTTCTTGAAGGGCTTGGAGAGGTGGGTGAGAGTACCTATTCAGTCATGGGGTTTAGGGAAGGTTGCCTTGGGGTGACATTTAACGGGAGCCTCAAAGACGCAGCAGAAAGCAGTTGACTAGGCAAAAGGTCGGGGGGAATTTCAAGCAGAGGATAGTGCCAGGGAAGATTCTACCCTTTCTTTGTCATGTGTTTAGTAAGTGACCATATTGAGCACAGCACTGCAAAATGCAATATGCTTTAGAATGTTTATTTAAAGCGGTTCTAAATTTCAATAATAAAATCATTAAGATGCTTACTTGTCATTTGGTGAAACCAGTGATAGAAACCGGGCATTTTACCTCGCGCTCCACTGAAAATGAACTTGGTGTCCACTGCACTGTCCCGATTGACTCTATGTTGAAAGAAAATTTGGCAGAACTTGTTTCAAATATAAAAAGAAAGGTAGCAGGAACAACTTCGATGCTTTTCTGATTGTTGAGTGAGGCTCATTTAAGATATTTTCTAAGTGAACCCTGTAGTTGTAATTTCACATAAACACTGCTTTCTGCTTTCCAATTTCTCTGTTCTAGTCACTAAACTCTAAGGCAAAACATAAACATGTAATAATGTATAATAACAACACTAATAATTATAGTAATATGGACAGGGTGATTACTTTGTTCCAGGTACTGCTGTACATTTATTTATAAACTCCATAATTTAATCTTTATAACAGCCCAATTTATTTATTAAGGTGTTTAAGGCACAACACACAATATAAATTATTATGGAACTATTTATGGAGATAGCTGCAGAAGACCAAAAGGAAGACTTTAAAAAATTATTTAAAGATCTTTAATTAAAGATCAGGGTGCAGCTACCTTAGCAGTTCCCTGCTTCAACTTGCAAGGCTGACTTCCTGCAAGACATCCCCAAGGAGAAGCCACATGGACCTACCCCGATGCAGCCCTGGGTGCTGGAGCACCTGTGTGGAAACCCTGTCCGGGCTGAGATGCTTACACGCTCACTGACTCGGCTTTCCTCCTGCAGTCGGCATCATTGCATCTCTTTTGTGAGATGGAGAAGGACTTTGTGGATTGGTGTTGGACATATGGGTTAATTTTGGACTGTGGGCTTGGGCAGCACTGGGTTGGGATGTTTTCTTGATGCACACTTAACCTTTATATAAAACTCTCTGTTATACATGAGTTGCTGTGAATTGATTTCTCTAAAGTACCCAGATTAAGACAGTATCAGATTTTCTTTTCCCCTACTTTACCCCACCCTCACGACCTCTTGATAAATGATATTATTTTCATATATTATACTGACCACTGTCTCGCTTCCCCCATGGTTTCTGTGGTCCGTCCCCCTGGAGGGAAAGGGTGTGGTTATGTGTCCATCATTGCAATTGGTTCCCCCTTTCTCCCCTCCTCTCCCCGCCTGCCCCCTACCCTTCTGGTATCACTATCCCATTCCTGTTCCTGGATTCTGTGAAGCATAGACTTTTAAAAGCAAGAAAGCACCTGCCACTGTTAAGACCGTTACTGTAACATCTCTGCAGCACAAGAGAACCAGTAACACACAACTAGGACTTCACTGTTGACAGCAATTTGCCCATTTCAAAGGGTCGGGAAGTGGCCCTTATTTGGTCAAGACAAAGGACTAGCCATACCTTGCTGCTTCCTAGGAAGACAATTGGATGGTGCCTGGGCCAAAAGTGTAACCCAATGACCTTGAGTTAGACCTTTAGTGATTAGGATCTTAAGCATCTGTTTTTTGGTTTTTTTTTCACAATCCCTCTATAAAATGTAAATACCTCAGCATGGAGAGACACCTTAAATAATGACACCTCTGAAGAATTCAGAAGGAAACAAGATCGATGGAAAATGACATCAGACGCTGGTGCCAAAAAGACCGAGTTGGCATCAGTGTGTGTTTTTTTAAGAACTCTATGGAGACTCTTAGCTGGTAGGAGATATTCTGTGTTTTGGGGTTTTAAATGACTCTGAACTACACTCATATGTATGAAATCATGGAGACAACATTCAGTGCAGGCTAATTGTTCAGTCATGGCTGCCACACCAAATTCAGGGTCTGACATCAATCTTACCTATGTAACCTTGACGAAATTCCTCGACCTCCCTATGCATCCTTTTCTTCATCAGTGCAATGGGAATCATAGTGATGTGGTTATCAGTGATAATGTTCATAGCAATCATTAAGGTTGTTTGGAAGACAAATTGGGTCACGTTATTAGGTCACCTGCTCTGTGCCAGGCATCCCAGTGCCTTTCAATGGAGGAAAGAGAATGATAGCCCCAAAAGAGTATGGCAAGAGTAGGGTATGGAGTAAAACAAATTGACAGGACAGGGGATGAAGATGCCTTTTAAATAGAACATGTTAGGAAAGTGCCTCTGATATCTTGGCAAGAGAGCAGAGCTCTCGAGGAAATAAGTGAGGGATTCACACAGGCATGAGGAAGAGGGAGCCTTCCAGGTAGACCAGCGATTCTCAACCTTGCTCTTGCCTCGACCCTTTCATAAAGTTCCTCATGTTGTGGTGACCCCCCAACCATAAAATGACTTTCATTGCTACTTCATAACTGTAATTCTGCTACTGTTATGAATCATCATGTAAATAACTGATATGCAGGATATATTTTCATTGTTACAAATTGAACATAATTAAAACAGTGATTAATTACAAGAACAATATGTAATACATTGTGAAATCTTTCTTTCCTTTTAAAAAGTATTTTATTGGAGGCGTATACAACTCATCACAATCCATAAATCCATCTGTTGTGTCAAGCACACTTGTACATTTGTTGCCATGTACATACTTATTTCTAATGACAAATAAATGAAATTTTGTCTTGAAGCATGGTATAGAATAAGTCACAGTCTTCACTCTGGGAATTCCTCTGTGGTGTATCTACATGTGGGCAGACCCGCCTGGAGACAGATAGAGGAGCGGTGTCTCAGTTCCTAAGACCATTGGAAATATGTGTTTCCTGATGGTCGTAGGTAACTCCTGTGAAAGGGACATTCCACCTCCAAAGGGGTCGCGACCCACAGGTTGAGAACCGCTGGTAGACCTAAAAGCACAAAAGTCTTTGGACATAGGTTTTATGGCCTATTTAAAATTTGCAGAGAACATGTGGCTAGGTTATGTGGAAATGGGAAAGAATAGTGAGAGATGATTTCACCAGATAAGAGCACAAAAGGAATTTGTAGACTAGAAAGAGGACTTTTATGTTTGTTTTGCCACTTAAGATCATGCTTTTTGTTGTTCACTTCATCATTATTTCCCGTAAAAGTAGCATAATTAATCATTATAATTATTCATATATTTTTAAACTTTATGTTTATTCAAGAGTTATTTAGTCTTATTTAGACAAAAATTATTTTTTATGCCATGCTGATCTGTTTCTTTGTCTTTTTCCACACATGGTAACTTTCTCATTTCAGTGTTGAAACACAGTGATGATGTATTGACAACAATGAACTTCAGATGTGTATTCCCTGTAGTGTCTGTCATCCAATGGGAATACCGACACTACAAGAAGCTATGGAAAAGTTTGTTCTTGTGTCAACAAAGACCACTATGTCTCAATTGTTATCTTGGCCACAGTGATTATAGAACACTTATTGGTTCCATATATGAAAAAAGAACGTGTATCAGAATCCATTAAATATGGGACTATAAGTATGAAGCTGGGAGAGGACTTTGAGAAGAGGGGAATTGATTTACTCGAAGGATCAAACTAACTGCCATGAAGGGGCTGAAAGGAGCAAGCGTGGAAGTGGAGGATGAGCTGGGAAGTTTTCACTCGGGTGGATGATGTTAGCTTGATGACTGTATTAGTATGGAGGCTTTGAAAGGTCACGATCAGATTCTGATATATATATATATAATTTTGTCTAAATAAGACTAAATAACTCTTGAATAAACATAAAATTTAAAAATATATGAATAATTATAATTATTAATTATGCTAATATATATTGAAGGTAGAACTGATAAGATTGTTGAATGTGAGACACTACTGATGGAATTGAGCTCCCAAAAATGCATGTTGTAAATATTAACCTCTCTTCTCCTAGTTCTGAGGCAGGGTTACCATAGTGTGTGATATAAGTCAATCTTTTACAAGACACATTTTTAAGAAGCAGAGTAAGCAAGCAGGGAGAGGGCAAGGTTGCTGCCAAGCACCTGGGAGGTCTCTAAGGAACTGACAAGAAGGGACGATCTGCCTCTGAATTCATGCCTCTGGCCTCCTGGAATGTGAAAGAATGCTTTCTGTTTGTTAAAGTCATCTCCTTACGGTCTTTGTGTTGTGAGTACTATGACATGGGGCATGAGAAAAAGAGAAAAGTCAGGGTTATTTCATTCTATTTTTCTTTTAAACTCAAAGTGGGAAAGACCATCGAAGGATGAGTTCAAGTTCATGAGAATATACATTTGAATTTTCTATTATATACTCAAGTGAAATATTGAGTACATTGCTTGAAAATGCATCTGTGGTTTACAGGAAACGTATAGTCAGAATATAAATTTGAAATAAAATGGTAGAGTTTGGGGCGATGATCTTTGAGTACAGATGCTTTTTCAGACAATGAAAATAGATGGCATTTCCAAAGGCAATGTTCACAAATGTTTTGGGCCAGTGTCCACATTTAAAGTAAGATTTTACTTTATTAAACTACTACTCACTACATATGCACACACACACAATGTGGACTATTTTGCAGAACTTTTATCTTGCTAGATGTGATACCTCTGGTTTCCTTTATCTCTTCTCTCTCATTTTTGTTCAAAAAAGTTACTGTACATTTCTGTGGTAGAAAATCACTGACCTTGACCAAAAAGATGGCAAAGAGTTCAAGTTCAGAGTCTGAACTTGAGAGTTCTCCAATATTTAGCAGCTCACTGTTGCAATACACATAAGGGCCTTCAATGTTGCTTATTAATTGCGTGCTGTGCACTCCAAAGGTTGTTTTTATGATGGAAGGAGACTTCCAAGAATTTTCCTTGATCTCTTTTGAAATCTTTATAGTTAAAAGACTGGGACTTACAATATCAAATAGATACATTCTTCATTTTCTATGCTATATGATAAATTACCACACACATAGCAACTTAGAACAATACTCATTTATCATCTCACAGTTGCCGTGGGTTAGAAATCTAGCCACTGATTTGCTAAGTCCTATTTCCCAGGGTCCCGCCAGACTGCAATCAGGATCCACTTTTCGGTCCTGCCAAGCTGTTGGTAGAAGCCATGTACTTCATGGAGGAGCATGAAAGCCCTGGATTCCTGCCTGAGGTTGCCAAGTGATGGCGCTAAGCATCCTTCGAAAACCTGCAGTTCTGTGCTGGGCAACCCTCTCCAGGGAAAGTTCAGCTCCCTTTCCTAAGGCATGCATGAGAATCTCTGGCTCCAGTCTACTAAAACGGAGATGGATTAGGGTAGATTATAAGTATGAAATGTAGCATACCTTAATCAAAGAGTAACCATATTCTGTTGGTTAGAAATAACTCCCTTGCTTTGCCTGTCCTCAAGGGGAGAGAGTTATACCAGGGCCTCATTGGGGTTCACCTGGGAGCAAGACCTGCTCAGGTATTGCATAGACCGCAGCTACAATACCTTTCTCTTTATCTCCTATAGGATAAGCCTGTCGGAAAGAGTGAGAGTTGTGTACTTCATCTTCATTTTAAACTAGGAACTCCATGAATAAGAGTAAGAAATCTGAGCGCCAATCTTAGTACTTTTCTTTCAACATGTAACTCTGATGACAAATGGAGCCACCTCTAATAGCCTCCGTTTCTCATTCTTTTAAATGGTGATGGCAGTGTTTTCTTGAACATCATTTCTCACCAGACCCTCAAGTCTAGGATATGAAATAATGAATATAAGATTGAATTTTGAACTGTAAAACGTTGAAACCATACGGTGACATTTTTGCAGGATTCTTATACTCTAGCTCCTGGAGTTTCTGTCGCCTGTCTTGAAGCACACAGTGGTTTTGTGAATGGCCTTCGACCTTGCACTTTGTTCCGAATCCTGTTCATAATAATCTCTCAAACATCTATTGAGTCACCAGGCTTTTGCCCATCCCAGCTGCATCCTGGGAGCCTTAGATAGTTTTATCTTCTTGTATAAAATGTGTGTGAGTTTTACAACAAATCAGAAGTGTTGTACCATTTGTACTGAAGGACTATTTTATTACTCTGTATATTACCCGAAAAATGCAACAACATTTAACATTTATAACAGCCAGTAACAGAGCATGGGATAATCAAAGTTATGTTCCTTACTTCAGAAGCACCTCTGGCTTCCATTTCCTCACGAAAACTCAAACAACCACAAACAAAGATAACCAAACTGTGTGTGTGTGTGTATGTGTGTGTGTGTGTGTTTAAATCAGGGAATGTTCAGTGAAGCTAAAAGAGAGTGTGGAGGCGAGGGTAAAGGAAGCAGGGAGAGGAGAGAGAAACAGAAGACTTCATAAACTAAGGCTTAACTTTACGACTCAGCATCTCTCGAGAACCAAAGTGGAGATTGGCTTAATTTGGGCCATTCTTTCATGCCCGGAAGTGCCAGAGCAAACTGAGGGAGCAGAAAGCAGCCATGAGACATCGAGGGAAAAGCAGATTTGCCTCGAGCCAAGCAATCCTGAGAACCATACGTTAATTAATTTATTTTTATATTGCCTAAGACTGCTTCAGTTGACACGTGACAGGTTTAACTGGCCACGCTCAGCAATCGTATGTAATATACAGTGCTAACGTCTCAGGAGAGAAACATATTCTTCATTGGAGACCCATGTCTAGTTTGCAGTTATTCAAAAATAGAGAAACATTTATCAAAACCTTTTCCAATGCTATTCATTTAAAATAAATAGCGCTTTGCCAATAGCTTCCATTTATGCCGTCCGCCGATCTATCTAGTGCTAGTTTCATGCCCTTTTAGCATCTTAATTGATCTCAGAGCAATCGTATTGACATAGCTCAGGCTTGCACTTCAGCATCCACTGACTACTTCCAAATAAGTGTTCTTCTTTCAACTGAATTTACTCCGGCAAAATCTAAGGTCTGACCTTTAGCCAAGTCATGCCCAATGCATCTCCCCTTCTTTTTTCCTCAGGAAACCATTGAGCCCTCCTTCCATGTGCTCTGGGTACCCAGTTAAGAATGAATTTATATCTCCCTCCTTACCCTTCAGTCTTGGATGACAGGATGGTCCATTGACAAATCCTTTCTATTTCTGATCTGATGTGATGTGCTTTTGGAGATGACAGTGGAATTTTTCTGTTCATATTTTTCTATGCTGCTTTGAAGAAATGTCTGTCCATTTCCCTCTTGGGGGCCAGGCCATCCTAGTGGAAGGGAAGGACGAGGAGATACAATGAACCTGGGCATTAGTGACTGAATATTTCACTAAGTCAGAACAGGAAGTTGATCTGGGTAGGAGAGTTGGGCCGGAGATGGAAAGCGAATGAAGAAATCATCAGCAATGCCTTGCCCTATGGTCTGACATGTTTTGAGAGAAATGTTGCATTTAAAGTACTCACTTTAGTTTCAGGCAATAACGTTAGAGAGAATTAGGAGTGAGAGAAATGAATAGACATGAGGGATGAATAGCAGGGAGGATGTAAGGGACACAAGGATAGGATAGGGCTAGAGTTTATAAATCCCCAAATTAAGATAAAGTAAACCAAAATTTTGTTAATAAAGTTTCATTAAAGGCCAATGTTAGAAAACAGTAAAAAATGGTTCTGCAAATATAGAGGGTCATTGAATGTATAAATGAGATATTAGAATATAGCAAAGGGATTGTCTCTTTCACACTAAAGTGGTTTCTGCCCAGTCTCTTATTTTGCTAAAGTTCCTTGAGCCCTAGACAGAGTTCTAATGAACATGTATTGAACCATCAGGATGAGCATGACCCTATCTGAAAGGCTTTCTCCAGCAGTTTACAGAAACTGTATTATTTCATTTCTAAATGAGGAAATCAAGGCTTTGAGGGATGTTTTTTAACCTGAGATTTCATTTGTAGTAATCAAGTG
Organism: Tenrec ecaudatus; assembly: GCF_050624435.1. Lineage (NCBI taxonomy): Eukaryota > Metazoa > Chordata > Mammalia > Afrosoricida > Tenrecidae > Tenrec > Tenrec ecaudatus. The sequence goes on from NC_134537.1 coordinate 14,022,751, forward strand.
GAACCATTGCTAAGAATAGCAGTTGGATTGTAGCTCTATGAGGCACATTATCTCTCAGATGTGTCTTCAGTGACTGAGCCACTAGAAAATGCATCTCAAGCTTTGAAGAACTCCAAAAATTATTTTGGTTCAGCAAGCAGAACTAGTAAGAGTTGCTGTCCAGATAAAATGTATGGTTTCTGTGTTTAGACCTCTTGGGCCTCCTGTGTGCCTCTGAGCCCTTGAGGGTCTGCAGACTGTGGTGATCAATTCCTTGCCTTCCCACCCCCACCTGACCCAATCCCAAGGAATTCTGGTGTCCAAGGTTTGACTGCTAACCCAAAGACTGGTGGTTTGAACCCAACCCCTGTCCATGTGGAAGTCTACTCTCTGAAATATTTACAGCCCAGGAAACCCTATGAGTCATTATACTCTGTTCACTATGAATTAGAATTAACTCAAGGGCAATGGCCTTTTACCTCATGTCCCCAGGTTCAGTATCTAGAAATTTTCATAATCCTTAACATTAATTTACCCAATGACATAAGTTATGTGGGTGGTTTAAAATGCACACACTCCCTTAAACTCAAAGTTGTAGTGAAGAAATATGCTGTTTGTTTTCTAAGTGATTTTTCTCATCATCATGCTTTTGGTAGAGTGTAAGTCTGTATTTTCCCATTTCTTCTGTTTATAGCAGGTATGTGCGGTAGTTATGTAATTGTCAATTTAAGGGTGAAGCATGTAGCGGGGAGGCTAGCCTGTCAATCAGGTCATAGCCAATGAGCCTTCTGTGTGGGAATAGTCTTCCCCTAAGGATTCTGGGAATTCTGTTATTTCCTCCTTGGTATTGGGAGAAACATACTCTCTCTGCTCATACCCTGGGAGACAGCAGTTGACAAGACACATGGACTCACCCTGATGCAGCCTTGGGTGCTGGAGAAGCCATACAGAGACCGCGGCCAACGCTGAGATGTTTCCAATGCCACTGAATCCAAAGACTTTCTACCCACCAACCTGTGATCTACATTCAGCTTCATTGCATGTGTTTTGTGAGTCTAAAGAGTACTTTATAGATTGTTGTCGGATATATGGGCTAATATTGGACTTATGGACTTGATCTGGCCTGGGCTGGGATGTTTTCTCAATGTTCATTTGCTCTTGTATACAAGCCTCTCTCTTATATACATATGAGTGTTTCCGTGAATTTGCTTCTCTAGTCTACCCAGACTAACACAGTAGTCTGTGTTAGCCTTGGCCCAGGACTGGGCACTGTTTCTTCCTGCTGTATATAGAGTCATTGAGTAAGAACTGATGCTTTGATATCTAGCAACAACAACAACATACTTTGGAAAGTGAAATATCTATATTTAATGGAAACTATCACCAACACTGAGTTTCTTTAATTTTCCAGGTCAGGAATACATTTCAATAATATGATTAACTTAATCCAATAGATCCAAAAATTGTCATTTCAACTACTGTTGATAGATGCCAATAAAATTTAGGTTCCATTAAAATAATAGTAAGGTAATATTTAGATTTCTTGCACACCTAACATTGACATCTACTGCCCATTTTATAATTATTATTATTTTTTTTACCAATTTATTGGGGCTCATACAATTCTTTTCACAGTTCATACATATACATACATCAATTGTATAAAGCACATCTGTACAGTCTTTGCCCTAATCATTTTTTTCTCTTTTCTTCTTTTACATTTTATTAGGGACTCCAACAACTCTTACCACAATCCATACATATACATACATCAATTGTATAAAGCACATCCATACATTCCCTGCCCCAATCATTCTCAAGGCATTTTCTCTCCACTTAAGCCCCTTGCATCAGGTTCTCTTTTTTTCCCCCCTCCCTCCCCATTCCCCCCTCCCTCATATGCCCTTGGTAATTTATACATCGTTATTTTGTCATATCTTGCCCTATCCGGAGTCTCCCTCCCCCCCTTCTCTGCTGTCCCTCTCACAGGGAAGAGGTCACATGTGGATCCTTGTAATCAGTTCCCCCTTTCCAACCCACTCACCCTCCACTCTCCCAGCATCGTCCCTCACACCCTTGGTCCTGAAGGTATCATCCACCCTGGATTCCCTGTACCTCCAACACCCTCATATGCACCAGTGTACAGCCTCTGTCCTATCCATCCCTGCAAGGTAGAATTCGGATCATGGTAGTTGGGGGGAGGAAGCATCCAGGATCTGGGGGAAAGCTGTGTTCTTCATCGATACTACCTCACACCCTAATTAACCCATCTCCTCTCCTAAACCCCTCTATGAGGGGATCTCCATTGGTCGACACTTGGGCCTTGGGTCTCCACTCTGCACTTCCCCCTTCATTTAATATGATATATATATACATATATACACATACATATATACATATACACATATATACACATACATACACACACTTATATCTTTTTTTTTTTGCATGATGCCTTATACCTGGTCCCTTGGGCACCTCGTGATCGCACTGGCCGGTGTGCTTCTTCCATGTGGGCTTATTTGCTTCTGAGCTAGATGGCCGCTTGTTCACCTTCAAGCCTTTAAGACCCCAGACACTATCTCTTTTGATAGCCGGGCACCATCAGCTTTCTTCACCACATTTGCTTATTGGCCCCAGCACCATAAATTAAGTGGATTCCTGCCCCTCCCCCGAAAAGAATTTGTTCCAAAGGACGACATTGACTCTGCAGCTCTGGGAGATGGACATATTTGATCAGAGCACACGGGAGCAGATGAAGGGGCAGGAGGAGAGAGTGGAGCACAGCCTGGCCCACCAGGCCGTGATGATGATGTTCCTGAGTAGAGCAGCCAGTCCACAGAGAGAACAACATGGCTGGCCCCACTATGAGACATGATGCCCCTCAGTGACTAAGGGCGATACAGGGGACAGCACCGGAGATACAGTGTGGGAATTGCACCTGACCTGATCCCACCACACCGAGGAAAATCACTGGGGGAGTGCAGCGGAACAGCAAGGGAATGGAGTGGCAAGGTCCCCAGGGAATGCTGAAAGTGGACTTTGGGGCCAGGGCGTGGTGCCCCAACAGACTGGACTGGGAAACGCTCCTAAGGGCCAGCAAACGATCCCTGAACTAACTACAAGCTTTTCTCTTGTGAACTGTTTTGTTCTGTTCTTTGCCATTTTATAATTATAATGTAGCTCTATTCAAACTAAGACATTTCAAATGAGCAATAGCCAAATCTGGCTAGTGGCAATAGAACTGGATAGTCCAAAGCTAATGTCTGGATTTTTTGTGTGGAGGTTCTCTACAAGTGAAATGGTGGGATTGTTTATTTCCTTTTCTTTTTCAGAGAATGGGAAATAAATGTTAAAAAAGAAATGAGGGTTTATATTAAATAATGTCTCTAATAGTTGGATATTGTATGATTATAGTTGTGTAATAAAACATTTTTAACTAAAACGGTCAGAAGCTTACTTACAAGAATATTCGATTTTGACAGCTGAAACAGATAATAACATTGTTGATCTATTATTTTTTTTAATAATTGAGGGAATATATATTTTTCTTAACCTAGAAACTTAAAGGCAATGCCACTTTGGGTAAGTTGGAAATGTTTTAAAATCGTGTGCAATGTGCACCTTCTGAGTTCCTGTCTCCCGATAAGAGCTCATTCTTTTGTTTGGAGCAACTGCTGTATAATTTCACCATCTAGCGTTGTGCCTGGTTTATTTCCTGGATCTTGACGTTGAGTCTCAAATGACCATATCTCTTCATCTCTGGTAGAAGTCAGTATGATTTTATGAATAATTTAGGTTATATTATTACTAGAAAGCTTTCAAGATGACACTTATTGTTTTGTTTGCTTTGGTAGCTCTTGGTTCCATTTCATTCTTGATATAGGGTGAGCTTTATACATTTATTTATTAATCATGAGAGCGGACCTGGTCATAAAGTTATAGAATGAAAAAATAAGAAGCTACTACTTTCAAATTTTGTTTTTGAAATTAAAAATAGAATCATTTAAATGCAAAAAATGGACTATGTTCAATTTTATTTTTTTATAGAGGAGATAAACAAACATTATGAGAAACTATATGGCTTTTCGATCCAGAGTCCCACTGGGATTATGAGGTTCCTCATTAGGAAAAGAGAATCATACTATCTATCTGTGGGACTATTCCTAGGAGTAAATGAAAGAGATGTGTGGTATTTAGCTTAGTCTGGCTATTCTAGCAAGCTCTTAGGAAGCATTACTCACCTTTCTTGCCTTAATTGAATTACTGGCGATTTTTCTGCTAAAAAATTGAAGCTATTTCTTCACATTGAAAAATAGCAGTGGAAACATTTTTCTTTCTTGAGCAAACTGATTTAAAAAACAAATGTGGCTAAAAAATACACGCAGAATAAAACCCTATCCCTATATATACGCGTGTACATAAACGTGTAAGTTAAAAGTGAATAATCTGTATCAAATTTTTGAAGCATGGCTGGTTCTTGATTAGTTCAAAGAGAAAACCAATGACAACAATTGATTAATCAAAAGATGAGATCTCTGAAGCTTTAACCCCATAAACATCGTGAAAGAATATTCGTGGTTGCTTTGGGAACGCTCGTGCATAGTTTGTATCAAGAAAAGAAGAGCTTAAATAATTACCTGCACACCTCCAATGTCTCAGTGGTTAGAACTGTATTTTTAGCTCCTGAAGATGAAATATTTTCTGTCATGTGAACTGCTTAAACCTTCTCCCCTAACAGCCTAAATGCCCTAGCCTAGTAGGGTATCTTTGCATAACGAGATGTTTTCAGTCTTTTAATTACTATGACTAATTTTTTTCCAGCTCAGTTACAAACCCTTGAAAATAATGACACCATCTTAATTATAACTGTGCACACAGCCCCACTCTAATACAGCGAGGCTCACATTGAAAGGAATTTCCCCAGAATGGAGCTCTCTGATTGCTTTCCACATCACGTTTTAAACAAACACTGTGGTGCTTTAGCCATTACTTGGTTGCCTAGGAGACACAGTTAATGTAGCCCTGAGATGCTGCTAACAGTTAGGCTTTGAGGCCATGTCTGTAAGTGCTGTCATAGATGCTCTTTAATAAATTAGAAAAATTTAAGAGAGGCGCTGAGCGGGCCACCTTGGGGTTCATCAAATAACCAACTGCGTTTTAGAGCAGTTACACTGAAGACAGTTATTTCAGTTCAGTATAACTTAGTTATCTGTGAGAAACGCCAAAATGTGACTGTTTTTGAAACAGATGCAAAATTGATTCCCTGACCTAATTCCCAAGAACATAGTCTCCAAGAATATAATTTTGTTTTGTCAAAAGTCCCGGAAAAGGTAACTGGATAAATCACACGGAGGCATTTCTGTAAGTGTCTTCACTTGATAGTGTCTTTGGCTGTTAGATGTTCATTTTCAGTTGGGTGGAAAAAAAAGTGCCACTGTTCATATTGGTTGAGTTGTGAACAGGTTCATGTAATAAAGTACATTTTCATAAAGTACTTATTATAATGAACATATGAGGAAGAAAGGGTTTGTAGCAGTGACTATGATAGTATCGCTGCCGAACTACAGACGCTTGCACACATTTGAATGTTACATGTGATCATAGCTTCGTGTAAACAAATTATTCCTCAGTGTGCACAGTTCATTCCACTGAAAGTCGGTACAGGTTTCAATGTGAGCTAAAACTCTAAAGCTGGTTTTAAATATCGTCAGATTTTAGGTTGTCTAATTTTAAAAATCACTATTCATTATGCCTGTGGGAAAAAATGGAATTGCTTTCTTGGCTGATTTAAATGCAAATCAAATGGGAAATTGTTGGCTGACTGGGAAGATCCAGTCCGGCACCAGCAGGTGGTGCTTGAGTTTTAAGTGCATTCGGAGCAGAGCTTTTGCAAACCTTGCAAAACCTTCAGGAAGGATTGCTCGTGGTTGCCTTTTAATCCATAGGGTCATTGCGTTCTGGAGGGGAGGACAGTCTCTGGTTCCTCTGAGCTATTACCAGGAGTGCTAAGCTCACCTTCTTTCCTTTCTGCTTCTCTCCCTCCCCTTTCTTCTGTCACTGGCTCCTATTTCTGCCAGGGCTGCTAGCGGCAGCTGCTGCCGTGAAGAGGAAAACAGGAAAACTTTTGTCCAAAACAGAGCCCCTAGGTGGGGGAGCAGAAATGCATTCTCTCCCATCAGGTAATTAGGAAGAGCTTCTGGCTGCTCGCCTGCACTAGGCCACTCTCCTTCACCTGGGAGAGGACCCAGCGGCTCTGGCATCACATTGAAATCAATGGTGTGTGCATACCGCTTCACTTTTCCAGTTGACTCCTCCATGGCTCATCTCTCTTCAGGCCTGTGATTATTAATACGCAGACTTCTTCATCGGATCCTCAAAATAAATTGTGATTCAAATGTCACAGTCATTGGTAGTCAATACCGACTCCTTGAGACCCTGTGTTCAAGAGAACAAAACACTGTCGGGTTTGCTCTATTTTTGGACACATGAACACAGGCACTGTGTCAATCCATCATGTCAAAGGTTTCCCTCTCTTGCTCCCATCTATGTTACCAAGCATGAGCTCCCTCTCTAGGGACTGGTCTCTCCTGACATGGCCAAAGTCCATGGGACAATTCTTTCCTCGAAGGAGCATTCTAGCTATACTTCTCCTGAGACAGATTTGTTGGTCCTTCTGTTAGTCCATGGTATTTTAAATATTCTTCCCCAGCCCCACAAATCATATGCATTAATTCTTCTTTGTTCATCCTTATGCAATATCTAACTTTCACAAGCATAGGAGGCAATTGAAAATACTACTGCTTGGTTCAGGTCCACCTCAGTTCTCAAAGAAAGGTGCTTGCTTGCTTTTAGCAATTATCACTAAAGGGCCAAAGGGAGTTGCCTTGCTAGGTTTCCCAGAAACTAGTAGCCAGTTAAGTCAAAATCAACAAGGAGATAGGAAACATTGATTTCTATAGACCATTTTCTATCATACTATACATTTGATTGTTGTTGAATATCATTCAGTAGATTCTGACCTATCGTGACCCCAAGAAGGAAGGTAGAAATGCCCCCAAAGGGTTGGCCTGGTGGTCGTTTTTACGGAAGCAGGTCTTTAAGTCTTTCTCCTGTCGAGTCACTAAGTTCAAACCACCCACATTTGAAGGCACAGAGAAGTCCCACAACATTGCCTTTCTAGGGCCCTGGTAGCCTACCGTTAAAGAATATGCACAGAACCCAGACAACAGAGGACACGGTACTGCGGGGTGCCTGAATGCCAGTCCTTTGCAAGAGTTTACCAAGTATACTTTACTATTGCATGTTAATGATTAAATACGGGATCCTTATAAAGGCCTGCGCGTTTGCTATTCCCACAGAGATAATCAGGTAGCAGTTCGTAATTGCACTTGTCCACCTTAGCTAAAGCACTTTCTTGGCGGTGTCCACTGAGTAGTGTTTTGGAGGTAGTCATATCTTTACACTGTGACTGTTTGAGAGCTCTGGCGGCACTGTGATTGGGAAATTGGGCTGCTAACCTCAAGATGCGTGGTTCAAATCCAGCAGCCACTCACAGGGAACAGGATGTGGCTGTCTGGTCCCTTAAACTTGGCAGTCACGGAAACCCTCAGGAGCAGGTGTACTCTGTGCTGTACCTGTCCACGAGGCCTCCTTGACTCAATGGCCATGGAATAGGTTTTAATGTGGTTTGGGGAGCCCATTCTATCTGTACCTTCAGATGGCCATCACTTCTGTTTTGTAACTCTGGGGTGTGATATGTTCTTATTTAATTGTGCCGAACATCAGGTAATGGTTAACCTAGATGGAGAGTTAATGCCTGGTATTAACCAATCTGCATAAAGTAACTTTTCTCCTCCCAAGTGTTTATTTTCCTCCACATGTCCTCCGTATGGATTTTTCCTGGCCCAAATTAATATCTTCCATCAATTAATCTAAGGACTTCTTCCTGGACTCCGACTCAAAGTGGTTAGAGCAGGGGGTCTCTAAGCCATGGCAGAGGGCAATGATGTGCATTACGGGCCTCTCCTTGGCATAGAGACAGGTTTCCTTTGGTGTGATTAAGGTGGCATTACATCCTTTTCTGCAGAGATTTGTCTTTCCCTTCTAAGAATTAAACCAAATGCTGCATTTGTCAGTTATAAATCGGGCTATGCAAATAGGGGTCTGCTAGGTCTATGAAGAAGGGAATGGAGTTCAGTCAGCCCAGGGAGCTTGGTTGGTTTGCATATCCTATTAATGTTCAGATTCCATGTCCTTGTGATTATTAATGGAGGCACAATGCAAACACGAAGGATGATTCATGCAAACTCCAACTGCTATTAAAAATAATATCAGAAATCAATACCCCTAGTCCTCTTGGCCCAATGAATTAACATTTTGATTCGTGTTTTACCCAGGCGAGTTTATTTTCATGTACCTTGTGCTATCAGGAGCCCTGTTGGCACAATGGTTGAAGGCTTGTCTACTAACTTAAAGAAAATTGGTTTGAGCCCCCCATTTTCTCCTTACAAGAAAGATGCAGCAGTCTGCTGCCTTTTAAAGATGTACAGCGCTGGAAAACCTATGGATCAGTTTGCTTCCCAGGGTCTCTGTAGGCTGGAGTCACCTCAGAGACTGCGGATTTGGTCACCATCCATGATGCACATCAGAGCCAGGGAACCGCGTGTCTCCATGTCCAGCTTGCTTTGAGATTTGAATGTACTGTAGAGCTAGAAAAGAGGAATGTAGCGCACTCAGCCAGAAGCCCCTCTCGCACCCCACACTCCTGCAAGTCAGACTCAAAGATGAGGGAAGAGACGCCTCTCACCCATTTACAAAAGAGGCTAAAACTTCTTACCAGTTCATGAAATCTGTTTAACTTTTCCCTCCTTGGCAGCTTGTTGTCCGTTGACTGATTCGGGGCGCACCAGCCTCTTTTTGGACCAAACCTGCATGGCGATAAGCTTTGAGATCTGCAGTGTCCCTTGGGGGATGAGATGTGCTTTAGCTGATTTGTGTTCTTTCTCTTTCACAGAGGACGATAGACTATGTTTTCTTCTCTGGGGTCTTGAAATCACAGTAGAGATTGGTCATTCAAGTTGGCCTCACTCTCTGTGCCCAAGTTGAGTCACGTGACTCAGGGGAAAAGCGATGCCCACGTGATGTTTTGGAATACCTTTTGCATTTAAATACTACTTTTGCAATTACAGATGGCCTTTGGAGATGCGTTCTTGGGTTGTGTCTTACTCAAACTTTTAAATTTACCTATGTGTGCGATTTTACTGAAGAATATCTACACGTTCTTTTACGGCAATATCGGCAGTTGAGAAGGCTAAAGGAAATCTCATTTCTCAGGCAAACACCAGGTGGATGGAAGCAAAGCAAAGTTGAAAGACATTATGTTGTATGACCTCGGCACACACTGAAGAAGCCCTAGGTTAGCGATAACACAATTTTGGGAACAGGGTAAAACAGCATTTAACTCGACTTTTTATATTACTATAGGCTTTGCTTGGACTATAGAACTCTCATCTACTTCTTATGTACTACCCCCACCCCCAATCACCTAGTTACCTTCTCTCCTCTCCTCTACCTTTTCTTTCATGAGGAGTTAAACCATACATTAGGGTGTGTGTGTGTGTGTGTGTGTGTGTGTGTATGTGTGTAGAATGAAGAACATTTTCCTTGTTTACTCTTGTTTTTGCTGGTCCTTGAAAAGTGTTCACTAAGTTTGGGGAAAGGGTATGGAATTCAATGATGTGCATTTTGTGTACACTGGACCAGGCAGGGGTACAGAGTGCATTTGGCAGATAGATATTCAGGGTCAATATCTCAATAGTAGAAGAGCGACACAAATGCACAGGGAGAGAGCAGCTGTTGGTATGGGATGAGGTAAAGTCATCACTATTTTTATTTTGTTTTTAGTCTTAAACAAAAATGGGGTTTTTTGCCCCTTGTTTTGGAGTTTTGGTTTTTATTTTAGTCAGGGAGGGGTCCTTGGGGTGGAATGCTATATGAGAAAGGACTAAACACAGTCACCAACATGAGTTATCGCTTGGCAATTAGTATTTACAGATATGCAATGATTCTAAGTAACCATTTATTGAACCATATTATCTTTGAAATCTCAACTAAATCAGACTACAATTGTGAGTATAAGAAGATATGTGCATGTAATTTTCCATGCACGTATTTCCCAGGAATTGGTTTGAAATGCACATTATTGATCACTTCAGATTATACATATTTGTAAGATATCTCCGCTAAATTATGAGCAATAGTCAATTTTAAAGCAGACCTGGAAATGTAATGGCCAACAGTAAGTCTTAGCACCTATATATGATTTTTATTTTACCTGCTGTAAAGTCATAGTTAATTTGCATAAAGAGCCAAATTGTAGACATATTTTTCAGAATATGGTTTTTGAATGGGCGGAGCTTCAGATCTGTTGTTGGCAGGCCTTGTCGACGCCGTTGCACCTCAGGTGTCCTCGGTACAGCAGAATGACGCTGTGCCCGATCCTGTGCCTTCATCACAGTGGTCCTGACTGGAGTCGATTGTTGCAGTCCTTGTGTCAAACCACTGTATCCAAGGTATTTTTTGTTTGCAGTGACCTGAAGTCAAAATCTACTGTGAACCTCTACGAAGTTGAAGTCCCATGTGCAAAGGGATACTGTGCACCTGTCTCACTGCGTTTCCCTACACGACAAAATAGGACAGTTCCCTGAACTAGGTGTGACCAGTAGCGCAATGGCTAATAGAGAATCTTCTCATGTTTTGAAAATTATAATAGTTTTCTTGAGATAGAATTGGCATGCAGTACAATTCACCCATTTCAAAGTGTCAGAATAGCGCAAACATAGACCATAGTCAACTCAAAGGTTTGAATAATCTCCGAAGATGCCTCGTGCCCATTAGTGGTCACTGCCTTTCCCCCCCAGGCCGTCTAGCCCTCTGCACCCAGTCTTGGGCCATCTGAACAACTCTCACAATTATTGTTGTGTGTGTGTCCATGGTTGCAGCCACTATGTCAGTCCATCTTAGAGTCTTATTTGTATCCACCTTCTACTTTACCAAACATAATGCCCTTTTCCACAGACCATACCCCACTGTGAACACGTCCAAAGTACATGGGGTGAAGTCTCACCATCCTGGTTTTCAAGGAACATTCTAACTGCCCTCCTTTCAGGACACATTTGTTCTCCTGGCAGTCCACTGTCCATTCAATGCTCTTTCCCAACACCGGGACTCAAGTGCATGAATTCTTCTACATTCTTCTTTATTAATTGCCAGCCTTCATCTACATAGGAGTGATTGAAAATCCCATGGCACAGCTGAATCCTCAAAGCGGTGTCCATACTCTGTAATATTGTAAAGAGGTCTCGTGCAGCAGAATTTGCCTTCAATTGTTTGATGACAGTTATTGCTCGTGCGTACAAGCAGAATGATGTTCACAAGTTCCCTCTGTTCTTTATGGATCCTGATGAGATCTGTAGCCCTGGATCTTCATCCATAGATGCTCAAGTCTCCCTTGCTCTCAGCAGTCATGGTTGCGTCATCTAGATATCACAGGTTGCTAAGGACCATTGCTCAGGTCAATACCACATTCTTCTTTATACATTTTCTCAGATTAGTTGCTCATTATCCAGATTGAGTAAGTATGGTGACAGATTCCAATCATGAAGAATTCCTTTAAGGATATTAAACTAGGCACTACACCATTTTTTTTTCTGTTAAAAAAACCACTTCTCTTTGGTCTATATACAGGTTCTGAATGAGCACAATTAAGTATCCTATAATTACCATTATTTGCATGGCTATCCGCAGTTATTGTTCTCCACACAACCTACTGCCTTTGCACAGTATATAAAACACAGATAAACATCTGTCTGGTGTTCTCTGCTTCAACCATTAATGACATGACATTAATTAGTAAGGACATCTGTTGTTCCAGATCATCGTTTGCATCAGCTTGAATTCTGGAAGCTGCCTGTCTATACAATCATTGTTGAATTATCTTGAGTAAAATCTTACTTGCATGTGATATAAAGGAGATTGTTTTATAATTTTTGCCTTTTTAAAGCTACCTTTCTTTGGAATGGGCACAGATATAGATATGTTCCAGTTGATTGGTGACCAGGCATCTGTCTTCCAAATTTTGGGGCATAGCATAGTAAATGCTTCCAACTCTGTTTTTTTGAAAATTGCAATGAATATTTTAAATACCCGGAGGCTTGTTTTTCCTTATTGTCTTCTGTGCAAACTGAAATTCTTCCTTCAGTGCCGTCCGTTCTTAATCATGTGCTACCTCCTGAAATGGGAGAAAGCCAATCTTTTTTTTTTTTTTTGCTTTCACAGAGCAAATCTTCTTTTGAATGGTGCTCCCTGCATCATTCAGTTTTTTGGCCATAAAATCCTTCAGTATTAAAACTGGTGACTTGATACTTTTTCTTCAGCTCTTTCAGCATGAGTTATGCTGAGTTTGTCTTTCTCTTTTGGTTTTCTAAACTCCGGGTCTTTGCACATTTCATTACAAAACCTTAGTCTGTCTTGAGCTTCCTTTAAACATTTTTGCACATCTCTTCTATGTTGCCATCTCCTCCATTCCCACCAGCTAACTCTGCACGCAAGTTGCAGGCTCTCTTGTGGCGTTCACTTTCATTCTTCTTCACTTTCCTGTTTTGTAAATGACCTTTGCTGGCTTCCTGTATAATGCTATTGCTGGGTATCACGATCATGCGTTCCTAGCTTAGTTTAGTGCTCAATGCTTCAACTCTATTCTTGAGGTGGTCTCTAAGTTCAAGTGGGTTACACTCAATGTTGAATTTTGGATCCAATTTTCTTCCACTTCCACCTGAACGTGCATATTGGCAATTGGTAGTCTGATCCACAGCCAGTCCCTGGCCTTCGCTGGCTGAGGATATTAAACTGTGCCATTAGGCCTCGCGATGAGCTAGCCCATATGTCCACCACACATGGCATCTGATGAGAGCAACCTTGTAGTTGTTGTTTTCAAGACACTTTTCAATGAAGAAGTCAGTGGTTTTACAAAATTCGATCCTGTGATAGCTGTGTTTCTCCCACCATGCTTCTGTTTTCCCCAAAGAGTGGGCTTCCCACTTGTTTCCATATGTTCCATCCCAATCACCAGTAACTATCAATTCATGTCAATTGCATGTTTTATCTATTTCAGATGGAAGAAGTGGGTAGAACACTTCAATTTCTTTATCATTGGCCTTAGTGGTTGGGGTATACGTTTAAACAATAGTTAAATTAACTGGTCTTCTTAGTAGTATAGATATTATGCTACCACAGGCAACAATGCACTTCAAGGTACATCTTGAAATGTTCATTTTGGTGATTAATGTGATATAATTCCTTTTTTAATCGCAAGTGTTTTCACAATCACTGTGATATAATGTGATGTAAAATCAAATTTATCATTCATAGCAATGTAAACCATATGAGTGTATGATTCAAAATAGTCAACATCAGTCCATTTGCCTAAGCTATCAGGAGACAGCTCTCCTTAAGTTGTGTTTTGTGCGGCTTTCAAGCTGATGTCCCCAGCTTTGGACAGTGGATCAGACAATGTTCCACTCTATTCATGAGGTTTCTAGTGACTAATCTCTGTTGGTCTCGGAGCTCTGCTGAAACCTGTTCATCACGGCTGGTCCCGCTGGTGTTTGCAAAGCCAGTGGCATAATGCCAGCATCACAGTAAATTACTAGGCACCTCACTGTGACAACCTGATAGAATAGAATGTGTTCATCTGAAATTGTTTATATATTTCTAATATACAATCTTGTATTCCAGTAGTTTGCCTAGTTGTGCTCCCTAGATACGCCCATACAAAAATCTGATAGAAGTGATGAGAGTGTTTCTGGTCTTTGAGGGGAAATATTCACTCTTTCATCACTATGGATGATTTCAATTCTGGGTTCTTTATACATTCCCCTTTATTAATGTTGGTGGCTCAAACCCACCGGTTATTGCTTTAAGGAAGGCGAGGTAGTCTGCTTTTGGAAACCATGTACAGTTCTCTGTATGTTGGAAAAGACTTGATATCCGTGAATGGATCTGTCATAGTCATTGTGCTTCCTTGTACTTTTGAGTGTTGAATGTTTTTATCGCTATTAACACGTTGGATCAGATTTTGTCTAAGTCTGCGTGTTTGTGCTACATGTGTCTATTGAAATAATACTTTGGTCTTTGTCCATTAGTCTACTGATGTAGTGTACTCTAGGAGTTCATTACAGGTATTAAACCAACTGTGCATTCTTAGAATAAATCCTACTTGTTTGTGGAATGTAACCTTTTTATGTCTCTGGATACAGATGGCTAATATTTTGTTAAGTGGTATTCTTATTTTTCCAATGAAAAAGCATGTCTGAAACAAGTTGAAATACATCATTAAAAACAGATTTTTTCAGGAATACTCATTAATTTCATTCAACTATGTGGTGTCAGCAGCATAATTGAGAACATATAAATATGAAAGGTTTACTGTTTTCAGTCCAGCTGTGCAACAGGGGCATCACTGAATATAAAGATAAAACATACAAACCATGCCAATGCTGGGCACCAATATGTAGCATGACTAAATCTGAATCTAGGTATTCAGGAAAGAAGATGTACTTGCCTTCATATGTAGGTTAAAGAATTATGGATGCATATCTAGCTGTTCTTATCTATCTGTCTTCTATCTATATCTCTATAATCTGAACAGATTTGTTGAGGAATTTATGTCTTGCATAGAGATACATTATTATTATGACAAGTAACTACCTTGGGGAGGGGGGAGCTTAATTCTTTCTCAGAGGTGCAAACCATTTAATATTAGGCCACTGAAATCTATAATAGAACACCCGGGAGCATACTGGTTTGCCAGTTGGACTGCTAACTTCAAGGTCAGCACTTTCAAACCACCAGCCTTTCCACGAGAGAGGGAGAGGTATATTTCTACCCCCATGAAACTTTCATCTCAGAAACCAAAAGTTGCCGTTCAACTCTGTCCTATAGCATTGTGATGCTCATAATTGAGCGTACGTTTGCAATGAGTTTGCGTTTTTTGTCTGAAAGAAGTATAAGATTTGTTATAATAAGTGCCATAAAATGTATAATCTTCTCAAGTTCACAGGAGGTGATTGGTTTTCTATGACGATAGAGCGTAGACTTTGTGATGTATGCTGTATACCTTGAGAGACATCAGCTTGCACCAGCCTGGGTTGGGAAAGAAGGACACTGGGAAGAATATTCGAGATGAGAGAAATACTGTGAACAAGAGCTCCCGAAAGAGTCATACTTAGGGAATGTCAAACATAGAAGTTTGGCCAGAGAGAGAATACATGAAAGGTATTGATCAAGCAGTCCAATGAAATGGTCATTCTCAGAGGCTAAGAATATCACAATAAAAAGTTTAGTTCATATTTGGTAGATGATTCCAGACCCAATGAAGTCCTTTGACTGAAGACATATTAAAATAGAAGCTCTAAAATCTAATTCAATGGAAAAATCAATCCAACAATGGAGCTCATTGCCACTGAGCAGCTTCTGACCCATAGCGACCTTATAAGGCAGAGAAGTGCCCTATGGGCTGTGAGAACATAAGCCTTCATAGGAATAGCAAGCCTCGTCTGTCTCCCACAGTGTGGCTGGTGGCTTCAAACTGCTGACCTCTGGGCTAGCAGTCCTGTCTTGTAACCCTCTCTGGTACCAGGGCTCCTGAATGGAGAGCACAGGTACCTACAGACAGTTTAGCTCACATCAATGGCTGCATTTTAAATGCCCAGGCGCTGACCACCAGCCTGGTAGAACCTCTCTTAGGGAAGGAAAAAAGGAAGTATTGTGTATCTTCTCAATGGAAGGGGTTTACCTATTTTAATTCAGGATTTAATAGCTAGGTAGACCATGGGGAGTTGCTGCCACGATGAAAAACGCCACCGGAGTCCTGGAGAGGTACTCGTGATGTAAAAGACCTCAGGGAAAGGTTTCTGGGCAACCCGTAATTAAATGTCACATCATGGCAAGGGCAGAGGAAAAATGACTCTACTTCAATAATGTTAAAATATGAATGTCTGGTCAAAATATTTTTATACCTATCAAAAATTGACTCTCCTCTCACTGGTTGTGAGTTTACAATCAACTAACCTCATTTAATAACCCATTTACAAACAAAAGAAAAATTGCGAATGCAATTTAGCTTGGTTTGCTGGTAAAAAAATTATATTCCTGATCACTGGATGGAAATGCCTCCTGCTAAATTGATAAACAGAAAAAAATTGAACAGATTGATGTGCCCGGTGGTCTATGTCTTCCCAGACTGTTTTAAAGATAGTGAGGATGAAACGTGAAACGGAGGTGGGGGTTGCCTTGCACAATTTAATTTTGTTGATGTTAAAAAAGAAAAGAGGGCAAAAGCGACTTGGCTTTTAGCTGTGTAGTCCGAGCAGAAATGATTTTGATTTAAAAACAGCTCCTTTCTCTAGAAGAGTCTAACCCACTGTGGCGCGCACATAAAATATAAGGAAGGTGGATCAGCGACAGAACCTTTCCCTGCTAACAGAGCCGGATAATTAAAACAGCTAGGCTCCAACTGACTGTAGGTTGGATGTCCTAGACTAGCACCAATACCTGTAAATATTTTAACACAAAACACTATGTCCTAGAGATGCATTGCCTTACAACCAGCCACTTAACATATATTTAAGATAAAGGAGAAAGCATACATTTTCTGTTCTTTAACATTGATTCCCACTTTAAAAAATAGCTTTATGGGTGTATACTTCACATATGATACAGTGTAATTGTTCAATTTTTTGATGAAGGGTTGGGAAATGATCAGCACAATCAATGTCAGAACATTTTCTTCTGGACACCACTGTTGCTAGCTCTCCATTTCTCCCCCAGCTTCCTGTGCTGTGTCCCCCAGTTATTAATAACCCTGATACTGTCTCTACCTATCCTAGATTTCATATACCAAAAATCATACAAAGCATTTAACCGGGAAGCAAAACGACAACAACAAAAACAAATTAAGAACAATGTATAGACAAAACAGAGCAAAATCTCAACCAAAATGAAGCAGGAAGTAGGAAAAACTGAACCAATTCTAGAATGAGTCAAAGGGAGATCCAATGATATGACATTATATTTTAACCTAACCAGATCTGTCAAAGTCAATTTTACATTGTTCTCAGTGACAGCATGGCTGTTCACATGCCTGGATTATGGCCAGCATGGATTCACCAGGTAGCTAATTGTGGTAAACAGTCTACCATGGAGTCAATGGATGACTCATCGAGACCCCCATCTGGGTTTCTGAGACTGTGGCTGTGTACTAGAGGAGAAATGCCAGTCTTGCTCTGGTTGTAGGAACCTTCAAATGGACGTGGGCTTCTGCTGTCAGCCTCTGCCTTTTGATCGTCACAGTTTAAGCTCTGATACCATTTCATCTTTAGGATTTAGATGTTATCATGCACAGTCCTTCGATCATACAGATTGATGTGCTTCTTCACGTGAATTTAGTTGACACCTCAGTTACATAGCTGCTTTTTGGAGGAC
The DNA here is from genome assembly GCF_050624435.1 of Tenrec ecaudatus. NCBI lineage: Eukaryota > Metazoa > Chordata > Mammalia > Afrosoricida > Tenrecidae > Tenrec > Tenrec ecaudatus. Next base: position 14,040,274 of record NC_134537.1, read on the forward strand.
ATGCCTTTAGAATCCCAGATGCTATGCTTTCTCAGAATCAGATGCCACTTGGGTTCTTCACCATGCTGTGCTAAAGCACTCATATCTTCAGTGACCTCTTCATGAGGAAGTATCTAGTAGGCCATGTCATAAGAACTAATTGTTTTTAGATTGGGGCCCAAATTGAAAGTGAGCCCCAAATCTGTACATATGTCTAACTTTTATATATGTCGCTAGCACACTTGAGAGATATCATTTTCAATTTCATGATAGAAAACACTATAAATCACCCCCTGGGGCATACATTTATTCCATTGATAGTGTGATTAATTTAATCAGTGATATCTAATTTAAAATATTGCTAAAAGAGGAAATCATGCAAGTTTAGGCCAGTTTCAGACAGTAATTCATGAATTGTTGACTTGTACAGATTGTGTTAGTCTAGGTAGATTAGAGAAACAAATTCATAGACACTCATCTGTATATAAGAACACAGTTTATATACAAGAACAATTGAATATTGAGAAAAAGTCCTAGCACAGTCCAGATCAAGTCCATCAGTCCAATATTAGCTCATATGTCTGATACCAATCTATAAAGTCCTCTTCAGACTCACAAAATACATGTGATGATGCCAAATGTAGGAGGATCACAGGCCAGTGGGTGGGAAGTGTTATGGATCCAGTGGCAGTGGAAGCATCTCAGCTCTGGCAGGGCTCTCTATGAGGCTTCTCTAGCTCCAGAGGTCTGCTTGCATCAGGGTAGGTCCATGTGGCTTCTCCAGCTCCCAGGGCACACATTGTGCCATCTGTCTTGTCAGTAGAGCTTCTCTCAGGGATTGAACCAAGGAGGAAATTCAGGAATTCCTTGAATTCTCAGGAGAAGGCGATGCCCACACAGAGGCCTCCTTGGCTATGATCTGATTGATAGACTAGACTCTACCCCCTTCACTCTTAATCCTCTCAAGTCCCAAATTGTCACCAGATCAGGTAACTGCCACATAGATTAAGCTCTTAAGTGACTTGAATCTATTTACACTAGAAATAGCAGGTAGTGATAGGACAACACTTTCAATAACTGCCCTTGGGTTCTGTACAAGTATTGGTGTTCTTCCTGATGGATGTTTGCCCTAGCTGCACCAACAGAAGTGTCATCATCTTCTCTGAGAAAATATATTAATGCTCACTTCTGACTATGGGAGGGCTTGTGTATTGATTTGTGACTGTAATACAATGTTCTATGGCAGCAACTGAATGGTCTTTGAAAGTGTGAAAAAATGCAATGATATTTGGCCAGTTGAGGATATGGAAACCGCAGTTATGCCAGCAGGCAATGACATCTGCACTGAACATGTGTTTGATACTTTTTTCTCATACAATAGTTCACAGGCAAGACAATGCCCATATGTTCCATTGTTGGCTAATGACAAACTGCGGAATTCACATTGAAAAAAAATGGTTTGATTGAAAACAGATAAGGTCTAAGGCCTCAGGCTGACAGATGACAAAAGAACCAAAAGAAAAAAGATGCGATGTACATCCGGTAGGGGTCAAATTATTTTCTGTGACAATTCCAAATCCGATTGAAAACAGTTTTGACTTTACAAAAATACACTATTAAGAACTACCAACAAAAATACACTATTACAAGCTAGTAGATTTCCAAAAAATGATCAGGAGATCGGTATACCATTCATTAATGAGAATAACTACATACCCAGAAGTGTGATTTTATATAACATTTATATATTAACATTATATAAACAAAGAGTCTAAATAAATATTGTTATCAGTATAATGATCACATCTTAAATACTTTACAGCAACAACTAAAATTATCTATATAGTGAAGTGTCCATTAATTAGCTACTTAATTTTCATGGAGTGACAATAACACTATTCTTGTGTCCTGTACAATATTTGACACATAATAGACAACTGGAAAGTATTTCCTGAGTTATAATGTAAATAAAGTGTAGAACAATGCCTAAACAGAGGACATCATAATACTTCTCTTGATCCCCCAAAATATTTGCCTGCCTACTGTGTTGCAGATAGAAGAAGCATACTGATGTTCCAAAGGATTGATAGTCTAAAAACTAGAATAAATAGTCTCATTAGCAACTGTTCTACCAGTATCTTTTATTTAAACTCTAAAAGTTATGAAACCATAATCATGATGCAACTTACGAAGTTCAAGGTGCAAAGCCTGATGCATCCCTCCAATTCAGGCTTCCTGGAGTCCTCTAATTCCTACTTACTCCAGGCAGTGAGTCTCCCCTCAATTCTTACATCTAAGCTCACAGAGGTGTCGTATTTCATCTGTGACTTTCTTCATTGTTTCTGAAACATGATTTGTTTCATTCTTCCTTCCCCTTTTCTAGGACCCCATTCCACTTCCTTCTCCCCAAGGACAACTATATTTCCTCCTCGGAATGTACAAGATATCTATTTTCTGGTTATGAGGAGGTTGACAGTTTTATTTTGGAAGTAAGAGTCATCAAATCATCAACAAGGACACTTGGGAAGACGAAGGCAGGGTGTAGATGAGAAACTGAGACTCATTTTTAATGTAGGGTCAGAATCACTGAAAATGCTTATGAACATCTAATTTTCAATTTGTCCGGGTTTATTTAATATAATTAACCTGTTTTCCTAAATATTTTTCTTAATGTAAAAAGGGATAGAAATAAGAGACTCTTTGATCTATATGTTTTACATTTTACAATCAGCGTGTTACTCATTTGTTATAACAATCATTCTAAGTGGGTAGAATATCCCTATTTTACAGATGATGACAGTATCAGAAAAATTAAGAGATTACTCCAAGGCCAAATAATTAAATGTATTATAGCTATATATCCATATCCATATTTTTTCCTATTGATCCATCTATTTATCATTCACTTTTGAGCTACTTTAGGTCTTTTGCAAGAAGGAAAAGTTTGTACCTTATTATCTAGAAAGTGGTTCCTTCTGGTTTGTTCATTTTAATTGAAGTTTCAAAACCAATTCTCACTGACCATTGGTGCCACAATAGAGAGAGTGTAGTGAATGGCATCTTAAAATTAATATTGCTCTATATTTGAGAAGTTGTTGGTATTATGCTTGTAACATTATTTACATATATTAATATTCAAATAAATTTCCCCCCAAAGTGTCAACACGGAGATTTTCTAGAAAACTATATTGTAATAGAAACTGCTTTGTCTACCATCCACCAATGCAAGACCCTTTGATTCTCTAAATATTTTGTAGCTTCCAAAACTCACTTGTATAGAATGGGTATTAAGACATTTCACTAAATGACAATTTTCTGCTGTTGACCCTGGAAGACTCATAATAAACTTGCACATCAGCAATAGATAGAAACAGTTGACTTCTGCAGTCTAAATGTAATTTATTTTTAATCATTAATATTTTAAAATGGTGTTAATATTTAAAAGCCTGCAAGTGTCTAAGGAGGAGGATGACATGTAGAGAATCCTGAGTAGCTGGTCCTGGAGTGCAGTCTAAATTATGTTCTCTGTGAGAAGGCTTTCATCATGACTAAGTATTCATCAGTTCCCAGGACAAATACACCATTTACTTTATCATGTTATATTTCCTTCTTTGAACAGCTGCTACTTATTATTCATATTACTTTATGTCAATGCTCTGTGCTATCAAACATAACACAGCATTTACTCACACACTTGCCTCTCTCACAAAGAACTTGAGAAGAAAAATAGATTTTTTTCCCTTCAGAATTTCCTCTTCATGCTTTTCAGCTTGGAAGCGGTGGCACGGTTGCTAGCGTCCTATGTTCTACATCTAGATTTCACACGTTCTACATCTAGATTTCACATGTTCTACATCTAGATTTCACATGCTTTATGCTTGCGGGAGCTACAGATGCGTGAATTCACAGAAGCAGCAAGCCGCTAGCATCTCACTGGACAGTGTAAAGGTCTCCCTGCCATCGAGTTGATTCTGACTTATAGTAACCCTCGAAAACAGGGTAGAAGTGCTCCTGTGGGTTTTCTGAGACTGTAATTCTTTATGGGAACAGAAAGCTTGGTCTTTCCCCTGTGGAGCTTCTGGTGGCTTTGGACCTTGAGGTAAAAACATAATATGTAACCACAATGCCATTAGGGATCCTAATTTAATGGTAGGAAGTGGGAACTGCTCAGACTTGACTTGACCTCTCTGGGTGGGGCTCTTTATTTCTATCTCAGGTTAACCTCATCGATTCATTTGCTTTCACTGCCTACAGAATTTGATGTCCAACTGAAATTCAATTGGAATACTGGAACATCAAATTTACTTTTATTCAAAATGAGCTAATTAGAAATTCTGAGAAACTTCCAGCACATAAACTAAAACAGGAAACCGATGGGAAAGTATGGATGTGGAGGGCAAAGCTATCAAGGTTCGCATCTATATTCAATCTATTACATAGAACGCAAACAACACTAATTGCATTGACGCGCTATCGTGAGAAAGCTACAAATGCCAGACAACACGTGTAGAACATGTGGTTTCCATCCTTCTTCGTTCTTTAAACAGATAGCTTGGTGAACTCTCAGACATCATGTTAAGACATAGAAAGAGAATGAGTAGTAGAAGCAGGTGCACTGTCTACTCACCGCTATAGTGTAGTGGGGTGGAGCAGGAGAGCCACCTGGAACAGTAAGATGATGGGGAGTCAAAGGCTTGTGGACACCTTCCACTCTCCTCTAATTATATTTTGCTTGAATTTATTGAAGGCCCCTCTTGTCTGCAGACTTTCCCTGAGATAGTTGCCGAAGGAAAGGGACAGGCGAGAACGTATCTCACTGAGATGTGGGAAGAGTTTTGTGTGAGAAGGGCAACTGAGCTGAGATCTAAAAGACCAAGAGGGTTAGCTGGGCAAAATGGAGGATGAAGACCTTGATCATCATTATAATTAAAATCAATCATATAAAAGATGGTTTCATAAGTAATGAGCCTTGGATTGTTTGTTCAGAGAAGCAAAATTCACCAGAAATCCTATAAATGACAGGATTGTGTTGTGCATCACATCTTTGGTTTTCTTTCAAAACCCAAATGAAACCACGCTTGTTGCCCTTGAATTAATTCGGACTCGTGGTGACTCCATAGGACAGAGTAGAACTGCTCTAAAAAGGTTTTCTGGACTCTTATCTTTATAGCCAGAGACTGCCTTATCTCTCTCTTGGTGGATTCAAACTGCTGACATTTCAGTTAGCAGCAGAGTCCTTAACTGGTGCACCATCTGGGCTCCTTCTGTCTTCTGTACATTTCCTTGCCTTTGGCGTCTCCTGGAGGCCACTGAATAGCAGTGGTACTGACGATGCTGCCACTCGTCTCCTGGCCTCTTCATTGCCCTTTGGGGATGAGGATGATAGAGCTCCATCCACTTTTGCACATGCAGTCCGTCCAAATAAAAGCATCTCTACCCTTCAGCAGAGCCATGTCAATCACTCTTTGTCCACATCGACAACTCCAGATGTTCTGTGTCTTGTTAATAGGCCACCTGTCTATTCAGGTGTTTTTTTGCGCAGAATAGAAACTGAGTGGTACAGCGGTGCCAGTTGGTGCACATGCTGAATGGCCCGCTCCTAACTAGGGCGGATGAACCTGCATTATGGGGCAGCTTGTATCTGAGAGCACAATGGCAGGTCTTCTCATCATCTGCCGTGAAATGGCTGGAGAATTCAGCGACTTGATAATTCAGCTCTTACCATATTTCCTGTGCTCTGAGATGCTTTGCTCGTGACTAATGTCCTTATTACAGCTTGAATGAAGGGGAAAAAGGGAAAAGAGGAACAGATGACAGCTTTCCTCCGCACTGAAAGAACAGTTATTTCTTTTCTTATCTCCATGTTCTCAACAAATACGTCCCCAGCTATCATTTGTGTAAAAAAAATCACTCTTTGGCCATCCAAACGTAGTTTACACTTACTTGGGAGAATATTAGTAATTGTCTGTTTCCATTTTCGACAGGAGTACATCTGAAGTTTTTCAAAAGGAATATTTCGTTTGTGTGTATTTATTTGTTTTAAACAGATTAAACTTCAAACACAGCTAGATCTGCGTGAGTCATGTCAAGGACAAGGACAGAGAAGGAAATAATAGGTGTAATTATTTGTGTCCTAGAAGGGATTTTAAAGATCATCAGATATACCCCCATATTTTTTTCATAGGGGGGATTTTGGTACTTCCCTAGATTCATGGCATGGGATAGTTCAAGCATTGGCTAGATGTCTGGATGTAATTTGATGTAGCTCTTGGTGGCCATGGTTACATAACATTATGGAATATCTACTATAGATAAAGGGATCAGAGGTCTGTTTCTTTGCTTTGGGAAGCATTTGGCTATTGAAAGAAAAGTTTAGGCATTGTTGGCCATTGGTTTCAAAGAGATTTCAGAGCTCCACTACATCAGACACATTCACTTCCCAAATGAGGAAGCTCAGGCCCAAATATTCTAGCCACATATGCTGCATATGGTAACAGATCACCTGTCTGTCAGGTCTCCAATTGTCTGTCAGTTTGTATTACTGTCTTTGATAATATATTATCTATAGACTCACAAAGAAATCCAGTTAATATGATTATTCAAATTTATGTCCAACCACCAAGGATCTTACTAACTGCCATCAAGTCATCACTGAATCATAGCAACCCTATAGGACAGGGTAGCACTGTCTTCACCTTGCCCCCCCCCCCCCCTGAAAGTCTGTAAGGATCTAACTGTTCATGGGAGTAGAAAGCCCTGCCTTTCTCCAACAGAGCTCCTGTGGTTTCAAACTGATGATCTTTCAGATCGCAGCCCAACCAGGAACCAATAGACACTAACCACTAAAGACAGTCGTGAAGAGATCAGAGATTTCTAACAAAAATGTTTCACTCTGAAATGGATCACAAAGGCATTGATAATTATCAGTTATCACAATGCGAAAGTTTGAAACAATGAGGAAGAAAAGTAGTAACAAACTAGAATTTGGGTGCGAGAAAAGAAGCTGAAGGGTGTAAGATAGACGGCAAGTCTTGGCAAGACCGATGACTTCATTATTGAAAATACTGCTTTTCAACAACATAAACCATGACTGTACAAGTGGAATTTGCCAGATGGAATACACAGGAAACAAAATGACTACATTTCTGTGAAGGGACGATGGAGAAGTTAGATGCAAGCAGGCAAACAAAGCTGGGGGCTGACTGTGGGCATATCATGAATTGCTCATATGTAAGTTCAGATTGAAATTGAAGAGAATTAAACCATGCCTGGATGACCAAAATAGGGCCTTGAGTCTACCCCTCCTGAATTTCAAGAATATCAAGAATAGATTTGAATGATTGAACACGGATGACAGAAAGCCGACAAGCTGTGGTATGGCATCAAGTACAGCAAACATGAAGAAGGTATCACAGATATTGAATAGGCAGGAAAGAAAGGAAAAACAAACAGAATGGATGTGGCAGATGGAGATCCATTGGAGAGCGAAGAGGAATCAAGAAGCAGTAGGGGTGGGCAAGCACGGGGAGGTTTGATTTATAGTATAAACTGTTGAAAATCAATTTAATGATGTGAAATGTAAGATCCCGTGGAATTTACAATAAAAGCAACACAGAACAAAATAATGAATTAAAAGAGATGCTAACTAGTTCAAAGAGTAGCTAAAGCAAATGGAAGAAAGGATGAAACAAGAATTGAACAAAAAATTGAAAGGGCTGCTTGAGAAGACAGAGTAAAATATTATCCTGAAATGGTGAAAGACCTGGAATTAGCAAACCAAAAAGAAGAACATGCCCAGCATACCGCAAACTGAAAAACGAATGAAAAAAAAACAAACCTTATGTTTAAATAGTGAGAGATTCTATGGACGAGGGAAGGGGAAGCGGGGAGAGAGGGGAAAAATGAGGAGCTGATACCAAGGGCTTAGGTAGAAAGCAAATGTTTTGAGAATGATGAGGGCAACACATGTACAAATATGCTTGACATACAATGGATGGATGTATGGACTGTGATGAGAGTTGTATGACCCCCAATAAAATGATTTTTTTTAAAAGAGGAACATCTTCTCCCCCCCCCACATACAAAATATTAAATCCTACAGGAAACATCAAACAAAGATGGAGGGAATGTAGAGTCAATGTATGAAAAAAAACAACAACTGATAGACATTCAACCATTTGAAGATGTAACATACTATCAAGAACCGGTGATACTGGCAGAAGTCCAACTGAATTAAAGGCATTAGCAGAAAACAGTGTTCTAGGATCTGATAGAATACCAGTTGAAATGTTTCAATATGTTGATTAAGCATGGAAAGTATTCACTTATCTT